>NC_069082.1:91316256-93816256 GCF_025698485.1 Gossypium arboreum | reverse complement strand
CATCAGCTATCGCTCGGTTGGGATCGGGATCCATTGCTATAAACAAACACAAAGTCAAATTGTCAGAAATCACCACACTATCGATTCATCATTTAATGGCATGTATAGCTAGACCCCAAACACATCACGGTAGTCCTAGAATCGACTAAACCGTGGCTCTGATACCAATAAAATTGTAACACCCCAAACCCGAGACCATCGCCGTGTCGGACCGAGGGGTTAACAAGCCAAGTTCACATGTTTTTGCCCACCAATTTGACATTTCCAGTCAGGCTGGAAAACTGCGTCACTGTCGCCTTAAAAATCATATCTCGAGTTTCAAAACTCGGAAACTGGTTTCGTAAATTTTCCCTGAATTTAGACTCATATATCCATCCATGGATTTATTTCTAGGATTTTTGGTCGGGCCAATTGGTACATTTTATTAGTTAAAGTTACCCATGTTACAGGGATCGACTGCTCTGACCTTCGCGCGGTATAACTTGAATATCTCTCTGTACAGGGATTTAATGCTGGTGTCGTTTGTTTCTAATGAAACTAGACTCAAAATGGAATCTGTACATATAAGGTATGTCTCCTAATTCTTTTTGGATAATTTATAGTGAATTTTTAAAGTTGCGACAGGGAACCCAGAAACCATTCGGGCCCTGTCTCACAATAGCTTTAATATCTCTTAACCTGTAACTCCTATGACCATTTCGTTTCTTCCATATGAAAATAAACTCATCAAGCTTCATTTACATAGCTTATTCACTATTTAATTCCATTCCTATGAATTTTGGTGATTTTTCACATTCACGCCACTGCAGCTGGCAGCATCTGTTTTTAAGGTAGGACTTACCTATTTGGTAGTCTCCATGATTCAACTAGTCTTGCCATACATAGGTTCATATATGATCATTTTAACCATGCCAATGGCTGATCATATGACCAACATTCCCATTTCAAGCCATAGCCACATCATGACACAAAATATATACATACAACCCACAATTAGTCTAAGTTCATGCTTCCTTTTCGAGCCATTTTCGCATGGCCGTACATACTTACATTACAACATATTTAACAAACAAGGGGTAGTCCTATACATGCCATCTCAAGTTCAACCAAAATTTATACCAAAATGGAGGCTTGATAGTGTGGATGACTTCGACTTCAACGATCCCAAATCCGATTGCTTGAGCGAAATCTAGAAAACCGAGAGCCAAAGCAACGGGTAAGCATTTTATGCTTAGTAAGTCTCAAGGAATATAATCAACTCTAATTACAGCAATACATTCACATAGCCAAATGCATCATTTCATTAATACACATTCTTACTTCATACTTCATCATTATATAAGTTCACAAAGCATCAATCAATTCAATAACTGAAATTCATTAGTCGATTGAGCGAATGTTGCTCAAACATGTCGACTTTCCAATGCACATATAACGTACCTTATCCTTTGGGCTTTCCGAGTGTACTAATTGAATTCATTACAGCAACCAACACTCACCTCCAGCCCAAGATTCTTGAATATAACCGGATATAATCACGTGCACAAATGCCTTGGTCTTAGCCCGGATAGAATAACTCATACGAATGCCTTGGTCTTAACCGGATAGAATAACTTCCTACGAATGCCTTGGTCTTAGCCGGATATAGCCACTAGCACATTTGCCTTCGGTCTTAACCGGATATAATTTCCAGCATAATTGTCTTGGGCCTAGCCGGATATCATTCAATTTCTCATGCACACATACATCAATAACCATTGGACATACATATTTCATTTTAGTTACTAAGGCTCAAACACAATTATAATCATTAGCATATTCGCCTTGGGACTTAGCCGGTGGAATTCAAATGCTCATACACACATAATCAATAATCATACACATCCATATTTCATCTCACATAATTCAAGTAAGGTCACTTCTTGAGGACTTACCTCGGATGTTGTCGAACGGCTTTTTCGGCTATTCGATCACCTTTTCCTTCCCCTTGTCCAATTGTGGCCCTCTTAGCTCTTGAGCTAATTCAAACAAATTCAATTTATTAAAACCTCATTGTGCTTGCTTATGGCCGAATATGACAAGGATTTTAAATGGTCATATGGCCACTCTTTAGCTTGAATACACAATGGTCATGCACATTTTATACTACATCAAGCATCTACATGTGTGCTAGGCCGAATTGTGCTTGCAATTTCACAAGCATTCTTCCACATCTTCTTCTTTAAACCAATATATTCATCACTTAGTTCATAACCAAAACATAATATGCAATCATATATATGCATATATGAGCATGGCCGAATTTCAAGGTGTCCATAGCCATCCAAAACACAAATTTTAACTAACATGCAAGAAGCATGAATCATGCTCAAGAATGCATCATGGCCGAATATGACAATCATGCTTCTTTTCAACTTCAATCATGATAAAACAAAAAGAAAGCTCAAAATCTTACTCATGAGTAGACAATCCATCATTGCATGCATCATCATCAAGTTTCACACTTAGCATGCAATGGCTTTATCACCATAACAACTTTGGCCAAATGCCATTTCCATGGCATAACAAAGATTTGAGCCATGGCTAACATGCACATCAAATTAGCAACCAAACCATGCATGAAACTCCCAACACAACCTCATACATACCTTAATCTTGATGTAAACTTAGCCAAATCTCCTTCTAGGTCTCTTCCAACCCAAGCATGAGGCAAAAATCCTCCCCTTTTCCCTTAGTATTTTCGGCCAAGAAGATGAGAAAGGATGAACAAATTTTCTTTTCTTTCCTTAGGACATTCGCCAAGCCTATGGAGAAGAATGAACATTTTTTTTCTCTTTTTTTTCATACTCTTATTTTATCATTTCTAACATCATCCATTAGTAAAACATGTTGGGAACATGTTTTCCCTTGCCCATAATTTGTCATGGCGGCCATCCACCTTAGGGAATGGGATAATTGACATGCAACTCCATTTATTTCACTTTATGCATTATTAGGCCACTTAAAAATACACCTATCACATTTTCAAGTCCTAGCACATGGGTCCTTTCTTATAAATTAGCACCTAATTAATAAAAATCGAGACACGAAATATTTACGCATACCAATTCCTCATACAATAAGCACGGAATATAACACTTAATTATTCTTGTGACTCGGTTTCGTGGTCCCGAAACCACTCTCCGACTAGGGTCACATTAGGGGTGTCACAACTTTGTCGTCGGTTTAGGGTTATAAAGCATTACTAAACAATAGAAAACATTTAAACCTCATATCATTCAACATGTTAATACTATCATAAACCAATCATTCACATGCATATCATTCCTAAATCAAGCACTTGAGGTCCTTGTAACAGCCCGATTTTGGGCCTAGTCAGAATAGTGGTTTCGAGACCACAAATTGGACGTAAGAAAATTTATATTTTATTATATTTTTATGGTCTATGATTTCACAAAATGATTTCATGAAAATTTCGTTTGAAAATTTTAACGTTCAAGCACTCAATTTAGTTAAAACGACTAAATTGTAAAAAGTGAAAAACTTAAATTCTATATGCTAGAGGTGTCCAATTGTTATGAAATTTTAAATTTTAGGTCCTTAAATGGTAATTATACCATTGGTTAATGTTTTGGACAAAATGAACATGAAATAGGTGAAATAGAATATTTTTAAGTTAGGGGCATTTTGGTTATTTAGTAAATAAAATGAATTTAAAATAAAATTAAAAGCCAGTTGTTTTTCATCTTCAACCCCATGGCTGATTTTCACAAGGGGAAAGCATGGCTATGGTTTTTCAAGCTTCCAAGCTCGATTGTAAGTCCGTTTTAGCCCCGTTTTTAATGATTTTTATGTTTTTGAAATTCTTGTAACAAGATCTACCTATTTCTACCATTTATTTGAGTTATGATGAAGGTTTAGGGTTTGAACCATGTTAGAAATTTGTGCATTTTGATGTTTAATAGAGGAATATGAATGTTTGTTGTGTGTTAACGACTTTTACTAAGTAGTTTTCGGTAAAAATGCCTAAAAGGAGTAATTTGTAAAAGTTATAAAATTTGTAATTGTTGGCTTCTATAGTTATGAAAATGATTTTACTAGGCTTGTATGTTAAAGAAATTGAATAAATTTCATTTTACGAGCCTAGAGGCAAAAATGTAAATATAATAAAGTTTATGGGCAAAAATGTAATTTTGCTGAAGAATGTTTTTTGGACCAATTTGAATAATGTGAGTAATAAATAAGTTATAGTTGAAATGTTAGATTCAGAAAACGAGATTCGGGAAAGAACGAGGTTATGGACTAAATCGGATAAATTGCCATTTTTGCACTTGAGGTAAGTTCGTGTGATAATAATGATACAATGTCATTGTTGTTTATGCTTGAAACCTAAATTGGTATGTAAATTCGATTATGTTGAATTAAATTTTTATGATGCTATATACGTGATAATGTCGTACTCCATGAAACATTCGATAGTCCAAATGTGGATAACGTGTTATGTGATAATTAATCTTTATTGAAGAAAGGTCGAAACTGTCAAACAACAGAACAGGGACGAATTTGAAGAATTAACTGTACTTATTGGCTAAACCATAAATTCTGAAAATTTTATGGTAGGAAGATATTTGAGTCTAGTTTTGAAAAAATCAAGCAGATCTTAATTTAGAGTTCTGTAGCTCAGGATATAAATAATTTAGTGACTATGACTCAAATGGACAGTTTTGTTATGAATAGTAAATAATTGTTTTGATATGTTTTAGCCTTGATTGTGGTTGTGTTGGTACCTTAATTGTGCCATGTTAAGTTCCATTGAAAGTGTGTATATGAGTGTTCAAATTAGGGTGGCAAATGGCTTGGTAAATAGCCATTTCCTTGTGACAACCCAAATTAGGGCCTAATCGGAATAGTGGTTTCGTGACCACAAATCCGAGATAGAACTAATTGTTTTATAATTATTTTGGGGTTTATGATATGATTGCATGATTGTGTGAAAATTTCGTGATGAAATAGTATGCCTAAAGTGCTTAAATTGAAAGTAGGGACTAAATCGAATAAGTTGCAAAATTTGCATCCCAGAAGTTTTTAGTATGAAATTGTTTTGGAATATTAATTAGGAGGTCTTAAATAGCAATTTGACCAATTTTAAGTTCATGGACAAAATTAGGACATGGAAGGAATTTTTGAAAGTTTAGTAAGGAGGGGCATTTTGGTCATTTGGATATTAAATGAAATAAAATGGGAAAAATAACACAAAATTGATCATCATCCTCCTTAGTTGCTGCCGAATTCTCCCTCTCTCCATAGCTAGGGTTTCTTCAATTTTCAAGCTCCATAGTAAGTGATTCCAAGCCCGCTTTTTAATGTTCTTTACGCTTTTGGAATCCGGAAGCTCGATTAAGCTTATGCTAGTAATAATTTAACCTAGGGTTCACATTTGGAAAAAGACCCATAGGTGAAATTTGTGTATTTTGATGTTTTATGATAGAATATGAGGTTTTAAATTATGTTAAATAACTTGTGCTACTCGGTTTTAAGTGAAAACGAGTAAAACGGCATAATCGGTAAAAATACCTATTGTTCATAACTATATGATAGAGTGAGAATTTGATGTTGTTGTAGAAGAGAAAATGTTCAGCATATCATAAAATATAAGAATAAGGGCTGAAATTAAATTCCGAGCCTAGGGGCAAAATTGTAATTTTGAAAAGTTAGGGGCAAAATGTAATTTTTCCATGATGTGATTTCTGTATTGAAATAAATAGTATGAGTATTAAATGAGCTAAATGTGTTATTATAGATCAAGAAAGACGCGAATTGATCTCGAACGGGGAAGGAAAAAGTTTTGGACTAAATTGCAAAATTTCCACATTTTGCACTAAGGTAAGTTTGTATGTAAATATTACAATAATTTCATGTACATTCTTATATTTCAGCCTATTATATAAATATACTAGCTGATGTTAAAATATAAATCGACTATTGGAAGAATGGAAATAAATATAGAGAGAGATCCGGTTGAACATTGGAGAGATCGAATGAAATAGAGGGCGTAGCTAGGTCACATGTATGATCTTGAGTGCACATCATGTGTACAAGAAAGCTACGAGACACCCTGTAGTAGCTATGTCACATGTGTGATACGAGATGTATCCCATGTAGACAAGAGAGCTACGTGAAAGATAAATGTAGCTAGGTGCATGCGTGATTCCAAGTGAAGGACACCATGTAGACAAGAGAGCTACGTGAAAGATAAATGTAGCTAGGTCGCATGCGTGATTCCAAGTGAAGGACACCATGTAGATAAGAGAGCTACGAGACAAATCGGTTGGGTCGCATGAGTGGTACTAAGTGTTCACCATGTGTACAAGAGAGCCGAACTAAGCGAAGTATGATGGTGGGGGTGTGTCTTTGAAACCATTAAATATCGAGGATTGATCCAATTGTTCAACGGGATGGTTTTGTGGTGATATTGTGGTTTGGACCTACACTTATGGTGAATGAAATGTGGTGAAAATGATTTGTGGTATATACATATATAAGATAAAATGAGGTTAGCATAAAGAATGCGTGAAAGAGTGAAATTAGCATTAAAACTATTTTTAGATGGTAGCAGTGACGTGATTTTGAAAAATCACCAAAAATAGGAGAAATATAATTAGAGGTTGAATGAGATGTGAAATTAAAGTTTAATGAGTCTACTTTCATATAAAAGAAACAGAGCAAGCAAAGGAATTCTATATTTTGAGATATTTACAATTGTATGTGACTTGCTCAGGATGAATACGTGATCCCCTGTTCCAACTTTGAAAAATCATTAAAAATTGTACAAAGCAAATTAAGAAATATAGTTTACATGCCTAAATTCCTTATTGAGACTAGTTTTAAATGAAACAGACTTCAGGGTTGTTTGAATTGTGTACGAGAGAAATTCAATTTGTAGTGAGCAGAGGTCGATCATCGAGCTGTGTAACAGGGAAACTTTAACTAATAAACTGTACTAATCGGCTGAACCAAAAATTATAGAAAAAATTAGCAAAAAGCTTTATGAGTCTAGATTCAGGGAAATTTTACGGATTTGAATTTCGAGTTTTGTAACTCGAGTTATGATTTATTTAGTGAATATGACGCAGCAGAGACAGCTTAATCAAAGTGGAATGAATAGTGAAGTTAAAGTAGATATACTTGAATTGTTGTGTAAACATGTTAGATTTTTTTATTAGTATTTACATACTTACTTACTAAGCTATAAGCTTACTTTGTTTCTCTCTTTTGTCTTATAGTGTTCTTCGGCTTGCTCAGGAGTTAAGGATCGTGAAGATCTACCCGCACTATCATACTTTAGGGTATTTGAACTAAACGTTTTGAATTATGGCATGTATAGTAGGCTTAATTATTTTGTTACGTGTCATATTTGTCTAGGTTTAAAATATTAGTTACTGAGATTTCGACCAGCTAATTTGTACAAGCCATTAAAGTTGGCTAATATTGTTCAAGACATATATTATACGATGCACTATCAAATTGGATGACATATTTATATTTCGGTTATGTTTAATGGTATGTGTTATGTTCGGTAATACCTTGTATCTGTTCCATGCGTGTAACGGGTAAGGGTGTTACATTTAGTGGTATCGAGCTATGGTTTAGTCGGTTCTCGGACTAATAAAGTGTGTGTAAAAGTCTAGCTATACATGCCATAAAAATATTGTGATAGTGTGGTGACTCTGATTATTCTAAAGCGTGTTTTGTTTTAATATAGTAATGGATCTCAAAGGCTGCGGTGATGATCTTTGCTAGTAATGCGCCGGCTCCGCACAAGGGACCGCTACTGTGGAAAGTAGACACGAGACATTGAGACAAGGAGATGAGGCTCGGGATGCCTTTCTCCAAATGATGAACAATTGGTATCTTGAATTTATTCGAGCAAATCCAAATGCTCAACCTCCTCCACCCCTCCTATACCTCGGACGATTCTCAGAGTTGCTCAAGGTATAGATTTGGTAAGAATGAACAAGCCTCCGGTTGACAAGATTCGAAAACAAGGGGTCAAGAGTTTAGAGCAAAGGTCGATGATGATCCCGAGAAAGCGGAATTCGGCTTGAAAATTCTACCGTGTATTTGATGAGCTCTCATGTACACCGAGGAATGCTTAAAGTGTGTCAGATCACTTTTGAGAGATTCGACTTACCACCGGTGGAAGACTTTGGTTGCAGTGGTGCCAAAAAGAAAAGTTACTTGGGATTTCTTCCAGAAGAATTTAGAAAGAAATACATAAGTCGCGATTTATTGATAAAAACGGAAGGAATTCCTTGAATTGAAGCAGGGAAAATGTCTAGCAGTATGAACGCGAATTTGTAAGACTCAACAAGTATGCCCAGAATGTGTGTCCACCGAGGCCATTATGTGTAGAAGATTTGAAGATGGGCTGAATAAGGACATTAAAGTGCTTGTAGGAATTTTGGAGTTGAAAGAATTTGTAGTATTGGTTGATCGAGCTCTTAAAGTCAAGAATTGAACAAAGAAAGAAAAAAGTCTGCTATTGAGGCCCGAGATGTCGAAAAAGACAGATAAGCAAGCCATTTCAATCTCAACCAAAGAGGTCCAAAGAGACAAACCCTCGAATGACAGTTTCAATTGGGGATTCACACAGAGATCGTGGTAGAGCATATTCGGGTCTAAAGCTCAAGCTACTTGGTGGCAAGTGTGGGTAATGTGCGACCTAGAAAGCCCGAGTGTCGACAATGTGGCGAGCAACATTATGGTGAGTGTTGGGGACCGAGCGAGCTTGTTTCAAAAGCGGTTCTCATGAGCATTTTATTAGAGATTGTCCGGAGAAAGTTAAAGAAGAAAGATTTGAGTGCTAGATGAATACCACCGCTAGTAGAGGTAGACCACCGAGAAATCTGGAGGTGGGACTAGTAGTAAAAGCGTGATGAAAGATTTAACGGCAAGATCGAAGCTAGAGCACTGCTAGAGCTTATGCTATACGTGTCGAGAAGATGCATCATCTCCGATGTTATTATGGTACATTTTCTCTCTATGATACTATTGTTATTGCATTGATTGATCCGGGTCCACTCATTCCTATATTTGCTTGAATTTAGTATCCAATAAAAAGTTGCTGTTGAATTTCTTGAGTTTACGATTAAAGTGTCGAACCCTTAGGCCAATATGTGCTAGTTGACAAGGTTTGCAAGAATTGCCCATTAATGATTCAAGGTCACTGTTTTCCGCCAACTTGATGTTGTTACCATTTGGTGAGTTTGACGTTATCTTGGGAATGGACCGTTAACATTGTATGATGCTAAGGTAGATTGTAAACAAAAGACACTAGAGTTGAAATGTGAAAATGGAGAAATTTCGTGGGTTGAAACAGATGAATCAAATAAATTGCCTATGGTGATTTCGCATATGTCTGCACGTAAATACATGAGAAAGGGTGTGAAGCTTATCCGCTTATGTAATGAATATTGAGTTGCCTCAACTGAAATTTGAATCGATCGATAGTCTGTGAGTTTCGGATGTATTTCCGAGGAATTGCTCAGGTTGCCTTTGAACAGAGAGATAGATTTTGCCATTGATTTGTTCTTGCATCGCACCGATCTCGATTGCTCCATATAGAATGGCTCATTGAATTAAAAGAATTGAAGGCTCGATTCAGGGAGTTAACAGACAAAGGATTTGTGAGACCGAGTTTCTCTCCCTGGGTGCTCTGTATTATTCAGAAGAAGAAGGATGGTTCAATGAGACTTTGCATTGATTACCGTCACTTAATAAGGTGACTATAAAGAACAAGTACCGCTGTTCGAGGATTGATGATTTATTCGATCGGTTAAAGGGGGCCACAGTGTTTTCAAAGATTGATTTGAGGTCCGGTTACTACCGGTGAGAGTTAAGGAGTCGATGTGCGAAAACCGCCTTTAGGACAAGGTATGGACATTATGAGTTTCTTGTGATGCCTTTCGGCTTAACAAATGCTCCAGCTATATTTATGGACTTAATGAATCGGATCTTCCGGCCATATTTGGATAAGTTTGTAGTAGTGTTTATAGATGACATTTTAATTTATTCTCGAGATGAGTCCGAACATGCCGAACACTTGAGAACTATATTGCGATCTTGAGAGAAAAGAAACTGTTTGCCAAGTTTAGTAAAAGTGAGTTCTGGCTTCGTGAAGTCGGATTTTTGGGGCATATAGTCTCAGGTGATGGTATTCGGGTGGATCCAAGCAAGATTTCTGCGATCGTTGATTGGAAACCGCCAAGAATGAATCCGAGGTTAGAAGCTTTTAGGCTTAGCCGGGTATTATAGACGTTTTGTTGAAGGATTTTCGATGATTGCCTCTCCTATGACTAAGTTGTTGCAAAAGAATGTTAAGTTTGAATGGACTGATAAATGTCAACAAAGTTTTGAAAAATTGAAAGCACGATTGATGAAGCACCAATTTTAGTACAGCCCGAGTCGGAAAGGAGTTCGTAATTTATAGTGATGCATCATTGATGTGCCTTGGATGTGTGTTGATGCAAGAGGGTAAAGTGGTAGCTTATGCTTGAGACGCTTAAAACCGCATGAGAAGAACTATCCTACAAATGATTTGGAACCGGTCATTGTTGTTTTTGCCTTGAAGATTTGGCGACATTATTTGTACGGTGAAAATGCCGAATTTTTACCGATCACAAAAGTTTGAAGTACTTGATGAATCAAAAGGATCTAAATCTGCGACAATAAGATGGCTTGAATTATTAAAGGATTATGATTTAGTGATTGATTATCATCCGGGAAAAGCAAATGTAGTTGCTGACGCCTTGAGCAGAAAATTTCTTTTTACTTTGAGAGCCATGAACACGGGGTTAGCATTGTCTGATGATGGGTCAATCTTAGCAGAGATGAGAGCTAAACCATTATTTCTCCAGTTGATTTGTGATGCTCAAAAGAATGATAGTGAGTTGCGGATCAAGAGAACTCAATGCGAATCAGGTTACAACTCAGATTTTCGAGTTGGACCAGATGACTGTTTGATGTTTCGAGACAGGATATGTGTGCCGAAAAACGATAAATTGATTCAGAAAATATTACATGAGGCGCACAATGGCTGTTTATCAGTTCATCCTGGTAGCACAAAAATGTATAATGATTTAAAGAAGTCAGTATTGGTGGCGGTATGAAAAGGGACATTTCGAATTTGTAACCAAGTGTTTGATCGTCAACAAGTAAAAGTTGAACATCAAGTGCCTTCAGATTACTTCAACCGGTAATGGTGCACGAGTGGAAATGGGACAAGATTACCATGGATTTTGTAACCGGTTTGCCTTTAACTCCTAAAAGAAGGATCTTTGTTTGGGTAGTGGTTGATAGATTAACAAAGTCAGCCCACTTTATACCAAGACGCATCGATTACTCACTTGATAAATTAGCGAATTATATATTGCTGAAATTGTGAAGTTGCACGGAGTACCTATGTCTATAATATCGATAGAGATCCAAGATTTACCTCGAGATTTTGGAAAAAGTTACAAGAAGCTTTGGGTACAAAATTGAACTTTAGTACCGCATTTCATCCACAAACAGATGGTCAAGCGGAAAGAGTAATCCGGTACTCAAGATATGTTTAGATCTTGTGTTTTAGAATTTGGAGGTAGTTGGGAGAAATATCTATCTTTGATTGAGTTTGCCTACAATAACAGCTTATCAATCAAGTATACAAATGGCACCGTCTGAAGCCTTGTATGGTCGTAAGTGTCGAACTCCTTTATATTGGACCGAGCTTAGTGAGAAGCAGATTCATGGAGTTGATCTAGTTAAAGAAACCAAGAGAAAATAAAAGTAATTCGGGATTGCTTGAAAGTCGCTTCAGATCGACAAAAGTCATATGCGATTTAAAAAGAAAAGAGATTGAATTTCGTGGGTGATAAAGTGTTCTTGAAGGTGTCACCATGGAAAAGATTCTAAGATTTAGTCGAAAAGGCAAGTTGAGTCCGCGTTTTATTGGGCCGTCTGAGATTCGAGAGAATTGGACCATGGCATATCGGTTATTTTACGCGAGAGTTAGAAAGAATTCATAACGTGTTTCATGTATCAATGTTGCGACGTTATCGTTCTGATCCTTCACATGTGATTTCCCCAACAGAAATTGAGATTCGATCGGATATGACCTATGAGGAGAAACCAATAAAGATTTTGGCTCGAGAGGTTAAACAATTAAGAAATAAAAGTATAGCTTTAGTGAAAGTATTGTGGCACAGACATGGGATAGAAGAGGCTACGTGGGAACCCGAGGAAGCTATGAGGAAACAAGACCCAAACCTCTTTCTGGGTAAGATTTTCGGGACGAAAATCTCAAAAGGGGGAGAATTGTGACAACCCGAATTAGGGCCTAATCGGAATAGTGGTTTCGTGACCACAAATCCGAGATAGAAATAATTGTTTTATAATTATTTTGGGGTTTATGATATGATTGCATGATTGTGTGAAAATTTCGTGATGAAATTCTATGCCTAAAGTGCTTAAATTGAAAGTAGGGACTAAATCGAATAAGTTGCAAAATTTTCATCCCGAAGTTTTAGTATGAAATTGTTTTGGAATATTAATTAGGAGGTCTTAAATAGCAATTTGACCAATTTTAAGTTCATGGACAAAATTAGGACATGGAAGGAATTTTGAAAGTTTAGTAAGGAGGGCATTTTGGTCATTTGGATATTAAATGAAATAAAATGGAAAAAATAACACAAAATTGATCATCATCCTCCTTAGTTGCTGCGAATTCTCCTCTCTCCATAGCTAGGGTTTCTTCAATTTTCAAGCTCCATAGTAAGTGATTCCAAGCCCGCTTTTAATGTTCTTTACGTTTTGGAATCCCTAAGCTCGATTAAGCTTATGCTAGTAATAATTTAACCTAGGGTTCACATTTGGAAAAATACCCATAGGTGAAATTTGTGTATTTTGATGTTTTATGATAGAATATGAGGTTTTAAATTATGTTAAATAACTTGTGCTACTCGGTTTTAAGTGAAAACGAGTAAAAGCAAGATAATCGGTAAAAATACCTATTGTTCATAACTATATGATAGAGTGAGAATTTGATGTTGTTGTAGAAGAGAAAATGTTCAGCATATCATAAAATATAAGAATAAGGGCTGAAATTAAATTCCGAGCCTAGGGGCAAAATTGTAATTTTGAAAAGTTAGGGGCAAAATGTAATTTTTCCATGATGTGATTTCTGGATTGAAATAAATAGTATGAGTATTAAATGAGCTAAATGTGTTATTATAGATCAAGAAAGACGCGAATTGATCTCGAGCAGGGGAAGGAAAAAGTTTTGAACTAAATTGCAAAATTTCCACATTTTGCACTAAGGTAAGTTTGTATGTAAATATTACAATAATTTCATGTACATTCTTATATTTCAGCCTATTATATAAATATACTAGCTGATGTTAAAATATAAATCGACTATTGGAAGAATGGAAATAAATATAGAGAGAGATCCGGTTGAACATTCTGAGAGATCGAATGAAATAGAGGAGCGTAGCTAGGTCACATGTATGATGCTTGAGTGCACATCATGTGTACAAGAAAGCTACGAGACACCCAGTAGTAGCTAGGTCACATGTGTGATACGAGATGTATCCCATGTAGACAAGAGAGCTACGTGAAAGATAAATGTAGCTAGGTCGCATGCGTGATTCCAAGTGAAGGACACCATGTAGACAAGAGAGCTACGTGAAAGATAAATGTAGCTAGGTCGCATGCGTGATTCCAAGTGAAGGACACCATGTAGACAAGAGAGCTACGAGACAAATCGGTTGGGTCGCATGAGTGGTACTAAGTGTTCACCATGTGTACAAGAGAGCCGAACTAAACGAAGTATGATGGTGGGGTGTGTCTTTGAAACCATTAAATATCGAGGATTGATCCGAATTGTTCAACGGGATGGTTTTGTGGTGATATTGTGGTTTGGACCTACACTTATGGTGAATGAAATGTGGTGAAAATGATTTGTGGTATATACATATATAAGATAAAATGAGGTTAGCATAAAGAATGCGTGAAAGAGTGAAATTAGCATTAAAACTATTTTTAGATGGTAGCAGTGACGTGATTTTGAAAAATCACCAAAAATAGGAGAAATATAATTAGAGGTTGAATGAGATGTGAAATTAAAGTTTAATGAGTCTACTTTCATATAAAAGAAACAGAGCAAGCAAAGGAATTCTATATTTTGAGATATTTACAATTGTATGTGACTTGCTCAGGATGAATACGTGATCCCCTGTTCCAACTTTGAAAAATCATTAAAAATTGTACAAAGCAAATTAAGAAATATAGTTTACATGCCTAAATTCCTTATTGAGACTAGTTTTAAATGAAACAGACTTCAGGGTTGTTTGAATTGTGTACGAGAGAAATTCAATTTGTAGTGAACAGAGGTCAGATCATCGAGCTGTGTAACAGGGAAACTTTAACTAATAAACTGTACTAATCGGCTGAACCAAAATTATAGAAAAAATTAGCAAAAAGCTTTATGAGTCTAGATTCAGGAAATTTTACGGATTTGAATTTCGAGTTTTGTAACTCGAGTTATGATTTATTTAGTGAATATGACGCAGCAGAGACAGCTTAATCAAAGTGGAATGAATAGTGAAGTTAAAGTAGATATACTTGAATTGTTGTGTAAACATGTTAGATTTTTTTATTAGTATTTACATACTTACTTACTAAGCTATAAGCTTACTTTGTTTCTCTCTTTTGTCTTATAGTGTTCTTGGCTTGCTCAGAGTTAAGGATCGTGAAGATCTACCCGCACTATCATACTTTAGGGTATTTGAACTAAACGTTTTGAATTATGGCATGTATAGTAGGCTTAATTATTTTGTTACGTGTCATATTTGTCTAGGTTTAAAATATTAGTTACAGTACTCGACCAGCTAATTTGTACAAGCCATTAAAGTTGGCTAATATTGTTCAAGACATATATTATACGATGCACTATCAAATTGGATGACATATTTATATTTCGGTTATGTTTAATGGTATGTGTTATGTTCTGGTAATACCTTGTATCCTGTTCCGGCGACGGTAACGGGTAAGGGGTGTTACATTCCTTGTCCATATGGGCAGAGACACAGCCGTGTGTCTCAGCCGTATGAAGGACACGGCCTTAGCACACAGGTGTGTGACTTGGCCATGTGACCCTATTTCGATTATGTCATAAACAGAGAGTTACACGGGCTGAGGACTCGGGCATGTCCTAAGCGACACGGGTGTGTGTGACCACACGGCCTACCCACATGGGCGTGTGACTCCTGCTTTGATGAAAAATTTTCTAAGTGATATGAAAGTTCTGAAAGGTTTCGGTTTAGTCCCGAACCATTCCCAACGTATGTTTTGGGCCTTGTGGGCCCGTATAAGGGACGATATGCATGTGATTGGATGAATTTGATTTGGACCAAATTTTATGTTTCGGTTTGTATGAATGTTTATGTTTAATTCTGGTAACGCCTCGAACCCTGTCTTGGCGTCGGATACGGGTAAGGGGTGTTACAGTCCTAAAAATTAGCTTAAGAACAATTTGAGACTAATTCGAAATAATTTGGAAAGATTAGGAAAAAGTCAGAAAATTTGAAAACAGGGGTCACACGGTCGTGTGACTTTCGAAATAGGGACACACGACCGTGTCCCAGTCTATGTAACTCTCTGAGTAAGGTTACACGGTTGAGTCACACGCCCATGTACTAGGTCGTGTAACTCTCTGAGAAGCCCTACATGCCTGTGTGCTAGGCCGTGTTTCTCACTGACTTGTACATTAAGAAACTACTGGATGACACACGGTTGTGTCACCCAGCCATGTACCTTACACGGTTGAATTACATGCTTGTGTCTCAGGCCGTGTGAATCCAAATTTTACCGAAAATCAATCCAACTCAAAACCAATTCATGCATAACCTTTCAACCATTTAATCACACTTTAAAAGGGCCTAAACATCACTCAAGCACACATAAAAATGCCACTTCAAGATCCTAATTCAACTAACCAATATGCCATTCAAAGGCACAACAATTAACAACCAAACATAACATGCCAAAACAAATGAACAATTCCTTATTTCAAGCATCATAACTTAATTCAACTACTTAACAAAACATAACACAAATTGACCATTTCAATTCCAACATCACCATACCAAAAGGATATACACATCAATTACCAATAGTGACAGAAAAGACTTACATAACAAGCATTATAAGTCCATCAACCATACTTAAACATCAAGATACAAACATACCAAATTATCCATTACATATTCATCAAACCCTATTATAAACACCCAATACATTTCAACTACAAATTCATCTATATAAATTTATACATGCCACCACCCTAGGAGATACAAAACTACGAACTTAGATGGATGATGTGAGCCAATTGAAACAATATTTACCATACTAGTTACTTGATATATCACATCAAAAAAAGCCTGTTAGGCTCGAGACTTGATACAATTACACCGGCATGAAGCCTACTAGGCACAGAGTCTAATATAAATCACCAGCACGAAGCCTGCTAGGCACAGAGCCTACTGGCCTCAAAGTTTGATATTATCTCTAATACAATTCAATTTCATTATTAATTTTCAACAACTAACATTCAATAATTATAATAACCATGATTAGTAGAATAAAATAAATATCAAGAATTTAATATAACATATTACATGCAACAGGAACTTATGTCAACTAGAATTGTTGTTAAAACGGAGCCGACAACTAACCCGAAACTTGAGCTTTTCCTAGATTTAACTTCACTTGTAGTGTTTCTTGATCTAATAATAGTTTTCCAATCCATTAAACCATTCAATTAACTTAAAATATTTAATTCAAGCTTATAATCCATACTATTATAAAATTATAAAATTATCCTTAATATTTTAACTTTTATGCAATTTAGTCCTTAAACCCGAAACTTGAAGTTTCATCATTTTTAACCATAATTCATGCTAGTTGATTTTTACCCAATCTTATAGTAGCCCATATTTATCAACAATTTACAATTTTTTCCTTGAATTTTACCACTTTCACAAATAAATCCCTAACCATTAAAATATCTAAACATTAAAATCACTAAAAATTACTTAACAAAACTTGTTTATTTAACAACCAAATTTAATAACCAATCATCTAAATTCATAAGACATCAATTACATCCATTGCATAATTCTAAACATTTAATAACTTTACAAATTGACCCCCAGACTAACTAAATTAAGTTAATACGAGCTCAAAAATATAAAATCATTAAAACGGGACTCAACAACATACCATGCATGTAAAACTCCATGGTCGAAAGCTTCATCTTCTCAAGAAGGGTTTCGGTTTGGAAAATTAGCAACTTGGAGAAGATTATGCTATTTTGGCTTATTAAATTAAACTTTTATTTATTTAATTACTTATTTAACCTTAAGTTATAACTTATAAAGTAACTAGAATATGTCTATATTTTTCCACCACTAATATATATATAGTATAATTACCATCTAGATCCTTTAGTTTGCCTTTCCATAGCCATTTAATCCATTTAATCAATAGAAACCTACTTTTGCAACCTTTGCAATTTAATCCTTTTTAATTAATTAACTATCTAAACCTTAAAATTTCTTAACTAAATTTTAATAAAACCTTAATAACACTCCTTAAATATTTTATTAAATATTTACAGTCTCGGTTTATAGAAACAAGGTCCCAATATTTTCCAAACCCACTTGACTTTAAGGACACCACTCAAACTAAATTATTCATTTACATAACATAAATTACCTTATCAAAATCAAATATAATACAATATTTACGGACTCACTTGTTGGATTTGTAGCCCTGAAACCATTATTTCTGACAACACTAACAAACAGGCTGTTACAAATCTTATGATTGTTTTCCTTATTTTGAGGAAGAACAAGACACTATTGTTGAGAAATGCACCCATATTGTGGTAAACATGTAACTATTTTCTATGTATTTGAACAATGAATAAATAAATTTCACATTTCACTATTTTATCTTTTGTGTTTTTGTCTCTCATGTTTTACATGCATAGAAAAATTGTGACAAGAAAATATTAGCTCATTGATTTTCTAAGTTCAAAATGATGATAAGTGGCATTATAATAACATTTACATTGCGAGAAAGATAACTTAATTCAGTAGATAATCTAAATGAGTCTATAATCCTGTAAAAAAAAATAAAGTGAGTGATTCAAATACTTGAAGGATTATTATGTCATCTACAATTCTAATTGGGGAGATGTCTTGTCTTGACTATCAATGTAGCTGACTCCACGGGTAGAGACATAGGTGTATTCATTGGAATAAGTGAACCCAAGACGAATTAATTTTGAATTCATTTGTGAATTAATTCACTTGTGACGTTCATGGTGTGATTTACCTAAATCTTGAGTTAGTCACTGACCATGTGTATGTAACTTATATGTTTTGATATAAGTGGAGGCTTATGCTCTAAAGATGATCGAGCCCCTAGCCGGTATGTTGGGTACATGACTTGTGTATGGCATCTCTTTAATAGCAATAATGAAATTCATAGCTCGATTAATAAGTTAACGGTATCATCTATTTGGCATTTTGTGGATTGATAAATATGGAACGTAGTCATGGGTTGTTTGTTCTCGAACAAGTAACATATCATAGTCATTTGTTGATAGTGATCATAGTAATCATTAAGAAGACACAAGGGTAACAATGAGATAAAATAGGATTGTATTGAGTGAGCTAATTTAACTCAAAGGAATCAAGGATATGATATGAGGGTAACACACACATGACGAGGTCATTGGACAAAGCAGTTGGATGAATTGCTTTTGTAAAGAGGATACAATAATAAGTTTTTAATCATGGTACTTCTTGTGGACTGACTTCATGATTAAGTAAATTGTGAATTATAGGAAAGATGTTTTTGGACATAATTGCAATTACTCAAGGCTAATTGTATATGTCTGATTGGCCCTCTACTAGCTCAACAAAAGCTTGATTAGACTGCATTTGAATCAGAAGAAAATTCTACAACTTTGGATAAATTTTAATTGAGTTGATTAATTCGATGTGGGATTAAATTAGGCAGTCGTGAGAATTGTTGAACTAGAAAATTTGATTAAAAAATTTTCTTGAAAAATAAATTTGGAAAATCTTAGTGAATTTTGAGAAAATTAAGTTTGATCAAGTAAAATTAAATTAATCAAATTAATTAAAATTGATATGATATTTGTGGAAATTAACTTTCAAGCAAAAAAATTGGTACTGCAATCGAAAATTGGGCTCGAGAACTCAAAATCGAGACCAAGACCCAAAAACTGGTCGAATCAGACCTAGTATAAGAAACCAGGCAGACGGTCCAATCAGTGGCTGGACCAGACCGGTCGGTCCATCACTAGGCTTGGATCGAACCAGCTCGTTGTGTTGTGAGGGTGTCGCACCTATGATGGCACCACCGAACACAACGGTGCCGACGATGGCGACGGGGATGACAACATTCTGATAGTCGACGGGTGGTCCTCTGATGGATGAGAAGTGGAGGAATCACACTCCTATTGGGACTTTACCGGATAATTTGATCTCAGATTAACTATTCCAAAAATAATATTATTTTAATAGTTTTAATATTAAATTTAATCTAATACTTCTGTTAATTTAATAGATTTAATATTAAATTTAATCTAATATTTATCTTGATAAGTATTATATTAATTTAATATTAGAGTGATTAAGTTTAATTATAGTTGAACTCTCTAAACTCTCTTTATATAAAGAGAGCCATGGGTTATTATTTTTCACACACTTGAATTCAAGAGAAAGTTGTGAAGAGAAAATTCTCTGAAGAAATTATTTCAGAAGATTTCTAGAGATATTTTTCTTATTTAAAACTTGACCTATAAGTTTAGAGAAATTTTAAAATTATCCTACTAGTAATTTTGTGAAAATTTTTCTGATTCAATGTAAGCCCTCACTCGAAAAACGTGAGCTTGAGGATAATGGAGAAGGCTACTTAATAGAAATCTTCATCCTAGACAAATCAAAAAGGTGCAATTTTGATTAAGTGTTTATTACTTTAGATATCACAACCAAATTTTTTTTTGGAAAAAATTTAAAACTCTGGTTTTTCCCTAAAACTTATTTTCTGCTGTGTTTTCCAAACCATTTTTCCAACAATTGTGGCACCGGTGCAAGACATGACTCCTCCATCTTCACCTATTCTAATCCATGTATCCATTGAGAAAAACAACACTTGAGAGTTATCTGAACTTCCAGAAGGCCATGAAACTATCGAGGTCAAGTGGATTTTTAAGAAAAAGAAGAATATAAGTGGAGAAATGGTTTGGTACAAAGCAAGGCTTGTTGTTAAAGGCTACAAGCAAAGGCATGGGATCGATTATGATGAAGTTTTTGCACCTATTGCCCAGGCTCAAATGAAATGGAAAATACATCAACTTGATGTGAAATTGACATTTCTTAATGATTTCTTGGAAAAAGAAGTTTACATTGAGCAACCCATGGGATATAATGTCCAAGGACTAGAAAATAAATGTTTAAGGTTTAAAAAAGGCACTATATGGGTTAAATCAAGCACTCCGTGCATGGTATAGCCCCACCGATGAGTATTTTCGAGATAATGGATTTGTTCAGTGTCTTCATGAACAAACACTCTATGTTAAGATAAATGATGGTATAGATCTTTTGATGGTTTGTCTTTATGTTGATGATTTGATCTTTATAGGAAAAAATCTGAATTTAATTGAAGAATTGAAGAAGCACATGTCACTTGATTTCGAGATGACTGATGTGGGGCTCATGTCTTATTATTTGGGCCTGAAAGTGAAACAAATAGATGGCGACATATTCATCCCACATGGCTTCCTTGATTCCCTCTCAACGCCACAAAACCTTCAAGAGTGCTACACTTTTATTCCTCAATTTCTTAACCTCTCAATCCAAAATCTTAATCGGTTCTTCACCATAGGTCATATCCGGGCTTATTTCAATTTCTTCTGGTGAAATCACGTGTGAGGGGTCGATCGGTAATGGCGCAACATTGATACATGGAACACATCATGAATTTTTTCTAGCTCATGAGGCAAGGCTAATCGTTATGCTACCGGTCCAATTCTCTCAGTCACCTCATAAGGTCCAATAAACCATGGGCTCAGCTTGCCTTTTCTACCAAATGTAAGGACCTTTTTCCATGGGGGTACTTTCAAAAACACCTTATTACCGACTAGGAATTCGATTTTCTTTCTTATTAAATCTGCATAGGATTTCTGTCTATTCGAAGCTGCTTTCAAGCAATCATAAATCACCTTAACCTTCTATTTGGTCTCTCTGACCAAATCGACCCCGTGAATTCGATTCTCTCTCAGCTCGGTCCAATACAAGGGTGTTTGACACCTACACCCATACAAAGCCTCATAAGGTGCCATTTTCAAACTTGACTGATAACTGTTGTTATAGACGAATTCGACCAGCGGTAAATACTTTTCCCAACTACCTTGAAACTCGAGCACACAACACTGTAACATGTCTTCAAGGACTTGGATTACCCTCTCCGACTAACCGTTGGTTTATGGGTGGAAAGCTATGGTAAAATTCAACTTTGTCCCTAAAGCTTCTTGGAACTTCTTCCAAAACCTCGAGGTAAACCTCGAAACCCTATCTGAGATAATCGACAAGGGCACTCCGTGAAGTCTTACGATCTTCAAAACATACAAACCAGTCAATTTCTCAAGGGAGTAGTTGGTACACACCGGTATAAAATGTGTCGCCTTTGTAAGCCTATCAACAATGACCCAAATGGAATCCTTTTTCCTTGGCATTAAAGGCAATCCCGATACAAAATCCATCGTCACCCGGTCCCATTTCCACTTGGGATCTAGGTTGAAGTAATCCCGAAGGTACTTGGTGTTGGACCTTCCCTTGTTGACAAACCAGACACTTAGAAACAAACTCAGAAATGTCTTTTTTCATCCTCGACCACCAGTACAACTTCTTCAAGTCGTTATACATTTTCACACTACCCGAATGGATAAACAAGCAACCACTATGTGCCTCTCATAAAATCCTCTGAATAAACTTATTATCTTTAGGTACACAAACCCTATCTTGGAATATCAAGTAGCCTTCGGTATTAATCCAAAAATTTGATTCATCACCCGACTCACACTAAGCCACCTTAGTTTGCAAGTCCTTATTGCCTTTCTGAGCCGCACATGTAACGCCCCAATTTTCGGGTTTTTTTGTGTTTCTATGATTTTTAAAATTTTTGTGTGTTCTGGTTGGTTAAAATATATATTTTAGTAGGTTAGTGGGCCTTTGGAAGGCCCAAACTTAAGTTAAATCTGTGATACTCTTCGGAATTTTAATTTTATGAACAGGTGATGCAATTGGCGTTTGGGCTTTTAAGAGTAAAGGGGTAAAAGATGACACAAAAAGGAGTGTGGTGGGGACAAGGAAGTGACGCCATAAAGGAAGCAAGGGGTCCAAGGTTCAAGTCTTGGCTCTTGCAATATATATTGGTTTTTCTTTTCAATAAATCTGGAAGCAAGTAGGTGCGCTTTAAAGTTTAATGTGTTGGATTTATGACACAAATGAATTGATGGCCTAGTGGTGGTGGCGTGAGTTGGCATGTGAGAGGACTTTGGTTCGAATCCCTTGGCACGCAAAGGTTGATTATTTTGCTATGTTGGGACGGCAAGAGTTGGTGTTGGTTTTAAACTCTGGTGATGGAGGGATCCCACATCGGGAAGTAACATAAGAGTAGATGGAGAGCTGGCTTTAAATAGAGCAAACCATAAAGAGAGTAGGCATACCCTTCTTAGCTGATCCCTTTCTCTTTGTGACGTGCTCGTTTGGGTTGGGCGTCAGCTAAGAGTGTTTGGAACGCAGATTAACTGCAGTCTCCTAACAGGTGTGTATTTCTCATTACTCTAGCAGTAGGATGGCTATTTCGGGCCGCGATGGGCTGAAATGGGCCATGTGATCCCAATGGGTCCGTAGGCCCAAGTGGATAAGTTGTAGAATCACTAAAATATCCCTGTAGGGTGGGACTACCGATTTACCCCTAGAGGGTAAAATGACTATTTTGCCCCTCGTGCGTAAATGACTAACTTGTGTGATGATTGGGTTAGTTGACGTGGATTTATGTTAGTTATCGTTAATTCGTAAGTCTAATGTGTTAGTGATCGATTGTAGGATTTTCGCGTGGGAGATATCGTCATCAATTGTCATCAACCAGGTGTGTAAACGACACCCTCCCTTAGACTGAATCGGTAAAAGCCGAAATACCAAAACGTTGGTATTTTGTGAACTCGCGAGCGCACGAGTGCTCGTGAGACAGTTGTTAATGAATATGGTGCATTCGGATGATTAGAGTGCAGAATGTGCATTTTTGTGGACAACGGCATTTTTGGGCTTAATGGGCCGAAAATGGGCCAATGGGCCGCCGGGCCACTTTGGTAAAAAGACAAGGTAAGTACTTCTGATTACTTGGTAAACGTTAGAATGAGCATGAAACCTTAGCAATAGGTAATAATTACTGAAATACCCTTATGCATGCAAAATTACAATTTTACCCCTAGGGTTATTTTTTCTGAAAAGCATGATGTTCTGTTTCTGTATACATATGCAATGACATATTATTTCTGTTGCATGGGTCATGTGTTTATATTGATGGAGGAAGCGTTCTGGCAGCCTCGCTACAATCTGGTGGCCTCGCCACATATATTTGTTCTGGTGACTTCGTCACAATATCTGGCAGCCTCGCTGCAATCTGGTGGCTTCGCCACATATATATATATATCTGTTCTGGTGGCCTAGCCATAATATCTGTATCTGGTGACTTCGTCACAATATCTGGCAGCCTCGTTGTAATTTCTATGGTGTGTAGCGGTTGGGTGGGTCGAGTAGTCTCCCCACATGGTGTAAGGCTGGTACGAGGGTGTTATGGATGGCTCTGGGTTGGGATTTCTGCATTCATGATATATTTTTTTCAGATCTGCTATGGGCCTATGGGTTTCATTCGATTTACGACTAGGCCAAGGCCCAGATAAGTCGACTCGAGGTTTGATCTGCTTTTGGGCTATGGTTGGGTTATGTTACACTTGAGTTTACCGACCTCACCCTTTATTTTCATCTCTGCAGGAAATCCCCAACCATAGTGGGCTTGGAGCTGTGAGGGATTCAGAGTGGCCACATCATCTGCAAAGTTGATTTTTCTAAGTTAGTTTATTTTTTTATATTCTGATTTAATTTTGGGTTTTAAGTTGTAATAAGGCCGCTATTTAAATTTCTTTTTTCAGCTATGGTTTTATTTTCTGATTATATTTATACTATGACGAAACTGCTAGTGTTAGGATGCACGGGTTTTCAAAATTAATGAACGTTTTCAAGACCCAACAAGCACAACAAATGGATAGCCTAAAGATTGATAAACTGACTTTTCATTCACCGCTATTTTTACAAAGACCACCACAATCACTTAAACCAACGAATGCATACTAAGTCGTAAGTTTATGTGACACGTCAGATCTGGCCATAACGTCTAGGCCGGGTTTGGGGTGTTACAGCACAAATCTCTTGAATTAATGTAGGTCTAGCTCTCATCTCGACTAGAATTGAACCATCATCAATCATAGTTAATTGAGTATTCATAGCCCTCAAGGTGAACAAAAACTTTCTACTCAGAGTATCGGCGACTACATTCGCCTTTCCCGCGTGGTAGTCAATCACCAACTCGTAATCCTTTATCCACTCCAACCACCTTCATTGCCGTAAATTCAGCTCCTTCTGAGTCATCAAATACTTTAGACTCTTATGGTCGGTGAACACTCGGCATCTCTCGCCATATAAATGGTGTCTCCAAATTTTCAACGCGAACACGATGGCGGCCAACTCCAAATCGTACGTCGGATAATTCTTCTTATGTGGGTTTAGTTGTCTCGAGGCATATGCTATCACTTTGGCTTCTTGTATGAGCATGCACCCTAATCCATCTAAGGAGGTGTCGTTATATACCACGAATCTTTTCCCCAATTCTAGTTGCACTAAAACTGGGGCTTCAGTCAACAAAGCCTTTTGTAACAACCTTGTCATCGAAATAACTATTATCGAAACCCATTCACAAATCTCCTATAGTATCCAGCCAAATCCAAAAAGCTTCAAATCTCTGACATATTCTTCGGTGGTTTCCACTCAAAAATAGCTGAGATCTTACTCGGGTCAACTCTGATCCCATCTCCCGACATGATGTGTCCTAGGAATCCAACCTCTTTAAGCCAAAATTCACTCTTACTGAACTTGGCATATAACTGGTTATCTCTCAAGGTTTGTAAAACCGTTCTCAGATGCTCCGCGTGCTCACTCTCATCACGTGAGTAAATCAGTATGTCGTCAATAAAAACCACTACAAACTTATCCAAATACAGTCAGAAAGTGCAGTTCATCAAATCCATAAACACCGCAGGCGCATGTTAAACCAAAGGGCATAACAAGAAACTCATAGTGCCCATACCTCGTCCTACACGTGGTTTTTGGTACATCTTGCTCCTTAACCCTTAGCTAGTAGTAGCCAGGCCTTAAGTCTATTTTAGAAAACACGGTAGTTCCCTTCAACTGATCGAACAAATCATCGATCCTTGGCAAGGGGTACTTGTTCTTCACAGTCACCTTGTTGAGTTATCTGTAGCCTATACATAACCTCATCGATCCGTCTTTCTTCTTTACAAAAAGTACCGGAGCACCCCACGGGGAAATATTGGGTCTCACAAAACCCTTATTAGTCAATTCTTGTAGTTGAACCTTCAACTCCTTCAACTTTGTAGGAGGAATCAAGATGGGTGCCGTACCGAGGACTAATTCAATTCCAAATTCAACTTCTCTCACTGGAGGTAATCCGGGTAATTCCTCCGAAACACATCTGTAAACTCACAAATCACTGGTACCGATTCAATTTTCAACTCAGAAACTTGAGTATTCAGTACAAAAGTGAGATAAGCCTCATACCCTTTTCTCAAATATCTCACTGCCAACATGGACGATATCACCACAGGCAAGTTATCTGTTCTACTCGATTCAACCTGAAAAACATCCCCGCTTTTACATTTCAACTCAATAACTTTCCTTCCACAATCCACTACAATACTATGATAAGTCAACCAATCCATCCCAAGGATTACATCAAATTCATTAAACGGCAATAACATCAAGTTAGCTGAAAAAAAAGTGACCTCTAATTGTCAAAGGACAATTTCTAAACACTTGGTCAACTAACACATGTCTACCTAAAGGGTTCGACACTTTTATCAAAAATTTGGTAGACACTACTAGCATGTTCATACGGGGTATCAATTCCATACAAATATAAGAGTGGGTAGACCACAGATCAATTAAAGCAACAACAGGTATATCATGGATAGAAAAGGTACTTGTGATCACATCGGGAGACGCTGCCTCTTCATGGGCGCGTATTGCATAGGTCCTTGCAGGAGCTCTGTCCTCGGACCTCACTGTAGCATCTATTGGTGCACTTCTACTGCTAGCCCCACTTCCAGAGTTCTTATTTGGTCTACCCCTTGAAGGAGCACTATTCGCCCTTACATCTTGCTTTTTCTTTTTATCTTTTAATTCGGGACAGTTTCAAATGAAGTGGTCTAGTGATCCACATTTGAAGCAGCCCCTCTCATTCCCTCAGTACTTTCCAAAATGACGCATACCACGTTGTGAACATTCTGGCCTATTTGGCCGAGCACTACCAACACTAGTGATAGAAGTGGTTTGAGCTTTAGACTCTGTGTGCTACTTGCTCTTGCTCTTGTTCGAGAACCCCACTGATGCATTGGATCAGGTAAGAAACTCTCTCGATTTCTTAGATAAGGTCTACTGTGATTTCCCCATCTGTCTTTTCCTTGAGTCTAGGGACTCAATGTCAGCTTTTCTCTTCTCTTTGGCCAATTCCTCGGCCCTACATGCCCTCTCCACGAGCACCACAAATTCCCTTATCTCCAACACGCCAACTAATAAATGAATGTCTTCATTCAAACCATCTTCAAACCTCTTGCACATAATGACTTCTATAGAGATGCACTCTCACGCATACTTGCTGAGTCTCACAAACTCACACTCGTATTCAGTCACCATCCTACGGCCTTACTTCAGCTGTAGAAACTCTTTCCTTTTCTGATCTATAAACCTCTGGCTAGTATACTTCTTTCGAAACTCTTCCTGAAAGAATTCTCACGTTATCCACTCTCTCAGTATGACTGACACAAGAGTATTCCACCATTGATAAGTCGAATCTCGTAGGAGTGACATTACGCACTACATACACTCCTCCGGCGTGCACGATAATTCATCGAATACCTTGATGGTATTTTCCAACCAAAACTCGGCCCTTTCGAGGTCATCATCAATATTTTCCCGAAATTTTTTAGCCCCGTGTTTACGGATTCTACCTACTGGAGGTTTCTCTCTCCTAGCTATCTCTGCTCCTTGAGGAGCTATATGAATGGTTTGAAGAATTGGGGGAGGTGGGGGAGATGGAGTATTCGGATTCACATGAATGAACTCCGAATACCACGTGTCCATCATGTGGAGGTAAGCTTCCCTAGCTCCTCTGCCTTGACTCATCATCACAGGCCCACTATCTACTAGTACGGTCCCTTCAGCGAGAGCCGGCGCATTGCTCTCCACGTCATCCACCATAGCTATGTCATAATCCATTTACTATATAAATAAAAACACAATTTATCTCGTCAGAAGTTGTCACACTATCAATATACAGTTATGGCATGCATAGCTAGACTCATACTCATGCTAGGTTAGTCCTAGAATCGACTAAACCATAACTCTGATGCCACTAAATGTAAAACCCCACACCCGAGCCCTAAATCGGGATAGAATACGAGGCGTTACTACACTTAAACACATGCATACAAATGTTCCAAGTCACCAAGACTTCCTCAAAATTTAAAACCTTTTCGAATTATGTCTAAACTTCATTAACATGGGCTTATGAGAACCCAAACATCCATTGAAAACCACTTGGAACCATCTTAGGTCCTTAAACCGACTAAATAAAAATAACTCTTAAAACAGGGCACACGCCCGTGTGGAAGGGCAACACACTCGTGTGGTCATTATCACACAGCCTAAGCATCTAGAGACACGCCCGTGTCTTATGCCCGTGTGAATTAAATTTTAAATTCGAGCTTACAGGGGTTTTCACACGGCCTGGCACACGCCTGTGTCTATGGCCCGTGTCCCTCACACGGCCATGACACGCCCATCTCTAAAAACCTTGACATTCTATTTCTGACGTCAGCACCCAATTTGGGGCACATGGCCAAGGCACACGCCCGTGGCCAGAGGCCGTGTCCTCCACACGGCTAAGACACACAACCGTGTCTCTACCCGTGTGTTTACTACCATGCATTCTGACTTACAAAATTTATGTGCAGGGGATACACGGCCGAACGACACACCCATGAGACTGACGTGTGTCACACACGGCCTAGAAACACGCCCGTATGTCTACCCGTGTGGACAATATAAGGCTATCTACCAAGCCTTTGCCACCCTGAAATAAAATCTAACATCAACCAACACATCAAAGATTAACTTAATATGATTTCTCAACCAAACAACCATAGTGAAGACCCATATACACTACATATATTCAACCATGCCAACAATTTCACATTCATGAAAGGCTCACTTCCATTCACATAATAACTTTCAATATTATCCATTTTCTATGGCCTTATACAAAATGAATCAAATGCTAAAGTGAGCCAACATATTACCCAAACAATGACACAAAACTCAAAATTCAGAGTCCTATACATGCCATAATCAAAATAAAAGATCTAACTATACCAAGTGCTTCGATTGATAGTGTGATTGATGCCTCCGATGTCCGTTGATCCACGAGCTAATTAGGCGGCACTATAAGAAAATAGAAAGAAACGGGGTAAGCATAAAGCTTATTAAGTTGCATGATAATAAACAACAACTACTTATCATAAAGTAATATGCTCATAACCTTTCATAGTTTATTCTTGAGTACCGTAAATAAATGTAAGGACAACTTACTCATCACCATCCAATACAACTCATATTGCATACATTGAGCCCATATATCATACATTTCAATTAGGTTCCTGTACCACTCATCATATGATCATAACTTTTCTCATTTTGATATAAACCATAAACCTTTTGGTGAACCATTTTGAATACTACCGAATACTCAATAGCACTTACATGGGTTAAAATGCCAACACCATGTCCCAGACATGGTCTTACACTGGCTTTCATATAGCGAGGCCGATGCCATGTCCCAGACAGGTCTTACATTGGCTCTCATCTATCGGTGTCGATGCCATGTCCCAACCAGGTCTTACACTGACACACTACAAGCTGACGCCATGTCCTAGACAGGTCTTACACTAGCTTGTATATCGCGAGGTCGATGCATGACCCAGATATGTCTTACACTAACTCTCATCTCAATGCCGATGCATGTCCTAAACATGTCTTACACTGGCTTAAATATCTCAAGGTCGATGCATGTCCCAGACATGTCTTACACTAGCACACATATCACCCATTATTACGGTATAAATATCTAAGTCTATTCTAAATGTTCAATGAAAGTCTTTACTACGTAAATTTCTCAACATGTATTCTCAGATTCAAAATCAAGATAATTTAGGCCATATCAACTCAATTACACATCATAAAGATATTGTTGTATTATTAACATATAACTTACCTCGGTATTCAAAATGTGGCGACTATTTTGGCTTAGTCCACTAGCTTTGCTTTCCCTGGTCTAGGCCCAGATTTTGTAATTCTTGATCTATAATGATGAAAATTCACACATTTAATCATTTTATTAATCTAGGTACTTAACAATTCATAATTGGGCCCTTTAGACTTTCATAAAATGATAATTTTACCCTTAGACCCAAAAATCAATTTTTATTGAATTTCCTTGTTAGCCAAGCCTAATCGACCATTTATTACTCTTATGACAACCCCAAATTCCTAATATTTCACAACATTATTATCTATTTTACAAACTTTACAAAATGGTCCTATTAGGGTTTTCATCAGAAGTCCCTTCATAAAAGTTGCTTATTTCACAACCATGACTCATTTTCTTCCATAAAAATTTAGAAAACAACATGAACACTCTCATGGTAAAATCCTATACTTTCAAGCATTTTACAAAATAGTCCCCCTCAGTTGAAAGCTCATGCAACAAAGGTTCTAAAAATACAAAAAATCATCAAGAAAGACCATCAAAATCACTTACTTGAGAGGGTTACAAGTTGCTTAAAGTTTCAAGCTTTCAAACCCCAACAATGGTTGAATTTTTGGTGGAAAATAAATGGTGAAAAGGGATGATATCATCTTTCTTTTATTTTATTTCTATTTTAGTTAAATAAGCTACCAAAACCCACCTAATTTGACTTTTTGACAATTCTTGTCCCCATGGCCAGCCAAGCACTCTTTTTAGGGTCTATTTTCCTTTTAAATACCCCCAATTTTGGTTCTCTAGCTATTTGACACCCTTAGCTATCAAAATAGGACTTTTTCACTTTATGTGATTTAGTCATTTTTCACGATTAAGCTCTCAAACGCTAAAATTAATTCACCAAAATTTTCACGCACCTTTATAATCATGTCATCACACATTAAATAGTGGTTTCGTAACCACTGTTTTGACTAGCCCTAAAATTGGGTTGTTACAAAATTAGTCAATTTTCATACAGTCGTGTCCCTTTGACACACAAGCGTGTGTGTTTGTAAATTAGGGTTTGGGTGATTTGGTGCCACACGACTATATGGCTAATTTGGGGATTTAGGGGTACCACACAGGCATGTATTAGGATACATATTTTAGCACAATTTGACAGAGAGTTACATGGCATGTTCACACGGCCATGTCCCTGGCTCACACAGTCGTATGGCCTTAAGTCACCAATTTTAGTTCCGTGTATGTTTTTTATCTGAAATTGTGTCTGTGTGTTCTGACCCTTGCCTAGGCTTTAGTGAGAGTAGTTAAGACTCTAATATGGTCTCTGACTTATGTGTTATTTGTGATTGTTGTGCGAGATATTTGAATTTTAACCCGATTAGCTGGGTATGTGCATGTTTGTTTCTGTTTGACTAACTGTCGATATGTTCACTGTTTCTGTGAGGTTGTAAGCATACATGCACTTGCATAAAGTAAGTTTTGGGTTGGTTGTGAAGAGAAGAAAGACAGATTTTGATCTTGCAGTTTAACTACAACATGTTTGTACAGTGGTTTACTGCAATACACTATACTGCATATCTGATAGCCTTGCTGCATATTATTATTTGAATAGCTTAGTCCACATACATGGTGTGTAGGGTTGGATGGGCCTTTTGAGGTCCTATGTGGTGTGTAGGGTTGGATGGGGCTTAGTCCACATACATGTGTAAATATGTTTCACCATCAAACTATTTCCTGTAATTCTGTTATTAGTCACGTCTCGAACTCACACTGAGCTCATGTAGCTCACCCCCAAAGTGTTTCTCCTTTCAGGTACTTATTTGCACTTTCTAAAGCTTAGACCCGGTACACGGAAGCCTCGGACAGTCTCGAGAAGGAAACATGTTTAAAAGTCTTCTTTTTTATTGCTATTTTGGTAAATGGTTTTGAAATGTAAACGGTTATAAGAACTGTGGTACAGTTTTAAATTGGGATTTTCGTAAATGGTTTACTTTGGATTGAAAATTTTGTAATCTCGAGATTTTATAGCTAAGCATTTCTACACAACTTAAATACTGTAATGTTTTCTAGTTGTTAAATTTTTAATTTTTCCTACGATCACTTTAGTGATCAATGTGACTTCCAGAATTCAGCCAAAACTTTTGGGCCGGGTTTTGGGGTGTTATAATAGCAGTAGATAGAGACTTCTCAATATGCTCTGTCATACTTACATTCCTCTTGTTGCAATGATGTTTTCTTAAATGAATATGTTGGATATTCAGAGGCTTTATGATCTTTCGTATTACACCACATGCACTTGCTAGCTCATTTTCTTTTTTATGCCATAAGTCATTTAAGCTCACAGAAGATATTTTGTACCAATGTCTTTCTTTACAAGTCCACAAACAATAGAAGGTTGAATGATATTAGAAACATGTCCGTGCAAGTTTTTTACAAATATGACATCTATGTCTTGCCCAAGGTTTATTATTCGTCTTATGATGAATGACTTGAGCTTGCAATGTGTCAAACTTATTTTCCAAATGCACTTGCACCTCTTTGAAATCTTTTCGAAGTTCCGTCGAACATTGCTGTAAGTTAGTCCATGGTAAGCATGGATGGGTCATGCTCCTTGTCCTTACTATGTATACGTACCATTATTAGAGGTTGAAATAAAAAACACAAAAAAAAAGTTGATAAAAGAAGATTAAACCTCACTGTTATACATTCGTAATAAAAGTAAACAACTCTAAGAGGAAAAGAAAAGAAGATTTTCTCATTTGTAACTTTTAAAGAGTAATAAAACTCAATAATATTAAAAAAGATGTGGGATCACTCTATAACAAAGTTGACCTAAGGCTTTAAGAAGCCAAAGAAAAATTTGACTCCAAAAGAAGTAAGTTGCATGGAGAAAAGAGAGGCAACCCTTTTCATACCTATTAACACCAGAAATGAAAATGAGTTAGAATATATAATAGAATAATAAAATCTAAAACAAAAGAAAACATAATGCTAGAATCAAAGAAAATAAACTACCACTTCGAAAACCCGAAATAATGGAAAACAACTTGAATTTTTCATTCAAGGTGTTCTCGATGTGCTAAAATCAAAAAAAATTGAACTAAAGTCTTTTTATATGATAAATATCATATCTAAAAACTCTAGGCACAAAATTCTTCCCAAAAAAGTTATTTTTTATTTTGTTTTTTTGTTTTTTTAAAAACTATTTATTTAAAATCGAAAAAACAAATTGTATAGCACAAGGAAACAACTCAAAAAGGTCCAAAATTGATACCAAATGATAGAGAATTAAGCTAGGAAGTAGATCAGGATCATATTCAAGTTGTTTGAGTCAAGAAAGATATATTCAGATTTGACCTATAAAGAAGAAATAAACAAATTTAGAAATTAAAGAAAACGAATATGACAGCCTAATTTAGGGCCTAAACGGAATAGTGGTTTTGAAACCACAAATTCGAGATATAACTAATTATTTTATAATTATTTTGAGGTCTATGATGTGGTTGCTTGATTGTGTGAAAATTTTGTGAAGAAATTTTATGCCTAAAGTGTCCAATTCGAAATTAGAGACTAAATTGAATAAGTTGCAAAACTTGCATTCTAGAAGCTTTTAGCATGAAATTGCTTTAGAATATTAATTATAAGTCTTTAAATAGCAATTTGACCAATTTCTATGATTTTGGACAAAAATGGGCTTACATGGATAAAAATTGAAAGTTTAGTAAAAAGGGCATTTTGGTTATTTAGTTAATAAATGAATTAAAAAGGGAAAAATCAAGCAATAATTTGCTCATCTTCTTCATTAGGTAGAAATTTCAAGGGTTCTCCATAGCTAGGGTTTGTTTCAAGCTTCCAAGCTCCATAATCAAGAAAGACGTGGAATCGACCTTGATCGGGGAAAAGAAAATATTTCGGACTAAATTGCAACATTTCTATATTTTGCACTGAGGTAAGTTTGTACGTAAATAATTTATTGATTCTTTTTATTTTATTATATTTTGTTATCATATGAAATGTTGCTGCCTATAAAATGATTATTTGTTGTAAATTGTAAATTGAAAAAGGACTATGAATAAATTGTAACATGTTGGAAAGTGAGGAATTTCCTAGTTGAGCCTTCAAAATAGAAACGATACGAATGATCTATTGTGAGGTCACGTGTGTAGTACTAAGTGCAGGCTACTACGTGTACCGGATTATTGGTCGCATGTGTAGTACTAAGTGCAGGCTACTATGCGTACCCGATAACTTCGATCACGTGTGTAGTACTAAGTGCAGGCTACTACGTGTATCAGATGGTTAGGTCACGTGTGTAGTACTAAGTGCAGGCTACTACATGTACCGGATAATTGGTCGCATGTGTAGTACTAAGTGCAGGCTACTATGCGTACCAAATAGCTTTGGCTACAAGTGTGAAAACATGTGCAAGCAACTGAGTATCAGTTATTATTCCGAAGAGTTCAACGGAAAATCGATTAAGTAAAAATACATGTGAACATGATTATATGATGAATAAGTGCAGGTATATGTTTAAGAAAATTTTGAGCAATGTGCTCGATATTTGAGTGAACTTCGATAAGACAAAATGGATTAAGTGAAATTATGTAAGAGTGAATTTTGGTAGTAAAATAGTGTTAGACAGCAGCAGTTGTGTAACTTTGAAAATTCACCAAAAATTGTGTAAGTTGAATTAAATTTTAAACAAATTATTTAATTCAATATTAATGAGTCTATTTTCATATAAAAGAAATAGGGGGAGCAAAATAGTTCTATATTATGTGATATTCTAATTTTTGTGAGATAGTGTCAGAATGAATTCGAGATCCCCTGTTCTTACTTGGAAAATTTTTTAAAAATTTTAGAAAAATAATTATGGGTTATAATTTATTTTCCTAGAATCTTTGATGAGTATACTTTTAATAGAAATAAACAGGAACATTATCTGAGTTTTTTACTATGAGATATTTAATTTTTAGTAAGAAGAGGTCGGAACTGTCAGATAGTGAAACAGGGGTAAATTTAATGAATAAACTGTACTAATTGGTTAAACCAAAAATTCTGAAATTTTTATGGAAAGAAATTATATGAGTCTAGTTTTTGGGAAAATTAACGGATTTAAATTTGGAGTTCTGTAACTCCAAATATAAATGATTTAGTGATAGTGACTCAAGAAAATAGTTTGACCTGAACATGAGATTATGTACTATTATGATTGTTTTATTTTGAGAAATATGTTGATAAATTGTATATCACTTACATACTTACTTACTAAGCTTTACGCTTACTCTCTTTTCTTTCTCTTATCTTATAGTGTCACTAGGCCAGCTCGAGATTCGGAGATCGTCGGAGATCCATCCGCACTATCAATAATTTTTGGTATTTAGTAAACATTATTTTGGAGTTATGGCATGTATAGATGACTTGGTTATTTTTGTTATATGTCATAATTAAATTGGCCTAAAATGTTGGTTTTCAAAATTTAATAGTTCATTTTGTATATGCCCGTTGATGTTAACTAATATTGTTCAGGTTATAAGACATGAAAATGTATGTTTTTTTAAAAAAAAATTCTATGTCATGATTTTGTACGTTTGCATGTATTATGTTCCGGTAATGTCTCGTACCCTGTTCCGGCTTAGAACACGGGTAAGGGGTGTTACACGAAAACACTAAAAGAAGAAATTTAAGACTAAGAATAAATATTCAAAATAATAAAAAAATTTAAAAGTAGAAGATGGATCGAATAAACTGATGGATGTGATGGATAAATGGATAAGTGTATAATTGAACCATTTAGGATATAAATCCCAACGAATTCAATTAATAGCTCTAACCAATCCTCCAACAAATAATTCTTGGCAAATTGAAGGATGAAGAATGGATTCTCACGACTCCTTGAAGAAAATCGAGAAGAAAACTACTTCTAAAAATCTCAAGAAAGAAATCTTGCACAAAGAAAACTTGCACAGAGAAAACTAATTCTAAAAATAACAAGAATGAAATTGTAAAACCCCTATACCTGACAATCGTCGGGCCAAGGTACTGGGATATCACATTTTTTGCCGAAGAAACTACAGAAATTTTTTAGATTGATTTATCTTATTATTTAATTATTAAAACCATTATAGTCGTTTTAGTAATAATTGAATTTATAACAAAATTATTTATGAGTTAAAGGAGCTCATTAAACATGATATTCAATCAAAGATAACAAAGTTTATAAATTAACACAATTTTAAGGTTTTACAAATAAACCCATTGGAGGATTTTCACTTTCTAAAGTAGTTTACTCATTTTATGTATATTTCTTATTTATTTCTAATTTGTGCCAATTAATTTAATTCTTCATAAAATTTTAGTTAAGATTACAAAATATATTATTTTATCAATTAATAATTAGTCACTTATTATTTTATCAATTTGTTTTAACATTCCCACATGTATTAATCATTCCATCACATAAAATCATTTCGTAACATTTCAAATTCATCTACTATTTTCCTCCTCCTCCTCTATAACACCCCTAACCCATCTTCGTTATCGGATTAGGGTTACGAAAAGTTACAACAAATAACAGAACAACATATATTATTTCAATTCAAAAATTTATTTTTAAATCAATCATAAATAATTTCATTCAATAAACATGTCGTTCAAACTCAAAAGAGACTTAATTTGAGCCTAATAAGCATTAAAAAAGATTTAAAAATAGGCAAGGATTAAATCGAATCCAAATATGAAAATAGGCTAAAAACTAAAAACAAGTGTCACATGGTCACGTCGTGTGACAAGGCTCAGCCTGTGGGGTGCAGAGAAATGGTTGTGTTTTCAAACCATGTAACAACCTGTACCCGTATGGACAAACTTGTACAAAAAAATTTAAGGAAACACACGGCCATATGGCTAACCATGGCCACCTAAAAATGCCTCAAAAATCAAATCATTTCACCTACAACTCCTTACCTACAACTCCTTAAGTCCCAAACCATACCATAACAATTCCTTAAACCTATTCAAAATGCATCAAAACATGCCAAATATATCAAATAACCTTTAGCCTAAGTGCCTAACCAATATGTCCTCATTAGCACCACAATTCAAACACTAAAATAATAACCATTTTAAGCATTAACCATTAGCAATTTATAACATCCATTCCATGAATGCAATACCAAATCAAACACATTACACCATTATTCACATTGTTAGCATATTATCAACCAAAACCACCAAGTTACCTAAAACATTTATACCAAAACAACCATTCAAATTGCATTTAAATACCAAAACATGATATTTCTATTTCACACCACAATCAACCATAATACCATTTGATATTTACATCTATATACACATTTTATACTTCAAATGGCACAAAACATTACTAAAATAGTCATTAACATAGACATATCAAAACCCTATTTACATGTTCAACGCTTACCATATAAATGAAACAGCTTAAACCAATAGATACATATATCACACTATCAACTAACATATATACCATACATTTCATTCAAGATTTACCATTTTTCCAACTATTTCACAAACCAAGATCAAGCATACTATCACCACCCATGCATTCGTCACATACTATATAAGCATACCATAAGAATATTTAAATTCAACCTTATACAAGGCAACCATTATAGAACAATACAACTTCAACTTATAACTTCAAACCAACAACCCAAAGATCACTTATATACATACCACAAAACCAGAATAAACGAGTCACAATCTACAGAGACTAAAGCTTGATAGTGTGAGCCTTGAAGTTGATCCAACTACCTATTTCCACAAAACGTCAACTACAAAAAACATGCCAAGAAATAAAGTAAACTTATAAACCTTAATAGGTTCATACGTATTTAGATAAAACTCATACCTCAGTTTGCAACAGAGTAAATAGATATAACTAATTTAATACGATATCCAATTAATACTGTAGCAGCTCGATTTTGGGCCTAGTCGAAATAGTGGTCTCTAAACCACAAATCCGAAGTCAAAGAAATTATATTATTATCATGATATTAAAACATGTTTTTATTAGTGCATGAAATATTTGGTGAAGTAATTTTAACATTTGCGAGTCCAATTGCCAGAAAGGACTAAATCGCATAAAATGCAAAAGTCCTAAATTGATAGCTAGAGGTGTCAAATAACTAGAGAATAAAATTTGGGGGTCTTTAAAGGGAAATTAGACCCTATTGTAATAGCTTGGCCGGCCATGGGTGATGAAAATGTTGAAAAGTCAACATTAGGTAATTTAATGACATAATGTATGATATAATAATGCCAAAAAGCCTAGCTATCATTTTCTTTTCTCCATCCTTTCTTTTGACTATAATTTTTAACAAAGAAATAGGGTTTTAAGAGCTTAAAATTTTAGTAACTTTAAGCCTTCATAAGTAAGTGATTTTAATGGCTTTCTTGAATATTTTTATACTTTTGAGACCCTTGAAGCATAAGCTTTCAAATGAGGGTACTATTTTGCAAAATGATTAAGATTTTAGGGTTTTTCCATGAAATTATTTGTAATTTTTGTTGAGTTTTTATGAAATAAAATGAGTCTTGGGTGTCTTATGAACAACTTTTGTGAAAAATGTTAGCATGAAAACACTTGAAAGGACTATATTGCATAAGTTGTAAAATAGGTGTTAAGTATGTGAAATAGTGAGATTTGGAGTCTCTATAAGAGTAAAAAGGGTTCGAATAAGCTTAAGATGCAAAGAAACTCAATAAAAATTGATTTTAGAGCCTAGGGGTAAAATGGTCATTTTGTCAAAATCTAGGGGCAAAATGGTTATTTTACCAAAGGTATGAATTTTTTATTGCTAAAATTTATTTCGTGACTAAATAAGTACATTTTACTATTATAGATCAAGAAATATCGAATCCGAACTAGACCGGGGGAAAACCAAGCAAATCGATTAAATCGACTAGTCACCACATTTTGTAATCCGAGGTAAGTTGTATGTATATAATACAACTACAATGTAATGTATGTGTTGAATTGTACTTGAATTTACTGCAGCATGGATTTCTTGATTGTGGAATTGAGAAAGAATGATGGTAATAGAGATAGTAGAGTTCCCGTTTGAACCTAGGAAATAAATCGGATATTCATGCTATAACATATGGGTTACTGTGAGCTAGTGTAAGACATGTCTGGGACATGCAACGGCCACATTATGGGAGCTTGTGTAAGACCATGTCTGGGACATAGCATTGGCTTTGATACGAGTGCTAGTGTAATACATGTTTGGGACATGCATCGGCCTCGAAACGTAAGCCAGTGTAAGACATGTCTGGGATATGCATCAGCTACGAGATGTGTCAGTGTAAGACCATGTCTGGGACATGGCATCGGCACAGATATGCTAGAACTTGTGTAAGTCTATATCTGGGACATGGCATCAGCATCTGACCCCATGTTTGAGGCTAAATGAGTATCCGATAATGTTTCAAATGGTTTAACGGTGAAAGTATGATTTCATGTTAACAAGGAAAGTATAACTGTGTTGTGAGTGGTACAAGTACTTATATGATATGTATGAAATGTGAGCTCAATACATGCTATATGAGGTGTATTGAATATTGATGAGTAAGTTTTGCTTATGCCACTTGTGTATTATTCTACTTGTTGAAGAATGGTAAAGTTATGTTTTATATTTATTTATATGCAACTTACTAAGCTTTATGCTTACTTCTTCTCCTTTCCATTTTCTTATAGTGTCACCTATGTAGCTCAAGGATCAAAGGAAGCCAGAGATATCGATCACACTATCAATCAAAGTTTTCGGTATAGTTTGATTCATATTTTTGAATATAGCATGTATAGGCCTTAGACTTTACTATTTTTGTGTCATTGAGAACGGGCCAAATGTATTGGCCTGGGTTGGTAACCCTTCATTTTGTATTAAACCTTGAATGGTGGAAAATATTCATTTTGATTTATATGTAAAGATGTATTTTCATAGATGAATAAAATGCACTCTTGGAATGTTATCTATTGTGGTGGATTAGTTTAAATAAGTTATCCTTGTATTGGTTTGGTTTCTTTTGTGTTGGTTGTGTAAGTAAGGATGGCAAATAGGCTTGGTAAATATTTTTATATTATCCACACGGGTAGACACACGGGAGTGTGTTTAGGCTATGTGTGACACACAGTCTGCCTTATGGGCGTGTGGTCTGGCCGTGTGTCCATTGGACGTAAAAATTCCAAGTCAGTATGCATGATAATAAACACACGGGCAGAGACACGGTCATTTGTCTCAACCATGTGATGGACATGGCTTAGCACATGGGCATGTGCCTTGGCTGTGTGACATTTTGGGTATGCTGACGTCAGAAACAGAATGTCCAGGTTTTTGCACAAGGGCTAGGACATGGGTGTGTCATGGTTGTGTGAAGGACACGGGACAGAGACACGAGTGTGTACCAGGCAGTGTGAAAACCCCTGTAGGTGTGTATTTAGAATTAATTCTACACGAGCATGTTACCCTTCTACACGGGCGTGTGCCCTGTTTCAAAGTTAAATTTTTCTATAGATGGTTTAAAGACCCGGGTTGATCTCGAATAGTTTTCAATGGTCGATTTGGGGCTCGTAGGCCCATAATAAAAAGTTTAAAATAGAAATTGAAAAGTTCTAATTTGGACCAAGTCTGGGTGACTTGGGGAACATTTGTGTGCATGAGATCGAGTTAGGTAATGCCTCGTATTCTTTTCCGGCATGGGTTACGGGTATGGGGTGTTACATTTAGTTGTATCAGAGCTATGGTTTAGTCGGTTCTAGGACTAACCTAGCGAGAGTATGAGTCTAGCTATACATGCCATAACTGTATATCGATAGTGTGACGACTTCTGATGATTATAAATTGTATTTTCACATAGTAATTAGGTCCTGATAGAGCTACGGTGGATAACGTGGAGAGTAACGCGCCGGCTTCCACTGAAGGTATGCCAGTTGAAAGTGAGCCCATAACTATGGGCCAAGACGGAGGGGCTAGAGAAGCTTATCTCCGAATGATGGACGCTTGGTACACGGAGTTTATTCGTACGAATCCAAACACTCCACCTCCCCCACCTCCTCCGATTCCTCAGTATGCACCGGTAGCTCCGTAATTCACGGACTTGATTAGGAGAGAAAAGCCTCCGATAGACAAGATTAGGAAGCAAGGGGCCGAGGAATTCCAGGCTAACTTAGACGACGATCGAGAGAAAGCAGAGTTTTGGCTAGAAAATACCATCAAGGTATTTGATGAACTGTCGTGTACGCCTGAGGAGTGCATAAAGTGTGTAGTATCACTCTTGAGAGATTCGGCCTACTAGTGGTGGAACACTCTCGTGTCTGTAGTACCGAGAGAGAGTAACTTGGGAATTCTTCCAGGAAGAGTTTCGAAAGAAGTAAACTAGCCAGAGGTTTATAGGCCAAAAGAGGAAGGAATTTTTAGAGTTAAAGCAAGGCAGTAGGACAGTGATAAAGTATGAACGTGTGACAGCCCAAAATTGACCCTAGTCGAGAAGTGGTTTCGGGACCGCTAAACCGAGTCACCGAAATGTTTGAACGTAGTATTTATTGTCTAAAATATGTGATTATGAATGTGTGAAAGTTTTAAGTTTCGATTTAGTAAATTTCATGTGAATTTAGTCAATAGGACTTGTGTGACACTTTTGAAATGTGATAGGCTAATCTATAAGGATCTAATAGTGCATGTAATCAAAAAGGAGGGCTTGCATGTCAAATTTCCCTAAATCCAAGCCTAGTGGCCGCCATGACAAAGAATATGGGCAAAACATGTCATAGACATGTTTTGTTGGTGCATCATGGGAGGAAAAAAATAAAATAAGGAGTATGGGTAATAATGAAATGGAAAAAAAAAAAGAAAAAGATGAAAAAAAAAGGGATTATGATGAAAACAAAGAAAAAAATGTTCATCCTTTTTCATCTCTTTTGGCGAAATTCTCTAAGGAAGGAGGAAGGAGTTTTTGCTTCATGTTTGGTTTGGAAGAGGATTAGGAGGAGATTTGGCCATACTTGCATCTAGATTAAGGTATGTTTGAGGTTGTGCCATGAGATTCATGCATGTTCTTAGTTGCTAGCTTGAGTTCTAATTAGTCCATGGTTCAAAACTTTGCTATATCATGGGGATGATATTCGGCCAAGGTAGATTTTGTGTTAATGCCATTGCATGCTAAATATGAAGCTTGTTAATGATACATGTGATGGTGGATTGATGACTCTTGGATTTTCTTTTTAGCATTTTTGAGTAAGACATTAAGTTTTGGAATTGATGGAATGGAGAGTATGCTTAAGTTGCGTTATGAACAACTATGTGTTAAATCGAGGTTTGCTAAGCTAGCTATTAAGGTGAAGTGCAATGTTAGTGATTGATTAATAGTGTATATACATGTATGCATATTCGCCATCAAATTAAGAGCATAGGTGATGATGAGTCTATGCTTTGTACATTCGCCATATATATATATATATGCATGTGTGATTGGATTATTGATAGTAGGGCTATAGCATATGGTTATGAGCCGAATAGCTAAGAGCATGAGGTAGCAAGATAAAAATTTTACCATGCCGTTTCAGTATGTCATAAAATCATTAAAATGTGAATATCAATATGTGTAGCAAAGCGGTTGAATGAGTTAATTTATTTGTTTAAGCTCAAGATCCTAAAGGAGAGGCGTCCAACAAGGGGAAATCGAAGGTCATCGAGTAGCCGACTTAGAATTATTTTACACCACACAAGGTAGGTCACTAAGCATATATTTTGTATTGATTTAAATAGACATAATGTCTATGTAATTATGCCGAAAGGAATGATAAATTTATATACATGTATGTATGTGGTGATGAAAGTATTGAATGAAAAGAAAAGAGGTGAGATGCATCGAGTTGTTGATTTCGGCACTAAGTGTGCGGGTATAAACATTTGTGATCATGAGAATGGCACTAAGTGTGCGGGTTTAAAATTTGTACAGCACTAAGTGTGCGAGTTTGATCATATAGCACTAAGTGTGCGAGTTGATTATATAGCACTAAGTGTGTGGACTCACTATATGCTTTTGAATCACTATTGACACTGAGTGTGCGACATTATTGAGTTGATCACGGACAGCGGATCGGGTAAGTACCTTGAGTTCATGGCTAATAGGCGCTATGTTTATATTTGGAGTTGAGCTTGGTAAGTTTTGAACCTATGTGACAATTCAAATTGAAGTCACGTACATAAGAATTATCGTGGAATAAGTGAAAGGTCATGTAGATGTATGATTGTAACGAAAACAAAATGGTGTATAAAATGCCTCAAATATCCTATTAATTAGTATATGGAATGTGAATGTGTAACTTGGTATGAGATTGAATCGAAGGTCTAAGGAACTATGGTATAGTTCGGTTTGAATGGAGTAATTAGCCTCGTTCCATTTTGTTTCCTCTTGTGATAATGTTATTAATGGTTGGTAGTGCATTGCTTATGACTTCTTGAGTTATATACTCATTCGGTGTTTGCTTGTCACCTATTTTAGGTTTCTTGGACTCGACTTTTTGCGTATTCAGGACCGTCATCGAAGTCATTACACCGCTAACAACTTTTGGTATTTTCTTCAGTAGTTGGTCTAGGAGTACATTTCGGCATGTATAGGCTATTATGCTTTGTTGAAATTGGTATGTAAACTTTAGCCATGCGAAAATGGCGTAAATGTTCGGTTGGAATTGGTTTTGTGATGTTTGGACACAAATCATGGTTATAATTTGGGACATGCATGATGAATTATTAGTTAAATCAAGGAAAAGTCATGAAATAGGCATAGTTTGTTTTAGTAACAGATGCTGACAGCAGCAGTGGTGTGGATGTGAAAAATCACTAAAAATAGCAGGAATGGAATTAAATAGTGAATAAATTATTTAAATGAGCCTTGATGAATCTACTTTCATATGGAAGAAACGAAATGGTCATATGAGTTGTATCCTAAGAGATATTTAGGTATTCGTGAAACAGGGCCAGAACGGTTTCTGGATTCCCTGTTCCGAGTTTAGAAATTCATTATAAATTAACCAGAGATAATTAGGAGTCATACCATATATGTATAGATTCCTCTTTGAGTCTAGTTTCTATAGAAACAAACAGCATCAGTATTGAAGCCCTGCACAGGGAGATATTCAAGTTGTAACGCACGAAGGTCAGTGTAGTCGACCCCTGTAACATGGGAGACTTTAACTAATAAACTGTACTAATTGACTTGACCAAAAATTATAGAAAAAAATATGTAAATGGACATATGAGTCTAGTTTCAGGGAAAAATTACAAAACTGATTTTTGAGTTTTGAAACTCCAGATATGATTTTTAAGGCGACAGTGATGCAGTAACCAGCTTGTCTAGAAATTTTTTTTGGACTGTGAAAACAATTAAGTTAAGTCTGTGTGCACCTTGTATTCGACTCCGGTAACGGATTCGGGTACGGGGTGTTACAGAACGAGAGTTTGTAAAACTCAACAAATACGTGTGGGAGTGCGTGTCCTCAGAAGTTTCCATGTGTAAAAGGTTTGAGGATGGTTTAAATGAGGATATCCAAGTATTTTTCGGTATTTTATAGCTAAGAGAATTTGTGGTGCTCATTAAAAGAGCATGAAAGGCAAAAGAATTAGTTAAAGAGAAGAGAAAGGCGGCTATTGAGTTGCGGGATTCAAGAAAAAGACAGATGGGGAAATCGCATCAGTCCTCATCTAAGAAATCTAAGGAATTTTCTACTTGATCGAATGATTCAGTGGGTTCTCGAACATGAACAAGAACCAGCAGAACACGACCTCTAGAACCCAGGCCAATTTTGTCGCAAGCATTGGTAGTGCTCGACCGAATAGGCCAGAATGTTCGCAATATGGTAGACGTTATTTCGGTGAGTGCCGAGGTAAAGAAAGAGGGTGCTTCAAATGTGGGTCACTAGATCACTTCATCTGAGACTGTCCTAAAATGGAAGAGAGAGAGAAAAAGCAAGAAGTGAAGGCAAGTATTGCTCTATTAAGGGGTAGACACAAAAGAACCCTGGAAGCAGGGCTGCTATCAGAGGTGTGCCAAGAGATGCTGTAGTGAGGTCCGAGGGCAGAGCGCCTGCAAGGTCTTACGCTATTCGTGCCCTTGAAGTGGCAGAGTCTCCTGACGTGATCACAGGTACCTTTTTTATCCATGAAATATCTGTTGTTGCTTTAATTGACCCGAGGTCTACCCACTCTTATATTTGTATAGAATTGACACCTCGTATGAACATGATAGTAGAGTCCACTGAGTTTTTGATAAAAGTGTCTAGATATGTACTAGTGGACCAAGTATGTAGAAATTGTCCTTTGACAATAAAAAATCATTGTTTTCCGGCTAATTTGATGTTATTTCCATTTAATGAATTTGATGTAATCCTTGGGATGGATTGGTTGACTTCTCATAGTGTTGTAGTGGACTGTGGGAGAAAAGTTATTGAGTTGAAATGTGCAGACGGAAATGTTCTTCGGGTTGGGTCAGATGAATCAGATAATTTGCTTGTAATAGTATCGTCTTTGACTACTGAGAAATATGTGAGAAAAGGATGTGAGGCTTACCTAGATTTTGCGGTGAATACTTAAGAGCCTGAATCGAAGGTAGAATCGGTATCAATGGTTTGTGAGTTCATAAATGTGTTTCTAGAAAAATTACCTAGACTACCTCCAGTGAGGGAAGTAGAGTTTGGAATCAAGTTGATACCAGGCATGGCACCCATCTCGATTACTCTGTATAGGATGGCTCCTACGAAGTTAAAGGAGTTGAAAGCTCAACTACAAGAATTAACTGACATGGGCTTTGCGAGATCGAGCTTTTCCCCGTGGGGTGCTCTGGTGCTCTTTGTGAAAAAGAAAGATAGGTCGATGAGGTTATACATCAACTATAGATAGATCAATAAAGTAACAGTGAAGAACAAGTATCCTTTGCCAAGGATCGATGACCTATTTGATCAGTTAAAGGGAGCCACTGTATTTTCCAAGATTGACCTGAGGTCAGGATATTACCAATTAAGGGTGAAAGAGCAAGATGTACCGAAGACTATATTTCAGACAAGATACGGGCACTTTGAGTCCCTCATCATGCCCTATGGTTTGACTAATGCCCCAGCAGTGTTTATGGATTTGATGAATCGCATTTTTCGACCGCATTTGGATAAGTTCGTAATGGTCTTTATCGACAACATACTGATTTACTCGTGTGATGAAAGTGAGCACGTGAAGCATTTGAGGACTATATTATAGACCCTGCGAGACAACTAATTGTACGCCAAGTTTAATAAGAGTGAATTCTAGCTTATGGAGGTTGGATTTCTAGGACACAATGTGTCGGGTGACGGGATTAGAGTTGACCCAAGCAAAGTCTCGACTATTGTAGAATAGAAACTGCCAAAGAATGTGACAGAGGTCTGAAGCTTTTTGGGTTTGGCTAGATACTATAGGTGGTTTGTAAATGGATTCTATATGATAGCTACCCTGATGACAAAAATGCTGCAAAAAGATGTCAAGTTCGAATGGACAGAAAAGTGCCAACAGAGTTTCGAGCAATTAAAGGCTTTGTTGACCGAAACTCCAGTGTTAGTTCAACTGGAGTCGGGTAAGGAATTTTTGATATATAGCGATGCCTCCTTGAATGGTTTGGGGTGCATGCTTATGCAAGAAGGTAAGGTTATAGCATATGCCTCAAGACTACTAAAGCCACATGAGAAAAATTACTCGACGTACGAGCTAGAGTTGGCCGCTATCGTGTTGGCATTGAAGATTTGGAGGCACCATTTGTATGGAGAGAAATGCTGAGTATTCACTAACCATAAAAGTCTCAAGTACTTGATGACGCAGAAGGAATTGAATCTATGGCAACGAAGGTGGCTAGAGCTAATAAAGGATTATGAGCTGATAATTAACTAATAAAGGATTATGAGCTGATAATTGACTATCACCCGGGAAAGGCGAATGTAGTCACTGACACCGTGAGTAGAAAGTCATTACTTGCCTTGAGAGACATGAATACTTAGTTGGCTATGTCTAGTGATGGTTCAGTTCTAGCGGAGTTGACAGCTAGACTGATATTTCTACAGGAAATCTGTGAAGCTCAAAACAATGACAAAGATTTGTAAACCAAGAGAACCTAATGTGAGTCGGGGGCCGAATCAGACTTTCGGATTGGCACTGATGGGTGTTTGATGTTTAAGAACAGAGTTTGTATACCCAAAGACAGTGATCTTATTCAGAAGATTCTGTGAGAGGCACATAGTGATTGTTTGTCCATCCACCCGGGCAGCGTAAAAATGTACAATGACCTGAAGAAGATGTATTTGTGGTCAGGAATGAAAAGAGACATTTCAGAGTTCATTTCCAAATGTCTTGTGTGTCAGCAAGTGAAGCTGAACACTAAGTACCTTCGAGTCTACTTCAGCCTATCACGGTCCCCGAGTGGAAGTGGGATCGGATTACTATAGATTTTGTGACGGGTTTTCCGGTAACCCAGAAGAAAAAAGATGTTGTTTGGGTTGTTGTGGATAGGCTAACAAAGTCAGCACATTTTATACCAGTGCGTACCGATTACTCTCTCAAGAAACTGGTCGACTCGTACGTTTCTGAGATTGTAAGGCTTCATGGAGTGCCTTTGTCGATTGTTTCAGATAAGGACTCGAGATTTACCTCGAGGTTTTAGAAAAAGTTACAAGAGACATTAGGAACAAAGTTGAGTTTCAGCAAGGCATTTCATCTGCAAACTGACGGCCAGTCAAAAAGGGTGATTCAGATTTTAGAAGACATGTTACAGTGCTGTGTTCTCGAGTTTCAAGGCAGTTGGGCAAGGTATTTGCCATTGGTTGAATTCACCTGCAACAACAGTTATTAGACAAGTCTGAAAATGGCTCCTTATGAGGCTTTGTATGGGCGAAAGTGTCGAACACCCTTATATTGGACCGAGCTCAAAGAAAGTCAGATTCAAAGGGTTGATTTAATCAAAGAGACTGAAGAGAAAGTTAAAGTGATTCGTGACTGCTTGAAGATCGCCTCAGAGTGACAGAAATCCTACACGGATTTGAAACGAAAGGAAATTGAGTTTCAAGTCAGCGATAAGGTATTTTTGAAAGTATCCCTATGGAGAAAAGTTTTCAGATTTGGTAGAAGAGGCAAGTTGAGTCCTCGTTTCATAGGACCTTATGAGGTTATCGAGAGAGTAGGACCGGTTGCCTATCGATTGGCTTTGCCACTTGAGTTGAAAAAGATTCACGACGTGTTTCACGTATCCATGCTACATCGATATAGATCAGACCTTTCGCACGTGATTACCCCGACAGAGGTTGAGATTCATTCGGACATGACGTATGGCAAAGAACCGGTCAAGATATTGGCTCGAGAAGTCAAACAGTTAAGAAATAAGAGTATTACACTTATGAAAGTTTTGTGGCATAGACATGGAGTCGAGGAAGCCACATGGGAACCCGAGGAGACTATGAGAGATCAATACCCTAATTCATTCACCAGTAAGATTTTCGGGGATGAAAATCCCTAAAGGGGGAGAAATGTAGCAGCCCGATTTTGGGTCTAGTCGGAATAGTGGTCTCAAGACACAAATCCAAAGTCAGAGAAATTATATTATTATTATTATATTAAAACATGTTTTTATTAGTGCATGAAATATTTGGTGAAGTAATTTTAACGTTTGCAAGTCCAATTACGAGAAGGACTAAATCGCATAAAATGAAAAAGTCTTAAATTGATAGCTAAAGGTGTCAAATAACTAGAGAACAAAATTTGGGGGTCTTTAAAGGGAAATTAGACTCTATTGTGATAGCTTGGTCAGCCATGGGTGATGAAAATGTTGAAAAGTCAACATTAGGTAATTTGATGACATAATGTATGATATAATAATGCCAAAAAGCCTAGCTATCATTTTCTTTTCTCCATCCTTTCTTTTGACCAAAATTTTTAGCAAAGAAATAGGGTTTTAAGAGCTTGAAATTTTAGCAACTTTAAGCCTTCACAAGTAAGTGATTTTAATGGCTTTCTTGAATATTTTTATACTTTTGAGACCCTTGAAGCATAAGCTTTCAAATGAGGGTACTATTTTGCAAAATGATTAAGATTTTAGGGTTTTTCCATGAAATTATTTGTAATGTTTGTTGAGTTTTTATGGAAGAAAATGAGTCTTGGGTGTCTTATAAACAATTTTTGTGAAAGGTGCTAGCATGAAAACACCTAAAAGAACTATATTGCATAAGTTGTAAAATAGGTGTTAAGTATGTGAAATAGTGGGAATTTGGAGTTGCTATAAGAGTAAAAAGGGTTCGAATAAGCTTAAGATGCGAAGAAATTCAATAAAAATTGATTTTAGAGCCTAGGGGTAAAATGGTTATTTTGTCAAAATCTAGAGGCAAAATGGTTATTTTACCAAAGATATGAATTTTCGATTGCTAAACTTTATTTCGTGACTAAATAAGTACATTTTGGTATTATAGATCAAGATATACCAAATCTGAACCTAGACCGGGGGAAAGCTAAGCAAATCGATTAAATCGACTAGTCGCCACATTTTGTAATCCGAAGAAGTTGTATGTAAATAATACAACTACAATGTAATGTATGTATTGAATTGTACTTGAATTAATGTAGCATGGATTGCTTGATTTTGGAATTGAGAAAGCATGATGGTAATAGAGATAGTAGAGTTCCCGTTTGAACCTAGGAAATAAATCAAATATTGATGCTATAACTTATAGGTTATTGTGAGCTAGTGTAAGACATGTTTGGGACATGCAACGGGCACATTATGAGAGCTTGTGTAATACCATGTCTGGGACATGGCATCAGCTTTGAGATGCGTGCTAGTGTAAGACATGTTTGGGACATGCATCGGCCTCGAGACGTAAGCCAGTATAAGACATGTCTAGGATATGCATCGGCTATGAGATGTGTCAGTGTAAGACCATGTCTGGGACATGGCATCGGCACAGATATGCTAGAACTTGTGTAAGTCTATGTCTGGGACATTGCATCAGCACCTAACCCCATGTTTGAGGCTAAATGAGTATCCGATAATGTTCCAAATGGTTTAACGGTGAAAGTATGATTTCATGTTAACAAGGAAAGTATAACTGTGTTGTGAGTGGTACAGGTACTTATATGATATGTATGAAATGTGAGCTCAATATATGCTATATGAGGTGTATTGAATATTGATGAGTAAGTTTTGCTTATGCCACTTGTGTATTATGACACTTGTTGATGAATGGTAAAGTTATGTTGTATATTTATTTATATGCAACTTACTAAGCTTTATGCTTACTCCTTCTCCTTTCCATTTTCTTATAGTGCCGCCTATCTAGCTCAAGGATCAAAGGAAGTCAGAGATATCGATCACACTATCAATCGAAGTTTTCGGTATATTTTGATTCATATTTTTGAATATGGCATGTATAGGGTTTAGACTTTACTATTTTTGTGTCATTGAGGACTGGCCAAATGTATTGGCTTGGGTTGGTAACCCTTCATTTTTTATTAAGCCTTGAATGGTGGAAAATATTCATTTTGATTTATATGCAAAGATGTATTTTCATAGATGAATAAAATGCACTATGGGAATGTTATCTATTGTGGCGGATTGGTTTAAATAAGTTATCTTTGTATTGGTTTGGTTGCTTTTGTATAGGTTGTGTAAGTAAAGGTGGCAAATAGGCTTGGTAAATAGCCTTATATTGTCCACATGGGTAGACACACGGCCGTGTGTGACACACGATATGCCCTATGGGCGTGTGGTCCTGTCGTGTGTCCCCTGCATATAAAAAAATTCGAGTCATATCCTTAACAAAAGGTATAAGAGGATTGGCCGAACTAACTCATTTTTTTGATAGGCGAGTAATCGATGGAATTACAAATGGAGTAGGCATTACAAGTTTTTTTTGTGGGAGAAAGTGTGAAATATCTAAGGGGAAGTCGCATCTCGTTTTATCTATTATTGTATTTAGTTTATGTATTCATTTTTTTAGTAATTTTCTACTTTATTTTATTTTAATTTTATGCAATTTATATATTAATATTAAATTATACTTAAATTAAATTATTAATTTTTCTATTTAACTTAAATTACATAATAATAAATTCTAAATATACTAAATATAAATAATAACTAAATAATAACTAAATAGAAATAAAATATATATAATAATATATAAAATAATATATAAATAGATAATATAATAATAGATAATATAATAATAGATAGAATAATAAAATAGATAGAATAATAAAATAAATAATATAGAAATATAGATTTATAAATCGAAATATATTAATATAAATATAATAATATAAATATTATTAATTACTTAATATTAATAACAAATAATATAAATTAATATTAATTGCTAATAACTTGTAATTTGATTAATTGATAAGCATTTGAATTGTTATATAATTTCGATTGTTAATTGGTTTAGTAGTGGAATTTGATAAAATCGCCTGAATCGAAGAAAGTATCTCCTAGCTCGACCAAATATTCTTTCGTATCAAGAATCAAGAACGAAAATGCAGATATAGTCGAATGGTAAAATTTCTCTTTGCCAAGGAGAAGACGCGGGTTTGATTCCGCTATCCGCCTGAGGCAATGTATTTAAGATAAGAGGATAAAAGATTCGTTATAGTTGTCTGTAAATAGTTGACTGGAATTGGAATATAATACACCCCCTAAAAGAAAAAATGACTAGTTAATAGGGTCAAGTCTAATTTTTTTTGTCAAAAAAATGTAATGTTGCGGGAACGGGATTTGAACCCATGCACGGCCTAGCACACGGGCGTGTGTCTTAGCCGTATGACATTTTGGGTATGCTGACGTCAGAAACAGAATGTCTAGGTTTTTGCACACGGGCTAGGACACGGACGTGTCATGGCTGTGTGAAAACCTCTTTAGGTGTGCATTTAAAATTAATTCTACACTGGCGTGTGCCCTGTTTCAAAGTTAAATTTTTCTATAGATGGTTTAAGAACCCGGGTTGATCCCGAATAGTTTTCAATGGTCGATTTGGGGCTCGTAGGCCCATAATAAGAAGTTTAAAGTAGAAATTGAAAAGTTCTAATTTGGACCAAGTCTCGGTGACTTGGGGAACATTTGTGTGCATGAGATCGAGTTAGGTAATGCCTCGTATTCTGCTCCAGTGTGGGTTACGGGTATGGGGTGTTACAAATACATTAACAATCACAAGGTGAGCATTTCACGTATCAATTATATAATCTCTCAATTATTCAATACTACTTATTTCTTTATCATTCAATTGGAAAGAACCAACATATAAATCATATTGAACTATTGATCATGTCAATTCATATTCACTTTCATATACCATTTCTTTTAAATATATAACTCTGTCACCATTATCACATTAACAAAGTGAACACTTCATACATATAAACTATAAACTTTCCAGTCATTTTGATATCGTTAACATCTTTTGAACACATAACCATCACTTACGCAATTTCATCAGTTAACATTTCAATATTAGTATAAACACAACATTTCCAAGCAATTAATGAAGTCAATCCATATATTTCCATTTAACATTTGGCCCGATGAACTATAGTAACTTAATTTGGATACTCGGGTACCCATAACACACCAGAGAGCATGGCAATGCTAATAGAGACATCAAAGTGCAAACAGAGGCACCAAAGTGCCAATAGAGGCACATATGTGCAATCCCGTACAAGTGTGTGTTCTAACCCTATTGACATGCCAATCGAATCCTAATCATTTACTACGTTCAAACGAGCATTTGACAGATTTCATAACACTATAACTTTGTGTCACTTCAAGAAATATTCCCATATACATGCTTTTATTCAATTATTTTATTTCTGAAACATATAAATTATATATATTCATCACATTTCAAGTAAATCTCACCCACCTTACATTTAACCGTAAGCAGTTAATATCCTCAATTCAATATTAAAAAATTCAACCACAATTTAATTAATTAATTGATAACAATATATAACATGAACATATAAACATATATCTATTCTATGAATTTACCTAATACAACTAGTAAGCAAATTTGTTCATTGGGACTATTTTACAATTTTCTCTTTTTTGTTCGTTGGGACTATTTTACAATTTTTATTTTTTTTCCTTCAGTATGGATCCATCCTTGATCTATATAATAATTAAATTTAATTTATTAAATTAAAATAAATTATCATATTCATTTTTATGTATATGACTTATAATTTTCATTTTACAAAATTTTCCTAAAATTGAAACTATTAAAAATTCACATTTAAGCCCCATTACACATAAACGATTCTAATTTCATCCATAAACAGCCTTCAATCACTTAAAATTTACAATATTTTCATGCTAAGTTTAACATATTTACATATTAGTCCTTAAGTGCAAAACTAACAAAATTCACTTAACAAAATAGTCCTAAAACATTTCCAAGCTTCAAAATCTTCCATTTAATATCAAGAAAATCCAAAAACCATCAATGGTAATTTTAACAAACTTTAACAATTTTGAAAACGAAAATACAAGCTAACTGGACCTAATTGCAACAATCTAAAAAACATAAAAATTACTAAAAAATAGATTAAAATTACATACCATGGAAGAGAAAAGAATTTGAGCAAAGCTTTTGAATGTTTATCCATGTTGTTTCGATTTGTTAAGTTAAAGAAGAAAGATGATAATGTTATTATAATTATTATTATTATAATTCTTTTTACTTATTATTATTATAATTATTAATAACATATAATTAACATATAAAATTAATCAAAATACATCACCGTCAACTATATATATACATTAAGTTGTTATTCTCTTATAATTCCTTCCACTTATATTAATTAACTCATTTTATCATTAAAATTCAATAGCTACTAAGTTTTATATCTTTTACGACTTAGTCCTTTTCCTTTAATTAACTAGCCAAACATTAAAATTTTTGGATCAAACTTCAATATATCTATCTAATAACTCCATAAATATTTTAATAGAATATTTATGAGCTTGGTTTACCAAAACAAGATCCCGATACCTCATTTTCCAAAATCACTGACTTTCGAGACAAACCACTTATACTTAACTATTTGTTCAATTAGTTTTATCAAATCAAAATTCAATATAAAACTATAATTGACTCATATGAATTAAACAATAATAATTACAGACTCATTCGTCGGATTTGTGATCTCGAAACTACTGTTTTTGACACCACTGAAAACAGGTTACATCCTTTCCATTCCTCATCCTTTATGTATATATATATTAGAATCTTTAGTTTTTAGTATGACATGCTTATATGTAATATTAACTATAATTCCACTACTTAATTATGTGTTCATATCAAAGTTGTCCACTTGTGTCATAGTCACTAAAATATTTATATATTGAGCTACAGAATTTGAAATTAAGATCTGCTTGATGTTTTTGAAACTAGACTCAAATATCTTTTTACCATAAAATTTTTGTAATTTCTAATTTAGCCAATCAGTACATTAAATTCTTCAAAATTTCCCCTATTCTGCTACTTGATAACTTTAACATTTCTTTACTAAAAATTAATTATCTCTTAGTACGGGATTCAGATGATGTTTTTGTTTGTTTCTCTTGAAGACAGAATCTCTTAGTACGGGATTCAAATGATGTTTTTGATTGTTTCTCTTGAAGACAGACTCATTAATAATTTAAAAATATATATTGCAATCCCTAATAATTTTTTAAAATTGTTTGATGATTTTCCAAAGTTAGAATAGGGGAACCTAAATCCACTTTGACCTTGTTTCACGAAAACTAATATATCTCAAAATATACAATTCCATGTCTTTCACCATTTCTTCCATACAAAACTAGGTTCAATAAGCTTTAATTTCATATTTAATTATACCTCTTAGTAAATTTATATTTTTTTTTTTTTGAATTTTCAAAGTTAATTCATTGTTGCTGTTCAAACTGTTTCAATGAAAATATTTTCTTTTCCATGGTTTTTGCACTATCTTTCATTCAATTAGACATAATTACCATAATTTTGATGACTATACAATTTAAACACTTATTTTTATGTTTAGATTACATAGTCATTTCTTAATCTTAGTATTTTCAAAATACAAATCACATTCTCTCTTATCAATTTAGTGTTTTAAGTCTCTATTCTTCATAAAATACTTTCTATTTATAATATTTAGATTAAATACATGTTTCATACATCTCATTCACAACATATTTAACTCAATCTATTGAAATACAAGTAGGGTTAGTATGAAACTTACATCCTTTGTCAAGAATTTCTTCATTTTCATTCCTTTCTCATCTTCACCACTTTCTTCATTTTTCTTCTCATTTTCTCCACTTTCATCTACTATTTTCTTAGCTCTAAATAGGTGAACATATTCTCTATATTCTCTTCTTCATCTTTTCTCTTTAACGTCTATGGAAATTTTAAAAAAATTTGGATTAAAAAATGAATTTTCATGGTAAATGACTAAATTGTGAAGAAAAGAAAACTTCCTTTCTCACCCTTTTACTCACGTTGGAAGGATGATCAATTTTCTCCATCCTTCCTTTCTTTTTATACTATCATTTTCTAAATAAAGTAATAATAAATATCTAAGTAAAATTAATAAAACAATAATTAATTAATTAATTAAAAATATCACCAAAATATCATTAATATCATCATTACATTCTAGAATTCTTCCTCTTACTAATTGATCATTTTGCCCTTTATGGTTTTTCAAAATTTCATTATTGAATCATCACTTAATTTGGTAAAATTGAAATTTAGTCCCTCACAATTCTTCACTTATTCAAGTTGGTCCTTGCATGTCAATTCCATATCATAGTGAAGTGGGCTATTTTCAATTTTGATCCTTCAACTTTCTCATTTTTACACTTGAGCCAAAAACTTTTCCCATATTTATGATTTAGTCCTTACTTTAAATCAATATACTAAAACCTACTACTTAGTTATTTTTTTTTAATACTCCTCAATCTTCTCTTTTATCATCTTTATATCATTTTTCCATTTTGCCGGAAAATCAATTATACATTATTCAATTTATTACTACTTGTATTATATATCAATTTTAGGGTTACGTAAATCTTGTACAAAGAAAGTAACTATTAGAGTTGAAAACTTTATTAATAAAAATAATTGTGTCATTAATGAAAAATGAAGTATACTGAAACTCTAATTGATCTAAATAAGAAGTAGTTTTAAACTAATCTTTCTTTTTGACTAAGAAACATAAAACCCTAACCAACTTAAAATACTTAAACAATATCCAAAATTCATAAAAAATAAATAATAAAATAATAAAACCTGATAAATACAATATTGAACTCATATATAATAAAAATTAAGCATAAAAATCAAATTCTATGATTTAAACTAGAATTAAAAGCTTGAAATTCATAATTTTCGTAACAATTACATCCAGAAATTCTACTTACGCAGTTTTTACTAAAACAGTTATAACTTGAGTTATCGAACTCAAAATTGAGTGATTCAAAGTGTATTTTGAAATTAAGAGATAAATCTTCGAATTCCGTGGAGACATTTCAATTTAAAAATGCTTAAATCTCATCCAAAAAATTATCACAAGTCGAATAATTTTCCAAATTTAAAAAATCTTTCGAAATTAGGTTGAGATGAAGGTGGGACACTGAGAAAAGCTTATAATACATAAGGTTACATATAAGTGAGAGATGATGGCCAACAGTATCCAAACTGGACGATTGTTGTCGAGATTATCATCACATAAAAGGGAGAAATTACTTGCTCTCTAACGTTGGTTGTAAACCCATTAAGACAGGACCCGGCCCAAGCCATCTAACATCGGTTGTAAACCCATGCCAAGGTCAACATTATAAGGTTTTGACCTCCATTTTATTTCAATATGACTATAGTCTGTATTGTAAAGGAACTGTGGAATTTGTCAAAACCAGTAGGTTGCTTTGGTTAGGCCGTCGTACTTCAACCACAGTCCCTATTTCTTGTAAAAGGAGAACAATACCGTGGCAGGTTTTGAAACCTTTTTATATTATGCTTAAATTCAATGGTCGCAATCAAATTGAATTTAATCAATATGACCTTTCTATAATCATTTAACATCTCCAACATGTGCCTTTTTTTAATTTACTGCTTATATTAATTCTTATAATATCATCCTTGCTTTACAATCAAATTTTAGGAAAAATATTCAAACCTAAAGGTATAACAAATTTTAATAAAACTAAAATTTTATCCTTTATTTATTTTTATTATCTTCAATTTTATATTAACTATTTTTAATTAAAAGAAATAAAATTTAAATAGTTTTATTTTTCTTAAATTGAAATAAATTATAACTTTTGTTATATTCTAATATAATCATATTTAAGCACAATGACAACTACAATTACAAATAATATATCTCAATGACTATTACAAGAATCAATCACACAATTAAATTGATAACCAAAATATTTCTAAATTTATATTACAATAAATCTATACAGTGTCCAAATATGGTGAGACATAGAATAAGTATACACGAAAACTCGCTAGGACATTATATATATATCAAGGCAATGGCAATGGCAATGGAAGGGGCTGACTCCATAAAAATGTAAAATTTCATTTTTACCCTTTAAATTTTATAGAATTTTAATTTAAAAATTATATTTTGATCTCTTAAAATTGATAAAATTTTGATTTACTCTTTTAAAATTATAAAAAATATAAATTATTAAAATTTTAAAATTGTATTTTAACTCTCATAAAATGTACAATTTAATTTGAATCTTCCCAAAAAATTATTTAACTACGCCTACATATGGTTTATCTAGAGTTAAACTCGAACTTAAAATATTAAAGTTCTCAAGGTCTCAAAATTGTTGATCGTAATAATTATATATTTTTGTTATCTTTTACGTTTTGTTTCTTGTTTAATAATTTTATAAAAATACATGTAAGTATTTAATTATAATATTAACTTTGAGATTTTGTTTTATTTTTATTTTTAATCAATTTATTTCTCATTAGAACTTTTAAATAATGGTAACTAACAAAGTTTTTAAAATCGTTAAACCATTGGTTCCCAATCTGGTCGGTTAGATCAATTCAATTGCATAAATTATTAAAAATTAAAAGGAATATAGAAAATTAGTTCAATTTGTCTGACTACCTAGTTTAACCGATTTACGGATCAATCAATTGAATGTCTCATTCTAAACTGGTACCCCAACTAGTTCCCCAACTTGATGGACTGGTTAGGATTTGAAAACAATGGTAACTAATTAACTTTTCATAAAATAATTTAATGAATTAACTTATTAATATATAATTAAATTAAATATAAATTAAAATATTTATTTTAATTGAAATCAAATATATATAATTTTTATAGAAAAGTGACATATATTTAATTTTATAACATTTTAATGTGGGGTTAAAATTTTATTATTATTAATTAAAAATTAAAAATGAATAAATGAAATAGAAAATATATAAATAAATAATAAGGGTATAATTATTTTTTATTTAAAATTTGGTTGGTAAATAGATTTGAAGGAGTTAATATGATTTCTTCAAAGTTGAGCAGTAAATGGACATTCTCTTAAGTAAATTGAATCTTTTAATCATCTTTCCATGTAGATAGAATATTTAATTCTTTTTAAGATGGAGAATTGCAGTTGACATTCCAAATGAATGACGGATCAAAGTTGATAAGCTCAAGCAATGTGAAGCTTCACGGCCAAGGAAAGGAAAGTCTACTCCATGTGATCTCACCATCCAATTTTATGGCAACATTTAGTTGGAGGGATGCAGTTTCCAAAGCAGATATTGACTGCTAAGCTTTGCCACCAATGGAACTTCATGGTTGAGCAAAGTAAAAGTTTGAACACAAAACACATTTGCTTTTTCAACCCTCTTGAGATTGAAATTTTTGGCACATCAATATCCAAATCTCTACAATTAATTGATATCAACATGCTTTGAATCCACTAGCTTACTGGCTTTTCTCAGATTAAAATCATATAGTAATAAGTAATAACGACACAAAATGCAATGACATTGGCAATTTGGCACATTGCCTAGTTGATGTTTGAAGCAGATCAACTGGAGTTACCTACATGTTCAATATTAATTATTATAAATCGAATATTTTATTCTGATTTTTCATTTTTTAAAAAAAATATTTTTATCATGATTTTAAGGAGGTAAGTTTCCATGGATCAAAACTTTAAAAAAATAAACTTAATCGTATTTGACATTCACATCCTGGTCTGAATAAATTGCTTTGTTTTATCTGGTTGAATCTATCAAAAACCGATTGCCAAGTCTTTGTTCATCAAAGTCAAGAAAAAGAAAATATAATAAATCATTAATGCTTGTCTTTCAAATAACTATCAAAGAAAATGTTATTGATCCATATTTTAAAAATCTCAGAATTCAAATATTGAATTTATGTGATCAAGTCAAGTAAATATTATTATTTTGATGTTTATCTCCCCCACATTGTAGATGCTGGGTTTTAACTATAGCCTGAAAATACAAAAAAAAACTAATTTGCAACATGAAATGTGCTAACATAGACAAAACTCGAAACTGTTAATCGAAACAACCAGTAAACACACAAGTTTTGTCCTATCTGTCGTCCAAAACAACCCCTTTGCATATTTTCAACAGTCCGCTTTGGATTGCCTACTTCTGAAGATTGTAGCTTTTTCAAACCTGTGCTTCGAAAACCAGTTACCAGTTTGTGCTATATTTTGCTAGGACAAGACAAGAAACAAAGTGAGATAAGTGGGAGTTTGTGGAAATGGGTGCATCGAGTGAGGCTCTTACCCAGGTTTTGATACCTGTAGCTGCCTTGGTGGGCATTGGTTTTGCTTTGCTTCAGTGGCTTTTGGTCTCCAGGGTGAAGGTCTCATCACATGATTCAAGCAATGGGTATAAAGTAAAGCTGATTGAAGCTGATGAAGAAGAGGAGTGTATTGATAACATTGAGATTTCTATCAAGTGTGCTCAGATTCAACATGCCATTTCTCTTGGTAACCTCTTTTCTTTCAATTGCTCCTTTTATCAGTATTTACGGTGTTTTTAACATAAAGTTCGATTCATATCATCCATTATGTTCTACTAAAAATGTCAATGTTCCCAGGTGCAACCTCTTTCCTCTTTACCGAGTACAAGTACCTGGGTATCTTCATGGGTGTATTCGGTGTCATCATTTTCCTCTTCCTTGGTTCAGTTAAGGGGTTCAACACCAAAAGTGAACCATGCACATATAACAAGGGAAACACTTGCAAACCGGCCCTGGCGAATGCCGTCTTTAGCACGATTGCTTTCTTGCTTGGGGCTCTTACTTCTGTTCTCTCAGGTTTTCTAGGGATGAAGATTGCAACTTATGCCAATGGTAGAACAACTCTAGAGGCAAGGAAGGGTGTTGGAAAGACATTCATAACTGCTTTTCGCTCGGGAGCAGTCATGGGTTTCCTGCTTGCAGCCAATGGGCTTTTGGTTCTCTATGTATCCATTTATTTGTTTAAACTGTACTATGGTGATGACTGGGAGGGACTTTATGAATCTATTACTGGTTATGGTCTTGGGGGTTCTTCTATGGCTCTCTTCGGAAGAGTTGGGGGAGGAATATATACAAAAGCAGCCGATGTCGGTGCTGATCTTGTCGGTAAAGTCGAGAGAAATATCCCTGAAGATGATCCACGAAATCCAGCTGTGAGTTCCCACAGTTCCTGAACCTATTAGCCTGGAATAAGTTCTGTTTGTTGTTTAGCTTCTAATAATTAGTTCTGAGTCTTATACCACTTATATTCTAAACGATAAACAATTTTTATACAGGTTATTGCTGATAATGTGGGCGATAATGTAGGAGATATCGCCGGCATGGGTTCCGATCTATTCGGATCTTATGCTGAATCATCATGTGCAGCTCTTTTTGTTGCATCCATATCATCCTTTGGTATCAATCACGACGTTACAGCAATGTCTTACCCCTTGATCATTAGCTCAATGGGAATCGTGGTTTGCTTGATAACTACACTCTTTGCAACTGATATGTTTGAGATTAAGAATGTAAGAGAAATCGAACCATCCTTGAAACAGCAACTCCTTATCTCCACCATCCTGATGACTGCTGGGATTGCCATGGTCAGCTTCTTTGCATTGCCATCAGAGTTCATTCTCTTCGATTTCGGAAATGAGAAGGAAGTGAAGAATTGGTAAGCAAACTGTAAACTGTTTTCTCTTCATTTGAAGGTTCCGGTCAGCTTTTATCAATTTATGTACCATGCAGGCACCTTTTCTTCTGTGTTTCTATTGGCTTGTGGGCTGGACTTGTGATCGGATACATTACAGAATATTACACTAGCAATGCTTACAGGTAAGGACATTAAGATGTTACTCATCAATTCCTTTGATATGCCCATCTTTGATGCTTACTGCCTCTTCAAATACTTGTAGTCCAGTGCAGGATGTGGCAGATTCTTGCAGGACAGGCGCTGCAACGAATGTGATATTCGGGTTGGCCCTGGGATACAAATCTGTCATCATTCCCATATTTGCCATTTCGATTTCTATTTATGTGAGTTTTAGCCTGGCTGCAATGTATGGAATTGCTGTGGCCGCTTTAGGGATGCTTAGTACTATATCCACCGGTCTTGCAATCGATGCTTATGGTCCCATTAGTGACAATGCCGGTGGTATTGCTGAAATGGCTGGAATGAGCCACAAGATACGTGAAAGGACCGATGCTTTAGATGCCGCAGGAAACACCACCGCAGCTATTGGCAAGGTGAGCGGCTTATGTTGATTCCATGATCTTTATTCTTCAAATTGGTTGTTGGTCCTTGAGTATTTTTGCATGTTTCTACTGTTAAATTTCAGGGGTTTGCGATCGGCTCAGCTGCACTCGTATCTCTTGCTCTATTCGGTGCCTATGTTAGCCGAGCAGGCATCAAGTCAGTTGACGTATTGACACCAAAGGTTTTCATTGGCTTAATAGTTGGAGCCATGCTACCCTACTGGTTTTCAGCCATGACAATGAAGAGCGTTGGAAGTGCGGCTCTCAAAATGGTCGAAGAGGTTCGTCGGAAATTCAATTCAATTCCGGAACTAATGGAAGGCACGGCAAAACCAGACTATGCGAACTTGTTAGAACAAAGAAGGCAGCAACAGGTTATTTGCTTAAGAACTAAATGAAAACCAAGAGCAAAATGAAAAGAACTTGAGCACAAAACATGGATGAAAATCAGCAGCAATCTTCATTGATTGATAATGAAAAATAAATACAAAGTTAACAAGTCAAATGACCATTACCTAATGATTCACCTACTCCCGCTAATAATGAACTAATACAAGTTAAATTTTAAACTAAAGCAAGCTGATGTATCAGCCATTACATCCATTACATCAAAAATCCTACTAACTTAGATTACAAATTACAAACAAACTAAAGTTGGTTACATTGGAACAAAAAGAACAAAAAATGGTCCTAAGCTAGTTGCTGCATTCGGTTCTGCTCCACTGCTGGTCTGCTTGCTGACTTGCTGGCCATATGTTGCATTGCAGGCCAATGCTTAACAGAACTGTGTAAAGATTTCAACTGATGCCTCACTCAGGGCAATGATCCCACCTGGTGCACTTGTTATGCTTACTCCACTCATCGTCGGAACCTTCTTAGGGGTCGAAACACTAGCTGGTGTTCTAGCTGGCTCACTTGTGTCAGGTGTGCAGGTAGCCATCTCAGCATCCAACACAGGAGGAGCATGGGATAATGCCAAGAAATATATAGAGGCAGGGGGTAGTGAGCATGCAAAGTCACTTGGTTCAAAGGGTTCAGATTGCCACAAGGCTGCAGTGATAGGAGACACAATAGGGGATCCCCTCAAGGACACATCTGGTCCATCGCTCAACATCCTCATTAAGCTCATGGCGGTTGAGTCATTGGTGTTTGCTCCTTTCTTTGCAGCTCATGGAGGCTTGCTTTTCAAATTCATCTAAACTCTTGCCTTTAGTTACCCAATTTTAATATCTTCAAATAAATTGTAGTACTTTTACTCATGTTTTTTTTTTTTCATTGAAATTTGAATATCCAATTTTTATCGTTTAAACCCCAAGTACTCCAGCTACTCCCTGACATTATTCTTATCTTTATAATAAATACATTGAAGTTAGGTGTGTTTCATAAATTACTCAAAATTTTAGTTGTTTTAATTTTTATATAATATAAAATTTTCAATAACAAATGTTGAATAAAATTAGTAGATAAGTAGTTATTTATCATTAAATGTATAAAATATTACATTTATTTTATTTTATTAAAATTAAAATAAAATGTCATTTAAAAAAAGAAATATTCAAATTACCATATTTATTTTTATCCAGCACTATCCAAAATATTATAAGATATTAAATTTATAAGATTAAAATTAAGAAATAAATAAATAAAATTTTAAAGATCAATATTTACTTTAATCAATCAATATAATTTATATTCTGTACTTATATTTACTAATTTATCAAATAATTTTTAATATAAATTTAACACTTATCAAATTCAATGCTTAATTTTTAACATTTAGAATTTTAATTTATCAAACCCCACTTAATTTTGAGAATTTTATATTTTTGAGTTATTATTAATTTTTTATTGAAATTTGTTGGTTGAGATTTTAAAATTGATTTTCCTGGTTCAAGTAATGTTGGATTACTTTACCTATTTTAGTTTTTTGAGTTAGAATAATTTTTAAATTTGGATTTTTATTTTTATAGTCAACTTGAATTAAATTATATTTAAATTTAAATTAATCAAATAAAATTTTAAATTTAACTACTCTATTGAATTTTTCAATGAATATCTAATGATAGAATTATTTTAGTTTTGATATATTAAAATAATTCTTAAATTTCATTAATCAAATTTGTAAATTTTAATTTGATAATATCTAAAATATTTTCAGATGTTATAAAACATATAATCATGTTTCTAAGGGCCCTAACATTATAAACTTTCAAAATGTTGTAAACCTTTTTTAAATCAATTTTATATTTATAAGTACCGATAACTTCTAAAGATATCTAACAAAACTTTCAAAAGAAACAACGTATCGAAATTTATAAAATAAGTATCAAAACTTATATTTAAAATAAATTTTTTTACTTTTATAAAATAATATATTTACATTATTATATTTAAATTTCATTTAAAAATATAAAATATTAGGTTAATAAGAATTAAATTATGATATAAATAATTTTTAGATATTGTATAAAAATATTTTTTAAATATCAAGTAAAATATTTAAGATTTAATTTTTCAAACATCGATTTGAGATGAAAGTTTTTTAAAAGAAAAAGATTTTTATGCACAATAAATATTATATTACAGATATATTTCTATGCTATTTTCTCTCAAATTCACCTTTAGTATCTATCTAAAACGTAAATATCTAAACAAATTTACAAATTTTCTTTTACCAATAGATGCCATAAATTTTAATGGAAGTTTCGGGATGATAAAACTGAAACCCAAACGCTAATACGAGACCAATTAAGAGACGTAAATAATCTGCTGCTACGCCTCAAACCAACGTCTAGGTGGACGGCCTCTACAGTTCTGTGGATCATTGCCTGCTTGCCACATGTAACACAATTCCGCTGAAATGAGACGTAACGTACTCCTAGCCTAACAAGGCAAAATCCTCCTACGTGTCACGTGAAATTCCTAGCCAATAAGTTTTTGCCACGTCAACTTAGTGACACCTGTGAATGACATGTCATCAAGCCATTGGCTTCAGTCATTAACTTCAGTCCACGTCATATTTACAGAAAATAATAATACCTCGTTTTAACTGGGCCGTAAAAAGTAAAAAGTAAAAAGGAAGAAAACCATTGAAACGCAACGAGTATTATATAAACGGTACCAAAACAACCCATCAGACTATCAGTGCACTGCAGTTCTACATTCTCGCTCCGTGGAGTTCAGCTATGGCGATTCCTAAACGGATCCCTAATTTTATCTCTCTAATTCTTGTCTCTTTCTTCGTCATTGCCTCTGCTGAAGTATTCTTCGAAGAGCGTTTCGATGGTAAACTCTTTCTCACTCATTTTCCCCCCGCTTTCTAATACTCAATCTACATGCATTGAATCTTAACGTTTTAGATCGTTTTTTTTTTTGTTTGAATCTTTTTTTTATTTAAGAGGTTTTGATATTTTAACTTGACGTAAATGAATGGATCGGTGATTTTTAAATGTTAAGTAGGTGATCTGGCTGTTTTCGATGGTTCCTTTACTCGAATGATTAATTTCGTTTAAAAGATGTAGTGAGTCGAGTAGATCTACACGTAATATGATTCCATAAAAGGCTCTAATTATAAAAATATATAAATTATTAGAAATGTGTTTGAATTCTTTGAGAAATGGGTGTGAATTTGTGTATTGTGTTTCAATTGTTCTGTAACTGTAGAGGATAATTGGATGAAATGATGATTAATATTATCATTCTGCTTTAGTTTATGTTATTTGATGTATCTTGAGAATGAAAACACTAGTTCTTAGCAAAATTAATTAGATGTTATGGTCTTTTAAATCAGGGTAGATATCAGAGTCTAGCTAATGTGTTCCTACTACTTAACGTACTATGCATGGCTGCGTTACTAAAATTTTGCTTTCCCTTTAACAAACGAGAAGCTGCTTATGTTTTTATTGTACGTTTCACTGTTTTCAAACAGAAGAATTTGACCTTTTCTTTTTCTGGCTGATTTTGCATTTCTATTGTTTTTAAACCAAAGATGGATGGGAAAGTCGGTGGGTAAAATCTGACTGGAAGAAAGATGACAACATGGCTGGGGAATGGAATTACACTTCTGGAAAATGGAGTGGGAATCTTAATGACAAAGGTATTCAAACTAGTGAAGACTACAGGTTCTATGCTATTTCGGCTAAGTTCCCAGAAGTTAACAACAAGGGCAAGACTCTAGTCTTCCAATTTTCTGTCAAGCATGAGCAGCAGCTTGACTGTGGTGGTGGTTACATGAAACTACTCAGTGGTGACATTGACCAGAAGAATTTTGGTGGTGACACCCCATACAGGTTTTACTTTATGATCTAACCTCTTGGTATCTCTAAAAGATTTTATTGCAGATTTACTGATTTTTTTGTAATGTTGGTTGGGTGCAGCATTATGTTTGGGCCTGATATCTGTGGAAGCACAAAGAAAGTACATGCTATTCTTCATTACAAGGGGACAAACCACTTGATGAAAAAGGAAGTTCCATGTGAGACTGACCAACTTACTCATGTTTACACATTTATTCTGCATCCGGATGCTACTTACAAAATTCTTATTGATAATGTTGGGAAACGAACTGGTAGCTTGTACACTGATTGGGATCTTCTCCCACCGAAGAGAATCAAGGATCCCAGTGCGAAGAAGGTATTAGTCAGAATTGATGTCTTTTTGGTTTTATTTTATCATATGAATATTTGATACAACTAAGAACTTCGCATGATGGCAGCCTGAAGATTGGGATGACAAGGAATTCATCCCTGATCCTGAAGACAAGAAGCCAGAGGTAACAACCTTCGTATTTTAACCCTTCCATGGTTTTGTTATGCTTATGCAAGCTAACCTCTAGTTTTTGATTTCCCATAGGGTTATGATGACATTCCAAAAGAAATCCCTGATCCTGATGCTAAGAAGGTAGTCATTTAATGCTTCAGTAATGCTTCTATTATAAAAAGGGCATGCCTTATTTGTAATAAAGGTTAATGGTTAAAATTATTTACACCAGCCAGAAGATTGGGATGATGAAGAAGATGGTGAATGGACACCCTCAACAATTCCCAACCCAGAGTACAATGGCCCATGGAAGCCTAAGGTTCGTGAAATCCCTGTCTAATTGCCGCATTTAATTTGACATTTTATGTGTAACAATTCTTTTTCTATCTGCAGAAAATCAAGAACCCCAACTACAATGGCAAGTGGAAGGCTCCAAAAATTGACAACCCAGGTTCATCGCTATTTCCTGTGTAGTGCTTTTTTTCTTTTCTTATCAATTAAAAATTTTTCAAGTGATTTATTACTGTGTTTTTTATGTGGTTCACAGACTTCAAGGATGATCCTGATCTTTATGTTTTCCCCAACTTAAAGCATGTTGGTATTGAATTGTGGCAGGTATCACTTTTTTTCTCTCTACATCTATCCTATTACCATTCCATGCCATTTTAGAACTATAACAAGATAAATGTTTGGTTTTTGTCAGGTAAAATCTGGAACATTGTTTGATAATATCTTAGTTGCTGATGATGTTGAGTATGCCAAAAAGCTAGCTGAAGAAACATGGGGCAAGCAGAAGGATGTATGTCAATCTATGTATTTCAAACTGTTCTTGTTGACCTTATTTTTGGGGGTGATTGTGCTTGTGGTTGATTTGATTGGCTTTTGCAGGCCGAGAAGGCTGCATTTGAGGAGGCAGAGAAAAAGAAAGAGGAGGTATATTCTTGACTATCAAGTGTCATACTTCTGCCTTGTTTGCAGTTCTCTCTTTCTAACTGATGTAACATGACCTTCAGGACTCCAAGGATGACTCCGCAGATTCTGATGTAAGTCTATAACATGCCTTGTTAATGATATAATTTTACTTGGATTGCCATCTTTCTGGTTTTCATTGTGTTTAACGGATTATCCAGGTGGATGATGATCATGGTGATAGTAGTAGTGATGATGGTGAAGGAAGTGAGTCTGATTTCGATAGCAAAGCAGACGCAAGCAGAGACAGTGTTCAGAAAGACGTACATGTAAGTAGTTCTTTTCCTTTCTGCATTTGCCTATATATAGTTTTTGGATGCCTCATTAATCAAAATGATTATCCCTTTGAATGCAGGATGAGCTGTAAGGTCAATCTGGTATAGAGAAAGCGCCGCAAAAGTGCTCTTCAAAGGATCTCCATTTCTCTTTTTATTTTTTATTTTTAATCTTTGCAGCTGTAGGAGTAGAGGGGAAAGGAATTGCCATTGCAGTTTGCGTGCACATTGCTGTCTTGATCTGAATTTTTTTTTCTTTAACTTTTGTTAAGGGTTTAGAAACAAAGAGGTTTTATTCTATGCTCAAGATTATGAAATAGTTTAAACTATGCCTATGAATTTTGATAATAATTTGATAGTCTGATCCTCTGAACTCGAATTTCATCTAACAGAAGTTTATTATTAAAGGACTTGACTTAAACAAAAATTGAAACGGTATAAATATTTCGGATTCAAATTTATTTGAATTCAAAAGATATAAAAATTTTAAAAATTGGAATTATTTTTATATAAATTAACTAAACTCAAAATTAATTAAAATGTCTTATGAGGAGAAGAACCTCGCATGTACGTATGACATTTTTATGGTAAAATTTTACTATTACTTGTAGTATTTATGAAAATTGTGGATTTAAATTTTATATTTTAAATTTTAAATTTTCAATCATTACTAAATGATAATTATTAAATTCATTAAATTAAAATTTATTGTTATATAAAATCTGATGCAATAAATATATTATCAATTGTAATTTCATGTTAGTTATTGCCATATAATTTTTAATAAAAATTTAATTAATGAATTAATAGTTATTTTTGTTTCAAAACTAAAATTCTAAAATTCAAAAAGTATATAATATTAGAATTATCTAATTGAAAAATACTAATTAACGTTATGATTGTATGTATCCTACACTACTAGTTATTAAATCAATATGTATAAGAATTATAATTGATTAATTCAAAAGTATAAAGACTAAAGTTCAAAGTGTAAAGAATAAATTTATAACTTTCAAAAGTAATAGCAAAATTTAACTTTTTTTTTTTTCATTTGCTACTCTAGACCGCTACATTAGAGCGCGAACTTTGCGGGCCACAAACATGTAAATTGATAAATCAATTTGAATTTAGATGATTTTTAAATAAAAGTTCAAAAATTAATTTTAAATTTTTATGATACAAGAATAAATATATTATATTTATATAAAATTATACACTGAAAATAATTTAAAAATATAGTGAGAAATAACTTTAAAATGTTATATAAAAATTATTTTTAAAAACAAATATGAGTTATTGATTATTTTTATTTACTTGAAAATTATTTTTAAAATATTTATAAAAATTTAGAATTTTATCAAATACTGTCCAAAATTTATAAAAGAAAACATAAAAAAATCCAAAATTCTAAACTCAAAATTAATGTAAAAAATTAAAAACGAAATGAAACCAAACCCACTTAAAAAACATGAAAAGTTGGAAAAGAAATCCAAAAATCTAATTGGACAAAACCGTACTTATTCCTAATTAATTAAGAAGGTAGTTTATTGATATTTACTTTTATTTTATTTTAAAATTAGTTTACTTAACTATTGAAATTAATCACTAAGTGGCTTTTTAGCTATAAAAAATTTCTTATTGCTCCTCCTATTAAACCATATCAGTTGTCTTACGGTATTTGTTTTGACTGATTAGTGAGCTGAACCTTTCTTTTTCTATGTCATTGCTTTAAGCCTGATTGTTTGCTTGCTTTGATAATTTTCTACAAGTTAAAAACTACTATTGTCAAAGATTAAATTATAACTTTAGATTGAGTCAATTGCATCAGCCACAACTGGTAAGTCAACTATTGCGATATTCAAATTAGTTATGCTGAAATTATTAGAGGAGTAAAAAAGTTGTGCAACAAAAAATTTGTTGAAATCACAATAAATTTAGAAAATAAAATATTTTATAATCCAGATTGACTGTTAGAATTATATAATTTTATTAATGAAATATGAAAAATTCATATTATTGAGTAAAGAGCTAATTTTAGAAGAGTTCTTATTAAGCTTTCATAAATTTTAGTTGAAAAACAACTAAAGATCAAGAAGCTCATGATTTATTATTAAAATCTATTTTGGATCGAGATTGAGAAGAACTAGAAATTAGTTTTTAGATATTAAGGAGATAAACAATCTTCTTGATATATTCCATATTTTATTAACAAGGAATAAATAATCCAGTTATAAATAAAATATTTAGATTATGTTTATATAATAAGGCTAAGAATATCCTACCTATAGACATTTTTACAAAAATAAATGGAGCTATTTGTAATCAGCAAGTTCAATTTCAAAAAGCTTTTTTTGAATACTTTTTCCAAGCTTATGTATTTACAAATTATTCAAATGAAAATTTTCCTACTATAAAATTTAGACTTGATCCTGAACCATTTGATATAAGCTATATTGAATGGGGTTTTGTTAAAGAAATAACAATTTAAAATTTGGCTTAATAAGTCCAAAAAGCACTTATTGAAGGAATTCAATCAAATTTGCATTCAAGGGTGATAGGATTTAAAGTTAAACCAAATTACTTTATATCTATTACAGATCCTTTGATAGAAGAATGTTTATGCCTTAGAATTCAGACAAAAATTATGAAATTAACGATTTAGTTGAAGATCTAGCAATTAGTTGAACTTCTATTAATGAATATACTAATACAATAGAAGTTGAAATCAAAGAAATTAATAATAAAATTATTGAACTCTTTGAACCTAATAAAATCACTAGTGAAATACAATCAAAATTATTATATTTAAGAGATCTATCAATTCCAAGAGATTGGATGGTAGAAAGAATTAATAGTTCAAGTACTTCTAAACCAGTTAGTACAATAAAATATGTGTCGTTTGGTGATAAATTATCTTTTAGAAACACGGCTATAACAAATACAAATGATAATTTGGTTTTACCCTCAAATACTCAAATAGAGGATGATGAGGAAAATCCAAGTAGAAGTTCTATATTTTCAACACCAATAGGAATGAAAACAATTCATATTCCTATCTTTCCCACAGAATCGAGCAGAAACTCCGGATCTTCTAGAAATGCTAGAATGGAAGAAATACAAACTTCAATAATACTCCAACAAATGAAACTTGAAACAAGTGATGTTATTACATTTTCGAATTTCTAATCTAGGAAAGAGTACACATATATTGAAATTACATTTCAATTTAAAGAATATAAAATATATTCTTTACATGCTTTACTAGATACTGGAACTACAACTATTAGTTGTAGAAAGGATGCCATTCCTTTAGAAAAATGGAACCTATGAAACATCCAATAAGAGCTATAGTAATAGATGGTAATGAAACCATAATTCAATATAAAGGTAGAAACGTACCAATTTACATAAATAATGTAAGGATTTGTGATACCTAAAATATTATGTTTTTCAAAATGCATGGAGATATATTATTAGGAAATAATTTTATGTATTAACATTTGCCATTTCTATTGATAGAAATTAAATTATGTTATTTGTAGAAAAGACTTCTATAGAAATACCATTAGTAGAAAATCATAAATTTGTGTGTGATAAAAATTTTCACCACCAAGAAAGGAACAAATTAAACAACTTGAAACAAGTCATCGGTTGTTTAAAATATTAGATAACAATTTTAGTGAAGAACCACTAAAATTATAGCAAAATAGCCCTAGATATTATAGTATTAAATTAGAAAATCCCAATAAAATTATTAGAGTAAAACCTATGATCTATACTAAACAAGATATAGAAGAATTTGATATACAAATTAAGGAGTTGTTAGAGAAAGGATTAATAGAAAAACTAATAGTCCACATTCTAGCCTAGCCTTTATGGTTAGAAATCATGTGAAAATAAAAAGAGGAAAAGCTAAGATGGTCATTAATTATAAAATATTAAATCAAAATATTAATTTTTATGGTTATTTCATTCCAAGAAAAGATGTTTTAATTAATCAAGCTAAACAAACAAAATATTTTAGTAAATTTGACTGTAAATCAAGATTTTGGCAAATCATGCTAAAATAAGAATCCAAACCTTTAATAACTTTTAGTGCACCTAATGGACACTACCAATTGGAAGTAATACCATTTGGATTATGTAATGCACCACTAATCTTCCAAAGATGGATGGATTCTATATTTAATAAATATAAGAAATTTTGTGTAGTTTATATAGATTATATTTTGATATTCTCAAATACACTAGAATTACATAGAAAACATTTAAATATTTTTTCTCAAGAATTCATAAAACATGGAATCATACTAAGCCCTAAAAAAATAGAGCTAGAAAGAATGTAAATAGAATTTTTAGGATTAAAGTTATCTGCAGATGGTCTTAAAATATAAGATCATATTATAGTAAAAATAAAAGAATTTCTTAAAAAGATTGAAGATAAAAACAGCTTCAACAATTTCTAAGAATTATAAGTTATGGAAGAAATTTCTTTCCTAACTTATCTGAAAAAATAGGTATGTTACATGAAAAATTAAAAAGGATAAACCTTTTATATGGTTTAAAACAAATTCAGAAATTATAAAAATTTAAAATATTGAATCAATTAGATCCCAAAAGTTTATTTACCTAAACAATGTGATAAATTAATTTTAGAAACAGGTGCCTCACAAAATCATTGGGGTTGTATTTTAAAAGCTAGAATGATAGATAATGAAGAATTAATAGGTGGATATAGTTAGGGAAAATTTAGACCGAATGAAATTAATTATGCCATATATGAAAAAGAATTATTAGCTATAAAGAAAGGAATAAAAAAATTTCTTATATATTTAGCACTTGAAAAATTTATCATAAAAACTGATAATCAGGCAGTTAAACATTTCATTACTAATAAAAGTTTGGAAACTGTACCTAGAACAGTTAGATGGTATAATGAGTTATGTACTTTTAATTTTAAAGTTTTATATGTCAAAGGTACTGTCAATATTATTGCTAATTATCTTAGCAGATCTTATGGATAGAGGTAAACAACCTCTAGAAAAAGTTGGTGAATGGACTACTGTTCATAAAAAGCTCAACAAAGGGAACACCTTCAAATAAAAAAATAAAGTCCTAATCAAGGATTTGTGACAATCCCTTCTCAAGTATTATTATATCCTAATCAATGATATTATGTTCCATATCTAATGGAAAAACAACCAGTTGAAACTCAATTCTCATTTTCACCACAACCGATAAGTCAATTGCCTTGGTCGCAAGATCCAAATTCAGTGTACCAAGCTAGTTATGCTAAAATTATTAGAGGAGCAGAAAAGTTTTGTGCAACAGAAAATTTGTTGAAACCACAACAAATTCAGGAAATAATTTTTTTTTTTATAATCCAAGCTTACCATTAGAATTATATGATTCTATTAATAAAATATAAAAAACCCATAATATCGAGCAAAGAGCTAACTTCAGAAGAGCTCTTACTAAGCTTTCAAAATTTTTAGTTGAAAAAACAACTAAAGAACTAGAAATTAGTTATTTAGATGTTAAGGAGATAAAAAATCTTCTTGATATATTCCAATATTTTATTAACAAGGAAACAAATAACCCAGTTATAAATAAAATATTTAGATTATGTTTATATAATAAGGCTAGGAATATCCTACCTTGTAACACCCTCTAACCCCAAACCGTTCCCAAAATAGGGTTATAAGGCATTACCGAAAACAGACAAACTTTATTATTACAAATAAAAAATAACCACAAAATTATACTCAAAATAAGGTTAATTACCCTTATCGAGGTTCTACGGACCTAATATGAACCTTGCGTGGGGTTAGGATTCGAATCCTAACTCTACAGGCCTCCCTGAAACACTAAACACAATTATACAAACCAATCCAATTCACTTCCACATAACATGTAACTATATACCATTCATTTCATAAACTTAGGAATCATCCCTTTATACGTCAAACTCCTTAAAGTTTATACACCATCTTTTACATTCAAAACATTAAATATATACAAATGACCACCTAAAACCTAGTACATGCCACATTACCAAAAGATAAGATTTTTACCACAAAATGAGCGGGAGTCGGAAATGATTTTGAATGCAGAACCGGACTCTATTTTACCTAACCTGCGCACGGAAAACAACCGTACGCTGAGTATTAAAAATACCCAGTGGTATTATCATAATTCAATTCATAACATCAAATCAAGTTCAAAACATAAATGCACAAGTAGTCAATTGAATATGCCAATTCATGTCATATTAATGTCATTCAAATGATTATAAAATTTTCACCAACATGTAAACACTTAATTCATAACACTTTCATGTATACATAATTCATAAACATAAAGTTCATGCTTTCAACTTTACAACACAATTTCTTTTCACATTTCGTATCATCATTTTCTTTCACCTTTCATTCGATAATTCAGATAATCAAATTCAGATAATTTTACTCATTTCACTTATAGGCCCTATTAACCTGACTCGGACCAAGGTGGATACGCGGATCCAACCAAACACACCAGAGTGGTGACCAACGCCTCATCGGATAGTTCGAAGTAAATCAGATCTATGGCACACCAAGTACCTCATCGGCCAAGCCGAAGCAATGTGGCTACCAAAGCCTCATCGAAACTATCCGAAGTAAATCTATGGCACACCTAGTGCCTCATCGACTCGAGGTCAAAGAATCCCTGAACATTTCCAATCCTATGGCATGCCAATTGTATCCACTAAGCCCGACTAGTTAATAGGGTTTCGATCATATTTCCATTTCCGAAACATTTTCACATTTCAATCAATTCTCTTATATTTCTCAATGTAATCACAACTAATCAACAATTCACATTCAAGTCATTTTCACGCACATTCATACATATCTATATATATTACAATTAAATATGCAATAATAAATACTTTGAATTATGATAATACAAACCGATTTTCCCCGAGCTATTCCTCGATTACTTTCTCTTTCCCCTTTGTATTGGATGCCTCGGTTCCTTTGTTTGCTACGAAAATTAGCATAATTATAATTAATTAATATAATACAATCCAATTTAATTCATGAGTATAAACATGCAAATTTGACCATTATTTTTTTAAGATATATAATTTCACCATTAAGCTGTCTGTTTGAGTCATTGTTACTAAATTATTTATATCTTGAGCTACGAAACTCTAAATTAATATCCGTAAATTTTCCTTGAAACTAGACTTATATATCTTCTCAACATAAAATTTTAAGAATTTTTGGTTTAGCCAATTAGTACATTTTATTCATTAAATACTCCCCTGTTACTCCATTCGACAGTTCTGACCTCTCTCTACTAAAAATCAATTATCTCATTGTACAGAACTCTAATAAGGTTTTTATTTATTTATTTTAAAACTAGATTCATTAAGGAGTTCACACATATAAATTACACTCCATAATAATTTTTTTACAATTTTTAATGGTTTTCCAAATTCAAAACAGAGTGTCTCGAAATCACCCTGAACCAGTCTTACAAAATTTCAAATATCTCTTGATTCATAAATTCATTGCTTACATTGTTTCCACTATAAGAAACTAGACCCAATAAGCTTTAATTTCATAACTTATTCATCCTATAATTCAATTCCTACAATTTTTAGTGAATTTTCAAAGTCAGACCATTGCTACTTCCCAAAACTGTTTTGATGTAAAATGCTAATAACCAAGTTTATAACACCAATTCACACCTTATTTCTATTCAATTTCCATCAAAATATTCATATAACTATCAAATTTTCATCATTTTTCTATAATTCTGAATTTCTTTCAATTTAATTCCTAAAACTCAAAACTTATGGCTTGTTTTACAATTAAGTCCCTAATTCAATTCAAATTCAGAATTTTATCAAATTAATCCCTAATTTCATCATTTCTTCAACATAAACCCTAATCAAACCTTCATTAATTTTCAATATTTTCTCATGAATTCAAGAAAATCTTTCTCTGAAGCTTTAAAAACACCAAAATTAGAAAGGAAAGGGCTTAATTAACTTACCAATTCAACTTTCAAGCTTCAATTCTCCAATTTTTTTCCTTTTTCTTTTTTCCTTTCCTTTCTTTCTCTGTTTCGTGAGCTTCTCTGTTCTTTTCTATCTTTCTTTTTCTTTTATTTCCTTTTTATTTACTTTACTTTTAATAATAATAATAATTTAATATATATTTTAACACATAAAAATCTCAAATTTTTATGTTTATGCCGCCTCACTTAGGACAAATGGCATAATTGCCATTTTGGTCCTTTTTATTTAATTACTCTTAATTAAATTAAATTCACTTAATTAAACTCTAATTTAACTCATAATTATCCTCATAAATATTTTTAATAAATATTTACGGACTTAATTTCCTAAGACGGAGGCCCTACGACTCGTTTTTCCGGTGCCCGGGAATTTGGGTCATTACATTTCTCTCCCTCTAAAAAAAAATTTCGTCCTCGAAATTTACCTGAGAATAGGTGAGGGTACTGAGTTCTCATAGTTTCTTCCGATTCCCATGTTGCATCTTCCATTTTATGACTTCTCCAAAGTACTTTTACTAAAGGAACTCTTTTATTTCTTAACTCCTTTACCTCTCGGGCTAAAATCTCAACTGGTTCTTCTTCGTATGATAAATCCGGTCGAAGCTCAATATCCTCAGTAGTTATGACATGAGAAGGATCTGATCGATATCTTCGGAGCATTAAAACATGAAAAACATCGTGTATTTTCTGTAACTCTGGAGGTAAAGCTAACCGATAAGCCACTGGTCCAATTCTCTCTACTATCTCATACGGTCCAATGAAACGAGGACTCAATTTACCTTTCCTGCCAAATCTCAACACTTTCTTCCAAGGAGAGACTTTAAGAAATACTTTATCGCCAACCGAATACTCAATGTCCCGTCGTTTTAAATCGGCATAAGACTTCTATCTGTCAAAAGCTGCTTTTAATCTCTCTCGTATCTTCTTGACTGTTTCTTCAGTTTCTTGGATCAATTCTGGCCCAATCACTTTTCTTTCATTCAGCTCTGTCCAACACACGGGTGATCTACATCTTCGTCCATATAATACAAGATTAAACAAATTCATACGGAGCCATTTGAATACTAGATTGGAAACTATTATTATAAACAAATTCAGCTAAAGGCAAATAACATTCCCAACCTGATTCAAACTCCATAATACAAGCTCGAAGCATATCTTCTAAAATCTGAATTACCCGTTTAGACTGTCCGTCAGTTTGCGGATGAAATGCTGTGCTAAAATTAAGCCGTGTACCCAAGGATTCATGTAATTGCCTCCAAAATCTCGATGTGAACCAGGATCTGGATCTGAAATTATTGATTCCGGAATACCGTGTAGTCTAACAATTTCTCGGATATATACCTCAGCAAGTCTCTGTAACGACCAACTGCATTCGATCGCTATAAAATGTGCTGACTTAGTAAGTCTATCAACTATCACCCAAATAGCATTCTTTTTACTCCCTGACAACGGTAGTCCCGTAACAAAATCCATCGTGATACGATCCCATTTCCATTCAAGAATATTAATAGGCTGAAGTAAACCAGTCGGTACCTGATGTTCTGCCTTTACCCGTTGACATGTAAGGCATTTACCAACATATTCAACTATGTCTCTTTTCATTCCGGGCCACCAATACAAATTTCGTAAATTACGATACATTTTTGTACCTCCAGGGTGTAGAGCAAATGAGCCATCATGTGCTTCTCGAAGTATTAGTTCTTTCAATTCAGAGTTATCTGGAATACAAACTCGATCTTGGTACCTTAAGCATCCATGTGCATCAATACTAAAGTTCTCTACTGTACCACTCTGTATCATCTCTCTTTTTTTCACCATATTATCATCTCCCAACTGAGCTGCTCTAATCTGCTCAAATATTACTGTTTACTTTTAACTCGCTAATGATTTCCATCATCGTGATCTTGAAATGTGCAAACATGGCTCTCAACTCAATTGCCGTTTTTCTACTCAATGCATCTGCTACTATATTTGCTTTTCCCGGATGGTAGTCTATAACACAATCATAGTCTTTCAAGAGCTCAATCCACCGTCTCTGTCTCAAATTCAATTCTTTCTAGGAAAGAAGATACTTTAGACTTTTATGATCAGTGAATATGTAGCATTTTTCACCATAAAGATAATGCCTCCAAATCTTCAAAGCAAAAATCACAGCTGCTAACTCCAGGTCATGTGTCGGATAATTACACTCGTGTGGTTTCAACTGACGAGATGCATAAGCAATAACTTTTCCATCCTGCATCAGTACACAACCCCAAACCACTTAAAGAAGCATCATTGTACACAATAAAATTCTTTCCTGATTCGGGTAATGTTAAAATTGGTGCCTCGGTTAACATTTGCTTCAATGTCTCAAAACTCTTCTGACATTGGTCATCCCATATAAAAGAAACATTCTTCTGTAGCAACTTAGTCATCGGCATGGCTATTTTCAAGAATCCATTTACAAATCTTCTATAATATCCAGCCAAACCAAGAAAATTACGTACCTCATACACATTCCTTGGAGCTTTCCGTTGAACTATGGCTTCAATTTTCTTCGGATCAACTCTGATTCCTTCTGCTGATACTACATGTCCCAGAAATACAACCTTTGATAACCAAAACTCACATTTACTTAATTTCCCATACAATTGCTTTTCCCGCAAAGTTTGTAACACTGTTCTGAAGTGCTTATCATGCTCTGTTTCTATCTTTGAATAAACAAGTATATCATCAATGAAGACCACAACAAATTGATCCAAATACGGCTGAAATATACGGTTCATCAGATCCATAAAAGCAGCTGGAGCATTAGTCAATCCAAATGGCATTACTAAAAATTCATAATGACCATACCTCGTACGGAAAGCTATCTTCGGTACATCACATTCTTTTATTTTCAGTTGGTAGTAACCTGATCTCAAGTCTATCTTTGAGAATACAGAAGCTCCTTTCAGCTGATCAAATAAATCATAAATACGAGGGAGTGGATATTTTTTCTTGATTGTTACTTTATTCAATTGTCGATAATCAATACAAAGTCGCATCGAACCATCTTTCTTTTTAACAAATAATACCGGAGCTCGCCACGGTGAAATACTCGGCCAAATAAAACCACGATCTAACAAATCTTGCAACTGTATCTTTAACTCCTTCAATTCGGTAGGTGCCATATGATAAGGGGTTATAGAAATCGGAGCAGTACCCGGATAAACCTCTATAGCAAATTCAACTTCTCTGTCAGGTGGTAAACCCGATAGTTCCTGTGGAAAAACATCTAGAAATTCGCAAACTGTTCGGATCTTACTGCATTGACTACCCACTGTATCTGAATTAATAACATAAGCTAAGTATGCTGTACAACCCTGCTGTAACATCTTACTATCTTTCATTGCTGAGACAACACGTGTTGGTCCACTATTTCGAATACCCTTTACCTCAATATTGTTTCCATCATCAGCCTGAATACTGAACTTCTTTTCATAGCAGTCTAAAATTACACCGTGCTCAGACAACCAATCCATACCCAATATTACATCAAAGTCTCCAAATGGCATAATCAATAGATTAACCGGGAAAATTTTATTTTGTATAACCAACGGGCATTTCGGACAAACTTGATTTACTAATACCGTCTGTCCTAATGGACTTGACACTTCTATTGCTACACTAGACATCTCAAATTCTAATTTTCCCAATTCAACCAATTTTGAATTTACATATGAATGCGAAGACCCAGGGTCAATTAAAACATAAACAGGTTCGGAATACAATAAGAATATACCTGTTACAACATCATGTGCATCCCTCTCTTCTCGAATTTTGACCATATAAACTCTAGCTGGAACTCTGGCCTCCGACTGCTGTGTAACAACATCACTACTTCCTCTAGCACTACCTCCTCGAGATGCAAAACCACCTCTGCCCAATCCTCTGCCTCTGGCGATGAATCGATCTCGTAATGTCGCAGTGCAGATTATCACTTTCGGCGATCTTCAATAAAATGTTCTGTAGATCCACATCTGAAACATCCTTTAGTCAATCGCCAATATTCACCTCTGTGTCTTCTCCCACAATGCTCACATTCTGGAATAATAGTATCTCGAGATGGACTTCTTACACTACCAGTAGAGACTGTAGTTTGCTTCCCCTGACTCTTTCCTCCTCTATCTGATCTGAAGCTAGATCTCCAACCACTTCTAGAGTCTCAGAATCTTTTCGGTAATGGATTCGAACTTGTAGTTCCCGTACGTTTCCCAACCGATTTAAAAGGTTCAGTCTTTTTATCAAGCCCCAGAACTTGTTCTATCATCTTAGCCCGTTCAATCAGATCAACAAATTCAGTAATTCGCTGAGATATCAGTAACACTTTTATTTCTTCTCTTAGTCCCCGTAAGAATCTTTTACAACTGTCGGCTTCAGTCGGTATAAACTCTGATGCATATCTACCAAGTCTTGAAAATTCCTGTTCATAATCTATTACTGTCATTTCACCTTGTTTCAAAGTTAAAAATTCTTGTTTCTTGTTTTCAATGTATATTTCCCCGATATATTTCTTCTGAAACTCTTTTTGAAATAAATTCCATGATACCTGATCAGTCGGCAAGTGTCGGATAACAGATTCCCACCATAAATATGCCTCACCCTGTAATAAAGATACAGCACACAACAGACTTTCTCGGGGAGTACACTCTAACTGTTGTAAAATTCTTTTTATCGCTTCTATCCAATTCTCAGCTACTGATGGATCAACACCTTTCAGACCCAAAAATTTCGTGGCACCGTATTTTCTCAATTCCTTAATCGGGGCCCGTCTAGGAATAGGTATAGATGTGGTAGCAGGTACAGTTCTCGCTACTTGCTAGAGAGCATCAACTAAAACTCTTAACATATCAGGTTCATTTCTACATTTTTCATCTCTTTCCCTAATGTTTTCTTCTTCTACCTCGGGAGGTTGGTCTATAAACGGGTTCACACTAGGTGTGGCTGATTCACTTTCATTAAAATCAATTGATCGATCATCTGACATCTTTAATCTCTATAAAAAATAAACAATTAAATAGGTTAGCATTCAAAAATCCCTACTCAATTCCAACTCAAATGTGGCATGTACTTCTAGACTCACTTACGAATTCGATTTTAATCCGAGAATCGGCTAAACCTATAGCTCTGATACCACTAAATGTAACACCCACTAACCCCAAACCGTCCCCGAAATAGGGTTACAGGGCATTACCGAAAACAGACAAACTTTATTATTACAAATCGAAAATAACCACAAAATTATACTCAAAATAAGGTTAATTACCCTTATCGAGGTTCTATGGACCTAATATGAACCTTGCGTGGGGTTAGGATTCGAATCCTAGCTCTACAGGCCTCCCTGAAACACTAAACACAATTATACAAACCAATCCAATTCACTTCCACATAACATGTAACTATATACCATTCATTTCATAAACTTAGGAATCGTCCCTTTATACGTTAAACTCCTTAAAGTTTATACACCATCTTTTACATTCAAAACATTAAATATATACAAATGACCATCTAAAACCTAGTACATGCCATATTACCAAAAGATAAGATTTTTACCACAAAATGAGTGGGAGTCGGAGATGATTTTGAATGCAGAACCAGACTCTATTTTACCTAACCTGTGCACGGAAAACAACCGTACGCTGAGTATTGAAAATACCCAGTGGTATTATCATAATTCAATTCATAACATCAAATCAAGTTCAGAACATAAATGCACAAGTAGTCAATTGAATATGCCAATTCATGTCATATTAATGTCACTCAAATGATTATAAAATTTTCACCAACATGTAAACACTTAATTCAATTAGTACAGTTTATTAGTTAAAGTTTCCCCTATTTCAGGGTTTGGCTACTCTACCCCTGTGTATTACGAATTAGATATCTCCCTGTACAGAGTTTCAATGACTATGTCATTTATTTCTCATAAAACTAAACTCAATAAGTATTTCATACATGTAAGGTAAAACTTCTAATTGTTTTTGTATAGTTTATGGTGAATTTGTAAAGTTAGAATAGGGGATTCAGAGATCGCTCTGACCCTGTTCCACCAAAACTTAAATATCACATAAAATATAACTCATTTACCTATTTCATTTCTTCCACATGAAAATATACTCATCAGGCTTCGATTCCATAACTTATTTACTATTTTTAGTGATTTTTCAAATTCACGTCACTGCTGCTGTCTGATTCTGTTTTGTGGCCAATTTTACCTTTCCAAGGATTTTCATGGTTTAGTTAAGACATAAAGCATACATGTTATCATATATAATCTTGCTTAGTTATTCCAATAGCTAATCATTCTCAAACATTTCCATTCCATCCATGGGCTATATCATAAGATTATACACACAAAATGATTGGAAAGCTATACATGCCATATTTCCAAAAATTACAAGTCATTATACCGCGATTGTTCAGTGATAGTGTGAGCGTGCCTCCGACCGTCTCGATCTCCAAATTGACTTGTCAAAACATATTATTGTTGTCGTATCAAGTCTCAACCCGAGGGTTCAGTACATACTTGTCCAAAGTGCCCATTCCACAACACTTACCAATACGTCACTTGCATCTTGAGTATTCATCCATTTCACTAGAATTTTACCCGTTGAACACATCAGAATATAACTCGGATACATGGAAAGTTTGCACATAAATGACACATATGTAGCCAAGCTACCATGTAACCCGCCCATAAGCAAACTCAGACTCAACTCAACTAGCTCGAGCGTTCGCATCCATAAGTGAACTTGGACTCAACTCAACGAGCTCGGATGCCTAGTTACATCTCACGAACTCGAACTCAACACAACGAGCTCAGACATTCGCATCCATAAGTGAACTCGGACTCAACTCAACGAGCTCAGATGCCTAAATATCCTAATCTATTCCTAAGGTTCAACGGCACTTTCCTCGTTCATACTCCTTTACCATTCTCCTTGGAATACCAATGACGATACTTCGGTAGTCTTTCACATTTTTCACATAATTCATAAAATTTTTGCATGTTTTCCAACAATGACCACAAAGCATAGTATTAGACACCAATTTCATGCACACATACGAATGAGTAGAACCAGGGTTGATCAAAGTAATAACATTAATATCATAAAGAGAGAAAGTACTGGTAATCACGTCGGGATACGAAGTATCTTCACGCGCCCTTATGGCATAAGCTCTAGCCAGAGCTCTAGCTTCAGATTTTGGTGCTGATTCTCTAATTACATTCTTGGTGCTGGCCTCGTTCCTAGTATTTTTTCAAAGATCTTCCTCTTGAAACAATACCACTTGGCTTTGCACTCTGAAATTTTTCTTTCTCGATCCGCTCTGGACAATCTCTAATAAAATGATCCGAAGACCCACATTGGTAACATTCATTAGTTCTCCGAGGACCAAAGTGACTTCTACCACATCGTTGGCACTCAGGTCTAGCAATTCTTTAATTTCCCACTCTGGCCACTGAAGTAGTCCGAGATCTGGAACCCACATTTTTCTTCTTACGATCCCCATATGAATGTCCCGCTGATGCCTGAGAATGAGAATACATATCTCTGGACTTTTTAGACTGCGGTGGGAGTGTACTGCTCATTGGTCTTTTCTTCCAATTTCTTGTCTCAGCCTCTGTCTTTTTCTTCTCTTTAATTAGTTCTTCACCTGCAAGCTTCGATGTAATGACCGATTTAGGGCCAAAAAGTAAACGATGGTTTCAAACCACGAATTTGAGGTTAAAAAAATTTATTTTGATTAAGTTTTAATGTTTATATTATGATTGCATAATCGTGTGAAAATTTCGTTGCAAAATTTTATCGATTGGGTGTTGAATTTGACGTTTAGGACTAAATTGAAATAGGTGAAAAATGTGTGTGTTCTTGTTCATAAAGTACTTGATTGAAATGGGGGTTTTAAGTAGAGGTCCTTAATTGGAAATTAGACCATTATACTTTATATGGACAAAAATTTGGACATGGATGGAATTTTTAGAAAGTTTAGTAGTAAGGGCATTTTGGTCATTTGCATAATAAATGAAATAAAATGGGAAAAATAACACAAAAATGTGTTCATCTTCATTTAGCTTGGCTGAAACTTGCATGTTCTCCATATCTAGGGTTTGTTTCAAGCTTTCAAGCTCAATAGTAAGTGTATTCAAGCCCCGTTTTTAATGTTCTTTACATTTTTGAAATCCTCGTAGCTCGGTTTACCTATTTCTACCATTATTTCGAGTTAGGGTTTATGTTTAAAAATTTACCCATGAATGATATGCATGTATTTTTATGTTTGATGGTAGAATATGAATGTTTGAGGTTAGGAGAACGATCTTTTCTGAGCGATTTTTAGCGAAAACGAGCAAAATGGTATAATTGGTAAAAATACCTAATGCTCATAAGTGCATGTTAGAGTGAGAATTTGATGTTGTCATAGAAGAGAAAAATGATCAGCATGTCATAAAACATAAGAATGAGGGCTGAAATTAAATTTCTGAGCCTAGGGCCAAAATCATAATTTTGTAAAAGTTAGGGGGCAAAAATGTAATTTTTCCATAATGTGATTTTTGGATTGAAATAAATAGTATGAGTATTAAATGAGCTAAATGTGTTGTTATAGATCAAGAAAGGCGTGGAATGGACCTCGAACGGGGGAAGGAAAAGGTTTTGGACTAAATTGCAAAATTTCCATATTTTGCATCGATGTAAGTTTGTATGTAAATAATACATTAACTTCATTTACATTTTTATATTTTAGCCTATTATATATATTTTAGCTAATTTTGAAGCATAAATCGACTATTGGAAGAATGGAAATAAGTAATAGAGAGAAAAATCCCGGTTGAACATTCGGAAAGATTGAATAATATAGATGGAGCTTAGCTAGGTCACATGTATGGTGCTGAGTGCACATCATGTGTACAAGAGAGCTACGAGGTACTATGTAGTAGCTAGGTCACATGTGTGATACAGGATGTATCCCATGTAGACAAGAGAGCTATGGGAGAGATAAATGTAGCTAGGTTGCATGTGTGATTCCAAGTGAAGGACACCATGTAGACAAGAGAGCTATGAGATAAATTGGCTAGGTCACATGGGTGGTACTAAGTGTTCACCATGTGTACAAGAGAGCTGAATTATATGAAATATGATGGTGGGGCTGTGTGCTGAAACCATCAAGTATCGAGGATTGATCCGAATTGTTCAACGGGATGGTTTTAAGGTGACATTGTAATCATGGACCTATACTTCTGATGTATGAAATGTGGTGAAAATGAATTGTGATATGCATGTTAAAATGAGGTTAATACAAAGAAAGTGTGAAAGAGTGAATTAGCAATAATATTGTTTTGGACAGTCACAGTGACATGAATTTGAAAAATCACAAAAAATAGTAGAAATTTAATTAGAGGTTGAATGAGATATGAAATTAAAGCTTAATGAGTATATTCCCATGTAAAAGAAACAGAGCAAGTAAAGGAACTCTATATTTTGAGATATTTATATTTGTGTGTGACTCGCTCAGAATGACTATGTGATCCCCTATTCTAACTTTGAAAAATCAGTAAAAATTGTACAAAACAAATTAAGAAATATAGTTTATATGTCTAGATTCCTTATTCAGTCTAGTTTTAAATGAAATAGATTTTATGGCTATTTGAATTGTGTACTAGGAGAAATTCAATTTGTAGTGAACAGAGGTCAGACCAGTCAAGCTGTATAATAGGGGAAACTTTAACTAATAAACTGTACTAATTGGCTGGACCAAAAATTCTAGAAAACTTTTATAAGAAGTAATACGAGTCTAGTTTCAGGAAATTTTATGGATTTCAATTTTGAGTTTTTTAACTCGAGTTATGATTTATTTAGTGAATATGACGCAGGAGAGACAGCTTGACCAAAGTGGAGTAAATAGTAAAATTAAAAAGTAGATACACTTGAGTTATTGTGTAAACATATTAAATTCTTTATTCATTATTTATATACTTACTTACTAAGCTATAAGCTTACTTTCTTTTCTCTCTTTTGTCTTATAGTGTCGTTGAGCTTGCACAGGAGTCAAGGATCGTTGAAGATCTGCCTACACTATCAATACTTTTGGGTATTTGAACTGAACATTTTGAATTATGGCATGTATAGTAGACTTAGTTATTTTGTTACGTGTCATAATTGTCTAGGTTTAAAATATTAATTATAGTATCTGACCGATTATTTTGTACGAAGCCTTTGAAATTGGCTAGTATTGTTAAAGACATATGTTATAATGATTCATGATCAAATTGCACGCCATATTTTTGTCTCGGTTTTATTAAATAGTATGTACTATGATTTGTTAATACCTTGTACCCTGTTCCGGCGACGGATATGGGTAAGAGGTGTTACACCTGATCAACAAGTACCACAAATTCTTTCAACTCAAGAATACCCACAAATACCTTGATGTCTTCATTAAGTCCATCTTCAAATCGTCTGCACATTTTAACCTCTGAAGGGATATATTCTCGAGCATACTTGCTCAATCGAACGAACTCTCTTTCATACTAGGTAACTGTCATGTTGCCTTGCTTCAAATCGAGAAACTCTTTACGCTTCTGGTCTACAAATCTTTCGCTGATATATTTCTTCCGAAATTCTTCTTGAAAGAATTCCCAAGTCACCTTCTCTTTCAGCACCACTGAAATTAATGTCTTCCACCAATGATAAGCCGAATCCCTCAGCAATGATATAGCACACTTCAAGCACTCTTCAGGTGTACAAGATAACTCATCAAATACCCGAATAGAATTTTCGAGCCAAAATTCTGCTTTTCTAGCGTCATCATCAACATTTTCCTTGAATTCTTTGGCCCTTTTCTTATAGATTCGGTCAACCAGAGATCTATGGAATTTCATCAGATCCATACCTGAAGGCATCTGGGTTATAGGTTGAGAAATCAAGGGTGGTGGGGGAGGTTGTTGAGTAGTCGGGTTCGTACGAACGAACTCTGTATACCAAGCATTTATCATTTGGAGAAAAGCTTCCCGAGCCCTTTCTCCTTCTCCTTGGCCAACAGTAGGAGGTCGATTTTCAGTTGGCACCACCCCTTTAGCAGGAGCTGGTGCATTGCTCTCTACATCATCAGCCACAGTTGGATCGGGATCCATTTACTATAAAAAAAATCATTTAAAAAGGTCAGGAGTCGTCACACTATCATAATATATAAATATGGCATGTATAGCAAAATTCGTACTTACACAACATTAGTCCGAGAACTGACTAAACCTACTATGATACCACCAAATGTAATGCCCCTGTACCCGAGACCGTCGTCGGATTCAAGCACGAGGTGTTAACAGTCTTAATTCATTAATTAAATAGCTCAAACAATTTATTTTAAAATTTCCAGACAAGCTGGCTAACTGCGTCACAGTCGCTAAAAAATCCATATCTCGAGCTACGAAACTCAAAATCTAATTCTGTAAATTTTCTCTGAAACTAGACTCAAATATCTACTTACTAATTCTTTCTAAAATTTTTGGTCTGGCCAATTAGTACAGTTTATTAGTTAAAGTTTCCCCTATTTCAAGGTTCAGCTACTCTGACCCCTGTGTACTACGAATCAGATATCTCCCTGTACAGAGTTTCAATGACTATTCTGTTTATTTCTCATTAAACTAGACTCAATAATTATTTCATACATGTAAGGTGAAACTCCTAATTGTTTTTGTACAATTTATGGTGAATTTTTAAAGTCAGAACAGGGGATTCAGAGATCGCTCTGACCCTATTCCACCAAAACTTAAATATCTCATAAAATATAACACATTTACCTGTTTCGTTTCTACCACATGAAAATAGACTCATCAAGATTTGATTCAATAACTTATTCATCATTTAATTACATTTCTATTATTTTTAGTGATTTTTCAAATTCACATCATTGCTGCTGTCTAATTCTGTTTTGTAACCAATTTTACCTTTCCAAGGATTTTCATGGTTTAGTTAAGACATAAAGCATACATGTTATCATATATAAACTTGATTAGCCATTCCAATAGCTAATCATTATCAAACATTTCCATTCCATCCATGGGCCATATCGTAATATTATACACACAAAATGATTGGAAAGCTATACATGCCATCTTTCCAAAAATTACAAGTCATTATACCGCGATTGTCCAGTGATAGTGTGAGCGTGCCTCCGACCGTCCCGATATCCAAATTGACTTGTCAAAACATATTATTGTTGTTGTATCAAGTCTCAACCCGAGGTTTCAGTACATACCTGTCCATAGTGCCCATTCCACAACACTTACCAATACGTCACTTGCATCTTGAGTATTCTTCCATTTCACTAGAATTTTACCCGTTGAACACATCGGAATATAACTCGGATACATGGAAAGTTTGCATATAAATGCCATATATGTTGTCAAGCTACCATGTAACTCGCCCATAAGCAAACTCAGACTCAACTCAACGAGCTCGGGTATTCGCATCCATAAGTGAACTTGGACTCAACTCAACGAGCTCGGATGCCTAGTTACATCTCACGAACTCGGACTCAATTCAACGAGCTCGGACATTCGCATCTATAAGTGAACTCAGACTCAACTCAACGAGCTCAGATGCCCAAATATCCTAATCTATTCTTAAGGTTCAACGGGACTTTCCTCGTTCGTACTCCTTTACCATTCTCCTTGGAATACCAATGACGATACTTCGGTAGTCTTTCACATTTTTCACATAATTCATAAAATTTTTGCATGTTGTCCAACAATGACCACAAAGCATAGTATTGCATGATAACAATCATAATATCGTATAAATAGCATTAAATGATTTAAAATAACGGTTATATTACAATATTTACAGATGAACTTACCTCGATATAAAATGAGAATAGTAGAGCCTATTCCTCGTAAACTTTATTTTTCCCCCGATCTCGACTCGAATCTCTTTTCTCTTGATCTATAATACCAAATTAATTTATTAAATACACACATTCATCAAAACAGCTCCCAGTACGAACTTTGGAAAAGTACTATTTTGCCCCAAAACTTTCACATATTTACACTTTTTCCCCAAGGCTCGTAAATTAAACCTCATCCTATTTTCTTATGTTTTATGACATTCTGATCATTTTTCCCTTCTATAGCAACATCAAATTCACACTCTAACATGTACTTATGAATATTAGGTATTTTTACCGATTATGTTATTTTACTCGTTTTTACGAAAAATCACTTAGCAAAAGTTGTTTAACACAATCTCAAACTTCATATTCTACAATTAAACATCAAAATTCATACATATCATCCATGGGTAAAATTTTAAATATAAACCCTAGCTCAAGATATTAGTAGAAATAGGTAAACTGAGCTATGAGGATTTCAAAAATGTAAAAAAAACATTAAAAACGGGCATAGAAATCACTTACAATCAAGGCTTAAAAGTGTTGAAATCCTAGCTATGGTGGAGAGAAAAATTCGGCAGTAACTTATGGAGAAGATGATCATTTTTGTGTTATTTTTCCCATTTTATTTCATTTAATATTCAAATGACCAAAATGCCCTTCCTTACTAAACTTTCAAAAATTCCATCCATGTCCAATTTTTGTCCATAAACTTAGAAATTGGTAAAATTACTATTTAAGACCTCATAATTAATATTTCAAAGCAATTTCATACTAGAAACTTCTAGAATGCAAGTTTTGCAACTTATTCAATTTAGTCCCTAACTTCAAATTAAGCACTTTATGCATAGAATTTCTTCACGAAATTTTCACACAATCATGCAATCATATCATAGACCTCAAACTAATCATAAAATAATTATTTATATCTTGAATTTTGTGGTCCCAAAACCATTATTCTGATTAGGCCCTAATTCAGGTTATCACGGAGCTCGCGATTTATCAAACCATACGAGATCACTGAAAGAGTTGGACCATTAGCCTATCTCTTGGCATTGCCACCAAAACTAGAAAAGATTCATGATGTGTTCCATGTACCTATGTTAAGACGATATCAATCAGATCCCTCTCATGTGATTTTACCGACGGAGATTGAAATTAGACCGGACATGACTTATGTGAGAAACTGGTCAAGATTTTGGCTCGTGAGGTTAAACAGCTAAGAAATAAAGATGTCGCTTTGGTAAAAGTCTTATGGCATAGAATGGTGTGTAAAAGACTATATGGGAGCCAGAAGAAACCGTGAGAAGCCAATATCCGAACCTGTTTACTGGTAGGACTTTCAAGTACGAAAGTCCCTAAAGGGGGAGAAATGTAACATCCCAAAATAGGGCCTAGTCAAAATAGTGGTTTCGGGATCACAAATTCAGCGTTGAAATATTTATTTTATAATTATTTTGAGGTCTAGAATATGAAAATATGCATGTGTTAAAGTTTCATGAGGAAATTCTATGAGTAAGGTGTCCAATTGGTAAATAAGGACCGAATTGAATAAATTGCAAAACTTAGATATGAAATTGCTTTATATTTTTAATTAGAAGGTCTTAAAGATAAATTTCCCCAATTTTTAAGTTTTTGGACAAAAATGGGCATGTGGGAAAATGGGAAAATAAAGGTCAAAATTTTCCCGGACTGGTGTTCTTGGAGTGATCGAGCCTCCTGAAGAATCTGTGTGCATTGTGGATTTAGCCCGGATGGGTAATCTGATTAGGGTTTGAATTTAGCCTGGACTGGTAATTTAAATCCGAGCTCATTGAGGGTGTTTGTCTCTATAAGGGATTTAGCCTAGACCGATAAATCTGACATCACCTTATGAGTTTACATTACGAGGGATTTATCTAGGACTGGTAATCCCGCCGTAAGATGTGAGGTTCGCGGGAGTGCATACGTGAGATGATCACTCTTATGACTTGACGGTAAATGGATAATCCATCGAGATTTTTTGAGTAATTCAACAGGATTAATATGTGATACAAAAATGAAAATATTGAATGATGAGCTCATCTTAGATAAGTTACATGGTGTGATGTTATGTGACTAACTTGTTGATAGAGAGCATGTGATAGGGAAACCATTCCATACTTATTGGTCTATTTGCCTAATATGGTTGCATGCTAAATAGATTGGTAAGTTTATTTTCCAGTTATTCAGGCTTACTAAGAATGTAAATGCTTACCTCTCTCTTTTCCCTGTCTTACAGAGCTCGTGGACTCACAAAGATTGGAAGACGATTGGAGAGTCAACACACTATCATCTTGTCTAGCTTTGGTATATAAATACTCTTATTTTGTTCAATGACATGTATAGGGCTTTTGTTAATTTTGTAATATGTGTCATTTGATAGCCAATATGAAGGCTTGTAAGGTGTACATGTCCACATGCATATGGCCATTGGATTTGGCTCATTTTGTTATAAGGTATGACCTACATAGTTGTGCATATTTGTGTTCTAATGTTATTGAGATGAATGAACATGGCGTATCACAAGTAGATACACATGTAACATGCTCGAATCACATGGGATGGCTAGACCATAATTGGCAATGAGTTATAATAATGAGCCAATCTTGGATGCGTTATAAGGCATAGACATTCTTGATACAAGAGAAATAATCCTAGCATGTGTAAGACTGATGAAATGAGGTTTACATGTAATGAGGTGTATCGAGGTCATTTGAGAGTATAATTAGGCCTGGCTATAAGTTATGGAAACCTATTAGTGAGAACATATGTTAGAGGGTGACCAAAGGCTTGGAAAATAGCCTAACATGGTTCACAAGGGTAGACACACGGGCGTGTGTCTAGACCGTGTGTGACACACGGACCACCCCATGGGCGTGTGGCATAACCGTGTATCCCCTGCAACTAAAATTTTAAGTCAGAATGTATGGTAGTAAACTCACGGGTAAAGACACGACCATATGTCTCAACCGTGTGGAGGACACGGCCTAACACATGGGTGTGTGTCTTGGCCGTGTGCCCCTAAATGCATGCTGATGTCATAAGCAGAATGCTCAAATTTTAAGACACAGGTGACCACACGGGCGTGTCAAGGCAGTGTGAAGGACACGGGCCAGAGACACGGGTGTGTGCTTGGCCGTGTGAAAACCCCTGTAGGTTCGAAGTAGAAAATAAATACAATTAATTCCACACGGGTGGGGACACGGGCGTGTGCAATGTTTCCACACAGGCATGTAAGACATTAACTCAGAATTTTTCTTAAATTTTTATTAGGTCCTCAGTTTAGTCCCATATCAATTTCAATGTACGTTTGAGCCTCGTAGGCTCACAATAGTGACACCAAGATGCTATTGGATTGGTTTCAAATTGGAACAAAATTTTATAACTCGTATTTCCCGAAAATGTTCAAGTACATGCCTGGTAACGCCTCATACCTGGTCCCAATCTCGGGTACGGGTAAGGGGTGTTACAATAAACATTACTCGGGACGAGCAATGATTGAAGTTTAGGGGTGTGTAACCTGAAAAATATATACGATTTTTCCTACGCAATTTATCATCTTTTTACTTAAATTCATTGTTAAAACTAAGTAATTGTTTAATAAATTAATGAAATATGTGAAAATATGAAATTAGGACATAAAAGTTATTAAAATGTGATTTTATGCTTTATTATATAGTTTTCATGCATAAAATGGCTTATTTTATATTTATTTGAACATATTATATTTTTAAAACATAAAATGGGCCATGCATGATTAAATTAAATAATAAAATATAAAATTATATTTAATTATTCATTTTAAAATATTTCATTAATAATTTGGGTTTCAATTAATTAATTATTTTATTCTTTGGTCCTTTAATTTATTGATTTATTTTGGACAGATCTGATAGCTTTGTTGGATTACAAAAATCGTCCAAATTGAAGACCAAGTCAACCCAATTTCGACTACACATGGCTGTCCACATAAATCACTTTTTGGTTTAATTACACAAGGTCCTTGCAACGTTGAAGAAATTAGAGAATTGCTCGAAGATTTACATTTGACCAAGTCTTAGTCTTGGGTTGTTATAGCATTTAAATTACTTAAAAATCAAGCAAAATTCAACTCAAAATCCACTAATCATGACCGGCCACTCATTGAAGAAGCTTGAAGAGACTAAACCTCTTTAATTTTAGCAAACTATTCTCCTCTCTTCACCTATAAATAAGACTTCATTTCACTATTCCTAATCATCCCTCATCCTCCATCGTTCTCTCTTTTCTCTCAATTCTCTTTAGCATTTTCTATTCCCCACACCTAGCATCATCTCTTCATAGAGATTTTAGCAATTAAGCCTCTTAAAGAGCCCTTTGTCAGCAACCTTAGAGAGCCATCAGCAAAGAAGCAAAGCGAAGGAGCAAAGGAGCCTCGCGGGTCAAAGTCTCGGGTGACAACCACTTTTATATGGGTTTAATCTTTTTTTTCTTTGATTTAATCTGAAAATGTTTGCTACGTGTTCTTTGTTCTTGTTACAACAATGTTAGCTTAATTTTATTTAAGCTAGGATGATTGCTTTGATTAAATAATATTTATTTGATTCATGCTTATAATGTTTGTGTTTCAATCGATCATGTTTTCAACTAAAATCAAGTTTATTTTTGTTCATACGTGATTGAAATGCACCTGAATTAGCTAAGTGATCCTAACCAGATGATAGCTAGTGGACACATAATTGAAATGTGCATGCTCAATTTAGATCCTAACCCGATTACATTGTAGGTTGCATAACAACTCTAACCAAGCTCTATTATCTGTATAGTTGTTAGATTTGTGTGATTAAACTATTTCAAACCTAACACGTCCTTGTTACCTTGCACGAATGCTAAGAAACCCTTAGTAAATAAGGATCAGAAAGGACCTAATATGGTTTTCAAACTCATGAAAGATAGAGTTTCCATGGAATGTTTTACTGAATGTTATTAAGCATGTTGATAACAAATTGAGTTTAATTAAAGTAATTGTCCTAGTTTATCTATGTTATAATTGTTGCAAATTGTGTTTAATTTTGCTAAAATCTATTTCATTCATATAGTTTGCATGTTTAGGATAATTTGCATTGGGGATCATTGCATTTAATTTAATATATTTAATTTTAATCATCATGTCTCAATCATATTGTGTTTTCATTTACCAAGTTGTTAATATAATTTTACAATTAAGTGATTTAACACAAATATAATCCCTGTGGAGACGATAGCTCGATACTTACTTTTTACTTGATAACGACTATGTACACTTGCACAAACCTATGCGTTACAATTAACATGACCAAGTCTTTAGTACCATAGGTACCTCTTATTAGAATGAGAAGTTTTAAGCTTTTTATTCACTATTTCAGTTTGAAGCATTAAGTAGTTATTGGTTTGATAAAGTAGAGATTGTTTTCTGGCCATCCATTATAGATTAAAGAATGATTTTTTTGAATAACAATCCCCTTATTGAATTTCACGATATAACTGTCATAAAATAAACATGATACAAAAATTAAATTCCTCTCAAAATGAGGTACATTAAATACATTCTTTAAAAAAATATTCCTAAAATTGTAAAGGCGTAAAATAATTTCTCTCACTACTTTCGCTTAAACATAGCCCCCAACTTTAAGCTGTAACGAGAGGCTCTTGTCATGCAGACTTCTCATTTTGCTAAACCCCTGTAAAGAAAAACACACATAGTTAGTGGCTCGAAAATCAATAACCTAATTTTTAATTGATTCTTCCACTAAGCAAGCTTCAACTAAAAAGAGTTCCATACCTTTGACTTTTTCGACTAGGTAATCCAAATACCCATTGCAGTTTGATCTAAAATGCCCTTTCCTATTGTAAAAGAAACATTTGATCTTTTAAGGATCTTTTTACTTCTTAGCCTTCTTCCTAACCACACGAGGTGGGATCAAAGACTTATTTGATTTCTTATTTCTCTTATCTTTCTGCTTCCCCTTAGAGGACAAGGGGTCCACATCTAAGTTTGCCTCAGGTTTCTCTTAAATCAACTTACCACTATTCAGCACCAACTCATAGGATTGTAATTTCTTCATAAGCTGAGCTAATGTAAGCACCTTGTTCCCTAAGTTGTAGGCGACCCTAAAACCAACAAAATCCTTGGTTAAGGATTTGAACATTATTTCAATCTGAGTGTTCACATCTAGTTTATCCCTGTTGTCCTCTACTTCAGCAAAGAATCCCATAAGCTTAAGCATATGTTCTTTGGCTAGAGTGTCGGGTTTCTACTGAGAGTTTATCAAATTTGTAATAATGAATTGTCGAGCCAATGTGACTTGACCTCCGAGAAAATCCTCCAAATTTTTTATGATCTTTTTGGAAGTACACAAATTCTTGTGTTGCTTTTGCAACACACTATTCATGCTAGCTAACATATAACATCGAGCAATCGAGTTAGAATCTCTCCAAAATTTCTCGATTTGGGTTGAGCTTAAGGAGGGCACATTTCATCAAGAACAAATTTGTGTTTATCACAGTTGAGAACTATTAATAAGTTCCATTTTCATTCTTGAAAGTTATCCCTATTCAATTTATTCTTAGTAAGAATGCTAATAAAAGGAGTAAGAGACATATTTGAATTGAAAAGAAATAATGATTCACTAATTACTATCTTTGTATTAAACAAATATTTTTATTTTAGCAACTTATCAAGAATGCAGTATGATGCATGTGTCTTGTATTAACTCCACACAAACCAACGACCGTTTAACATTTGGCCATCATCTCTAGCTTAAATATCATTTCTTAGGAAACTATTTAATAAGAGAAGATCTTGAGTATGTAATGACTCAACACCCATCATGAACACACTTTCATTTGTGAGTCATCTTGGGACAATCTCACTGAGAGTCATGCATGACTGGTTATCCTTAATAGGAAATCCCATCCAGTGAACCCACATGATAAAGCTTACCTTGGGGTGTGACGAGGATAGGAATCGACTCAAAACTTTGTCATGCTATCACTTAAGGAACATTAATTGACGCCGTAGGTTGACCTTATCCCACTCAAAATTTTAAAATAACATGCAATGTTTTTATATCCCATATTTCAAGAATAATCATACACTAGTCCTAGTGGCATTCTTACCTAATCTATATGACATGCTTCAAATATATGCATGGCATGCTATGAAAATTTTATAATATTCACATTCATTTATTCACAAGAATCAATCAATCAGAAAACAAACAAATTTGATTTTGCGCAGTTTTTCTTTTGAGGGAAAAACTGAAGAAGTGAATGTGAACTATGCACCAGGTAGGGTCTTAGAAAAAGGAGGTGTGTAACACCCTTAACCCCTCTCCGTTGTTGGATTAGGGTCACGGGCATTACTAACACTTCAAACAATTAATCAATCATAATTAAACATGTAAGCTAGCCATTAAAAATATAATATACAGGGGCAGCTCACAATAGTCAAATACTATCATACTAGAATATTATACAATCGAATAACGAATTATGCTATGCAATGCTAAACTTGGTCTTCCACTATCTACAATCTTATCACTATTTATCCCTTCTTGAATGTTAGAAGTCGAATACATACAAGACTATTCTAATTATTAGCATCAAAGTATTTGTTCATACTCTGACTATGATTATCTTTTTAATTTATCTTCGATGATGTTAGTAGAATGCACTTAATATAGGTTTGCTAATCCATTCCAATTCTGAGTAAAAATTACTCTTACAACCCTTGTTTCGAGTCTACAGGACCCTAAAAATAGTTTAAAAATAGGGAGGGACTAATTTGAAATAATTCTGAAAGTTTAGGGGCATTTAGGAGAATATTTAAAAATAAGGGACACACGACTGTGTGGCCAGGCCGTGTGGAATGCCCCAAGACGCGTGACTCTCGATGTTGGGACACACGACCGTGTCCTAACCCATGTCTCATCCCATGTAACTCACTAACTTAAGACATGTCTCAGCCCGTGTAACTCACTGATTTGGGTCACACGCCCACGTGTGTTGCCCGTGTGTGACACACGGCTATGTCCACCAAAATATACCTTAAAACTCAAATTTACCATTTCCTACTTCCTTGAGGGCTAAGCAGCTCAATTACCTACCATTTAACCTATCCAAAACACAATTAAACATACTCAAAATATGTCAAAACAATTATCCAATGTGCCTAACCAATGTACCTTCATTGGTACCACATTTTATATCTTCAAATACATCAACAACACATCAGACATTGAAGACTTTGATTCATATCACATTCACTATAATTGGACTAACTTTCAACTACTAAAATTACCAAATTTGAAGCTAAGCACATACCAAGCATTATGCTAAGCTACCATACCAATATTGCCTCAACTATAACCACATATATATACAACTATCCATCATTTCACTACAACCCAAATAACAACACCTTATAAACAACATAAAAAAAAGACTCTCTATGCGGAGTCGACGCTACGTCAGAAAGTACCTAGCCTGTGCACGGAAAAGAAAACGACTTGCTGAGTAAAACTCAGTGGCATTTCTATAATCCGAAGAATTTAACTTAATACGATAAATCAAAATTTGAGAAAGTAACAAGAAATGTTATGCACTTATGTTTCAAATCAATAATATGAATTTTATCATTCTTTATTACATCCACTAAATTCTTCATGTTCAAGTATATATATATCAATGGCATTTCATATAATATTTGAATACATCAAATCATGTAATGACATGATTCATCTCTTTGATCAATACTTGAATTCATTTCAAGTTTCACATCTCATTTCATCATTTCATATTTCATTTCTCATCTCATATTCATTTCTCACCTTTCCATTTCAATATTTTCTCATCTCATATTCATTTCTCATATTTTTCAAATATCAATCACATAAATTATTATTTTATTTTCCCCTATTAATACGACTCAGACTCGAACAGATACACGAATCCAACCAACGCACCAGTTTGGCACCAAGTGCCTCATCGGATAAATCCAAAGTAATAAATGCGCCTAACGCTATATAAATTGACATCTGATGTCTCCTCAGTTAAATTGAAGCAAATTGGCACCCAGTGCCTCATCAACTCAAGGTAGAAGAAATCCTTGAACTCTTTTTATCCTATGGCATGTCATCTATATCCGACTTAGCTTGATATAGTTAATAAGGTTTCATTTCACTTTTCAATACAACAAATGTCTCAATTTCACATATATACATATTATCACATATAAACATATATTCAATTCAATCTTCATATTTTCAATAAATTCATAATATACCAAATCAATCCATTTTAATTGACTATGAATTCAATTCAATTTCAAAGTACAAAAGTACTCACCACAAGTGCTTACCATATGCAACAATTCAAAATACAATAATTTATAACTTATTTCAGATTATAGAAACACAAACCGTGAATTCCGAGCTATTTGACGTTGATTTTTTCCTTTCCCTTTTTACTCGAGGATTCTAGTATGATGTTAGCTACGGAATAAAACAATTAAAATACATTAATATTACACAATTCAATTTCACATTAAAATTCAATTTTCACACTATATTTTGCTTATTCTTCAATTTAGTTCTTAAACCAAGACTAATTTTAACCTCCACATTTAAGCTCAAATTTTTATACAAATTTCACTCTAAGCTAAATTTAGCTTCCTTTTTTCCAATTTGATCCCTTAATTTCAAATTTTTCACAATTTAGTCCCTACTACTCAAAATCAACAATTTATTCCACAATTTAGTCCTTTTCCATTTCTAACTTAAAAACCTATCTATTTAATCCCTAATACTTAAACTATTCAATAATGTAAACATCTAAAATCTTGAACAATACTAAAAATTACAACATGGGTTAAGTAGCCCTAGGTACCAGGATTCCAAAAATGTAAAAATTATAAGTACAGGGACTAAATTGCACTAACAAATTTGAGCTTGAACCCCAAAATTTCCTAGTCATGCATCCCTTTCTCTATTTTCTTTCTTTCTTTTCTTCCTTTCTTTTAATTTGCATGCACTCATTTCTTGCTTTCCACTTTCTTTTTGTTTCTTTATTATGTTTTCATTTTATTATTATTATTACTTAATATAAAACATACATATATATAATATACACTTGTATAACATTTAGCCCATGATCTACCACCTATACACAACCATATATTAAATGGTTTAATTGCTACTTTAGCCCCTTTAGTTTATTTCAATCTATAATTCAACTTTTAACCCTTACGCGATTTAGTCTTTGTACCATAATAGTTATTAATTAATGCAAATTAACTATCCAAAATTTAATTAACTACGCAACTAACTGTGTAAATATTTAATAAAAATATTTATGAGTCTAGTTTGCGGGAATGGAGTCCTAAGAATACACTTTTCAACACCCCTGACTATCAGGTCATTATAATTCTCCCTCCACATCGTCTCTTCTGGTTCCCAAGTCGCTTCCTTAACATTATGGCTACGCCATAGAACTTTTACTGATGGAACACATTTATTACGCAATTCTTTCACCTCACGAGCTAAAATTTTGACCTGTTCTTCTTCATACGACAAGTCGGGTTGTATTTCAATTTCTTTAGTTCAAATAATGTGTGACGGATTTGATCGATACCTTTTAAGCATTGACACATGGAAAATACCGTGCATTCTCTGTAATTCTGCAGGCAAAGCTAATCGATACACCACTGTTTCGACTCTTTGAATGATTTCATATGGTTTAATAAAGAAAGGACTTAGCTTTCCTTTTTGGCCAAATATTAAAACTTTCTTCCAAGGTGCCACTTTTAAAAACACTTTGTCACCAACAGAAAACTCAATATCTCATCGTTTCAAATCCCCGTATGATTTCTATTTATCGAAGGTTGTTTTCAATCTACCTTAGATTATCTTAACAATATCTTCCGTTTCTTGAATTAGTTTCGGCCCGACAACTGTTCTTTCACACAATTCCATCCAACAAATAGGTGTTCGACACGGATAAACCGTAATTTATACATATTTTTGCCCTACGTTTAACACACTTTATGGATGATTTCCTATTAGAATTGGTGAATTCGATGCTCCTAATACTTTAATTTCAGGTTTTATACTTAGGAAAGCATAGGAGAGCGAAAGGAACGAGAAAGAGCCAAAAACGGAGAAAATGGGCCAAAGTACGAAATCAACAGGGCCTGGGCCTCCTTACACAGGCAGACCACACGGCCGTGTCAATTTGGCAGGCTCGAGCACGGCCTAAAGTAATCATACACGGGCGTGTCCCTGCCAAGCCCAAGTTGAGTCCAATTCGAAAAAGGCTAATTTTGAGGGCTCTTAGGCATTCCAAAGCCTATAAATACACCCTAGAGGAGGAAGAAAAGGGACACATAGGGAGGGAGTAAGAAATTACTCTGAGGAAGCCGATTGATCCATCTCAAAAGTCGGATTCATCATCAAGACTGAATATCTCTCCTCAATTTCCCATTCAGGGGTTTTGGGTTTTCTTTATGTTTTGTATTCTTTATTATTCTGAGATGTTTTCTTATTTAGTTATGAACTAAAACCCCTAAATACCTAAGGGGAATGAAACCTAAGACGAATCTTCTTATTATTTTCTGAATTGTATAATAAATATTTAACTTGTTCTTAATTATGTGTTCATAATTCTTGTTTTGATATCCCAGGATACTAATTCAAGATAAGGTCTTATTCAGAGGAGGAATAAACCCTATCTAAAAGTACATTTGTGATAATTAAACGAAGTTGTTTGCGCGCCTAGACATAGGGTGACAAGATTTTGCCAGATTAGGGTGAAACCTAATAAGGGGATCCATAGATCGAGTTAGGGTGTTAATTAGAGAAAGGTCTCAATTATTCAATCTAGGGATTAGACATTATTAATCTTGAATAGGGATAATAACATAACTTAGGGATCTCTACAGAACAAATTAAATGAATAAATTGTCTGATTCGGAGCCAGAATAACAAGTATAGTCTAGGTGGATTTTTCCTTAGGTATTGTCTTAATTCAATCGATTTTCCCAAAAGCAATTCCCCAATTCTATTCTCTATGAGTTCTTAGATTAGATAATTAGTTAGTTAAAACAAAACCTCTTTATTCTTAGGCTAGATAATAAAAAGACAGTTATTACTAGTACTTTTAGTTCCTTTGGGTTCGACAATCTAGCCTTGCTAAAACTATACTACTGTTCGATAGGTACACTTGCCTACATCGCGATAATAGTTAGTTTCAAGAACAATTAATTATAAATATTTAAAACCTATCACGAAATCATACGATCAGACACCTACGACCATACAAAGCTTCGTGCAGAGCCATTTGAATACTCGATTGGAAACTATTGTTGTATACGAATTCAGCCAAAGGTAAATAACGTTCCCAACCTAATTCCAAATCGATTTCACAAGTGCGAAACATATCTTCAAAATTTGGATAACACGCTCAGATTGTCAATCAGTCTGCAGGTGAAAGTCTATGCTAAAATTAAGTCTCATACCAAAAGATTCATACAACTGTTTCAAAAATCTCCAAGTGAAACACGGATCTTGATCAGATATAATCAACATAGGGATGCCGTGCAATCTCATAATTTCCTGAATGTAAACTTCAGCAAGTTTTTGAAGTGACCAGTTAGTCCTAACTGCAATGAAATGAGTCAATTTTGTAAGTCGATCAACAATCACCCACACAACAATTTTCTTGCTTAGAGATAATGGTAACCTTATTACAAAATCCATCGTGATGTATTCCCATTTCCACTCAAGAATTGAAATGGGATGAAGTAATCCTGTAGGAACCTGATGTTCTACCTTAACTAATTGAAAAATTAAGTATTTAGCTACATACTCAACTACATTTCTATACTCGTAATTGGACCCGATGTGAGGGAGACCCAAAAACTCCTCATGACATGAAAGGGGTGGCAACCCGAGTAGAAATACTAGGGTGTGCTATCCACCCTAGTCTTATTCTAAGTATGATGTTGTTTTTCTATTTGGAATAAACCACTATAACTTAACAAAGGTTCTACATTCTCTTCCCTAAATAAATGACACTGGTAGAACTATTAACACAACTTTGTGAGATTGTTATAATGCTGAAAAATAGAGAGAATTTATTCTCAACTATTACATATATTTTTCCAGAATAACAATTTTATCGGTTTATATTAAGAAGAGAAAATTTTTTCTTTCACCCCAAAAAAAGAGAAAACTTTTTGTAGTTTTGTGTTTCAATTTAATTTGTTTGAACCCAAATTTGAAGCATTTTATGGTATGAGGATAATGGAAAAGATCATTTGGTTGAAATTTGGGAACAACAAATGTCCCTTAAGCCGAAAACATAGGTACAAATTCAACTAAAGTTATTGCTATAAATATCACAAAATGGGTCGATTTTCAAAATTTTAATTTTGCAATGTGCAATAAAACCCTTTTCAAATTGAGATTTTTTTAAAAAATTGGTATTAGAGCTAGGTTCTGCTATGTTTATGGTGTAAACCGATACCTAATCTTTCTCTTCATCTTGTTTGATTAATATTTGATAAGATGTGACATTCTTGTAATTATTCGCATGTTTAGAGAAATGTATGTGAATGAATGCAATATTATATATATATATATATTTGTTATATAATTATTATTTTTTTGCCAAGGTTGTGGTTCGTAGGAAATAGACTGTGGACTATCATCTCTATGTAAGATTATTTTTTGTTTATAGAATTCTTGTGAGCCGAAAACGAATATAGGACATAAAGTAATTTTTCCAAAAAGGAGTCCATGATGAGGAGAAGATGGGGTGATGGTAGTCGAAGACACAAGGAATGCATAGTGGCAAAAAACTATGTATTTTTTTTTCATTTATTTTCTAGAAATAGATTCATGGAGCCATTGGCTGGCAATTTTATTTTATTACCCATCTCTTTTTATATATGTTTAATAATTATTTATGATATAATTGTGATATATATGTATGAGATGATCCACAGTTGATCTGTTAAAGATAAGAAATGTGGTAATTAGAAAATACATGTATTTTATCGTTCCATTCACTTCTTTAAGTTATTCGATTACTGTGAGAAGTGTGGTAATGAGAAGATACATGTCTAGGATTGAATCTGGCAAGGAAATGCTTGGTTTTTAAAAGGTCAAATATGACTCATTTTCCTTTCTTGGGGACCTACCTAGTGCATAGTTCACATTCGTTTCTTCAGTTTTTCCCTAAAATGAAAAAATGTGGAGAATCAAAATTATTTAATTTACTCTTGTGAATAATTAAATGTGAATATTATAAAATTATCATAGCATGTCATGCATATATGAGATAAGTATGCCTTATAGTTTAGGAAAGAATGTCAAATGTACTTGTCATGCACATATTGATCTAACATGATTGAAATCAGAAATTATAAAAACCTTACCTATTTTAAAAATATTGAATGGAAGAAGGTACCTAAACAAGACCTATGACCTCCATCAATGGTTTCTTGTAATGGCATGCTAAGTGCTCTACCCCACGGTAGGATTGCTTAATGAATGCATAGCAAAAGCCCAGCACTCCAATTAAAGACCATATGATCACTCTTATGGGCTCCTTTACCGAGGGCAAGGATAATAAGGCTAATTTGGACCAAAACACCCAAATAAAGTTGGTATTTAAAAGCTTGTCCAAGGATTTTTCTAGTTTTCAAGCCATATATAATCTTGGCGACAAAAACTTGGCGCTTACACAACTCATGAAGGAGTTACAATTCTATGAGTTGATGTTGAATGACAGTCAGTTAGTCTGAAGAGCAGAAGTGAATATAATCATCACTTCTTTGTCAGAAGGGAAAGGAAAGTGCACTAAGCAAGGCAAGGGTAAGGCCTTTAGGCCACCACAAGTGGAAAGGAAGAGAATCGGAAAGCCAAAAGACTTATTTAACGTCTAAATGCTTCTTCTATAGTAAGAAAGGGCACTTCAAGGAAAATTGTAAAGAGTGGAAAAAATAGCTAGCTACCAAAGGCAAAGGTATAAAACTCTTGATGGTAAAAAACTTGTTTAGTGGCAGACTCAATAGACCACTAGGTCATTGATTCAAGAGCCACTAATCATGTCTATGTTTTTTGGTAGGGGTTTAAGAAGACAAAAGATATTATAGATAAGAGCTTATCATTGCGAACTGGGAACAACACAAGTGTGGCAATTGAAGGAGTGGGAGATGTACATCTATATTTTGATAATTTTAGGAAGATTATTTTAAAATATGTTTTCTATGTATCAAGTTTCAAAAGAAACTTAATTTCCATTGCATGTTTATGTAAAGACGGCTTGACCATGACTTTTAATAATGGAATTGCAATTTTTAGAAATCATAATATTATCTGTAATTGTTGAATGTTGAATAATTTCTATTTTATCAAACCAAAGATGTACACACTGCTTGATACTAGAATATCGAATAAAAGACTTAAAACTTCTTAATCTAATGAGGCATACCTTTGGCATTTGAGACTTGGTCATATTAATCGAGAAATTATAACTAGACTTGTGAAAGATGAAATTTTAAGTTCGCTTAAAAAATTTGATCTTGCACAATTTTAATCTTGCTTAGAAGGTAAGATGTAATATCCTGATTTTCGGGTTTTGTCGTGATTCTCGATAATTTGGTAAAATTTTTAAAATTAGATATTTGGTTGTGAAATTCATAATTGGAGGGTGTAAATGGGCTTATGGAAGGCCCATGTGTTGGCTGAAACCTAGTAGAATTTTTGAATTTTGGACTTAAGAAGTTAGGGGATTTGGATAGGTGGTCTTATTAAAAATTGTGGGTAAAATGTATCACAAAAGAGCCTCTGGTAAAGTGGCTAAGTGACACCACTAGGGAGCTAAAAAGGTGGCGTGTGAGTGGTTGGGGGAAGACCTAGGTTCGATTCCCTATGATGGCAAATGTGATGTTAATTTTTATGCTTTGAGCATGCAGGAGTTTTAGCCGAATAGAACTCTATGGGAGAGAGTTCGAATCAGTCAAACGCATGGATTAAGGAGTGATAAGGGGAGAGATTTTAGGGATTTGAAAGAGGGATTAGATTTGGCCGAATAGGGGGGATTAGGGAGGAGAAATTGGCTAGGGCGAATTTGAGGGTTGTATATTCGGCATTAGGCTATAGTTCTGTCGATTTTCCTCTATTTGAACACCGTAGAACCATTCTTTTCTTTTTATTTTTTTCTCTAACCGAAACTGCCACCCTTCCCATTCATCTTTCTCTCTTTTCTTTTTCTAAACCAGTCCATTATTCCCTTTCGCTTCATCTACTACTCCCTTTCTTATCTTCACCTTTGCCGAAAAGCTAAAAAAGCCGAAACCTGTGAAGCTTGGTTGTGCCGATTCCATTGTTGACCAGCAACCTTCTTTTCTCTTCACTTTTTAGTGGCTAACTCTAAGTGGTACAAAGGAAGACAGTGGTAAGTATTCGTACTCTAATCGATCTAGTAGTAACTGTTGACAAAAGCCGAAACCCCCTATAGTTTAGGGAGGTTGTCGATTTGAGATATGGGCTTTATTAGGCTTTTTCATTTGATTCTTATGGTTTGTATAGCGGAGTAGATAACTTTGGAGGAGCAGCAAGGCTTGGGTTATCGATTTGGATAACTTGGATCGAGCGTCGGACTCGGTAAAGGTAAGTGATCTATGGCCATTAGGGGGTTCTTTGGCCGAATATGGTAGGGTGGATTTTGGGTTTGATAAGCATGATTTGTACACTAAGTATGGTGATGGTTAACTGTAGGTTGGTGTGGGAGACTTTGCTAGTGAACGTCACAAAACAGGTGTGTAACGAACCCTCTTTCGTAGCTTAACTCGATATTTGTCGAAAAGCCGAAATGCCGAAATTCTGGCATTTCGAGGACTCGTGAGCATACGAATGCTCATAGGTTAGTTAGATTCGCTAAGTTCGATGATCGGGATCGTTGGAACAGGTAAGGGCATGATTTGGTGCACGATGGTAAGTCGGGCGCAATGGGCTGAAATTGGGCCCATTTGGGTAAATTTGGTAGAAAATGGAATCCTGTCAGATTGCGCGTTAATACGGCTAAGACCGTTATGGAAGGTGGGCTAAATGGGCCTAGATGACTAATTCGACTATGTAGGGCCCATTAGGGGTTTTTGGCCTAATAACTCGGTTTCACTAAGAATGGGCTAGAATCGCTATCAAAACACATGAAATTGTTAGTAACTGATAATGAACACGGAAAACCCTAATATTTGGTAAAATTACGAAATCACCCTTATAATATGAAAATGACTATTTTGCCCCTAGGTAAAAATGACCATTTTACCCCTAGGGTTTAATTATGAGTTTGATGCATGAGATTTTGATATATATATGATTTGATACGATATGCACATGATATGTATGATATGCACATGATGTATTCATTTATGCATGGGTTGGGTTTATATAGATGGAGGAAGTGTAAAAGGGCTATGCCCCAATTACCGAAAAGGGCTTTGCCCTAGTTTACCGAAAAGGGATTTTTCTCTAGTTTATCAAAAAGGGCTTTTGCCCCAGTTATTAAAAGAGGCTAGGCCTCCAGTTATATGATAAAGCAGCTATGCTTCCAGTAGAGAGTTTGGTTAGGTGGGTTGAGTTATTCCCCACATGGAGAGCTTGGTTGGTACGGGTGGAGAGTAGCGGTTGATGGGTTGAGTAGTCTTCCCAAATGGGCTTGCATATGTTCATTGATGTTGCATGTATTATTAAAATGGGCCTATGGGCCATATTGTTACAGTAAAGGCTTCGGCCCAATGATATGAATAATGAAAAGGCTTCGGCCCAGTGATATGAGTAATGTAAAGGCTTCGGCCCAGTATATGCTGAGATTGAATTTGGGCTTAGGCCCAGAAGGCTGATATTGTTTTGGGATCTAAAAGGGGCTTGTTGCACACTGAGTTTCCAAACTCACCCCTTTCCTTAACCTTGCAGGTGAGCCTTGATGTGGGGGCTTCGAGCCGAAGGGGGTTCAGAGTGGCCACGGTGATCGCGTTTGGGCTTTTGAAATAAGTGATTGGTTTTCTTTAGTTTACCTTATTTATTATTTATTTTTGGGTTGTAATAAGGCCATTTTAACTTTATTTTCTTCTCTGGGATTATTTTATTTTTAATAACTTTAAACTGGTTGATAATAATTCAAATGGGCTAGACTTAGGACATATTTTCAAAACGATACTTATTTTCAAAATAACACAACGTCACGATTATTCAATTTATCAAAGATATCTACTCAAAGAGATTTCAACTTGTTATAACCAAGTGTGGCAATGGTTGTGGGCATGTCTAGGATTGGATTCAATCGAAGAGCTTGGTACGTAAGCAGCCTTCATGGCTCACCTCCTCTGTTACGGATTCCTACCTGGTGCCCGGCTTCCATTCACTTGGTTAAGCATAACAAAAGTTGGTTTTAAAGCGCTAAAATGAAACGTGGATTTTTAACTTCAATGTGGCACGTCGGATTCGGCCGTAACGTCTGGGCCGGGTTTGGAGTGTTACATTTAGTGGTATCAGAGCCTGATTGCAACAACTCGGCCTTGAATCGGGTTTGAAAATCTTTTCAAAAACTTAGGACTAAGAGGGGTATTTTTGGAAATGGTTTTGAAAAGTTCTTTTCAAAGATGTTTTACAAGGTATACATGATAAAATGGTTCAATTTTTTTCTGGTTTTTTTAAAACGGGGCTAAAATTAAGAGTTTCAAAACAGGGGTGTGTCAAGTCAAAATTAAAATTTCTACTTGTTCCGACCAAATGCATGTTTTTTTATTTTTGGAGAAAGAAGTGGTACACTGAATCCCTGGCACCAAGTCTGTAAGTATACTCTCTTTTACGTTATGTGATAATGATATGATGCTATGAATAGAACTGAGACCCTACTATGATACTTTAGATAGGGTAGAGCTGTAAAATGGTAGGAATGAGACTGTAGCTAGGTTACGACGTTGCGAAAACAATCCTTGAACTGCTATATTTCCATAAAACATCTCGTAATAAACAATTGAACATTATACTAATATCATAAAATTCGTAATCAGATAATTCGATATGAGTACAAGAGGAACTCGTGGGCGAGGCCGCAGATGTTGTCGCGGAAAGGTGCAAGCGGAATCTTCATCCTTAGGGCATAGACCAGCTGAGGAGGCATCCGTGCCATAGGCAACTGAGACTGGGTCTTATGATTGGGCTGCGGGGGATGATGCTTTGTCAAAAGCAATGTTAAGGGTTTTAGAAAGAGTTGCTAGAGCTAGCACCGGGACAGTAAATAGGGGATCGATCTCGGAGCGACTCCGGGCTAACGGAGCAGAAGTTTTTAGGGGTGTATCTGGAGTAGCCCCAAATGTGGCTGAATATTGGCTGGAGGCAACAGAGCGGATTATGGACGATTTAGATTGCCCTGTGGAGCAAAAGCTGAAGGGGGTTGTGTCGTTGTTACGAGACGAGGCATACCGGTGGTGGATCACCGTGAGGGAGAGTACCCTGATTGAACGAGTAACCTGGGAATTGTTCAAGACTACTTTTAAGGGGAAGTATGTTGGAGCTAGTTATGTGGATGCCCATTGAAAGGAATTTTTGAATCTGACTCAGGGTAATAAGACTGTTGCGAAGTATGAGGCGGAATTCTTGAGGCTGAGTCGATACGCCAGCGGGATAGTTGCCACTGAATATGAGCGTAGTGTTTGATTTGAGGATGGCCTCCGCGATGAGCTTAGGATACTGATAGCTCCACAGAGGGAGCGTGACTTCGCTGCGTTGGTAGAAAAGGCTAGGATAGCCGAGGAAGTAAAGAGAACTGAACGGTAGAATCGTGAGAAGGATCGACCCAGGTTTAGGAGGGATTCTAGACCCTCAAGTGCTACAAATAGGTATGTTAAAAAAGCTAGAATAGAGGACCTAATTCGAGCAGTTCCAGTGAAAACTTTTAGACCGCAGGCTTGTAGGGACTGTGGTAGGGTGTATATGGGGGAGTGTTGGAAACATACTGGAGCATGTTTTCGTTGTGGGTCAAAGGAGCATAAGTTCAGAGAATGTCCTCGGAGAGTAGCTCAGGAACTAGCTGCGAAACAAAGGGATGTCCAACCACAGCGAGGAGGACCACCATCACAGAGAGGTCGTGGGCAAGGTAGAGGTGGCAATGGAAATGGACGAGGATGTGGGGCACCTGGCAGGGGTGCTGGGCATGTTGAAGCTCGAGAGCCGGAGTGGGTTTATGCTGCACGACGTCGTGAGGAGGGTGACGCTCCTGATGTTATAACTGGTACATTCTTTATTAATAGCACGCCTTACACTGCTTTGATTAATGTGGGTTCCACTCACTCGTATGTTGCTTGTAATGTATCTGAGGCTTTAGGTGTGCTTCCCGAGGAAACGGTAAGTGGGGTATCGGTGATAAGCCCTTTAGGATACTCAGTTAAGGTAGATAAACTCTTTAGGGCGGTGCCTTTAGAGACACAAGATAAGATATTTGTAGGAGATTTGATGGAGCTGCCATTTGGGGATTTTGATCTTATCTTGGGAATGGACTGGCTAGCTAAGCATAGGGCGACGTTGGATTGTGCTGCTAAGAGAATGGTACTAAGAACTGCCGAAGATGAGGAGATAATGGTCATAGGGGAATGAAGGAATTATTTGTCCAATGTTGTTTCGGCTTTAAGAGCCGAAAAGTTGATTCAGAAAGGTTGTGAGGCGTACTTGGCATTTGTAAGTCAAGTTGAACCTGAGGGGATAACTGTGGAGTCGGTTAGGACCATTAAAGAATTTCAAGATGTATTTCCAGAGGAACTTCCTGGATTACCTCCAAACAGAGAAGTCGAGTTCGGAATTGACTTGTTACCTGGAACAGCTCCTGTGTCTATTGCACCTTATAGGATGGCACCAAAGGTGTAACACCCCGAACCCGAGACCATCGCCGGTGTCGGACGCGAGGGGTTAACGAGCCAAGTCCTCTTAAAGCACCGACCAATTTGGCATTTCCAGACAGGTTGGAAAACTGCGTCACTGTCGCCTTAAAAATCATATCTCGAGTTTCAAAACTCGGAAACTGATTCCGTAAATTTTCCCTGAATTTAGACTCATATATCCTTCCATGGATTTATTTCTAGAATTTTTGGTCGGGCCAATTGGTACATTTTATTAGTTAAAGTCACCCATGTTACAGGGATCGACTGCTCTGACCTTCGCGCATTACAACTTGAATATCTCTCTGTACAGGGCTTTAATACTGGTTCCGTTTGTTTCTAATGAAACTAGACTCAAAATGGAATCTGAAAATATAAGGAATGACTCCTAATTCTTTCTGGATAAGTTATAGTGAATTTTTAAAGTCGCGACAGGGGACCCAGAAACCGTTCGGGCCCTGTCTCACGATAACTTTAATATCTCTTAACAAGTAACTCCTATGACCGTTTCGTTTCTTCCATATGAAAGTAGACTCATCAAGGTTAATTCACATAACTTATTCACTATTTAATACCATTCCTAAAATTTTTGGTGATTTTCAAAACCACACCACTGCTGCTGCCAGCATCTGTTTTCAAGGTAACCTTTACCTATTTCATGATTTCCACGATTCAATTGCCCTCTTTGCATACATAGCACAAAGTGTGATCATGATTAACCATTCCAATGGCTAATCTTCTCAAAACAATTCCATACCCCATAATGATCAACATACAACGATTATAGTATCATACCAAAAGCATATATAAGCCATTTTCGCATGGCTATCCAAGTTTACACAAAACCGAAAGGTACATGACCTTCAACATTAGGGTAGTCCTATACATGCCATTTCAAAGTTCAACCAAAATTATACCAAAATGGAGGCTTTGATAGTGTAGATGACTTCGACTTTAATGATCCGGATCCGATCGCTAACGAGCAAAATCTATAAAACAGAGAGCCAAAGCAACGGAGTAAGCATTTTTATGCTTAGTAAGTCTCAAGCAATAAAATCAGCTTTAACTAAAGCATTACATTCACATAGCCAAATGAATCATTTCGTTAATACACATTCACATAATCATACTTACTTCACACTTCATCATTATATACTTTCACAAGATATCAACCAATTCAATAGCTGAAAACTCGTTAGTCGATTGAACGAATGTTACTCAAACATATCGACTTTTCCAATGCACATATAAACATACCTTATCCTTTGGGCTTTTCGAGCGTACTAATTAAATTTATTACAGCAACCAACGCTCACCTCCAGCCCAAGCTTCTTCAGAATACAACCGGATGTAACCACGTGCACGAATGCCTTCGGGTCTTAGCCCGGATAGAACGACTTGCACAAATGCCTTTGGTATTAGCCGGATTTAACAACTTGCACGAATGCCTTGGTCTTAGCCGGATGTAGTCACTAGCACAATTGCCTTGGTCTTAACCGGATATAATTACTAGCATAAATGTCTTGGGACTTAGCCGGATATCATTCAATTGCTCATGCACACACATACATCAATAATCATTACACATCCATGTTTCATTTTCGTTACTAAGGCTCAAACACAAACATATCACTAACATAATTGCCTTGGGACTTAGCCGGGTATCATTCAAATACTCATACACACATAAATCAATAATCATTACACATCCATATTTCATTTCACATAATTCGAGTAGGGTCATTTCTTGAGGACTTACCTCGGATGTTGTCGAACGGCTTCAACGGCTATTCGATCACTTTTTCCTTCCCTTTATTGGATTTAGCTCCTTTTGCTCTTGAGCTTAATGAATACAAGTAGAAGTATTCAATATTTCTATCAATAATGTTTACTAGTAAATCACATTCGGCATCTCATATCATCTCACTTTATTATAATTTATCATTCAACCTTTGAACCAAAACGCCATTATATGGCCACATATACATACATCCATATATTTAAGCTCAAGAATTTTAACATAACATCAAGTGCTCAAATTACTCATGTGGCCGATTACACATGGTCATAAATACACAAAATCAAAAATAATTTCAAGGTTTTCACACTATACATGTACTAGGCCGAATGTACATGCAAATTTCACAACATTCTTCAACAAATTTCTTCTTTAAACAAACATATTTATCACTTTCTTCATAATCAAAATATCATGTGCAAACATATATACACATATAGGTGCATGGCCGAATCTCAAGGTGTTCATAACCCTCTAAAACACAAATTTTTACCAATCAAGTAACAAGCATAAATCATGCTCATGAATGCATCATGGCGAATACATCACAATCATACCCCATTGAACTTTGGTCATGGTTAAACAAAGAACTCAATGTCTTACTCAAGATTGCTACAAAGAAATTTCAAGAGTAGTCAATCCATCATTGCATGCATCATTAACAAGCTTCACATTTAGCATGCAATGGCTTTAACACAATATCAACCTTGGCCAAATACCATTTTTCATGGCATAACAAGGATTTGAACCATGGCTAACATGCACATCAAGTTAGCAACCAAAACAAGCATGAATCTCATGACACAACCTCATACATACCTTAATCTTGATGCAAGTTTAGCCAAATCTCCTTCTAGATCTCTTCTAAACAAAGAAAAGGAAGTAAAAATCTCTTCTTCCTCTTAGGAATTTCGGCCAAAGGAAGGAGGGGAAAAGATGAACAATTTTTTTGTTTTTTTCTTTCTTAGTCTTTGCTCAAAGAAAGGATGAATGACAACTTTTTTTTTCTTTCTTTCTCTCTAGCTACGGCACCATGGGGGGGGCATCCATGCTCATTTTTTTTTTCATTTCTTAATTCTTTCTACATAATGCACTAACTAAACATGTTGGAAACATGTCCCCTTGCCCATAATCTAGACATGGCCGGCCACTTTTCCAAAATAAATGGAGTATTTGACATGCAACTCCATTTATTTTGCTTCATTCATTTATTAACCTCTTAAAATTAGCTACATATTTAAATCCTTTCACATGAGTCCTTTTTCTTTCAATTCACAATCAAATTAACTAAATCAAAGAATTCAAAATTCACACATGCATTTTCCCATATTCTAGACATAAATATTACGTTCGAGCATGTCGGTGACTCGGTTTAGTGGTCCCGAAACCACTTCCCGACTAGGGCCAATTTTGGGATGTCACAAAAGGAGTTGGTAGAATTGAAAGTACAAATTCAGGAACTGTTGGATAGAGGGTTTATAAGACAAAGTGTTTCCCCGTGGGGCGCACCAGTGTTGTTCGTAAAGAAGAAAGATGGGACCATGCGAATGTGTATTGACTATCGACAGTTGAATAAACTGACGATCAAGAACAAGTATCCGTTACCAAGAATCGACGATCTATTTTACCAACTAAGAAGAGCCTCGGTATTTTCTAAGATCGACCTTCGATCAGGATATCATCAGTTGAGAGTCAAAGAAGTGAATATTTACAAGACGGCATTCAGAACTTGATATGGTCATTACGAGTTTCTGGTTATACCCTTTGGTTTGACTAATGCAGTGGCAGCATTCATAGATTTAATGAATCGGGTGTTTCAACCATACTTGGATCGGTTTGTGGTCGTATTTATCGATGATATCTTGGTGTATTCGGAAACAAAAGAGAAACATGATGAGCATCTTTGTGTTGTGCTGCAAGTGCTAAGGAAAAAGCAACTTTATGCAAAGTTTAGTAAGTGCGAGTTTTGGCTGAAGGAGGTCACTTTCTTGGGGCATGTTGTGTCTGCTGAGGGAATCAAGGTGGACCCTCGAAAGATTGAGGCAATTATGGAATGGAAGCCACCGAGGTCAGTAACAGAAATTCGAAGTTTTTTGGGGTTGGCAGGTTATTATCGGAGATTTGTAGAAGGATTTTCTGTGTTGGCAGCACCGTTAACCAAACTTATAAGGAAGGGAGCACCTTTTGTTTGGATGAATAAGCAGCAAGAGGCTTTTGAGAAGCTGAAAAAGGTTTTAAGAGAAGCGCTAGTGTTGATTCAGCTAGAGTCTGGTAAGGATTTCACTGTGTACAGCAATGCGTCACATGTAGGTTTGGGCTGCGTGTTGATGCAAGAGGGTGAAGTGGTCGCTTATGCTTCACGACAGCTGAAGCCTCACGAGGTAAACTATCCTACGCATGACTTGGAGTTGGCAGCAGTGATTTTTGCGCTTAAAATCTGGAGGCACTACTTGTATGGGGAGAGATGCATTATTTATACAGATCACAAGAGTCTTAAGTACTTGTTAACTCAAAAGGAGCTGAATCTCAGGCAGCGAAGGTGGATAGAGTTGTTAAATGACTATGACTGTTCGATTGAGTACCATCCAGGTAAGGCAAATGTCGTGGCTGATGCGTTAAGTCGAAGGACTGTGGCGGAATTGAAGGCAATGTTTGCTCATTTAAGTTTGTATGACGATGGAAGCTTATTGGCAGAGTTACAAGTGAGACCGACTTGGGTGGAGCAGATTAAGAAGCAACAGTTGGAGGATGAGTCGCTGGTTTCTCAGTTTCAGCAAGTTAAGAAGGGGGAGAATCCAAATTTTGGGTTAAATAATGATGGGGTTCTTTGCTTTCGAGGAAGAATTTGTATCCCGAAGGACTCTGACTTGAGATTGATGATTTTAAAAGAGGCACATAATGGACCTTGTGCTATGCATCCAGGAGGGAGTAAGTTGTATTGAGACTTGCGAGAGCTATATTGGTGGCCTGGACTTAAGCGAGAAGTGACCAAATTTGTGGGGAAATGTTTGACGTGTCAGCAAGTAAAGGCCGAGCATCAACTGCCTTCAGGATTTTTACAGCCAGTAAAGATACCACTTTGGAAGTGGGAAAGGGTAATTATGGATTTTGTAAGTGGGTTGCCATTGACACCTTCCAAGAAGGATTCAGTTTGGGTAATTGTGGATAGGCTCATGAAATCTGCCCATTTCATACCTGTCCGAACCGATTACTCACTTCAGAAGCTGGCCAAGTTGTATGTGGCGGAGATAGTGCGGTTGCATGGGGTGCTAGTACCGATAATTTCTGACCAAGACCCAAGGTTTACATCTCGGTTTTGGCAAAAGTTGCATGAGGCATTGGGAACGCGATTGGATTTCAGTACGGCTTTTCACCCTCAGACGAATGGGCAGTCAGAGAGGGTCATTCAGATTTTAGAAGACATGTTGAGAGGTTGTGTTATTGAATTTAGGGGCAGTTCGGAGGACTATTTGCCATTGGCAAAGTTCGCGTATAACAACAGTTACCAAGCAAGTATTCAGATGGGTCCTTATAAGGCACTATATGGGCGAAGGTGTCGTTCGCCTATTTGTTGGGCAGAGTTGGGGGAAAGGCAAGTACTTGGTCCAGAGTTGGTAGCAGATACTGAAGACATAATTAACGTGATCAGGAATCGGTTAAAGGAGGCAGCGGATCGACAAAAGTCTTATGCTGATCTGAAGCGTAAGGATATTGAATATGCTGTAGGGGACATGGTCTTTTTGAAGGTATCGCCTTGGAAGAAGATATTGAGATTTGGTGAGAAAGGCAAGTTGAGTCCACGATTCATTGGGCCTTATCGAATTATTAAGCGGATAGGGCCAGTGGCTTATCAGTTAGAGTTACCTCCAGAGCTGGATCATATTCACGACATTTTTCATATGTCCATGCTAGGGCGATATCGTTTTGACCTAACTCATATCGTGCCAGTTACAGAAATCGAAGTACAGTTGGATTTAACCTTCGAAGAAGAACCTGTGCAAATACTTGATCACGACGTCAAGGTGCTAAGAGGGAAGTCAGCCCCATTTGTGAAGGTACTTTGGAGGAACCATGGCAAGGAAGAAGCTACTTGGGAGACCGAAGAGGCGATGCGTCAGCAGTACCCTCAACTGTTTGGATCAGGTAAAAATTTCGAGGCCGAAATTTCTTTAAGGAGGGTAGTGTTGTAATATCCTGATTTTCTGGTTCTGTCGTGATTCTCGATAATTTGGTAAAGTTTTTAAAATTAGATATTTGGTTGTGAAATTCATAATTGGAGGGTGTAAATGGGCTTATGGAAGGCCCATGTGTTGGCCGAAACCCGGTAGAATTTTTGAATTTTGGACTTAAGAAGTTAGGGGATTTTGATAGGTAGTCTTATTAAAAATTGTGGGTAAAATGTATCACAAAAGAGCCTCTGGTAAAGTGGCTAAGTGATACCACTAGGGAGCTAAAAAGGTGGCGTGTGAGTGGTTGGGGGAAGACCTGGGTTCGATTCCCTGTGACGGCAAATGTGATGTTAATTTTTATGCTTTGAGCATGCAGGAGTTGTAGCCGAATGGAACTCTGTGGGAGAGAGTTCGAATCAGTCAAATACATGGATTAAGGAGTTATAAGGGGAGAGATTTTAGGGATTTAAAAGAGGGATTAGATTTGACCGAATAGGGGGGATTAGGGAGGAGAAATCAGCTAGGGGGAATTTGAGGGTTGTATATTCGGCATTAGGCTATAGTTCTGCCGATTTTCCTCTATTTGAACACCGTAGAACCATTCTTTTCTTTTTATTTTCTTCTCTAACCGAAACTGCCACCCTTCCCATTCATCTTTCTCTCTTTTCTTTTTCTAAACCAGTCCATTATTCCCTTTCGCTTCATCTACTACTCCCTCTCTTATCTTCACCTTTGCCGAAAAGCCACAAAAGCCAAAACCTGTGAAGCTTGGTTGTGCCGATTCCATTGTTGACCAGCAACCTTCTTTTCTCTTCACTTTTTCGTGGCCAATTCCTTCTTCTGTCGAACTCTAAGTGGTACAAAGGAAGATGGTGGTAAGTATTCGTACTCTAATCGATCCAATAGTAACTGTTGACAAAAGCCGAAACCCCCTATAGTTTAGGGAGGTTGCCGATTTGAGATATGGGCCTTATTGGGCTTTTTCATTTGATTCTTATGGCTTGTATAGCAGAGTAGATAACTTTGGAGATGCAGCAAGGCTTGGGGTATCGATTTGGATAACTTGGATCGAGCGTCGGACTCGGTGAAGGAAAGTGATCTATGGCCATTAGGGGGTTCTTTGGCCGAATATGGTAAGGTGGATTTTGGGTTTGATAAGCATGATTTGTACACTAAGTATGGTGATGGTTAATTGTAGGTTGGCATGGGAGACTTTGCTAGTGAACGTCACAAAACAGGTGTGTAACGAACCCTCTTTCGTAGCTTAACTCGATATTTGCCGAAAAGCCGAAATGTCGAAATTCTGGCATTTCGAGGACTCGTGAGCATGCAAATGCTCATAGGTTAGTTAGATTCACTAAGTTCGATGATCGGGATCGTTGGAATAGGTAAGGGCACAATTTGGTGCACGATGGTAAGTTGGGCCTCGAAGGGCTAAAATCAGGCCCAATGGGCTTTCGGGCCAATTTGGGTAAATTTGGTAGAAAATAGAATCCTGTCAGATTGCGCGTTAATACGGCTAAGACCGTTATGGAAGATGGGCTAAATGGGCCTAGATGACTAATTCGGCTATGTAGGGCCCATTAGGGATTTTTGGCCTAATAACTCGGTTTCGCTAAGAATGGGCTAGAATCGCTATCAAAACACATGAAATTGTTAGTAACTAATAATGAACACGGAGAACCCTAATATTTGGTAAAATTACGAAATCACCCTTATAATATGAAAATGACTATTTTGTCCCTAGGTAAAAATGACCATTTTACCCCTAAGGTTTAATTATGAGTTTGATGCATGAGATTTTGATATATATATGATTTGATACGATATGCACATGATATGTATGATATGCACATGATGTATTCATTTATGCATGGGTTGGGTTTATATGGATGGAGGAAGTGCAAAAGGGCTATGCCCCAGTTACCAAAAGGGCTTTGCCCTGGGCCACGAAAAGGGCTTTTGCCCCGTTTTCAAAAGGGCTTTTGCCCTGATTATTAAAAGAGGCTAGGCCTCAGTTATATGATAAAGTAGCTATCTTTGCCGGTGGAGAGTTTGGTTGGGTGGGTTGAGTTATTCCCCACATGGAGAGCTTGGTTGGTATGGGTGGAGAGTAGCGATTGGTGGGTTGAGTAGTCTCCCCAAATAGGCTTGCATATGTTCATTGATGCTGCATGTATTATTAAAATGGGCCTATGGGCCATATTGTTACAGTAAAGGCTTCAGCCCAGTGACATGAATAATGAAAAGGCTTTGGCCTAGTGATATGAGTAATGTAAAGGCTTCGGCCCAGTATATGCTGAGTTTGAATTTGGGCTTAGGCCCAGCAGGCTGATATTGTTTTGGGGTCTGAAAGGGGCTTGTTGCACACTGAGTTTCCAAACTCACCCCTTTCCTTAACCTTGCAGGTGAGCCTTAATGTGGGGGCTTGGAGCCGGAGGGGATTCAGAGTGGCCACGGTGATTACTTTTGGGCTTTTGAAATAAGTGATTGGTTTTCTTTAGTTTACCTTATTTATTATTTATTTTGGGTTGTAATAAGGCCAATTTAACTTTATTTTCTTCTCTGGGATTATTTTATTTTTAATAACTTTAAACTAGTTGATAATAATCCAAATGGGCTAGACTCAGGACGCGTTTTCCAAACGATACTTGTTTTCAAAATAACACAACGTCACTATTATTCGATTTATCAAAGATATCTACTCAAAGAGATTTCAACTCGTTATAACCAAGTGTGGCAATGGTTGTGGGCATGTCTAGGATTGTATCCAATCGAAGAGCTTGGTACTTAAGCAGCCTTCATGGCTCACCTCCTCTGTTACGGATTCCTACTTGGTGCCCAGCTTCCATTCACTTGGTTAAGCTTAACAAAAGTTGGTTTTAAAGCGCTAAAACAAAACGTGGATTTTTAACTTCAATGTGGCACGTTGGATTCGGCCGTAACGTCTGGGCCGGGTTTGGGGTGTTACATAAGATGACTAAGCGACCTTCTAATGCAAAAAGGATAAGGGCCATGAAACCTTTATAACTTGTGTACACTGACGTGTGTAGCCCCATGAATGTCACTGGAATAGGTGGTTGCAATGATTACGTAAAATTTATAGATGCCTATTCCAGATATGGGTATATATACATAATACACCGCAAAAGTGAAACCTTTGATAAATTTGAAGTGGTTCATGCAAAAGTGGAGAGACAACAAGGTAGGCGCTTCGGTCTAGTCGAGGTGGGGAATATTTATCAGATGATTTCTTAAGGTACCTCCTAGTTAACCGAGTCAGCCACTCCACAATAAAATGACATGATAGAGTGAAGAAATTGGACGTTGTTAAACATGGTACATTCAATGCTAAGTTATTCAAAGCTCTCAATCTCTTTTTGGGGATACACTGTACAAAAAAGCTTATTATATTTTAAATTATGTGTCCACTAAGGCAGCATCAAAAACTACATACGAATTGTGGCATGAAAAAAAGCCAAATTTAATCATTTTAGGATTTGGGGATGCCTAGCCTACGTATTGGATAAAGATGCAAGGAAGTTGGACTCACGGATAGAATTGTACATGTTTGTAGGATATCCAAAGGGAACAAAGGGTGGTTCGTTTTATAACCCAAAAGAGAAAACTATTATAGTCTGAACTCATGCTACTTCCCTTGAAGAAAGTTACATGAATGGCTTCAAACCTCGGAGTAAAGAAGTACTTGAGGAGCTTTTACAAAAAATAATAAAAATGGTTCCAGAACCAAGTCCTAATAGTAGACCTACAAACGATTAGAAACATAAGGAGCCTTCTCGTAGTGAGAGGGTCTCTCATAGGCCTGAGTTCTTCCAATCCGGTAGAAGTGTTTTTAATACTGAGTCTACTAAATAGGAAGATGATGACCCACTCACATATGACAAAACAATGCAGAGTGTTGATTCCAAGCTCTGGATAATAACTATGAAAGCTGATATGGACTCTATGTATTCCAAATCAGTGTGGAACTTGTAAACTTAATGGAAGGTATACAACCCATAGGGTGTAAGTAGATCTACAAGAGGAAAAGAAATGCGAATGGAAAAGTGGAAACTTATAAGGCCAGACTTGTAGCAAAAGGTTATACTCAGAAAAAAGGTATCGATTACAAAGAAATTTTCTCTCCAATTGCAATACTCAAGTCAATCTGCATATTATTATCTACTACAGTGGCTCTCAATTACGAGATCTAGCAAATAGATGCCAAGACAACAGTTTTGAACAACTACCTTGAAGAGAGCATCTACATGATGCTATCCACCAGGAATATAATTGAAGGAAACGAGCATAAAGTTTGCAAACTAATTAGATCTATATATGGACATAAGCAAGTGTCTCACTCATGGAATCAAAGATTCAATCAAACGATCAAGGTTTTTGCATTTGAGAAAAATGTAGATGAACCTTATGTTTATAAATGTTTAGGGGATGGAAAAGTGATCTTTCTCATTCTATATGTTGATGAAATTCTACTCATCGGGAATGATGTAAGGACATTATCATCAGTCAAATTATATGTAACACCCTTTACCCGTATCCGACGCTGGAACAGGGTTCAAGGCGTTACCGAACTAAAACATAAACAAATATACAAAGTCTGTAACACCCCGTACCCGAGTCCGTTACCGGAATCGAACACAAGGTGCACACAGACTTAACTTAATTATTTTCACAGTCCATTTAGAAATTTCCAGACAAGCTGGTTACTGCGTCACTTTCGCCTTAAAAATCATATCTTGAGTTTCAAAGCTCGAAAATCAGTTTAGTAATTTTTCCCTGAAACTAGACTCATATTTCCATCTACATAATTTTTTCTAGAATTTTTTATCAGGCCAATTAGTACAGTTTATTAGTTAAAGTCTCCCCTGTTACAGGGATCGACTACACTGACCTTCGCGCATTACGACTTGGATATCTCCCTGTACAGGGATTCAATACTGATGCCGTTTGTTTCTATAGAAACTAGACTAAAATATGAATCTATACATATATGGCATGACTCCTAATTATCTCTGGTTAATTTACAATGAATTTCCAAAGTCGGAATAGGGATTCCAGAAACTGTTCTGGCCCTGTTCCACGAAAACCTAAATATCTCTTAACATATAACTTATATGACCGTTTCGTTTCTTCCATATGAAAGTAGATTCATCAAGGTTCATTTAAATAATTTATTCACTATTTAATTCCATCCCTACTATTTTTAGTGATTTTTAACATCCACATCACTGCTGCTGTCAGCATCTGCCTTTGAGGTAGACTTTACCTATTTCATAATTTCCATGATTCAATTAGCCCTTTTTGCATACATGGCACAAAGAATGATCATGATTAACCATTCCAATGGCTAATCGTTTCCAAACATTTCCATACCTCTTAATGAACAACATACAAAATGATTATGATACCATGCCAAAGTGTATATAAGCCATTTTCGCATGGCTATCCAAATTTATACAAAATCAAAGGGGTCTATGACCAACAAACGAAAGAGTAGTCCTATACATGCCATTTCAAAGTTCAACCAAAATTTGTACCAAAAGGGGGCTTTGATAGTGTGGGAGACTTCAACTTCCAAAAATCCCGAGTCCGATAGCTGACGAGCCAAAATCTATAAAACAGAGAGCAAAGAAATGGAGTAAGCAATTTATGCTTAGTAAGTTTTGAGCAAGGGATTCCAGCACAACAAAAGCATAGCATTCATATAGCTAAACGGATAATTTCATATGCACACATTCTCAATATCATACTTACTTCACATTACCAACCCTTATGTTCATACACAAAAGATCAACTTAGCCAAAGGCGGTAGCTCGTTTATCAAGCGGCGAATACTTATTTGTAAGGGCTCAACTAATTCAAAGCATATCTGAAATATACCTCATTGCTGGAATTTTGCAAGCGTATTAACTGAAATTTTACAGCAATATTGCTCATTCCCGAATCACGTACCTTGGATTTTATCCGGATATAGCGACTTCGCTCAAAAGCCTTGGGACATAGCCGGTTATAATAGCTCGCACAAATGCCTTGGGACTTAACCCGGATTTGGGAACTCGCACAAATGCCTTTGGATCTTAGTCCGGATATGGTCACTTAGCACAAAGCCTTGGGACTTAGCCGGACATCATTCGAATAATCATGCACATTTAGCACTAAATCATGACACATTCGTATTTCATTTTCATTAGCAAAACTCAAACACAAGACACTTATCACACTTGCAATTTCAGCTCAATATCCACACACAAAGAGCATGATTTGATTTGCTTAAAACATGATCTAATCAAATCATAATTTAAGCTCTATTACTCAAGAACTTACCTCGGATGTTGTCGAATGATTCCGATGGCTATTCGACCACTTTTTCCTTCCCTTTATCGGATTTAGCTCCCTTTGCTCTTGAGCTTAATTTAACAAATAAATTGATTTAATCATTTGAGCATCGAAGAGGAATTCAAGGTACTTAGCCCACATATTTTCATTAGACATTAAAGTCACATATGTACGGAAATCATGAATCAAACTCAACACATTAGTTAGTACTCTCCTTAGCGAATTTTCCAAGCCAAGAATAGGCATCAATATGCTTGCCTCTAACCGAATGCATGCACACCAATCCCCTCATGTGGCGAATATGCATGTCCATGTTGAGGCCAATTATACACTTAATACCACACATAAACGGCATACATTTTACTAACTAACGCATTCCATATTGTAACTCAATACGCATCAATCATTTACTTCATAACCGAAACATCATCATATGAAAATATATACCTTGAGATAGTTTATATGTCGTACCAATACATCATGTGCAAACATATATATATATATATATGCTAGAGCCGAATCTCAAAGTTAATTATAACTAAACATGAACATAAATCCAAAACACAAATCTTACCTACCATGCAATAAGCATAAATTATACTTATGGATGTACCATGGCCGAATACATCACAACACCATACCATTTCAATATTGGTCATGGTTAAACAAAGAACTTAATGTCTCACTCAAAAATGCTAAAAAGAAAGTCCAGGAGCCATCAATCCACCATCACATGTATCATTAGCAAGCTTCATATTTAACATGCAATGGCATTAACACAAAATCCACTTTGGGCTAATTAGAACTCAAGCTAGCAACTAAAAACATGCATAAATCTCATGGCACAACCTCAACATACCTTAATCTAGATACAAGTATGGCCAAACCTCCTCCTAATCCTCTTCCAAACCAAGCATGAAGCAAAAACCCCTTCCTTCTTCCTTAGAATTTTCAGCTTAAAGAAATGAAAAAAGGGATGAACAACAATTTTTTTTTCTCTCTTTTCTTCAACTCACGGCAATGGGGGAGTAACACACACATTCTTTCTTTTTTTTTTTTTCTTCCCTTTCATTATTCAATTCCCATGCTCATTATTTTATTTTTTTCTTACATACACCATTGTCACAACATGTTTCATGACATGTTTTGCCCATAATCCTTGTCATGGCGGCCACTAGCTATTAGGGGGAAATTTGACATGCAAGTCCTCCTTTTGATTACATGCACTATTAGGTCCTTATAGATTAGCCTATCACATTTCAAAAGTGTCACACAAGTCCTAATAACTGAATTCACATGCAATCGACTAAATCGAAGCTTGAAATTTTCACACATTCATAAATACATATTCTAGACAATAAATATTACGTTCAAACATTTCGGTGACTCGGTTTAGCGGTCCCGAAACCACTTCCCGACTAGGGTCAATTTTGGGCTGTCACAAAGTCGACCCATAAAATTTCTTTTAATTTAAAACCATTCATATCATAACCATATTGTCCCTTATATGGGCTTACGAGACCCAAAACATACTTCAGAAGCAGTTCAGGACTAAACCGAGAATTTTAGAAAACTTTGGATAACTTAGCAAATTTTCTTACTTTGGAGAGTGGTCACACATGCCTGTGTAGCTTGGGGCACGCCCGTGTCCTCAGCCCATGTAACCCTCTGTTTATGACATCATCATCCAAATAAGGTCACACGGCCAAGTCACATGCCTATGTGCTTTAGTCGTGTGGCGAATTAAATTCCAAAAATTAAGTGCAGACTTCATACGGCCTGGGCACACGCCTATGTCCTAAGGCCATGTCCTTCACACAGTTGAGTCAAACGGCAGTGTCTCTACCCGTATGTTTACTACTGGGCATTCTATTTTACATAATTATGGTGCAGGGGACACACAGCCGAATCACACACCCATGGGGCAATCCATGTGTCACACACGGCCAAGACACATGCCCGTGTGTCTAACCGTTCGGACAAGTTCTAAGCTATTTTCCAAGCCATTTGCCACCCTTATTCACTCACAAACTTAAACCCACTTCATGGCATGCAACATGGAGCATTTGGCTATTCAAGCATCCACATTTATGGATTAAATATGTCTATAATGTCACATGATACATACTCAACCTATCATGCCTTCTTATAGCATTCCACACCAATTTCACTTTTGTCTATCATTATAAACCTACTTTTAAATTTCACATCGGTACCACATTTATTATTATCCATATTAACCATATTTCATTCATTAAACATGCATACCATCCATCACATCCATTAATATGAACAACCACATCAAGCATAACACATTTGTATGCATGCATGAATAATTAGGGTTACAACCCAATAATCAATATGAGCCACCTCTCATGGCCATATACAAAATAATCATAATACTTTCATGAGCCAACACATTTGGCTATTCAATATGACACATAACAAAATATCCAAGTCCCTATACATGCCATATTCAAAACGTTGAGACTAACAATACCTAAAATATCCAATTGATAGTGTTATCGAAAACTCCGATGTCTACCGATCCTTGAGCTAACTTGGCAACACTATAAGAAAAGGAAAAGAAGGGGGTAAGCTTTAAAGCTTAGTAAGTTCACATTAATCATACACTTAGCATAATGAACATAGTCTTGCATTTTTATCAAATCTCTTAAACTTACTCTTCATATATATATATATATATATATATATTCTTACCCCAAGGTCATCATATCTCATGGTATTCTCATGAGTTCAATGTACATACCTCTGCCACTTACACATAATAGCTTACTTTTTCGCTTTTGATGCAATGATTAAGATTATTCATTGATCTTCTCTTGACCTACCCGTTGAACACTCGGAATACTATCGAATACATCGGATTCTTGCACCTAAGTGCCCCATATGTAGCCAATGCTACCTTAAATCTTATATCACATGTTGCTCACTTTCGAGCTACTCACGGGTCTACTCACACAGGCTGTCAGGTATTCGCAACACATGCCAGACTACCCTACCATCGGTAGTACATACGAGACCAATACCCGAACCGCCATAACATGTGTCACATAAATCATGAACACAGACCATAACTCATGATTTCAGATTACACAATTTCCTAGTGACATGTCACTTGTATCCTAAACTACTCATAAGGTTCAAACGGGATTCTTCGATACCACCTCTCTGTCAAACTTTCTCATAATGCCGATTTCAATGCTCATAGCACCAATCACAAACTTATGGAATAATCAAAGCATATTACATAATAAAATTTAGGCATCAAACACATGATACAACATTAAATTAAATATATAAATACTTACCATACATGCATTATTAAAGCATTTAAAGTATGGTACACATTGCATAATTTGCATATGAACTTACCTTGGTGCAAAAATGATAAGAACGAGCCTAATCCTCGTAAACTTTATTTTTCCCACGATCAAGTCTCGAATCACGTTTTTCTTGATCTATAATGCCAAATTTAGCTTGTTTAATACTCACATTCCTTGAATTGACCCATAATTCATACTTAGGTAAAATTACCTTTTTACACCTAATTTTTCACTTATTTACACTTTGGTCCCTAGGCTCGTAAAATGAAATGCATGCATTTTATTGGGTACCCAAGCCTAGTCGAACCTATACCATGCTCATATCAGCCCAAATTTTCCTTTATTTCACATTTCTACTACCTATTTTTACATCTTTTACAAATAAGCCCTTTTTAGGTGTTGTCACTAAAAAACACTTAGTAAAATATGTTCATTACAGATCAAACTTTCATATTCTTCCATTAAACGTCAAAATACAAACATGTCACACATGGGTCAAATTTCATACATGAACCATAGCTCAAATAAAGGGTAGAAATGGATAGATCGATTGATGGCAACTTAAAAAATACAAAGAACATAAAAAATAGGACTAGGATGCACTTACTTCTGAGCTTAAAAGATGAAAAAACCCTAGCTATGGTGACCCTTGGAATTTCGGCACAAGCAAGAAGAAGATGGAAAAATTTTTCTTTCTTTTTCCCTTTTAATTTATTTATTTACCAAATGACAAAAATGCCCTTAAGGCCTTTCTTTCTAGTTTTTCCTATTCATGCCCATTTTTGTCCAAAATTTTAGAACTTGATCAAATTTCTATTTAAGAACCTTTAATTAATAATCCAATACCATTTTATGCTTGAAGCTTCTAGAACAAAAGTTTTGTAAGTTATTCAATTTAGTCCATAAAGTCAAATTGGACACTTTAGGCATAGAATTTCTTCATGAAAATTTCACACAAACATACAATCATATCATAAACCTCATAATGCTCATAAAATAATTATTTCTACTTTGGGTTTGTGGTTTGAAAACTACTGTTCTGACTAGACCCTATTTTGGTATGTTACATTGTGGTTAACCCAACAATTTAACATGAAGGACCTGGGAAAAGCTAATTTTTTTCTAGGTATTCGAATCCTGAGGGATCCAAATAAAAATGTGATAACACTGTCTTAGGCTTCATATATAAACAAGATATTAGAGCATTATGCAATGATCGATTCCAAAAAAGAAATCAACCCCCCCCCCCCGTATTAGGATTTCATATTTTTTTAGAGGATTGTCCTAATATAGAGAAAAAAAGAGAGAACATGAGAAAGGTTCATTATGCTTCGACAGTAGGAAGTCTCTTGTATGCTATGCTATGCACACACCTAGATATCTTTTTTGCAGCGGGGTTGGTCAGTCGACATTAGGCCAATCTAGGACCAAGGCACTACAAATAGTTAAGCATATACTCAAGTATTTATAGAGAACAAGGAATTATATGCTTGTGTATTCCAGTGCAGACCTTACTCTGATCAGATATACAAAATTTGACTTCCAAATGTGTCGAGATTCAAGAAAATTGACATGAGCCTGTGTTTTTATCCGAGGCAGCGAGTCCATTGTTTGGAGAAGTGTAAAGCAAGCTTGTACTGCTAAATCCACTATGGAGGCCAAATATGTCATTGCTTCTGAGGCTACTAAAGAAGCAATATGGATTTGAAAGTTCCTCATAGATCTTGAAGTCATTCCTGGTATGGAAAAAGCTATCACACTTTATTGTGACAACAGTGCAGCAATAGCTAATACCAAGGAGACGAGAAATCAAAAGAGGACAAAACATATCAATCGAAAGTATCATATCATAAGGGAGACAGTTGCAGACAGAACTATGGATGCAGTCAAGGTTGTATCTGAGAACAACCTTACAGACCCGTTTACCAAGACTCTACTAGCTAGGAGTTTTAAGAAACATGTGGAGAGCATTAGAATATGGAATATGGCTCGTCTACTTTACTAGGGCAAGTGGGAGACTGTTGGATCTGGCACCCTGAGTGTAGTATATTCATTTGTAAACTTGTAACTTTTTCGAATAGATTGGTTAATAAAAAAAATATTGATTAAATTATTATACCTTCTATAATTGTCTTCACATGGTTTTTGCATGCAAAAAATAGAAGCAAATGTTGCTGTTGGTTGTCTAATTCTTTAACTAATACTAAGTGGTATTACATGGTCGGATCGAAGAATGGAAAGACAACTTATATTAGCAGACAAAACCGATTAAAATACTAATATGTCATCTATCAAGTCCAATTGGGGAGATGCCTTGTCTTGGGCATCAGAGCGGATGACTCTTAGAAGATAGAGACATAGATGTGACTGACTGGACTGACAGCACATCAGACAAGACCCAAGCAAAATAGATCCTAAATCTGTTTATGGATTTATTCCCTTGTGACATTCATAGTGTGACATACCTAAGTCTTAAGTGGATGAAGGACTATGTATGCGTTACTCGTACACTTCGATGTAAGTAAAAGCCTGAGTTTAAATATATAAGGAACTGAAAGTTGGTGCATTGGGTAGATGACTTTTGTAGTATGTAGCATCATTCACAATAGAGGAATTTATAGCCCAAAACATGGGTATATGATATCCTCTCATTGGCATTACATGGTTGATGAAAAGTAAACATAACCACGGGTCGTCCGTCTTTATGATGTTTGATTTGATCACTATTTAATACTAATTTACTTTTCATGAAGGAAGATGTAATGATTACCATGAGATAAAATAGGATCATATTGGAAGAACAGATATTATCCCAAAGAGATCAATGATATCTTATGAGGGTAACACACTTATGACAAGGTTATTGGATGTGCACTAAGTAGTTGCTTCTGTAATAGTATGTCGTTGGGGAGAGCTCAGCCACGATACTATAGTGGAATGACTTAATGACTAAATGAGTCTATAATTAATAGAAGAAATTATGAAACTTAATTATAAATCATTTGAGCCTTAACTACATATGTCTAATCGGTCTCTCTGCTAGCTCATTGAAACTAGAAATGAATTGCGTGTTTGAAGAGAAATGAACAAAATGAATAGAAAAAGAGAAATAGGAAACATTCAGGAATGGTAATAGAAAAAGAGAAATGGGAAACATTCAGGAATGTTATGGTTTTCTCCAGAATGGAGAAATTGAATCGTTTGGAAATGAATGTAGGTTTCTAAAAATGGAAATGGAAATGAAAACGGAAATGGAAATTTGCAATCCTATATAGGATTACTTAAAAAAATGATTGAAGAATGATTTTATTTTTTTTGGACTGTTTTGAAGCCCAAAAACAAAAATAAATCATTCAATCATAGTGAACATGTTGAGTTGTGAAATATTGAAAATATTATCTCAAAATTTTATCACAGAAAAAATCATAAAAATTTTACTAGGGTAATATACGGATGAGAGATTTGTTTTATATATAAATATTAAAGTTTATTTTGAGAAATAGAAAAATTGAATCAGATTGGATCACATTATAGAGTACTGAGTCAAACAGGCATAAGAAGTACTCGTAATTGGACCTGATGTGAGAGAAACCCATAAACCCCTCATGGACATGAAGGGGGCGGCAACCCTAGTAGAAATACTAGGGTGTGCTATCCACCTTAGTCCTATCCTAAGTAGGATGTTTTTCTATTTGAAATAAACCACTACAACTCATTAAAGGTTCTACCTTCTTTTCCTATAAATAGATGACACTGGCAGAACTATTAACACAACTTTGAGAGATTGCTATTCTATTGAAAATTAGAGAGGACTTATTCTCAACTATTAAATATATATTTGAAATAACAATTTTTTCAGTTTCTATTAAGAAGAGAAAATTTTCGTTTTCACCCCAAGAGGGGAGAACTTTTTCTAGTTCTGTGTTTCAGTTCAATTGGCTCGAGCTCATACTCGAAGCAGTTTGTGGTACGAGAATGGCGAAGAAGATCGTTTGGTTAAAAGCCGTGAACAATGACCATCCTCTAAACCGAAAAAATAGGTTTATTGCTATAAATATCACAAATCAGATCGATTTTCAAAATTTTAATTTTTCGCTGTGCAAGAAAACCGTTGTCAAATTTTGATTTTTCCAACACTCCCACGGGTCTTCATTGGAACTTGCTCATCTACTCCTTTTGAAATCTCAAATGGTGCCTTTGCAACCTTAGCTCTGATAGCAACTATCATAGGACTAGAACTTTAGTCTCGCAATCCATGCGGTCTTAGGCGATTTCTTCGCTTCAAATGCACTTAAGTTAGCCTAGCTCTCAAAAGATGAGAATTCTCCTAGAAATTATCTAAGGCACCAAAAAATATAGCTAAAGCAACTTGAAACGGAAAGAGCAACAAGAAATTTGAAAAGCCACAAGAAAATAATGCACACCAAGTGTTTGAGTAAATACTCTCAATATATTTTTAACTCAAGAATAACTTAACATAATGAGATTATTACAAATACGGGGAAGGCTTCTATTTATAGTTGAGCTCCCCAAAATCAACTGTAAAAATTGAGTTACATCAACGATCAAGATTAGAGCCTATCTACAATTGAGAGTCCTAAAGGATTTAAACTCTATACAATCTTATCCCTTTAGGATTTACCCTGGTAACACTAGTCTGATTGGAGTTTTTCACTAGGCCATCAAGACTTCAAGTAGATGGGCTTCTTCATGGATTCCATGAGTCAGATTAGTTTAAACGGGTCAAATGAACCCCATTTAATAAGTTGGCCTCTATAAGATGTTTTGTACACAATAGTCACGGGCTTTGATCCGCGGCCCTTGACACTAGGTTATTGATTTAGAAATTTTAAAGATACATTTCAAGTTATACCACTACTTAGAAAAACTCGTTACTATTTAAAAAAAAAACACTCGCTGCATCAATTTTTTACAACCATTAGACTTGAGATAAAATTTAGAAAGAATTTTTACTAGATTTGAGATAAAATTTAGAAAGAAAGATAAAAACTTCTTTTTACTAAAGTGTCTATCCAATTCCACTATTAATTTTTTATGTAATTTATTATTTTAAATTCCATCTCATCAAAAAATGCCAAGTAATTAAAGATAAGGTCTTTTATGAGTATAGATTAAAAAAAGGTTTATTTAGGTGCAAAAATATTATAAGAACTTATTTAAATAAGATATTATAGTTTGAGGGCTTTTTAAAATAATTTTCTAAATTTATATAGGGTAAACTATACAAATAGTTCGTCCAACTATGCCTGTGTTCTTGTTTTGGTAACCTAACTTTAAAATTTTTTCAATTTAAGCAGTAACGTTTTAATTCATTCCTATTTTGGGCACTCATCGTTAAATTGATAACGAAATACTTACAAATTCAATCAATTTGATCCTCATTCTAAATAATTCATTAAATTTAACTCTTCATATTTACAAATTCTATCAATTTGATTCTTAAACTTCCTAACCAAAGCTTTTAACTTTTAAAACAAAGGCATTTCACATCTATAAATTTTCAAACCCCCCCCAAAAAAAACTTCTCTAATAAAACAAATGGTAAGAGGCTCTGTATTGGTATCAAAGCAACCCAATAAAACTTTTTTTTTCTAATGTACAATACTTAAACTTAATATTTTAGATATTAATTCTTTTATCATTTAACCTAATAAGTATATGATTTGTAAGCAATATATAGGAAATCCAAAGAAAACAAAGATACCCCTTTTTTACTTAGGTATGAAAAACTAGAAAAATAGTTATTTAGTCTAAAGGGGTTTAAACTTCTATTTGAATAGTCTTTTTGACTTAGGTATGAAAAATTACGAAATATTTATTAAGTCTAAAGGGGTTCAAACTTCTATTTAGTTAGTCCTTATATGGGTTCTTGGGATGTCCCTTGTATTGCTTAGAAATCATATACTTATTGGGTTAAGTGATAAAAAAATTAATTTTTAAATTTTTAAATTTTTTTGGTAGGTAAAACAAACGAATAAAACTAAATACATAATGTTTCTTTGTGTGAGTTTGTCACTTGAATGGGCAATAGAAGAAAGTGGTAGCACCTTTCTTGGAATCTCCTCAAATGTCTTCAATCCTTGGTTTGTTTCCAAAGCCATTTTGGCCAAGCAGTCACCAGTTTTGTTGCATTCTCTAGGAAGATGCTAAATGACACAGGATCTTACTTTCACCAACAGGTGATGAATACATCTAATGAAGGCAGAGTTCGAACTTGTCGGAGAAGAATCTGAATGGCTTTAACCACCTCCAAATTATCAGATAGAATTTTCACACCATCGTAGCTCATGTTTTGGATGAGGATTAAACCATCAAGTTTACCCCATAATTCAGCATCAAAGATTGAACACTTGCCCAAGTTTCTATTGTAGCCCATAATCCACTCTCTATTTACATTCCTTATAGCTCCCCTTGCAACATTTTTAGAAGCAATCTGAACTGCCTCATTGGTGCAAAGACTGATCCAACTAGTTGGTGCCTGAAATACTGAAATTTGTTCTTTTCGCCTAGATACATCTTCCTTGTGAAAAGAAAAAGGATTGTTTTGCCCATATATATGAAATCTTAACTATCTCACCTGTATTCCATGAAACCCCTTGAAAAAGTAAAAGATTTTGATTTTTCCAAATTCGCCAGGTTAGTAAGCCAAATAAACATAAACAAGTTACCTCACCGTCAACTAATCTAACAGGACTTTTCAAATTAGCCTTTAACCACTTGATAAGGTCTCCTATAAAGAAGCGTCCAATTATTTCATTTGGAAGAGCTTGCATCTAGATTTCTTTAGCTGTCGAAAGGTCTCTAGTAACATGCAAAATATCTTCAGAATGATAACATCATATACAAAAAAGCTATCATACCTTATTCCTCTCTTAACATGCTCCATGTTTGTTAGCAACTTGTGATTTAAAACAAGCCATAAGAAGAATCTGACTCTTTGGGGTCCCTAAAATTTCCATGAAAGATTCCACTGTGTATCATTCGGTCTCCAATCCCTTTCATGAATATGCCAGTAAGCACTCTTTAGAGAGAAAATACAATTTGAAGTCCTAGTAATAAAAATATTGTCAGGGCCTGCAGATGGGTGAGGTGGGGCAATACTCACAATATGCCTAACAATTCCTTCCGACAGCCATAGAAGAAAAAGATCCAGATTCTAAGCATGTAGTCTAAGTTTGTATTACTATGGACTAAAATATGATCAATCAAAGGGCCCACATCCAAAATCCATGAATCTCTCCAACATCTAATAATGTTACCATTACCAATAGACCAACAAAAATTTTCTCGAATTAAGGGCCAAGCCTTCGAAACAGCTCTCCAAAGAGCAGAACAATTTCCCTGAGAAATCTAATCAGATAAAGCCTCTTTCATACCATATTTGGACCTAAGAAGTTGAACATATAAAGCATTCTTTTTAGAGACTAAACTTTGCCTTATCTTCATCATGAATAAGGTATTTTGGTCTCTCAAATGTCTAATGCCAAGTCCTCCACAAGATCGAGGTTGACAAATAGACTCCCAGCTAACCAATGACATTTTTTGATGGCCCTCAGATGATCCCCAAATGAACTACCTAACTATGTGTTCAATCTCATCACACAAACCTTTAGAAATCATCATGGACTACATGAAATAGTTAGGAATAGATAACAGAACTGATTGTGGCAAGGTAGCTCTACTAACTATAGATAACTTCTTAGCATCACATTTATTTAATTTACTATGAATCTTATCAATAACAAAAACGCAAAGTACTTTTCAAAATCCTTTCATGAAAGAGAGCTATGCCTAGATATGTACTTAGATTATGAACCCTCTGAAATCCAAAGGCTTCACTCAACTACAACCCAATGACATCGGTCACTCCCTTAGAGAAATAAACGTTAGTTTTCTGAACATTGATCCCATGTCTAGAATACCCACAGAACCTCTCTAAAATATCTCTAAGTACCAAAAAATGTTGAGGATCTGCATGACCAAAAATGACAAGATCATCTACAAAGAAATTATATGAAATGGGCCAGATATCGATAATCTAATAGGCTGCCAAAGGTCACCCTCATGGCATGGTGAAAACTATGACCCGACCATACCATGCAAAGAATGAAAAGGTATGGAGAAAGTGGACATCCCTAATGAATACCCCTCGCAAGTTTGAACTTCTACGTTGGAGCTCTATTTCATAGCACCTTCATGGTAGAATTCGTAATAGCAGAAATTATTACATTAATAAGCATATTAGGAATACCTGTAACCCGAAGTCCCAATGAACCCCCCAACAAAATCTGTCATATGCTTTTTCCAGATTGATTTTGACTACCATCCAATACCTGTTCCTATGTTTACTCCTCAACAAATGTATGACCTATTGGGAAATCAAGATATTATCCGTAATGTTACATCCTACAATAAGGCATGCATATTCCTGACCAATGATCTTCAAAAAAACTATTTTAAAACGGTTTGCAATGACTTCTATTACCAATTTATACATCGGAGAACACAAACTAATTGGACGTAATTGTGAAAAGTTCTTGGGACTAGGGACTTTAGGAATGAGAACTAGTAGCGTGTTATTCCACTCAGGCTCAATACTCTTACTAGCAAATACCTCTTTCACCCATTCACAAATCTCTGAACCAATTAAGTCCCACTGCTTTCGGAAAAAAAGTGTCTGGAAGCCATCACTTCTTGGAGCCTTCAACAGTGCCATATAAAAAAGGGTTGCTTTGATCTCATCATTTGACACCTCCTTTCCTAAAAATTGAGAATCACAATTATCTAGATTAGGGAAAGAGTTAGGAGGTAACATACCCATGGGTCTAGGTTGGTCGCCATACAACTTTTGGAAGAAATTAATAGCTTTGAGTTGAAGGGCTTCATCATCAAAGATCCAAGAACAATCTTTACTTTTTAGAGCAACAATACGATTATATTTCCTTCTTTATAGGGTACGACAATGAAAAAACTTAGTTGGATTTCTATTTTTGAAGAAGTTCCTTATGGTGGAGGACATTTTCCAACTCTTCGCGACTTCCTCTCTTTGAATGTAGGAGTGAACTAGAATTAGAAACCTCCATCTTTCTTTGTAATCTTGAGAGTTTTTTCACCAAATGTCTTTTGCGAATGCCTAAATGACCATAAATTGTTTGACTCCACTTCTTAAGTCCTACAGAAATATTAGAAAGGGTTGGAAAACTCAGATGCTCCAGCCATCCAGCTAAGAATCTGAAAGGACGTTCCTTAGGAATTCTAAGCTCTAGTCTCATTGAAAGAAGAAACGATATGTGGTCATATTTAAGCCTTGGAAGATGAGTAACTAACGTGCTAGGAAACTCGCTGAGCCAAGATTCATTTCCAATAGCCATGTCTAATCTCTCAAATATCCCCTTCTGTGCCAAGTAAAGGAATGGCCACGAAAACCCAAATCATGCAAAGTCATAGTATCCATAAATTTCCCAAATAGAGAACACCACACACCTCTGACCCATCCACCTTTCTTCTCACAATCAGATAAAATGGCATTAAAGTCCCCACTAGCTAATTAGGGAGTCCCTCTAGTGGAATAGTAGCATATAAACCTTCCCAAAGCATTTTTTATTTTTGTTTGTCAGAGTTACCGTACAGAAAAGTGATAAAGATAAGGTATTGCTAAGAGCTGGCAAAGATCTTGACCAAAATAAATTGGGGATGGTTATGAACCACCTCAAACCGAAGTGGATCTTTCCAACCAATCCAAATTCCACCTGAGAATCTAACAACTTTTACACGATGAGAAAACTGAAAGCCTTATTTAACAATAATATTATCAACTTTAGTGAAACTAACTCTTATTTCTAGAGGACTGACAATATTTGGCTTATGCTCTAAGTTATACTCGCGAAAGATACACAGAAACTTGACACTAGCACATCTTTGACAATTCCACGAAAATATAGACAAATCCATAATAAAACCGCTAGGAAAAAGAGTGATTACAAAACCTTATTATTCAGAAGGAGAGGATCCCTACAAACCTTTTCCATTCCTTTTAAAAGCGTCCGATTCACCAATAGTATCAATTTGAATATTAATAAGCTCAACCATATAATCCATGGAATCCGAGTGTGAAATACGAGAATTACTAAAGGTCTTGAATTTATCGCCGTGACCTCAAAGTGTTTTATTAAGAACTTTCCCACTCGTATTTGAATAATTTTTATCACCAAATTCTCGACCTTTACTAACAAGAATACCCTTTTTTGCCTCTAGCAATTTATTATTGTTATTATACCATGTAGAAAAAGGTAAATTTAAATAACCAAAATAAGAATGGGGCATAGATGGATGTTACACTTAAATATAAAATGACAAATAATATTTGTTGATGGAGTTTCAATAGATCCCACGCACTAATCCGAATTCAATAATTCTATTAAGTAATAGATTTAAACCCAATTAAAAGAGAATCCAACAAACCAGCTACTGGTAACGATCCAGAATTGAAATAGCCATTGATCCTCGATTCAAACCACCACACCTGATTGGTAGGTCCGAAAATTTACCCCCTCACCCTCCCTCTCTCTCTCTCCAACTAAACATTTCACACACTCTCTCTCTTTCTATAATTTTATTTACTTGTGTTCTTTAAAGAGACTGGAATTATACCATGTTTTTCCTAGATTGGATCTATGGGATCCTTGCTTCCCTTGGTTTATGGCAAAAAGAGGCCAAGATCTTGTTTTTGGGGCTTGATAATGCCGGCAAAACAACCCTGCTTCACATGCTCAAAGATGAGGTATCTTTCATATTTTATTTGATGGTTTTGCTTCACAATTTTGGGAATTAGATTTATGTTAATATTGTTGCCATTTTCTAATAAATTTGTATTGTTATTTCTGATTGAATGCTAGTAAACATTTAGTTAAAAAGGCAATGAAGGCCGTGAAACTTGTTCTACTATTTTATGTATATGGAAGAGATCACTCGTTTAACTGGAAAGATTTTCATTTGTTATTTATCAACATAAGGGAAAAAAAGGGTAGGGGTATTGTTGAATACTTTGTTCAATGATGGGGTCTTTGAAAGTTGGTTTATAATGGATATTGGACTTGGGTGATGTGATTTGGCAGAGGTTAGTTCAGCATCAGCCAACACAACATCCTACATCAGAGGAATTGAGCATTGGGAAAATTAAGTTTAAGGCTTTTGATTTGGGAGGCCATCAGTTTGCTCGAAGAGTTTGGAAAGATTACTATGCCAAGGTACGTTTCTTTTCCCACAAATCCTTGTGATTGTATTATATTTTTGGTTAGGTCAGCTCAAGATCAAGTTGCTCATATAAGCGTTAAACTTTTTAAAATAGTTATATAATGATAAATCATTTAAAAAGGTGTTAAAATAAGGGTTTTCACACAATTCACCTCATTTGTAGAAAAAATTAGGTAAGTGCTTACATGTTAAGAATATATATCATGACAACTAAATTAGATGTTACTTGGAAAAAAAAAATAAAGACATAATTTGAGGCATGATATACAAATTTGAATAGCCGTCATTGGAGTACATTAAAAAAGATTTGATCTTTATTTGACCTCTTTGAAAGGTTTGAGCTTCGTTTGAGCATTTTCATAAAGGTTTGGCCATTCTATAACCATTTAAAAAAAATTAACTCTTATGTAAATAACCCTTAAAGGTTGTGCCTCAATTTGAGTATTTAGCCTTTTGTTTACAAAAAGCTATGCACTTCTCTTACTATTTGATTTTTTTTTTCATCTTTTAAGATTCATGATAAGTTATATTCAACATTGGCTATTTTTCAAGTTTCAACTATGGTAAAAGTTTGTTGCATGAATTGGGATTTGACGGTTTTAGTAGTCATATTCATTTGATTTTCTGATCATGAGGGGCAAAGAATATCATCTTTAACTTTGGAGGAAGCTGTTTTGATTGCTTCTAGCCAAATGCAATGCGTTTTCACTCTGCAATTGGAGTACAATATCAAGATTACAGTTGTGGCAGGAATAATTTCTACTTTTGTGTATGTGTGTATGCATGTATTTTGGCTTTAGTCTTTAGTAATATACGCTCACTCTGATTCATCTTCCCTTGCGTTATTTCTGGTGGGGTGGGCACTCTTGCACATAGAATTTCGGAGGCTCTTTTATTGCTGGTGTCTTGTTATGAAGGAAAGAATGGTTACCAGAACGTTTTATCTGTTCTTTCTACGCCGAGCATAACTAAAGCAATATGAAATGTGTTTGTAGGTGGATGCAGTGGTTTTCCTGGTGGATTCTTATGACAAGGAGAGGTTTGCGGAGTCAAAAAGGGAGTTGGACGCTCTGCTCTCTGATGAAGCATTGGCAAGTGTCCCATTCCTCATCTTGGGCAACAAGATTGATATTCCATATGCAGCCTCAGAAGACGAGTTGCGGTATCACCTTGGGCTGACCAATTTCACCACAGGCAAGGGTAAAGTCAACTTGGGAGACTCCAGTGTTCGACCCCTTGAGGTATTCATGTGTAGCATTGTTCGTAAAATGGGTTACGGAGATGGTTTCAGGTGGCTTTCTCAGTACATTAAGTAGGTAGATCTACAGGAACTTTAGACTTTGATTTCTTTCCCTAATCATATCTTTATACAGAATTGAGTTTGGATGGAACAATTTCAGAAATCATTGTTGCAGGTGTTTCAGCCCTCCCCCTTTTCTTTTTCCTTCCATTATTATTATTATTATTTTGTTTGAAATGATAAAGGAGCTCCCCCTGTACGAGACAATGCGACATACAAGTAATGATGACTTATTTGTGAATGATGATTTTGGCTCTGATGTTAATTTAGAGGGCACTGTCATTGCTAATATAATTGCTCGTGTGATTTAACTCTATACCCATCAAACAGATGTGACTAACACACCCTTTTAAGTTCTATAGTGTTAAAATAATTAGGTGATTAATTATCAACAATTATACTCAGATCTAATTATCATATGCGGTTCTAAAATTTAATTTTAAAAAGTTGGTTTTATACAAATAATATTAGTTTCTTCTTTTCTTTTTTAATTATGTAGTTATATAGTTACAATTTATACTATCAAACATGATATAAAAATTTTAGTGTAATTATGCTTAATCGGTCAAACATGTCTAGTGAATTAAAATTTTTTGTAATTACAAGATGGTACAACGACTAATCTAATAATTACATTTTCGTCCAATTACTTTGTGGTATGCAAACACAACCTTAAAATTCAATTCTTTTACTTTTAATTTCTAAAATTTAATTTTTATGCTTATCTTATTTCAAAGTTAGAGGGTTTTAGGTTTGGAAACCTTTCATTTTCGGTGGGAATATAAAATTTTGGAACGTGATTACTATGCTTGGATTTCAAACATTTCTTTCGAACATAATCTCACATTTTCAATATTATTAAGATTTGGAAATCTATGAAGTAATCTCAATATTACCTCTTTAACTAAATTTATTATAACAATCTGTTTTTTCGTAGTGTCAAAAACAGTAATTTCGAGGCCATAAATTTGATAAGTGAGTCTGTAAATAGTATTATTTAATATTTATGAGTCCAATATAGCATTATAATAAATTTTGATTTGATAATTTATGTTACTTAGGTTTAAGTGGTATGTCTCTAAAGTCAACTGGTTTTAAAATATGAGGTATCAAGACTTAATTTCTATAAACCGAGCCCATAAATATTTTATTAAATATTTATGGAGTGTTCTTAGGTTTATATTAAAATTTGGTTAAGAAATTTTAATATCTAGATAGTTAATTAAGTAAAAAAGACCTAATAATAAAGTTGCAAAAATTAATTAATATTGTTTTTATTAATTAAATTGCATAATTAATAGTTGTTTGAAGGTATAAAGGATAATTAGACAACTTTTATATAGTTGGACGGCTAGTGCCTAAAATTTTAAAGGTTTATATTTTATAATATTATTAAGTTAATAATAAAATAAGTTAAAATAAGAAAACAACATATTTTCACTTTCATTCTTCTTCTTCTTCAACCGAAATTGCCATTTTTAAAGCTCCAAATTTCGATCAAGCTATTCATCTTGCATATGAATAAATTTGAACACTGTTTTTAGTGAATTTTATATTTTTGAGATCGTTATAGTTTAATCTAGCTAATCCAAGGACTATTTTGGAAAATTGTTAAATATTATAGATTATGTCATGGATGAATTTGATATGTTTTGAAGTTTTATGATAGATTGTTAAGCTTGATTGTTAAATAGACATATTTTGTTAAGTAATTTTGATGATTTTAAGTTTAAGGACTTATTTGTTAAATTAGTAAAACTTTAGGTAAATATTGGGAAATGATAATAGATATGAGCTGATTATAAATTATATGAAATTTGGATGGCTAGTATTTTGATTAAATGTGGATAACGATGAATTTTTGGGATTTAAGACTAAATTGTATAAATGTTAAAAACATGGGGTAATTTAGTAAACTCACATGGATAAGGGTTTTAGGTTTGAATTAATTATTTTAAATGATTTAATGAGATTAATTGAATAAAAATATTTATTTAGATCAAGAAATAGCTTGAGCAGATACAAATGGCGGAAAAGTCAAAGTAACGGAATAGAGGTCGGTTTGTGTTAGAAGTTGTTTATGAGTTCAAGTAAGTTCCTAACTTGATTAAATCAATTAGTTGTTGTTTCAGTTGTTTAATATCTAATTATTTATTTATGAATCGAGTTCGTTGGCTTGAACGAAATGATTAAGACCTTAGTTGAAAGACTCTATGGCACTATACCAGAAATAAAAAAAGACCGTAGTTGAAAGACACTATGGCACCATACTAGAAACGAGTAAGACCATAGCTGAAAGACGTTATGGCATCACAATTCTATCGAGTAAGACCATAGCTGAAAGATGTTATGGCATCACGATTTTATTTAGTAAGACCATGGCTGAAAGACGCTATAGCATCACGAATCAAACAAATAAGACCATAGTTGAAAGACACTATAGCAACATGACAGGAAATGAATAAAACAATGGTTGAAAGACACCATGACATCCTCCAATAATTTTCTATCCAGCTAACACATTTCAGGTAAGGTATGTATCATAAGTATGAATACAAATTGAATATTTGACTAGTATAGTTTGATAATGAATACTAATGCCTTGGTGCGATTATATGCTTCATATGTCTACAAATATGTTAACTCATGATGTTGTGGTGTAGTATATCAGGCTTTGTGCATAGCAGGCTTTGTGCCTAGCAGGCTTTATGCTAGAATATTATATCAGGCTTTGTGTCTAGCAGGCTTCGTGCTCATGTGTTATATGAAGCTTTGAGCTTAGCAGGCTTCATGTCGGTGTATTGTATCAGGTAAGTTGTACTAAAAATATTATTTCTATTATCTGATGTTATTCTATTTGGTTCAACGAGCAACTAAGGGTTAAAATGAAAAGGTATGTATATAAATGAACTATGTTATTGAGAATACAAAACGGAAAATATAATGTAAGTATTTGGATTGAAAAGATAACATTTGAATTATGTGAATGAATGACTTATATCGTGAAATTCTTTCCATGATATGAATGGGTAAATAAAGCTTAAACGGGTATATAAAAATATGAAATGAATCATGATTTTAGATAATGAAATGGATTATAGTGATATGCATAATGTAAAGAGAATGAGGTTACATGATATATGTACAAGTGTTGAATGGTGAAATTGAAATGTTGATATGTTTTATGCCATGTCTTGGTTGATCTTATAAGTGCATTATTTCACCAACTAACCTTATGAATTTTTGTGTATAGGAAATGATGTTTGGCCTATAATGAAATGAAACTATCTTTGGTTGTTATATTTAATATATACGGTAAGTTAAAGTTCCTAATATGAGCTTACTAAGCACTAGTTGCTTACGTATGTGTTTTCTCTATTTTGTAGATCATCAGAAAGCTTGAATGGTTGGAATCAAAGTTGGAGCAAAACCAGACTATCCATCGATCCATTTTGGTAACTTTTGAATATATATTGAAATGGTTATAAATGGCATGTATAGGGTTATACGTTAAATTGCTATGCTTTGGGTTGTGCCAAGCTTGTGTATGCCCTAATATCTTTTGTTAATGGTTGTGCATGGTATTTGAAATTAGGAAAGATATGATTAATTGAAATATGTGTTTTGGTAGGTATAGGGCTTGTTTGTTATTATGGTAATTTGATAATGTTATAAGTTGTGCCAAATTTGAATATGTTTAATGCCTTTGTGTTTTGGCTTGTAAATGTATATGGTATAAGTGTATAGGGCTTGATGTCAATGAGGCCATTTGGTATGTTTGGATTTGTTGGTGCCATTTGTCTAAATGTAGTTTGGTTTGGCTGGTCTGTGTTTAGGCACTTTTCAATGTGGTCATTTGGTTATACCTAGCTAACTTGGTAATTTGTGGTGGTATGGATTTAAAGAATAATTGTTCATGATGTATCTATGTTATATAGTTAAAATGTGATATTGAAGTCTTATTCATGGTCTTGTTAAAAGAATTGTGGTGCCTTTGAATGGCATATTGGTTAGAACATATATGATGACTAAAATGGTATATTTTTGTGTGTTTAAGGTGTGTTAGGTTATGTCCATGTGTGGGAGGAAGGTATGTCTTGGTGTACAAGCATTGACCTTGAGTTGTCTTGTTTTAGGGGCTAAATTTGGAGCACATGGCTTGAGACATGGGCTGTCACACAGTTGTGTGTCATCTTATTTTCAAGTACAGATGTTACATAGTTTGACACACGGGCTAGGACATGGCCATATGTCCCATTGTTCAAAAGCCTACACAGCCTAGGCTATGTCACACGGCTTGGCCACACGGCCGTATGACCCCTATTTTATAGATTTTCAAGCTTGGCCTAAAATTTTTATTTGCTTCGAATAAGTCCCTGATTGTTAGTAAACTCTTTTTAGAGCCCCTTAGGCTCAATTTAAGGCTCGTAAAATTTTTATTTGCTTCGAATAAGTCCCTGATTGTTAGTAAACTTCAAATCTTAGATACTGACTTAGGCTGCTTCCAATCCAGAACAACTTCAATTTTTCGAGGATCAACCCTAATCTCCTCAGCAGACACCACATGACCCAGAAAAGTTACCTCTCGAAGCCAGAATTCACACTTACTGAATTTAACGTATAACTGTTTCTCCCTCAAAATATGCAGAACAACTCAGAGATGTACATCATGTTCCTCTTCAATCCACGAATACACCAGAATGTCATTTATAAACACCGCTATGAATCGATCCAGATAGGGCTGAAACACTCAGTTCATCAAATCCACAAAAATTACTGATGCATTCGTCAGTCCAAACGGCATCACTAGAAACTCATAATGACCGTAACAAGTCCTAAAGGCAATCTTGTAAACATCAGTCTCCTTGACTCTCAGTTGATGGTATCTAGATCAGAGATAAATTTTTAAGAAAATCGGCCCTCCACGAAACTGGTCGAATTGATCATCAATCCTCGGTAGAGGGTATTTATTCTTAACAGTCAATTTATTCAGTTGCCGATTGTTGATGCACATACCCTAGTTCTGTCCTTTTTCACAAATAACACCGGTGCTCCCCATGGACACATACTAGGACGAATGAACCCTTGATCCAGTAACTCTTGAATCTGCGCTTTAAGCTCTTCAAGCTCTTTTAGTGCCATTCTATAAGGGGCGATGGACACCGGAGCTGTACCAGGCAGGAGCTCAATCCTAAATTCAACTTCTCAGCTTGGAGGTAATCTAGGTAGCTCATCAGGAAAGACATCTAGAAAGTCCTTAACTGTTTTGATATCTTTCATAAATGAAACCTCAGAACTCGAAGCACTGGCGTAGGCTAAATACGCCTCACAACCCTTATGAACCAACTTTTCAGCTCTAAGTGCAGAAATCACATTTGACAGATAATTTCAAAGCTCCTCAATCACAATTACCTCATCTCCCTTTTCAGTTCTCAGTAACACCCGTTTTGCAGCACAGTCCAAAATTGCCTAATGCTTAAACAGCCAGTCCATGCCCAATATTATGTCGAATTCCCCAAAAGGATGTTCCATTAAGTCCGCTAAAAAGACCATTCTTTGAACCTCCAAATGTACATCCTTAAACAATTTATTCACTCTCACTGACTGCCCTAATAGACTCAACACGGTAACCTCACTTGTAGTGTTTTCAACCATTATACCCAAAGTCTCAGGCACAGTGCATGCTATATAAGAGTGTATAAATCCAACATCAATCAATGCAGTATAAGGTACATTATGAATAAAGAACATACCTGTAATAACATCTGGGGTGTCTCCATCCTTTCGATGATGTGCAGCATAAACCAGTGCTGGCTGCCTTGCCTTAGTATGACCAGCACCTCTGCTCGGTGCTCCACGACCACGGTCCATACCATTTCTACCCCTGGCCTGACCATGGCCTCTCGATGGCTGCTGAAAACCTCTCTACAGCTGAACAATACCTATACTAGTAGCTTGTATCTGATCGGGCCTCCATGGACAATCCCTGATACGGTGCTCCATAGATCCGCACCTTAAACATGCCCCTATCCATACCCAACACTCACCCTAATGGCATTTCCCATAAACAGTACAAGGTTGCGGCCTAAAAGTAGCAATAGGGGGCCCAACTCTGACTGGCCCATCAACTCTAGCCTTTTTTTTAGGCCTCAAAGTGAACTTGGGGGCTCCCAAACCCTCTTCTTCCTTCCCCTGTCCGACTCACGATTCTGGCGCTCAACGCGTTTCACATCCTCGGCGATCTTCGCCTTTTCTATTAATACAACAAAATCTCGCTCCCTCTGTAGAGCTATCAGAACTCGTAAATCATCTCTAAGGCTGTCCTCAAAACGCACGTAGTGCTCATTACATAAGAATTATCCAAAAAACCTACTTTTATCTAAAAGTCAAGTACAAAAGCGTAAATAATAGTGTGGCCATCCCGAGTCCCTCGCAGCACCGGCCTGCCTAAGGATTACCTACGCAGACAAGTAGAAGATTGAGTTATGAGAACTCAGTGTGTAATCCCTATGTACTAACCAATAAATCATGCAGCGCAAAACGGTCTGGGCCTAAACCCGTATCAGTGGCAATATCAGTGTGGACCTTAGCCCAATTCAGTATAGTATCAGAAATGCATATAGAAATCCTACCCATCCATCCTCTACACCCCACTCCGTCCAACCCTACACTCCATGTGGGGATAAAATTGACCCACCCATCCCTACACTCTAGAATATAGCACCGGTTGCGGTACTAAACAATATATGCAGCAGAGCTACTAGTACAGTACGATTCCTCCAAATTTATCAAACCCACCCCCATGCAACATGTCATGTCGTAATATATACATGAATGCAAAATGTCATGCTCGAATACAGTCAAATAAAGCATAGGGGTATATCAGTTATTCTACCTCTAGGGGTATAACAGTCATTTCATCAGTATGGGGTCTAAGTGTACTTACCGATCCATCAGTAGGCCCACAGTAGTCTTAAGCGACCCATGCGACCATAACAGTTAAACAATGGAAATGGGCCCAAGCCTAGAATATGGCCCATGTGGGCCTTCACACTTATGTGGCCCATTAAACTCTATAATGACCTTGGCATGTGATCTACACAACCTGGCCCACAAAACTTCACACATCCGTTTGGTTTATCCGTGTGTGGCCCATGAGCCCGTGGGACCCACACAGCCCATCTTGGCCTAACATGACCCAAAATGGCCTAGGCCCACAAAATCGCTCGTGGTGGTTTCTACAATCACATGCTCGCGCTTATGCGTTCGGCTCACTACACGAGTGAGCATCACTGGTATAGCGTCAACAGTCGTACATTTTTGGCTTTTGCCGATCTATGCTAATGGCAGTACGATTACACACTTAGTTGTGAAAACGAGCGAATTAATCCATGAGCACCCTAACCTATTACAACAGAAACTTTGGTTAAATACCTAATACACGAGTTGAAAGAATCCCTAATTGAAACTTATTCATAAGATTACTTACTATCGCCTTGCTAGATCCAGCGTGGTCTTAGCCTGCTTAGATTACTGATGAACGTTGATAATAAACTTCTTGATGATTATCTGCAAGAACCGAAACTATTACTCATGTTGCGCAATACATATGGGTTAAAAATTAATGTATATTAGCCTAAAGAAAACGTGAACCCAAAACAGGGGAAAGAACTATTCAGCTAGTACTAAACCAAGCTTAAATATCTCAGTTCCAATCAATCAAAACAAATAGCATTACCTCCGATCAAGAATGCGAGAAAAGGTTCTGATCAGTTTTGAAGCACCTGAGATCTCCTTCACTCCTCGAGAAATACTTAAACTCAAAAAAAGGCCACAACCAAGAAAAATAAGGTAAGAATCGATATCAAAAAAAGAAAAGGAAGAAAAGTTGAAAAGCAAAGGCCACAGTGACTTACTAGACAATAATCAATCAATCAACAGAAAAGGGAGAAGAAGTATTTGGTCTAAGGTATAACTGATTGTGAAAGAAGGAAGATAGAATCCAGAACCTAAAGTGACCAAAGGAAAAGATGAATAAATGAAGAAATCGGTTAGAGCTCAAGAGAAAGGGAGATAGCAAGAATCGGTCAAACAAAAATACAATTACGAGAGAGTTGGGAAGAAAGGGAAGCAAAGAAAGTCGACTAACCCAATTGACTGAAAGGGAAAATAAGGTTGCCAAACAAAATACCCGAAAGATACCAAACAAAAGTCGACAAAAATGAATATGCAGAGAAGCAAAAAGAGAAAAACCTACAACATGGTAACAGCCGAAATGGAGAAAAGACCGACTACACTCAAGTTGAATTCCCTTGTGCACCTAGAGTCCCCAAACGATATCAACACTCTCCTAACTAGGTTCCTCAAATTTCTCAAATAGCACCCTACCCTTCAATCTCCTAACTTTCTTCCCCACCACACTCCTAAATTTTGGCTACACACTTCCCACTCCCCTGAACACTCTCAACCGCCCATGAGCATTAGATTCCTATTGGAAAACAACCTCCTACATGACACTGCAGCAAAAATAAACACCTTATGCGAGCAACAGGATTTGAACTCAAGTCCCTTACCATTGGTGACACGCCACTACCCCTTACACTAACAAGCTTTTTGTGACATATCTTCCCCTCAATTAATTAAGAACCTATCAGCTAGCAGCAAAGATTTAATTTAGTAAAAACCCAAAAATTTTACTAAAGCCCAGGTTTGAACCCAGGACTTCTCCCACTTCCCAGGACCCCTCTAACCAACAACGTAAGCAAGCCAACATGCAACATAACACACAATTTAATCACTAAAGATTTAGGGGGTTACATTAAAATGTTTGTCAGTGTAATAAAATTTTGTGAGCTCGTAATTTTTATTTGATCAAGCTCAAAAAAGGGAAGAGATTTGTTATCGCAAGAAACAAAATGAGACATGAGTTTGAGACTTCAATAAACAGAATGTATCAAGAATATATTTTATTTTCCCGTCAATAAAAGAAAAAGAATCGGTTAGTTATTTTCATAGTTATTCAATGTATCTCATTGAATAAATGAATATCGATGGATATGTGACTTCTCAAAATGAATGAGGACCTACATTTGTTGCTAAAGGGATTTAGCTCATTCATGATAAATTAGTGCGGATGGGTAATCCTGATATAAATCCTCTCAATCATATGTTATGAATTGGATTTAGCCTGGACGGGTAATCCAGATCAAGCTCTTTAGAACATATATCATAAAAAGGATTTAGCCTGGACTAGTAATCCGGTCGTATACATGTGTGGCTCAAGAGTGTACTCTCCGATATAGTGCCCTATGGGTACCATTAGACATGAATTGACAGATTCTAATTCGTACACCTCAAGTGTACCACCTATGTAACCATCGATATTTCAGATAAATTCAACGGGTAAAAATCTTGATATGAAAATATATGGATAAGAATTGAGTTATTACACGTATCCGGCTGAAATACAAATAAATGATGATACATCACATATGTTATATGAAAACATGAGATGATGATATTTGTACATGGACTTTATTTGATAAATATATGTTTATTTTTTATTATAGACTTGTACACCTTGAGTGTACTAATCGTGACCTTGATGTTCTGAGTAATATGAGTAAAGTTTTGATATGAAATGATCTAAACTCGAAATGAACTATTATGAAATTATACTTGAAATAATGAGATGAATTATGCATGTTGAATAAATACATGTTGTTGAAAGCATATGTGCTCAGACACTTGATTGTTGTTGAGCGCATATATGTTTTGATGTTAATATGGAATATATGACTAACAAAGGCAGTGAGAATATGTGTAGGGCTTGAGATCAAACTGATTGATTATGCCTTACATAGTCACCTCAAAATAGAATGAATGGTAAGTTAAGTACCATGTTATACGAACTTACTTAACATTTTATGCTTACTTAGTTTTATTTCCCTGTTTTAAAGTAAATCGAAAGCTCGTTGGATTGCAAGCTCGACAGAGATCTCTCACACTATCCAACGGCCCATGTCGGTACAATATGGTAAAGCAATTCTAGTTACAATGGCATGTATAGGATATATTGGCCATATTAGCATGTAAATGTAAATGATGCTTGTATATAGCCATTGGAATGGCTAATAATGGTTTGTTTTGATATATTTGTAATGTCATACTATGGTAGCTACCTATGTGTTAAGTAGTTTATCTATTATGTCTAACATATGGACTAAACTAAGGCAAGGTTTATGAATATGTATTCGTGTAATGGTATGTCATGTTGAATGATAGAATTTGGTTTAATTTGAATGCTTGGAATGGTTGGTATTAGATGTGTGTTTCAAGTGTAGGTCATGGATGTGATTTTTGGTGAAAAATGAAGCTAGGAATGGCTTTATTTTGTCCGCATTGGCAGACACACAAGCATGTGCCTAAACCGTGTGTGACACACGGTCAAGTACATGGGCGTGTAGTTAGGTCGTGTGTCTACTGCACCCTAAATTTTGATAAACAGAATTCTCAGAATTGATCACACGGGTAAAGACATGGGCATGTGTCTCAGCCGTGTGTGCTACATGGCCTAGAACATGAACGTGTGTCTTGACCGTGTGAAGCCTACACCTAATTTTGAATTGAATTAATTAACCATACGGCTTAGAACACGGGTGTGTGGCATGCCGTGTGCACAAGTTAGATAGTTACACGGGGTCGAACACGGCCTCCAACATAGGCGTCTCCCAGGGTCACACGGGTCTGTCCCTTGGACCACATGGGTGTGTGAGCCTTACATCTTGGAAAAATTTTAAAATTTCGTGAAAAAGTCTTAAAGGTTCCGATTAAGTCCCGACTCATTTCTAATGCTCGTATTGGACTTTGAGGGTCCATTTAAAGGACGTTACGAAATTTTCAGAATTTGAATAGTAACTTGCATGACTTATTTATAAATGTTTCTAAAAGTTTTGATAATGCTCCATAAACCTGTTTCGGTGACGGATACTGGATGGGGGTGTTACATTGAGTGGTATTAGAGCTATGAATTAGTTGGTTCACGGACTGAACGTAGTGTATGTGGAGTCTAGAAATACATGCCATTATATAACCTGTGATAGTGTGATATCTCCCGACTCTGATGAAAAAATTGTTTTACAAATAGACAGAGATGCTTTCCAACCGTGCTAATTCTGATACTGCTGAAAGTGATACACACGTGCCTAAGTAAAAATGTTACTTATAATAAAAGGGGACTTGTAAAGCTATGAAATAAATGTTTTATAATGGACATGTTAATGATAAATGTTAAGTGATATATGTGTTTATTTATGAAAGATGAATTTTGAGGCTTACGATCTCCACCCCCTTACTAGTATAGTTTTATACGATGAAAATTCACAAGATTTGATTAAGTTCATAAGTGTGAAGGAATGGTTCAAAGGCTGAATGATTAATAAAGTAGTCAAAATTGAGAATGAGTTAATAAGTAAAGATGGTATTAAAAGAGATATCAGATTTTTCCAAAGATTATTTTGAATATGTGATGCCATTGTTAAGGAAGAAGATTATTCATGAGTAATCGACTTATCCAGATATGATAATTATAGAATGGATTAGCTGAAAATTCTTCCGAATTGACTCTTTCAGTGAATTGAATAATGTAATATCATTGATGACTTTATTAGTTAGTGGAATAGTAATAAAATTGCAAAGATATGTGAATATAGTTGTTATAATTGAGTATATTACAACAATCTCTTCTGGGTATTCTATATGTATTGTTATTTTTAGAGGCATATGAAATTATGCATGTACAGATGCAATACTTATCATACTGAAAGGCTAGTAAATTATGATAGATGGAATTACTGAAAGTCTTGTTGATTCATGAGTGGTATTGCTCTATTATACTTGGGATTTCTAGTTTATCATGATTGATATAAGATTTGATGATAAGGTTCATATGATATCATTTTCTACTTCTACTGATTGAAGTCCAAAATTGTGAATATGCAAGTTATATTATCTTTATCACAGTTGTTTCTACTGAGTATGCATGATATTACTCTACTGAATTTTCTTTGAGATATCATTAATCTTTTTATTACGTAAATATAGGTTATCTGTGAAAGGTATTCTTTGATCGGAGATAATTATATTTATTATCGTTATAAATATTGACTCGATCATGAGGTATGGTGATAGAGATCATAAATTATAGAAACTGTGTTACTGTATTGGTTATTATTAGGGCCACTTTCAGTTTTCCCTCTTTTAAGTTGAGGTGCACAATTGATGTTGAAATGTTGCTTTATCTATACGGTTGAAATGTCGGTCATATTAATGCACTATGGTTTTAAATTTATCTGATGGTTGTGGCTTTGGAAAAACTCAAAGCTTCAATGTTAATAATGGAAATAGCTACATTGGTGACATACTTATTATAGAAAAGATGTAGGAGTTGAATGGACGATAAATATTAGTAAAGTTTTGACAAGTTGGAAGCTATGTTGATCAAAGTATTAATTCTGGTTCAGCTTGAATTGGGTAAAGAATTTGTTATTACCGTGAAGTATTAATAAATGGAATTAGACTGTGTTTTGATGCAGTAAGGCAAAGTAATAGCCTGTGCTTTCAGACAGTTAAAAACCATATGAAAAGAATTACTTGATATATGATCTAGAATTGACAACTATTGTTTTTGTGTTGAAATCTGGCAACATTACTTGTTTGGTGAAAAATTTCATATATTCACCAATTATAAAAGTTTTAAGTATTTGATGTTGCTAAAAGATTTGACTTCGGGATAGCGTATATGACTTGAATTGTTGAAAGATTATGGTTTGACAATTGTATATCAATTGGAAAGAACGAATGTGGTTACAGATATTCTGAGTAAGAAATCCCTATATACTTTGCAAGCCATGGATACCAATTATGATTGTCTGATAACAGCTTAATTTTAGCTGAGTATAGAGCTAAACTGATGTTTTTATAACAGAACGGTGAAACTCAAAAAAGTGATAATGAGTTGTAAGTTAAATGAATACAGTGTGAAATAATTTTTGATTTAGAATTCCAGAATTGATCTGATAAATGTCTGTCATTCAGAGACAAAGTCTATGTACTAAAGAATTTAGGGCTTGTATAGAAAATTATACATGAATGATCACAACGGTACTATGTCTTTTTAACTGGGGAATGATAAAATGCACAACGATTTGAAAAAAGATGTACTGGTAGCCCGAAATGAAATGTGGTATTTCTGAATTTGTGTTTAAATGTTGGATGTATCAGTAATATAAGGAAGAAACTTTCAGGATGATTATAGCCAGCGAAGATACCGAAATAGAAATAAGACAAAGTTACTATGAACTTTATATCGGGATTATCCTTGTCTATGAAAAAAAAAGATACTATTTGAGCAATTGTTGATTGTTTGACTAAGCCTGTACACTTAATCCTGGCATGGATGGATTTCTCGCTTGATAGGTTGCTTAAATGATCTATTTTTGAAATTGTTAGATTATATGATGTGCTAGTTTCTGTTATGTCCGATAGAGATCTACAATTTAAATTCCGATTCTGAAACAAGTTACAAGAAACTCTGGGTATACAGTTACATTTTAGCTCCATATTTCATTTTTAGACAGATGATCAATCTGAACATATAATTTAGATCTTGGAAGATAGGCTTCAATGTTGTGTACTTGAATTTGAAGGTACCTAAGAAAGGTATTTGCCTTGGGTTGAATTTGCTTATTATAACAGTTAACAGTCAAGTACAAAATTATATTGTTTGAGGCTTTATATGGTCACAAATGTAAAACTTCAGTGTTTTAGACGGAATTTAGTGAGAAAAGATACATATAGCAGGTTTGATTCTTTGAAACCGAAGAAAGATAAAGTGATCTGAGACAATTTAAAAGTAGTATTTGATCATTAGAAATCCGATGTGAATCTGAAATGAAAAGAAATGGAGTTTCAGATTGGCGACAAAATATTTTTGAAAGTTTTGCCATGAAAGAAAATTCTCTAGTTTGGCAGTAAAGGCAAATTAATTCTATGGTTTAATGGGTCATATGAGATCATTGAAAAGAATTAGACCTATTGCGTATTGATTGGTATTATTATCAGAGCTCTACAAAATTCACAATGTTTTATGTGTATATGTATTATGACAATATCGATCAGACCTATCATCTGTTATTTCTCTTATTAAGATTGAAATTCAGCTTGTCATGACTTACAGTGAGTGACTGGTTGAAATTCTGTCATGTGAAGTGAAAGAAACGAAAAATAAAAAGGTAGCTTTAGTAAAAGTTTCTGAAAATGATACGATATAGAGAAAGCTATCTGGGAATCGGATGGAAACACGAGAAAATAATGTCTGAATCTCTTCACTGGTAAAATATTCGAGGACGAAAATTTCTAAAGGGGAGAGAGTTGGCCCAATTTCGGTGAAATCGGAACAGTGGTCTCAATACCACAAATCTGAGCCGAAAAATAAAATTTCCTTTAATTTAAAATATGGTCTGTATTATGATAGACATGCCATGTGAAAATTTTGATAAGAAAATTTTACCGATTATGTGCTTAATTACGAGAAGGACCAAATCGCATAAAATGAAAAAGTTGAATTCTAGAAGCAATAAGGATTAAATAGCTATGGCATTCAAAACTTGAGGTCCTTATATGATAATTAGACTATTAAAGAAAATATTTAGATATTTTGGTATGACTTATCCTTGGAAAATTTAAAAAGGGATAGGGACTAAATTAGAATTTAATTAAATTAATTAATTAAAAAGATGATAAAAGAATTATCATCTTGTTTTTCTCATCTTCTTCCCCAAATAATACATGGAAACCCTAGGAGAGAGAGAAGAAAATTTCATGGCCAAATTGGGTAAGTATTCAAGCCCCGTTTTTAGTAATTTTGATATTTTTGAAACTGGGATAGTCTAATCTATCTATTTGCAGGATTAATTTGAAAAGTTATCAAAGTAAAAAATTTGGTTCATGGATGAAAATGCTGGAAATATGAAATTTATGGTAGAAAATGAAAGGTTGTTGTTAGATAAACAACTTTTACAAAGCAATTTTTTATGGAAACTTGATTTAGGGACTAAAATGAAAAAAGTGATAAAACCCATGGAAAATTCTAAAGTTTGTGAAACGCATGTGCTGTAAATGTAGTATATAAATTTTAGTTAGGCTTGGAATAGGGAGTAAATTGCATAAATTTCATTTTCCGAGGCTAGCGACGAAATGGAAATTTATGGAAAATTTAGGGGCAAAATGGTAATTTTACCTAGGATAAAAATTGAGTCCATGTGAATGTAAAATATGATAAATTGATGTCAAATTTACTCGTATAGACCTAGATAGACCAAATTCGGAGCTAGAACGAGGAAAAGAGGAAAAAGTCAGATTAGTAGATTTTTCGTACACGAACAATTGTCGAGGTAAGTTCGTGTAACTAAATTTTATATATTTTTATGCTTAAATTAAGTGTTGTGCTTGTGAATTGTATAAATATCATGTATGTATATGACGTTGAAAATATACTTGACAAAGCCCAATTAACGAAAATGCCCTATAAAGGATAAATGAGAAAAATAATACTTTTATGCTTGGAGCGAATGTGGAATGTGGAATGTGGAATGTGATCATTTAAATTATAAGAAAGCTATAGATGTATGAAATAATTACATGTCGAGAAATGCTTAAAAATGTTAAATCTAGTTGAATAAATGAATATCGATGGATATGTAATTTCTCGAAATGAATGAGGTCCTGCATTTGTTGCTGACGAGATTTAGCTCAGATGAGTAATCCTATTGACCTCATTCATGAAAAGATTTAGCTAGGACGAGTAATCCTGATATAAATCCTTTCGAGCATATGTTATGAATTGGATTTATCCCGGACGGGTAATCCAGATCAAGCTCTTTAGAGTATATGTCATAAAAAGGATTTAGCCTGGTCAGGTAATCCTGTCGTATACTTGTGTGGCTCGAGAGTGTACTCTCCGATACTGTATCTTATGGGTACGATTGGACATGAATTGACGGATTGTAATTTGTACACCTCAAGTGTACTACCTGTGTAACCATTGATATTTCAGATAAATTCAACGGGGAAAATCTTGATATGAAAAGATATGGATAAGAATTGAGTTATTACACGTATCTGGCTGAAATACAAATAAATGATGATACATGAAATATGATATATGAAAACATGAGATGGTGATATTTGTACATGGACTTTATTTGATAAATATATGTTCATTCTTGAAATCGTGACCTTAATGTTATGAGTAATATGAGTAAAGTTCTGATATGAAATGATCTAAACTCGAAATGAACTATTATGAAATTATACTTGAAATAATGAGATGAATTATGCATGTTGAATGAATATATGTTGTGGAAAGCATATGTGCTTGAAAACTTGATTGTTATTGACCGCATATATGTTTTGATGTTAATATGGAATATATGACTAACAAGGGCAGTGAGAATGTGTGTAAGGCTTGAGATCAAACTGTTGATTATGCCTTACATAGTTACCTCAAAATAGAATGAATGGTAAGTTAAGTACCATGTTATACGAACTTACTAAGCATTTTAGGCTTACTTAGTTTTATTTCCCTGTTTTAGAATAAATCAGAAGCTCGTTAGATTGGAAGCATGACGGAGATCACTTACTCTATCCATCGGCCCATGTCGATATTATATGGTAAAGCAATTATGGTTACAATGGCATGTATAGGATATACTGGCCATATTGGCATGTAAATGTAAATGATGCTTGTAATCTAGCCATTGGAATGGCTAGTAATGGTTAGTTTTGATATATTTTTAATGTCATACAATGTCGGTATTATAGTGTGTGTCTCAGCCATGTGTGCTACACGGCCTAGAACATGGACGTGTGCCTTGGCCGTGTGAAACCTCCACCTAATTTCGAATTGAATTGATTAACCACATGGCCTAGTACATAGGCGTGCGGCATGGCCGTGTGCACAAGTCAGAGAGTTACACGGGGTCGAACATGCCTCCAATATGGGCGTCTCCTAGGGTCAGACAGGCGTGTCCCTTGGACCGCACAGGCGTATGAGCCTTACATCTTGGAAAAATTTTAAAATTTCGCGAAAAATTCTTAGAGTTTTCGATTAAGTCACAACTAGTTTCTAATGTTCATATTGGACCTCGAGGGTCCATTTAAGGGACGTTACAAATGATTTTGGAATTTGAATAGTAATTTGCATGATTTATCTGGAAATGCTTCTGAAAGTTTTGGTAATGCTCTGTAACCCTGTTCCAGCGACGGATACGACTTGGGGGTGTTATAGATATGATGGGTACTTCTACTTCAAGAGTTCGATCTAGAAATTCAAGATCGAATAGGAGTAGAAAATCAAGTAGCTGACCACTTGTCCAGATTGAAGCCGTAAAAAGGGAATTCTCCACTTATACCAATTCATGAGACATTTCTAGATGAACACATACTGAAGGTAAATCATGTCCATAATACCCCTTGGTTTATTGATATTGTTAACTATTTAGCTTGTGGTTTGATGCCGATTGATAAGACGTATCATCAAAAGAAAAAATTTCTTCACGATGTGAAGTACTATTTCTGGGAAGAGCCATATTTATTTAAAAAGTGTGCAGATCAAATGATCAAGAGATGCGTGGTAGAGGATGAAGTACAAAAGATTCTATACCATTGCCACTCAGCTCCGAGCGGGGGACACTTTGGAGGCATACGTACTATGGCTAAGGTATTGCAAGCTGGATTCTTTTGGCCAACACTATTCAAAGATGCATATGCTTATGCAAAGAGTTGTGATCGATGTCAAAGCGTTATAAATGTCACCGATAGAAATGAGATTCCTTGAACAAACATTATTAAGGCAGAATTATTTGATGTTTGGGGTATTGACTTTCTCGATCTTTTCCCTCCGTCTTTTGGTCACAAGTACATATTGGTAGCAGTAGACTATGTGTCTAAAGGAGTTGAGGCTGAGGCATATCCGACAAACGATGCTAAGGTTGTGATGAAGTTTTTGTAGAAGCATGTGTTCACAAGGTTTAGAACCCCAATAGCCATCATCAGTGATGAAAGATCCCATTCAATGAACAAATGGTTGAAATGGTTACTTGACAAACATGAAGTGAAGCACAAGGTTGCCACAGCTTACCATCCGCAGATGAATGGGCAAGCTGAATTGGCAAACAAAGAGATCAAAGGCATACTAGATAAGGTAGTTTGCCCAAACCGACGAGATTGGTCCAAAAGACTGGATGATGCTTTATGGGCTTATTGGATAGCATACAAGGCACCTTTAGGGATGTCACCCTATAGGTTGGTCTTTCGGAAAGCCTGTCATCTGCCCTTTGAGTTAGAGCACAAAGCTTACTAGGCTCTTCAAAAACTTAACTTGGATCTTAAGCTTGCTAAAGAGAAACTGGTGTTCCAACTAAATGATTTAGAAGAATTCTGAATGTTCTCATACGATAATGCCAATTTACTCAAGGAGAGACTTAAGAAATGGCATGACAAGCACATTCAAGTTTGAGAATTTGAAGTAGGTCAGCAAGTCTTGTTATTCAATTCCAAATTAAGGTTCTTTCTAGGTAAGTTGAAATCACGTTGGTCCCACCCATTTACGATTCACCGAGTTTATCCATACAGAGTTGTTGAACTTCAAAGTAAGGGAGGTAATTTTCGAGTCAATGCTCAGCGCTTAAAACATTACTGGGGGGACAAAATTGAACGGGATCAAATTTCGTTCATTTTATTGGATATTTAATATTTCTTGTTTTTCTTTTCAAATAAATGATTTAGGGTATATTTTCAGGATTAGTATGTTTAAATAAATTTTGTCTAGGAGATTGGAATTTAAGCGGGACTGCTTGTGACCCCTCCAATCTTTCCTCAGAATTGATTTTAACATAATCCTCCGAGAAATTATCTCGTAAATGGCAAAATAAATTTTTAGTTTTTCAAATAAAAGGGTCAATTTTGATCCAAGTTTTAAATTGCAACTCAATTTTAAATTTTCTTTAAGTTTAGGTACTTAATTGAATTATTTTCAAATTTTGGTTGTTATTTTGTAAATATTAAAATTAGATGCCTCTTTTGTAAATATTTTCAAAAGGCATATAGAATAAATATTTTTAATTTAATAAAAAAGATGATAATCATTAATAGATAATTATATCCATTATAATATCTATGAATTATTATCAACTTTGCATAAATTAGGATTAGTTTAAAATTTAATCATATTTAATTTAATCAATTTTTATCTTTAATAAATTAATAAAAATAATAATTTAATATGCCTTATATTAATTATTAAATATTGTTAACTTTGTATAGGATTAGAACTTAGAATAATTTAATTATTAAATTGCTTTAAGAATTCTACTTTAATTCCTACTTCTGTCATTATAAAAACCACCAAATTTCTCTATCATTCATCACTCAAACCCCATTCCCACCAAATACCGAATCACCTAGTGCCGCAAGCTTCCAACACTACCTAAATACTCGACATCCTCACCCAATCGGCCAGCAGCCCCATGCCCAACATACGCACCCAGCAGCTGCTCCTTGGTGCCACACTTGCGCACGTCCAGTTCTAGCGCTCGTCAGGCCTGCTCGACATGCCTGCAAGGATCCACTCGCTTAGTGCTACTTACTCCCATGCTACTGCCTGCTCCCACACACATCCGTGTTGTACACCAGCCCCGAACCAACATCCTTAGTCAACAACCCTCCAACCTACCCTAAATTGACCTCTTTTGATCTATAATTATTTTCTTTAGGACTACTTAGTTTTTATAAAAAGGGTGGTAAGACAAATTTTCTCCTAAATTCTAATTTTATTTAATTATTTAATTTTTCAATTTATTGAATTATTAATAGTTTATACTAATTAAATTTTTGAGAAAAATTGTTTCAATCTTATGTTCAGGTTAATCATGCCGTGCAAGAGAACTCGTGCCTCTACCCAAATTGACGAATCACAAAACAAACTCTACTGTGACGAAGCCAAAGCGAGATATGAAAGTATTTTCAAGAATTAATAGATACATCCAGAGAAAGGCTTTACACTGAAAGAAAGCAATTATATCGATTTCATGGTGCGTATTCGTCAGGTTGCTGAAACTCTAAATTGGGAGTTATTTTGTGAGAAAAGACCTAGTGTGGATGAGAAATTAGTTCGTGAATTTTATGCTAAGTTTCTGTTCGTGGAACCAAGATACCAATAACCTCAAACACTATTAATGAATTCTTTGAATTACCTAATTTTGAAAACTACGAATATTCTTCCTTGATGAGCAATATTGAGCCTGAAAATCTACAAGAAATTCTCGAGGAACTTACAGTTCCAGGTTCTAAGTGGACTGTGTCAAAGTAAGGAATTCACACTTGTCGAAGAGAATATTTGACACCACTCGCGAAGGTATGGTTCTATTTCATTCGATTCAGCCTTATGCCTATTTCACATGGGACTATAATTTCATTAGAGCGAATGGTCTTATTATACTTGATTTTAACTGGAAATTCCATTGATGTGGGAAAAATCATCCTGAGAGAAATGTGGATAAGGTAGAACCAATGGAACCAGAAGCCAAACCTAATGTCGGAACTTCAATATTCAGAACTCAATCCCCTTGCCCAGATCTTCAAGACGAGCTATCAAAGTTGATGGACATAATGCAACATATGTAGTGGCGCAACAAGCTTACTGGAGATATTCAAAAATAAGGGATGACTTAATGAGAAGTGCTCTTACGAAAGTATACAATAACCCATTTATTTTTGTGCCTGAGTTTCCAGATTTCATATTTGAACCATGGAGCCCACTATCGAATAAGGAGCGTAGTGATTCATGCAAAGATGATGGAGCAAAAGATGAGTTGAATTCAAAAGGATCTACAAATAAATAGAAATGGGGGATCTTGACTTTATTTTATTTTTATTCTCAAGTTATTTTAGGATTAAGTTTAATTAGGAATTTTTAATTTCGCATAATAAAACAAGATGTGGAAATCATTAATAAAAATGAACAAGTTGCAAAGTATAAAGTGTGGCAATAGATATATACATGTCTAGGATTGGATTTAGAGAGGGCTTGGTACTTAAACAGTTAAATTTCGCATAATACCTGGTGTATAGTATCTATTCACTTTTAACAATGAGAACATTGTTCACCTTAAGTAAGGGGACTGAAAAATTGAAATTATTTCCACTCGGAATAAATTTTTCTTTCAGTTATGATTAGGATATATTTTGTTCAATAATTTGAAATTTTTTTAAGTACGCTAAACTTCAGTATAAATAAAGTTCGATTATTTAAATAATTGTTATGTTAGCTTAATAATGACATAAATGTATTTTTAATAAAGCATGCAAATCGTACCATAAAATTTTTAGTTCCTTAGGAAAGTTAGGCATGCATGAAAGTTTAAGTCTCTAAAATTAACTTCATAGTTTCTTGAGGCGAAACCCTAGGAAGCATGAGAAGTTGAAAATGATTTAGGCAACTTTTGTTTCGACCATTTGAGCCTTTCAAGTCAACCATGATGAATTTTATCCTTTGAAACCCAACTTTGAGACTATATGCCCTAATTTTATTTGAGCCCTTGCAATATTTAGCCATCACTTCTCTTTTAATTATTTTTAAATTATCCCAAACACTAGACTCAGTACTATTTAGAATATTCTTTGAAAGTAAGTTTGGGGGAGTTGAAAAGAAGTATCGAATGCTTAAAAAATTGTAGTACAAACAATAAAATGCTCGTAAAAAAAATAGCATGTGAAAGAAAAGTAAGTTGATGTATTGAAGGTAAATATTCCGAAGTTCTGATTGAAGTTGAGTCTAGGGTTTTTCTAGCCTAAAATTTATCTTTTACCTACCCTTAGCCTAGCCACGTTACAACCTTGTTAAAGACCTACTGATTCAAGTTTTTATGCTACCTACATTAGTGGAGAGAAATTGCTAAGTTCAACATATGAAGGCATAAGTTAAACTTAATGATTGCAGTTTAATCTTGAATACGGGAATAAAAATTAGATTGGTAAGGATTAACATGTCTTTATTAGGAAACATTTTAGTCTAATATTTTCTATCATAAGAATGATTGGGATTAATTTGAATGATATGCATACATAAGTAGCATAGATATCAAATTTCTTGTTCTTGAGCATAAGTATACCAAATTCATGATTGTAGGGAAGAATGTTGTTTTGAAGGAATTTTTCAAAGGTGTTTCCAAGAAATTCTTTTCAAATTTGTGCATTACACGGGATGAGCAATGAATTAAGTTTGGGGGTGTGGAACACGAAAATATACACACGTTTTCATGCCCTTTTTAACTCAAGTTCATTCAAGTTTGGTAAAATTCTTGTCGAAAAATATATAATTACTATAAAATAATTATTTTGTACTTAAATTATTCACATAATGAATTTTAATTAATTTTATAATTAATTTTGATTATTTTCGATAGATTTGCACAAAGGGCGAAAAATAATTCGGCAGACACTACTAGAAGCGCAAAACCGAGAAGCAATTTTGAAGCATCAAGGAGAATTAATTATTGAGCTTAAGACGGTCCAAATTATGCGTATTAATTCATAATATAATTAATTTTAATTTATATCCAATTTAATTTGGGTTACATAAATTATTATTAATTAATTATGAAAAGTGGCCTAATTGAGCTGAACCGAGAAGAAACTGAAACAACCGATTATTGGGAAGCCCAAAACCGTCCCACATGCTGACCCAATAAGCTTGTTTGGCTGATTAATTAGCTTTCAAAATAGCCCTTGAAGACTTCTTCAAATTGCAAACAAACCTCTCCACTATTTGTGCCCTTCTAGATTTGCCCCTACCTTAATATAGAAAGTTTGAAAGCTTCAAACTTGCCACATGTGTGGCCGACCATGGGAGAGCTCTTTGGCTACTAATTTTGGATATTTTTAGCAGCCCTCTCAACCTATGAAAACCCCCCTTGGCTGCTCATTTGAAACACACCTCAACTTTCTCATCTCTTCTCTTCTCTCTCAATTTTGTCTCTTCATTTCCCATCCATTTTTCTTTATTCTCTTGCCAATTTCACCTCTTGAAAAAGAATTATTCATACACCATTTTGAGAAGCATTGAAGTGTACGTAGCAGCCTTGGTTTGACATGAACAAGTGGAGAAGGAAAAGTGGAGCAAACCAGTCAAGCCACGGAGAAACACTGGATTTGATTCTTGTTTCCTATCCTATTAATTTTTGTTGTTGTTTTATGAACATATCTATGAATATTTTTTTTATGTTGAAATGTTTAACTTAATTGACGTGGCTTAAATTTAATTCATGTTAGGTTGATTGCATTTCATCTACTTAATTTATTAAAATTGTGTTTGTGTTGTTATAGGCCTCGGTAAGATGTTTGATTAAGTAAACCATGACTAAGTTATTCTTGCATTACAATTGTAAGGTAACTAATGAATTAATTATTTAAATGGATTGAAATTGTAATTAATTGACATGATACTTAATCAGTGCATGTTTAATCATCTAAGGTAGCTAAGGGTTAAATTAATAACGGTATCTAAAGATATATTTGCCTTGCATAACTTGCAAGATTATTGTGATTAAACTATTTCAAGGTCGAAATACATTGCTACCTCACATAATCTTTTATGTGCTTATGAGATTGAATTGATTGTTTGAATTGGCATAGAGATATGTACAAGAGATTATTTTAATCTCATAAGTATGTATGTGCATTAACACATTTGCCTATTAAAATCTGTTTAATCGGTTGAATTGACATAATGATATAGTCAAGAGATTAATGGATTTTGGTACGTAAGTATGTTCATAAGTTAGCAAATTATCGAGTTGCTGTGAATTTATTCGTAACAACATAAACATGAGTTTAATAATTCTAAGTTAAGAAATGTGTTTAATCTAACACAAATATGTCATCTTGATTAAATCAGCTTTTGAAATCGTGCATTTATTTTATTTTATTTATTTACTTTATTTTCTATCTTTTAATCACTTTTCAAATCAAAATTTTTTTTCTTCACCAAGTTTTTTAAATTGCATTTATAAATAAATCTTTTCACAGTCCTGTGGGTACGATAGCTCGACATTTACTTGTCACTTTATTACTTGTTGTGATTGTGTACACTTGCACATTTCTGTCGTTCCAACTACCCGTAGAAACTATCAACTATCTTTAATGGTTTCTATCACCTCTGTCTGATTTAAAGCTTGATCTTCAACTACCACAAGATTTTTTTAATCTTTTGGGTTGTATATTTGAACTAGTAGCTCCAGTATGTCTTCCAACTAGACCAGTATTCTCAGTCTTTTTATCAAGACCCAATACTTGTTCAACCATTTTTGCCCTCTCAACTAAATTTGCAAATTCAGTGATTCTATGTGATACCAATTGCACTCGTAATTCATCACATAGACCCCATAAAAATTGCTTGCAATTGTCAGCTTCTGTAGGCACTGTAACACCCTTCGCCCGTATCCCTCGTCGGAACAGGGTTCGAGGTGCTACCAGATTTAAACTCATCCATTTATATAAAACCAGACCGTAAAAATTTTTGATCAATTTTAAACTTTTCATACACACGTATATTATCCTTTAATCGGGCTTACAAGGCCCAAAATATTCATGAGGCATTATTAAATATTTACCAATATCTTAGTCTTATATCATTTACTTACTCAACTTTACAACCCTATACATGCCATAGACTCGAAACACTAAGATTTATTTACGCCGATAGCGTAGACTTGACAATGTGATAATATCTCTGACGGCCTCCAACCCGAGCTAACCTGGAAACCCTAGGGAATATGGGAAAGAAAAGGGGAGTAAGCTTTACGCTTAGTAAGTTCATAAGAAAACAATAAGCAACTCATTAACAAGTTTTGTCAATGTTTACAACATAATCACAAATTCACTACAAGTTGTCTTCCTGAGCAATAGTCACTAAATTATTTATCTTCCATCCATAAAATTTTCAGAATTTTAGGTTTGGCCAATCAATACCATATTTTTCTTAAAGTTTCCCCTGTTTAACTGTTTGACTAATTTAACCACTCTTCACTACGAATCAAATTTCTCATTGTACAGAATTCAAAATATGTTCTATTTGATTTCATTTGAAACTAGACTAATTAAGGAGTCTAAGCATATAAATTTTATCTTATAACCATTTTTGTAAAAATTATAATGATTTTCTAAAAATAGAACAGGGGACCCCGAAGTCATTTGACTCTATCCCACGCCACTTCAAATATCTCATTATCAGCAATTCTTTTGCTTACACAGTTTCTTTTATAAGAAACTAGACTCATTAAGCTTTAATTACATAATTTATTAAGCTTCTAACTCAACTCCAACAATTTATGGTGATTTTCCAAAATCACGTTCTTCTTTGTTGTCCCAAGCGATTTATTACAAATTTACTCTTTCACACATTCTTTGCATTCACATTATTTAAACATGTATATCACCAATCAATTTCATCACATATCTATAATTTCACTCAAGCATAATCTCAATACAATACATCATGCTCAATGATTCGCACACAATCGCACAATCGTTCAAATTAGCAATTATAAGATGATTCCGCACATAGTCCACCCTTATCGATAATTTACGATGGTTTTGCCCTTACTCACATATATGACATAGGCATTTTCACCTATGCTTCTCATTTCACACTCATGATTCAATTCCAATCGATCTAACATGCATAAGAATATATCACATACCTGGCCAACTTAATGTATTGAACAAATTCAATTGCCGATTTAACACAAGGTCTCATAGTCTTAGACTTTTATCAAATCACCGGCATTTAGCCTGCTAGGTTTTAAACCCGATAATATTATTCACCAGCTTAAAGCTTGCTAGGCTCAAAGCCCAAATATCACCATAATTAGTCGTCTCATAAACAATTTATATAATATAGCATGTATACCTGTTCACTTTGCTCTATTTAATCATTCAATCACAATTTATAATTTCCCTTTGAATCATTCGATATTTTGCACACTAAGTGTCATTCTCAATATCTCGCACACTAAGTGCCATTCTCAATATTTCGTACACTAAGTGCCATTCTCAATATTTCGTACACTAAGCACCATATTTGATTGCCCCGCACACTAAGTGCCACATTTTGTCGATATGTCATCAGACGTTAAAATAATCACTTATATACAATTTATACGATATTAAAGCATTAGAAACATAAATTTAACAATGCTTATTGCATACGAACTTACCTCGTTCGCGGTAACGATAAATTAGATCGACGAATCCGATACTTCATTTTTCCCTCGATATAGACTCGTACGAGGCTTAACTTGATCTAATCAATCAAATTCAACTATTACAATTCAGATTCTATTCATTTTAACTCAATTTCATATTTTGGTAAAATTACTATTTTACCCCTAAAGTTTTACTTTTATTCAATTTAGTCACTGAGCTCAAAAAAATGCAAATTAACTATTTTTAACCATAATTAAGCTTAACCGAATATTCATGGTATTAAAACAGCCCATAAATTACTTTATGAAAAATTACATTTTGCCTCGATATTTCAACTTCTTTACAATTTAGTCCCTAAGCTCGAAAAATTAAATTCATTCAATTTTGGCCAAACCCATGCCTAGACAAATTTACTACTACTTCATAACAGCCCATATTTTCATTTATTCACACTTTCAACCACATAATTTCAATAATTCACAATTTAATCCAAAATTGACATTTTACCAAAATTCACTTTACAAAACATGTATATCCAACAACAATAATTTATTTTCCATCATCAACTATCAAAATACTCATGCACTCAACAATGGCAACATTCAAATACTTTAACAGCTTTTGAAATCGGAGATACGGGCTAGCTAGAATCTGAAGCAACGATCTCAAAAACATAAAATTATCAAAACCGAACACAAAAATATACCTAAATCACTTCATGCAAATGCGAAACTAAGGAAGCTTCAATGGCTTTCTTTTCTCCTCCATATTCGGCCAAGAGATAAAATTTGCATGGCCATTTTATGTTTTATTTTTATTTAATACATTTTAATATTCCATTTACCTTTTTGTCCTTTATAATAATACATAATTTCATATATGCCAAACCACCAATCTCCACTATCATAAAGTAATGGTTTAATTGATAAATAGGGACTTATACTTTAGTAAATCATGGAAAATAAACACTTAAACAATTAGAATGTAACTTTTTCATTTTATGCGATTTAGTTCTTTTTGCTTAATTAACTATCGAAACGATAAAATTTTTCAACGAAACTTTAATACCATCTTTTTGCCACTCCGTAAATATTTATAAAAATATTTATGACTCGGTTTATATAAATGAGGTCCCGATACGTCATTTCCTAGACCCACTTGACCTTAGGGTCATACCACTTGAACTTAATAAATCACTTATAAAACAAATATCACAATATCAAAAACATTTTTAAAATCACAATTAACTCGTAAATATTAAATATAATATTTACAAACCACTCATCGGATTTGGTGGCCCTGAAACCACTGTTCCTATTAACCCTAAAAATAGGCTGTTACAACTCTTCCCCCCTTAGGGATTTTCGTCCCCGAAAATCTTACCAAAGAATAAATTAGTGATTTTCTTTCACCAACCTCAACAATTTTTCACCTAGCCTCAGATTTCTCAACTTTTCAATCTCATGAGCTAAGATTATGATCTGCTCTTTGCTATACATCATAACAAGCTGAGTTTCTACTTTTGTAAGAGATACTATAGATAAAGGATCTTATTTGTATCATCTCATCATATATATAAGAAACACATTACGGTTATTCTCAAGTTCTGATAATAATCTCATTTAGTCCGATGAATTGCGAACTCAACTTCTCTTTATAGCTAAATCGAGAAATTCTATTCCCACTATAATACTTTCACAAATATTCAATTTTCTAATTGAAAATTCAATGTTTTTACGCATCAAGCCCACATATATTTTCTGTAAATCTGAAACTGTTTTTAGACGGTCATGAATTACTTTCATTTCCCTTCAGTCTTTCCAATCACATCGACCCTGAAATTCTTTTTATAAAAATTCAATTCAATACAACGAAGTTCAGTAATTGCAACCATACCACACTCATACAATGCTATCTTAACATTCATCTCATAACTATTATTATTATATGCAAACTTAACCAACAATAAATGTCTTTCTCAGTTGCTTTCAAGTTCTAGAACACAGTGTTATGAAGTAATTCCATACCCAAAGCTCATAGTAGTTTATTTTAGTAACACGATATAATCCTCGTGTCTCCATTTGAACAATGAAAACTAGCACTCTTTTAGTACTCCCGTGCGGACGGATAATTACCATCGTGTCTTTGGATGTCACAATTGTTGTAAAATCTCGGATTTCTCAATACATGAACTCTATCTCGACATAACGAACAATTGTAGGTTCCAATCGAAATTCTAAATCAGAAATCAATTTACGTTGTACCCTTTTTAACTTGTAATTCACTGACACACCTCTTAACCTCACAAATTTGCTAATTAAACATCAATCTAGTTTCTAGCTCAGCCAATAACTACTCATCATTTGATAAGATTAATCACATGATTATCGGCCGTAAAACACATAAAGATTCTCGCTTAGAACCCCAGAGACTATAATCATTGGTCCAGATTGATAATCAATCGCTGACTCATAATCTTTCTGTAACACCCCGAACCCGAGACCGTTGCCGGTGTCGGACACGAGGGGTTAACAAGCCAAAACCACTTATGGAACCGACCAATTTGACATTTCCAGGCAAGCTGGAAAACTGCGTCGCTGTCGCCTTAAAAAGCGTATCTCGAGTTTCACAACTCAGAAACTGATTCCGTAAATTTTCCCTGAATTTAGACTCATATATCCATCCATGGATTTATTTCTAGAATTTTTGGTCAGGCCAATTGGTACAGTTTATTAGTTAAATTCACCCATGTTACAGGGGTCGACTACACTGACCTTCCCACGTTACAACTTGAATATCTCTCTGTACAGGGTTTCAATACTGATGCGTTTGTTTCTAATGAAACTAGACTCAAAAAAGAATCTGCACATATAAGGCATGACTTCTAATTCATTCTGGATAATTTATGGTAAATTTTCAAAGTCACGACAGGGGACCCAGAAACCGTTCTGGACCTGTCTCACGAGAACTTTTTATATCTCTCGGTATACTGTTCATATGATCGTTTTGTTACTTTCATATGAAAATAGACTCGTCAAGGTTCGATCGCATAATTTATTCACTAATTAACACCATTCCTACAAATTTTGGTGATTTTCCACATCCACATCACTGCAGCTGGCAGCATCTGTTTTTAAGGTAGGCTTTACCTATATTGTAGTTCCCATGGACCAACTATAGTCTAGTCATACTTAGGTCCAACATATGATCATATTTAGCCATTCCAATGGCTGATCATGTGACCAACTCTCTCATTCCAAACCATAATCACATCATGAAACCAAATATAATTACAAACCACATATGGTCAAATTCCATACTCCACTTTTACGAACCATTTTCGCATGGCGCACACATATACATCACAAGTACTTAAAACAACCGAGAGTAGTCCTATACATGCCATATCCAAAACTCAACTAAAGGAGTACCAAAAGGGCTTTGATAGTGTGGTTGACTTCAACTTCTATGATCCCGAATCCGATCGCTAACGAGCAAAATCTATAAGCAGAGAAACAAAGAAGCGGAGTAAGCAATTTATGCTTAGTAAGTTTGAGCCATAATATACACACAACCAAAGAATAGCATTCAAGTAGCTAAACAATAATTCATATGCACAATTTCTCAAAGACATGCTTACTTCACAATCCCAACTCTTATATCCATACACAAATAACGGCCTAGTTAATGCCGATAGCTCATTTATCATTAGAGCGAATATTCATACGCACTTACTCATAGTGTGCGAAGCACACAAAACATACCTTGTTGTTGGGAATTTCATAAGTGCATTAACTGAAAATTTTCCAGCAAGTTCAAAGTTCTCGAATCACATACCTTGGAGTTTATCCGGATATAGCTACTCGTTCAAACGCCGGGACATAGCCCGATTATGGTAACCGCACAAAGGCCTTGGGACTTAACCGGATATCACAATTTGCACAATTGCCTTGGGCTTAGCCCGGATATCATAACTTCGCACAATTGCCTTGGGCTTAGCCCGGTATCACAATTGCACAATTGCCTTCGGCTTAGCCCGGATATCACTCGAACATTCATACACATCTTTGTTTCAATTTCATAACACAACTTTTATGCACAATTCCTTAGCAAAATATCATTTTGGCTCAATGGCCACATACAAAGGCACAAATTCGATTGCTCATTACTTCATTCAATCGAATCAAAATCTAAGTTTCGATACTCGAAAACTTACCTTGGAGATTACCGAGCGCTTCCAACGGCTATTCAATCACCTTTTCTTTTCCTTTATTGGAGCTAGTTCCCTTTGCTCTTGAGCTTAATGTTAACAAATAAATTGATTTAATCGTTTTGAATATCAAAGGGAATCCAAGGTACTTAGCCCTTATAAGGCCGCATACACTTACATCCACATACTTAAGCTCAATAATTATAACATAGCATCAAGCACTCATATGGCCGATTATACTTAGTCATACTTGCACAAATCAACAATAAATTTTGAGATTTTTACACCATATAAGTACTAGGCCGAATATACATGCAAGTTTCACAAACATTCTTCAACCATTTCTTCTTTAAACAAACATATTTATCATTTACTTCATAACCAAATCATCATGTGCAAACACATATACACATATAGGTGCAAGGCCGAATTCCAAGGTGTTCATAACCATCCAAAGCACAAAGTTTAGCTAACATGCAAGAAACATAAACCATGCTCATGAGCATGCCATGGCCAAATACCTCACACACCATACTCCTTTTAAATTTTTGGTCATGGTTAAACAAAGGACTCAATGCCCTACTCAAGAATACTAAAAAGAAATTTCAAGAGTAGTCAATCCATCATTGCATGCATCATCATCAAGCTTCACATTTAGCATGCAATGGCTTTATCACAATATCAACTTTGACCAAATACCACTTCCATGGCATAACAAGGATTTGAACCATGGGTAACATGAACATCAAGTTGGCAACTAAAACATGCATGAATCTCATGACACAACCTCATACATACCTTAATCTTGATGCAAGTTTAGCCAAATCTCCTTCTAGATCTCTTCTAAACAAAGAAAATGAAGCAAAAATCTCTTCTTCCTCTTAGTATTTTCGGCCAAAAAGGAGAGAACAAGGATGAACAAATTTTTTTTGTTTTCTTTCTTGGTTGCACGGCAATGGGGGGGAATGCTACACTCTCACACACATTTTTTTTTATTTCTCTTCCCACATCTAATTATTAATCATTTCTTTCATGCTCCATTAACAAAACATGTTTCAACATGTTTTCTTTGCCCATAAACCATGTCATGGCCGCCACCACCTATAAAGGGAATTTGACATGCAAGTCCATTGTTTTGCATGCATGCTTTAATTAGTCATCACACATTTCCCTATCGTACTTTCAAAGTTCACTACTAAGTCCTTTCTAGTGGAATTCACCTTTATAACACTAAATCAATCATCAAAAATGTCACACATGAGCACACACATATTATAGGCATCAAAATAAATTTTAAATTATTTTTATGCCTCGGTTTTGTTGTCCCGAAACCACATTCCGACTAGGGTCAATTTTGGGCTGTCACAACTCTCCCCCACTTAAGAAATTTTCGTCCCCGAAAATCTTACCGGTAAATAGGGTTGGGTATCGCTCTTTCATAGAGTTCTCGGTTTCCCAAGTAGCTTCTTCTATCCCGTGTTTGAGCCATAACACTTTCACTAGCGGAACCCACTTGTTTCGCAACTCTTTCACTTCACGTGATAGGATACGAATCGGTTCTTCCTCATAACTCATATTGGCTTAAATTTCAACCTCTGATGGACTAATCACGTGTGATGGATCAGATCTATAGCGTCGAAGCATCGAAACATGAAAGACATCGTGAATCTTTTCGAGTTCATGGGGCAAAATCAAACGATATGCAACTGGACCGACTCGCTCGGATATCTCATATGGCCCAATGAACCTTGGGCTCAACTTGCCCTTACGGCCGAATCTGAGTATCTTTTTCCAAGGCGAAACCTTGAGAAACACTTTATCCCCACCTGATGCTCGATGTCTTTACGCTTCAGATCCGCGTACGACTTCTGACGGTCGGAGGCTATCTTCAGACTTTCACGGATTACTTTCACTTTCTGTTCAGCATCTCTAATCAAATCCACCCCAAAAATTTTGCTTTCACCGAGCTCAGTCCAAAACAATGGTGTACGGCATTTACGACCGTACAAAGCCTCGTAGGGTGCCATCTTAATACTTGATTGAAAGCTGTTGTTGTAAGCGAATTCAATCAAAGGCAAATACCGTTCCTATGAACCACTGAACTCGAGGATGCAACATCTCAACATATCCTCAAGTATCTGAATTATCCGCTCGGATTGACCATCGGTTTGGGGGTGAAAGGCGGTCTTTGAAATGCAACTTGGTACCCAAAGCTTCTTGCAACTTTTTCCAAAATCGTGAGGTAAATCTCGGATCTCTATCCGACACGATGGAAATAGGCACCCGTGTAATCTCACTGTCGAGAAGCGTCTGATTCGGCTAGTTTGTCCATTGAAAAATCCGTGCGTCTGGGGACAAAGTGAGTGACTTAGTCAATCTATCTACCACGACCCAAACCGCATCCTTCTTACTCGCGATAATGGCGGTCCGGATACAAAGTCCATTGTGACTCGATCCCATTTCCACTCGGTATCGTGATCGGTGAAGTAATCCTGAAGGCACTTGATGTTCCGCTTTCACTTGTTGACATATTAAACATCTCGAAACAAAGTCAGAGATGTCTCGTTTCATACCATGCCACCAAAACCGACGTTTCAAATCGTTGTACATCTTCGTACTCCCCGGGTGGATCGCCATTCGGCTACAATGGGCTTCATTTAGTATTATCGAAATAAGTTCCGAATTCTTTGGAACACACAGACGACTCCTGAACCTCAAACAATCGTCATCATCGATCTGAAACTCCGATTCCTTGTTCGGAACACACTCGGCCCGTTTTGCAACCAACTCATTGTCGACCTTCTGAGCTTCACAAATTTGATGTATCAACAATGGTTTGGCTTTCAATTCAGCTACTAACACGTTGTCGGATCGAACGGACAAGTGCACATTCATCGCTCGTAAAGCGAATAATGATTTACGACTCAAGGCATCCGCAACCACATTCGCCTTTCCCGGGTGATAGTCAATGACCAGCTCATAATCCTTTAACAGCTCGAGCCAACGTCTTTGCCGCAGATTTAAGTCTCTTTGAGTCATCAAATATTTGAGACTTTGTGATCCGAATACACATGCACTTCTCACCAAATAAGTAATGTCGCCAAATCTTTAAAGGCGAATACGATGGCGACCAATTCGAGATCATGGGTGGGATAATTTTTCTCATGTGGCTTTAATTGCCTCGGCGCATAGGCCACAACTCGACCTTCTTGCATCAATACACAACCTAACCCAAGTAGGGAGGCGTCACTATAGATGACAAACTCTTTGCCGATTCGGGTTGCACTAGAATTGGGCCTTTAGTCAAATAAGTTTTGATTGATCGAAACTTTTCGACATTTCTCCGACCATTCGAACCTTCGTCCTTTTGGAGTAAGCCGTCATTGGCGTGGCTATCGTTGAGAAACCTTTACAAATCGTCGGTAATAACTTGCCAAATTTCAAAAAGCTCGAACCTCGGTAATATTTCTCGGAGGCTTCAGTTAAGTATGGCTGAAATTTTGTTTGGGTCGACTCGAATGCCCGATCTGAGATATCACATGCCCCAAGAAGCTAACCTCTCTTAACCGAACTCACACTTCTTGAACTTAGCATATAATTGCTTATCCCGTAGAATTTGCAGCACTAACCTCGGTGTTCAGCATGTTCGGTCTCATTTCTTGAATAGACCAAGATGTCATCAATGAACACGACTACGAACCGATCCAAATATGGTGCGAAGATCCGATTCATCAAATTCATAAATACCGCAGGGCATTAGTAAGCCCAAACGGCATCACTAGGAACTCGTAGTGACCATATCTCGATTCGAAGGCGGTCTTGGTGCGTCCGAATCTCAAATTCATGAATCGATAATAGCCCGATCTCAAATCTATTTTCGAGAACACCGAGGCTCCTTCAGTTGATCGAACAAATTGTCGATCTGTGATAGCGGATATTTGTTCTTTATCGTCGCTTTATTAAGTCGACGATAGTCGATGCACAACCTCATGGTTCCATCCTTCTTTTCACAAACAACAACGGCGCACCCCAAGGTGAAAAACTTCGGACGAGCAAAACCTCTATCCACCAATTCTTGCAACCGAGCTTTCAACTCCTTTAATTACATTGGTGCCATACGATACGGAGCTATCGAAATTGGAGTGGTACCGGTACCAATTCGATGCCAAACTCTATTTCCGAACAAGTGGTAAACTCGGCAATTCTTGAGGAAAACATCCGGTATTCACAAACCAGCGCACAGATTCGGGTTTCTTTTCGACTCCTTGTCATCGAGCACATCGCAAGGTACGCTGGCGCCTTTTCTTACATATTTACGGGCCAACATTGTTGAAATTACGGTGGCAACCCTTTAAGTCCGTAGACTCAACCCGAATTATCTCGTTATTCGCGCACCTCGGATCGATAGTCTTGCTTTTGCAATTTACAACCGCATCGTGCATGGTCAACCAATCCAAACCAAGAATAACGTCGAATTCGTCGAACGGAAAAAGCATCAAGTCCGCGGAAAACAAAAACCTCGAAATACTAGGGGACTTTTCTTACACACTTTGTTGACAAGCACGTAATGACCCAAGGGTTTGACACCGAATTACAAACTCGATGAGACTCAATAGGCAAAGTCTTCTTTGGATGCTAAGGTTTCGCATATATAAGAATGAGTAGAACCGGGGTCAATCAAAGCAATCACATTAGTATCGAAAAGAGTGAAAGTACCGGTAATGACATCGGTGAGGCGACATCCTCGCGTCTTGGCGTATGGTATAAGTCCTAGCAGAGCACGAGCCTCGGGTCTTGTTGTAGCATCTCTCGACCCTCTCGACCGCCACTAGCATTGCCCGTATTTGGATGGCCTACTTGAGCGATGGTAGCACCGGGTTTCCACTCGACTTACATTTTGTTCAAGCAACCTCGGGCAATCCTTGATAAAGTGGTCGGCCGATCCACACTTATAGCAGAGGCGATCACGAACCTCTGACTCCCCGAATGCCATTTGCCACAATGTCGACACTCCATTTGGTTTCGATGATCATTCCCAACAGGAGACCAAGTGCCTCGTATACCCATTGTGGGGTCGATCACGATCTCGTCTAAAAGGCACAAGCCCTCTAGACCGGCTCACATCTTCTTGAAATCTCTTGATGCTGTTGAAGAGACTTTCTCGAGGACCTTTTCGAAATTCTCCGGTTCCCACATCAACTTTTTGATTCTCCTTTCTAAGCTCTTGACTTTACAAGCTCGCTCAACAAGTACTACGAACTCGTATTTCGAGAATGCCAACAAACATCCTTATATCATCATTCAGCCCATCCTCAGCGCGTTTACATAATAGCTTCGGACGAAACACATTCGGCGTATCTCTGAGTCTAACAAATTTTCGCTCGTAGTCGAGAACGGACATAGAGCCTTGCTTAAGATCAAGAAATTCCTTTCGTTTTGGTCGATGAATCTCGATGATATACTTCTTTCGAACTCGGTTTGGAAAAACTCCCAAGTTACTTGCTCCTAGGCACAACCGAAGTTAGAGTACTCCACCAATAGTAGGCTAAATCGCGTAGCAAGGAGATAGTACACTTTAAGCACTCATCGGTGTACAAGATAGCTCATCGAGCACCGGATTGTGTTGTCCAACCAAAATTCAGCTTGCTCGGCATCGTCGTCATCCGTAGCTTTAAATTCAGTGGCCCCATGTTTTCGAATCACATCGATTGGGGCTTACTTGACCTTACTTAGTCGATTCTTGGAGGTATTGTAGGTGCGGGGTTGCGTTTGTCGGGAATGGAGGTTGTGGAACAGTAGTGTTAGTTCGAATGTATTGGTTAAACCAATCATTCATCACACTATAAAAGGCTTGCCTAGCCTCATCATTCGGATTCTGGCCATAGGTTGAAAGTCCATGGTATTTGTCCCTTGCGCGGAGCAGCGCCACACTCTCCACATCATCAGCTATTGCTCGGTTGGGATCGGGATCCATTGCTATAAACAAACACAAAGTCAAATTGTCAGAAATCACCACACTATCAAATCATCATTTAATGGCATGTATAGCTAGACCCCAAACATATCACGGTAGTCCTAGAATTGACTAAACCGTAGCTCTGATACCAATAAAATTGTAACACCCCGAACCCGAGACCGTTTCCGGTGTCAGACACGAGGGGTTAACAAGCCAAAACCACTTATGGCACCGACCAATTTGACATTTCCAGGCAAGCTGGAAAACTGCGTCGCTGTCGACTTAAAAAGCGTATCTCGAGTTTCACAACTCGGAAACTGATTCCGTAAATTTTCCCTGAATTTAGACTCATATATCCACCCATGGATTTATTTCTAGAATTTTTGGTTGGTCCAATTGGTACAGTTTATTAGTTAAACTCACCCATGTTATAGGGGTCGACTACACTGACCTTCGCGTGTTACAACTTGAATATCTCTCTGTACAGGGTTTCAATACTGATGCCATTTGTTTCTAATGAAACGAGACTCAAAAAGGAATCTTCACATATAAGGCATGACTTCTAATTCATTCTGGATAATTTATGGTAAATTTTCAAAGTCACAACAGGGGACCCAGAAACCGTTCTGGCCCTGTCTCACAAGAACTTTAATATCTCTCAGTATACTGTTCATATGATCGTTTCGTTACTTTCATATGAAAATAGACTCGTCAAGGTTCGATCGTATAATTTATTCACTAATTAACACCATTCCTAAAAATTTTGGTGATTTTTCACATCCACGTCACTGCAGCTGGCAGCATCTGTTTTTAAGGTAGGCTTTACCTATATTGTAGTTCCCATGGACCAACTATAGTCTAGTCATACTTAGGTCCAACATATGATCATATTTAGCCATTCCAATGGCTGATCATGTGACCAACTCTCTCATTCCAAACCATAATCACATCATGAAACCAAATATAATTACAAACCACATATGGTCAAATTCCATACTCCACTTTTACGAACCATTTTCGCATGGCACACATATACATCACAAGTACTTAAAACAACCGAGAGTAGTCCTATACATGCCATATCCAAAACTCAACTAAAGGAGTACCAAAAGGGCTTTGATAGTGTGGTTGACTTCAACTTCTATGATCCCGAATCCGATCGCTAACGAGCAAAATCTATAAACAGAGAAACAAAGAAACGGAGTAAGCAATTTATGCTTAGTAAGTTTCGAGCCATAATATACACACAACCAAAGAATAGCATTCAAGTAGCTAAACAATAATTCATATGCACAATTTCTCAAAGACATGCTTACTTCACAATCCCAACTCTTATATCCATACACAAATAACGGCCTAGTTAATGCCGATAGCTCATTTATCATTAGAGCGAATATTCATACGCACTTACTCATAGTGTGCGAAGCACACACAAAACATACCTTGTTGTTGGGAATTTCACAAGTGCATTAACTGAAAATTTTCCAGCAAGTTCAAAGTTCTCGAATCACATATCTTGGAGTTTATCCGGATATAGCTACTCGTTCAAACGCCTTGAGGACATAGCCGGTTATGGTAACCCGCACAAAGGCCTTGGGACTTAACCCGGATATCACAATTTGCACAATTGCCTTGGGCTTAGCCGGATATCATAACTCGCACAATTGCCTTGGGCTTAGCCGGATATCACTCGAACATTCATACACATCTTTGTTTCAATTTCATAACACAACTTTTATGCACAATTCCTTAGCAAAAATATCATTTCGGCTCAATGGCCACATACAAAGGCACAAATTCGATTGCTCATTACTTCATTCAATCGAATCAAAATCTAAGTTTCGATACTCGAAAACTTACCTTGGAGATTATCGAGCGCTTCCAACGGCTATTCAATCACCTTTTCTTTTCCTTTATTGGAGCTAGTTCCCTTTGCTCTTGAGCTTAATGTTAACAAATAAATTGATTTAATCGTTTTGAATATCAAAGGGAATCCAAGGTACTTAGCCCTTATAAGGCCGCACACTTACATCCACATACTTAAGCTCAATAATTATAACATAGCATCAAGCACTCATATGGCCGATTATACTTAGTCATACTTGCACAAATCAACAATAAATTTGAGATTTTCACACCATATAAGTACTAGGCCGAATATACATGCAAGTTTCACAAACATTCTTCAACCATTTCTTCTTTAAACAAACATATTTATCATTTACTTCATAACCAAATCATCATGTGTAAACACATATACACATATAGGTGCAAGGCCAATTTCAAGGTGTTCATAACCATCCAAAGCACAAATTTTAGCTAACATGCAAGAAACATAAACCATGCTCATGAGCATGCCATGGCGAATACCTCACACACCATACTCCTTTTAAATTTTTGGTCATGGTTAAACAAAGGACTCAATGCCCTACTCAAGAATACTAAAAGAAATTTCAAGAGTAGTCAATCCATCATTGCATGCATCATCATCAAGCTTCACATTTAGCATGCAATGGCTTTATCACAATATCAACTTTGACCAAATACCACTTCCATGGCATAACAAGGATTTGAACCATGGGTAACATGAACATCAAGTTGGCAACTAAAACATGCATGAATCTCATGACACAACCTCATACATACCTTAATCTTGATGCAAGTTTAGCCAAATCTCCTTCTAGATCTCTTCTAAACAAAGAAAATGAAGCAAAAATCTCTTCTTCCTCTTAGTATTTTCGGCCAAAAGGAGAGAACAAGGATGAACAAAATTTTTTGTTTTCTTTCTTGGTTGCACGGCAATGGGGGAATGCTACACTCTCACACACATTTTTTTATTTCTCTTCCCACATCTAATTATTAATCATTTCTTTCATGCTCCATTAACAAAACATGTTTCAACATGTTTTCTTTGCCCATAAACCATGTCATGGCCGGCCACCACCTATAAAAGGGGGAATTTTACATGCAAGTCCATTGTTTTGCATGCATGCTTTAATTAGTCATCACACATTTCCCTATCGTACTTTCAAAGTACACTACTAAGTCCTTTCTAGTGGAATTCACCTTTATAACACTAAATCAATCATCAAAAATGTCACACATGAGCACACACATATTATAGGCATCAAAATAAATTTTAAATTATTTTTATGCCTCGGTTTTGTTGTCCCGAAACCACATTCTGACTAGGGTCAATTTTGGGCTGTCACACTTTCAACAGTTCAAACCATCTTTAATTCTTGTGTCAAATAACTCTTCACCTGAGAACTGACGCTTCAATTAACAATTTCTTCAACTGTTTACCACTTTATTGATAATTATCACATCATTCAGACTTCCCAATCGCGATCTATAAGAACATTTCTCAATAAAATCGTTCTGATGGATATAATTCTGTATCATATCTTCTAGAATATGAATCATGCATTCAGAATATTCATCTATTTATCCGTGAACATTCAAACTTTATTTCCACCACGTGGATAAATTCAGATACAAGTAACTCGATTAATCCTTCAAGCAATTAATCTAATCAAGCTAGACAACTGAATCGATCTCATTGTCAAGTAATAACTTTTCAATTATTAATCAACGAAGCTTTGAACCATCTTGAAGCCACAACCATCGATAATTTAAAATCATAGTGCCATAATAAGGTGACATCTCAATCGTATAGATATATAATGTCCCAATTATCAATAATGCATTTTGAACATAAGAGAAACTGAAATATAGTTACAGTCATTCAATAGATATTTTTCACAGATAACCATATAGAATCATAAGAAAGCAGAGATACTGTAATTCTCGAATATATCACTATACTAATCTTTTTTTTAAGAAAGCACCCATATCAGATGACAGATACCTCAATGATGTTTCAGAGGAAATCTAGAAGTAAAGTATCACTCATATGCACCGGAATCAATAGTAACAGACATAATATAATCTTCATGTATACTAAGCAGATCAACAACCAGTAGGAGCAGAATACCAACATCACACAGATTTAATCGTTGATCTTTTCTTTCAATAAAATGAAATAGAATACCAGAGAAAGATATAATAATGCTGATTGTAACCCGAATAGCCCAACAATGCTTTCATATATCAATATATATAGATAACGTTCTCATATGATAAGAATTTCATCTGCTTCTCCTTGCAGTAGAGAAACAACACATAATAAACTTTCTCATGGAGTACATTCAAGTTGCTGCAGAATTCTTTTTATAACTTCCAGTTTTCAGCTGTAGAAGGATCAACCCTTTTTAAACCCAGGAATTCAGTTGCAGCATACTTACACAATTCCTTAATTGGAGCTCGACGAACAGGAGGATTAGATGTCATAGTAGATGCAGTTCCTACTACTCGTTGAAGAGCATCAACAACAGCTCTAAGTAATTTTGAATCATCTCTTTCTCTAACATTACCTCGTTCGACATTAAGAGGTTGATTACCCATTGGGTTGACACTCGGAGTTGCTGATTCTGTTTCATCTAATTCACGAGACTCTTCATCTCCAGTATACATTTCTTGATCAATATCATCAATATAATCATCTGGCATTTTCAACTATAAAAAAGAAACAAACAGTATATATATCAGCATCCAAATCCCGACTTAATTTGACTCAATTATGGCATGACCTCTAAACTCGATTCTGAGCTTAATTTAATCCAATAATCGGCTAAACGTGTAAAGCTCTAATACCACTAGATGTAACACCCTTTAATCCTTATCTGTCGTCAGAATAGGGTTATGAAGCATTACCGGACCCCATGTAAAAATTTTGTAACTCTTTAACTTAGATCACATGGCCAGCCAAACGTCCGTTTGCTAGGCCTTGTGACACATATGGTTGAGACACACGCCCATATCTCTATCCGTGTGGAAATACCTAAGCATTTTGTTTTAAATTTTTAAAATTACAGGGGCACACGGCAGAATCACATGCTCGTGTGTTAGCCGTGTGTCTTACACGGTCTAGTCACATGCCCCTGTGCCTGGCCGTGTAGACTCAAAATGAGCCTTAAGCATCAAGTTTATCATACCCTGCAATCTTTAACAACAAGTAACTCAAAAACCAATCATTCAACCAATCCAAAACATATTCAAATACATCTAAAACATGTCAAAACAATCAACTTATTGACCTAATCAATATTCCCTCATAGATACTTCATATCTATTATCAAAACAATCCATTAAAACTTCATTCAGTCTAATTCTAAAACCATGTCAATTTCAGCCCAAATATGCCTATATCATACTCACTTATGCATTTACTCATAGATCCCATATTAAATCTCAACATATCAAATATATAAGCAACCAATATCATTTTATAACATTATTTACAATCATTTCTCAAAATGACAAACATAAGACATCCTAGGTACATGCCATCGCCAAAAAGAAATATACATCACCACGTTTTGAGATCGAGATTGTTGTGGATGCCAAATCGACAATCAACTTTAACACCTAACCTGCGTACAGAAAACAAACTGTACGCATGAGTATGAACTCAGTGGTATTTCTATAATCTAAATGCTTAATGGTAAATTTATATAACATATATATTAAATCATACAATAACCATATTTATACAATTAATCAATTCATAGGGATGTATTTATAACACATTCAATTCTTATCACTTGCTATCCCAAATAGCTTTTCACAATAAGGTCCACAAATCCATATATTTCATTTGTATTTCACTTTCAATTCTTTCCATTTCCAATTGTAATATCATTTCATTCAATTATCCCTATTAACACGACTCAGACTCGGACAAATACACGGATCCAACCAAACACACCAATCTCGCACCCAGTGCCTCATCATATAATTCGAAGTAATAAGTTGACACCCAGTGTCTCATTGACTATGCCGAAGTAATTTGGTACCCAGTACCTCATCGAATTTATCTGAAGTAATAATTTGACACCCAGTGTCTCATCGACTCGAAGTCGAAGTAATCCCTGAACACTTCCAATACTACGGTATGCCATCTATATCTGACTTAGCCCGATACCGTTAATAGGATTTTCAATTTCACTTTTCAAATGCCACAATCATTCAATATTCAAATATCACATTATTCACAAATTCACATACATTTAATTCAATATCATAATGCTAATTACTCACCTTATTCACTTTATCTTTTCCTTTCTTAGTCGGGGTCTCCAGCACAACATTAGCTACGAAATTGAAACAATTAAAATTCATAATACAATACAATTTCATATTGAATATTTCAATTTGTACTCAATATTTTCCTAAATTCCAATTTAGTCCCTAAACCGAAACTAACTTTATTTCTCCAAAACTAATTCCATATTTCCATTCAATTCCCACTTTATACTAAATTCAACTCTCTAATTTCACTTAAATACCTAAATTTTAATTTTTTTTCAATTGAGTCCCTATAACTCAAAACTTATAATTTATTTTACAATGCAATCCATTTTTCATTTCTAACTTAAATTTCTATCAATTTAGTCCCAAATACTCAAATTATTTAACATGAACATCATCTAAAAATTCAATATTTTCTAAAATTTCAACATAGATTAAGTAGTATTTAACTCTAGGATTCTAAAACATAAAAATTACAATAAAAGGGACTAAATTGACTTACCAATTGAGCTTTGAACCTTAAAACCCTAATTTCTCCTTTCTTTTCTTTCCTTTTCATTTTTGCTTCTCTATTTCTATTCTATTTCTTTTCTTTTTTTCTATTCTTTATTGTTTTATTTTATGTTTTAATATAATAATTTCTTCATATATTAATATATTAATATTTACTTAAATAATAAGTAAATTTATAAATATAATTTAATTATATGAATATTAATTTTACACATGTCCTTTTCAACACCAAACACTTGTAAATTTAGGTTTAATTACTCAATTAGTCCCTTTACTTTTTCTTTAATATATAATTAAACTTTCATCTTTTATTCAATTTAATCCTTATACCTAATTACCCCTAATTCAAGCTAATTTACCTAGCCAAAACCTAATTAACCACACAATTAACTTCATAAATATTTTTTTAATAAATATTTATGAATCTATTTTACAAAAATGGAGACACGAAAATACACTTTCCGATACTTGTGACTATCGAGTCGTTACACAGAAAGTCTTTATTGGTTCGACTAATGTTGGATTAATATACTTCTCACAAAACCTTCCTAAAACCAATTCCCAACAGATTTGATGCTTAAAGGTAATGCTTATTATGCTTTCCCACCATTGGTATGATTCTCCTTTTAACAAAGGATACAACACATCGAAGACTATCATTTTCACTACACTTTAGCTCTTTAATAACCCTTCCTAACCGAGACCATTATTGCTCCGCTGTAGTGGGGTCATCTCTTTTATTTCCTCAAAATTCTTTTTCTCCTCATTTTTGAATCTTTCAGATAGGATTAAACCTAGGGAAGGTTATTACAGGTGTAGGTGGAACAAGTGGCGCCAGCTACACTACCTCTGGACATGGTTATAGAGGATGTTGTGGTTGTTGAGGTTGTTGCTTAGATTCGGTTCCCATTAATTGCTCAAATTATTGAGTCATCATGGTGAAAAACATATTTCTGAATGCTTTTGTTGCATTCCCAGTGTTGTTATTATTGGTTGTAATAATATGTTCTTGGGTGGGGGCACGTCTTTCCGTATCCTCACCGGTCGCTTCTTTTGAACTTTCAAACATCCTTCTAATTTAATATAAAAGAGAAATGATTTTAGTACAAATCACTAAAGACTAATCTATTGGCATATTATGCATGAAAAGGTTGTCACAAAGTGTTTGGTTCATCTGAGAATTGACTAAACCTAGGCTCTGATACCAAAAACTTGTAGTGCCTCATTCTCGACCTTTAAGGAGGATCCAAGAGTGGTGCATTATAGCATTAAAGAATTTTACTTAAAGGAACGTAATTGGTGGAACCTCAAGTTTACAAAAGAAAAAACAAATAGGTAGTTGCTATAGTAGTAATAAATAAAGCATTTAAGGTTAAAGACCCAAACATTTTTAAAACACAAAAGTTCATTGTAAAGATTTAAGGGAATGACTGTTTTGTGAATTCAATTTTTCTTACAAAATATTGTTTTTCAAATTTCAAGCCTTGATGTCACTCTCATTTATCATACCTAATACAAAACCACTATAGGCCTCATACAAAATGTGTCTTGTAGCATAGTCCTTGAAGGTTCCTTTATTTCTTTGAGGTTCCTAAATAGGGATGATAAATGGGGTAAGTTCATAGAACTTAGTGAGTTCCAAAAAAAAAATCAAAATATCTATACTTTACACAGATAGAGGGACTCTTTCCAACTTAGTGAGACTTACAATTCGCCCACTGACGAAGACCCCATATATACTGACTTAGGAAGCTCGCCTATTGGTGAATACCGAACTTGCATAGACTTTAATAGAGTAAGAATCACCTTGGTGCATACACTACACTCATGCATTAATGTAGAAAACCTCCTTTATGCTAGCCAAAACTGTGACAGCCTTAAAACGACCCTAGTCGGAATGTGGTTTCGGGACCACAAAACCGAGGCATAAAAATAATTTGATATTTATTTTGATGCCTATAATATGTGTTAACTCATGTGTGACATTTTGATGCTTTAATTTAGAGTTATAAATGTGAATTTCACTAGAAAGGACCTAGTAGAAAACTTTGAAAGTATGATGGGGAAATGTATGATGACTAATTAAAGCATGCATGCAAAACAATGGCCTTGCATGTCAAATACCCCCTTTTTACAAGTGATGGCCAGCCATGACAAGGGAGTATGGGCTAAACATGTCATGAAACATGTTTTGTTGGTGCATTAGGGGGAAACAATAAACAAATAAGCATGGGTAGTAAAGAAAAAAAAATGTGTGTGTGTGAGTGAAACCCCCCCATTGCCGTACATGGAAGAAAAGAAAAGAAAAAAATTTTGCTCATCCATTTCATTCTCTCTTGACCGAAAATACTAGAAGGGAAGGGAGGAATTTTGCTTCATGCTTGGGTTGGAAGAGGTTTGGCTATATTTGCATCAAGATTAAGGTATGTTTGATGTTGTGCCATGAGATTCATGCATGTTTTTGGTTGTTAACTTGATGTTCTTATTAGCCCATGGTTCAAATCTTTGTTATATCATGGGGATGGTATTTGGCCAAGGTGGATTTTGAGTTAATGCCATTGCATGTTAAATATGAAGCTTGATGATGATACATGTGATGGTGGATTGAGGACTCTTAGATTTTCTTTGAGCATTTTGAATGATATACTAAGTTCTTTGTGTAATCATGACCAAAATTATGGTGTTGTGATGTATTCGGCCATGGTGCATCCCCAAGTGTGATTTATGCTCTTTGCATGGAGAGTAAGATTTGTGTTTCGAAATCATGTTCATGTTTAGTTACAATCAACTTGAGATTGGCTCTAGCATACATATATGTATATATGTTTGAGCATGATGTATTGGTATGACGTATATACTATCTTAAGGTATATACTTACTTATGATGATGTTTTGGTTATGAAGGAAATGATAGATGTGTCTTGAGTTACAATATGGAAAGGTATTAGTTAGTAAAATGTATGCTGTTTTTGTGTGGTAATAAGTGCATAAATGGCCTCAACATGGACATGCATATTCGGCCACATGAAGGGAAATTGGTGAGCATGTATTCGGTTAGAGGCAACCATATTGAAGCCTTATCTTGGCTTAGATTGTTGACTAAATGGGTAATAAGTGAGGATGGTTGCGAATATACAAACATACATATGCATGTGTAATTGAATTATGAATGTTTAGCGAGATGGTTAAACTAGTTGATTTATTGATTAAGCTCAAGGAGTTAAAGAAGGAGAATCAAGCAAGGGAAAGGCGAAGGTCATCGAGTAGCCGACTTGGACTATTTTACCCAACACAAGGTAAGTCATTAAGCATATATTTGATATTGCTTAAATGATTGTAATATCTATGCAATTGTGTTTAATGAGATGAAATATATACAAATGTATGTGTATGAAAAGATGATAATGTTGAGCGTAAAAGAGATAGTGAAATGTGTAGGAAGTTTGCTTGACACTAAGTGTGCGAGAAATAGATGTGTGTGGTTTAGATTGGCACTTGAGTGTGCGAGCTTGTAATGTACGGCACTAAGTGTGCGAGTTTGGACTATATGGCACTATGTGTGCGGGCTTGAATCATATGGCACTAAGTGTGCGTGATTGAGTATTAAGCACTATGTGTGCGAACTCTACACATATCTCCGATTGAACATTTATATGGAGGCGTGACTTTATCGAGATGAGTATGGACAGCGGAAAGAGTAAGTACCTTGAGTTCATGGCTAACAGATGCTATGTTCATGCTCGGGGTGGAGTTGGTAAGATTTAAATCTATGTGATGATCTCAATTGCATTCCCGTAAATAAGGTATCGTGGAATAGATGAAAGTTCATTTGATTGCATGATTGTTACGGAAATGAAATGATGTATGGAAATTGCTTCAAATATCCTATTGAACAGTATATGAAATGTAAATGTATGACTTGGTATGAGATTGATCCGAAGATCTAAGGAACTATGGTATAGTTCGGTATGGCTGGAACATTTGGCCTTGTTTCATTATTTCATTTTATGATAATTGTATTAATGGATGGTTGTGGAATGCTTATGACTTCTTGAGTTATAAACTCACTCGGTGTTTTCTTGTCACCCATTTTAGGTTCCTTGGGCTCGTCTCCTTTTGGGTGTTCAGAATCGTCAACGAAGTCATCACACCGTGAGCAATTTTGGTATTGTCTTCTTAGTCGACTTAGGAGAACATTTGGCATGTATGAGCTATTTTGTTTTGTTAAATTTTGGGTTGTAAACTTTAAGCCATGTGAAAATGGCCTATGTGGTCGTTTGAGTGGGATGCTAGAATCTATAGCCACGAGTCTTAGAAACCTTACTTTTGATAAGGTGGCCATAATTTGTGTCACGTATGATGGATGAGTAGTAAGGCTAAGGAAGGATTCATGAAATTGGCATAGTCTCATGCAGAATCGCTATTGCAGAGCAGTAGCAGTGATATGAGATCGAAAAATCACTAAAAATTGTAGAAGTGGAATTAATAGCTAAAAAAAATTACGTACTCGAAGCTTGATGGGTCTATTTTCATATGGATGAAACAAAACGACCATATGAGCTGTATTTTAAGAGATATTAAAGTTCTCGTGAAACAGGGCCAGAACGGTTTCTGGATCCCCTATTCCGACTTTGGAAAATCATTGTAAATTAACCAGAGATAATTAGGAGTCATGCCATATATGTGTAGATTCCTATCTGAGTCTAGTTTCTAAAGAAACAAACGGCATCAGTATTGAAGCCCTGTACAGGGAGATATCCAATTCGTAACACACAAAGGTCAGTGTAGTTGATCCCTGAAACAGGGGAGACTTTAACTAATAAACTGTACTAATTGGCTCGACCAAAAATTCTAGAAAAAATCTGTAGATGGAAATATGAGTCTAGTTTCAGGGAAAAATTACGAAACTGATTTTCGAGTTGTAAAACTCAAGATATGATTTTTGAAGTGACTAGTACACAGATTGGCAGCTTGTCTGGGAAATTCTCAATAAGTGGTTTGAAGTCTGTTAACACCTCGTGTTCGACTCCGGCGACGGTCTCGGGTTCGGGGTGTTACAAAAACCCTATTCCATGTTTCAAATGTTGTAACATTTGTTCCTTTTTCCTTTGTTACGTTTCTCCAATCTAGTTTACGTTACACTTACCTTACCAGAGGCTAAATAACATCGTTCATGTATCACAATCTACCAATTCAATGTATTTTGCAATGAAGGCAACACCATGAATTCACTTCTTTTGTTCTGATCATATGGTTCCTTTTTAGAGTAAAATGGGTAAAGACTCAGCACGAAGTAAGGCCCTTTCATTTCTTACATAAACATGCAAAGCCAAACTTTTCACCAGACAATCAAACTTACCGTGAACTAGACATGTACAACACATATATGGTTAGAAGTTTGAACTAGACATGTTCTGACCATATAGTTGTCTTACCCTTGTTTTGAGAGCTTTTAGGAGTTTCTTGAGATATAACATATATAGTTAACTTATCAGGTCATGTTTTTCAGAAAAACTAAGAAAGCTTTCAAGAACACTTAAAATTAGGAAACCCAGAACCTAAAAGTTTCCTTTCCTAAATCATTAGTCTGTTCCTAAAGCATGAAACCTTAGGGTACTATAAAAAATCACGAAGACAACTAAAGTTTTACATGGTAAAGTTGGTTGATTACAATGAAATTTAACCCTTCAAGCAAGCCTTGGCTTTGTCGTTTTCTTGGAAAACACAAAAAGGAGTTGCTGAAAGGAAGTATGAATTGCTAGAAAAATATACAACTTGTTTAGGAAGCTAAGGTTGGCTTTACATGGGTGCACACGGAAGGAAAAGTTAGTGGAGAAGCTTATTTCCCTCCACTAACTTCCTTCGGTACCCGTGACTAATAGTTTTCTCTCTTATCTTAAATGCATGTCCTTTCATTTTCAGAAACTTTTGTCCAACATCGACTATTCCTTATTAGGCCAAATACATAGTTTAATCGAAGAATAAGATAACAATATATTCATCGTTCCTATTAGATTAGGGGTTTAACAATAGGAATCGTTATTTTCATCTATTTGTTGGGGTGGTGTATACTCTATCGAAAAGTCTGCCAAACCTTGAAGTTCGCCTTAATTAGGACTTCGCCTAATGGCACATTCACAATCCTTAAGTACTTGATAAATTTCTAACCCTTTCCTTACTCAAGGGTCACACTAGAAGCCTTAGTTCAATTAACAATACTTTAGTACTACACTTTATCGGGTGAGATGCTATAGTTTTTCTAAAGGGGATGGTGATAAAACACTTTTTATTAAAAGAAAAAACAAAGGTTTATTAGTGGTTCAAATATATGTTGATGATATTATTTTTGGTGCTACTAATGATCTTCGTTGTCAAGAATTTTTCAAGCTAATGCAAGGTGAATTTGAGATGAGCATGGTGGGAGAACTGAACTTCTTTTTGGGACTCCAAATGAAGCAAAGAAAGGATGACATATTCATAAATCAAGCTAAGTACACATGGGAAATGTTTAAGAAGTTTGGGATGAACAATCTCAAACTATAAGCTACATTCATGAGCTCTTGTACAAAGCTTGAAAAAGCTGAAGAAGGTAAATGTGTGGATTTAAAATTATATAGGTCAATGATTGGTTCTTTGCTTTATCTTACTGCAATTACGCCTGACATTATGTTTAGTGTTTGCTTGTGTACTAGATATCAATCTTGTCCTAAGGAATCTGATTTACAAGCCATTAAGAGAATTTTTGGGTACCTTAGAGACACTCCTACTTTATGACTTTAGTATCCTAGAGACTCTTATTTTAGCTTGCATGCTTCTTCAAATGCAGATTTTGGAGGTTGTAAACTAGATAGGAAGAGTACCTCCGGAACTTGTCAACTCTTAAGCCACATGCTAATTTCATAATTTTCAAAGAAAAAAATAGTGTTGTGTTATCCACCACCGAAACAGAATACATTTCTATTAGTATTTGTTGTGCTCAAGATTTATGGATAAAACGGTAACTTAATGACTATGGAATTAATATAGATTCTATTCTTATCAAGTGTGACAATACTAGTGCTATTTGTCTCACTAAAAATCTTATCCAACATGCTAAGGCTAAACACATTGAAATTAGACATCATTTATTAGAGATCATGTCCAAATAGGTGGTATTGTTCTAAAGTATCTAAACACTTTGCATCAATTAGCTGACATTTTTACAAAACCATTAGATAAAGAAAAATTTTGGACAGTTAGAAGAGAACTAGGTATTACTATCTTACCTTAATCTTGTGTTCAAATAATTTTTTGCACTTAGTCATTTTTCAAATTTTTACTTGAAATTGTTTGAAAAAGCATGAACAACTATTTAAATGGCTCTCATATGCAAAAGCATGAACAACTTATTTAAATGGCTCTCATATGCAATTAGTTGGAGGGAGTTTATTTTGCATGATTAGTCTATTTTTTATTAATTTGGTCTAGTTTACATGATTGTTGAATGCCTTTGAAAGTGCTAAACTAGACTTTGCTGGATGGAATTATTAAATTTTTGCATGCCTTATAATGCTCTGTGTTTCATATGCATCATACTTAATTTTGACGTTTTTTAAGCATATGAAATCATTAAAGTTTGCCTAAAAGACATTTTAAGTTAGTTTAGAGCTTCTCAGAACTTAAAAGTCAAGTTGGGAAAATTTTCTACACTTTGAAAAATAGTTTCAACATCTGGTATCGATACTAGTACTGTTTTATCAATACTTTTTAAAAAATATCAGTACTCATTTAAAAAGTATCGATACTTGTTGTGTTTTAAGAACTCCTGCAGCGTAGTGTGTTTTCTCAAACAGATTAAGAAAACAAAAAAAAAAAATAATCTTTTTCCTGTTTTGGAAACCTCTCAACCTTAATTTTTTAAAAACCTCAAATCCTTCACTTTTTTTTTTTTATTTAAAGCTTAACACAAATCAACCTACATTGAATTTTTCTACAAGGATTCAACAAGTTTTCTATCAAATTTCACCATTTTCAAGAAATTTTGAGATAAAAATTTATTTCTCCCATTTCGAATCATGTTGATTTTTTTTTTGAAATCATGGTTGTAAAATGTGTTTTTGGTTTATTTGGAAAGGGTGTTAGGACCTTTTCAGGCCACGCTGGTTTCTATTGATGATTCATCAATAACTTCTCGAAAATTGCTAAACCCTTATGCAAATTATTGGAGAACGATGCGGATGAGGAGTGCTTAAGAGCTTTTAAAGATTTGAAGAGTCGACTAGTTTTGACACCCATAATTGTCACACCAGATTGAGATTTTCCATTTGAACTGATGTGTGACGCAAGTGAGTTCACGATAGGAGCTGTTATGGGCCAGCGAAGGAACAAAGTTTTTCATCCCATCTACTACACAAGTCGAACTCTGACAGGAGCTCAACTGAATTATACGATAACAAAGAAAGAGTTATTGGCTATTGTGTTTGCTTTTGACAAGTTTCAATCTTATCTTGTAGGTACCAATGTGACTGTCTATACAGACCACTCTGCGATTAAATATTTGCTTGCCATGAAAGACACTAAGCCGAGATTGATCCGATGGGTACTTCTACTTCAAGAATTCGATCTAGAAATTCAAGATCGAAAGGGAGTGGAAATCCAAGTAGCAGACCACTTGTTCAAATTGGAACTACAAGAAGGGAATTCTCCTCTTATACCCATTCAGGAAACATTTCCGGATGAACACATACTGAAGGTAAATTATGTCCACAATACCCCTTGGTTTGTTGATATTGCTAACTATTTAACTTGTGGTTTGATGCCGATTGATAAGACGTATCATCAAAGGAAAAAGTTTCTTCACGATGTGAAGTGCTATTTCTGGGAAAAACCATACTTGTTTAAAAAAATGTGCAGATCAAATGATCAGAAGATGCATGGCAGAAGATGAAGTACATTAGATTTTATACCATTGTCACTCAGCTCTAAGTGGGGGACACTTTGGAGGTACACTTACTGCAGCCAAGATATTGCAAGCAATATTCGTTTGGCCAACATTATTCAAAGACGCATATGCTTACGTAAAGGTTTGTGATCGATGTCAAAGGGTCGGAAATTTCACCGACAGAAATGAGATGCCTTAAACAAATATCATTGAGGTAGAATTGTTCAATTTTTGGGGTATTGACTTTCTCAGTCCTTTCCCTCTGTCTTTTAGTCATAAGTACATATTAGTAGCAGTAGACTATATGTCTAAGTGGGTTGAGGCAGAGGCTTATCCGACAAATGATGCTAAGGTTGTAATGAAGTTTTTACAGAAACATGTGTTCACAAGGTTTGGAACCCCAAGAGCCATCATCAATGATGAAGGGTCCTGTTTTGTGAACAAGTGGTTGAAATGGTTATTAGATAAACATGGAGTGAAACACAAGGTCGCTACAGCTTACCATTCGCAGACAAATGGGTAAGCTAAACTGGCGAACAAAGAGATCAAAGGCATACTTGAGAAGGTAGTTTGCCCGAACTGATGAGATTGGTCCAAAAGACTAGATGATGCTTTATGAGCTTACTGGGCTCTCCAACAACTCAACTTGGATCTTAAGCTTGCTAAAGAGAAACGGATGTTCCAGCTCAACGAGTTAGAAGAATACCGAATGTTCTCATACGAAAATGCCAAATTGATCAAGGAGAGACTTAAAAAATGGCATGACAAGCATATTCGAGTTCATGAATTTGAAGCAGGTCAGCAAGTTTTGTTATTTAATTCTAGATTAAAGTTCTTTCCATGTAAGTTAAAATCACGTTGGTTCGGTCCATTTACGATTCATCGAGTCTATCTGTACGAAGCTGTTGAACTTCAAGGTAAAGGAGGTAATTTTCAAGTTAATGCTCAACGCTTGAAACATTATTGGGGAGAAAAATTGAACAAAATCAAATCTCGCTCATTTTATTAGATATTTAATTTTTCTTGTTCTTCTTTTTGAATAAATGATTCAGGGTATATTTTCGGGATTAGTATGTTTAAATAAATTCTGTCTAAGAGATTGGAACTTAAGTGGGACCGCTTGTGACTCCTCTAAATGGCAAAATAAAGTTTTAAATTTTCAAATAAAAAGGTCAATCTTGATCCAAGTTTTAAAATTGCAACTCAATTTCAAATTTTCATTAAGTCTAGGGACTTAATTGAACTATTTTTAAAATTTTGGTTGCTCTTTTGTAAATATTAAAAATTAGATGCATCTTTTGTAAATATTTTCAAAAGGCTTCTAGAATAAATGTTTTAGTTTAATAAAAAAGATGATAACTATTAATATATAATTATATCCATTATAATATATATTAATTATTATCAACTTTATATAGAGTTAGGATTAGTTTTAATTTAATCATATTTTATTTGATAAGTTTTATCTTAATAAATTAATAGAAACTAATAATTTAATATGCATTATATTAATTATTAATTGTTATTTACTTTAAGTAGAATTAGAACTTAGAATTTTTGATTATTAAATTATACTAAGAATTCTACTCTAGCAGCCATTCGGCCAGCAGCCCTAGCTCCATTGCACGCCGCAGGCCCACCTCAGCTTACGCCTGCTCCATCGCGCGCTACATTGTGCGCCTAGTCCTGCTTAGCACATAGCTGGTCCTTGGCACACCTGCTGCTCCAGCCCCAACTACCCAGGCCGTGTCCTGCACCAGCGCCCAGCTTCCGCGTGCACCCACACCAGGCCTGCTCAACGATCTGTACGCTGTTTGCATCCCCTGCTGCGCACTGCTACTTTACACATTAGAGCGGCACATCACCCTTTCACCCATCCTTAGCCAAAAACCTCCCAACCTCTTTTCATTTGCCATCTTTTGATTCAAAATTATTTTTCGTAAGAGCTCTTAATTTTTACAAAAAAGGTGGTAAGACCAAATTTTCTCCTAAATTTTAATTTTATTCAATTATCTATTTCTCAATTTATTGAATTATTAATATTTTTTTATTAATTAAAATTTTGAGAAAATAAATTTTCCCATCTTATGTTCAGGTTAATAATGCCTCGCAAGAGAACTCGTGCATCCGCCCAAATTGACGAAACAAAACAAGTTCCATTGTGAAGAAGCCAAAGCAAGATATAAGAGTATCTTCAAAAATCAACAGATGCATCTAGAGAAAGGCTTCACCTTGAAAGAAAGCAACTATATTGATTTTATGGCACGTATTCGTCAGGTTGCTGAAACTCTCAATTGGGAGTTGTTTTCTAAGAAGAGACCTGGTGTGGATGAAGAGTTAGTGCGCGAATTCTATGCGAATTTAACCTCAAGCGAGTTGACAGAAGTTCCAGTTCGCGGAATCAAGGTACCAATAACTTCAAACGCTATTAATGAGTTCTTTGAATTGCCTGATTTCAAAAACGACGAATATTCTTCCGTGATGAGTAATATAAAGCCTAAAAATTTGCAAGAAATTGCCGAGGAACTTACAGTTCCAGGTTCTAAGTGAACTATGTCAAAGCAAGGAATCCACACATTTCGAAGAGAATATTTGACACCACTCGCAAAGGTATGGTTCTATTTCATCCGTTTCAGCCTTATGCCTAGCTCACATAGGACTACAATCTCATTAGAGTGAATGGTCTTATTATACTCATTTTAACTGAAAGACCATTGATGTGGGAAAAATCGTCTTGAAAAAAATGTGAAATTGTGCCGTTAGACGTTCTGGCCCAGCCTACTTTCCCTTTACGATAACAATTCTGTGCTTGAAAGCTAAAATTCTTGAAAACGTAAAGAAGACAGGCTATAGCCAGGGCACAATCATAGATTGGGACCTCTACTAAAAAGTTGGAGAATTTGTTCTACAACAACAAGTTGAAGAAAGTGAAGACCCCGAAGAAGATGATGAAGATCCCACTATGCAATCAGCTGAAGTCCCAGATAAGGAAGAACCAATGGAACCAGAAGTTGAACTTGATATCGAAACTTCAATGTTCAGAGCTCAATCACCTCACCCAGATCTTCGAAATGAGCTGTCAAAGTTGATGGACATAATGCAACATATGCAGTGGCAACAACTAGCTTACTAGAGATACTCAAAAATAAGGGATGACTCAATGAGAAGCGTCTTTACAAAAATATACAATGACCCATTTATTTTTGTGCTTGAGATTCCAAATTTCATTTTTGAACCATGGTGTCCACTATCGAAGAAGGAGCGAAGCAATTCACGCAAAGGCAATTATGATGGAGCAAAAGATGAGTCAAATTTGGAAGGATCTGCAAATAAATAGAAGGTGGGATCTTGACTTTATTTTATTTCTATTCTTAGGACATTTTAGAATTAATCTTGGTTAGGAATTTTTATTTTTGCATAATAAAGCAAGAGATGGAAATCATGAATAAAAATGAACAAGTCACAAAGTATAAAGTGTGGCAATAGGTATATACATGTCTAGGATTGGATCTTGAGAGAGCTTGGTACTTAAGGTGTCAATTTGACTTACCTCCTCTTTCTAGAATCCTACCTAGTGTATAGTATCTATTCACTTTTAACAATGAGAAAATTGTTCATCTTAAGTGGGGGGACCAAAAAATTGAAATTATTTCCACTCAGAATAAAATTTTCTTTTAATTATGATTAGGATATATTTTGTTCAATAAATTTGAAATTTTGTTAAGTACGCTAAGCTTTAGTATAAATAAAGTTCGAATATTTCAATAATTATTACGTTAGCTTAATAATGACATAAATGTATTTTTAATAAAGCATACAATTCGTACCATAAAATTTTTAGTTCCTTAGGAAAGTTAGATGTGCATGAAAGTTTAAGTCTTTAGAATTGACTGAGTAGTTTCTTGAGGCAAAATCCTAGGAAGCATGAAATGTTGAAAATGATTTAGGCAACTGTTGTTTGAACCGTTTGAGCCTTTCAAGCCAACCATGATGAAATTTTTATCCTTTGAAACCCAACTTTGAGACTATATGGCCTAATTTTATTTGAACCCTTGCAAATTTAGCCATCACTTCTCTCTTAACTATCTTAAAATTAACCCAAACACTAGACTCAGTAATATTCAAAGTATCCTTTGAAAATAAGTTTGGGGGAGTTGAAAAGAAGTATCAAATGCTCTAAAAAATTATAGTACATTCAGTAAAATGCTTGCGTTAAAAAAAAAAGGAGCACGAGTTCTTAAAATAAGATGTACAAAAGAGCATGTAAAAGTAAAGAAAGTTGATGTATTGAAGGTAATTATTTTGAAGGTCCGATGCAAGTTGAGTCTAGGGTTTTTAGCCTAAAATGATCTATCTTCTACCTATACCTAAGCCCAGCCACATTACAACCTTGTTAAAGACCTATTGATTCAAGTTCCAATGCTACATACATTAGAGGAGAGAAATTGCTACGTGCAACATATGAAGGCATAAGTTAAACTTAACGATTGCAGCTTAATCTTGAATAAAGGAATAAAATTAAACTGGTAAGGGTTAACATGACTTTATTAGGAAACATTTAGTCTAATTTTTGCCTATCATAGGAATGATTGAGATTAATTTGAACGATATGTATACTTAAGTAAGCATATCTATCAAATTTCTTATTTTTAAGCATAAGTATATTAAATTCATAATTCTTGTAGCACCCCAAACCCGGCCCAGAAGTTATGGCCGGATCCGGCATGCCACATCGAAGCATTCAAAACATTTTATATTGTTGAACCAGAAAAACTTACTTAGTGTTTTAAAAGATAATTTCATTATAGGTTAAAGTGAATGGAAGCTGGACACCAGGTAGGAAACCAGAAAAGAGGTGGTGAGTCCATCGAACTGCTTAAGTACCAAGCTCCCTTCGGATCCAATCCTAGACATGCATACCGCCATTGCCACACCTTAACGTCATGGATATTTCTAGGAAACCGATTTTGATTAAGTCATTTTTAGGAAAAGTGATTAATTTTGGAAAATACTTTCATTGCGGAAGCTTTTCTTGTTGTCGTATTATTTTGAAATCAATTGTTGTTTTTGAAAACGTGCCCTAAAGTTATCCAATTTCAACAGTTAAAATAAGTAATACCTATCTTAGTAATACATATTAAAACCATCAAAAATAATTAAGCGGCCTTATTACATTTAAAAAAAAACCCAAAACTTCAAACGTAATTAAAAGGATGTCCAGTTCACCAGAAGAAAATCAAACTTTCAGAACGGGTGGCCACTCCGAATTCCCTCACAGCTCCAAGCCCACTATGGTTGGAGATTTCTGCGTGGATGAAAATAAAAGGGTGAGTTTGGGAAACTCGTGTGTAAGGAAAACCCATTCAAAGCCCAAGTCACTCAAGCCTATTGGGCCTAAGCCCATTCAGTAACAGTGGTCTTGGACGAGCCCTTTTCAGATTACAATAAACCGGGCCTTAGCCCTTATTCAGATAACAAGATGGCCCATAGGCCCATTTCAAAATACATGCAACATCAAGAAACATATGCAAGCCCATTTGGGTAATAGTGGTACTGGCTAGAGCCCTTTTCAGATTACAATAAACCGGGCCTTAGCCCTTATTCAGATAACAAGATGGCCCATAAGCCCATTTCAAAATACATGCAACATCAGTAAACATATGCAAGCCCATTTGGGAGACTACTCAACCCACCAACCACTACACTCCACCCGTACCAGCCATACACTCCATGTGGGAATAGCTCAACCCACCCAAATTTAACACTCCACGATTGCTTGACCTTCTGCTCGATTATCAAAGAATTGAGGCAAAGCCTCCAAGACGTGGACAAGCCACTTTCAGACTTCCTCCGTCAATATCCCATCCCATGCATCGATAATAACAACATGGCATGCGATAAATAACAACAATCAAACATGCATTTAGGTTAATTTAACCCTAGGGGTATTTGGTAATTTATCTACTAGGGGTAAAGCGTAAATTTTCCACTTTTAAAGGTATTTCAGTAATTTATCTATTTTAGGGTTTTTCATGCATATTCCTACTTTTCACGTACTAATGAATCACGCATCGAGGGTTCTTACCGAATTGGGCCCGTTGACCCATCATTCCAATTTTGGCCCATTAAGCCCAAAAATATCGAGGGCATAGAAATCATGCACTTTGCGGTCCAAACATTGCAACTTACCAAAAACATTAATCGATTTACCTCACGAGCATTCAGACACTCGCAAATCTACAAAATACCGTTTTAGGCATTTCGGCATTTCGGCTTTTGCCGATCTAGACTAAGAAAGAGGTGTTAGTTACACACCTGTTTGCGACGATATGCTGACGAGATCCACACACGAACCGCCTACAATTGGATTACTAACACATTAATCTAACTATTCAAATACGAACTACGTATTAATCCCTTACAATATTCGGCCAACCACACCTACAGATCATAGTAAGCTTATAAGAAATCAATAAGCAACCCATTAACAAATTTTTGTCAATGTTTACCACATAATCATAATTTCACTGCAAGCTGTCTTCCTGAGCAACAGTCACTAAATCATTTATAACTGGAGCTACGAAACTCCAAATCAAGTTCCGTTAATTTTCCCTGAAAATAGACTCATATATCTTCTATCCATAAAATTTTCAGAATTTTTAGTTTAGCCAATAAATACCAGAAATTTCTCAAAGTTTCCCATGTTTCACTGTTTGACTAATTTGACCACCCTTCATTACGAATCAAATTTCTCATTGTACAGAATTCGAAATATGTTCTTGTTTATTTCATTAGAAACTAGACTCAATAAGCTTTAATTAAATAATTTATTCAGCTTCTAATTCATCTCCCACAATTTATGGTGATTTTCCAAAGTCATGTTACTGCTGTTGTCCCAAGCAGATTTATTACCAAATCACTCTTTCATACACCTATCTTGCATGCATGTTATTTAAACATGTATATCACCAATCAATCATCACATATCTATGATTTTTACTTAAGCATAATCTCCATTTCATCATTTTAAAGCACAACATGTTAGCCGATTTTTCCCTTTAGCATCTAAGGCACATGCATGCTCATTTGTTTGGCTCAACTTCACATATCTTCCATTTTCATCAAAAGAACATGAAACAACAACCATTTCCTTCATTTTAATTCATGACCAAATGCTCACAACACAACTAAAAATCAAAATATACTTCAAGAGTTAAGGTAGAATCAAGAAGAACTCATGAACCTCAAAATAGAAGCAAGGTACCAAGAACTTACCTTCAATTTTCCTCCTCCTAATGACCAAATACTCAAGAGCTTTCTCCTCTCCTTTCTCTTCTCTAACTTTCAGCTATGATGAACAAAGATGGACAAAACTTTGTTCTTTTCACCCCTTTTTCTTTTAATAAAACTTCATATTTCATCCATTTAATTCTTTAATACAAAAGACATGAAATTATTATCATGAAACATTTACCTAACCCATTATCATAAAACATTTACCTAACCCATTATCATGGAACATTTACCTAACCTATTATCATTGAACATTTACCTAACCTATTATCAATTTGTATCAATTTGTACCATAAATTATGGATATCAAGTGTACATTTTGTCTACAACAACATGATGGCTAGCCACTTCATGTAAAATGGGAGGTTTGTCATGCAAATCCTCCTATTTTTGCACTCCTATTTATTTGGTCACTTCAATTTAGCCTATAGCATTTTCAAACATTTTCACATAGGTCCTATTTCATAATTTCACTCACAAATGACAAAATTAAAGCATGAAATTTTGCCAACATTCACGAATTCGAAAATTGGGGCGTTACAACTCTACCCTCCTTAAAGAAATTTCGTCCTCGAAATTTACCTAATCCAAACAGATGAGGGTATTGCTGTTGCATCGTCTCTTCTGGCTCCCAAACTCATAAGTTTCCCCTTCCTTAACTTGTTGAAAACGAGCGACCAAAGACTCATCGTTCAACTATTTTTCCTTAATCGATCCACCCAAAGTTGGCCTCACTTGCAACTCACCAACAGACTTCCATCATCATCTGACTCGAGACGAGCAAACATTGCTCTCAGATCGACATCTGACTCTACGACTTAGAGCATCGGCTACTACATTAGCCTTGCTCGGGTGATACTCGACCGAATAGTCATAATCCTTAAGTAACTCAATCCATCTCCTTTGCCTAAGGTTCAGCTCCTTCTGAGTCAACAAATACTTAAGACTCTTATGGTTAGTGTATATAATACACCTTTCTCCGTACAAGTAATGTCTCCAAATCTTAAGTGTAAATATCATGCGCCAACTCTAAATCATGAGTCAAATAGTTTCCTTCATGAGGCTTAAGCTATCGTGATGCATATGCAACCACCTTACCCTCTTGCATTAACACGCAGCCCAAACCCACGTGTGATGCGTCACTATACATAGTAAAATCATTCCCAGACTCTGGCTGAATTAACACAAGTGCTTCAGTCAGAACTTTCTTCAACTTCTCAAAAGCTTCCTGCTGTTTCTTAGTCTATACAAACGGTACTCCTTTCCTTATGAGTTTTGTCAAAGGTGTTGCCATCACAGAAAAACCTTCTACAAACCTTCTGTAGTATCCTGCCAGTCCTAGGAAACTCCATATTTCCGATTAATCGACCTAGGCGGCTTCCATTCCAAAATCGCTTCAATTTTCCGAGAGTCCACCTTAATCCCCTCAGCAGAGATCGCATGTCCTAAGAAGGTTACCTCCCTCAACCAAAGTTCAGACTTGTTGAACTTCACAAAGAGTTCCTTCTCCCTTAACACTTGTAGCACTATACGGAGATGCTCATCATGTTTCGCTTCAGTTTCAGAATATACCAGGATATCGTTAATAAAGACGCTACGAACTGATCAAAAAAATGGTTGGAACACATGATTCATCAGATCCATAAATGCTGCAGGAGCGTTCGTCAGTCCAAATGGCATAACCAGAAACTCGTAATGACCATACCGAGTCCTGAATGCCGTCTTATAGATATCTGCCTCCTTGACTCTTAACTAATGATATCCAGATCGAAGGTCGATCTTGGAAAATACAGAAGCTCCTCTAAGCTGGTCGAACAGATCGTCAATCCTTGGCAGTGGATACTTATTCTTAATCGTCAGTTTGTTCAACTGGAGATAATCAATGCACATCCGCATCGTACCATCCTTCTTTTTCACGAATAGCCTTGGTGCTCCTAATGGAGACACGCTTGGCCTAATAAAGCCCCTATCCAACAACTCTTGAATTTGAGCATTTAACTCTACTAACTCCTTGATGCCATCCTATACGGTGCGATAGACACGAGCACCATTCCGTGCAACAAGTCTATTCCAAACTCAACTTCTCAATTCGGAGGCAATCTTGGAAGCTCCTCCGAAAAACATCTTGGAATTCCTTTACGGTCCTAACCTTATCCACTGTCAGTCCCTCCTCTTTCGACTGACTTACAAATACCAATTAGGCCTCACAACTTTTCCGAATCCACTTTTCGGTTCTTAATGCCGACACCACATTGGACAAATAATCCCTTCGCCACCTATCACCATAACCTCCTCATCCTTTGTGGTCCTTAACACCATTCGCTTAGCAAGACAATCCGAGTCGCTTTATGCTTAACAAGCCGTCCATTCCCAAAATGAGATCAAACTCTCCGAGCGGTAACTCCATCGATCTCCGGGGAAAATCTTACCTTGAGTTTCTAAGGGTACATCCCTATACGCTTTGTCTACCCTAACCGAGTGACCTAAAGGACTTAGTACAGATACCCCACTCACAATCTCCTCGAAAGTCCAAGTTGTCCATAATCCGCTCGTGGCCTCCAACCAATATTCCGCCACATTCGAGGCTATACCGGACACGCCCTAAAGATTTCGCTCCGTTAGCCGGGTTATTCGTAAATCGATCCTCGAATTCCGTTGCTTAACTTGTCCCGACAACCCTTTCTAGAACACGAAGCATTGCTCGTGACAGGCATCATCCTCGCATCATTGTCATGAGACTCTACCTCATTGTTGCGGTGGTACGGGTGCATCCACCGCAAGCATATGTCTCAAAGACGAAGATCTTGCTCGAGCACTTCCTCGGCTCCGCCCACGGCCTCTTGTACTCATATCGTATTATCTTGATTACGAATTTTTATGCATCAATTAATATTCCAAATGTTTATTACAAATGTTTTATGAATCGCATAAAGAGTTCGAGTTTGTTTTTGCGTAATCAAGTCTAGTCATAGTTCCAGCATCTCTTATCGATTTTCCTATGGTTTTAGTATCATCCTATCTAGAGTATCCTAATAGGGTTTCAAAGATCGACAGATAATTCAGAAAATATTTAGAAAAATTCAAAATACTTACAGACTTGAGTAGGAGATTCGAATGCCACCTTCTAAAGATCTAAATTTTAAAAATCAAGTTTTTCAGATTCTTTATAAAATTTTCGTTTTGAAAATCTTTGTTTTTGTAAACCCATTCCACAGCCGAGTTGTTGCAACCTAGGCTCGATACCACTAAATGTAGCACCCCAAACCCGCCCGAAGTTATGGCGGGATCCGCATGCCACATCGAAGCATTCAAAACATTTTATATTGTTGAACCGAAAAACTTACTTAGTGTTTTAAAAGATAATTTCATTATAGGTTAAAGTGAATGGAAGTGGACACCGGTAGGAAACCGGAAAAGAGGTGGTGAGTCCATCGAATCGCTATACCAAGCTCCCTTCGGATCCAATCCTAGACATGCATACCGCCATTGCCACACCTTAACGTCATGGATATTTCTAGAAACCGATTTTGATTAAGTCATTTTAGGAAAAGTGATTAATTTTGGAAAATACTTTCATTATGGAAGCTTTTCTTGTTGTCGTATTATTTTGAAATCAATTGTTGTTTTTGAAAACGTGCCTAAAGTTATCCAATTTCAACAGTTAAAATAAGTAATACCTATCTTAGTAATACATATTAAAACCATCAAAAATAATTAAGCGGCCTTATTACATTTAAAAAAAACCCAAAACTTCAAACGTAATTAAAAGGATGTCCAGTTCACCAGAAGAAAATCAAACTTTCAGAACGGGTGGCCACTCCGAATTCCCTCACAGCTCCAAGCCCACTATGGTTGGAGATTTCCTGCGTGGATGAAAATAAAAGGGGTGAGTTTGGGAAACTCAGTGTGTAAGGAAAACCCATTCAAAGCCCAAGTCAGCTCAAGCCTATTGGGCCTAAGCCCATTCAGTAATAAAGTGGTCTGGACCGAGCCCTTTTCATTATAATAACCGGGCCTTAGCCCTTATTCAGTAACAAGATGGCCCATAGGTCCATTTCAAAATACATGCAACATCAGTAAACATATGCAAGCCCATTTGGGTAATAGTGGTCTTGGCTAGAGCCCTTTTCAGATTATAATAAACCGGGCCTTAGCCCTTATTCAGATAACATGATATGGCCCATAAGCCCATTTCAAAATACATGCAACATCAAGAAACATATGCAAGCCCATTTGGGAGACTACTCAACCCACCAACCACTACACTCCACCCGTACCAGCCATACACTCCATGTGGGGAATAGTTCAACCCACCCACTCAACACTCCACGATTCTTGACCTTGCTTGCTCGATCAAAGAATTGAGGCAAAGCCTCCAAGACGTGGACAAGCCACTTTCAATACTTCCTCCGTCAATATCCCATCCCATGCATCGAGATAATAACAACATGGCATGTAGTAAATAACAACGATCAAACATGCATTTAGGTCAATTTAACCCTAGGGGTATTTGGTAATTTATCTACTAGGGGTAAAACCGTAAATTTTCCACTTTTAAAGGTATTTCAATAATTTATCTATTTTAGGGTTTTTCATGCATATTCCTACTTTTCACGTACTAACGTAATCACGCATCGAGGGTTCTACCGAATTGGGCCCGTTGACCCATCATTCCAATTTTGGCCCATTAAGCCCAAAAATATCGAGGCATAGAAATCATGCACTTTGCGGTCCAAACATTGCAACTTACCAAAAACATTAATCGATTTACCTCACGAGCATTCAGACACTCGCAAATCTACAAAATACCGCTTTTGGCATTTCGGGCATTTCGCTTTTGCCGATCTAGACTAAGAATGAGGTGTTAGTTACACACTGCTTTGCGACGATATGTCGACGAGATCCACACACGAACCGCCTACAATTGGATTACTAACACGTTAATCTAACTATTCAAATACGAACTACGATTAATCCCTTACAATATTCGCCAACCACACCTACAGATCATAGTAAGCTTATAAGAAATCAATAAGCAACCCATTAACAAATTTTTGTCAATGTTTACCACATAATCATAATTTCACTGCAAGCTGTCTTCCTGAGCAACAGTCACTAAATCATTTATAACTGGAGCTACGAAACTCCAAATCAAGTTCCGTTAATTTTCCCTGAAAATAGATTCATATATCTTCTATCCATAAAATTTTCAGAATTTTTAGTTTAGCCAATAAATACCAGAAATTTCTCAAAGTTTCCCATGTTTCACTGTTTGACTAATCTGACCACCCTTCATTACGAATCAAATTTCTCATTGTACAGAATTCGAAATATGTTCTTGTTTATTTCATTAGAAACTAGACTCAATAAGCTTTAATTAAATAATTTATTCAGCTTCTAATTCATCTCCCACAATTTATGGTGATTTTCCAAAGTCATGTTACTGCTGTTGTCCCAAGCAGATTTATTACCAAATCACTCTTTCATACACCTATCTTGCATGCATGTTATTTAAACATGTATATCACCAATCAATCATCACATATCTATGATTTTTACTTAAGCATAATCTCCATTTCATCATTTTAAAGCACAACATGTTAGCCGATTTTTCCCTTTAGCATCTAAGGCACATGCATGCTCATTTGTTTGGCTCAACTTCACATATCTTCCATTTTTCATCAAAAGAACATGAAACAACAACCATTTCCTTCATTTTAATTCATGACCAAATGCTCACAACACAACTAAAAATCAAAATATACTTCAAGAGTTAAGGTAGAATCAAGAAGAACTCATGAACCTCAAAATAGAAGCAAGGTACCAAGAACTTACCTTCAATTTTCCTCCTCCTAATGACCAAATACTCAAGAGCTTTCTCCTCTCCTTTCTCTTCTCTAACTTTCAGCTATGATGAACAAAGATGGACAAAACTTTGTTCTTTTCACCCCTTTTTCTTTTAATAAAACTTCATATTTCATCCATTTAATTCTTTAATACAAAAGACATGAAATTATTATCATGAAACATTTACCTAACCCATTATCATAAAACATTTACCTAACCCATTATCATGGAACATTTACCTAACCTATTATCATTGAACATTTACCTAACCTATTATCAATTTGTATCAATTTGTACCATAAATTATGGATATCAAGTGTACATTTTGTCTACAACAACATGATGGCTAGCCACTTCATGTAAAATGGGAGGTTTGTCATGCAAATCCTCCTATTTTTGCACTCCTATTTATTTGGTCACTTCAATTTAGCCTATAGCATTTTCAAACATTTTCACATAGGTCCTATTTCATAATTTCACTCACAAATGACAAAATTAAAGCATGAAATTTTGCCAACATTCACAGAATTCCCGAAAATTGGGGCGTTACAACTCTACCCTCCTTAAAGAAATTTCGTCCTCGAAATTTACCTAATCCAAACAGATGAGGGTATTCCTTGTTGCATCGTCTCTTCTGGCTCCCAAACTCAAAAGTTTCCCTTCCTTAACTTGTTGAAAACGAGCGACCAAAGACTCATCGTTCAACTATTTTTCCTTAATCTGATCCACCCAAGTTGGCCTCACTTGCAACTCAGCCAACAGACTTCCATCATCATATGACTCAGACGAGCAAACATTGCTCTCAGATCGAATCTGACTACGACTTAGAGCATCGGCTACTACATTAGCCTTGCTCGGTGATACTCGATCGAATAGTCATAATCCTTAAGTAACTCAATCCATCTCCTTTGCCTAAGGTTCAGCTCCTTTTGAGTCAACAAATACTTAAGACTCTTATGGTTAGTGTATATAATACACCTTTCTCCGCACAAGTAATGTCTCCAAATCTTAAGTGTAAATATCATCGCCGCCAACTCTAAATCATGAGTCAAATAGTTTCCTTCATGAGGCTTAAGCTATCGTGATGCATATGCAACCACCTTACCCTCTTGCATTAACACGCAGCCCAAACCCACGTGTGATGCGTCACTATACATAGTAAAATCATTCCCAGACTCTGGCTGAATTAACACAAGTGCTTCAGTCAGAACTTTCTTCAACTTCTCAAAAGCTTCCTGCTGTTTCTTAGTCTATACAAACGGTACTCCTTTCCTTATGAGTTTTGTCAAAGGTGTTGCCATCACAGAAAAACCTTCTACAAACCTTCTGTAGTATCCTGCCAGTCCTAGGAAACTCCATATTTCCGACACTGACCTAGGCGGCTTCCATTCCAAAATCGCTTCAATTTTCCGAGAGTCCACCTTAATCCCCTCAGCAGAGATCGCATGTCCTAAGAAGGTTACCTCCCTCAACCAAAGTTCAGACTTGCTGAACTTCACAAAGAGTTCCTTCTCCCTTAACACTTGTAGCACTATACGGAGATGCTCATCATGTTTCGCGGTTTGTAATATACCAGATATCGTTAATAAAGACGCTACGAACTGATCAAAAAATGGTTGGAACACATGATTCATCAGATCCATAAATGCTGCAGGAGCGTTCGTCAGTCCAAATGGCATAACCAGAAACTCGTAATGACCATACCGAGTCCTGAATGCCGTCTTATAGATATCTGCCTCCTTGACTCTTAACTAATGATATCCAGATCGAAGGTCGATCTTGGAAAATACAGAAGCTCCTCTAAGCTGGTCGAACAGATCGTCAATCCTTGGCAGTGGATACTTATTCTTAATCGTCAGTTTGTTCAACTGGAGATAATCAATGCACATCCGCATCGTACCATCCTTCTTTTTCACGAATAGCACTGGTGCTCCTAATGGAGACACGCTTGGCCTAATAAAGCCCCTATCCAACAACTCTTGAATTTGAGCATTTAACTCTACTAACTCCTTCGGTGCCATCCTATACGGTGCGATAGACACAGGCACCATTCCAGGCAACAAGTCTATTCCAAACTCAACTTCTCAATTCGGAGGCAATCTTGGAAGCTCCTCCGGAAAAACATCTTGGAATTCCTTTACGGTCCTAACCTTATCCACTGTCAGTCCCTCCTCTTTCGACTGACTTACAAATACCAATTAGGCCTCACAACTTTTCCGAATCCACTTTTCGGTTCTTAATGCCGACACCACATTGGACAAATAATCCCTTCGCTCACCTATCACCATAACCTCCTCATCCTTTGTGGTCCTTAACACCATTCGTTTAGCAGTACAATCCAGAGTCGCTTTATGCTTAACAAGCCAGTCCATTCCCAAAATGAGATCAAACTCTCCGAGCGGTAACTCCATCAGATCTCCAGGGAAAATCTTACCTTGAGTTTCTAAGGGTACATCCCTATACAGTTTGTCTACCCTAACCGAGTGACCTAAAGGACTTAGTACAGATACCCCACTCACAATCTCCTCAGAGTAGTCCAAGTTGTCCATAATCCGTTCTGTGGCCTCCAACCAATATTCCGCCACATTCGAGGCTATACCAGACACGCCCCTAAAGATTTTCGCTCCGTTAGCCCGAAGTTATTCAGAAATCGATCCTCGAATTCCGTTGCCCGAACTTGTCCCGACAACCCTTTCTAGAACACGAAGCATTGCCTGTGACAGGGCATCATCCTCGGCACCGCTGTCATGAGACTCTACCTCTGTTGCCGGTGGTACCGGTGCATCCACCGCCGGCATATGTCTCAAAGACGAAGATCTTGCTCGAGCACTTCCTCGGCTCCGTCCACGGCCTCTTGTACTCATATCGTATTATCTTGATTACGAATTTTTATGCATCAATTAATATTCCAGTGTTTATTACAAATGTTTTATGAATCGATAAGAGTTCGAGTTTGTTTTTGCAGAATCAAGTCTAGTCATAGTTCCATCTCTTATCGATTTTCCTATGGTTTTAGTATCATCCTATCTAGAGTATCCTAATAGGGTTTCAAGATCTTGACAGATAATTCAGAAAATATTTAGAAAAATTCAAAATACTTACAGACTTGAGGAGATTGAATGCCACCTTCTAAAGATCTAAATTTTAAAAATCAAGTTTTTCAGATTCTTTATAAAATTTTCGTTTTGAAAATCTTTGTTTTGTAAACCCATTCCACACCGAGTTGTTGCAACCTAGGCTCGATACCACTAAATGTAGCACCCCAAACCCGCCCGAAGTTATGGCGGATCCGCATGCCACATCGAAGCATTCAAAACATTTTATATTGTTGAACCGAAAAACTTACTTAGTGTTTTAAAAGATAATTTCATTATAGGTTAAAGTGAATGGAAGTCGTACACCGTGTAGGAAACCGGAAAAGAGGTGGTGAGTCCATCGAATCGCTAAGTACCAAGCTCCTTCGGATCCAATCCTAGACATGCATACCGCCATTGCCACACCTTAACGTCATGGATATTTCTAGGAAACCGATTTTGATTAAGTCATTTTAGGAAAAGTGATTAATTTTGGAAAATACTTTCATTGCGGAAGCTTTTCTTGTTGTCGTATTATTTTGAAATCAATTGTTGTTTTTGAAAACGTGCCTAAAGTTATCCAATTTCAACAGTTAAAATAAGTAATACCTATCTTAGTAATACATATTAAAACCATCAAAAATAATTAAGCGGCCTTATTACATTTAAAAAACCCAAAACTTCAAACGTAATTAAAAGGATGTCCAGTTCACGGAAGAAAATCAAACTTTCGAGCGGTGGCCACTCCAAATTCCCTCACGACTCCAAGCCCACTATGGTTGGAGATTTCTGCGTGGATGAAAATAAAAGGGTGAGTTTGGGAAACTCGGTGTGTAAGGAAAACCCATTCAAAGCCCAAGTCACTCAAGCCTATTGGGCCTAAGCCCATTCAGTAATAAAGTGGTCTTGACCGAGCCCTTTTCAGATTATAATAACCGGGCCTTAGCCCTTATTCAGTAATAAAGATGGCCCATAGGTCCATTTCAAAATACATGCAACATCAAAACATATGCAAGCCCATTTGGGTAATAGTGGTACTGGCTAGAGCCCTTTTCAGATTACAATAAACGGGCCTTAGCCCTTATTCAGATAACAATGATGGCCCATAAGCCCATTTCAAAATACATGCAACATCGGTAAACATATGCAAGCCCATTTGGGGAGACTACTCAACCCACCAACCACTACACTCCACCCGTACCACCATACACTCCATGTGGGGAATAGTTCAACCCACCCATTTCAACACTCCACATTGCTTGACCTTCTTTGCTCGATTAACGAAAGAATTGAGGCAAAGCCTCCAGTACGTGGACAAGCCACTTTCAGTACTTCCTCCGTCAATATCCCAGTCCCATGCATCAGATAATAACAACATGGCATGTAGTAAATAACAACAGTCAAACATGCATTTAGGTCAATTTAACCCTAGGGGTATTTCGGTAATTTATCTACTAGGGGTAAAACGTAAATTTTCCACTTTTAAAGGTATTTCAATAATTTATCTATTTTAGGGTTTTTCATGCATATTCCTACTTTTCACGTACTAATGTAATCACGCATCGAGGGTTCTTACCGAATTGGGCCGTTGACCCATCATTCCAATTTTGGCCCATTAAGCCCAAAAATATCGAGGGCATAGAAATCATGCACTTTGCGGTCCAAACATTGCAACTTACCAAAAACATTAATCGATTTACCTCACGAGCATTCAGACACTCGCAAATCTACAAAATACCGTTTTCGGCATTTCGGCATTTCGCTTTTGCCGATCTAGACTAAGAATGAGGGTGTTAGTTACACACTGTTTGCATGACGATATCTTGACGAGATCCACACACGAACCGCCTACAATTGGATTACTAACACGTTAATCTAACTATTCAAATACGAACTACGATTAATCCCTTACAATATTCGCCAACCACACCTACAGATCATAGTAAGCTTATAAGAAATCAATAAGCAACCCATTAACAAATTTTTGTCAATGTTTACCACATAATCATAATTTCACTGCAAGCTGTCTTCCTGAGCAACAGTCACTAAATCATTTATAACTGGAGCTACGAAACTCCAAATCAAGTTCCGTTAATTTTCCTGAAAATAGATTCATATATCTTCTATCCATAAAATTTTCAGAATTTTAGTTTAGCCAATAAATACCAGAAATTTCTCAAAGTTTCCCATGTTTCACTGTTTGACTAATCTGACCACCCTTCATTACGAATCAAATTTCTCATTGTACAGAATTCGAAATATGTTCTTGTTTATTTCATTAGAAACTAGACTCAATAAGCTTTAATTAAATAATTTATTCAGCTTCTAATTCATCTCCCACAATTTATGGTGATTTTCCAAAGTCATGTTACTGCTGTTGTCCCAAGCAGATTTATTACCAAATCACTCTTTCATACACCTATCTTGCATGCATGTTATTTAAACATGTATATCACCAATCAATCATCACATATCTATGATTTTTACTTAAGCATAATCTCCATTTCATCATTTTAAAGCACAACATGTTAGCCGATTTTTCCCTTTAGCATCTAAGGCACATGCATGCTCATTTGTTTGGCTCAACTTCACATATCTTCCATTTTTCATCAAAAGAACATGAAACAACAACCATTTCCTTCATTTTAATTCATGACCAAATGCTCACAACACAACTAAAAATCAAAATATACTTCAAGAGTTAAGGTAGAATCAAGAAGAACTCATGAACCTCAAAATAGAAGCAAGGTACCAAGAACTTACCTTCAATTTTCCTCCTCCTAATGACCAAATACTCAAGAGCTTTCTCCTCTCCTTTCTCTTCTCTAACTTTCAGCTATGATGAACAAAGATGGACAAAACTTTGTTCTTTTCACCCTTTTCTTTTAATAAAACTTCATATTTCATCCATTTAATTCTTTAATACAAAAGACATGAAATTATTATCATGAAACATTTACCTAACCCATTATCATAAAACATTTACCTAACCCATTATCATGGAACATTTACCTAACCTATTATCATTGAACATTTACCTAACCTATTATCAATTTGTATCAATTTGTACCATAAATTATGGATATCAAGTGTACATTTTGTCTACAACAACATGATGGCTAGCCACTTCATGTAAAATGGGAGGTTTGTCATGCAAATCCTCCTATTTTTGCACTCCTATTTATTTGGTCACTTCAATTTAGCCTATAGCATTTTCAAACATTTTCACATAGGTCCTATTTCATAATTTCACTCACAAATGACAAAATTAAAGCATGAAATTTTGCCAACATTCACGAAATTCCGAAAATTGGGGCGTTACAACTCTACCCTCCTTAAAGAAATTTCGTCCTCGAAATTTACCTAATCCAAACAGATGAGGGTATTCTTTGTTGCATCGTCTCTTTCGCTCCCAAACTCGAAGTTTCCTTCCTTAACTTGTTGAAAACGAGCGACCAAAGACTCATCGTTCAACTATTTTTCCTTAATCTGATCCACCAGGTTGGCCTCACTTGCAACTCACCAGCAGACTTCCATCATCATCTGACTCGGACGAGCAAACATTGCTCTCGGATCGAGACTGACTACGACTTAGAGCATCGGCTACTACATTAGCCTTGCCTGGGTGATACTCGACCGAATAGTCATAATCCTTAAGTAACTCAATCCATCTCCTTTGCCTAAGGTTCAGCTCCTTTTGAGTCAACAAATACTTAAGACTCTTATGGTTAGTGTATATAATACACCTTTCTCCGTACAAGTAATGTCTCCAAATCTTAAGTGTAAATATCACTGCTGCCAACTCTAAATCATGAGTCAAATAGTTTCCCTTCATGAGGCTTAAGCTATCGTGATGCATATGCAACCACCTTACCCTCTTGCATTAACACGCAGCCCAAACCCACGTGTGATGCGTCACTATACATAGTAAAATCATTCCCAGACTCTGGCTGAATTAACACAAGTGCTTCAGTCAGAACTTTCTTCAACTTCTCAAAAGCTTCCTCTTTGTTTCTTAGTCTATACAAGCGGTACTCCTTTCCTTATGAGTTTTGTCAAAGGTGTTGCCATCACGAAAAACCTTCTACAAACCTTACAGTAGTATCCTGCCGGTCTAGGAAACTCCATATTTCGATAATCGACCTAGGCGGCTTCCATTCCAAAATCGCTTCAATTTTCCGAGAGTCCACCTTAATCCCTCGGCAGAGATCGCATGTCCTAAGAAGGTTACCTCCTCAACCAAAGTTCGACTTGCTGAACTTCACAAAAGTTCCTTCTCCTTAACACTTGTAGCACTATACGGAGATGCTCATCATGTTTCGCTTCAGGTTTGAATATACCAGATATCGTTAATAAAGACGCTTCTGAACCGATCAAAAAATGGTTGGAACACATGATTCATCGATCCATAAATCTGCAGGAGCGTTCGTCATCCAAATGGCATAACGAAACTCGTAATGACCATACCGAGTCACGAATGCCGTCTTATAGATATCGCCTCCTTGACTCTTAACTAATGATATCCGGATCGAAGGTCGATCTTGGAAAATCTGAAGCTCCTCTAAGCTGGTCGAACAGATCGTCAATCCTTGGCAGTGGATACTTATTCTTAATCGTCAGTTTGTTCAACTGGAGATAATCAATGCACATCCGCATCGTACCATCCTTCTTTTTCACGAATAGCACTGGTGCTCCCAATGGAGACACGCTTGGCCTAATAAAGCCCCTATCTAACAACTCTTGAATTTGAGCATTTAACTCTACTAACTCCTTGATTGCCATCCTATACGGTGCGATGACACGAGCACCATTCCAGCAACAAGTCTATTCCAAACTCAACTTCTCAATTCGGAGGCAATCTTGGAAGCTCCTCCGGAAAAACATCTTGGAATTCCTTTACGGTCCTAACCTTATCCTTCGTCGGTCCCTCCTCTTCGACTGACTTACAAATACCAATTAGGCCTCACAACTTTTCCGAATCCACTTTTCGGTTCTTAATGCCGACACCACATTGGACAAATAATCCCTTCGCTCACCTATCACCATAACCTCCTCATCCTTTGTGGTCCTTAACACCATTCGTTTAGCAAGTACAATCCGAGTCGCTTTATGCTTAACAAGCAGTCCATTCCCAAAATGAGATCAAACTCTCCGAGCGGTAACTCCATCGATCTCCGGGAAAATCTTACCTTGAGTTTCTAAGGGTACATCCCTATACAGCTTTGTCTACCCTAACCGAAAGTGACCTAAAGGACTTAGTACAGATACCCCACTCACAATCTCCTCGAGTAGTCCAAGTTGTCCATAATCCGCTCTGTGGCCTCCAACCAATATTCCGCCACATTCGAGGCTATACCAGACACGCCCCTAAAGATTTTCGCTCCGTTAGCCCGAAGTCATTCAGAAATCGATCCTCGAATTCCGTTGCCCGAACTTATCCCGACAACCCTTTCCAGAACACGAACCATTGCCTGTGACAGGGCATCATCCTCGGCACCGCTGTCATGAGACTCTACCTCTCATTGCCGGTGGTACGGTGCATCCACCGCAGCATATGTCTCGAAGACGAAGATCTTGCTCGAGCACTTCCTCGGCTCCGTCCACGGCCTCTTGTACTCATATCGTATTATCTTGATTACGAATTTTTATGCATCAATTAATATTCCAGTGTTTATTACAAATGTTTTATGAATCGAAAGAGTTCGAGTTTGTTTTTGCGAATCGAAGTCTAGTCATAGTTCAGATCTCTTATCAGATTTTCCTATGGTTTTAGTATCATCCTATCTAGAGTATCCTAATAGGGTTTCAGTACTGACAGATAATTCAGGAAAATATTTAGAAAAATTCAAAATACTTACAGACTTGAGCCGGAGATTCGGAATGCCACCTTCTAAAGATCTAAATTTTAAAAATCGAGTTTTTCGCATTCTTTATAAAATTTTCGTTTTCGAAAATCTTTGTTTTTGTAAACCCATTCCACAGCCGAGTTGTTGCAACCTAGGCTCTGATACCACTAAATGTAGCACCCCAAACCCGGCCCAGAAGTTATGGCCGGATCCGGCATGCCACATCGAAGCATTCAAAACATTTTATATTGTTGAACCAGAAAAACTTACTTAGTGTTTTAAAAGATAATTTCATTATAGGTTAAAGTGAATGGAAGCTGTACACCAGGTAGGAAACCGGAAAAGAGGTGGTGAGTCCATCGAATCGCTAAGTACCAAGCTCCTTGGATCCAATCCTAGACATGCATACCGCCATTGCCACACCTTAACGTCATGGATATTTCTAGGAAACCGATTTTGATTAAGTCATTTTTAGGAAAAGTGATTAATTTTGGAAAATACTTTCATTGCGGAAGCTTTTCTTGTTGTCGTATTATTTTGAAATCAATTGTTGTTTTTGAAAACGTGCCCTAAAGTTATCCAATTTCAACAGTTAAAATAAGTAATACCTATCTTAGTAATACATATTAAAACCATCAAAAATAATTAAGCGGCCTTATTACATTTAAAAAAAACCCAAAACTTCAAACATAATTAAAAGGATGTCCAGTTCACGAAGAAAATCAAACTTTCGAGCGGTGGCCACTCCAAATTCCTCACGACTCCAAGCCCACTATGGTTGGAGATTTCTGCGTGGATGAAAATAAAAGGGTGAGTTTGGGGAAACTCGGTGTGTAAGGAAAACCCATTCAAAGCCCAAGTCACTCAAGCCTATTGGGCCAAAGCCCATTCAGTAATGATGGTCTTGGACGAGCCCTTTTCAGATTACAATAAACCGGGCCTTAGCCCTTATTCAGATAACAAGATAGCCCATAGGCCCATTTCAAAATACATGCAACATCGGTAAACATATGCAAGCCCATTTGGGTAATAGTGGTCTGGGCTAGAGCCCTTTTCAGATTACAATAAAGCGGGCCTTAGCCCTTATTCAGATAACATATGGCCCATAAGCCCATTTCAAAATACATGCAACATCGGTAAACATATGCAAGCCCATTTGGGAGACTACTCAACCCACCAACCACTACACTCCACCCGTACCAGCCATACACTCCATGTGGGGAATAGCTCAACCCACCCATTTAACACTCCACAGATTGCTTGACCTTTCTTTGCTCGATTATCGATAAATTGAGGCAAAGCCTCCGATCGTGGACAAGCCACTTTCAGTACTTCCTCCGTCAATATCCCGGTCCCATGCATCGATAACAACAACATGGCATGCAATAAATAACAACAATCAAACATGCATTTAGGTCAATTTAACCCTGGGGTATTTGGTAATTTATCTACTAGGGGTAAAAGCGTAAATTTTCCACTTTTAAAGGTATTTCAATAATTTATCTATTTTAGGGTTTTTCATGCATATTCCTACTTTTCACGTACTAATGAATCACGCATCGAGGGTTCTTACCGAATTGGGCCGTTGACCCATCATTCCAATTTTGGCCCATTAAGCCCAAAACATCGAGGGCATAGAAATCATGCACTTTGCGGTCAAACATTGCAACTTACCAAAAACATTAATCGATTTACCTCACGAGCATTCGACACTCGCAAATCTACAAAATACCGGTTTTCAAAGATTTGGCATTTGACTTTTCGCTTTTACCGATCTAGACTAAGAAAGAGGGTGTTAGTTACACACTTTTGCGACGATATCTTCGGCGAGATCCACACACGAACCGCCTACAATTGGATTACTAACACGTTAATCTAACTATTCAAATACTGAACTACGATTAATCCCTTACAATATTCGCCAACCACACCTACAGATCATAGTAAGTTTATAAGAAATCAATAAGCAACCCATTAACAAATTTTTGTCAATGTTTACCACATAATCATAATTTCACTGCAAGCTGTCTTCCTGAGCAACAGTCACTAAATCATTTATAACTGGAGCTACGAAACTCCAAATCAAGTTCCGTTAATTTTCCTGAAAATAGACTCATATATCTTCTATCCATAAAATTTTCAGAATTTTTAGTTTAGCCAATAAATACCAGAAATTTCTCAAAGTTTCCCATGTTTCACTGTTTGACTAATCTGACCACCCTTCATTACGAATCAAATTTCTCATTGTACAGAATTCGAAATATGTTCTTGTTTATTTAATTAGAAACTAAACTCAATAAGCTTTAATTACATAATTTATTCAGCTTCTAATTCATCTCCCACAATTTATGGTGATTTTCCAAAGTCATGTTACTGCTGTTGTCCCAAGCAGATTTATTACCAAATCACTCTTTCATACACCTATCTTGCATGCATGTTATTTAAACATGTATATCACCAATCAATCATCACATATCTATGATTTTTACTTAAGCATAATCTCCATTTCATCATTTTAAAGCACAAAATGTTAGCCGATTTTTCCCTTTAGCATCTAAGGCACATGCATGCTCATTTGTTTGGCTCAACTTCATATATCTTCCATTTTTCATCAAAAGAACATGAAACAACAACCATTTCCTTCATTTTAATTCATGACCAAATGCTCACAACACAACTAAAAATCAAAATATACTTCAAGAGTTAAGGTAGAATCAAGAAGAACTCATGAACCTCAAAATAGAAGCAAGGTACCAAGAACTTACCTTCAATTTTCCTCCTCCTAATGACCAAATACTCAAGAGCTTTCTCCTCTCCTTTCTCTTCTCTAACTTTCAGCTATGATGAACAAAGATGGACAAAACTTTGTTCTTTTCACCCCTTTTTCTTTTAATAAAACTTCATATTTCATCCATTTAATTCTTTAATACAAAAGACATGAAATTCTTATCATGAAACATTTACCTAACCCATTATCATGGAACATTTACCTAACCCATTATCATGGAACATTTACCTAACCTATTATCATTGAACATTTACCTAACCTATTATCAATTTGTATCAATTTGTACCATAAATTATGGATATCAAGTGTACATTTTGTCTACAACAACATGATGGCTAGCCACTTCATGTAAAATGGGAGGTTTGTCATGCAAATCCTCCTATTTTTGCACTCCTATTTATTTGGTCACTTCAATTTAGCCTATAGTATTTTCAAACATTTTCACATAGGTCCTATTTCATAATTTCACTCACAAATGACAAAATTAAAGCATGAAATTTTGCCAACATTCACAGAATTCCCGAAAATTGGGGCGTTACAATTCTGGGAAGATTAAATTCATAATTCTGGGAAGAATGTTGTTCTGAAGGAAATTTTCAAATGTGTTTCTCAGAAATTCTTTTTAAATTTGTTCATTACTCTGGACAAGCAATGAATTAAGTTTGGAGGTGTGGAAACATAGAAATTTACGCATTTTTACATACTCTTTTTAACTTAAAATCATATAGTTTCGATAAAATTCTTGTTGAAAAATAATTAATTTTTATAAAATAATTAAAGTGCACTTAAAATATGAACATGTTGAATTTTAGTTAATTTTATAATTAATTTTGATGAATTTTGGTTATTTTCGATAGATTTGCACAAATGGCGAAAAATGGCTTGGCAGACACTGCTAGAAGCACAAAACTGAGAAGCAATTTGAAGTATCGAGGTGAACTAAATTTCAGCCTAAGACAGTCCAAAATTATATCTATTAATTCATAATATAATTAATTTTAATTTATATCCAATTTAATTTGGGTTAATAAATTATGATTAATTAATTATGAAAAAGTGGTCCAGTTGAATCGAACCAAGTGAACCGAACCACCCAAGAAATGGACAGCCCAAAAACGTCCCAAGAGCTGACCCAAATCAGCTTAGCTGATTATTTAAGCTTGCAAAGAGGCCCTTGAAGACTTGTTCAAGTTGCATTCAAACCCCTCCACAATTGGTGGCTTTGTAGATTTGCCCCAAGCCAAAATTAGCACGGTTGAAACCATCAACCTTGCCACATGTCTGGTCGGCCAAGGGATGTCTCTTTGGCTGCTATTTTTAGCTAATTTTAGCAGCCATATTCAGCTATAAAACCCCTCCTTGTCTTATCATTCAACACATCTCATTCATTCACATCTTTTCTCTCTTCTCTCCACTTTCTCTCTTCTTTGTCATTCCAAATTCTCTTGCTTTCTTGCCGAATTCTTCCCTTGGAAAAGGGGTGTTCATCAGCCATTTTGGAACAACATTGAAGTGTTCATAGCAGCTTTGGTCGACAAGGACAAACAGAGAATGAAGAACGGAGCAAGCTAGTCAAGCCACAGAAAAAACACCGAATTTGATTCTTGTTCCCTGTCTCTTTAAATTTTGTTGTTGTTATGATGAACATATCTATGAATTTTTATGTTGTTGGAATGGTTAATTTAATCAATTTAGCTTGAATTTAATTCGTGTTAGGTTGATTGCATTTCGTCTTCTTAGATTGTTAAAATTGTGTTTCTGTTGTTATAGGCCTCGGTAAGATGCTTGATTAAGTAAAATCATGACTAAGTTATTCTTGCATTAAAATTGTGAGGTAGCTAATGAATTAATTATTTAAATGGATTGAAATTGTAATTAATGGACACAGTACTTAATCAATGTATGTTTAATCATCTAAGGTACCTGAGGGTTAAATTAGCAACAGTATTTGACGATACAATTGCCTTGCATAACTTGCAAGATTATTGTGATTAAATTGTGTTAAGGTAAGGATACTTTGTTACCTCACATAGTATTTTATGTGCTTATTAAATCGAGTTAATTGTTTGAATTGACATAAGAATATGTTTAAGAGATTATTTCAATTTAATATGTATGTGCTATAACATATTTTCTTATTAAGATTTGTTTAATCGATTGAATTGACATAGGGATATGTCCAAGAGATTAATGGATTTTGGTAGGTGAGTATGTTCATAAGTTAGCAAATTACCAAGTTGCCATGAATTTATTCGTAACAATATAAACATGAGTTTAATAATTCTAAGTTAAGAAATGTAATTAATCTAACACAATGACATCATCTTGATTAAAATTGTATTTTGAAATCGTGCATTTGAGATTTATTTATTGAGTTTACTTAGTTTAAAATATTAGTTTTTAATCACCCTCTTCAACAAAATATTTTTTCTTCACAAAAGTGTTTTAAATAGCATTCATAAATAATTCTTTTCACAGTCCCTATGGGTACGATAACTTGACACTTACTTGTCACTTTATTACTTGTTGCGATTGTGTACACTTGCACATTTTCGTCATTCCACAGTGCTTTTTCCCGCAGTGCTCACAATTTAGAATATCAGTATCCCTGGATGGACCTCGTACACTACCCGTAGACACAGTTAGTTGTCTATCATGATTTCTATCAACTCTATTTGATTTAAAATTTGATCTCTAGCTACCACAAAATTCTTTTGATCTCTTCGGTTGTGGATTTGAACTCGCAACTCCAGGACGCTTTCCAACAGTACGAGAATTTTCAATTTTTTTATCTAAACCCAGAACTTGTTCTACCACTCTTGCTCGTTCAACCAGATCCACAAACTCAGTAATTTTGTGCAATACTAACTGTGCTCGCAACTCATCGCGTAAAATCACACAAAAATCGCTAGCAACTATCAATTTCAGTCGACCCAAATTCAACAGCATACCTACTAAGTCGTGTAAACTCTCGTTCATAATTAACCACAGACATCTCCCCTTGTTTAGCATAAAAAACTCTTGTCTTCTATCTTTGATATACAATTCGCCAGCATATTTCTTTTAGAATTCCTTTTGGACGAACTCTCAATTCACCTGATCTACGGATACGTGGCATGTCACTAACTACCACCAAGTATATGCTTCTCCTTGCAGTAGAGAAACAACACATATTACACTTTCACACAGGTTGCATTCAAGTTGTTGCAAGATGCATTTAGTAGATTCAATGCAAACTTCAGCTACAGAAGGATCAACTCCTTTCAATCCTAAGAATTCAGTCGCATTGTATCTATGCAACTCTTTAATCAGAGCTCAACGAACAGTAGGTGTAGATGCCATAGTGGATGTGGTTCCCGCTACACGCTGAAGAGCAATAGCGATAGCTCTAAGTAACTGTAAATCATCTCTTTCCTCAATATTACATCACTTAACGTTAGGTTGTTGAGTACTAATTATATTAACACTTGGTGTTGCCGATTCAGTTCCATCTAACTCATTGGAGACATCATATCCGGTATACATCTCTTGATCAACATCGACATTATAATCAACTGACATTTCAAACTATAAAACAAAAATAAATATATCAGCATCCAAATCCCGACTCAATTCGACTAAATTATGTTATATACCTCTAGAATTAATTTTAAGCTTGATTTAGTCCGAGAATCGGCTAACCCTGTAAAGCTCTGATACCACTAAATGTAACACTTCTAACCCGTATCCTTCGCCAAAATAGGGCTTTAGAGCATTACCGAGTAATCGTAATCTAATCATTCATTTCAAACATTTTAAAAATCATAAAATGATTCATCATTAACATACATAGAGTCACTTATTAAGTCCTTGATGGTTTGAAAACACTTGGTTCAATTTACCATGCCATATACGGCTTCAAACACAAACACATGTTTATATGTATGTATCAAACCAACATTACATTTATAACCTTATTTACCATGCATCCACAAAAGATAAACATCAACACATTTGAGTTAGGGATCGTTTTTGGATGCTGAATCGACGATCAAAAGTTAAGTACCTAACCTGTGCACGGAAAACAAAACCATACGCTGAGTAAAATTTAATGGTATTTCTATAATCTGAATATTAAAGACAAGATAATATCATATGCATAATAAAATTATAAGCACATATTAATATTTAAAAAATCACTACTATCATATGTCAACCCTTTTAATTCATACATAATAGCATATCATTTCATACTATATTCAACTTACATATGCTATCATATTTCATTTGTTTCACAATATTCCATATATTTACAACATATTTCACATTCTATTTTCAATTCATTATATCACTTCCATTTCTCATAGCATGCCACTTCAATATCAATTATAGAACTTTATTATTTATTTACCCCTATTAACACGACTCGGACTCGGACGGATACGCGGATCCAACCAACACACCAGTTTGGCACCCAATGCCTCATCGGATAAATCCAAAGTAATAATTGTGCCCAACGTTATATAAATTTGACACCCAGTGTCTTATCGATTCAACCCAAGTAAATTAGCATCCAGTACCTCATCGACTCGAAGTCGAAAAAATCCTTGAACTCTTTCTATCCTATGGCATGTCATTTATATCCAACTCAACCTGATATAGTTAAGAGGGTTCCAATTCACTTTCCAAATACAACCAATATATTATCATATTAGCACATTATCACATTTACACATATATATATTCATAATATATATATCAAGTTTATTGCCAAATATATTTTTCATATAATCCCATATACACAAGAAATAAATTCAATAGTCAAAGTGTCGAATACTCACCTCAACCACTCACCATATACCTTAAATCAAAATACAACAATTAACAACTAGGTTCGGATTACAGAAACACAAACCAAGAATTCTGAGCTATTCGACGTCGACTTTATCTTTCCTCTTTTTAGTCGAGGATTCCCGTACTATGTTAGCTATGGAATTAAAACAATTAAAATTCATCAATATAACAATTCAATTCCATATTGAATATTTTAAAATTTGACTCAATATTTGCCTAAATTTTAATTTAGTCCCTAAACCGAGACTAATTTTTATTCTTCACAATTAATCTTATATTTTTACACAAATTTCACTTTAAACTAAATTTAACTCCCTATTTTCACTTAAATCCCTAAATTTCAAATTTTTCACAATTTATTCCTATTACTCAAAATTTAAAATTTATTCTACTATTTAATCTTTTTTCACTTCTAGCTTAAAAATCTATCAATTTAATCCCTAATATTAAAATTATTCAAAATTCACAACATTTAAAAACTTAACCAATGCTAAAATTTCAACATGGGTCAGTTAATACTTATCACCGGGATTCCAAAAACATAAAAATTACAAGAAAAAGGACTAAATTGACTAACCAATTAAACTTTGAGAAATTTAAAACCCTAAGACGTGGGTTCTCTTTCTTTTTCTTCTTTTTCTTTTTCTTTCTTTCTTTTCCTTCTAATTTGTTTAGTTTTTGTCATTCTTTATTTCTTTTATTACTTATTTTGTTTTATTATTATATAATATATATTTACTTAAATATTAAGTAAACATATTATAATATATATTTTAACTTTAGTTATTATAACATATATAAAAATTTACACCTAATTTACCTAATGTCGTCCTACTAAAGAAGCAATGGTATAATTGCTTCTTTAGTCCCTTTAGTTATTCTATAATCTATAATTCAACTTTCACCCTATATGTAATTTAGTCCTTATACCTAATTGCTCTTAATTCATGCAAATTCACTTAACCAAAACTTAATTCACTACACAGCTAGCTTTATAAATATTTTTAATAAATATTTATGAGTTTGATTTACTGGAACAGGGTCCCGGGAATGCACTTTTCGACACCTATGACTATCGGGTGGTTACATATTATATAGATCAAGAAACATAACAATAGGTCAATAAACGCGGGAAAGGAAAAATTATTGAATAGTCGTTGGTGTTGTGTTCGTTATTGTTTAGGTTAGGTAAGTTCATATAATATTCATTTTAACTAAAGTAGTTTGTGTTGTATTATACATGTATATATTACTTATGGTTGAGTTGCATGAATTATGAAGTTTGACATTGAAAGGAACGAATTGCAAATTATGAAACATCGTTATTGAAGTAAGGCTTAAGGAGTAAGTTTTAAGTGTCCGACGTTAAGATTTGATTCTGTGTAAGAGCTTTTCGAGTGCGCCTGTAACACCCTGATCTAGCGGATTCTGAAAGAATGAAGCTTATTATAACGCCCCAAAATTTCTAATTTCGTTATTGTGAAAATATGACATAAATATCTGTCAGCTTTAGTGGTTATGTGTTCTGGGAGTATTTGGGAGGTCCCAAGTTCAAGCCTTCGCTTGGGAAAATTTTGATATTTTGAATGAATTAGACCTTACTCTTGTTCAGGAGCCTTTTATTTGATTGTTGGTAAAAATATATTAGAATGGGCTTGCTGGATTGGTGGTTAAACGAAGTGTTAGTGTGTAGGAGGTCCTGTGTTCGAGTCCCTGTGCAAGCAGGAGAATTAATTTTGTTTAAGGTGTGTGGCATGGTGGAGTTCAAATTAAACTGGACTCCTGAGTAGTTGTGATTTAGTGGGTTAATAGGGAGTGCTTCTAGGAGATAATTGGGATAAATTATCAAAATAAGATTTTCTTCTTATCAGTTTTCTATTTTCTTTTTTTCCAACAAACTTTCTGCTGTTAGACTTTTGTTTCACTACTGTTTCTTCTCCCTTCTTTGTAACATCCAGAAATAGGGCCTAAACGGAATAGTGATTGCGAAACCATGAATTCTGTAACGCCCCGCACCCGAGACCGTTTCCGGAGTCGAAAACGAGGTGTTAGTGAACTTAATTCATTTATTTACACCGTTCATTTTAAAATTTCCAGACAAGCTAGCTAACTGCGTCACTGTCACCTTAAAAATCATATCTCGAGTTCCAAAACTCGAAAACTGATTCCGTAAATTTTCCCTGAAACTAGACTCATATATCCATCTACATATGTTTTTCTAGAATTTTTGGTCGGGCCAATTAGTACAGTTTACTAGTTAAAGTCTCCCCTGTTTCAGGGTTCGACTACTCTGACCTTCATGCATTACGACTTAGATATCTCCCTGTACTGGGCTTCAATACATATGTTGTTTGTTTCTAATGAAGCTAGACTCAAAACCAAATCTGTACATATAAAGCATGACTTCTAATTATTTCTGGTTAATTTATGGTAAATTTCCAAAGTCAGAACAGGGGATCCAGTAACCGTTCTGGCCCTGTTTCACGAAAACTTAAACATCTCATAAAATACGGCTCATATGGTCGTTTATCTTCTTCCATATGAAAATAGACTCATCAAGGTTCAATTAAATAATTTATTCATTATTTAATTACATTCCTACTATTTTTTGTGAATTTTCAAACTCACATCACTGCTGCTGTCAGCATCTATTTTAAGGTAAATTTCACCTATTTCATAGTTTCCATGATTCGACTAGCCATTTGACATACATAGCACCAATATGATCGTGATAAACCATTCCAATGGCTAATCATTGCCAAGCATTTCCACACCTCTCAATAACCATATATATATACAAAATGATTTTAATACTATGCTCAAAATATTTAAGCCATTTTCGCATGGCTATCCGAATATATACACATTACCAAAAGTACTTGATTAACAACAAAGGTTAGTCCTATACATGCCATTATCAACGTTTAACTAAAAGAGTACCAAAAGGGCTTAGATAGTGTGGACGACTTCGACTTCGACAATCCCGAGTCCGATGGTGACGAACAAAATCTATAAAATAGAGAATTAAAGAAACGGAATAAGCATTTAATGCTTAGTAAGTTTTGAGTAACGAAATTATTTACGACTAAAGTATAGCGTTCATATGACTAAATGAATAATTTCATATATGCACATTCTCAAAATCATAATTTCTTCACGCTTCAACCAATATATTCATACACAGGGTATCAAACCTAACTAGAGGCCGGAAGCTCGTTAATCAATTGAGCGAGTACTATTTGAAAGGAATCAACCTTTTCGATGCATCTACGAAACATACTTTATCGTTTGTATTTTATGGGCGTACTAATTGAAATTATTACAGTAAGATCGCTTGCTTCCAAACCCAAGTATCTTCGGGATTTAGCCGGATATAGCAACTCGCACAAATGCCTTCGGGTCTTAGCCCGGATATAGTCACTAGCATGAATGCCTTCGGGACTTAGCCCGGATATAGTCACTAGCACAAATGCCTTCAGGACTTAGCCCGGGTATAGCAACTACTCGCACAAATGCCTTCGGGACTTAGCCCTGATATAGTAACTTGCACAAATGCCTTCGGAACTTAGCCCGAGTATCATCCGAATAATCAAGCACATATACCAATAAATCATGACACATCCATATTTCATTATCATAACTAGAATTCAAACACAAGACGCTTATCAACCATTACCATTTTCGACTCAATAGCCACATACAAAGAGCATGATTTTGATTTGCTTTATAACATGATCTCTATACACATTCGGCTACCCGTCATAGGTACAAACTAATCACCTTAATATACAATTCAAGTAGAATCATTATATCACCGTTTATTTGTTATGCTTATATGGCATGACTTAATCAAATCATAAACTAAGTTTCATTACTGGAAAACTAACCTCGGATGTTGTCGAACGATTTCGATGGCTATTCGATCACTTTTTCCTTTCCCTTTCCAACTTTGATCCTCTAGGCTCTTGAGCTAAATCAAACAATTTACTTCCCAAATTAAACATAGTCATACGACATCCATATACATTTTATACTAGCCGAAATGTACCATCAAGATATACTTTACTCAAATAATTTACCTTGGTCGAACATGTATAATGTTTTGTAGCTTAATAAATTTAACATACATTATGTATTTATAATATTTGTGCAGCCAATTATCCATGGTCATACACACACAATCAAAAATAAATACCAAATTTTCATATCCTTTACACCCTAAGCCGAATACACTTGTCATGTTCACCTACATTTTTCAAGTACAACATTCTCATATTCGGCATTAGTATCAAGCATAATAGCCAATTCTTGCCACCTTGAATCTATGCATCTATTTAATCATAGTTTTTTCAAGCACTCATACAACAAGATACATCTAATTTAATAAGAAACAAAAACCTTATTTCTCCATAGCTACTATGGCCGAAAGTTCTAGGCATCTCAATACCGAAATTTTTAACATGGGTTGCCTAAAGAACTTGGTGATGAGTTCAAATTAATCTAACATTTCAAGCAACTTAACACATCCATATAACTAAAAATTCTAAGTTTAAACACAATACAACATTTTAGCACCATGGCCAAATACTTCATGAAGTTGTTAAGACCCATCCTTTTTATTAAGCACTTCAAACTCAATCATCTTCATGCCTCATCACCACAACATCAAACACCAACCAAGAAGACAACACCCATGGCTGAGTATCATCTCCATCAAATAGCAAAAGAATTTAAACCAACATCTAAAAATATGCATGAATTTCATGGAATAACATCAAACATACCTCTTCCTAAACATCAACCAAGAACATGAAGTAAGAGAATCCTCTTCTTCTTCCTTCCTCAAGTCACGGCAATGGGGGAGCATGGATGAGACAACTTTGTTTTCATTACCCCTCCCTTTTCATTACTTTATTACTAACCTTTTATTTTATTATTTCTAACATAAAACATTAACACAAAATGTTTATAATATGCTTTAACCCATAGCATGGCCGGCCACCATCTTGATTTTTTTTGGTTAATTTGACATGCAAACCCATCATTTTTATAACATGCATAAATAGTTCCTTATAGATTAACCTATCACATTTCAAAAGTGTCACACATAAGTCCTATTAACTAAATTCACATGCAATCGACTAAATCGAAGCTTAAAACTTTCACACATTCATATTCACATATTTTAGACAATAAATATCATATTCAAATACTTCGGTGACTCGGTTTAGTGGTCCCGAAACTACTTTCCGACTAGGGTCAATTTAGGGCTGTCACAACTCTCCCCCATTTAAGAAATTTTTGTCCCCGAAAATCTTACCGGTAAATAGGTTTGGGTGTCGTTCTTTCATGGAGTTCTCGGTTTCCCAAGTAGCTTCTTCGATCCCGTGTTTGAGCCATAACACCTTTACTAACGGAACCCTTTTGTTTCGCAACTCTTTCACTTCACGAGCTAGGATACGAATCGGTTCTTCTTCATAACTCATATCGGCTTGAATTTCAACCTCAGAGGGATTTATTATGTGCGAAGGGTCGGATCTGTAACGTCGAAGCATCGAAACATGAAAAACATTGTGAATCTTCTCGAGATCAGAGGGTAAAATCAATCTATATGCCACTGGACCAACTCATTCGGATATTTCATACGGCCCTATGAACCTCGGACTCAGTTTGCCCTTACGGCCAAATCTGAGTATCTTTCTCCAAGGTGAAACTTTAAGAAACACTTTGTCTCCCACCTGATACTCAATATCTCTTCGTTTTAAATCCGCGTATGACTCTTGACGATCTAATGCTGCCTTCAGGCTTTCACGAATTATCTTTACTTTCTGCTCAGCATCGTTAATCAAATCAACTCCGAAAATTTTACTTTCACCGAGTTCGGTCCAAAACAATGGTGTACGGCATTTGCGACAGTACAAAGCCTCGTAAGCTGCCATCTTAATACTTGATTGAAAACTATTGTTGTAAGCGAATTCAATCAAAGGTAAATACCGCTCCCATGAACCACTAAACTCAAGGATGCAACATCTCAACATATCATCGAGTATCTAAATTATCCGCTCGGATTGACCATTGGTCTGGGGATGAAAAGCGGTGCTAAAATGCAACTTGGTACCCAAAGCTTCTTGCAATTTCTTCCAAAATCACGATGTGAATCTCGAATCTCTATCTGACACAATAAAAATAGGTACCCCGTGTAATTTTACAATCTGAGAAACATACAATTCAGCTAGTTTATCCAATGAGTAATCCGTACGTACTGGAATAAAATGAGCCGACTTAGTCAGTCTATCAACAACAACCCAAATCGCATCTTTCTTAGTTGCCGACAATGGCAACCTAGATACAAAATCCATCGTGACTCGATCCCATTTCCATTCAAGTATCATGATCAGCTGAAGTAAACCTGTAGGCACTTGATGTTCAACTTTCACTTGTTGACATATTAAACACTTCGAAACAAAATCGGAAATGTCTCGTTTCATACCATGCCACCAAAACTGACGCCTCAGATCATTGTACATTTTCGTACTCCCCGGCTGAATTGACATTCAGCTACAATGAGCTTCGTTTAGAATCATCGAAATAAGTTCTAAATTTCTTGGAACACACAAACGACTTTTGAACCTCAAACAATCGTCATCATCAATTTGGAACTCTGATTCCATATTCGAAACGCATTCAGCCCGTTTTGCAACCAATTCATCATTGACTTTCTGAGCTTCACGAATTTGGTGAATCAACAATGGTTTGGCCTTTAATTACGCTACTAACACATTGTCGATAGAGCAGACGGTGTACATTCATCGTCAAAGCAAATAGTGATTTACGACTTAAAGCATCTGCAACCACATTAGCCTTTCCCGGGTGATAGTCAATGACAAGCTCATAATCTTTTAACAACTCGATCCAACGTCTTTGTCGCAGATTCAAGTCTCTTTGAGTCATCAAATATTTGAGACTTTTGTGATCCGAATATACATGACACTTCCCACCAAATAAGTAATGTCGTCATATTTTCAAAGCGAATATGATGGCAGCTAGTTCGAGATCATGGGTTGGATAATTTTTCTCATGTGGTTTCAATTGTCTCGATGCATAAGCTACAACTCAAACTTCTTGCATCAATACACAACCCAACCCAAGTAAGGATGCGTCACTGTAAATGACAAACTCTTTGCACGATTCAAATTTGCACTAATCTTGGAGCTTCATCAAGTAAGTTTTAGTTGATCGAAACTTTTCTGACATTTTTCTAACCATTCGAACTTAACATCTTTCTGAAGTAGCTTCGTCATTGGTGTGGCTATCATCGAGAAACCCTTTACAAACCGTCTGTAGTAACCGACAAGTCCCAAAAAGCTCCGAACCTCAGTAATATTTCTCGGGGGCTTCCAGTTAAGTATGGTTGAAATTTTGCTCGGATCCACTCGAATACCTGATGTAGATACCACATGTCCCAAAAAGCTAACTTCTCTCAACCAGAACTCACATTTACTGAACTTAGTATATAACTGCTTATCCCGTAAAACCTGCAACACTAACCCCAAGTGTTCAGCATGATCGGTTTCGTTTCTCAAATAGACCAAAATATCATCAATAAACACAACTACAAACCGATCCAAAAACGGTTTGAAGATCCGATTCATCAAATCCATAAATACCGCTGGGGCATTAGTGAGCCCAAACGGCATCACTAAGAACTCGTAGTGATCGTATCGTGTTCTGAAAGCAGTTTTGGGTATATCCGAATCTCGAATTCGCAACTGATAATAACCCGATCTCAAATCTATCTTTGAAAACACTGAGGCTCCCTTTAGTTGATCAAACAAATCATCAATACGCGGTAACGGATATTTATTCTTTATTGTCACTTTATTCAACTGACGATAGTCGATGCACAACCTCATGGTTCCGTCCTTTTTTTTCACAAACAATACTGGTGCACCCCAAGGTGAAAAACTCGGTCGAGCAAAACCTCTATCCATCAACTCTTGCAACTGAGTTTTCAGTTCTTTTAATTCCGTTGGTGCCATACAATACGGAGCTATAGAAATCGGTGTAGTCCTAGGTACAAGTTCGATGCCAAACTCTACCTCCCGAACAGGTGGTAACCCCGGTAATTCTTCGAGAAAAACATCCGGATATTCATAAACCACTGGTACCGATTCAAGTTTCTTTCCTGATTTTTCATTATCAAGCACGTATGGAAGATACGCTTCACACCCTTTTCTCACATATTTTTGAGCTAACGTCGAGGATATTATTGTTGGCAATCCATTCAAGACAGTAGACTCAACTCGGATTATCTCATTATTTGCACACCTCAAATCAATAGTCTTGCTTTTGCAATTCACAACCGCATCATGCACGGTCAACCAATCCAAACCAAGAATAACATCAAATTCATCAAACGGTAAAAGCATCAAGTCCGCCGAAAAACGAGAACCTCGAATTACTAGGGGACATTTCTTACACACCTTATCAACAAGCACACAATGACCCAAGGGATTCGACACTCTAATAATGAACTCAGTAGACTCAACAGGTAAAGTCTTACTGGATGCTAAAGCCTCACATATATAAGAATGAGTAGAACCAGGGTCAATCAATGCAATCACATTAGTATCAAAGAGAGTGAATGTATCGGTAATAACATCAGGCGAAGAAGCATCCTCGCGTGCACGTATAGCATAAGCTCTGGCAGGAGCACGAGCCTCAGATCCGGTGGTAACATCTCTAGATCCTCTCTGACCGCCACTAGCATTCCCCGCATTTTTAGATGGTCTACCTCGAGTAGTAGTAGCACCCAGTTTCCCACTCTGATTTACATTCTGTTCAGACAATCTCGGGCAATCTTTAATAAAGTGGTCAACTGATCCGCACTTGTAACAGAAGCGGTCATGGAATCTACAACTCCTCGAATACCATTTACCACAATACTGGCACTCTGTTCTGCCTCAACGATCATTTCCAACACTGGCGACCGAAGTAACTCGTGTACTCACAGGGGGTCGATCACGGTCTCGTCTAGAAAAGCCCGACGTGTCTCTAGATCGGCTAAATCATCTCTAAATTTCTTCGATGACTGTTGAAAGGGCTTTCCCGAAGATCTCTTATGAAACTCCTTTGCTCCCATATCGCCTTTTCTTTTCTCCTTCTTGAGCTCTTGACTTTGCAAGCTCCTCGACAAGTACCACAAATTCTCTGATTTCTAAAATGCCAACATACAGCTTTATATCATCGTTCAGTCCATCTTCGAAACGTTTACACATCATAGCTTCTGAAGAAATGCATTCTCGCGCGTACCGGCTAAGCCTTACAAACTTTCGTTCATAATCAGTAACCGACATGAAACCTTGTTTAAGTTCAAGAAATTCTTTTCGTTTTTGATCAATGAATCTCTGGCTGATATACTTTTTTCAAAACTCGGTTTGGAAAAACTCCCAAGTTACTTGCTCTCTGGCCACAACAGAAATCAACGTATTCCACCAATAGTAGCCAGAATCACGTAGCAAGGAGATCGTACACTTTAGGCATTCATCGGGTGTGCAAGATAGTTCATCAAGTACACGAATAGTGTTGTCCAACCAAAATTCAGCTTGCTCGGCATCGTCGTTGTCTGTAGCTTTAAATTCAGTAGCCCCGTGTTTTCGAATTCGATCAATTGGGGGCTTATTTAACCTTATCTGGTCAGTTACCGGAGGTATCGCAGGTGCAGGGGTTGTATTAGTCGGGAATGGGGGTTGTGGAACAGCCGTATTAGTTCGAATGTATTGGTTGAACCAATAATTCATCACGCTATAAAAAGCCTATCTAGCTTCATCATTCTGATTACTAGCAATAGGTTGAGAGTCCACCGGCGCTGTCCCTTGTGCGGGGAGCAGGCGCGTCCCTTGTGCGGGGAGCAGCGCTACACTCTCAAGATCATCAGCTACCGCTCGGTTGGGATCGGGATCCATTACTATAAATAAACACATTTTTAACTGTCAGAAATCGCCACACTATCAAATCAACACACAATGGCATGTATAGCTAGACCCGAACGTATTACGGTAGTCCTAGAATCGACTAAACCGTAGCTCTGATACCAATAAAATTGTAATGGCCCGCACCCGAGACCGTTGCCGGAGTCCAACACGAGGTGTTAGTGAACTTAATTCATTTATTTACACCGTTCATTTTAAAATTTCCAGACAAGCTGGCTAACTGCGTCACTGTCACCTTAAAAATCATATCTCGAGTTCCAAAACTCGAAAATTGATTCCGTAAATTTTCCCTGAAACTAGACTCATATATCCATCTACATATGTTTTTCTAGAATTTTTGGTCAGGCCAATTAGTACAGTTTACTAGTTAAAGTCTCCCCTGTTTCAGGGTTCGACTACTCTGACCTTCATGCATTACGACTTAGATATCTCCCTGTACCGGGCTTCAATACATATGCCGTTTGTTTCTAATGAAGCTAGACTCAAAAAGGAATCTGTACATATAAAGAATGACTTCTAATTATTTCTGGTTAATTCATGGTAAATTTCCAAAGTCAGAACAGGGGATCCAGTAACCGTTCTGGCCCTGTTTCACGAAAACTTAAACATCTCATAAAATACGGCTCATATGGTTGTTTCGCTTCTTCCATATGAAAATATACTCATCAAGGTTCGATTACATAATTTATTAATTATTTAATTACATTCCTACTATTTTTAGTGAATTTTCAAACTCACATCACTGCTGCTGTCAGCATCTATTTTAAGGTAAATTTCACCTATTTCATAGTTTCCATGATTCAACTAGCCATTTGACATACATAGCACCAATATGATCGTGATAAACCATTCCAATGGCTAATCATTGCCAAGCATTTCCACACCTCTCAATAACCATATATATATACAAAATGATTTTAATACTATGCTCAAAATATTTAAGCCATTTTCGCATGGCTATCCGAATATATACACATTACCAAAAGTACTTGATTAACAACAAAGGTTAGTCCTATACATGCCATTATCAACGTTTAACTAAAAGAGTACCAAAAGGGCTTAGATAGTGTGGACGACTTCGACTTCGACAATCCCGAGTCCGATAGCTGACGAACAAAAATCTATAAAACAGAGAATTAAAGAAACAGAATAAGCATTTAATGCTTAGTAAGTTTTGAGTAACGAAATTATTTACGACTAAAGTATAGCGTTCATATGACTAAATGAATAATTTCATATATGCACATTCTCAAAATCATAATTTCTTCACGCTTCAACCAATATATTCATACATGTGGTATCAAACCTAACTAGAGCCCTAAGCTCGTTAATCAATTGAGCGAGTACTATTTGAAAGGAATCAACCTTTCCGATGCATATCTGAAACATACCTTATCGTTTGTATTTTATGAGCGTATTAATTGAAATTATTACAGCAAGATCGCTCGCTTCCAAACCCAAGTATCTTCGGGATTTAGCCGGATATAGCAACTCGCACAAATGCCTTCGGGTCTTAGCCCGGATATAGTCACTAGCTTGAATGCCTTCGGGACTTAGCCCGGATATAGTCACTAGCACAAATGCCTTCGGGAATTAGCCCGGGTATAGCAACTACTCGCACAAATGCCTTCGGGACATAGCCCGAATATAGTAACTTGCACAAATGCCTTCGGGACTTAGCCCGGTTATCATCCAAATAATCAAGCACATATACCAATAAATCATGACACATCCATATTTCATTATCATAACTAGAATTCAAACACAAGACGCTTATCAACCATTACCATTTTCGGCTCAATAGCCACATACAAAGAGCATGATTTTGATTTGCTTTATAACATGATCTCTATACACATTCGGCTACCCGTCATAGGTATAAACTAATCACCTCAATATACAATTCAAGTAGAATCATTATATCACCGTTTATTTGTTATGCTTATATGTCAAGACTTAATCAAATCATAAACTAAGTTTCATTACTCGAAAACTTACCTCAGATGTTGTCGAACAATTTCGACGGCTATTCGATCACTTTTTCCTTTCCCTTATCCAACTTTGATCCTCTAGCCTCTTGAGCTAAATCAAACAATTTACTTCCCAAATTAAACATAGTCATACGACATCCATATACATTTTATACTAGCCGAAATGTACCATCAAGATATACTTTACTCAAATAATTTACCTTGGCCGAACATGTATAATGTTTTGTAGCTTAATAAATTTAACATACATTATGTATTTATAATATTTGTGCAGCCAATTATCCATGGTCATACACACACAATCAAAAATAAATACCAAATTTTCATATCCTTTATGCCCTAAGCCGAATACACTTGTCATGTTCACCTACATTTTTCAAGTACAACATTCTAATATTCGGCATTAGTATCAAGCATAATAGCCAATTCTTCCCACCTTGAATCTATACATCTATTTAATCATAGTTTGTTCAAGCACTCATACAACAAGATACATCCAATTTAACAAGAAACAAAAACCTTATTTCTCCATAGCTACTATGGTCGAAAGTTCTAGGCATCTCAATACCGAAATTTTTAACATGGGTTGCCTAAAGAACTTGGTGATGAGTTCAAATTAATCTAACATTTCAAGCAACTTAACACATCCATATAACTAAAAATTCTAAGTTTAAACACAATACAACATTTTAGCACCATGGTCGAATACTTCATGAAGTTGTTAAGACCCATCCTTTTTATTAAGCACTTCAAACTCAATCATCTTCATGTCTCATCACCACAACATCAAACACCAACCAAGAAGACAACACCCATGGCCGAGTATCATCTCCATCAAATAGCAAAAGAATTTAAACCAACATCTAAAAATATGCATGAATTTCATGGAATAACATCAAACATACCTCTTCCTAAACATCAACCAAGAACATGAAGCAAGAGAATCCTCTTCTTCTTCCTCCCTCAAGTCACGGCAATGGGGGAGCATGGATGAGACAACTTTGTTTTCATCACCCCTCCCTTTTGATTACTTTGTTACTAACCTTTTATTTTATTATTTCTAACATAAAACATTAACACAAAATGTTTATAATATGCTTTAACCCATAGCATGGCCGGCCACCATCTTGATTTTTTTTAGTTAATTTGACATGCAAACCCATCATTTTTATAACATGCATTAATAGTTCCTTATAGATTAACCTATCACATTTCAAAAGTGTCACACATAAGTCCTATTAACTAAATTCACATGCAACTGACTAAATCGAAGCTTAAAACTTTCACACATTCATATTCACATATTTTAGACAATAAATATCATATTCAAATACTTCGGTGACTCGGTTAAGTGGTCCCGAAACCACTTTCCGACTAGGGTCAATTTAGGGCTGTCACAAATTCAAGGTCAAAAAAATTTATTTCGATTAAGTTTTAAGGTTTATTCATTGATTAAATAATTGTGTGAAAATTTCGTAAAGAAATTTTATGTATAAGTGCCTAATTTGATAATTAGGACTAAATTGTAAAATTAGCAAAATGTGTATTATAGATAATAAAGGGGATTTAATTGAAATGAGTAATTAAAGTGGAGGTCCTTATTTAGTAATTAGACCATTATATTTAAGTTTGGACAAAAATGGGCAAGAATAGGACAAATTTGAAAGAAAAGCCTTTAAGGGCATTTTGGTCATTTAGTAATTAAAAGAATTAAAAAGGGAAAATAAAGCCAAAATTGGTCCATCTTCTTCATGGAGGCCGAATATAGCATAAGCCATGGTTAGGGTTTCCAGGCTTTCCAAGCTCAATAATCCCAGAAAGTGTGATTTGGATCTAGAACGGGAGAAAAATCGAAAATCGAGAAAGTTAGTAAAAAGGTTGTTTTGGTATCGAGGTAAGTTCATATGTTTAATAAGCATTTAATTATGCATATTTGAATGATAAATTGATATTTTGGCGATAAATACTTTAGTATTGACTTTCAGATATAATGATTAATGTTCAATAATATTTTGATTTGGAAAGAGAACTTGTGTAATTTATATGTAAGACCATATTTTTTTATTATGGCTTTGTATGATAACAAGAAAGTATTGACTAGCATAGTTTGATGAGAATAAGTTAAGTGGATGATATGATGAGATTAAGAATGTAAGTATGTAAGTTGAGTAGCATTTTATTATTATGCAATTATTGTTATTAGTATTGTTATTTTTGAGTTATACGACTAACCTTGAGAATTTGAGCAAGTATGTTTCAGCTATGACTTGACAAGGCATTGATATCTCAAATTCCATGGTTGTACCATGGCAATTAAGGAACAATTGACAGAAAATTCCATGATCATAACATGGCATTTAAGGAGGAATTGACGGTTAAGGATATCATGTAAGACCATGTCAAGACATGGCATTGGTAAGGCAAGGATCTCGTGTAAGACCATGTCAAGACATGGCATCGACATTGATTAAGGACTTCATGTAAGACCACATCAAGATGTGGCATTGGCACTAAGACAAGGATCCCATGTAAGACCAAGTTTGGAACATGGCATTTGGTAAGACAAGGATATCATGTAAGACCATGTTTGGAACATGGCATTTGGTAAGATAAGGATATCATGTAAGACCATGCCAAGGTATGGCATTGATAAGTTCTATAAGGAAAGGAAATCATGTAAAACCATGACAAGACATGGCATTGATGAGTTACTATAAGGAAAAGGTCCCATGTAAGACCATACCAAGGCAAGGCATTGGTGAGTTCATAAGGCAAGGATACCACGCAAGACCATGTCAAGACATGACAATGGTAAGTTCAAAAAGGAAAAGGTTCCCGAGTAATCCAAAGACTAAGTCAAAGAAACGACAAGGTGAGAACATGAAGAAAGAGTACAAGTATGCATTTAAGGCTTATTTAGTATTGAGATTGTAAGTAATTGAGATTATCAAGTATTAAGTAAGTGATGAGTTTTTAGTTATGCTTGTGACACTTTATGACATGATTGGAAATATGCCTATATTATGAAAGAGTACTCATGTATTAAGTAAGATGTTGCAGGTATGTAAGTAAACTATTAAGTAAGGAGCCTTTTGTATTCTGAGCCTTTGGTAAGGTTACTGATAAGTAAGATGGGAAACTAAGAACTAAACATTATTTAAGCAAATTATGATAGCATAGTAGTAAGCTAAATTGATTGCTAATGCTTATTATTTTACATGTGAACTTAGTAAGCTTTATAAGCTTACTTCTTTCACCTTCTCATGTTTCAGAGTACTTAAAAGCAAGCTTGGGTTGGAGGTCATTGGAGATCACTTCACACTATCGACTATCAAGTTACCAAATGGGTATCTTCATTTACAAACGTTCTAGTTTATGGCATGTATAGGGACTTAGCCATTTTGTGTGTATGTCCTTATGATATGGCTAAAGAATGGTATGTAAATATTTGATAATGATTAGCTATTTAAATGGCTAATGAAGAACATGTTTCGGTGTTATGTATGCCTAAATGGTAGTTAATACAAAGAAATCATGAAAAGTGAAATTAGCATTAAAACAAGATTGAACAGCAGAAGAAGGACGTGATCTTGAAAAATCACCAAGAATAGCATAAATGGAATTAGGTGATGAATGAGATATAGAATTAAATCTTATTGCGTCTATTTTCATATGAAAGAAAGAAAGTAAGCAAAAGAAGTGTATATTAAGAGATAATTGAATTTTAGTGAGATAGGGTCAGAGTGATTTTTGAATCCCCTATTCTAACTTTATAAATGCAATAAAAATTGTAAAAAAATACTTAGGAGTTATAGTTTATATTTCTAGATTCCTTAGTGAATCTACTTTCAAGAGAAACAAACATCATGCTTATTTGAATTCTATACAGGGATAAAATTGATTTGTAGTTAGGAGAGGTCAGAGTAGTCGAACAGTGCAATAGGGGAAACTTTAACTAATAAACTGTACTAATTGGCTAGACCAAAAATTCTAGAAAAAAATCAGTAAGAAGATACATAAGTCTAGTTTCAGGGAAAATTCATGAATTTAAATTTTGAGTTTTGTGACTAAAGTTATGATTTATTTAGTGACTATGACGCAGGTGAGTAGTTTTATAAGGAATAATGAAATAAATTGTTTTGATTTGTCTAAGTATTCGAAAAATTTTTAATGTTCCCGGTTTGGTCCCGAACTGTTTCAATTGTATGTTTTAGGGTCTCGAGGGCCCTTTTTAGAGACATATTGAATTAATGTAAATAAATTAATTTTAAAAGAAAATTTTATGCTCCGAATTAGTAAGTTAAGTCAGGTAACGCCTCGTGCTCGACTCCAGCGACGGTCTCGGGTAAGGGGTGTTACATTTATTGGTATCAGAGCAAAGGTTTAATCAGTTCTTAGAATATTCAGTATGAGTAAGAGTCTAGCTATACATGTCATATTGAACTATGATAGTGTGACAACTCCTGACCTAGATATAAAATGTTTTGTTAGACAGATGCACACTCCAACTGAGCTAAGTTTGATAGTACAGACAGTATGTTTATGATGAGTTGAGGCTCACAAAATGTAAGAATAATGGTTCATGATATTTATGTGATAATGAATAAATTGTGAATAAGAATTATTCGGGAAATATGAAAGATGAGATAAGATGAAAGGAAAGTTTATATTGAGTTAAGTGTTCTTGTTAAATTAGCATTTGTATGATGCTATATGTATAACTAGAGAAGTTAAGTGAATGGTATGAGTAATTTTACTCGAGATTTATGAATGCATGTATAAGTGCACTAATTTGCATAAGATGATCATGAAGTCATTGTATTATGAACGTGCATGTTAAGTTGCTTGAAGCAAATTGTATAATTGTGATAATATTTTAATATGATGAGTGTTAAGTTATATGCATGAGTATGTAAGAGGTAAGTCAGAGGTGTTACAACCTCACCCCCCCTTATTAGCAAGGTAATTCAGGATAAGATTTCATGAAATTCAGATTGAATAGGCTAAAGTGGAAAACTAAAGAGTTCAGTAATAGATTTATTGACGATAATTAGAGTCGAGAATGATTTAGCAAATGAACACAGTTACAGAAAGGATGTTAGGTTAATAATAAAATCATCCGAATAACTGAAATGTCACAGTAAAAGAAAGGTCAGGCTCAGCTAATACACTCATTTAAGTATGATGTGTAAGGTATATGATTGCTAGATTTTCTTCCTAATAAATTCCAACTGTGAATGGGATAATGTGAATTCAGTAATGACAGAATTAGACAGAGGAATAATAATTGAGCCGTATTAATAGTTGAATGTAGAGTTTATAGTTGAGAAATTATAGAAAAATATTTTCCTACTATTATATGTGTACATTTACTTTCAGAGATATATATAAATATATGCAATACCATAGATACAATTCCTACGGTATGAGAATGTTAGTTAAATTTACAGACAGATGAAAGCATTATAGTTTGTTTGAGTTGTGATTGATATTGCTCTATCTATTCTAGTTTTCTACTTCAGCGTGTAGATGGAAGGTTGACAGTAAGATCTGTATGATGTTAGTGATCTGTATTGTTAACTATTGCTTAATGAAAGTAAAGGAAAATTTTATGGCTTCTGTCATAGTTGTTCCTAGTGCTTGTGAGTATTATCCTTTCCTTTTGGAAATTTTCTGAGATGCTATTGAAACCTTAACTGTTCTACATGAGATGTGGTTACCAGGAATTCTGTGTAGCTCCATGTTCTGATATTTTATTATCTCGGTTTTATTAATAAATTACTGTTCAAAGTATCATCGATGAGACATTAGCAGAAAATGCTCTATTGATGAAAATGGTTTCTTCTATTTATGAGTATGGTTATGATGATTACGAGTTCGGGCCTTATAATGAAAGTATAGAGGTATAGTTATCAGAGGTATAAAGATTCTATTTTTGCACTGGTTGTTATTGAAATTTGTGTTTAAATCCCTTAGATGATTAGGATGTTTTATTTTCACCCGGGACATTATTTACTAAAGTAATTGAGAAGTCAGTCTTATTATGGCATTATGATTTTTGAGTAGTATGAGTATTGTGGCCTTAGTGTAGTTCAGTTCAGACATGTGTATTGATTTTCATTTTTAACATAATCTTGATATATATATCAGTGAGTTAAAGACCGAATGCTATGTTCTTTCGAGTTATGCAGTAATAATGATTTGTGATTAGCTCTTTGAAGAAATCACGACAGAATGTATGTTTGAGATATCATGACAACATAGAGAAGAATAATTTTTTAAAAGTTATTGTCTTTTAGTTGAGACTGATTCAGTTAAGCAGTTGATTAAGTTATATGTATGTTTGAATTATTCATGGCTTCAGAGGTAAATGCTGATTTTTCATGTATAAATAGATAAATGACCCAAGTAAATAGTACATATTCTAGAGGTTGTGGTACAGAGTTGTATACGTATATTAGAATGGTTGCATTAGAGGTATATTTTTGCAAATTCAAGTTGTTTGATTGTTAAAGTTCTCATTGTATAAAGTTTAGTTTGACTTGAATTCATGCTAATGAAATATAAACAGTTGAAGATATTGATAATTGAAGTATCCATTATGATTCAACTTGGTTTGAATAAAGAGTTTATGGTTTTTAAAAATGTGTTAATGAGAAATCAAGAGATTTTGTAATAGTTATGATGCCTAGCACAGTGATAATTATTTGAGAAGTACAGAGATGGATGATAACTTGATTTAGTTGTACTAGTAAGAGTGTGAAATGTTATGTACCAGACTTTGAATCTGATACCTGAACTTTTAGAGAGTTAAAGTTGATTTTCAAGTATCTCAGAAGCTATTACAATTAGTATTGATGTTTGTGTGAAAATGTGAAGGTATTTTGAATAATTGTGCAACAAAATTAGCATTATCACTAAAAAGTTAAATGAGCTATGGTTGATTGCTCAAAGAAGTTTGTGTATTCTTCTCAGTACGAATGAGTTTTTCTATTGAAGGATTATCTGAGTTATTCATATTGAGGTTGTCAATTCATTCAGAGTGTAAATTTTAGTTGTTATGGTTGGAAATCCAGGGTTGCATCGTGACTTCAGAAGAAAGCTACAGTAAGTTTGACCATGAGGTTGATAAATGTTACCACATTCACCTTTGTACTGATAGTTGAATTGAGGAAGAGAAATTCGCAGAATTAAATTGAGCAGAAAATATTAGAGGAAAGTGACAATTAATTACAGAAATCAGAGACAAATTATCAAAAAATTGTATACAGAATCGAAAGGTAAGAGTATTGACACTCAAAAGAGAAACAAGTATTTTTTTTGAAAGTACCTTAGTGGCAATTTCCATTTTGGTAAGAAAAGAAGAGTTAGTTGCGTTTCATCAGAGAGTATGAGGTTAATGACAAAATAAGGTCAGTTACTTATCAGTAGGTATTCCAGTTCAGAGCCTTAGTTTAAGAAGTAAAATGTTGGGTATGCCAAGGCTGAATGAGAATTTGAAAGTGTTGCTGGAAATCAATTTCAAATCCATTTGTAGGTAAGATTTTCGGGGACGAAAATCCCTAAAGGGGGAAGAAATGTAACATCCCGAAATAGGGCCTAAACGAAATAGTGGTTGCGAAACCACAAATTCGAGGTCAAAAAAATTTATTCCGATTAAGTTTTAAGGTTTATTCATTGATTGAATAATTGTGTGAAGTTTTCGTGAAGAAATTATAGTGCATAATTTGATAATTAGGACTAAATTGTAAAATTAGCAAAATGTGTGTTCTAGATAATAAAGGTGATTTAATTGAAATGAGTACTTAAAGTGGAGGTCCTTATTTAGTAATTAGACTATTACATTTAAGTTTGAACAAAAATGGGCAAGAATAGGACAAATTTGAAAGAAAAGCCTTTAAGGGCATTTTGGTAATTTAGTAATTAAAAGAATTAAAAAGGGAAAATAAAGCAAAATTGGTCCATCTTCTTCATGGAGGCCAAATATAGCATGGGGAAAGCCATGGTTAGGGTTTCCAAGCTTTCCAAGCTCAATAATCCCGGAAAGTGTGATTTGGATCTAGAACGGCAGAAAAACCGAAAATCGAGAAAGTTGGTAAAATGGTCGTTTTGGTATTGAGGTAAGTTCATATGTTTAATAAGCATTTAAATATGCATATTTGAATGATAAATTGATATTTTGGCCATAAATACTTTAGTATTGACTTTCAGATATAATGATTAATGTTCAATAATGATTTGATTTGGAAAGAGAACTTGTATAATTTATATGTAAGACCATATTTTGTATTATGGCTTCGTATGATAACAAGAAAGTATTGACTAGCATAGTTTGATGAGAATAAGTTAAGTTGATGATATGATGAGATTGAGAATGTAAGTATGTAAGTTGAGTAGCATTTTATTATTATACAATTATTGTTATTAGTATTGTTATTTTTGAGTTATGTGACTAAGCTTGAGAATTTGAGCAAGTATGTTTCAGCTATGACTTGATAAGGCATTGATATCTCAAATTCCATGGTTGTACCATGGCAATTAAGGAACAATTGATAGAAAAGTCCATGTTCATAACATGGCATTTAAGGAGGAATTAACGGTTAAGGATATCATGTAAGACCATGTCAAGACATGGCATTGGTAAGGCAAGGATCTTGTGTAAGACCATGTCAAGACATGGCATCGACATTGATTAAGGACTCCATGTAAGACCACATCAAGATGTGGCATTAGCACTAAGACAAGGATACCATGTAAGACCATGTTTGGAACATGACATTTGGTAAGACAAGGATACCATCTAAAACCATGCTTGGAACATGGCATTCGGTAAGATAAAGATATCATGTAAGACCATGTCAAGACATGCCATTGATGAGTTATTATAAGGCAAAGGTCCCATGTAAGACCATGCCAAGGCATGACATTGGTGAGTTCATAAGGCAAGGATACCACGCAAGACCATGTCAAGACATGACAATGGTAAGTTCAAAAAGGAAAAGGTTCCCGAGTAATCCAAAGACTAAGTCAAAGAAACGACAAGGTGAGAACATGAAGAAAGAGTACAAGTATGCATTTAAGGCTTATTTAGTATTGAGATTGTAAGTAATTGAGATTATCAAGTATTAAGTAAGTGATGAGTTTTTAGTTATGCTTGTGACACTTTATGACATGATTGGAAATATGCCTATATTATGAAAGAGTACTCATGTGTTAAGTGAGATGTTGCAGGTATGTAAGCAAACTATTAAGTAAGGTGCCTTTTGTATTCTGAGCCTTTGGTAAGGTTACCGATGAGTAAGATGGGAAACTAAGAACTAAACATTATTTAAGCAAATTATGACAGCATAGTAGTAAGCGAAATTGATTGCTAATGCTTATTATTTTACATGTGAACTTACTAAGCTTTATAAGCTTACTTCTTTCACTTTCTCATGTTTCAAAGTACTTAAAAGCAAGCTCGGGTTGGAGGTCATTAGAGATCACTTCACACTATCGACTATCAAGTTACCAAATGGGTATCTTCATTTACAAACGTTCTAGTTTATGGCATGTATAGGGACTTAGCCATTTTGTGTGTATGTCCTTATGATATGGCTAAAGAATGGTATGTAATATTTGATAATGATTAGCTATTTAAATGGCTAATGAAGAACATGTTTCGGTGTTATGTATCCCTAAATGGTAGTTAATACAAAGAAATCATGAAAAAGTGAAATTAGCATTAAAACAGTATTGAACAGCAGCAGTGACGTGATCTTGAAAAATCACCAAGAATAGCATAAATGGAATTAGGTGATGAATGAGATATAGAATTAAATCTTATTGCGTCTATTTTCATATGAAAGAAACAAAGTAAGCAAAAGAAGTGTATATTAAGAGATAATTGAATTTTAGTGAGACAGGGTCAGAGTGATTTTTGAATCCCCTATTCTGACTTTATAAATGCAATAAAAATTGTAAAAAAATACTTAGGAGTTATAGTTTATATTTCTAGATTCCTTACTGAATCTACTTTCAAGAGAAACAAACATCATGCTTATTTGAATTCTATACAGGGATAAAATTGATTTGTAGTGAGGAGAGGTCAGAGTAGTCAAACAGTGCAACAGGGGAAACTTTAACTAATAAACTGTACTAATTGGCAGACCAAAAATTCTAAAAAAAAATCAGTAAGAAGATACATAAGTCTAGTTTCAGGGAAAATTCATGAATTTAAATTTTGAGTTTTGTGACTCAAGTTATGATTTCTTTAGTGACTATGACGCAGGTGAGCAGTTTTATAAGGAATAATGAAATAAATTGTTTTGATTTGTCTAAGTATTCGAAAAATTTTTAAAGTTCCCGGTTTGGTCCTGAACCGTTTCAATTGCATGTTTTAGGGTGTCGAGGGCCCTTTTTAGGGACATATTGAATTAATGTAAATAAATTAATTTTAAAAGAAAATTTTATGCCCCGAATTAGTAAGTTAAGTCAGGTAACGCCTCGTGCTCGACTCTAGCGACGGTCTCGGGTAAGGGGTGTTACATTCTGGTTCACTTTTGGTTTTTGCTCCCCTTTGGCCAAATCTTGTTTCTTCTCTTTCCCCTCTCTTTTCGTTTTCTTAATCAGTTCATCACTTGCTCTATAGCTAAATTTCTCTTCTCTTTTCCCTACTCTTTTCATTTTTGTATTTTTTTGCGAGTCATCTCTTTGGGTGCAACTTTTGACTTCATCTATTTTGGTAAGTGGAATTTTTCCCCTTAGTTATCATATTTCAATTAGCCAATTAACAAAGGGTTCGTTTTACTCTCGTTTAGGTGCTCTTCAAAGGTTTTAGGCGGATATTCCAATGTGTAGAGATAACTAGTTATTCGATTCATCGCGGTAAGTTTTCGAATCGTCTTTGGTTTAGTTTCTCGAGTTTTATGTTGGGGATATTTGGTTTTATTGACGAATCAAGTGATTAATTAAGGGATATATTGTTCAAATACAGGTTTTTGAAGGCTTAGGTTACTTTGCATAGCGAATCGATACCAAGTATGCACCTGAAACACAGAAAACGAGATTCGGCAAAAAGCCAAAATTGCTTGCTGTCAAGAACTAAGAGAAAATGATGCAAAAAATTGTAGAGAAAGGAAATAAGGGTGCTATAATCTTTGAAATCAACATTTTGCACTAAAATAGTTTGGACAGCAGCAATGAAATTAAATTTTATTGTGTCTAGTTTTTCATGGAAGAAACAGTGTAAGCAATAGAATTTTAAATTATGAGATATAATAAATTTTGTGAGACAAGGTCAGAATGATTTCGGGTTTCCCTGTTCTGACTTTGGAAAAACACCAAAAATTGTAAAAAAATAATTAGGAGCTTAAATTTATATGTTTAAATCCTTAATGAGTCTATTTTTAAAAGAAACAAATGGAAACACCATCCAAATTTCGTACTAAGAGATAAATTATTTTTATTAAAGAGAGGTTGAAGCTGTCAAATAGCAGAAAAGGGATAAATTTGAAGATTTTACTGTACTTATTTGATAAATTATAAATTATAAAAATTTTATGGTAGAAAGGTATTTTAGTCTAGTTTCAAAAATATCAAGCGGATCTTAATTTGGAATTATTTTTCTCAAGATATAAATAATTTAGTGACAATGACTCAAGTAGACAGCTTCAAATGAACATATAAGTAAATAGTGGAAACATATATGAATATTTAGCTAGTATGGGTTACATTAAAAATGAATCACACGGACAAGGCCAATTTGGGCCATGTGGGCCACACGAGCGTGTGAGCCCAATTTTTTGAAAAGTTATCTAAGGTTGCACGGGTCGCCCAAGTCGACTGTGGACCTACTGAAGGGTCAGTAAGCCCTACTTAGACCCTTATATGAGTGATCTGTCTGTCTGATTTCTGTATCGAGCATGAATTACGATATCTGAATGTATGTACTATAATTTCATAATAGCATGACATCTTTCGTATGTTGCATTGCATCAGGGTGGATTATTGTTATCTGAGGTAGTGTCTGAAAGGATATTAAGTCTGTTATCTGGCAGCTCTACTACAAATTTTTGATTATTTACTGCATTTCGGTATAGCATGGTGTGTAGGGATGGGTGGGCTGATTTAATCCCCACATGGTGTGTAGGGATGGACGGTGATGGTGTGTAGAGGCTGGTGGGTAGTATTCTGATTTTCTACTATTGCATATTGTATCTGAGATGGGCCAATGCCCTAAATTATACCTGAGACTATATTCGAATGGGCCAAGGCCCAAAATGAATCAGTAATGGGCTCAGCCCCATACTGTAATTGATTATTTTCTGATGTGTATCTATATGTATGTTTTCTATGGGGATTACACACTAATTTGCGAAAACTCACTCCTTTTCCTGTTTAATTTGTATAGGTAATCCCCAGACTTAGGCGGATTAGTGTAGCGAAGGGCTCGACGGTGACCACCACTACTGAATTGCTTTATTACAGTTTTTGATTTTATATTATCTTTGGGTATTTATTATTTGTAATGTTGGGACTTTGGACTGTTTGGTTTAAATTGGGATTTTATACTATTTTTATGGATTTTTAAACTGCATCTCAACAAAACACAGTTTTTTCTAAAAACTAAGATCTTCGGTTTCGTAAAATAATTGGTTTCGAAAGCTTCTGCTTAAAAGACATGTTTTAAGGAAAATCAGCTAGTTCATGTTTTTTCCAAATTAAATAAAAGCTAATGAACTAGAATGATTTTAACTTTTCAATCTCGATTTCAAACCCCATTCCATGTGACATCGCTAGATTCGGCCATAACGTCTAGGTTGAGTTTGGGGTGTTACATTTAGTGGTACCAGAGCCAAGTTGCAAAACTCGACCGTGGATTATGAGTTTTATAAAAATTGGGCTTTCAAAAAATTGATTGATTTCCAAATGATTTGAAATATTTTTCCTGAGTAAGTGGTACACCGAGTCTCCGGCGTCGACCCTATAAGTATTCTAAACGGTGATTTGTTTAAAACTAAAATTGTTATGGATAGTATATTCTGAAACTACTATAGGTAGTAAACTGTATTGAAAACACTCTAGTTAGTGTATACTGAAAATTGTAGAGAAACTGAAAACTGTAGTGAGACTGCGATTTACGAAAACAAAAACAAACTCTGAATAATCGATACTATTTTACGTAAAACATTTTTTAATAAACACCGGAACTGTAATTGATTCATAAAATTGTTAATACAGATAAACATGATTAGACAATGAGCGCATGAGGTATCCGTGGATGAGGTACTAAAAGCCGAATTAGAGGTCGTAGAGGAGCTCGAACTGAGTCCTCTTCACTGAATGAGGTACTAAATTTGGATACAAGTGAGACACCAGTGTCGCCTGCTACTGAGACTGGGTCTTAAGATCGCATTGCTAGGGACGACCCATTATCCCAGGCTATGCTAAGGATTTTGGAAAGGGTCGTTAGGCCCAATACTGGATATAGGGGTTGAGGGTCGGTTACGAAACGATTTCGGTCCAGTGGAGATGAGCGCTTCAAGGGTGTCACTAGAGTTGTCCCTAATGTGGCCGAGTACTGGATTGAGGCCACAAAAAGGATCATGGATGACTTAGACTACACCTCAGAGTAGAAACTAAAGGGTGCAGTCTCACTGTTGAGGGATGAGGCTTATCAGTGGTGGCTCACTGTTTAGGAGGGCACTCAGCTCGAACGTCTGACCTGGGAGTTCTTTAAGATAGTCTTCTAGGGGAAATATGTGGGGCCCAGCTACGTACATGCCCGTAAGAGGGAATTCCTGAATTTGACTCACGGAGATCAATCAGTGGCCAAGTATGAGGCCGAGTTCCTGCGACTAAGCCGCTATGCGTGAGGTATGGTGGCCTCTGAGTATGAGCGATATATTTGTCTTGAGGATAAGCTCAGAGATAATTTGAGAGTCCTGATAACTCTGCAGAGGGAGTGTGACTTTTTTGCACTAGTGGAGAAGGCGAAGATCGCGATGGAGGTTAACTGTGCTAAGCGCCAGAACCGTGACCGCTAGAGGGGTAAGAACAAGAGGGATTTGAAGCCCTCGAGTTCTGTACAAAAGCCTAAGAAAAAGGCCAGAGTTGATGGGTCGGTTAGAGTTGGGCCCCCTATTACTATTACTGGACTGCAGCCATGTACTGATTGTGGTAGATGCCATCAACGCCAGTGTTGGAGAATGACTGGGGCGTGCTTGCGGTGTGGGTCATTGGAGCTCCATATTAGGGAGTGTCCACTGAAGGCCAATCAGATGCAAGCTCTGGGTACTAGAATGACACAGCCACAGAGGGTAGTACAGCAGCCACCGAGGGGCCGTGGACAGGCCAGAGGTTGTAATGGTATGGATCATGGGCAGAGAGCACCGGGGAGAGGTGTTGGGCAGGCTAAGGTGAAGCAGCCAGCCCTAGTTTATGCTACTCATTGCCAAGAGGATAGAGATGCTCCAGACGTCATCACGGGTACGTTCTTTATTCTTCATTTACCATATATTGCCTTGATAGACATAGGGTCTACTCACTCATACATAGCTAGCAATATATCTGGAAACTTGAGGATTTTAGTTGAGAGCACTACGAGTGAGGTTATGGTATTGAGCCTGTTAGGGTAATCTGTTAGAGTTAGTAAACTGTATAGGGACGTTCCTTTAGGGGTACAAGGGGCAATCTTCCTGGCTGATTTGATGGAGCTTCCATTTGGGGAGTTCAACCTAACTCTAGGGATAGACTGGTTGGTCAAGCATCGTGTTAGCTTGGACTATGCGACTAAAAGGGTCGTACTAAGGATCGAGGAGGATAAGGAGATAGTTATGGTTGAAGAAGCCGGAATTACTTATCATATGTGATCTTTTTGCTGGTGGCTGAGAAGATGGTTCGTAAGGGATGTGAGGCATTCTTGGCCTACGTAAGTGTTTCAAATTCAGGGGATTCTACAATTAAGGATATCAGAGCGGTGAAGGATTTTCTAGACATCTTTCCTGAGGAGCTACCGAGGTTACCTCTGAATCGCGAGTTGGAATTTGGGATTAACCTATTTCCAGGTACAGCTCTGGTGTGCATCGCTCCCTATCGAATGGCACCAAAGGTGCTTGTGGAGCTTAAGGCTTAGATTCAAGAGTTGTGTTATTGATTTTTGAGGTAGTTGGAAGGATTATCTGCCGCTAGTGGAGTTCGCCTATAATAATAGTCTCCAGTCTAGCATCTAGATGGCACCTTACAAGGCACTGTATGGCCATAAGTGTCGCACTCCTTTATGTTGGACTGAGTTGGGTGAGCGACGTGTTCTGGGTCCTGAGTTAGTATCAAAGACTAAGGATAAGGTTAGACTAATTCGGGATCGTCTGAAAGCGAAATCTGACAGATAGAAATCCTATACGGATCTAAAGCGTCGAGAGATTGAGTATACCGTGGGGGACTTTATGCTCCTCAATGTCTTGCCATGGAAGAAGATTCTGAAGTTTGGTCGTAAGGGCAAGTTAAGCCCTAGGTTTATTGGACCGTAGAGGATTCTGAAATGAGTGGGACTAATCGCTTATTAGTTGGAGCTGCCTCCAGAGTTGGATCAGATTCATGACGTGTTTCACATCTCTATGTTAAGGCGCTGCCGCTCTGATCCTACACATGTTGTTCCAATGAAGGAGATTGAGGTTAGGCCAGATTTGACCTTTGAGGAGGAGCCAGTTCAGATTCTAGATCGAGATGTAAAAGTTATGAGGAGGAAGTCTATTCCTCTGGTAATGGTTCTATAGTGTAATCATATCACCAAAGAGGCCACGTGGGAGCCTAAGGATACGATGTGTCAGTAGTATCCTCACCTATTCTGATCAGGTAAATTTTGATGAGGAAATTTTCTTTTAGGGGGTAGAATTGTAACGCCCCAAAATTTCTAATTTCGTTATTGTCAAAATATGACACAAACATCTATCAGCCTTAGTGATTATGTGTTCTGGGAGTGTTTGGGAGGTCCCAAGTTCAAGCCTTCGTTTGGGAAAATTTTGGTATTTTGAATGAACTAGGCCTTACTCTTGTTCAGTAGCCTTTTATTTGATTGTTGGTAAAAATATATCATAATAGGCTTGCTGGTTTGGTGGTTAAGCGGAGTGTTAGTGTATAAGAGGTCTTGTGTTCGAGTCCCTACGCAAGCAGGGGAATTAATTTTTGTTTAAGGTGTGTGGCATGGTGGAGTTCAAATTAAACCGGACTCTTGAGTAGTTGTGTTTTAGTGGGTTAATAGGGAGTGTTTTTAGGAGATAATTAGGGAGAAGTTATCAAAATAAGATTTTCTTCGTATCAGTTTTCTATTTTCTTTTCTCCTAACAAATTTTCTAACGTTAGACTTTTGTTTCTCTGCCATTTCTTCTCCCTTATTGTTCACTTTTGGTTTTTGTTCCCCTTTGGTCAAATCTTGTTTCTTCCCTTTCCCCTCTCTTTTCGTTTTCTTAATCAGTTCATCTCTTGCTCTATAGCCAAAATTCTCTTATCTTTTCCCTACTCTTTTTATTTTTGTACTTTTTGTAAGCCATCTCTTTGGGTGCAACTTTTGACTTCATTTGTTTCGGCAAGTGAAATTTTTCCCCTTAGTTATCATATTTCGATTAGGCAATTATCAAAGGGTTCATTTTACTCTCGTTTAGGTGCTGTTCAAAGGTTTTAAGCGGATATTCCAGTTTGTGGAGACAACTGGTTATCGGATTCGTTCTGGTAAGTTTTCAAATCATCGTTGGTTTAGTTTCTCAAGTTTTATGTTAGGGATATTTTGTTTGATTGATGAATCAAGTGATTAATTAAGGGATATATTGGTCAAATATAGGTTTTTGAAGGCTCGGGTTACTTTGCACCGCGAATCGATACCAGGTGTGTACTCGAAACGCAGAAAATGGGATTCAGCAAAAAGCCAAAATTGCTTTCTGTCGAGAAATAAGAGAAATAATAGAAAATGATAAAAAAAAATTATAGAGAAAGGGAATAAGGGTGTTATAAACTTGGAAATCAACATTTTGCACTAAAATAGTTTTGTATAGCAGCAATAGTCTAAATTTTAAAAATCATCAAAAATATTAGAAATTGAGTTAGAGGTTGAGTAAAATATGAAATTAAATTTTATTGAGTCTAGTTTTTCTTGGAAGAAACAGTGTAAGCAATGGAATTTTAAATTATGAGATACAATTAATTTTGTGAGACAAGGTCAGAATGATTTTTGGTTCCCCTGTTCTAACTTTGGAAAAACATCAAAAATTGTAAACAAAAATAATTAGGGGCTTAAATTTATATGGTTAAATTTTAATGAGTCTATTTTCAAGATAAACAAACAAAAGCGTCATCCAAATTCTATACTAAAAGATAAAATAATTTTTAGTACGGAGAGGTTGAAGCTATCAAATAGTAGAATAGGGATAAATTTGAAGATTTTACTATACTTATTTGATAAGCTATAAATTTTGAAAATTTTATGGTACAAAGGTATTTGAGTCTAGTTTCAAAAAAATCAAGTGGATCTTAATTTGGAATTCTTTAGCTCAAGATATAAATAATTTAGTGACAATGACTCAAGTAGACAGCTTTGAATGAACATATAAGTAAATAGTGAAAACATATATGAATATTTAGCTAGCATGGATTACATTAAAAATGAATCACGTAGCTAAGGCCAATTTGGGCTGTGTGGGTCACACAGGCATGCGAGCCCATTTTTTTGAAAAGTTGTCTAAGGTTGCACGGGTCGCCCAAGTCGACTGTAGACCTACTGAAGGGTCAGTAAGCCCTACTTAGACCCCTATATGAGTGATATATCTATCTGATTTCAGTACCGAGCATGAATTATGATATCTGAATGTATGTACTATAATTGCATAATAGCATGACATCTTTTGTTTGTTGCATTGCATCGGGGTGGGTTATTGTTATCTGGAGGAAGTGTCTAAAAGGCTATTAAGCCTGTTATCTGCCAGCTCTGCTGCAAATTTCTGATTATGTGCCACATTTCGGTACAGCATGGTGTGTAGGGATGGGTGGTTTGATTTAGTCCCCACATGATGTGTAGGGATGGACAGAGATGATATGTAGAGGCTGGTGGGTAGGATTCTGATTTTCTACTATTGCATATTGTATCTGAGGTGGGCCAATGCCCTAAATTATACCTGAGATTGTATCCAAATGGGCCAAGGCCCAAACTGGATCAGTAATGGGCTTAGGCCCCAGACTGTAATTGATTATTTTTTTATGTGTATCTGTATGTATGTTTTCTGTGGGGATTACACACTGAGTTTGCAAAAACTCACTCCTTTTTCTATTTAATTTGTACAGGTAATCCCTAGACTTAGGTAGATCAGTGCAGCGGAGGGCTCGACAGTGACCACCACTACTGAACTACTTTATTACAGCTTTTGATTTTATATTATCTTTGGGTATTTATTATTGTAATGTTGAGACTTTGGACTGTTTGGTTTAAATTGAGATTTTATACTATTTTTATGGATTTTTAAACTATAACTCAACAAAACACAGTTTTTTCTAAAAACTAAGATTTTTTATTTCGTAAAATAATTGATTTCAAAAGCTTCTGTTTAAAAGACATGTTTTAAGGCAAATCAACTAGTTCAAGTTTTTCCAAATTAAATAAAAGCTAATGAATTGGAACGGTTTTAACTTGTCAATTTCGATTTCAAACCCCATTTCATGTGACATCGCTAGATTTGGCCATAACGTTTAGGTCAAGTTTGGGGTGTTACACTTATGGCTAACTCTGATGAAGGGTAACTATGAAAAATCAAGGAATAATTGTATAAATATATATATATGGCGTACGGTCATAAAGAACTATAATGGGCAAAATAGTATTTGCCTAGATACACTTTTTGGTATTTAAGATGGATGGACTCCAATTTGAAAATAAGCGAAATAAAGATTTCATGTCAAATTACTATAAGTAATGAAATGAGACTCGTGGTTACGTAAAATGATTTTTAGGATATGCTTTCACATCATTAGCATAATACGCCCAATAACAACTGCGGTCTTGTGCCAGTTAATTTGTGAGGTAAGCTGGTTAGAAATTAACTAAACGTAAACTATGAAAAGTTAAAAGCTAAGAAAACAATTGAGTGGGTTTCTTGAAAGTGGCAGATTTTGGATAAGACAACTCAGTATGAATGTGACGTTTACCAAGTTCCAATAGAAACTTAGGTTAAGTTAAATGAGTACTTTGGTTTGGTTAAAGAGAGCTATCTTTTTCCCTCTTTTCTCCAAGGTATTAAGATCTAGAGCTAGAGGAAACAAGAAGTATTTTTTTTTTGTTTAAGCTAGATCAGAAATTTTGATATTTATTAAGTTATTTTTCACCATGTCAAGTGGTTGCTGCAATATCTTGTTGAGTGTAGGATTAGAGTCTAACTTGTCCATCGAAGCCATCAGGTGATTCCCTAAGTTGACTCTTGCATCTGTGATATTTATTCTAGAAACTTCAGTGAAAATAGATAAAACCATGAGATTCAAGCTAAGAAAGTATAATGTGATGATTTTGATGAGAAATTTACTAATTATGGACTTGTGTGTATAGATTGCATGAAATCTGATAGTCTAAGTGTGTAATAGGAATCTAAATATTAAAATGCATGTGTATGTGTCTGTTATGAATGAGTCAATATGAGTAATGAGTTTGTGTCTGCCTCTAGAGTCGTCTAAAAGAGTCCGTCGAGATTTTAAACACGATCCTCTAAAAAGAAAAGTCCATGGCACCATATCGTGTAAGATTGTAACTGGTAGGCTATGGCGTCATATGGAAAGACTATATCGTGTAAGACCATAACTAGTCTGTTATGGTATCATATGGAAAGAATTAAAGGTAGCTTATTACCTAATAAGGTTCTCTGTGCGACCCTAGGCCGTAAGGGGCAAACCTCATGCAAGGTGAGTTTAGGCAAATCTCTATCGTAAATATGCCAGAAAAAGGACGCATTTGCATCCAATACTGAAAGAAAAGAATTCCTTTATTGAAAATCTCTAAAAGGAAAGCCTTTTTGGTGAGTACTAAATCAAAAGGATGCTTTCATAGTAAATTTTTGAAAGGAAAGCCTTTATGGCAAGTACTGAAAGAAAAGGATGTTTTTGTCGCGAATATCTGAAAGGAAAGCTTTTTTGGTGAGTACTGAAAGAAAGGGATTCATTTGTGGCAAATATATGAAAGGAAAACCTTTGTTGGGTATCTAAAAGAAAAACCTCTATGGTGATTAATGAGAGGAAATGCCTTAGTGGCGCAATCTAAAAGGAAAGCTTTGGTTGCAACATTGAAAAGAACTGTTTTTAAGTCATAATATGAAAGGAAAGACTTTGTGGTGTACCATAAGAAGAGAAGTTTTTATGCCATAGTATGAAAGAAAAGCTGCTATGGCGAGTTTGAGAGAAATTGTATGTACGACAAAGTCTTAAGGTCAAATCTTGTAATGAGCCATAAAATAAATAGATATGGCACGACTAGTAGATTTATAAGAGTAATTAGTATGAATTCCATGATTTAGAATCAATGCACTTCGGTAAAGTAAAATACTAGATTGCTTCATGAGGATAATGGATTGAAAGGAGATAAAGGAGTTATAAGCTAACTTATGGAAGCGTAATTTCAATAAAGGATCTTAAATCAGGCAACTTGAATGAGTATTAAAAAACTATGGATAATCATTAAAGAGTTTCGATGAGACAAAAACCAGGGGTTAATGAATGCTAAAATGGCAACTTTTTTAGGCGAACAGATCTTTGACAAGGAATAAATAGAGTAATTAGGTGAGCATTTGCCAGAATATTTGGCGAACACAAAATATTGAGTCACTTAATATTGAAGGACTAAGGCTAGTAAGGGCAATGTTTGGCAAGGTAAGGAATGAAAGATCCATGAGTGTCTATGAACTATATGAATAGTTAAGGTTTAAAATAGGAACGTAAAAACAATAGTACTCTACCTAAATAGATTTCTAAAATAAGTCTGGTTAAGGAAGAACATGAGAAGGTGAAGTGATGAAAACGAGTATTAAATAAGGAAAGGGACAGATGTAAGGTATGATTTCATAGTAAGGCACAACACCACGATACAAAGAAGGAACCTAGAATGATATATGCCAGAGTTAAGTTGAAGAATAAGTATACGGAGGTTGAAAAAGGAAGTGTCAAATGTAATTCAGGTAAAGGATGTTTGCCACACTAAGTTCTTATAAACTTACTTTAGTATATTGTGTTTTCAAGTTAGCTAATATGAGTTTGCACCTGGAGAGACGATGCCAAGGTTGCGCCAAATGAGCGACAGGATGAGTTATTATGCATACAGAGTGAGTTAAGTGGCGTGAACAAGGGAACAAACCTATGATTGCAGATTAGCTTGTTCAGTACTTATGTTTGCATGGCATGGAAAAATAAAAAATATAAATAGCATTCTTATTTGTTTATTATTATTGCCATGCATCGAACTTGTAATCAGTTATAGTACATATCTAGATAATTCAATTCTAGGCGTAACTATGCAATAGTCATAAATAAAAATTTTCATCTAAGAACAAGAGTTTAAGTTACATTTGTATTAAGGCGTGACCCCCAATAATCAAGTTCGATTGATTGAATCAAGTTTAGGGTGTTACAGTTTACAGATTCTCCATAGCTCGTGTGAGCAATATCGAGTAAATGTTAATGTCCCTATGTACATCTCGTGTGAGAAAAGCTATCCTAAGTGTCTGAGGTTAATTTACTATAGTTCTCTAGGTGAAATTGAGTTATGAAATCGAATTAAGATGAAAGAGTATTTGAATAGAAATGTTAACCATGAATTGAATATGGCTATTGGTTAGTATGTTACTTATATATATGTGTTGATCATTATGTGATAATGTACTAACCAAGTTGGTTATGGCTTGGATTGTGTAAGGTGATAAGGAATTCCATGTTTGTATGTTATTTTAATTATTAAGATATGACATTTCAGGTATGTTGTGTTTAAATTCATACGAACTTACTAAGCTTTGAGTAAGCTTATCTTTGTTTCATTTTTCTTCCTTGTGATTATCGAAAATCGTGTTGTTGATTGGATCATTTTTGGAGCTCACACTATCCACAAATCCCTTTGATAGACTTTCAAACATTTTGGCCCGGTTATAAGTGGCATGTAAATAGGTGTTAATGGTTATGTAAATATATGTGGTTGAACCTTATGAATTCGCTATGTTGATGTGAATATAATTATAATGCATCAAAGTGTTGTTATTGCTTTGGTTGATTTGCATCAAGAATATACTTATACACATTTGATAGTTTTTGCATACCCTATTTGATGAACTTGACACTTTGAAATCATGTTAATCTGATGATAATTTAGGTAATGTTATGGTATATTTGATAGTAAATGGTTTAGTTAAGAGTTATTATATTGCGGTGCCAATTGTGGCATATTGGTTGGGCATTTAGGGTGATTTTATAAGTTGTGTTTTTGGGATGAAATATGGATGTTTTGAAGAGGTATTTATTGGTTGAAATGCGCACTATAGATCCCCTTAATGGCTGGCTTGAATTGTGCATTTCAAGACCCATTTATTCCCTACACGGTTTGACACACGGTCACGTGACAAGGCTAGTGACATTGCCATGTGCTCGTTAGAACATTAATATCATGAACACCACACAGTTATAGAATGTCACTGACCACCTCTAAACGTACCAATGCCCAGAGTAAAATCCCTGCACAAAAGATATTAAAGGTGGTATCCGTAAGTATACGGGTCAAGTTGTAATATAGTTACAATGGAGTAGGTAAGTACTCCGAGAATCGTACCCAAGGGAGACAAGCACTAAATTAATTCTAATCTAAACATAAATAGATTTAATTATTACTTTAGTTGGATTATATTACAAAGAATAAAAAGAAAGTTTTTGGTGATCTATACTAATAATAATAAAAGAAAGTAAGGAAATAAATAAACACGAGAAAGAAAAGAGTAAATATATCAAATTTGATCATGGGTTTTTAACTTGCTTCAGTAATCATAACCAACTGTCATTTTGAGTTTTCTTCTTCAATCAACTAGTCAATACCCCAACTGTCTTCTACTAAAATACTAAGTCAACAAGAACTACTTATCTCTCTACCTCAAAGTCCAGAGGTGTTCACGGATAGGCTATACCAAATTTGGGTTAATCCCCACCTTAATAAGTTCTAGGTTTGTCAGTCCTAGGGTTTAGGTTCTTCCTCTTTTGAACAAATTATCCAATGAGAAATCCCTATAAAACAGTTAATTAATCATACCTCCACTCGTTAATCCCCCACATGAGGATTAGAACCTCATGGATCTATTAAACAATATATACTTGATAGAAAGAATAAATATAAAGAACAATTCAAGTTAATAGAGTTTAGAAGAAGCCTAATTTGTATTAATCTTAAGCGCAAAATCCTCAGAGTTTAACAGTATCTCCCAAATCTGATTTCCCCCACAAAAGTAAATAACAAAAACAATAATAAAATTTAAAACATAACAAAAGAGAAAACTAATAGACTAAATTTAAAGAGAAATTATACACTATGAAAAGGTGTACATCAAATGTGTTAAATGAGCTTTAGGGTGGCCTTCCCCCTTAACCCTAGATTAGATGTCGTCCTTGTGCTTAACTTTTGATTGTGTAGACCAAAATGCCCCTGGTCGTAATTATTTCCCGTACAGAGGCAATGTCGCGACACACCACACCAGGCCTTGTGTCATAACATCGAGGGAAGTATGCTTATCTTCAAGGTGTCTTTAGGGCTATGTTACTACATCCTCAAGCTGTGTCACGACATTGAAGTCATTCTTGGAATTCTTCAATTCTGCTCCCTATGTTGTGACATCGAATGTTCCGTGTTGCAACGTAGTGACTAGTATCGAGTTAGCTAGAACGCCTTCTAATGGTCTCTTCCATGCGCACAAAGTATATTAGCTTACCTTTAGGCCTCATTCGGTCCCTAAGGTCAAAAAAGACTCAAATTTGACACTTTATTGAATTTAACTAAACTTACGAAAGCATAATTAAAACTTAACTAAAATGCTTGCATTTGAGCTCTTAAAGTGCGAAAACTAGTTTAATCTACTATATCGAATTATGGCAGATCAAACTCCCCCACACTTAATTCATTGCTTATCCTCAAGCAACATAAACAAAACTAGTTTAATAGCTTTGGAGCACATGAATAGGCATTCCATATTCACAATAATCTTGGAATGATATATAATATACTTACCACTTTTGACATCAAACACCTAAGTTCAGTATATTACAAAGCATACAAGCATTAAAGGTCTCAAATGTATGAGTCCATTAGTAAATTATACAAGTAATTTGATTATCCTAGCAGTGTACAAACAGTCATAATATGCAATTATTCAGTATGATTTCAAATTGTGACTAAGTCTACCTAGGTCATATAGGGCTTTTAGGCTTGTAACGTTCTGAGGCTTAGGACAGGTATGGAATTCAAAAATAGTAAGAATCAAAATGGTTTCAAGCACAAAAATAGCTTGGCACATCATATTGTCCCCTATTCTCCCCCTTATTGACCCTTTCCCACTCACCTTCTTGTTTCTCCATCTCTCACCTTCATTTTATTTTCTTTATAGGAAATCTCAATATTCTATAGTAACTACGGTTAGCTCACGAGTTTTTATACAATAATGATCGAGTTTTTCTATAGCTGTGAGCTTGTCACTTTTTTCTTTCATTTTTACGGTACCTCACTCACAATTTTTTTTACTTTTCACGTATTTTTTCTACTCATTAACTTTTCTTTTTGATTTATTTACTTTTTACACTTTTAAGCTAACCTATAATCACTATATTCTACTAATTTTTCCTATCGCTCTTGTTTTTACAAAACCACTATAATGTATCTACTTATCCCTCAATATGTAAGGCCAAACATGTATAATCATGCAGTTTAGGACCAAAGAAAAGGGTAAGAACAAATTATCGTTCTTAGCTCGGGTTTTGTATAGAGGTTCATCAAGAAGGGTTTTCTAGCTCAAAATAGGTACTAAAGATGAATAAATATGGTTAGCTTTTTTTCTTTGGGTGTATACCAAACAATGTCTTAGGTCATCCCTAAGTATCTCAACATTCACAAATTTAGTCAACCAAATAATCATAGATTTCAACAATTTATCATTCATACTAGCATGCTCGTTTCCTTATATTCTCTATATCATTTGGTACATTCGATTGCTTAATACTTATTTATAGTGTAAAATATAGAACTTAGTAGTCTAATAATCAAAAACTTAACATCACCTATTCTCATGTCAAATTTATTGTAAATACAATCAACCTATGCACATGCTCTTAACCAATCACTTTTATTTCTACAAGCTCAAGCATACAATTGACAAGAAAAAGCATAAAAATTTAAAATTACTTTTCTATGTTATCTTCCTACACTTAGATATCACATTGTCCTCAATGTGTAGCCCTTGAAAAAAATTAAGGAAAGAAGTTACCCAATTAATCGTGATAGTTTCGTAAGTTATTGGTGGGTACCTCCCCCATTGATCATTGATAGCTCAAAATCATTGTGTTTCTCCCATGTGGAGCTTCTATACAGAAAATTTAAACAAAAAACAACTACTAGTCTATTATCTACTCCTACTCCTAACAATTTTAAATAAATGAAAAATCATCAAAAAATAATACAATCTTTAAAAACAAAAACTAATAGTTCAGTCGTCCTCCTCAAAATCTATCACATCATCTTCCTCCCCCTCCTTGGCTCCTTCTTCTTCTTCACTCTCTTGTTTCTCTTCTTCTTGCCTTGGATGTGTCAGCCCAAACGTATCTGGCTTATAATTAGGTACCCTAATATTATTCTTCTATACGAATTCATGAAAGATCGGGCCTAACTCATGCATCCAATGTATCATCCAGTCTAACTTGGGATGACTGCTCTTACCAATTTCCTATTGAACAGTCAGTTTTTCTTTTGTTTGAGACAAAGCTGGAGTGGCCATCATCTCTTGCTGGCATTTCTTCCACTCTTTAATCTGTTTAGCCCACAACTCGGTGTACTATATATATAGAGTGTTGCCAATTATGCTTCGAGATGACTTTATTGATTGCTTCATAGACGCCATCGGAATGCTTGCTCTCTTATATAAGGCCGTCACTAAGTGAGGAAAGAAGACTCCCACTCTCTGGCCACTAACACATCGTTTCATATTTTGGTAAATCCACGTTTCGATGCGTATTTTTTTATGTAAAATAACGTAAAGAAAAATTGCTCGAAAATTATTGACATTAGAAACATTCAAAGCTAAAGCTATTCTAGTGCTCAAAACTTGGATCCATTCACCTATTTCCATTCACCCATTCCCTCTGTTAGGAAGTTTCTAATGTTATCCATATCTATGTCTCAGAAATATTCCAAATCTGTTTGTTCTATAAAATATTTTTCATAGAATGGAGCATTATAAAATTCACAATTAACCCAAGGGGTGATTCGTACATCTTTTCGTCGCACAGGAATTAATTCCTATGTACGACCTTCAGTTTTTCTAGACTCCTAGTCCCATAAAGATGCATAAATTCCTGAACTACAGGGACCACAGCAGAGTCTTTTGGGATCCTACAAAAATGTTTCTATCTATGATATCTAACTAAAGGTCACATCTCTTGACAGAGAACCATCGATGCTTCAAATCCCCTCTCTTGAATAATCGTTTTTCCTTGAAGTTCTAAAAAATGTTTTTCAACATTTGGAATTGAAAAATTGGAGGAGTTTAGAATCACTGAAGGTTCTGGCTTATTTGTTCTTCTAATCTTTCATTGAGGAATTTTGAAAATTGTTTATACTCAAAAAGTAATGAACTGGTAAGCAAAGTTTCTAATGGAATAGTAAAAATATGAGTTAGGAACTCTTAACCTTAAATGGAAATTCATCCAATTCCCTTGTGAAATCTTGTTTGTTCCATCTTCCAGTCCTTCCGCCGAATGAGTCTATTCTGAAAACAAAAGCTGCAAAACAAAGATCATGAGAAAAAAAAGAGATTTTTAGGTTTTAAAGATTTTATGGTTTTAGGAGTTTAGAGGATTTTGAAAGAATTAGAAGGAAATGAGGTTTTAAATAATGGTTAATAGTGTTTTGAAGTTTAAAAATAAATATTTTTAGGCTTAAAATCGAGTATAATTAGGGATTAATCTACCAGGTTGCGTGAATGGGTCGATTCAACCCTATAGAAAATTGTAGTGGTGTCACGACACAGGGGTTCCGTGTCATGAAATCCCTATCAATTTTTCATATTTGCGACGTCGAGGTTTGATGTCATGACACACTCTAGAATTTTGGATTTATGGGTATACTGGCTTCGGTGTTGTGACGCGCAAAGTCTATGTCACAACATCGAGATAATTTTCTCAATTTCATCGATTCTACCTTTGGTCTTGCGTCATGGAGTTTCCGTGTTGCAACATTGGCTCTGTTTTTACCCAAATTTCCAACTTATAGAATGTCATGGTTTTTATAGTACATAAATTTGATAGAAATTAGAATATAGACTACACAGTCAGTTAAATATACAATAATTTACAAAGATTTAAATATCAATTTAGGTAATCAAGTTTTACTGTCTGATTTATCCGACAGAACCATTAATTCATATAAGGACGATTCTTTGATTCTTTTAGTATTAGTCCGTTGCCTATCATGCCACTCCACCTTCATTTATTTATCTCTTTCCCTGAACCTATTCTTTTGTCCTGCATTAACATGCTCCTTTCTTTATCTTGGAGGATTATTTTCAGTATTACTAGGATTACCTGTGCCAATTTGCCTTTTTATATCTCCCATCATGCTCATTAATTGGCTCATTTCATCTTCGAGCTTAGTCAATGTTCTTGCTAAATTGGTGCACTCATATTGCACCTATTTTATGTCTATCCTCATTGACTGCATTTCCCATTCGATTTGATCCAGACGTTGACCACATATAGTATGGTCATTAAGGTTGGTCATTTCATGAGGTTTTTGCAAATAAGGAGATTGATAGTTAGTATTTTTATCTTGGTTCGAATTATTACCTCCTCCTTAATTTCCTCCCCATCTCAGGTTAAGGTTATCTCTCTGTCCAGGATTATAATTATTTGAATAATGGTTTTCACCCATATTCCCTATGTAGTTCACATCCTTGTTAGGATTATTAATGTAATGGAAAAGTGGTTTATCTCCTCCATAAATACATGGTGTACTATTTGAAGACTCAATGCGATTAAGTCTATCCACTAGTTGTTGGTATCTGTCATCCTCCTGGACAGCCTTTATTGTAGATGGCCTCTAGCCATATGTGTGTCATTTAGTTGGCCACTAGTAGGAGTTAATCACCATATTTTCTATTAATTCGTACGTAGGAATTTCTAAATCAACTTCTTAAAACACTCCCATGCTTCGTGAAAACTTTCTCCCTGTAATTGTTTGAACATAGATATTTCTCTTCTTAGCTAGACCGTTTTGCTAATAGGAAAGAACTTTTGTAGGAACTTTCCTACAAATTCATCCCATCTCGTGATTGATCCTGGTGCCTTCGAATCTAACCAAGAAAAGGCGTTATTGATTAATAAAAAGGGAAACAACCAAAGACGAATTGTGTCATCAGTGACCCCATTGTATTTGAAGGTATCACAAAGATGGATGAACCATTTTAAATGTTGACTTGGATCTTCTGTAATTCTTCCTCGAAACTGTAAATTATTTTAGACCACTTGGATCATAGTTGGCTTAATCTTGAAATTATTGGCCTTGACAGTTGGACTTGTTATATTTCCTTGAACCATATCCAAAATTAGTAGTGCATATTCCCTTAGAGTCCTCTCATTACGTGCCATATTTATATTTACGGGTAGTTGTGGTGGTGATGGTATTGGATCGTCTAAATTGTTATTGTTAGCCTTGTCGAACAGTGATTCTCAGGTGGTGGTAAATTCCCTCCAGTAGGTAACTAATTCTGCATTGACTATTGCTGCTGTTGTTGTTGCTTTCGACAGTTTCTTCAGATTATTTTTCCTAGATCTGTGATTAGCTCTATGGGTGTTCCCCTACTACAAGTCATACACTAAACTTAAAAAGACAAGATTAGTAGAAAATAAGAAAAATAAATTCATAATTATAATCTAAAAATTTCCTAATTATTCTATTAATATGCAAAAATTAAAATCAATATAGTGACGTTGCCTCCTCGTCAACGGCGCCAACAAATTAACCGCCTCCGGACGTACCAACGTCCTGAGTAAAAATCTTACACAAAAGATATTAAAGGTGGCATATGCAACTATACAAGTCAGGTTGTAATATAGTTACAACAGAGTAGGTAAGTACAATGAGGATCGTACCCAAGGGACTTGAGCACTAAATTAATTCTAATCTAAACATAAATAGATCTAATTAGTAATTTAGTTGAATTATATTACAAAGAATAAAAAGAAAGTTTTTGGTGATCTATACTAATAATAATAAAAGAAAGTAAGGAAATAAATAAACACGAGAAATCAAAGAGTAAAATATATCAAATCTAATCATGGATGATTAGCTTGCTTCAGTAATCATAACCAACTATCGTTTTGGGTTTTCTTCTTCAACTAACTAGTCAATACCCCAACAAGGCCTGCTGATCTTCTACTAAAATTCTGAGTCAGTAAGAACTATTTACCTTTCGACCTCACAGTCCAGACCGGTTCAGGGTTAAGGTGTTTACGGATAAGCCATACCAAATTTAGGTTAATCTGTACCTTAATAACTTCCTTGGGTTGTCTAGCCTAGGGTTTAGGTTTTTCCTCTCCTGAACAGCTAATCCACTAAGAAATCCCTATAGAATAGTTAATTACTCATACATCCACTCGTTAATCCCCAACAGAAGGATTAGTTCCTCATAGATCTAATTAAAAATATAAACTTGATAGAAAAAATAAACATAAAGAACAATTCAAGAGAATACATTTTACAAGAAACTTGATTTGTATTAATCTTAAGCGTGAAATCGTCATTGAGTTTAATAGTATCTCCCAAATCTGATTTGCCCCACAAAAGTAAATAATAAAAATGAAAATAAAATCTAAAACCTAAAACCTAATAAAAGAGAAAAAAAAACTAAAGACTAAATCTAAAAAGAAAATTATACACTACAAAAAGGTGTACATTACATGTATTAAATGAGCCTATTTATAGACTTTAGGTTGGTTTTCATCCTTAACCCTAGATTACTTGTCTTCCTCGTGCTTAACATTTGATTGTAAGGACTAAAATGCCCCTAGCTCGTAATTTTTTCCCATACAGAGGTGATGTCGCAATACACCAGGTCTTGTGTCGCGACATCAAGGGCAGTATACTTATCTTCAAGGTGTCTTCAGGGGTACGTCACTAAATCCTGAAGCTATGTTGTGACATTGATGGCAATCTTGGAATTCTTCTATTTTGCTCCTTATGTTGCGGCATCGAATGCTTCGTGTTTCAACATAGTGAGCAGTATCGAGTTAGAATGCCTTCTAATGGTTCCTGCATGCTCACAAAGTATATTAGCTCACCCTTAGGTCTCATTCAACCTCTAAGGCTAATAAAAGACTCAAATTACACACTATATTGAATTTACCTAAACTTACGAAAACATAATTAAAACTTAACTAAAATGCTTGCGTTCGAGCTCTTGAAGTGCAAAAACTAGCTTAATCTACTATGCCCAATTACAGGAAGTCAGTCATATGGGCTGACCACACGCTTGTGTGGAGTTGTTCATATGGTCATTAAATTTTGCACTCAATCTCAGTTTCTTACACGGTTTAGGCACACAATCGTGTGACTTTAAGTTGAAATTTTTGCATTTAGGTCCACATGACTTCAATTAGTTAGACGGCCTAGCTACACAGCCATGTGACTCCCTTCCACATGGTTTCAGTTTTTCACATAGCCTAGCCACAAGGTCGAGTGACCCCTTTTTCTTGAAATTTTGCTATTTTTTGTTAAGTTTTCAATTAAGTCCCATTTGATTCCAGGTTGGTTTGAAAGTTTTCATAAGCTCGTTTGAGACTTGCCTTTGTTTATAAATCATGTTATGCTCTGGTTATAGATTGTTTATTGCTTAATTGAATGTTTAAAGTTGAAATTGTATGTGGTATGCTTTGTTAATTATTGCAACATCCTATAGCTCAGGTTCGATGACCGGACCAATTGAGGGGTGTTACATATCTCTTTTAAGGAAATATCCTAAGTGGAATCTAATACCTAACTTAGGGTCGAAAAATTTTCACGCCATTACAAGAGACCATTGATAGAGGCTGTAAGTATTATTTAGGGACTTTCTCCCACTTTGTCTTGTAGAAAACATGGAAGGTTTTTATTTTCGATTTTAATTATGAATAATTAAAATGTCATGAAAAGTACATTTGACATTCTTTTCCTAAACTATATGCCATGTTAATCATATATATGCATGAACATAATTTATAGTCAATTCAAATATCATCATGTTGTTAAAGAAAATCATAAAGTTAAATTACTCTCACTAGTCAAACTTTTCATTATTCCATCCTAGAAAAAAAGATAGTAAAATTTACAATTATTACCCCAATGCATTCTTTGGGTCTTCTGGGTGAAAGCTAAATATCTTGGTTTTTAGGTTTCCTAAAACTTTGAGAAAATCATCGAAGGAATCTACTATAACAGCCCAATTTCGGTGAAACTGTGGTTTTGGGACCACAAATCTGACCCAAAAATAAAACTTATTTTTATTTTATTATATGGTCCGTATTATGATAGACATGTCGTGTGAAATTTTGATGCGAAAATTTTATCGATGAAGTGTTTAATTATGAGAAGGACTAAATCGCATAAAATGTGAAAGTTGAATTCTAGTAGCTATAAGGATTAAATAGCTATAGAATTCCAAACTAGAGGTCCTTATATGGTAATTAGACCATTAAAGAAAGTATGTAGATATTTTGGTATGACTCATCTATGGAAAAATAAAAAAATGCTAAGGACTAAATTGGAAAGATGAAAAGTTATTAAATGACAATTTAATTAAATGAAAAAGAAAACAATTTCATATAATCTTCCCCAAATATTTCTATGGAAACCCCAAGAGAGAGGAAGAAGACTCATCAAGCCTATTTGGGTACGTAATCAAGCCCGATTTTTAGTAATTTTTATATTTTTGAAATTGGGATTGTAACACCCCGAATTTGGGCCTAGAAGTATTGGGCCTTGAGTGGGGGTCCGTAAGGAGGTTGTATATAGGTATTTAATTGTGCAATGAAATGAAACAATTAAATGTTTGCTATTAGTGGTTAATGGCTTTGAGAAGTGTTGGAGAAATCTTGGGTTCAAACTTGGGCTTTAGCAAAATTTTGGTATTAAGTGAAAAAAAACACGGATGCTTGGATGAGGGTTTTAAATTATTGTGTTAAATAAATGACACAAGGAAGCTTGTAGTCTAGTGGTTGTGGTGTCATTAAGGTTGTATGGGAGCACGGGTTCAAGCCTTGGCTCTTGCAATTTATTTTGTTTTTTTTAAAGGGAACACGGACTTTGGCCTTTAGACCTTATAATTAATTGGGGATAAAATATGACACAAAAAGCCTTGTGGCTTAGTGGCAAGTAGCGTGTGGAGCATTTAAGGAGAGGCATAGGTTGAATCCCATGGCAAGCAAAGAGCATTTATTTTGCTAATGTGACAGCAACGATTGGTGTTGAATTTAAACTCTAATGTTGGAGGGATCCCACATCGGGAAGCTAACATAAGAGTGGATACAAAGCTGGCTTTAAATAGAGGGAACCATGAGGAGAATAAAGGCACCTTTCTTGGCTGATCCCTTTCGCTGTATGGCGTGCTCGTTTGGGTTGGGCGTCGGCTAAGAGTGCTCGGGCGTGGATTAACTCCAGGTCTCCTATCAGTGTGTATTTTCTCGCCACTCTAGCTGTAGGATGGCTAATTCGGGCCACGATGGGTCGAAAGGGGTCATGTGGGCCTAATGGGCCTACAAGCCCAATTGGATAAGTTGTTTGATTGTGTAGTAAATATTGGGCTAGGCTAGGTGAATCTAATATTTGTGGCTAGGTTTGGGCTAAAAGGGCCACACTGAGCGTGTGGGCCCATTTGGGTAGAGAATAGGCTTTAGGCCCATTCGTATTGTTATCCATGTTTAGAATACTTTAGTTTACCAATTCTTGAAATGCCTCGACTTGTAAAATTACCAAAGTACTCCGATTTACGTAATTACTGTTTTACCCTCGGTTTATAGAATTCTTGTTTTACCTCGATTTGTAAAATTACCGTTTTACCCTCGATTTATAGAATTACCATTTTACCTCGATTTGTAAAATTACCGTTTTACCCTCGATTTCTGAATTACCGCTTTACCCTCGGTTCTGTAATTACTATTTTACCCTCGATTCTGAATTACCATTTTACCCTCAATTTACAGAATTATTGTTTTACCCTTGATTTACAGAATTACTATTTTACCCTCGATTTATAAAATTATCGTTTTACCCTCGATTTGTAAAATTACCGTTTTACTCTCGATTTACAGAATTACCGTTTTACCCTCGGTTCTGAATTACTATTTTACCCTCGATTTATAAAATTACCGTTTTACCCTTAATTTACATAATTACCATTTTACCCCGATTTACATAATTATCGTTTTACCACGGATTTCTGAATTACTGCTTTTACCCTCGATTCTGAATTACCATTTTACCCTCGATTTATAGAATTCTTGTTTTACCCTTGATTTACGAAATTCTTGTTTTACCCTCGATTTACAAAATTACTAAAATACCCTTGGGTTGTGAAATTACCGCAATACCCTCAATTTGTAAAACTACCAAAATACCTGTATGGTAAAATGATGAATATGCCCTTATGTTCGTATGGTGATGTGCTTAGGATTTACATATATTGATATTGGAATAGTTAAGTTTGAGTGACGGTGGTGGTTATCGTAGGTGATTGATTATGGAAGCGTTTCAACTTCAACCCGTAACGGTGTGTACTAACCCTCGTAATAGCTTAGATTAATATTTCTTTGAAAAGCCGAAAGCTTCATATTTTAGTGATTTGGGAATTAATATTTAGATCTATTTTCACGCACGTTTAAGTTGGATTCTAGCGGATATGGGGTAGGAAGGTATTTGGAACGTTCTTCAATGAGTAGATCTCTTGGTAAGTATTGAACCTTCTTTCCATTTGTATCTTGTGGTTTAAGAAAAGTGAAAACCCTCGTCGACTAAGGCTAAAAGGGTTTTGGTGTTATTTGGTTTGTTGGTGCTAGTGAGGATTAAAGGCTACCGATCGAGGAGTGTGTGAAAAGCTTGGATCATCGGAGTGACTAAATCTAGTCATCAACTTGGTAAAGGTATGAACCCAAGGGCCATTGGGGATGGTGGCGAATGTGTAAGTGATGATAATAGGTAGTTTTCGATTTGGTTTAATATTAACATGGTCTAATCTATAAGTGGTTGATTATAGGAGAAATCGCATAGGAGATCTCGTCAAGGAATATCGCAAATCAGGTGTGTAACGAACCCTTTTTCATAGCTTAAAGCGATAAATGCTGAAAAGCGAAATGCCAAAACTCTAGCATTTCGAGGACTTGTGAACAATTAACGCTCATTAGTCGATTAGATTCGTTGAGATGATGATCGGGAAGGTTGGAAAAGGTAAGAGCGTGATTCTTGGCATTCACGGTAAGTTGGGCCTCGAAGGGCTGAAACAGGGCCCGATGGGCATTCGGGCCCATTTGAGTAAAATTGGTAGAATATGGAAACTTGTTAAATTGCATAGAGACCGATAAAACCGTTATGGAATATAGGTGAATAGGACTAGATGACAAAATCACTAAGTAGGGCCATTAGGGTTTTAGGCCCAATAACTCAATTTCGCTAAAAATGGGCGAATCCTTGTTTGTACCCATGAATTGTTAGTAAAGTTAATGAACATGGGAACCCTAATTTTGGTAAAATTACAAGATTACCCTTATAACATGAAAATGACCGTTTGCCCCTAGGTAAAAATGTATTATACCCCTAGGGTTTATGTATGATCTTAATGCATGGGATTTTGATAAACATGATATGTATGATATGCACATGACATGTATGATATGCACATGATATGTATGATATGCACATGAGATGTTCATAAATGCATTGGGTTGGGAATTTATATGGATGGAGGAAGTGCAAAGGGCTTATGCCCGATTATTAAAGGGCTTATGCCCGATTATCAAAAGGGCTTATGCCCTGATTATCAAAAGGGCTTATGCCTGATTATTAAAGGGCTTATGCCCCGATTATTAAAGGGCTTATGCCCGATTATTAAAAGGGCTTTTGCCCTGATTATTAAAAGAGGCTAGGCCTCGGTTATATGATAAAGCTATCTTGCCGGTGAGAGAGTTATGGCGGGGTGGGTCGAGTTAATCCCCACATGGTGTGTTGGTTGGTGCGGGTGGAGAGTAGCGGATGGTGGGTTGAGTAGCCTCCCCAAATGGGTTGCATTCTTTCATTTGACATTACATGTGTTATAAAAATAGGCCTATGGTCCATACCGTTTACAGTAAAGGCTTCGGCCCAGTAATATGAAACTTGAAAAGGCTTCGGCCCAGTGTTATGAAATATGAAATATGAAAAGGGCTATGGCCCAGTATATGTTTGAGATTGGATTTGGGCTTAGACCCAACAGGCAGTTATTGTTTTGGGCTCTGAAAGGGGCTTGTTGCACACTGAGTTTCCAAACTCACCCCCTTTCCTTAACCTTGCAGGTGAGCCTTGATATGGGGACTTGGGCCGGAGGGGATTTAGAGTGGCCATGGTGATCGTCTTTGGGCTTTTAAATAAGCATTGGTTTTCATTAAATTTCCTTTATTATTTATTTTTGGTTTGTAATAAGGCCATTTTTAACTTTTCTTTCATTTCTTTTCGGGATTATTTTATTTTCAATAACTTTAAAATTGGTTGATAATTATTCAAAAGGGGCTAGACTTAGGACGTGATTTCAAAACAATATTTGATTTCAAAATATCACAACACCACGATTAATCGATTTATCAAAGACGTCCACTTAAACAAACTTAAACTCAATATAACAAAGTGTGGCTATGGTTGTGGGCATGTCTAGGATTGGATCCAATCAAAGAGCTTGGTACTTAAGTAGCCTTCATGGCTCACCTCCTCTGTCTCGGATACCTACCTGGTGCCCAGCTTCCATACACTTTGTTAACTCAACAAAATATATGGTTTTAAGACACTAAAACGGAACGTGGGTTTTCAACTCCAATGTGGCACGTCAGATTCGGCCATAACGTCTGGGCCGGGTTTGGGGTGTTACAGGGATAGTCTAATCTATGTATTTTGGGGATTAATTTGAAAAGTTATCAAAGCATGAAATTTGGGTCATGGATGAATATGCTGGAAATATGAAATTTATGGCAGAAAATGCAAGGTTGTTGATAGATAAACAACTTTTACAAAGCAATTTTTGATGGAAACTTGATTTAGGGAATAAAATGAAAGGTGATAAAACCGATGGAAAATTCTAAAATTTGTGAAATGTATGTGCTGTAAATGTAGTATATAAATTTCAATTACGCTTGGAAGATTTTATTTTCCGAGCTTAGGGATGAAATGAGAATTTATGAAAAAGTTAGGGGCAAAATGGTTATTTTTCCTAGGATAAAAATTAACTCCACTTGAATGTGAAATATAGTGAATTAATGTTAAATTTACTCATATAGATCCGAATAGACCAAATTCGGAGTTAAAACGAGGAAAAAGTCAAATTAGTAGATTTTTCGTACACGAACAATTGTCGAGGTAATTCGTGTAACTAAATTGTGTTTATTTACATGCTTGCATTGATTGTGTTTATGTAAATTGTATAAATTTCATAAATATGTAAACTTATTACATATCCGATCAAGCCCGATAAATAAAAATGTTAAATTAAATGATAATGCCCGATAGATGATAAAGGATAAATGATGAAAATGTTTCTTATATGCTTAAAATGAATGCGGAATGTGTTTATTTGAATTATATGAATGTTATGGATGTATGAAACAATCAATGTTATGGATGTATGAAACAATCACATGCCCGATAATGCTTGAGAAAAATGTTTAAATCCCGGTTGAATAAATGGAAAATAGATGGATATGTGATTTCCTGAAATGAATGAGGTCATGCATTTGTTGCTAATAGGATTTGGCTCGGACGAGTAATCCTATTGACCTCATTACAGAAAGGATTTTCCCAGACGGGTAATCCTGATAGAAGTCCTCTCGAGCATATGTTAAGGATTGGATTTAGCCCAGAAGGGTAATCCAGATCAAGTTCCTTAGAGCATATGTCATAAAAATGATTTAGCCTGGACTGGTAATCCTGTTGTATACATGTGTGGCTCGAGAGTGTACTCTCTGATATGATATCTTATGGGTGCCATTGGACATGAATTTACAGATCCTGTTTCGTACACCTCGAGTGTACTACGTGTGTATCCATTGATATTTCGAATAAATTCAACGGGTAACAATTCCAGACATGAGGAGTTATGAATGATAAAATGAGTTATTATTCGTATCAATCTGAAATACAAGAAAATGATGGTACATGAAAAATGATATATGAAAACATGAGATGATGATATTTGTACATGGATTTTATTTGATGAATATATGTTCATTCTTGAGGACTTGTACACCTTGAGTGTACTAATCGTGACCTTGATATTCCGAGTAATATGAGTAAAGTTATAATATGTAATGATCTAAACTCAAAATGAACTATTATGAAAATATACTTGTAATAATGAGATGAATTATGCATGTTCAATGAATACATGTTGTGGAAAGCATATGTGCTTGGAAACTTGATTGTTGTTGAGCCCATATATGTTTCGATGTTAATATGGAATATATGACTAACAAGGGCAATGAGAATGTGTGTAGTCCTTGAGATCAAACTGGTTGATTATGCCTTACATATTTACCTAAAAATAGAATGAATGGTAAGTTAAGTACCATATTATATGAACTTACTAAGCATTTTATGCTTACCTAGTTTTATTTCCCTATTTTAGAGTAAATTGGAACCTCTTTGTATAACAACCCGTTTTTAGTCAAATCAGAACAGTGGTTTCGAAACCAAAAATTGAGGTCAAAATATTTATTTTATTATTATTTTAATTTTTATAGCATGATTGAATGATTGTGTGAAAGTTTCGTGAAGAAATTTTATCGTTTGGTTGGTTAATTAGGTAAAAAGGACTAAATCGCGTAAAGTGTAAAAGTGATGTTCTAATAGCTAAATGTGTCTAATAGCTATAGAACCTTAAATTTAAGGTCCTTAAGTATAAATTAGACCATTATTATGATAGTGGATGATAATGGCATGGCATAAATGAAATTTTGAATTAATTTAAAGGTTAACTTTGGTATTTGTTATTAAAGGTTATTTTAATTAAAACAAAACACAAAAATTTTAAGCATTCATCTTCTTGTGCCGATTTTTGAGGAGGAAGAAATCCGTATCTTTAGGGTTCATTCGGCCAAGCTTTCCTAGCTCATTAAGGTATGGTTTTTGTCCCGTTTTTAATGATTTTTACGTTTTTGAAATCATTGCAGCTAGTACTAGCTAGCCCAGGGAGTAATTTGTAAAATTGTTAAACATTTTGAATGATTCCATTGATGAATACATGAGTATTTTGATGTTTTATGATAGATTTTAAATAGTTGTTGATAGTTAAACGATATTTGTTAAGTGATTTTTAGTAAAAATGCAAAATAGGGATTAAATTGTGAAATGTGTAAAGTTAGTGGTTAAAATATGAAATAAATGAAAAATATAGGCTTGTAGGGGCATAATAGTAATTCGAATAGAATGGATATATTTGGAATTTCATTAATTTGTGATTCTATGAAATGAGGACTAAATTGTGAAAAAAATGTGAAATATTAGGGGCAAAAGTGTAAATGTGTTTTAAAGTGTGTTTTGGACTAAATTGAATGAATAGTTGATTGAATAAGTCAATTTTGAACATATTTAGATCAAGAAAGGAGAAATACGAACTTAGATCGGGGAAAGAATAAAGTTGCGCAATAGTTGACTCGGTTCTCCGTTTTAGCATATGAGGTAAGTTCGTATGTTATAATTTCATTTTAAATGTATTCAATATGCTTTGATATAGCATAAATTGTGATTATGTGACTACGGATAAGTTTGGAAATGATTCGACGATAACTCGATAGTTGGAATCCTAGTTGAACCTTAGGAATAGTTTAGGATACAAGTAACATGTCATTAGGGGATACCGTGAGTTGGTTTCGAGCCATGATATAACACTTCGGGTGCAAGATAAACAGATTTGGCTTCGGGTCATGCATATCAGCTAATTTGGCTTCGGGCCATGATATCAGTATTTCGGCGATAAGTTCCCTTGATTTGGCTATGAGCCATGGTATAGGTACTTATCTAGTGAGATCCTTGAGTATCCGACTTCTATTCTGAATGGTTCAACGGGTAAATGAAAGACGAGAATGTGTACGAGATTAGTACGAAATGGTATAGGTATGTGCATAACCCATATTAGCTTTGAATCGAAGAAATGGTGAAGAAAGTATATAGTTTGGTGAATGAGTTATTGAAAGGTTTGTTAGTTAATATGAATTCTTATACTTATGATCAATAGTTGAATTATGTGTTATGATTATATCGAATTTATGTCATACGAGCTTACGAAGCTTTATAGCTTACACTGTTTATTTTTCTATGTTTTATAGTGAATTCAAAGCTAGCTCGGATCCAGGGATCATCAGATACCTCGTCACACTATCCATCTATCTCTCGGTACATATGAACTTGGTATTTTAAGTATATGGCATGTATAGGGATTTTGGTTATTTTGGTTATGACTTGATAATGATTTTGGCCAAATGAATTGGCTTGTAAATGTATATGTTTTGGTGTGTATAAATAGCCATGAGTGATGGCTTATTTATGTATATTTGGTATGTTTGAATCATTCAAATATATGTATGAATATGTCTTGTGAATTGATTTGGTTGATAATTGTGCGATGATTGTTGATAATAGGTATTATGAATGTTAAATTGATGATTTGTGGATGTTGGTATGCTTGTGAAATTAGACCAAATAATGTATATTTGAGTTTGGTCATTTTGATGTTTGAAGTAGTTGATATTTGGTATAAATTAAATGGAAAATTAGAATATTGTGTGTCTTGTATATTGTTGGCATTGAAATAGTTTCAATGATACTTAGTTAAGGTGGAGTTAATGCCTATTATGCTTTGAATTGATGCTTTGAATTGTAGTGTAGGTGTGTGACAATTTGGGTGGCAAAATAGCTTGGTAAATAGCCTATTTTTGTCCATACGGGCAGAGACACCTGTGTATGTCTCAACCGTGTGTGACACACGATCAAGTACATGGGCATGTGTCCCCTGGTGTTGATATTGAAATCAAGTTAGTATGCTTCACATGGCCTCACACACGGGTGTGTGACTTGGTTGTGTGGCATAAGTCAGTATACCTTTTAGGTTTGGCACGGCCTAGCACATGGCCTGGAACACAGGCGTGTGTTGTAACGCCCCGAATTTTGGGCCTAGATGAATTAGGCTTTGGTCTATGGGTCTCATAAAATCTTTAAGTGAGCAAGAAAATGACAAATGACATGTTGGCTTTAAGGGTTTAAGGAATTTGAAATGTCTAGGTACGTTGGAGAAGTTCTGGGTTTGAGTTTTGTGGTGGAGGAATTTTAATTTAATTATTAAAAGAATTAGGGTTGGCAAGTAGGTGGGATTTTAAGTAAAAATAGGGGGAAAATAGCATCAAAAAGCCTTGTGGAGGAGTGGCTAAGTGACGCCACTTAGGGAGTAGGGAGGTGGCGTTAGTAGGTAGCAAGGAGATCCAAGGTTCAAATCCTAGCTTAGTATTTTTAGAAGTTTAATTTTGGCCTTCTAAAAGGATGGAAGTGGCATGAAGATGGACTCCAAGGGGAGTGTTCAGAAGAGAAAATTAAGGAAAAGATCACGGGGTTATCAAGGAGAAAAACGAGGAGATGAGAAGGGAGAAGTGATGGAGCCGAATTAGGAATTGGGCATGGAAAATTCAGCTATAAGGGGTATAAATAGGGGCCAAATACAAGGTTTTCAGGCTGCTGCCAAAATTCTTCTTCACCTTGTTGCCAGAAACCCCTTTCTCCAAAAGCCGAAAACCCTTTTCTTTTTAATATCCAAAAAGCCGAAAACCCTTTTGTTTTTCTTTCTTTTCTTCCTGTCGATTTCTATTCTTCTCTACACAATTTTCTTTGTTTCACTTAGCCGATTTCTTCTTCTACTCTTCTTCTTTAATCTGTACCAAATAAACCTTATTCACCATACTAAGTTTGAAAAGCTGAATCTCCCAAGGGCTGAATACTCTTTGACTGAATCTAGTGTAAGTGTTGCTCTTCCAATCAGTTTTCTTTGCTAGGTATCAATTATTGTCCCTCACTCTTTCTAATCAATTTTGGTAGGGAATTAGTATCGGATCTCGGATCTTAGCTCTCTGCCGAATTGCTCTTTAGGTGTTTGCGGTTTTGTTAAGTATTCCACTCCCATTGGCTAAGGTGACCAAATGTTCATAGTTAAGGTAAGCGGACTTGTGTTGGATACAAGTCACCTATTATTCTGGTTTTAATAGTTAAGATTGGTGCAGATCTAGGAGTTGGTCGTGGTTAGAGATTTAAGAAAGGGCTGATCGCGTAAGGTAAGGTTAAGGTGAGGTTTCGGTTTTAGTAAGGATATGTATTAAGCATGCGATTAATGGAAGGGTGATATCATTTGTAGGTTGGTGACTAAAGGAATCGCAGCACGCTTGCTTACCAGGTGTGTACATACACTGCACACACACTATGAATCGGCAAAAGTCAAAATGCCGAAATGCCGAAAATTTGGCTACGATAGTTTTTCGAGTGCGCGAACACTCGTAAGGGGGAGACCAATAGGTTGCCTGAGACCCACGGGCGATTCCATGGACTTGGGTTGTGATTTGACCATATGGGCCAGAATGGGCTAAATGGGCCCGATGGGCTGTTGGGCCCATAATAGGCAAAAACTGAATATTGATGCTATGTGATAAGAATTTGTATGTGAGCATGAATATGAATGTGACTGGGCCTAACGGGTCATATAAATGTGGTTTGGGCCTAATGGGCCATATACAGGTGATTTGGGCCTAATGGGTCATATGAATATGAATGGGCCTAATGGGCCAGATACAGGTATGTGAATTTGTTTGGGGCTTTGTAAGGGGTTTTAGGCCTAGTAAATGATAACTACATAAGACTTAATTAATATATTGCGACCGTGAACAAGACATAGGGTTAAGGTGTGGCAATGGGTATATACATGTCTAGGACTGGATCTAGGGAGAGCTTGGTACTTAAGCGGTCTTAATGACCCACCTCCTCTTCTCTGGAATCCTACCTGGTGCATAGTATTCGTTCATCTTAGCTCGTGAGGCTTGTTAATGGGCCAAGGTAAGTGAAAACCGTAATTAAGGGAAAATTACCAAAATACCCCTAAGGGTGAAAATGACCAAAATACCCCTAGGTGTTGAATGTAAGTGTTATGGATGTGAAATGCATACATATGATGTTCTGCTTAGGTTGCATATGGGGTGGGAACTATGGAATAGAGGAAGTATATGAGGATCACATGGTTGCCTGACAATCGTGGATCCACCGGCGGCTTTTAAAGCCCAATATGTAAATGAAGGTAGTTCTGCAACCGGGCTACCATTAGTGTGTGGGCTGGGTGGGTCGATATTTATATCCCCACATAGTGTGACGGGGGATGAAGTTGGTGTGTAGCGGATGGATAATTTGGATGGGATTGCATTGCATGTTTGATGATTTCTCTTTGAATGTTTGTTTTTTCATCGTGGGTTGTACACACTGAGTTTGCGAAAACTCACCCCCTCTTTTATTTTATTTTCAGGTGATGCTCAGTAGAAAGTTCAATGTTTGGAGGGACTCTGGGTAGCCGTCTAGCAAGATAATTCAGACTTGGTTTTTTTCTAAGCATTTAAGTTTTTATTTCTTTTTAAGTGTGTTCAGATCAGATTGTAATAAGGTTTTCATTATGTTATTGTTACTTGAATTATTATTATTAATATTTCCATTGTAATTATAAAAAGTTGAACATGGTTTCTTAAACTATAGTATGTCTTTTCTACTTTTCCGCAACTAAATTTTTAAGAGACATGTTTTCATCAAATCTTATGTTTCAAACAAGTGATAGAAAGGAGTTTATTTTTAAGATGTTCTTTTATTTTAAGAAGGATTTTCAATGAAAACACGGTTTTCGCTAAAACACTTCAATGTAACATGCTGGATACGGCCATAACGTCTGGGCCGGGTTTGAGGGGTTACATGTGTGGCCATTTTTCAGGCACACAGGTTAGCCACACGGGCGTGTGTGTTGGCTGTGTGACCCAAGTCAGAGAGTTACACGGGCTGGGACATGGCCATGTGCTCCCATTTCGATTGTCTACACGGCCTGTGACACAGGCGTGTTTGGTAACAGTGTGAGACATACAGCCTGACCACACGGGCTGTGTCCTCTGTTTAAAGGAATTTTTTTTAATTTTCATAAAAGTTTTATAAGTTATCAGTTTTGTCCTGAACCACTCCCAAAGTATATTTAAGGCCTCGTAGGCTCGTATTAGGGAAATATTGATTGAGATTGAATGATGTATGGTTGAATTGAGAAAATGTATGCTAAATGAATGTTTAATTGTATTGTGGGTTTGGGAATGCTCTGTAACCTTATTTCGGTATTGAATATGGGTTAGGGATGTTATATTTATTTGTATCAAAGCTACAGTTTAGATTCTAGGACTAACGCAGCATATGTAAGAGTCTAGCTATACATGTCATATATAAACTATGATAGTGTGATGACTCCTGACATTTTAAAATGTGTTTTCATATAGTAAATGGATCACAGTCGAGCTATAGCTGATGAGGTTGAGGGTAATGCACCCGCTCCTGCTCAAAGGATAGCGCTGTTTGATTCTAGACCCGTGTCAGGTAGCCAGGGAGGAGAGGCTAGAGAAGCCTTCTTCCAAATGATGAACGACTAGTTCACACAGTATATCCGAATGAATCCGGGTGCTCAACAACCTCTACCCCTCCTAATCCCCAACCAGTTCCCGTAACTCCTCAAGGTGTCAAGATTTTATGATTGAATAAGCCTCCATTTGACAAGATTCGTTAACACGGGGGTGAAGAATTCTGAGTTAATGTTGATGATGAACCTGAGAGAGCCGAGTTTTGGCTTGAAAACACTATTAAAGTACTTGATAAACTTTCTTGCACATCGGTTGAATGTTTAAACTGTGTTATACCACTGTTGAGGGGCACAGCGTATCAATGGTGGAATACATTAGTATCAGTGGTACCAAGAGAGAGAGTCACTTGGGAGTTCTTTCAAACTGAGTTCCGAAAGAAATATATAAGTCAACGGTTTCTGGATCAAAATCATAAAGAGCTTTTAGAATTGAAACAGGGCAGTATGACTGTAACCAAGTACAAGAGAGAATTTGAACGGTTGAGTAAATAGGCTCGGGGGTATGTTTCTACAGAAGAGATTATGTGCAAGCGATTTGTTGACGGGTTGAACGAAGACATTAAACTTCTGGTGGAGATTCTAGATTTGAAATAATTTGTTGTGTTAGTTGATCTGGCTTGTAAAGTCGAAGATTTTAGCCAAGAAAAGAGGAAAGCTAATTCAGAGGCTAGAGATTCAAGAAAAAGACCAATGAATAAACCTTATCATTCTTCATCAAAGAAATCCCGAGATTCATATAGTCGATCAAATAAATCAATGGGATATTATAATAGAGATCGTGGAAATCAACATGTGAGTTTTAAAGCTCAAGCAACTTCCGTCTCGAGTGTTGGCAGTGTGAGAATCAGCAACCCCGAGTGTTAACAGTATGGGAGGAAACATTTTGGAGAGTGCTGGAATAAGAATAATAGAGCTTGTTTCAAATGTGGCTCGCCAGATCAGTTTATTCGAGATTGCCTAAAGTTATCCAAGAAAGATAAATTCCAGAATGCTAAATCGAGCAATACGACTGCGAGAGGGAGACCATCGAGAAATACGGGGAATGTGTCCAATGGTGGAGGTGTGACTAGAGACTCAGCTGTGAGATCCGAAGCCAGAGCACCTGCCAGAGCTTACGCTATTCGCGCTCTCGCGAAGAAGCATCGTCGCCAAATGTTATCACCGGTACATTTTCTCTTTACGACCCTAATATGATTGCATTGATTGATCCTAGATCGACTCATTCATATATCTATATGAATTTAGTGTTTAGTAAGAAATTGTCTGTTGAGTCTACAGAATTTGTAATCAAATTATCAAACCCCTTAGGAAAGTATGTTCTAGTTGACAAAGTATGCAAGAACTATCCTTTAATGACTCAGGGTTACTGTTTTTTGGCTGACTTGATGTTTTTACTATTTGATGAGTTCGATGTGATTCTGGGTATGGATTGGTTGACTCTACATTATGTCATTGTAAACTATAGACAAAAGATTATAGAATTGAAGTGTCAGAATAATAAAATTCTTTGGATTGAATCTGATGAGTCGGGTTGATTGCCAATAGCAATTTCGTCAGTGTCGGCATAGGGATATGTGAGAAAAGGTTGCGATGCATACCTAGCATATGTTTTAGATACAAAGGTGTCCAAAAAGAAGATTGAATCAGTGTCTGTAGTTTGTGAATATCTAGATGTATTTCCAGAAGAATTGCCTTAGTTGCCACCAGTCAGAGAGGTTGAGTTTGCTATTGAATTAGTGCCGGGAACATCTCCGATATTTATAGCTCTGTACAGAATGGCTCCAATAGAGTTGACAGAGTTGAAAGCTCAGTTGCAAGCGTTAACAGATAGAGGTTTTGCATGACCGAGTTTTTTTCCCTGGGGTACGCCAGTATTATTTGTAAAGAAGAAATACGGGTCAATGAGAATGAGTATTGACTATCGTCAGCTTAATAAGGTTACGATAAAGAAGAAGTATCCGTTGTCGAGAATAAATGATTTGTCTGATCAATTGAAAGGTGCAACAATGTTTTTCAAGATTGATTTGAGATCTGGCTATTATCAGTTGTGAGTTAAAGACTTACATGTGTCAAAAACCACATTTAGAACGAGGTACAGACATTATGAATTCCTTGTTATGCCTTTTGGATTAACTAATGCTCCTGCAATCTTTATGGATTTGATGAATCAGATTTTTAGACTGTATTTAGACAGATTTATTGTTGTGTTCATTAATGACATTCTAATCTATTCACAAGATGAGTCCGAGCATGCCAAGCATTTTAGGATTGTATTCCAAACCTTGAGAGATAAGCAACTATATTCTAAATTTAGTAAGTATGAGCTTTGGCTCCTAGAAGTCAAATTTTTGGGACATATTGTCTCGACGGATGGCATTCGAGTTGATCTGAGCAAGATTTCTGTAGTTGTTGACTGGAAACCCCCTAGAAATGTATTCGAGGTCAGAAGCTTTCTGGGTTTGGCTGGTTACTATCCATGTTTCATTAAAGGGTTCTTGATAATTACTACACCAATGACCAGACTACTACAGAAAGATGTAAAGTCTGAATGGTCCGAGAAGTGTCAACAAAATTTTAATCAATTGAAAGCATTGTTAACTAAGGCACCAGTGTTGGTTCAACCTGAGTCGGGTAAAGAATTTGTGATTTACAGCGATGCATCATTGAATAGTTTGGGTTGTGTATTAATACAAGAGGAAAAAGTTGTAGTTTACGCCTCCAGACAGTTGAAACTGCACGAAAAGAATTATCCAACGCATGATTTAGGGTTGGCCGCTATTGTTTTTGCATTGAAAACTTGGCATCATCATTTGTATGGTGAAAAATGTCATGTCTTTATTGATCATAAAAGCTTAAAATATATTATGATTCAGAAAGACTTGAATTTGCGACAACAGATATGGCTTGAGTTATTGAAAGACTACGAGTTAGTGATTGATTATCACCTGGGAAAGCGAATATAGTCGCAGATACTTTGAATAGAAAATTGTTGTTTGCCTTGAGAGCAATGAATACACAGTTGACATTATCTAATGATGGTTCTATATTAGCTGAATTAAAGGCTAAACCAGTTTTTCTTCAACAAATTTGTGAAGCTCAAAAGTGTGATACTGAGTTACAAACTAAAAGAGTGCAACGCGAGTTGAATAGTGATTCACAGTATCAAATCGGATCCGATGATTATTTGATGTTCCGAGATAGAATCTGCCTATCAAAAAATCTAGAGTTGATTCATAAAGTTTTACACGAGGCAAATAATGGTTGTTTATTCGTTCATCTTGCAAGTACAAAAATGTACAATGATTTGAAAAAGTTATATTGGTGGTCAGGTATGAAACGAGACATTTCTGAGTTTGTATCGAAGTGTTTGATTTTTCAGCAAGTGAAAGTTGAGCATCAAGTGCCTTCGGGTTTGCTTCAACCTGTGATGAAACCGGAGTGGAAATGGGATAGGGCGACTATGGATTTCGTATCGGGATTACCCCTGTCTCCGAAGAAGAAAGATACAATTTAGGTTGTCGTTGACTGAACGACAGACGAAATTTGCACATTTCATTTTCATACGTACTAACTATTCGCTTGAACGACTAGCTGAGTTGTACATTACTGAGATCGTTAAATTGCACAGGGTGTTAGTTTTGATTATTTTGGATAGAGATCCGAAGTTCACATCACGACTTTGAAAGAACTTACAAGAAGCTCTGGGTACAAAGTTGAATTTTAGTACAGCTTTTCATCCACAAACCGATGGTCAGTCTAAGAGAGTAATTCAGATTCTCGAAGATATGCTCAGATGTTGTGTTTTAGAGTTTGAAGGAAATTGAGAGAAATATTTTCCTTTGGTTGAATTTGCTTATAATAACAGCTTTCAATCGAGCATAAAGATGGCACCATACGAAGCTTTGTATGGTCGCAAATGTCGAACTCCATTATATTGGACCGAACTTAACAAGAAACAGATTCACGGGGTTTATTTGGTTAGAAAAACCGAAAAGAAAGTGAAAGTAATTCGCGACTATTTGAAAGTAGCTTCAAATTGTCAGAAGTCGTATGCAGATTTGAAGCGGAAAGATACTAAATTTTAGATCGGTGATAAAGTGTTTCTGAAAGTATCTCAATGGAAGAAAATCCTTAGATTTGGTCACGAAGGCAAATTAAGTCTGCGTTTCATCGGGCCATACGAGATTATTGACAAAATAGGGCCAGTAGCATATCGACTAGCTTTGCCGACTGAGTTAGAGAAAATCCATAACGTGTTTCATGTATCGATGTTACACTGATATATATCAGATCTATCACATGTGATTTCTCTGGCTTAGATCGAAATTCAACCCGATATGACATACAACAAAGAACCGATCAGAATTCTAGCACGTGAGGTTCAACAGTTGAGAAATAAAAGCATAACTCTTGTAAAGGTTTTGTGACAATGACATGGTTTTGAAGAGGATACTTCGGAGCCCGAGGAAGCTATGAGAAAACAGCACCCTAACCTTTTTGCTAGTAAGATTTTGGGGGACAAAAATCCCTAAGGGGGGAGAGTTGCAACAGCTCGTTTTTAGTCAAATTAGAACAGTGATTTTGGGACCAAAAATTTAAGGTCAAAATATTTCTTTTGTTATTATTTTAATTTTTATAGCATGATTGAATGATTGTGTGAAAGTTTTGTGAAGAAATTTTATCGTTTGGTTGGTTAATTTGGTAAAAAGGACTAAATCGCGTAAAGTTTAAAAGTGATGTTCTAATAGCTAAAGGTATCTAATAGCTATAGAACCTTAAAGTTAAGGTCCTTAAGTATAAATTAGACCATTATTATGATAGTGGACGATAATGGCATGGCATAAATGAAATTTTGAATTAATTTAAAGGTTAATTTTGGTATTTGATTATTAAAGGTTATTTTAATTAAAACAAAACAAAAAAATTTTAAGCATTCATCTTCTTGTGCCATTTTTTTAGGAGGAAGAAAGCCATCTCTTTAGGGATCATTCGACTAAGCTTTCCTAGCTCATTAAAGTACGATTTTTGTTCCATTTTTAATGATTTTTACGTTTTTGAGATCGTTGCAGCTAGTACTAGCTAGCCTAGGGACTAATTTGCAAAATTTTTAAAGATTTTGAATGATTCCATTGATGAATACATGAGTATTTTGATGTTTTATGATAGATTTTGAATAGTTGTTTATAGTTAAACGAGTTTTGTTAAGTGATTTTTAGTGAAAATGCAAAATAAGCATTAAATTGTGAAATGTGTAAAGTTGGTGGTTAAAATATGAAATAAATGAAAAATATGGGCTTCTAGGGGCATAATAGTAATTCGGCTAGAATGGATATATTTGGAGTTTCATTAATTTGTGATTTTATGAAATAAGGACTAATTGTGAAAAAATGTGAAATATTAAGTGCAAAAGTGTAAATGTGTTTTAAAGTGTGTTTTGGCCAAAATTGAATGAATAGATGATTGAATAAGTCAATTTTGAATATATTTAGATCAAGAAAGGAGAAATATAGACTTAGATTGGGGAAAGAATAAAGTTACGCAATAGTTGACTCGATTCGCCATTTTAGCATCTGAGGTAAGTTCGTATGTTATAATTTCATTTTAAATGTATTCTATATACTTTGATATAGCATAAATTGTGATTATTTAACTATGGTAAGTTTGGAAATGATTCGATGATAATTCGACAGTTGGAATCCCGGTTGAACCTTAGGAATAGTTTAGGATACTAGTGACATGTTATTAGGGGTTACACTGAGTTGGCTTTTTGGGCCATGATATAGCACTTCAGCTGCGAGATAAACCGATTTGGCTTCGGGTCATGCATATCAGCTGATTGGGCTTCAGGCCAAGATATCATTATTTCAGCATTAAGTTACCTTAATTTGGCTACGGGCCATGGTATAGGTACTTATCGAGTGAGATCCTTGAGTATCCAACTTCTATTCCTAGTGGTTGATAATTTCGTGATGCTTGTTGATAATAGGCATTATGAATGTTAAATTGATGAATTTTGGATGTTGGTATGCTTGTAAAATTAGGCCAAATAATGCAAATTTGAGTTTGGTCATTTTGATGTTTGAACTAGTTGATATTTGGTATGAACTAAATGGAAAATTGGAATATTGTGTGTCCTGTATATTGTTGGCATTGAAATAGTTTAAATGATACTTAGTTGAGGTGGATTTAATGCCTGTTATGCTTTGAATTGATTCTTTGAATTGTGGTGTAGGTGTGTGACAATTTGGGTGGCAAAATGGCTTGGTAAATAGCCTATTTTTGTCCACACGGCTGTGTGTCTCAGCCGTGTGTGACACACGGTGATGTGTCCCCTGGTTTTAATATTGAAATCAAGTCAGTATGATTCACATGGCCTCACACACAAGCGTGTGACTTGGCCATGTGGCATAAGTTAATATACCCTACAGGTTTGGCACGGCCTGGCATAAGGGCGTGTGTGGCCAGTTTTAGGGTGCACGGGCTAGCCACCTTGGCTTGTGTGTTGGCCGTGTGACCCAAGTTAGAGAGTTAGACAGGGTTGGACACAGGCTGGGACACAGTCGTGTGCTCCCATTTCGAATGTCTACACGGCTAGTGACATGAGCGTGTTTGGTGGCCGTGTGAGATATACGGCCTGACCACACGAGCGTGTGTCCCATGTTTTGAGAAAAATTTTCTAAGTTTTGTAAAAGTTTTATAAGTTACCGGTTTAGTCTCGAACCACTACCAAAACATGTTTAGGGCCTCGTAGGCTCGTATTAGGGACAAATTGATTGAGATTGAATTATGTATAGTTAAATTGAGAAAATGTATGCTAAATGAATGTTTAATTGTATTGTGGGTCTGGTAATGCTCTGTAACCCTATTCCAGCGTTGAATACGTGTAAAGGGTGTTACACGTTGGATTGGAATCTCGGCGGAGATCACTCACTCTATCTATCAACCCATTTCTGTACAGTATGGTAAATCAATTATGGTTGTAATGGCATATATAGGATATATTGGCCATATTGGCATGTAAACGTAAATGATGCTTGTAATCTAGCCATTGGAATGGCTAGTATTGGTTTGTTTTAATATACTTTTAATGTCAAATTATTGTAGCTACATATATGTTAAGTAGTTGATCAAATCAAATTTAATACATGGATTGAAATAAGGTAAGAGTGTAGACATGTATGCATGAAATGATATGCCATAATGAATTATGGAATTTGCTTGATTTGAATGCTTGAAATAGTTGGTATTTGGATATATGATTTAAGTGCAGGTCATAGGTGTGATTTTGAGTGAGAAATGAAGCTAGGAATGACTTTTTTGTCCACACGAGCAGACACATAGGCATGTGTCTAGACCGTGTGTGACACATGGCCGGTGTAACACCTCTAACCCGTATCCGTCACCGGAATAGGGTCATAAGGCATTACAAAATAAAACACGATTCTTAACAATTAAATAGAAATATTCATATATTTACATAAACAAGTCTTGAAAGTTAATCAAAATTTATTTCATAAACTAATACAACTCTTAAGTTTGAACATTTCATAGCATATGTATATATGGTCATATCGTTCACATGAAACAATATAAAATATAATATATCAATAAATTTCATATATGCGGCATTAGCATAGTAATTTATATGAACCTATTATGCTTTACATATTAATACCAAATAAAAGCAAGTATTCGGTTATGAGTCAACTCACTTCATTTCCTGGTCTATTCGACTAATATATCATTGTATACATTTGTAAACTTACACGAAATTAGCAAGTTCATATAGCCACATACATAAGTACATAGCATCCATAATTATGAACATCTTTACTCACATATAAGGCACATAAAAACTTAACTAATATGATAAGACCAAATGTCATATACGTATGTCTTAACTTAGTCCATAAGTGAACACCAAAATTTGTATCATGCATATGTCTTTTTCTTTACCTATCAATTTTATAATTTACCTTAACTCAATAACATTAATAATGAACCATACGACTAAACATTTATATATCATCATCACAAATGTCATGAATTATGGTTACCTCCTCGATATAAACTCATTACAAGACCAAACATTTATGTATAACCTAATCAATATATATATACATGCATGGTGCGCATTTACCCTAAAACTAAGGCCACATTTAACATTTGAACATATTCTAAAACGATTGATCAAAGCAAACATGGACATTTTTCATTGCTCGTCATCTTGCTTAGCTGAAACATACTACTTTAAAACATATACACAACCAAAATTCCCATCATCGAATTATCAAAACTAAACTTATTAAACAATAATACTAAGAACATACTAAATCAAAATTGAGCATAATGGGCAAGTTCACACATATACCATTTCTTAGTATAAAGCACATCCAAAATAACTAAACATATTTACGACTGACATCTCGATACCTCATGCAAAATCATTAACCAAATTCAATATACAAACACATAACACATATTATGTTCATTCGTGACACATAGCATATTAATCAAAATAGACTCAAACCATTATTATACCGGAACTGAATTCAAGCATAGAAATAAGCCATTTTCATATGGCCTTTATACAAAACCAAAATTCATCGTTTCAAACCACATTCCAGCCTATACATGCCATAATTCAAGTTCGATTATTTAAATACCAAAGCTGTAAATAGTGTGATAGACTTTGCTGACGATCCCCGAGCTTGTAACTTGAATCCAAAATCTATAAAATAGAATCATACATAAAAACACAAAGTAAGCTTTTGAAGCTTAGTAAGTCATAAGCAAATAAGCAACCCAATAATATATTCAACTTAATTAAATTGAATCAAACTATAATATGATTTTCACATCTAATTACAAACTTACCATCTCATAAATAATGTATAAACTCTCATACATAATTATTACCTTGGCCGAATGCTTATCTAGTTAAAATGGTAAAATATCATTCAACTTCCAAAGCCATGATGTCATTTTATGATCAAATATACCTATATTCACATACATAAGCTCATGAATCAAAGACAACATTTTATACATACACATATTATTTGGCCAAATATACAAGATCACGTATACCCTTATTCAAAACTCATTTCAATAATATTCACATTATTTATTCATAAGGCCGAATACCCTACCTTAATTACATACGTTCTTCCTTTACTTCATACATGATTTATAACCAATATCAAACAAACTTACTTACCTTATTTCAATTATATATTAAGCTAATCCATACCTGATTATTCTACCCGTTTATATTTTCGATCACAACTTGTCGTTGCCCGATGAACCATTCGGAATTGGATAGGACACTTGGATCATCACACACATCGTACAATGCCAACGTCCCAGACGTGGTCTTACATGTAATCACATATCGATGCCACTATCCCAGACAGGGTCTTACTCGCATACATATATCTGAATCACATATCGATGCCATGGTCTTACTCACACACATAAGTCAGAATCTTATGTCATGACATATGTATCCTAACATTCCTACGGTTCATACGGGGCTTTCGGGCGTCGTAACTCGGTCAAAACGAATTCAGAAATGTAATAACCAAGCCTTTTCATATTCGACCATAACAAATATAAATTCTAACATTTCATAACAACATATATATTTAACATTTAACTACTATTAAACACGTCTATTTCCTTATAAACTTACCTCAGACGATATAAAACGGAACGGAGCGGCTAGTTGACAACTTTCGTTTTTCCCCGATCCAAATCCGATTTCTTTGGTTCTTGATCTAGACACATTCAAATTAAGCTCATTCAAACATATTTCCATTCAATTTAGTCGAAAAACACATAAATGGGCAAATTACCATTTTACCCCTGACATTTATAATTTTTACAATTTAGTCCTTATTGCACAAAACACAAAATACAAAAAAATTTCTCCATACCCAAGCTAGGTCAAATATTACCCATATCATACAAGCCCATATAATTCATTTATTTCACATTTTAGTCCCTCAAATTATTATTTTTACAATTTAGTCCTAATTACTCAAAATCATCAAAAACTCCAATACAAAACATGTTAATCTAAAACATATCTTCGATATTTCATCATCAAACAACAAAAATCACAAGTTCTCAACAATGGCACAACTCAAAATATTCATCAAAATAAAAAATTCAAGCATGGGTTTTGTAGTACTCGAAACAACGATCTCAAAAACGTAAAAATTATCAAAAATCAAACAAAAGTGAACCCTGATTGAGCTTGAATAAGTGTCGAACCTAGCTTTGATATTTCTTTCTTCTTTTGTTTAGTTTCGGTTAAAGAGAATGAATAAAGAAAAACATGGCTTATTTTATGATATAATAACATATATTAACTTATTAACTAATTTACCTAATTAACCTTAATGAAATAATAATAAAATCATATAACATATGTCTATTACCATCCAAACAATATGCTAATGGGATATTTACAACATAAATACTCCAACTTAGAAAACCATTAACAATTCGGCCCTTACGCAAGTTACCACCTAATTTTCATTTTATGCGATTAAGCCTTTTTATTTAATCGAACACTCAAATGATAAAATTAAAGCACGAAAATTTTACAGATATAAATTCACACAAAACAAACACAAAATATAATTTTTAAATATTTTTCTAACTCAGATTCATGGTCTCGAAACCACTGTTTCGATTAGGGTCTAAATCGAGCTATTACAGCCGGGTACATGGGCTTGTAGTTAGGTCGTGTGTCACCTGTACCTAAATTTTGAGAAATAGAATGCTCAGAATTGAGCACACAGGTAGAGATATGGGTGTGTGTCTTAGCCATGTGTGCTACACGGCCTAGAACACGAGCGTGTGTCTTGGCCGTATGAAATCTGTACCTAATTTCAAAATGAATTAATTGACCACACGGCCCAGCACACGGACGTGTGGCATGGCCGTGTGCACAAGTCAGAGAGTTTTATTGGGTCGAACATGGCCTGTAGCACGAGCGTGTCCCTTAGACCATCCTGGCGTGTGAGCCCTGCACCTTGGAAAATTTTTAAATGTCACAAAAAATTCTTAGAGTTCCCGATTAAGTCCCAACTCAATTCTAATGCTCATATTGGGCCTCAAGGGTTCAATTAAGGGATATATTGAATGATCTCAATAAATAAATAGTGAATAACATGAAATGTCTATAAATGTTTCGAAAATCTCCAGTAACACTCTGTAACATCCCTATTTAGGGTCTAGTCAAAATAGTAGTTTTGAGACCACAAATTTGACATAAGAAATTTTATTTTTATTATATTTTTATGGCCTATGATTTCACTAAATGATTTCATGAAAATTTTGACTTTTGGGCACTCAATTTTGTCAAAATGACTAAATCATAAAAAGTGCAAAAGTTGAATTCTACATGCTAGAGGTGTCCAATTATTATGAAATTTTAAATTAGAGGTCCTTATATGGTAATTAGACCATTTTTTAAGTTGGTGGACACAAATGGACATGGCTAGGCATGTTTCCAAAGTTTTTCATTAAGGGCAATTTGGTTATTTAGTTATTAAAAAGAATAGAAAACAAAAATAAAAGCCCAAAAATTTTTCCTTCTTCCTCCTTGGCCAAAATTTGCAAGAAGAAGCCATGGATAGGGTTTTTCAAGCTTTCAAGCTCGATTGTAAGTCCGTTCTAGCCCTGTTTTTAATGATTTTCATGTTTTTGAAATCCTTGTAATATGATCTAGCTGTTTCTACCATTAATTTGAGATATGATAAAGGTCTAGGTTTTGAACCATGTTAGAAATTTGTGTATTTTGATGTTTAATGGTAGATTATGCATGTTTATGGTTAGAGAAATGACTTTTACTAGGTGATTTTCGGTGAAAACATCCAAAAAGGACTAAATTGTAAAAGTTATAAAAATGTAGTAAAAGTGTGTTTTAATGGAAATTTTGGGCTGCTATAGTTATGAAAATGGTTCGGATAGGCTTAAGGTACAATGAAATTTAATTAAAATCATTTTACGAGCCTAGGGGTAAAAGTGTAAATATGAAAAATTTGGGGGCAAAAATGTAATTTTGCCATAGTATGATTTTTGGGTCACAATGAATAATGTAACTAATAAATAAGCTAAATGTGATGTTATAGATCAAAGAAAATGAGGTTCGGACCTAGAACGGGGGAAAAACGAGTAATTGACGGTTAGGTCCCACTTTGCCATTTTTGGAGTACAGGTAAGTTCGTATGTAAATAATGCTATGTTATGTTTGTATTTTAAATATTCTAAATTCTTTCATAATGTATGAAATAAATAATTGATTCCATGGTTATATTTGACAAAGTTCGGATAAGTGAGAAAAATCTCGTTTGAACCTTAGGAATAGAATAGGATACAAGTGACATGTCATTAAGGATATTGTGATAGATGTGTGATGATGTGATCTGGGTGCTGGTCTCGTACATCTACCAGTGGCTGTAATCCTGCATGTGTTGCGGATACCCGACAGCTTGTGTGAGCAACACTGCGTAGTTACATCTTTACTGTCAACTTGTGTAAGCAGGCCTGAGATTTGCTCGAGAGTGAGCATTTATGTGATATGAGATATCAAGTAGCTTTAGCTACATATGTGGCACTTATGTGCAAAGACTTTCCATATATCAATTTAGTATTCCAAGTGTTCAACGGGTATACCAAAGATGAGAATGTAAGTTATTATGTTACGAGATGGTACAGGTATGTACATAAGGTTTTTAAGTATTTACTTCATGTTATTGTGACTTATGATCATTATGAAAGTGACTCTGAGATAGCCCTACGATTTTTGATTTATGGTCATGATGTATAAATGCATGGAAACACGGTTGGTGACTATATGTTAGGCCTTGGAGGCCAAATTGATTGGTGAGATAGTAAATGTTCATCTAAATTGTGATTTATCGGATATGTGTGAAAGGAAATATTGGCCTAATTTCCTATTAAAATGGTTAAGAAAGTATGGAAAGAAAGAGTTATTACAATTTGAAATATGTTGAGCTATATGCATGAAAACATAAATATACATAAGTAACGTGTACTTTTACTAAGATGTTTAAAATGATTTGCTAATTATGAAACATGCTACAATAGAGAAATTATGGCTGCTAGACTGAAAGTCGAGTAATGTTAAATTATTTTGATAAGTCAAAAGAGAGTAAACATGTGAATAGGTTATATTACAGCCTCGAGATTTATAGCTATTTTTATATTAACTTGTGCCTATATTGTCAAGCATAGTATATGACTAGCATGAATTGCTCATTATTTTCATATGAACTTACTAAGCTTTGAAGCTTACTCCTCCTTTCTTTTCCCATCTCTTATAGATTAATTTAGCTAGCTCGGGTTGGAGACCGACGGAGATGCCATCACACTATCAAGCTATCATTTGGGTATAAGTGAACATAAGTATTTTAAGTTTATGGCATGTATAGGGTTTTTTTCTTTGATTTATTATGTCATTGTTAATGTGGCCTAATGTGTTGTCATAGAATGGTTTATGGTCCAATTTGTATAAGGTCATGAGATGTGGCTCATATTGTTTATTGGGTTGTAAGCCTATTTATTTAAATATACATGTGCCCATGCAATGGATATGTGTTGTGGTTATGAATGCTTGATGATTTAATTGGGATTCGTTTAGTATGATGATAAACATGGCTTAAATGAGAATTGGTCAGTTGGGCTTGACAAAGTATGAAGTTTATGCATGAAGATAAAATGATCATGGTCATGTCTTGTTTGTGTATGTTTGAGTGCTCACTTATGTCATGTTAAGTGCCTTTGAAGTCATGTATGTGTATGTGCAAATAAGGGTGGCAATTGTCTTGGAAAATAGCCTCAAAGTTGTCCACACGGGTAGGCACATGGGCGTGTGTCTAAACCGTGTGTGACACGGTCTGCCCCCATGAGCATGTGATCCGGCCGTGTGTCCCCTGCAACCTAATTTGGTAAAATAGAATGCTCAGTAGTAAACACATAGGCAGAGACACGGCAACTCAATGGGATAATTCGAGGCGAACTTAGCACACGGGCGTGTGACTTGGTCGCGTGACCTTATTTTGCTGATAACATCATAAACAGAGAGTTACACGAGCTGAGGACATGGGCGTGTCCCAAGCCACACAGGTGTGTCTGACCACACGACCGACCCACATGAGCGTGTGACCCTCCAAAACAAGAAATTTTCCTAAGTGTCACAGAAGTTTCGAGAGTTCTCGGTTTAGCCCCAAACCACACCCAATGTATGTTTTGGGCCTCGAAGGCCCATACAAGGGACGATATGCATGTGAATTAAAAGCTTTAAATTTGGGCAAAATTTTATAGCCTGGCTTTGTGCGAATGTTTATGTTTTAGTCCGATAGCCCCTCAAACCCTGTCCCGGCGTCGGATACGGGTAAGGGGTGTTACAAACTTTGTAAACCTATTCTGGTAGAGGATATGAGTTGGAGGTGTAACGCCCCGAATTTGGGCCTAGAAGGAATGGGCCTTGAGCATGGGAACACATAAAAGTTTATGTGTGCAAGAAATATCACAATTTGCATGTTGGCTTTAGTGGCTAAGTATTTGGGCATATTTGGAACTGTTGGAGAAGTCTTAGGTTCAAACCTGGGCTTTAGCTAAATTTTTTATTTAAGTGAATAAAACCTTTGGTACTTGGAAGTAAACCTTTTAAATAATTAAGATTAAAATGTGGCACAAGATGAGCTTGCAGTCTAGTGGTTGTGGCGTTATTAAGGTGGCAAGAGAGCTTGAGTTCGAGTCACTCTATGCATAAAGAAGTATTTATTTTACTCTTTTGCTATGTGAGTGGTGGATTTTGAGTAAAACACAACAAGGGTGGTTGGAATTTGAACTGGTCAAGGAATGAATTATGGAGAAAATCATGGAGGGATTTTAGGAGGAAAAAGGGGAGTTTGAAGGGAGGTAAGGTTATGCCGAATTTTCTTGGGAAGTACTCAGAAATTCGGTTGGGGAGGGTGCCTTTAATTTTTGGCTTTTGGTGATTTTTTTTTTGGTTTTTTTTCCTCTGCAACATCTTAGCGGTATACTTTCCTTAAGTATTACGATCAATTCTATTCTGCTTCTTTTTCTATTTTTCACTTCGGCATTCATTCACCCATACTTCCCCTTTCGGTTAGCCCTCTAGTTGTATTCTCTTTTCTTTTGAATTCTTTCCAGATACCTTTTTCTTCTTCCTTTTTGTCATTTCCTTTGGTTTTTATCAAATGACTATTCTTTTTCCCTCTCTTACTTCCGGCTTCTGCAATTGATTCTGAGCAATCGACTAAACATCTACCATCTTGTCTCTCTGCACTTTTCTACCTTCACCTCTAATTTCTTCATTGGCCGAATACTCATAGGTAAGTAATCAAATTGCACTTTCTTTCCTCTTTTAGGTTTTTCCCTTCCTGGCTCTACTCCGTCAATTGTTTGGTATTCTAAGACCGTGGACCAATTGCTTTTAACTTTTTCCCCTCTCATACTCAGACTTTGGTGTTGCAATATTTATCCATGAGATCAAACTCTCGATGAGCAAAAGGGGTTCTAGTAATAAAGTAATGACAATGGTGCTGACTAGGAGTAGACGCGTAGCCTCTGCCTCCAAGTTTAAGCGACGTAGGGTGTCAGCGGTTCGAGACGTTTCACCTGGTTGCGGAAGGGTGACTGTACCAAACTTTGGATTTGGTAGGACAATTACAGTCGACCGATCTACTCAAGGCAAGTGGTAGTCGATCTTTCGGTTAGGTGGTTGTTAAGAGTTTTTCAAACACTATTTGATTAGTGATTAACTGAATGTTATGTTTGAATTTAGGTTCTGGCGATCGTGAATTCTTAGTACTCTACGCGATCAGGTGTGTAACCGTATGCTATGTTTGATGATCGGCTGAAAAGCCTAAAGCGTGTCTATTTCTATGTGGTATTCGATAGTTGTTTAAAAGCCAAAAGTATGTGTTGTTTACACTGCTATGACTGTAGATCAGCGAAATGCTGAAAAGCTAGAAATATGGCGTATGATGCCACATAGGCGTGCGATCACATGTGTGGTGAATCGAGCCCATGGACATGGGCATTAGACTATATAGGCCACCATGAGCGCTCTCATGGTCTTGGGTTGTTTTAGGCCTTATTGGGATAAACAAGCCGTGTGGGCCTAATGGGCTTGTGGGCCCCACACGGATAAATGTATGTGACGTGGTAAGTGTTGTCTGGACTGTGGTGTTCGCATAGCTGTGGTTGTTTCTGGGCTAAATGGGCCACACGAGTGTAGGCCCACTTGGGCTGAAAATGGGTCTTAGGCCTATTTACACCGTTGTCTTTTTAGGTTACTTAAGTCACTCAAAGCAATGGTAGACCATCTGTTGGGTCGTTAAGACCCAGTTTGTAAAACTACCAAAATACCCCCAGCTTGTAAAATTATCGAAATACCCTTGTAGTGTAAAATTACCGAAATACCCCTATAGGGTAAAATGATTTTTTTGCCCTTGTGGGTAAATGACTGACTTGGATTATGAATTTGACCGATTTGACTGTGATCGTATGACTATGTTTTAACTGACTTGACGATGGTTGTACGACTGATATGCTTTAATATATGTTTAAATGATTGTTACTGAGCATGGCCATTTTACATACACATGTGATGATTGAGCATGACATACACGACATTGCATGGGGTTGGGCCATTGATACGGAGGAAGTTCTGATAAGATCGTAAGGGTCGCATGAGACGACTGTGGATCCAGTATTGATCTGTTAAGGTCACACGAGTCGCACAAGACAACTGTGGACCGATGGACGGCTTAGTCCTGCTTAATCTGATTATAGCTCTGTGCCAACCTAAATATGGCTCTGTGCTATGTTGATTATGGCTTTGTGCAAATCGTATTTACCAGTGGCTATGTGCCTATCATATTTATTGATGACTCTTTGGCGATCATATTTACTCATGGCTGTGTGTCGATTATATTACTGTCGCTGATGGCTATGTGCCAAATTTATTATAGTTACCGATGGCTTTGTGCCAATTATAATACCGCTACTGAAGGCTTAAAGCTGTATATATATTAGCAGCTTTGCTACGATTTCGGTTAGTGCTGCAACTGGTGTTAACATTGTAATTGTAAGGATGGCATGGGTGAGTTATTCCCCATAGGTAGTGCAGGATTGGATGGAGGCAAGTGCAGGGTTGGATGGGATAGCATGCATCCATGCATTCACACATTCTGTTTTGTTAATGAGATGGGCTAGGCCCAATTGATTCTGTTATGGGCTATGACCCAAATGATATTGTAATGGGCTTTGGCCCACTCATGCTCTGAACTGGGCTGTACTGTTGTTGTTATAGGGCTTTGGCCCAAACTGTTTCTATTTTTATATACTGACTGTTACTCTAGTAAGGGGATTACAAACTGAGTTTTTTTCACCCCGTTTATTAACCGTGCAGGTAATCCCCAGCGATAGGTGGATCGGTGCTGGGAGGACTCGGAGGTGGCCACACTACGAACAGCTTTAAATTTTCATATTACTTTTACATTACTTAATTACTTTCTCTTTGGGTTTTTGATGTAATAATGTATTTTCTCTAATTTTCTAGCTTTTAATTTGGGGGTTTTTAACTATTATGATTTATTTCTGTTAAAGGTAGAGCGCGGTTTTCCAAAATGATATCTGTTTTTCAAAATATCACGTTTTCGCAACATTGTTGAAATGCTTCAGCAACAAACATGTTTTTTAAAAGTAAGGCTAGCTTAAAATGGTTAACAAATAACTAAGTTGACTTTAGAATTAAACAAAGGGGCTTTTATCTTTCAAGCGAGATTTCTTAATAAGACAGAGTTTTTCGAAAAAGTTTTTTTAATGTGACATTCCAGATTCGGCCATAACATCTAGGTCAAGTTTGGGGTGTTACAGGGGGTGTTACATCTGCCATCAAACTATCATCACCACCACAGGTTACTGATGTCGTTGTTGAGCACCTCCAAACTCCAGCCACCACCATTGACCACTTTTCAACCATCGCCAACCTCCTTCAACCACCCCTGGCTACCACTGGCTTTCGTCAGTTGGCCTATTGTTGGTCTTTTTACAGTTGGCTAGGTTGGGATTGCAACATCTCAATTAATTTTGGATATATCTCAATTGTCTATGATTCGTCTAATATTTTCGTTAAAAACACTTTAATATGTTTCCAACTAACATGTATTATTCTAAAATAAATAAAACTATATGGAGATGATAGTCCACGATTTAACTACAAATCCTAAAAATTTAATAAAACCTAAATTTACACCCAATTTAATTTCTAAGAATCACAAATTTGACAAAATTACTTTATCATATATAAAATAATAAAATATATTTATTCACATATATAACCCAAAACATTCATATAATTACAAGAATGTCACAGCTTGTCAAAATTAACCAAACACAAAGAAAATAGAAAATTCGGTTTCAATTTATACTATAAACATAGCATAATCTGGTTCTGATACCAATTTTTATAAAAATTTGGTTTAAAAAATGATTTCCAGATATAGTTGAAATTTAAATTTTGAAAACTGAACCGTTTTGTGATATTTATAGTAATAAACTTTTTCCTGAAAATTATTTGTGTTTTTTGTGAGACAAATTTGAAACATTCCTCGCTTTCAATTGAATTGTCTTTTCTGTTATCCTCGTACCTCGAATTGCGTCGAGTGTGGGCTTAAACAACAAGAACCAAAAACAATTTATTACTTCCAGTAGGAAAGTAATTCTCTCAAATAAAAACCGATAGAAATTATTTTTCCCAAAATATAAAATTTATTATATGAAAATTAATTCTAACTACTTTCTAACAGAATGACAGTATATGAAACTTCTATATAAAAACTTGTGTTGATAGCACTATCAATGTCATTTATTTATATAGAGAGATAAGAGAATCATGGTTGAATAAATATAATACAAATAATATTTATTTAATAAAAAACAATCTTCTAGTCTAACTAGAAGAGAGGGGTGACACACTCTCTCAATTCCCTTAGAGTATCCACCCCTCACATGTTTATTTGAGTTAGACTAGACACCCCATATATTGTGTCCAATTTTATGTGCTTCCTAGACTTTTCACCCAACACCTCATAATTTAATCCTATCCGATATTTGTTTTTTCTATTTCCCAAAATAAGTATTAAGTAAGTAAGTAAATTAAACTCTCGATTAAATAATTTTCTCAACCCAATTCTAATTTCATTAAAGTCATAACGACTTTACTGTAAAATAATTTATGAGGAAATATATTTAATTTTCATATTTTATGAATTCATGATGACTAACTAATTTAATTCTATTTTCGAATTTAATTACAATTAATTACATAATAATTTGAAAACCTTCAATTTATTCTCATGTCATTTCTATACTCAGTGAGAAAACGTATTCATTTGTGAATGCAACCCATTTTTCTAACTTCGTCATTTCTATTCATTTATTTTAATTTGGTTCTACATGCAATTCATTTCTGGTTTCAATGAACTAGCAAAAAGATTGATTGGACATATGTAATTAAGATTCAAATAATTTATAAATAAGTTCCAACTTTTTTCCTATTAATTATAAACTTATTATGTCATAATGTCATTCCACTATAGTGTCGTGACTGAGTTCTCCCTAATTACATATCATGATGAAAGCAACTTAATCAATGCTCGTCCAATGACCTTGTCATCAGTATTTTACTGTCATAGGATATCATTAATCTCTTTGGGATAAATATGTTCTCCTAATATGATCTTATTTTATCTCATGGTAACCATTACATCTTCTTTCTTGAAAAAGTCAATCACTATCAAACTGTAATCATATCATTTATCACAAAGACAAATGACCTATGACCACGTTTACTTTTCATCTATCATGTAATACCAATGAGAGGATATCATTTACCCATTAGTTGAGTTATGAATTCCATTATTGTGAATGATGCTATATATTGCAAAAGTCGTATACCCAACACACCAACTTTCAGTTCCTTATCTATTTGAAATCAAGTTTTCACTTACATCAAAGTATACGAATCACGCACTCAAGATTAAGGTATGTTGATCGTCTGATTTCATGATAGGTTTTAAATATTTATAATTAATCGTTCTTGAAACTAACTATTATCGCGATGTAGGCAAGTGTACCTAACAATAGTATAGTTTTAGCATGACCGGATTGTCGAACCCAAAGGAACTAAAAGTACTAGTAATGATTGTCTTTTTTATTATCTAGCCTAAGAATAAAGAGGGTTTGTTTTAAGTAACTAATTATCTAAACTAAGAATTCACAGAGAATGGAATTGGGGAATTGTTTTTGGGAAAATCGATTGAATTAAGACAATACATAAGGAAAAATCCACTTAGATTGTACTTGTTATTCTGGTTCTGAATCGGATGATTTATTCATTTAACTTGTTCCGTAGAGATCCCTAAGTTTTGTTATTATCCCTATTCAAGACTAATAACGTCTAATCCCTAGATTGAATAATTGAGACCTTTCTCTAATTAACACCCTAGGGTTGCATTAACTCGATCTATGGATCCCCTTATTAGGTTTCACCCTAATCCGGCAAAATCTTGTCACCCTATGTCTAGGTGCGCAAACAACTCCGCTTAATTATGATAAATGTACTCTCAGACAGGGTCAATTCATCCTCTAAATAAGAGCTTATCTTGAATCAGTATCTTGGGATATCGAAACAAGAATTAAGAACATATAATGAAGAACAAGTTAAATATTTATCATACAATTCAGAAAATAATAACAAGATTCGTCTTAGGTTTCATTCCCCTTAGGTATTTAGGGGTTTTAGTTCATAACTAAATAAGAAAACATCTCAGAATAATAAAGAATACAAAACATAAAGAAAACCCAAAACTCCTGAAGGGGAAATTGAAGAGAGATCTTCAGTTTTGATGGTGAATCCGACTTTTGAGATGGATCAATCGGCTTCTTTAGAGTAATTCATTACTCCCTATTCTGTGTCTCCCTTTTCTTCCTCCTCTAGGGTGTATTTATAGGCTTTGGAATGCCTAAGATCCCTCAAAATTAGCCTTTTTTGAATTGGACTCAACTTGGGCTCGGTAGGGACATGCCCGTGTGCAATTACTTCAGGCCGTGCTTGAGCCTACCAAATTGACACGGCCGTGTGGTCTGCCCGTGTGAGGAGGTCCAGGTTGTGCTAATTTCGTACTTTGGCCCATTTTCTCCGTTTTTGGCCCATTTCTCATTCCTTTTGCTCTCCTATGCTCTCCTAAGTATAAAACATGAAATTAAAGCATTAGGAGCATCGAATTCACCAATTCTAATGGGAAATCATCCATAAAATGCGTTAAGCATGGGGTAAAAATATGTATAAATTACGGTTTATCAAATACCCCCACACTTAAGCATTTGCTTGTCCAAGCAAAAATTCTCAACTCATAATCAAAATAAATTCTTCTCAACTTATAATTTCTATCGATAATATCTCAAAATAATCCATAGGTAATCATACATTGAGAATTCAACTAAAAGAACATAAAAGTTTCAAACATTCCAAGTTAAGCATTTTATTCTAAAAACATAGGTGTCTCCCTTCGTCTAGGTAATTACCTTGAAGTCAAAATGTCACAGAGTTTCACATCCTCACTAAAGATTCACTCAAATCACTTGAGATGTTTAAGGATAATAAATGAAGCACTCATTAGTCAATATGAAAAGTTATTACTATAGGCTTGCATGAAAATCAAATCTCCACCACTATAATTTAAGATGATACATCAATCAAAAGGTCTTTAGAGGGTTGTAATGAGGCTTGGTTAGGGGGTGTGGTCATAAGTTGAAAGAAAGGGTTAGAATCAAGATTGAGTTGAAAAAATACTTAACTAGAAAAAGATTTAATCATCACTTGCATACAACAGAGCTTTTCTCAGAAAATGGAATTTAAACTTCTTTAGCTTATAAGATTACTACTATTAAGATGTATACACATTTTTTTTAATTAAGAACAAGTTAAGTAACATAGACTAACTATTAAGAACAAGACATAGCTAAGCAATTTATTCAACTCAAATCTCGGCAATAAATAGGGATCAAATTAATTTAGGGGATTTCAACAATAATGGGTTAAGGGTTAATAATAAGGGTAAAACAAGAAATGGTTTGTTAGGCTCAAGGGGGTTTACTAGGGGTTAGTTGAGGAGGTAGACTTTTCATGGCATGAGTGGGTTAATCGTAAGTGCCTTAATCATTTTGACATATCAAATCAAATGGTGTGGTCTTGACATGCATAATTAAGCAAGTTCTAGAATAATAGCTCAATACTGACGCACTCAAAGCAATAATAAAAGTGAGCATGAAAGAATTAATAGATGCTCAAAAGGCTCAAAAATCTCACAAAAATTATGGCTTTTTGATGTTTAAAACTTGTGAATTCCAACTCGAAGTAATTCCTAAACTTTGGGGAAACAACCTAAAATTGTAAATTCCTAAAAATCAGCTTATCATGCTTGATTCTCTAATGTCTTAAGGTTTAAACAATCAATGCATAAATGCCTATGTTTTAATTCAAGATATATCATCAAAATCGTAAATCAATCAAAATTTATCCTAAATACGATATGAGAGCTTTCCAAGAGAATAAGGCAGTCATTTAGGGATTTTTCTGGTAATGAAATGAATACCCCCCCACACTTAAGATGTACATTGCCCTCAATGTACAAAGATAGATATTAGAATATAAAAATAAGATAAGGAGAGAAGTGAAACTTCCTGTATGATGAATTCCTCGAACTGGAGTTTTGGAGAGTAATCGATGCAAGAGTGGAGGAGGATACTCTGGCGGTGGTAGAGGTTCATTAGTCCATAAGTCCTGTCCCAAAAGAATATTATATCTAGTGGTAGCTATGGTTGTGGTCGATCAGGACATGGCAGTCGTGGAGAACCTTTCCCGGTGGAGTTTTTAGTTCCTATGCGATGATGAGCTTAAGAGCTCTATATAACTGTGATAAAATCAGGAACTTTTTAGGGGATATTAGGAAGAACAATTACTCATAAAGAAATAACAGAAATGGATAATTAAAAATAAAATTCTAAAATCTAATAAAAATAAAAATAAATAAAAGTAATTTTTATAAAATTAAAACATAAAATAATAAATAAATGTTTTAAACATCTTCATCGCTGGATGGTTCGCGAGGTGGGACTGGCGATGAGATGTGGAGGTGCTGACAAATCTGCTGTAGAGTAGCATCAATGTTGTCAAATTGTTGAAAACACTACTGCTCGAATTGAGTAAGGCGCTCAGAGATGTCAGCATATGAAGCCGCCGCATGAACTGCACGAGAGGGTGGTGATTGCTGAGTCGGTGGGTCCTCGTGCTGTGGAGGGACATCATCAGGAATGTCCTCGTAGGCCTCTTCCTCGGTAGATTGGGCGAGACGATATTGAGGATGGTAGGTTCCTCGGCGCTTTTCGATCATCCTCATATTAAGCATGCTCGAGATGCCTTGTGGAGACATCTGGCTAATGAGGGTTAAGGATGATTCTTGGGTTGCGATGCTGAGGAGCCCGAAGTGTGGAGCCAATCGCGTCACATAGGGGCCAATGAAGATGACCCCCTTCCTATGCCGCTCCGCCTAGTGTTGAATCGCGAGGGCAATGAAATAGGAAAGGTCGATGACGTGCTCGTGCGACATACACCATAAAAATTAGGCATCGTGGGTATTGACGATGCTAGTGCTTTCTCGCCTCCCCGTTAATTGTGAGCCAAAATGGCGTGTAAGTACCTCAGGGATGTTGGGAGAATTGATGCCTTGGAGCGGCTAGGATTGTAGGAGGCAGCGCTAAGGGCAAAAGTGTGCCAGCACTTCGAGAGAGAGAAGTGTATGTGGCGAGTGAGAGCATGTAGTTCATTCTCCTCCTTGAACTCCTCCGTATATAAGCCCAGTGCAGCACCGAACTCTGCGATGCTTAGCTGGCGGATTAATTCGCCTAGGCAAAATTGGACCGTGCTGGGATCATCGTAGTTCGTCATTATGGTCTGAAGATGGAACGTTGAGCATAGTTCCATAGTGAGCTCGAGGTATGTTGGCTCGATGATCTTAAAGAAAGCTCCCAAGGGTCGGTGGTTAGGAGGGCACAAATCGCATCAGCCAACTGAACTTGTTCTACGGCAGCCCAGTCGATGCAGTGGCCCGCAATTAAAGGTCAAGCCCGAAGTATTTGGAAAAGTTCTTTTTGAGGCCCTCGAGGGAACTGCAGGAGAGGGTGATGAATTTTCGTGGTTGGACCCGCAGATGATGACGTTTCTTTCCTCTTCTTCGAAGCAGGTACAGTGGTTTTCTTTCCTCGTGAAGATGACATGGTACTTGCAATCAAAACCATTAATTCATCTTGAGGAATGATCAAAGTAAAATGAAGACAAATTTCAAATAAAAATCAAAATTTCAGCGACACTACTAATATTAACCAAACATAACCAACATAATTATTTTGATAGCACAATTTCGTGACATTATCATTGTAATGGCATGAGAATGGGCATAGTAATGGCATGTGTATGACAGAAGAGTGAGGCTTTCCTAACAACTCGATTTAACATGAAATGTATGATAAATAATCTAATAATGCAAAAATAATGAACAAAATGGAAATAGTAAGAGAAAAATAAAGATTATTTTAAAAATAAACATTAAAAGTAAGTAGAAAAAAGGTGAAAAGAGTACACAAACGCTAAGGGAGAGAAATCAGGCGTCAAAAATGGAGTTGGAGGCGGCGCACGGGCATGGCATGGAGGCCATGTGGAATTGCAGCTGCTAGGGTTAGGGTTTTTGAGTGGGGAAGACAATGAATAGTGTAGGGGATTTATAGATTTTGGGGCACACGGCCAAGTAACATGCCCGTGTTCCCCAATTTCAGCCCGTGTGATTCGCGAATTTTGAATTTGAGCGCTTCTGACATTTAGTCCATGCCCGTGTTCCTTGGGCGTGTGGGTGCACAAGGCCATGTCACACGTCCGTGTCTGGCATTGTTTGCTTCTCCCACGCCCGTGTATTAAGACCCACACCCGTGTCAATCTAACAGGTTCGACCACGGGTGCTAGACACGGGCGTGTCACACACCCTTGCTGTTTTAACAGGTTCACCCACGGTTCTTCCACACAGGCGTGTCGTACGCCCTTGTTGTTTTGGTAGGCTCGACCACGGCCATGTCGCATGGTCGTGGCGTTTTATTCGTAGCCCGTGTTTGGGGAAATCTTTGCCCTATTTTCACATGGCCCTAAGCACGCCTATGTGCTTGCCCGTATCTCTATGAAAAACCTGTATTCAAGAGCTCCGTTAGTAAGTTAGGTGTTGAAGACTAAATTTTAAAGAAGTTAATACAGTTAGTGCTCGAGTTGCCTCCCGAGAAGCGCTTATTTATAGTCTAAGCTTGACTTACCTCTCCGTTGAATGATCATGGTGGTTTGAGGGGTTTATACTCCTCATTCCTGCTATCAATCTCATCAAAATAAGGTTTTAAACGGGTGTCGTTTACCTTAAAAGTGCCGAACTTGGGATGACTTACCTCAACCATATCAAATGGGAAAATGCTGAGTACCATAAGAGGGATTTCTTCATTCAGTGTGGTAGCGATAATGTGGTGATCTGCGGCATCTAATAAGACTCTATCTCCAACCTTAAGTTGATTTAGAAAGGTATTGAGCTCGTTCCGTCATAGATTCAGTTTGTCGGGTGTTCTCGGTTTATACGTCCGCCATTCATCTAGCTCCTCAATTTGTAGCCTTTGATCTTCATGAATAGGTCCTCTACTATTGCTTGAGAATGGCTCATGTACTTCCTTCAGACTCATTTCTTATAAAGAAGGTTGCACCATATTGTCAGTTTTAGTAGAATGGTTTAGATGATCACCTTCAATTTCCAATGTGTTGCCGGAATTGCGAGCTTGAAGGGTAATTATTTCATCTCCCACGCGGAGTGTGAGTTCACCTGTGCCAACATCAATAATTTTTTTACCAGTTGCTAAAAAGGGCCTTCCTAGTATTAAAGAAGTGTTGCTATCCTCCTCTATGTCTAGAACAATGAAGTCAACGGGAAATATAAATTTATCGATTTTAACTAGCACATCTTCAATAATACCCTTAGGGAATCTTATAGTTTTATCTGCTACTTGAATGCTCATCCAAGTCTGTTTGGGTTTCCCGAGACCTAGTTGCTTAAACATTTTGTAAGGCATGATGTTGATACTAGCCCCTAAACCAGCTAATGCATTATTAACATCTAAACTACCAATTAAGCAAGGAATCGTAAAACTCCCTGGATCTTTTAATTTGTTCGGTAGCCTATTTTACAGAATAGCTAAGCACACTGTGTTTAGCTCCACATGCGACGCCTCGTCCAACTTTCGCTTATTTGCTAAAAGCTCCTTTAAAAATTTTATTACATTTGGCATCTGCGATAGAGCTTCAATAAATGGTAAGTTAATATGTAATTTTTTTAAGAGTTTAAGGAATTTACCGAATTGTTCATCTGAGTGGTCTTTCTTTGTCGCGTTATATTCAACATTCACTAATTTGTTTTTATTATGACCTACCTCACCTTGACCTTTGCTAACCATAGTTTCTTGCCTCGGTTCTGGTTTAGGCTCAACAACTCCTTCGTCATCTTGAATATTAATTGCGTTGAGCTATTCCCTTGGGTTGGGTTTAGTATTACTTGGCAAGCTACCTTGTGGTCATTCAGAGATTAGTTTGGAAAGCTGGCCTATCTGAGTTTTGAACCCTTGGATCAACGCTTGTTGATTTTTAAGTGCTGACTCAGTGTTCTGAAAATGGGTTTCTGACACTAATATAAACTTTGAGAGCATCTCTTCAAGGTTCGGCTTCTTTTCCTGTTGATAGGGTGGTTGTTGAAAACTCGGAAAATGTTGTGGTCTTTGATTTCCTTGACCGCCCTACAAGAAATTAGAGTGGTTCCTCCAACCTGCATTGTAAGTGTTACTATATAGGTTATTTTGGGATCGAGAGTTATTGTTACCCATATATTGGACTTGTTCCTCTTCGATGCTAGGGTTGAAGGGTTGATACTCTGTGCATACTCCTCCTCCATTCGTCTCGCACCTTATTACTAGATGTACCTGAGTAGAACCAAGTAAGCCATCAATCTTTTTATTTAGAAGTTCTAGCTGATTTGACAGCATAGTAACCGAATCGCCGTTATAAATGCCTACTGATTTAGTTGGCTTAGTCCTCATAACTTGCCACTGATAGTTATTCAGTGACATCTCATCTATAAACTCATAGGCATCTTCAGGTGTTTTATTATTGATGGTTTCGGCAGCAGCTGCGTCAACCATTTGTCGAGTCAAAGGTTCAGGCCATTATGGAACGTTTGAACCTGTAGCCAAAGCGATAACCCATGGTGAGGGCACCTTGCCAAAGCGATAACCCATGGTGAGGGCACCTTCTCAGTAAGTCTTTGTATCTCTCCCATGCATCGTAAAGAGTTTCTAAGTCCATCTGCACAAACGAAGAGATATCATTACGTAATTTAGCCGTTTTAGCCGGCAGAAAATATTTTAATAGAAATTTTTTGGCCATTTGTTCCCAAGTAGTGATTGACCCTTGTGGTAATGAGTTCAACCACTGTTTAGCTTTGTTTTTCAATGAAAAAGGGAATAACCGAAGACGAATGGCATCATCAGAAACACCATTAATTTTAAATGTATCGCATAGTTCTAAGAAGTTTGCTAAGTGAGCGTTGGGATCCTCATCCTGCAAACCATCAAACTGAACAAATTGTTGTATCATTTGAATAGTGTTAGGTTTTAGTTCAAAAGTATTTGCAGCTACAACAGGTCTAACTATGCTCGATTTAGTTCCTGTTAAAGAAGGTTTAGCATAATCATACATAGTGCGTGGAGCAGGATTTTGATTAACCGCAATTGCAGGAGGTAGCTGATTGTCTTGGTTTTCAGCCATCTCTTCAGTTGGGGGTTGAGTATCGTCCTCTTGCGCGTTCTCTATGTATCTTAAGCTTCGCCTTATTTCTCTTTGATGTCTGCGAACTGTGCGATCGATTTCTTTGTCAAAAAGTAGTGGTCCTGACGGGTTTCTTCTAGTCATAAACTATAACAACCTGCCAAGAGAAAGAAAAAGTAAATTAATAAATAATAATAATAATAATAATTAAATTAAATTGCAAGAAAAATAAATGGCTAAATTAATAAAAATTGAGCGTTCCTAATATCTTAGTTCCCCGGCAACGGCGCCAAAAACTTGATCGCGTGATTTCGTGATAGGTTTTAAATATTTATAATTAATCATTCTTGAAACTAACTATTATCGCGATGTAGGCAAGTGTACCTATCACACAGTAGTATAGTTTTAGCAAGACTGAATTGTCGAACCCAAAGGAACTAAAAATACTAGTAATGACTGTCTTTTTATTATCTAGCCTAAGAATAAAGTGGTTTTATTTTAACTAACTAATTATCTAAACTAAGAATTCACAGAGAATGGAATTGGGGAATTGCTTTTGGGAAAATCGATTGAATTAAGACAATACCTAAGGAAAAATCCACCTAGACTATACTTGTTATTCTGGTTCCGAATCGGACGATTTATTCATTTAACTTGTTCCGTAGAGATCCCTAAGTTATGTTATTATCCCTATTCAAGACTAATAACGTCTAATCCCTAGATTGAATAATTGATACCTTTCTCTAATTAACACCCTAGGGTTGCATTAACTCGATCTATGAATCCCCTTATTAGGTTTCACCCTAATCCGGCAAAATCTTGTCACCCTATGTCTAGGCGCGCAAACAACTCCGCTTAATTATGACAAATGTACTCTTAGACAGGGTCTATTCCTCCTCTAAATAAGAGCTTATCTTGATTCAGTATCCTGGGATATCGAAACAAGAATTAAGAACACATAATTAAGAACAAGTTAAATATTTATCATACAATTCAGAAAATAATAACAAGATTCGTCTTAGGTTTCATTCCCCTTAGGTATTTAGGGGTTTTAGTTCATAACTAAATAAGAAAACATCTCAGAATAATAAAGAATACAAAACATAAAGAAAACCCAACACTCCTGGAGGGGAAATTGAAGAGAGATCTTCAGTCTTGATGGTGAATCCGGCTTCTGAGATAGATCAATTGGCTTCCTTGGAGTAATTCCTTACTCCCTATTATGTGTCTCCCTTTTCTTCCTCCTCTAGGGTGTATTTATAGGCTTTGGAATGCCTAAGAGCCCTCAAAATTAACCTTTTCTGAATTGGACTCAACTTGGGCTCGGCAGGGACACGCCCGTGTGCGATTACTTCAGGCCGTGTTGATTTGGTACTTTGGCCCATTTTCTCCGTTTTTGGCCCGTTTCTCATTCCTTTTGCTCTCCTATGCTCTCATAAGTATAAAACATGAAATTAAAGCATTAGGAGCATCGAATTCACCAATTCTAATGGGAAATCATCCATAAAATGCGTTAAGCATGGGGTAAAAATATGTATAAATTACGGTTTATCATATGTCACACTATGAACACCACAAGTGAATAAATCCATAAATGGATCCAGGATCTATTCTACTTGGGTCATGCCCGATGTAATATCAGTCCAACTAGTTACATCTATGCCTCTATCTTTTGGGAATCATTCGTTTCGATGCTCAAGACAAGGTATCTCCCCAATTGGACTTGATAGATGACATATTAGACTTTCAATCAGTTTTCTCATTCCAATTAGGCTAAAGACATTTTTAGGTTCATCTACTAATACAAGTTGTCTTTCTATATTACGATCCAACCATGTAATTTCGCTTGGTATTAGTTAAGCGTTAATAACTAGTAAGCCAATATTTGTCTCTATTTTGTTTTGCACGGAAAAACAGTGAGGACAATATATAAAGGGTATTAATGTAATTAATGGATGTTATTGTTAAACCAATTTGTTCAAAAAATAAAAGTTACAAAATGAATATACTACACTTAGGGCACCAAATCCAACAACGTCGACCAATATGGGAATATGCAGTTAAATCAATGAGATGGAGTTCGACATGCTTACTTGAGAGCATGTCTCTATCAAATTCATCTCTCTAGTTATCCATATTCACTAACAGAACATCCTAGGTGTTTTCAGTATTCTTGATTTACTCAATTTCCTTCTTGGCTTGAATATTCTCCAACTAAGGATGTCCTATATCGTTTACCATTAACCTTTTTAAGATGAAACTTTGATGATTTAGTTGGGACGTATTCACTATTAAAGGATTTAGAAGTAGGAAAAAATTTAATTCTAAGAAAATTTGTGCATTTCTTAATCACATTGAAGGTGATCCTTGTTCACCACATAATAATGCCTTGAAATCTTGTGTGGATTGATGAAGCAATCTAGGTATATTTATAAAGTAATGCACCAACAAAGTTTGCAACAAATTTTGAATAATAGGTTACAAGTTAAGACTTCTATAGATGTTGTTCTATGACTTGGATTTCAAGCTTGTGCTTTTAAATGTGATGATGAGACACTTAATTCAAAAAGTCGTGGTAATTTTATTGAGTTGATTCAACTTTTAACTTCCTATAATGGTGTCATTAAGAACGTTGTGTTGGAAAATGCTTCTAAAACAACTAAATATGTCTCTCTTCCAATTCAAAAGGAGATTTTGCATGTTCTTGCTAATAAAGTGCAAAAGAAGATCCGTGAAGATATTGGAGACTTAAAATTTTGCATCATTGTTAATGAAGCTTGTGATGAATAGAAAAGAGAAGAAATGGATCTTGTTTTGAGATTTGCTGATAAAGATGGCTTTATTAGGGAGGTTTTTTTTTTTTTTTTTTTACCTTTCTCATGGCACAATCATTAATTCTTAAAATCAAAATATGTGCTATTCTTTTTTATCATAATTTTGATATTCAAAATATCAAGGTTATGATGGGCTAGCAATATGTGCAAGGACCGGAAAGGATTGCAAGTATTTTTTTATTAATCATTAGTCAATGTAATCCTGAATCATGTTTTATTAGAGGATAGTTAACTTCTTTAACATCGACAAGCAAAGATTTTAGAGGAGATTGAGTACAACTTTAATAATCAAACCTAGAAAATTTGGGTGGTATACTACTTTCTATGGTATCAACATCTTTCTCTAGAAAAAAAAAAATCCAATCTTTTTTCCTTTCTAATGAACAATAAATTTGCACAGCCTATAATCACATATATATTAATTTAAATTTATATTTCTTGTTTTGCTTCCAACGGGAAATATAACATCAGTTCCACTACACTATAAGTTTGTAAGATATAAAATTTACATTTGTATGTGTGTGTATATATACACCTACATACTTGCTACATATAATCCACTACATTATTGGTTTTATGGGATAAATTACATATATACACCTACTATTGTGTAAAGCTAAAATTGTTAATCATCAAAGAAACACCCTTTGGAATAATGCTTTTAGTAAAGAACCCATAATATTTTTAGTCTATTTACTTTTATTTAAAAATTCAAAATTATTAAAAATAAAAAAATATTTCATGAAATTTACGCTTATTTGTCATTTTCTTGAGTTAAGTGGATCATGAAAAATAAAAATATGATAAAAAAAATCAACTTACATATTTACTAAAGAATCCTTTTCTCCGTCCTTTATCTTTGTTTTAAATGCGTGAAATCTCATAAAACTTGTAATGAGTTTATTGTGCTAAAAATATATATAATTAGAAATTAAATAGAAAAATAAAATGAAAAATAAAAATATTACAAAAAAATTTACAAACCTCAATTAAAAGAGATTTTGTTTTGGGATAAGATTTGCTGAGAAAGAAACTTGAAGCTTGAAAGAAGGAAAAAATTAAGAAATTTTCAGTAAAGCTTGTTAAGAAAGATAAAATAAAATTATTTTAAAATTACACTTATGTGATTTAAATTTGATAAAGACCCAATTAAATTATAGATAAATTTATCAAATTTATTTTTATTAATAATTTAATTTAATATATAACAATATTTATTTTAAAAGTTGTTGGGTCAATTTGATATACATAAGAAAATTTTAAATTCGCCTCTGGCCCATGCATCGGTCTGCCCCTGGACCTCATTATGTCTTCACATCTAACTACTTTTGTGGTTTTTTATCATTGTTTTCGAAAATATAGTTGATCTAAAATTACAGTCATGTTTATTTACAAACAATTATATGAGTGATATAATATTTGTATACGTATGTATATTGAAATTATAAATTTAAAATATGAACATATATTTAAAAATAATATATAATAAATAAGGAAAAATGAAACCATGTAATTAGAAATTTAATATGTACATAGGTAATAAAGTATACATAATAAATTTAAAATATATAAGTAAATTAAAATAAAATTTTAGTTAAGTAGTAAATTTAAAATTTTCTAATATAGGTTTAAATTTTACACTACACATGTTTTTATTGTAAATTAAAAATATTAAAGTGTCATCGAATAATACAACTAAATTCAATACGAAAAATCATTTATTAATAATATAGATACAGTTTACTTGAAGCGAAGCGAATAGCGAACTGATGTGCTAGTGCTAATGTGGTGTAACCATTGGGCATTAGCGGTGCCACCGATTTGAAAACCAGGGAAGTTGAGAGTTAAGAACCCTCAACTGAACGATGAGTGTGATATTATTGTTATTATTGCTTCAATGTTCTAACAGGAACAGTGTTTAATGATGATGAAACATAGATCATGCTTAGGTCCCCCAAAGAAGAAAACCTGGTAACTTTTTATAATCTCAGTTTAATATCTAATTACAAATACATCAACAATGGCAGGTGCTGTTCTAATTATTTGTTTTTCAACATCGGTACAATATACCCATTGCTTTAGTAAGCTCACTAAATTTCAAAATCAGTCTAGATGGATGAACAATAAAAACATCATATTAAAATTTATTCTCAAATATTTTATCTTATGAAACACATAATGTGCTCATAGATAAACATTTATCAGAGGAAGTACTATATTAGATTGTATTGCATCTTCACTGCAAAATACAGGAGATATGGAAAATAGATATTAGATTGTATTGCATAATATTTTTACATGTTCTAACTATAAAATACATTTATGATAATAAAAGTTAATGAAAACCTAAGAAGGGTTTTTTTTTTTTTTTTTAATCTATATAATTTCTTTGATTCCCCTAACCAAGTGGATCAGTTACCTGGAAGAAACAGGATTTAAAGCTGTAGCTAAGCCATTCATGGCACCATAACCTTTTGAGCTGAACCCTAAACACCCAAGCAAGCCTTGTCTGTAAGGCAAAAAAGTCTTCTTCCTCATTTCTTCAGCTTGTGCTCTATTTGCTGTGTAATGCAATTCATGGGGTGATGGTGGAACCCTCCTCTTCCCCATTCCATTCACAGGCTTGTGGTTAGGTTCCTGAACCACAGCATTGCTCTTGTTCCCTGCTTTCTTTTCCTTCAATGGAGAGAATGAAAAAGTTGACCATAACTTAATATTGTTGCTTCGCCCTTCATTTTTGCTCCTTATAAAACCTTTAAGAAAAACCCATCCTTTTGATCTTCTTCCATCTGAAGAAGAAGAAGAAGAAGCTGACATTGGATCACTGATGGTTTCATTGTTGTTCCTGTCAGTTTTATGGCCTAAATCTTTATCTAGGCACATGTTTTGGTCATGGATTTTAAGGCCGAAAGTAGCATTTCTTAAAGGGGACATGGATCTTGCTCTTCTCTTATCCACCCTCACCTTCACATCTCTGCCTCTTACATCTTCACTCCCGTCATCATCTTCATGTTCAACATCCAGTAAAGGAGCCAAAACCTGAGGCCTTTCCAAATGAGTTGATAGCTTCAAGGGTCTGATCTTCCCATTTAAGAAAAGTTCATCAGCTGAGGTCATGGATCTTGTTTGATCCGACCCAGTATAACCAAACCTTGCAGAAAACTCAAACTCGGAACCAAGAGGCAGCGGTGAGTTATCAGGTGAAGATGGTCGAGTTGATGATACCTTTGAAGCTATTGAGGTCATTGTAAAGTGGATGGGGCTAGCTGGTGCACTATAAAATAACCCACCATGAATCCATCCTGGTCCTGGTTCCCGACCAGGGCTTGAAGGAGCACTAACATAAGGTGTGGAGCAGGTGCTGTCATAGTCTTCAAACAAAACTTGAGGAGGCTCATGGAGTTCTGTTTCTAAGTTGTTTAGAGTTTGAAACTCCATGCCTTTTTCCAGTGTGACCAAAGCTTAGTGATTGGCGAGAGAAGTGACAAATAAGATTGAAATGCCAAATGGGAACATGTATTTTTGTGGGGGTGCTTTACGATTGTCAGACTCCCCAACTTTCCATTTTAAATGAATTTACTAAAATAATTTATTAATTACCCACAGTTACGTAAGTGAACCCTTTTTTTAATGATTAATCAATTGTAGTGAAACTTTTAATGAAAGATACTATCAATTTGATTGATAATGTTGCCAATACAAAATTGCCAGCTTTTTTTAATAAGAATAACTTTAAAATATTAATTAATTATGAAATTACTTAAAAAAGTATATATAAAATGACTCATTTGTTAATGTAAAAGTTGGTACCAATTAATCAGAAGCACCACCTCTTTTTTTAAAAAAAGAAAATTATTATTTTTAATTAAATTCAGCGGCACAAATTAATTTATTTTTAAAAATATTATGTCAAGAATAAAAGAAAAAATAAAATATTTTTTGCTATCGTGTCGAAGCGACACCGGTGGCTATCAGGGAAAAATTTTTAATAAGTGTCGTCGGTCTGTCAAGTGGCACTGATGATTTTTTTTTTAATTTTAATTGATGTCGCCATGCTGTCAGGTAGCACCGGTGGCAAATTGTCAAAAAAAAATTAATGGGTGTCCCTAGTGTGTCTGGCAACACCAATATTTTTTCAAAATAAAAAGTAGCTGGGAAGAGAAAAAAGAGACTAGAAAAAAGATTTGTTAGTGGTGCCGCCAAAGTGTCAAGTGACACCAATGATCCTGTCACGCTGTCAGGCAGCACCGCTTGAACTACATAACTCTACCCTAGCCAAGAAATTATATCTATTGAATGTTTTGGTTTTCGTTGAAGTTTTTGGTGTCTGTTTAAAAGACAAAGCAAAAAAAAAGGAAGATTTGTGTATAGTAGGAAGGGAGAAAACAAATAAAAAGAAGAAAGATTTGTGTTTTAAATTTTAAAAATCATGTTCAACTTTATAAGGTTAGTTTGTAATTATTTGTATTCAATAATATTTTTGTAGGAGCTACTATTTTTAAATAAAACTACTTTTTATTTTTAATTTATTTTGAGATATTGTATCAAAGATAAATAATCAATTCTTCGTATATATTCATTTCAATAGGGTAATTTTATAAACAGCAGTTGATTGTATATTTGAATCTCACAAACAAATAGAAATGAAGTTTAATAAGTGATAAACCATAATATATACATATTTTTATCTCATGCTTGGCATATTTTTAGATGATTTATAATAAGATTTAGTGAATTTGATGTTTCTAATCCTTTAATTTCATTTTTTATACTCAAGTGAGCATAGGAAGGTGAAAAGAGTAAGAAACGGGCCAAAAACGGACAAAATGGGTTTATCTCAGTATTTCACACAGCCTAGGCATTTTCACACGGGTAAACCACATGCCCGTGTGATACACAGGCAGGCCACACACCCGTTGTCATGGCCGTGTCGACTAAAAACCAAGTCAGAATTGCACATGGCCTGAGGACCTTCACACGTGCGTGGCACACAGCCATGTCCCTGTCGAGCCCAAGTCTAATTCTACTCGAAAAAGGCTAATTTTAAAGGTTTTGAAGCATTCCAAAGTCTATATAAACACCCTAGAAGAGGATCAAATGGGGGATATGCAGAGTAGAAGGCAGGAAACACTCAAGGATAGCCATCGGAATTAGCTCGGAAGCAGGATCTACTTCTAGATTGAAGATCTCCACTCAATTTCCTTAGAAGTTTTTTGGGTTTCTTTATGTTTTGTTGTTTTCCCAATTTTAAGATGTTTTCCATTATTATGAACTAAACTCTCTAAATACCTAAAGGAGATAATAACATAAACTAGGGATTTCTACAGATTAAGTCAAGTGAATAAATCGTCTAATCCAGAAGTAATAAGTGAAGTCTAGGTGGATTCTTCCTTGGGTATTGTCTTCTCCATTGGTTTTCCAAAGAATATTTTCCAACTTTTATCTCTGTCGCATTCTTAGTTAGTTAGATAATTAAGTTTAGTTTAGAAAACATCCCTTCAATTCTTAGGCTATATAATAAAAAGATAGTAATTACTAGTACTTTTAGTCCTCGTGGATACGATATTTCCGATCTCACCTCAACTATACTATTGTTCGATAGATGCGCTTGTCTTAGTCGAATTTTTAGTTAGTTTCAAGACCATCAAGTTTTTTTTGGCGCCATTGCCGGGGACTAAGATATTAGAAATGCTTAATTTTTATTACTTTAGCCATTTTTTTTGTTTTTATTGCAATTTATTTTTGTTTTTTTTTAATTACTAAATTTTATTTTATTTACTTCTGGTAGGTTTTTATAGTTTATGACTAGAAGAAACCCGTCAGGACCTTTGCTTTTTGATAGTGAGATCGAGAGCACAGCTCGCAAAAACCGAAGAGAAATAAGGCAAAGTGTACAATACATAGAGGAAGAGCGATAGGACGATATCCATACTACAACCAAAGAGATGGCTGAAAATCAAAATAATCTACTGCCTCCTGTGGTTGCTGCAAATCTAGTAGATTAGAATCTCGCTCCTCGTACTATGTATGATTATGCTAAACCTACTTTAACAGAAACTGAATCGAGTATAGTTAGACCTGCTGTTACTGCAAATAATTTTGAACTGAAACCTAACACTATTCAAATGATACAACAGTTTGTTCAGTTTGATGGTTTGCAGGATGAAGACCCAAATACTCATTTGGCCAATTTCTTAGTGTTCTGCAATACTTTCAAAATAAATTGCATTTCTGACGATGCCATTCGCCTTCAGTTGTTTCCCTTTTCATTAAGGAATGAGGCTGACCAGTGGTTGAACTCGTTACCACGAAGGGTAATCACTACTTGGGAACAAATGACCAAAAAAATTTTACTTAAATACTTTTCGCCAGCCAAAACAGCAAAATTGAAGAATGATATCTCTTCTTTTGTGCAGATGGATTTAGAAACTCTTTATGACGCATGGGAGAGATACAAAGACTTATTGAGAAGGTGCCCTCACCATGGGCTATCTTTATGGCTACAAGTCCAGACTTTTTACAACGGTGTGAACCCCTCAACAAGACAACTGATCGATGCAGCCGCCGATGGAACTTTAAACAAAAAAACACTTGAAGAGGCTTACTAATTTATTGAAGAAATGTCACTGAATAATTATCAGTGGCAAGTCATGAGAACGAAGCTGGCAAAAGTAGCTAGTGTTTTCAGCCTCGACGCGGTCACTATGCTATCTAACCAGGTAGAACTTTTAAATAAAAAGATTGATGGTTTGTATGGTTCTACTCAGGTATATCCAGTGATGAGGTGTGATTCAAATGGAGGAGGAATGCACAACACAGATTATCCATCCTTCAACCCTAGCACCGAGGAAGAACAAGTCCACTATATGGGTAATAATCCTAGACCTCAAAATAATCTGTATAGTAACACTTATAATGCAGGTTGGAGAAACCATCCCAATTTCGTGGGGTGGTCAAGGAAATCAAAAACCACAACATCCTCCAGGTTTTCAACAACCACCTTACCAACATGATAAGAAACCGAACCTTGAAGAGATGTTCACAAAATTCATCTTGGTGTCAGAAACTCATTTTTAGAATACCGAAACAGCGCTTAAGAATCAGCAAGCGTCAATTCAAGGGCTCGAAACTCAAATAGGACAGCTTGCTAAGCTGATTTCTAAATGACCACAAGGTAGCATGGCTAGTAACACAGAAACTAACCCAAGAGAGCAACTCTATGCCATCACGGTGCGCGACGAAGAAGGGTTAGTTGAATCTAAATTTGAAACGAGGCACGAAGCTGTGGTAAGTAATGGTAAGGATGAGATGAATCATGGTACACAGAAATCGGTAAGCAAAGAATATAAACCTCGTGTACCATATCCTAATGCAAAAAGGAAAGACTACACAGACGAACAATTTGGTAAATTTCTGAAACTTTTAAAGAAGTTGCATATTAACTTACCATTTATTGAAGCTCTCTTACAGATTCCCAACTCAGTGAAATTTTTAAAGGAGCTCTTAGCTAATAAACAAAAGTTAGATGTTGTGTCGCATGTGGAATTAAACGCAGTTTGCTCAGCCATTCTACAGAATAAGCTACCCAACAAGTTGAAAGATCCAGGGAGTTTTACGATTCCTTACTTAATTGGTAGTTTGAATGTTAACAATGCCTTGGATGATTTAGGGAAGTATTAATGTTATGCCCTATAAAATGTTTAAACAACTAGGTCTTGGGAAACCCAAACAAACTACGATGATCATTCAATTAGCAGATAAAACCATTAGATTTCTTAGGGGTATTATTAAATATGTGCTTGTCAAAATTGATAAATTTATATTCCCAGTTGACTTTGTTGTTTTAGACATGGATGAGGATAGTGACGTACTTTTAATTTTAGGAAGGCCTTTTTTAGCAACTGCAAGAACTATCATCGATGTTGGCACAGGTGAATTGATACTTCGTGTAGGAGATGACACGATTAAACTTCAAGCTCGTGATTCTGCTAATATATCTAGTAATCGAGACGATTGTTTAAGTTCTTTTAACTTGAGTAATGTTAAGGCACAAACTTCTTTGCAGGAATCCCCTAGGAAGAAAGTGATAGAGCCTCATTCTAATCCATGCAACAAAAACAGAGGGACTCACAAAAAACGAAGGCTTCAGATTGATGAACTAAACGAATGGCGAATACATGTCAAAGAGAAACCAAAAGTACACAATGAATCCAAGCGACACTACAATGAGCGTAGGGATGAAACAAAGCAATTTAAGGTCGGGGACAAAGTATTGTTAGATGAAAAAGACCCCCGAATTGCTACTTCAGAGCTTAATACAAACGGAGCGACTCCTTTTACGGTACTAAATGGTTTTCCATATGGCACTATAGAGGTAAGTCACCCAACTCAAGGCACTTTCAAGGTAAATGGACATTGTCTTAAACTTTAAAACGGTAAGGATTTTAAAGACAGTGGAGAGGAGCTACGGCTCCGCAAACCTGCCTAAACATCCCCATAAGGTCAAGTCAAGCTTAGACTTTAAAGAAGCGCTTCTTGGGAGGCAACACGAGCACTAACACCATTAACCCATTTATTTTATCTATTTTTCGTATTTTTATGCAAGAACAGTAACCCATACGGGCGTGTCCTTGGCCGTGTGGAAACGGGGCTAAAAATCTCCAAGTATCGAGCCACACGGTCGTGCGACACGGCCGTGTGAAACTTGGAGCTGAAATTTCAAATTTTAAATAAGCCAGGGAGCTACATGGGCGAACCACACGGCCATGTGTTCAGACACACAGGTGTGTGAGATAACACAAGGACGTGAAAAAAGCGAAGGACATGGCACACGACCGTGCGACACGGCCGTAGGAACCATATGGCCTGTACACACGGGCGTGTCCCAAGCCATGTAACGAATGGGCATTCAATATCGCGATTAACACGGGCTATATAAAGTCCACAAGGGCGTGTGACACGACCGTGTGGCCCAACACAGGCCTCCCACGATCGTGTCTCTTTTAAAACCCCCAACCCTAACATTTTTTTGTCTTCTTCTTCTCAAATTTTCCCTTCTCAAGCCCTAGCTGCCGCAACCCCCCTCCACACTCCGGTCACCACTCACGCTTTCTTTTCCCCTCTCCTCTTCCTTCTACCACACCCCTTCTCCCATTTCAGCCCCCCGCCCACATCCCCTCTTCCCTTCCACCTTCGCGCCACACCAGCACACACACACTTACCCCCAGTCCCCTTCGCACTCCCCAACCGCCACCATACCTTCAACACCACCATACACCCCGTCAGTTGACTCTTCCACCATTGTTTTTCTTTTCTTTATTTTCTTTATTATTATTTTTAATTTTTATTTTCACTTTATTTTGTATTTTACTTTATTTATTTTTTGTTTATTTTTTTGTGTTTATTATTTTGATTTTGAGTTGGTTATGATGATTTCTATTTTGATGCATAATGGTTTAGGTTAGTTCTTATTATTATTATTATTTTCACTCTATTCTTCTTTGTTATTCCCTTTTATTTCATTCTTAATACCCCATGTGCAATTCATTATGCTAGTCTCATTTGTCTCTTACCATTATTATATTTTCTTATGTTGACTTCATCATCTATTATAGTTCTTTTTTATCTAGTTGTAGAATTGATTCATATCTACCAATTTACTTTAACATAGTTCTTTACTTGTTGTTTTCTCCTTTTAGTTGCTTTTCTGATTTGGATCAATTTTATTTTATTTTTCAGGAATACTATGACAAACACACGAGGCAAGAAAACTACCGTCCCCGCTTCAAAAAAGTAGAAGGGTCCTGGTGCAACCTCCTCAAGCGCCTCAACCGAAACTCGTCTCCTTCTACTTCGATTCTCATCAGGCCCACAGGATGACTTGTTTCAACTTTTGCGCATGCGACCGCTAGGTTTGGGTTTTCATTACCATTGCCCTGTGGGATCGGTTCTTTGCGATTATCGAACCCACCTATTCAGAGCTTACCTTGGAGTTTTGTACTACTTTTCATCTACAGCATGTGATGAATACCCATGACGAGGCCGGTACTATCACTTTCTAACTTGGTGGCTTAGTGCGACATATGAGCGTCCTTGAGTTTGGCGTAGCTTTGGGCATCTACACCGATGAGTTTATAGGTGCCGATAACTTTCTTCACCTCTACCATCACATCTATTACTCCCTCTCGTGTTGTTGGATCGATCTCACAGCTAGTCAAATTCGTTATGACGCGAGTCACTCGAAGGCGACATCACTTTCTCCAACACTACGCTACATCCATGCCATCTTGGCTCACACTTTAACTGGGAAGAGAAAGAGCACCGGCATCGTTAGCATCATCGATGCTTACTTCTTTTGGAGCATGGCGACTGGTCATGTATTTGATTTGGCATATTTCATAGCGTTTGCTTTTCGCCATCAGACGGACCGCCATAGGAGGGGTCTTATCTGTCTTGGTCCCTACGTGACTCGCCTCGCCTGACACTTTAGATTCTTCGACACTCCAGAGATGTCATCGACACTCAAATTAGTAGGCCAGATGACTCCTCAGGGAATTTCTAGTATGATCCACATGAGGATGATAAGGCGACACCGTGGATTCGATCTTCCTCAGTACAAACTTGTTCACTCTGATGACCAAGATGAGTCAGAGGACATTACTGATAATGTCCCTCCCCCTCACGAGAACCTATACTTACGATCACCACCACAGAGTTATCGACCTCCTGCTGGCACTTTGACTGATATATCCGAGCGACTCACTCACTTTGAGCAACAGTGTTTTGCGAGGTTCGACAGCAACGAGGTAACTCTGCAGCAAATCTGCGAGCACTTCCACATCTCGCCTCCACCACCACCACCTCGTGATGCTGATGCATATGATGATGAGGACCTTTGAGTCCATTTATTTTTATTTTATTTTTCTTTTATTTATTTTTCTTAAAACTTATGTTTTATATTTTGAACTATGTTTATCTTTATAGTTATTATCAGGTAATCCCTTAATTCTCTTCCACAAGTTGTGTTTATTTTCTTATTAGTAACTTAGAATCATGTCTTTCATTAGCCTTATCTACAACTCTAGCTTTCACTATTCCAAGGATTTCATCCAAAATACAGGGCAGTTTCGCCTCTCTCCCTCTCTTCTGACATTTTGCTTATATTATTATTATCTATCTTCGTACATTGAGGACAATGTACATCTTAAGTGTGGGGAGGTTATTTATATGTTTATTAGAAAATCCTTGAATTTTTATCTCGTTCTCAAATAATTTACTCATACTATTGTTAAAGTGAATTCTGATTGATTTATAATTTTTATTAATATGTTTTGAATTTAATCATAGGGAATTATGCATTGATTGTTCAAACTTTAAAGGAATTAGAGAATCAAGCATGATAAGTTGACTTTTGAGGATTAAAATTGCTAGGTTGTTTCCTTAAATTGAGGTATTATCTTGAAATTTTAAATTTACAGGATTGACATCAAATACCCATAATTTTTGTGAGACTTTAAGCCTTTTAGAGCATAAATCTTTTTGCTCACTGATTTTTTTATGAGTGTGTCAATATTGATTTACTATTCTAGAACTTGCATCGATTATGCATGTCAAGACCACACCTTTTGATTTGATATACTGAGATGATAAAGGCACTTAAGTTTTAACCCACTTACCTTATAAAAAGCCTACCCATATAATTGGCCCTTAGTGAACCCCTTTGATCCTTAACCATTGTTTCTTGATTTCTCCCTTAATGTTAAACCACAACTTAACCTTTTTTTATTCATTAAGAATTTTTCCCTTTTTATTGACTCCCTTTTTATCGAGATTTGATTTGGTTAGTTACCTAACTATTTTCATTCATTTCAGTTGCTGAATTATTCCTTACTATGTACTTTCCATACTTGTTCTTATTCTTAAAAAAAATAGTATATTTATTTTTATATTATAAAGAGCTTGGATAAGTTAAAGTTATTATAGTGAGAAAAAGCTCACTTCCTTAGTTCCGAATGGTTTTCGCACTTGTTTGTAATTCAGTAATTAGCTTTATTTTTCTAAGTTTGGTAATTTATTAAATTAATCTCGATTCTAACCCCCTTTTTTAGCCTTTATCCACACCTTTAACCCAAGCCCCATTACAACCCTGTTAAAGACCTTTTGATCCGTGTATCATCTCATTTATAGTGGTGGAGATTTGATTTTCATGCAAGCCTATGGTAATAACTTTTCATGTTTGACTATTGAGTGCTTAATTATTGAACATTAAACACTTCTAGTGATTTAAGTGAATATTTAGTGAGGATGCCAACTCTTGACAATTTGGAATTAAAGGTGATTACTTAGATAAAGGGAGATACTTATGATTTTACGATTAAAGTGCTCAACTTGGATTGTTTGAAACTTTGATTTTTTTTTTTGTTAAATTCTCAATATATGATTACTTGTGGTTTACTTCGATACAGTATTGATGAGAATTATAAGTTGAAAATAATTTTTTTTAATTGAGAGTTGAGGATTTTGCTTGAGGACAAACAAATGCTTAAGTGTGGGGATATTTGATAAACCATAATATATACATATTTTTATCCCATACTTGGCATATTTTTGGATGATTTGTCATAAGATTTAGTGAATTTGATGCTCCTAATCCTTTAATTTCATTTTTTATACCCAGGTGAGCATAGGAAGGTGAAAAGAGTAAGAAACGGGCCAAAAACAGACAAATTGGGCTTACCTCAGTATTTCACACGGCCTAGGAATTTTCACACGGGTAAACCACATGTCCGTTTGATACACATGGGCAGGCCACACGCCCATGTGTCATGGCCGTGTCGACTAAAAACCAAGTCAGAATTGCACACGGCCTGAGGACCTTCACACGGGCGTGGCACACAGCCGTGTCCCTGTCGAGCCCAAGTCTAATTCTACTCTAAAAAGGCTAATTTTAATGGTTTTGAAGCATTCAAAAGTCTATATAAACACCCTAGAAGAGGATCAAAGGGGGGACATGCAGAGTAGAAGGTAGAAAATACGCAAGGATAGCCATCAGAATCAGCTCGGAATCAGGATCTACTTCTAGATTAAAGATCTCCACTCAATTTCCTTAGAAGTTTTTTAGGTTTCTTTATGTTTTGTTGTTTTCCCAATTTTGAGATGTTTTCCATTATTATGAACTAAACTCCCTAAATACCTAAGGGAGATGAAACCTAGGACAGATCTTATTACTATTTGAATTATATGATAAATACGTGTTCTTATTCTTAATTGTGAGTTCTAATTCTTGCTTTAATATTCTAGGACATTAATTCAAGTTTTTGATGTGCTTATTCAGTGGAGCAAAAGTCCCTGTTTAAGAGTAGATCATTCATAATTAAGCGGAGTTGCATACAATCCTAGAGATAGGACAACATAAATCTGCCAGATTAGAGTCAAATCTAATAAGGGAATCTATAGATCGAGTTAATGCGGCAATAGGGGTTTTAATTAGAAAGAGATTTCAATTAATCAACCTAAAGTCAGTTGTTTTTAGTCTCAAGAGAGATGATAACATAAACTAGGGATTTCTACGGATTAAGTCAAGTGAATAAATCGTCTAATCCAGAAGTAATAAGTGAAGTCTAGGTGGATTCTTCCTTGGGTATTGTTTTCTCCATCGATTTTCCAAAGAATATTTTCCAACTTGTATCTCTTTCGCATTCTTAGTTAGTTAGATAATTAAGTTTAGTTTAGAAAACATCCCTTCAATTCTTAGGCTAGATAATAAAAAGATAGTAATTACTAGTACTTTTAGTCCTCATGGATACGATATTTCTGATCTCACCTCAACTATACTACTGTTCGATAGGTGCGCTTACCTTAGTCGAATTTTTAGTTAGTTTTAGGATCATCAATAAGAATGTAAAATTCAAATATATGAAACAAAATATTAGTACAAAAATTGCTCGATGTTGTAGGGTTAGGATGTCTAGACTATTCTACAAATTTCCAATTTTGTCAAATCCATTCAAATTTACCGAGATGGAACTTGTTGATAAATGATAAAACTAACATATTTTAATCTTATTCTTACTGCATTTCTGGATAATTATTATGCAAATTGGTGAATTTGATGCTCCTGATCCTTTGAAATCATGTCATTATAGTTAGGTGAGCATTTGGGAGCAAAAGGGGCAAAAATCGGAGAAAAATAGTAGATTTCAAGAGCCACACAGGCTGGCCAGACGCCCATGTGCTAGCCCGTGCCGATTTTGCACCTTGCTTCCCAACGTGGAAAAACACAATTTTTAAGCTTTCTGAGCATTTTAAAGTCAATAAATATAAAACAGAAAAAGAGATATGGGAACCATCAGAGAAGATTGAAGAAAACACTCAATGAACACCATTGGAGCCACTTCCGAAGTAGATTTCCGTCAAGATTGAAGATCTCCTTCTAATTTCTTCTGAAGTTTTTATGAGTTTCTTTGTTTCTTGTAGTTTTTCTAACTTTGAGATGTTTTATTTCAGAAATATGAACTAATTCCCTAGATACCTAGGGAGGATGAAACCTATGATGAATTTTATTATTTAATTTTTGTTTTACATGATAAATACTTTATTTTTGTTTTCAATTATGTGTGTTTATTTCTTGTTTTAATATTTCTGATATATTAATTCATGTTTAATGTGCTTAATTCAGTGGAGCAAAAGTCCCTGTTTAAGAGTAGATCTAGCATATTTGAGTGGAGTTGCATGCAATCATAGAAATGGGATGACATAAAATACCATATTCCAGTCAAATCTAAAAGGGAATCTATAAATCGAGTTAATGCGACAATAAGGGTTTTAATTAGAAAGAGATTTCAATTAATCTACCTAGAGTCAGTTGCTTCTACTCTGAAAAGAGATATTAGTATAATTTAGGGATTTCTATAGATCAAGAAACCAAGTGAATAAATCGTTTAAATCAAATTAATAATAATAGAAGGAGTCTAGGTGGATTTTTTCTTAGGTAGTGTCTCTCATTGGTTATCTTTCGATTATTTCCTCATTCGTTCTTTGTCGTGTTCTTAGTTAAATTAGTTTATTAATTTTAGATTAAAACTCATCACTCAAAATTCTCGGCTAAATAATAAGAAAACAATAATTACTAATAATTTTAGACCTCGTGGATATGATATATCTACTCACCGTAGCTATACTATTGTTCAATAAGTGCACTTGCATTTGTTATAAATTTTAGTTAGCATGGAAAACACACATCATGTTTTTTGCGCCGTTATCGGGAACTAAAATATTAGGAAGACTTTATTTTTTAATTTAGTCATTTTTATTTTGTTTATTTTGTTTTTAGTTTAATTTTTACATTCTAATTTTTTTTCTTCTGCTTGCTTCTAGCAGGTTCTTTTGGTTTATGATTAGAAGAAACCCGTCGAGACCATTGCTATTTGATAGTGAAATTGAAAGTATAGCTCGCAGAAATCATAGAGAAGCAAGGCAGAGTCAACAAAATAATAGACAAATAAGAGGACATCATTATTACTGAGGAGATGGACGATAATCAGAATATTCAGCTACCTCCTGTAGCTGTAGCAGCTCCTGTTCCTTGTACTATGTATGATTATGCTAAGCTCACTCTGACTAGGGATGAATCGAGTATTGTACGACCCACTATTACTGTAAATAAGTTTGAACTGAAGCCGAACACTATTTAGATAGTACAACAGTTTGTTCAGTTCGATGGTTTTGCAATACGAATATACAAATACTCATTTGGTCAATTTCCTGGAAATCTATGATACTTTCAAGATTAATGGCACGACTGATGACACAATTCACTTATGGTTATTCCCCTTCTCATTGAGGAACAAAGCTAAACAGTGGTTAAACTCTTTACCATAAGGTTTCATCACTATAGGGCTCAAATGACCGAGAAGTTCCTTTTGAAGTACTTCCCACCGGCTAAGATAGCCAAGTTGAGGAATGATATCTCTTCCTTTTTTCAAATCAATTTAAAGACTTCATATGATGCATGGGAGAGATGCAGAGACTTATTGAGAAGGTGTCATCACCATAGGTTACCTTTTTGGCTACAAGTTCAAATCTTCTACAATGGTTTGAATCCCTCAACTAGGTAGCTAATTGATGCAGCAGTTGATGAAACTCTGAACAATAAAACTCCAGAAGCAGCTTATGAATTTATTAAGGAGATGGCACTGAATAATTATCAATAGCTCATGAGGACAAAGTTGATGAAAGCAATCGGTGTCTTTAATTTAGATGCACTCACCATGTTATCAAATCAGGGAGACTTATTTAATAAGAAAATTGATAGTCTACGCAAGTATATCCAATGATGCAATGCAATATAAATAGAGGTGGAACAAATAATCCAGAATGTTTACCCTTTGGTCCTAGTATAGAGAACAAGCAAATCAATTATATGGGTAATAATTTTAGGCCTCAAAATGACCCTTATAGTAACAACTATAATGCAGGTTAGAGGAACCATCACAATTTCTCTTAGGGTGGTCAAGGAAATCAAAACGCACAACCCCCTCTAAGCTTCCAACAACAACCTTACCAGCAAGAGAAAAAGTTGAACTTAAGAAGATGTTGACCAAGTTTATCTCAGTGTCAAAAATGTGTTTTCAAAACACTGAGGCAACACTAAAAAATCAAAAGAACTCAAAAATCAATTAGGCCAACTTGCTAAATTAATCTCGGAAAGACCATAATGTAGTTTGCCTAGAAATGATGAAACTAACCCAAGGAAGCAGCTTCATGCAATTACTGTTCGAGATGAAGAAGGGTTAGTTGAATCTAAACAAGAACCGAGGTAAGAAATTATGGTGAATAACGATAATGTTGAGGTAAGCTAAAAAGAGCAAAAGCCGATTGCCAAAGAATATAAACCTCAAGTGCCATATCTTAATACGACGAAGAGAGATCACGCGAATGAACAATTTGGTAAATTTCTTAAACTCTTAAAAAAATTACATATTAACTTATCATTTCACATATGCCCAATTATGTCAAACTTTTAAAAGAGTTGTTGGCAAACAAATGGAAGTTAGACGATTGGTTGACTGTGGAGCTCAATGCAATTTGCTCAGTCATCTTACAAAATAAACTACCCGACAAACTGAAAGATCCAAGGAGTTTTACCATTCCTTGTTTAATTAGTAGTTTAAATGTTGATAATGCTTTGGCTAATTTAGGGGCTAGTATTAATTTCATATCCTATAAAATGTTTAAACAACTAGGTCTTGGGAAACCCAAACAAACTAGGATGAGTATTCAATTAGCGGATAGAACCATTAGATATCCTAGGGGTGTTATCGAGGATGTTCTTGTTAAAATTAATAAATTCATATTCCACATTAATTTGTTATGTTGGATATGGATGGGGGTAGTGAGGTACCTTTAATTTTAGGGTGACCATTTTTAGCAACTGCTAATACTGTAATAGATGTTGGTATAGGTAAACTCGTACTTCATATAGGTAACGAAACAATTACTCTCCAAACACGTGATTTTGTGAGAACATCTAGTGATAAAGATGATTTTAAATGTTCTGTTAATGTTAGTGCCCATGTGGATCAACCTTCTTTGCAAGAAACTCCTCAAGAAAACATAATGGAGCAATGCTACAATCAAGGTGATAGAAATCGAACAATTTATGAAGAGTGAATGTTGCAACTAGGTGAACTAGATGAATGGGGGATGCATGCTAAGGAGAAACCGAAAGAACACAATGAAGAGCCAAAGCAATGCCATGATGAGCACGTGATGAGAACAAATCAATTTAAGGTTGGGGAAAAAGTACTGCTAGACAAAATGAATCCACAAATCTCCCCTTCGAAGCTAGAATCAAATGGATCAAACATATTTATTGTACTGAACTTCTTCCCATATAATACAGTTGAGGTAACTCATTCTGAATTTGGCATATTTAAGGTAAATAGTACTCGACTTAGACCTTATTTTGGTAAAAACATTGTTAACTAGAAAGAGGAGCTTCAGCTCGGTGAACCACCGTAACCGTGCAACAAGGTAAGTCGAGCTTAGACTCTAAATAAGTACTTCTCGGGAGACAACTGAGTGTTTAACTTTTGCTAATTCTTTTAATTCCATTTTATGCTAATTTAAAATCTTAAATAAAAAATGTGTTTTGGACCCACACGGCCTGAACACATGGGCGTGTCTATGGCTATGTGAGTCTTGAGACTTAATGTTTTTCAAATTTCAAAGGTTACACGGCCTAAGATAGTCCACATGATCATGTAGCACACACGACTTGGACACACGGGCATGTCCTAAGCCATGTGAGTATTGGAGCTAATTTTTCAAATTTAATTTAAAATCAGTGAGTTACACGGATAAGAGACACGACCGTGTACGAGAAAAGGCCGGGACACACGGGCGTGTGTGAGACCATGTAACCCACATGGCCTCACACATGGGCGTGGGAAAAGTGAAGGAAATTGCACATGGGCTGAGGAAATGCCGCATGAGCATGTGACACAATCGTGTGGCCCAACACAGGCCTTTACACGACTGTGTTCCCCTTTTTTAACCCAAACCCTAATTTATTTTGTCATTTTTCTTCCTCAATTCTTAACCCTAACTGCCACTCTACCCACGTCTACCTCCATCGCCATCGCCATCATCTTTGCCCTTCCCCTACCAACTCTGAACCTTTTTTTCTCCCCCCTCTCTTCACTTTTCGAGTCACCACCCCTACGGAACCCCCTTCTCCCCTTGCCGAACCACTTCGTCGGAGCACCATCTTCCCTCTTTCCCATCACGATCTCTCCCCTTCTTGTCTTCCAACTAACTAAACCCCATTTCCCCTCACCCTTCACAATCGTGTTGCACCTCAAACCATCCCTGATTCCTCTTCCTTCTCCCTTCGACGCGCACACCTCCTTCCCATTCCTACCGTCTGTGACTTCTCCTATGCCATGTCCCAACCCCGTGCCCATCTCGTACTAACTACCCCACCTCCAATCACTGTCACCGCCCCTCCGTCGGTTCTCCCCTTTTACCCTTGCTCTTTATTTTTATTTTATTTTAATTATTATTATTTTAATTATTTATTTTTATTCTATTTATTAACACTTTTTCTTATTTTTCTTTCTATTTGTTTTTATTATTATGTTTATTATTTTTATTTTTATTTTTGTTATGTTATTTAACTATGTAGTTATGTTTTGGTGATTTACATTAGTTTGTTCATTTTAGTTTTGGTTGTTTTATCATTTTCATTTCTTCTTATTATTACTTAGTCTTATTATTCTTATGCATCATTTTGGTATTTCTCAGTTATGTTAGTAGTTGATGACTTATTGTTTTCTTTTATTATTATTATTTTATTAGTAATATTATTACTCTTTGTTTATTCTTACTGCTTATTTCATGTGCAAGTTGGATTCAAGTATTTAGTTGTGTGTTGAATCTTGTGACTGTGGATTTTTACACGATCGACTTTCGTTTTATGATTATTTGAACTAATCAATTGTGTCGATTTGTGTTTTTACCTTGAATATTGAAATTGTTATTTGGTCCACTTTTATTGCAGATACACCATGACCAACACACGTAGGAAATCTAAGGTCGCCATCCCTACTTTGAAACAGCGAATGACTCCTGACGCGACCTTTTCTTTGGACCCTTCTACCGATGCAAGCTACCCCTATCTCCGATTTCCACAGGGTCCCCAAGAGGACTTATATCAGCTTCTTCAACTGAGGCCATTCGAATTAAGTCGATGTATTGATTGGGCCGCTTTAGAGCAGGTCCAGTTAGCTGATCATGTCTGCGCCATCATTGTTACAACTCCTTAGGATTAGTTCTTGTCCATCATCGAGCCCACATACTCGAAACTGGCCTCAAAGTTTTGTTTGAGATTTCTCCTACAGTAGGTGATATCGACCCATGATAAGCTGCACACTATTACTTTCTGACTTGGCAGTAGGGCGTATCATATGAGCATCCGAGAGCTTAGAGCTACATTGGGACTCTATAATGAGGGGTTTATGGGTACCAATAGGTTTCTCTAATTATACCGGCACATCTACTACTCGCCATCCCTTTACTGGGTAGACCTCACGGAGAGTACGATGCCTTATGACCTGAGTCGGTCAAATGCGACTTCCCTTCCTCTGGCCCTGTGCTACATTTATGCCATCTTGGCTCATACTTTAATCGATAAAAGGGAGACCATCGGCGTCGTTGGTATAACCAACGCATATTATTTGTGGAGCATGGCCACAGGGTGCACCTTTGATCTTGCCTATTTCATCGCCCTCACTGTCCTCCATCAAACAGAGCGCAGTAGGAAGGGTCCTATCTACTTATGCCTTTATGTGACTCGACTCGCACGTCACTTCAGTCTCCTCGACACACCAGAGCAGTTCTCCTCTCTTGCACTAGTTGGACATATGTCTCTGTAGGGATTATCCAGTATGAGTCACATGAAGATGATCGAGCAGCTGCGTGGAGTGGATCCTCCTCAACATCGAGTATCTCATTCTAACCTTCAGGATGAGCATCTGGACTTCACTGATGATGTCCCCTTTCACCACGAGGATTCACCTCATTCTCCATCTCAGAGTCACCGTCCTGCTACATCTGCTATCACCTTAGCGAACCTCTCTGAATGGTTCACTTGCTTCGAGCAGCACTGCTTTAGTGGTTCGATAGTATTGACGCGACCTTGTAGTAGATTTTTCAGCACCTCCATATATCCTCTTTAGCATCGGCGACTCACGATACTGATGCATTTGATGATGAGGATCATTGATTTTATTTTTTTTTTTTAGACTTATTTCATTTCTTATCTTTTGAATTGTATTTTTATTTTTATTGTTGTTTCTAATTGAGCCGTAACCTTTTGATCTTCTTCACTATTTGTGTTTATTTTCTTATTAGTTGGCTTGGAATCATGCACTACATTTAGAATTTCCTACAATTCTGGTTTTCACCATTTTGGCTATTTCATCCAATATTCAGGACAATTTCAGTTTTCTCCCTCTCTTATGACATTCTGCTTATGCTGTGGTTATATATGTTTGTACATTGAGGACAATGTACATCTTAACTTTGGGAAGGTTGTTTAGATAATTATTAAAAATTCCCTAAATTATTTCTTGTATTTAACTAATTTTCTCATACTTCCATTAAAATAATTTTTTGTTAATTTGAGATTTTTGTTGATGTGTTTTGGATTAATTTGCAGATATTTGTGCATTGGTTGATTTAAAATTTAAGGCATGAGAGAACCAGGCATGATAAGGTTTTTTTAAAAATTAAAATTTTTTGGTTATTTCCTTGAATTGTGGTATTATCTTAAAGTTTGAAATTTGTAAGTTTGGCATCAAAACCATGATTTTTTGTGAGATTTTGAGTTTATAGAGCATACATTTTTCATGCTTTTTCTATTATTGGTTATGAGTATGTCAACTTGATTTGTTATTCTAGAACTTCCTTTGATTATGCATGTTGAGATCACACATTTGATTTGATATACTAAGATGATACAGGCACTTATGTTTTAACCCACTTATCCCATAAAAAGCCTACATTTTTAATTAACTCTTAGTGAACCTCATTAAGCCTAACATACCATTTCTTGATTAACCTATTAATGTTAACCCTTAATCCATTTTTTCGTTTGTTATGACTTTTTCCCATTTTATTGATCCCCTTTTTATTGAGATTTGATTTGGTTAGTTGTCTAGCTATGTGCTTCTGTTTGACTTAAAAAAATAAAAAATAAAAAAATATTGATTATTATTTATTTCTATGTTGATTGAGCTTGAACAATTAAATTCATATTTTGAGAAGAACCTCGTTTTTGTTCTTGAATATTCTTGATAGTTGCACTTGTTTTTAATTCAACATTTGTTTTTTTTTCTAGTTTGGTAATTTATCAACTCGATCTTGATTTTAACTAACTTTTCTGGCCTTTCTTCACACCCTTAACCTAAGCCCTATTACAACCTCTTAAAGACCTTTTGATTAGTGTGTAATATCATTTTATAGTGGTGGAGATTTGATTCTCAAGCAAGCTTATGGTAATGACATTTCTTGTTCGACTGTTGAGTGTTTATTCTTGAACCTTAAACACTTTGAATGATTTGAGTGAATCTTTAGTGAGGACGTCAATTCTTGTCAATTTTGAATTAAAAGTAATTACTTAGATAATAGGAGATACCTATGTTTTCATGCTTTAAATTTCGACTTGGATTGTTTGAATCTTTAGTGCCCTTTTAGTTGAATTGTCAATACATGATTATTTGTGAAATATTTCGAAACATTATTGATGAGAATTATAAGTTGAGAAAGATTAATTTTAATATGAGTTGAGGATTTTGCTTGAGGATAAGCAAATGCTTAAGTGTGGGATATTTGACAAATGATAAAACTAACATATTTTAATCTCATTCTTAATGCATTTTTAGATTATTATTTATGCAAATTGGTGAATTTGATGCTCCTAATCCTTTAAATTCATGATCTTATATTAGGTGAGCATTTAGGAGCAAAAAGAGCAAAAAATTAGAGAAAAAGAGTAGATTTCAAGAGCCACACGGGCTGGGCACACACCCATGTAACCTATACAGGCTGGGCACACGCCTGTGTAACCACACGGGCTGGACACACGCCTATATGCCAGCCTGTGTCAATTTCGCACCTTGTTTCCCAAACACGCGGAAAAACACAATTTTTAGGCTTTCTGAGCATTTTAAAGTCTATAAATATCAAATAGAAGAAGAGATATGGGAGCCATCAGAGAAGATCGAAGAAAACACTCAAGGAACACCATTAGAGCCACTTCCGAAGTAGATTTTCATCAAGATCGAAGACCTCCTTTTAATTTCTTCTGAAGTTTTTATGAGTTTCTTTTTTTCTTGTGGTTTTTTTGACTTTGAGATGTTTTATTTCAGAATTATGAACTAATTCCCTAGATACCTAGGGAGGATGAAACCTATGACGAATTCTATTATTTAATTTATGTTTTACATGATTTTTTATTCTTGTTCTCAATTATATGTGCTTATTTCTTATTTTAATATTTTCGGGATATTAATTCATGTTTAATGTGCTTAATTCAGTGGAGCAAAAGTCTCTGTTTAAGAGTAACTCTAGCATATTTAAGTGGAGTTGCATGCAATCCTAGAAATAAGGCGACATAAATCTACCTGATTAAAGTCAAATCTAATAGGGGAATCTATAGATCAAGTCAATGTGACAACAGGGGTTTTAATTAGAAAGAGATTTCAATTAATCAACCTAGAGTCGGTTGCTTCTACTCTCAAAAGAGATATTAGTATAATTTAGGGGTTTCTACGGATCAAGACACCAAGTGAATAAATCATTTAAATCAGACTAATAATAATAGAAGGAGTCTAGGTGGATTCTTTCTTAGGTATTGTCTCTGTCATTAGTTATCTTTCGATTATTTTCCTGATTCGTTCTCTGTTGCGTTCTTAGTTAAATTAGTTTAGTAATTTTAGATTAAAACTCATCACTCCAAATAGTCGGCTAAATAATAAGAAAATGGTAATTGCTAATAATTTTAGTCCCGTGGATTCGATATCTCTACTCACCATAGCTATATTATTGTTTGATAGGTGTGCTTGTCTTTGTCGTAAACTTTAGTTAGTAAGGAAAACACACATCATTTGTAGATAATGAAAACTTGGAGACAATGATCACACTTTATTGCTCGAGTAGCAACGTGAACGTTTAACTAGTTCAGTTGTTTACTGAGTTAGGGATGTGGAACCATTTCAAAATGTCACTCAATTAAGTCAACAAAATGGAGTTGAAGACCTATGTACGGAGGTTCTGAGAGTGTCTATTGATAGATGATCGTCTGTACACAGGTTTGACTTTGATCTGAATGTTGGCTGAGAAGAGCAATGTGATTATGAAGGGACATCGATATGGGCCGAAAAACCACACCCTTTATTTTTTTTTTCGGATTCTCTTTCTTATTTTCGATTCTTTTTTTCCTAGTTTTCTTTTTTTCCTCTCTTAGCTTTTTTCTTAAACCCATTTTTTCCTACCATGAATACCTTTAAAAATATTTCTAACCTATTAAAACAATTTTAACTTGATAGTAGTGACAGTGAAGAAAAAAACATTTTAACTTGATAGTGGTGATAGTGATAGTGAAAAAAAAAGTTTCATTGAATGGTCAAGACCGTTATTCCATATTTTTTGATAATGAAAAGAAATTTTTTGAACTTAAAAACGATCATTCTTATTTGAGTGAACTAGAATTTTTTTTATAGTTATCGTAATTTTGGTTACATAAATATTGGATCGAAATATGATCTCCATTATCATTTTAAGTTGTATGATAATGATACTAACTATATTTAGAATAATCACACGACACTGTGGCAGTCACGGTCTCCCCATATTTTCTTTTTTTTTTCTCAGTGTTTTATTCAATTTTTTTCTCACTCTACCCTTCCTTGCATACACCACTTTAATAATTACAACCGCTGCCACCCCAAGTCGCGTTTCAGCTTTTTTCCACCATCACAATCACTCCTCCTCCCCTAAAACTCTTCTTGCCCACACCTCTGATGCAAGTTTTGGACGATGAGGTTAAGGATGCTACTTTGATGGAGAAAAAAGAATAAGTTGATTAAACCCCTTTTTTTTCCTATGATTATGAACTCAAACTTATGTATGGAGTTTATAAAGCATCATCTTTTGGTGGCATTAAACTTTACGGCATAATCACCGTCAACTAGTAAGGCTTTCCATGCGTAGGTTTGAACACTATACTTGAACTGATTGCCGCATAACCACCGTCAACTGGGAGTCCAGGTTGCAATGCGACATTTTCTAAGGTGATGGTGCACTCCTCACATGGCAAATGAAATATGTGAGTTTTGGAGCGCCACTGCATCACCGTAAACTCAAATATACCTTAAAACTATCACAATTTCTCCCTAAAATACCAAGACAAATAAATCTTTCTCCCACAATTTCGAACACCGGACACAAAAAAATTATGTTTTCTCCCCTTCTATTAAACATTAATATTTTTTCCACTACTACTGACCACAAGTCTTTCTTCCTTTTTTTTTTTTCCTTCTCTTCAATAGAAAAATATTTCAACAAAAAACCAAATACTTTAACATATACAAATTTTGCATCGGGGGTCAGGTATATATAGTGGGTGGTGTCGCCTGACATCATGGCGACACCAATTAAAAAATATTTTTTAAAAAATCACCGATGTCGCTTGACAGACCGACGACACCTATTAATTTTTTCCCTAACAACCACCAATACCGCTTAACATGGCAACGGCACAAAAAAGAATTTTAATTTTTCTTCTTCTTTTATCATTGACAGAATAATTTTTAAAAAAAGAATTTGACCGATGCCACCTAATAGACCAACAACACCCATTAAAAAATGATTTTTCCTTTTATTTTTCTCTGCCGTGAATACCCGTATTTTTCATGGGTATTTTGAAAAATACATAGGGTGCCGTCTGACACAGTGGCGGCACCAAAATAATTTTTTTTTTTTTTACAAATTGATGATTGGGTAATTATTAAGGGAAAAAGAGGGTGGTGCTGCCAGTTGGTTAGGCGGCACTGACTTCTATTGTAGCAAATGAGTCATTTTTGTATATAATTTTTTCTCCGTGCCATTTTTGTAATTATTTAATATTTTAATGTTATTTTTATTAAAAAAGCCTCACTTTCTTTACTAAAAAACGATTAAGGGTGAGCCTTCGATTGAATTGAGTAAAAAAATTCGAGTTAATCGAGTTGACAAGTCCTATTTTATCATCCTAACTCGATTTGGAAATTTTCCGAATTGAGCCCAATCGAACCAAGTGAAATTATTTGAGTTAAATTAAAAATTAAACATGTTAAATTAAAATATTATTACAATATAACTAATTCCATGTTATAACACATAAATTTGAAACCATATATATTTGAAAAGTTTTTCAAAGCAAAATAATAATAATAAATAAGATACTTTAGTATGATAAACTTAAATAATTCATTAACTTATTTAAGTCCCAAAATTATTATTTTAGAAAATTTTAAAATTTCAACTTTTTTATATATTCTTTAGAATTTTTAAAATTATTATAACTTTTAAAAATATATAAATATTTTGAATTTTAAAATGATTTTGAATTTTGAAAATTATTTTGAATTATTTTGTAATTTTTGTTGAGAGAGATAAATTTACTCATTTTCAAAATTGACAAGTACCAAAGGGTATTTACACCAATCTGTTTTTGAATTATTGAATTATTTGAATTGTAAAATTCAACTCAATTCAAAATTGAAACTTGAATTATTTATTCAAATTTATTGAATAACTCGATTAGATTAACTAAAAATTTGATTTTATTTTTATTTTTCAAATCGAATTGAATTTTACTTACCCTAATACTAATACCTTTCATCTTCAATATTTTTATGGTGTTTTTATTCACGCCTCACTTCAACAAGAGTAGTGAGATTTTAAATTTTTTAAAATTATTTTAGTTTTTTATTTTTTCATCTTTTTAATTTTTTTAATTTGTGCGTTTTATTAAATCAATTCAAAATGAATGAAAAAGTTTGCATTTTCTTAAATTTGTTAATGTTGCATATACATGGATTGTTATGCACAGCATTTAATTCATTTTTTAAATTTTAAAAACTATAATAATTATTTTAAAAATTATAATAATTATTTTAAAAATAAAAATGTTTTTAATTTTTTTAAATTTAAAAATCAATTAAATGTTTATGCGTGACAATTCACATGTATGTCCTATTAATAAAATTAACAAACATTAATTTTTCATCTATTTTAGGGTAACAAAAATATACAAATTCAAAGGCTAAAAGAAGCAAATTAAATGAAGTATTAAAATGATTTTTATATAAAATTAAAGATAAAAAATAATATAAAGAAAAGAAATATAAAAAAGAAGAAGAAAGAAACAAAATAAAACAAAGGAATCCTTAAGAAGAGATAATAAACCCTATTTGACCTTCCTTCCAATAAGTTAGTAATGTAATGTATCACCATGAATCTAACGTATGAAGAAGTAAATTTTTTAATAAAAAATTATAAATTTGTGTCACTTTTAATCAATAGTGTTGATAAAGAGTATATTTAAAGTTGACATAAATCCCTAAATTCCTACACGTACTTCAATTCTTCGATTCATTTTTTAATTCAGTTCCACCCAATGGCCAGCAAATGCCAACTCTATTGATAATATTTATAAGGGTGAATGGAAGCTGAATGTCTTTAACTTGTACCAACTTTCTGCTACATCAAAAGAAAAAAGAAAAGGAGGAGGCCTTGAGAGCAGAGTATCCATACAGGGGAATTGGAAAGTGGGAAAGTAAGTAGCCAATAAATTTTAAATAAAACTAAGCAATATGCCGTTGTGCTAGTCCTAACTCCTATCTGATGTTACTACTTATTAACTTGTATAATTATCTGCCCATAAATCATAAAACAAGGATCAGGTTTCATATATGCACTGCACATTTTCGGCGGCCGCACTTTGAGAAATGAGATGCCAGTAGGTTGATTATTACTTTAAGATTTTGGTTTGGAAGATGTTGGGATCATTCTAATTTATCAATAATCTCTCTGTTTTTGTTCATGAGGTTTCTTTTATGTGTAGAGACAGTAAAGAAATTCAGGGTTTTTAGAAGGTTTAATTTACAAAGTATACTTCTTCTTTTTTTCTCACGTTAATACTTCAATTTTTTTGGGAGCTAATTAGATATTTTAAAATTATAATTAGTCAAAAAAATAAACTGCCGTTAAAAAACACGTATGTGGCTTATATATTTAATCATTTAAAATTATCAAAAATAATTAATATTGGTTTAAATGAATTTAATAATGTGGTTAAAAAGGCATCTCCATCTCTCACTCACTCCCCCTCTTTTTAGATGCAAGAGAAACTAAAACAAACTAAAATTACCAAATCTTTTATACCGTTATTGTGATGCCTCAGTTAACCCTAACCTAAAAACTATTGAATTTTTTATTTAACCAAACTAAAAGTATGATTTTAGATTTATTGACTTCTTTTTTATAATTACAAGAAATCGAATTTTTGGATGTGTCGATATTAATTAATGGGAGTCAGATACAAAACCTTAGATTGAGAAAAAAAATGCAATGATCATAATCGAAGAAATTACACTATCATTTCTCTGGATAAGAATTTTTCTTGCACAAAATTTAATTTTTTGCTTTAATTTTCTTTTTCTTTTCCAATAGCCTTTTTTCATTTCCCATTATTTTTCCATTTCCCCAATATATTTCATAATTAAATGGTTAAATATAAAAGTCATATTCGTGACATCTTCTCATTGGCCTTTCACTTCTTTTTTACAACTTTTAAGTATGTAATTAGCACCAAAAAAAAATTAGGTATCAATGTGAGAAAAAAAGATATATTTTAGGGGTCAATTTATGAATTAAATTTTAAATATATAATTAATAAAATAATTAGATTTAAAGAATTAAGGGTTTTTTTTAAATAATTTATAGTTAGATGGAAGATTTAGTGTGAGAGCCACTCGTGGCAATTATTTTAATTCAAAAAGGGTAAATTATATCCATGTTCATTAAATTATTATTAAGCTTACGTTTTGGTCACTCAACTTCAAAAAGTTACAAAATGGTCATTGGACTATTCGAAAGTTTTCATTTAAGTCACTGAGTTGTTAAAACCGCTATTGTATGGCCTTCTATGTTCACACCGTATGCACCAATAGAAAGCTCTTATTCTCCTTCTTTTTTACAATTCAGTTTTTTTTTTCATAAAGTAATTTTGAACATCACGAATCTGCAATCCAAAATCTACACAAATTTTTTCTTTGATCTCTGATATTAATTGTCAAATTGACTTGGATCTAAAGTGTATTCTTCTAGTTGTTAATGAGTACTAATCTACTGCATCGATTGTCAAATCGTCGCTTGAAGCTCACTAGTCAAACTTTAGAAAAAACTTAACAACCTTATGAATTAAATAAAAATTTTTAAATAATTAAGTAACTTAAACGAAAATTTTTAAATAATTTAATGATAATTTTATAATTTTTTAAAATTAAATGATTAAAATATAAATTTATTAATAGTTTAATAACCTTAAGTGTAATTTACCATTAAAAAATATAAGAAATCCGCCATCTCAAACGACATACAGGTACAGTGCGTTTCGACAAGTGGAAAGTATATGCAACAGCACAAATAGTTGTGCCATGCAGCACACACTCCAAAAATAACCAAAACCTCCAACAATAATATTTTAAAATCCCTCCCACCTGCCGTGTTTTATTTTTTTATTTTTTAAAAAGTCTTTATCCCTTTTCATGGGCTAAAATATATCATAAGAAATATTTCATAAGTTTTTACTCTCATATTTGAAATTTAATTTTTATATTCTTATTTTTATAAATTTGATTTTTAAATTTTATATTTTAAGTTGAAAGTTAATAGTATTACAATTATTTTATTTAATTTAAATTTATTATAAAGTTATTTTTAAATTATGTATTATTAAATAAATTTTTATTTCAAAATGTTATATTAAAAAATTTAACAATAAAATATTAATAGGATTAAATTACATCTAAATTTTAAATTTTAAAATAAATAAATTAAAATCCGAAAAATAAAAATATAATACCTAAATTATAAATTCTTATAATATATTTTAACTTTTCTAACTCTTAATTTTTTCAAATTTTACTTTTTAGAGCCTCAAATAGATGTGGCAAGTATATTGAATTTACCATTTGATACGGAGGGTTCCAATTTTTTTAAATTTAAATATAAAAGTTTTCACAAGAGCTAAACTCGCCATTTTCAAATTTTTAAAAATTTGTCTAGTTTTCTAAATTTAAATTGTGGCTTAAATTTTAAATAATTTTAATTGGGCAAAATAAAACTTATATCCCATTTTTTTAAATAACTAGTCTAGTTTTAAAATTAATTAAGGAAATAAGTTGATTTAAAAGGAAAGTGCATCCAGTTAGACGTGCTTTCTGTATAGGTGTTAGGAAGGTCACTTTTCGTTTCTCTCTCCAGGGTTAGAGATTTTTAATTATTTAGGGTTAGGGTTTTTATTTTATTAGGTTTAGGGTTTAAGGTTTATGATATTTTGAAAGTGTTTAGGGTTTTCGATTGAAACGGTGAAAACTTTTATGTAGTTTTGAGGGGTCGAGGATGTGATAACATACCTCAGCACACATACATTTCAATATCATCGCAGGATAAGACCATGACCTTAGAAACCCATCATGCGAAAATCTAGTTTCGGGGTAATAACGCTTGATACGATCAAGGGTCAAAGTCAACATGAAGGTCCTAATCGGCGGTCGTGATGTGATTACGAGTTCGAGTATAACAGGGGGGCCAGGTGGCAGTCATTACACTATCAGGAGATCAAGCTTTTTGGATACCCGCAAACAATGCCCTATATATATACCATATATAAGATTGAGGCGATAATCATAGGACTTCTGGTGTAATCAACGTAATATCTTTCTCTATTTCCAAGCAGCTAATATCTTTAACCTTTCATTCTTATCCGAAGGCTGATACCGAGGTGGACACAAGAGGGCTCTTAGGAGGAGAGCAGATGTTATGGCACAATAGAGGTCAAACTCGAGTTGACGTGATAGCGGTTGTAGTTATCAATGTGTTGTGTAATAATGATAACCGTTGTTGCTCCAAAAGGAGCCTCACCTTTACTACACCGTAACAACTGCTCCCCACTTGAGTCCCTTTGCGTCGACAACGGTGCCATCCTTTGAATAAAAAGGAAGGTTAAAGGTACCGGCTGCTTGGAAATGGAGAAAAATTATATCGATTATAGCTAGAAGCCCTAGAGTTTTTCCGTATGAATATGCCCTCAAACTTTTCTATGGCATTTATAGGGCATCATTTTTGGGTATTTGAAAAAACTGAGCTCGTGGCCGCGTAACAACCGTCAGCTAGCTCTCCTGTTATACCTTGATTAATTACCACATAACGACCATCAATTGAGACCTCTACATCGACTTCCACCCTTAACAGTAGAAAGCAAAATCACCCCATAACCAACTTCTCTAGAATAGGATTCAGAGACAATGATTAACCAACTTCTCTAGGATAGGATTCAGAGACAATGATTCATTCTCATCATGATATATGAAATGTGTGCGGCTTGGAGCGATATCACACCACTCAAAAATACCTCGAACGTAAACTAAATATTATTAAAAACTGAAATTTTTAAGACCGGGAAATGGTTTATAGTGGAGAAATAGAAAGAATTAAGGAGAAATTATATGAGTGAAGGATGATGAAGCTTGGTATGTGAAAGTCATTTTATAGTCGCATGGGAGGGTCTATTTGCAAAGGAAAACCTTCAAAGTGCACTGGGACATATTCTAAATGTGTTGAAGAAATGTTAAAGCGTCCGAATTATTCGAAGCATCGAGCTTTTTTCTCAGGGAATAGTAAATTTATTAGATAAGCTTCTCTAACTGGGCGAGCTTTCTCTACTTCTCTAACAAATTTACTATTCCTTAGGCAGAAAATACCTTTTCAAATGACTATTGTGCACGTTATTCAACGCAGAATCTCAATGAAATTATATGAGTTCTGAACACGTGATGAAAATTATTTACACCATACACTATGCAATGAATGTGTGCATCCGTATACAAAATTCATAGCACATAATTTTTTTCTCCTTACATAGTTCTCTTATAAAATGGGCATAATTTCCATAACGTAGATATGCATCAAGTTAATAGTAAACAGAAGAACCTTGCATCATCGGTGAGAGTTGTGTGTATTTCTTCAGACAACTCTCTACTTACTTTTTTGTGTTTATTCATCCAAACCATGACCAATATTAAAATGATTTGACGAGTGAAATCTGTTATACACTACGACGGTCAAATCTGTAATACAGAGTTCGGGGTGGTGTTTGTAGGAGCGAAGTCTATGGAATTAGCGTTCAACAGTACCATTCAAATGTGTGAACTACGGATTAGGATTAGGAGAAAAGTCAGGGGATCGAGCCGGGGAAGAATCACGAGGTTGTAATGTAGATTTCTTGCACTTGTTGACTCCTATAAGTATGAGCTATTTAATGTGATTAGCGAGAAGCATCTCGAGACAATCATGTCATTGCACATCTCAAGTGGAAATGTTGCTATTGAGTTATATGTCGAGTTCGCTGATACTGATGGATCTAGCCCATCTTCGACCTCTGTCGCGGAAAATACAGGTACCAATGTTCAAGCATAAAGTCCTACTACACAGTTGTGTGGTGGGTTTTCTAGCCTCTTTCAGAGTGGTTACTACGATGTTCTTGAAACACCTATGGGCAGACACTCAACGATCTCCAGAATCGATCTAGACACTTGGGCTCGGCATTCAATCAATTCATTTGATTTCAACTTTGGCACTAGGTCAATGTTGTGAGGCGAAAATCGTTATACTGGGGGATCATCAATGTACACCGATCATCAACTCGATAATTATTTTGTAGAGCACATGGGTTACAGGAGAACTGATGACCTACTCTTTTTGACAAAGATCGGCGAGGGTATGTCCAACACTGTGCTCGAAGATGTCAATGAAGGAGCGAATGGAGAAGGGGATGTTTGCGAGGAAGAAGGAATTGCGGATGCAAACGAGGGGAAGGAGTTAGAACTTGAGCCAATCCCGTAGCACGGTCCGGATGGTTCAAAAATGGCACTATTTTTCGAACCGAATTCAGTTACAACGGAGTTGAAACCTTGCGAGTCTGATGATAATGCCTCAGACAATGCTCCGAATCTATATACGTGATTTAGGGCGTATGAACCTCTACCCCACATGACGAATATCGAGATATTAGGTGAGGGTGGTTTAGAGTTTTCTTGGCTGTCGCACAAAACATCTGGTCATGCAAGCACAGATCGTGATGTACGAGTACTGGAAGTTGGAATGAAATACCCCAACAAAGATGCTTTTCTTGTTGTACTAACAGTGGAACAACATCAAGAATGGTGTGAACTACTACATCACGAAGTCCTGCTCCAAGAAATTCAAAAGAAAGTGCGCAGTGAAGGACGGAGGTGTAAGTGGAAAATAATGGCGTCTTACTAGAAAAAAATCAGGCTGTAGACAATAAAGAAGTATCCTGGTCCCCATACGTGTGTTACAGCGAGTGCAAGTCAAAAACATCTAAGGCTAAACTCGGGTATGATTGCTGATATCATTCTACCTATGGTGAAGGCCAGTCCCCGGATTGAAATACCGGTGTTGGTTGTGGACATATGTAGCCAAGACCAGTACACCCCATGTAACACCCCATACTTGGCCTAGACGCCAAGCCGAATATCGAGATGCCACACCAACATCTCATTATTTGTTCATCTAAAACAACATGTTATTTCTCTCATGCATCTTTTTTTTCGATTAATAGTAGCATAGCATTATCATGAATTATAAACCATACATTCACTTTTTTTTTTGATAAACCACGCCAAGAATTCATAAAATAACATAACATAGGTATTAACCATGCATTAGGACCATTTATCAAATTTTCCCATTATGTAGGTAACGATAGTGCCTTTATGGTATCGATATTTCCTTTAAGTGGTACCTATACCACCTGGAAAATCGATACCAAATTAGCATTTTGTTTCTCGCTAAATTTCAAAACATTGAAAAATATCAGTACCTTTTGCAAGGTATCGATAATTACACTCCGACTATTGACGGGCCAATGTATCAATACCAAATTGGTATTCAAACTCCCTACACTTTCGAAAATACAGAGGTATTGTAACAACCCATTTTTCTGTGGTGTCAGAACAGTGGTTTCAGGGCCACAAATCCAACGTGTGAGCCTGTAAATATCACTATTTAATATTTAAAAGTCAAATATAATGTAATAATAAAATTTTATTTAATGATTTATGTTAAATGAATGAATAATTAAGTTCAAGTGGCATGTCCCTAAAGTCAAGTGGTTTTAGAATATAAGGTATCAGGACCTCATTTCTATAAACTGAGCCATAAATATTTTATTATATATGTACAGAGTGTTATTAAGGTCGTATTGAAATTTGGTTAAGAAATTGTAATGTTTAGATAGTTAATTAAGGAAAAAAAAGACTAAATCATAAAAACTATAAAAGTTAATCGCTATTAGTTTATTTGTACTAAATGGCTAAAGAACAATGAACTAAGGGTTTTAAAAGGTAAATATACCTTGTTTATTATAGTGGACGGTTTCAAGGTGTAGATTTAAGCAATTTTAGTTAAATTATAAAGGTTATAATGGTAGATTAATAAAAAAATTAAAATAAACAAAAGATGACAAATGAGTTATCATCTTTATTGCAAACCCCCACCGAATGTTAGGTGAAAAACACCATTGATCAACTTTCTAAGTTTCGGTCAAGGCTATTACACTTGCATAATATGTATTTTTAATTCGTTTCTAGTAATTTTTATGTTTTTGAGATCATTGTAGCTTAATCTAACTAGCTCGAGGGTCAATTTGTTAAATTGTTAAATGTTTAGAATTTTACAATGGATAAATTTGTGATGTTCTTGAAATTTTATGATAGATTATTAAGCTTGGCTGTTAAATATAAGTATTTTGTTAAGTAATTTTTGATGATTTTCAAGTTTAGGGACTTATATGGTAAAATTCAAGGAAAATATTAAAAATTGTGGATAAATATGGGTTGTTATAAGATTAGGTAAAAATCGACAAGCATGATTTATGGTTAACAATGGTGAAATTGCAAGTTTCGGGTTTAGGGACTAAATTTATAAAAAGTAAATTTTGAGGGAAATTTTGTAAATTTTCATTATGAAAGGTTATATGTTAAATTAATTGTTTTAAATGCTGGAATTAGATTAATTAAATAAAAATATTTATCTAGATTAAGAAATGACTCAAACGGACACTAATCGCAGGAAAGCCAAAATAACGGATTAGTCATTGGGTCATGTTAAAGCATCGTTTTGGTACAAATAAGTTTGTATAGAGATTAAATTTGTCATTTGATGATTTGGATGAGTTACTATGTCTAATTATGTGAATTATAATCTTGATTTGATAATTGATATTATGGATATGGTTGGAACGTTAGTTGACTTAAAGTTGCAATTTATAAATGTGAAATTCATGATGATATACAGAAATGTTATAGTGCGATTGAAATAAAGGATTTGAGATGTAAAAGTCCCATTTGAACCTTGTATATACTTAGGATACAAATGACATGTCATTAGGGTTATACAGTTTCGGATGCTGGTCTTGAATGTCCTACTGATGGCTGAGGTCTTGCATTTGTTGTGGATACTCCACAGCTCGTGTGAGCAGCATCGTGTAGCTAACATTTCAACCCACGGCTCATCTGAGCAGACCCATTTCACAACCTGTGTGAGTACTAATGGAAAGGAAAGATTACAGTTACATGAAAAGGCACACTATGTGTAAGCATTCTCAAGTATCCAATTCTATTCTATACGGTTCAACGGGTAATTAAAGGTTAATGGAAAGGCATGTATAAAAATTAAATGTTACTAATGTTCATATGATGGGGAAAGATGAATATAGTTATATAATATGAAAATGGATGATAATTTATCCAGTGATGGATAAAATATGCATGGAATCTATTTCTTAATATATGTTATGATTCATAGATGTATTGTTTACTTACTATCTATTAACAATATGATTTCAATGGAAAGTATGTGTAAAGTACATATGTATAGGTGATAAATTATGGATGAATCCTAAATGTTTATCATATATATGCCAGAGTTACTTGGGATTTATATGTAATGATATATTTACTAACCTTATGAGGTGATGTGTATAGGAAAGGAAGTTTGGCATACGACTTGATGAAAGTAGGTTTGGTTGTTTAATTTAATATGATTGGTAAGTTAAGTTTTGCTTATATGAATTTACTAAGCATTAAATTCTTATGTAATTGTTTCATCTGTCTTATAGATTATCGGGAAGCTCAATCAGTTGGAATCTCGTCAGAGTATTATCAACTATCTATTCAACATATTGGTATTTATGGTTATTTTTGTTAATGGTTATAAATGACATGTAATAGGGTTGAAAGGTTATTCAAGTGAAATTTCTTGTCCTTAGTTGTGTCAAGCTTGTTGTGGTTAATAAGGTAAATGTTGCCATGAATAATAGTTGCAAATATGGGTGAATAAACCCTCATGCATACTCCATAGGTTCTAGATAGTATATGGTATGATGGCATGTTTTGGAATGGTTATTTTGGCCATTTTTCTAACTGGATTTTATTCCAAAGATGTGATCTTAGAGCTCGCTTACACTTTTAGGTACTTGGAATATATGGTCCTTTTTGGTATGTTTGTGATGATATGTTAATGGTTATATGTGATTTTATTTGGTAGTTAAAGAAATTACATTTTATGCTTGAAATTTGGCTATATTGCTTTGATTTGATTAATGATTTTTTGGTATAAATGTGGTGATTTTGGAGGACATATTGGTTAGATGAAATAGGATGTTTGAAATTGTATGTTTATAAGTGTTTGAATGACGCTTAGGGCTATTGAATGTATGCACAAATTGGATGCTTGATCAGGTGTGTTTTGGCATTAAAATGGCTTGATTTTAGGGTCAAATTGTGGAGCACACGACCTATGACATAGGCCGACACTTGTAAATTTTTAGTGTCACAAGTCAGCAAGTTACACGGCCTGCGACATGGCGGTGTGACCCAACTCAATGAATTATACTAGTGAGGACACGGGCTGGGACACGGTCGTGTGTCCCTTATTACATGGCCTGGGCTATGTCACACGGCCTAGCCACACAGCCGTGTGACCCTTGTTTTCTAATTTTTGCAACTTTTTCTTAAATCTTTTGTTTTGTTTCAAATTAGTCCCGAATTGCTTTTAAGCTATTTTAGGGCCTAGAAGGCTCAATTTAAGAACAAAATGTATATGGCTGATTGGTTTTTAATAAGATTAATTTATTTAATGTTATGATGATAAATTTTTCTAATTGTAAGATAATGCACCGTAACCCTAATCTGGCGATGAAGACGGGTTAGGGGTGTTACAGGTATCATTTTAAAAGCCCTAATATCGATAGTACTGCTTCAGGTTACAAAAATTATAACAGCCCGTTTTTCAGTGGTGTCGAAAATAATGGTTTCGGAGCCACCAAATCTGACAAGTATGTTTGTAAATATTATATTTAATATTTATGAGTTAATTGTGATTTTAAAAAGGTTAAGGTTTTTGATATTGTGATTTTTGTTTTATAAGCGATTTATTAAGTTCAAGTGGTATGACCCTAAGGTCAAGTGGTTTTAGAAATTGAGGTATCGGGACCTCATTTTTGTAAACTGAGCGTAACTATTTTTATAAATATTTACGAAGTGTAATTAAGGTGATATTAAAATTTTGTTGGAAAATTTTATCGTTTCGATAGTTAATTAAGTAAAAAGGACTAAATCGCGTAAAGTGCAAAAGTTGTGTTCTATAAGCTAAAGGTATTAAATAGCTATAGAACTTTAAAGTTGAGGTCTCTATATGGTAATTAGACCATTAATGTGTTAGTGGATGATAGTGGTTTGGCAATGTTGTAATTTTTAAATATTATAAAGGTTAATAAAGTAAATTAGGTAATTAAATGATATATTAATAAAACAAAACAAATTTTTTTTTTGTTCATCTTCTCCAAAACACCATAGCCGAATTTACTTGGAGAAAATAAAGCTTGGTTCAACCATGTTTCATTCCATTCATGTAAGCCCCTAAGCTATCAATTTCTTATAATTTTTATGTTTTTAAAGTCGTTGCAACTAGGTCCAGCCAGCTCATACATTCGATTTTGAAATTGTTAAAAATTTTGAATCTTTCCATTGATAAATCTTGTGATTTTTGATGTTAGATGATGAATTTGGAATGTTGATTTATATTTAAAAGTATTTTTGTTAAGTGATTTTGATGAATTTTTCGATTAGGAACTAATTTGTTAAATTAATAAAAGTACAAGGATTTAATCTAAAATTGTTGCATAAATGGGCTGTTTTTGATACCATGAACATTCAGCTAAGTTCAATTCTGGTTGAAAATGGTTAATTTGCATGTTTTGGGCTTAGGGACTAAATTGAATAAAAGTAAAAGTTTAGGGGCAATTTTTTAAAAATGACCAAATTGTATGAAATGAATTATTTTATTGTATAAATTAATATATTGAATGAAATTATTAATTTAGATCAAGATCGGGTAGAAAATCGAGGAAAATAGAAAATTACAAAAGTGCCTCTAAACTTTGGTATTTCTACAATTTAGCCAGGGAAGTTCGTATGAACTATACTATGTATATTGTTGATTAAATTGAATGTTATTATGTGAAATTTTATTAAAAATGAATCGATATATATATATATATATATATATATATATGTTATTATACAATTTGGCTTATAATGAAACGAGAGGAATTCAACGACGCACGACGACTATCGAGTCCTATTTGAACCTTAGGAATATTTAGGATACAAATGACATGCCATTAGGGGTTACCATGTTTTGGGTGTTGATCTTGTACATTCTACCGGTGGCTGAGTTTTATGGCATGTGTTGTGGTTACTCGTCAGCTTGTGTGAGCAGCACCGTGTAGTGACATTTTGACCGTCAGCTTGTGTAAGCAAACCTAGTGATAACTCGAGGGTGAGAATCTATATAAGATATGAGATAGAGATGGTTTTGACCATGTGTCAGCACATAGTGTGCGAGATTCTCGAATATCCGACATTATTCTAAGTGGTTCAACGGGAAATGTGCTGTTACGAGATGATATGAATTCGATGCGAACTAATACAGGTATATACATGAAATACATGGAAACGGTGGTACATGATATATTGATATATTGAAATGGATGATATATGTATTATGAAATGGTAAGATAATGATATGTATCATGACATGTATATATATATAAATATCCTTGATATGTTGATACATGGTAATTATGTAAATTGAGATGAGTAATGAACTCAAGTGTGACATGTTGAGAAAATAGGGTTATCAATGTTAAATTTATATGAAATATGTTCAAGTACGCTAACGTGTGTTGCTGTTTGATGCTTAGGCAAGTACCAAGCTGTTGGTTGAATGATATTATATTTACTTATAAGTCGTATTGAAATGGTAAGTGCTCAAATGAAAATATGCTTATACTCATGAAAAAGTGTTAAGGTTTAAATTATGCAAATTATTATGAAATGGTTTATCATGTGATTAGTTCTAAAAGAGCTATGTTTAAATGCGCTAGCTTGTGGCTATGGTTGATGATATGCTTGTGTCTTGTGTATTATGCGTATGAAATGAGTGATGGAAAAGAGAACGATGAGTTAAATTGATGATATTATTTAAACTAAAGAAAGTAAATGTAATGGAAAGTACTGACATGCAAACGAAAGAAAGAAAATTGAAAGAAATTTAAAGTTTTTGTAAAATCCTACTTTGTTAGGGATGAAGGTATAAGTGATGCTGTGGAATTATTCAATTTGTGAGTTGTTGAATTTGGTTTCATGAATCCTGTGGTATCGGTATATGATTGTTCTTGATATGTATAAATTTCATATATGAAATGGATAGATATGATTAAAGTTTATACGAGCTTACTAAGCATTCATTACTTACGTAGTTATTTTTCTTTACTTATAGACTACCAGAAGCTCGATAGGGTTGGAAGCTCGTTAGAGATTTATCACACTATCCGATGATTATATCGGTAGTTTTTGATATCTTGGTTAAGGTTATAATGCATTTATAGGTATTTTGGCTAATGTTAGCCTACGTGTTTTGGTTGTGGAAATGACCATTTGGTTAGTTTGCATTTTGGTCTTGTGTTGGTAAAATGATATATATATATTATAAGGTGTATATAAGTAGCCTTGTAATGGTTGATATATGACATTTTATGGTTGAATGATGGTAGATAGAAAAGTAGTCGAATGTGCATATTAGATAAGACATATAACTTGTTGTGAATTGGTGTTTTGCCATAGTAAGCATATATGTATTTGATGCTAACGATTATGTGGTTCAGTTGGTACCAAATGGTATGTTTTGGTAAGTGATTTACATATTGTGTAATGATGCAAACTTAGTTAAAAGTTAATCTATTATTTTGGCCAAATTGAGTACATGGTTATACATGTTTTAATGTTTTCGTATGAGGTGCCTTTGAGCATATTGGTTGGATGTTATTATACCATATGTGTTTGGCTTGATTATTCATGATTTTGGTGACTTTTGAGGGCTTATGTAGTGCAAAAGGGATTATAGGTACATGTTGAAAAGGGTGAGAAAAATGGCTTGTAAAATAGCCTATTTTCGTCCACATGGGCAGAGACACAGGCGTGTGTAACACATGGCTAGGTAGCACAGCTGTGTGTCCCTTGTAGTTTCAAAAGGGTTGCAAGTCAGGTTTTACACTGGCGTGTGAGGTTATTTCAAAGGGTACACGGCCTGACACACGACCGTGTGGTTTAGCCTTGTGACCCAAGTCAGTGAGTTACATGGGTACGGACACGGGCTAGGACACTACCGTGTGTCCCTATTTCGAATGCCTACATAGCCTAAGACACAGGCGTGTCTCTTGGCCGTGTGTGTCACACGGCCTGGCCACATGGCCATGTGACCCCTATAGTTGGTAAATTTTCATCTTTTCCTTGAAATGTCTATATGTTTTTTATTTAGTCCCGATTTGTTTCTAATGTGTTTTTAGGGCCTCAAGGGCTCGTATAAGGGACAATATGTATGGTATTGATTGGTTTTGCTTTGATTGATGATATTAATTAAATGTTTTAAATTTTTTTATAATTCTGAAATGTAAACTCTGGTAATGCTCCGTAACCCTATTCTGACGACAGATACGGGTTAGGGGTGTTACAAAAATTTAGCATATAAGAGCATTTAAATCATTCAAACTTAATCCCTATACATCACGCTTTATTCACCTAGTCATATAAGCATCATAATGTCTAAAAAAGTAGTCCAAATACCATATCCAAGTCCACATGCTTCTAAACATACATAATATTTAAGTAATCCCAAATACATCTTAACAATCCGATATAAATGTCAACCACATTGCCTTTATTCTCAAAACATAAGTAAGCATATAACACCACTAATAGAAGCAAAATAATTGGCTTGGATCACTCCCTTGAAGGCCACACTGCTCACATCGGCACTACTTATCTGCAATGGTTAAAAAGGAGTGGGTGAGCTTAACAAGCTCGGTGAATGCTCAGAATAACCATTACATAAACAAGTCATTATGCATAAACAAATCAGACAAGCAACATAGTCATAATATCTTTTACTCCTATGTCTTATTTTACGCATTTAATCATTTTCCATAAATATTTACATATTAATCACGTGAATACTTAAGCATGTATTTCAGTATATATCAATAACATTTAATCACATTCAGTCACATTTTTATGATAATTTGTCTCTAAAGATTATGAAACATAAAGTGGACCCTATTACCACACATTGGATACACGAATGTCCATCACACTATAATGACTCAAAGAGTCGAACATGTCCCATAATTGAAGCATATAGTTAACACTCTCCAACACACCACACATACATATCCCGATGAATGGAGCTTAACTCATATTCTCTTATCTCTCCAAAACTATCCCTGGGCCTCAATGCCCCACGTATGTCATAGCACAAAGGTGAGTACTCACAATCCTATGGCATGCCAACTATATCCAACGGTCTCATAAAGTCACAAGGCCAAAATATCCACATTATTATCACATATTTACCTACTAATTTTCTGCATAAATTTACCGTATATCTATATTATTAGCACAATATAATCTCTATCATATGGCATAAAACATATCCACATATTTACTGTCACCTAGCATGAATAACATACCCTTATATTTACTTTCACAACGACCATCACAAACATATAACATATATCATAGCATCTCATATATGTTTATGATTCCACAATTTCACAAATTCACAAGCAAACATATTTCACATTTAATCATAGGTGTGAGAACACTTACACTCGGGATTTAGAGTAGGTGTTTAGGCTACCTTTAAATTCCCAATTACGAAATGAATCATCTAGAGTAGTGATCCCAAAACACTTACCAGAAATACACTTTTGCCGAAAAGCCGAAAGCTTAGACAAGCTTTTCTTTGCCTTTGTCTCTACTCATTGAAGGTCCTATTGACTCCGACGCTTCAAAAAGATAAACCACACAACTATTCAATCAAAAATTAGTTAATAACTTACCTAAAACAGTCACAAACATAAGCTTAAGCCACGTTCTCTTCCAACTGAAACCTTCAATGTGGAAAACTTTAAATTCAATATCTTAGCCTACACTTAATCTTTTTGCACGAAATAAATTCTTCTCATCTACACAATCATCTATGAATAATTTCCAACCTTTAAACTACACAAAACTACACGTTTTAAGGTATTGACATTTTTCGACAAGTTTTAGCCATTATGACAAAAATTCATTAAAACTCAAGAATTTCTTAACGAAACTTCTAAGTAACTTTGGAAACCTTCTAACTATGTTAAAACAAGTTGAAAAACACTTTAAAACTAATTTTTAATCCAAAAACTCTGAAATCCACCATTAATGACCAAAATTTTGACTTGTATCTAAAACATACGTTTTAATGGCTAGAAATTTGATTTAAAAATCTAGATAGCATTTAAAAATAATATGAAGATGATTGGTTGCCTTGAATGTAAGAAAAAAGAAACTTTGGCAAAATTCTGGAAAATCCACTTTTGAAGAAGATGATGAAACTAATGAAGTTTTTGGGTATTTTCTTAGTTTCAATGGAGATATATAGTTCAACGAATGTTGGAAATCAAGAGTAATTAGGATTTAGAGATCAAAACCAATTGGGAGAGAATAGGAGATCAAGGAACAACACAAGTATGGAGAATGAAGAAACTAAGATGAAAACAAATTAGAAAAAGGGGGTTTTAGGTTGTTTTTAAAATTCTAGGTAAATTACTTCATAAAAACTCTAAGTTTTGACTCTTTTACAAATCAATCATATTTCAAAAGTACAGCTATTTAAAACTCATTTTTAGATATTGATTTAATTTTCTAAAAACCATAATTGATAACATTGCCGATATGCTATGTTACAAAATTTTGAACACTTGAAGGCTAAAATTCCTAAAATACCCCTAAAACTCCTAGATCCTATGTTGGGGTGTTACACTCTAACATACTACAAAGTGTAGGTTGCAAAATAGAATGCTATGGAGAAGTTGCATCACGGGTGGAAGGGTTCGTATAATTATTTATGGCAATCGTATCAGGTATTGGATCGGTACATACCAGGTTTTGTAACCAATCTTGAAATGCGCCCAGGCTACTGCAGCAATCAGATGGTCTCTGGGAAAAGAGTATTCCATCGATTTTTTTGGACCTTTGAGCAATGTAGAGAGGCATTTTAGCACTACAAACCTATAGTCCAAATTGATGGCACCTGGCTATACGGAAGGTATCAGCAGTGTCTGTTGCTTGCCGTTGCTTAAGATTGTAATCGGAAGATTTTCCCTATAGCGCTCGTAATAACTCCTGGAGAAAAGGCAGATGAATGAGATTTCTTCTTGAGCTGGTTACGCTACCTCTTTTGCTCGCAACCCAACATTTGTGTCATATCGGATAGGGGACCCAAAATACTCTCGGTGATTGATCGTTACGGATCCCTTTGGGATCACACTCATCATCGGTACTGCATACGACATATGGGATCCAACTACTACTAATAATATCCTTCGACAACAGAGTGAGATTTAGTTATCGACATGGGTTTTTAGTTCCAAATTTGTATTCATTGCACATCGAATTTTCAATTACGAGGTTATTTCATTGCACTAACCGATACCTATTTATCGACAGGTTACGAGCTCATCGAACACGTTTTCCATCAAAAGTTAAACAACTTGAGCACCATTAACACCTACGATGTGGCGTATGTTTTGAAGTGGACGCATTTGTACGATGGGGGTCTACGATACACATGACGTCAAACTTGGCCTAGTGCATCAATTTGGTTCTGAAGGGGACACGTTATTTACCAGTAAAATCAATTGTCAAAGAGATATACTTTTAACTTATTGCCTTGTTTCCTAAGAGGGAGTCAGCATATGCTGAACAGATAGTGGGCGATAGTACATTTTGAGATTACATGATGCAAGAGATTCATAGGAGTACATCAAGAGTGAACATGATATATGTAGTGTGCCACTCATGTTGAAACCTTAATTTTTGAGTCACGGAACATGTCAGGTGCATCCTATCATGTGAATCTAACGAAAAAGACCTACTATTATTGGAGATTCCAAGCACTTTGGTTCTCATGCGCACATGCAACTGTCGTATATGGGAACATACAAATTAAGTACATGGCTTACATTAACAACTTCTGTCGACTACAATACATTCGTAATGTTTGGAGTCTTGAATTTTCAGCCTCCCAGATGAGAGTATTTGGCCGCCCATGTCCAGTGCACCGTTCGAGTTGGTGCCAAACAAGGACTTGCGTCACGTCCTGAAAGACCACCCGAATTCCACCCATATAAGGAACAATATGGATATTCAGGAGAGAGACGGTTAACAAAAATTATGCGGGTATTGTAGAAACCCAAGGCATACAAAGCCAACATGTTCTTTGTATAGGGATATGTTGGGGCCTCAGCATCGATAATATTACATTCTACCATATTTCATATTTATTGGCGTGCCATACTAATAGTGTTTGTTGTATTTCGTATGAACTATAAAGGTTGGTTATAAGGATATACAGTTTATTTAGTTGTGAAATGTCATTCGCGTCGGATGTTTGGTCTACCTACTTCTTTTTTTCTACATTTTTTATGTTCATCTTTTTTTTCTTATTAAAATCACAAGCTAAATCAAAATCAAATTTAATATTCAAAACAATATGTCAATAAAAAATCCATTTTTTTTTATTTATTATTAACTTACGCACAAGTTATGATAGATAGTAATAAAGACAAACGTTTTCTTTAAATGAATAACCCTGTTTTTTTATTTATGACATATATGTATTTACATCACAATAATTGTAAGAAAATATAAACTCAATCGTGTCATAGGGGAAAATGTGTGCCACAAGACAGTGGACGACTGTCGTGTGGAGGATTTCTGTGTACAATCAATTGTACAACTGAAGGTGCATCTAGAGGTGAGTCCAAAGGTGCAGGCCTGTAGACTTCCTTCTCGTCATCATCATTACCTAAATATGTACCTACTACAGCCCCTTGAGCAATTGTATCTTTGGGATTGGCACCGTCATCATATTCCTTCATTGTCGGTTGCTACGTCATCCTTGTCTACCATCGTGTATCCACCACTCCCTCGTTCGGTGGTTGCGACAATGAGCCACCCTTGTAAAACAGTGATGTGCGCGGTGTTTGGGTCACTATAGGCATGTAACCATAAGATGCCCCAAACCTCGGGCACGTAGAAAAGCTACTAGACATCGACATCTTCATTAACTACTGCATGGGCATGTGAATTGGTACCGTCATTAGTGGAGGAGTGTAACACCCCTTACCTGTACCCAAGGTCGGGATAAGGTACGAGGCGTTACCGGACAAACATACAAACATTAAACTAAAATACGGGCCATAAAATTTCATTCATATTTCAAAACGTTCATTCACTTACACATAGTCCCTTATTTGAGTCTACGAAGCCCAAAACATGTTTTAGAAAGGGTTCGGGGCTAAACCAAGAACTTACGAAAATCTTGGAAATTTCATGCTTTAAGGCTCCACATGCCCGTGTCCCAAATTCGTGTTCCATACACAGCTGAGACACATGGTCGTGTCTCTGCCTGTGTGGAATATACCTAGGCTATTTTCCAAGCTTTGGTCAACCTTAATCTCTTACACACTTATACAAAATCAATAGCATATAACATGGTATTCATTTAATGATTAAATATTCTCAATTAAACCACAAACATAGCATTTGTATGTCATCATACATGTGTCTCTCATACTCATTTTACCTTGTTTACTATAGTACCACTTATACATTTATACCAAGATTATCATCTTACAAAATATCTTCAGCTTAATCATCAAGCATTCATATTTAAAACTAGATCATATCTTTATAAAATACCACAATTCATATACACACAATAACATGTTTGCCTGAAACATTTCAATTCAACTCCATACCCAACAAGCATTACATTGAGACTAGTCATATATATATATATATACATGTCATGATACATATCATTCTCTTTCTGTTTTCTTATAAACACATATCATTTATTTCATTATATCAATATTTCATATACCATAGTTTCCATGTATTCCACATATATTTATTTTCCTCCTCCTCCTCTCCATTCCACATCCTTAATGTATATAGCATTCTTGTAAGTACGATTTCACAATTTACTAATAAATGCTCACATCAAACTGTCCACACGAGTCATAGTCACTTACTTATTTATAATTCGAGCTACAGAGCTCCAAATTAAGATCTGTAAATTTCCACTAAAACTAGAATCACATATCTTTCCACCATAAAATTTTCATAATTTTTGGTTTAGCTAATTAGTACATTTTATTCATTAAAATTTCCCCTGTTTCACTTTTCGATAGTTCGACCTCTCTTCACTAAAATTAATTATCTCACAAAGAGAACTCGAATAATGTTTTTGTTGATTTATCTTGAAAATAGACTCATTAAATATTTTAAAAATATAAGTTTAAGCCTCTAATTATTTTTATCCAAATTTTTGTGATTTTCCAAAGTCAAAACAGGGGATCACGTAATCATTCTAAACCAGTCTCACAAAAACATAAATATCTCAAAATATAGAACTCCTTTTCTTGATCTGTTTCTTTTATATGAAAATAGACTCATTAATCTTTAATTTAATATCTCATTCAGTCTCTGATTCAATTTCTACTATTTTTGGTTATTTTTCAAAATCACATCACTGCTACTGTCTAAAAGAGTTTTATTGCTAATTCACTCTTTCACACTTTCTTTGTATTAACCTCATTTTAACATACATATCACAAATCATTTTCACCACATTTCATACATCACAAGTATAGGCCCATGATCACAAGGTCACCATAAAATCATCCTCATGTATAACTTACTTGTTTATAACCTCACCACATCCTGGTCACTAAATGAACACATCATTCACATAATCAAGTTCCTACACTTATTCATCACAAAACTCACAAAGCAATACATAGAGAGTCTCCCGTTGAATACTTCGGATCAATCCTCGATACTTGGTGGTTTCAGCACATAGCTCCACCCATCATATAGTTCGGCTCTCTTGTACACATGGTGAACACTCAGTACCACCCATGTGACCTAGCCAATTTATCTCGTAGCTCTCTTGTCTACATAGTGTCCTTCACCTGGAACCACACATGCGACCTAGCTACATATATCCCGTAGCTCTCTTGTCTACATGGTGTACACATAGTATCACCCATGTGACCTAGCTACATCATAATGTCTTGTAGCTCTCTTGTACACATGATGTGCACTTAGCACCATACATGTGACCTAGCTACATACTATCTGTATCATCCAATCTTTCTGAAGGTTCAACTGAGATTTCTCTCTCTTTTCCAACAATTTCTCCAATCAAGTAATTATCCACAACATATTTCCACTATTATTATAAAATATCATAATAAAAGTAATATTGATGTATTACTTACATATAAACTTACATCTCATTTAATATCAAGGCAACAACATTAAATTACACATTGCCTTATTAAAAATCATATGAACTTATAATTTCCCATAATATCCATAATCATAGAAATCACATTTATGTATGATAATTCAATGCACTTCATGTACCATAGACATATTTTTAAATCAATTCATAAACTTGGCACCATAATCATTTAATTTAATATAATTCAATTAATTCACTAAATTTAACTTTCAAATATAAATTACAACATTATTGTTGTATTATTATCATGCCAACTTACATACTTTCAACATCTCGAAATCATAATAAATATATCAATTTTACATTGAAACATACATAAATTAATGCTTATTATACATATGAACTTACCTCGATACTAAAACGGCCATTTTACCAACTTTTCTAATTTTTGATTTTTCTCTCATTCTAGGTTCAAATCTCGTTTTCTGGGATCTAAAACATCATATTTTGCTTATTTAATTAATGTAATATTCAAAACAGTCCTTAACTCAAACTTTGGAAAAATTACAATTTTGCCCCTAAACTTTTGCATATTTACACTTTTGTCCCTAGGCTCGGGAATTAAACTTCATCCCTTATTCTTATGTTTTATGACATGCTGATCACTTTTCCCTTCTATGGCAACATCAAATTCTCACTCTAACATATACTTATGACTATTAGGTATTTTTACTGATTAAGCCCTTTTACTCGTTTTCACTCAAAACCGAGTAGCACAAGTTGTCTAACATAACTTAAAACCTCATATTCTATTATAAAACAGAAAAATAAACACATTTCACCTATGGGAATTTTTCCAAATATGAACCCTAGCTTCAATTATTGCTAGAATAAGCTTAATCAAATTATCGGGATTCCAAAAACGTAAAGAACTTGAAAAACGGGGTTATAACGGACTTACTATTGAGGTTGGAAAGCTTGAAAACCCTATCCATGGCTTCCCCCATGCTAATTTCGGCCTCCATGAGAAAGATGAGTCAATTTTGGCTTTATTTTCCATTTTTATTTCTTTTAATTACCAAATGACCAAAATGCCCTTCCTTACTAAACTTTCAAAAATTTCATCTATGTCCAATTTTTTTCCATCATTTATAAATTGGTTAAATTTCTATTTAAGACCTCCTAATTAATATTTCAAAGCAATTTCATACTAGAAACTTCTAGAATGCAAGTTTTGCAACTTATTCAATTCAGTCTCTAACTTCAAATTGAGCACTTTATGCATAGAATTTCTTCACGAAATTTTCACAAAATCATGCAATCATATCATAGACCTCAAAATAATCATAAAATAATTATTTCTATCTCAGATTTTCTGGTCCCGAAACCTCTGTTCCAACTAGACCCAATTTTGGGCTATTACACGGAGCATACATCAATGTCTGTCCCGGCACGGGGTTCAACGTCGACATCTGCACGTAGGGGGAGAAGGGTAGTACGCAAGGTACATTGGTGGCACAAAATATATATCTACGGGAATAGAAGTACGGGCCACGTGCGGTAGTACTTGTGAAAAAAAATATAGTGCTAGTTAAATGAAGGGGAATACCTAAACCGAACTGATCCGGATATTGCGTAGCCATAAGTGGCGTATCTTTTGCCAGAGCAGATGATGAACCTATCGTGTGACCGCATCCCCTCCTACACTGCTGTGGTGGTCAACATTGCCTCTTTGGCCAAATTTGCTGACTTATTATCTATGGTGTTAGCAGATATGACTTGCCGACGACTCTAAACCATGCTAAGTAATCATCAGTACCCGCTGTGTCCATTAAGAAAAATGGCTCGCAAACAGGTAAAGGTTGCATCCTATGATCCCATGCCTAGATGTGCTTCTCGTGTCACACCACCCCGTCGATGTTGTCCTTCCCTTGCATGTCCACCTTGTGTAAGTCTTTCAGGTTTCACGATTACGGTGTAGTTCATTGCCTCCACCCGCACTGCCACAACACTGTTGGGAAATGTGCCCATATTGTAGTAAACATGTAACTATTTTCTATTTATTTGAACAATGAATAAATAAATAAAGTTAATTTCACATTTCACTATTAAATTTCAAATTTCACTATTATGTCTTTTGTATTTCCTGTCTTTTATATTTTACATGCATAGTGAAATTGTGACAAGTAAATATTAACTCATTGATTGTCTAAAGTCAAACTAATGATAAGTGTGTTGTAAAGAATGTTTACATTACGAGAAAGACAATTTACTTCAGTAGATAATCTAAATGAATTTGTAATCTCGTAAAAGAATCAAAGTGAGCATTTGATTCAAATACTATGAAGGATTATTATGTCGTCTACAATTCCAATTAGGAAGATGGCTAGTTTTCGCTATCGGAGCAATGACTCCATGAGTAGAGACATAGATGTATTCATTGGTAGAATGATGCATTGGACTGGACCTAAGATGAATTAATTCTAAATTTGTTTTTGAATTAATTCACTTGTGATGTTCATGGTGTGATTTACCTAAATCTTGAGTTAGTCATTGACCATGCGTATACAACTCATGTGCTTTGATATAAGTGAAGGCTTATGCTCTAAAGATTATTGAACCTATAGTTGGTATGTTGGGTACATGACTTGTGTATGGCATGACTTTACTAGCAACAGTAAAATTCATAGCTCAATTAAAAAGTTAATGATATCCTCTCATTGGCATTGTATGGATTGATAAATATGAAACATGGCCAGAGGCTGCTTGTTCTTGAACGGGCAATTTATCTCAGTCATTTGTTGACAGTGATTATATTAATCATTAAGAAGACACAATGGTGACAATGAGATAAAATATGATTGTATAGATTGAATGGATTTAACTCAATAGAATCAAGGATATCATATGAGGGTAACACACACATGACGAGGTCCTTGGACAAAGCAGTTGGATGAATTGCTTTCGTAAAAAGTATACAGTAAGGAGTTTTCAATCATGGTACTTCTTGTGAACTGACTCTATAATTAAGTAATTGCGAATTATCAGAACGATGCTTCTGGACAAAATTGAAATCACTAAAGCCTAATTGTATATGTCTGATTGGTCCCTCCGCTAGCTCAACAAAAGCTCGATCAGACTGCATTTGAATCAGAAGAAAATTCTATGACTTTGGGAATAATTTAATTAAGTCGGTTTATTCGATGTAGATTTAAATTAGGTGGTCGTGAGAATTGTTCAATTAGAGAATTTAATTAAAGAATTTCATTGAAAAATTAATTTGGAAAATCTAAGTGATTTTTTGGAAAAATTAGTTTTGATCAAGTAAAATTAAATTAATCAAATCAATTAAAATTAAAATTATATTTTTTTATGTTAATTTTCAAGTCAGACAATTGATCCAATAGGTAATTGAACTTAAAAATTGGACCTACGATCATAAATTGAGTTCGAGACCAAAACCCAAAAAATTGATCAAACCGGGCCTAGTATGTCAAACCGGGATGACGGTCCAACCGGTGACTAGGCCGAACCGGTTGGGTCGTAATTGACTCAGATCGAATAGGCAACAGCTGAACTAGCTCGAGGTGCTGTAAGGGTGTTGCACTTGCATCAGCGGACACGGCGGTGTCGATGGCTATGACAGTGACGTCCTAGTGGCCAACGACGGTTGGTTATTGATGGTTGAGCAGTAGAAGAGTTACGTTACTACTTGAATTCTACTAGAAAATTTGATTTTAGATTAATTACTCCAAAAATAATATTGTTTTAATAGTTAAATATTAAATTAAATTTAATCCTTATCTTAATAGTATTTTATTAATTTAATATTAAAGTGATTATCTTAATATTAAATTAAATTTAATGTTTATCTTGTAGATAAACATTCTATTATTTAATAAGATTTAATATTAAATTAATATAATATTTATCAAGATAAATATTAGATTAAATTTAATATTAAAGTGATTAAGTTTAATTATAGTTGAACTCTTAAACTCTCTCTATATAAAGAGAGCTTTGGGTCATTATTTACACACACTTGAATTCAAGAGAAAGTTGTAAAGAGAAAATTCTCTAAAGAGATTATTTCAGAAAATTTCTAGAGATATTTTTCTAATTTACAACTTGACCCAAAATTTTATAGAAATTGTAAAATTATCCCACAGTAATTTTTGTGAAAAATTTTCTGATTTGAAGTAAACCCACACTCGGCAGATGTGAGCTTGAGAATAGCGAAGAAAACTACTCGGTCGAAGCGCTTATCGTAAACAAATAAAAAAGGTACAATTTTGATTAAGTGTTTATTACTTTAGATATCACAACTAAGATCTTGTTTTGGAAAAAATTTAAAACTCTGGTTTTTCCCTAAATTTATTTTCCATTGTGTTTTCCAAACTCGTTTTTCCAAAAACACCCAGTCTATTTCGTACATTTCCACTATTGCGTACACTACCAACGCCACCTTGGCGTCCCACATCTACTGAATTTCCAACACTTTTGGCAGGATGCAAGATACAATATCGGTGTCGGCGTACAACATTCATTCAACCTAAAAAGTAAAATTGTAAATATAGTTATGTATGAATTTTTACGAATTATTACATAATTAATATAGGTTAGAAAGAATAATTAACTAACCTCGGCTTCTGAGCGATCTAACAACAGCCTAATATCTTCTAACTCCTTGGGTAGTCCCACTTAGTTCTGCCCATGGTTCCACCTATTCAAGTGATATGTTAGTCGAGACATATTATAAAAACAATTACTATACAGACTACGTATTTGTTAATAAATGATGTTTACCTCGTCACCAACGGGAACATATATGGACCGGTCACCTTGGGATGTAAAAATAGTAGTCGCCACTAGGCCTACAATTGCAGTAAGAGCAGACAACCACCGATTAGTATCCCACTTAGTATCGTGGCCCGACACATATTTCGGTATAACATGGACAATACGGCAGATCCCCAACTTAGTTTCTCTCATTCATTGAAGTACACTAGATGTAGTAGTCACCTTACGTACACCAAATTTTGAGATCTTTCGGGCATTAAAATGTCACTGATTAACCTCATGATGTATGCTTAGGCATATTGTGCTATAACCTCCTTCGTTCAATCTTCAAGGCCTTTAGGGAGCTCGTTGAAATTATCCTTCAACTAGTTCCTCGATATCCAACCACCTTCGAACTTGTCTGGGACCTTACCTAATAGTGATTGGCAAAGGCCCACTTTGCCCAGAACGATCGCTAATCCCGTGATGACTGGCCCATCCACTGAAAGACCGAGTTGTAATGCTACGTTTTTGAGTGTGATTGTACACTCGCCGCATGGAAGGTGAAAAGTGTGTTTTGGGCCTCCATCTTTCTACCAACACGTTGATTAGTGCCAAATTGAGTTTGCAGCCCTTAAACATGCGAGATGCATGTAAAAATTCAGCCGCTTGCAAGTGGCCACGAATTTCAAAGATCGCAGGCTTTCCCATATTATGACTGAATCATCTGCCTGTTTACATAATAAAAACAATTTAAATTTAAAAAAATAAATTCAACATTATTGAAATTAACAAAATTTAAATTTCTAGTTTACCATTGCTAATTGGGCGGCAGAAATATGCTTGTTGTCGAAGTGGATTAGAGAGGTGGTCATTCGTGAGAAATTGATTTATACGAATAAAAATGAGATAATTAAAAAATATTTTTAAATTAAAATATCGAAAACTTTAAAATGAGAGACTTGAGAGGGTTTGAGAGAGTTGAAAGATGGATGTGAATGAAAAAAATGAAATTTAAGGGGTATTTAGATGGTAAAAAGAAATTAACTGTTGGAAGTATTTATTTATTTTTTATCGTTGGCGCGGCAACGTTCAAAAAGCAGTTGTTTTTTTTTACTGTTGCTCGAAAACATGTCCAGTTGAACGAGCTTTCTGGAAAGCACGTCCAACTAAGCGCGCTTTACATTTAAATCGGCCTATTTCCTTAATTAATTTTAAAACTAGCCTAAAGGCCTAATTAATTAAAATAACGGCCTATAGGACTTATTTTGCGTTTTAATTGAGTATATATTTCTAAAAAAAAAAAACCTAATTTAGCAATTTCTTTTTTATTGCATGTAAATTATAGCAATTTAAAGTTATACTTAAGAAAATAATTCTAATGTAACACAAGTTATAAGCTTCGATTTATCACTATAATAATATGTTAATTGTTGATTATGTATTTTTTAAAAATTAATTTAATGTAAATTCCTTATAAAACATACCAACAAATTTGAAAAAAAAAAGAAAAAGCATGTGTAATACTTAAAAAATGAAATTCCTATATTTATTTAAAATTTTAATTAAACTACTGGAATTTTGAATCATCTTCCTATATTTTATTAAAGTTAACCTGAATCTTGCCTATAAATTTATTTTATTTCATTATGATATTCCCAAACTTAGGAAAATTTACAATGGATGATAGAAAATTCTATTTAAAAATTGTTTTTTTGTCATAGTTGAAAATTAAAATTTTGAGAACCGAGTTGATTTGTGATATTTATTGTAATAATTTTTTCTTAAAAAACCTGTGTTATGTGTGTAGCAGATCCTAGACATTCCCAGCTTTCAATCGAATGATCTCTCCCGTTATTCTTGTATCATCAACTGTTTCAAGTGTGGGAACAAACAATCACGATTCAAACACAAACTAGAAATAATTTATTACTTTTAATAGAAAAGAAAACCTCTCACAATAGAAACCGATAGAATTGTTATTATCAGAAAATAGAATTTAGACTTAGAAAATAAATTCTAACTATTTTCTGGCAGAATAACAATATTAAAAACTTGTATTAACTCTTGAGTCAATAGCTCTACCTGTGTCATCTATTTATAAGGAGAGATGGGAGAATCCTTGTAGAATTAATATAACACAAATAATACTTATGTAATAGAAAAACTAGTCTTCTAGTTTAACTAGAAGAAGGGGGTGACACACCCTAGTTAAATATAATAGGGTTTTCACCCCTTATTGTTGGATATGGAGCCTTAAGTGTAGTATTTTCGTCTATGTACACTCGTATTTTTTCATTTAGATTAGTTTACCCTTTGTAGATTATCCTCAATGGTTTTTGCACGCAAAACAAAATGAAAACAAATATTGGTTTATTGGTTATCTAATGTTTAACTAATATTAAACGCTATTACATGGTCGGATCATCATACCGGAAGATAACTTGTATTAGTAGATGAACCTAAACATGTCCTTAGTCTAATCGAAAATTAGCAAACTGATTGAAATGCTAATATGTTGTCTATCAAGTCAAAATGGGGAGATGCTTTGTCTTAGGCATCAAAGCGAATGACTCCCAGAAGATAGAGACATAGATATGACTGACTAGACCAATAGTATATTAGATATGACCCTAGTAGAATAGATTATGAATCTGTTTATAGATTTATTCACTTGTGATGTTAATAGTGTGACATATCTTAATCCTGAGTGGATAATTGACTACGTATGCGTGACTCATATACTTTGGTGCAAGTAAAAGCTTAAGTTCAAATAGATAAGAAACTAAAAGTTGGTACATTGGGTATACAACTTCTATAGTATGTAGCATAATTGATAATAGTGAAATTTATAACCCAAGACATGAGTAAATAATACCCTCACATTGATATTACATGATAGATGAAAAGTAAACGTGATCACGAGTCATTTGTCTTTTTTATGAATGACTTAATTACTATACGATAGCAATTGACTTTTCATGAAGGAAGATGTAATGGTTACCACGAGATAAAATATGATCATATTGGGAGAACAGATTTATCCCAAAGAGATTAAGGATATCCTATGAGGGTAACACACTTATGATAAGGACATTGGATGAGTAATGATCAAGTAGCTTTCATAATGGTATGTAATTGGGGAGAGCTTAATCACGATAATATAGTGGTATGACTTCGTGACTAAATGAGTTTATAATTAATAGGTGAAAGGCTAGAACTTAATTATAAATCATTTGAGCCCTAATCACATATGTCTAATCGGTCCCTCTGTTAGCTTATTGAAACCATAAATGAATTGCATAAAGAATCAAATGAATAGAAATGAATGGAAATGATAAAGTTAGAGAAATAAGTTCCATTTAGAAATGAATGTGGTTTCTCACAAAGTAAGGAAATGACCTAAGAATTAATTTAAGTTTTTTGAATTATTATTTAATCAATTAATTGAAATTCGAAAATTGAATTAGATTAATTGGTCATTGTGAATCTGGTGAAGATAAAAATTAAATATATTTTCTCATAAATTCTTTTATGGTAAAGTTATTGTGACTCTAACAGAACTGAGATTGTGATGAGAAAATTATTTAATTGGAAAATTAACTAATTTAAATTAATTTAATAAATAATATTGAAAATATTTTAGGAAATAAAAAAACATTTATTAGGTTTTATTAAATTATAAAGTATCGGATTAAAAGTCTAGGAAGCACATATGAGGGGCGGCAACCCTAGTTTATTTAGCTACTGTTTGCTGCCCCTCTTTCCTAGTTGAACTAGGGAACTAGTTTTTCTATCATATAAGTATTATTTGTAAACCACTAGTTCAACCAGAATTCTTCTATCTCTTTGTAGCACCCCAATTTTCTTAAGTTTGAATTGTTAAATCATGTCAAGTAATTTGATGTTGTTCAATGGTAAAGCCTTAGCTTACCCAGAGGTCCCGTGTTCGAATCTTGTTGTGCCAAAGCTAAATTTATTTTTGTTATCCTCTTGTTGTGCTGCCCTTAATAGAAAAATGTTGGTGGAATTTGGACTTTTAGTATTTGGATAGGATATTAGTTGATCGGATTTAGTAGTGGGTGGAATTATAAAGTTGTCTTGACTTTAGAATTGAGATTGGGATAAAAAATTATTTAATTGTAAAACTAATTTATTTAAATTAATAAATAGTATTTATTTTGAGAAATAGAAAAACTTGTATTTGATTTTATTAAATTATAAAGTCCTGATTAAAAGTCTAGGAATCACATATGAGGGGTGACAACTCTAGTTTATTTGTATTCTACTAATTCAACCAAGATTCTTATATATCTCCCTATAAATAGATGACACTAGTAAGACTAAATATATGTATACAAGAAGTTACACACAACTTTGAAATATTGTTATTCTACTAAAAATAATGATAATTTATTTTCCAAGTATAAATCCTATTTTTTGGGAATAACAATTCTATCGGTTTCTATAGAGAGAGATTTATTTTGCTACTGAAATTAAGAAAATTATTTTTGGTTCTATGTTTGATTTGTAATTGTTCGAATCCACACTCAAAGCAATTTGTAGTACGAGAATAGCAGAGAAGGTTGTTCGACTGAAAGCCGAGAATATCTAGGATCTGCCACACACAAAGCGTATGCACTTTTCGGGAAAAGTTTATTGTTATAAATATCACAAATCAGCTCGATTTTTAAAATTTTAAATTTCCATTGTGATAGAAAATCATTTTCAAAATCGGATTTTTTCCAACAATTTGTATTAGAGTCAAAATGTGCTTTGTTTATAGTATGGACCGATGTCGAAATTTTCTTTATTCTTCATGTTTGGTTAATTTTTAAGATGTGACATTCTTATAATTATTGGCATGTTTTGGGTTATGTATGTGAATGAATGTATTATATTTTTTTTACTATTTATATGATAAAATATTTTTCCAAAGTTGTGATTCCTAGAAATTAAAGTGGTTGTAATTATTTTTAAAATATTTTTAATATTTTTGGGATATGTAATTAGAATGTGGACTATCATCTCCATATAGATTTTATTAATTTATTTTTTTAGAATAATTCATGTGAGCCGAAAACGGACATAAGTTTTTTGTAACCGAATTTTTTTGGCAAATCTTGGAGAATCAAGACGCATCAGGTACTGATTGAGATGATGCAAACCTGACCCAGTCAACTGGAAAAACATTCATTCATTAATATCTTTGTATTAAAAAAATATTAAAACCATTTGCAACAAACAATATGCTTTAAGATGATGCATGAGTCTTACATAAAACCTTGAAAAACATTTGTATGCTGTTGAAACAATAATTCCTACACCCATTGAATTAGGTCACCTTAGGGCAATCTTAACCAACTAGTAAAAACATGGATTTCCATCCAATTAATATGTGAACCTAATCTCTTAGGTATTCAAACATATTAATAATTGCTTCACATGTGGTACAATCATCTTAGTGAATATTTGTTGAAAAAATTATAAAAATGATCCAATTTGTCCACGTGTTTTTATAAAAATATCTGTATTAGATTTTGTGATAATTGCTATTTATGTTGAAGATTTAAATATTATTGGAACTCCCAAAGAACCTTAAAACATAGTAAATTGTTTAAAGAAAGAATTTGAGATGAAAGATCTTGAAAAAAGAAAGTTCTATTTTGGACTACAGATCGAACATTTAAAGGATGGAGTTCATGACCATCAGTCAACTTATACATAAAAAATATTAAAGAATTTTATGTGGATAAAACACATCCTTTGAGTACTTTGATGGTTGTAAGATCACTAGATGTGAATAAAGACTCATTTCGTCCTTACAAACATAATGGAGATTTTCTTGGTCTTGAAGTATCATATCTAACTGTCACAGGGGCATTGATGTATATTGTAAACAACACATGACTTGATATAACATTTGTTGTAAGCTTGCTAGCAAGATTTAGTTCTTCTCCAACATATAGACATTGGAATAGAATTAATCATTTGTTTAGATATCTTAGAGGAAATGTTGGTGTGGGGTTTTTTTATTTAGGTGATTCAAAATCTATATTAGTTGGCTATGCTAATGCTGGATCACATCCACATAAAATTTTATCTCAAATGAGATATTTATTTACATATAGAGGTACTGTCATATGATGCTGTTCAACAAAACAGACATTAGTTCCTAGCTCTTCAAATCATGCAAAAATAATTACAATGCAAACCGAGAGTATGTTTGGCTAGGGTTCTTGACCTAACATATCCAAAAAAAAAATATGTGATTTTCCTCTATAGGAAAAATATGCAAACTATCTTATAGAAGATAATGCAACATGTATAGCTCAATTAAAGGGTGGTTACATTAAAGGTGGTGAAATGAAACATGTTTCACGAAAATTATTCTTCACCCATGATCTGGAGAAGAAATGTGAGGTAGAAGTTCAATAAATTTGTTCTAGTGATAATTTGGCATATCTTTATCCTGAAGCATTGCCGACCACAACGTTTGAAAGACTAGTATGCAATATTGGAATGTGTCAGCTCAAAGATGTAATATCCCGAATTAGGGCCTAATCGGAATAGTAGTTTCGTGACCATAAATCCGAGATAGAAATAATTATTTTATAATTATTTTGAGGTTTATGATATGATTGCATGATTGTGTGAAAATTTCGTGATGAAATTCTATGCCTAAAGTGCTTAAATTGAAAGTAGGGACTAAATCGAATAAGTTGCAAAACTTGTATTCTAGAAGTTTTTAGTATGAAATTGTTTTGGAATATTAATGAGGAGGTCTTAAATAGAAATTTGACCAATTTTAAGTTCATGGACAAAATTAGGACATGGAAGGAATTTTTGGAAAGTTTAGTAGTAAGGGTATTTTGGTCATTTAGTTATTAAAATGAATTAAAAACAAAATTAAAAGCCAATTTTTGTCCATCTTCTTCATTAGGCCGAAATTTCAAGGGTTCTCCATAGCTAGGGTTTGTTTCAAGCTTCCAAGCTCCATAGTAAGTGATTCCAAGCCCCGTTTTTAATGATTTTTACGTTTTTGAGATCCCTAACTCGATAAAGCTTATGTTAGCAATAATTTAACCTAGGGTTTATATTTGGAAAAATACCCATAGGTGAAATTTGTGTATTTTGATGTCTTATGATAGAATATGAAGTTTTAAATTATGTTAGACAACTTGTACTACTCGATTTTAAGCAAAACGAGTAAAAGGGCTTAATCGGTAAAAATACCTAATAGTCACAAGTACATGTTAGAGTGAGAATTTGATGTTTCCATAGAAGAGAAAAGTGATCAGCATGTTGTAAAACATAAGAATAAGGAATAAAGTTTAATCCAGAGCCCGGGGCAAAAATGTAAATATGCAAAAGTTTAGGGGTAAAATTGTAATTTTGCCAAAATTTGAGTTAAGGATTAATTTGATAATGTGAGTATTAAATAAGCTAAATGTGTTATTTTAGATCAAGAAAGACGTGGAATCGACCTCAATCGAGGAAAAGAAAAGATTGTGGACTAAATTGCAAAATCTTTGTATTTTGGTACCAAGGTAAGTTCATGTGTAAATAATGTAGCATAATTGTTATTTTTAAGTTATTGATATTAATTATGTGTTATGCTGAATTTCATTATGAAATGTATGCTTTGTGGTTAATTTCAAATAATATGTAAATTATGTGAGCTACTTGTTAAATATAATTGTTACCGAGTATTGATTTCGACATTCTACGGAAGACGGCAAGGATAAGTGTTCGAGAAAAATACCGTTTGAACCTTAGGAATAGATTAGGATACAAGTGACATGTCACTAGGATGATTCAGCATCCGAACTCGTTGAGTTGAGTATGGATGCGAATGTCCGAACTCGTTGAGTTGAGTCCGAGTTCGTGAGATGTAACTAGGCATCCGAACTCGTTGAGTTGAGTCCGAGTTCACTTATGGATGCGAACGCCTGAGCTCGTTGAGTTGAGTCCGAGTTCACTTATGGGCGGGTTACATGATTGCTTGATTGCATATACGGCACTTAGTGCAAGTTATCCATGTATCCGAATTATATTCCGATGTGTTCAACGGGTAAAGTTCTACTCAATGGAGGAATATTCGAGATGTAAAGAGAAGTATTGGTGAGTGATGTGAAATGGTTATTTTGGACGGTATGTATTTAACCCTCGGGTTGAGTATTGATACAACCACTATAAGGTAATAAGATGATGAAAATGATCGAAATGTGATATGTGTTTTAGTGAAGTATGCTAATGTTGATTGGTATAACTGTTTGTTATGTTACTTATTATTTGCATATGAACTTACTAAGCATTTATGCTTACTCCCTCCTTCTTACTCATTGTAGTTTTTGACAAGCCAACTCAGAGTCGGGATAGGTCAAGGCTCACCACACTATCCAGGAAAACTTTTGGTAAATGGCTTGTAAATTTAAGTATGGCATGTATAGCAATATACCTATTTTGTGTAAATGATCTTATGGTATGGTTGTAGAATGGTTGAGGAACTGCTTGATAATGATAAATTATGAAAATGGTTAGTGTAGATTATGTTTGATGTTAAGGAAAACTATTAAGATACTTAGTGCATAAAAACTCATAAAAAGGATGAAATTTGCCATAAACAGAATACTGCAGCAACACTAACGCTAGTTTAAAAATTTACTAAAAATCATAGAAATTGAATTTGGTGATGGATTACATATCAAATTGAAGCTTATTATGTCTAGTTTCACATGAAATAAATGAAACAGGTAAAGGAATTATATGTTAGAAGATATTTGAATTTTAGTTAAACAGGGTCATAACAGTTTTTGAATCCCCTGTTCCAACTTTAGAAATTCATCATAAACTATAAAGATATAATTAGGTGGTATACTTTATATCCTCAGAATTCTTATTGAGTCTAGTTTTAGTAGAAACAAATCTCATATTCATATGAATTTTTTACAGAGAGAAATGTGGTTCGTAGTAAACAGAGGTCAGACCAGTCGAGTCCTGAAACAGGGGTAACTTTAACTAATAAACTGTACTAATTGGCCCAACCAAAAATTCTAGAAAAAAATTAATAGATAGGTACATGAGTCTAGTTTCAGAGAAAATTTATAGATCTTGGTTTCGAGTTTCGTAACTCGAGATATGATTTTTCTTGTGACTGTGACGCAAGTAGCTTAAAAGCTGTGAATGTAGAAACAATAATCCAAAGTTCTAAAAATGTTAAACTAAGCTTAGTAACACCTCATACTCGACTCTGGCGATGGTCTCGGGCGTGGGGGCGTTACAAAAGATGTATTATGATGTTGCCGTAATCTAAAACATGTTGTACTCTTTTCCTTTAACCAATATTTTGTCGCACTGAGTTTTCTTGTTAAAGGTTTTTAATAAGACAACTTGTAACAGAAGGTTGTGTTGTAACACCCCTTACCCGTATTCAATGCCAGAATAGGGTCTAAGGCATTATTGGACTTACCACACAAACAATCATACAATTCCGAGCCATAAATTTTTGTCCAAATTAAAACCATTTGCAATTAATCATAAAGTCCCTAATACGAGCCTACGAGGCCCTAAACAATCTCTGGGAGTGGTCCGGGACTAAATCGAGAACTTTAGGAATTTTTACAAAACTTAGAATTTTTTTTCACTAAATAGGGGTTGCACGCCTGTGTGATCAGACCGTGTGGTCACACACACCCATGTTTCGACACCGTGTAACTCTCTAACTTGTAACTCATGAACAAATTGGGATCACACGGCCAACTCACACGCCTGTGTGCTAGATCATGTAGAAAATTAATTTTCATAAAATAGGTGCAGACTTCATATGGCCAGGGCACACGTCCGTGTTCGAGGCCGTGCCGTCCACACAACTGAGACACACGCCCGTGTCTCTACCTGTGTGCCCAATTTTGAGCATTTTGTTTCTCAAAATTAAGGTACAGGGGACACACGGCCAAAACACATGCCCATGGGATAGACACACGCCCATGTGGACAAAATAAAGGCTATTTACCAAGCCATTTTCCACCCTTATTCACACATACATATACATCAATTCAATGGCACAAAACAAAATATACTAAGGGAACCAAAACACCTACAATTATGACCAACACATGCCAATACAATAGCAACATCTATCATACTTACAATATTTATTATGCTCTAAATCAATCATGCAAATTTCACATTCATTAAGCCTCAATTTACTGCTTTCAAGACACCTAATTGTGCACAAATTTATCATCTCCTCAATATATCATATTTCCAAACATTTCACATTCATGCTATAAATCACATTCCATCATCCATGGTACGTGATATTCGCGATAGGTTTTAAATATTTATAATTAATCGTTCTTGAAACTAACTATTATCAAGATGAAGGCAAGTGTACCTATCGAACAGTAGTATAGCTTTAGCAAGACCGGATTGTCGAACCCAAAGGAACCAAGAGTACTAGTAATTACCTTCTTTTTATTATCTATCCTAAAAATTAAGGGATTTGTTTATCTAAACTAATTAACTAAACTAAGAGTGCACAAAGAGAAATTGGGGAAAAGCTTTTGGGAAAATTTGATTAATTAAGACAATACCCAAGGAAAAATCCACCTAGACTTCACTTGTTATTTGACTCTGAACCAGACGGTTTATTCATTTGACTTGATCCGTAGAAATCCCTAAGTTATATTATTATCTCTCTCGAGACTAATAACGTCTAACCCTAGGTTGATTAATTGAAATCTCTTTCTAATTAACACCTAGTGTTGCATTAACTTGATCTATGGATCCCCTTATTAGGTTTCACCCTAATCCGAAAAAATCTTATCACCCTATCTCTAGGTGTGCAATCAACTCCGCTTAATTATGAAAATTTACTCTTAGACAGGGTCTATTCCTCCTCTGAATAAGAGCATTAACTTGAATCAATATCCTGGAATATCAAAACAAGAATTAAAAACATATAATTAAGAACAAGTCAAATATTTATCATACAATTCAGATAATAATAATAAGATCCATCTTAGGTTTCATTCCCCTTAGGTATTTAGGGGGTTTAGTTCATACTTATGAAAGAAAACATTTCAAAAGCATAAAGATAACAAAACATAAGAAAACCCAAAACTCCTGAAGGAACTTAAAGGGAGATCTTCAGTCTTGATGATGAATCCCGCTTCTAAGATGGATCAATTGGCTTTCCTTGAGTAATTCCCTACTTCCTACTCCGCATCCCCCTCCTAAGTGCCTCCTTAGGTGTTTAAATAGGCTTTAGAATGCCTAAGAGCCCTCAAAATTGGCCTTTTCCGAATAGGGTTATACTTGGGCTCGACAGGGACATTCCCGTGTGCGATTACTCCAGCCCATGGTCAAGGCTGTTGAATAGGCACGGGCTTGTAGTCTACCCGTGTAAGTCGTGCTTCGATCCTGGCAAAGAGACACGGCCGTGTGACACGGCCGTGTGAGGAAGTCCAGGCCGTGTTAATTCCTCGTGTTAATTCCTCATGTGTTAATTCCTAAGTATAAAACATGAAATTAAAGAATTTGGAGCATTGAATTTGCCAAATATAAGGAGAAACCATCCATAAATGTGCTAAGCATGGGATAAAAACATGTATAAATTACGATTTATCAAATACCCCCACACTTAAGCGTTTGCTTTTCCTCAATCAAAATAAATTCTTCTCAATTTATAATCCCTATCAATAATATCTTAAAATAATCCATAAGTATTCATACATTGAAAATTCAACTAAAAGTACATCAAAGTTTCAAACATTCCAAGTTGAACATTTTATCACTAAAACATAGGTGTCTTCCTTTATCTAAGTGATTACTTTTGATCAAAATATCACAGAATTTTAACATCCTCACTAAAGATTCACTCAAATCACTTGAGGTGTTTAAGGACATCAAATAAAGCACTCATTAGTTAGTATGAAAAATTATTACCATAGGCTTGCATGAAAATCAAATCTCCACCACTAGATATTGAGATGATACATCAATCAAAAAGGTCTTTAGAGGGTTGTAACGTGGCTTTGGTTAGGGGGTGTGGTCACAAGATGAAAGAAAAGGTTAGAATCGAGATTGAATTGAAGAAATCACCTAACTAGAAAAATAACTAATTATCAACTGAATACAAGTGAGCTTCTTCTTAGAATATGGAATTAACACTCAAGCTCAAGAATGACGAATTACTACTAATATGTATGTAAGTATATATATGTATATATTAGAACAAGTCAAATAACATAGAACTTAATTTTTGCAACTAAGAATAAAACATAGCTAAGCAATTAATTCAAATCAAATCTCGACAAAAATAGGGATCAAATTAGGGGATTTCAACAATAATGGGTTATAGGTTAATATTAAGGGTAAATCAATTAGTGGCTTGTCAGGCTCAAAGGGGTTTACTAAGGGTTAATTATGAAGGTAGGCTTTTGTGGAGTGAGTGGGTTAAACTTAAGTGCCTTTATCATCTTAACATATCAAATCTAATGGTGTGGTCTTGACATGCATAATCAAGCAAGTTCTAGAATAACAAATCAATACTGACGCACTCATAATAAAAGTGAGCATGAAAGAAATAAAATATGCTTTAAATGCTCAAGATCTTACAAAAATTATGGCTTTTTGATGTTTAAACTTGTGAATTTCAACTCATGATAATACGTAAACTTAGGGAAACAACCTAAAAGTTTATAATTCTTCCAAAATCAACTTATCATGCTTGATTCCCCAATGTCTTAAAGTTTAAACAATCAATGGATAAATGCCTATATTTTAATTCAAGACATATCAATAAAAATCATAAATTAATTAAAATTCATTCTAATAGTGATATGAATGATTCACGAGAGAATAAGACAAAATTTAGGGATTTCTAATGTGATATGAAAGACCCCCACACTTAAGATGTACATTGCCCTCAATGTATAAAGATAGATTTATTGAAAAATATAGATAAATAATCATAAGATAGGGAGAGAAGTGAAACTTCCTGAATGATGAATAAACTCCTTGATTTGAAGTTATGGAGAATAATCGGCCAAGGTAATGATGAGAGTGGAGGAGGATACTCTGGTGGTGGTAGAGGTTCATTAGTCCATAAGTCCTTTGCCATTGGAGTTTTTTAGTTTCTATTTGATGATGAGCTTTGGAGCTCTTTATGACTGTGATAAAATCAGGAACTCTTTAGGAAATATAATGGAGCATAATTACTCGTAATGAAATAGCCGAAAATAAAAATTGTAAAAACTCAAGATAAAATAGTATTAAAAGGAAATAAAAAGTAATTTCAAAATATAAAGATAAAAATAAAATAAATAATAGGTGTTTATAGAGAAATTGAGGCACACGGCCGTGGGGCACGCCCGTGTGCCTTCATTTCAGCCCGTGCATTTCATGGTCTTTGAAATTGGGCGCATTGGTGTACACGGCCATGTTACATGGCCGTGTCAATCTCCGTTTGCTTCTCCCACGCCCGTGTATGCAGGCACATGCCCGTGTTATTTTGACAGGCTCGACTACGGTCGGTGGCCACGGTCGTGTCGCTCGCCCGTGTTAGTTTGGCAGGATTGCCCACGGCCATGTCGCACGGTCGTGGAAACTTTATCAGATCCCATGTTGGGGAAATATTTTTGCTCTATTTTCACACGGCGGTGTTGCATCCCGTGGTATGTGCATGGCCTACGGCACGCCCGTGTGCCTGGCCGCGTGGTTTTGAATATCCTGTGTTCAGTGACTCAGTTAGTGAATTAAATGTTAAAGACTAAAATTTAAAGAAGTTAACACCGTTAGTGTTCGGGGTGCCTCCCGAGAAGCTCTTGTTTATAGTCTATGCTCGACTCTACCTCTCTGGTGTGTGATCATGGTGGCTCGAGGAGTTTACACTCCTCATCCCTACTATCAACTTTATCAATATACGGTTTAAGACGAGTATTGTTTACCTTAAAAATTCCAAATTTGGGGTGAATTACCTCGACTGTACCATATGGGAAAATACTGAGTACCGTGAGAGGAATTTCTTCATTAGGTCCAGAAGTGGTAATGCAAAGATCTGCTGCATCTAGTAGTACTTTGTCTCCAACCTTAAGTTGATTTGGTGATGTATTGAGCTCGTCCTGGCTCAGTTTCGATTTATTGAGTGTTCTCGATTTCTGTGCCCACCATTCATCTAGTTCCTCAATTTGTAGCCTTCGTTCTTCATAGATAGGTCTTTTGTTGTTGCTTGAACATCGCTCGTGTAGGTTCTTCGAACTTATTTCCTGCAAAGTAGGTTGCACCACATGGTCAGTTTTAGTAGAATGATTTATACAACCACTTTCAATTTTCGATGTGTTACTCGAATTACGAGCTTGAAGGGTGATTGTTTTGTCTCCCACACAAAGTGTGAGTTCACCTGTGCCAACATCAATTATTGTTCTAGCGGTTGCTAAGAAGGGCCTCCCTAAAATTAAAGGAACATTACTATCCTCTTCTATGTCTAGAATAATGAAATCAACTGAGAATATAAATTTTTCAATTTTAATGAGTACATCTTCAATAATCCCCCTAGGAAATCTGATTGTTTTATCGGCTAATTTAATACTCATCCTAGTTTGTTTGGGTTTCCCAAGACCTAGTTGTTTAAACATTTTGTAAGGCATGACATTGATACTAGCCCCTAAATCAGCCAAAGCATTATTAGGCTACCAATTAAACAGGGAATCGTAAAACTCCCTGGATCTTTTAATTTGTTGGCCAGCTTATTCTGTAGTATGGCTGAGAAAATAGCATTTAATTCCATATGCGACGCCTCATACAACTTTCGCTTATTTGTTAAAAGCTCCTTTAAAAATTTGACTGCGTTTGGCATCTGCGAAAGAGCTTCAATAAATGGTAAGTTAATATGTAACTTCTTTAATAATTTAAGGAATTTTCCCGAATTATTCTTCTGTGCGGTCTTTCCTTGTCGCGTTTGGGTATGGAACACTAGGTTTGTACTTTTTACTTACTGGTTTCTAGTCATTGTGGTCCACCTCACCCTTACCTTTACTTACCACAGTTTCTTGCCTCTGTTCTGGTTCAGTTGCAACTAACCCTTCCTCATCTTGAATGGTAATTGCATTGATTTGCTCCCTTGGGTTAGATCCAATTTTACTCGGTAGGCTACCTTATGGTCATTCAGATATCAATTTAGCGAGCTGACCTATCTGAGTTTCGAGCCCTTGGATCGATGCTTGTTGATTTTTAAGTGCTGTCTCAGTATTCTGAAAACGAGTTTCTGACACCGAGATAAATTTTGTTAGCATCTCCTCAAGGTTCGACTTTTTCTCTTCTTGGTAGGGTGGTTGTTGGAAACCTGGAGGTAGTGGTGGTCGCTGATTTCCTTAGCCTCCCCATGAGAAATTTGGGTGGTTCCTCCAACCTGCATTGTAAGTATTACTATAAAAATTATTTTGAAATTGAGGATTATTACCCATGTAATTTAACTGCTTGTTCTCCATGTTGTGGCCATAGGGTAGGTAATCTAGATTGTTCGATCCACCTCCACTTGCTTCGCACTGCATTACTGGGTGAACCTGTGAAGAACTAAGAAAACCGTCAATTTTCTTATTCAAGAGTTCTACTTGATTAGAGAGCATGGTGACCGAATCGACGTTATAAATGCCGGCTGCTTTTGTTGGCTTTGTCCTCATGACTTGCCACTGATAATTATTCAGTGATATCCCTTCTATAAATTCATAAGCATCTTCAGGTGTTTTATTATTGATAGTCCCACCAGCGGCTGCGTCAACCATTTGTCGAGTCGAAGGATTCAGGCCATTATGAAACGTTTGAACCTGTAGCCAGAATGGTAACCCATGGTTCTCAAGAGGTCCTTGTATCTCTCCCATGCATCGTAGAGTGTTTCTAAATCTATCTGCACAAAAGAAGAGATATCATTACGTAATTTAGCTGTTTTAGTCGGTGAAAAATATTTTAATAAAAGCTTTTCAGTCATTTGTTCCCAAGTAGTGATTGACCCTCGTGGTAACGAATTCAACCACTGTTTAGCTTTGTTTCTCAATGAAAAAGGGAATAACCGAAGGTGAATGGCGTCATCAGAAACACCATTAATTTTAAATGTATCACATAGTTCCAAAAAGTTTGCCAAGTGAGCGTTGGGATCTTCGTCCGACAAACCATCAAACTGAACAAATTGTTGTATCATTTGAATTGTGTTAGGTTTTAGTTCAAAAGTATTTGCAGCTACAACAGATCTCACTATGCTTGATTCAGTTCCTGTTAAACAAGGTTTAGCATAATCATACATATTGCATGGAGCAGGATTCTGATTAGCAGCAATCGTAGGAGGTAGCAGATTTTCTTGGTTTTCAGCCATCTCCTCGGTTATGGTTGAAGTATCGTCCTCTTGCTCTTCCTCTGTGTATCGTAAGCTTCACCTTATTTTTCATCAGGTTCTACGAACTGTGCTATCGATCTCACTATCAAACAGTAATGGTCCCGATGGGTTTCTTCTAGTCATACACTATAAAAACCTGCCAGGAACGAATAAAAGAAAAATTAGAAAAGAAAATAAAAATTTAAATTGCAAATAAAGTAGAATGGCTAAAGTAATAAAAATCGAGTGTTCCTAATATCCTAGTTCCCCGGCAACAGCGCCAAAAACTTGGTAGGTGATATTCGCGACAGGTTTTAAATATTTATAATTAATTGTTGTTGAAACCAACTATTATCACGATGAAAGCAAGTGTACCTATCGAATAGTAGTATAGCTTTAGCAAGACCGGATTGTGGAACCCAAAGGAACCAAGAGTATTAGTAATTACCTTCTTTTTATTATCTAGCCTTAAAATTAAGGGATTTGTTTATCTAAACTAATTAACTAAACTAAGAGTGCACAGAGAGAAATTGGGGAAAAGCTTTTGGGAAAATTTGATTGATTAAGACAATACCCAAGGAAAAATCCACCTAGACTTCACTTGTTATTTGACTCTGAATCAGACTATTTAATCATTTGACTTGATCCGTAGAAATCCCTAAGTTATATTATTATCTCTCTCGAGACTAATAACGTCTAACCCTAGGTTGATTAATTGAAATCTCTTTCTAATTAACACCTAGTGTTGCATTAACTCGATCTATGGATCCCCTTATTAGGTTTCACCCTAATTCGGAAAAATCTTATCACCCTATCTCTAGGTGTGCAATCAACTCCGCTTAATTATGAAAAATTTACTCTTAGACAGGGTCTATTCCTCCTCTAAATAAGAGCATTAACTTGAATCAATATCCTGGAATATCAAAACAAGAATTAAGAACACATAATTAAGAACAAGTAAAATATTTATCATACAATTCAGATAATAATAACAAGATCCATCTTAGGTTTCATTCCTCTTAGGTATTTAGGGGGTTTAGTTCATACTTATGAAAGAAAACATTTCAAAAGCATAAAGATAACAAAACATAAGAAATCCCAAAACTGCTGAAAGAACTTGAAGGGAGATCTTTAGTCTTGATGATGAATCTCGCTTCTGAGATGGATCAATCGGCTTTCCTTGAGTAATTTTCTACTTCCTACTCTGCGTCCCCCTCCTAAGTGCCTCCTTAGGTGTTTAAATAGGCTTTAGAATGCCTAAGAGCCCTCAAAATTGGCCTTTTCCTAATAGGGTTATACTTAGGCTCGGTAGGAACACACCCGTGTGCGATTACTCCAGCCTGTAGTCAAGGCTGTTGAATAGGCACGGGCTTGTAGTCTACCCGTGTAAGTTGTGCTTCGATCCTGCCAAAGAGACACGACCGTGTGACACACCCGTGTGAGGAAGTCCAGGCCTTGTTGATTTCCCATGTGGGTCCATTTTCTCCGTTTTCGGCCCGTTTCTCGCTCTTTTTACTCTCCTATGCTCACCTAAGTATAAAACATGAAATTAAAGAATTAGGAGCATCGAATTCACCAAATCTAAGGAGAAACCATTCATAAATGTGCTAAGCCTGGGATAAAAACATGTATAAATTAAGGTTTATCAATCCACCAAGCATACCATGACCATATCGCTAAAGACATTGGCACATATATGAATATACTTAACTTACAACCATGTTAGCCAAAATAGGCCAATTTACACGGCCAAATATCAAATCAAGAATTTGACAAGTACAAGCCAATACATTGGCTAAAATCATAATGACACATATAACAAATGACCAAGTCCCTATACATGCCTTACTTTCAAAATACTAAGATCATCAATGCCCAAAAATGAGATTTTGATAGTGTGATTCGAATCTCCGACGATCTCCGATCCGAGTTAGCTTGGCGACACTATAAAACATGGATAAATAAACGGAGTAAGCTATATAGCTTAGTAAGCTCGTATGTAAGAAATAAGCAACCTTACCATGCATATAACATTTAAATAATATAACATAATTAATTGTAAATTTACCATAACCTCATGATCATAACTCATTCCACCATAAAACTTACCTCATATTCATCGTTTCAAGCATTTAATAAACATGGGCTTTATGTACATACCTGAACTATGTCGAAATGAATTTACACATATTCTCATCTTTGACATACCCGTGCACCACTCGGAATAATCGGATACTCAGGATTTTTGCACACTAAGATCCACATACGTAGCTAATGCTACCTCAATCTCATATCACATAATCGCTCGCTCTCGAGCTATCGACGGGCCTATTCACACAAGCTTTCAGTCAAGACATAGCTACGCAGTGCTACTCACACAAGCTGTCAAGTATCCGCAACATATGCTGGTATACTTAGCCACCTGTAGGACGTACAAGACCAGCACCCAGATCACATAATCACATAACACATAATGACCCTAGTGACATGTCACTTGTATCCTAATCTATTCTTAAGGTTCAACGGGACTTCTCACTTGCTGAATCATTGTCGAACTCATTTGTAGAATTATACTCATTCACATAATCAAACATAAGATTCATGCAATATTATAACATTTAAGTATAATTATTCTAAAGCTTATTTTTAACATACGAACTTACCTCAGTACAAAATGGCTAATAGTTTGATTTTGTCCAAAACCTTGTTCTTTCCCCAGTCTAGGTCAGAACCTCTTCTTTCTTGATCTATAATGTCAAATTTAACTCATTCAATCATCACATTATTCAAATTAATCCCAAAAACACCTTATAGAAAAATTTACATTTTTGCCCCTAACTTTTTAACTTTTTAACATTTTAGTCCCTAGGCTCGTCAAATGATTTTCATTCAATTTCATCAAACCCAAGCCTAGCCAAACCTATTCCTTGCTCATAATAGCCCACATTTTTCATTTATTCACATTTTTACACACATTTTATAACTTTTACAAATAGGTCCATATTTGACATTTTCATCAAAAATTACTTGTTAAATGTTGTTTATCTAACACCCAACATGCATTTTCTACCATTAAACATCAAAATACACAAATATTTAACATGGGTAAAATTTTAGACTTTGATTTTCTTCCAAATTAGTCCTTGAAATAACTAGATTAGGTGAGACAACTTCAAAAACATAAAAAATCATTACAAACGGGACAAAGACGAACTTACAATCGAGTTTGAAAGCTTGGCCAAAACCCTAGATATGGTAACCCTTGGAATTTCAGCTATGGGGGATGAAATTAGAAAGACGAACATATTTTATTTGTTTAATTTTGTCTTTATTAACCAAATGACCAAAATGCCCTTAATGCCAAACTTTCAAATTTCACCTAACCATGTCCATTTTTGTCCAACTTAGAGTATAATGGTCTAATTACCATTTAAGGACCTCCAATTTAAAATTTCATAGCAATTAGACACCTCTAGCTTCTAGAACACGTATTTTGCAATTTAGTCCTATTAGTCAAATTGCACACTCTATCCATAAAATTTCTTAACAAAATTTTCACATAATCATTCAATCATACTGTAGACCTTAAAGAAATAATAAAATTAACATTTCTACTTCAGACTTGTGGTCCCGAAACCCATATTCTGATTTGACCCAAAAATGAGTTGTTACAACTTTCCCCCTTTTAGGGATTTTTATCCTCGAAAATCATACTGAAAAAAAAGGTTTGGGTATTATTTTCCAATAGCTTCTTTGGTTTCCCACGTAGCTTCTTCGATCCCATGTCTTTGTCACCAAACTTTCACTAGGGCTATATTTTTATTTCCCAACTATTTAACTTCCCGGGCTAGGATCTTGATCGGTTCTTCACCATAAGTCATGTCGGGTCGAATCTCATCCTCAGTTGGTGAAATCACATGAGAGGGATCTAATCGATATCGTCGCAACATAGACACATGAAACACATTGTGGATTCTCTCTAATTCCGATGGTAAAGCTAGTCGATAAGCCACTTGTCCTATCCTTTCAATAACCTTATACGGACCAATAAAGCGCAGACTCAACTTACCTTTGCGACCAAATCTAAGAATTTTCTTCCACAAAGACACTTTTAGAAATACTTTATCACCAACTGAAATCCAATTTCCTTTTTTTTTAGATTCACGTATGATTTCTGTCTATCCGAAGCTGCTTTCAAACAATCACGAATTATTTTCACTTTTTTTTTTTGGTTTCTTTAACCAAATCAACCCCGTGAATTTGTCTCCCACTGAGCTCGGTCTAGTACAATAGAGTTTGACACTTACGATGATAGAATACCTTGTATGGTGCGATCTTTATACTCGACTGAAAACTGTTATTCTAAGCAAATCAACCCCGTGAATTTGTCTCCCACTGAGCTCGGTCTAGTACAATAGAGTTTGACACTTGCGACCATAGAATGCCTTGTACGGTGCGATCTTTATACTCAACTGAAAACTGTTATTCTAAGCAAATTCGACTAAAGGTAGATATTTTTCCCAACTACCTTCGAACTGTAATACACAACAACGAAGCATATCTTCGAGTACCTGAATCGTCCTTTCAGTTTGGCCGTCGGTCTGCAGATGAAATGCGGTACTAAAATTCAACTTTGTGCCCAAAGCCTCTTGCAACTTCTTCCAAAATTGAGACGTACACCTCTGATCTCTATCCAAAATAATAGAAATAGGCACTCCATTGAATCTAACAATTTTAGCAATGTACAATTCAACTAGCTTATCAAGTGAATAGTCGGTACGTACCGAAATAAAATGAGTCGATTTCATCAAACTATCAACAACAACCCAAATAGCATCTTTCTTCTTCGAAGTCAGAGGTAATCTAGTTACGAACCCATTTCCACTCGAGAATCATCACAAGCTGAAGTAAACCCGAAGGTACTTGGTGTTTGGCCTTTTTGGTGCTTGGCCTTTACTTATTGACAAATCAAACATCTCTCGTTTCATACCCGACCAAAAATACAATTTCTTCAAATCATTATACATCTTCGTACTTCCTGGATGAACGGACAAACAACCACTATGTGCCTCATGAAGAATTTTCTGAATCAACTCAGTATCTTTCGATACACAAATCCTACTTTGGAACATCAAACAATCATCGGCCCCAATTTAAAAATCTAAATCACTAGTCGATTCGCACTGAACTCTTTTAGCATGAAGTTATATGTCACTTTTCTGAGCTTAGCAAATTTGCTGAAGAAATACCGGCCTAGCTTTCAACTCAGCTAAAATTGAGCCATCATCAGATAAAGTCAGTCGCGTATTCATAGCTCTTAAAGCAAACAAAGATTTCCTACTTAAAGCATCGATGACTACATTCGCCTTTCCCCGATGATAATCGATTACTAACTCATCGTCTTTCAACAACTCAAGCCATCTTCGTTGTCGCAAATTCAAATCTTTCTAAGTCATCAAATACTTCAAACTCTTGTGATCGATAAAGATGTGGCACTTCTCACCGAATAAATGGTGTCACCAAATATTTAAAGCAAACACAATGGCAGCCAATTCCAAGTCATACGCCGAATAATTCCTCTCATGCGGTTTCAACTGTCTCGAGGCATAAGCTATCACTTTGCCCTCAACACACATCCAAGACCGTTCAATGACACGTCACTGAAAATCACAAACTCTTTTCCCGACTCAGGTTGCACTAATACCGATGACTCAGTTAACAATGCTTTCAACCGTTCAAAACTCTTTTGGCATTTCTCCAACCACTCGAACTTAACATTTTTCTATAACAACTTTACCATAGGTGTAGCCATCATCGAGAATCCTTTAACAAAATATCGATAATACCTGGCTAAGCCCAAAAAGCTTCTAACCTCGGATACATTTCTCAGCGGTGTCCAATTAACAACTGCCAGAATCTTAATCGGATTAACTCTTATACCTTCCGCTGAGACAATATGCCCTAAAAATCTGACTTCTCAGAGCCAAAACTCACTTTTGCTGAATTTAGCAAACAATTTCTTATCTCTCAAAGTCTGCAATACAATTCTTAAATGTTCGGCATGCTCAGACTCATCTCGAGAATAAATCAAAATGTCATCAATGAACACAATTACAAACTTTGTCTAAATACGGTCGGAAGATCCGATTCATCAAATCCATAAAAACAAAAGGAACATTAGTTAATCTAAAAGGCATAACAAGAAATTCATAGTGCCCATACCTAGTTCTGAATGTGGTTTTCGGCACATCCGAGTCTTTCACTCTCAGCTAATAATAACCAGATCTCAAATCTATCTTCGAGAATAATGTTGCCCCTTTCAACTGGTCAAACAAATCGCCAATCCTCGGTAACGGATACTTGTTCTTTATTGTAACCTTATTGAGTTGACAATAATCGATACAAAGTCTCATGGATCCATCTTTCTTCTTGACGAATAATACCGGTGCACCCTAGGTAGAAAAACTTGGTCTCGCAAAACCCTTGTCTATCAACTCTTGTAACTGAGACTTTAATTCTTTCAACTCGATTGGAGCCATTCTATGCGAAGCTATCGATATTGGTGCAATCCCCGGTACCAAATCAATAGCAAACTCCACCTCTCTGACCAGTGGTAACCCTGGAAACTCTTTTGGAAACACATCCAGATATTCACAAACTACCGGCATATATTCGATCTTCAATTCAGACACCTTAGTATTTAGTATATACGCGAGAAATGCTTCACAACCCTTTCTTACATACCTCTCAGCCGACATTGACAAAACCACAGCAGGTAATTCACACGACTCATCCAACCTGAAGAGTTTCATTGTTTTGACATTTCAATTCAATATCCTTTTGTCTACAATTTACTACGACATCATGCAGAGTCAACCAATCCATTCCAAGTATCACATCAAAATTATCAAATGGTAAAAGCATTAAGTTAGCCAAAAAACAGTGACCCCAAATCATTAAAGGACAACTCTTGCAAACTTTATCAACTAAAACATGTTTGCCTAAGAGGTTCGACACCTTAATCACAAACTCGGTAGACTCAATAGGCAAATTCTTACTAGATACCAAATTCATGCAAAATAGGAATGAGTCGATTTAGGATCAATTAATGCAACTACATTAGTATCATAAAAAGAAAATGTACTAGTGGTCACGTTAGGGGAGGACGCATCTTCACGAGCACGAATAGCATAAGCTCTCGCAGGTGCTCCAGCTTTTGATCTCACAACTGTGTCTTTGGATACTCCTCTGCTACTGGTCCCATTTCCCGTATTTCTCATTGGCCTCCCTCTAGCAGCAGTGTTACTCGATCTTACATTCTGAAAGTTATCTTTTTCAACTATTTCCAAGCAATCTCGAATAAAATGATCTTGGGAGCCACATTTAAAATAAGCCCGGTTATTCATCCTACATTCACCATAATGTTGTTTACCGTAGTGTTGGCATTCAGGATTATTAGACCCAGCATTACCAACGCTCGCTATGGATGTAGTTTGGGCCTTAGAACCTGAATATTGCTTCCCACGATCTCTGTTGGGATACCCGTCTGAAGCATTGGAGTGAGCATACAAATCTCTTGATTTTTTTAAGAAGATTGAAACGACTTATTCATCAGTCTCTTTCTCAAATCTCTAGCCTCAAACTCAACTTTTCTTTTTTCCTTACTCAACTCTTCAGCTTTGCAAGCTCGTTCGACTAGCACAACAAATTCTTTCAACTCTAAAATCCCAACGAATAGCCTGGTGTCCTCATTCAGCCCATCTTCAAATCTCTTACACATAATAGCCTCTATTGAAACACATTTCTGAGCATACTTACTGAGTCTAACAAACTCTCGCTTGTATTCAGTCACATAAATCTCTGACTGATGTACTTCTTTCTGAATTCCTCTTGGAAGAAATCCCAAGTAACTCTTTTCCTCGGTACCACAGGTATAAGAGTGTTCCACCACTGATATGTTGTATCCCTTAAAAGTGATATAGAGCATTTCAAGCACTCATCCGGGGTGCAAGAAAGCTTATCAAATACCCGGATAGAGTTCTTAAGCCAGAATTCTGCTCTCTCGGGATCATCATCGACATTTGCTCTAAATTCTTCAGCCCTTGTTTCCGGATCTTATCAACTGGAGGCTTATTCAATCTTACCAATTCCACACCTTGGGGAGCTACGGGAATCGATTGGGGTTAGGTGGGGGTGGAGGATGTTAGGCAGCTAAATTTTTCTAAACAAACTCAGCAAACCACTCATTCATCCTTTGGAAGAATGCTTCTCTAGCCTCCCTTCCTTGACTAATCATCGCTAGTTTACTTTCAAATGGCGTGGTCCCTTGAGCGGCAGCCGGTGCATTACTCTCAACGTCATCAGCCACTTCTCGGTCTGGATCCATTTACTATATGAAAACACAGTTTAAATTGTCAAGAATCGTCACACTATCAAAATTTATATATGGTATGTATAGCTAGACTCTTACACACACTACATTAGTCAGAGAATCGATTAAATCAGAGCTCTGATACCACTAAATGTAACACCCCTTACCTTTATTCAATACCGAAACAAGGTTTGAGACGTTACTGGACTTACCACATAAATAATTATACAATTCCGAGTCATAATTTTTTGTCCAAATTAAAACCATTTGCAATTAATCATAAAGTCCTTAATACGAGCCTACAAGGCCTGAAACATGCTTTGGGAGTGGTTCGGGACTAAACCGAGAACTTTAGGAATTTTTACAAAACTTAGAAAATTTTTGCACTAAACAGGGGTCACACGCCCGTGTGGAAATGGGACACGCCCGAGTGGTCAGGCCGTGTGGTCACACACGCCCATGTCCTAACCCTGTGTCACTCTCTAACTTGTAACTCATGAACAAATTGGGATCACACGGCCAAGTCACACGCTCGTGTGCTAGACCGTGTAGAAAATTAATTTTCATAAAATACGTGTAGGCTTCACACGGCCAGGGCACACGCCCGTGTTTGAGGCCGTACCGTCCACACGAATGAGACACACACCCGTGTCTCTACTCGTGTACTCAATTCTGAGCATTCTGTTTCTCAAAATTAAGGTACAGGGGACACACGGCCAAAACACATGCCCATGGGATAGGCCATCACACACGACCTAGACATACACCTGTATGGACAAAATAAAGGCTATTTACCAAGCCATTTGCCACCCTTATTCACATATACATATACACCAATTAAATGGCCCAAAACATAATATACTTAGGTAACCAAAACACCCACAATTATGACCAACATGCCAATACAATAGCAATATCTATCATACTCAAAACATTTATGCCCTAAATCAATCATGCAAATTTCACATTCATTAAGCCTCAACTTACTGCTTTCAAGACACCTAATTGTGCACAAATTTATCATCTCCTCAATATATCACATTTCCAAAAATTTTACATTCATGCTATGAATCACATTCCATCATCCACTAAGCATACCATGACCATATCGCTAAAGACATTGGCACATATATAAATATACTTAGGCTTACAACCATGTTAGCCAAAATAGGCCAATTTACAAGGCCAAATATCAAATCAAGCATTTGACAATTACAAGCCAATACATCGGCTAAAATTATAATGATCATCAATTACAAGCTAAGTCCATATACATGTCTTACTTTCCAAATACTAAGATCATCAATACCCAAAATGAGAGTTTTTCCGCATAAAGTTTTAACGAGGAACATTTTCATTGATGGACATCTAAGGGGGAGTGTTGCTAATCCATTGATAAACGGATGTCCATACAACTCCCATAACCCTCAAGAATTTATGTTATTGTAATCCTAAAAGAATTTATAGGGTGCCCTAATTCTCTTATTTATGTTTTTTTTAACCTATGGTAATTAAGACACTATAAATAAAGGGTATGTATTAGCTTATGATATGCTAAGTAAAAAAATAGAATTCTCTTTTTACTTTTGTGTCTACACTTCTCTTTTGTTACAATAATTCTCTTAGTTTTATAACATAATTCATTTTTATAGTTTTATTTTATTCAAAAGTTTGTTATATAATCAAATATTAAAAAATAGTACTCCATAACTAAATCAAACTAAAAATATTTAAAAATAATAATAAATATTAATTATAATTCAAAATGTAATTAGAAAAACAATCAAAATATAATTTAAAAATACATTAAATTCAAAATGTTTCAAATCGTTGCATGATAAATAACTGTAACATCCCTTACCCGTATTCGACGCTGGAATAGGGTACGAGGTATTGCCGGACTTAAACACAAGTAAACATATAATTTCGATTCATAGATTTTGCATCCAAATTAAAAATTTTCAACAACTAATCATATTGTCCCTAAATCGAGCCTACAAGGCCCAAAACATGCTTTGGAAATGGCTCAGGATTAAAACGAGAACTTTAGAAAAGTTTACAACACTTAGAAAACTTTTTCATGTTTTAAGGGCCACACACCCATGTGGGTAGGCCGTGTGGTCACACACCCCTTTGACCCTAACCCGTGTAACTCTCTATTTGTCACCCCAGAACAAATTGAAGTGACACAGCCAAGACACACACTCGTGTCCCGAGACCGTGTCCTTCACACGACTGCGACACATAGCTGTGTCTCATGCCTGTGTGCTCGATATTGAGCATTCTATTTTGCAACAATTAAGGTGCAGGGGACACATAGCTGAAACACACGCCCATGGGGCTGACTATGTGTAACACACGGCCTAGACACACACTCGTGTATCTACCCATGTGGAAAAAAACAAGGCTATTTACCAAGCCATTTGCCACCCTTATTTGCACAAACACTTACACCAATTCAATGTCACAAAACACATTATATTTAGGCAACCAAAAACATACACAACAATGTCCAACAAAAGCCCAAGTAATATCAACATGTATCATACTCATAAAGTTTATTATGCCATAAATCATTAATGTCAATTTCATCTTCTTTAGTCTTTATTTAACTACTTTTATTTACTTTATTATACACACAAATTTATCATCTCATTAATAGACTACATTACCAAACATTACACAATCATACCATAAATCACATTTCCAAATATTTCACATTCATCAAGCACACTATGATCATATCACCATAGACATTGACACATATATGAATGTACTTAGGCTTACAACATGTTGCCAATATAAGCCAACTTACATGGCCAAATAGCAAAACAAGCCTTTGACGATTACAAGCCATTACATTGGCTAAAATCATATGACGCATATAACAAAATGACCAAGTCCCTATAAAAGAGAACTGACTGAGCTAGAGTGTTCCTGGGTATCATCATGGATTGCATAAAATAACTAGGAATAGATAAGAGAACTGACTGAGCTAGAGTGATCCTCCCTGTAAAAGAGAGTTTTTTGGCTTCCCAACTTTGAAGCTTAGCACGCACTTTTGCCACACAAATTGCAGGGTGCCACTAGTAACCCTTTGGTGAAGGAGAGGAACTCCCAGATAATAACCAAGATTATGCACTCGCTAGAACTCGAGCATAATTCTAATCATATTCATTGAATCCTCATCCACACCTTTAGAAAAGAAAATGTTAGTCTTCCTAGCATTGATTTTATATCCAGAAAGCGTACAAAATCTATCCAAAATATCTTTCAAAGTTCTACAGTGCTTCGAACCAGCCTTACTAAAGAGAACTAAATCATCTGCAAAAAAAAAAAATACAAGATAGATGGCCCATCTCTAGAAAGCTGAATGGGATCCCAATTTCCTTCCAAGATAGTAGTCTGAATAAGATGACCAAGCCACTCCATACAAAGTACAAAAAGATAAGGAGAAAGAGGGCACCCTTGACGGATGCCTCTAACAGGACTGAATTTAGATAATGGGATTCTATTCCACATAACCTACATGGTAGAGTTAGAAATAGAGACCATAATATCATTTATAAGATACTCGAGAATACCTGTCGCTCGGAGAGAAGCTTCAATGAAGTCCCAACTTACTTTATCATAGGCTTTCTCCAAATCAATTTTAATTGCTGTCCATATCCTCTTTTTCTGGCTTCTCATGGAATGAATTACCTCTTGGGCTAAGCTAATGTTCTCGTTGATATTCCTTCCTACAAGAAATCTTGCATGTTCTCGTGCAATTATTTTAGGAAAAATGTGCTTAAAATGATTCACGATTACCTTCATTGTTAACTTGTAGAGGATCAAATAGAGACTTATTGGCTGGAACTGACCAAACATTTCTGAATTTTGAACCTTCGGGATGAGAACAATTCAAGTATTATTCATATCGGGCTCAATAAGGTTTCCATCGAAAATCTTCCTAACCTAATCACAAACCACATCCCCAATGATGCCCCACTACTTTTGGAAAAAAAGGGCATGAAAACCATCACTACCCGGAGCTTTAAGTGGGGCCATGTCAAAGAGTGCCACCTTAATTTCTTCATTTGAGATTTGTAACAGCCCAATTTTGGGCCCAGTCGGAACACTGGTTTTGGGACCACCAATCCAAAGTCAAAGAAAGTATTTTATTATTAATTTTAAGTTATAACATGTTTATATTTGCATGAAAATTTTGGTGAAGTAATTGTAGTGATTTCATGCTTAATTGTGAAAAAAAGACTAAATCGCATAAAGTGCAAAAGTCCTATTTTGATAGCTAAGGGTGTCAAATATCTAGAGAACCTAAATTGGAGGTCTTTAAAGGGCAATTAGACCCTTTAGAATATCATGGCCAGCCATAGGAGACAAAGGTAGTCAAAAGTCAAATTTTGGTGAAATTAGGTGTTGAAATTGAATAAAATAAAACAAATAGCAAAAGTTGTCATTTTTTCATCTCTCTCTTTCTTCTCCCCCGATTTTTCTCCAAGAAAATGGCTAGGGAAGCTTGAAAAATTTTCAGTAACTTAAAGCCTTTGCAAGTAAGTGATTTGAGGGTTTTTCTTGAATATTTTTGTACTTTTGAGGTTCTTGTAGCATGAGCTTTCTAACAAGGAGACTATTTTGCAGAATGGTTGAAAGTATAGGTTTTACCATGAGTGTGTTCATGTTGTTTTCTAAAATTTTATGTAAGAAAATGAGTTATGGTAGTGTAATAAACAACTTTTGTGAAGTAGTCTTCATGAAAACCCTAACTAAGGACCATTTTGCATAAGCTGTAAAATAGGGGAGAAATGTGTGAAATAATGAGAATTTTGGGCTGCTTCTATATAAAAAGTAATCGTCTAGGCTTGACATATAAAGAAATTCGATAAAAATCGATTTTCAAACCTAGGGGTAAAATAGCCATTTTGCAAAAGTATAGGGGCAAAATGGTCATTTTGCCCAATTACAAATTGTTGAGTACCTAGATAAATAAAATGATCAAATTTGTGATTTTTTATCATTATAGATCAAGAAGTACAAAATTAGAGCCTAGACCGGGGGAAAGCAAAACAAGTGGACTAAGCCGAGCTAGTCGTCTACATTTTGTAATCCGAGGTAAGTTGTGAGTAAATAATACAACTACATTGTTAGTATATGTGTTTGAATTGATATAGCATAAATTGCTTGTTTGTGGAAACGGTTATGTATGATGAATATTCAGATAACAGAACTCCCGGATGAACCTTAGGAACAAATCAGATATTCATGCAGATATTCATGCCATGACATTTGGGTCATTTATGTGCTAGTGTAAGACATGTCTGGCACATGCATTGGCCACATTATGAGAGCCAGTGTAAGACCATGTCTGGGATATGGCATCGGCATTGAGACGAGAGCTAGTGTAAGACATGTCTGGGACATGCATCGACCTCGTGACGTAAGCCAGTGTAAGACATGTCTGAGACATGCATTGGCTACGAGATGTGTCAGTGTAACACCTTGTCTGGGACATGGCGTCGGCCTAAATTTTGATAGTCATTGTAAGACCATGTCTGGGACATGGCATCGACTTGATGGATGAGCCTGTGTAAGACCATGTGTGGGACATGGCATCGGCATTATACCCTATGCTTGAGGTTTAATGAATATCCGATAGCATTTCGAACGGTTCAATGATGAGAGTTTCAGTTCAAGTTAAATGAGAAAACTATAACCATGTTGTGAATGGTATAGGCACCTAATTGAAATGTATGAGATGTGAGCTCAATATATGCTATGTGAATTGTATTGGATAGTGATGAGTAAGTTGTGCTTATGCCTACTTTTTTATTATGAGCATGATGATGAATGGTAAAATTGTTGTTATATTAATTTGCATGCAACTTACTAAGCTTTATGCTTACTCCCTCTCCTTTCCATTTTCTTACAGTGCCGCCTACTTAGCTCGAGGATTATCGGACTTCGGAGGCATCGATCACACTATCAATCAAAGTGCTTGGTATAGTTGGTTTTATTATTTTGAATATGGCAAGTATAGGGCTTAGACTTTTGAGTTTTGTGTCAATGTTAATTTGGCCAAATGTGTTGACTTGGGATGAATCTCTTTATTTTGTATAAAGCCTTGGATAATGGCAAATGTTCGTTGTTGATATGCAAATGATGATATTTTCAAGGATGAGTAAATTGCATGAATGAGATAATGCCTTATGTGGCTAATTAGACCTTATATTGTTGTGTGGATTTTTCATATTAGATGTTATGTAGGTTAGTGCAAGTAAGGGTGGCAAAAAGGCTTGGTAAATAGCCTTATATTGTCCACACGAGTAGACACACAGTCATGTGTAGGCCTTGTGTGACACATGGTCAGCCCCATAGGCGTGTTGTTAAGCCATGTGTCCCCTGCACGTAAAATTTGCAAGTCAGTATGCATAGTAGTAAACACACGGGTAGAGACATAGCCGTATGTCTCAGCTGTGTGGAAGACACGGCCTCTGGCCACGGGCGTGTGCCTTGGTCGTGTGCCCTAAATTGGATGCTGACATCAGAAATAAAATGTTAAGTTTTTTTAGACATGAGCTAGGACACGGGCGTGTCATGGCCGTGTGAGGGACACTGGCCATGGATACGGGCGTGTGTCAGGCCGTGTGAAAACCCCTGTAGGTTCGAATTGAAAAATAAATCTACACGGCCATGGGACATAGGCATGTCCCTAGGTACTTAGGTCGTGTGTGCCGTACGGGCCATCAGTATGGCCATGTTATAATGACGACACGAGCATGTTGCCCTTTCATATGAGCGTGTGCCCTATTTCAAGAATCATTTTTATTAAGTCGGTTTAAGGACCCGAGTTGGTTTCAAGTGGTTTCTAATGAATTTTTGAGGCCTCGTAGGCCCGTATTAAGAAGGTTAAACAAAGTTTGAAAAAGTTTTAAATTTGATCAAGTCTTGATGACTCAGAAATGATCGTGTACATGTGTTAAAGTTTAATAATGCCTCGTAAGTCATCTCCCGGGTGGCACAAAGTGGGTGTTACAAGATTGGTTTTCCTAGAAAGTTTATATCCATAAGGTCAAGTTGAGGAAACCTGTTAAGAGGTAAAATACCCAAAGGTGCTGGAGCTTCACTATATAATCTTTGAAAAAACTCATTCGCTTCTCCTTCGATGCCTTCTAGATCATAAATCCAAGTCCTGTCAGAATTTTGGATAGCATAAATGCGGTTGCCTTTCCTCTTTTGTAAAGTTCGAGAATGAAAAAATTTGGTGTTCTTATCCCCCAACTTCAACCAGTCACATCACACCTTTTGCCTGCAAAGAAGTTCTTCATGATGGAGCACATTCTCTAGTTCTCGGTGAAGAGACAAATCCACCTCATTTAAGTGATGGGATCTATACTGATCACTTAGCCTCTGAATGTTAGCAATTCTTTTGATAAGACCCCTTTTACGAGTGGTGATATGACCATAAACTTGCTTATTCCATTTCTTGAGTTTATGCGTGAGCTTACCAAGAGAAATAGAATGTTCAATCCACCCTGCTAAAAATCTAAAAAGTCTTCCCCGATGGAAAGAAATACTCGGATTCAAAACCAAGAGAAGAGACTTATGATCTGACTTAATTTTTGAGAGATGGGTAATCAAACAGTTAGGAAAATTACAGGCCAAAGCCTCACTTCCCAGGGCACGGTCAAGTCTTTCAGACAAAGAGCCCCTACGCCAAGTGAAGGGTGTCCCTCTGGACCCTAAATCATATAACTCAGCAGAGTCAACAAAATCCCCAAACTATGAGCATCTTCTTCCTTTAGTAAGTCCTCCAGATTTCTCAGAGGAAGCAAAGATCGCATTGAAGTCACCAATAGCCATCCATGGAATCTGTCCAGATATAATTGTATTCTTCAAATTATTCCAAAGGAGTTGACGCATTTGCTTGTTGGGACTACCATAGACAAAAGAAATAAAAATAGGATGTGGTGAGGGCATCTGCCAAACTCAAGACAAGATAAATTGCAGATGACTACAAATCACCTCAAGATGAACGGTATCTTTCCATCTTATCCAAATTCCCCCCAGAAAAACCAATCGCCTCCGCCCGATGTAAAAACTGGAATCCTAAGTTAGCAATAATTTTGTCAACCTTGACCACACTTACTCTTGGTTCAAGAAGACTAACAATATCAGGCTTGTAATCCATATTATGTTCCTAAAAAATTCTAGGAAATTTAACATTAGCACAACCCTGAAAATTCCACGAAAATATAGAAAAATTCATTAAAAAACAATTTAAAGTAAACGAAGAAAATCAAACCTAGTTTTCAAGGCCAGTATTACCTCCCAAATTAGAGCCAACTTCATCCGTCTCAACCTTCAAATTTTTACTGAGAATTTGAGGAGATATGAGCTCCACCGTCACCTCCATAGCCTCCGCTAAAGGAATATGCTTGTTCCCAAAATTTTTAAAACGACTCCATCTACCCCATAATACAAATGAGGGCTTGCAATTACTTCGACTACCACCATATTTCCTATTTTTAGAGCCATTTAAAATAGTTCCCGAGGCCAAATACGTAGGCTCCATAGACCGCAAAACTAATTTAACCTGTTGGGCAGAGGAAATATTATTATTATTTTTAAAATTAACTACTAAATGCTCACCAAGATCAAGAGTATTGTCTGAACTGGGGACAATAAAGCCATCAAATTCATCAAACACAGGGTTATAATGTGCTTTAATTTTTTCCAAGTCTTCAATGTCCATATTATTCTGATTTTTTAACATTAAATTGTCATGTCCACCTGCGGCATCAAGAAGGTTATTATTATGTAAGTTTACGAAATTTGAAATTGTTAAAGCAGGGAGAGAGTGATTCGAAATGGGTAATTTAGCCAAATGGTCCCCAGAAATATTGCCCAATCCATCCGAACCCATTGGCCTTTTCCCCAATGATTTTTCCAAATTATCTTTGGGCATTCGGCCCATTCCATCAATCACTACCCAAACCCTCCTTAAAATTAGGCCCATTAAGTAAGCCGAAATGCTCACCATTCCCATGACCGACCTTTTCCAAAGAAACCCCCCAAAAAAATTGTTAACCCTAGCCTTAAGGCTGTTTAGCCTAGCAGCTTCTTTCTTATTCCCATTCTCCCCTAACAATCCTCTAGTAGATGCCCTCCTAATGCCATTAAAATCTTCATCCCCTATCAACGCTATGAATCTTGATCCTAATGGCTGTTGCCTTTGTTTGTCCTTAACCTCTGCCAATAAATCCCTTCTCCCCTGCCTTGAATGTCTCTTTTCCACCAGCATCCATAGCCCAAATTCGGGTTCTTTCTCCGTGCTTCTTGAACTGATGGAGTCACCGTCTGATTTGCCTTCATTTGACACATCAACCTCGGTCGATAGCTTACCACTAGCCACCGTCGAATTTGGATCTGTTTCAACCATTGAACACATACCTTTGATGTGGCCATACTTGCCACAAGTGAAGCAAACGGTCGGAACGGCTTCGTATTCGACTCATTGGATGGCTCTGCCAACTAATACCTATGAAATTAAAGGCTTTTCCAGGTTTATATAAACAGCCAAGCGAGCGAATCTCCCTCTGGTCTGATTATCGGTCTATACATCGAACTTGACCACCTTTCTTATAATGCTTCCAATGGCTTCTATTATTTTGCGTTTGTACAGGTGACCCAGGAGATTCGGCAAACGGATCCAGGCCAGCACCACACTAGGGTAAGATAATGAGGGACTAAAATTTTAGTCCACGGCTAAACTGTTAAATACTATTCTAAACAATCTAGGGACCTTGCGACAAAACTCGGTTATAATCCTCAATAGCCTGAAATTTAACAAAAAAATATTCGTTAGTAGTGTCCATTATATGAATAGATTTTACTGGTTTCCAAAGGGACATAATGCGATTTTCCAAGGCATTGTAGCAAATGTTACGCCCTAATAGTTTAATGATGACCATAAATTCCATTTCTCTGAATAAAAGATTCTTTAAACGATCTGAGAAAGTGATCACCAGAACACCATCAATTGTGGTCATGTTCACATCTCCTTCAAGCAACTCAAGATCATTGTCATTCCCCTCAGCAGGAATAGTTCTATCTGGGTTAGTTCCACAACCCCCCAAAAGTTTGTCCTTCCACGACAAAGACAATGTTGGATCCGGATCTCCACCCATATTGATATTGTCTTCAACTATATCGTCTTTAAATCTCACTTTTTTAGAATTTAGATCACTTTCGGAATGGGAAACACCGTCCCCATTGTTGCCGAAAAGTTGCAAACTCGAGAGCATTTTTATAATTAACTAAAATTTAACTAAAAAAATGTATATCTCCTTCAATTGGTGGTATCATTATTATTTAATTTTTTTTTTGGATTATTATGGTTAAAAAAGAAAAATATGCCATAAATTTATTGTGGTAAGAAAATTAATTTATACATATTTCATTAAATTGATTGAATACTACTTAATTGAACTGAAATGCGTTTAAAAATTTTTACAGTTCACAAATTTTCAATATCTATTACATAATAAAAATTTGTTATTGGGATAGAAAATTAAACAAGTTAAACGAGATGGTTTTGAAAAAATAAATGATCGACTTAGATTGGTCTACCCTAAATTACATTGTCATTGATTTGTTTATATGGGTCAAAATATTATTAAATCTTAAAAAATTAGCAAACGATACAAAATTCATTTTCATTATTTGTTAAAGCGATTAAAATTTTTGCATGAGACTGCCAATATTGGAATGACTTCTTTGATCACAGAAATGGATCACACATCAAATACGATTAATATATTGATAATAAAATTGTTATTTGTTATTCAGATGTCACCTTATAAGCTTGCACGTAATTTTTTATTTAATTGGTATACATTAAATATTACAGTTGAATTTGTGATCAAGGTTAGCTTCCTTACTGCGTACTGAAGGGTCACGTCAACGGTGTGGGCTATTTGCCAGATGAACTTATTATGCCATACTTGGAGGCATCCAGATTCGAATCGGTAGCATTTATCCATATGTTTGATTTGAGGTACAACTTGATCTCCATGTTGGTCGTATGGTGGCACTCGGAGACCCACACCTTTTATTTGTTGTGTGGGGGGAGTGCACCATCACTCTAGAAGATGTTGCACTACAATTAGGGCTTCCCATCGATGGTGTTGCGATCACGAGTACTAGTACATTGTCCAATCTGGAGAACTTTTGTTATGACTTAGTAAGGCACTCGCCCAGTGCTAGTGAGGATAAATTAACGACTTTGAGATTTTCATGGCTAAAGGTGAATTTTGAGTATTTACCGAGTACTGCCACTAAGTGGATTTGATGTGCACCGCTTGAGAATATATAATGCTTATGATAAGGGTGTATATGCAAATAAAAATAAGGTTCACTTGATGTAATTGCCCCTGTTGCGAGATTTATATGATGCCTGTTCGTATAGTTAAGGCTCAGCAATACTAGCTACATTGTATTGCGAGCTCTATCGGACGAAAAAGATACGTGTTGTGGACATAAATGGTTGCCTAATATTGCTACAATCCAGGCGCTTTACATGATATCATTTTTGGCATCAGTTAAGCACCAAATATATGTCTTCCCACTCATGAATAGGTGATAAAATTTAACCATCACCAATAATTTTGCTTTGTTCAATATGGAAATTTGTTCTAACAAGTTTCATTTTTTTATAAATGGAGTACTTCTCTAGGTATCGAGAGGTCATATACGCTTCCCATTTATCGACAGATGATCGAGATACACATTGATACTTTGGTAATTTATTTTCTAATATTTAATACATGTAATTACTTTATTTATATTATTTGAATCGTGTTACTATAACAATGTTATTAATTTTGCAGTTCATCTAGATGTCGTATTCATTACTGAATATCGCACAAGTTATTCAACTATCTATTCACATCCACTCGCACTTGTGGTGCTTTAATGTATCTCTACTAAATTTCCAGATAGTCGAGTGGTATAATAGGGATCAAATACTGGGACAATTCGGGTGCGTCTAACATATTCTAAATCCACCACGGAGTTTGGGAGGTTGTACATAGAATTAACAAAAGGGGGAAACATGACAAGAATTGGACATTGGAGCATGAAGAATATATTATATTGTGGAACAAGTAGATGGGGCATAGACCTCAAATGGATTATGCATTTGATTTGCGGCCCTCAAAGGAGTACATTGTCTAGTTCATGGCATTTGGGAAACCTATTTTATTTGGTGGGCAAATGATGCTAGTCCCTACAGACATGGAAAGGCTAGGGCACCTCTTGCATCGTGTGCCACATCTGTCTCTTACACCCGAGCCAGAGCCTGCACTCGAACCTGATCAGTCTTATTCACATTTTGGGGTAGTTCTTATCATCCAAACTTGGGGGTGATAATAATTTTCCAGGCTCATCAGGCTACGCATATCAGTTAGAGATTCTTGGGTCCAATTCAAATCATTCGGATCTGAGATTATCAATGATATTTGATAGCTTCAATCCGAATACACCCCAGTACTCAACCCTTCTTGAGCAAACTTTCGAGACATACAATTTCCCAAGTATGTTTAACACACCCCAAGGTTTGTAGACAGATGCCCTGAATGATGTTCCAGTTGAGAGTTACAATGATATCCACGAGCACCCTCAACATCTATGTCGACCGCCACAACGGTATACCCCTAGGACGATACCATCCAATCATCAATTTTAGAACTTGTAATTATATTTACTGCATGTAGTTTGTAATTTAATTTTTCAAGTTTGTGTTAATTAAATTATAATAAATGTTTGACTTAATTTAAATTTTCAAGTTTCTATAAAGATTACATTTAAGAACACAACTTTTCTATTAATTTTTTTAACAAACTTTTGATTTTTTTTGAGAAAAATATAAATGCCAAAATATAAATATGAAAATGCCATCATAATCATAATATTTTTATTACAAGCCCGAACATGGAGTACAGTCTAGTCATATTCCAACTGATCACGACAATTGTCCAATATGATAGCCTCGATGCAGAAATTTAGTCTGGGTATGACCAGCTACTCTCCACATACCATAAAGTTTGTCGTAATTTTTCTCCCTTGTGTCCATTCCATTACGGATCCTGATGACTTGTGGGATACCTTTCGAATTCCTACGTAACCTCTTATTTTGGACAAGCTCAAAAGTTAATGGAGGCACTTCCCATGTAAACAAATCACGCAGGACGAGGAACTCGTTTCCCCAAACAAGAAAAATGCGCTCGAGAGTGTACTCCTCATTGATATATTGTTCAGCATTGATCAAGGCACGAGCAAAAGCAACAGTGACATGCACACAAGGTTAATGAAGTGATTGGAACCTCCCGCAATCGCATCGGCTATTTCAGAGATCAACTCCGTAGGACCTAGGTGGGATATCGGGTTGACAGCTGATGGATTCAATAACTCGAAAAGTTTTGAACTATCAAGAATATATTTCTACATTTATCGACCTTAATCTCCGATGGTTCATATCAATTACCTTCCTAACATCTTCGACAAACACATGTCCCGCTTCTATCGGTTGACTTGTTTCAGCCCCATTCTTGGTATCAAAGTTGTCAGCCTATAGAACGTAGCTAAGAAAATAGATGAAATTGGAAGATGTCGTGTTTGCCTTAACACACAGTTAACTGCCTCTGCCAGGTTGGTGGTCATTTGACCATATCAAGCCTCATCATCATAACTTTAAGCCCATTTCCACCTTCACGGATCCCAATCAATTTCAGAAAGGAGTATTCGTTTCACCTTACATGTCACCTTCAAGTCTGATCGTCCTTTGCCTGAAAAGGTGTGGCTCTAGCTCGTACGCTACGCATGTATTAAGAAAAGATAAGCTCCGGTCTCAAATTAATTTATTGAAGTATTAAAAACATTTAAAACATATGTTGAAACTAAATTTTATCCATTTTCACAACTTATCTCCACTAGTTTGAATTCTTGTAGTCTCAGTGGGAGTTAGCCACGATGTGTCGAATGCAAACGGATCTCAACAGAACACTGGAATACCTGATTGCGACAATTATTCACTTCCCTCCATCGGATATGATACAAATATTATTGTTCCTAAGAACATAAGTCCACAAGTTCGTCAGGAAGAATTCCCATGATTCTATGTTCTCATTATCCATGATGACAAACGTTATCGGAAGCAAGTTCTAGTTCCCATTTTGAACAACCGCAATGAGTAGGATATGCATGTAACACCCCTAACCTGTATCCGTTACCGGATTAGGGTTATGAGGCATTACTGTATAAAACAAGTTCAGCACACTCATTCCTCGCCTTTCATACACCAAGAATTAATAAACATTTAAAACTTATCAATTTCAAATATCCACAATTCACTTATTATAAATTCGAATACATGGGTCATAATTCCAATTCAGAAATAATCAAACCTTACTGAACATATATCGCAAATAAGCACATTTTAAAAATTCCAACTAACTCAGTACGAACATATATCAAAACCCAACTGATTATGTTCCATAATTACTAAATTCGAACCAAACTTGTATATATCAAAGACATGTTCACATATTTAATACTTCCAATATTCAGTTCCTTATATCCATCATATTAATGTCATTTTCATAATCAAAATCATATTCCATTATATATCATTACACTTCATACTTCGAATATATGCCAATCTCTATCTCATTAATCGTATATCAAACATATCATTTGATAACTTCTTTACAAGTTCATAATAAAACCAATTGAATCATATTACATGAATTATTATGCAATCACATATGAAACTTAAATACATTATAACATGGCTGAACATACTAATGATGCATATATATACAAGTGCGCAATTCATCCTAAAAATAAAAGCCATACTTAGCACTTAAACACAAATAACACTCTAGCATGAATCAAATTCATATCTATATTAATATACCTAAACTTCATATTTTTATCCTATTAACTAACCCAAAACATACTTAATCATTACCATCATTAACCATTTGAACCCATACCAATACAATCAACCAAAACAATCATAAAACATATTCATTACTTACCACTTAGTAACTAAACCTGTTAAGTTAATATACCATCATCCACCACTCTAATTATACCACATTTCATATTTCCAAAATGAGCTAACTATTAAAACGACTACCAAAACCAAACTCATTAAACATTTTAATTAAAAACATGTAAAACCAAACTTAAGCATAATAAGCAAGTCATTTTTGCATGGCTTTAAATACATACTCATTCAAAATAATTAACTCCAAGACTAGCCTATACATGCCACATAACTGAGTCTCAAGATATTATTTACTGAAATGATAACAGGATAGTGTGATACCGCCTCCATCGACTTCCAACCCGAGAAAATCTCCGAAAATCTATAAACATAAGAAAAAGAAAACACAGAGTAAGCTTTTAAGCTTAGTAAGCTCGTATCTTAATAAACTTAACATAACAAATACTTTCATTACAATACCGTAAACATAATATGCTATCTCATACAACCTTTATAAATTTCATAACATGTTCTCATATCAAATTATCATAATTCAATATTATACTTACTCACTTAACCAAATTTAAATTTCACAAACTTATTCAATTAAATTTTCATACATCAACCCTTTCACACTTTCATATAGCCAAATGAACACATTATGGGAAATAACACATTTAATTATATATCTTTCTCATATGAATCTCGTATGATCATTTACAATCAAATTCACTTTTCATTCATATAGCATCTGACAAATTTCACATATGCAACTTTACAAATCACATCTTATTTATTCATTTATGTTTCATTGGCACATAATCATATTTCATTTCCACATACATCACAATACATTCTTTGCACATATATTTTCCTTATTTTCAAATAGGTAATCAATTATCACGTACCTGATCGCTTTAGCTCGTTTAACGTATTCAACTACCATATCAACAATAAATCTTTTAGGCATAAACTTATAATAATTCACTGGCATAAAGTCTGCTAGGCCTAAGCCTGTATCTCACATCGGCACAAGGCCTGCTAGACTCAAAGTCTAATTTTATACACCAGTAATAAGCCTGCTAGGCATAAGCCCGATTTAATTCACCAGCACAAGGCTTGCTAGGCTCAAAGCCCGAATATCACCATTATAAAGTCGTCTCATAAATAATTCATATAATATAGCATGTATACCTGTTCACTTTGCTTGATTTAATCATTCAATCACAATTTATAATTTCCCTTTGAATCATTCGATATTTCGCACACTAAGTTTCATTCTTAATATTTCGTACACTAAGTGCCATATTTGATTGCCCCGCATACTAAGTGCCACATTTAGTCGATATGTCGTCAGACATTAAAATATTCACATATATACAATTTATACGATATTAAAGCATTAGAAGCATAAATTTAACAATGCTTATTGCATACGAACTTACTTGGCTAAATTGTAGAGATACCAAAGTTCAGGGGTATTTTAGTAATTTTCCCATTTTCCTCGATTTTCCACCCGATATTGATCTAAATTAATATATTGAATTTCATTCAATATATTAATTTAGATAGTAACACACTTCATTTCATATAATTTGGTCTTTTTTTTCATTTTTACAAAATTACCCCTAAAGTTTTACTTTTATTCATTTTAGTCCCTGAGCTCAGAACATGCAAATTAACCATTTTTAACCATAATTAAGCTTAGCCAAATGTTCATGGAATCAAAACAGTCCATAATTCACTTTATGGCAAAATTACAATTTTGCCCCTAATATTTCAACTTTTTTACAATTTAGTCCCTATATCATAAAAATGCAAATTCATGAAAATGAGTAAAATTATACTATAGCCAAATATCACTAGTGTCTCTAGCAGCCCACACATTTCATTTATTTCACATTTTAACCACAAAGTTTTCATATTTATCAATTTAGCCCTTAATTGTCAATTTCACAAAAAATTCACTTAACAAAAAGTGTTTAACTATCAACAAGGACTTATATTATTCCATTAAAATTCAAAGCCCTATTATACTCATCAATGGAAAATATCAAACTATTCAATGGTTTTGCAAAATAGCCCCCTCATTAGATAGATTAAGCAACAACGATCCGGAAAATATAAAAATAATTAAAAACAGGACTAGAAATGCCTACCATGCATTGGCTGAAGGTTGGAAGCTTCTCCCATGGCTTCTCAAGCCTTCATATTCAGCTGGTAAAAAGAGAATGAAAAAGATGACACCTTGATTCTTTTATTTTATTCATTTAATTATTATTTTTAACCAATTTACAATATTAACCTTTATACACTTTATTTATTACACCAAATGTCAAGCCATCATATCCCATTATCTCTTTAATGGGATAATTACCAAATAAGGACTTCCACTTTAAAGTTCTATAGCTATGTAATACCTTTAGCTTATAGAGCACAACTTTTGCACTTTACGCGATTTAGTCCTTTTTGCTTAATTAACTATTGAAACGATAAAATTTTTCAACGAAACTTTAATACCATCTTATTGCCACTACCTAAATATTTATAAAAATATTTACGACTCAGTTTATAGAAACAAGGTCCTGATACCTCATTTTCTAAACCCACTTGACCTTAGGGTCATACCACTTGAACTTAATAAATCGCTTATAAAACAAAAATCACAATATCAAAAACATTTTTAAAATCACAATTAACTCGTAAATATTAAATATAATATTTACAAACCTACAGGTCGGATTTGGTGGCCCCGAAACCACTGTTCCTATTAACCTTAAAAACGGGCTGTTACACTTCATATATTTTACATATAGCTATGTCCCATTAACCTGCACAATCAGTTTGCAATGGGGAAATGCCAGCACGCATGGATCGAATGTCTAGAACAATCGGTGGAAAACTCTTCTTCCTAGTTGTATTTGGTCGTTCAGGCTGTAATAAGGTTGTGTCTCCAACTCAATAATAGTCCCTGGTACGTACTCTCGCATAGCAGCTATCCACCCATATAGCTCATTGTACGATGCATCCTAATCTCTGTAAAAATGTTCCATGACCATTTGTTTAGCTATCCATGCTTTCCAGTATGACACTCAGTATTGGAATATTTTTTGCATTTTGGCAATCAGTATCAAAACATAAATGGTCGACATATCCTTCACCATTGGCATGATGCATGTGCAGATAGTTTTGTAATCAAGTTTGCGCTGATCTTGTGTCATAGTGTTGAAGTGCATGTATGAAGCTCAACAAATTTTTGAATCTCCCACATTTGCAACTTCTGGATAAATGCTACTTATACCCACCAATTGCAACATTCTACTGACCTTCAACACTCCTCAATATACAATGTTGGTTTAGACACAATGACTTTGTAGTCAACCAACAAATTCATGCTATACCGCTTAATGGAAAATACGCACTCCTCATTGGTTGCAAATTTTTAGCCCACAAAAACCTCCTCACGTCCAGAATCTGCGACCAACCAGTGAGTAGTTAGTATATCAGGGTACTCCGGGAACTCGGATGTATGCGCCACATCGAGATCTATGTTCGACATGTGTGCCCTAGGATCATTGCATATCAAAATGTCTCGATTTGGGTTCTCAAATAAAGATGCGTTAACATTTCCATCGTCATTTGCGCCTTCATCATTAATATCATCCAGAGATCTTGTTTAGATCGGGATCACTAAAATCTTCAACCTCGTAATCAGAAGGATCATTATTATCATATCCATCATCACCATCCATATCGGTCTCAATCACCACCGAATGTATTTGTAAATGGGGACTTGGGTTAAGGTTCTTAGATGTAGGTAGAGCATTAAGATAGATGTTGATCCCACATACAGTTGCTCACCTATCAATGAACGTTATCGAAACTACCGTATATGGATCTTGAACTTCATGTTCTTCACTTAGTGGAGTGAAATCTTCAGCTAGCTCCACATCAGCTAACTTAGCAAACAAATGAATCAGATCAATTTGGTGACTCTGATTCCAGCAATAAAGAGCGATCATTGTCTTCACGTCTTCATCGTCTACTCGTTCCATATCGGTGAATCTAATGGGATCTGACGAAACTGGAAATTTGTAGAATAGTTTCAAGATCCTCCTCCTTGATTTTGTCAACTGATGCATTTCTATTAAATCTCATAACTATTTATTGATGACATTCAAATATATATCCAACTATTGTTAGAAAATTACTCCATCGAAATAAACGCATGCGAAAAATTGATTACCCATCTTTAATACTAAATTTGTAAAAACAATTAAATTTCTCAATATACAATTTTAAAAATATTGTAAAAACTAAATAATTAAAACTACAAATCAAAGTAATAAAGAACACAATACCACAAATTCAAACAAATATTAAATTTTTCCCACAAAAAATTATTTACAAATATACCTTCAAACCGAATAAAACTACAAAATCAAACAAATATTTAGTACTAAAAAGAATTAATTACAAAAAATAGTAACAAATAACTACAAAAATCAATTTACCTTCAAATAACAATTTAGGTGTTGCTTCCTCTTCTCCTTAAACAAAAAAAAATAAACAATTAAAAAAATAACAATAAACACTACACTAAAAAAATTAAATAATTAAAAAATATTACCTTTGAAAGGTAAAGAATTTAGAAACCCCAAACTAAACCTTAAAACACTTATCCTCTTTTTTTCCCCTTTCAAACCCTCTTCTTCCTCTTGTATCTTCTCTACCACTAAGTTATTATTTCCTTTTTCTTAAAACCCTCGTCTTTCTCTTCTATTTCTCAACTAAGCTTAGCCCTCTTCTATCTTCTCCTATCTTCTTTTTTTCTTTAAACCGTCTCCTTCCTCTCTTCTATAATCTAATCTCTACTCTCTTTTTTTGAATCAACACACTTTTTTTTTCAACACCCAAAACTATTTATAAACTATAAAGCCCCATTTCTCGTTGAAACCCACAAATGCAAATAATGATGGGTCTAATCGATCGGTGCCTTTGTCAAGAAGGCACCACCAGATCCCTAAAATATTGTACTCGTATCCCATATTTTTCACTCTTATAAAGCAGTGCTGTCTCTACACCACCCTCAACCACCCACAACATACTAGTTTGGTAAATAATGTGGGTAGGATACCATTTTGGTATTTTTGTTTATTTTTGTATTATTAAAGTAAAAAATTCACAGCATTTTGTTATAATTATATAACAGTTACCTCTTTATAACAAACAAAATATTGAGAAACAAATAAGACAAATAAAATTACTATAAAGAGAGTTAACTATATAACATATCCATATATAACATGTAATAAAAACACCAAATGAATTTTTTAAGAAACAAATCAATAAATCAAAATTTTAAATATTAGAAGATAATAAAATGTGTCTAAACCAATAAAAAATCTTCAATAAAAACCAATATCATTAAACCTCTTATTCATATCAATCTTATAATCAAAACAACTTAGAGCAATAGAATGGTTTTATTTAAAACTATTTAATACTTTTTACCAATAACCTCTTGACTTTACATAGTGGTAAGATTACTTGTTTTGTGATAATGAAAACTTAAGTTAATCTCTAACAATCTCGCTACTTATATTTCATTATAAAAATAAATATTTTAACCCACTACTTATATCCAATTATAAAAATAAAAAAAATTATAAGAATTCTAGAAAACAATAATACAAAATTGATTTTTTTATTTAAATATTCTATAAGACTAATTTAAAAGAACTTAGAGAAGTAGCTACATAATTTCAAAAATAAAAATTTTTTAGTCTATTCATACAATGCTTCTGAAGTATATTTTTATTTAAAATTTATTGAATTTATTTTTAATTACAAAAAATAAAATAAAAAAAGAACTAAGTTAACTTTAATAATAAAAATTAATTTTTTAAGAACAAAAGGAAAACATAAATTTTAAAGAATTAAAAATAAAAAATTAATATTAATTAAGTATTTTACAAAAGGTGTCTTAAAAGAATTCAAAAACACTTTCCAAATATTTTGGTAATATGAAAATATTTCATAAAAATAATTAAATATTTTACTCAAATCACTTTTTATACTCTTGAACAAAGAGGATAATAGAAGATCCATTAGGGGTATATCTTAAGAGAGCCTTAAAGCAATAAATCAAAAACTAATTCATCAACTAAACAAGTTAATATAGTTTTCTCAATCTCTAAACCCTCTTCAAATGCTTCCGTCTCAAACTCAACCCATCGCCCATGCTTTCTGCTCATATCCTTGTCTACAACCTCATCCACCATTTTGTCCCCCATTTGTTTCAAACTCATTATCTCTTTGTATACCTCTTCTGCCAACTTCCCTTTGTTCTGCATCAATTTCCCCCACCCTTCGCAGCTTCCAACAACAAACTCCAGGTATTCACTCACATAATCTACTACAAGTTTTTGTTCAAGCGTCTTGTATTCTTCTCCCTGTGTCTCTGTTATGTTCCAATGCTTGAGCTGATCAAAACCATTCGGGGTCGTAATATTCTCGGTCTGACCCAATGCATATTCCATTAACTTTAGCTCAGAATCTTTTAGAACCATTTTCACATAATCAAGTTCCCAATTGGTTGACTTCTTAAGATCTCTTGAATTTGGTGTCCTAGTTGGAAGCTTTTTATCCATTTCTCCCACAGTTTTAGGAGATGCGAAATAGGATAACGCCACATTAAATTCAGTCTCAGACTCACTTCCAGGCTGCGAACCTAATAATTCCTGATTGCGAGCCAATAACTCTTGCTTCATGCCAGAAAATGTAGAGTGCATGCGGTGATCAAAGGAAAGATAAAAATAAAAAAGGTCATATCTCGATAACCCGGGATAACTTATATAGTCAATGCAGCAACTTGGTTACAGAGTTTACCAAAGATCCATGCAAAAAATTCACAATTCTTAAACTAATTCAAATGATTCCAAGATCACTCACTTTTACGCAAATAATTATTTCTTTGCCACTCACCAGACATTGTCCCGAAATTTAATTGGCAATTACACAGCTAAGAACCTCACATCATTTCTAAATAAATAAGAAAATAAGAATGAGAAGAGTGCAGCTTACCATCTCTATCATCAGCGAAGCACTCACTGGTGACAGCAAGTTCAAGAGTTGAAAGGGGGCTAGGCTGTTGATGATCTAATTCTGTGCCGGTCTCGCTGCTGCTTTTGCTAGCATTTCGATCTTCAATTTCTTCAGAAAACTGGACTCATTCAATAAATTTAAAGTCAAATGTCGAAACATGAAATGTAAGAGACAGGATAATTTTCAATTTTTGTATGTGTGAAAAATAGAATGTCGGTGATGAGAATATATCGCAAAAAATAAAAATAAAAATAAAGAACACAGAGATTTTTACGTGAAAACCCTTTCAAGAAAAAAAAAATCACGGTTAGAGGAGAAGAAAATTTACTATGTCAAATTCAAAAAAATGATTACAAGAAGAATACCATGTAGTAAGATTGAAACATCTTATTCTAATCAATATCAAATAGATGAAGTTTAATAAGGTTTAAAAACCTTATTTTAAAATAAAATAAAAGAAGTGTAGTTTTATATAGATTTTACTTTTATTTTATTTAAATAAGGATTTGGATTACTTAATTCTAACAATATGCTATGATGAAATGTTACGAGTAGAACCAAAGGATGCAGGTCTAGGCCATTCAATAATTGACAAATGCATTAAATTGAAATTGGCGCTTACGTAGACACAAGATCTGATTTCCACAATTCAACAAATAAAAGAAGAAACCAACTGAAACCATGAAAAATAAAAAGCAAAAGTTCTCCACCAGTTACCAACTTCTCTTCATGATAACTACTCATGGCTATGTTGGCTCTGCTTTTAACTCTTAAAACTGACAGTTCCTATATACAATGATTATTCAGTAAAATTATTTTGTCTTCCAGTCGAGGAAACATGCCATCTAAAATTCAAGCACTAGATTCTATACTTTGGGAAAACCTTTTACAGTGTGGGACTTGATTATAAACACCAAGAAATAAACAAGACCTGCCATTATCTAAGTAAATCGTTGCAGTGAGTAAGTAAACCGAACCTGCCACTTCCTTCTCCAATCAAGCTCCAGATGGTCAATTGAAGAGCAATTGAAGTCAGCTGTGCTATATGAAATATCTTTATCTAGATCCAACTGAAGTCCTTTGTGATGTCTCATTGATGCTGTGATCAATGTACCAGATGGGAGCACTGAATTTTTCCAACTGGATGCGGGACGAGATGAAGTCTCCTCCATAATGATATTGCAATCGGATGACTCAACTCTATATGCCAATTCTTGAAGCTTTTTTCCCAAAAGAACACTAAGATCATCCCCACCAATTATATTAAGGCCAAGAGAAGAAAATCCGGAGCTTTTTGAATACAGCAGATCATTGTTGCCACAAGGATCATTATCAAAGCTGCAGCTTGTTTCCACAACTTGACTTGTGGAAGGAGCATCAGGCACGGATATTGCAATGGGGGACGTAAATGTAAATGAAACAACATCCATGCTTGTCTTCATTTTCTCTGCACTCTGATTTGAATGCTCCTCAGTTGTAACAGTACATTTTATGGATCTTTGGGTGCTTTTTATTGATGTATTCTCAGAAATTGTTTCTCCAGACAGAACATCCTCATTTATAGGTTGTTTCTTTTTAGGCAAATTCTTTCTTCTAGACATGGAATGCTCCTTTGAAGGATTAGTTGCTGAGGACCTCGTCTTCCTGGACTGAGATTCAGAGTTTACAATGACCTTGTTTATAGTCCTATTTAGCCCAACTGTACCGTTTATAGACCTAGTCTTCCTACCTTGCTGGTCCAAGGCTGAAGTCTTTGATATCGAATAGTCTCTATCAGAAATGCAGTTCTGCTTCTGATTATTCTGCCTCAGGACTTTGTTAGTCCTATTTGCAGAAATTCCGTTCTCCATACTCTTTCGCATATCTGCCTGGCTCCTACAAAACTGTTTTCTTTTAGCATCATTCCCTTCCTTCAGATTTGCAGAACTCCCATTACCACTTGAAAATGACCCTTTTTTCCTCTGAACATTATTAACCCTTGCTTGTTCTGCAAGCGAGACTGATTTTCCCTTATTCCTTGAATTGTTAGAAGAACCTTTTTCTGAATCCCTAGATATACTGAATGTTGGTGCACAATCTGATCTGTTGTGATTCTTGCTCTTATGTTGTCCTTTCAAAGACATTTCTGTACTCCGAATAGGCTCGTCAGGTCTTTGGTGCCCAGATACCTTATGTTCAGCTTCAATTTTGTCTTTCAAATCCCAGATTTGCAAAGGGACTGAAGAAAGCCCAAATGATGGCACTTTATGTTTGGAAGTTTTCTGAGGACTAACCTCCATAATCTTGGAAGCTGCCTCCATTATATAAGCTGCATTCTTGGTTGGGATAAACCCTGGACTCTTGATAGGAGACAAAAGCTTATGCTGAGTTATTGGAATTGGTTTTGCTGATTTCAGAGGCAATATTTGAGTCTGAAATCTCTCAATGGGACAGTTTTGCACCTTATGAAACCTTGGTTCAATCGGATTTGAGGACAAACTATCAAGCTTGTTAGAGAAGTCAGTGTAGTCCATCGGTTGAGATTCATTCCACAAATTAGGAGAACTTCTTTCATAATGAGATACTCTAAGAGAGCAAGACCCTGAATATGTGGTAGAAGATGGCTCCAAGACATTTGGTGCCGGCAACGAGTCCAACCCCATAAGCCTAGCAACAACTCCAGGTGCTCTGGATCCATATCCTTCATCATTAGCCATGGAGGAAGCGGAACTAAAATCAGCACTTCTTCTATAACTTGAAGCAGCATTGTACTCATCCCCCTCCATCTGGTAAAGCATAAAAATGTAAACAATATAGTCTGAAACTAATATTTTACCCAAACTACAGTAGAGCAAAAGAATATAAATTTCCCACCATATAAGGCGGTGACTTCAGTATATTCTCCACAGGTTTTACTCTCTTTGATTCTTCTACAGTCAAAATGTAAACAAGTTGTTCATGAATTAGGAATATATTCAAGACAAAAATAATAAATGCATATACATACATATGAAGAACAGATATATATATATATATACACCTGAGATTTCAGCATTGTTTGGGAACAATTTTTTTTGAGATTTACCATTCCAATCAAACAAATGAAAAAATCCTCCTTTCGAATGTTTCCTTTCGACCTCCATTATCTCATCTATAAACCAGCATTACTCAAAAGAAAAAAAGGTTGAATTATCAAACGAAGTCCATCTGAAACTAGAATTATAACATCTTAACACAACAATGTCAAAAGAATTGCAATAAACGAACATAATATACAGCTAAGCTAACAAAAAGGAAGAAACTTTAGTTTTGAAGCTCACACCTGATTTTAGTTTCATTTGCTCATCCAACTAACAAAGACAAACAATGTACCATCTTTCAAGCAAGCAATTGTGGGAAGTATAGAGCTTTCTGACATTAAAGAAAATAAACACGTGAATCAGATCTCCATAAATCCAAAATATAAGAAAATCCTCTCAGAGGGAAAACAAAGATGTACAATGAGCAAACAGTTATAGGAAAAAACTCACCATGAATTCTTCAAAGGTTGCAAAACTTGATGATCCAAAAACCAAGATCCTTCCTTCACAAAATGGGGCTACATAAAAACAGGTAAATCAAATTGGGTATTCTTTAAATTGAAAAAAAAAAAAACCTGCAATCTTTAAAGAATCCCAATCAGTGTTGCCCTTACAGTCATTACAACTAAAGTCCAAGCACCCTTTTTCTTTCTTCCATGTATGGTGAGGTTCTCTTTTCTTTTTATTGCAACTAAGATAATAGTAATAAAAAAATGGATTTGGATTTTAAGTAAGAAAAGGACATAAAAGAAAGATCCATATCAGGAAAAATATTTTAGTTCCACTAGCAGAGATACTGAAGACAGATTCAGTTGATAACAGATAAGAAAAAGAACAACAAAAAATTATTAAAAAATAAACAGTAAAAAAAAATCTCGTGTTTAAAGGAGTAAAAAATGTCTGGTCTGAGTTTGCGCAGTAATATTGGAGAGGAAGTGACATTATACCCAACCTAACTCTGCCATTGAAAATTTAAGAACCCAAGGTTCTCCCTTGCGAAACAAACCAATTAAATGTTACGGAGTGAATCTGAAGCAACAAAATAGAGAGAAAAGAGAAGAAGTCGAGAGAAGAAGAAAGGAGAGAGAATTCTAAAATTCTGATTCAAAAACTTCGTAACTGTTTTCTGGCCTTCAATTACAAGTTTTAAATTGAAGCAGATAACGGCCTTACATTAAAAGACTAAACACATCGTTTAACTAATACTAAAACGCATTGTATAACTAAAATGAAAGCAGAAGTAAACACGGCATTCAGAACAAGAAAATGATAATGAAAATGATAAGATGAAAATGATAAAGACCAACGTTGAAGAGCTTGCAAATTCTTCCAAGTGGAATCCTCAGGAGAAGTGTTCGCCCATTCAACAAGGACCTCCACAGCAGCATGGTTCCTTTGCTTAACCATTCGTCTGTCCAAAATTCGGACTGGTGTTTTTAGAAGAGCTCCATCAAACTCTATTGGTGGCAAGGTAGGAGCACTCGCCGTCGAACCAATATGCTTCTTTAATTGGGAGACATGAAAAGTAGAATGGAGACGAGCAGAAGGTGGTAACGACAGTTTATAAGCAACCTGACCAACCCGAGCTTCCACAGGAAATGGCCCAAAATAGCGAGATGACAGCTTCTGGTTCTTGAATTTGCGAAGAGAATGTTGGCGATATGGTTGGAGCTTCAAATACACTAAGTCGCCCACTTGAAACTCTCATTCCGACTGATGTTTATCCACCATTTGTTTCATGCGATCCTGAGCACGAGAGAGATGAAACTTCAAGACCTTACACATAACTTCTCTATGTTGTAAAGTACGATCGACAGTAGCAACAGGAGAAGCACCAGCCAAATAGGGTAAGTGCAACTGTGGTTCTTGCCCATAAAAAGCTGCATAGGGCATGGTCTGAATAGCAGAATGATGAGTGGTATTATACCATCACTCGGCCAAAGGAAGCCAAGAAGCCCAGGCAGATGGTTTTTCGCCCATCATGCAGCGCAAATAGCTCTTCAAACACTTGTTAAGAATTTTGGTATGTCCATCCGTTTGAGGGTGGTAGGCCATAGACATCTTCAACTTGGTTCCCAAGTGGCGAAACAATTCCTGCTAAAAATGACTTAAGAAAAGACGATCCCGATTAGAAACGATAGAATCCGGTATTCCATGCAACTTGTAGATATGCTGAAGATACTCAGAGGCAACAGTTAAAGCTATAAAGGGGTGAGTCAAGGCGAGAAAGTGGCCGTACTTAGTCAAATGATCGACCACGACAAGAATAGTGGATTTACCCTGTGACAGAGGAAGACCTTCAATGAAATCCATGCTAATGATAGCTAAAAACGATCAGGAATGGGTAAGGGTTGCAAAAGGCCAGGAGAAACAGAAGTTTCAGTTTTGCAACGCTGGCAAACGTTACACTCCCCAACCCACTGTTTAACATCAAGGCCCTTCCAATACAGCACAGCAGATATTGGATATCGAGTTGCATGGACGCTAGAATGACCCCCTAGGGCGCTGGCATGAAAGAGTTAAAAAATGTGCTTTCGCAGTTGTATAGCATTGCCCACTACAACTTTGCCCAACCTGTGAAGAAAGGTACCATGCCACGCATACTTGGGATGTAGTTAGGGCTGCTCTTGGACAGCGTGGCACAACTGAGAAAGTTTCTGATCGGTAGCATATGAAGCTACAATACAGTCCCAGACCTCCGACCAAGGAAAATGCTCACTACCAGCATATGGGAGCAATTGATAAGTGTGATCAGGGGGTTTTCTAGACAATGCGTCAGCCACGGTATTCTGAGCACCCTTGCGATAAGAAATGGAAAAATCATAACCCAACATCTTCGCAACCCACTTCTGTTGATAAAGCGTGATTGCTTGCTGTTTAGAAAGAAACTTTAAGCTCTGGTGATCTGTTTTGATAAAGAAATATCGGCCGACCAAATAAGAATGCCATTTCTTCACCGCAAGCAAGATCGCAAGCATTTCATTATCATAGATGGACAAGGCTTAATACTTGACTCCCAATGCCTTACTGAAGTATGCTACTGGCCGACCATTTTGTTGCAAAACAGCCCCAATCCCTTGACCACTAGTGTTGGTTTCCACACAAAAGGGTTCCTGAAAATTTGGTAATGCAAGAATCAAAGCTTGAAAAACGGCCTTCTTGAGCTGATCGAAAGTAATTTGTTCCTACACTGTCCATTTCCATGGTACATCTTTTTTCAGAAAACCAGTAAGGGGCTTAGCCAACAGACCATAACCTCGAATAAAGCGTCTGTAATACCCGGAGAGTCCCAAAAAACCTCGCAACTCCTTGACTGATGTCGGTGGAGACCAATCCAGCATACCCTCCACTTTGGTACGATCCATGCTAACCACTCCTTGAGAAATCACATGGCCAAGGTACTCAACCTGTGTAGCTCCAAAAATACACTTGGACTTCTTAACATAAAGCTGGTTAGACCGCAACACTTGAAGCACCTCTTGTAAATGGACCAAATGATCAGCCCACTTTTGTGAATACACGAGTATGTCACCAAAGAAAACAAGAACGAACTTTCCCAAAAAGAACAGAAAGATCAAATTCATCAAAGACTGAAAACTTGATGGAGCATTAGTCAGGCCAAATGGCATGACCAAGAATTCAAAATGGCCTGCATAAGTTTTAAAAGCCATTTTTGTACACATCTTGCTCATACATTCGAATCGGTGGTAGCCCGAATGCAAATCCAATTTGGAGAAAAATTGTGCTTTCCCCAATTCATCTAAAAGCCCATCAATGATTGGAATAGGAAATCTATCTTTTACTGTCAATTGGTTAAGCTGCCAATAGTCGACGCACAACCGCCTACCATCCTTCTTTTTTACCATCACCACAGGAGATGATAATGGACTGTTGCTATCCCGAATTATACCCGCATCTAACATTTCTTGTATCAACTTCTCTATTTCTATTTTCTAAATTGTTGGATATTAATAGGGCCACACTTTGACAACCTTAGACTCATCCTCAAGGGAATTCGATGATCCTGCAATCCGTTTGGTGGTAAACCTGTAGGAAGTTGGAAGATGTCTTCAAAGTCAGCAAGAAGACCTTGCAAATCAGGTGGAAGCTGAGCTGGTTGCATTGTAAGAGTAGTCTGATTACAAAAAGTTAGTAACATCGGATACGACCCATTATCAACCAAACTTAAGCACTTAGTAAGTTGGTTACTGGAAACAATCTAAAGTGAGCCTGGTACAATACCTTGCAACACACGGTCCTAGTCCTTGTGTTTAAATTGCATGGTCAAACTAGAGAAATTCCACACAATTGGACCAAAGGATAACAGCCACTGAATGCCAAGCACCAAATCAAACCCTTTCATTTACAAAATTAGAAAGTCAGTATTGAATTGATAACCCTAAGTCTCTCATGAAACTGCTCTACATAATTCTTGAGTAGACCATTGAACCCCATTCGCTACCATTACTCGCAAAGTACTACTCGGCTCTACCACTAAATTTAGCTTTTTAGCCACCTTAAAGTCAACAAAATTGTGTGTACTCCCAGAATCCACCAACACAACTACTTCAGTGTGGTCAATAATAGCTGAAAAATGTATGGTATTTATCCTTATAACCCCTGCAAAGCATGCAACGACAACACGAGACTCTCTGGAATCAGATCTATTAAGTTTGATGGTTCAAGATAATTCAGAGAACCTTCAGATGATGGGCTCTTAACATCAGATCGTTGTTCCCACGTTGGTTCAATAACAAGTTGATACAATTGGAACTTAGAACATTTATGGCCTGGGGAGTATTTCGATCCACACCAAAAACAAAGGCCTTTTCTTCCATCTATCTTCCAATTCTGCTTAGGGCAAAGACTTAGATGGAATTCTTTGTCTCGCGTTACCTTGCACTGACCCCCCTGTTGAAGTCAAACTCCCCATTCCTTGTTGCGCTCGTGAAGTAGGAAATAAAGGTTGCGGCGAACTAAAGCCACTGCCAGTACTAAACCCCTTCTTTGATGGTCTACACACAATGTTTTCAACTTGCCTAGCTAGGTTGTAGCTTTCCATCAATGATTGAGGTTTAAACAACCTGAGATACTACCCAATTTTCGACTTCAAATTACTGATATACTCAAAGCATAAGATTCAGGCAAGCTTAACTGATTCAACAAACTCAAAAATCCATCATGGAACTAATCAACAGATATATGTTGCTTGATAGTTACTAACTCAGTGATGGGATCGAGAAAAGAGTCAGAACCAAAATGCTCCCTAATTCCTCTAGCATACAACTCCCAAGTTAACTGGTGTAACCCTCCATACCTCTGTACAAAGAAGTGATGCCAGTCTAATGCATTCCCCTCTAAATGTAACATGACCACCCTGATCTTAGAATGATCACCAATACTTTCGGCCTCAAAATATTGCTCTAATTAGACCACTAGCCCCTAAAATTCTCACCATCAAAACCCGGACAGTCCACTCGAAAGGAAGTATTTACAGTTTCGATCGTACCTCCACGTGAAGACATACTCAAGTGTCCTATATCTGGCATCGGAGACACTATGAGATGTTCCTTTGCAGGGAACCCAGGAGGAGAACCCAAAATTCCCTTTCCTTTGCCCGATGCCAACCCAGTAACTGGAACAGGAGGAACCTGTCCAAAACACTGCTCAAACAATGAATGAAGCTCAGATCTAAGCTTAGATCGTACCTCCGACCGGACTTCCGACTTAAGCCCCTCTTGGAAATCCTTCAACCTCGCATCCATCCTAGCATCCAACTGAGAAAATTTAGCTTGCAACTGAGTAAGTTCCCCTTGCATCATACCAAGCTCTTTTTGCATCCTGGTCGTCACTCCTTCCACGGCCATGAGGATCGAGTAGCTCTGATACCTTTGTTATGGAGTGAATCTAAAGCAACAAAATAGAGAGAAGAAGAGAAGAAGTCAAGAGAAGAAGAAAGGAGAAAGAGTTCTAAAATTTTGATTCAAAAACTTCCTAACTGTTTTCTCGCCTTCAATTACAAGTTTTAAATCGAAGCAAATAACGGCCTTACACTAAAAGACTAAACACATCGTTTAACTAATATTAAAACGCACCGTATAACTAAAATGAAAGCAAAAGTAAATGCGGCGTTCAGAACAAGAAAATGATAATGAAAATGATAAGATGAAAATGATAAGATAGTTGAACCATTCCATAACATTAAACAAATAAACCTCTCTCTCTCTCTCTCTCTCTCTCTCTCTCTCTCTCTCTCTATTTGTTCAAAGGGCTCGTAATTTTCTGCTTAACTCATTCTCCAATACCAAGCCTTAATGGAGAGCAGTTTTACCATGATCTTTGGATCTTCCTCACTGCTTGGAAGACTTAGCATGTAGTTTTAATCACACTACACAAAATTATGATTTATGATACCTTTTTTTTTCTGAAAGATGATTAATGAGTAATGACACCCTTACAAAGGGAAAAATTATACACGAAATACATTTGTAAAGAAATTATATAAAATTTAATTAAAAATAAAATTATTTTCAAAAAACTTTATTACAAGTTTAATTCATTGATTAATATTATATGCAATATGTTAAAATAATCATTTTCTAGAAAGAAAATACTAATTTTAAATAACCACTTCCATAAATACGCTTTCCCTCAAAATAAAAAAATAAAACTACCAATATTTTTTTAAAAAAAATTATATATGTGACTTTTTTAATAAAATATATGTGAAGTCGGCAATGGTAAAATTTAGTATCTTAAAAATTCAATCACATAACTCTAAAGCCTGGGTTCCAGGTGCCACACTATTCCACTTATTTATCTCCCCCAATAATAATGTTGAATTTTAATTTTCAGTTTTTTGAATGCATTTTTCTTTCTACAGTGTGTGAATGGGGTTATTAATAGCTTCAATTTTCAATGTTTTGTGAAATTAGGTGAAAATTTATTTGAAATAACTATTTACTACATTTATGGAACATGTAGGTGAATTTTTTTATTGAAATTTATATAAAATTAATTGTTTTTCAATTATAATGATAAAGTTAACATTATATGTTTTTCTGTTCAAATCTCCTTACCTCAAATTTTTATTGATTTATTATATAAAAATAAAAATATCTTAATAAAAATATAATTTATTTTTATATTAAAAGATAATTTAATAATTAAATTTTTACTCAATTAACTCAATATCACACTTGGTAAAATATAATAAAAGTAGCAATTGAATATTTTAATTTCTTTTAACTACTCCGTAAGAGGGGTTCTTTTTATCAAAATAATACAAAAAGTTAATTACAAAAATGGGATAAGTTGTAGATTAATTATAAAAACTATGCGTTTTTCTATCGTGGAATTGGGTGTCACCAATGTGGTAGATAGCACCACTCTAAAAAGCACCCAATCATTATCAAATCATTCCTAGTGGAAAAATATTTTTTTAAGTGGTACCGCCAATATGTCAGACAACACCAAAAAAATGTGTATTTTCTCAAAATACAAAACAAATACCAACAGGTAAGAAAAAAATTTATTTTTTTAAAAATTGATGTCAAAAAATTTATTTTTTTTAAAAGTGATGTCATCTGACACATTGGCAACACTAGTTTGATTTTTTTTTAAAAAGTTGTTGAGTTAAAAGAAAAAGATAGGAGGTTGGCTAGGGTGTCGTGATCGATTGGTAGGCAGCACTTGACTTGTAACCCCTTACCCAACCTAATCGCCAAGTCAAGATATCGGGATGTCACATTCATTGCCAAAGCAACTTCAATGTTACCCTACCAAATAAACATTCATAATGCATCAAGAATATGATCATCTAGCTTAACTATGCTTAAAACAAGCTTTAGAAAATTTTTGAACAAAACAAAACTCAATTTGGGACAAAAGGATGAAAACTCAAGCACTCAGGAGTTCGTCACAAGTTCAGTTTTTCCTCGTCACAATGTCAAGGAGATCCCTCATACAACGTGAATTACTAACTTGAGCTCATTGTGACTACAACATCCTATCATCGCAACGTCGATTGCTCGTTGCAACGTAAAAAAACATTTCATCTTGACGTCGATTCTGCAACCTTTAAACCTGTACACTTTCACTATCAAATACTTTCAAATCGCCATTAACCACTTCCGAATGCCTTAACCCTTCCAATTACCAAATAATACACTGTAAATACACTTTTATCAAGCTTTAACCTTACCCAGTTCATCATGAAAAACTTCAAATTTATCCAAAATGCAAAGTTTACAAATTAAGCCATGACATCTATGTTTTTCATAACATGCATCCCAAAATACATCTAACAACATCCTATTGTACATGTCATAACTAATGCCCAAAATTTAGTTCATATTCTCTTCAAACTTGAATTGTGATGAGATGATTTGAGAATGTCCTTCAACTTTTAACTTCAAAACGAACTTTACCTACGCATTTAAAAGAAAAGGCATTAAGCTAACAAGGGCTTAGTAAGTATATCAAGAATTATACAATATAATCAAAGTTTAATTTATACAAATTCATCAATAGATATATATATATATATATATACACACATATATATATAAACATGATTATGTATATAATACTAGCATTAATCTCTAACCTCATACACAAGTTTTTTTTTTTAAAAAAATAACTACAACTAGGTGCCAATTCACACCATACAAGCCACTTACCATTGCTACCGTAATGTACACTTACCTTCTTCTTTTTTTAATTTAATTGCTCAATTGTAGACTTAATATAACATGATAAGATATACCAAAATGTCAATAAGATGCACTAAAGTGTCACTATTCTTCGTACAGACATGCGGACTTCACTTTTCGCCGAAGTGCCACTCACTTTCACTGTAGTGTTGAAAATTTGAGTGGAAATGATAGGACCGGAGACTTGTATGGAAATAAACAGTAGACTTCGATGCACGTGAAAGTTTTCAAGAGAGCTTTTAATAAAACTATTCTCTATTATTAACTAAAGAATTGAACTTAAATAGAGAAAAGAGTCCTAATCCTAATTGGGAAAATAGTTCCCTTATTCTAATAAACTACTAAAATATAAAAGAAAATAGTTCGCTTCTTCTAATAAACTACTAAAAGATAAAATAAAAATATTCCTAGAATATGAATAAAACTTATCTACCTAAATAAGATTTATCTACCTAAATAAATTTAAAATATATACATATTTCAACACCCTCCCTCAAGTTGGTGCATATATATCAATCATGCCCAATTTACTTACAAGAAAATCAAAGCTTGTCTTAGAGAGTCCTTTGGTGAGTATGTTAGCAATCTGTTGTTTTGAAGGAACAAACGGCATGCACACTTGGCCTTCTTCAATCTTCTCATTGATAAAGTGTCTATCAATTTCAATATGTTTAGTTCTATCATGTTGGACTGGGTTGTGAGCAATACTAATGGCAGCTTCGCTATCACAATACAACTTCATTGGTGAAGTTATTGGTTTCCTCAGCTCTTCTATAATTCTTTTTAACCACATCATTTCACAAATTCCTTGAGCCATTGATCTAAACTCAGCCTCTGCACTACTTCTTGCTACAACACTTTGTTTTTTGCTTCACCAAGTCACAAGGTTTCCCCAAACAAATGTACAGTATCCTGATGTAGATCTTCTATCTGTTATTGAGCCTGCCCAATCTGCATCTGTATAAGCTTTAATTCCTCTTTGTTTAGATTTCTTGAAGAATAAGCCCTTTCCCGGTGAACTCTTCAAGTATCTTAGAATTCGAAATACTGCTTCTTCATGTTCCTCCATTAGGGAGTGCATAAATTGACTCACTAAGCTCACTGAAAAAGCTATGTCTGGCCTTGTATGTGATAAGTAAATTAACTTACCAACTAATATTTGGTATTCCCCTTTATCAACTAATCGACCTTCTTTATTTCTGAATTTTACATTTGGATCAATTGGTGTGCCAGCTGAGCGGCAACCACTCATCCCAGCCTCTTTTAAAAGATCAATCACATATTTTTTTCTGAGAGACCACAAGACCCTTGTTTGATCGAGCAACTTCTATTCCAAGAAAATATTTCAAAGGACCCAAGTCTTTGATCTCAAACTCCAATGCTAGATGCTCCTTGAGACGCCTTGTTTCATCTACATCATCTCCTGTAAGAATGATATCATCGACATAAACTATAATAACTGCTATTCTACATTTTTGTGAATGTCGATAGAACATTGTGTGATCAGCTTGCCCTTGTGAGTAACCTTGTTTTTTAACAACTTGAGTGAATCGTTCAAACCAAGCTCGAGGAGACTGCTTCAAACCATACAAAGATTTCTTGAGTTTACATACTCGAGTTCCAAATTTTTCTTCAAAACCTGGAGGAGGATCCATGTAAACTTCTTCTTCAAGTTTTCCATTTAGGAAAGCATTCTTCACATCTAGCTGTTGTAAAGACCAATCAAGATTAACAGCAATTGATAAAAGAACTCTAACGGAATTTAATTTGGCCACTGAGCAAACATTTCAAGATAATCTATCCCGTATGTTTGAGTGTACCCTTTAGCCACCAACCGAGCTTTGTATCTATCTAAAGATCCATTTGGTTTGAATTTGGTTGTGAACACCCATTTACAACCCACTGTTTTTTTCCCTACAGGTACTTCTATTGTTTCCCATGTACCTATTTTTTCAAGAGCATGCATCTCCTCTAAAATAGCCTCCTTCCACTCAGGAACCTATAAAGCATCTTTCATATTTTTGGGTATTTGTACAGTATCGAGACACGAAACAAAGGTTGAGAATTTCGAAGACAATGCTTTATAAGATACAAAGTTAGACATGGGATATTTGACAATATTTCTAACAATTTTTCTTTTGGCAATTGGAATATCTAAATCAGAAAATTCATTGGTTGGATTATGAGTTTTACCTGGACTTTTAATAGGATCTTGCGGGTCGGATTCTTGGTGATGAATCTGGTGGATTCCACTTTCTTGATTTCCATTTCTTCTCGAGTAAACAATTAACTCATTTGTTTGTTCTTTATTTTCATGATCAGACTCTACACCTTCATCCTTCTTTTCATTAACATTAACATCATTAATTTCTGTGTTAATTATAAATTCGCCTTCCCCATTATTAGAATCCCTATGTTGTATATTCCTAGTCTTTTCTTGATCAATTATAGAATCTTCCTTAGTATAATTCCCTCCCTGAAGATTAGAATCAAAATAAGATTGTGTTGCAAAAAATGTGACTTCCATGGTAACAATAATCTTCCTATCAATTGGATCATAACATTTGTAACCTTTTTTATTAGAAGCATAACCAACAAAGACACATTTTTTGCTCTAGGATCTAGTTTACCTTGGTTGTGAAGATGAACAAAAACACTACACCCAAAAACTCAGAGGGATAAATCTGTGATCAATTTAGAGTTAGGAAAATTATCTTTAAAGAGACGAAAAGGAGTTCTATAATTTAGAGTTTTACTGGGCATTCTATTAATAAGATATGTAGCTATTAACAAGGCTTCACCTCAAAGAGAACGTGGTACCTGACTAGTGAACATCAAGGCTCTAGTTACTTCCAAAAGATGTCGATTTTTTCCTTCTGCAATCCCATTTTGTTGTGGTGTATTTGTACAAGAACTTTGGTGGACTATTCCATGTTTGGTTAAGAAAACAGCTAATTGGTCGCTAAAAAATTCCCCACCATTGTCAATTCGAAATACTTCTATTTTCACACCAAATTGTGTTTTCACCATAGCATAAAAATACTAAAACACATTTTAACTTTAGACTTATCTTTTAATAAAAACCCCAACAAAATCGAGTATGATCATCAATAAAAGTGACAAACCAACATTTTTCTGAAAAAAGTCGAGACTCTTGAAGGTCCCCAAACATCACTATGAATTAACGAAAAAGGTTCAGAGGCTTTATATTTTTGAGGTGGAAAGAATAACCGATGATGTTTAGCCAATTCACAAAATTCACAATGATATGAAGAAGGACTTTTAGTTTTAAATAGATTAGGTAACAAATATCTTAAATAGTAAAAATTAGGATGTCCAAGCCTATAATGCCAAATCATAACCTTATCAAAATCAGAAACAGAATTTAAACATAAGGTAGTTGTTGGTTGACTTAGATGGTCATCTTCAAGAAAGTAAATTCCACCAAATTCTTTAGCATTGCCAATCATCCTCCCCGAGACCATGTCCTGAAACTTACACATAGAGGAGTCAAATATAACATGACAATTTGAGGACTGGGATAATTTATTGACCGATATGAGATACAAGCTAGATTTGGCACATGTAAAACATCATGTAAAACCAAGGAAGATGAAATTTTAATGCCTTTCCCGGCTATTGCCGAGAAGGACCCATCTGCTACTTTAATCTTTTTACTTCCTGTGCAAGGTGTGTAAGTTGAAAAAAGAAAATGACTATTAGTCATGTGATCACTAGCTCCAGAATCAACGATCCATGTGTTTGTTTTATAAGGCTTGACACTAAAAAAAATAGAAAAATCAGTACCTGATTGGGCAAAAGAGGAAGAATGATTATTAGATGAGTTAGGAATAGAAGAATTCATCCAAAATTGTGGTGATTGAAAAAACTTGTATAGATGCTCTAATTGTTCCTTAGTGAATGGAGACCCTTCTAGAGAACTTTGGCCCTCATAATTTCCATTAGTTGTTTGGAAAGCTCTGTTATCCCTTGATTGTGAACCATGACCATTGCCACTCTTTTTCCTTCCATTTGCCGGTTTCCTATGGAGCTTTCAACACGTTTCTCGAGTGTGCCAATATTTTTTGCAATGATTGTACCAAGGTTTTTTCTTATCTCTAGTGAAGGCTGTTTTAACCATGATGTTACTAGAGATTTTAACCTAGCTCAGATGCCATGAAAGTTTTCAAGAGAGATTTTCATAAAACTGTTCTCTATTATTAACTAAAGAATTGAACTTAAATAGAGAAAAGAGTCCTAATCCTAATTGGGAAAATAGTTCCCTTATTCTAATAAACGACTAAAATATAAAAGAAAATAGTTCGCTTCTTCTAATAAACTACTAAAAGATAAAATAAAAATATTCCTAGAATATAAATAAAACTTATCTACCTAAATAAGATTTATCTACCTAAATAAATTTAAAATATATACATATTTCAACAGCACGAATGACGCTTTTCAAAGATAACTATTTGTCCCCAAGCAAAGTTACTAGAGGGTTAAGACAAAGGTCCTCTCGGAATACAACGAAGTTTTGAATTTCCTTTGATTAGCAAAATCGAGGAATTCCCTAATTCTTACTCTAGTTTTTGAAAATAAGATTGATTGTATTTATATCTTTGTGAGGACCATAATGCCTCTATTTATATGCATTCAATGAATACAATTTGAAGAGCCACAAACCTTCATATTGGACATACTCCTTGGGAGAAACATGTCCCATAGAAATGTATTTTGAATGATAAATCATCACTTTTAATTTGAATAATGATTATGAATAATTAAAGTTGTAAGATGATAAATCATCACTTTTGAATAGTGCTCATATTAATTTGCAATCTATACTTTCCATCAATCCCCCACTAGATTGCTAATTCCAGAAAATAAGTACACAACGATTATGCATAAAGAAGGGTGTCCGCAGATTGAACCTTTCTTTAATGCAAACTCTCAGAGTATCAACAAAGTGAATGGCGGCTAGTCGCTTGAACCATCATCCTTAAAGTTAATACCAGAAAAATTTCAAACATAATCGTAAAGTATTAGAGTAAGAATTTAATTTGCTTTAGCACCATTATGGTCATATGCTCATTCCATTTTATGAACATGTACGAGAGAAAACCATGAAGAAAATCTCATTGAAGCGACACCACTTCATGTCCATATAGGTGGATTTCATGACAATTAATGTTCATCCATTAAGAGTAAAACTCATCCTCCTAAAATATAAGCACTAAATCTTGATTCTTAGTGTACGTTGACATTCGATAACTTGTTATTACCCTTTGAACCTTGAAACTAACTTTTGGCTAGAACAAGGTAGGGTTTCCATTATCAATAATATGATTAGAATGATTTTAATCCCATCTTAGCAATGGTACTCTTAACCAAATCCCTCGACCAAGCTTTTGTCAATAGATCCACTAAATTGTCAACTGACTTAACATAGGTAACAGTTATCACATCGTCCTTAATCAATTGTCTCACATACTAATGTATCAAACTTATATGTCTAAACTTTTCATTGTACACCTTATTGTACGCTCGAGACATGGTAGATTCACTATCACAATATACGGAAATGGCGAACCTATGTTGTGGCCACAACTTTATATCTAGCAAGAGATCTCTTAGCCATTCCAATTCTTTGCCAGTAGCCGCTAAGGCTATGAATTCAGCCTCCATAATTGAATGTGAGATGCAAGTTTTTTTTTTTTGAAGGCCCAACTAATGGCTCCACCTCTAATTGTAAAAATCCATCCTGATGTGGACTTATTGTCACTTAGACTTGTAATCCAACTTGTATCCGAGTAACCTTCTAGTATTGTGGGATAATCACTATAGAATAATCCCAAATTTTTTGTTTTCTTAAGATAGCAAAAAATTTTACAGATTCTTTTCCAATGATCGGCACTAGGACAATTTGTAAATCTCGCCAATTTGCACACATCAAATGCGATATCGGGTCTAATGCAATGCATTGCATACATTAGACTTCTGATTGCGCTAGCGTACTCAAGTTGTGCTATAGCCCTGCCATTATTCTCACTTAACTTGAATTTCGAATCGTATGGAGTGTTTGCATCCTTGATATTCAAGTGTTTAAAATTTTCCAATACTTTCTCAATGTAGTGAGATTGACTTAGTGCAAAGCCGTTTTCATGCTTTTTCACTTTTATTCCTAGAATTGTATCTACCTCATTGAAATCCTTCATTTTAAATTTTAAGGCTAAATACTCTTTGGTCTCACGAACACCTTCTATGTTCGTACTAAAAATCAATAAATCATCTACATAAAGATAAATAATTATACCATATCTATCAGTGAATTTAGTGTAAATACATTTATTCGCACTATTATGTAAAAAACCATTTGACAAGATAACCGAGTCAAATTTGTCATACCACTGTTTAGGCGCTTGTTTTAAACCTACAAATGACTTGATCAATTTACACACTTTATGTTCATTCCCAGGAAGAACAAAACCTTCTGGTTGCTCAATATAAATTTCCTCTTTGAGATCACCATTCAAAAAAGTCGTCTTAACATCTATTTGATGTACTTGTAACTTATGGATAGATGCAAGTGCTATAAGAATTCGAATGGAGGTCATCCTAGCCACTAGTGCAAAGGTGTCAAAATAATCTAGGCCTTCTTTTTGCCTAAATCCTTTAGCTACCAATCTAGCTTTAAAGGTTGGAGAACCGCCTGTTAGAGTACTCTTCCTTTTAAACACCCATTTACACCCGATAGGTTTCGATCCTTGAGGAAGATTAACTAGAATCCAAGTGTTGTTGGATAATATTAAATCCATTTCATCATTGATCACCTTTTCCCAAAATGCTCCATCCCTAGAAGTCATGGCTTCACTATAGGATTGTGGATCACCATCCACATTAAACATTATAAGGATCTTCTTAATTACGAATTCTCTATTTCCCTCAACAAGGAATGCTAGATATTGTGAGGAAATGAAATCATGACCAAATTCCTTTACTTTTCTCACTCTTTGACTTTTCCTCGGCTCCGTATCCTTATTATCACAAAGACTTCTTTTGGTATGATCATTTGAGACCGTTGGTTGATATTCCTTTTTTGAATCTATTGAATCATTGAAAATCTTATTTTCAATGAATACAACATCTCTTGTTTCAATTATCGTATTTGACACTAAGTCAAGAACACGATAAGCCTTAGAGTGTTGGGCATATCCAACGAATGCACCCTTGACGGGTCTCTATTGGTCGGGAACTCTATAGTAAGCCAAACACCCCCACACTTTAAAATAATCTAAATTTGGCATCCGACCCTTCCATAACTCATATGAAGATACTTTGAATTTTCTCGATGGTATTCTGTTAAGAATAAAACATGCAGTCAATAATGCTTTACCCTAAAGATTATATGGAAGTTTAGCATTTAACAACATCGAGTTAACCATATCTAATAAAGTACGATTCTTTCTTTTCGCCGAACCATTTTGTTGCGGAGTATAAGGCACAGAACACTCATGTACCACACTTTGTTCCTCACAAAATATATTAAATTCATTTGAAAAATATTCACCACCTCTATCACTACGAAGCACTTTGATTTTCTTACTAAACAAATTCTCAACCTCATTTTTAAAACGTTTAAACATATCAAAAGCCTTGTATTTACTTCTCATGAGATACACATAAGTAAATCTAGAGAAGTCATATACAAAAGTGATAAAATATCGTTTTCCACCTCTTGTTAGTGTTCCATTTAATTCAGAAACATCCGAATGAACTAAATCTAACACTTGTGAATTCCTTTCACACTTATTAGGAAACGGCTTCTTGGTAATTTTTGATTGAATACAAATTTCACATTTATCCTCAAACTCGTCATTACTTAGACTTATATAACCATTCCTTTGCATATATTGTAAAGTTTTAAAATTAAAATGTGCTAAACGCACATGCCACAAAGGATAAGATTCAACAATATAAGCAGAAGAATTAACTTTATTCGTATCAATGCTCAACTTGAACATACCCTCATTACAATATCCTTTTCCTACATATATATATTACCCTTAAGCAAGACAAACTTATCGGATTCCAAGATAATCTTGAACCCCTTGTTACATAGAATACTTGCGGACACTAAATTCTTTCTCACATTGGGAACATGCACATTAGTCAAAGTCAATTTCTTCCCAGATGTGAAGTTGAGTTCCATCGTCCCTTGACCGAGCACCTTAATCGATTGATAGTTTCCCATAAGCACTTCACGGTTTGCCACTAGTTCATAATTTTGAATTTTTGTTGGTCATTACACACATCGACAGTAGCTTTAGAGTCGAGCCACCAATTACAGGACTTATCAATCATGGCTATGTTGAGCTCAGTAATTATACCAATTTTCCTAATTTTTTATCCCTACCATAACCATGGCCACTAAGTCCACGCCCTCCACCATATTGGCTTTGGAAGTTGCGGCATCTTGCTTCTTTTTGAGAAGTCTGCAATCTTTAATATAATGTCATTCCTTATTGTAATTATAACAATTATGAGTTCTTTTCTTCTTGTCTTGCACGTTCTTGGTCTCTGATGTGACCATTCGCTTACCATTTCAAGAGTTATTGAACTCCTTCATATGGTTCACTTTAGAAATTTAGAGAAGATACGTCGCATCACGCTTCTGAGTTTCCTCTTCAATACGTAAATGCCTAAGTATTTTCTCTACAGTGAAGTCTTCTGCCATATGCAGAAGTTTCTTCCGATAATTGTTCCAAGACAAGGGCAACTTCAAAATGACAGCCCTAACTTGTAACAATTTCAGAATAACAACTTTCAAGTCACGAAGCCTGCTTACAAGGCCTTGTAATTCATGGACTTGATCCATGATCAGGATACTATCGAACATTTTGAATTTATAATACTTCATCTATCAGTACCTTGTCGTTCGGTGTTGTATTTCTCTTCAAGAGCTTTTCATATTTCTACTAGGGATTGCATCGACATGTAAAGATCATACAATCGATCAGATAAGGTGTTGAGGATATGTCCTCGACATGTGAAATTGTCTTCTTCGCGCTTCTTCTTGACATGTGAAATTGTCTTCTTCGCGCTTCTTCTTGAGTTCAACCACTTTTGCAATTTCTTCGAAATTTGCATTGGGGGCGGGATCCTCCACGGCTTGTAGGTTTGGATCCAAAATGTATGCCACATTTAAGACTGTAAGAAGGAACAACATCTTGTCTTTCCAACGATTGAAATTTGAACCATCAAACCGATCAAGTTTCACAAACTCTTGGTTCATCACTTTGAATGTTGTGTTAGCCTCCATCGCCATCTCCAAAAAATAGTTCTTTTTTATTGTTAAAAATTTGAAGGGAGACGATAGAACTGGAGACTTGTATGGAAATAAACAGTAGACTTTGGAGCACGAATGACGCTTTCCAAAGAAAACTATTTTCCCCTACATAAAGTTGCCAAAGGGTTAAGACAAAGGTCCTCCCGGGATACAAAGAAGTTTTTAATTTCCTTTGATTAGCAAAATCGAGGAATTCCCTAACTCTTACTCTAGTTTTTAAAAATAATATTTATTGTAATTATATCTTTGTGAGCACCAGAATGCCTCTATTTATATGTATTTAATGAATACAATTTGAAGAGCCACAACCCTTCATATTGGACATACTCCTTGGGAGAAACATGTCCTATAGAAATGTATTCATTGGATGATAAATCATCACTTTTAATTTGAATAATGCTTATGAATAATTAAATTTGTAAGATTATAAACCATCACTTTTGAATAGTGCTCATATTAATTTGAAATCTATACTTTCCATCATGTAGTGCCACTTTCACTTGCACTGTAGTGTCACTATCACTTGCGCGCTTAATCACTTTCCTAATGGCATGCCATTAATATCCTACTAATTCTCATTTTGTCTATATTGACATTTAAACTATACCACTTCATCACACTTTCTCAACAATTAAAACAATTCAAACTTTAATAATTTTACAATTTAATCCTTATCTAAAATGGAAACAACAATTATCAAAATTTCACTTGACATTTATTTCATCAACTTATAACATTTCCTATAAATACTTCATATTATTAGTTACTTCACCTATATAACTTTTAAACTTTTTACAATTTAGTCATTTTTCTTCAAATTCACTATACATAAACTCTTTAATTTATTATAACTATTCACCCTCTTTCAATTAAATTTCATAATACAACGTATTATTTTAATAAATAAAATAAGATTACATGATATTGTTAAACTAATTCATCAAATTTTCATCAATGGTTTAAGTAATATAAATTAAATTTTTGATACACTTATAACAAAAATACTTGGATGGATGTTTCTTCTCTCTTCTTTACTTTTTTGCAACCCCTTTGCCTTTACCTTCAATTTGTTGTTCACTCTTCTTCTCTTCCTCTTCAAAAACATAATACCCATACATATCGTTCAATATCAAAACAAGAATCCTACACTATTTCCATGTAGTAGAGTGAAATAAACATGAAATCTTTAAGAAATTCCATCATCTTACCTTAACTTTTTAAAATCTCTAACTTCTCTTGTCTCCTCAAGGTGTATTCTTGCTATCACCATCAAAACTAATCATACCATGAAATTCCTATGGTTATTTTACTAAAATCTATGGTGAAACTTTTAAGTTTAAAAGCTTGGGAAGGTTGAAAATGGTGGAAGGGACTAAAATGAAAAGAAAAGAAAATTTTCTATGGTTGGAGGAGAAGGAAATGTCTAGAAAAAGATGGAAAAAGATGATGATATTTCCTTCTTTTTCTACATCCTTCCCAAAAAAATCTATCCATCTTTTTTTTATTATATAAAAATAGCACTTAATTAAAAATAAGTCGAATCATCATCATTTCCATCACATCTCTATGTACTTCATGGTCAATTTCCACTCTAAGTACTTACTCTTTTTCTCATCCATCTAATTCCATCATATCTTACTTTTAAATTTTACATTATATCCCAACATTTCACACACTATTTCAATTTGATCCACTCCTTAATTTAATTTTTCTAAATTCAAAAGTCATTTTTAATTCCTCATAGTATTTAATTATTTTCTCCACTAATCTTAATATTTCTATTTTTTTTCCCGAATTAACACCATTCTCTTCTCGAGAAATATCATGAATGTTATAGGCTTGACGTCTTACTGCTGACATGATCAATCTATCATAGCACCTTATCAAACCCTATACTTTTTTTCCCTTTTTTCTCATGTATTATATATATTGCTTTAATCCCCCTTGCCCCCACACACAAAACACAACTGAAGTAAAGAAAGGAGAAATTTTTTTTGTGTTAGAATTTTGGGAGAAAAAAATGTTTGTGTTAGAGTTTTAGAGAAAGGTTGTGAGAGTTTTAATGTATGATTTTTTTTGTAATAATAATTTGTATATTATATATTTATATTTTATTTTTAATATTTAGATAGATTTAACTCTTAAGCTTATATTATTATATGTTTATATTTATATTATACATATTAATAAAGATGTTTATGTTTTAATATTAATTTGTGTAGAATATAAAATTTCAATGCAAAACATTTGGGTTAAGGTGATTTATTTTAATTTTTTATTTAGTTGGTGATTAATATTATTACGTGGATATTTTATTTAAATAAAAATAAAATTATTTACGAAAATGAATTTTATTAAATATTATTATGTGGAAGCTTTATTGTTTTAAAATAATATACTTTTTCAATTTTATTTGTGCAAATATCGAAATGGGTTCATTGGTTTGAGTAATCGATCACACTGCCATGATGATTAATGTGCCATAAAAAATTGTTAATTGCTATTCATAGAAATTTTATAAATTTGCATGTCATTATTTTTTTTAATTGGCATATTTAACTAATATGGTAATTTGTTATGGACAGGGTGAATACCGCGTCTTAAGAGCGAGCGTTTATGGTTTGAGCTACCGGCAGAAAGAACATATTTTCCCCTATTTGAATGCCACGAGATTTGGAACGACGGTATTAATTAGGAAGTTTGAGCTTAGGGTTGACTTGATATCGACCTTGGTTGAGAAATGGCACCCGAAGACTTACACATTTTATTTGTCGTGTAGGGAGTGTACTATCACCTTAGAATATGTTGTATTGCAACTCGAGCTCCCAGTTGGCGGTGCTACGATCATTAGTTCAAGTAAAGTGATCGAATCTAGGTCACTTTGCTATCAGTTGATTGGACAATCACCAGGTGATGGTGCTACTAAATTTACCAGTTTAAAACTTTCTTGGCTTAAGCGAAATTTCAAAAATTCACTGAGTACTGTCTCTGATTAGGAGAATATGTGCACTACTCAGGCGTATATAATGGAGATAGTAAGTGGGTACTCACATAGGGCTCATGTAATAATAAAGTCTATTTGATGTACTTGTTTATGGTTGTAGATTTTCATGTTGCCCATTCATATAGTTAGGGTTCAGTAGTATTAGTAACATTGTACCGTGAGCTTTGTCGGGCAACATTGTACTGTAAGCTTTGTCGGGCAACAAAGCACAATACACAAGATACAGGCAGTTGTCTGCTAAAGCTACAACCCTAGGCACTGTACAAGATGTCATTTCTGGCATCACTAAGTCACCAACAATATGTTTTCCCACTTTTAAATAGGTAAAAAAATTTTAAAAGAATGATTAAGAATTATTTTTAGGAAAATTTTATCTAACAATTTTATTTTCTTTTCAGATAGTGTACTTGTTTGGGGATTAAGAAGTCGGGAAACCTTGTTGTGTATAGAAAAATGATTGAGGCATACATCAGAGAGAAGGTAAACTTTTTTCAACATGAAATTATATTCATGTCATGTAATTATTTTAGTTATGTTATTTTAATCGTGCAATTATAATCATGTTATTAATTGTACAGTTCATGTGGATGTCATATATTGCGTCAAAGTGTAAGTCTCCAGTCGGTTTACTACCATTCATAAGTGTGGTGCATTAACGCACCTGTCCTAAAATTTTCAACCATTGAGTGATACAACAGGGACAGAGTTATGTGATAATTTGGGTGTAAGCAAGATGTTTCGGGTGTAAGCAAGATCAACTTCGACAATGTCCATGACATTAATAAAAGGGGAAACGATGCAAAGAATTGGATATTGAAGAACCAATAGTGGATCGTAATGTGTAATGTCCGGATGGAAATGAGGCCTCAGATGGACTTTTGTATGGGGGATTTTAAGCCCTCAGTCCACTACCAACAATGCTATGTGGAAAATGGGTTAACGTATTTGTTTGGTGGTGAGTTGATGGTAGTCCCTAAACGTATGCACTGACGAGAACATTAGCAAAGTGTACATAGTCACTCCTATCCTTGCTGAAGACGTTCCACTCTTACTCCCGAACCCAAACCTACAGTTTTCGAAAAGAATATAAAGGATAATGAGTACCCGGTTTAGACACAAACACAATAGGAAGCTAATTCTTATCATTTGGAGTTATGCAGTAATAGTTTTGTGTTAGAATTCCAAAGCTACTCCTACCATCCAGAGATGCCTGGTTCCAATTTTCATTACCAGCAACTACGGTCATTAATGATAGATGATATGTTTAGCTTTACACTTAGTACTCCACACCTCCCAATCAAACCTTTAAGACATATGGATTTTCGAGTAACTTTAAGACACTCCAAGGTTTGTCGATGGATTATGAGAATGCAGGTTTGGGGAAGGAAAACATTGAACTCCAGATAAACCGTTGCCAACAACCTAGACTTCAACGAAGGGCACCACAACATTTCACCCCCCAAACAAATCCATCCAACCATCAATTTTGATTAATGTAAATTGAGAAGTAATTGTACCAAAGTTTCAATTTTTTTCCTTTATATTAAACATGACAAGGTTGGTGTTATATTAATCAATTTTGATTAACGTTTCAAATTTTTAACTTCAACGTCATGTTCCATTATATTAAACATGACAAGGTTGATGTTATATTAATTAATTTTGATTAACGTCAATAAAATACAATAGATAATGTTTAAAATACATTCAAACTTTAGGTACATCAATTTATGTTCACACTGACTGCGACGATTGTCAAGGATTGAAGTTTTGATGCGAGTACTTGTTTTGACTGTGGCCAACTATTCTGCATAGACCACAACGTTTGGGTTTGTCTTTCTCCATCATGTCCATGTCACTTCAAATCCTGTTAGCCTGCAGTTGACCTTTAGGTATTCTAAGTAGCCTCGTGTTAGGGAGTAACTTGAATGTAGGCAGAGGTACTTCTTTTGTCAAGGCATCCTTAAAGGTAGGGAACTTGCTTTCCTAAATACGTAATGTGTGTTCCAATGTATTATTAAAAAAAAATCTGATTCAAAAATGGTTTTCTAACCGTTGCCAGACATGCGAACGTTTGGACTAGAAATACTGCAGCAAAAAGATATATAATAAAGCAGTAGTGTTTGCAAGTATATAGGTCAAATTTTAATATAGTAAAATGTTGCAATGAAACACTCCAAGAAGTATTCTGAGGATCGTACCCAATAGATTGTGGATTGGAGAAAATTTATTATTAAAATAATTACTAACCTAGTTGAGTCACGAATTAGTAGTGTTGATGTAAAGCTAAAATATTAATTAAACTAAAATAAACTAACGGAATTTCCTATTCCTAGTGTCGGCGATACAAGTTTTTGGCCTATGATCGATTAAATCTCTAATTACCTTCAATTGATTTGTTTACCATCCTTAGCCAAGAATATTCTTTCGGCCTAAGTCACCTTTTCAGTATCATCTTAGGCATGCGAATATCCTTTTAGTCTCACCAATTGTTATAAGTTATACTCGACATGTTACCCTCTCAGTCTCACCTGTCTAGATATTCTACTAAGGGTGTCACTCCCTAATAAACTACGTGCTATTGAATAAACACTCAATTTTAGATAAACAATTACTTAATCTATAAATCAATTCCATAATTGAAACATGCAAGATATAAAATACACACAAAGATTTATCTCGATATTCATACAAACGTTAGTTGATCAAGTTAACTAAATATAAATAATGGAATAAAAGAATAAAGAAAAAGAGAATGCTCATTGATAAATAATTGAAGTGCAATTTCGGAACAATATCCACTCACAATTGTCTTCACATCGAAATTGAAATATTCCGACTAAGCGAACATAAAAAAAAAACTAAAGAAGAACAAAAGAAAGAAGAAAATTAAAAACATAAAATATTGTTTGACGGCTCCCTAGGGCGAATCCCTGGGTCGACTCCCTTTTAATAAGGTTATAAGGTTGCTTATATAGGCAAAAACTAGGTAAAAAGCTAAAAGACTAACCCTTCAATTATAATGTTAATTAGGGTTTTCGGTAGGAAAAAGACCCTTAATTGCCCTAAAAATTGCAGCCGTCGCGCACAGGAATTTCTTGTTGTGCAGAAACCGATATTGTGACACTAGGTTTCAGTGTTGCAACACCAAGCTGGTTTCATGACACCCAATTTCGATGTTACAACACCAATGCTTGTTTTGTTTTAGGATTTTGTTTTTTCACTTTGATCTTCGGTGTCACGACAGATGCTTGTGTCATGACATGGTTGTCGTCCTTTGTGTTTTGGGGCCTAAATTGACACCCTGTAGACTCAAGTAACCTATTGGTCATTCCTGGGGACCGAGTTGGCCTAATGGGTCGTCAGAACATTAAAAAGTGTGTAAAAATGTTTATTTTGCTAATAATTACGTCTAAGCTACTAAAATGGAAAATGAAACAAAATAACATAAAACAACTTGAAATCAAGCTCATTAAGTGCCAAAAATAGTCTAATTTTCCACAAAAAATTATTGTAGATCGAACTCCCCCACACTTAACTCATTGTTTGTCCTCATGCAAACAATACCAAAAAAAAAAAACAAATAAAAGATTAACATGCAATATAACTAAAGTACTTGAGCATGCTTCATTCATGAGATTGGGTTGAAACATTATAAATAAGATGGTGTGACTAAACATGTAATTCTAGCACAATAGGTAACTAACTCATAATTTCTAGAGTTAGATAGGTTAGTTCAATAAATTACAAAGCAAATAAGTAAAAGAATGTCAAGCATAGTTATCCATAAAAAAAATACACAAATATACATTTATGCTAAAAGAAATAAGAGTAGTAAGAATTTTCAAAAACCCAGTTCAATTTTCATCCATGCAATGTACCACCTAGGTCACTTAGGACTTTTCGGCTTGTAACGTTCTGCGGCTTAGGTTGGTTCAGATTTCAAGAATAGGCTCAACAAAATGGGTTAAGCACGAAAATAGTTTGACACATTATATTGTTCCCAATACTCCCCTAATGTCCCAATTAAGCTCACCACCTTATATCCACTTCTCTCACCTTCCTTTTCCCTCCATCTCCTAAGACTCAATATAGTATTAACAAGCACAATCATCTTAACGAGTCTTTTGTGTCAAAAATGAGTATTTTTTTCTTTCTTTTTTTTTCACTTCGCTTTTATTTATTTGAAATTTTCTCGCTTGGCTTTTAGCCTTTACAAAGCTTTTCTTCCAATTAATTTTTTTTTTCACTATAGCACAAGCTTGTTAGAATCTTATACTCACTATAATACCTTGTTCCTTAGTTTTCACTCTAAATATTTTTTCTTTATTTTGAAACCTCCTTTATGTATCTACCTAACCCTCAATATCAATGGTCTAACATCTAAGTTCTTGTCAAGACCAAGAAAAAGGATAAAGATAATATGAGATAGGCTTATGGTTTCAATTATGGTTCCTCGAGAAAATGGAGTTAAGCTCAAAATAAGGCACAAGAGGATTCATGTATCGGATTGGCTTTTTAGTTCTAATGTGTTTATCAAACAATGCCTTAGGTTACCCCTAGGTCTTTCAATACATGGATTCAATTAACCGAGTTTATCAATTTTTACAACCTATAATTCAATTAACATGTATGGTTTTTTTTATTCATTTATCCTGTGGTATGCTTAACACACTTCAATCTATTCACAGTGTAATAAATTTAACTAATTAGTCTAAAATTAAATAACCTAGGATCAATTAGTATTGAACCAAATTTACAGTTTATTCACACAATCCTATTTACATGCTCTAACTGATCACTTGTATTCCACAAGCTCGAGCACAAAAAGAAAATACACACACATAATAAAATAAAATAAAAAATTTTGACCAAAAATATTATGAAAATAAAACAAAACTAACCATGAAAAATTTTAAAATTAAAAATTCTATATCACCCCCACACTTTCCTTAATGTGCTCACAAATAAACAAGAGACAAGATTACACATTTTGTCTTGAATGGTTTGTAGGGTTAGTTGGGTCATCCCTTGTCGATTCAGCTTAAATATGTGGTGCCTTCTAAAGCGCAGAGTTCCTACACAAAAAGAAAACACAATTTTTTTTAATATTAAATAATTAAATAAAACACACAAACTAAAAAATTAAATCATTTGTAGTTCCCCACACTTTAGAATATACATCACTCTTAATGTAAAAGAAGTAAAGTGCAAAAAAGAAAACTTCCCTGAAAAGGCCAAATTCTTGTTGTTGTATCGATACAGGGATTTGTATGCTCCAAACAAACGAAAAAATACCTACAGGAAAAACAAGAAAATATTATATCTAAATAAACTTAAATAAATAAATAAAACTAGAATTGTTGAGTTTTTGGAGGGAGGAGAATGGTGGGAAAGAAGAAAAGAGAATCGCATGGGTCAACTGGACACTTGGTCTTTTCTTCCTTTAAATTGTTTATAGGATCTCTACCCCCAACAATTACATTGTTGCTAATGTACATGTTGTTTAGAAAAGCGTTATGGTATGGGGTTATTAGTTCTCCTATGAAACTCTTTAGTCTATTAACTAAAGCTTTTGCTATGATCTTTTAGACTACAATGTACAGATTGGGAGCATACCTTTTTTAGCACTAGCTCAATAAAGGTTCTATTAAGCTCTTTTAACATTTTACCTTTTTGCATAAAATCTGAGATCGTTTTAGTAACTTCCTATCCTAATAATTCCCAATGAACAATGTCGATTTCTCATCCAACCTTAGAGCCTTCCTTGTATCTATGTTATTCAGGGCCTCCTTTATTTCCTCATCTAAAAAAGGCCTCATGAAAACTTCTTTATATTTAACTCTCCAAGGTATTTTGTTATTTTCTCCTTACTTCGCTAGTCATCTTCCCCATATAATGCCCTGAATCTTGAAAGAGTACACCTTTCATAGCTTTATGTTCTTTCATCAAGTTCCCTTTCTCAGGATCCTATTCCTTCTTCTTCTATTGTTTACAAAAACATGAAAATACTTTGTGTTCCACTCTCCTTTTAATATTGGATTTTTGGAGTCACATAATTTGCTCTTGTTTTAGTGTTTGCTCCAAAGTGCCTATTTGCCCATCATTCAAGGCATTTCTGGATTAGCTTGTATCCAAGATAATTCCTCTTTTAAGTGCAATCTTCCTTTCATTGATGTATCCAAAAAACCTTTTATTCCAACTCTTTCAAAGCTTGTTTTATCAATTTAATTTTTAAGATTAAAGAGTAAGCAGTTGTACTTTTGACTTTTTTTTATCCAAGCTTTCTTCATAACCTCTTTGCATTTTGGGTTTTCCAGCCACAATGCCTCGACTCTATAAGGTCTCCTTACAAACGGAGCCTTTTGTTTTAGGGGAGAGGTTAAGATAATTGATTTAATCATTCAAGTTGATTTTGGTTTAATCAGTTGTAGGATTAATTTATTTGATTATATTAATCGCTTATCAATTATTGAATTTCATAATCGAATTAACTGACTTGATATTTATTTTTAATTATATTAAATATATTTATAATATAAAAGTCGGTTAGATTAATTAAATCGATTAAATATATTAATATACTCATTATATTAAATATATTTTATAATATACTTATTTTAATATCGTTAATCGACTTAACCAATCGAACCAACTAATGTTAAGTTAGTTCGTTAAGTTGATTTATATTATATAAGTCTATTGATTCAGTTATTGTATATGATGGTCGGTTAAGTCGACTAAATTAAAAAAAAAATAAAATTAACAGAAGCGGTAATTTTTACACTCCCATTTTTTATTGTTGTAAGTATCATTATCTCATTATATCAATGCATCACTAGTTTATCAACTAATATAGCTTGCAAACAGTAGCGGAGTCAAGGGGGCTAGTAGGGGCCTCAACCCCATTAAAATGGAAATTTTTTCCATTTAGGCATTTTATAATTTATAAAATTTTAAATTAAAATAATTAAATTACATTTTTACTATCATAAAAATATACAATTTAATTTCTTCCTCCCAAAATTTTTTTTGACTCCGCCACTGCTTGCAAGTAATTAGTTGACAAATTGTTGTTACAGAAAGCCCGGTCTAATCTTTCCCATAAATTGTCATCTACTGTATTATTAGTTCATGTATAATATTTGCCCTGAGAGTATAATTGAAAAAGATTACAATGCTGGCACTTCCTTGAAGGAATTATTTTTGTTTGTAAGAAAAGAGTTAGTAACAAAACTAAAAATTTTAAAAAGAAAAATCTAAAGAGATTTAATAAAAAATGAAAAATCAATTTAATTATTCTGAAAAAGTGAATTTAATTAAACCTCAATAACTAAAAAGAAAAATAATTATACCATTTCGTTAATGAAATCTGTCATTGAACAATTTGACTATTAACAAACACTGACGTCATAGATAAAAGTGATGAGAAGCTGATATATAGCATGACACATGGAAGCATGCTAACATAACAATGTCAGCGTGTATTTAAAAAATAAAAATAAAAAAAATTAAAATAATTGATTTTTATTTGGAAAAATGTAAGTCAAGAAAGAAGCTTGACGAATGTTAAGCTCATTTGAATTTAGATATTAATTTATCTAGAATCATTTTAAATGTGATTATTAAAAATCATAAAATATTATCTAAAATAAAAATTTAAAATTTATTAAAATGTAAAATAATTATAAAATTATTACAAATTCCAAATTGTAAATTATAAAAAAATATAGATTACAAATAATTATTAAAATAAACAAATCATGAAAAATATTTTAAATTATTTTAAAAGTTCTACAAATCTATACGAAATGGTAAAGATTTTCATCTAAATTAGCATTTTATATATCATAGCAAATATGTATTATTTTAGCAATTTTATTTGCAAAATTTCTCATAAAACTGCACGAACTTGACATAAATGATGAATGATGAAATGAAAACGGCTTAAAGGGAGATTGTACCGAAATAGAATCAGAGGACAAGACCAACGTTGAAGAAGTAGTAAAAGAGCAAAGCAAATTACATTGATTACTTCAAATATGTCATCCTACCCATAATTCTATGAAAATTTAATTTGAATTTTTGTTTTGAATCATTTTGATTAATATCCAATTATTTGAACTTTTAAAATTTTATAATAAAAAAATAAGGCTTTGTTTTATTCATAAAAAAGTAACATTTTGTTCTCTTTTGAAAATATTTTCTATTTTCATTTTTCATTTTCATTTTAGAAAATATTTTTTATTTTTTCAAAATTGAAAAACATTTTTGGTAAATAAAAATAAAAATATTTTTCAACAATGAAAACTTGAAAACATGTTTTGTAAGTATTTTATTATAATAGAAACATGAAAAATAAATTGATTTAAGTACGTCAAAGGTTTTTGTACATTTTTAAAATTTAAAATTAAATCCTTATAGTTTAATTTTAATATTTGAGTCTCTATAATTTTTGTTATTTAAAAGTCTTAGTCCCTCTATCTAATTTTATCGTTAAAGTTAATAATGTCAAAATAAAATAATTTTTTAACCCTCAACATTTATAATTTTTTGTCAATTTAATTCTTCCCTTCTAAAAGTAAATAGAGATGATTTTTACAACCTTAAGCAGAGGCCCAATGGTGTCCAAGACATGATTGTATTATTGGGTTGTTGACATATCAATGTTAAATTATATAATAATCTTTCTCCTATTAATTTAACCACATCAGTTGGTTCTAAAATTATTCCTCAAAAATCTTTGTACCTTGAATAGACAGTCAGTCGGACTGTGTTCATCATTGATTAAAAGAATTCAACAGATTTTGTCAAGTAAAGATAAGTGGTTTTTGAAATATACACCAAGAGAGAATAATTAGGTGACGGCTGCGATGAGGAATTGTGTATGTTTGGCGAGCCACCTGTGGAGATTCAAGCAGCACTAAAAGAGGATATCGTTAGAGGCTTTTTGAATATGAACTCTATGTAAACCTTTTGTTTTATTTGATTTTATATTACACCAAAAAACAAAAGTATTCATCAAAAGTCTTTTTACCTTGAAAGTCATATCATAAATGTGAAGTACCCAGAAAAAGGTCATATCATATATGCTCATATATACAGATTTTAAACCTTCTCTCTCTCTCTCTCTCTCTCTCTCTTATGATTTACAAGTTAATAGCTATCAACATATGTTTACTTACAAATCAAAACTTAATGCACCGGGTTTTATTCAAATGATACGAGATTCAAATTCCGACCTACCACATCAAACAATGTACACCAACATTTATGCCTTATGCTAGTCAGCAAATCCCGAGATTTGAATCATATTTACAGGCTTTTCCTTCAAAGGACTCCCTAAAGTGTTCAAGTAAGATTTGTCTCCGCCATAAAATGTTTCTGACAAAACCTAACTTCACACTACTGTTGTGCTAGATAAAAGCTAGATAGCAAATCAACTGCTTGAGAATCGACTTAACATTATTCTTTCTCTATGTCAATATCCAGAATGTTGAGAATCATAAACTCAAGTAATTAGAACTACCATAAAGTTGAAACAATCTATGACCTTGTTGTAATGTGGTTGCTGTTGAAACTTTGATTTCTCAAGCCTCGTTGTCCTTGACTTCCGGTTCCGGTTCTTTTCTAAGTCTAGATTCCTTTCTGGACTTTCTTAGATTATCCATGTGAGAAACCTGCAAAATAATCCTGAATAAGACCCAGATGGTATTAACCTTTGCCTGTTCAATATAAGAGCATTACCATGTACTTACAATATAAGATTTCCACTCGATTTTGTTATGCTCATCTAATGCATCAGCAGTATGAGAATGGTCACAAACACGGTAGAATATTTGAATAAGAACAGCGGCATCTAGAGCAGCATACTCAAGCTGAACAAAAGTTAGATTTTGGAATGTAAATATAGATGCTATTCTGTAAGCAGCAAACAATTATGGATATATACCTGATTCTGACTCAATGGTCTTTGTTCCCAGTTGCTATTCCGTCTTGTTTTGTTTAAGCTGGCTCCCAATATTTTCTGATAGAGGAATTGTGAACCATCAATTTGTGGGAAACTAAGAATGGAAGGAAACGGAGTTGTAATTGAAAAGGAACTTGGAAGGATAAAAAGCATAAAACTCGGACTTCAAGTTTAGCTTACCTCTGCAAGACCAGAGAGGCCACCCCGGGAATCTTTGAACATATTCTGGATGTCCAATAGCATATTAAAACACTTGAAACACTCTAAATCTCCATATGATTGAGCTAGTTGCTTTACATCACATTGAAAATTATAACCTACAATGTGTGCAGGGTGTTTAAAAGCAAACTCAGTAGTGTTAGAATAACCATGAGATGCTTTGTTTAAAACTGGCTGCCTTCGTTTTCAAACCATACAATCAAGAATACAAACATAAGTGTATATGTCAGGATGGTTCAAAATATACGAGACAATATAACTAGAAAAGTGAGATCCATATATTGGGAGAAGATTTCCCTCTTTTGGAAAAGGCAGATTCTCCCATACCGAGTTTTAGAATTCTTGGGGACCGCAATATGTGAGTTAGGCAGTTGTCTAAAACATCAGGCACGTCATTATATAATTTTATCAAGTCAAGGATGAAAACCTTCTTATCAGAAGCAATTTGCATGATAGAAACCTGATATATGGAAACACAGATTTATTATTTATTTGATCAGTCATAAATCAAAATGGATAAACAAAAAATGCCAACAAGTTTATTCACTTATGATTTGGCAATGCAATCCTAAACAAGCCTGTTGGTAATTCCACAATGAACTAAATTATAAAAAATGAGGATTAAAACTCATCTCAACTTTTTTTTCTAAGCAAAAATAATTCCAGGACCTAACCTATATCAATTAAGAGAGATCGCAAACTAAAAGAAATGGAAAAAGGTGATACCATGCTTACCTTGTTTGGTTTGCTACCTTTTACATAATTGGGTTTCCATTCACAGTCAAGGCCCACAACTTTGGATCCCTCAATGTGGCATGTTGCCTTACCAAGACCATTAAGCTCGTCCACCCAAATTATGTCTTCTACTCCCAATTCATTGAGATTTAAAAAGCAATGCTGCAAAAAATTTGCTTCATGTTCTGAAGAAAATCATAACTAGTAGCATGAGAGTCTGCCTTTAGCCTAATCATCAAAGTCTAAAATATCTATTTAGATCTACAAATGCTACAGAAAACCTGAGTAAACACCGAGCAGTATAGTTGGTATTAGTGGTTTTTAACTGCGTCAATAGAAATGTCAAACAGTGTAAAGTATCACCCTCAACAAAAGAAGAAGGCATGCAAATTTGAGAATTATATGCTTTTATTATACAGTCTTGATTGTAGATTCACATACGATCCAAATCAGTGCAATTCATAATAACTATTGGTAGACATTCATAATCTATACATCTTGTTCCTTTATTTCCAAAAACAAGGCGCTTCAGTGACAATACCTTGTGCTTTTGGAAAACCTTCAAGGCAGTATCGATTACAAAGTTCATCAACCTTCTCCAAGTAACCAGCTTCCATGGCCAGATAAACCTAACATCCAGAAAGCAATTTTTTATTATCCAAGGGTATTCAAAATTAACAAGATATAGAAACATGAGAAATTTGAGAAAAACAAATGAGTTGGAAAAGACTCTAAAATTCCATTTCATATTTTGATAGACTTGGGAAAATCATTTCATGCATTTAAAAATTTACTTACCAGATACTCAACTAATTGTCTATCACCATTTGCCTTTGCCTCTGCAACATCCCAGCATGCTTTTTCTGCTAATTTTTTTAATGCGCTACAATGTGGTAAAATAGTAGTATCATATTTACTGTTTTTAAAATCTCTACTCCAAGCCTTTTCAGGGATCACAGGTGAGCCAAGCATATTGCCAGTATGGAGAGTATGATATTTTCAAGTACCTTTCTTTGTATTTGTGATGCACATCTGGAAATTCTTGCTGGAGATTGTTCTTCTTTACAATCAAATAAGCACTCTTTAGCTTATTCCTGCCAACATACTCCCGGATGAGCATGGATAACATTGGTTTCCCCATAAATGTTGCCCACTTCTCTGCTGCTCTGAATTGTTTCTTTTCTATCATTTTGACAAGAAAAGATTCCCCAGATTGACGGATAGAGAAGTGTTCCAACAGATTCACAGCTGTCATATATGACTCTGATTCTATGAATCCAAATATATACTGCTCAAGAAATGCCTTTACACTGTGAAACCTACGGTCATTCTTGGCCTTTGATTGGGATGCAACTTTCTCGATATCTGTCAACTTGATATCAAAAACTTCAAGTATCTTCACAGCAATCCTCTCATCATGGTCAATAGAACCCTCAACAATATCAAGAAATAATCGCACAGCTATAATTTTTGCTTCCAAAGAATCTCCAGTGGTGGCTGCTGTCTTTAGAAAACGATGAAAAGCAGATACAATCAAATGACTGAAGCCTTCACAGTAAGATCCAAATATGGGCAGGATATACAGACAATAAGCAACAAAAGTAGCTGGTCCTGGTTGGGGAGAATTGCATAGAACTTGGTGGACTTGTTGTTGAAGAGCTCGAAATTTTTTAGTTGCCTTCAAGTTTCCTGTCAAATTATTCCTTAGAATCAGATTGAACGAGAAAAAGGCAGGGAAAACCACTAAAGTTTAACTCATTTCTTAGCAATGAAAGGAAGCAAAACTTTACCATGAACATAACATTCTTTAAGAAGGTATAAGAATACAATTGGAGCAACATAGGTCAGATCAGTAAAAGCATGCAGACAAATTCTTTTCGTTTCGCAAGCTTTCTCCTCTTTAACTTGCAGCTTTATAGCTTTTTCCTCAAACCCCATTTCAAAAAGGCACATCCAAGGGTACTGAAGTGAGATTTTAAAAAAAAAGAAAAAGAAACATTAGCCCGAACATTGCATATAAACGTCAGATGTTATGTCTGATGTACCATTCGGGAATTTAGCTTTTTATAGGCCAAATTCATAGCAGCAACAATAAGAATACACCTTGATGAAAGATTAATCCTAAAAATCAACCTCCCTATTCGAAAGGAAATATTAAAACAACTCAAATACAAAATCCAGTGCTACGGAAGCGAACAACAACTCAAGCAAGCGTTAGTTGCCAAGTTTATTCCTTTTCAACTTTTTATTCTCTTATTTTTCCCTCCAGTCTCTCAACATCCAAACAGAAAAGTACAAAACTAGAAATTCTACAAAAAGAATTGAACAAACATTGGCGAGATCCTACCAAAAAATACAAAGCAATTGACAGTTTACTCGAAAACGTAAAAAAAAAAAAAAAGAAGATAAAACATATGTAAAAGACAGAAGCATATTAAAACAAATTCGTAAATTACTCGTTTAGAACTTAAGCAAAACAAAATTTTCCGAATAGAAATAGCATGAAAAATCTCAAATGATTCAGGATTGGACTAATAAGAACCTGAAAATTGAAGCAAGATTAGAAAAAGATTAAGAAATTTCATGTTTTCCTTCGTTTTCCCTAGAGCCAAATACTCTATTTAATGCGAGAAGATGCAACTTTGACAGTATAATTTAACAGAAAATACAAATGAATAAGGAGAAACTAACCAACTTTTTTCTTTTTTAGAGTATTGAAATTTTTGTATCTTTCGCATTCGTTTCTCTGACAAATTTAAATACCTACTACACTGGTAAACATTTTCTTTTATTTTCTTTTGTTTTTTTAACCAAAAATAAATTTAGATTTTAAAGTGCTCAAATATATACACACATACAATGCTTAAGATAAGAAAGCCCAATATGGCCCACTGGATTCTCCCATTTTTCATTTTTTGACACATTCTAAGACGATTCCATTATGGAAAGAGATTGAAAATATTCAAAAAAATTATTTTCTATTAAAAAAATTACAATAACGAATCCGTAAGCCGAAGAGCCACTTTTAGTCGCATTAAAATTCATGGCTGCATTACAAATAGAATAACGTGTATTTAAAACGGTGGTTCTGATTAATACTCAAATTTAAATTACTATTAATTAAATTATTTAAAATGTAAAAAGTTTTAATTATTAATCGAATCGATTTTTTTAAAATATATTAATCGAACCAAATATTTTGATTAATTCAGTAGGTTAATTAAATTAACCGAAATTTATATGTTTTATCTTTTTGTTAAAATAAGTATAAAAATATAAAAAATATATTACTAATATTCATTTTCTTTTATTTAGTAGTTCAAATAACTTTAAATGGTAGTGAAAACAACAAATAAGACATTAGGAATACTACATAAGTCTTGAAAACAACAAATATTTTGGTTAATTACCTGGTTTCAAACCGAATTAACCGAAAACCGAATTTTCAAAAATTCATTAACCGAATTAGATCAGTTAGTAGGTCAGTTTTAACCGAAGTGTGAACACCCCTAATTAGAAGTGTTTATGGGTTGGATCGGGTTGGGTCTGAGTCGAGTTTATGTATAATATTAACATACTTTATATTTGTTTAAGCTCGGCGTAACCCAAAATATGAGCTTAAAATTTTAGTCAAGTTTATCTATGTTTGTAAATGGCTAACTAAAGTCCATTAGTCCCACCCATTTTAATTTTTAAAAATTTTAAATATATATTTATATTTTTAATTTAATATTTAATAATTTTATATATTTTTATTTATTAAAATTTTATATACATTCACCTTAAAAATTTTAAGTTTACATTATAATAGTATTATATACTACTATAGATTTAATTTTTATATGTTATAAATTACATAATATATAAAAATAACATAATATAAAATATTATTAACTTAAAATCGAGTTGGGCTCAAGCCTTAAATATTCAAATCCAAGCTCGGCTCATATTTTAAACGGGTTTAATTTTTTTACCCAAACTCATTTTTTAAGTCTAATATTTTTGTCCAAATCTACTCAAATTTTAGATAAGCCTTTAAACTTTGGTGGATAACTCAAACCATGAATAGCTATTTAGCCAATAAAGACAATGGATGATAATAGAGTACTAATATTAACATTTGTAGCAAAGAAATCTAATACTTCTTTATTAGGTGTTGGTTAAAATATTTCATAATCTATGTACGTTTCACAAATTTAAAATTTAGTTTTTATACTTTTATTTGTATAGATTCAATTTTTATTTTTAAAATTTAAATTTTAGGCTTAATTATTAACCTTGCTAATTTGTTGTTAAATTTATTGATATGATATTTTTAAAAAAACTCACTTGATAATCATGTACCTAAAAATACAACGTTGAAACGAACCTTAAATTAACAAAATAATTTTAATGGTATTAACAGTTGGACTTGAATTTTGAAATCTAAAAAGTAGGATTACATTCCTAAAGATAAAAGTATAGGGACTAAATTCTAAATTTACGAAGAGTACATGGACATATGGCATATTTTAACTTTAATGCCTCGTTTGGTTACTACTGTAATAGCATGAAGAAAAAACTTATTTATTACCCATGTATTATAATAGTTAGAAGTAAAATAAAGAATAGTTAGTATAAATTTAAACTTGAAATTAGAAAGACAAGTAATAATTCTTGTAAAAATAAGATTTTTTCAAAATAAGCGAAAAAATTTTCCACTCCTTACTAAAAATAAAAATAAGTGATGGGAGTCACTAAATATTACTAATTGAATTAGTTTATTACTAACTCTTGTACTAAAACATGTGTAAAAATAGTATTTCTACCAAATATAGTTTTATTTAGTTGATGTCATGGGTCAACTGAATATCAATTCAATTATAAAATTACTAAAAATACTCTCATATACAAATTAAATTATATTTTTATGAGGGTGTTTTTTATATATAATACAATAAATATTTGATCGAGATTTGACTTCATAACACCATGCATGATAAATAATTAACTTCACTTTTGGAACCAAAGCATCAATTGAGTTTTATGTGAATTTTTAATAAATATATTTGTTATATTTTTTTCACCCACATCATGGGTGTACGTACCATAAATCTAATATATAATAACTAATTTGTTTATTTAAGGCTGAAAAGTCCTAAAACCCTTGAATTAAAAAAAAAAAAACCAACAACAACAATTAAGTCTCTAAACCAAACAAATGGACCCAATTGAACCATTTACTATTAGATTTTTCATCAATTAAACCCTTTGGTCATTAAAGTTAAAGTTCAACTGTTAAAGAGTAATAATGATTACCGGTTTTTTTTCTCATTTTTTGGGTTATTTTCACCACGTGACTTATTAGGAGCATATCATGTGGAAAAAATCGATATTTTTATTTAAAATCATAAAATTATAAAAAATTAAAAATTAAAAAATAGAAAAATATATAGAAAATGAAAAAGTCTAAAGTATAGAAAATTACAAAAAAATTATATAAATAACAAAAATATAATAAATATAATACAAATATCTACAATTTTATATTAGGAATGACACTTATCCTCTCAACCCATTTTTCCACCTTAGTTTGCATATCAAAGCACTCCCTTATCGTCGACGATAAGTTGAAGGGTGTAAGCTTTAAGGAGGTCTATGGTAGATAAGCACAACAGATAACTTCAATTATCAAATAAACCTTTTATAATTTTTAATAGTTGTATTATTAACAATGGTTAGTGTGCAAACGAATTTTTATATTTTTATAATTTTTATTTTCTTGAAATTTATATATTTTATTATTTTAATAGTTTTAATATTTTTCTTCAAATTTTTCGTTTTTATAATTTTTATAAAATTATAAATACGATAATTTTTAAAATGAGTAAAAATTAAAATAAAAAAATTAAAACCAAATAATTATATGTAATATGTTAGTCTAAAAAGTAGTCGATAATATGTTTACTAATAAAATAACAAGAAAAATAAACATGTAAATAAATATATTGCAATACTTTTTATAACATGTAAATTATTTTATAATATACTTTTTAACCATAACTTTAGAAATCTTGTACGATTTAAATAATATAATTTTTATTATAACTTTATAAAATCAACATGAATTATTTTTATAATATAAAATTTTAATATTTAATAATATAATTTTAGAAATTTTAGTCATAACCATTCCAAACACTCCCACGTGTTTATACTTTTAATATAATTTTTTATAACTTGTGTAAAAATAATTTCTTAAAGTTAAATAATGTATGAGTGTTTAAAAGCCATAAGATAATTAGATTTGTGTGTAATTACTCAGCAAATTATTCCAATTCTCACTCTCCCTTAAGAATTAGAAAGTGTAATTGACGCGCTCCAATTACACCCAATTCAATGGAACCCATCAATTACAATGGTTACCCAAATATGCCACTTATATATAATTACAAGAAATTATACACAAATCCAATTATTAGATGATTTTTTAAACACCGCCTTAAATAATTTCTTAATAATTTTTTTTTTAGAAAAATGAAAGAATAAATGTGAAGCTTTAATACGTCACCATATTATAGATTCATTACCTAGGTTTAATTGTCAATGGAGTTAAAAGAAGAAAATTGTTAAGAGGGGATAATTCACTTTTTGGATTAACAGCAAGGTGAATTAACTAAAGAGGATTGAGTCTTTGATTTGTTGAAATAGTTTTGGTTTAAATAATAAAATGGTACCTCCATTTTACTAGTTTTTTTTTAGTTGGTATCTAAACTTTTTTTTGTTAGAATTGATAGCTAAACTATTCAACCGTTACTTGTTTTATCCCGATTGTTAGTCCCATTAGAAAAAAATTTTCAACCAATTACAACTTGCTACGTAGACCTTTATTTATTTTACCCCAATTGTCAATATAATAGTGTTGAATTTACCAAATTTTCTTATATTTTCTCATCAACTAAACACCCCAAAAAAAATCGATTGCTTCATTGTACAAAGTTTTCACCATTTTATCATTTTCAAGCTTCAACTACTTCTACCATCTTCAATCTTCAGAGAACAAAATATTACATGCTCATATCTTGGAGGTCTAATAAGGTAGAGATAATCAAGTATACAAATATACAGAATCTAATTCTGCTGGAATATTGATGCAAAATTTTATCATTAGGGTGCAAATTGTGACAATAATTGGTAGTCATTTATTCCAATAACAACAGGAGCACATCAAAGTCAAAACGCATAGATTTTAAGGTCCTAGTTGTTAAAGTAAAAGATCAAAGTAGTTAGGTGCCTATAAAGCATATTGGGACAAACTCCATGATTGTGGAACCGCTTACTAAGGGACTACCACCTAAGGTTTTTTCATGAGCACACTGTTCATATGGGTGTAATGTCATTTGAGAATATTTGGTTTCAGTGGAAGTTAGTACTTTTTAATGCTTTTATGTTATGGACACATTTTCAATTATTTCAGTTTATGAATATTAAGTTTATTTTCTGCAAAAATAAAGTTTATTTGATTTACTCACACTTTAATTTTGGTAATGTTTGATCTCACTAAGGTTTAAGGAGGACAAGTTAGAAATAGACATTTTTAGATCATATTGCATGTAAATTTCCATGCTACATACCCATACTTGATATATGTAATTTGGTTGTGTTAATATACATGAACAAAGATGGATTTAGTTACGATATATGTAATGAAAGTAGCATTGGTTCTATGTTAACATAATTAATGGATGAGATTGTTCATAATATCTTTTTGGATATGATGGTAAAGTTTTGAGCTCATAAGGTTATATAATGACATGTAATTATAGAGTAATTAATATATATGGTCCAAGTGGGAGATTGATGAAAATATGAACATCATATATATAATAAGGGTAATTACATGTTATTATTTACTATCATAATAGGTTAGCCCAAATTAAAAGTGATCTAATTTAGTTAAGTTTTGTTGGGCTTTAATTATTAAATAAAGTATGGGTTAGATATGTATAGATACTTGAGTAACTAATTTCTAATTAATGATGGGCTGATTAGAAATTAGGGTTAGTGTGTAAAAGTTATAATTAGGGTTATGGTCTCTAAATTACACATAAGATAACTTTTCTAATATCGCATCTTTAGAAAAGAGATAGCCCATTTCTCTAAATTTCTTCTGTGCTAATTTGGAAGATCAAAACCCCAAGATCCGTAGATTTCAAGAAATCGATGAATTCAATTACACTTTCACATTTAGTTTTATTCTTGATGATTTGACATGATAGATCCTGGTCTACAATTTTAATTTTATATCAGATTTTGTTTTATGATTATAACACACCCAGCATGGTGGTACTTGATCTTCTTTGCCTTTTGAAAATCTAGATTTGATCATCAGGGTACGATAATAAGAGCTCCTGCTCCTACTCTTACTCCATAGGGCCCCTAGAATCGTAAAACGAAAACTTGATTCTGTAGTACCAACGCAATGAAGATTGTCAAGGATATCTGGCATTGGATCTACACAGGCTGAGAACATTTTTCAAGTAGTTTACAGTTTTTGGGAACTTATAACTAATGTTTCTATTCTAGTGGAAACATTAAATAATATGGAATTAACCATCCTTGTAATATTTAAATATCAAAATAAGAGAAACTGATATATTTACCTTCCATAGTTTAATGGAAATAGGAGTTAGAAAAGCATATTGCTATATGCATAATTAGTATGATGTGTTACTAGGATTAGAACATGATGCATTAGAGTTTTGAATGACATAGAAAAGACTCAACTATAGACATTACTTTCCATTGTTAGAAAAGAAAAATGCTACATGAACTAAAAAAAGTAAAAGAGAACACATTTAATTTCCACATCAAATTTGTAGACATTACCTGCTTGAAACTTTCACGAGAATGTGAAAATCCATTTCTCTATATTTTATGTATCCATTCCAATGTAACACAACAGATAGACGTATAATTGCACAAAAAACTTTAAATTTCTGCTTTGCCTGGAATAAAACACGAAAGACCATATCAAACTCTCTCAAAAGCACATGAACAATGATCACCAATCATATAGAATAAGCTACCTCTTCTCCTAACTCATTAAAAGAAACATCATCAAACTTGGGTAATTTCTTCCTATGGTGTCTTGTAAGAAGTGCTATTAACTGCAATCGCACTAGGAGGTGATCAGAATTGAGAACATGATTAGACATCCTTATTAGGAAGCAAACACGATTTATAGGCAAATAGTGTACCTTGACCTCCTCAACACTATATCTATAATGATGATTTTGTTCGGTTTTTGAGCAAAGCAGAGAAAATTAGCAATCCAATTTTATTTGCTATATTTCATCATCATTTTCAAATACAAATTATACAATATATAAAAGTTTTTCTCAACTGATCCCACTAAAACAATCTTGAAACTTGAAAAACATTGCTTGTACACAAAATAAATTAACTAAATATGTCATTCAACACCTATATACATCACTAATCTTAACAACTAAGATTTGGTTTTATCCAAAACACACTAAAAAACAAACACGCACTCGTTACGAGTAGCTTGCATAAAAAAACATTCTCATGTTATCCACGGCTTGTAACTTACAATTCTACTTATCGCATGACAGTTTGTTGTTAGACTATCTGCCATGTTTGCGAGTACTTTGACTATTTGTCATATGTGTCCACTATAGGTGCTTGCTGTTTGATCTGTCCGCCATTTGGCTTGAACTTTTGCATCTCGTCAAGTGAGAGAGCTACTACATGAATGACCAATTTCTATCACTCCTCATTGGCTTCCATGCTGCAAGCACCAAATTGGTTTCTTGTGCAATATCTTCAAAAATTGCAAGCTCTAGCACTGTTAAGTCACATCTATGATAAGTTTCAACAATATGCTTGGTGCCTTTAATAGGAAGGTCATCAAAGCCTTTATTTTCAACTTTAGTCATCTTTTTAACCAACTTTAACTTGCAAACTTGACTAAGGGACTTATAGTTCACATGTCCCTGTCTTTTATGCCAATTATGTGATTTATCCTCTAAACTAGTATAGACTCTCAAAGCCACAAAGTTCCATTCCAGCACAAGGCTTCCATTATTCATTGAGATTGCCATAACTGTTTGCCCCAATAAATCAAATATAATGTAGCATTTATCTTTAAAAACAATAGTGTATTTCTTTTCAATCAATTGACCAATTCTTAGAAGATTATGGTCTAACTCAGGAACTAAAAGCACATTTGTAATTACTTTATTACCTGTTGGAGTGTTGATTAGCACACTCTTTTTCTTTTAGCCTCAATAACTAGGCCATTTCCAATTCTAACTTTTGAAATGCAGCTCCTGTCAATTCGCTTGAAGATGCTTTCATCTGAAGCCATGTGGTTTTTCTATCCACTGTTAATCAACCAACTCTTATCGACTTCGTTGCTTGAAACAAAACAAAAGACAGTAAACAGATACTCCTCCCAAGCTTGGTTTTTATTAGCAACCTAAGCTTGAATATGGTTCTGTTGCTGCTATTGTTGTTGCTTCTGCCCTTGGTTTTTGTAGACTTTCTTGATATGAGCAAATTGTTTACAACTTCTACACCGAATATCTTGCATGAACCAACAATACCTCTTCGAATGATTTGTCTTTTTGTAATGAGAGCATGGTGCATTGTTCTCCTTGTCAACATCTCTCCAACTCCTCTCTATTTTGTCTGTCTAGACTTTCTTTCCTTTGTTGTTTCAGGAGATCGAGCTTTTCTTGTTTCTCTCTTGGAAGGCTCTCTCAACATGCCCCTATTTTTTTTATGTTCTTCTCTGTTCTTGAGCATATAACACATGGATCAACTATTGTAGTGAGATTGTTGACAGGTCCCTCGTGTAACACCCTCTACTTGATCCAAATCATAGAATCTGAATATCAGATGTTACAACACACAAACACTTAGTAGAGTTATTATTTTAAAAACTAGTGCAAAACATACTTATTATGGTGTTAAGAATTATTTAAAACATAAAAACTACATAGTTACCACTTGAAAGACTTATCAAAATTTACCTTCAAACCTATCTTAACCTCATGCAATTTCTTCTCTTTCTTGTTGCCACCTCATTATCATTAACAGTATATCAAAGTGCTCTTTACACAAAAGTCCTTAACTTGCTTGAGAGACTAAGCTAAGTTCAACATATTATGCATACAAGGCTGACTTTCACTTAACTGCCAATGGATTGACTAAATCAAAAGCTCTAATACCAATTATTTCTAACACCCTCTACCCGCCCTGAATTACTAGATCCGAATATTGGATGTTACAACATACAAACACTTAGCAAAATTATTTTTTTTTTACAACTGGCACAAAACATACTTATTATGGCATTAAGAATTACATCAAAGTTTATAATAGAATCTATTTAAGGATTACATCAACTTATAAAAATTAGGTTACAACGTTACAACATAAAACTTAGTTAAAGATAAACTTCTTATGGCATGGTGAACTAAACATCATAATGCCTTCTGTATGCATAATATCGCAACAAGATCTGTCACCTTGGCGTAATCCTAGCTTGGTCACTTTTGGTGTTGTAAGATTCCTAACCAGTCTACGTTGCAAATTAGGGTTACAGAGTATTACAATACAAAACGAAACATTCAACAACAAATAGAAACAAAACCTCAAATTTAAATATTAACATTAAATTACAAGTTTCATTCATAACATAAACACATTTACGAGCCTTAAACCTAGCAAATGGGCCTTAAAATATTTTGGGAACAAACAGAGACAAATTTGAAACAAAACAAAAAATTTTAGAAAAATAGAAAATTTTGAAAATATGGGTCACACAGCCATGTGACAAAGCCTGGCTCTATGGCCAACCGTGTACAATTAGAAATATGGGTCACACGGCTATGTCCCAACCGTGTGAGTACTCGAAATAATGTCACATCGTTGTGTCACAGGCCGTGTGCTAGACCGTGTATATATTTGAAATAAGGTCACACAGGCATGTCGCCAAGTTGTGTAACTCTTTGTGACCATGTGGACTAACCTACACTTAAAATTAAAAATGACACATGGCCGTGTGGTGTGACCGTGTGTGGCACATGGTTATATGACAACCCGTGTGCTTCCAAAATGACTCCTAATGTAAGCCAATTCATCAACCCTTTCTTAAACACCAAGCCAAACCATTTCTAATCACTTTCACACATTTAAAACACAATCAAACTCACCTAAAACATGTCAAAATCATACAACCTATGTGCCTAAGCAATATGCTATCACTTGGCACCACAATTCATACACCAAATCAATTCAATTACAATGTTACAAATTCACAACTTAAACCTATATTAAACTTACCAAATAACCTTTTTATTCACATTCCATCCTATCATGAGTCATCTACTTTCAAGAAGCATAAATAAAGTGACCGAAAACACATACATATAAACATTTACAAGTCAAAATCAAGTCATATACACAAATAAGATCAAACCACTTCACTTTAGCAAAATATCATAAAGGCTCCTATTACATGCCATTTATAACTATCAAATAAATAACAAAACAATTACCAAAGTGATGGAGGGATAGTGTGTATGTGCTCCGACTAGGTTTCAACCAGTTGAGCTTTCTGATGATTTACAAGAAAAGAAATAAACAACTAACGTAAACAACTAATACTTAGTAAGCTTGTATAAATTTTAAACATAAACTTAGCAATTAGGCTCAATTTATATAATTCATGTATAACACCATTAGCGTGCACATAAGTTAACCATTTCCTATATACATCACCAAGCTCAAAAGTTAGTAAATTCATACATTATATCATTGTACACAAACTAAAAACATAGTAATAAAAAGTACATTTATCACCTTTCCAACATGTATCATTCATTCATTTTCAATCATTTATACAAATATTTTCCATTTCATAAATTAGCATGTGACATATCATATACTTATGTTCTCTTGAATTAAACCTTTAATACCCGTTAAGCAAAATGAAATCACGCCGGGTATACGAGAACCATGTTCACACAAAGTGTGTCTATATATATAACTGTAATCAAATTTGAAATGCTCACACGAGCTATGGGTCGGGATGTAAGCTACATGATGCTGCTCACAAAAGCTATGGAGAATCCGCAACAAATGCAGGACCTCAGCAATTGGTAGGACATCTAAGACCAACATCTGAAACTATAAAACCCCTAATGACATGTTATTTGTATCTTAGGCATTGATGAGGTTCAAACGGGACACATTACATATCCAAATCCTTTATAATCAATCCATTATACCTTGTCAAATATTTATCCATAAAATTTTCTTTTTCAATCACAATCATCAAAGTAATGAAAATTATAATTTAATCCAAGTTACTAGTTAACATTTAATAATCAACTAGAGTTATATAAAGCACAACATTAACCAACAATTCAACCAAAATCTCAATTAATAAACTTAATCAATATACAAACTTACCTGTACAAAAAAGATTTCTAATACAAACCGACAACTACTTCGTTACTTTGACTTTTCAGCGATTTGAGTCCGATTGGTTCGTTTCTTGATCTAAATAAATAATTTTTATTCAATTAATTAATTCAAACAAATTAAATAATTAACTTATACTTATACTTATAGACCCTTTATATTAACAATTACAAAATTACCCTAATATTTTACCCTTCATGCATTTTAATCCATGAACTTGAAACTCGCAAATTAAGCACATTTATCCTTCATTCATGCTAACCGAATTTCCTAGAGTTCCTTCAACCCATATTTATCACCATTTCAAAATATTACGATGATGTTTTTCTAATTTAACAAAGAAATCCGTAAACATTAAAATTATTAAAAATCACTTAGCAAAATACTCATGAATCCATCAAAAGTTTACATCCACACCTAACTCATTCATGGAGGTCCCTAGATTTTTAACAATTTCACAAAATAGTCCCTGGGCTAGCTAAATCGACTTCCTAGATTTCAAAAACATAAAAATTAAAAGAAACGGGTTAAAAATCACTTACCAATTAAAGCTTAAAGGTTGAAATGTGAAAACCCTAATTTTCTCTCAACATTTGGCCATGGGAACTAAAGATGAAGAAGATGATAAAAATATCGTCTTTTGTTTTGTTATTTTAACTTATATAGTTTGGTTTTCTTGTAAATATTAAGACATGTTTAATTAAGCCATAATTAACTTATCTTGAAACTTAATTAAACCTTATTATCATGGATGATGACATAAAAATACACTAGCATAAATACATCTTGGTTTAATTATTCAATTGACCCTTTTTCTATTTAATACTTCATGTAATAAAACTTTTACCTCGTTTGTAAATTAGTCTTAAAACATTAATTAATCAACTAAACATCAAAATTATTGAACTAATTTTTATTACAACACCCGAGCAATCCTTGACAAAACTTAAAATTTACTTTATAAAACTTCTAATTAGGTTAAAACTAATTGAAAAGCACTTTAAAACCAAGGTGTTATCCACCAACCCAAAATTCACCATTAAAGACCCGATTTTCTACTTTTAATCAAAACATGCAACTTAACGGCAAAAAATTCAGTTTCAAAGACCCAAAAACATTAAAAAATAATGAGAATGCGAATGGTTACCTTTAATGAGAGAAATAACGAGTTTTCGATGCAAATTTGGAAAACCCACAATTGGAGAAGATAATGAAATTGGTGAGATTTTTGGGTAATTTCTTGAAGATTTAGAGAGGTTTAATGGTGGGAAATGATAGAAAGTCAAAGTATTATAGTTTGAGAGTCAAAAATCAATTGAGAGAGTGAGGAATAGCAAGAGACGACAACACTAAGGAGATGGGAAGAAGTATTCGTGAAAATAACTAAGAATGGGGGTTTATTAGGTTGATTTTGAAAAATTGGTTTCATTGCTTCATAAAGACTCATAACTTTGACCCTTTTACAAATCAGTCCCTTTTTTAATATTAAAAACATTTAAAACTTGTTTCCAAAAATTGACTTAACTTTATGAAAACCATTATCGAGTACCAACTTTTTGAAATTTCGAGCTCATATAGGCCAAAATTTTTAAAAATACCTCTAAAAGTCCTATGCCCTATTTTGGGGCGGAACACCATTATTATTCGGTGGTCTACCTTTTAGAAGGAGCGTTCCCTGATCGAACATCTTGAGCTTTATCCTTGTCAAATCTATCTGCGTAGTCTCGGAGAAAATGGTTGAACAAACCACATTTAAAGAATGACCCTTCCTTCAGCCGACACTCTCCAAAATGTCTTCTATTGCATTGTTGAAATTTTGGCTTGTTATTATTACAAACACTACCCACACTAGCTACAGAGGTAGCTTAGGGTCTCAAACTAGCTTGTTTTCCTCGATCTTTACCTAAAAATCAAAATGAAGCTAACATACAACTGCGAAATTCTTTCATTTTATTTGAAGGAGAAGAAAAAGATTTTCCTATTTGTCTTTTACTCGAGTCTCAAATTCAAAATCTTCCTTTCTCTTTGCTTTGCTAAGTTCTTCCGCTTTATGTGCTCAGTCTACCAAGACAACAAATTCTTTCAACTTAAGTATCCCGACAAGTAATTGGATATTTTCATTCAAGCCCTCTTCGAATCGAGTACACATAAAAACTTTTGATGGAATGTATTCTCAAGCATACCTACTAAACTGTACAAACTCTCTTTCATATTCAACTATGGTTCTATGGCCCTACACCAACTCAAGAAACTTTTTCCACTTTTTACCAAGGTACCTTTGATTGACATATTTATTCCTGAACTCAGTTTGGAAAAATTCCCAACTTACACGATCTTTCAGTACAACCGCTATCAAAGTATTCCACCACTGGTGTGCTTCGTCTTTTAACAAAGAAATTGCACATTGTAGATAATTATTGGGAGAACACGACAACTCATTAAAAACTCTAGTAGTATTTTCTAACTGCAATTTAGCCTTTTATGAATCATTCTCAACCCTACCACAAAATTCTTCAGCCCTATATTTGCAAATTTTATCAACATGAGGCTTGTTTACACATACCAGTTCCAAACCTTGAGGATTATGGGGAGTTGGTTAGGGTACGGGAGGGGGTGGATTTTGTTGAGCCATCAAGTTTTTTCCTATAAAGTCTGTGAACCACTCAATCATCATATAGAAGAAGGCTTCTCGTGCCTCACTTCCTCGACCCTCAAAAAATTGGCTCACTATGAACAACCCCTTGTACGAAGGCTTGAGCATTACTCTCAGCTTTATCAGAATTAGCTCGATTGGATGACATCTTTTATCTATATGAAAAACTTAACCAATTTGAGTCAGGAGACATCACACTATCATAAGTTATCAAATGGCATGTATTTCTAGACTCTATACATGCTATGTTTAGCCCGAGAACCTACTAAATTGTGACTCTAATACCACTAAATGTAACATTCCTAACCCATATCTGTCGTCAAACTAGGGTTATGGAGTATTACAGTATAAAACAAAAAATTTAACATCATATAGGAACAAAAAACTTAAATTTAAATATTAACATTAAATTACAAGTTTCATTCATAACATAAACATATTTATAGGCTTTAAACCTAGCCTACGAGCCTTAAAACTAGTTTGGGAACAATCAAGATCTAATTTGAAACAAAATAAAAAATTTTAGAAACAGAGGTCACACAGCTGTGTGGCCAGGCCGTGTGACAAAGCCCAAGCTATGTGGCCAACCGTGTACAATTAGAAATATGGGTCACACGATCGTGTCCCAGCTCATGTGAGTACTCGAAATAACGTCACATAGTTGTGTCGTAGGCCATGTGCCAGATCGTGTATATATTCAAAGTAAGGTCACAAGGCCATGTCGCCAGGTTGTGTAGTTCTCTGTGACCATGTGGGCCAACATACACTTAAAATTAAAAATGACACATGGCTGTGTGGTGTGACCATGTGTGGCACACGGCCATGTGACAACCCGTGTACTTTTAAAATGACACCTAATGTAAGCCAAATCATCAACCCTTTCTTAAACACCAAGCCAAACCATTTCTAATCACTTTCACACATTTAAAACACATTTAAACACACCTAAAACATGCCAATATCATACAACCTATGTGCCTAACCAATATGCCATCACTTGGCACCACAATTCATACACTAGATCAATTTAATTACAATGTTACAAATTCACACCTTAAACCTATATTAAACTTACCAAATAACCTTTTCATTCACATTCCATCCTATCATAAGTCATCTACTTTCAAGAAGCATAAATAAAGTTACAAAAAACACATACAAGTAAACATTTACAAGTCAAAATCAAGTCATATACACAAATAAGGTCAAACCACTTTACTTTGGCAAAATTTCATAAAGGCTCCTATTACATGCCATTTATAACCATCAACTAAATAACAAGACAACTACCAAAGTGATGGACGAATAGCCTGTATGTGCTCTGACTAGGTTTCAACCAGTCGAGCTTTCTGATGATTTATAAGAAAAGAAATAAACAACTAACGTAAGCAACTAATGCTTAGTAAGCTTGTATGAATCTTAAACATAAACTTACCAATTAGGCTAAATTTATATAATTCATCTATAATACCACTAGCATGCACATAAGTTAACGATTTCCTATATACATCACCAAGCTCACAAGTTAGTGAATTCATACATGATATCATGCACACAAACTAAAAAAATAGTAATAAAAATTACATTTATCACATTTCCAGCATGTATCATTCATTCATTTTCAATCATTTACACAAATACTTTCCATTTCCTAATTTATCATGTGGTATATCATATACTTATGTTCTCTTGAATTAAGCCTTTAATACCCGTTGAACCAAATGAAATCACGTCAGATACACGGGAACTATGCTCACACAAAGTGTTCTTGTATCTGTAACTATAGCCAAATTTGAAATCCTCACACGAGCTATAGGTCAGGATGTAAGCTACACGATGCTTCTCACAGGAGATGTGGAGAAACCACAACAAATGCAAGACCTCAGTCATCGGTAGAACATCCAAGACCAGCACCCAAAACTGTAAAACCCCTAATAGCATGTCATTTGTATCCTAGGCATTCATGAGGTTCAAACAGGACACATTACATATTCAAGTCTTTTATAATCAATTCATTATACCTTGTCAAATATATATCCGTAAAATTTACTTTTTCAACCACAATCATCAAACTAATGAACATTATAATTTAATCCAAGTTACTAGTTAACATTTAATAATCAACTAGAGCTATATAAAGCACAACATTAACCAACAATTCAACCAAAATCTCAATTAACAAACTTCATCAATATACAAACTTACCTGTACAAAAACGATTTCTAACACGAACCGGCAACCACTCTGTTACTTTGGCTTTTCCGTGATTTAGGTCTGATTGGTTCGTTTCTTTATCTAAATAAATAATTTTTATTAAATTAATTAAGTCAAACAAATTAAATAAGAAACTTATACTTATAGCCTCTTTATATTAACAATTTATAAAATTACCCCAACATTTTACCCTTTATGTAATTTAGTTCTTAAACCCGAAACTTGCAAATTAACCACATTTAACCATCATTCATGCTAGCCGAATTTCCTAGCGTTCCTAATCAACCTATATTTATCAGTATTTCAAAATATTTCGATGGATTTTTTTCTAATTTAACAAAGAAATCTGTAAACATTAAAATTACTAAAAATCACTTAACAAAATGCATACATTTATCTATCAAGCTCATGAATCTATCAACTAAGTTTACATCCAAACCTAACTCATTCATGGTAGGTCACTAGACTTTTAACATTTCATAAAATAGTCCCTGGCCTAGCTAAATTGACTTCTCAGGATTTTAAAAATATAAAAATTACAAGAAACGGGTTAAAAATCACTTACCAATTAAAGCTTAAAGGTTGAAATGTGAAAAACCTAATTTTCTCTCAACATTCAGCCAAGGAAACTAAAGATGAAGAAGATGATAAAAATATCATCTTTTGTTTTATTATTTTAACTTATATAGTTTGGTTTTCTTGTAAATATTAAGACATTTTAATTAAATCATAATTAACCTATGTTTAAACTTAATTAAACCTTATTATCATGGATGATGACATAAAAATCCACTAGCATAAATACATCTTGGTTTAATATTTCAATTGACTTTTGTTCTATTTAACACTTCATGTAATAAAACTTTTGTCTCATTTGCAAATTAGTCCTAAATCATTAATTAATCAACTAAACATCAAAATTATTGAACTAAAATTTTTTACGACACTATTAGATTTGTAAATATTAATTAAAAAAACATTTATAGACTCGCTAGCAGAAATTGTGGTTCCAAAATCATTGTTTCTAACATCACTGAAAATGAGTTGTTACAGGTGTAACCATTCTTAAAGTGAAACCTGCAACATAACCAAACATTAGTAAGTTCAAACGAATTTAGTGAGATTACTCTAGATTACCTTGCATCAATTGTTGTTGATTTCTTCTTTTTTTTTTATTCTGGATTTCGTTTCTATCTTCGACGGATACCTTTCCAATATTAGGTGCATTATTATATGCCAGATTCCATACTTGATCATCTTATACACCATTTACCTCATAGACAAATTTTGGAATTCACTACCCAATATAGATCTTATATCCTTTACAAAAAGCATATACATTTCTTAGAAGAATACCCATATGAAACTTACTTTCAAAGGATCTTCACTCAGATGGATAATGTATACTCTTTCAAGATTAGAGTATTCACAGATATTATTATTGGCGAACTAAATAACCTTTAAGACAAATTTCATACGAATCCAATCTCAAACGAGTCATCATAATAAATTTGACAACTACTACAATACCAGTCAAATTATATGTCAAAACAGATCAACTCACACCTTATCCTGATAGAGGTAAAATTTTAAGTCAACTTAGGAAGTCTTAGACAATCATATCACATATCATAAGAACGCCAAGTTTGGCGGATAACTTAAACTTTAGATAACCTTTTCTATACAGTCTGAAACACTCAGATTTAGTGAATACTAGATAATTCAAAGTAATTCCTTAAATAGCATAAACAAATTCAAATCTGACAACTTTTTTAAACTACTCATGATTTTGATTACACCAAAATACTTGTACTGGCAGACTACTATGGTGGATTCAACTTATAGATAAAGCCGATGGGAACTCTTTCAGGAGTATCCCTTAGGTCATATTCAAATTTTTCTATAAGACTTAACCAAACACAAATACCTTTACGTTTACCAAAACTTTATCACAGCATCATCTAGTAGAGAAGCCTCAAGGCTTACCCAGATCACGATACAGAAGTGTTTGACCAAACTTTGCCTCAAGAACTTTATAGAATATGTCACACAAATATCACATAATACGCAAACACAAATTTCACTGAATATGCTGTTATAGAATACACCCCACGAGCTTCACTGAATACGCCATAAAGGCTTTACAAAATATGCCACGAAGGCGTCATAAAGAGTTACGTGTTTACTATCCCATTAGACCACCTCAGAGGATGCCATGGGGTTTTCCCAAATGGTCTTGTACATAAATTCAAGTCGTGATCTTCTAGTCCAGTGCATATGTAAAGACTCGATAGTCAAGGGTGTCAAAAAGTGCATTCCGGAGACTTCGTTTTCGTAAATCAGACTCTAGTTAATTAGGTTTCGGTTAATCGAATTTACTTGAATTAAAAGTAATTAGGTATAAAGACTAAATCGCGTTTAATGTAGAAGTTGAATTATGATTTAAAATAATTTAAGGGACTAAAGAAACAATTATACCTATATATATGTATAGTGGACGGCATTAATGTGCATCATAGCTTATAATAGTTTAATATATATAAGTTATATATTATGTTTAATAAAATGAAATTAATATGTATTATATAATAATAATTAGTATAATAAAATAAATTAGGCATTAAAAGAAAGAATAAAGAAATAGAAATAGAAATAGAAAGATATCCAAAATTAAGAAAGAAAAATAAAGAAAAAGAGAAAGAAAGAAGAAAGGAGAGACACACGACCTAAAGCCTTCAAAGAGACACACGACCTAAAGCCTTCAAACTTTCAAATTTCAATTGGTTAGTCAATTTAGTCTCATTTTCTTGTAATTTTTATATTTTTGGAATCCCGGTACCTAGGGCTACCCGACCCATGTTGTAATTTAGCATTGATTAAGTTTTAAATGTTGTTATTATTAAATAGTTTTAGTATTAGAGATTAAAGTGATAGATTTTAAGCTAGAAATGAAAAAGGATTAAATTGTAAAACAAATTGTAAATTTTAAGTAATAGGGACTAAATTGTGAAAAATATAAAATTTATGGGTTTAATTGAAAATAGGAGTTAAATTTAGTTTAAAGTGAAATTTGTATGAAAATATATAATTAAATATGAAGGATAAAAATTACTCTTGATTTAGGGGCTAAATTGGAATTTAGGCAAATATTGAGTAAAATTGAAATATTCAATATGCAATTAAATTGTGTTGTATTGATTAATTTTAATTATTTTAATTCCGTAGCTAACGTCGTACCAGAATCCTCGACTAAAAAAGGAAATGATAAAAAACGGTGTCGAATAGCTTAAAATCTACGATTTGTATTTCTATAATCCGAACCTAGTTGTTAATTGTTGTAATTCAATTTAATGCATATGGTAAGTGTTTGAGGTAAGTATTTGACTTATTGATTATTATAGATTGAATTGGATTAATGTGTATATGTGATTATATGAAAACTTGATTTTGGATATTGGTTGTATTTGAAATGTGAAATTAAACCCTATTAACTGTATCGGGCTGAGTCGGATATAAATGACATGCCATAGGACAGGAAGAGTTCAGGGATTTCTTCGACTTCGAGTCAATGAGGCACTGGGTGCCAATTTACTTCGGTTTAACCGATGAGACATTGGGTGTCAATGTATATAGCGTTGGGTTCAATTATTACTTCGGATTTATTTGATGAGGCACTGGGTGCCAAACTGGTGTGTTGGTTGGATCCGTGTATCCGTCTGAGTCTGAGTCATTTTAATAGGGGTAATTAAATAAAATGGTTCTATAATTGATATTGGATGATATTGTACGTGAACTGAAAATGGGATAGTGATTTGAAACATGAAAATAGGATATGTTGTGACTAAATAAGATACATGAATTATGTACTCATGAATTGAGTATTGTATGGCTAATGACAATGTATAAACAATTGTGGTCTAATATGTGAATAGCTATTTATATAGCAATTGTGTGAATTGGAACATTGTTAATCAAAGAAAAGATATTAGCATGTGCAGTTTTAGCATAGTATGAAATGAAGTGCTAATATGTATGAATTCAAAAGGTTGGCATATGATAGTTATGATCTTTGTCATTAATATGTGTTTATAATTCAATTGTGCATTTTGTATTTTCTTGTCTTTAAATGTTCGGATTATAGAAATATCACTGAGTTTTACTCAGCATACAATTTTTTTTCCTTGCATAGGTTAGGTACTTTTCTTTTGATCGACGATTTAGCATCCATCAACGATCTCGAACTCAAATGTGGTGATATTTATCTTTTATGTCAGCATGTACCTAGGATGTCTAGTTGATAGTTATTTTGTGGATGAATTGTAAATAAAGTTGTAGGTATAATGTTGGTTGGTGTATATGTAATCATGTGTTTGTGTTTGATGCCATAATATGGTATGTTGAATTGAACCAAGATAGGTTAGGTGTTTGTAAATTTTAGTTGATGTTTAGGTGGTTATGAACTAAGCTAAATGGAGTGGTTTTGGTATGTTTATAATTTGGATTTGAATGATGCATTAATGATATGTTTTGATTATATAAATGTGGTACCAATGAGGGTACATTGGTTAAGCACTTAGGATGATTGGTTTGGCATGTTTTGAGTGTGTTTGATCGTGTTTTGAATAGGTTAAACAAATGGTTTTTGAGTTGCTTAATGCCCAAGCAAGTAGGAAATGGTAAAATTGTTGTTTAAAGCACATTTTAGTTCCACACGGCTAGACACATAGGCGTGTGACTTGGCCGTGTGAGACACACGGCTAGCACACAGGCGTGCGAGGCCATTTCAAAGGGTACACGGCCTTGCACACGGGTGTGTAGCTTGGAAGTTTGACCTAAGTCAGTGAGTTACACGGGCATGGGCACGAACACAGGCTGGGACACGACCATGTGTCTTTACTTTGAATGCCCAAACGACCAAATACACGGGTGTGTGACTTGGCCGTGTGAACCTTGCAATTAAAATTTTTCTAACTTTTTCCTAAATTTGAAATGCTCCCGATTTAATCCCAAATAGTTTCTAAAGTGATTTTAAGCCCTCAAAGGCTTTAATAAGGAACTCTATGCATGTTAATGATGAATTATTTTATGATTTTTGAAATGTTCAGAATGAATGATTTAGATTACAGTTACTCGGTAATACTCTGAAACCCTATTCTAGCAACGGATTCGGGTTAGGGGTGTTACAGCATATCTTATCAGAGGCATCGCCATAAGTATTTTCATAGTCATACACATTTCATTCTCATGTCATGTTCTACCAGTCTGATTTCCATCTCATCGTAGGCTACACCATGAGTGTTCTTATTATCACCGTGATCTTCTTGTCTAGTTATCAATATATCTGCCTTACCAGAGGCATTACAAATGGATGTTTGCTTAGAATCCACTTACCCAGATTTGTTTACATACCTGACTAATTCATACTCTTTCATATCAGATTTCACATGCATACTTACCCCACATCCTCTTACTCCTACAGTAACTATTTTATCTCATTTATGAACATGCAACACGTTACGATACTTCATACACACTTGACATTTAAATAAGAAAACATCAATACACAAATTTCAATTGTAAATTAATATACATGAGTCAGTTTAAGGACTCACCTAAAATGCATTTATGTTATAGCTTGTAATTCCAAATTTGATCGTCCTTCTTGAACCAGTAGCAATAACTTCTTAAAAGAATATGAAACTACCATAAAAACTTCATTTATAGATGATTTACTAACATCTTGATTACAAACGACCCTCATACAGGCCTCTTATCCACACCCTATTGTTCCTATACTTCTAACATCTTTACTCTTTCAAAATCATAACATGCATAGTTATCAGACTTACCAGGAGGCTGAAAATCCACAGATTATCCAAAAATCTTTAGCTTATAGTTTAACGAATAAAGAAAAAATATTTGGGTTTAAGAAGAAGAATCCAAAACTTGGATCTAAAGGAAGGAAAAATCCTCTCAAATATGCCATCTTTACCATATATTCCCAGTTCCTCTAAGTGGAACTTGACAAGTGTCGACTGTGTGCAAAAGTTGTCCTTTATATGACTTACAAGAATCGAGAGAAATATAAAAGAGAATCATGTACAAATGTTATTTGAAGTCAGTTCAGTTGGCTTCTAACTAGATTACTTTACAAAACCTAATTGGCATAATGTTCAAGCAAACTAGGCGTACTATACCTTTGGTGGTACCTCTCTCAAGGCTTACTCTTCGTTTTTTGTACTCTTACTTTGACTATAGAATACCTCGAGATGAAATCTTTAGGTACTTCTACTAGCGGATACTTTAGTTCGCCAAAAGTCTATAGATAGGCGGACTACACTACCATAATATGCCAAAATAGGTAACATTCATATCTACACGCCTTCTTCTCAGATCCACCAAATTTGGGGTGTTACAGCTTGAGTCTTCAAGAGAGGAAATCTTTGGCTTATACATCTAAGGAAATGTAGTTATACTTTCTCAACTACCCTGCTGTCATTGAACTGGTCTCCTAGCAATCTAATGCTATTAACCACTGCTATTATCTTGTTTGCATATTGTTTCATTGTCTTGGCCTCCTTTATTTTTAAATTCTCAAAATCTCTTCTGAGATTAATAAGATGTTGTTGCCTGGTCTTGTTCGAACCTTGGAACTTCTCATTTAACTTATCCCAAGCACCTTTGGGAGTCTCACAGGCCATAATCTTGGTGAAAATCACATCTAAAACACTACTTTGTAAGTGCCATTGCCTTGTACTTCTTAGCACAATCATCACTATGCTACCTGATATGTGTAATGGTAGGATTTGCCCTCAAGGGTAGTGGCTCAATATCGACATTCACTACTTCCTACAAGTCAAAGTCTTCATATTTACTACCCAAATATGGTAGTTTTCACCATTGAACACATGTGGTGGAAAAGGTGAAACACTTGCTGAAGACATTTTCACAGATACTTAAAAAATAACCCTTAAAGATCAATGACTCTGATACAATTGTTAGGTTTTTGAGCAAAAGAAGAGAGCAAAATAGAGAAAATTAGCAATCCAATTTGACTTGCTATATTTCATATCATTTTTAATACAAATTATACAATATATAAGAGCTTTTCTCAATAAAAACTTAACTAATCCCACTAAAACAGTCTTGAAACTTGAAAAACATTGCTTGTACACAAAATAAATTAACTAAACATGTCATTCAACACCTAAACACATCACCAACTTAACAACTAAGGTTTGGTTTTATCCAAAATGCACTAAAAACTAAACACGCACTTATTACTGGTAGCGTGCATAAAAAACATTCTCACGTTATCCGCGACTTTTAGTTCACAGTTCTACTTATTGCGGCACAACTCGTTGTTAGACTATCTACTATGTTTGCGAGTACTTTGTTTGTTCGCTATATGTGTCTTCCATATGTGCTCATTATTTGGTATGTCCACTATTTGGCTTGTACTTTTGCATCTTGTCAAGTGAGAGAGCTGTTGCATCGATGACCAATTTCTAATAGATTTTCATTCTATAAACTACCAATGCCATCAAGTTACTCTTTTTTTTTCTTTTAATTTTGTTGAGCAACATAAGCTTTTTTTGTTTTAAAAATCTCAGAGATTTTGACCTTTTAGCTTATAGCGATTAATAGATAAGGTTTATGAATGAATATGGCAATTAATGCAAATAGAAACGCAAACTCACCATGCTAATGGGATATGACTTATTATGGTAACCCTTTTGACTAGTGGTCCAATGGAGAGCCCTATATCGTGAAGTAAACATGCATAAGATTAATTCCGTCATTATCAAGCTCCCTATATTTTCTTAAGCCTTCAAATTTCTCCTGGAAATATTAAGTTTATATACAATGAAAATGAGATGATTTCTTTTTTCTCTTTATGTAAGAGAAACAAAAGGCAAAATATCATAGGTCGTACTTGCCAAAACGCTTGGTTCGAGTGCTTTACAGGGACGCTTAGCCCTCAATTCTGTTTCGCCCCTATTCTGGTGGTTCAGGGTTGTACGGTGAAATTACATGTACCATAACAATACTTTTAAACTAGAGTTGCCCATGGACAAGCAAAAAAAATTAAGCTCGTTTTCTAGACCTGGACCTGGCTAGGCCTGAAAAATAGGCTTAAAATTTTGCCCAAATTCGATCTAGATAAAAAGGCTAAAACTTGGACCCAGCCCAACCCAGCCTGTCCATATTAAATTTTTTATATAAAAATAAATTTAAAAATATAATACATAAAATACATTAAAATAAATGTTTCCCAACAAATGGAAAAAATAAAAATATATATACTTAAATAACACTAAGATAAGTGCAACTTAGTAAACAAATACCTTTAAAATAGTAGCAAATTTAATAATAAAAATAAGAGTTATACAAAATCCAAATAATAACAACAAAATAGTAGCAATATAATAGCAAAATGATAGCAAAACAATAAAAAAAAGTAACAAAGCAGAAAAAAACAATAGCAGTTTTCTTTTGCAAATTCAGACTGGGTTAGGTTGGGCCTGAAAAAGAAATTTACCTGAGTTTCGACCCGTTCAGAAAATAAACCTTATTTTTTTCATCCAAATTCATTTTTTAAATTTATTTTTTTGTTCAAATTTTCTCACTTTTTAGACGGTCAGGCCATAGACATGTCTATTTTAAACTAATGGTACGTTTGGTTCACTGTAATGGAATAGGACTATAATTGAATAGAGCTGTAATGGAATAGAGCTGTAATCAGTAATTCAATTGTTTGGTTGAATGGAATGGAATAAAGCTGTAATAGTATTCTTTTATTTGGTTGAATGGGATAGATATTGTAATAGTATAAGGAAAAAGGCTTAAATGTCCAAAATACCTTTAGCGAATTTTTTAGGTAGATAATTATTGTTATTGTTATTAAATTTTAATAAAATTATTGTTAAATATATTTTATTAAAAAATAATAAATAATTTAATCATATTTTAACATAATTATTATTAAATATAATTTAATAAAATAATATACAATTTAATAACATTCTTAATATAATTATTATATAAATTAAAAATCATAATATATAATATTAGTAAAATAATATATAATCTACTTTATTATTTATAAACGCATTACAATTTAATGTGCTAAAAGCGTAAGAGAAGTTAAAAATTATTTTAAGGTTAAAAATTAATAATTAATTTATAAGAGATCAAATTATAATTTTATTATTATATTAATTTATGATTTGATAAAATATAAAAGATTTTTATAACAAATTTACCATTTTAGGAGAGTCAAGTCTTCATGACTTTATTATTACTATATAAATTGAATTTATTCAAGTAATACTTTTACATAATATCTATATGAGGAATATATTAAATCCAATCAATTATAAAAGTCACAAAATTATATTTCAACAAAATTATCCGAAATTCATTAAAAATAGAAAAAGTATTATTAACATTTTTTTCCATTTTGTCAAATTCATTTTTGAGCAAATAGCATATAGTATTATTAACATTTAAACATGGATCTTTTAAGAATTTTGTATATAACAATCTCAAAAATTTTGAATAGATCTAAACTACATACATCATACATACCTTACACAACACTTACAATCGAATGAATCCAAATAACATAAATCGTAGATGGTGCAGATTATGCTGAACTCAGATAACGGCTTATTCAAAGTATACTTTGCATCCACGTCATCAATCTCTTCCTACGTTTCAGCTTCATTGAGAGGCTTTGATATTGATTCGAATAACTGCTTATTCAAAGTATACTTTTCACTGTTATCAATCTTCAGATATTCCTCATCGTAAATTTTCCTTTGGTGCATCTGATGCACACTCTTATGCTTCTGAAGGAGCAACCACATTTTGTCTAATTCTTTTATAATCCAAAGTACCTAAAAATAATGCAGTAAATAGAACTTGTTCTTGGAAGCCAAACTTTCAGTATACCATCACAGTATAGAGACCATTATTATGGCTCAGCCATTGATTAAGGCACTTGAGCCACTCTCGACTCTTGGCACATAAGTAAAAATTTAATAAAAAACTTACCTTATGAAATCCATCATTCCTGCAAATATAGAAATTTAATGATACAAAAGAACATCAATGAAAATTTTACAGCTCACTTGCAAAAGAGTTGGGGCACATAATTTACAAATTTCACCTAGATTTGATGAAATGAACAAAAATTCCTACTTACATACAGCGTGAAGTATATTACCACCAAGATTTGATTAGTCAAAGCACAAATATAACGATCACCATGATCCAATAATATATAACCAGTTTCAAACCAGAAATAATTACCAAAAATTGATATAACTACTAAGAACCTTGGAAAAACTCAAGCAAGCCATTAACCTCATGCAATAAATAATTACAAAAATGCAACAAATAATTCCTACAAAATTAATTATGGAAAAATCTCATCTATAAATATAAGGAGGGGAAACAACTTTCAGTAAAAGAATTAGCACAGATAGTGTTTAAAGATGCCACAGCAAGGAACAAGGATGAAAGTATTTGGGACCTTAATAATTATATCCGTATGATAATACTTATAGAAAGAAAATGGTTGTATATTTTCCCCTTTCCGCATCTCACTTTAAACTCAAACATTACAAACAAGAGATTGAAAAAAAGAAGAGCACAGAGTGAAAAATTAAAGGTGCTTATCATATCATTTACACAAAGTGACTCTTCTTTGTATGACATACAAGCATAAAACAGAGACTTACCTAAGTTGGGAATAGCTTTTTGGCAGCGTTGATGTAAGCCTTTCTGTAAATTGCACCACTCATCAGAATAAAAAAAAAAGAGGCCATTTACAGAACCATATATAAAATCAGTGTTGTCAAGAGCACAAAAAGCACCCTAGGCACTAGAATCTTTATATTTGTCAAAGGCAAGCAACAAGTAAAATTGTTTCCAACATTGTTCAATAGAAAAAGAGAAAGATTACTCAAATCAGAGTAGGGAATTACCCTTATCATCAGAAGAACCAGATTGCTCAACCACTTTAGAATGTTTTCCAGCCTTTTTAAGCCTCTTAAACATTTCAGTTTCCTGAGTAAATTTTCATCGAACAAAGCCATCAGGGAAAATCATGGATATTGTAACCTCGACAACTTATATCAAATGTCAAACATAGGAATTTTTCTTAAGAATGCTAGAACTATCTTACAATGATTAGTAATATAAATGATAGCAACGAATAAAATTGAGCATATGGATCAAGTTCGATATTTACTTTTGGAAATTGAAAAATACTTGAAGTTCTATTTTCTTGAATCACTTCACTATCATCATCATATAGAACAGGATCCTTCACTGATCTCCTAGAGAATTAAAAGCCAGTAGCACTTCATAAATGGAAAATATTGTCATAATATTAAAATCAATCAACATAACACATTGGGATATAAAGTTTACCTTTTTCTCTTTTTCTTTTTCGTTTTCTTGCTTTTCAAAACTTGATCATTTTCGTCTTCCTCCTCCTCTTCATCATCCACTATAAACCCATCACATTCAAATTGGTCCAAATTCTCTACTCATCCCCATAAACACAGATGCAGACAACATTATACATGAACGAAGAACTTCAAGAAAAATAAGATTCAGAACAATGAAAATGTAACCCAAATGCAACTTTGGAAGATTTTAAGAGAGGAACGTTAAAAAAATTCCATTTTTCTTCAAAATTCAGTAAAAATAATGGAAAATAATTACTTAATATGAACTAGATTTCTCAATATTCTTCTAGTTGATTATTATAACAATGATAATTGAAAAAAATTTCGAAAGAAAAGAGGAAAAACAAAACCAAAAATACAAACATAGTTGAAATTATAAAACAAGAAGAAGAAGAAAAATGGGGAACTTACAGAGGTTCTCATAAGGAAAAGGAGGCAACTTTGCGGAGGCGAGGAATGAGTATAAGAATCGATGGTTCTCAATGACAGAATCGACTGAGGCACCACTTTTACAACAACGACAAAATTGACGAACGACGGGTGAACAAATACAGGGTAAATTTGTCTAGGGGAAATTTTTCTATTATGTCAACTGTTGAATATGCTATTCTTAGCGCCCTTCACTGAATGATGATTCTGTAAATCAGATGAATAGGAGAGGAATAGCCATTCACCGAATGAAGAAAACGGTGAAGCAAATTATGGCTTAACTGTTCATCCAAGAATAAGCGGGGAATGGCTATTCCATCCCCTCCAACCAAACGTGGCCTAAAGCTTTCAAACATAATATTAAATAGTTAAAAAAAAATACTAAAATGTCAAAATTAACTTTTGACCAAACCCAAATCATCAGAGTCAATTGCTTGTGTTGTAATTCTAACTTAAGAAAAAGAAAGTAAAAAGCTTCTGTAGACCCTTCGCCGCCTCTTCTCTGACGTTCCTTCGACACCTAGCCAGTACATGAAGCAGCATCCATCCATTGTTAGCTGAACACCCATCCATTGTTAGCTGAACACTGAGATTTGAGGCAGTTTTCTTCTCCTTTCTCTTTTGTTTAATGTATTTTGATTAAGTTAAACATTCTTGAATGGATGAAAATTATGAGTGTTTTCAAGGCTTCTCTTTGATTTGATTTAGTGTCTTGGATAATTTTTTATTTGATCCAGTGCTCAGCTAGTATCAGTGTCGTCAATCCTTTTAAGTCTCAACAAAGCAATCTTTCTGGTTTGGTATTGTCTGAGCTTATGAGACTTTCCTTCGATTACATGTTACTACAAAAGCTAGCTTTCTTGAATGATTTGTAGGTGTTTATAATTTTATTTTGATAATTACACTATATGAAGAGAAAAAATGAGGGGAAAAAAACTATAAGAAGCAGTAACGAATGAGAGAAATCAGGTAAATGCTAAAATCACTATAATTACATAATACCAATATATTTTAGCATGTCAAAATGCCTAGTTCAAAAGTACACAGCCAACATATATCAACCTTACTTCACTAAAATGCTAACGATTGATAAATGAGAGAAATCTGTAAGATTAGGAACTCAAATTTCTTACCAGTAGGATTAGAAAAAATGTTGGATGCTGAGAAAAAGGGAACAAATTAATCAGTTTATATAGTGGGGGAACGACTGACATGAGCTTGATGAACAAATCGTTCTAATTTCAAACCGTTCTTCGAAATCTTAGATTCTTCTCTTTTCTCTTATTGTTTTTAGTTTTGATTTCTTTCTGATAGATTTAATTTTGATTTTCTTTTGTTTCTTCCATGAATTTGATGAACTATGGTTAAGAATTTTCCCCCTTTTTTATTTTAATGTATATTTCTTTTAATTCAATACCTGATCATATACCTATATTCTTTTTGGTTTATTATCAATAGTCTCTTCGATTTAGATGGTTTTTAATTCATTTTTATTTGTTGAGTTTTTCAGTAAATCTTACGAACTAAGGTTAGGAAAATTTTTCCTTTAGTCAATTGGATTTGTATTTTTGAAAAAAAAAATTTAATTTAGATTCTTTGATTTTCATTTTTGCATAAAATTTAGGGTTTTGTCGATATTATCTTCATCCAGGCTACAAAATAGATTAACTAATAGAACCCTTTGGTTAATTTTTTATGGGTTAAAATATTAATGAGAGAAAGAAGAGTTAAATTCTCTTAAATAAAGGTTAGTTGCAATGGTTAATTCAATTAGTAAAACGGTGAGTTTCAATCTTTAAATTGAATTAGTAAAACGGTGCGTATAGTTTAGTGAGTCAGTGCGTTTTGCACAACTGTAAGTGCCACGTCCTTTTTTTGCTGTTATTCTCTCTTTTTATGCATGAGTTGTACAAGGGAAACGGTTATGGAAAAATATTAAGAAATTTTCTGAACTTTTTTTCTTCTACTATTCTCTCTTCTATTCTTCCTTTCTTCCTACACTTTTCTGTGGAATTTTTGATCACACATCAAAGGTATCAGAGCCTCTATGATCTCTACTATGACCGGTGATGGAGTTTCAACATGATTCAGAAGGAGATGGACAGTATGCAGCAAGAAATTTCTAAGATCCATGAGGAGATGGCTCATTTAGAAGCAACGATGGACTCCAAGTTTCAAGAATTTAGAGAGGAGTTCCGAGGGGATTTTCAAGCACTTTTTAGTAAGCATTTTGACAAAGGGAAGGGGGTTTTAAGAGCACCACCTGGTTTTCCTCAAAAGGAGGTTGAAGCATCCACTATTCCTGTTGGACAGAATTTGACAGATGTAGGGAGCATGCATTTGATAACTTTATCGCTTGTGGTTGGGGTGTCTGAGAAGGTCAGTACGCTTGAATGTCCCAAGTTTGATGGCAATGATTTTCGAGGTTGGTGGACCAAGCTTGAGCAGTATTTTGAGGCTGAGGGAATACCGGAGTCTAGCAAGGTCCGTGTGGTGATGTTGAATCTAGTGGGGAGAACATTAGAATGGTATCATTTTTACTCCCGGTGAAATGGAGGTCTCCAGATGCTGTCGTGGCCAGCCTATATGAAGAGTCTGCAGGACCGTTTTGGTTTTGGTCAATTCGGCAACCCTATGAAGGAGCTGGTTAACTTGAAACAATAATACGATGGAACAATATCAAGATATGTTTGTTGGACTATTGAATCAACTGCATCTACCCGAATCTTATGCCCTTAGCATTTTTCTTAGCAATTTAAAATCTGAGATTGGTCACTACTTGGATCTATTTGAACCTGCTACGCTGATGGAAGCTTTTCAGTTAGCCAGGAAAATCGAGGTGCTCCTAGCCTGTCTAACCAAAAAGTCTTCCACACCTTCGATAACTCACCTAGATCGATGCTAAATCCTTCCATCATATCGGGCTACTCCTCATCACCTACAAGATTTGTTGCTGCTTCACAATATTTAAGTAATGCTTCAGTCAACAAGTCAGGCACTCAGTCTATTCCACCAGCTGTGATGGCAGAATGTAGGCAAAAAGGTTTATGCTTCTGGTGTGGAGCCAAATACCATATGGGACACAAAGGTATTAAATCGTAGCTATACTAGTTTTTGTGGGAGACGCTATTGGACAGCAAGTAGAAGAGTTTCAAGAGTGTTCTGAGAAACTCAATGAAGGAAATTTTGAAGAAGAACCGTCGAAATCCCCTATGATTTCGTTACATGCTCTCAATAGGTTACAAGGCAATAATACCATGAGAGTAGCTGCTTGGGTAGGATCGATTCTAGCCATCATTTTGGTTGACTCTAATAGTACCCATAATTTTATAGATGCAAAATTGGTCAGTAGATTGTCCTTGCCAGCAATACCTCAAGAGAAGTTGAAAGTGACTGTCGCAAATAGGAGTTGTCTCTTTACTAGAGGAATCTATAAAGGAATGACATGGGAGGTCCAAAACCATCATTTCAAAACAGACTTTATGGTTTGCCTTTGAAGGGATGTGACATGGTTTTGGGAGTGCAATGGCTATTGGTGTTAGGGGACATTGTTTGGAATTTTAGCTCCTTAACCATACAATTTATGGTGAAGGGACAGGCCTATTGATTCAAGGTATTGTTCCTAGTTCTTTGGCAGTAGAGGAGCATGGTTCGAATACAAAATATTTTGTGACTATGGGAAAGACATTAGGACCTTACAAAGTGATAATGAGCACGCCCAGACAAGCAGTACTATCAGCCATTACAGTTAAGGAATCTAAAAAATATCTTCAGGCACTATTGGAAGAATTTGTGGATGTCTTTCAGGTGCCTAAGGGGTTACCACCTCCTCGATTTCATGATCATAGAATCCTTTTAAAGGATGAAAGTGTGGTGATAAAGATTTGACCCTATCAATATCCGACCATCCAAAAGACTGAGATAGAGAAATTAATTCATGATATGCTTCAAGCTGGGATCATTAGAGACAGGAACAGCTCTTTTGCTTCTCCTATAGTGATGGTTAAGAACAAGGATGGTAGTTGGCGGCTGTGTGTGGATTATAGACAACTTAATCAGCATACAATTAAGGACAAATTCCCTATCCCTGTAATTGAGGAGTTATTAGATGAGCTAGGGTAAGCTCGAGTGTTTTCCAAGCTGGACCTGAGGTCAGGGTACCATCAAATTCGAATGAGGGAATCCGACGTACATAAAATAGTCTTTAGAACACATGAAGGGCACTACGAATTCCTCGTAATGCCTTTTGGCCTCACTAATTCCCCTTCTAGTTTTCAGGCTCTTATGAACTCGATTTTCAAACCATTATTGAGGAAGTGCGTGCTTGTATTTTTTGATGATATTTTGGTGTACTCAAGCTCTTGGATCGAACATCTGTAGCATTTAAGGAAGGTTCTATTTATTTTGAGGGATCAACAATTGTTTGCTAAGAAGACTAAATGTTGTTTTGGCACTACTCAAATCGAGTACCTAGGACATTTTTATGTGCTGGAACGGTCTCTATGGACAAGTCAAAGGTCGAATGTGTTTCATCATGGCCAATTCCTTAATCAGTCAGGGAATTGAGAAGCTTTCTTGGTCTCCCAGGTATTATAGGAGGTTTATTCATCATTATGGAGTGTTGGCCAAACCTCTTACAGATTTGTTGAAGAAGAATGGTTGGCAATGGTCTGACAAGGCTAATGTTGCATCTCGATCACTTAAAGATGCCTTTTACACAACACCTGTGTAACGCCCCCTCACCCGAGACTGTCGTCGGAGTCAAGCATGAGACATTACTAAACTTATTTTAGCATTTAAACAAGTTCAAACAATTCTCGTAGTAAACTATCCATATGCGTCATATTCGCTAAAAAAATCATATCTCGAGTTAAGAAACTTGAAATCAAATTCTGTAAATTTTTCCTAGAACTAGACTCATATATCTAGTTACTAATTTTTTTTCTAGAATTTTTGGTTTGGCCAATTAGTACAGTTTATTAGTTAAAGTCTCCCCTGTTTCAGGGTTTTGCTACTCTGACCCCTGTGCACTACGAATCAAATTTCTTCCTGTACAGAGATCCAATTACCATGTAGTTTATTTATATTAAAAATAAACTCAATAAGGAATCCATATATATAAATTTTGAGTCCTAATTATTTTTACACAATTTATGGTGAATTTCTAAAGTCAGAATAGGGGATCCAGAAATCGCTCTGACCCTGTTTCACCAAAACGTAAATATCTCATAAAATACAACACTTTCACCTATTTTGTTTCTTCCAAATGAAAATAGATTCATTGAGATTAAATTAAATATTTTATTCATCATCTAATTCTATATCTACTATTTTTAGTGATTTTTCAAACTCACGTCACTGCTACTGTGTGATTCTATTTTATAGCCAATTTCACCATTTTATGGATTTCCATAGATTAGTTAGCACATAAAGCATACGTGTTATCAAATATAATCTTAATTAGCCACTCCAATAGCTAATCATTCTCAAACATTTCCATGCCACCCATGAGCCATATCATAAGATTATATACACACAATGATTATAATGCTATACATGTCATATTCCCAAAATATACAAGTCATTATACCGAAATAGTTTGTTGATAGTGTGAGCGCGCCTCCGACCGTTCCCAATCTCCTAGCCAACTTGACAAAACTACAAAGAATAGAGAGGAGGGAGTAAGCATAATTGCTTAGTAAGTCCACATGTAAATAGCAAGTAACATAACCATGCAATAATACGAAATCCACATTTGCATAATATCACCAAAGCATTCATATCATATTTCTCATTCATGATCCTACCATATTATTGTTATATTGAAGTCTCAACCCGAGGGTTAAGTACATACCTGTACAAAGTATCCGTTCCTCAACACTTACCAACTAGTCACTTTCATCTCGAGAATTCTTCCATTTCACTAGAACTTTACCCGTTGAACACATCGGAATATAATTCGGATACATGAAATCAAACTATCATATTTTCACCCATAATGAACTCAGAACACAACTCAACGAGCTCGGGTGTTCACATCCATAATGAACTCGGAACACAACTCAACGAGTTCGGATGCTTGCATCCATAAGTGAACTCGGAACGCAACTCAACGAGTTCAGATGCCTCATAATTCTCACGAACTCGGAACGTAACTCAACGAGCTCGGGTCTTAATTTCCTAGTGACATGTCACTTGTATCCTAATCTATTCTTAATTTTCAAATGGGATTTTCCTCGATCATACTCCTTTGCCATCTTCCACGAAATATCGAAATCAATACTTCGATGATAGTTCATAATCATCAAGTAATTCACATAATTACATATTATTCAACAATAACCACAAAACATAACATTTCATGATAATAATAAGCATCATATCATATAAACAACATTAAATTGCTTAAAACAACAACTATGTTACCTTATTTACTCATGAACTTACCTCGGTACAAAATGTATAAAGGTTACAATTTAGCTTGAAATCTTTTCTTTTCCCCGATCAAGGTCGATTCTACATCTTTCTTGATCTATAATAACACATTTGATTTATTAATGTCTCACATTACTCAAATTACTCCAAAAAAATCCTGTGGAAAAAATTACAATTTTACCCCTAAAGTTTCACAAAATTACGATTTTTTCCCTTAGCTTAGAAATTAAACTTCTTTCTATTTTCTTATGTTTTATGACATTCTGATCATTTTTCCCTTCTATAGCAACATCAAATTCACACTCTATCATGTATTTATGAACATTAGATATTTTTACCGATTACGTCATTTTAGTCGTTTTTACGTAAAATCACTTAGCAAAAGTTGTTTAACACAATCTCAAGCTTCATATTCTACCATAAAACATCAAAGTTCATGCATATCATTCATGGGTAAATTTTTAAATATAAACCCTAGCTCAAAATATTGGTAGAAATAGGTAAACCGAGCAACTAGAATTTCAAAAATATAAAGAACATTAAAAACGAGGCTAGGATTGACTTACTATTGAGCTTAGAAGTTGACGAAACCCTAGCTATGGTAGCAAGTAAAATTTGGCAGCAACATGAAGAAGATGAATGGATTTTTGCTTTGATTTTTCCCATTTTAATTCATTAAAATCCAAATGACCAAAATACCCTTCCTTACTAAATTTTTAAAAATTCCATCCATGTCCAATTTTTGTCCAAAAACTTAGAAATTGGTCAAATTGCTATTTAAGGCCTCTTAATTAATATTCCAAAGCAATTTCGTACTAGAAACTTCTAGAAAGTAAGTTTTGCAACTTATTCAATTTAGTCCCAAATTTCAAATTAAGCACTTTATGCATAGAATTTCTTCATGAAACTTTCACACAACCATAAAATTATATCATAGATCTCAAAATAATTATAAAATAATTATTTCTATCTCGAATTTGTGGTCCCGAAACTACTATTCCAATTAGGCCCTAATTCGGGATATCACAACCGGTTTTGGTGTTACCAAATTTTTAGCTCGAATTCACAGTGGATACGGATGCTTGTGCGACTGGAATTGGAGCTATGTTGCAGCAGCAAGGGAGACCTGTGGCATACTTCAGCAAAGCCTTAGGAATTTGACATCAGGCCCTATCAATCTACAAAAAAGAAATGTTGGTCGCATTACATTCGCTCATTACATTAGCATGCGAAATGGCATGCTTACCTGGTGGGAAAACACTTCAAGATACGTACTTATCATCAGAGTCTGCATTTTTTGTCTGATCAAGTAGCCGTCACTCCATTTCAGTGTTGGGTGGCTAAGATGTTGGGCTACGATTTTAAGGTTTCCTACAAGAAGGGAATCAATAGCAGGGTAGCTGATGCACTGTCTCATCAACCTCAGTTGGACCAAGGTCAATTTTTCCATATGACTACGAGTTCTGTCATCTTGAGTCTGCTTAGTTTGGGTGCAACATTCATATGAGTCTGATGCTAAGCTCAAGAAAATCATACAAGATGTTCAGCAGCCTAGAACTCAGAACCAAAAATATTTGTGGGATGGTCGTTTCTTGCGCAAGAGAGGGACAATTGTTGTTGGGAAGGACTTACAACTACGACAAGAATTGTTTCAACACTTTCATGCTAGTGCGATGGGGGGACACTCGGGGATGCACGCTACTAAGAAGCGTCTGGCTAGTCTAGTATACTGGAAAGGTCTCACTACTGATGTTAAAAAGTAGATTCGAGAATGCTTGGTTTGTCAACGGTACAAAAGTGAAACAGTGGCTTCTCTAAGAATTCTGCAGCCGGGTCTGTCATCGGTTTAGACTTTATTGAAGGCCTACCAAACTCGAATAGGAAAAACTCCATTTTAGTGGTGGTAGATCATTTGACTAAATATGGACATTTTGTGGCTCTATCTCATCCATACACAGCTAAAGAAGTAGCCCAGGAATGTTTAAACAATGTCTATAAGCTTCATGGTACGCCTGACTCAATCATATACAACAGGGACAGAATTTTTGTTAGTAATTTTTGGCAAGAGTTGTTTCGACAAGTAGGGGTCAAACTTTTATTGTCCACGGCATACCACCCTCAAACGGATGGCCAGACGGAGGTTTTAAATAGATGTCTTGAGAATTACCTGCGGTGTATGACTAGTGAAACACCCTGCAGTGGTTCCAGTGGCTACCCGTTGCTGAATGGTGGTACAATTCCTCCTTTCACTCTTCTATCCAACTTACCCCATATGAAGCATTGTATTAGCAACCACCTCCCACACATATGCCGTACTTAGCAGGTGCCTCGTCGGTAACAATGGTAGACAGAAGTTTGCAGGCTAGAGGGGCCGCCAGGAAGCTGCTGCATTTTCACTTAAAACGGGCTCGATCTCTCATGAAACAATTTATTGTCAGACATCGCTCAGAAAGGAGTTTTAACATGATCTAGTGTATTTACGTTTGCAACCCTATTGACAGCAAACAGTGCGCAGGGTGCTTAATCAGAAGTTATCTCTTAAGTATTATGGGCCTTTTTCAGGTGCTCAAGAAAGTCGAAGAGGTGGCTTACACTTTACAGTTACCTCCGGGCTCTCGCATTCACCCTACTTTGCATGTGTTGCAACTGAAAAAACACATTGGCTCCAGTCCGGCTCAAGGTCATCTCCCTTTGCATGATGATCATAGTTCCATGCAGAAAGAACCTGTCAGGATTGTGGACAGAAGAATAGTAAAAAGGGGAAATCAAGCTGTTACGGAAGTTTTAGTTGAGTGGATCAACTCTTTTCCGGAAGATGCTACATGGGAGTCTTTGACCATGCTTCAGACAAAATTTCCTCATTTCCATCCTTGAGGACAAGGATTTTCTTCTAGGAGGCAGTATTTGTTATGGGTTAAAATATTAATGAGAGAAAGAAGAGTTAAATTCTGTTAAATAAAGGTTAGTTGCAATGGTTAGTTCAATTAGTAAAACGGTGAGTTTCAATCTTTAAATTGAATTAGTAAAACGGTGCGTATAGTTTAGTGAGTCGGTGCGTTTTGCACAACTGTAAGTGCCACGTCCTTTCTTTGCTGTTATTCTCCCCTTTTATGCATGAGTTGTACAAGGGAAATGGTTATGGAAAAACATTAATAAATTTTCTGAACTTTTTTTCTTCTACTATTCTCTCTTCTATTCTTCCTTTCTTCCTACATTTTCCTGTGGAATTTTTTATCACACGTCATAATTCTTTTAGTAAGAAGTTTTGCCCAAGTAGATTATTAGCTAATCGGGAAGAAAAAGTCCGAGAAGCTTGCATTGTGGCTTTATTAATCAAGTAATTAGAGCCTCTAGCTAATTAAAATATTTGCATCCTAAAATACATGATAAGAGGTCACATCTTGAGATGAAAAGAAATTATATATGCTGCTCGGATTGGATTTTTTCCCCTTAAAATGACGTACAAAGTTAATCATTGCTTAAACCTGTTGTGCCATGCTTGTTAAACTGTCTATGTGTCTATTAAATATGTTGTGGTTTCATATCATATCCAAAATTACCATGTCTGAAATATCTTCAGCTATTTCATTGTTGCAGCTATGAAGGTAGAAGATGTAAACAGATGCCAGATTCAAGAATGGTACCCAAGATTTAAATTAGTGTCAATTAGGACTTTCATTCATGAGCTTCCTGAATCTTTTGTCCAGTATCTACTTGATGATTCGGGACCTTTCCTCCTTCCTGTTTCAATCTCAAATGAGGATGCCTTTCCGAATAGAATTCATAATCCAGAAGAGAAGGAAGATTATCAGGTATCAGAAGGATCTGGAGATGAAGCAGAACCTTTATCGCCCCCTTCTCTCCCAGAACTTGAGTTGAAGATTAAGGAGTCAATTGAAACCCTTGGGGGTGCAATCTTTCCTAAGTTGAATTGGAGTGCACCAAAGGACTCTGCATGGATAAGCACCTCCGGGACTCTTCGATGCACTACATTCAGCGAGATTGCTCTCTTGCTTCGGTCATCTGATACCTTGATTCATGATCTATGTCATGCATATGATTCATGCAGTGACAAAACCATGTCAAGGCCCCCAAATTTCTTCCTTGCCCTTCGGAAATGGTACCGAAGTTTCAACCTGAAATGGAATTCCGTTGTTTGTAAGGAGCCAGAAGCTTGTTGGAATTTCAGAGCGGGAGGTCACTACATTTTATCCAGTTCTTTGTAAGAAGAAAAATGATCTTGAAGTGTTGATTGAAGAATTCTTTAATGGCACTGTGAGGCTGAAATTTGAATCCGATGATTACACATTTGATGTTTATGTTACACAGGATGAACGTGTAAAGGGGTTGGATTTCAGTCCTTGGGGTGCTTTTACATTGCCTTTGCTGTTCACCTGGGAGGAATTGGAGCAGAAACCCAGGTAAGGAGATGATTTGGACTTCAGAATTGTAAAGAGCCGATGCGCTGTTCAGCCAGGTTTGAAGACAGCAGTTCCATATGATTACTTGGATGTTAGTGCAGGGAGTGGTTGGAACCAATTCCTGAGAAATGCTGGTGAAGAGTTGCAGCGGCAGACCAAGTCTCCTGAAGCAGGAGCCTAAAAACTTCAGGTTTGAATTTTCAAAATTTTGAATTTTGATGTTGTAATTGTTACTCCTCCCAATGCATGTTAACCGAGTCAACTGCATGAGATAGAACCCCTATTTTGTGCTCTAATGTAGCACTTAATTAAGGGATAAAATGATTGATCTTGGAATTCTGGAACTTCTATTGTTGACGTTTGCCACTTTTTTCAGTTGACTGGTTGTAATTAAGGAATCTCTTAAAGGTTGCATGCTTGTTGGTGAACACTGGATTTGGATGATGTGCCGACTCTTATCTCTTAGTCCTTTTTAGTGAGATGATAGCCGTTCAATCAATCAGATAATATAGCGCTGAGCTGATTTGCAAAACGTCTTTATTCTAGAGCGATTCTTGTTCCTGTTTTACTCTATTCTTCGGCTTGCGTGGACTGCTTTGTTTTACATTATCTGCTTACACTGCAAGGCACATTCAGGGTTTGTTCACACAGCTTGAAGGTTGGGTGATTGATTGTTTTCTGTAGCTGCTAAGCGTAGTTTCTGTTTAGTGTTACTTGCAGCAACATTTTACTTTCTTTGGATGAATGAAATTTTACTTATCCAAAAAAAAAATTCAGAGTCAGGCTCAATTATTGAAACGCTGCTACAAACATGTATGATTTGCTTTTGCAGATCTTTTAGTACAAGAGTCTGCAGGATCATCTCCGAATTAATCTTATTGCCACTCTGGAGTACTTGGATATACAGGGACAAGGTCTTTGAATGTGCAGATGTCTCACCATTGCGAGCATTTCATTTATCAAATGGTCTAACACAACAATGGCTAAAGGCCTTCTCAAAGCATGCTGTCACACGACCCCAGAAGACTCAAAACACCTGTGCAATCTTCTCTAGTGCATTTGCAGCAAGCTATTCCAACTGCTTACATTGCCTGGATAAAAGGGAAGGGCATGGTATCGTATACTCTCCTCAGCTCTAATGTAGTTTTGAAGCAAAAAAGTGACTGCCTTCCTGCAAACTTCATGTTATCAAAGAGGTTTTAACAAATTTAAAACTTGGGATGCAAGTCAGGTTGATAATACTTAGAGATTAAAAAAAAAAAAAAACCTTCTGAAACTATTGCAAAAAGGCATTGGATGTCTCGGCCTTGGGTTGAGGCTATTAGAAAACTGAAAGTTTTGATCCTTTAGGAGCTCTGGGATAATAATAGGTTGAGACTTGGAAGTGGGCATCTGCTGCAGCAAGACGGAAAATTTCTTTTCTGTTTAATGGATGTTCTCTCTAGACATGATTGTTTTTTGTACCAAAAAAAAAATGTTTTTTGTACCCAAAAAAAAAAAAACAATGCTATTTTAGTCATACCCAACTAAATTGATGTCCAGTTAAAAAAATAAAATATTTGAATAATGTAATATACATATACATGAATATATTCATGTATGGGATGATAAGTTTAGCTTTCTGATGAAAAAGTCATCATCATTATTATATTAAATAAAGAAATTAGTGTATCTCTAAAATATATAATATGGTGAATATTAAGCAAGATTTTCCTAGCTTACTGCACCAAAAGAGACAGACTTTCGTTCTGAAGCAGTTCAAGTTAATTCCTTGAAGTCCGCATTATGGGATACTTTACTGTTAAGAGCAATAGCAGAGACCAAGCTAGTTTCGATGTCGGACGTCATCCTCAGGTTTTCTTCAAACTAGTAGACAAAGACGAGCATTAACTGCTGAACCATTTGCATTCACCAGGCTTTATGTGTTCTTAAGCACTCCGTTGGTCACACCATTCGCCAGAGAACTATCCAAGTCAAAAAAACCAAGGAAGTTCGTTTATAAACTAGGAAGCATGAACACGGCTCATTCCTCCTCGTACCAGTGTTGTACGTGTGTCCGACACGGATACTCGTCGGACGTGCCCGGATACATACGGGACACGCCAGAATACATAAAAAAAAAAAAAAGTTGGACACAGTCCCAACACGGTCACGACATGGGTGTCTAAAAACAGACACGTGACAGACGCAAGAAAAATAGATAGACGGCAGCTAAAATTTTGGATTTCAAAAGTAGTAGATGAAGAGCCAGCGGCGGGAAGAAGATGGTGTAAAGAAGAAATGAAAAGTTTAAAGTTTCCTATTAATGAAACCCTAAATTTTACTATTAGTCTATGTAAATGTTGGAAAAACTTAAAAATTAAAACATTAAATAGCCAATTAAAATAGTAAAATAAAAACAAAAAAAAAAAATTAGCTTATTTGAGAGGTGTTCGAGTTTTGTACTTGCTTTGCTGCCTCTAACGTTTTCATTTTTCACATTTAAAAAAATATTTTAAACATTTATTATTCTTATTTCCATTTTCCTACTTTCAACAAACATGGAAGTTTGAAGCAATTGAAGGTAAGTTTAATATTTTATTTTGTTTATGCTTTAAATGAGTAACATTTTCTTTTGGATAAGTTTGAATGTGTTAAGTTATTCTATTTGTTTAGTTACTTTTTATTTTTATTTTTATTTTTTGTATATTTGTATGTTAAATAATTGATTTGTGATGATCACTCTTGAAGGATACATTGATTTTTTTTTTGTTAATACTTTAAGTTTTTAATTATGACATCTCAAAGTGATAGTGGAAGTATTAGTTCATCAAATAATGTTACTAATACTAGTATATTTCAAGATGATATTAGTAACACTCCTCTTTAGAGATATGTTACTAAATTACCGAAAACTGTTAAAAGAGGCGAGAATATTAATTTTGTGTGTAATTTTTACAATGTTACATTTAAGGGTCATATTCTAAGGTTAAAGAACATTTATTGAAATTAAATAGGTTGGGAATGCGAGTGTGTCCTAAAGTAACACTATAATATCTTGTTGAAATGCTAAAAATAGTTGAAGATGCAAAACTCAAGTTGTAACAAAAAATAGTCCTATTGCCACCTAGTTTTCAAACACTAGCATCTTCCTTTGGGTCAAACAGAAACCCACTTCAAGGGCATAGTTTAGATTCTAAAAGAAGAAAAGATCCTTTAAAACAATCATTAAACATTGCTACTCGAGAGAATTTAGATAGTGAAATTGCTCGAATGTTTTATTCAAGTGGATTGCCTTTTCATCTAGCTAGGAACCCTCATTATGTGAATGCATTCACCTTAGCTAGTAAGAATTTGATTCCGAGTTACATACCTTTAGGGTATAATGCTTTAAAGACTACATTGTTGCAAAAAAAAAAAAAAGAGCAAACATAGAGAGGTTGTTACAACCTATAAAGGGAATGTGGAGGGAAAAAGATATTAGTCTTGTATGTGATGGATGGATGCACAAAGACGGCTATTGATGAACTTTATGGCTGTTTTTGAAGGTGGAGTTATTTTCTTGAAAGCCGTCAATTGTGAAAAAGAGTACAATGATAAGTTTCATGTGGCAACAGGATCATTAGTAGAGACACAATATCCTCATATCTTTAGGACACCTTATGTGGTACATACTTGTAATTTTGCTCTTAAAAATATGTGTTGCAAAAAACACCAAAAAGAATGAGGTTACATATGATGTTTTGTGTTGGATAAATAATGCTGATAATGATGCTATCTTTATAAGAAAATTCATAATGAATCACTCTATGAGATTGGTGATATTTAATTCTTTTGTGTCTTTGAAATTACTTGCCGTTGCGGATACTCAATATGTTTCTCTGATTGTGATGTTTAAAAGACTCAAGCTCATTAAACGGGGTCTCCAAAATATGGTTATTAGTGATGAATGATCTACTTATAGAGAAGATGTTTCCAAAGCCTCTTTGGTGAATGAAAAAATTTTGGATGACCTTTGGTGGGTTGATTATATCCTTTCTTTTACAAGACTTATATATGATAAGCTTTGAATTATGGACACGAATAGGCCTACTCTTCACTTGGTTTATAAGATGTGGGATGAAATAATTGAAAAAAATGAAGACAAGCATTTATAGGCATGAAGGAAAGAAAGGAGACGAGAGATCAATTTTTTATACAGTGATATATGATATTCTTATTAATCGATGGACTAAGAGTAGTACACCACTTTATTGTATAGCTTATTCTTTAAATCCAAGGTAAACTTAGATAACATATATTCCATTTATGCTTATTTTTATTCAAAAAAATTAAATTTATTTGTTTACATTGGTATAATTATAGTGATTGGCTTAATGAGGTTTCAAATTGCTTTTCTCCACATAAATATGTACTGAAGAAAGGAAGATGACTTTCCAAGAGTTTGTAAGATTTTCAAGAGCATTAGATGTTTTTGGTTCATTTGATTCACTACAAGATAAATGACTTGGTTAGTTCATGGGACTTCAATACCTTTGCTCTAAAACTTAGCTTTGAAATTTCTTGGACAATCTTCATCATCATCTTGTTGTAAGATGAATTGGAGTACATATTTGTTTATCCATTCCATGAAGAGAAACAGATTAATCCTCAACGTATTTGTGCATACTAAACTTCAATTACTTTCAAGAAATACTTTTCATTATAAAGGAAAGAACAAGATGTGGAAGATTGGAGGTGATGTATTTGACTCATTTGAAGGAGCTGGAGTTCTTGAAGTTGCTAGCTTATATCTTGATGAATAGGATATGGAGATGGTAATTTTTGCCAATAAAGAAGAAGATATGGAAAATGCTAATGCTATAAATTAAACTAGAAAATTGCTCTCTTTTTGTTTGTTTTTGTATAAGCCTTCTTAGAGATATAGGTTGAACTCCAAATTTAGATTTGATATGAAATGTTGTCTTATGAACTTGGAAAATGTATTACTATATTTTGTCATATTTTATGTAACGACGAGAGAGTTTAATGGAAAAAAGTCGATTATATATTAATGAAAAATATCAATATTTTCATTTACATTAAGTATTTTCACATAAAAATATATATAATATTTTTAATATTTTTTATTGCTATCCTACCGTATCCGTGTCCTCATTTTTTAAAAATTGCCATGTGGCCATGTTCTGTATCGTGTCGTGCCCATATTATGTGTCCGTGTCCATGCTTCATAGATATATAGATATTTAGATTACCTCTCAGAACATAGCAAGTGTATTCTTCATTTCAGAGAGTCCGATTTGAACTGCTTTAGGACTCGGTCTCAATCATGAACCAACAGCAGCTCTTTAATTAGTAACTTCCATTTGATTATTCGTTTGAACAGAATGGCGGTGCTTTAAGTTCAACAGATAATTCTTGCTTCAACACCTGAACAAGGAAGATTAACCAATGTCAGCACAAAACAAAATATCAGTTGCTTCTGTCTGCGAACTTATTAATGAAATATGCAGAACTTTATACGACTTGCCTTTTTAAAATAATCTAATTCATGTGTTAGTTCTACTGCAAATTTATCAGTCACACATTGCTCGACAACTGGCTGATGATTCGGACCCCTTTCTTCCCCAATAACCTGTAAAAAAAAAACATATTTAAGAAATATGGAACTAATATAACAAAAAAGTTAGTGTTAATTTCCGGCATCCCAAACATATTTAAGAAGCATTCAAGCTATATTGATTTCACACCTTTTACTTGGCATTAATATAACAAAGGCAGAGTGAAATCAAGAAATAAAAGCAATGGGTGCCAGCAGCAAGGCTAAAAACATGTCAAAATCAGATTCCTCTACTCTCCAAATGTCCAACACATCCCCAGCATGGTGGTACTCGATCTTCTTTCCCTTTTGAAAATTCAGATTCGATCATCAGGGTAAGATAATAAGAGCTCCTGCTCCTACTCCTACTCCTACTCCTATAGGGCTCCTAGAATCGTAAAACGAAAACCTGATCCTGTAGTACCAATGCAATGAAGATTGTCGAGATATCTGGCATTGGATCTAAACACACTGAGCACATTTTTCAAGTAATTTACAGTTTTTGGGAACTTATAACTAATTTTTCCATTCCAGTGGAAACATTAAATAATATGGAATTAACCATCCTTGTAATCTTCAAATCTCAACATAAGAGAAACTGATATATTTACCTTCCATAGTTCAATGGGAACAGGACTTAGAAAAACATATTGCTATATGCATAATTAGTATGATGTGTTACTACGATTAGAACATGATGCATCAGAGTTTTGTAAGACATAGAAAAGACAACTATAGACATTACTTTCCATTGTTAGCAAAGAAAAATGCTACATGAACTGCAGAGAGTGAAACAGAACACATTTAATTTCCACATCACATTTCTAGACATTACCAGCTTGAAACCTTCATGAGAATGTGAGAAATCCATTTCTCTGTAGTTTATGTATCCATTCCGATGTAACACAAAAGATAAACGTATAATTGCACAAAGAACATTGAATTTCTGCTTTGCCTGAAACAGAACATGAAAGATCATATTGAACTCTCTCAAAACCAAATGAACAATGATCACCAAGCATATAGAATAAGATACCTCTTTTAACTCATTAAAAGAAGCATCATTAAACTTGGGTAATTTCTTCCTATGGTGTCTTGTAAGAAGAGCTATTAACTGCAATCGCACTAGCAGGTGATCAGAATTGAGAACATGATTAGACATCCTTATTAGGAAGCAAACAAGATTTATAGGCAGATAGCGTACCTTGACCTCCTCAGCACTATAACCACGGAGATGATTTCCATTCTATAGATCATGTCAACAAGTGAAGAATAAAATGAATCAACTCTAATTTATGCATTGCAAGAAATTCAAAGACTTTTAAATATAAACTCCTAGCTGAGTATTGATGCCATCAAGTTACTTTTTCTTTTTTGAATTTTGCTGAGCAACATAAGCTTTTCTGGTTCTAAAAAGCTCAAAGAATTTGACCTTTTTACTTATAGCAATTGATAGATAAGGTTTGTGTCTGATTATGGCAATTAGTGCAAATAGAAAAGCAAACTCACCATGATAATGTGATATGACTTCTTATGGTAACCCTTTTTCCCAGTGGAGAGCCCTATATTGTGAAGTAAACATGCAGCCTCAAGATTTTCCAGATCTTTTTCATCTAAATCAACAGTAAGGTAAATTCCATCGTTATCAAGCTCCTTGTATTTTCTTAAGCCTTCAAAAATCTCCTGGAAATATGAAGTTACATACAATGAAAATGAGATGATTTCTTTTTTCTCTCTTTTTGTAAGAAAAACAAAAGGCAAAATATTCAGTCCCTAATTCATCAACCTTTGCTTCTTAACTTTGAAACCAAATTATAATAGCAAGTATTGTTCCAAAAAATTGCAACATTCCTTCAAGAAAGAAGATGAAAGTGTACGTATTAGTTAGTAATTACAAACTCTTATAATTAAAAAAATGTAATTTAGTTAAATATTTAGTAGGTAAAAATGCAGGTCAATAAAATTCTCATGTATGCGTGTGTTTGAAAAGCCGAGTGTGATGAGCAGTGCTTCGATTATCCTCAAATCATGTGTAATTACAATAAAAAGTCTAAAAGAAAGAAACGCGAAATCACCCTTGCAATGCTAGCAATTTCAGCAGCAGAAGTGGTTATCCTTTTGCTATTAAACCTTGTAGCAAGCCGTAAAATGGACCGAAACCGAGCGTTGGCATTCAAATCATAACCATCATCAAAGACCTTAGCTAAACTATCAGCTATCAAACCTTCTCTCAATCCGTAACCAGAAACCAACATTTCTTTAATCCCAAGCAAATCAAATATCTCATCCAACAAAATCCCACCAGCAACAATGGACTCTGATCTTCTCTTAAAAAACCCATCTCTCCTTACTTTTTGTCCTTCTCCTCCCTTACATAACCTCTCAACAACACTCTTTAATTCCTCTATACTAAACTTCCAATCCCTTTTACATTCACTAAGCAAAGCTTCGTTATCAGCAAAATCTAATGCATATCCTTTGAAAACTGCTTTCTCAATGGCTCTTATCGTCCCTGATGACCCCAACGCTATTTCAAACCCAATGTTTTTAACCTTGTCAATTAACCCAGATTCCTTAATGACATTCCTAATATACTCCCTCATATTCGAAGCTCTTTCAGCTTCTTCATCCCCGAAATTCTGTTGAGTCAAAGTAACGTGGCCAAGCTTTAAAGACAAACAAAATTCGATCTTTCCACGCAACCCAATAGCAAACTCAGTTGACCCACCTCCGATATCGATGTTCAAAACCAAATTCTCAAAAACCGGAAAAAATTGGAGAGCGCCAAGATAAGAGAATCGGGCTTCCTCTTCGCCTGATAAAACATCAACTTTGAACCCGGTAGTTTCAGCGATTGAGTGAATGAATTTGGCCTTGTTTTGGGCTTCGCGGACAGCAGATGTGGCGACGCAGCGAGTGTGGAGTAGGGGAACATTATGGGTTTGAATAAGCTTATTGAAATTCTGAAGAGATTTGACAGAGAGGTTTTGGGAATGGGTGGAGATGGTGGAAGAAGGTGAATCGCGGCCTAAAACGACATGCTCTCTGACGGTTAAAAGAGGGATAAATTTGCCTGGGAGATGAGCTTGAACTATGAGAAGCTTGAAGGCATTGGTGCCCATGTCAATGGCAGCGAAGAGAGTGTTGGCCATGGACTTTACCTTTTCTTTTCCTTCTTATTATGATGGATTTTGATTCATATAGTTGCGTTCTGTTTAAACATTCCAATGACCAATGTTGCCGAAAAGAGGAGGACTGAGCCTTGTGTCCTATGGAATGATTCAAAACACCCAAATCAATACATCCATCTGCCTTCAATTTCTAATTTCTCTTATCACTATTTAAATCTAATATTTTTAATTATAGTTTTTACTTTTAAATAATGTACATAACAAAGTAAAGTATAATATTTATTTGAGTTCAACAACATTTTAATTCGGCGACAAGAATATTATATTGTATGTATAAAAGTTTGGATTTAATTTCAAGCGATTTAATTTTCCACTCCTAATTATTAATTTGAAAAAATAAAAAAATAGATAAAACAATAGTTCATAATAAATATAAACTTCAATAATAGTGATTCAAAAATAATCATTGAAATTTGACCTTCTTTTCAAAAATAAATAAAGAAATGATTAAAAAATGTTTCTAAGAGTGTTTTGTTTCATACAGTATAAACATCTTATAAAAGTTATAAAAAAGTCATAATATTATATCAAATATGATTCAATATTGCATATTTAAAGAACCATTGTTTTGATGCCACATTTTTTTCATATACTTCTAACTTATTAATTTGACAATCTTCATTTTTAACATTAATTTTTCTTAGATGCTACTTGATTGAATATGTTTAACTATTTATAAAGCTAAACTTAAATTTTGATTGGTATATAACTTTATATTAATTAAAGTCTAGTTTACGTTACTTTTGAAAAGTGCTTGTAAAAATGTTATTGAGATTTTAGTATTTAGCATTTCTATAAAAAAGTGCATTTAAGAAGATAATCTTATTTCAAACATGATATTGTAAAGTCTAAAATACACATGTAAATAATATTAAAATTCTTTAATATTATTATATTTTTATAGAAAAATTAAGAGAACACTAGTAATAAGTAAAAAGTAGATGAAAATACAGGAGAATTTTCATATATTAAACTTTCACTTTCAAGGTGATTTATTTATAAGCTTATTTGCATTCAATTAAATAAATATAAATTAACCCTTCCTAATTACTTCATTGAAACATCTCATGGTCATAAATAAACTAGAGAGTTTTTTCTCATCACTTTAATAAGGGCTTAAACGGAGTTATGGGCATCCATTATTAGTGTATTTACAACACTCCCCTTTGCATGTCTTTTGAATAAAAATGTGCCTAATTAAATCTTTATTAAGAAAAACCCTATGTGATAAAAACATAATGATGGAAAAAGAGTATATAATCTCATATTACAAGTTGCCTCGTTAAAAACTTTTACCAGGAGAACCCAATAAAACAAAACTTTGGTTAAAGGAAAAAAGTACAACGTGTTTTAGACTCTCCCTAATGGCAACATCACATTACATATTTTAGTCGATGGTTTCAATCTTGTATACTAGTCTTTCAAACTAGAACGAATTTTTGAACTTCTATATTACATTTCTTCTCAATATTATGAGTGAAGAATAATTCTGGTGAAATATTTTTCATTCTGTCACTTTTGATGTAATCACCTTTCAATTGAGCTATAAAAGATGCATTATCTTCGCATAAGATAGTTAACATCTTCTCCTGTAAAGGAAAATTACATATCTTTTGGATATGCTGGATCAATAACCTTAGCCAAACACACTCTCAGCTTGCCTTATGCATTATTTTTGCATGATTTGAAGAGGCGGCAACTAATGTCTGCTTTGTTGAACGCCATGATATGACAATACCTTCACATGTAAATAAATATCCAGTTTGAGATCGACCTTTATGTGGATTCGATAAATATTCAGCATTAGCATAGCCCACTAATTGGGATTTTGAACCATTTGAATAAAATAACCTTATATCAATGGCCCCTCTGAGATATCTAAATAAATGTTTAATTCCATTACAATATCTACGTGTTGAAGAAGAACTAAATCTTGCTAATAAGTTTACAGTGAAAGCTATATTAAGTCTTGTGTTGTTTGCAAGATACATCAATGCCCCTCTGATACTTAGATATGGTACTTCAGGACCAAGAAACTCTTCATCATTCTAGCAAGGATGAAATTTATCTTTATTTACATCTAACGACCGTACAACCATTGGGGTACTCAATGGATATGCTTTATCCATGTAAAATTTCTTTGAAATATTTTCCATATAAGTTGACTGATAAACATTAATTCCACCTTTTAAAAGCTTAATCTACAGGCTAAGACAAAACTTTGTTTTTCCAAGATCTTTAAATAATTTACTACATTTTGAAGCTCTTTAGGAGTTCTAATAATATTTAGATCATCAACATAAACAATTATTACAAAATTTGATCCAAACCTTTTTATAAAAACACATGGACAAATTGAATCATTTTTATAACATTCTTTTAACAAATATTCACTAAGACGATTGTACCACATATGTCTAGATTGTTTTAATCTATATAAACTTTTCTTTAATTTGATCGAGCAATTTTCCCGAGAAACTTTATATCCTTCTAGGAATTTAAATCATTCAAGGATTTTCATATAAATTTCACTATCAAATGTACTATACAAATAGGCTGTAACAACATCCATTAGATGCGTGTCAAGTTTTTTACGTACTACCAAACTAATAAGGTATCTAAACATGATTGCATCTACCACAGGAGAATATGTCTCTTCGTAATCAATGTTAGGCCTTTATAAAAATCCTTATGCTACAATTCATGCTTTATATCTTATGACTTCATTTTTCTCATTTCGTTTTCAAACAAATATCCATTTATATCCTACCGGCTTTACATCTTTAGGTGTTTGAACTATAGGTCCAACAACCTCACATTTAGAAAATGAATTCAATTCTCTCGAATTGCGTCTTTCCATTTTGGCCAATTTTTTCTATTTCTACATTTCGCGATAGATTTAGGCTTAGGATCCTCATTTTCTTTTGCTATTCAATAGCAACATTATAAGCAAAATTATTGTCGATAACTATATCTTTTCAGTTCCATTTTTTTTGAAGAAACATAACTTATCGAGATCTCTTTGTTATAACTATTTTCAGGTGCTTGAACCTCGTTTGGGGTTTTTTGTTTAGTTATATCTTTGATCTCTTCTTGGGCACTTGCCTCCACAATATGAGCATATTGAATATCTGCTCCTTTCTTTTTACGAGGATTTTTATCTTTGAAACCAACTAGTCTTCCATGCTTCAGGCGTGGATTACTTTCTTTTGCACTAACAGTTTGCCCTATTGAGACATCAATTCATATTGGGGCATTTTCAGCTGGTATGTGAGATTTTGTAATTCTCTTTAGGTTAATAAATGAATCTGGCAGTTTATTTTTAAAAGGAATTATCTGCTGAACTTCTAGTTCACATTGCTTTGTAAGAGGATATTAGACAATGATAATTCATTTCAAGTACTTTATTCATCTAACTTTTTATTCTCTCCCCCTCATGTTGGGAAAATTATCTCATAATAATTGACAGCTCATGTCATAAATAAATCTCGAATTAATAGCTCAAAAATATTTAATAATATAATGAGATTCATATCAATATACATTCCCAACCTCCTATAATAGCCCATCTTTGTGCGTTATGTTGGAGCAATCATATACCGCACATCCAAAAATTCTAAGATGGGAAATATTTGGCTTTTAACCAAAAGCCAGTTGTAATAGGGAGTATTTATTATAACTTGTTGGTTTGATGCCACAGTTGTTGTTTCATGCAAAATAACATATCCCCAAGCTGTAACAGAGGGTTTTGGTCTCATAAGTAATGACCTAGCTATTAGTTGGAGGTGCTTGATAAACGATTTAACTAAATCGCTTTATGTGTGAACATGAGCTACAGGATGTTCAACTTTTATCCCAATTAACATACAATAATTATTGAAAGCTTGGGATATAAACTCACTAGCATTAGCAAGATGAATTGTTTTAATTGCATAATCTGAAATTAATCATTTAAACAAGCAATCTTGCAAACAATAGGTTGCGAGTTGATAACACATGTGATTATTTTGTAGATGCATCTACCAAAACCATATAATATAAAAACCATCCACATGGTAGATGAATGGGCCCATATTTATTTAAAAAATGTAAGACATTAAATCTCAACTTTAGGTAGTGAATTTTTAATAATCAGTTATCATTGAAAACAAGAAACACATGAGAATTTTTTAAATTAAAGAAACATTTGGTTCTTTAATGAATGTCCATATGAATTATCAGTTAATTTTTGCATCATATATGATCCAGGATGGTCTAACTGGTCACGCCTAGTAAATGTATTTGTGTAACAACCCATTTTTGGTAAAATCAGAACAGTGGTTTCGAGACCACAAATCTGATTTCGGAAGAAAAATTATTTTTATATTATTTTATGGTCTATAGTATGATAGTAATGTTTTATAAAAATTTCGTAAAAAAATTTTACTGGTTACATGTTTAATTTGATAAAGGACCAAATTGCACAAAGTGCAAAAGTTGAATTCTAATACTTAAAAGTATTAAATAGCTATGGAATTCAAAATTTGAGGTCTTTATATGAAAAATAGACCATTAAAAATGCTTAGTGGTTAAGGATGATGATTCATCTATGGAAAATAAAATAAAAAAAATGATGAAATTCAACAAAATCAAAATTCATGTATGACATTGCATATTTGGTCAAAGTTTATATATAATTTTGATATTTACCACCAAAATAATATCATCAAAGAAAAGGATCAAATTATATGAAATTGGTACATAGAGACTAAATTTTAAATTTTAGCATAATCAATAGACCAAAATCGAATTTGACCAATTCCATTTCATTACCATAAAATGGACGATAATAATTTATTTATGGGTAACCTACACCAAGATCACTAAATAAATATTATGTAAAACTATTTAGAAAATGATAGTATTAGTAATGATACTAATAATATGAAAAATATAACAATAGTGAAATAATAATACGAGATATAATGCTTAAAATATAATAACAACGAAAATATAAATAGATAGAAATATAAATAAGTAAGTAACAAGAAAATCTATGTAGATGAAAATATAATAGTAATAATAATACGATAGTAGTAATGACAATAAAAAGTGAAATAATAAAAGATGACAAATGATAAAAAAAATAAAAATATCATCGTTTATATCATCTTTCCCAAATTAAATTCATGGAAACCCTAGCTATGGAAACCTAAGCTCAAGCAAACTTATTTTGCTTGATTAGGTAAGTATTTTTTCCCGTTTTTAATGATTTTTATATTTTCGATATCGTAATAGCTTAATCTAGCTATCTCGGGGATTAATTTCCAAAGTTATCAAGGTACTAGGGTTTTTCCATGGATGAACATTGATGAATTATGAAGTTTTATGGTAGAAAATGAAAGGTTGTTAATAGATAAACAACTTTTGTAAATGGAATTTTGATGAAATTATGATTTAGGGACTAAATTGAAAGGATGTAAAATTCATGGAAAAATTCTTAATTTTATGAAATACATGGGATATAAATTTTACATGTAAAATTCGGCTAGGCTTGGAATAAGGATTAAATTGCATGAATTTTATTTTTGAGCCTAGGGACGAAATCATCATTAATTAAAAGTTTAGGGGCAAAACGGTAATTTGTCTACGTGAATTGAATTGAAATGAACATGAATTAATGCTAATTTCATCCATATAGATTCGGATAGACCAAATCCGGAGTTAGAACGAGGAAAAGAGAAAATGTCAGATTAGTAGATTTTACGTACACAAACATTTATCGAGGTAAGTTTGTGTAACTAAATTGTGTATATTTATATGCTTGAAGTAAATGTTGTGTTTGTGAATGTATAAATGCCAAATATATGAAATTGGTTACATATCTGACAAAGCCTGAAAAATATTAAATCCTGTTTGAATAATGCAATTCGATGGATACAAGATTTCCTGATTAGTTGTGGTCCTACATGTGTTGAGGATACACCACAGCTCATACGAGCATCCTATTATAAGCCCTCTCGAGCTTCTCGTTATATGGTTCCTATGAGCATTCTGATCGGTACTGATCTTGCATGTGTTGCGGACTACCGCAGCTCTTTGTGAGTGTCCTGTTATATGATCGGTTGTGATCCTACATATATTGCGGACACAAACGCAGCTTTTTAAGAGCATCCTAATATGGCTCGCTTGAACTTCCCGATATATGGTTATCCGAAGCTTCTAATTAAATACTCTTCATGAGCTTCCTAATTAAAAGTTTTTTTTGAACTTCTTGATTATGACTCTTATGAGTTTCCTGTTATATAGCTCGGATAAGCTTTCTGATAGACTCTTTGTGAGCTTTCCAATTAATGGCTCTTTGTGAGCTTCCTATTATACGGCCTGAGAGAGGATTTCCCGATTATGTGCTTTAAAGAGAACTCCTGAATATGAATTGATGGAAACCTGATTTGTACACTTCGAGTATACTACTTGTGTATCCATTGATGTTTTCAATGATTCAATGGGCAAATCCCTGACATGAGAAAATATGAACATGAAATGAATTAATACACGTATTTTCCTGAAATACATGAAAATGATTATACATGATATATGGAAATACGAGATGATAATATATGAACATGAAATTTGTTTGATGAATATGTTCACCCATGATTATAGATTTGTACACCTTGAGTGTTCTGACATTTCAAATGATTTAATGGGCAAAGTTTTGACATGAAATAATCTGAACTTGAGACGAATTATTATGAAAATGTACATGAAATACAAGGATATGATTTGTATATATTATATGAATACATGACGTGGAAAGTATATGTACATGGGAATCTAATTATTGTTGAGCCTATACATGTTTCTTGATATTTATATAAAATATATGACTAACAAGGGTGATGAGGATATGTGTTAGGGCTCATGATCAAGTTGATTGAATGTGCCTTGTATGTTTATATTGAATTTAAATAAGTGGTAAGTTAATTGTAACATCCTGATTTTCGGATTTATTCGCGGTTTTCAATATTTTGAAAAGATTTTAAAATCTTGTATTTGGATGTGAAATTAATATTTTGAGTAGGTAAATGGGCTTATAGAAGGCCCATGTGTTGGCCAAAAACCCGGTTGAATTTTTGAACTTTTGGACTTAAAAGGTTAGGGGTTCTGGCTAAGTGGCCTTAAGTGGAGTGATGGGTAAATTGCATCACAAAAAGAGCCTTGGTAGAGTGGCCAGGGTGACGCCACTAAGCTCCTAGAAAAGTGGCGTGTGGAGCTTTGGGAAGGCAAGGGATCGATTCCCTGTGTTGACAAATAGATGCATTTATTTTTAAGTGCAGGAGGGGTAAGTGTTGGAGTCCAAGTGGATTCTGTTAAAGGAAAGTTTGGATTAGTCCAAACGCTTGGATTAAGGAGTGATAAGGGGAGAGATTTAAGGGATTAGGAGAGAGGATAGGAGTTGGCTGAATATTGGGAATTGAGGGGGGAAAAATCGACAGAGGGTTTTGAGGTTAGTATTTCGGCACCTAGGGTATTGAGTGGTGCCGTTCTCTTCTGCTCAAACATCACAAGGTTTTCTTTCTCTCTTCTTCCTCTCTAGCCGAAACTACCACCTCCCCTATTCTTTTTTTTTCTCTTTTTCTTCTTCACAACCATTCATCATACTTGCTATTCATCAATCATGCTGTCGAATCCATAAAAGCCGAAATCTTGTGATCCTTTGCTTGCCGATTTCTTCAAAGCCGTTTTTTTTTCTATGTTCTTTGTTTTAATTAATCTACGATTATCTTTTCTTAATCCTAAATACCTGACGGCAATTTTACTTCGAGGTTATAGCCCCACATTATCATCTCCTTCACCACCCAAAAGCCGAAAGTACCATTGGTTTAGGGGCTTATTGCCGAAACTTCTTCAAACCCTTGGATTCGGGTTTGACCATTGTTCTAAGGTTAGATCTGCACCGGATTGCGAGGAAATCAAGTAGGAGTAAGGGGTAAGTACTTATCATCTCAGATCTGTTCTTATTTTGCAAAGTTAAGAAAAGCCGAAATCCCTAAAATATAGGGAGGCTGTCGACTTGAGCATAAGGCTTTAAGGGTTTGTAACTGATGTTTTCTTTCAGTGATTAGTGCCTTCTTAAGTATTGGATTGAAAGCGCGAATCATTGGAGTAATCGGATTCGGAGCTAGCTATCGATTTTGGCAAAAGGTAAGATTTCAAAGGCTTGTAGGGACATGGTTCGATCATGGGTGAGTAAGTTTTGGAGTTTAGTGATTATGGTTTGTAAATAAGCACTGTGCTAATCAATTGTAGGATATCGGAAGAGATCTCAGTAGCAGTTGTCGCAAATCAGGTGTGTATCGAACCCCCCTTCCTTAGTTTAATTCGGCAAAAGCCGAAATGCCAAAATTCCGGCATTTCATAGGCTTGTGAGTATGCGAATGCTCTTAAGACATAGAGTAATTGTTAGATCTAGCGCCGCAAAGTGGTAAGTAAGTTTGTGTGACATTTTAGCGTATTTTGGAAAAAGAGGCCTCGATGGGCCAAAACTGGGCCCAATGGGCTTACGGACCAATATGGGTAAGAGATGGGCAAAGTAGCCTGTCAGTTAGATGATAGAATCAAACTGCATAAAATTGTTAGAATTACTGGAATAGCTTATGTAGTTACGTAAGTTACGAAATTACCCCTGAAGAGCATAATTACCGAAATACCCCTAGGGTTTAAAATGACTGAAATGCATGAATAATTGATACTGTATTTTGCATATTATGCTTTTATTAATATCTGTTGCATAGGATTGGGGTATTGATGGAGGAAGTACTGAATGTGGTTCATCCACGTACTGGAGGCTTTGCCTCAACTTTCTGATATTTGAGTAGCGTTCTACGCCTTTGTGGAGTGTAGAAATTTGGGTGGGTTGAGATATTCCCCACATGGAGTGTAGGGCTGGTACGGGGACTGTGTAGTGGTTGGTGGGTTGAGTAGTCTCCCCAGATGGGTTTGCATGCATTATTACTACTGTTACTTATGTTACTGAACTGGGCCTATGGGCCACTTTGTTATGTGAAAAGGGCTAAGGCCTTGCTCATGATTCGAAAGGGCTTCATCCCTTGTGTATCGTTATCCTGAATAGGGCTTAGGCCCAATGGGCTCGAGCTGATTTGGGCTTTGGATGGGCTTCAGTATACACCGAGTTTTTCCAAACTCACCCCTTCCTCTTCCATCCTTGCAGGTGAGCCCTAGATAGTGGACTTGGAGCTGGGCGGGATTCAGAGTGGCCATGAAGATTGATTGCCGATTTTAAATAAGTTTAGCATTTAATTTGGATTATTTTTATTATGCTCAAAGTTGTAATAAGGCCGCTCTTTTTAATTAATTTTATTTTGGGGATTATTAAACTGGTTAGCACTAGGGTTCGTTTTATAAAAACTACTTGTTTTAAAAGATCACGATGACGCGCAAAGTTTCCGCAAAGTAAATGTTTTTTTCCAAGAAAATAAATGTTTTCAGCAAACGTTTTTCAACCTTAATCATTTTCTTAAAATGAGACATAACCAAAAGGCTTTCTCCAAATCATACGAGATGTTAGAGTGTGGCAATGGCGGCGTGCATGTCTAGGATTGGATCCGAAGGGAGCTTGGTACTTAAGCAGTCCGACGGACTCACCTCCTCTCCTTCCTGGTTTTCTACCTGGTGCACGGCTTCCGTTCACTTTAACCTACTTTTAAAAGTGTCTTTTACAATCACCAACTAAGATTTTCCAACTAAGTAATACGGAATGTTTTGAACGCTTCGATGTGGCGCATCAGATCCGGTCATAACGTCTAGGCCGGGTTTGGGGTGTTACATTAATTACCATTTTATACGAACTTACTAAGCATTTCATGCTTACTCTGTTTTATTTTCCCCTATTCTATAGTAATTCGAATGCTCATTGGATTGGAAGCTTGGCGGAGATCACTCACACTATCCATCAGCCTATTTCAGTTTATATATGGTAAATCAATTATGGTTATAATGGCATGTATAGGTTAATTGGCCAATATTAGCATATAAATGCTTTAATTGTAACTAGCCATTGGAATGGCTTATGATTGATATGTTTGGTATGTGTTTGAACTAGTTGATTGATAGAAATTATATTGGTATATTGATGATTGAATTAAGTTAGCATATTTGATAAGATATGCATATATGTGAACTTGGTAATTTAAATAAGTGTGTATACTTGATTATATGAGGTATTATATCATGTATAGGACTTGACTTTGAGTTGGGTTAAATTACCTATAATAGCTTGTGAATGTGTTAAAGTGTTGGTGTAGAAGGATGACAAAATCCACACGGACAGAACCACCGGCGTGTGTTTCAGCCATGTGTGACACACGGCCTAGCACATGGACATGTGACCTAGTCGCGTGTCCCTTGCATCTTTAAAATTTCAAATAGAATGCCTAAGTATTTACACACGGCCTAGGATACAGGCGTGTGGCTTGGCCGTATGACCCAAAGTAGAGAGTTGCACGACCTCAGACACGGGCATGTCCCCTGGCCAGGTGAACCGCACGGCCTGTAACATGCGGAATTAGGGTCTAGTCAGAAAAGTGGTTTTGAGGCCATAAATCTAGAATAGAAATGATTATTTTATGATTATTTAATGGTCATGATATGATTGCATGCTTGTGTATAATTTTCATGAATAAATTTTATGTTTAAGATGTCCAATTTGACTTTAGGGACTAAATTGAATAAGTTGCAAAACTTGTGTTCTAGAATCTTTAAGCATAAAATTGCATTGTATTATTAATTAGAGGTCCTTAAATAGCAATTAGACCAAGTTCTAAAAATTTGGACAAAAATGGGCATGAATAGGAAAATTTTAAAAGAAAGGCCTTAAGGGCATTTTTGTCATTTGGTAAATAAAAGAATAAAAAGGGAAAATGAAGTGAAAATCTTGTCCATCTTTTTCAAGCCATAGTCGAATTTTACAAGGGTTCCATAGCTAGGGTTTTCAACTTTTCAAGCTTGATTGTAAGTGCTCCCTAGCTTCGTTTTTGATGTTCTTTGCATTTTTTAAGTCCTTGAAGCCTGATCTATCCATTTTTACTATTGTTTTAAGCTAGGGTTCATGCATGAAATTTGACCCATGTGTAACATGGTTGTGTTTTGATGTTCAATGGAAGAATATGAATGTTTGATGTGTGATAAACATCTTTTGCTAAGTGATTTTTAGTGAAAACACCTAAAATGGACTTGTTTGTAAAAGGTGTAAAAATAAGTAGTAGAAATGTAAAATAAAGAAAAATATGGGCTGATATGAGGTAGAATATGGATCGGCTAGGCTTGGATAACCAAGAAATTGCATGCATTTCATTTTGTGAGCCTAAGGACTAAAGTGTAAATAAGTGAAAAGTTAGGGGTAAAAAGGTAATTTTACCAAAGTATATGTTATGAGACGATACGAGTATTGTGTGTATTGAGAAAGTTAAATTTGACATTATAGATAAAGAAAAATGTGATTCGAGTTTTGATTAGTGGAAGAACAAGGTTTACGAGGATTAAGTTTGTTTCTATCATTTTTGTACCGAGGTAAGTTCACTTGCAAATAATGCAACATATACCATGCTTTAAATGCTTTAATATTGCATGTATGGTAAGTACATACATATTTAATGTGATGTTGTATCATATGTTTATTGCCTAAATTGTATCATGAATTATGCTTTGATTTCTCTATGAGTATGTGATTGGTGCTATGAGCATCGAAATCGACGTTATGAGTAAGTTCGACAAAAATGTGGTATCGAAGAATCCCGTTTGAACCTTAGGAATAGTTTAGGATACAAGTGACATGTCACTAGGAATTATGTAATCTGAACTCATTTAGTTGTGTTTGAGTTCATGATATATGTGACATCCGAACTCATTGAGTTGTTTCTGAGTTTGTGATATGTATGACACATTTTTTGGCGTCCGGGTACTAGTCTCATATATGCTATTAAACGGCGAGGTAGTCCGACATGTGTTGCTGATACCTGACGGCCTATATGAGCAGTCCTGTGAGTAGCTCGTAAGTGAGCAACATGTGGTCTGAGATATGGAGTAGCATTGGCTACATATGGAGCACTTAGGTGAAGTTTTTGATGTATCCGATAGTATTCCGAGTGTTCAACGGGTAGTTCAAGAGAAGCTCAATGAGTAATATTAATGACTGCATCAAGACAAGTAAGTAAGTTATTATGTGCAAGTAGGCACAGGTATGTACATTGAACTCAGGTTAATGACACGAAATATGGCAAGCTTGTGGTAAGAACATGTATATACATATAAGAAATAAGTTCATGAGTTTTGATAAAATGCAAGATTATGTTCGTTATGCTATATGTATGATTTATGTTTGTTTAAGTTGCATTTTATTTGTATGTGAACTTATTAAGCTTTATGCTTACCCCTTTTCTTTTCCATCTCTTATAGCTTCGCCAAGATAGCTCGGGGATCGGAAGACGTCGGAGGCACGATCACACTATCAATTGAACATTTGGGGTATAACTAGCCTTATTGTTTTGAGTATGGCATGTATAAGGACTTGGCCTTTTTGTTATGTGTCATATTGATTAGCCAAATGTGTTGGCTCATGATGGTGTCATGATTATTTTGTATATGGCCATGAGAGGTGGCTCATATTGATTATTATGGGTTGTAACCCTATTTATCAATGCATGCATGCAAATGTGTTGATGCTTTAATATGATTATGGTTGTTTGTGGTTGATGAGTGTGATGATTTGCATGTACGTTTGATGATTGTGATATGGTTAATAAATATGCAATGAATGTGGTAGAAATGTGTAACTTGAAGGTAAGTTGGTAATGATGATAAATAAACATGAAATTGGTGTGGAATGCCATATGAAAGTATAATAATTTGAATCGGTGACATGATGACTTTGCTAAGTCATAGTTTAATCATGAATGTGAATGTTTGAATAATTAAATGTGCCATGTTGCATGCCATGAGGTGAATATAAATGTGTTAGTGTTTAAAGGTGGGAAATGGCTTGGAAAATAGCCTAGAAATTGTCCACATGGTCAGACACACGGGCATGTGTCTAGGCCGTGTGTGACACACGATTTGCCCCTTGGGCATGTGATTTGGCCGTGTGTCCCCTGCACCTTAATTATGCAAAACAGAATGCCCAGTAGTAAACACATGGGCAGAGACACGGTCTAGTGTCTCAGTCGTGTGAAGGACATAGCCTTAGGACATGGCCGTGTGCCCCGGCCGTGTTGATGATGTCATAGCTAGAGAGTTACATGGGCTGAAGACACGAGCGTGTCCTGTGCCACACGGGCATGTGTGACCACACGGCCTACCCACATGGGCATGTGACTCTCCAAAACAAGAAAATTTTCTAAGTGTTCAAAAGGTTCCGAAAGTTCTCGGTTTAGTCCTGAATCGCTTCCAATGTATGTTTCGGGTCTTATAGACCCTTATAAGGGACAATTTGCATGTAATTTAAAAGTTTAAAATTTGGACGAAATTTTATGACTCGATTTTATATGAATGTCTATGTTTAAGTCTGGTAACGCCTCGAATTCTATCCTGGCATCGGATAAAACCCCTCCACCTAAGGAAAATTTTGAGATTTTGCGAAAAATTCTCTGAGTACCCGGTTTAGTCCCGACTCGTTTCTAATGCATGTTTTGGACCTCGAGGGTTCATATAAGGGACTTTATGTTTGATTTCTGATATGAATACTGTATAAAATGAAATATATGTTTACTTGATCTGTATATTCTAATAATTCTTCGTAACCCTGTTTCGGCGACAGATACGGGTTAGTGGTGTTACAATGTAACGACCCATATTTCACGGGCACTGGAAAAGTGAATTTAGGGCTTCCGTCTTAGGAAAATGAGTTCATAAATATTTATAAAAAAATATTTACGAAGTTAGTTGTGAGTTGAATTAAATTTTAATTAGGTGAATTTATTTTAATTAGAAGTAATTAGTAGAAAGGATTAAATTGAATAGAGCATAAAAGCTTAATAATAGAATAGAGAACGGATAAAGGATTAAATTGGTAATTAAACTAAATTAGTGACATGTGTAAATTAGAAAATAAATACATGTGTATTAAAATTATTAGTACAAATGTATATAATATATAAATTTACTTATAAATTAAGTAAAAGATATTTACTCATCATCATCATTATTATTATTATTATTATTATTATTATTATTATTATTATATTTTATCAATTAATTGAGATAATGACAAATGTATTGTGATGAAATATTACATGTGTACATGTGTGTATGATTACACATGTAGTATTTTATTTGTATTAATTAGATATTTTATTATTAATTATTAATTAAGTAAATGAAAGAAATAAAATGAAATAAAGAATAAATAAAAGAAAGAAAAACAGGAAAAAGAAATAAAGAAGAAACAGAATAGAAAGAAAGAAAGAAGAAAAAAAGAAAAAGGAGAAATTAGGGTTTGAAAGCTTGGAAGTTAAATTGGTAAGTCAATTAAGTCCCTTTCTTACTGATTTTGATGTTTTTGAAGTTCTAAAGTTGAATACTTTTGAATTTGTGTGAAAATATTGAAAGATGATAGACTTTTAAGTAGGGTTTATGTTGAACTAATGATGAAATTAGGAGTTTAATTAATAGAAATTTTGATTTAAATTGATTAAAGGATTGAATTGTAAACAAGGTCATAAGTTTTGTGTTGTAGGGACTAAATTGATAGAAATTCAAAATTATGGAAAAATGATAAAATTTTGATGGTTATATTAAAGTTTTTATGGAAATTGAATAAGGAAATAATATGAATTATAAAAGGAAGAAGATGAAAATAGTTAGGATAAATTTGGGATTTAGGTTAAAGTTGCACGGAAAGTTATTATTTTCTATAAAATAAGTGTGTTATTAATTAATTATAATTATGCTAATTTTCGTAGCAAACAAGGAAACTGAGAAGTTGAATGCGAAGGGAAAGGAAAAAGTGATCGAGGAGTAGCTCGAGAAAATATCGGTTTGTATTACCTTAATTCAAGTTATTTATTATTAAATGTTTAATTTCAATATATGTGCATGAAAAATGAAATTGAGGTAAGTAGTGATATTTGAATTGAATGAGAATTGGATTTGATTGATGAATGTATTCATGTGTGAAATTGAATTGTATAATGATTTGTGGTGAATTTGAAATTGTGATTGAATTGTTATTGTGACTGATTTGAATTCGAATGATTTCGATACCTTATTAACTAGTCGGGCTATGTAACACCCCGAATTTGGGCCTAGAAGTATTGGGCCTTGAGTGTGGGTCCGTAAGGAGGTTTTATATAGGTATTTAATTGTGCAATGAAATGACACAATTAAATGTTTGCTTTAGTGGTTAATGGCTTTGAGAAGTGTTAGAGAAATCTTGGGTTCAAACTTGGGCTTTAGCAAAAATTTTGGTATTAAGTGAAAAAAACCTGGATGCTTGGATGAGGGTTTTTAAATTATTATGTTAAATAAATGACATAAGGAAGCTTGTAGTCTAGTGGTTGTGGCGTCATTAAGGTTGTATGGGAGCCTGGGTTCAAGCTTTGGCTCTTGCAATTTATTTTGGGTTTTTTAAAGGGAACCTGGACTTTGGCCTTTAGACCTTATAATTAATTGGGGATAAAATATGACACAAAAAGCCTTGTGGCTTAGTGGCAAGTAGCGTGTGGAGCATTTAAGGGGAGGCATAGGTTCGAATCCCATGGCAAGCAAAGAGCATTTATTTTGCTAATAGGGGCGGCAAGAGTTGGTGTTGAATTTAAACTCTAATGTTGGAGGATCCCACATCGAAGCTAATATAAGAGTGGTTATGGTGGCTTTAAATAGAGGAACCATGAGGAGAGTAAATGTACCTTTCTTGGCTGATCCCTTTCGCTGTATGGCGTGCTCGTTTGGGTTGGGCATCGGCTAAGAGTGCTCGGAGTGTGGATTAACTCCAGTCTCCTATCAGGTGTGTATTTCTCACTACTCTAGCTGTAGGATGGCTACTTCGGGCCGAAAGGGGCCATGTGGGCCTAATGGGCCTACAGGCCCAATTGGATAAGTTGTTTGATTATGTAGTAAATATTGGACTAGGCTAGGTGAATCTCATATTTGTGGCTAGATTTGGGCTAAAAGGGCCACACGAGCATGTGGGCTCATTTGGGCCGAGAATAGGCTTTAGGCCCATTCGTATTGTTATCCCTGTTTAGAATACTTTAGTTTACTAAAATTACCGAAATACCCTTAGTTTGTAAAAATACTGAAATACCCTCGATTTGTAAAATTACTGAAATACCTTCGACTTGTAAAATTACCAAAGTACCCCCGATTTACAGAATTACCATTTTACCCCTGATTTACATAATTACCGTTTTACCCCTGATTTACATAATTATCGTTTTACCCTCGACTTACAGAATTATCGTTTTACCCTTAATTTATAGAATTACCGTTTTACCCTCGATTTATAGAATTACTGTTTTACCCTTGATTTCTGAAATTCTTGTTTTACCTCGATTTACAAAATTATTAAAATACCCTTGGTTTGTAAAATTACCAAAATACCCCTAGTTTGTAAAATTACCAAAATACTCTTGGTTTGTGAAATTACTGAAATACCCTCAATTTGTAAAATTACCAAAATACCCCTGATTTACAAAGTTACAGAAATACCCTTGACTTTCTAAAAATTATAGAAATACCATTGGTTTACAAAATTACTGAAATACCTTTGGTTTGTAGATTTACCAAAACACCCTTGTAGGATGAAATGACTAAAATATCCCTATTAGGTAAAGTGACCGTAAAGCCCCTGTAGGGTAAAGTGACCGTAATACCCCTGTATGGTAAAATGACGAATATGCCCTTATGTTCCGTATGACTGATGTGCTTAGGATTTACATATATTGATATTGGGTTAGTTAAGTTTGAGTGACAGGTGGTGGTTATCGTAGGCGATTGACTTTGGAAACGTTTCAACTTCAACCCGTAACAGGTGTGTACTAACCCTCGTAATAGCTTAGATTAATATTTGCTGAAAAGCGGAAAGCTTCATATTTTAGTGATTCGGGAATTAATATTTAGATCTATTTTCTACGCACGTTTAAGTTGGATTCACAACGGATATGGGGTAGGAAGGTATTTGGAACGTTCTTCAACGAGTAGATCTCTTGGTAAGTATTCGAACCTTCTTTCCATTTGTATCTTGTGGTTTAAGAAAAGTTGAAAACCCCTCTGTCGACTAAGGCTAAAAGGGTTTTTGGTGTTATTTGGTTTGTTGGTGCTAGTGAGGATTAAAGGCTACCGATCGAGGAGTGTGTGAAAAGCTTGGATCATCGGAGTGACTAAATCTAGTCATCAACTTCGGCAAAGGTATGAACCCAAGGGCCATTGTGGATGGTGGCCGAATGTGTAAGTGATGATAATAGGTGGTTTTCGATTTGGTTTAATATTAACATGGTCTAATCTATTAACAGTTGATTATAGGAGAAATCACATAGGAGATCTCGTCAAGGAATATCGCAAATCAGGTGTGTAACGAACCCTTTTCATAAGCTTAAAGCGATAAATGCCGAAAAGCCGAAATGTCGAAATTCTGGCATTTCGAGGACTCGTGAGCAAGCGAACGCTCATTAGCTAGTTAGATTCGTTGAGATGATGATCAGGAACATTGGAAACGGTAAGAATGTGATTTTTGGCATTCACGGTAAGTTGGGCCTCGAGGGGCTGCAATAGGGCCCAATAGGCTTTTGGGCCCATTTGGGTAAATTTGGTAGAAAACGGAAATCTGTTAAATTGCATGTTAAGACTGTTAATACTGTTGTGGATATAGGCTAAATGGGTCTAGATGACGAAATTGGCTAAGTAGGGCCCATTAGGGGTTTCAGTCCCAATAACTCGATTTCGCTAAAAATGGGCCAGAATCACTATTTGCACCCATGAATTGTTAGTAATCGTTAATGAACATGGAAACCCTAATTTTAGGTAAAATTACAAGATTACCCTTATAACATGAAAATGACCGTTTTGCCCCTAGGTAAAAGTGACCATTGTACCCCTAGGGTTTATATATGAACTTAATGCATGGGATTTTGATAAACATGATATGTATGATATGCACATGACATGTATGATATGCACATGATATGTATGATATGCACATGAGATGTTCATAAATGCATTGGGTTGGGTTTTTATATGGATGGAGGAAGTGCAAAAGGGCTTATGCCCCAGTTATTAAAGGGCTTATGCCCCAGTTATCAAAAGGGCTTATGCCCCAGTTATCAAAAAGGCTTATGCCCCAATTATCAAAAGGGCTTATGCCCCAGTTATTAAAGGACTTATGCCCCAGTTATTAAAAGGGCTTTTGCCCCAGTTATTAAAAGAGGCTAGGCCTCCAAATATATGATAAAGCAGCTATGCTGCCAGTGGAGAGTTATGGCAGGGTGGGTTGAGTTAATCCCCACATGGTGTGCTGGTTGGTACGGTGGAGAGTAGCGGATGGTGGGTTGAGTAGTCTCCCCAAATGGGTTTGCATTCTTTCATTGACATTATATGTGATATTGAAATGGCCCTATGGGCCATACCGCTTCTGATAAAGGCTTGACCAAGAATATGAAATTTGAAAAGGCTTTGGCCCAGTGTTATGAAATATGAAAAGGGCTATGGCCCAGTACATGTTTGAGATTGGATTTGGGCTTAGACCCAACAGGCTGTCATTGTTTTGGGCTCTGAAAGGGGCTTGTTGCACACAGAGTTTCCAAACTCACCCCCTTTCTTTAACCTTACAGGTGAGCCTTGATGTGGGGACTTGGGCCGGAGGGGATTCAGAGTGGCCACGGTGATCGTCTTTGGGTTTTTAAACAAGCATTGGTTTTCATTAAATTTCCTTTAATTATTATTTATTTTTGGGTTGTAATAAGGCCATTTTAACTTTTCTTTTATTTCTTTTCGGGATTAGTTTATTTTTAATAACTTTAAACCTGGTTGATAATTATTCAAATGGGCTAGACTTAGGACGTGTTTGCAAAACGATACTTGTTTTCAAAATATTTCAACCCTACGATTAATCGATTTATCATAGTCGTCCACTTAAACAAATTTAAACTTGATATAACAAAGTGTGGCTATGGTTGTGGGCATGTCTAGGATTGGATCCAATCAAAGAGCTTGGTACTTAAGCAGCCTTCATGGCTCACCTCCTCTGTCTCGGATACCTACCTGGTGCCCAGCTTCCATACACTTTGTTAACTCAACAAAATATATGGTTTTTAAAACACTAAAATAGAACGTGGGTTTTCAACTCCAATGTGGCACGTCAGATTCGGCCATAACGTCTGGGCCGGGTTTGGGGTGTTATAGGCTAGGGTGGATATAGTTGCATGCCATAGGATAGGAAGTATTCAGGGATTCTTCGACCTCGAGTCGATGAGACACTTGGTGTGTCATATTTGCTTCGGATAGATTCGATGAGGCATTGGTCGCCACTTTGCTTCGGCTTAGCTGATGAGATGTTGGTCGTCACTTAATTGCTTCGAACTATCTGATGAGGCGTTGGCCGCCACTATGGTGTATTTGGTTGGATCCATGTATCCTCCAAAGTCTGAGTTATGTTAATAGGGGAAATATATGTGAAGAGAAAAATCAAAAGAAATTCATAAATTGAATTATTTAATGAAATAAGAAAGTGATATTGTAAGATGAATTAAAAAAAAATGCAATTTGTGCTATGAGATTGAAGGCTTAAAACCAAGGTTCATGAATTATTCATATTTGAATGTGAATTGGATATTTATATGTGATTGAGAGATGAACCAAAGGTTCATGAATAGTTGGTAATCTTATTGATGAAATATTGAATCAAATAATCAAAATGATACAATGGAAATATGATAACTTGGTATGAATTATATGTATGATTTGTTAATTATCTATGCATGTTTATGATATTTTATATTTGCTTTAATTTGAATTATGGTAATACCACTGAGTATTACCAATACTCAGCGTATGGTTTGTTTCTTTGCGTAGGCTAGGTAAAGTTGAAGTTTGGTGCAGCATCAGAGTTAATCCCGACCTCAACTTAGTTTCTGGTTATTAATCTATCTTTTGGAAATGTGGCATGTATTAGGTTTTATTTTAGTCACTTTAATATATTTATGTTTTGGGTGTAAGTAATTTGCAACTTTTAAGAAGTATTTGAAATGAATAGATGAATGTTATTTGATCAAAATTTATAAATCAATGTATTGGACATGAATTAGATGTGTTTGATATGTGAAAATAGCTTTAAGATGGTGAAAAATCATGTTTTCACACGGCCAAGTCACATGGACGTGCGTCCAGGCCGTGTGGTAAAGTCAGAATTGCCCACAGTTTAGTCCCACGGCCGTGTGAGAAAGTCAGATCTGCCCACGGGCTAGCCCCACGGCCATGGGAGCCCCACGGCCATGGGAGCCCCACGAGCAGGCCATACGGGCATGTCCCAGGCTACACGCGTGTGTGCTCTTATTCTCAAGGAAAAGTTTCCAAAGTTCCCGGTTTAATCCCAAATCACTTTCTAAGTATATTTTGGGTCTCGTAGATCCATATTAGGGACTTAAAGGTGGAATTTGAGAAATTTTAAATTGAAATATTGATTTATGACTCGGTGTTGTTCGTTATTAGTGTTTAATTCTGGTAATGCTTTGTAACCTTGTTCCGGCAACGGGTTTGGATTAAGGGGTGTTACATACAATTTGTATTAGTAAACTTTTGGTTTATTTTAACACGCTTTTCAATTGTACTAATAATGTCAATATAAATTTTGACAATTGATAGTTTTATTATCATTCCTTTTACTTTGTATCCATATATAAGCAATATTCTGACATTTACTTTTGGAAATATCTAAATCAATGTGAAGTCCATAATGTAATTAACTCAATAAAAGAAATATAATTTGCAAACTATTATATACAATATTCACTACAGGAATATGCCAAAATCTTCAAATGACTAAATCGACTTTAATGATCAAAAGTGATTATAAAATATTTATTGTAGACATTCACTTCAAGGAATGTGCAAAAAATAATTTGGACAATAATGTAAGCATATATCATATTTCTTACTAATAAGATCATATACATATCATCCACTTCAAAGAATGATTAATTAATATAAATCATTGATCATTCTATTCTAAGAATGAACATTTAACAACATTTCAAATCATTCATATTCTTGTTTATTTTCCACCAATGACAATAGGTTCCATTTTCACATTTGTTATGTATTGCTACATCACTTTCGGGAATGGAATAGAACCATTGGAATTAATAACTCATTATTTTGTTTAGCCTTAAGAATACATGCAATAAATTTATAATATTTTTAAAATCATTTTCATAAGAGTTTTGCATCATCAATTAACTAGAAAGAAATAATCAAGTCATGCATGGAGTTTATTGTAAACCAAATGTATGGATAAAACTAACATATAAATGTCAAACCTGATATAATGCTAGTGCTAGAAAAAAAAAACTATAAACCATTGTAGACATGTAATGGCCTAAATTCAAGGTTATCGGAACAATGGTTTCGTAACCATAGATACGATTTAAAGAGAAATTTATTTCAATATTTTTGCTTGAAAATTAATATGATAGGAAAATCGTATGAAAATATTGATAGAAAAATTTTACCAATTTAGTGATTAGATAGAAAAAGAAATTATTGAAGAAATTGGGTAAAAACAAGGTATCGAGACCTCTATCTCGTAAAACCGAGTCAAAAATAATTTTATAAATATTTATTCAATGTTATTAATGTGGTATTAAAATTTTGTTAGGAAATTTTAATGTTTGGGTAGTCAATTAAATGAAAAGGACTAAATTGTAATAGGTGTAAAAGTTGCTAGAGTGATTAAATAGCTTAAGAGTCTAATGAGAAAGGATTTAAAAGGAAATTAGACCCAAAAGTTATTTGGGCTGGACGGCAAGGGTATGAAATCAGCAGAAAAATTGATAAATTAAGGGTAAAATTGGAATATTGCAAAATTAACTAAATAAAGCTAGGACTAAATAGGAAATATCTAGATTTCTCTTCATTTCTCTTCAATTCCAGCAGCTAAAAATGCCATAGGAGGGTTACCTAAGCTGATATTTCATAATTTTTGCACCAAGTGAGTTAATCCTTGCCTTTTTCTTGTAATTTTTGTGTTTCTAAGACTTTTACAACTAGGTCCTACTATTAAATTCATTGGTTTTTGATTTCATGGATGAAATTGAAAGTCACCATGGTTGAGTGCTGTAAGTTTATGATGAAATAGAATTAAATTAAAGCTTTAATTTGTTTATGAGATGATTTTATTAGGTAATTTCAATAGAAATTGATTTTTAGGACCTAATTGTGAAAATGCTTGGAATTAAAGTCTATTGCTGAAATTCTGATTCCTAAAGGTTGTAAACTAGTTTAAGGTGATATAATAAAATGTTAATTGAGAAAAATCAGCTCAATTCAGAGGCTAATTGAGTAGGGACGAAATTATCATTTATTAAAAGCTTAGGGGAAAAATGGTAATAAACAGCTTGCACAAAAACAGTTTGGACAGCAGCAGTAGACTAACTTTGAAAAATCACCAAAAATTGTAGGAATCGAATTAGAAGATGAAAAAAATATGAAATTAAATCTTATTGAGTCTACTTTCTCATAGAAGAAATATTGTAAGCAATGGATTTGTAAATTTTGAGATATAATGAATTTTGTGAGACAAGGTCAGAATGAATTTGGGTTCCCTTGTTGTGACTTTGAAAAATTATAAAAAATTAAATAAAAATAATTAGGGACTTAAGTTTATATGTATAAAATTATGAATGAGTCTATTTTGAATAGAAATAAACGAGAACATCATTTGAAGTCTGTATAAAGAGATAATTTATTTTTAGTGAAGAAGGGTCAGAACTGTTAGACAACAGAACAGGGGTGACTTTAAAGAATAAACTGTACTTATTGGATAAACAAAAAATTATGAAAATTTTATGGTAAAAATATATATGAGTCTAGTTTCAGGGAAAATTAATGGATCTTAAGTTGGAGTTCCGTAGCTCAAGTTATAAATAATTTAGTGACTATGACTCAAGTAGACAGCTTTGAATGAACTATAAATAATAGTTGAATTATAGAGAATGTTGCATATGAACATGAAATGTATTAAATTGATAATTAAATTTATTTATTTAGATCTGGAAGATTCAAATACGAAGCTAGATCGAGGAAAGGAAAAATTTCGGGATTAGTAGATTTTTATTGTTTACAAACAAGTATCAAGGTAAGTTCGTGTAACTTGAATTATATTCTTAAATGCTTGAGATTGTATGTCATTTATGTGAATATGATCTGAATGTTCATTGTATGAAAATTAATGAAACATTGATATATTTGATAAAATGGGAAGAAATCCCGGTTGAATGAAAGAAAAATTCGATGGATCTCTGAAAAGGAATTGATGGTAAAAAGGATCTAGCCCGGACGGGTGATCCTAGCCTGATATAGCCCTCCCGAAGAATAAGTGTAAAATGGATTTAGCCCAGACGGGTAATCCGAATTGGGGTCTAAATTTAGCCTGGACTGGTAATTCAAATCCAAGCTCATTAGAGTAATTGTCGTTGCAGGGGATTTAGCCGGATCGGTAATCCGACAATACTCTATGAGTTTATATTGCGGGATTTAGCTTGACCGTAATCCATTTGCAAGGTTGAGGTTCAGTGAGTGTGCTCTCCGAAATGGATATGTTCGCACATGAATATGAATTGACGGACCCGGAATTGTACAATAAATGTGTACCTCTGAAAATCCATCGAAATTCCGATAAATTCAACGGGATAAATATGGAAAAATAACAAGGAAATGGAAATCATGGTATTGACGAGCTCATCAATCATGGTATATATATTATTGATACACGGAAATTATTGTACTAACTTGAATGTTGAGTTTGTGCATGTTAGGGTAATAATGCATTGAATGGATATATGAATGTTTATTATATTGTATTGAAAATATTAGGTAAGTATAATTCTTGTTACATGAGCTTACTAAGCACAAAGTGCTTACCCCGTTTCCTTTTTCCCTGTTTTGTAGTGTTAAGAGCTCGGAGGTCGGATTTGGTCGGAGACACATCACACTGTCAACCTCAGGATTTCGGTATATAAAGAAACTTTATTTTGGAAATCAATGGCATGTATAAGCTAACAAAGTAAATGTTAACGTAAAATGAATGTAAAATTAGCTATTAGTATGGTTAACAAACCTGGTTATAGATATGTGATGACGTTATCTTATATAAATGCATGAATCTATCATGAAAATATGTTGAATTGATTTGGTTGATGTGGATTGGTCTCGATTTAATATTACAGGGAAGGTTAGATATTTATAAAAGGGCTATATTGAATATAAAAAAAAATTAAAATTAATTCGTAAACTCCGGTAATGCCTTGTACCCTTTTCCGGCAATGAATACGGGTAGAGGTATTACATTTATTGGTATCAGAGCTACAGTTTAGCCGATTCTAGGACCGATGTAGCAAATACGGGATTAGCTATACATGCCATTTAAATTATTATTGATAGTGTGATATCTCCTGACCATTTAAAATGTGTTTTTCTTATAGTAATGTCATCCGACCGAGCTCAATCTGAGGAAGCTGGGAGTCATGCTCCTGCTTCAGTACAAAGAGAAGAAACTAGCAATAGAAGGCCCGAGACAGAGGGTCGAGGGGAAGAGGCAAAAACAACCTTCTTTCAAATGATGAATGAATGGTTTAATCAATACTTAAGAACTAACCCTGTAGTGCAGCAAGTTCAAGCTCCCCCTCCTGCTCCTCAACCGGTTCCCGAGATCCTACAAGGTACATGTACTGAATCTGTCAGAAAAGGGAAAGCTCCAGTAGATAAAATTCGAAAATATGGGGCCGAAGATTTTCGAGCAGCAGTTGATGATGATTGCGAACGGGCTGAATTCTGGTTAGAAAACACTACTCGGGTTCTGGAGGAATTATCTTATACACCAGAAGAATGTCTGAAATGTCCCGTCTCACTGCTAAAAGATACAGCTTACCATTGGTGGAATACTAAAGCTTCAGTTGTTCCAAAAGAAGAAATTACATGGGAATTCTTTCGATCGAGTTCGAAAAAATATATCACCAGAGGTTCCTTGACCGTAAAAGAAAAGAATTTCTTGAGTGAAACAGGCAATAGATCGAGATCTCGAATATGAAAGAGAATTTGTTCGATTGAGTAAATATGCTCGAGAATGGGTACAATCGGGTGAAATGTGCAAACGATTCAAGAAGGGTTGAATAAAGACATTAAGTTCTTGATCGAAATTCTTGAAATTCGAGAGTTTGCTACATTGGCGAGAGAGCTTATAAAGCGTAAGAATTGAGCAAAGAAAAGAAACATCTTTGAGAGGAAGCTCAATTTTAGTAAAAGACCGATGGGAAAATCCCGTTTTTGCTTCAAAGAAATTGAAGAATATCAGGATCGTTCTACTTCAGCCATTGGGTATTCGGGCAAAGAGCGAGGTTCTCAACGCACTAATCCAAGGCCTTCTACTCCATCAGTGACCAGTGTTGGCAGTGTTGGCACTCCTAAATCGAGATGCCACTACTGTAATAAAGCTTATTTTAGTGAATGTCGATTAAAGAGTGGGGCTTGTTACCGATGTGGTTCTTTTGACCATTTCCTCAGAAATTGTCCAGAAAGGGGTGAAAAAGAAGCTGAACAGATATCGAAGCTGAGTAATCCAGTTCCGAGAGGTAGACCACCTCGACCATCCGGTAATGTCAGTGATAGTCGAGGAGCTACAAAAGATACTGCAGGTAGGCCTGAGGCACGAGCACCTGCTAGGACATATGCCATTCGTGCCAGAGAAGATGCCTCAGCACCCGATGTTATTACTGGTACATTTTCTTTACTTGATAATCGATATTATCGCATTGATTGATCCCGGTTCTACGCATTCATATATATGTGTTAAACTTGCAATTATTAAAAATTTATCTGTTGAACCTCATGAATTTGTGGTTAAAGTCTCGAACCCCCGGCCGATCGTGTTGGTGGATAAAATTTGTAAAAATTGTCCAATAATGGTAAGAGGTTATTGTTTCTCGGCTGATTTGATGTTACTGCCATTTGATGAATTTGACGTGATATTGGGCATGGATTGGTTAACCCAGTATGATGCGGTAATAAATTGTAGACAAAAATATATTGTGCTAAAATGTCGAATGGTGAGTTGCTCGGTTAAATCGATCGATGGAGGGTTATCGATATGATTTTGGTAATGGCAGCACAGAGGTATGTCAAAAAAGGGTATGATGCTTACTTGGTTTATGTACTTGACACCAAAGTATCTGAGTCAAAAATACAGGCAGTTCCAGTGGTATGTGAATTTTCCGATGTGTTTCCAGAGGAATTACCAGGATTGCCACCAGAAAGAGAAGTGGAATTTTCTATAGATTTGATTCCGGGAACTACTCCGATCTCCATAGCTCCATATCGTATGGCTCCTACAGAATTAAAGGAGTTAAAGACACAGTTGCAAGAACTTGTTGACAGGGGTTTTGTCCGACCGAGTCATTCACCTTGGGGTGCTCCGGTTCTGTTTGTGAAAAAGAAAGATGGGTCTTTGAGATTGTGTATCGACTCACGGCGACTTAATAAAGTAACCATAAAGAATAAGTACCGTTACCCGGATTGATGATTTATTTGATCAATGAAAGGTGCTACTATGTTTTCAAAGATTGATCTTCGATCGAGTTATTATCGATTCGGGTAAAGGAGTCGATGTGCCAAAACAGCCTTTAGAACCGTGCACGGAATTATGAATTTCTAGTTATGCCGTTTGGGCTAACTAATGCACCTGCAGTATTCATGGATTTGATGAACCGGATATTCAGACCATACTTAGACAGATTTGTAGTAGTATTCATTGATGATATTTTGGTTTATTCTCGGGATGAAGAAGAACATGCAGAACATTTGAGAATTGTGTTGCAAATTCTACGAGAGAAGCAGTTGTATGCTAAATTCAGTAAATGTGAATTTTGGCTTCGAGAAGTGGGTTTTCTTGGACACATTGTATCTGCCGAAGGCATCAGGGTAGATCCAAGTAAAATATCAGCTATTGTCAATTGGAGTCCACCGAAGAATATATCTGAAGTTAGAAGTTTCTTTGGTTTAGCTGGTTATTATCGGAGATTTGTACAGGGATTCTCTATGATAGCTTCTCCAATGACTCGATTATTGAAGAAAGATGTAAAGTTCGAGTGGACTGATGAATGTCAACAAAGTTTCAACTGATTGAAAGACCTATTAACGAAAGCACCTGTATTAGTGCAGCCTGAACCGAGTAAGGAATTTGTTATTTACAGTGATGCCTCATTAAATGGTTTAGGTTGTGTTTTGATGCAAGAAGGTAAAGTAATAGCCTATGCTTCAAGACAACTTAAACCACATGAAAGAAATTACCCAGTACATGATCTTGAATTAGCTGCTATTGTATTTGTGCTGAAGATATGGCGGCGAGACTTGTACGGTGAGAAATGTCATATTTATACCGATCATAAAAGCTTGAAATATTTGATGACACGAAAGATTTGAATTTGAGACAAGCAGTGGCTTGAACCGATAAAGGACTATGATTTGATTATTGATTACCATCCGGGTAAGGCTAATGTTGTAGCTGATGCTTTGAGCCGAAAATCTCTGTTTGCTTTACGAGCTATGAATAACCGGTTTCATTGACTGATGATGGTTCAATCCTAGCAGAATTAAGAGCTAAATCGACATTTTTACAACAAATATGTGAAGCTCAGAAGAATGATGAGAAGTTATAGGTTAAACGGGCACAGTGTGAGTCAGGTAATGATTCTGAATTTCAGATTGGTTCTGATGATTGTTTATTATTCAGAGGTAGGGTATGTATACCTCAGAATTCAGAGCTCATACAGAAGATTCTATGCGAGGCCCACAGTAGTACTATGTCTGTACATCGGGGAGTAATAAAATGTATAATGATCTGAAAAAGATGTACTGGTGGTTGGGAATGAAACGTGATATCTCTGAGTTTGTATCAAGGTGTTTAATATGTCAACAAGTTAAAGTTGAACATCAGGTACCTTCGGGGTTACTTCAGCCAATTACTATACCGGAATGGAAATGGGAAAGAATCACTATGGATTTTGTATCGGGCTACCTTTGTCTCGAGGAAAAAGATGCTATTTGGGTGATTGTTGATCGATTAACAAAGTCACTCACTTTATTCGCACGTATGGATTATTCTTTAGATAAACTAGTTGAACTGTATATATCCGAGATTGTCGGGTTACATGGAGTGCTGTCTCCATTATATCGATAGAGATCCCCGATTTACGTCTCGTTCGGGACAAATTACAAGAAGCCTTGGGTACTCGGTTGTATTTCAAGACCTTGCATTTCATCCTCGACAGATGGTCAATCTGGCGTGTAATTCAAGTATTGGAAGATATGCTCGATGTTGTATACTAGAGTTTGAAGGTAATTGGGAGAGGTATCTACCTTTGATTGAATTTGCTTACAATAATGCTTATCGATCTAGTATTAAAATGGCTCCGTATGAAGCTTTGTATGGTAGAAAGTGTAGAACACCGTTATATTGGATGAGCTCGATGAAAGGAAGATACATGGGGTTGATTTGATCCGGGAAACAAAAGAAAAAGTAAAGGTTATTTGAGATAGTCTAAAAGCAGCTTCCGATCGTCAAAAATCATATGCCGACCTTAAGCGAAAAGAGATTGAATTTCAAGTCGGTGATAAGGTATTTCTGAAAGTGTCTCCTTGGAAGAAAGTTCTTCGATTCGGTCGAAAGGGTAAATTGAGTCCAAGATTTATCGGGCCCTATGAAATCATAGAAAGAATTGGACCGGTCGCTTATCGATTGGCATTACCACCGGAACTTGATAGAATCCATAATTTTTTTCATGTATCTATGTTACGAAGATATCGATCAGATCCTTCACATGTTATTTCTCCGATAGAAGTAGAGATTCAACCGGATATGACTTACAGTGAAGAACCGGTTAAGATATTGGCACGGGAGACAAAAGAGCTTAGAAATAAAAAAGATAAATTTGGTGAAAGTATTGTGGCAAAAGCACGGGATTGAGAAAGCAACATGGGAACTGGAGGAGGCAATGAGGAAACAGTACCCAAACCTCTTTACTGGTAAGATTTTCGAGGACGAAAATCCTTAAAGGGGGGGAGAGTTGTAATGGCCTAAATTCAAGGTTATCGGAACAATGGTTTCAGTAACCATAGATCCGATTAAAGAGAAATTTATTTCAATATTTTTCTTGAAAATTGATATGATAGGAAAATCGTATGAAAATATTGATAGAAAAATTTTACCAATTTAGTGATTAGATAGAAAAAGAAATTATTGAAGAAATTGGGTGAAAACAAGGTATCGAGACCTCTATCTCGTAAAACCGAGTCAAAAATAATTTTATAAATATTTATTAAATGTTATTAATGTGGTATTAAAATTTTGTTAGGAAATTTTAATGTTTGGGTAGTCAATTAAATGAAAAGGACTAAATTGTAATAGGTGTAAAAGTTGCTAGAGTGATTAAATAGCTTAAGAGTCTAATGAGAAAGGATTTAAAAGGCAATTAGACCCAAAAGTTATTTGGGCTGGACGGCAAGGGTATGAAATCAGCAGAAAAAATTGATAAATTAAGGGTAAAATTGGAATATTGCAAAATTAACTAAATAAAGCTAGGACTAAATAGGAAATATCTAGATTTCTCTTCATTTCTCTTCAATTCCAGCAGCTAAAAACGCCATAGGAGGGTTACCTAAGCTGATATTTCATAATTTTTGCACCAAGTGAGTTAATCCTTGCCTTTTTCTTGTAATTTTTGTGTTTCTAAGACTTTTACAACTAGGTCCTACTATTAAATTCATTAGTTTTTGATTTCATGGATGAAATTGAAAGTCACCATGGTTGAGTGCTGTAAGTTTATGATGAAATAGAATTAAATTAAAGCTTTAATTTGTTTATGAGATGATTTTATTAGGTAATTTCAATAGAAATTGATTTTAGGACCTAATTGTGAAAATGCTTGGAATTAAAGTCTATTGCTGAAATTCTGATTCCTAAAGGTTGTAAACTAGTTTAAGGTGATATAATAAAATGTTAATTGAGAAAAATCAGCTCAATTCAGAGGCTAATTGAGTAGGGACGAAATTATCATTTATTAAAAGCTTAGGGGAAAAATGGTAATAAATAGCTTGCACAAAAACAGTTTGGACAGCAGCAGTAGACTAACTTTGAAAAATCACCAAAAATTGTAGGAATCGAATTAGAAGATGAAAAAAATATGGAATTAAATCTTATTGAGTCTACTTTCTCATAGAAGAAATATTGTAAGCAATGGATTTGTAAATTTTGAGATATAATGAATTTTGTGAGACAAGGTCAGAATGAATTTGGGTTCCCTTGTTGTGACTTTGAAAAATTATAACAAATTAAATAAAAATAATTAGGGACTTAATTTTATATGTATAGAATTATGAATGAGTCTATTTTGAATAGAAACAAACGAGAACATCATTTGAAGTCTGTATAAAGAGATAATTTATTTTTAGTGAAGAAGGGTCAGAACTGTTAGACAACAGAACAGGGGTGACTTTAAAGAATAAACTGTACTTATTGGATAAACAAAAATTATGAAAATTTTATGGTAAAATATATATGAGTCTAGTTTCAGGAAAATTAATGGATCTTAAGTTGGAGTTCCGTAGCTCAAGTTATAAATAATTTAGTGACTATGACTCAAGTAGACAGCTTTGAATGAACTATAAATAATAGTTGAATTATAGAGAATGTTGCATATGAACATGAAATGTATTAAATTGATAATTAAATTTATTTATTTAGATCTGGAAGATTCAAATACGAAGCTAGATCGTGGAAAGGAAAAATTTCGGGATTAGTAGATTTTTATTGTTTACAAACAAGTATCAAGGTAAGTTCGTGTAACTTGAATTATATTCTTAAATGCTTGAGATTGTATGTCATTTATATGAATATGATATGAATGTTCATTGTATGAAAATTAATGAAACATTGATATATTTGATAAAATGGGAAGAAATCCGGTTGAATGAAAGGAAAATTGATGGATCTCTGAAAAGGAATTGACGGTAAAAGGATCTAGCCGGACGGGTGATCCTATCTGATATAGCCCTCCGAAGAATATGTGTAAAATGGATTTAGCCGGACGGGTAATCCGAATTGGGGTCTGAATTTAGCTCGGACTGGTAATTCAGATCCAAGCTCATTAGAGTAATTGTCGTTGCGAGGATTTAGCTCGACTGGTAATCCCGACAATACTCTATGAGTTTATATTGCAGGGGATTTAGCCTGGACTGGTAATCCCGCTGCAAGGTTGAGGTTCGTAGGAGTGTGCTCTCTGAAATGGATATGTGCGCACATGATTATGAATTGACGGACCCGGAATTGTACAATAAATGTGTACCTCTGAAAATCCATCGAAATTTCGATAAATTCAACGGGATAAATATGGAAAAATAACAAGGAAATGGAAATCATGGTATTGACGAGCTCATCAATCATGGTATATATATTATTGATACACGGAAATTATTGTACTAACTTGAATGTTGAGTTTGTGCATGTTAGGGTAATAATGCATTGAATGGATATATGAATGTTTATTATATTGTATTGAAAATATTAGGTAAGTATAATTCTTGTTACATGAGCTTACTAAGCACAAAGTGCTTACCCGCTTCTTTTTCCCTGTTTTGTAGTGTTAAGAGCTCGGAGGTCGGATTTGGTGGGAGACACATCACTCTGTCAACCTCAGGATTTCGGTATATAAAGAAACTTTATTTTGGAAATCAATGGCATGTATAAGCTAACAAAGTAAATGTTAACTTGAAATGAATGTAAAATTAGCTATTAGTATGGTTAACAAACCTGGTTATAGATATGTGATGACGTTATCTTATATAAATGCATGAATCTATCATGAAAATATGTTGAATTGATTTGGTTGATGTGGATTGGTCTCGATTTAATATTACAGGGAAGGTTAGATATTTATAAAAGGGCTATATTGAATATAAAAAAAAATTAAAATTAATTCGTAAACTCCGGTAATGCCTCGTACCCTATTCCGGCAATGAATACGGGTAGGGGTATTACAAGACATGCATGAAATTTACTTCAAAATAATACATTTCATATTCACTAAAACATTTCTATTTATAATTGATCATATCATTTTTCTAAATAATTAACAAATGAAATAATATAAAGTGTATGAACTACCTTTAACAGCTCTACAAAAGTAACAAGTAGGGTTGTATAGTAGGAAAAATATATGTCATTTACAAAATTAAACCACACAAGTTTTTCTTTTATGCTTCTTATCAAACAACAATCGATTAATACAAACGAGATCCATAGAAATGCCAATGGCCAAATTAATATAATAAATTTTATTTTTAAAATTATGAAAATGTTTCCAACCGAAATAATTCAAAAATTAAAAATGATTGCGATTAAACTTGAAATTCTATATTAGAATCAAGCCAAAAATCAATTTAGACATCCCTCAAAATTGTCTTTAAAACTACACATGTATCAATATTGAAAAATTTGAAATTGTATAACCAAATTAAAAGAGATATTGGAGGAACGTAATTTATATTTGAACTAAATCAAATATGAATAATAAAATTCATTGGTTTATCAATATAAATTTGTATACGTCAAATATATTATTTAATTATAGAACCTGTTATAACAACATAAATAAGTCAATCAATATTCATTTTCATAAATAAATAATATGCTTAAAATAGTAAGTTGCCCATGGAATCAAAACTTAAAAGAAATACCATCTCAAATATTTAAATCATATATCAAGCCAATTTAATATTTAAAGATGCTATTGTTGAGAAAAAAACACGTGAAGATAGAGATCTAATCGGTTGATATACCTTTCTTATTTGAACTTGAGTCTTGATGATTTTATTAAGAAGTAAGAAAATAAATTTCTAGTAGTATACTTTAAATCCAATCAAAATTCATCAATAGCAAAATTTCAAAATAACTTATATGATATTGATACACTCAAACCTCAAGAACACTGAATCAAAATTATACCAATATCAAAATCTAAAAACATATGTTGTCTAGAATTTAGAAATATATTCAAATTGAAACCATCAAATAAACACAAAAAAAAAAGTTTAATGATGACTAAGAACCGATGTAAGTCACATATTATGATGAACCTTAGGCCTTGATTAATAAAAATGATTGATAAAATTATGGATCATTATTTAAAAATCTATAAATTTATAACATTAAAATTAATCTATCATCATTCAAGCATAATCACCAAGCAATTACCAAATAACATATATTAATAAAAAATTATGAATAAAAATCTAGGTTGTACCAGTTTTTAGTCAAACTGGAACAGTGGTTTCGGGACCACAAATCCGAAGTTAGAATAATTATTTTATTATTATTTTAATTTCTATAGTATGATATTATATTGGTGTGAAATTTTCGTTAAGAAATTTTATCGTTTGACTAGTCAATTTGATAAAAATGACTAAATCGCGTAAAGTGCAAAAGTGTTGTTCTATTAGTTAAAAGTATTCAATAGCTATAGAAAAATAAATTTAAGGTCTTTATGTTGTAATTATTCCATTAATAAAGGTAATGGACAAATATGGACATCATTAATGTGACTAAGTAAGGTTATATAAGTAATTTAATTAGTAAATAGTTAAAATAGGTAAAACAAAACCAAATTATTTCATTCATCATCTTCTAGCCGAAATTCTAGGGCAAAGAAACACAATTTTTAAGCTTTCAAATTCAACCAAGCTTGGATTGCTAATTAAGGTACGGTTTTTGTTCCGTTTTTAATGATTTTTATGTTTTTGAGATCGTTGCAACTAGGTCTGGCTAGCCCAGGGATTATTTTGCAAAATTGTTAAAGGTTTTAGATGTTTCCATGGATGAGTACATGAGTATTTTGATGTTTAATGATAGATTATGAATGTATGATGATAGTTATACAAGTTTTGTTAAGTGATTTTTAAAAAAAAATGAAAAATAGGGATTAAATTGAGAAATGTGTAAATTGGGTGGTAGAAATGTAAAATAAATGAAAAATCTGGACTGATAGGGGTATAATGGTAATTCAACTAACTTGGGTTAGTCTTGAATTTCATGAATTTGTGATTTTGTGTAATAAGGACTAAATTATAAAAATGTGAAAGTTTAAGGGCTAATGAGCAAAATAGCTTAAATGAATATTTTGGGTTAAATTGAATAAATAGAGGAATAAATAAGCTGATTTTGATTACTTATAGATCAAGAAAAGAGGAATTCAGACTTAGATTGAGGAAAAAGCAAAGTAATTGACTAATCGGTCTATTTCATCATTTTCGTACATAAGGTAAGTTTGTATCATTGAAATTAAATGTGTATTTATTTAATTGATGGATGGAATTGAGATTGTATTTATCCTATTAGTTAATTTGGTGATCTTAAATTAAATGTACAGTTAAATAAGACAAGTTATTGAATAAGACCATAGCTAGGTTATGGCAATCAGAAAATAAGACCATAACCGAGTTATAGCATGTGAATGTAAGACCACGGCAGGGCATGGCAATGTATGTGTAAGACCATAGTTGGACTATGGCAACGGAAAACCAACGTACTTGTACTGTAAGTACTTATAAGGCCGGAGTGATTTGGAAGGAGATTTGGTGAGAAATAGATACGTATCGATACAGGTATGTACGAAAAGCTGTTCAAGTAACGAGATAAAAGAAGTTGAGAACTTATGAGTTGTTATGTGGTTAAACTTTGTGTTAACTCATTGATTGAAGTTTAAAATGCAATTTATGTTATCTATTTTGAAATACTAATGAATGATGAGATTGTTTCATAATTAAATAAAAACTTACTAAGCTCTATAGCTTACTTTGTTTATTTTTCTATGTTTTATAGTATTTCGAAGTTAGCTCAGATTTAGGAATTTTCATCGTACTATTGGAGATCTATTTTGGTACTTTTGAAGTTATGTATATATGGTGTATGGCATGTATAGGCTTTGGTCATTTTGGTATGTTTGATGGAATTGTATTTTAGTTATTAGAAGTAGCTTATAAATGTTATGTGGTTTGTTGTAAATATTGCCATATGATATGGTAGATGTTGAATTATGATATCCAAGTGTTTATTATGGTATGAGGTATTTAGTTGGTTGAGATATGTTTGTTGTGGATTGGTTTGGATGATAAATTAGATGAATTATAATACATGATATATATATGTGAGTTATGACTAGCAAAGCAAGTTGAGTTGATAGGTATTTGAATAGATAAATGGAATTGAATTGGGTATTGAAATGGTTGAAATAGAAATAATATGATTTGTATATTGATTGATGATGTTTAGCTGCATATTTGTGTCCTGAAATGGTACCATTTAAGTTTTGTAGGTACATGCAAATTTGAGTGGCAAATTGGTTTGGTAAATAGCATATTTTTGTCCACACGGGCAGAGACACGGGCGTGTGTCTTAGCCGTGTATGACACACGGTCGTGTTACACGGCCGTGTGTCCCCTAGTGTTGAATTTGAAATCAAGTCAGTATACTCTGTACGGCCTCACACACGGGCGTGTGATTTGGCCTTGTGACACAAGTCAGAATACCCTACAGGTTTGGCACAGCCTGGAACACGGCCTGGCACACAGGCGTGTATGGCCATTTTTAGTCACACGGGCTAAGCACACGGGCGTGTGTGTTGGCCGTATGACCCAAGTCAGAGGGTTAGACGGGGCTGGACATAGGCTGGAACACGACCATGTACTCCCATTTTTGAATGTCCACACGGCTTGTGGCACGGGCGTGTTTGGTGGCCGTGTGAGACACATGGCTAGGCCACACGAGCGTATGTCCCCTATTTTCGAGAAAAATTTCATTGTGTTTTAAATGTTTATAATGTTATCAGTTTAGTCCCGAACCACTCCTAATGCATGTTTAGGGTTTTATAGGCTTGTAATAGGGACCATGTGATTGAAGTTGGTTGATGATTGCTTGAAACATGAAAATTTATGCAGAGTTGAATGTTTAATTATTTATATGTTCGTAATACTCCATAACCTTATTCTGACAATGAATACGGGTCAGGGGTGTTATATTTATTTAGAGCTTCGATTTAGTCGATTCTTGGACTAACGTAGCGTGTGTGAGAGTCTAGCTATACATGCCATATATAACCTGTGATAGTGTGATGATCTCTGACATTATAAACTATGTTTTCTTATAGTAATGGATCCCGAACGAGCTGTAGTAGATGATGTTGAGAGTAATGCGCCAACTTCCGTTCAAGGGACAGTACCTTCAGAATCTAGACCTGTGTCGAGTAGTCACGGAGGTGAGGCTAAAGAAGCTTTTTTCCAAATGATGAACGAGTGGTTCACTTAATATGTCTGGACAAATCTGGCTACTCAACAACCTCCACCCCCGCTAATTCTTCAACCAATCCCTGTAGTTCCTCAAGTTATTGATCCTATACGATTGAACAAGCTGCCAGTTGATAAAATTTGTAAGTATTGGGCTGAAAAGTTCAGGGCTACAATTGACGATGATCCTGAAAGAACTGAATTCTAGCTTGAAAATACAACCAGAGTAATTGATAAGTTGTCTTGTACACCCGAAGAGTGCATTAAATGTGTTGTATCCTTGTTGAGAGACACTGTGTATCAATGGTGGAATACTTTGACATCAGTGGGACCGAAAGAATGGGTTACATCTTTCAATCTGAGTTCAAAAAGAAATATATCAGCCAGAGGTTCATTGATCAGAAACAAAAGGAGTTTCTAGAATTAAAATAGGGCTGTATATCTATGACAGAATATGAACGAGAATTCGTGAGGCTCAATAAATATGCCTGAGAAAGTGTTTCAACGGAAGCTATTATGTGCAAAAGATTTGAAGACAGATTGAACGAAGATATCAGATTGCTAGTCAGAATTCTAGAGTTGAAAAAGTTCGTGGTACTCGTCAATCATGCTTTCAAAGCTGAAGAAATGGGCAAAGAAAAGAGAAAGGCTAATTCTGAAGTTAGAGATTCGAGAAAGAGATTGATTAATAAACCCTATCACTTTTTATCTAAGAAATCACGAGATGTTTATAGTCGATCAAATGCATCGATGGAGTACTCTAATAGAGATTGTGGGAAGCAATTTACGAGTTCAAAAACTCTAGCTATGTCAATGGCAAGTATGGGTAATGCTAGATCGAATAAACTTGAATGTGGATGATATGGAAAACGGCATTTTAGAGAGTGTAGAATGAATGACAAAGCCTGTTTTAAATGTAGTTCGCATGAATATTTCATTCGAGATTGTCTTGAGTTAGATGATAAAGATAAATCTTAGAATGTAAGATCAAGCAACACGACTGTGAGAGGAAGATCACCCCGTAATATTGGAAATATGAGTGGTAGTAGAGGTCCAACAGGAGATACTACTGTGAGATCCGAGGCTAGAGCACTTGCCAGAACCTATGTTATTCGCACTCGCAAAGAAGTGTTATCTCCAGATGTTATTACCGGTACATTCTTTTTTTATGACACCGATGTAGTTGCATTAATAGGCCCTGGATCAACTCATTCATATATATATATGTGAATTTAATGTCTAGTAAAAATTTACTTGGTTCTACTAAGTTTGTTATAAAAGTGTCGAACCTCTTAGGCAAATATATCCTGGTTGACAAAGTTTACAAGAATTGTCCGTTAATAACTCGAGGTTACTATTTTCTGGCTGATTTGATGTTGTTGTCGTTTGATGAGTTTGATAATAGACTGGTTGACATTGCATGATGCAGTCATAAATTGTAGAAAAAAGACAATTGAGTTGAAATGTTACAATAATGAGACTTTTTGAATCGAATCAAATGATCTGAGTGGTTTACCAGTTGTAATCTCATCGATGTTAGCTCAGAAATATGTGAAAAAGGGATGCAACGCGTATCTTACATATGTACTTGATACAAAAGTGTCAGAATCAAAGACTGAATCAGTACCAATTGTTTGCGAGTATCCAGATGTGTTTCTAGAAGAGTTACCAGGTGTGCCACCGATCAGAGAGGTTGAATTTGCTATTGATTTATTATAAAAAATTTCACTGATATCCATAGCTTCGTATAGAATGGGTCTGACAGAGTTGAAATAGTTGAAAGCTTAGTTGCAAGAATTAACAGATAAAGGTTTGTATGATCGAGTTTTTAGCATTGGGGTGCGCCAGTATTGTTTTTTAAGAAGAAAGACGGGTCAATGAGAATGTGTATTGACTATCGTCAGCTTAACAAGGTTATGATAAAGAATAAGTATCCGTTGCCGAGAACAGACGTTTGTTTGGTCAGTTGAAAGGTACAATAGTGTTTTCAAAGATTGATTTAAGATCTGGTTATTATCAGTTGCGAGTTAAAGACTCAGATGCGCCGAAAACTACATTCAGAACGAGGTACGGACACAATGAATTCCTTGTTATGCCTTTTGGATTAACTAATGCTCCTGCCATTTTTATGGATTTGATGAATCGGATATTTAGACCGTATTTAGACAGATTTGTTGTTGTGTTTATTGATGATATTCTGATATATTCTCGAGATGAGTTTGAGCATGCTGAGCACTTAAGGATTGTATTGCAAACCTTGAGAGATAAGCAATTGTTTGCAAAGTTCAGTAAATGTGAGTTTTGGCTTTGAGAGGTTAGATTTCTGGGACATATCATTTCAGCCGAAGGAATTAGAGTTGACTCGAACAAGATTTCTGCAATTATAGATTGAAACCTCCGAGAAATGTATTTGAAGTCTGAAGTTTTCTAGGACTAGCTGGCTATTATCGACGTTTTGTGAAAGGATTTTCTATGATTGTAATACCGCTGACTCAATTACTTCAGAAAGATGTAAAGTTTGAATGGTCTGAGAAGTGTCAACAGTGTTTCGATCAGTTGAAAGCATTATTAACAGAGGCACCAGTGTATTGATATAGGAAGGCAAAGTAATAGCTTATGCTTCTATACAGTTGAAGCGCATGAAAAGAATTATCTGACGCACGATTTAGAGTTGGCCACGATTGTGTTCGCATTAAAGATTTGGCAACATCACTTATTTGTTGAGAAATGCCACATCTATACAGATCACAATAGCTTAAAATATTTAATGACTCAGAAAGACTTGAACTTGCGACAACGAATATGGCTTGAATTATTGAAAGACTATGAGCTAGTAATTGATTATCACCCAGGGAAAGCAAACGCAGTTGCTAACGCTCTGAGCAAAAAGTTATTATTTTCTTTGCATACAATGAACACGTAGTTAGCTTTGTTTGATGATGGTTCAATTGCAGTTGAGTTGAAAGTGAGACCGTTATTTCTTCAACAAACCGGTGAAGCCCAGAAATGTGATAATGAATTGCAAGTTAAATGAGTTCAGTGTGAGTCGACTTTTGATTCGGAGTTTCAAATCGGATCTGATGATTGTTTGATGTTTTGAGGTAGAATCTGTGTACTGAGAAATCCCGAGCTTATTCAGAAGATTTTAAACGAAGCACATAGTGGTTGTTTATTTGTACATCTGGAAATCACTAAAATATACAACGACTTGAAACAGTTATATTGGTGGTCAAGTATGAAACGAGACATTTCAGAGTTTTGTTTCGAGATGTTTAGCTTGTCAACAAGTTAAACCAAACATCAAATACCGTCAGGACTACTTCAGCCAGTAATGATACCTGAGTGGAAATGGAATAGAGTTACGATGGATTTCTTATCAGGGTTGCCCCTGTCTCCGAAAAAGAAAGATGCCATTTGGATTATCGTAAATCGATTAACAAAGTCTGCACATTTCATTTTGGTATGTACAGACTATTCACTTGATAAATTGGCTGAATTGTACATATCTGAGATTGTGAGATTACACGGTTTGCCAGTTTCAATTATTTTAGATAGAGATCTGAGGTTTACATCTCGGTTTTAGAAGAAACTTAAAGAAGCTCTGGGTACAAAGTTGAACTTTAGTGTTGCATTTCATCCACAAACTGACGGTCAGTCTGAGAGAGTAATTCAAAATCTTGAAGATATGCTTCTCTGTTGTGTTTTAGAGTTTGAAGGCAACTGGGAGAAATATTTGTCATTGGTTGAAATTTCGTATAATAATAGCTTTCAATCGAGCATAAAGATGGTACCGTACGAAGATTTGTATGGTCAAAAATGCCGAACACCTTTGTACTTGACCAAGCTTAGCGAGAAATAGATCCACGGGGTTGATTTGGCTAGAGAAACTGAAGAAAAAGTGAAAGTGATTCGCAATAGTTTGAATGCAGCTTTTGATCAACAGAAATCCTACGCGAATTTAAAGCGAAAAGACATTGAATTTCAAATCGGTGATTAAGTATTTCTGAAAGTGTCTCCATGGAAGAAAATCCTTCGATTTGGTTGTAAAGGTAAACTGAGTCTGTGATTTATCGAGCTGTATAAAATCATCGTAAGAATAGGTTCAGTGGCATATCGGCTTGCTTTACCAACTGAGTTAGAGAAACAATGTATTTCCTGTGTCGATGTTGCGTCAGTATAGATTAGATCCTTCACATGTCATTTCTCTGACAGAGATCGAAATTCAACCCGACATGATGTACAACTAAGAATCAATCAGAATTATAGCTCGAGAGATGAAAGAGTTGAGAAATAAACGAATAGCTTTAGTGAAGGTTTTGTGGAAACGTCACGGTGTTGAAGAGGCTACATGGGAGCCCGAGGAAGCTATGAGAAAATAGTACCCTAACCTATTCACTGGTAAGATTTTCGGGGACGAAAATCCTTAAGGGGGAGAGAGTTGTAATAGACCGTTTTTAGTCAAACCGAAAAAGTGGTTTCGGGACCAAAAATTCAAAGTTAGAATAATTATTTTATTATTATTTTAATTTCTACAGTATGATATTATGTTGGTGTGAAATTTTCGTTATGAAATTTTATCGTTTGACTAGTCAATTTGATAAAAAAGACTAAATCGCGTAAAGTGCAAAAGTGTTGTTCTATTAGTTAAAGGTATTCAATGGCTATAGAACCATAAATTTAAGGTCCTTATGTTGTAATTATTCCATTAATAAAGGTAATGGACAAATATGGACATCATTAATGTGACTAAGTAAGGTTATATAAGTAATTTAATTAGTAAATAATTAAAATAGGTAAAACAAAACCAAATTATTTCATTCATCATCTTCTTGTCAAAATTCTAGGGCAAAGAAACACCATTTTTAAGCTTTCAAATTCGACTAAGCTTGGATTGCTAATTAAGGTACGGTTTTTGTTCTGTTTTTAATGATTTTTATGTTTTTGAGATTGTTGCAACTAGGTCTAGCTAGCCTAGGGACTATTTTGCAAAGCTGTTAAATATTTTAGTTGTTGTCATTGTTGAATACATGATTATTTAGATGTTTAATGATAGATTATGAATGTTTGATGATAGTTATACAAGTTTTATTAAGTGATTTTTGAGAAAAATGCAAAATAAGGATTAAATTGAAAAATGTGTAAATTGGATGGTAAAAATGTAAAATAAATGAAAAATATGGACTGCTAGGGTATAATGGTAATTCAGCTAGCATGTGTTAGTCTTGAATTTCATGAATTTGTGATTTTGTGTAATAAGGACTAAATTGTAAAAATGTGAAAGTTTAGGGGCTAATATGTAAAATAGGTTAAATACATATTTTGGATTGAATTGAATAAATAGTGGAATAAATAAGCTGATTTTGATTACTTATAGTTCAAGAAAAGAGGAATTCAGACTTAGATTGGGGAAAAAACAAAGTAATTGAATAGTCGTCCGTTTCGTCATTTCTGTACACGAGGTAAGTTCGTAAATTGAAATAAAATGTGTATTTTTTAACTGATGGATGGGAATGAGATTGTACTTATCCTATTAGTTAATTTGGAGATCTTAAATTAAATGTACGGTTAAATAAGACGAGTTGTTAAATAAGACCATAGCTGGGCTATGGCAATCAAAAAATAAGACCATAACCGGGTTATGGCATGTGAATGTAAGACACGGCAGGGCCATGGCAATGTATGTGTAAGACCATAGTTGGACTATGGAAACGGAAAATCGATGTAGTTGTACCATAAGTATTTATAATCCTAGAGTGATTTGGAAAGAGAATTGGTGAGAAATAGATACGTATCGATACAGGTATGTACAGAAGGCTGTTCAAGTAAGGAGATAAAAGAAGTTGAGAACTTATGAGTTATTATGTTGTTAAACCTTGTGTTAACTTATTGATTGAAGTTTAGAATGCAATTTATGTTATCTATTTTGAAATGCTAATGAATGATTAGATTATTTCATAATTAAATATGAACTTACTAAGCTCTATAGCTTGCTTTGTTTATTTTTCTATGTTTTATAGTATTTCAAAGTTAGCTTGGATTCGGGAATCGTTAGAGGCTTCACCGCACTATCGGACATCTATTTTGGTACTTTTGAAGTTATGTATATATGGTGTATGGCATGTATAGGCTTTGGTCATTTTGGTATGTTTGATGGAATTGTATTTTGGTTATTAGAAGTAGCTTATAAATGTGTTATGTGGTTTGTTGTAAATATTGCCATATGATATGGTAGATGTTGAATTATGAAATCCAAATGTTTATTATGGTATGAGGTATTTAGTTGGTTGAGATATGTTTGTTGTGGATTGGTTTGGATGATAAATTAGATGAATTATAGTACATAATATATATATGTGAGTTATAACTTGTAAAGCAAGTTGAGTTGATAGGTATTTGAATAGGTAAATGGCACTAAATTGAGTATTGAAATGGTTGAAATAGAAATAGTATTATTTGTATACTGGTTGATGATGTTTGGCTACATATTTGTGTCTTGAAATGGTACCATTTAAGTTATGTAGGTACATGCAAATTTGAGTGGCAAATTGGCTTGGTAAATAGCCTATTTTTGTCCACACGGGCAGAGACACGGGCGTATGTCTCAGCCGTGTATGACACACAGTCATGTTACACGGCCGTGTGTCCCCTGGTGTTGAATTTGAAATCAAGTCAGTATGCTCCGCACAGCCTCACACACGGGCATGTAACTTGGACGTGTGGCATAAGTCAGTATACCCTACGGGTTTTGTAACATCCCGAATTAGGGCCTAGTCAGAATAGTGGTTTTGAGACCACAAATCTGATGTTAAAATAATTATTTTATAATCATTATGAGGTCTAGGATATAAGAATAAACATGTGTTAAAGTTTCATAAAGAAATTCTATGTGCAAGGTGTCCAATTAGAAATTAGGGACCAATTTGAATAAATTGCAAAACTTGGGTTCTAGAAGCAATTTGTATGAAATTACTTTGAAATATTAATTCGAGGTCTTTAAAGAGTAATTTACCCAATTTTTAAGGTTTTTGGACAAAAATGTGCATGCATGGAAAATTTTGGAAGTTTAGTAAGGAAGGGCATTTTGGTCAGTTGGTAATAAACTAAATAAAAAAGGAAAAAAATCAAGCTAAAATCAGCTCATTTTCTTCTCCATGCTGTCGAAATTCTAAGGGTCTTTATAGCTAGGGTTTTCCAACATTTCAAGCTTGATAGTAAGTCAATCCTAGCCTCGTTTTTAATGTTCTTCGTATTTTTGATATCCTCGTAACATGTTCTTTCTATTTCTACCCATGTCTCATGCTAGAGTTCATGTTTATAAAACTACCCATGCATGAGATGTTTGTGTTTTGATGATTTATGAAGGAATATAAAAGTTTAAAGGATGGTAAACAACTTTTACTAAATGGTTTTTTCATGGAAATGGCTTGAAGGACTAAATTGTAAAAGTTGTGAGAATGGGTAGAAAAGTATAGAATATAGGAAAAACATAGGCTACTATAAGTGTGAATAACATTCAGCTAGGCTTGGGTAGCCAAGGAATTACATGCATTTCATTATATGAGCCTTAGAACTAAATTGTAAATATTGTGAAAGGTTAAGGGCAAAATAGTCATTTTGCCTAGGGGTGAGTTTTAATCCTAAAATAAAAAATGTGATGTATTAATAGTCTAATTTTATTGATATAGACCCTGAGGAACCAATTCCGGAGGTCGACCGTGGAAAACAAAAAGTTTTAGAATAACCGAGACACGAATCCAAAACGACTACAAGGTAAGTTCGTATAACCTGAAGTAAACTTTTAATATACTTAAAAATGCATGTTCTTGAATGTATGATAATTAGATATTCATTGTTTGATAATCCATAAGATGTGCTAGTGTAAATGAAAAAATGATAAATGTCCCAGTTGAAATAAAAAGGGAAATCCGATGGTTAAATTATGGCTTACATGACTTGAGATCCTGCATGTGTTGTAGAGAAGGATTTAGCCTAGACGGGTAATCTGCTGATCACAATATAGAAAGGATCTAGCCCGGACGAGTGTTCCTTGAGTGATCGACCCTCCCGAAGAATATGGGTGCAATAACGATTTAGCCCGGATGGCTAATCCGATTGAGGATTGAATTTAGCCTGGTCTAACAATTCAGATCCAAGTTTATGAGAGCAATTGTCATTAAAAGAGATTTAGCCTAGACTGGTAATCTCGACAATGCTCTATGAGTTGATACTATGGGGGATTTATCCTGGACTAGTAATCCCACCGGAAGATGTAAGGTTCGTGGGAGTGCGTACTTGAGATGATCACTTGTATGACTTGATGGTAATTGGGCTATCCATCAAGATTTTTGAGAAATTCAAAAGAATTAACATGAGAAATAGAGAATTGATGAGCTCATATAAGACTAATAACATGATCTATTGATATGAGACTAACTTTATGTTTGAGTTCATGTGATAGGGAAACTATTTCATACTTGTTGGAATTATTGCCTAATATGGATGTATGCTAATTTACTGGTAAGTTTACTTTCTAGTTATCCAGACTTACTAAGCATGTAAATGCTTACCCCTCTTTCTCTTCCCTTGTTTTTCAGAGCTCGAGGACTCGTGAAGATTGGAAGACTGTCGGAGCTTTGTCAACACTATCAACTTATCTTATTTTGGTATATAGAAACTTTTATTTTGTTATAATGGCATGTATAGGATTTTTGGTTATTTTGTTGTATGTGTCATTTGGCTGGCCAATGTAAGGGCTTGAATGATATGCTTACATCATTCTGTATATGGCCATGAAGTATGGCTCATTTTGATATAGGTTATAAACTTACTAAATGTGAATGGTTATGTGTGAATGCTTCATGTGAATGCCAAATGTGTTCTACCATGAATGAACATAAGAAGGATGGCCAAAACAATTGGGAATGGTTTAGGTCATAATGGACATGAGTTATAAAATGTGATTATTGAAAGAGTAACCCTAAAACAAAGAGGGTATAATGATCATAGTTTAAAATGAGACATGTAGTACCGTGTATGACCTTGGCCAAGAAAGTTTAAGGGTACAACTATACCTTGATAAATGTCCAAAGACCATAGTGGTATGTATGGTTGGTTGAGGGTGACCAAAGGCTTAGAAAATAACCTCCAAAATGGTCCACACGGGTAAACACACGGGTATGTGTCTAGGCCGTGTGTGACACATGGCCAGCCCCATGGGCATGTGGTTTGGCCGTGTGTCCCTTGCACCTAGAATTATAGGTCAGTTTGCATGGTAGTAAACACATGAGCGGAGACACGGCCGTGTGTCTCAACAGTGTGGAGGACACTGCCTAGCACACGGGCATGTGCCTTGGCCGTGTGCCCCCAAATGAGTGATGACATCATAAACAGAATGTTTGAGTTTTTGGACCCGGGCGATGACATGGGTGTGTCTAGGCCGTGTGAGGGACACGGGCGTGTGCTTGGCCGTGTGAAAACCTCTGTAGGTTCGAAATGGAAAATAAATCAAATAATTCAACACAGGTGAGGGGCACAGTGTAATGACCCAAAATTCACGGGTATACGAAAAGTGATATATCGGGCATCTATTTTAGTGAAATGAGTTCGTAAATAATTAATAAAAATATTTATGAGTCTAGTGGTGTGTTTAATTAGGTTTTGATTAAGTGAATTTAGCTTAATTAAGAGAAATCAGGAAAAAATGACTAAATTTAATAAGGTGTGAAAGTCTAATTATAGATTAAAAGAAAATATGAGGGACTAAATAGGCAATTAAACCTATTCCATTAAATGAGGTGGAAAACAAAAAAATATCTAAGATTTTTGTTTGTTTAATTAATATAAATAAATAGATTAGTTATAAATTTAATTATGTTAAATTATAATAATTATATTATTAAATAAATAAAATAAGGATAAGTGGATGGTGATGATAATATAAAATTGTAAAAAATATCTGTATGCACAATTGTAATTATTAAATAGATATTTATTATTATTATTTAATTGATATTAAATTATAAATTAAATTAAATAGTTGACAAATGTAGGGTGATGATAAAACACATGTGTAATAAATATATGTAAACATTTGCAATATAATTATTTATTTACTTATATTTTAAGCTAAAATATTTATTATAATAATAATTATTAAATTAATTTATTATAAATATCATATTATGAATTGAATTAAATAAAAGCCAAGTGTATGGTGATAAAATATACAAATGTAATAATAGTATTTATACATTTGTAATATATTTATTTAATTACTTATTAAGTAAATAGATATTTATTATTATATTATTATAATGTATTATTATTATTATTATTATTATTATTATTATTAACTAACATATATATATATATATATATATATATATATATATATATATATATATATGAAATAAAGAAAAAAAGAAACAAAGAAGAAAAGAACAAAAGCTATTTCGAAACAGTGGAAAGGAAGGAAAGAAAGAAAAATAAAAGGAGAAATTCAGGTTTTGAAGCTTTAAACTTTAATAGGTAAGACAATCAAACCCTTTTTACTTAATTTTGATGTTTTAGAAGATTTAGAACAAAGTTTTGTTGAAATCAAGTTGAAATTTTGGAAATTCTTAGGTTTTTGAACATAGTTCATGTTGAATAAAATAATAAATTAGGGGTTTAATTGAATGAATTTCAAGTTAGAATTGATTAAAGAATTAAATTGTAAATTAGGCTATAAGTTTTGTATTGTAGGGATTAAATTGAAAGAAGTTTTAAATTAGGGTTTTATTATGAACATTAGATAGTTGAGTAGAATATGGAAGGAAATTGAATGGAAATAAAGTATGAATTGAGTTAGAAAAGTAAATGAGTTAATGAAGATTAAATTGAATTAGGGTATAAATTGGATAGAAATCCAATTATTATTATTATTATTATTAATTAGTGTTGTAATTAATAGTGTAAATTATTATTATTTTCGTAGTTAGTAAATAACCCGAGGCATCGACACTGAAAGGAAAGGAGAAAGTTATCGAGGAGTAATTACGAAATCCGGGTTTGTATTACTATAATTCAAATCTATTTATTATTAATTGTTATATTTTAATTAAAATGCATGGTAAGTAAAATTAGGTAAGCAATTGAGATGATAATATTGATTTGAATGAAATTGATTCAAAAATGTTTATGGCTATTGAAATTGAATGTGAACAAATTGGAAATTAAAAGTGATTTAAATTAAGTAATTTAATTATGAATTATGTGAATATTTGAAAGTATATTGTTTGGAAACTAAGAGTGATTTGAATTGGATCAAATTGAATTGCATGAAAAATATGTGAGTATTTAAAATGTATATTGATTGAAAAGTAATTAGTGATTTGAATTTGATTGGAAAATGAATTAAAAATATGAATTAAATAAAAATGAATTAGTTTATGAATATGTGTGAATATGTGAATTGTGTATTGATTGAAAAGTAGTTTGAATTGAATCGAAATATGATTATATGTGATTATCTGAAATATGTGTTGGTATTGAATTGCTTATTGATTAGAAAGTGGAAAAGTGAATTTGAATTGAATGAGAATTGAATTGAATTGTGAATTTGAATTGAAAGTGAAATTGACATTGAAAATGATTTGAAATGTGAATTTGGAGACCCTATTAACTAGTCAGGCTAAGTTGGATATAGTTGGCATGCCATAGGATTGGAAGAGTTCAAGGATACTTCGACCTCGAGTCGATGAGACACTAGGTGTCACTATTTTACTTCGGATAAATTCGATGAGGTACTGGGTACCACTTTGCTTCGGCTCAGCCGATGAGACACTGGGTGTCAACATTGCTTCGAACTATCCGATGAGGCATTGGGTGCCAATCTGGTGTGTTTTGTTGGATCCACGTATTTGCCAAAGTCTGAGTCTGTTAATAGGGGTAATTAAATGGAAAGTTAAATCAACTGAATTGAATCGATTGAGCCATTGGAAAGAAATGAGAAAGTAGATTATAAATTGAAAATGTGACTTGAATTTGTGAATGGAATTAAAATGTGAGATTTGAAGCATGAACTTAAGGTTTATGAATTTGCTAAAATATCGAATTATTGATATTGAAATCAGTTGAATAAATGAAATGAGAAAATCAAATGAATTGATCGATTGAACTATTGAAAGTATGAGAAAGTGAAATAATGAATTGAAATGTGAATTGAAATTGAGTTATCGAAATAAGAAGTGAAAATAGAGTGAATTGGAAATAATGAAATAGTGTATGAGTTAATTGAATATAATCTTATGAATTAATTATAATTATTTTTATTGAAAAATGTTGGTTTAAATAATTATTGAAAGTCTAATGTTGTAAAGTTTTAGATATGAAATAGAATAAGTTATTGAATTGGGATATAGAAATGAAATATATGAAATAATGATTTTATGAAATGGTTATTGATGAAATGCATGAAAATGGATATTGATATAATAATTAAAATAAAGAAAAGCTATTTAAGATATATATTATTAGAATAAATTTAAAGTTTAAATGCATAAATGATTAATTGAAGGTAAAATAGTGGTAAGATTTAATGTGTATATATATTGTTTTTACCTTAAGTATTTGAATTATAATAATACCACTGGATGTATACTCAGCGTACGGTTTGTTTCCGTGCACATATTAGGTACAGAAATTTTGAAGAGTTGAGATTACGAATCTTCATCTCATCACATCTTCAAGCAATAAGAGGGTAAGTTTTAAAATTTTGAATAGAATGGCATGTACTTAAGAAAAGTTAAGTATATCCCAAGTAGTAGTAATGGATTTAAATAAATTATTTAAATTTATTATTTGTCCGTTTTTATGTTCAAATATAATAGTAATTAGCCAAGAATTATTTTGGCACCAAATGTAATATTCCTATATCAGGTTCTTTGAGTCGAATATGGTATAGGGGTGTTACACACGGGCGTGTCCCCAAACACATGGGCGTGTGCTTTGCCTCCACATGGGCATGTGAGGCATAGCCCTAGGCATTTTACTAAAATTTTTTATAGTTCTCGGTTTAGTCCGTAACCGCTAATAATGCACAGTTTGGGCCCCGTAGGCCCGTAATAAGGACAATATGATTTTGTTCAATTGGTTTGAATTTGGAAATGAAATTTTATAACTCGTCTTTCTGAAATATCTGAGTATGTGACTGGTAACGCCTCGCACTTTATCCCAGTCTCGGGTACGGGTAAGGGGTGTTACATTTAGTGGTATCAGAGCTACGGTTTAGTCGATTCTTGGGCTAACGTAGCATGTAACGAGTTTAGCTAGACATGCCATTATACAAATTTTGATAGTGTGACATCTCCTAAATTTTTTATTATTATTGTATTTGAATATAGTAAATATCTTCCAATCAAGCCCAAGATGAGTTCGGGGGAGCCGAAAGCCATGCTCCAGCTTCCGTACAATGAGCTATTTCTAGTAGTAGTAGAAGGCCTATGTCTGAAGGCCGGGAAGAGGCGAGAGCATCCTTTTTCGATATGATGGATGAGTGGTTCGGGGAATACCTGAGAAACTGCCCTGAAATACCACGTCCACCTCCACCTACTAATCGACCTGATGAAGTACCAAGCGTTGTTGAACCAGTGAGAATTGGTAAGGCCCTAGTGGATAAACTTAGAAAATACAAGGCTGAAGAGTTTAGGGCTAAGGTTGAGGATGATGCTGAATGAGCTAAGTTCTGGCTCGAGAATACTGTGTGAGCTTTGGATAAATTGTCATGTACACCCAAGGAATGCTTGAAATGTACTGTATCTTTTCTGAAAGATACTGCATACCACTAGTGGAAGACGGTATCCTTAGTGGTACCAAAGGAAGACATTACATGGGAGTTCTTCCAAGCTGAGTTTAAAAAGAAATACATCAGTTAAAGGTTTTTAGACTCGAAGCGAAAGGAGTTCCTGGAACTCAAACAAGGAAATAAGATTGTGTCAGAGTACGAAAGGGAATTCGTAAGGTTAAGTCAGTATGCAACGGAGTGGGTTCAATCAGAGATGGAAATGTGTAAGCGCTTCGAGGAAGGCTTGAATAAGGAAATTAAATTGCTGATTGGGATCCTTCAGATACGAGAATTTTCTACATTAGCTGATCAGGCCAAGAAGGCTGAAGAGCTAAATAATGAAAGAAAGCAAGCTAAGAGATAAGCTCGAGTTTCAAGTAAGAGGTCTAGCAGTAGAGCACACTCCTTCCCCACAAAGAAATCGAGAAGTCAACAAGAATGCTCCACTTCGTCGGTAGGATATTCGAGTAGAGTAAGAAGCTCCAAATGACATAACCTGAAGTCTCCTTCCCCCATGGTAACTAGTGTGGGAAGCGTAGATGAACAAAAGCCGAAGTGTAAAAGCTGCAACAAATTCCACTTTGGAGAGTGCCGAATGAAGAGCGATGCGTGTTTTAGATGTAGGTCTCTTGACCATTTTCTCAGAAATTGCTCGGAGCAAGCTAATAAAGAGGTTGAATTAGCCTGACAGCCGAATGCTCCTATTTCTCGAGGTAGACGTCCGAGACATCCCAGTAGTGTAAGTGGAAGTTGAGCTGTTGCTAAGGATGCTACTGCAAAATCAGAGGCTTGAGCTCCGGAAAGAACTTATGCAATACGTGCTCGAGAGGAAGCCTCTGCTCCCGATGTCATCACAGGTATATTTTCTATCTATAATACTCGTGTCATTGCCTTAATTGATCCAGGGTCAAACCTTTCGTACATTTGCATAAAATTGGTGTCTAGCATGAACATGTCTGTGGAACCTACAGAATTTGTGATTAAGGTGTCAAACCCTCTAGGCAAGTCAGTCCTAGTTGATAAAGTCTGTAAAAATTGTCCCTTGACGATTCAGGGTCATTGTTTTCCTGCTAACCTTATGTTATTGCCATTCGATAAGTTTGATGTAATATTTGGCATGGATTGGTTAGTTGTGCATGATGTGATTGTAAATTGTGGTAGCAAGTATATCGAATTGAAATGCTTAGATGGTGAGATTCTCTGGATTAATTCAAGTGAGTTGGATACTCCGCCTGTTGTGATTACCTCAATGATGGCTCAAAGGTATATGAGAAAACGATATGAAGCTTACCTTGCTTTCATGTTGAATACCAAAGAATCTGAGTTGAAGTTGGAAACGGTACCGATAGTATGCAAGTATCTGGATGTGTTTCTAGAAGAGTTGCCCGGATTACCTTCCACTAGAGAAGTAGAGTTTTGTATTGAGCTGGTGCCTAGGACAGCTTCTATTTCTATTACTTCGTACAGGATGGCACCAACCGAACTAAAAGAGTTAGAAGCACAGTTGCAAGAGCTGACGGGCAAAGGTTTTGCAAGACCGAGCTTTTCGCCATGGGGTGCTCCAGTATTATTTGTAAAGAAGAAGTTATGTATAGACTACCGACAACTTAACAAGGTAACTATCAAGAACAAGTATCCGTTACCGAGGAATTATGATCTGTTTGATCAATTGAGAGGAGCCACTATATTTTCAAAAATAAATCTGAGATCCGGTTACTACCAGTTACGAGTTAAAGAGTAAGATGTGCCTAAGACTACTTTCAGAACGAGGTATGGTCATTTCGAGTTCCTGGTCATGCCTTTTGGTCTAGAAAATGCCTTAGCTACGTTTATGGACTTAATGAATCGTGTTTTCTAACCATACTTGGAGAACTTTGTTGTGGTATTCATTGAAAATATTTTGATCTATTCCCGTAATGAGTCCGAGCATGCTGAACAGTTGAGGACTATTTTACAGACTTTGCGAGAAAAGAAATTGTATGCTAAGATCAGCAAAAGCGAGTTCGAGCTTCGAGAGGTCAGATTCTTGGGTCACATTGTGTTGGGTGATGGCATCCGAGTAGATCCAAACAAAATTTCTGCCATTATCAAGTGAAAGCTGCCAAAGAACGTAACCGAGGTTAGAAGCTTCTTGGGCTTAATTGGTTACTATCGACACTTTGTGAAAGGATTTTCGATGATTGCAACTCATTTGACGAGGTAGCTGCAAAAAGATGTTACGTTTGAATGGTCGAAAAAGTGTCAGCAGAGCTTTGAGAAATTAAAGACATTGCTAACGGAAGCTCCAGTTTTAGTGCAACTCGAATCGGGAAAAGAATTCATGGTCTACAGTGATGCATCCTTGAATGGATTGGGTTGCGTGTTGATGCAAGGAAGCAAAGTGATAGCCTATGCTTCGAGGTAATTGAAGCCACACGAGAAAGATTATCCAACACATGACTTGGAGCTAACAGCCATTGTATTTGCCTTGAAGATTTGGAGACACCATTTGTATGGTGAGACGTACCGTGTATTAACCAATCACAAGAGTTTGAAATATTTGATGACTTAAAAAGAATTGAATCTGAGACAACAGAGATGGTTAAATTTGATTAAAGATTATGAATTGATTATTGACTACCACCTGGGAAAGGCGAACGTGGTCGGAGATACACTAAGCAGAAATTCCTTGTTTGCATTGAGAGCCTTGAACACGCAGTTGGCCTTATTAGATGATGCTTCAGTCTTGGCAGAGTTAAGAGCCAGACTAACATTTCTACAAGAAATTTGTGTAGCCCAGGTCAATGATAGTGATTTGCAAGCCAAGAGAAGTCAATACAAGTCAGGCATTGAATCAGATTTTCGGATTGATTCCGACGATTGCTTGAAGTTCAGAGATAAGATCTGTGTACCGAGAGACGATGAGCTTATTTGAAAAATTTTACAAGAGGCAAATGATAGTCGTTTGTCTATTCATCAGGAAAGTACCAAGATGTAAAATGATTTGAAGAAAATATACTGCTGGAAGGGCATGAAAAGAGACATCTCTGAATTCCTATCGAAATGCTTGATATGCTAGTAAGTCAAGGCTGAACACCAAGTATCTTCAGGTTTGTTACAGCCTGTGATGGTCCCCGAATGGAAGTGGGACAGGATTACTATGGATTTCGTGACTGGATTACCGTTGACACCGAAAAAGAAAGATGTTGTTTGGGTTGTGATTGATGGACTAACAAAGTAAACTTACTTAACTCCGGCACGGATAGATTATTCTCTTGTCAAATTGGCCAACTTGTATGTATCTAAAATTGCGAGATTACATGGGGTACCGATATCGATTATCTCAGACAGGAACCCGAGATTTACTTGGAGATTTTGGAAGAAGCTGCAAGAAGCCTTGGGTACAAAGTTGAATTTTAGTACGGCTTTTCACTCGCAAACTGATGGTCAATCTGAGCGAACGATTCAGATTCTTGAGGACATGTTACGGTTTTGTGTCCTTAAATATCAGGGTAGTTGGGAAAAATACTTATCATTGGTGAAATTCGCCTACAACAATAGTTTCCAGATGACTTTAAAAATGGCACCCTATGAGGCCTTGTATGGCAAGAAGTGTCAAACTCCACTATATTGGACAAAATTTAAGGAAAGTTAGATTCACGAAATTGACTTAATCAAGGAAAATGAAGAAAAGGTTAAAGTGATACGGGATTGCTTGAAAACAGCATCGAATAGGCAGAAATTGTATACTGATTTGAAAAGGAAAGAGATCGAGTTTCAAATTGGACATAAAGTACTTTTGAAAGCGTCTCCATGGAAAAAGGTATTGAGATTTGGCGGAAAGGCAAACTGAGTCCGCGATTTATCGGACATATGGGATCACTGAAAGACTTGGACCATAGCCTATCGTTCAGCATTGCCACCCAAAATGGAAAAGAATCATGATGTATTCCATGTATCCATGTTGTGATGATATCGATCAGACCCCTCCCATGTGATTTCACCTATGGAAGTTGAAATTAGACCGGACATGACTTATGGTGAAGAACCGATTAAGATTTTGGCTTAAGAAGTCAAATAGTTGAGGAATAAGAATATACCCTTAGTGAAAGTTTTATGCCATCGACACGGAGTGGAAGAGGCTACATGGGAGCCCGAAGAAACCATGAGAAGTCAATATCCGAATCTATTTACTGGTAAGACTTTCGAGGACGAAAGTCCCTAAAGGGGGAGAAATGTAACATCCCTAATTAGAGCCTAGTCGGAATAGTGATTTCGAGACCACAAATATGATGTTAAAATAATTATTTTATGATTATTATGAGGTTTAGGATATGAGAATAATCATGTGTTAAAGTTTCATGAAGAAATTCTATGTGCAAAGTGTCCAACTGGAAATTGGGGACCAATTTGAATAAATTGCAAAACTTGAGTTCTAGAAGAAATTTGTATGAAATTGCTTTGGAATATTAATTAGAGGTCCTTAAAGACTAATTTACCCAATTTCTAAGGTTTTTGGACAAAAATGGGCATGCATGAAAAATTTTAGAATTTTAGTAAAGAAGGGCATTTTGGTCATTTGGTAATAAACTAAATAAAAAAGGGAAAAATCAAGCTAAAATCAGCTCATTTTCTTCTCCATGCTGCCAAAATTCTAAGGGTGTCCATAGCTAGGGTTTTCCAACATTTCAAGCTTGATAGTAAGTCAATCCTAGCTTCGTTTTTAATGTTCTTCGTATTTTTGAGATCCTCGTAACATGCTCTTTCTATTTCTACCCATATCTCATGCTAGGGTTCATGTTTAGAAAATTACCCATGCATGAGATGTTTGTGTTTTGATAATTTATGAAGGAATATGAGAGTTTAAAGGATGGTAAACAACTTTTACTAAGTGGTTTTTCATGGAAATGACTTGAAGGACTAAATTGTAAATGTTGTGAGAATGGGTAGAAAAATATAGAATAAAGGAAACAAATGGGCTGCTATAAGTGTGAATAACATTCGGCTAGGCTTGGGTAGCCAAGGAATTACATTCATTTCATTATATAACCTTAGGACTAAATTGTAAATATTGTGAAAGGTTAGGGGCAAAATAGTCATTTTTCTCAAGGGTGAGTTTTAATCCTAAAATGAAAAATGTGATGTATTAATAGTCTAATTTTATTGATATAGACCCTAAGGAACCAATTCAGGAGGTCGACCGTGGAAAGCAAAAGGTTTCAGAATAACCGAGACACGAATCCGAAACGACTACTAGATAAGTTCGTATAACCCGAAGTAAATTTTTGATATACTTGAAAATGCATGTTCTTGAATGTATGATAATTAGATATTCATTTTATGATAATCCATAAGACGTGCTAGTGTAAATGAAAAGATGATAAATGTCCCGGTTAAAATAAAAAAGGGAAATCTGATGGTTAAATTATGGCTTACATGACTTGAGATCCTGCATGTGTTGTAGAGAAGGACTTAGGCTAGACGAGTAATCTGTTGATCTCAATATAAAAAGGATCCAGCCTGGACGGGTGTTCCTTGAGTGATCGAGCCTCCCAAAGAATATGGGTCCAATAAGGATTTAGCCCAGACAGGTAATTCGATTGAGGACTGAATTTTGCCTAGTCTGACAATTCAGATCCAAGTTTATGAGAGCAATTGTCATTGAAAGAGATTTAGCCTGGACTGGTAATCCCGACAATGCTCTATGAGTTGATGCTACGGGGGATTTAGCCTGGACTGGTAATCTCGCCGTAAGATGTAAGGTTCGCGGAAGTACGTACTTGAGAAATTCAAAGGGATTAACATGAGAAATAGAGAATGGAAATATTGATTTGATGAGCTCATCTAAGACTAATGACATGATGTATTGATATGAGACTAACTTGATGATTGAGTTCATGTGATAGGGAAACTATTTCATACTTGTTGGAATTATTGTCTAATATGGATGTATGCTAATTTACTGATAAGTTTAGTTTCCAGTTATCCGGACTTAATAAGCATGTAAATGCTTACCCCTCTTTCTCTTCCCTTATTTTCCAGAGCTCGAGGACTCGTGAAGGTTGGAAGACTGTTGGAGCTTTGTCAACACTATCAACTTGTCTTATTTTGGTATATAGAAACTTTTATTTTGTTATAATGGCATGTAAAGAATTTTTGGTTATTTTGTTATATGTGTCATTTGGTTGGCCAATGTAAGGGCTTGAATGATATGTTTACATCATTCTGTATATGGCCATGAAGTACGGCTCATTTTGATGTAGGTTATAAACCTACTAAATGTGCATGGTTATGTGTGAATGCTTCATGTGAATGCCAAATTTGTTATACCATGAATAAACATGAGAATGATGGCCAAAACAATTGGGAATTGTTTAAGTCATAAAGGACATGAGTTATAAAATATGATTATTGAAAAAGTAACCCTAAAACAAAGAGGGTATAATGATCATAGTTTAAAATGAGACATGTAGTAACGTGTATGACCTTGGCCAAGAAAGTTTAAGGCTACAACTATACCTTGATAAATGTCCAAAGACCATAGTGGTATGTATATTTGGTTGAGGGTGACCAAAGGCTTAGAAAATAGCCTCCAAAATGGTCCACACGGGTAGACACACAGGTATGTGTAACACCCCGAACCCGAGACCGTCGCCGGAGTCGAACACGAGGTGTTAACAGACTTCAAACCACTTATTGATAATTTTCCAGACAAGCTGCCAATCTGTGTACTAGTCGCTTCAAAAATCATAACTTGAGTTTTACAACTCGAAAATCAGTTTTGTAATTTTTCCCTGAAACTAGACTCATATGTCCATCTACAAATTTTTTCTAGAATTTTAGGTCAAGCCAATTAGTACAGTTTATTAGTTAAAGTCTCCCATGTTACAGGGGTCGACTACACTGACCTTCGTGCGTTACAACTGGAATAACTCCCTGTGTAGGGATTCAATACTGATGCCGTTTGTTTCTATAGAAACTAGAATCAAAGAGGAATTTATACATATGTGGTATGACTCCTAATTATCTCTGGTTAATTTATAATGAATTTTCAAAGTCGGAACAGGGAATCCAGAAACTGTTCTGGCCCTGTCTCACGAAATCTTGGATATCTCTTAAAATACAGCTCATATGGTTGTTTCGTTTCATCCATATGAAAATAGACCCATCAAGCTTCGAGTACGTAATTTTTTTAGTTAATAATTCCACTTCTACTATTTTTAGTGATTTTTCGATCTCATATCACTGCTGCCGTCCGCAGCGATTCCATGCGATGAACTATGCCAATTTCATGAATCCTTCCTTAGCCTTACTAATCATCCATCATACGTGACACAAATTATGGCCACCTTATCAAAATTAAGGTTTCTAAGACTCGTGGCTATAGATTCTAGCATCCCACTCAAACGACCACATAGGCCATTTTCACATGGCTTAAAGTTTACAACCCAAAATTTAACAAAACAAAATAGCCCATACATGCCAAATGTTCTCCTAAGTTGACTAAGAAGACAATACCAAAATTGCTCACGGTGTGATGACTTAGTTGTGATTCTGAACACCCAAAAGGAGACGAGTCCAAGAAACCTAAAATGGGTGACAAGAAAACACCGAGTGAGTTTATAACTCGAGAAGTCATAAGCATTCCACAACCATCCATTAATACAATTATCATAAAATGAAATAATGAAACAAGGCCAAGTGTTCCAGCCATACCGAACTATACCATAGTTCCTTAGATCTTTCGGATCGATCTCATACCAAGTCATACATTTACATTTCATATACTGTTCAATAGGATATTTGAAGCAATATCCATACATCATTTCATTTCCGCAACAATCATGCAATCAAATGAACTTTCATCTATTCCACGATACCTTATTTACGGGAATGCAATTGAAATCATCACATAGATTTGAATCTTACCAACTCCACCCCGAGCATGAACATAGCATCTATTAGCCATGAACTCAAGGTACTTACTCTTTCTGCTGTCCATACTCATCTTGATGAAGTCACGCCTCCATATAAATGTTCAATCGGAGATATGTGTAGAGTTCGCACACATAGTGCTTAATACTCAATCACGCACACTTAGTGCCATGTGATTCAAGCCCGCACACATAGTGCCATATAGTCCAAACTCGCACACTTAGTGCCATACATTACAAGCTCACACACTCGGCCCAATCTCGCCCCAGACACATCTATTTCTCGCACACTTAGTGCCAAGCAAACTTCCTACACATTTCACTATCTCTTTTACGTTCAACAATATCATCTTTTCATACACATACATTTGTATATATTTCATCTCATTAAACACAATTGCATAGATATTACAATCATTTAAGCAATATCAAATATATGCTTAATGACTTACCTTGTGTTGGGTAAAATAGTCCAAGTCGGCTACTCGATGACCTTCGTCTTTCCCTTACTTGATTCTCCTTCTTTAACTCCTTGAGCTTAATCAATAAATCAACTAGTTTAACCCTCTTGCTAAACATTCATAATTCAATTACACATGCATATGTATGTTTGTATATTCGGCAACCATCCTCAATTATTACCCATTTGGTCAACAATCTAAGCCAAGATAAGGCTTCAATATGGTTGCCTCTAACCGAATACATGCACACCAATCTACTTCCTTTGGCCGAATATGCATGTCTATGTTGAGGCCAATTTTACACTTAATACTACACAAAAAAAACAGCATACATTTTCCTAATTAACGCATTACATATTGTAGCTCTATACACATCTCTCACTTATTTCATAACCGAAACAACATCACAAGCAAATATACACCTTGAGATAGTATATATGTCATACCAATACATCATGTGCAACATATATGCATGTAGGTGCAAGGGCCAAATCTCAAATGATTATAACTATCCCATATATTTTCATCATGGCCGAATGTTCCTTCCACACCATTTACCATCACAAAGCATGGATTTCATCATCCAACTTACAAGCTTACAATGTCATGAAGTTTAATCTCATAGTATCTATCAAACTCTCACTCAAAAGTGTTAAAAAGAATATTCAAAAATCATCAATCCACCATCACATGCACCATTACAAAGTTTCACTTTTAGCATGCAAATGATGTCAACACAATCTCACCTTAGCCGAATATCATCTCCATGACATAGTGAGGATTTGAACCATGGCTAGTTAGAACTCAAGCTAACTACTAAAATATACATGAATCTCATGGCAAAACATCAAACTTACCTTAATCTCAACACAAGTATGGCCAAACCTCCTCCTAATCCCCCCTCCAAACCAAGCATAAAGCAAGACCCCTTCCTTCTTCCTTAGAATTTCAGCTCAAAGAAAGTGAAAAAAAGATGAACAAAAATTTTTTCTCCTCTTTTCCTCTACTCACGGCAATGGGGGAGAAGCCTTCACACACATTTTTTTCTTTCTTTATCACCCATACTTATTTGTTTATTGTTTCTCCCTAATGCACCAACAAAACATGTTTCATGACATGTTTAGCCCATACACCCTTGTCATGGCCGGCCATTAGCTAATAAATGGGGAAGTTGACATGAAAACCCCTCATTTTTGCATGCATGATCAACTAGTCATTACACATTTCCCCCTCATACTTTTAAAGTTTACTACTAGGTCCTTTCTAGTGAAATTCACATTTATAACTCTAAATTAAAGCTTCAAAAATGTCACACATGAGTTAACACATATTATAGGCATCAAAATAAATATCAAATTATTTTTATGCCTCGGTTTTGTGGTCCCGAAACCACATTCCGACTAGGGTCGTTTTAAGGCTGTCACAGTATGTGTCTAGGTCGTGTGTGACACATGGCTAGCCCCATGGGCGTGTGGTCTGACTGTGTGTCCCCTGCACCTAGAATTATAGGTCAGTTTGCATGGTAGTAAACACATGGGTGGGGACACGGCCATGTGTCTCAATTGTGTGGAGGACATGGCCTAGCACACGGGCATGTGCCTTGGTCGTGTGCCCCCAAATGAGTGATGATGTCATAAATAGAATATCTAGGTTTTTGGACGTGGGCGATGACACAGGCGTGTCTAGGCCGTGTGAGGGACATGGGCTAGGGACACTTGCGTGTGCTTGGCCGTGTGAAAACCCCTGCAGGTTCGAAATGGAAAATAAATCAAATAATTCAACACGGGTGAGGGGCACGGGCTTGTCCCCAAACACAAGGGCATATGCTTTGCCTCCACACGGGCGTGTGAGGCATAGCCTTAGGCATTTTCCTAAAATTTTCTGTAGTTCTTGGTTTAGGGCCTGACCGCTAATAATGCATGGTTTGGGCCCCGTAAGCCCATAATAAGGACAATATGATTTTGTTCAATTGGTTTGAATTTGGAAATGAAATTTTATAACTCGTCTTTCTGAAATGTCCGAGTATGTATTTGGTAGCGCTTCGCACTTTGTCCCGGTCTCAGGTATGGGTAAGGGGTGTTACAAGTTTGGCACAGCCTAGCACACGGCTTGGCACACGAGAGTGTATGGCCATTTTTAGGGCACACGGCCGTGTGTGTTGGCTGTGTGACCGAAGTCAGAGATTGACCGGGGTCAGACACGGGCTGGGACACGGCCATGTGCTCCCATTTCGAATGTCCACACGGCCTATGACACAGGCATGTCTGGTGGCCGTGTGAGACACACGATTAGGCCACACGGGCATGTGTCCCCTGTTTTCGAGAAAAATTTCATTATGTTTTAAAAGTTTACAATGTTATCGGTTTAGTCTCGAACCACTCTCAATGCATGTTTATAAGCTCCTTTGCATTCAATTAAATAAATGTAAATTAAACCTTCTTAATTATTTCATTGAAACATCTGATGGTCATAAATGAATGAGAGAGTTTTATCTCACCACTTTAATAAGGGTTTAAGGGGGTCATAGACATCCATTATTAATGTATTTACAATGATATATGAAATATATCAATTTATATTATAATAAAATACATAAAATAATTTATTAGACTCATTATTAATATTTTGATACATAAAATATAAATTTTAATTATTTTTAAACAACTAGTTTGAAATGTTTGAAAATTTAATTTGAATATAAATAATATTAGATATTAAACTTACAATCAAACATAAACATCACAAATTTAAATATGCTATATAGTAGAATTAAATTTCAAAAATGAAAATAATTGGAGTAGATTTGATATATATGTCCATTTTAAAAAATATATTTAGGATTTTAAGCTAATTTTTCTAATATTTAGGATAATAGATCGATTTTGGAGAGAGAAACAGAAAATGCGTCATGTAAGGTACGTTTAACCCAATGATAACTTTTCCGCAATGGTAAAAAAAAGTCCAACATCAAAATTTTTCCCAATAGCTAGTTTATTTGCTATATAAACCCAAACCATTTTCTTCTATTTGCATTCCAATCTCATTCTCCTCATTCTCTCAATTTCTCAACTTTTTAGTTCTCAATTTTTCATTCAACTTCTCTCAAAATCTTGTTGTTTTAATTTTATATTTCGTAATTTCTTTTTTTCATTGATTTTTATAATGACAATTCTGCTTATTCGTTTGGATGCTAAACACATTTTTTATGTCTAATTGCAAATGGTAGGAAAATATTATGAAATTTTTAAATTTTAATTAAGTTCATTATAAGTTGTTAACATTATTAATTTTATATTTTTTTATGTTTATACAATCATGCTTAAGGTTAGATTTTAGAGATCTCGTATGCTTGGGGGGACTAAATTTACTGGTAAGACTTTCGAGGACGAAAGTCCCTAAGGGGGAGAAATGTAATATCCCTAATTAGGGCCTAGTCGGAATAGTGGTTTCGAGACCACAAATATGATGTTAAAATAATTATTTTATGATTATTATGAGGTTTAGGATATGAGAATAATCATGTGTTAAAGTTTCATGAAGAAATTCTATGTGCAAGGTGTCCAACTGGAAATTAGGGACCAATTTGAATAAATTGCAAAACTTGAGTTCTAGAAGCAATTTATATGAAATTGCTTTGTAATATTAATTAGAGGTCCCTAAAGAGTAATTTACCCAATTTCTAAGGTTTTTGGACAAAAATGGGCATGCATGGAAAATTTTGGAAGTTTAGTAAGAAAGGGCATTTTGGTCATTTGGTAATAAACTAAATAAAAAAGGGAAAAATCAAGCTAAAATCAGCTCATTTTCTTCTCCATGCTGCCGAAATACTAAGGGTCTCCACAGCTAGGGTTTTCCAACATTTCAAGCTTGATAGTAAGTCAATCCTAGCTTCATTTTTAATGTTCTTCGTATTTTTGAGATCCTCATAACATGTTCTTTTTATTTCTACCCATATCTCATGCTAGGGTTCATGTTTAGAAAATTACCCATGCATGATATGTTTGTGTTTTGATAATTTATGAAGGAATTTGAGAGTTTAAAGGATGGTAAACAACTTTTACTAAGTGGTTTTTCATGGAAATGACTTGAAGCACTAAATTGTAAAAGTTGTGAGAATAGGTAGAAAAATATAGAATGAAGGAAAAAAATGGGCTGCTATAAGTGTGAATAACATTCGACTAGGCTTGGGTAGCCAAGGAATTACATTCATTTCATTATATGAGCCTTATAACTAAATTGTAAATATTGTGAAAGGTTAGGGGTAAAATAGTCATTTTGTTCGAGGGTGAGTTTTAATCCTAAAATGAAAAATGTGATGTATTAATAGTCTAATTTTATTGATATAGACCCTGAGGAACTAATTCCGGAGGTCGACCATGGAAAGTAAAAGGTTCCGGAATAACCGAGGCACGAATCCGAAACGACTACTAGGTAAGTTCGTATAACCCGAAGTAAACTTTAGATATACTTGAAAATGCATGTTCTTGAATGTATGATAATTAGATATTCATTTTATGATAATCCATAAGACGTGATGGTGTAAATGAAAAGATGATAAATGTCCCGGTTAAAATAAAAAAAGGAAATCTGATGGTTAAATTATGGTTTACATGACTTGAGATCCTGCATGTGTTGCAGAGAAGGATTTAGGCTAGACGAGTAATCCGCTAATCTCAATATAGAAAGGATTCAGCCCGAACGGGTGTTCCTTGAGTGATCGAGCCTCCCGAAGAATATGGGTCTAATAAGGATTTAGCCCGGACGGGTAATTCGATTGAGGACTGAATTTTGCCTGGTCTGACAATTCAGATCCAAGTTTATGAGAGGAATTGTCATTGAACGAGATTTAGCCTGGACTGGTAATCTCGACAATGCTCTATAAGTTGATGCTACGGGGGATTTAGCCTGGACTGGTAATCCCGCCGTAAGATGTAAGGTTCGCGGAAGTACGTACTTGAGATGATCACTTGTATGACTTGACGGTAATTAGGCTATCCATCGAGATTTTCGACAAATTCAAAGGGATTAACATGAGAAATTGAGAATGGAAATATTGAATTGATGAGCTTATCTAAGACTAATGACATGATGTATTGATATGAGACTAACTTGATGATTGAGTTCATGTGATAGGGAAACTATTTCATACTTTTTAGAATTATTGCCTAATATGGATGTATGCTAATTTATTGGCAAGTTTAGTTTCCAGTTATCCGGACTTACTAAGCATGTAAATGCTTACCCCTCTTTCTTTTCCCTTGTTTTTCAGAGCTCGAGGACTCGTGAAGGTTGGAAGACTGTCAGAGCTTTGTCAACACTATCAACTTGTCTTATTTTGGTATATAGAAACTTTTATTTTGTTATAATGGCATGTATAGAATTTTTGGTTATTTTGTTATATGTGTCATTTGGCTGGCCGATGTAAGGGCTTGAATGATATGCTTACATCATTCTGTATATGGCCATGAAGTATGGCTCATTTTGATGTAGGTTATAAACCTACTAAATGTGCATGGTTATGTGTGAATGCTTCATGTGAATGCCAAATGTGTTATACCATGAATAAACATGAGAATGATGGCCAAAAAAATTGGGAATTGTTTAGGTCATAAAGGACGTGAGTTATAAAATGTGATTATTGAAAGAGTAACCCTAAAACAAAGAGGGTATAATGATCATAGTTTAAAATGAGACATGTAGTAACGTGTATGACCTTGGCCAAGAAAGTTTAAGGCTACAACTATTCCTTGATAAATGTCCAAAGACCATAGTGGTATGTATAGTTGGTTGAGGGTGACCAAAGGCTTAGAAAATAACCTCCAAAATGGTCCACACGGGTAGACACACAGGTATGTGTTTAGGCCATGTGTGACACATGGCCAGCCCCATGGGCGTGTGGTATGGCTGTGTGTCCCCTACACCTAGAATTATAGGTCAGTTTGCATGGTAGTAAACACATGGGCGGGAACACGGCCATGTGTCTCAACCGTGTGGAAGACACAGCCTAGCACACGGGCATGTGCCTTGGCCGTTTGCCCCCAAATGAGTGATGATGTTATAAATAGAATGTCCAGGTTTTTGGACATGGGCGATGACACGGGCGTGTTTAGGCCGTGTGAGGGACACGGGCTAGGGATACTTGCGTGTGCTTGGCCATATGAAAACCCCTGTAGGTTCGAAATGGAAAATAAATCAAATAATTCAACACGGGTGAGGGGCACGGGCTTGTCCCCAAACACACGGGCGTACGCTTTGCCTCCACACGGACGTGTGAGGCACAGCCTTAGGCATTTTACTAAAATTTTCTATAGTTCTCGGTTTAGCCCCTGACCGCTAATAATGCACGGTTTGGGCCCCATAGGCCCAATATAAACATAATATGATTTTGTTCAATTGGTTTGAATTTGGAAATGAAATTTTATAACTCGTTTTTCTGAAATGTCCGAGTATGTGTTTGGTAGCGCTTTGCACTTTGTCCCGGTCTCGGGTACGGGTAAGGGGTGTTACAAGTTTGGCACGGCTTGGAACACGAGAGTGTATGGCCATTTTTAGGGCACACGGCCGTGTGTGTTGGCCGTGTGACCGAAGTTAGAGATTTTACCAGGGTCAGACACGGGCTAGGACACGACCATGTGCTCCCATTTCGAATGTCCACACGGCCTGTGACACAGGCGTGTCTGATGGCCGTGTGAGACACACGATTAGGCCATACGGGCATGTGTCCCCTGTTTTCGAGAAAAAAATCATTATGTTTTAAAAGTTTACAATGTTATCAGTTTAGTCTCGAACCACTCCCAATGCATGTTTATAAGCTCCTTTGCATTCAATTAAGTAAATGTAAATTAAACCTTCTTAATTATTTCATTGAAACATCTGATGGTCATAAATGAACAAGAGAGTTTTATCTCACCACTTTAATAAGGGTTTAAGGGGGTCATAGACATCCATTGTTAATGTATTTACAACAGATATATGAAATATATCAATTTAAATTATAATAAAATACATAAAATAATTTATTAGACTCATTATTAATATTTTGATACATAAAATATAAATTTTAATTATTTTTAAACAACTAGTTTGAAATGTTTGAAAATTTAATTTGAATATAAATAATATTAGATATTAAACTTACAATTAAACATAAACATCACAAATTTAAATATGCCATATAGTAGAATTAAATTTCAAAAATGAAAATAATTGGAGTAGATTTGATATATATATCGATTTTAAAAAAATATATTTAGGATTTTAAGCTAATTTTTCTAATATTTAGGATAATAGATCGATTTTGGAGAGAGAAACTGAAAATGCGTCATGTAAGGCACGTTTAACCCAATGATAACTTTTCCGCAATGGTAAAAAAAAAAAGTCCAACATCAAAGTTTTTCCCGACAGCTAGTTTATTTGCCATAGAATCCCAAGCCATTTTCTTCTATTTGCATTCCAATCTCATTCTCCTTATTCTCTCAATTCTCTCAACTTTTTAGTTCTCAATTTTTCATTCAACTTCTCTCAAAATCTTGTTGTTTTAATTTTATATTTCGTAATTTATTTATTTTCATTGATTTTTATAATGACAATTCCGCTTATTCATTTGGATGCTAAACACATTTTTTACGTCTAATTGTAAATGGTAAGAAAATATTATGAAATTTTTAAATTTTAATTAAGTTCATTATAAATTGTTAACATTAATAATTTTATAATTTTTTATGTTTATACAATCATGCTTAAGGTTAGATTTTAGAGATCTCGTATGCTTAGGGGGACTAAATTGGATCCCGCACTTATCAGTGCTTTGGTAGAAAGATGGAGACTCGAGACATACACATTTTATCTTCTGTACAGTGAATGTAAAATTACACTTGAGGACGTAGCTTTATAACTCGGTTTACCAGTGGATGGGTTAGTCGTTACGGGGGCAGTGGGCATTGACTATTGGAGCATAATTTAAGAGTAACTATTAGACAAGGTGCCCGACAAGTTTTTTAGTAGCCAAATAGAGATGAAATGGTTGGAAGAAAATTTCAATTATATCGACAACTCCACGAGTGTCGTTGAAAGAGAATAATACGCCTGAACATTCATCCTGAGGTTAATCAGGGGTCTTCTAATACCTAATAAATCTCAAAATCTAGTACATTTAAGGTGACTACTACAACTCTTAAACTTAAAAGAAGCAGGGCAACTTAGTTGAGGATCAGTTGTGTTGGCGACATTGTATATCTTACATATAAAAAAAAATTAGCCCAAAACCCTAGATATTTTTCAAAACTGACATATACATCAAATTTGCTCAAAATATTTAAATACCCAATATAAATATTACAAATAATACATTAGTGTTTGCAACTTAAATTGAATTTATTAAACTACAAGCTATGACATCCCTACTAATTCCATAACATTACCACCTAAATTGTTTGATTCATCACCATCATCACTTTCTCTATCATGCACATCTTTTGAGTTAATAATATTATCATATGTCCTACCATTATTTTCATATTACATAAAATCTGCATCATTTAACCTTGCATGCTTTTGAATAAAATTGTGAATCACCATTATAGCAACAACAATCATTATTTTCTTTTTAAAACTATAACTTGGAATATCCCTTACAAAGACCTATTTTTTTCAATACATCAAATATTCGTTCAATCACATTACATAATAATGAATGTGAATGATTGGATATCTCTTCTTTATATAAGCCTACCCCAACTAAAGTCAAGTAAAATGACCAATATTTTTTTATTTGTTAAATTGTTAACTTTTTTTAATGAATTTTATGGGTGTTGCTCTTAAAATATAATATGAACAATAGTCCATTGAGAATTTTTTAGTAGCAAACATCCTTTTGTTTCAAATTTCAACCGTTAATTATGTACTCCTTTTTATAGTAGTGTAAAAAGGAAAAGGAAAAAGAAAAAAATAGCATAAAACATAAGATGGGCAGTTTGTTAAGAGCTAAAAAAGGAAATTATATATATTTTTAGCATAATCTCATTATAGGTTCTTATCACCTCTCCAACCCTTTAATAGGAGGATAATGCGCTTCAATACACTCAAACTTACGTCCTCCTGCACTGGTAACAATGTCGATGCCAATCGAGCTAAGACTCAGTCAACAACAAACAAAAGTAGATCCAAACTTATTTACACCCTTTCACAGTAAAAAAAAGGAGAAGGAAACAAAAAATAAATAACATACCTTGAAAGAAGAGAAGCTCCTTTGCTACTTCAAAAAGATCTATCCTTCTAGCACTACTCAAACTATAGATCCCTACTTGAAGAAAAAAGGGAAAGTGGTTTATAATAATAATAATTATGGTTGGGATGTTCTTAATGAGGGGAAAACAATAATTTTGCCTGAAATGTGATTTTCGGTAGATAAATTGTAGTTGGAAATCACTTTTAAAGCTAAAAGTTACATGTTTAGCATTGTTTATGGACCAAAAGTAATTTTTTTTAAATCAGATTGATGGTTGAACTGATCAGACCATCAGTTCATCGGTCTAATTGGTTTGATTAAAAATTATTAAAAAAAAAACTTGGTTTAATGGATTGAACTATTTTTTTTAGTTGATTCAACTGGTCCGTATCAATTTTTTGGTCCACTCTCCGGAATGGTACCTTAATGTAATATCCCGAATTAGGGCCTAATTGGAATAGTGATTTCGTGACCACAAATCCGAAATAGAAGTAATTATTTTATAATTATTTTGAGGTCTATGATATGATTGCATGATTGTGTGAAAATTTCGTGAAGAAATTCTATGCATAAAGTGCTTAATTTGAAGTTAGGGACTAAATTGAATAAGTTGCAAAACTTGCATTCTAGAAGTTTTTAGTATGAAATTGCTTTGGAATATTAATGAGGAGGTCTTAAATAGCAATTTGACCAATTTTTAAGTTTATGGATAAAAAATTGGACATGGATGGAATTTTTGAAAGTTTAGTAAGGAAGGGTATTTTGGTCATTTTGATATTAAATGAAATAAAATGGGAAAAATAACACAAAAATGGTCATCTTCTCCATAAGTTGCTGCCAAATTTTTCTCTCCACCATAGCTAGGGTTTCAACACTTTTAAGCCTTGATTGTAAGTGATTTCTATGCCCGTTTTTAATGATTTTTATGTTTTTGAAATCCCGGTAGCTCGATTTAGTTTATGCTAGCAATAATTCAACCTAGGGTTCATAATTGGAAAAATATCCATAGGTGAAATTTGTGTATTTTGGTGTTTTATGATAGAATATGAGGCTTTAAATTATATTAGACAACTTGTGCTACTCAGTTTTAAGTAAAAACGAGAAAAAGGGCTTAATCGGTAAAAATACCTAATAGTCATAAGTACATGTTAGAGTGAGAATTTGATGTTGCCATAGAATGGAAAAATGATCAGCATGTCATAAAACATAAGAAAATAGGATGAAGTTTAATTTCCGAACCTTGGGGCAAAAGGGTAAATATGCAAAAGTTTAGGGGTCAAAATGAAAATTTTTAAAAATATGATTTTTGGACCCGTATGAATAGTGTGACTAATTATTAGGCTAAATGTGATATTATAGATGAAGGAAATCGAGATTCGGGCTTAAATCGGGAAAATACAAGGTTATAGACTAAAATGGTAAATTGTCGTTTCTGGATCGAGGTAAGTTCATATGATAATAATAATGCAATGTTATGTTTGAATTATATTTCTTACTATTGTTGCATATATTGTATGATTTAATATATCGGAAAAGTTGATGGAATGGTGTTTATGATGTGGAAATATGACATGAAAGAATGTTACATGAAATGCAAGAAAATGATGATACATGACAAGTGATATATGAAATATGTGATTATGTTATGTAAATTCTTAAAAGCTGATTTGATATTTGAGTTGTGTCTTATTATACTATGAATGGACAATTGGTACTATGGATAGTGAGATCGACACTTCGAGTAAGTTCGTACATAAATAATCTATCGATTCTTTTTATGTTATTATATTTTGATATCATATGAAATGTGGCTGCCTATCAAATGGTTATTTGATATAAGTTATGAATTTAAATTGATTACGGACAATTTAGTAAAATGTTGAAAAGTAAGGAATTTCTCGGTTGAACCTTCGGAATAGAAACGATACAAATGAACTATTGTGAGGTCACGTGGTAGTACTAAGTGCAGGCTACTACGTGTACCGAATAATTGGTCGCATGTGTAGTACTAAATGCAGGCTACTATGCATACCCGAAAACTGTGATCATGTGTGTAGTACTAAGTGCAAGCTACTACGTGTACCAGATTATTGGTCGCATGTGTAGTACTAAGTGCAGGCTACTATGCGTACCAGATAGCTTCGGCTACAAGTGTGAAAATTGGAAAATGTGCAGGCAATTGTGTATCTGTTATTATTCCGATGAGTTCAACGGGAAATCGATTAAATGAAAATACATGTGAAAGTGATTATGTGATGAAAAAGTGCAAGCATATGTTTATTTGAATTTATGAGCAATATGCTCGATATTTGAGCGAACCTCGGTAAAATGGAATGGATTAAGTGAATTGTGTAAAAGTGAACCTTAGTAGTAAAACAGTGTTGAACAGAAGCAGTGCATGACTTTGAAAATTTACCAAAAATTGTGTAAGTTGAATTAAATTTCAAAAAAAATTATGGAATTAAAGATTAATGAGTCTATTTTCATATAAATTCGAGATCCCTGTTCTGACTTTAAAAATTTACCATAAATTGTACAAAAACAATTAGGAGTTTTACCTTATATGTATGAAATCCTTATTGAGTCTAGTTTTATGAGAACAAAACGGAGTAATCATTGAAACTCTGTACAGGGAGATATTTGATTCATAATACACAGGGGTCAGAGCAGTTGAACCCTAAAACAGGGGAGACTTTAACTAATAAACTGTACTAATTTGCCCCACAAAAAATTCTAGAAAAAAAATTAGTAGATAAATATATGAGTCTAGTTTCAAGGAAAATTTACGGAATTTGATTTTGAGTTTTGTAACTCAAGATATGAAGTTTTAAGCGACTGTGACGCAGTTACCCAGCTTGTCTAGAAATTTTAAGATAAATTGTATGAATTGTTTAATTAATGATTTAAGTTTAGTAACACTTCAAGCTCGACTCTGGCAAAGGTCTCGGGCGTGAGGGCGTTACACTTAACCTATTCTTGACCCAAATGGTCCGACCAGCCAATCTGATCCGATTCAAACAACATTGTCCAAAAGTGCTTTTCATAAGCAATGCTAAACACAACCTAAGTGATAATTAAGAAGTTTAAAGTTCTATTCAAGCAATAACTCTATTTTACATCAATAAAATTAGCACAATCTTAAAAAATATTAACGCAATTGTTTTTACGTCAAATCAAATTTTTTAACTAATAAATGTAAATTATAATTATAATTATCTTAAAGTTAATTTTGTAATATGATGAAAAATAAAGGATATTTTGGTAGGTTCAAAAGTTTCTCCAAACTCGTGCTTATATATATTATAGATATAAATAGATTATAGATTATAAATTATAAATTTTAAGAGCAAATTATATTGTGTCGGTTCAAAAGTTTAAAGTGCTTGTTAAGAAATAATCTGGCAGGTTTATAAAAGCTTTGAGAAGTGAGAGAGGAAAATAATACACCTCTACGTGTACCGTCTCCGTCAAGCAAGGCCATCTACCCTAACTAATTAGCAACAATGAGCAATTATGCCTCAGACATCTCTACGCACTCCCATGCAATTGAGATGCTTGGAATGGCTTTTGTATAAAGGTAGAGAGATATCTGATTTAGGGTAAGAAAAACACTATACTATCATTTTATGTGATTACTTTTAGAACATTATCCTCTCATTGGAAAGTGTCCCTATGCATAAGCTTCGACACCTCAAATTGACCTTTTATTTCACAAATTCCAAGCTCTATAGTTTGAACACCCACGGCTGAAACAATATTATTTATGATAATTTCTTCATTACATTAATTTCACATGATTTAGTATTTCAAAAGATTTATCTTTTGATTAATTATACCCATTCATTTATAATTATTGGAACACTATAAATATTTGAAAATATTCTAACACTATGAAGGCTTAAATCTTTATATCGATAACAATAAAGGTTTGCTTAAGAAATTGAATCAAATGGGTGAAGTTAGATAATGTTCTTAATTAATTTTATATTATTTGAAAGTTATTGGTTTAAAACTCATGCACTTTAGAAATTAATTTTATATTATTTGAAAGTTATTGGTTTAAAACTCATGCAATTTAGAAAAGAAAACAATTAGACTTTCGGTTTTATTTTTATTTTTAAAACAAATATTTTGGAATGTTTCATAAAGAATTTTCAAAAAAAAAATTAATGCTCAATTTAGCCTTCGAACTATGTTTGTTTCTCGATTTGATACTTGAGTTCTTTTTTTATTATTATCTTAGATTGGTACTTAAACTATCATTTTATTATCCGATTTAACCTTTTCTTTATAACAGTGTTAAAAAAACAATCGTCACATGACGTCAATCACAATGTGCCACGTGACAATTAATTTTTTTTAAAAATAAAAGCATTAAATTTAAATTAAAGAAACACTTTTGACTTTGACTCACTATTGATCGGTTGTTGACCATTCACTTGACGCTATTAAAACACACCATGTGTCCTCCTTATTTGTTTTTTAATATTATACATATTATATTGATTAAATATGTAAAAAAATCATCTATAATATATAAAAATCCAAAAACAAATTTATAAGGTTTAAAGAAGTTATAAAATTAAAAATATATAAATTTAAAATTTAAAATGTCAAAATAATATATAAAAATTAAAAATATAAATTATTTAAAATTTAAAAATATTAAAAACCTTAAATTTAGAAAATATATATTCTAGAAAATTTTCATAAATTTTAATTTTTTAAAAAACTAAATTCTGAAAATTCAAAACAATATATCTAAATTCAAAACAATTTAATTTTTTTCTAGAATATATATTTTGAAGATTTAAGTTTTTTTAGCAATTTTTAAAATTTAAATAATTTTTTAATTTTATAAAAACTTATATATTATTTTAACTTTTCAAGTTTTATATTTATATATTTTAGAGTTTTATAATTTAAAAAAATTAAATTATTTACATATTATATATAATTATTTACATTTTTAATCAATATAACATATATAATATTAAATAAAAAAAAAGAACATGTAGCAGGTTCTAATGGTGCCATGTGGATGGGCAATGGAGGTCAACTATAGTCAATGCCAATCAATAATGATCAAGAGTGAGTTAAATCAAATATGTTTTTAATTTAATTTTAATATTTTTATATTAAATAAATTTAATTATCATGTGGCACATTGTGATTGGTTGGATGTGCCACATGGCACATTTTTAATTAGCAATATATGACGATCGATTTTTTAACATCATTAAAAAAAAGTTAAAATAATAATTTAAATACTAATATGAGAAAAAACAAAATTTGAGTACAAAGGAGGAAAACAGACAGAATTTGAGGGAAAACCCAAATAAAGAGCTGTAGAAAAAACTCCTTGAATTGAATTTTTTAGATTTACTTGGATAATTAAATTTATTTTTTAAAAAAATATCGAAAACATTCATCTTTAGTAATTAAAAATTCATAATAGTCGGGGGAAAAAAGCTCTTTATTTCCAAATAAAGTTTGCCGAGGCTAATATTATCACAAATATATGAACAGGCGGAATTTTACTTGTTACTTAGGGACAAGGCAAAAATATACTAAAGCAAAAGAGCAAGAATGGAGGTTTTGAAATTTACTGAAGAGACAAAACTAGGAATAATCATGGCAGTATATTGAATCTTTGTCAGAAAAACAATTATTTAGTTTAAGAAGACAGTGACATTTTCAAATCTAAAAAACGCAATCCCATCACAACGCGCTATTTGTAGAAAAACAAAAAAGTTTTCTCCTCCATGCACGCGTTTTAATCCACCGTGTTTTTTTGTCATAAGTTTCTTGTCCGAAGAACTACAATTAAGAAGAAAAAAAAAACTGTTTTCTTGGATTACTCGTTTTCATTGAACTATTTTTTGCCATTTTATGAACTATTCAATGATCATCACGCGTTTGTTCATTTTCCAGCTCATTGTACCCTTCCAAAATCCAGTTTTTCCAAGTTTACTTGTCTGGCTTTTAAAGTCTAGTGATGTGTACAACAATTCAAGCAGTTGTTGATACTTTTGAAAGAAACTATATATATATAAAGAGTAGTTATACAAGCATATTTTAATAATGTTTTCAGTTGCTAGCTCTTTTCTTTTTGGGTTTTTCTTATTGCTTCAAATGTTTTAATTACAATATTTTATTGACTTTAGTAGCATTAAGTGTTTTGGGATTAGTGATATTCTTTAATGAGTTTCCAGGTATCTTCTATGACTGAGTTTAGTTCTAGTTATTAGTCAACTGAAGCAATCTATATACTGCTAAGCATATCTATAAAGGGGACACCTGGAGCAGGTTTTGGCTACTGGGGTTTGAATATTTATGCTCCCAAAGTGTTTGGGTTTTTGCCTTCATTAAATCACTGTCAAGTTCCAACTTTCATTTTTCCCATGATGTTTCCAAGTAAGAGGCCTTCACCTGATGAAGGTGATGAGAGGTGTGAATCTATGGTTCCTGAGCCCAAAAGAAGGGCTACCCTTGAGAAGTGAGTTGGTTTATTTGTGCATGAAATGAGATGAGTTTGCTTCTTTTGTGTTCTAAGCTAATTAATGTTTTGCATGTGTCTGAATTGGGTTTTCTTGTTCTTGTTCTTGTGCAGCGCTGTTAGAAGCATAATGGGATTTGGAGGGCTTTCCCTGAATAGAATTGTGCTCAACCTGGAACCAATGCTGAGATCATGGGTTAGTCATTATTTCTTTGAGGACCTAACTAGTACATATATACATATTGATTCAAGTTCAATTAATAGATTATTTGACTTTGTATTAGCAACGAACCTTTTGACTCAACCTGAGATGTTTTAAGCTATCCTCTTGTTACTCGGACTCTTTATTGTCTTGCGATTTTGACAAAATGACCAAAAACTGTATTCGTTAAGTTCTAATTTCCCTTCCTCTTTCATCTTTTGGAAAAACATATGAATTCTCAATTTGCCGAAATGCTTTAAGCATATAGATCTTGTTCATAAACTTTTACAAAGAAACTAGCACTACTTTTAATAGTGAAAGGGCAAATCTCTGCAAATCTTTTCAAAACTTATAAAAATAACAGGGCATACATGATATTGATCAATGGATTATCACCTGCATGTGTTTCTTTATGCTTGAAACTTGGATTGAGTTGCCTGAAATTCTTAGGACAAAGTTCCTTTTTTAGTTATACCTCTATTTTAAATCTTGTATATATCATTTGTGATTAGGTAAGGGAAGAAGTGGAAAAAGCAATTCTATCCTCTTTTCATCCATCTTCAAGGTAAGCTATATTGGACCTACCTTCATGGATCGTATGTTGACAGATTTGTGCCTTTGATAGATCCATTCATCAACATCTCCAAGATTCTCTGAATTAACTTCAGCTTTGCATTGCTTGTATTTTGTTGCCTAGGATCCAACACTAGAATTATGTTGACCGTTTCTAAAGCTCTCTTCCTGAAATATATTCTGATATACTAATATATCATCCATGTCTCCTTACAAGTTTCTTTCTGAAATCTTGCTTTATTTTCTCTACTAACAGTCTAACGTTGGTCTCTTATTTACTGGTTTTTTAGGTCCTTGCTTAATCAGACTGAGGCATCGAGAGGAAGAAGCTTGCAGTTGCGTTTTGTTAATAAACTACCCTCTACCATATTTACGGGTAGCAAGGTTGAAGCCGAGGATGGCGATACCATTAAGATTATCCTAGTTGATGCAACGACGGAAACAATGGTCTCATCTGGTTCATTGTCTTCTATTAAGATTGAGATTGTAGTCCTTAATAGTGAGTTTGGTGCTGATGAGCGACAAGATTGGACGGAAAATGAATTCAATGCCAGTGTTCTTCGTGAAAGACAAGGTAAAAGGCCACTGGTGACTGGGGATGTGAGTATCACCCTGGTTGATGGTGTGGGAAATGTTGATAATGTGATTTTCACTGACAATTCTAGCTGGATAAGAAGTCGAAAGTTCAGATTAGGAGCCCGAATTGTGCAAAGAATTTCTGGTGAGTCGACAATCAGGGAGGCTACAAGTGAAGCATTCATAGTGAAAGATCATCGTGGGGAGTGTAAGTTCATAGTTCAAAGGTTCTTTTAAACTTAAGCTTCTATAATCTCTTTTGTAGAACTTTATCATTGGAATATATATATATATATATATATCTATGCAGTATACAAGAAGCACTACCCTCCCTTCCTGCATGATGAAGTATGGCGTCTGGAAAGGATAGCCAAAGATGGTACCTTCAATAAACGGCTGACCTCTAATAATATTTTCACTGTCAAGGACTTCCTTCGATTGCATGTTATTGATTCATCTGCACTGCGCCATGTAAGCGAATACTTCTTAATTTCAATCACAAAACTTCAAGCATACATGTTATTGTCATGGTCTATGTTACTTGACTGGAGATGACCGCAGATACAAATACATATATCTGAAAAATATGTTATTAGCACCGACAATTTAGGGAAACGAAGAGTTAGGAATAATATAGGTGTTGATGCACCTTTTTTTTTTTTTTTTCATTCTGCTGAACCAATGTGTTGTGACATTAATTACTGCAGATACTTGGTTGTGGGATCTCAAATAGGGTATGGGACACAATCATAGAACATGCTTTATCTTGTGTTCTTGATGATGATGAGTGGTATTCCTACTATGGAACTGCACAAAGCGTTGGACTCCTATTAAACTCCATTTACAGAGTTGAGGCAGCTACATTTGATGGCCAGAATTACCAGCCAGTGGAAAATATGACCTTTTCACAAAAGGTTAGTGTGTCATATCCATGGACAGTCAATCATTGCAAATCATTTACCATACTTCAGCTCGGATATGCTCCATATGACTTAAAATTGAATGTTTTCTCTGCTTAATTTTCAGCTTCTGGTGGAAGATGCAAAGAGACAAGCTTACAAGAATGTTGGGGAGCTAGTTTCGGTTGACCGGCGGGCAACTATCAGACCCTTGATGCCCATGACAAATTTGTTGCCTGAGCCACTTGGCATCACAAATTTACTTCTACAACCACCTGAATTCTCAGTTGAAAACGAAGGTACAAGAATTTTCTGGTACAGACATGTATAGTCGTCGTTCCGATGTACATAGTGCAGGCTATAACATAAAGTCTTCTTGATCGAATTCATTGTATGTAAGCAGATAAACCAGATACATCACATGGTAATTTCAACCATTCCTTAACATCCTATGTCTATGAAACGGAAGATACAAATCAATTACAGGTTTGTTTACAACAGGATGAGCTTGCAATTCAAGCTTTTAATCCAACGCTAAGAAACAGCTTCAGAATGGGGGACACCTTCCATTCCAATGGAGAGAACAGTTTGTCATTTTTGTCAGATGACCATTTTGCTACAGAGGATAATTCAGAAGCTGAAATGCCAATTTGGATTTCAACTACTCCACCATGGGGACATGCCAGTGGATCTGTTTCAACCCCGGCAGCATCCGAATCATCTTCCTCAAACTTTGATGTAAATAACCAAAGAAGCATGGGAGAGAGCAGAGATGTGTGGCCCAAAGCTAGGTGGTTGAAGTTAAGGGCTGTTATCCATTGGAGGTCATTTACTCGCGGTGCTGCATGAAGGCGCCTCTGCTTGCCACTAGGCATATGTATATAATTCAATAGATTTAAAGCAATTAAGCTTCTCAAGGTTACGTCAATGTCCAACTTGATTCATGCATGCAATCAGGAGGCAAGAATCTCCTAGATGTTTTAGCTTCTTTTTTTTTTTTTTTTTTCCCTCTTGTGGAAAGGATTTGGCCTAATTGTAACAAATTGAAACAAAAGGGTCCTTGTAATTGTTTTTGTAAAAAGTTGGAACTTTTTCTTGGGTACGTAAGTGTTTCTAAATAACACAGTTAAATTATGCATTAGATATCATTTTTAAGAAATCGAATCAAATTATAAAAATATGATGCTATACTGTAAGATAAAATAATATTAATTGAAGTGCAAAAGCATTTTCGAATGTGCAACAAAATCTAATGATTGACTAAGGTAAAGAAAGAAAGGTAAACATGATGAGACAATCTTTTAATAATTGATATATATTGAACGATGGATGAATCCCATGGCAATAAATTTGACAACCCTTTTATAACCAATAGTATGGTTACGTTGGGTTAATTGTTTTTAATTAAAATAAATTTTTAAACTTAAAATATTTTTTTATTTTTAAGATTTTAATCTCCTTATTTTTAAATTTAAAATTCATCTCCAATTATTAACATCATTAAATTTTTTTGTTAAATTTGTTGGAGTGGCATTTTATTTTTTTAAAAATACTCACATGGTAATCATGCAACAAAAAGAAAAAAATTGCAATGGATGTGAATTTTGTTATACGTAGTAGGAATGATCACAAACCAATAAGAAAGAAAAATAAGAACACGCAGATTTTACGTGAAAAATCCTTATCAGGAAAAAAATCACGGGCAGGGGAGGAGAAATTCACTAATGTTGAAAAGCAACAATACAAGAGGTTTGCGGCTATGCAGTTTTCAAAGGTTAAACAACCTGTCTAATAGACGAATTATAGTTTTATACGAATTCAACTTATGCGGCAAAGTTTGTTTCCACATATCCCCCATTTTGCCTCTCTATTTTATTTATTTAACATGTGAGTTGCACTTTGAACTTTTCAGGCCGGATCAAACGAGATTCAAGTCACACAACTCTAACAAATTTAATAGATAATTTTAATGGTGTTAACAACTCTTAAAAATTACATCATCATTTTAATCAAAATAAAGCATTTGCGCTAGTCAATGACCTTGTAAAATTTGAGGTACCAAATTATGTCAAGAAGTTGAAGTATAAAGATTAAATCTTAAATTTAAGCATAGTATAGGGACTAAAATTGAAACTTGACCATTGTTATATAATCTCTAGAAAAATACGGTTTCATGCCACTTTGCCACTTTCAATCTTTTTTTTTTTGCCAAGACGTTTATAAATAGTTGAAAGTAGTAACTTTTAGCCTTTCAATAACAAATAACTTCTTCTTTTGTTTTTTTATTCTTAAACACTTGTCAACATACAATGGATATGATAGTAAAATAATAAGATAACTATCACACGTAAATATATAAATTATTTGGACTAATAAATGGCATTCTAAAAGTAAAGGACCAAATTATGTAAAATTAAACCATAAATATCATATGTGAGCATAAAAAGAAATCAAAAGCGCAATTTTACCATTTTCTTATAATAACTAAAAATGGAGAAAATCATGTCATTAGTTAATCCAAATAATTAGCATGGTTAATAATTTTGGTAGCGTGGATTTTTAAAAGGGTTTATTTCAGCTCATCATGTTAATTTTTTTTGTTAGAGTAGTATTTTATTTTAAAAATTCACATAAATTTTTTTATCAAAGTAGTTATTAATATTAACTGTTTAGACTAAATATTATAAAAATAGAACTAAATTATTGTAGAAATTCAAGTATAAAGATTAATTTAGGCCTAGCGAGAGGGACCAAAAGTGATATTTGACCACTTTTGTAAAATGCAAAAGAAAAACTGAACATGTGCCAAGTAAAGGGATTAAAAGTGATATTTGACTGATATTGTATAAAATTTAAAGAAAAAAAAATTGAAGAAGGAAGGATTCAACATGGGTCAAGTAGGAAGGTACAAAAGACATTCCTTAATACATAGTAGTATAAATTTTATATTTTTGAGTAATTTTATTTGTTTATCTAATATAAAAAGTGGTTATACATTTATCACAATATTTAATATTTAAATTATATTTAACTATTAATTTTGTCTAAGGAAATTGCTCAACTTTTAGACCCAATATAGCATGAATGATAAATAATAATAATAATAATAATAATGGAAAGCGGGGTGGTGCTTGCTCACCTCATTTTTTAATCATGAGGTTAGGGGTTCAATCTTTATTTATAGGAATGAAGCGCATTCCATGACCAACTGTTTAACTCTTTGAAGAACATTTGTGATAAGGAGATTAGTCATTATATTTTCGTATTTCTCATGTTCTAAGTTGATATATTTATCATATTTAATTAACCAATTTATGAATTACTTAATTGATTTATGAGTTTTTGTGTTCTCAATTCATAGTAAGTTACTTAACATATGAAATTTAAACAATTTATTGAATTGACATCTTTAATGAAATTCAAAATGTAATTCCACTTATTAAAAGTTATTTTTATTTAATAAAATATTATCAATATATTTTTATGTGAAATCTAAACATTTTATGGAAATAATATCTTAACTAAAATTTATTATTTTTATTTCACCTATCTAGATCAAATTTATTTAATAAAAATTAATCAATAGGTTTGCTTATATGAAAAATGTATAATTTTACTTTAAATTTTGAGGCAAATCGGCTTTTATAGATGTTCGAACATTTTCTGTTGAAAAGTTTTGTTACACTTAATTTTGCAACATGGGTTTTAACAAAAAACTAAAACAATCAATACATATCTTATTAGATTGGCAATTTTTTACTTATTTATTTGTAATGGATATTTTGTAACTCAAAATAGATAGAAAATGAACAATTAATTTGTTGAATGGGAATTAGATCAACTTGCACAAAGTCTATGATTATGAGAAAGACAGACTGTTTTTGAAGATCTAGGAGAGTTTGTATTTCACAATGACTCTTTTACCTAAGAATGATTGTTATCCGATCAGCTAGGAGGACTATTAAATGAGTCTTATCGAGCATTCTGAACTTAGTTTATCAGTTGAACATTCAATGGTCATTTAAAGTTCAAAAACAAGTTGATAAGATAAGATCATACTATGTTTAAATGTAACATGTGTTGCCTATATAAAGGTTGTTGAGTTACACACTTTGGCATGGGTTTTGAAAGTTGATTTTGTCCTTTCAGAGATGTTTTTATTAAGTAGTTTATCACTGATATCTTAAGATTTTATTAAGAGTTTCATTCACTTGTATATAAGGGTGAGACTAGTTATACCTTATGTTATTGGGTAGTTAAAGCCTTGAGCATTGGGTATATAATGAAAGTTATTTAATGGATTCATTCTCTGAGAAAGGCTTCGCAAAGAAAGGATTATTATTCAAACAATGTAAACAATCTTGGTCTCGTTTTATACTTTGATTTTTTTTTTGTTATAATTTGCTTCTTAGTTCTATCAAAATAGTTTTCGTGATATCACTTTTGACAAAAAAAAGTGCAATGTCTGCAAACCGGTGTATTTTTTAATTGGTATCAGAGCTTTTCTTCAAACATACTTAAAAAGGATCTTAAATCCGATTTCTATTAATAGAGGCCATGAAGGAAGGTAACTTTATATCTTAAATTATGATGTTTAGAAGGTTAGGATAAAAGCATTTATAAAGTCCATTAATAAAAGGGCATGAAGAGTTATTAAAGATGGTTGGACTCAACCTAAAAATATTGGTAATGATGGCATTATGACCCTGGAAAAAAAAGGTAGATATCTTGTTGAAGAAGAAAAGGTTTTCCATCGTATTTGAAACCATTGAATGCAATCTTCAATGGAGCAAATATTAAACAATTCAAAATTATTTCCATGTGTGAATTCGCTAAAGATGAATGGACATTTCTCCAAAATCAACATGAAAGTAATGTATCAATTTGAATTCCAAACTCAAAATCCTTACTTTTAAGTTTGAATATTTAAGAATAGATAAAGAAAAAGCTATTTATTATTATTATTATTATTATACTCATTTATGTAAGATTTCAAATGAAGCCCTTTGTAACACCCCTAACCCGTCTTTGTAGCTGGATTAAGGTTATGTGCTATTATGACAATTAACAAGATTGTTAATACAATGACACAATTCAAAGATTAATTTAAACATCATAAATTAATGAAAAAAGCATCATCATAGAATACATTTGAAAACGAGACTTAAATTGAGCCTACAGAACCCTAGAATCAATTTAGAAACAAGTATGGACTAATTTGAAACAAAACAGAAAATATGGTAAAAACTAAAAATAGCGGTCACAAGGCTATGTGGCAGAGCCCAAACCATATGGTTCAAAGACATGGTCATGTGGCCAAATCGTGTAACAACCTAAGTTCGTGTAACTCAGGGTCATACGGTTGTATTGTAATAGACTATTTTTAGTGATAACAAAAAAATGGTTTTTAGACCATAATTTCAACAAGTAAATTATTATTTTATTCTTCTTTTAATGTATGTGGGATTATATTAAGGTCATATTAAATTTTCGTTGAGAAATTTTAAAGTTTAAATGGTTAATTAGGTGAAAAGGACTAAATCATAAAAAAGGGTAAAAGTTGAGTTCTATTAGTTAAAGGGATCCAAAAGCTTTGGAATTTTAAACTAAAGGACTAAATGGTAAATAATCTATTTAATGAGTTAGTGGATAATTATGGATTAGGTTTTATTGAGATTTTGAAAGTTTTTAAAGGTTAAAAAGGTAATTTATCAATTAAACCTAAATTAAATAAAACAAAAGTTAACTTCATCTTCTTCAATCTTTTCTCCAACAAAAATTTAAAGGGAGGGTAGCCATTTTAGGTTTCTAAGGTTCGGCCACTTCAACTGCTTGCATGGTAAATGTTTTTCATCCCGTTTTTAATGATTTTTATGTTTTTGAGTTCGTTTTAGCTTAATCTAGCTAGCCTGGGGATTAACTTGTAAAACTATTAAAGGTTTAGGGACTTACCATGAATGATTTTGAATGAGTTTTGATGTTAATTGGTAGATTATGAATCTTTATTGAAAAATAAACAAGTTTTGTTAAGTGATTTTTTTATGAATTTTAGAGTTAGAGTTTAAATTGTTAAAGGTGTAAATTATAGGGTTTTATTGTGAAATAATGGTAAATATGGATTGTATCAAGGTCTCTTGTATCTATGATTAACATGGATTTAGGTTAAAATGGTTATATTTTAAGTTATGAGCTTAAGAGCTAATTTGTAAAAAGTTAAAATATTAAGGGCAAATTGGTAATTTTGTATAACAATGAACTATAGATTAAATTGAATTCTAGAAGTACTTAATTGATTGAAATTATATGTTTAGATCAAGATAAACCACGTTTATACTTAGATCGAGGAAAAGCTAATGTTTTGGATTAGTTTGATCTAATTATTACGCCCCTAGTCATCGAGGTAAGTTCGTATGAACTGTAACCATTTATATGCTAGTTAAATTGAATATTCATTATGTTGAATTGGTATAAACGAACTTATATATATATATATATATATATATATCAATGCTATAATGAATTGATAGATATCGATCCCAGTTGAACCTTAGGAATACTTAAGATACAAATGACATGTCATTAGGGATTTCATGTTTCAGGTGCTGGTCTTCAATGTCTTACTGATGGCTAAAGCCCGACATTTGTTGCAGATTCTCTATAGCTTGTGTGAGCAGCATCGTGTAGCTTACATTTCGACCCACAACTCGTGTGAGCAGGCCCATTTCACAGCTCGTGTAAGCATTGATGTAAAGGAAATGTTACAGTTATATGTAAAGGCATATTGCATGTGAGCTTTCTTGAGTATCCAATGTAATTCTAGATGGTTCAACGGGTATGAAAAGGAAATGAAATGGTAAGTATTAAAATGGAGTGAATCATGAACTTATGAAAAGGATTTATGAACTAAATGATGTGATTACATGTGTAAATCTACTTATTTTATGGATGAATTCATTTGAATCATGTACAAGAGTACTAACTTGTGAAGTTGATGATGTTGTATAGGCTTAGGGTAAGCTTATGGTTTTAGTTGATAGTACACTTATACATTTACATTATGCAAATGAAATGGCAAGTTGTGTTTAAGTTTATACAAGCTTACTAAGCACTCGTTGTTTACGTAGTTTCTTTCCTATGCTTTATTGATTATCGGAAGCTCGATTTGGTTAGAAGCTCGTCGGAGACCTATCACACTATCTAGCAGTCAATTTGGTAGTTTTTGCTCATTTTGGTCAAGGCTTATTATGGCATGTATAGAATGTTCCTAATGGTGTTTTGATATGTTTATGACTTGAAGGTTATGTTTGGTTGGTATACTTTAGTAATTACTAAACTTTGTTATTTTTGGTCGCTTGCTAAGGCTTGTAAATAAGGCTCTTTATGGTATGTTTAGAATGGTTTGATAATGGTCAATTTGTGGTATGTTTTGGTAAGTAATTGAATCAGGCTATGATGCTTGAAATAAGGTAATGTTGACTCATTTTGGCATGTTATGTTTTCGTATATTTGTGGTGCTTTTGAATGGCATAATGGTTAGGTAATTTAGGTTGTTTTGAAATGACTTAGTTATGCATGTTTGAATGGTATTTGAAACCAATGAATGTGTGTTTAAATGGTTGGAATAGTTATTCATGAATTAGGTATGAAATGGCTTGATTTTAAGCAAAATTTTGGGTTCACGCAGCTTGTGAAACAGGCATGTGACACACCCGTGTGAGGCACACGGCCGTGTGTCATCTGAGGATTGCTTAGGGTTCAAGTCAGCAAGTTACATGGTCTAGCACACGGCTTGGCACATAGGCGTGTAGGGCAACTCAGAGAGTTACACGGTTTGGCACATGGATGTGTGACCCCACTTAGTGAGTTACACGGGTGAGGACAGGAGCTGGGACACAACCGTGTGTCCCTTATTCAAAAGTTACACAGTTTGGGGTGATTCCACACGGCTGTGTGACCCATATTTCCAATTTTCACAGCTTTTTCCTAAACTTGCTGTTTTGTTTCAAATTAGTGTCGAATTGTCTCTAAGCTATTTCTAGAGCCTTAAAGGCTCAATCTAGGGACGAAATGTATATGAATGAATGGTTTATGATATGTTTAATTCTTTGAATTTTATAATGTTCAAATATTTTTGATTGTACGGTAATGCTCCATAACCCTAATCCATCGACGGAGACAGGTTAAGGGTGTTACGTGTATCACCAGGCCATGTAACTCTTTGAGACCATGTGGACAAACCTGCACCAAAAATGAAATAGGCCACATGACCATGTGTGGCACATGGTCATGTGACAGATCGTGCCCCAAGCTATTTGTGTCCAAAAGTGCCTTCTAAAACAAACAATTTCAACCCAATTCACTAAGGCCACAAGTCATACCATCACCAACAATTAAACCTGCATAAAATGCAACCAAACTTGCCAAAACACATCATATATCACCCAACCTAAGTGCCTAACCAATATGCCACTAATGGCATAGCAATTCAAAATTTAACCATTAGCATTCAATACCTTTCATACCATAAGGTTAATATAAAAACAATCACTTTGCATCATTATTTCCAATACTAGCATAATTCCATCCAAAATTTATTAAGTTACCTAAATCATATATACCAATTCAACCATCCAAAATTGCATTTAGGTAGCAACACATGACTATATCATCATACACCACAACCAACTAAAAATTACCGTTTAAGTTTACATCAAAATACATACTTCATATCTCAAATGACACACAACACATGACCAAAATGCTTATAATTATACATTACCAAACATTATCTACATGCCACTTATAACTGAGTCAAAACAAATATTTAGCTACCGAAAGAGTTGTCGGATAGTGTGATCTCCAACGAAGCTCCAATCTACAACAAAAGTCCAACAAGCTACAAAGAAGAAAAAAAAAGATAAGTTAAACTGATGTAAAGCTTAGTAAGTCTGTATTAAACTTTAACTTTAACTTACCATAACTATCGCAACTAAAACATTTCGTAAGTAAATTCACAAACAAGGTCATGAGTTCATTTATTTCCTATACACACCAAAAATCTCACAAGGTTAATGATATCACACATATGAAACATATAACTTTATCATGTCATAAACATTACAAGCAAGCACATTTAAAACTTAATTCAACCATCACCTATTCATTTAACAATTCACATTTTATTTCAAATATTTATATCCAATGTTTCATTTCATATATCTAGTTCCATATAACTAATTCATTTAACTATTTCATATATCTACTTCCATATAACCAATTCATATAATCATTTCATTTATTCATTTTTCACCCGATGAACCAAATGAAATAATGTTGGATATGTAGGAATGATGCTTACACAAGCTGTAACTGTAAATGCTCGCATAATCTGTGAAATGGCTCTGCTCACATGAGTTGTGGCTTGGGATATTAGGCTACATGATGCTTCTCACATGAACTATGGACAATCGCAACAAATGCAAGACCTCAGCCATCGATAGGACGTCTAATACCATCACCTGAAATGGTAAATAACCCTAATGACATGTCATTTGTATCCTAAGCATTCACGAGATTCATACAGGCTGTGATTCACATACATATCATATAATTACTTAAGCATTTCTTTTTCCCATGAATTCAAGTATATAATTTCTCCATTTTCAATCATGACCCTCAATTATAATTTCGTTTTAATTTGATCCATCTTCACAAACTAATATTTACTATGCAAGCAAATTTAAATATAACATACTTAGATATATATTAATTCGTGAAAAAAAAACAAATCAGTTCATTTATTGCACGAACTTACGTAATCCAAAAACGGAAACAAACACAACATCGATGATTACACCGCTAACTTTCCTTTCCCGCGATTATTGTACAGTTGACTTGTTTCTTTATCTAAATATAATAATTTAATTAAACTATCCAATTCAAATACTTTTACATACTAAAATTCATGTAATTGACCCTTTAATCATTTTACACTTTTACCCTAAACTTTTACCTTTTATTCAATTTAGTCTCTAAACCCGAAACTCTCAAATTTATCACAATTAAACCAAATTCATACTAGCCGAATTCTCTCTTATACATATACAGCCCATAATTATTGAAAATTCACAATAATTCATGTAACTTTACTATTTTAACAATTTAGTCTTTAAACTTTAAAATAAACCAAAACCAGTTTACAAAATAGTCTTATTTAACTATCAAGGTTGTAAATTTATCATCAAACTTCAAAAACACATAAATTCATCAATGGAATTGTTAGAATTGAGTGATCTGAATCCTTATTAGAATAAAATAAGTGATAAAATAAAATAAAATTAAAATCCATATAGAACTACACTTCTTTTATTTTATTTTAGAATAAGGTTTTAAACCTTATTAAACTTTATCTATTTGATATTGATTAGAATAAGGTGTTTCAATCTTACTACACTCATTATATTAGAATATAGTTTTACAAGCTTATAAATAGACATAGTCTACTCCTTTTTTAATTATTCGAATGCGACATAGTGAATTATCTTCTCCTCTGCCCGTGGTTTTTTCCCAAAAAGGTTTCTATGTAAAGATCTGTGTGTTCTTTATTTTTTTTTCTCTTTGTTTTGTGATACATTGTCATTATTGACATTCTTTTTTTCACAAATTAGTATCAAAGCTTCCAGGTTGTTCATCTCAATCACGGTAATGGCATCTTTGAAGTATGAAATTTTGTTGTTGGATCGCAATTCCAGATTCACGTTGTGGTAGATAAAGATACAGACAGTTCTTGTGCAGATGGACTTAGAGGATGCCTTGTTAGGGATAGATAAGATGCCTTCAACATTGACGGAGGAAAAAAACAAGCGTAAGGATCGAAAGGCATTAACACAATCACATGTGCATTTTTCTAACAAAATTTTGTAGGATGTGATGAAGGAGAAGACCCCCACTGCATTATGGAAGAGGTTGGAATAAATATGTATGTCGAAAACTCTAACCAGCAAGTTACATATGAAGCACATCTTTATGCTCATCATTTGGAGAAAGGTGCGTCTGTGCACGAACACTTAACAATATTTAAAGAAATTCTCTCAAACGCCATGGAGGTTCAGTATGATAAGGAAGATCCAGGGTTGATTCTACTTTGTTCGTTGCCCCCGTCTTATTCACCTTTAGAGACATGATTTTATATAGTAGCGAGTCTCTCACAATTAATGAGGTTTATGATTCTTTGACATTGTATGATAAGATGAAACATCTTGTGGTTAAACCCGACTCTCATGGAGAGGGTTTCATTATTCGTGGGAGATAAGATTAGAATGCTAATGATGATGTGGAATAACATAGGAATGGAATCCTCACGATAAATATAAGGGTAGATTAAAGTCTTTAAACAGAGGTAAAACTTGTAACTTCTGCAAGAAGAAAGTGCATATTAAATCTGAGTGTTATAAGTTGTAGAACAAGATCAAAAGGGACGTTGGAAATCAAAAGAGAAAATAACCAGAAAAATCTGGTGAAGCTGATGTTGTAGAAGACTACAACAATGGTGAACTTCTAGTCGCTTTTGTCAACAATTTTAAAGTGAGCGATGAGTGGATCCTTGATTCGAGCTGCACCTTCCACATGATTCCCAATCAGGATTGGTTTATAACTTACAAAACTGTATTTGAAAGTGTTGTTTTAATGGGAAATAACGCTTTGTGTAAAATTACAGGTGTTGGAATGATTAAAGTTAGATGTTTGATGGAATTGTCAGAACACCTAGAGACGTCTGACATGTTCCAGAATTGAAGAGAAATCTAATTTCACTGCATACTTTTTATTCAAAAGGGTACAAATATACAGCTAAAAGTGGGGTTTTAAAGATTTCTAAAGGTTCCCTCGTTGTGATGAAAGGGCAAAGAAATACTGCCAAGTTATATGTTTTGCAGGGTTCTACTGTTACTGGTGATATAGTTGTCGCTTCCTCTTCCTTGTCAAATGATGATGTTACTAGACTTTGGCATATGCGCCTAGGGCATATGAGTAAGAATGGCATGACAAAATTGAGCAAAAGAGGACTTCTTGATGGGCAAGGGATTTGCAAATTGAAGTTTTGTGAGCATTGTGATTTTGGGAAGGAAAAGAGATTTTGATTCACTAGAGGAATCCATAACAAGAAGGGAACGTTGGAGTATATTCATTCTAATCTGTGGGGGCCATCCAGAGTGTCTTCGAGAGGTGGACCTTATTATATGCTAACACTTAATGATGATTTTTCTAGAAAAGTTTGGGTGTTTTTCCTGAAGCATAAAAATGATGTGTTTTCTACATATAAGTCTTGGAAAACTATGATTGAGAAACAAACGGGAAAACAAATAAAATACCTTTGTACAAACAATGGATTAGCGTTCTGTTCTTATGAGTGTAATAACTATGCAAGTTAGAAGGGATCATGAGACACTTGACAGTTTGTCATACTCCACAACAAAACGGCGTTGTAGAATGAACGAACAGAATTATCATGGAGAAAGTTCAATGTATGTTGTTAAATGCTCACTTATCGAAGTCGTTTTGGGCTGAAGCTGTAATGACCCGAATTTTACCGTTACTGGAAAAGTGTATTTTCAGGTCTCTATTTTTGAAAAATGGATTTGTAAATATTTATTAAAAATATTTACGAAGTTAATCGAGTGGTTAATTAGAGTTTAATTAAGTGAATTAGCTTAAATTAAGGATAATTGGATAAAAGGATTAAATTGAATGAAGTGTGAAAGCTTAATTATAGAATAAAGAAAATTGAAAGGACTAAATAAGTAAATAAGCCAAAAGAGTGCCAAATGTATGGCAAAAATAAAATACAAGTGTAATAAATATAATACACACATTTATAATACATGTATGTATTTGCTTATTATTTAAGTAAATATTAATGTATTTATTATTATTAAATTGATATTATATGATAAATAAATAAATAAAAGACAAATGTGTGGTAATGATTGGGTACAAGTGTATTAATAAAATACATACACTTGTAATGCTTGTATTTAAGTATTAATAGATATTTATTATTTATAAAATGTATTTATTAATTAAATAATTATATTATAAGATTTTTATGTGAAAAATAAATAAAAGTTGACAAATGTATGGTATGTATAGTGACATGTATAATATTAGTATATGTACATTTGTAAAATACATGTATATTTACTTATTATATAAGTATATTATTAATTTGTTATTATTATTATTATTATTATTATTATTATTATTATTATTATTATTATTATTATTATTATTATTATATATAAAACAAAACAAAGTAAAAGAAATAGAAAAAGAATAGAAAGAAACAGAGAAGAAACGAAACAGGGGAGAAAGAAGGAGAAAAAGAATTGAAAAGGGGAAATAAGGATTTTGAAGCTTGGAAGTTTAATAGCTAATGTTGTCTCTAGAAATCTCGGCTAAGTAAGGACAAGACAAAGACAACGTGAGTTAGCTTGGAAACTACGGTTTGTATTTCTATAAGCCTAATCTAATAATTATTTGTTGAATTTATTATTTATATGAATGGTAAGTATTATTATTATTATTATTATTATTATTATTATTGAGTTGAATAAAAAATCATGAATTATTAGTGATTATTGATATTGAATAGAATATGTGAATATTGAATGGAAAATTGAAAAATGTATATTGTATTGAAATTGAATTGCATGTGGATTGATATGGAAAAGTGTATTGAAACGAAATTGAAAATTTGAAAGTTTACTGAAATCCCTATTAACAGTATTGGGCTAGTCGGATATAGTTGGCATGCCATAAGATTGGAAGTGTTCAGGATATTCTGACTTTGTGTCGATGAGACACTATAAGTGTCGCTAGACTGTGACTGTTTCGGATTCGTTTCGATGAGGTACTTAGTGTACCGTGACTGTGACTGTTCCGGATTCGTTTCGATGAAGTACTTTGTGTACCGTGACTGAGACTGTTACCATTACGGTGTATTCCGGTTTCAACCAATGAAACATTGTATACTATCCCCGGTGTGTGGGTTGGATCCGTGTATCCGTCCAGGTCCGAGTCATGTTAATAGGGGTAATTAAAAGTATTAAAGGTTGATTGCTACGGAATAATTGACTGTTATTGAATAAATGACTATTACTGCATAACTGACTATTGTAGAGTGCTGGAATGTTACTTTATGAAACCGATAAATTGATTGATACTATAAATTTTTATTGATACTGAATTGGGAACCGAAGTGTAGTAAAACATACGAATGGAAAGTATTAATGTTTAGATGATTTATAAATTCATTTGAAAAGCTAATCGAGGTAATAAATGATAAAGATTAAGTGAATTATGAATAGTTTATTTATGAAGTGAATGATTAAATAATTATGATCATTATTTGAGTTTATGTGTATGTTATATTTTAAGTATTGGTTTATAGAAATACCACTGAGTTCGTACTCAGCATACGGTTTGTTTCCGTGTGCAGGTTAAGTTAAAGCTAAATTGTTGAATCAGCATCACAGGCCGATCTCGAACCCAATAAGCTAAAGCTTGTTAATTGTTGATAATGGCATGTACCTAGGATGTCTTAAGTATGTTATATTGGATTGAGATTGTAATAGTGAAATAAGTACATTGACAATTGATAATGATATATGTTCAGTGTTTAAAGTTAAGTATTGGATAGTATATAAAATGCGTTTGGAATGGTTTAGTATTGGTATTTGTATTGGTTGTAGATTGATATTTGCAGGGTTGGATAGTAACGTGTAAAAGGCTCATTATTGAGTCCACATGGCCTGGTACACAGGCGTGTGCCCTCGTTGTCGTGGCCATGTCTTAAAGTCAGTTTAGTAAACGGCCAGGCTACACGGACGTGTGTATTGGCCGTGTTTAAAAGTCAGTGTTGCACACGGGTTTAGGACACGGGCGTGTCCTAAGCCGCACGAGCATGTTAAACTAGCCACACGGGCATGTGGTACTATTGAAAAGAAGAAATTTTAAAATTTCAAGAAAAATTTCCTAAGCTTCCGATCGAGTCCCATTTTATTTTAATTACACTTGTAAAGTACTGTGGACCGATTAAAGTTATATTTAGATGGATAATATTGTATTTATACTTGTTTATTTGCAAATGTACTGTAATGACTGGTAATACTCTGTAATCCTGTTCCGGTAACAGGACGGGGTTAAGGGTGTTATAGAAGCAACCTTTACTGCATGTTTTTTGATCAACCTATCTCTACCCATTGCCGTTGAGAAAAAGACTCCACAAGAGGTATGGTCTAGTAGTCTTGTTGATTATTCTGATTTAAAGATCTTTGGGTGTCCTGCGGATGCTTATGTTGATAATGGAAAATTGGAGTCAAGATCCATTAAATGTGTTTTTCTTGTTTATAAAATTGGTGTAAAAAGGTATAAGTTATGGAGTCCTGAAAATAGAAAAGTTGTGATTAGCAGAGATGTTGTTTTTGATGAAACTGCTATTCTACCTAACTTATGTCTTAAAGACTCTTCTAATAAATAACATCAAAAGCAAGTGGAGCATCAAATTAATCTAGAATCTACAAGCCAACTCCTCAATCCAGTACAGAAATTCAGAATAGAGTTACTTATTCACCACAATACTCTATCACCAAAAACAAAACTAGAAGAGAGATTAAACCTCCAAAGAAGTATGTCGAGGCTGATCTAGTTGCTTATGCTTTAAATGTGGTTGAAGATATAGATGCAAACCAAGAGCCATCTAATTATTATGAGGCAATTAGCTGTGAAGGCTCAAAAAAATGGATGTTCGTTATGCAAGAGGAGATGGAATCACTCCACAAAAATAGAACTTGGGATCTTGTGAAACTTTCTAAAGGCAAAAAGGTTGTTCGTTGTAAATGGGGTTTTAAAAAGAAAGAAAGGACTCCAGGAGTTGAATATAAAGCAAGACTTTTAGTAAACGGTTACAGTCAAATTCCAAGAGTGGACTTCACAGATGTGTTCTCCCCAGTTGTGAAGCATAGTTCGGTTCGGGCTTTGCTTGGTATTGTGGCCATGCATGATTTGGTGCTTGAGCAGTTAGATGTAAAAATTGCATGTTTACATAAAGAACTTGAGAAGGATATTTACAGGAAACAACCAGAGGGTTTTATAGTCTCAGAAAAAGAGGACTATGTTTGCTTGCTGAAAAAGTCCCTTTACAGTTTGAAACAGTCACCAAGACAATGGTATAAGAGGTTTGGTTCCTTTATGACTTCTCATGATTTCAAAAGAAGTAGCTTTGACAGTTGTGTTTACTTTAAGAAAAACAGTGATGGTTCTTTTATGTATCTACTCCTTAATGGTGGTGACGTGTTAATAGCAACGAAAGATAAAGCAAAGATAAGAAAGGTTAAAGCCCAACTAAGTGAAGAATTTGAGATGAAAGATTTGGTACCAACAAAGAAGATACTTGGTATGGAGATTCTTAGAGATAGAAAAGTAAGTAAATTGTAGCTAAGTCAGAAGGGGTACATTGAGAAAGTTCTTTGCAGGTTTAATATGCAGAGTGCTAAACCTGTTAGTACTCCTTTAGTAGCATATTTCAGGCTTTCATCGGCTTTATCTCTACAATCAGATGATGAGATTGAGTACATGTCACATGTTCCATATTTTAGTGCAATGGGATCTCTCATGTATGCTATGGTTTGCTCACGTCTAGATTTATCATATGCAGTTAGGGCAGTTAGCATATACATGGTGAATCCCGGTAAAGAACACTCGAAAATAGTTTAGTGGATTTTAAGATACTTATAAAGTACTACTGATGTTTGCTTACAGTTTGGAAGAACTAGAGATTGAGTCATTAGGTATGTTGATGCGGATTTTGCTGGAGACATTGATAGAAAAAGATTTCCTCACAGGTTATGTCTTTATAATCGGAGGTTATGCAATCAGTTGGAAAGCTACTTTGCAAACTACAGTCACTTTGTCTACTACTGAAGCTGAATACATTGTGATTATTGAGGTTTGTAAAGAAGCCATTTGGTTGAAGGGACTCTTTAGTGAACTCAATGAAGACCTTCAAATCAGTATAGTATTTAGAATAGTCAAACTGCCATCTTTCTTACAAGAGATTAAATGTTTCATAAGAGAACAGAGCACATTGATGTTCGGTATCATTTTGTTTGTGATATTATTGCTCATGGTGATATTGGTGTGAGCAAAATTAGTACTCATGAAAATCCTACAGATATGATGACTAAGTCACTTCCGATAACCAAGATTGAGCATTGCTTAGACTTGGTTGGTGTTCATTGTTGAAGTTAAACCCTTAGGGGTTTTATAGAAGAGGTGGAGAACTTGTTTGTTAAGAATTCACAATGAAGAACTTGTTCATTGAGAATTCGTGTCAATGTGGAGATTAGTTAGAATTGAGTGACCCGAATCCTTATTAAAATAAAATAAAAGGAAAATCCATATAGAACTACACTTCTTTCAATTTATTTTAGAATAAGGTTTTTAAACCTTATTAAACCTCATCTATTTGATATTAATTAGAATAAGGTGTTTCAATATTACTACATTCCTATTAGAATATGGTTTTACAAGTCTATAAATAGACATAGTCTACTCCTCTTGTAATTATTCGAATTCGACATAGTGAGTTATCTTCTCCTCTGCCTGTGGTTTTTTCCTGAAAGGGTTTTCACGTAAAAATTTGTCTGTTCTTTATTTTTCTCTCTTTTCTTTGAGATACATTGTTATTATCGACATTCTATTTTTTCATAGGAAAAATTTAAAACATTTAACAGTTTTACGAATTAGTCCCCGGATTAGCTAGATTAAGCTATAACGATTTCAAAAACATAAAAATCATGAAAAATGGATGAAAATTACACTTACATGCATATACAAAAACAAGGTCGAAACTTCAAGCATGATGTACATGAAAGTTCGGTGGAAGAAATGCCAAATGATGAAGATGATAAATGTTTCCTTTTTAAATTATTTAATCTTTTGTTTAATTTAATAATATTATTATAAATCATAAAATTTTAATTGAATTCTTCCACTAACCGTACATACTTAATCATTATGGTTTAATTACCATATAAGTCCTCTCCCATTAACTAAATAAGCCATTTAATTAATAAAAATCAATAGTGAGTGAATTTTGCGAATTTTACAATTTAGTCTTTTTTCTTTAATTAACTAGCTAAACATCAAAAATTTCTAACTGAATTTCAATACACCTATATAGTACCTCCTTAAATATTTAACAAAATTGTGCTCGATTTACATGAATGAGGTCCCAATACCTCATTTTTCAAAAACACTTGACTTTAGGGACAACCTACTTAAACATAACTATTTGTCCAATAAACAAAATTTATCAAATCAAAATTCAATATAATAATATATTTGATTCATAAATTAAATAATAATATTTACAAACTCGAAACCACTATTTCTGACACCATTGAGAACAGGTTTAGGGTCTCAAAACCACTATTTTTGACACCATTGAAAACGGGTTGTTACACCCTTTGTCTTAATGAAAAATTTTTTGATGTAAAATTGGATGATAAGATTCTTCATTCTTTACGAGAAAGGTTCCTATAAAATTCAAGACAACTGAAGATGCTAAAAAAGTTTCCACTCTTTATCTTAATGAGTTCATAGGTTCGCTCGAAACCTTTGAAAGAATCTACCAAAAAAAAGGGTGAAAACTAAAAAGAGTTTTGCCTTCAATGTTCAAACAACTATTACAACACTAGATTCAAAAACTGCCTCAATTGGTTTACTCACTAAGAACTTTAACAGGGTATGCAAAAGATTTTCAAATAAGGAAGATTGAAAAAAAAAATATCAAATGAAATAAAGGGAAAGTCTTATTGAAAAGAGAGGCACCTTCTCCAAAGAATGGGGGAATCAAATGACTTGAATGTAGAGGTTTTGGACATATCAAAGCTGAGTGTGCCAATATAACATCCTATACCCAACCGATTAGAGTATTTGAATGCAAGATGCCACATTTATTGTGAGAACAACTCAAAAAAACACATCAAATAACAATTGAAGCTAAAATATAGTAAACGTGGCAATTAAAACATGTTACACACGCAAAATAAACTTAAATAAGCCATTATGCAAAAAATCAGGATCAAAGACAATAAAAAATGAGGCCAAGTTATGAATCTTGAGTTAAAATGGAAAAATTTAAGACATTGTCTTAAGAAAGTGAAGCCATGTCTTAAGAGATGCCTCCCCTGAATCTATATTTTTGCTTTGAAGTTTGAAGTATTGAGTTTATAGGACCATGTCTCGAGACTTAACCTCCTATGTCTCAAGACTTAACCTCAAGCCTTAAGACTTAAGCCTAAATTTCTAACAATTTAGCTTCAATAATTTATGTCTCGAAATAATGGAACCATGTCTCGAGACATGAGAATTAATGTCTTGAGACTTGCCTGGTATGTCTCAAGACTTACGCCCAAAATTGCATGAAATGAAAGAAAGTGTTCTTATGGTCTCGAGACATGCTCTTGGTGTCTATAGAGATAAGTGCAAAAACATAAATAATAATAATAATAATAAAACATTTTAAGTCATGAAATTGGTATTCTATATGCACCTAAACATGCCTAACATAGTATAAAAAAAGTCCCCCACACATTTGACATGTGAAAACACGTCTGAAACACAAGAATTCATAACGTATAACTCTTTGCATAAAAATATCACTAAATAAGTATTTGAAGATTGTAAAACATACTTGAAACATATCAAATCTTTCACCAAATTTCTTCATAAATGTGTGCAAGAGACCAATAAGATAACCAAACATATGCCAAGTAACGAAGACCTCCAAAACTTCAACTTCAATAATAAAATCTTTGGAATCACTATTTGGTAATTTAATGTGGTCAAAAGAATAAAAATTATTACAAACGACAATAAAATTGATAGGAACATTCATTTATGGTAAAAATTATAAATCGAATATTTATATGATTTATATTAGGTAATGCTTGCACAATATGTATATATTGCTTCAATTAGTTGCTTGATTATTACATATATGTCATTCACAAATAAACAATATATATAAAAACTAGAAGTATTGAAGGGTTTACCAATGGTAGAGTTGAAGGTATGTAATATAATTTGTTTTTACTTTTTTTATTTTTTCTTCAAATGTTATTTCTTCCATTTATAAATTACCCATTGTTCTTAAAGTAGTGTCATTTCTTCTATTAACAACTCAAATTGATCTTAAATATTATTATTTTATTTGAAAAATAATTAATTATATGTTTAAATCATTGAGGGTTTTACTTCTAATGGATTGTGAATATCATTGAACAACTTTCGGGATCACATATACATGTAATGAGATTGTATTTTTATTGTTATAATAAATTCATAAAAATAATTTTCTCTATCGTTAACACATACTCAAATATGGTTTAAATCATGTTTACCTTCTTCCTTTTTATAAAAAGAGAGAAAGTAGTGCTATACCAAATTCCATTTAAAAGAATAGTAGAATAAAGTAGTAACACAATAATATTTTTAAAAATAATAAAATAGAGTTGTACCATATTCGTCTATGGTTAAAATATTCTCTCACTAAAATACTTATTAGTTTAATACGTCAATCGCTTATACAATATCATTATTAGATGAATGAAAATTTTACATTCAAATATTAAAATTTTAGTAAATTCATTTACAACATTAATTTAGACTTCAATGTCTAATTATTAAAAATAAATTCTAACTCGATAATACAAATTATGTTTTCAATAATAATTTTTTCAAAACTCTTTTAAATAAAAAAGTCTATATAAAAAGTATTTAAAATATTATAAAAATAATTATACTTTAATTAATAAAACTAATTAATGGCCCAAGCTAAACAATCCTATTAAGTCCCTTGCATTTTATACACCTTATTTCCAGATCAATTAAAAATCTCTTTAAATTTTCATATTCTTTTTGTTGATAGTGTGTAACAAAAAAGAGTTATCCATAGTTTTCTTGCCAATTTTGTGAAGACGTCGTTGATCAGGTTAGGCCTTATTCCTCTTCTTTTATTGAAAACTATTGATTGTTTAACATGAAGTGGAAATCATACTTGTGTGCAATGTTATTGATTTAGAACGCCAAATTTCCTTTGTCTGTCTTTGAAATCTGAGACATTGGTTTGTTTGTTTGATTGTGAAATTGTACATCATATTACATTGCTAGCATAAACCAGAAAGTGAGATATTGCATGTTGCTAAAATAGGCTAGATAGAGAGATGGCTTATAAATATAAAGTATTAATGTCTAGCTATGAATATTATATGGGAACTCATTGTTGGGGTTCAATTTATTATTATCTTACTAATGTTGGGGTTCAATTTATTATTATATTAGAAAATGAAAGAAAGAAAGAAATAATATTAGAATTTGTTAGTGTGATTTCCAAATGAAATCTCATTCCTATTTATAAGATTTTTCATGTCTCTTCATAGAGACACCTTTCAATAGATGTCTTTTGAATAATAATGTCTTTAAAATAAATACATAATTATTCATTTAATATTGTAACTATTCAAAATATTATTTAAATAGTTATAATTTTTTTCAAAAAATCAAATAATATAACTTTTGATTAATTACACCCATTCATTTATAGTTATTGGAATACTATAAATATTTGAAAATGTTCCAACAATCTCCCCCCATTTTCAAAATATTTTAGATTTTGATATTCTTGGAAATCAATTTGCATAAATGAACGTATCTTACGATTGAACTTTCACTTAGTGAAAACATGTTAAAGTTAATCGAAATTCCATGGTAGACTAAGCTTTGAACCAACTATTCCATTTGATTAACCTAACACATCTCACACAATGATTTCAACATCAGTCAGTGCATAGTATAGGGACACTATTATGGTCATGTGTCTGTGTCCTCTTTTTATGAGTGTTGTCAGAGACAAGCCCTTGAGCTCCTAGAAGCGGCCACACTTCCATTCATATAGGTAGATCCCATCAAGAGTGTTCCTGTAATTATAACACTCTAACATATTTATGTTATGGGTCCATTAAGAGTACATTACTCATCCTTCCGTTATCATTACGTGTACATCTTAGGATGGATTTATTTCTAGTGCTAATAGTCACATACTAATGATGTACTTTGTCTCATTGAACTCAAGACTTGATGTTACACCAAGTGTTGATTCGAGTTTCCATCATGGGTAACTCTAATTAATGGGCTTGAGTTCCATCCCTTTTGAGGTCTTTTTTACTGCATCTCTAGAAACACTTTTTGTTAAAGGATTTGCCAAATTTTCAATTGACCTTACATAATTAATAGTGATCACTCCATCAAAGATTAATTGTTGGACATAACTATGTCTTAATCCAATGTGTCTAGACTTTCCATTATATACTTGGCTATATACGTTTGCTAGAGTAGCCTCACTATTACAATGGATAGAAATAGGTGAAATTGGCTTAGGCTATAAAGGTACATCATAAAGTAAAATTCTTAACTATTCTGCTTCTTTAGATATAGCGACTAATGCAATAAATTCTGTTGCCATGGTGGAATCAGTAATACATGTTTGTTTCTTGGAACCCCAAGAAATGACTCCTCCACCAAGAATGAAGATCCATCCACTAGTAGATGCATGGTCTTCCAAACTTGTAATCCAAATAACATCCGAATACCCTTCAAAAATTGGAGGATATCCATTATAACATAATCCATAGTTAATAGTTTTCTTCAAGTACCTAAGTACTCTATTCAAAGCTTGCCAATGCAAACTACTGGGATTACTTATGTACCTACTCCATTTCCCAATAGCATATGCAATATCTGGTCTTGTACAAGTCATTATGTACATAAGACAACCAATTAGACTTGCATATTTCAATTGATCAATTTTCCTACCAGCATTATATACTAATTTTATTTGAGGATACATGGGTGTAGATGCTGGTATACAGTTGAAAAGATCAAACTTTTTAAGCACATTTTCAATGTAATGTGATTGTGATAAAGCTATAGTGCTTTCATCTCAGGTTATCTTAATCCTAAAAATAACATCAGCTACACCCATATCCTTCATAGCAAAGTTTTTTGACAAGAATTTCTATGTGTTTCCTATTTGTTTAAATCCGTGCCAAAAATGAGCATGTCATCTACATATAAGCAAATTATGACACCTTTTCCATTTTCAAATTTTCTATATTTGCACTTATCAGATTCATTTATTTTATAGCCATTAGCTAAAACAACCTTGTCAAACTTTTGGTGCCTTTGTTTTGGAGCTTGTTTAAGTCCATATAAAGATTTAACAAGCTTACATACCTTATGCTCCTGTCCTAGAACAACAAATCCTTTCGGTTGTTCCATGTACACTTCCTCTTTATTGCCTCTTCAAATGTAATAGGATCAGATTTCGTATTATAACAATAAGGTATCTTATTGCATATACTTTCACCTTTTCCTTCTACAAGAAACATAATGAAATTTGGTCCAAAATCTTTGACCTTTTTAATCCTCTTACTTCTTCTTAATTCTTGACAAAATTCATCATCATTATCATTTTTTTCCAACAGAATCTCATACCCATTTGAAGAATGAATCAATTGTTGTGGCCGTAATTATCTTAAAATAGAATTAAATCTATTTTCATAAAAAATAACATCTCTTGATTCAATAACAGTATTAATTGAAATTGAATTATTTGGTTCAATTACTATGAACCTATATGCCTTGCTATTTTATGCATATCCTTTAAATATGCATCACCCAACTTTTTAAGTTTAGATGTTGGAACTTTGACAATAACTCTACAACCTCAAACTTTAAATAATTAAGGTTTGGTTTCCTTTTCTGTAACGCCTCAATTTTCGGGAATTCTGTGAATGATTGGCAAAATTTCATGCTTTAATTTTGTCATTTGTGAGTGAAATTATGAAATAGGACCTATGTGAAAATGTTTGAAAATGCTATAGGCTAAATTGAAGTGACCAAATAAATAGGAGTGCAAAATAGGAGGATTTGCATGACAAGCCTCCCATTTTACATGAAGTGGCCAGCCATCATGTTGAATGTAGACAAAATGTACACTTGATATCCATAATTTATGGTACAAATTGATACAAATTGATAATAGGTTAGGTAAATGTTTCATGATAATGTGTTAGGTAAATGTTTCATGATAATGGGTTAGGTAAATGTTTTATGATAATGTATTAGGTAAATGTTTCATGATAATGGGTTAGGTAAATGTTTCATGATAAGAATTTCATGTCTTTTGTATTAAAGAATTAAATGGATGAAATATGAAGTTTTATTAAAGAAAAAGGGGTGAAAAGAACAAAGTTTTGTCCATCTTTGTTCATCATAGCTGAAAGTTAGAGAAGAGAAAGGAGAGGAGAAAGCTCTTGAGTATTTGGTCATTAGGAGGAGGAAAATTGAAGGTAAGTTCTTGATACCTTGCTTCTATTTTGAAGTTCATGAGTTCTTCTTGATTCTACCTTAACTCTTGAAGTATATTTTGATTTTTAGTTGTGTTGTGAGTATTTAGTCATGAATTAAAATGAAGGAAATGGTTGTTGTTTCATGTTTTTTGATGAAAAATGGAAGATAGGTGAAGTTGAGCCAAACAAATGAGCATGCATGTGCCTTAGATGTTAAAGGAAAAATCAGCTAACATGTTGTGCTTTAAAATGATGAAATGGAGATTATGCTTAAGTAAAAATCATAGATATGTGATGATTGATTGGTGATATACATGTTTAAATAACATGCATGCAAGATAGGTGTATGAAAGAGTGATTTGGTAATAAATCTGCTTGGGACAGCAGCAGTAACATGACTTTGGAAAATTACCATAAATTGTGGGAGAAGAATTAGAAGCTGAATAAATTATGTAATTAAAGCTTATTGAGTCTAGTTTCTAATGAAATAAACAAGAACATATTTTGAATTCTGTACAATGAGAAATTTGATTCGTAATGAAGGGTGGTCAGATTAGTCAAACAGTGAAACATGGGAAACTTTGAGAAAAATCTGGTATTGATTGGCTAAACCAAAAATTCTGAAAATTTTATGGATAGAATATATATGAGTCTATTTTCAGGGAAAATTAACGGCACTTGATTTGGAGTTTCGTAGCTCCAGTTATAAATAATTTAGTGACTGTTGCTCAGGAAGACAGCTTGCAGTGAAATTATGATTATGTGGTAAACATTGACAAAAATTTGTTAATGAGTTGCCTATTGTTTTCTTATAAGCTTACTATAATCTGTAGGTGTGGTTGGCCGAATATCGTAAGGGGTTAATACGTAGTTTGTATTTGAATAGTTAGATTAACGTGTTAGTAATCCAATTGTAGGCGGTTCGTGTGTGGATCTCGTCAACATATCGTCGCAAACAGGTGTGTAACTAACACCCTCTTTCTTAGTCTGGATCGGCAAAAGTCGAAAAGTCGAAATGCCGAAAACCGGTATTTTGTAGATTTGCGAGTGTGCGAATGTTCGTGAGGTAAATCGATTAATGTTTTTGGTAAGCGGCAAAATTTAGACTGTAAAGTGCATGATTTCTGTGCCCTCGATATTTTTGGGCTTAATGGGCCAAAATTGGAATGATGGGCCAACGGGCCTAATTCGGTAAGAACCCTCGGTACGTGATTCTATTAGTACGTGAAAGGTAGGAATATGCATGAAAAACCCTAAAATAGATAAATTATTGAAATACCTTTAAAAGTGGAAAATTTACGCTTTTACCCTAGTAGATAAATTACCAAATACCCCTAGGTTAAATTGACCTAAATGCATGTTTGATGTTGTTATTTATGCATGCCATGTTATTATCGATGCATGGGATTTGGGATATTGACGGAGGAAGTCTGAAAGTGGCTTGTCCACGTCTTGGAGGCTTTGCCTCAATTTATCGTTAATCGAGCAAAGAAGGCGCAATGTGGAGTGTTAAATTTGGGTGGGTTGAGCTATTCCCACATGGAGTGTATGGCTGGTACGGTGGAGTGTAGTGGTTGGTGGGTTGAGTAGTCTCCCAAATGGGCTTGCATATGTTTCTTGATGTTGCATGTATTTTGAAATGGGCCTATGGGCCATATCATTATCTGAATAAGGGCTAAGGCCCGTTTATTGTAATCTGAAAAGGGCTCGCCCAAGACCATCATACTGAATGGGCTTAGGCCCAATGGGCTTGAGTGACTTGGACTTTGAATGGGTTTTCCTTACACACCGAGTTTCCCCAAACTCATCCCTTTTATTTTCATCCACGCAGAAATCCCCAACCATAGTGGGCTTGGAGTCGTGAGGGAATTCAGAGTGGCCACCGCTCGAAAGTTTGATTTTCTTCTGGTGAACTGGACATCCTTTTAATTACGTTTGTGGTTTTGGGCTTTTAAATGTAATAAGGCCGCTTATTTATTTTTGGTGGTTTTTAATATGTATTAGTAAGATAGGTAATACTTATTTTAACTGTTGAAATTGGATAGCTTTAGGGCGCGTTTTCAAAAACAACAGTTGATTTCAAAATAACACGACAACAAGCAAAGCTTCCGCAATGAAAGTATTTTCCAAAATTAATCACTTTTCCTAAAAATGACTTAATCAAATCGGTTTTCTAGAAATATCCATGACGTTAAGGTGTGGCAATGGCGGTATGCATGTCTAGGATTAGATCCGAAGGGAGCTTGGTACTTAGCAAATCGATGGACTCACCACCTCTTTTAGGTTTCCTACGGTGCATGCTTCCATTCACTTTAACCCTTAATGAATTAATCTTTTGAACATCAAGTACGATTTTTCGGATTTAGAATGGAAATTTTTTTAACGTTTTTGGTGTGGCATGCCGGATCCGGCCATAACTTCTGGGCCGGGTTTGGGGTGCTACATTTAGTGGTATCGAGCAGGTTACAACAACTCTACTGTGAATCGGGTCCAAAAGGGTTTTCAAAACTTTATACAAAAAAAAAAGAGAGGGTATTTTGGAAAAAAAATCGATTTTGTAATTTCTGTTTAAAGGAGATAATCTCGAACTTGTTTTTTTTTTTACACAAATGTTTGGAAAATAGATTTCAAAAGTCTAAATCTTTTGAGTTTATCTGAAAACCGATGAGGTGGCACTTGAATCCCCGCACCAAGGTCGTAAGTACTATTGCATTTTATATAATAAATCGCATCTTGTAGTTAGTACTAAACCTTAGAGATAGTACTATAGATAATATAGCGTAAAGGCTACAAAACTGAGACTGTAGGGTAAACTAAACCCTAGAAAACTAAGACATTAGCTAAACTGTGGTTATGCGAGAACAACTCTGAAACCTTATCTGTTCATAAGATATTCTGTAATAAACAGTGGAAACAGTAAACTAACTACATAAAATTCGTAATCAGATAAATCGATATGAGTACGAGAGCTACTCGGGGAAGAGGCCGTGGTCGAGGCCGTGGTCGAGGCCGAGGTAGTACTCAAGCTGGATCTTCGTCTTCTGAACACATACCCGCTGGAGTAGCACGACCACCACCGGTGGATGAGAATGGGCCGTATGATCGGGCCGCGGGGATAACGCCTCGCCCCGTGCCATGTTAAGAGTTTTGGAAAGGATGGTGGAGCTAATATCGCCCATGAATAGGGGTCCATTTCGAGCGACTCCGCCAACGGAGCGGAAGTTTTAGGGGTGTATCCGAGTAGCCCCAAATGTGGTAATCATTGGCCGAAGCCACGGAGCGATTATGGATGACTTGACCGCTTCAAGAGAGCAAAAGTTAAAAGGAGCAAGATATCCTTACTACGGATGAGGCGATCGCTGGTGGATCATCGTGAGAGAGGGTACCCAGTGAGAGGGTAACACAGGAGTTGTTTAAGCGATCCTTCAAGGCGAAGTATATCGGAGCTAGCTATGTGGATGCGTGAAGGAAGGAATTCTGAACGACCTGTGGTGGTAAGACCGTTCTTGAATATGAGGCGAGTTTCGCGATTGAACCGTATGCTAATGGTATTGTCTCTACCGAATACGAAGCGCAGTGTTCGCTTTGAGGATGGCCTCGGGGATGAGCTAAGGGTGCTCATAGCTCCAAAGAGAGCGCGATTTTCTTTGCATTGATAGAAAAGGCTAAGATAGTCAAGAGGTGAAGCAAGTGAACGAGGAACCGTGTGAGGATCGAAATCGATTCAGGAGAGATGTTGGACCAACTGGTGCTGCAAACCGGAATGTTAAGAGAGCTAGGATGGAAGAACCAGTTCGAGCGGTTCCGGTGAATACTGTTAGACCACAAGCTTGTGGAGATTGTGGTAGAATGCATCTGGGGGAATGTTGGAAACGTTCTGGGGCTTGTCTTCGTTGTGGATCAAAGGAACATAAGATCAAGGATTGTCCTAAGAGGCCAGCTCAAGCTCAAGTGGTTGAACAAAGGACTGTACAACCCGTGTAAACAGCGCGAGGTGGACTATCGCCGTCGAGAGGTCATGGCCGAGGTCGTGGTGGCAATAACCATGGACGTGGGGCACCTGGCAAGGGTACTATTAACACTGAAGCTTGTCAGCCAGCTTTAGTATATGCCGCTTCGTCGCCATGAAGAGGGTGATGCACCGACGTCATAATCGGTACGCGTTTTTTATTTCTAGCATGTCATATAACGCCTTGGTGGATGTTGGATCTACTCATTCCTATGTTGCATGTGTCATATCCGGTCGTTGGGTGTGCACTCGAGGAGATTGTGAGTGGGGTATCTGTACTAAGTCCTTTGGGTCACTCGGTTAGGGTAGACAAAGCGTATAGGGATGTACCCTTAGAAACTCAAGGTAGGATTTTCCCGGAGATTTGATGGAGTTACCATTCGAGAGTTTGATCTCATTTTGGGAATGGGTGGCTTGTTAAGCATAAAGCGACCTGGATTGTGCCGCTAAACGAATGGTGTTAAGGACCACAAAGGATGAGGAGGTTATGGTGATAGGTGAGCGAAGGATTATTTGTCCAATGTGGTGTCGACATTAAGAGCGAGAAGTGGATTCGGAAGGTTGTGAGGCTTATTTGGCATTTGTAAGTCGGTTGGAAGAGGAGGGACCGACAGATGGATAAGGTTAGGACCGTAAAAGAGTTCCAAGATGTTTTTCCGAGGAGCTTCAGATTGCCTCCGAACCGAGAAGTGGAATTTGGAATCGACTTATTGCCTCGAACAAGACTCGTGTCTATCGCACCGTATAGAATGGCACCGAAGGAGTTGGTGGAGCTAAAGGCACAAATTCAAGAGTTGTTAGATAGGGGCTTCATTAGGCCAAGCGTGTCTCCATGGGGAGCACCAGTGCTATTCGTGAAAAAGAAGGATGGTACGATGCGGATGTGCATTGATTATCGCCAGTTGAACAAATTGACGATTAAGAATAAGTATCCACTGCCAAGGATTGATGATCTGTTCGACCAGCTTAGAGGAGCTTCGGTATTTTCTAAGATTGACCTTCGATCTGGATACCATCAGTTAAGGGTAAAGGAAGTGGATATTCATAAGAAAGATTCGTGACTCGATATGGTCATTACGAGTTCCTGGTTATGCCGTTTGGGTTGACGAACGCACCTGCTGCTTTCATGGATCTAATGAATCGAGTGTTCCAACCTTACTTGGACCGATTTGTGGTAGTTTTCATCGATGATATTCTAGTATACTCGAAAACTGAGGAGAAACATGAGGAGCATCTACGTATTGTGCTGCAAGTGCTGAGAGAGAAGGAATTGTATGCAAAGTTTAGTAAGTGTGAATTTTGGTTACGAGAAGTGGCCTTTCTAGGTCATGGTTTCTCATGAAGGAATTAGAGTGGATCCTCGAAAAGTTGAGGCAGTTTTGGGATGGAAGCCACCAAAATCAGTATCGGAAATTCGGAGTTTTCTGGGTTTGGCAGGCTATTACCGAAGGTTCGTAGAAGGATTTTCTCTGATTGCTGCACCATTGACGAAACTGTTAAGGAAAGGGGTAGCATTTGTCTGGACTGAGAATCAGCAAAAAGCTTTTGACCATTTGAAAAAGGTATTGACTGAAGCACCAGTGTTGATTCAACCGGAGTCTGGGAAGGGCTTCACTGTGTACAGCGATGCGTCACATGTGGGGTTAGGATGTGTACTGATGCAAGAGGGTAAGGTGGTCGCTTATGCTTCGCGGCAACTTAAGTTTCATGAAGCGAACTACCCTACGCATGACTTAGAGCTAGCAGCAGTGATCTTTGCGTTGAAAATCTGGAGACATTACTTATATGGAGAAAAGTGTATCATATACACGGACCATAAGAGCCTAAAGTATCTGTTAACTCAGAAGGAGTTAAACTTTAGGCAACGAAGATGGGTAGAGTTGCTTAAGGATTACGACTGTTCGATTGAGTACCACCCAGGTAAGGCTAACGTGGTGGCTGATGCGTTGAGTCGAAGGGTTGTTTCTGATTTAAGAGCCTTGTTTGCACGTTTGAGTCTGTTTGATGATGGAAGTCTGTTAGCAGAATTGTAAGTGAGGCTTATTTGGACTGAACAGATTAAAGAAAAACAGTTGAAAGATAACTCGTTGGTTCTTCGATTTGACAAGTTGAGAAGGGTGAGAATGAGGATTTTGACCTGAATATCAAGGAGTTTTATGCTTCCGAGAAAGAATTTGTGTTCAAGGACTCTAACTTGAGACGATCAATATTGAAGGAAGCTCATGGGGACTTTGTGCCATGCATCCGGAGGGAATAAGTTGTATCACGACTTTGAGAACTGTCTTGGTGGCACGGGCTTAAACGAGAAGTAACGGAGTTCGGGGAAATGTCTAACATGCCGACAAGTGAAAGTGAACATCAATTTCATACGGATTATCGCAACGGTGAAAATTCCTTTGTGGAAGTGGGAGAGAGTCACTATGGACTTTGTGAGTGGGCTACCTTTGACACCCACCAAGAAAGATTCTGTGGGTAGTGGTGGATAGGTTAACAAAATCGCCCATTTCATACCGGTTCGTCTTGATTACTCCCCGCAAAAGTTGGCTAGGTTGTATGTGGCGAGATAGTGCGACTACATAGAGTGCCGTTGTCGATTATTTTCGACCGAGACCCTAGGTTTACATCTCGGTTCGGAAGAAGTTGCAGGAGGCATTGGGTACACGTTTGATTTCAAGATCGCCTTTCATCCACGCATGATGGACAATGGGAGGGTTATTCAAATTTTGGAGGATATGTTAAGGGGTTGTATCATCGATTTTCGTGGGAGTTGGGAGGACTACTTGCCATTGGCGGAGTTTGCATACAATATGACTACCAAGCAAGTATTCAGATGGCTCCATATGAGGCACTTTATGGGCGGAGATGTCGACGCCCACGTGTTGGACGAGTTGGGTGAACGACAAGTGCTTGGATCGGAGTTGGTGGCGATCATGAAAGTAAGGTTAAGTTGATAAGAGATCGATTAAAGGAGGCATCGACAGATGTAAGTCGTATGCGGATCTAAAGCGCAAAGAGATAGAGTTCGCAGATTGGGGATATGGTTTTCTTAAAGGTTTCACCTTGGAAGAAGATCTTGAGATTCTGCAAGAAAGGTAAATTGAGTCCGCGGTTTATAGGGCCTTATCGGGTTCTTAGGCGGGTAGGGCGATGGCGTGTCGATTAGAGTTACCACCGAGTTAGATGTAATCCATGACGTCTTTCATGTGTCTATGTTAAGAAGATATCGATCGGATCCTCACATGTTGTGCCGTGGAGGAGATTGAAGTAAGGACCGATTTGACCTTTGAGGAAGAACCCATACAAATTTTAGATCGAGAGGTTAAAGTTCTAAGAAGGAAGTCGGTTCCGTTGGTAAAAGTACTGTGGCGTAATCATGGAAGGGAAGAAGCTACTTGGGAATCAGAAGAGACTATGCGTCAACAATACCCTCAACTATTTGGATCAGGTAAATTTCGAGGCCGAAATTTCTTTAAGGGGGGTAGAGTTGTAACGCCTCAATTTTCGGGAATTCTGTGAATGATTGGCAAAATTTCATGCTTTAATTTTGTCATTTTTGAGTGAAATTATGAAATAGGACCTATGTGAAAATGTTTGAAAATGCTATAGGCTAAATTGAAGTGACCAAATAAATAGGAGTGCAAAATAGGAGGATTTGCATGACAAGCCTCCCATTTTACATGAAGTGGCCAGCCATCATGTTGAATGTAGACAAAATGTACACTTGATATCCATAATTTATGGTACAAATTGATACAAATTGATAATAGGTTAGATAAATGTTTCATGATAATGTGTTAGGTAAATGTTTCATGATAATGGGTTAGGTAAATGTTTTATGATAATGTATTAGGTAAATGTTTCATGATAATGGGTTAGGTAAATGTTTCATGATAAGAATTTCATGTCTTTTGTATTAAAGAATTAAATGGATGAAATATGAAGTTTTATTAAAGAAAAAGGGGTGAAAAGAACAAAGTTTTGTCCATCTTTGTTCATCATAGCTGAAAGTTAGAGAAGAGAAAGGAGAGGAGAAAGCTCTTGAGTATTTGGTCATTAGGAGGAGGAAAATTGAAGGTAAGTTCTTGATACCTTGCTTCTATTTTGAAGTTCATGAGTTCTTCTTGATTCTACCTTAACTCTTGAAGTATATTTTGATTTTTAGTTGTGTTGTGAGCATTTAGTCATGAATTAAAATGAAGGAAATGGTTGTTGTTTCATGTTTTTTGATGAAAAATGGAAGATAGGTGAAGTTGAGCCAAACAAATGAGCATGCATGTGCCTTAGATGTTAAAGGAAAAATCAGCTAACATGTTGTGCTTTAAAATGATGAAATGGAGATTATGCTTAAGTAAAAATCATAGATATGTGATGATTGATTGGTGATATACATGTTTAAATAACATGCATGCAAGATAGGTGTATGAAAGAGTGATTTGGTAATAAATCTGCTTGGGACAGCAGCAGTAACATGACTTTGGAAAATTACCATAAATTGTGGGAGAAGAATTAGAAGCTGAATAAATTATGTAATTAAAGCTTATTGAGTCTAGTTTCTAATGAAATAAACAAGAACATATTTTGAATTCTGTACAATGAGAAATTTGATTCGTAATGAAGGGTGGTCAGATTAGTCAAACAGTGAAACATGGGAAACTTTGAGAAAAATCTGGTATTGATTGGCTAAACCAAAAATTCTGAAAATTTTATGGATAGAATATATATGAGTCTATTTTCAGGAAAATTAACGGCACTTGATTTGGAGTTTCGTAGCTCCAGTTATAAATAATTTAGTGACTGTTGCTCAGGAAGACAGCTTGCAGTGAAATTATGATTATGTGGTAAACATTGACAAAAATTTGTTAATGAGTTGCCTATTGTTTTCTTATAAGCTTACTATAATCTGTAGGTGTGGTTGGCCGAATATCGTAAGGGGTTAATACGTAGTTTGTATTTGAATAGTTAGATTAACGTGTTAGTAATCCAATTGTAGGCGGTTCGTGTGTGGATCTCGTCAACATATCGTCGCAAGCAGTGTGTAACTAACACCCTCTTTCTTAGTCGGATCGGCAAAAGTCGAAAAGTCGAAATGCCGAAAACCGTATTTTGTAGATTTGCGAGAAAAGCGAATGTTCGTGAGGTAAATCGATTAATGTTTTTGGTAAGCGGCAAAATTTAGACCGTAAAGTGCATGATTTACGTGTTCTCGATATTTTTGGGCTTAATGGGCCAAAATTGGAATGATGGGCCAACTGCCTAATTCGGTAAGAACCCTCGATGCGTGATTCTATTAGTACGTGAAAGGTAGGAATATGCATGAAAAACCCTAAAATAGATAAATTATTGAAATACCTTTAAAAGTGGAAAATTTACGGTTTACCCCTAGTAGATAAATTACCAAATACCCCTAGGGTTAAATTGACCTAAATGCATGTTTGATTGTTGTTATTTATTGCATGCCATGTTATTATCGATGCATGGACCTGGGATATTGACGGAGGAAGTACTGAAAGTGGCTTGTCCACGTCTTGGAGGCTTTGCCTCAATTTATTGATAATCGAGCAAAAGCAAGCTGTGGAATGTGGAGTGTTGGGTGGGTTGAGCTATTCCCCACATGGAGTGTATGGCTGGTACGGGTGGAGTGTAGTGGTTGGTGGGTTGAGTAGTCTCCCAAATGGGCTTGCATATGTTTACTTGATGTTGCATGTATTTTGAAATGGGCCTATGGGCCATCATCATTATCTGAATAAGGGCTAAGGCCCGGTTTATTGTAATGAAAAGGGCTCGCCCAATACCACTATTACTTGAATGGGCTTAGGCCCAATGGGCTTGAGTGACTTGGACTTTGAATGGGTTTTCCTTACACATCGAGTTTCCCCAAACTCATCCCTTTTATTTTCATCCACGCAGAAATCCCCAACCATAGTGGGCTTGAGTCGTGAGGGAATTCAGAGTGGCCACCCGCTCGAAAGTTTGATTTTCTTCCGTGAACTGGACATCCTTTTAATTACGTTTGTGGTTTTGGGCTTTTAAATGTAATAAGGCCGCTTATTTATTTTGGTGGTTTTAATATGTATTAGTAAGATAGGTAATACTTATTTTAACTGTTGAAATTGGATAGCTTTAGGGCGTTTTCAAAAACAACAGTTGATTTCAAAATAACACGACAACAAGCAAAGCTTCCATAATGAAAGTATTTTCCAAAATTAATCACTTTTCCTAAAATGACTTAATCAAATCGGTTTTCTAGAAATATCCATGACGTTAAGGTGTGGCAATGGCGGTATGCATGTCTAGGATTGGATCCGAAGGAAGCTTGGTACTTAGCAAATCCGATGGACTCACCACCTCTTTTCCGGTTTCCTACGGTGCATGACTTCCATTCACTTTAACCCTTAATGAATTAATCTTTTGAACATCAAGTACGATTTTCTGGACTTAGAATGGAAAATTTTTTTTTAACGTTTTTGGTGTGGCATGCCGGATCCGGCCATAACTTCTGGGCCGGGTTTGGGGTGCTACATTTTCTTCCATTGTTCATAGGGGGTTATTTTAGTTTCCTTATTAGGAACTCTATTTAATATAAGACAAGCTGTTAGAACAGCTTCTTCCCAAAAACCTTGTCCAAGACCTGAATATGTTAACATTGTATTTACCATTTCAGTCAAGACTCTATTTTTCCTTTCAACTATGCCATTTTGTTGTGGTGTGTAAAGGATTGACACTTGATGGACAATTCTAATGGATTCAAAATAACTTGGATTATAGTATTCTCTACCTCTATCCGATTTTAAGTACTTGATAAATGATTCACAATGAAGTTCAACTTCAGATTTATAAACTTTAAATTTATCAAGCACTTCATCTTTTGAATGCAATGAATATACATAACAATATCTAGAACAATCACCAATAAAAGTAACAAAATATTTCTTTCCACCTAATGTAAGAGTATTATGCATGTCACATAAATCACTATGTATCAAATCAAGCAATTTTTTCCCCTTTTAACCTTAGGGAAAGAGTTTCTTGTAATTTTAGTTAAGATTCATGTATTGCATTTTCAATATTATTATTAAAACAAGAATTAAATCTAACTTATACATGTCATTCAATTTTCTATAATTCAAATGACCTAATCTATAATGCTATAAATAAAAAGATTCAACCATATAAGCAGAAATAGTATTTTTATTCTTATTAATAATATTGAGTTTGAACATAATCTCATACATATACCCTTTCCCTATAAAAATTCCTCCCTTAGACAAAATAAACTTATCTGCCTCAAAAATAAGTTTGAAATCACACTTATTCAACATACTTCCAGACACTAAATTTTTCTTAACTTCTGGTACATAATTTACATCATTTAAGGTTAAAACCTTTCCAGAAGTGAATTGTAGTTCAACAGACCCTTTGCCTTTGATTGCTGTGGTGGAAGAATTTCTCATTTACAAGACATTGTCATTTTCACATTGTGTGAACTTTGTGAACATGCTTTTGTAGGCACACATGTTTGGTTGCTCTGGTATCAATCCACCATGTATTATCATCTTGTGTCATATTAATTTTAGATATCATTGCAACGAACTTTTCATTATTATCAGTCTTAGGAGATGATTTTTTCTTTAAAAATCGTCATTCATTCTTGAAATGTCCCGACTTACCACAATGATAGCATAAGCCCTTTTGTTTCTTTTTGAACTTAGGTGCTCTATCAGTCTATTTGAATTTTATCATTAATGGTTTAGTAGTCTGTACTTCCTCCGTAACATGCACTTTGGTATTTTCATAATTTAGGTTCTGATCTTGCTTTCAATATTTTTCTTCAATATGAAGATAATTTGCTAAAGACTCAAGAGATATTTCCTCTTTCTTATGTTTTAGACTTCTTTTAAAGTCTTTCCAAGATGGAGGAAGTTTGTCTATTATGGAGGATACAACAATCATTTCATCTATTTTCTTATCATATTGCTTGAATTGATTGAGCATCTTTTTAATATCACGAAATTGTTCTATAACATAACGACCATTAACTATTTGATAATTATTGAAATGACTAACAAGAAATTTCTTACTTGTAACATCTTCGGTCATGTATCTTATCTCCAATTTGTCCCATAATTCTTTAAAGGTGACTTCATTTTGGTAGGTGTCGAAGAAACCATCAGATAAACCATTCAATATGTGGCCCATGCATATGTAATCAGCGTTATCCCATTTTTGCCTTTCTGGTTGCAGCAACAGATTCGTTTTCATTCTCTTTAGGTCTTGGAGTATTCAAAACATAAGCAATCTTCAAAGTTGATAATAAGAAGTGCATCTTCTTCTGCTATCGTCAAAAATTTCCACACTCAAACCGATCAAATTTGACAAAGTTGGAAGCCAACTCCCTTAGTGTTCTGCTTTTATGTGTTGTGGTATTCATCATGAAATATAACCTTAAAATTGTTAGTACAAATCTCCAATGAGGAAAATCTCGAACACACGAACGAAACTCGAACAGGAAAATAAGAAATAGGACAAGGCTCCAAGGTGCCTATCAAGCCACAATCTTTAAGGTTATATTTGGCCCCACCTATTTTCGGTGTGCAAATGAGTTAATAGCAAATTAACCTCGAGGATACAATGAAGCTAATGACTATTTGCGTTTTACACTGACAAGAATAGTCCACGTCGCACTAAGCAATGTATAACAAGAAACTCAATTTTTACGAAGGATTTCTACAGTAATACTTTATAGAATAATCTAATAATATTAGAAAATAGAGGATGGAAAGAAAGAATATTAGAATTTGCTGGTGTGATTTCCAAATGAAATCTCATTCCTATTTATAGAAATTTTCATGTCTCTTCATAGAAACATCTTTTAATTGGTGTCTTTCTAAATAATAATATCTTTAAAATAAACACATAATTATTCATTTAATATTACAACTATTCAAATAATATTATTTAAATAGTTATAATTATTTTCAAAATATCAAATAATATAAATTTTGGTTAATTACACCCATTCATTTATAATTATTGGAATACTATAAATATTTGAAAATGTTCCAAGATCTTTATAATGGTACAAATTAATGAAAAAATCCAAGCTGTTATTGAAGCTGGTGTGTGTGGGCATTTGGTAGAACTTTTGGTATGAGTTAAGAATATTTGCTTTTCATTTAATCTGTGGTTTTTTCAGGCACCCATCTCTTTCATTGCTAATTCCTGCTCTTCGCACGGTTAGAAATATTGTCACTGAAGATGATACGTAAACACAAGTATTACCCACTTTTTTATTTTTATTTTAATGATTTCATTTATCTTCTTTGATTGTGTGAATAGCTAGTTTCCTCACTCAAACCACACGAATGGGCTCCCTCACAAATTTTAATATAAATGCAAGATTTGCAGGTTTAGGTATTAAAATTATATTTTTTCTTATATATGATATGTACCAATTTGTCTTTTGTCATTATGCACAAGTCTTGTTGAAATGCAGTGTATTATCGAGCATCAAGCATTCCCATGCCTTTTGAACCTCTTGGCAAATAATTTTAAAAAGAGCATCAACAAGGAAGCTTGTTAGGCAGTCTCCAGTATCACAGCTAGAAACAAGGAACAACTACAGGTAAGAATTGGAACTGCGTCACCCTTTTTTTCTTGCATTAATATTCTTTTGGTCTAAAATGTTGTCTGCTCGTACTTTTTTCCTTCTTGCATTTATATCCCCTGGTTAATCAATGTTGGGTTGAAGGTGTTGTTAGCTTTCATTTATACCATCAAACGATGTTCAATGGTATGGATTTTACAGGCTGTGATTGAAGCGAATATATTGCTCCTCTAGTTCACTTGCTTCAAAATGTTGAATGTTAGAATTAAGTGACTCGAATCGTTATTTAAGTAAAATACAATGGTAAAATAAAATAAAAGAAGAATCCATATAGAATTACACTTCTTTTATTTTATTTTAGAATATGGCTTTACAAGCCTATAAATAGACATAGTCTATTCCTCTTGTATAGAATTCGAATTCGACATAGTGAATTTTCTTCTCCTCTGCCCGTGGTTTTTTCCCGAAAGGGTTTCTACGTAAAATTTGTGTGTTCTTTATTTTATTTTATTTTTATTTTTTTCACAAATTGGTATCAGAGTTTTCGGGTTGTTCATCTTGATCACGGTAATGGCGTCTTTGAAGTATAAAATTCTGTTGTTGGATCGCAACACCAGATTTGCGTTGTGGCAAATTAAGATGCAAGCAGTTCTTGCACTGATGGATTTGGAGGATGCCCTGCTAGGGATAGATAAAATGCCTTTGACATTAACAGATGAAGAGAAGAAGCGAAAGGATCGAAAGACGTTAACACAATTACATCTGCATTTGTCCAACGAGATTTTACAGGACGTGATGAAAGAGAAGACCGCCGCTGCATTATGGAAGAGGCTAGAACAATTATGTATGTCAAAAACTCTAACAAGGAAGTTGCATATGAAGCAACGTCTTTATGCTCATTGTTTGGAGGAATGTGCTTCTGTACACGAACACTTAACAGTGTTTAAAGAAATTCTCTCAAACTTGGAGGCTAGGAGGTTCAGTATGATAAGGAAGATCTAGGGTTGATTCTACTTTGTTTGTTGCCCCCGTCTTATTCAACCTTTAGAGACACGATTTTACATAGCCGCGAGTCTCTCATAGTTGATGAGGTTTATGATTCTTTAACCTCGTATGATAAGATGAAGCATCTTGTGGTTAAACCCGACTCTCAGGGAGAGGGTCTCATTGTTCGTAGGAGATAAGATTGAAATACTGATGATGATCGTGGAAGGACACAGGAACGGAATCCTCACTGTAAATCTAAGGGTAGATCAAAGTCTTCAAACAAAGGTAAAACTTGTAACTTTTGCAAGAAGAAAGGGCACATTAAATCTGAGTGCTATAAACTACAAAATAAGATTAAAAGGGAGGCTGCGAATCAAAAGGGAAAACAACTAGAAAATTCTGGTGAAGCTAATGTTGTAGAAGACTACAGAGATGGTGAACTTCTAGTCGCTTTTGTCAATGATTCTAAAGTAAGCGATGAGTGGATACTTGATTCAGGCTGCACCTTCCACATGAGTCCCAATCGGGATTGGTTTACAACTTATGAAATAGTGTCTGAAGGTGTTGTTTTGATGGGAAATAATACTTCGTGTAAAATCGCAGGTGTTGGAACAATTAAAGTTAAGATGTTTGATGGAGTTGTCAGAACACTTAGTGACGTACGACATGTTCCAGAATTGAAAAGAAATTTAATTTCGTTGAGTACTCTTAATTTAAAAGGGTACAGATACACAGCTGAAAGTGGGGTTTTAAAGATTTCCAAAGGGTCCCTTGTTGTGATGAAAGGGCAAAGAAAGATTGCCAAGTTATATGTTTTACAGGGTTCTACTATTACTGATGATGCAGTTGTCGCTTCCTCTTCCTTGTCAGATGATGATATTACTAAACTTTGACATATGCGCCTAGGGCATATGAGTAAGAATGACATGGCAGAATTGAGCAAAAGAGGACTTCTTGATAGGCAAGGAATTTGCAAACTGAATTTCTGTGAGCACTGTGTTTTGGGGAAGAAAAAGAGAGTTTGATTCACTAGAGGAATCCATAACACGAAGGGAAATTTGGAGTATATTCATTTTGATCTGTGAGGGTCATCTAGAGTGCCTTCGAGAAGTGGAGCTAATTATATGCTAACCTTTATTGATGGTTTTTCCAGAAAAGTTTGGGCGTTTTTCCTGAAGCAAAAAAGCGATGTGTTTTCCACATTTAAGTCTTAGAAAATTATGATTGAAAAACAGACGGGAAAACAAATAAAATACCTCCGCACAGACAATGGCTTAGAGTTCTGTTCTGATGAGTTTAATAGATTGTGCAAGTCAGAAGAGATCGTAAGACACTTGACAGTTCGTCATACTCTACAGCAAAACGATGTTGCAGAACGAATGAACAGAACGATCATGGAGAAGGTTCGATGTATGTTGTCAAATGTCAACTTACCAAAATCGTTTTGGGCAAAAGCAGCCTCTACTGTATGTTTTTTGATCAACCGATCTCCATCCGTTGCCATTGAGAAAAAGACTCCACAAGAGGTATGGTTTAGTAATCCTGCTAATTATTTTGATTTAAAGATCTTTGGGTGTCCTGCGTATGCTCATGTTGATAATGGAAAATTGGAACCGAGATCCATTAAATGTGTTTTTCTTGGTTATAAAGCTAGTGTAAAAGGGTATAAGTTATGGTGTCCTGAAAATAGAAAAGTCGTGATTAGCAAAGATGTTATTTTTGATGAAACTGCTATGTTACCTAACTTATCTCTTAAAGACTCTTCCAATAAAGAAAATCAAAAGCAGGTGGAGCATCAGATTAATACAGAGTCGACTATTCAAGCTAGTACAAAAATTGAGAATAGAGTGCTTCTTCACCGCAATACTCTATCCCCAAAAATAGAACTAGAAGAGAAATTAAACCTCCAAAGAAGTATGTCGAGGCTGATCTAGTTGCTTATGCTTTAAATGTGGCTGAAGATATAGATGCGAATCAAGAACCATCTAATTATTCTGAGGCGATTAGTTGTGAAGACTTAGAAAAGTGGATGTTTGCTATGCAAGAGGAGATGGAATCACTCCACAAAAACAGAACATGAGATCTTGTAAAACTTCCTAAAGGTAAAAAGGTTGTTCATTGTAAATGGGTGTTTAAAAAGAAAGAAGGGACTCTAGGAGTTGAAGAACCCAGATATAAAGCAAGGCTTGTTGCAAAAGGTTACAGTCAAATTCCAGGAGTGGACTTCACAGATGTGTTCTCCCCAGTTGTTAAGCATAGTTTGATTCGAGCTTTGCTTGGTATTGTGGCCATGCATGACTTGGAGCTTGAGCAGTTAAATGTAAAAACTGCATTTTTGCATGGAAAACTTGAGGAGGATATTTACATGCAACAACCAGAGGGTTTTACAATCTCAGAAAAAGAGGACTATGTTTGCTTGCTGAAAAAGTCACCAAGACAGTGGTACAAGAGGTTTGATTCCTTTATGACTTCTCATAATTTCAAAAGAAGTAGTTTTGACAGTTGTGTTTACTTTAAGAAAAACATTAATGGTTCTTTTGTGTATCTACTCCTTTATGTTGATGACATGTTGATAACAGCAAAAGATAAAAGAGAGATAAGAAAGGTTAAAACCCAACTAAGTGAAGATTTTGAGATGAAAGATTTAGGACCAGCAAAAAAGATACTTGGTATGGAGATTCTCAGAGATAGAAAAGCAAGTAAATTGTACCTAAGTCAGAAGGGGTACATTGAGAAAGTTCTTTGCAGGTTCAATATGCAGAATGCTAAGCCTGTTAGTACTCCTTTAGTAGCCCATTTCAGACTTTTATCGGCTTTGTCTCCACAATCAAATGATGAGATTGAGTACATGTCACATGTTCCATACTCTAGTGAAGTGGGATCTCTCATGTATGCTATGGTTTGTTCACGTCCAGATTTATCATATGCAGTTAGTGCAGTTAGCAGATATATGGCGAATCTCGATAATGAACATTGGAAAGCAGTTCAGTGGATTTTAATATACTTACGGGGTACTACTAATGTTTGCTTACAGTTTGGAAGAACTAGAGATGGAGTCATTGGGTATGTTAATGCTGATTTTACTGGAGACATTGATAGAAGAAGATCTCTCACAGGTTATGTCTTTACAATCGGAGGTTGTGCAATCAGTTGGAAAGCCACTTTGCAATCTATAGTCGCTTTGTCTACCACTGAAGTTGAGTACATGGCGATTACTGAGGCTTGTAAAGAAGCTATTTGGTTGAAGGGACTCTTTAGTAAACTCAATGAAGACCTTCAAATCAGCACAGTATTTTGTGACAGTCAGAGTGCCATCTTTCTTACAAAAGATCAAATGTTTCATGAGAGAACAAAATACATTGATGTTCGGTATCATTTTGTTTGTGATATTATTGCTCATGGTGATATTGTTGAGAGCAAAATTAGTACTCATAAAAATCCTGCAAATATGATGACTAAGTCACTTCCTATAACGAAGTTTGAGCATTGCTTAGACTTGGTTGGTGTTCATTGTTGAAGTTAAACCCTTAAGGGGTTTTGTGGAAGAAGTGGAGAACTTGTTCATTGAGAGTTCGCAATGAAGAACTTGCTCATTGAGAATTCATGTCAATGTGGAGATTGTTAGAATTAAGTGACTCAAATCCTTATTTAAGTAAAATACAGTGGTAAAATAAAATAAAAGAAGAATCCATATAAAATTACACTTCTTTTATTTTATTTTAGAATAAGGTTTTTTAAACCTTATTAAATTCTATCTATTTGATATTGATTAGAATAAGGTGTTTCAGTCTTACTAGAATATGGCTTTACAAGCCTATAAATAGACATAGTCTATTCCTCTTGTATAGAATTCGAATTCGAGATAGTGAATTTTCTTCTCCTCTGCCTGTGGTTTTTTCCCGAAAGGGTTTCCACATAAAATTTGTGTGTTCATTATTTTATTTTATTTTTATTTTTTTCACACTGAATTTGATATTAAGAAAGATGCCATTTGGGCTATTTCAAATGCTACATCCGGTGGGACTCCTGATCAGATCAAGTATGAAATTGTTTCTTATCTTAGTTGCTTGGAATCATATCTTGCTAGGTTAGTAAGGATAAATTGGTTCTCAACTGGGCATGTTCACATATTCGAAGTTCCTTGTAAGTCAAGGTTGTATCAAGCCATTGTTCGATCTTCTTAACTGCCCTGATCCAAGGATAGTTACAGTTTATTTAGAAGGGCTTGAAAACATTTTAGAGCTAGGAAAAGCTGATAAGAACCTGGACAATACTAGAGGTGTGAATCTCTATGCACAAATGATTGATGATACAGGGGGCCTATAGAAGATTGAGATTTTACAGTCTCATGATAACACAAAGATTTATGAAAAGGCTGTGAAGATTCTTGAGACATATTGGTTGGTAGAGGAGGATGAGACAATGCCACCGGGTGATGCCTCTCAAATAGGGTTTCAGTTTGGTGGGGGTGAACTTCCTGTTCCTTCAGGAGGATTCAATTTCAACTAGAGGTATGTGGTGTTGCTTGTTTGCATGCAATTATGTCCCCTGGTGGAAGCATTTCATTTATTTTTCAATAAGCATATTTGATAATTGCTGGAATGTACCTTCTTACCTTTTAAAAGTTGTCTGCAATTAATAATACTTCAGGCGGTTTATGGGGTCTTGAGTTGGAAGTCCTTATGGAGATGATGGAATCAACAACAGTTGAGTTCCAGGTTGGCGTGTTGTTGTTATGTTAGGATCAGGTGTGGGCTGGCTTGGGTTAGGAACACATGTAAGTTCTGAACTGGCGAAATATTATTAGCTGGGTGATCTACTACACTAAATTGAGGAAGCAGAGTGTTTATTCTGGGCGCTCGTAGGTTGTCTCAATTTGTAGTTATGATAGTGATGAAGAGTGGGTGTGTAACTTTCATGCATTTGTTGTTACGAGTAAACATGGGAATATTCTTTGGGTTCCATGAAATGGGAGTGTTATGTCATGCATCAAAATTTGTCCATTTAGGTAGTCAGTCTTGTATTTGTTGGGTAGTGTATACCATTCCTCAATGGAAGCTATCAAACAAACTACATTTAAGGGCCCTATTTAACCTTTGACCATTACGTTACAACTTCCAATCCGCATGAGTCTTAGGTCGTATTATTTCTTCAATTATATCTTTCTAACAAAGACGATTGTTAGAATTTAGTATAACAAATATAAAAAAATTTATTTAAGAGCAATTTTAAAGTTAAATTTGAAATATAATAATAAAAATAAAAATAAAATATGGTTTAATAATAAACAACAAAATATTAAGGCATAATGACGGTAAAATTTTATTGTAAACTAAGCTTGAAATGTTTGTTTCCTCTTAATTTCATTATCTTAAACTAAACTTAAGACTTTTTGATAGTGGAGACAAAATATAGTTAAATTCAATAATTTAAGAGTGCAACTTATTGAAGTCTCAGGGCAATTGTATTAAGATCATATTCACAAAGTCACCAACAATTTCGCCTTAATAAAAAGGTTTTAATTATCGGTAAAATTTATAATTCTTCAAATTAATTTTCAAAAATAAATTTAATTTAAAGGTTAATAGGCAGTTTAGTACTTGAATTATACTTCATTTATCAATGTGTTATTAAATGATTTTTTTTGAAAAATCACGTCGTTAATTAGTTTACCCCAAACCGTCGCGAAAATCTGACATGACAATATTAGACCAATCCATGGCATTATATTTTTAAAAGAAATTTCAATTTTTTTTTTATTCTTAATAAAACTTTAAAAAAAAGTAGATTTTTTTTTTTTTGTTCTTTCAAAATCACAAAGTTCTTTTTTCAAAAACACAAATTTTTTATTTTCTAGACTTCTTATAAGAAATTGCAAAAAGGTTAAACTTTTAAAAATAAAAAATTTGTGTGCCATATGTCAATGATGAATTGATCTATTATTGCCGTATCAATATTCCATAACGAAGCGAGGTAAATCATTGAAAACAAAAACCATATATACTACACTGAAGAATAAAGTATAATTCAGATACCAAATTGCATATTAATCTTTAATATATATAATTTCCTAACAATCTATTTGGTTAATGTTTTAATGATTTCTAGCTCGTCTTAGTGTGTGTTGCTTTCGAAATTATGAGATCTATTTGAGCATTGAACCTGCTCTGCCTGGTCGGTCCCTTGGGCATTTTTGCCCTCTTATAATCTTTCATGTTGTTTCCAAGTTTAGTTTCAAGTTGGGCGTGGAAAAATAGAGGTAGGCTTGGTTTGCCTAGTACAAAAATAATATCATTTGCTTTGGGCTTTGCCATTTGCCATGAGAAGGCAAAATACCAGCAGTTCTGAAATCCAGAGATGGTGAAAGTGCTTTATGTCACTTTTAAGGTATAGTAGGTTTTGATTTGATTGATCTTTGACGATTTTATCTCCTAAACCGAAGATTGTGTGAAAATTTATACATACTAGATTGAATTCTTTTGTGCAGTACGAATGGTGGAATTCAATCTATCATGGCTCTTGCTTTGGGTTAAAATTGGATTGAGATATGTAAATTAAGTAGCTGTCTGGTTATTTTTCCAGGAGCCAAAGCGTTGATCTTTCCAAAGTTTTTTCTCTGTAATCGGTAAAAGTGTAGTAAAATTTAAAAACCATGAGTTTGGTTACTGGTCCAACGCTGAGAAGAACAGATGCTTATTTGAGATTGCTCCAGCCGGGAGAAACGGTTCATTAAAAAAAAAAAAACCTATCTATCATCGCTATGGGTATGGTACAAACAAACAAACAATCAATCTTGGTACATACGTCTTTTTCTCCAATAAGCCAAAAATAATATTTTCATTATTACTTTTATGTCTCCTAGAGAGAGAATTCAAAGCTCAGATTTTGATGTGTTGTTAAGCGTGCATGGGGAAGTTAAAAGGGAGCAATCACCCCCATACCATACTTACCCCCATTAACAAACTATGATTATTTCCCCATTGGAGACTCAACTTAGCATCCATTTCCATTCAATCCATGAAATAATAGGAAATGGGTTTTTAAGATATTTTGATTTCTTGTGTAGTGAGGTTACCCTTAGGTGCTTTTTTCAATTGACGTCCCCACATTTCGGTGTTCTTACTATGTTCCTAATCCCTGTTGGAACATTCATACCATAACCCAACGGATATAATACAATTGGATAAAAGGTTGTTTCCCTCTATAATACAAAAATTATAAACTGAAAATGTATGCAATGATTCGTTTTTGTACTCTTTTTGCATGACAAAAATGTACTAGCTTTAACCAAAAAGTGCAAAGATAAAATCGTGTGCGTCACTTTAGCCTGCCCGCCTGAGTCACAAATTTAGATATTTATATTTGGAATTTTACTTTAGGATATCATAACATCACAATTTTTATTTTTTACACCAGAATTTAGTTAAAGGAATAAATTTGTTAAGTTTGTGAACTCATAAAATTTTAATATGTTAATAATTATAAGTTTTATATTACATTCAAAATTTTCAAAATATAATTACCACTAAGAGATCTTTTCTCAAAAAATCAACATATTTCATCTGCTTTTTCACTTAAATATTATAGTTTTAATTTTATTTATTAAAATAAATTGTTGTCAAAATTATTTTTCAAAATACCTTTTTTTAGAGATACCTTAATAGCCACATGAGAATATTTACCTTAGCACGGAACTTTAATGAGGAAATTCTCAAACACACAAACAATAACTTGAATCAATAGGATAAGGCTCTAATGCGTGTATCAAGTCACAATCTTTAAGGTTATACTCAGTGCGAAAATGAGTTTCAAGCAAATGAACATTGAGGATACAATGAAGTTTGGTGACTATTTGCATTTTGCACTGGCAAAAATAGCCCATTAAGCACTGAGTAAAGTATAACAAGAAAATCAATTTTTATAAAGAATTTCTACAGTGATTCTTTATAGAACAATTTAAGAATAGTATAACATGGAGGAAGAATAAAAAGAACTTTTTTGAGAAGTTTTTTTTTTTTTTTTGTATATCATTCAAATGAAATCTCACTCCTATTTATAGGAATTCTCATTATTTATGAATTGTCATAACTCGTAATTAATAACCAAAAGTTATAACTTTTAATTACTTACACCATTTCATTTATAGTTATGAAATACTATAAATATTTGAAAATGTTCCAACAGTCTACACCGCCAAGTTTTCACACCTCGTTGAAATCAAGATAATTTTTTGACATGATTATAAAACCTTGACACATATAAATATCGAGCTCCTTAAGAAATACTTAAAATGTAAATAGTAATCAGGCATGTTAATATTTCACAAAAAACAAAAAAAAAACATTTGCTACATTCTATGTAGCCTTCATACCTAATTGTCTCAAAATTCTAATTTCCAAACATATTGTAATGATTGTATTGAGATCCATAAGGACATGTTACTAAGAATGCAACAATATTGGATTATTTTCTTGTGGCTCACTTTGCGTAGCTTCCCGACGACAGAATCATTTTAGTTAAAGGAAGTTAGTTTTTATCACTCTAGCTGAATTGAAAAAGTTACTTTTGTGTTGTCATTCATTCTACTCTGATTGAATGATAGAGTGTAACACCCCTTACCCGTATCCGAGGCCAGCTAAGGTACGAGGCGTTACCAGACAAACATACAAACATTAAACTAAAATACGAGCCATAAAATTTTATTCATATTTCAAAGCGTTCATTCTCTTTCACATAGTCCCTTATTTGAGTCTACGGAGCCCAAAACATACTTTAGAAAGGGTTTGGGACTAAACCGAGAACTTACGAAAATCTTGAAAATTTCATGCTTTAAGGCTCCACTGCGTGTCCCAAAGTTGTGTTCCATACACAGTGAGACACATGGTCTTGTCTCTCTGCACTGTGGAATATACCTAGGCTATTTTCCAAGCTTTGGTCAACCTTGATCTCTTACACACTTATACAAAATCAAAAGCATATAACATGGTATTCATTTAATGATTAAACATCCTCAATTAAACCACAAACATAGCATTTGTATGTCATCATACATGTGTTTCTCATACTTATTTTACCTTGTTTATTATAGTACCACTTATACATTTATACCAAGATTATCATCTTACCAAATATCTTCAGCTTAATCATCAAGCATTCATATTTAAAGCTAGATCATATCTTTATAAAATACCACGATTCAGATGCGCAGAATAATATGTTTGCCTGAAACATTTCAATTCAATTCCATACCCAGCAAGCATTACATTGAGACTAGTCACATATATATATATATGACTACATGTCATGATACATAACATTCTCTTTTTGTTTTCTTATAAACACATATCATTTATTTCATTATATCAATATTTCATATACCATAGTTTCCATGTATTCCACATATATTTATTTTCCTCCTCCTCTTCTCCATTCCACATCCTTAATGTATATAGCATTCTTGTAAGTACGATTTCACAATTTACTAATAAATGTTCACATCAAACTGTCCACACGAGTCATAGTCACTTAATTATTTATAATTCGAGCTACAGAGCTCCAAATTAAGATTCATAAATTTCCCTTGAAACTAGACTCACATATCGTTCCACCATAAAATTTTCATAATTTTTGGTTTAGCAAATTAGTACAGTTTATTCATTAAAATTTCCCCTGTTTCACTTTCTCGACATTCGACCTCTCTTCACTAAAAATAATTATCTCACAGATCAGAACTCGGATAATGTTCTTGTTGATTTATCTTGAAAATAGACTCATTATGAATTTTAAAAATATAATTTTGAGCCTCTAATTATTTTTCTCTAAATTTTGTGATTTTCCAAAGTCAGAATAGGTGTTCACGTAATCATTCTAAATCAGTATCACGAAAACATAAATATCTAAAAATATAGAACTCCTTTGCCTTCTATGTTTCTTTTATATGAAAATAGATTCATTAAGCTTTAATTTGATATCTCATTCAGTCTCTGATTCAATTTATACTATTTTTGGTGATTTTTCAAAATCACGTCACTGCTACTGTCCAAAACAGTTTTATTGCTAATTCACTCTTTCACACTTTCTTTGTATTAACCTCATTTTAACATACATATCACAAATCATTTTCACCACATTTCATACATCACAAGTATAGGCCCATGATCACAAGGTCACCATAAAATCATCCTCATGTATAACTTACTTGTTTATAACCTTACCACATCCTAGTCACTTAATGAACACATCATTCACATAACCAAGTTCCTGCACATATTCATCACAAAACTCATAAAGCAATACATAGAGAGTCTTCCGTTGAACACTTCGGATCAATCCTCGATACTTGGTGGTTTCAGAACATAGCTCCACCCATCATATAGTTCGGCTCTCTTGTACACATGGTGAACACTTAGTACCACCCATGTGACCTAGCCAGTTTATCTCGTAGCTCTCTTGTCTACATGGTGTGCTTCACTTGGAACCACGCATGCGACCTAGCTACATATATCGCGTAGCTCTCTTGTCTACATGGTGTACACATAGTATCACCCATGCGACCTAGCTACATCATAATGTCTTGTAGCTCTCTTATACACATGATGTGCACTCAGCACTATACATGTGACCTAGCTACATACCATCTGTATCATCCAATCTTTCCGAAAGTTCAACCAGGATTTCTCTCTCTTTTCCAACAATTTCACCAATCAAGTAATTATCCACAAACATATTTCCAATATTTTTATAAAATATCATAATACAAGTAATAGTGATGTATTACTTACATATAAACTTACATCTCATTTAATATCAACATAATAACATTAAATTACACATTGTCTTATTAAAAATCATATGAACTTATAATTTCCCATAATATCCATAATCATAGAAATCACATTTATGTATGATAATTCAATGCACTTCATGTACCATAGACATATTTTTAAATCAATTCATAAACTTGGCACCATAATCATTTAATTTAACATAATTCAATTAGTTCACTAAATTTAACTTTCAAATATAAATTACTGACATTATTGTTGTATTATTATCATACCAACTTACATACTTTCAACACCTCGGAGATCATAGTAAATATATCAATTTTACATTGAAACATGCATAAATTAATGCTTATTATATATATGAACTTACCTTGATATTAAAACGGCTATTTTACCAACTTTCCCAATTTTCGATTTTTCTCTCATTCTAGGTTCAAATCTCGTTTTCCAGGATCTAAAACATCATATTTTACTTATTTAATTAATGTACTATTAAAACAGTCCTTAACTCAAACTTTGGAAAAATTAAAATTTTGCCCTAAACTTTTGCATATTTACACTTTTTCCCTAGGCTCTGGAATTAAACTTCATCCCTTATTCTTATGTTTTATGACATGATGATCACTTTTCCCTTCTATGGCAACATCAAATTCTCACTCTAACATATACTTATGACTATTAGGTATTTTTACCGATTAAGCCCTTTTGCTCGTTTTCACTTAAAACTGAGTAGCACAAATTGTCTAACATAATTTAAAACCTCATATTGTATCATAAAACACCATAATACACAAATCTTACCTATGGGTATTTTTCCAAATATGAACCCTAGGTTGAATTATTGCTAGCATAAGCTAAATCAAGTTCTGGGACTCCAAAAACGTAAAGAACTTGAAAAACGGGGTTAGAACGGACTTACAATTGAGCTTGGGAAGCTTGAAAACCCTAGCCATGGAGTCTCCCTTGGTATACACGTCCATGGTGAAGAAGATGAACAAAATTGGTTTTAATTTTGTATTTTAATTCATTTACCCTAAATGACCAAAATACCCTTACTACTAAACTTTCCAAAAATTCCATCCATGTCCAATTTTTGTCCATAACTTAGAAATTGGTCAAATTCTATTTAAGACCTCCTAATTAATATTTCAAATCAATTTCATACTAGAAACTTCTAGAATGCAAGTTTTGCAACTTATTCAATTTAGTCCCTAACTTCAAATAAGCACTTTATGCATAGAATTTCTTTACCGAAATTTTCACACAATCATGCAATCATATCATAGACCTCAAAATAATCATAAAATAATTATTTATATCTCAGATTTTGTGGTCCCGAAACCTTTGCTCCAACTAGACCAAATTTTGGGCTATTACATAGAGACTCAAGACTTATACACTTCATCTCCCTTGTGGAAAAACAACAATAACATAGGAATATATGGCGTTGTCGATAAGGCTTTCAATGGACATGCATCCTATATCAGGAAGTTTTGAGCATAATTTAGGACAAGTTCTTTGTTAAGCTTTTTGAATAGGTATTAACGTTAAGTCTAATTTTCAAGAGCTTCAAATTAAGATGGCATGGTTGAAAACCCATTCCAAGCATCTCCTACAAAATCCAACACTCGATGATATTGATCATTAAGCTAAAGCTTACATTCTTTGCTTGATCGAAGGTGTGCTGATGCCAAAAAATGTTCAGTAACTTAGTTCATAGTATGTACCTTAAGTTGTTATCAAATTTCCAAATGGATGGTACATAAGTTAGGGTTTTTTGTTTTGACATGTCTATACATTGCGCTATGAAAGGTGTGAAGAATACGAAAAAATAAAGTAAATGGATGCCTTGTGGTTTTACAATCGTAGAGGTGGTATAGACATTCATAGATTGTGCATATACACTTTTGAACTCTCAATTTCCCTTTGGCTAGAAGGTAAGGGTAAAACCATAAAATCCATTACTTTTTAAATGTTTTATATGTTCAATCTGGTGCATTGAATGTAGTATATTCGTTTGTAAACTTGTAATTTTTTTGAACAAATTGGTTAATAAAATAAATTCATTGATTACATTAATATACTTTGTATGATTATCCTCATGTAATTTTTGCATGTAAAGCAAAATAGAAGCAAATGTTGCTAATTGATTGTCTAATGTTTAAACTAATACTAAATAGTATTACGTGGTCGGAACGTAATACGGAAAGACAATTTATATTAAATATGTCCTTAGTTTACTCGGAAATGAGCAAACTGATTGCAAAACTAAGATGTCATCTATCAAGTCCAATTAGGGAGATGCCTTGTCTTGGGCATCGAGGCAAATGACTCCCAAAAGATAGAGACATAGATGTGATTAGCTGGACTGATAGTTCATCGGGTTAGATCCAAGAAGAATAAATCATGAATTTGTTTATGGATTTATTCACTTGTGACATTCATATGTGGCATACCTTAATCCTGAGTGGATGACAAACTATGTATGCGTGACTCGTACACTTTGATGTAAGTAGAAACATGGGTTCAAATAGATAAGGAATTGAAAGCTGGTGTGTTGGGAGTACGACTTATATAGTATGTAGCGTTATTCACAACAATGGAATTCATAGATCGAGACATAGGTAAATTGTAACACCCTATACCCGACTTGGTCGTCGAGCTCGAATATAAAGGTGCCACACTACCATCTCACTACTTGTACGTTACGGTGTTCACTACTTTAAAGCCAGCACATGTCATTCATAACATTTGCACAGATTTTAAGACATACATGCATTAAACATCATTAAATCATGCTAGACATAAATCAAAAGGTCTTAAAATAATAATTAAACATGCATAGAGACCATTTAGCAAAATTTACAACATAAGTACGTAGGTTCCCATACTGACCCTAGGATATCGATATTTTCTTTAAGTGATATCAATACCACCTGGAAAATCGATACCAAACTTGCATTTTGTTTCTTGTCTAAAATCAAAACACAAGAAAATATCGATACAATTAAAAAAGTATTGATAAAATTACCCCGAGTATCGATACTCATGATAGGGTATCAATATCAATTTATGATTTTGACTTCCTGCACATTTCAAAATCATAGAGGTATCGTTTTTACGACACTAATATCGATTCCTCTTCTCCAGACCAGAAAAATAAAACATTTTAAAGCATATAAGCCATTCCAACTTGTATCAATTCATTATGCTATCATATCATCATCAAATAAACATCAAAACGGCCGTAATAGTAGTCTTAACATAAAAAATAAGTCCAAATAATAATCAACATAATACAATTCAATTTTCAAAATCCTAAGAGCAATTAAGCTATGAAACTTCCAAAACATCATAACAAATATCATTAAAAGTCTACTACATTGCCTTATTCCCAAAACGAAAACAAATAATAATAACACCTACGAAAACACAGAAATGGATTTGCTTGGATCACCCCTCAGAACTACACTGCTCACACCAGCACATAACTAGTTTGCGATAGTTTAAGAAGGGAGCGGGTGAGCTTAATAAGCTCAGTGAATGCTTAGAACAACTACCATGCAAATAATTCACCAAGCATCAACGAAACAACCATATAACACAACCTTAATAGTTCCAACACTAATGTCATGTTATCTTACTCATGCATTATTTACTAGTTCTTCTACATGGTAATCATATTCACTTTTAAGCATATATCACTTTACACATATAATCACATAACATTTAAGCATATATCACAATACTCATATAATCACATAACATTTAAGCATATATCACAATACTCATATATCACAATATTCGTATATATCACAACACTCAAAAACATGTTTATAGATAAATCGGCACTTGAGCTATGAAACATAAAAGTGAGCTCTATCATCACTCATCGGATACATGGATCTCCAACATACCACATAGACTCATAGAGTCAAACATGTCCCAAAAGTGAAGCATAAATCTAACACTCTCCTTATTTCCCCTTACATGTCCCGTTGAATAGAGCTTAGCTCATATTCCCTTATCTCTCCAACATCTCCCAGGGCCTTAACTCCTAAAATCATTGTACATATAGGTGAGTACTCAAAATCCTATGGCATGCCAACTATATCCAACAGTTTCAAGATCACAAGGACAAAATATCTTAAATCAAACACATATCACTTACCAATTATCCGTACACTATCAATGCATATTTGAATTTTTAACAAAACACTATCACTAACATTTAACATATACATAACATGTACATATTTGTACTTTTACAACAGTTATCATAACCACATATCACACGTTTTAGCATTTCATTTCAATTCACATATTCACAAACATATAAGCACATAGTTCACAAGATAACATAGGTATGAGAAAGCTTACACTCAGAATTTAGAGTAGGCATTTAGGTTACTATTAAATTCCCAAATAACACATTGAATCTATCTAAAAGTAATAATTCCAAATACTCACCAATTACTCTTTCGTCGAAGTGTCGAAAGCTCAAACTAGCTTTTCCTAACTCGTAGATGGTCCTAGCAAATCTGAAGCGTCAACACAAAAATATATTCAAAAATCAGCAAAGGACTAAGCACAAGCAATAAAAAACATAAGCCTAAACTAAGTTCTTCTGTAACCGAAGCCTTTAACATAGAAAACTTTAAATCTGAATATCTTGGTCTATACTCAATTTTTTTGCCTAAAACCAATTCCGTTCATCTTATAATTCACCTACGACTAATTCTCAATCTTTAAACTGCACAAAACTACTCAAGTCATGGTATCAACTTTTTCGACATTGTAACACCCTTAACCTGTATCCGTCGCCGGAACAGGGATACAGAGCATTACCGGACAAACGAAATAGTAAATCATTCAAATCATAAATTAATACAAACATAATTCAATTTCATTCAAACACATTCATAATGTCCCTTAATCAAGCCCTCGAGGCCCTAAAAATACTATAGAAATAGTTTGGGACTAAATTGAAAACATTAGGAAAGTTTAGAACAAGATGAAAATTTTGGGTTGCATGGGTCACATAACCGTATGCAGGCCATGTGAATCACACGGCTAAGACACACGCCTGTGTCTCAGGCCATGTGGATATTCAAAATAGGACATACGGCCGTGTCCTAGTCCGTGTAACTCACTGACTTGGGTCCACGGCTAAGCCACATGCCCGCGTGTCAAGCTGTGTACCTTACGAAATGATCTGTAACACCCTAAACCCGGCCTGGACGTTATGGCCGAATCTGGCTACATCAAAATAGAGTGGTCTTGTAAAACATAGTACTATTGAAAAGAACCATCTGTGTTAAGTCTCGTTGAGGTCTTTAAGAAAAACCAATTTATTTATTTACAGCCAAGTTGCCGGTTCGTTTAGCAAAACATGTTTCATACCAAATTGTTATTATATTTTTAAACATTGATCGTCGTGGAAGCTTTTAAAAACAAGTTACGTAAGATGGTAGTTGGAAAATCATTTTTATTTTGAAAACCCGACTACTACCGCTAACAGATATAAACCAATTTAAATAAGTCCTCAATTAAAGATAAAACTTAAAACATCCGAATTACATAAAATTTAACCCAAATAAAGATACCATTATTTAAAAATCTAGTACGTAATATAACAGTAGTGTGGCCTTTACCGAGTCCCTCGTAGCACCGACCCACCTAAGGATTACCTGCGCAGATAAATAGTAGAGTGAGTTTATGTAAACTCAGTATGTAATCCCTATTTATCGAAAAATAAGTCATGCAGTGAAAAGTAGTCTGGGCCTAAGCCCATATCAGTCGCAATATCAGTGTGGGCCTTAGCCAATACGGAAACAGTTTTAGTCATGCATTAATAGATCCTACCCAGCCATCCTCTACACTCTACTCCATCCAGCCCTACACTCTATGTAGGGATTAAATCGACCCACCCATCCTTACACTCCAGTATAACATACTGTTTTACGACACTATCAGTATTTGCAGCAGCATTGCCAATAATAAGCCTTATAACCTCTCAGTACACTTCCTCCAATATCATATATCCTATCCCATGCAATGCAACATAATATGGATATACATACAATAGTCATGGCATGCTCAAATAGTCATATATCATACAAGGGTATATCGGTTATTTACCTCATAAGGGTATAACAGTCTTTTAAACAGATTAGTTTCTAGGTATATTTACCAACCCTACAGTAGGTCTACAGTCGTCTCAAGCAACCCGTGTAACCCTAACAGTCAAACAATGACAAATGGGCCTCAACCCATACTACGACCCATGTGGGCCCACACTCTTGAGTGGCCCAATAAGCCCGAATAATGGCCTTGGCCGTGCATGCTACACAGCCAGCCCAACAATCTCCACACATTCGTGTGCTTCATATGTACGGGGCCCACACAGCCCATCTCGGCCCAAAGTGGCCTGAACCGACCTATGCCCACGAGATCGCTCGTGGTGGTCTCTACAGTCATATGCTCGCGTTTATGTGCTCAAACATCCACACGAACGTGTGTTATTCGCGTGAAAACAATGATTACAGTTTTTCAGCTTTTGCCGTGTAACGGTTGAGACAGTGTGATTATACACCTTTATAGAGTCGTAGCCGTACTGCCACCGAGATCGAAAACCTATGATCAACTATATCATTTCATTAGTCTAACACCCTCGTCAATCTATAACCATATTGTTATTTTTTACAAACACCTTAATCGAAACCCTACTTACCAACAATAATTGGCAAAATCGAATAGCACACACAAAACTCGAAAGAAAACCTTTAACACCAAATGACAAAGAGAGAAAAAGGAAAAAACAATGCCGATGGCTTGCAAAAACACTTTAGCAGAATTCCTCAACGCCACTAACCCTAAATTCGGCACACTATCATACTCTCCACACTTCACTCAACCTGATCACTATCCAAATTCCTCCATTATCTCCTAGATTCTCTCTCACAACCACCTATTCAAACTCATTCAAACACTCCAATTTCGGTCAACCTAGAACTCTCCCACGACACAGCAGCAAAAAGATTATCCTTGTGCGCAACATGGCTTGAACTCTAGACCTCCAAGATCACTCCACACGCTCCTTGCCACTAGACCACACGCTCTTCTTATGCCATACTTACCCAACTTAATTTAAAAGACCAACTAGCCAGAAACAGGTTTAACTCAAACAAAAAACCAAAATTCTGTACAAGCCAATACTTGAACCCAAGACCTCTCCAAGACCTCTCAGGACACCCAACCATTGGAACAGGCACACGCTTAAGTAACACAACATACAAAAATAAAGACCAAATATTTTTGGGGCGTTACATGATCCCACATGCTCGTGTGTGAGGCCGTGTGTTGGGCCGTCTAACAGCCTAACTTGCATGCTTTGAACTTTCAGGGGATACACAGCTATGTCGCACGGCCGTGTACTACACACTGCTAAGGCACACACCGGTGTCTCAGGCCGTGTGGCCTCAAAGTGAACCTTAAAACACAAGTGTACCATTTCAAATTGCTTGAACCTTAAGAAACTCAAATACTAACCAAAATACCAAATCAAAATGACATTGATAGGGTAAAAAACACATCAAAACCAACCTAATATGTGCCTAACCAATGTACCCTTATTGGTACCATAATTATATACAACTTTACCTCAAAATACACATTAATTCAATTCATCAACTCATTCAAGCAATACCAAAACAATATACTTAATAAAGTTACCACAATCACAACAATTCAAATATATGTAAGCCACACATACTAGCATAACAACTATACTTCATTCTCATACAATTTACAATTTGGTTATTTACACAAAATATCATTCATCACATTTACATAAGCCAAACATTAACCAAAATAGCAAAAGAGCCTATACCTGCCATATAATCTGAATTGAACCTTTTAAAAACTACAGAGATAAGTTGGATAGTGTGACTTGAGTACCGATCCAATCGTCCAACCTTCTGAAAATCTATAGTGACATTAAACATCACAAGTAAGCTTAATGAAGCTTAGTAAGTTCAACGAGTTAAACGAAAATCTTACCGAACTAACTAATCAAACAATAAAAAAAAATCATCCAAGTAAACTCACTGTCATTCACAACTTCAATCGATAAATACATCTGCATTCAGATCAATACAAAAATAAATAACATATCTTTCATTCATTAAATAAATCACCTTACTAAGATTTTTCCATTCGAAGAACGACTTACGGGTAAAAGTACATCGTCAACAGAAGCTCATAAGAGTTGGTCCTGCTGAATACACTAACAGAAGCTCGTAAGAGCTGATCCACCCAATCACGCCAATCAGAAAGTAAAACACGAGAGTTCGCAACAAATGCTGAACCCTAGTTTACTTGGGTAAAATGCCGATATCTCCCTCCAATACCATCTCCACTCCAAACCCCTGTCATACACCAAATCACGAATGTACTCAAATCCCATGCTCAATTCAATATTATAATTCAAACAATAATTCATTTCCAACAATAGAATATATCTATAATACCAATCATTAATTTATAAAAATGTTAAATTTTAACCGTACGAACTTACCTGGACCGAATTGTAGTAATTGCAGAAGTTTAGGGACTATTTCACTATTTTTTCTTTTCCACGAGTATCAAAGGGATCTTGATCTAAAATATAAAATTACTCAATTATTAGCATATATTTCATTTCCAATCCATTTTACAATTAATACCCTTTTATTTTTCAAATTTATGGAATTGCCTTACACTTTTACAATTTTTGCAATTTAATCCCTTAATTAGTTAATCTATCAAATTAACTAATTTTATCAAATCAATAATCTATTGAAATATTCTAGGCCCTCATACAGCCCCTAATAAACCTAAAATTCACTATCAAACCCTAATATTTTGACATTTTCACAATTTAATCCTAAAATCAATATTTAAAAAAATCAGTTTACAAAACCATCACACAACACAATCAAAGCTCCAAATCCATATTATTCATAAAAAAATAATATTTATCAATAGAAACTTCTAAAATTTTTAACCCAATCAAAAACGAAGGTACGGGCTAGCTAAACCTAGTTGCAACGATATCAAAAACATAAAAATTACAAGAAAAGGTAAGAATTGAAGTCACATGCATGCTCCTAGGCTCAACCGATTCTCCAAGCTATTTCTATGGTGTTTCGGCAATGACAAAAGAAGAAAATGTAGAATAAAACCTATTTCTTCTAATTTGTTTTATTTAATTTCCATTTATTTACAATTATGCCGTTGAAAATCTCATTAATCTATCCTTTTAATTTCTCTTGCCATCCAACACTATCTATTAGGGACTAATTATTATATTAGTGTCTCCTCTTGTAATCACTAAACTATTTAATCATTTAATTGTTCTAATTATTAAATTTTGCACCATTTTCAATTTAGTCCTTTTTCTTTGATTAACTACCTAAACGTTAATATTTCTAAGCCAAATTTTAACACAGATTTAATAGCTCTATAAATATTCTAAAAATAATAATTACGAGTCAACACAGCAGAAATTTGTGGTCCCAAAGCCACTGTTCCATCACCACTAAAAATCGGTTATTACAAACATGTTTTATGGTTATTTTCTAAAAATTCATTAAAACTCAAGAAATCTTCAACAAAACTTCAAAGTTTAGAAACCTTCTAATCATGTTAAAACAAGTTGAAAAATACTTTGAAACCACGTTTTTTCCCAAAATCTAGAAATCCACCATTAATTATCCAATTTTTTGCTTTTATTTAAAATATGCGATTTAATGGCTAAAAATTTTGTTTAAAAAACTAGATAACATTAAACACTAATAGAAAGATGAATGCTTACCTTAGTTAGAAGAAAAATGGACTTTTTTTGAAAACCTGGAAAACCCATATGCGAAGAAGATGATGAAATCTATGGAATTTTAAGTTATTTTCTTAAAGGTTTATGAAGATTTAATGCTTTGGGAATGATGGAAATCAATTGAATTAAGGTTTGAAGAACAAAAAGTGGAAGAGAGGAGCTTTAGGAGCAAGGGATGGCTAAATCATGAAGATGGAGAAGACTAATGTGAAAATAGAGCTATAAATGGGGGTTTTAGGTTGGATTTTAAAATCTGGTCTAATTGCCTATTAAAAACTCTAAGTTTTGAATCTTTTAAAAATCAATCATATTTTCAAAATTAAAGGTATTTAAAACTCATTTTTAGAAATTGATTTAATTTTCTAAAAATCATAGTAAAAAAATTACTGATAAACCAATCAAAAAATTTCGAACACTCTAAGGTTAAAATACCTTTAAAATTCCTAAGCTTTATTTTAAGGTGTTACATAAATGATATCCCGTCATTGGCATTACATAGTTGATGAAAAGTAAACGTGTTCGTGGTTCGTTCGTTTTTGTGATGAATGACTTAATTACTACTTGATAGTAATTGACTTTTCATGAAACAGATGTAACAGTTACCATGAGATAAAATAGGATCATATTGGGAGAACGAAAATTATCCCAAATAGATTAAGGATATCCTATGAGGGTAACACAATTATGACAAGGTCATTAGACGAGCATTGATCGGGTTGCTTTCGTAATGGTATGTTGTTGGGGAGAGCTCAATCACGATACTGTAGTGGAATGAATTCATGACTAAATAACTTTATAATTAATAGGTGAAAAGCTTAAACTTAATTATAAATCATTTGAGTCTCAATTGCATATGTTAAATCGGTCCATCCACTAGCTCGTTGAATTCATAAATGAATTGCATGTTGAATCAAATGAATAGAAATGGTGAAAATGGATAAATGAGTAATCATTTGGAAATGATTATGGTTAATGATTATGGTTTTCTCCGAAATGATAATGAAAATGGAGAAATGGAAACATTTGGAAATGATTATGTTTTCTACAAAATGAAAATGAAAATTGAGAAATGGAATCATTTGCAAATGAATATGGTTTTCTCCTAAATGAAAATGACATGAAAGTTGAATTTATATTTTTTGAATTAAATGAAGTCCAATGATGGAAATAAATCATTTGGTTATAGTGAACCGTTGAATACAGAAAAATTAAATATATTTTCTCATAGATTCTTTTACGATAAAGTCGTCATAATTTTAACGGAATTAGATTTCAGTTGAGAAGATTATTTAATTGGAAATATATTGAGAAGTTTATTTTGGGAAATTGAAAAAGAAATATCGAGTTGGATCAAATTTTAAAGTGTTAGGTTAAAAGCATGGAAAGTACTTGTATCTGGACTCAATATGGGAGAGGCCCAAAAGCCCACATGTTAAAGGTGTGGACGACAAACCCTAGTAATATTAACTAGGGTTGCTACCACCTATACTTATAGTTGGACTAGGAGTTCGCTTTTCTAATTGAAATAAACTTCTACAATTCAACAAAGATTCTACCTTCTATCCTTATAATTAAATGCCACCAGCAGAACTATTTACACAACTTTCAAATATTGTTATTCTGCACAAAAATAGAGAGACTTTTATTCTCTAAAAATTAAATATATTTTTTGAAATAACGATTCTACTGATTTCTATTTGAGAAGAGATTTTTCATTTTCACACTTAAGAAAAGAAACTATTCCTGGTTTTGTGTTTGATTCGATTTGTTCGAGCCCACACTCGAAGCAGTTCATGGTACGAGAATAGCAATAAAGATCATTTGGTTGAAAGCTGGAAATAAAAAGGATTTGTCTATCCAAAAACAGAGGTCTAAATTCAATTTAAGGTTTATTGTTATAAATATCACAAATCGAATCGATTTTCAAAATTTTTATTTTCCACTGTGTAAGAAAATTGTTTTCGAGCCATATTTTTTTCCAACGTTATGTGTACTAATATTTTATATTTTACTAGGTAGTTCGAACATTGTGACCATACAAATTTCTGTAACGAAAATTTGTTAAAGACATAAGCATCATTTAATACGCAATCCAACAATTTGATACATTTTGTTTTATATTGTTGAGTTCATTCACATTAATTAGTACCACCTCATAATGGAATTTAAATGCAATTTTTTTCTCTTTTTTTTTTGTAATTTATATGAATGTTGTGCCAAGCTGAAGAGCTTACAGTCATACTACCGCTTATATGTTTTTCCTGCACCGCGTGACATAAGTTTGTTTGAGTATTATGATAGTTTTGGATGTTTCGAGAAATTTTGATAGATCTAAAGAACATGGATGACTATCACCCATAGATTTTCATTCGAGTAGGGAGCGTAATTGGACCATTAAATTTGCCAGCCACGTCATACATTCGACCAATCTTCTCTAACATAAGCCACATGCTGTATTGATTAAGGATGGTAATTTTGCAGCTTTTGAGATTTATATGGAATGGTTTATGATAAATGGTAAACCATATATGCATTCGCTAGGACAATCTTTTGTACATCGGATCTGTAACAGCCTATTTTTAGTCAAATAAAAATAGTAGTTTCGGGACCACAAATTCAAAGTAAAAATATATATTTTATTATTATTTTAATGTCTATGGCATGATAATATTATTGTGTGAAATTTTCGTTAAAGAATTTTATCGTTTGAATGGTTAATTTGATAAAAAGGATTAAATCGCGTAAAATGTAAAAGTGGAGTTCTATTAGTTAAAGGTATCTAATAGCTATGGAATATTAAATTATAGGTCCTTATATTGTAATAAGACCATTATTTATTTGATTGGACAAATGTGGTCATAATATCAAGTGTTTTAAGGTTTATTAATAAAGGCTAAAGTTGTAAATTAGTAATAAACTTAGTAAAATAAAGAAAAACAAATTTGTCATCTTCCTAATTGCATTCATCCACCAAAAATCAGCCAAGAAAACATCTTTAATAGAGCTTCAACATTCGGCTACATTGTTCTCTTGCATGTAAGTGTGATTTTGTTTCGTTTTTAATTATTTCTATGTTTTTGTGATCGTTGTAACAAGGTCTAGCTAGCCTAGGGACTATTCTGCAAAAACTTTAAAGATTTTGAATGATTCCATTGATGAATTCATGTGTTTTTTGATGTTTGATAATATATTATGAATGTTGGTTGTGAATTATACAAGTTTTATAAAGTGATTTTTAGTGAAAATGCAAATTAGGGATTAAATTGTGAAATGTGAAAAATTTGTGATTAAAATGTGAAATAAATGAAAAAATGGGCTTCTAGGGGCATAATAGTAATTCAGATAGCATGGGCTGTGGTTAATTACATTAATTTTTGTTTTTATGAAATAAGGAATAAATTGTAAAAGATGTGAAATACTAGGGGCAATTGTGTAAAAATGCCTTAAAGTGAATTTTAGACTAAATTTAATATAGAGATAATTAAATAATTTAATTTTGATTATATTTAGATCAAGAAAGGTGAATTACAAACTTAGATCGGGGAAAAACAAAGTTACAGAATAGTTGACTCGTTTTGTCGTTTTAGCATTTGAGGTAAGTTTGTATGTTAAAAGCATTGTTATAATTATCTTTTAAATGATTTGATATTGCATAAACTATGAATATGAGACTACAAACAAATTCAACGATGATTCGGCATTTAAAATCCCAGTTGAACCTTAGGAATAGATTTGGATACTAGTGACATGTCATTAGGGATTATTGTGATTATGTGATTCGGGTACTCGTCCTGTACGTCCTACCGGTGGCTGAGTATACCGGCATGTGCTGCAGATACTTGACAGCTTGTGTGAGCACCACCGTGTAGCTACGTCTTGACTGACAATTTGTGTGAACAGGCCTGTTGATAGCTCTAGTGTGAGCAGTATATGTGATACATTGAGTTGGCTTTGGGCCATGATATTAGCACTTAGTGTGCGAGATTCCCGAGTATCTGATAGTATTCTGAATGGTTCAACGGGTAAATAAAAGATGTAGATGTATATGAGATTGATACGAGATGGTACAGGTATGTATTAGTTAAATGAATTGCATGTTGACATGTTCAAATTGATGATTTGTATATACATGTTAAGATTGAGTTTATTTCATACGAGCTTGCTAAGTTATATAGCTTAATTTATTTCATTTTCCATGTTTTATAGTGATTTTAAAGCTAGCTCGGACTTAGGGATCGTCGGAGACATCGTCACACTATCTAACTATCAATTTGGTACTTTTGAGCTTGTGTTTTGAGTATATAGCATGTATAGGGACTTTGGTCATTTTGATATGTATTTTGGTGGTGAATTTTGCCACTTGAGTGAGCTTGTGGATTGCTATGTTTTGGTTAGTATATATATAGCCATGAGAGTTGGCTTGATTTGGTTAATTTTGGTTATGTATATATATATGTTCAAATTGTAATATCCTGAATTAGGGCTTAATCGGAATAGTGGTTTCGTGACCACAAATTCGAGATACAAATAATTATTTTATAATTATTTTGATGATTATGATATGATTGCATGATTGTGTGAAAATTTCGTGATGAAATTCTATGCCTAAAGTGCTTAAATTGAAAGTAGGGACTAAATCGAATAAGTTGCAAAACTTGCATTCTAGAAGTTTTTAGTATGAAATTGTTTTGGAATATTAATGAGGAGGTCTTAAATAGCAATTTGACCAATTTTAAGTTCATGGACAAAATTAGGACATGGAAGGAATTTTTGGAAAGTTTAGTAGTAAGGGTATTTTGGTCATTTAGTTATTAAAATGAATTAAAAACAAAATTAAAAGCCAATTTTTGTCCATCTTCTTCATTAGGCCGAAATTTCAAGGGTTCTCCATAGCTAGGGTTTGTTTCAAGCTTCCAAGTTCCATAGTAAGTGATTCCAAGTCCCGTTTTTAATGTTCTTTACGTTTTTGGAATCCCGGTAGCTCGATTAAGCTTATGTTAGCAATAATTCAACCTAGGGTTTATATTTGGAAAAATACCCATAAGTGAAATTTGTGTATTTTGATGTTTTATGATAGAATATGAGGTTTTAAATTATGTTAGACAACTTGTGCTACTCGGTTTTGAGTGAAAACGAGTAAAAGGGCTTAATCGTCAAAAATACCTAATAGTCACAAGTATATGTTAGAGAGAGAATTTGATGTTGCCATAGAAGGAAAAGTGATCAGCATGTTATAAAAGATAAGAATAAGGAATAAAGTTTAATTCCAGAGCCTAGGGCAAAAGTGTAATTATGCAAAAGTTTAGGGGCAAAAGTGTAATTTTTCCAAAGTTCGTATTAAATGCTGTTTTGATGAATGTATGTATTAAATAAGATTAATTTGGTATTATAGATCAAGAAAATGAGATTCAAGTCGCGATCGAGGAAAAGAAAAGATTGTGGACTAAATTGCAAAATCTTTATATTTTGGTACCAAGGTAAGTTCATGTGTAAATGTAGGAACATAATTGTCATTTTAAGCAATTTAATGTTGTTTATATGATATGATGCTGATTATTATCATGAAATATTATGCTTTGTGGTTATTGTTGAATAATATGTAATTATGTGAATTACTTGATGAGTATGAACTATCACCAATCTGATTTCAATATTCCGTGGAAGACGGCAAAGATGTGTGATCGAGGAAAACGCCTGCTTGAACCTTAGGAATAGATTAGGATACAAGTGACATGTCACTAGGATGGTTGAGCATCCGAACTCGTTGAGTTGAGTCCGAGTTCACTTATGGATGCAAATGTCCGAACTCGTTGAGTTGAGTCCGAGTTCGTGAGATGTAACTAGGCATCCGAACTCGTTGAGTTGAGTCCGAGTTCACTTATGGATGCGAACACCGAGCTCGTTGAGTTGAGTCCGAGTTCACTTAAGGGCGGGTTACATGATTTCTTGATTACATATGAGGCACTTATGTGCAAATTATCCGTGTATCCAAGTTGTATTCGATGTGTTCAACGGGTGAAATTTCTAGTGAAATGAAAGAACACTTAAGATGCAAGCGACGTTTTGGTAAGTGTTGTGAAATGGACACTTTGGACAGGTATGTTCTTAACCCCGGGTTGATAATAGATACAACAACGATAAGGTAGTAAGATGATGAATGATGTTTAGAAATATGATATATGTTTTGGTGATACCATGCTAAAGTTGTTTGGTATATTTGTATTGTTATGTTACTTGTTATTTACATATGAACTTACTAAGCATTTATGCTTACTCCTCCTTCTTACTCATTGTAGTTTTGGACAAGCCGGTTCAGAGTCGCGATAGGTCGAAGGCTCACCACACTATCGGGAAGATTTTTGGTAAATGGCTTGTAAATTTAAGTATGGCATGTATAGCAATATACTTATTTTGTGTAAATGATTTTATGATATGGTGACAGAATGGTTGAGAAAATATTTGATAATGATAAATTATGAAAATGGTAAGTTTAGATTATGTTTGATGATAAGGAAAATTATTAAGATACTTAGTGCATAAAAACTCATAAGAGGGATGAAATTTGCCATAAACAGAATACTGCAGCAACACTGATGCAAGTTTGAAAATTTACTAAAAATCATAGAAATTGAATTTAGTGATGGAATACATATAAAATTGAAGCTTATTATGTCTAGTTTCACATGAAACAAATGAAACAGGTAAAGGAATTATATCTTAGAAGATATTTGAATTTTAGTTAAATAGGGTCATAGCAGTTTCTGAATCCCCTATTCCTACTTTATAAATTCACCATAAATTGTAAAGATATAATTAGGTGGTTTATTTTATATCCTCAGAATCCTTATTGAGTCTAGTTTTAGGATAAATAAATCTCATAGTCATATGAATTTTTTTCAGAGAGAAATGTGGTTCGTAGTAAACAGAGGTCAGACCAGTCAAGTCCTGAAATAGGGGTAACTTTAACTAATAAACTGTACTAATTGGCCCAACCAAAAATTTTATAAAAAAATTAGTAGATAGGTATATGAGTCTAGATTCAGGGAAAATTTACGGATCTTGATTTTGAGTTTCGTAACTCGAGATATGATTTTTCTTGTGACTGTGACGCAAGTAGCTTAAAAGCTGTGAATGTAGAAACAAATAATCCAAAGTTCTAAAAATGTTAAATTAAGCTTAGTAACACCTCATACTCGACTCCGGTGACGGTCTCGGGCATGGGGGCGTTACATTTAGTGGTATCAGAGCAGGTTTAGTCGGTTCTCGGACTACGTGTTGTATGTACGGATTTTGCTATACATGCCATATGTATGAATTGTGATAGTGTGACGACTTCTGACCTTTTTAAATGATTTTTATATAGTAAATGGATCCCGATCCAGCTGTGGTAGATGAATTAGAGAGTAATGCGCCAGCTCCGGCTGAAGGGGTAGCGCCGACTGAAAACCCACCTCCTACTGTTGGTCAGGGAGGAGGAGAAAGGGATCGGGAAACCTTTCTCCAAATGATGAGTGCATGGTACACTGAGTTCGTTCGTACGAACCCAAATGTACGACCTCCCCCACCTCCACCAATTCCTCAACCTATGCCTCCGATGCCTCAAGGAGTGGATATGATAAAATTTCATAGAACCCCCGTTGATAGAATTCGTAAACAAGGGGCTGAAGAATTTAGAGCAAATGAATGTTTTCGATGTGGTTCTCTGGATCATTTTATTAGAGACTGCCCAGAGAGAGCTGAGAAAGAAAAATTTCAGAGTGTAAAAGCTAGTGGTGCAAACTCGAAGGGAAGGTATCCGAGAAAAGCTAGAAGTGAAATAAGCAGTAAGAATGTAGCCAGAGATGCAGTAGTTAGATCTGAGGGAAGAGCTCCGGCTAGAACTTATGCTATTAAAGCGTGTGAAGATGCTTCCTCACCCGATGTGATTACCGGTACATTTTCTCTTTATGATACTAATGTTATTGCTTTGATTGATCCCGGTTCTACTCATTCATATGTATGCATGAAACTGGTGTCTAGTATGAATATACCTATTGAGAACACAGAATTTATGATTAGAGTGTCGAACCCGTTAGGCAAATGCGTGATAGTTGATAAAGTATGCAAGAAATGCCCTTTAATGATTCGGGGTCATTACTTTCTTGCCGACTTGATGTTGTTGCCGTTTGATGAATTTGATGTTATTTTGGGTATGGATTGGTTGACATTGCATGATGCTATAATAAATTGCAAAGAAAAGGTTATAGAATTAAAGTGTGAAAGTGGTGAAATTCTGCGGGTTGAGCCAGACAAATCAGAGGCATTATCTAGTATGATTTCTTCGATGTCGGCTCAGAGATATTTGAGAAAGGGTTATGAAGCTTATTTGGCGTATGTAATTAATACAAAAGAAGTTGAAAAGAAAGTTGAATTAGTGCCGGTTGTGTGTGAATTTGCGGACGTATTTCCAGAAGAATTACTGGGTTTGCCTCCAGTCAGGGAAGTAGAATTTGGTATAGATTTGATACCGGGAACAGCTCCGATCTCTATTGCTCCATATAGAATGGCACCAACAGAGTTGAAAGAATTAAAGTCGCAGATTGCAAGAGTTGGTGATAAAGGCTTTGTGAGACCGAGTTTTTCACCTTGGGGTGCTCCGTGTTATTTGTGAAAAGAAGGATGGTTCTATGAGATTATGTGTTGATTATCGGCGGTTAAACAAGGTGACAATCAAAACAAGTATCCATTGCCGAGAATTGATGATTTGTTTGATCACTAAAAGGAGCGACATGGTTTTCAAAGATTGACTTGAGATCCGGGTATTATCACCACGAGTAAAAGAGTCGATGTGCCTAAAGCGCTTTTAGAACAAGGTACGATCATTATGAATTTTAGTTATGCCGTTCGGGTTGACAAATGCTCTGCTGTGTTTATGGACTTAATGAATCGCATATTTCGGCTATACCGGACAGATTTGTTGTGGTGTTTATAGATGATATTTTAATTTATTCAAAAGATGAGACAGAGCATCTTTGAGCATTTGAGGATAGTTTTGCAAACTTTGAGAGATAAGCAATTGTATGCTAAGTTTAGTAAAAGTGAATTTTGGCTCCGGAAGTTGGATTTTTGGGTCATATTGTTTGGTGATGGTATACGGGTTTATCCTAGTAAAATTTCAGCCATTGTTGATTGAAACCACCGAAAAATGTAATCGAAGTTAGGAGTTTCTTGGGGCTAGTGGGTATTATCAACGGTTCAGTAAATGAATTTTCTATAATTGCTGCTCCTATGACTAGACTACTCTGAAAGGATGTTAAATTTGAATGGACGGAAGAATGTCAACAGAGTTTCGAAGAATTGAAAAAGTTATTAACTGAAGCACCAGTGTTGATACAACCCGAATCAGGTAAAGAATTTGTGGTGTATAGTGATGCTTCTCTAAATGGTTTGGGGTGTGTCCTCATGCAAGAAGGAAAAGTGGTGGCTTATGCTTCGAGACAGTTAAAACCTCATGAGAGGAATTATCCTACTCACGATTTGGAATTGGCTGCAGTGGTGTTTGCTTTGAAGATTTGGCGACATTATTTGTATGGTGAAAAGTGCCGAGTATATACCGATCACAAAAGTCTTAAATACTTGATGTCACAAAAAGACTTGAATTTGAGACAGTGAAGATGGTTAGAGTTATTGAAAGATTACGAGCTTGTTATTGATTATCATCCGGGAAAAGCGAATGTGGTTGCCGATGCTTTAAGCAGAAAGTTGTTGTTTGCTTTGAGAGTTATGAACACTCGCTTGAAAATGTCGATGACGGTTCGATTCTAGTAGAGTTAAGAGCAAGACCGATGTTTTTACAAGAGATTTTTGAAGCTCAAAAAAATGATCAAGATTTGCTAGCCAAAAGAAAACAAAGTGTGAAGTGAAACGGATCGATTTGAATTGGTTCGATGGTTGTTTGATGTTTAAAATCAGATTTGTGTACCGAAAAATGATGAGTTGATTCAAAAGATTTTGCATGAAGCACATAATAGTTGTTTGGCGGTTCATCCGGGCAAGACGAAGATGTATAATGACTTAAAGAAAATGTATTGGTGGAGTGGAATGAAAAGAGATATTTCGAGTTTGTATCAAAGTGCTTAGTTTGTCAACAAGTGAAAGTGAACACCGTGTACCTTCGGGATTACTCCACCTATTATGGTTCCTGAATGGAAATGGGATAGGATTACTATGGATTTTATATCAGGGTTGCCATTAACTCCAGGGAAGAAAAATGCCATCTGGGTAATAATTGGCAGACTGACTAAATCGGCTCACTTTATTCCGGTACGTATAGATTATTCTCTTAATAAGTTGGCTGAATTGTATATCCGAGAGATTGTTAGACTTCATGGGATACCTTTGTCAATCATTTCGGATAGAGATCCGAGGTTTACCTCACGGTTTTGGAAAAAGTTGCAAGAGGCATTAGGTACAAAGTTAAATTTCAGACCGCCTTTCATCCACAAACCGATGGACAATCGAGAGAGTAATTGATTCTTGAAGACATGCTCGGATGTTGCGTATTGGAATTTCAAGATAGTTGGGAAAGGTACTTACCATTGGTAGAATTTGCTTATAATAATAGTTATCGACGAGTTTGAAGATGGCACCTTATGAAGCATTATATGGTCGTAAATGTCTGGACGCCATTGTATTGGACCTGAACTCAAGGAAAATCGATTTATGGAGTTGATTTAATAAAAGAAACCAAAGAAAAGGTGAAAGTGATTCGAGATTGTTTGAAAGTCGCTTGGATAGACAGAAATCTTATGCGGATTTGAAACGAAAAGAAATGGAGTTTCAAGTTGGTGATAAGGTATTTTTGAAAGTGTCTCCATGGAAGAAAGTCCTTAGATTTGGACGAAAGGGCAAGTTAAGTCCGCGTTTTATTGGACCGTATGAAATAATTGAAAAAGTTGGACCGATAGCATATCGGCTAGCGTTACCACCCGAATTAGAGAAGATTCATGATGTGTTTCACGTATCTATGTTACGCCGGTATCGTTCGGATCCTTCACATATAATTTCACCGACAGAAGTTAAACTACGACCGGATATGACTTATGAAGAAGAACCGATTAAGATTTTAGCTCGAGAAGTCAAAGAACTAAGAAATAAAAGTGTTGCACTTGTGAAAGTGTTGTGGCAAAAGCATGGGGTAGAAGAGACTACATGGGAACCTGAAGAAACTATGAGAAAGCAATATCCACACCTGTTTACCGGTAAGATTTTCGAGGACGAAAATCCTTAAAAGGGGGGGAGAGTTGTAATATCCTGAATTAGGGCTTAATCGGAATAGTGGTTTCGTGACCACAAATTTGAGATAGAAATAATTATTTTATAATTATTTTGATGATTATGATATGATTGCATGATTGTGTGAAAATTTCGTGATGAAATTCTATGCCTAAAGTGCTTAAATTGAAAGTAGGGACTAAATCGAATAAGTTGCAAAACTTGCATTCTAGAAGTTTTTAGTATGAAATTGTTTTGGAATATTAATGAGGAGGTCTTAAATAGCAATTTGACCAATTTTAAGTTCATGGAAAAATTAGGACATGGAAGGAATTTTGGAAAGTTTAGTAGTAAGGGTATTTTGGTCATTTAGTTATTAAAATGAATTAAAAACAAAATTAAAAGCCAATTTTGTCCATCTTCTTCATTAGGCCGAAATTTCAAGGGTTCTCCATAGCTAGGGTTTGTTTCAAGCTTCCAAGCTCCATAGTAAGTGATTCCAAGTCCCGTTTTTAATGTTCTTTACCGTTTTGGGAATCCGGTAGCTCGATTAAGCTTATGTTAGCAATAATTCAACCTAGGGTTTATATTTGGAAAAATACCCATAGGTGAAATTTGTGTATTTTGATGTTTTATGATAGAATATGAGGTTTTAAATTATGTTAGACAACTTGTGCTACTCGGTTTTGAGTGAAAACGAGTAAAAGGGCTTAATCGTCAAAAATACCTAATAGTCACAAGTATATGTTAGAGAGAGAATTTGATGTTGCCATAGAAGGGAAAAGTGATCAGCATGTTATAAAAGATAAGAATAAGGAATAAAGTTTAATTCCCAAGCCTAGGGGCAAAAGTGTAATTATGCAAAAGTTTAGGGGCAAAAGTGTAATTTTTCCAAAGTTCATATTAAATGCTGTTTTGATGAATGTATGTATTAAATAAGATTAATTTGGTATTATAGATCAAGAAAAACGAGATTCAAGTCGCGATCGAGGAAAAGAAAAGATTGTGGACTAAATTGCAAAATCTTTATATTTTGGTACCAAGGTAAGTTCATGTGTAAATGTAGTAACATAATTGTCATTTTAAGCAATTTAATGTTGTTTATATGATATGATGCTGATTATTATCATGAAATATTATGCTTTGTGGTTATTGTTGAATAATATGTAATTATGTGAATTACTTGATGAGTATGAACTATCACCGAAGTACCGATTTCAATATTCCGTGGAAGACGGCAAAGATGTGTGATCGAGGAAAACGCCCGTTTGAACCTTAGGAATAGATTAGGATACAAGTGACATGTCACTAGGATGGTTGAGCATCCGAACTCGTTGAGTTGAGTCCGAGTTCACTTATGGATGCAAATGTCCGAACTCGTTGAGTTGAGTCCGAGTTCGTGAGATGTAACTAGGCATCCGAACTCGTTGAGTTGAGTCCGAGTTCACTTATGGATGCGAACGCCCGAGCTCGTTGAGTTGAGTCCGAGTTCACTTAGGGGCGGGTTACATGATTTCTTGATTACATATGAGGCACTTATGTGCAAATTATCCGTATCCGAGTTGTATTCGATGTGTTCAACGGGTGAAATTTCTAGTGAAATGAAAGAACACTTAAGATGCAAGCGACGTTTTGGTAAGTGTTGTGAAATGGACACTTTGGACAGGTATGTTCTTAACCCCCGGGTTGATAATAGATACAACAACGATAAGGTAGTAAGATGATGAATGATGTTTAGAAATATGATATATGTTTTGGTGATACCATGCTAAAGTTGTTTGGTATATTTGTATTGTTATGTTACTTGTTATTTACATATGAACTTACTAAGCATTTATGCTTACTCCCTCCTTCTTACTCATTGTAGTTTTGGACAAGCCAGTTCAGGAGTCGCGATAGGTCGAAGGCTCAGTCACACTATCAGGAAGATTTTTGGTAAATGGCTTGTAAATTTAAGTATGGCATGTATAGCAATATACTTATTTTGTGTAAATGATTTTATGATATGGTGACAGAATGGTTGAGAAAATATTTGATAATGATAAATTATGAAAATGGTAAGTTTAGATTATGTTTGATGATAAGGAAAATTATTAAGATACTTAGTGCATAAAAACTCATAAGAGGGATGAAATTTGCCATAAACAGAATACTACAGCAACACTGACGCGAGTTTGAAAATTTACAAAAAATCATAGCAATTGAATTTGGTGATGGACTACATATCAAATTGAAGCTTATTATGTCTAGTTTCACATGAAACAAATGAAACAGGTAAAGGAATTATATCTTAGAAGATATTTGAATTTTAGTTAAACAGGGTCATAGCAGTTTCTGAATCCCCTGTTCCTACTTTATAAATTCACCATAAATTGTAAAGATATAATTAGGTGGTTTATTTTATATCCTAAGAATCCTTATTGAGTCTAGTTTTAGGAGAAATAAACCTCATAGTCATATGAATTTTTTTCAGAGAGAAATGTGGTTCATAGTAAACAGAGGTCAGACCAGTCAAGTCCTGAAACAGGGGTAACTTTAACTAATAAACTGTACTAATTGGCCCAACCAAAAATTTTATAAAAAAATTAGTAGATAGGTATATGAGTCTAGATTCAGGTAAAATTTACGGATCTTGATTTTGAGTTTCGTAACTCGAGATATGATTTTTCTTGTGACTATGACGCAAGTAGCTTAAAAGCTGTGAATGTAGAAACAAATAATCCAAAGTTCTAAAAATGTTAAATTAAGATTAGTAACACCTCATACTCGACTCCGGTGACGGTCTCGGGCGTGGGGGCGTTACACATATATAGATGTATTGTGAGTTTATGGATGGATTTATGATGCTTGTAAATTATGAAGATTGTGGAGGTGAAATGGTTGATATTAGAGTAGTTATATGCTGGTGATTTTGATATATAATGATACATGTTTGGAAGTGTATAAATAGTTGAATTATACATGTGAATTTGGTATAAATGGTATGACATGTTTTGTGATTAGTGTGCATAGAGAATGGAAGTATTGAATGTGCATGAATTATGTTTGAATTGGTTGATTTAAAATGCCTATTGATGTTATGTATTGGTGCCTTTGAGTTTAATGTAGGTAAGCACAAGTATGGGTGGCAAAATGGCTTGGTAAATAGCCTATTTTTGTCCACACGGGCGTATGTCTTAGCCGTGTGTGATACAGAATCATGTACATTGGCATGTGTCCCCTAGTGTTGAGATTAAAAACAAGTCATATGCTCCATATGGCCTCAAACATGGGCGTGTGACTTGGCCGTGTGGCATAAGTCAGTATACCCTATAGGTTTGGCACGGCCTAGCACACGGCCTAGTACACGGGCATGTATGGAAAATTTTAGGGCACACGGACGTGTCTGTTGGCCATGTGACCCAAGTCAAAGAGTTACACGGGGTCAGACATGAGCTGAAACACGGCCATGTGCTCCAATTTCGAATGTCCACACGGCCTGCAACACAGGAGTGTCTTTGGCCGTGTAAGAGACACGGTCAGGCCACACGAGCGTGTGTCCCCTATTTTGAGAAAAATTTTCTAAATGCTTTAAAAGTTTTCAAAGTTATCGGTTTAGTCCCAAACCACTCCCAATGCATGTTTAGGGCCTTGTATGCTCGTATTAGGGACAAAATAATTGGTTGTGAATGAAATTTATATGATTTGATTAATTGTATGTGAAATGTATATTTAAAATGTTTTATAAGTTTGTTAATGCTCCATAACCCTATTTCGGCATTGAATTAGGGTGAGGGGTGTTACAGGATCCAACATCTAATTCTGCAATGTCGAAGGAGGAACATAGAAGAGCAAGCCCAACCTACCACGGGAGGCCAAGATGGAGGAGGAGAAATCTACAATCTCATGTAGCATGAATGTATTGATTGATAAAGATGTTGTTGTCGGACAAAATAGTCATGGTCGAGGCAAAGGTTGAGCTCAAGGTTGAGGCAGATGTGTTCCTACAAAAAATGCTCTAGCTATCATACCTGTCAAACTTGAAGAAAGATTCAGCTTCATAAATGTAAAGGTCGACGCTAGATTTGTTAGATCATGTATGAAGATCTGGTTCACCAATGAAACAAGCAATGATATTTTTTTATTTTGTTGTATTTCTTGAACTAGATAATTTTATATGTTCATATTACAGATTCAATTGAATTTAATCCCTACAAGTCATTTTCTTTCATTTGGTGTTAGTTTTAGTTTTAGTATTTATGTTGATAAAATATTGAGAATAGCGAAGCACAGAGTTAATTTATTATGACATGTATATTACACATACAACTTAATAAAACCTATAGAAAAAATCCACCCTAATTATTGATCTGGGCGACTAATATAACAATTTGTGTATGTTCTTTGCATCATTCATGCTACCGTGGTAAAAAAGGGTAGAGCCTAGCTGAACAAAAACCTTAACCCATCCTTGGAATTTGACTTCTTAGTGACATCTATTGGTCATAATAGTTATATAGACCTACCAAATGTAGTAACCTATGACCAATTTGGTTAAAGCATTGGTATCATTTTCCTAAAATCGGGCAAATTTTGTAAAAGTGCTCCCATAATGGAATATAGCCATTGAAAATTCATGGCTTGAGGAAAAGCCTTATCGCATTTCCCTAATCCTTAAGAAGAGTGATTTGGGGGTGTCAAGCAACGATATATTGAAGTTAGTGTTATTTTTTTTCACTCAAGTGTTCTTTCAAAGCACTAACAACCCTTAACTCATTAATAAGCACTAACTTCTCTAATGAATACATAATAAATAAACACTAACAACCTATTCTCCTAAACTTTTATGACAAACTTATTTCCCTATGCCCATGAACACTGACAACCCTAACTTATTTCCCTAAGCATGCCAACCATTGACTAATGAGATTAAAGTTAATATCCATCAGTGTTAAGGTTTATACACCTTTAGTTATCTTCTCAAATAGTAACCTTATCAGGAATCTCTGCAAAAGGAGTACTTAACATGCAAATTTACTCAATTCGACACCTATGGATGTCGAGTTTAGTTTAGAAATAAAGTTGTGACCCATGGTTGTCGATTTTATTTTCTAATATTGTGACCTCTGGTTGTTGAGTTCATAGTTTGAGAAATCTATAAAGATAATATATGATGTCCTCCTCTCACATTTAGCATCCATATCGAAACATTAAAACCCTAACCCATTTCTCTAATCCTAAATCCTAAATTTATTCATTAATGCTTAGGGTTTAAGGTCTAGGTATGAGTTTAAGGTCTAGGGTTAAAGGTTTAGATATACATACCAACCTCATAATACCAAAAGGTTTCATGGATCCTCTAAACCATTTCCATCGCATCAAATCGTTCAAAATGAGTGGAGATTGATTTAAAGGTTTAAGGAAATCGGTTAACAAGTTGACTAAACTTGATAGTTTTTAGCATTTTTAAATGTCAACTTAGCCATCGATATTGGATTCCAGTTTCATCTAGGTTGGAGGATGCCCAACTCTCATTTGCATATTATGTTTTTTTACATAATCATAAGTGTGTTCAATATTCATAATAATTCATTAAAAATATTAGTTTTAGGTTTTACTTTAGTGATATTCAAATTATATCAAAGATTACAATTATGTGTTTATGTATACGGGTACACTACACATTAGTCACTCAACTATTAGCGTGATTCTATATTGGTTACTAAACTACAAAAACTTTCAATTTCATCACTAATGTTTTTGATCAATTTTGTTTTGGTCATTCTTTGTTAAACCAATCACGAAAATGATAACAGATGTTTTTTAACTGGTAAAATAACAAATTTAATCCTTAAAACTTACACATTTTATCAATTTGATCCCAGTTCTAAATAATTCAAAAAATTTAACTCTTTACAACTGGTCTTCAAACAAATCTTCATCATAAATCAAAATCATAAATAAATGAAGAAATCCTTTATTTGTGGATTTATTTGGTGAATTTTAATAAAATCACTTAAGCTTAATTTGTTTAAAATTTTACGTGATGGAATTCAATTTGTTTAAATTAAATTAACTTGTTTTCAAACATTAGACATGGATTTTAAAAATGTTCAAGAAGTAAAATAAAATTATTTAAATGTAGATATAAATGAAATGGATTTTAAAATTTTGTTCAACATTATTAGCCATGTCCTAAAATGAAATAAGGCTAGGATGGTGAAAATTTATACAAAAATAATTGGTACTGAGATCAACCAAACAATTTAAGTTTCCCCAACAATGTCTCAAGACACAAGATCATATGTCTAAAGACACAAGTACTTTAAATGCAAAATTTTCTCAAGGGAATATTGTTTTGAGACAATTTGAGCCAAGTCTTGAGACAACAAGTCATGTCTCAAAACATAAGTCATGTCTCAAAACATAAGTTTTGTTGTCTTGAGATAGATCGACATTAAAGCTAAGGGTGCGCTTTTGGGGAACCTTGTCTTAAGATAAAAACTTATTTGTCTTGAGACAAGAAAACATCGAAGCTAAGGGTTGCTTAGGGGAGCCATGTCTCGAGACAATCATGTATTTATCTAGAGAAACATCTTTCAATGGCCCGAGAGATACTTGTTGTACCTCGATATAGTATGCTCTAATAGTCATATTTTGTTCTTCCTATCTCAAAACAAGGGTTCTATGTCTCGAGACATATACCTACATGTTGCATTAAATGCGCGAAAAAAATACTTTCAATGATAAAGACTTCCTCCAATGACTCCAAACATCCCAAAATCAATGGAAAAGTATAAATATGATTCAAAGACACTCATATGAAGACAACAAACGAGCATACATTGATCAAGAACAAAAATAAAATCATTTCTCTTTGTTATTCTTATTTTCACTTGTACGCACTTGTGATTCAATTGTAATTCATTCAAGTGTTGTCTTGTATTATGAGAAAGCTTAATTGTTTTATATCTACCATTTAGAGGTGATAATTCATTCTCAATCTTATTTCTCATTTTTGTGAGGGTTTATTTAAGGCTTTGGGTAGAAAGCCTTAAGCGAAGTGGCTCTATCTTGCCTATTGAAAATATAGTGATTGTAAAGGTTAAACATTGCCCTTAAAAGGTTTCAAATTAGTGAATTTTGGAAAGCCTTAGTTGTGGTAAGCTAAGGTAGTTGAGGTATGCAATTGGGGCCAAACCACTATAAATTCTTATGTTGTTCTTGTTTTTTATATTTCTTACAAAATTTTAAAATACTAATTCACCCTCCTCTTGGTGTATACCGAGCTTAACAACAAAGAAACAAACAAGAAAATAATAACCTAGAAAAAAGTTTTCATTGATAACAAAAACAAACAAGCTTTACTTAAGACCATGACACTATACTGGGGAGTAGTGTAACAGCCCAATTTTCAGTGGTGTTGAAAACAGTGATTCGAGATCACTAAATTCGACGAGTGAGTTCGAAAAATTTTATTAAGCATTATTTATGAGTTAAGTGTGATTTTAGAAATATTTTTGAATTAGTGAATTTTGTATTTTAAAATAAGTATTGGGTTAATTAGTTTCGAAAACAAGGTATTGAGACTTCGATTTTATAAATCAAGCCGTAGATATTTTTATAAATATTTACGGAGTGTCATTGAGTTAGTGTTAAAGTTTCGTTAGGAAATTTTAACGTTTGGATAGTTAATTAATTAAAAATGACTAAAAACAAAGTGCATTCCCGAAACTCCATTCCCGTAAATCGGACTTGTAAATATTTTTAATAAATATTTACGAAGCTAATTGTATAGTTAATTAGGTGTCGATTAAGTGAATTTGCTTGAATTAAAATTAATTAGATATAAGGCTAAATTGCATATAGAGTGAAAGTTGAATTATAGATTAAAGAAAAATTAAAGGGACCAAAAAAGCAATTATGCGATTACTTAAAGTTGAGTCCCATAATTTAGATATTTATAAGTTTATTATATATATTATTATATATATTCTTAATGTTTAATTATATTATATTATATTATATTATCTTATATTATAAAAACTAATGAAAAAAGAAACAGAATAGAAAACCAGACGAAAAAGAAAGAAAAAGAAAAAGAGAAAGAAGAAAGGAAGCCACGTCCTTAGGGATTTCTTAGGTTCAAAGTTCAATTGGTTAGTCAATTTAATCATTTTTTTTTGTAATTTTTATGTTTTTAAGACTTTTATAATTATGTCCAACTATTTATTTTATTATTTTTTATTTCATGGGTAATTTTGAAAGTTACCATTGATGAATGCTGGATGTTTATTATGAATTAGCATGGAATTGAAGCTCTAATTTTATTATGTGATGATTTTATTTAGTAATTTTGATAGATATTTATTTTAGGATAAAATTGTGAAAAGGTTAAGAATTAGGGTTTGGTATTGAAATTCTGAATATTAATGGCTGTATGGTAGCCTAAAATAATTAGATGGAGTGTTAATTGAGAAAAATTAGTTAAATTGATAGGAAAATTGATAAGGGACTAAATTGTTAAAATTGTAAAATTTAGGTAAATGTGTAATTTTAAAAATTGAAAGGTATAAATTTTAAAGTGAATTAGAATTGAATTAGATGCTAATGAATGAATAATTTTATATTATAGATCAAGAATATGACGACAAACATGAAAAAGAGAAATTAGCCGAATAGTCCCTGAATTACTACAACTTCCACAATTTACCCCCGGTAAGTTCGTATGGTTAAACCTTAATGTTTATGTGTTAAATTGATTAATGATAATATTTATATTTATTTATACTTATTGTTAAAAAAAATTATTGTTGGAATTATGAAATTGAATTGAAATGATCGAAAAGAATGGAACGCCAGATTGAGTGTAGTCGCTCAGTACAAAGGATGAATGGACGGATAAGACCATGGTTGGACCATGGCAATGTTTAAATGTAACACCATAGCTGGGCTATGGCATTTTAATGAAAAGACCATAACTGGGTTATGGCACAAAGAAAACGATGTACTTATATTTGTAAGTCATTCTCCGATTTGGAATAACTTGGTTAGTGACATGGAAAATTTATGTATATTCATGATTATGAATTGTTACTGAAATAAATATATACAAAATTCATAAAAATGATGGTACATGAATATTAATTGTTGTAATTATTGTTTAATGTGTATGATAAGTGGAATGAGGTGAGTATTTGATATTATGATATTGAGTTGAATTCTTGAGGATTTGTGATTATTGAATTGAAATGAATATTAGTTGAAATTGAAAAGCGATTTTAAACCCTATTAACTGTATTGGGTTGAGTCGGATATAGTTGGCACGTAATAGGACTGGAAGTGTTCAGGGATTACTTCAACTTAGAGTCGATGAGACACTGGGTGTCAAATTGTTACTTTAAATAAATTCGATGAGGTACTGGGTACCAAATTACTTCGGCATAGCCGATGAGACACTGGGTGTCAAACTATTACTTTGAATTATCCGATGAGGCACTGGGTGCCAAACTGGTATGTTTTGATTGGATCTATGTATTCCTCCAAGTCCGAGTCGTGTTAATAGGGGTAAATGAATAATAAAGTTTTATAATTGATATTGAAATGGTATGGTATGAGCAATGGAAGTGAAATAGTGAATTGAAAATAAAATGTGAAATATGTTGCAAATATCTGGAATATGTGAGTTATATACTCATGAAATGACTATGGAATGGATATTGCAATTGTATAATGAAATGTGAAAAGCCATTTAAGATAACAAATTAATGAGAATTGAATGTACTATGAGTGATCGTAAATATTTATTAATTAATATTGAAAGACTTATGATTATTACCAAGATATACTTGAAATACTTGGAAATGATATTTAATTGATATATTGAAACATGTCTTGGAAATAATATTTACATGACATATTGAAACGTGACATGGAAATAGTATTTACTTAATATATTAAAAAGTGATATGTAAATATGTGATTATCTTTGATTATGTTGATACAAGGAAAGCATGTATATGGTGACATGTCGAGAAAATAAGTTTATCAATGTTAAATATGTAAGATGTGCAAGTACGCTAATTATTGTTGTTGCTTGATGTTTAGGCAAGTGGCAAGCTATTAGCTGAATAGTAATTTGTTTATTTATTTGATGCATTGAAATTGTAAGTATTTAAATGAAAATAAGTTAGTGTTCATGAAAGAATGGTAAGGTTTAGATTATGCAATTTCTTATGGAACAAATTATTATGTGTCCAATTAGAATAAGGCTTGGTAAAATGTATTAATTTGTAACCGTGGCTGAATGATATGCATATGGAATAAGTGTGGAAGAATTAAAGTTATATAAAATTTTACTAAGCTTGAGGGTATAAGTCTATGTGTGATACTATGGATTAGTTTACCTTGTGAATTAGTAAGAATAGTTTATGAGTATTACGGTAACATTATTGGATTATTTTTATATGTAAAGTTTTATAATTGAAATAAATTAGTATGATTAAAGGCTATACGAGCTTACTAAGCAATCATTGCTTACGTATTTGTTTTATTTATTTACCTTATAGATTATCGGAAGCTCAAACAGGTTGGAAGCGTATTGGAGTTATATCACACTATCCATTGGTTTTATTGGTAATTATTGATGACTTGATTCTGGTTATAATGGCATGTATAGGTTATTTTGACTAAAGGTTAATCTATAGGTGTTTTGTTAAAATTAGTCATGTATTTAGCTTGTGCTTGGTATTGTGGTGTTTGCATGATTGCCTTAATGTTGATATGATTGAATGATGAGAGATAAAGCAGTAGTCGAATAAATATAAAAGGTGCATAAAATCATATTGGTTATGTGTGAACATATAGGTATAATGATAATTGGTTTCGAGAAGATTATTTAGTAAAAATTTGCATATACGTGTTTGAATAAGTTGGGTAGAGTGCCTATGAAGGTTCATTGGTTGGGTACCTAGAATGTCTATTTTGACATGTTTAGAGTGTGTTTAACTGAGTTTTAAATTGGTTGAATAAATGGCTTTGAGTTGCTTGATGTGTAAGATTGCAAGAAATGGTATCCTTAATGTTTAAGGCTCATATTGAGTCCACATGGCCAGACACATGGGCGTGTGACTAGACCGTGTGAGACACACGGCTAACACATGGGTGTGTGAACTGGCCGTGTGTCCCTGGTACTTAAAAATTTTCAAAACAAAATACCCAGTAATTTACACATGGGCAGAGACACAGGCGCTTGTCTCTGCCGTGTAAGGCACATGGCCTAACACACAGGCATGTGGCCGGCCGTGTGACCCAAGTCAGAGAGTTACACGAGGTTGGACACGGTTTGAGACACGGGTGTGTCCCAGATTCACACGGGCATGTGTGCCCTATTTCTAGGAAAAAAATTTAAAAATTTCACAAAAAATTTCCCTGAGTGTTAGAATTAGTCCCGATATGTTTTTAACAAGTATTTTGGGCCTCGAGGACCATGAAAGGGACATCATGATTATATTGTGATATGAATGCTAAATGAATGCATAACATTCGTAATTGATCTGAAAAGTCCGGTAATGCTCCGTAACCCTGTTCTGGTGATGAATAAGGGTTAGAGGGTGTTACAAGTAAATTATTTAGTAAATATTGCCTATACCAATTTGGAATGTATTTACAGTCATTTACATTAAAGAAGTCAACAACTTTTCAAAATTGCAAAACCTACAAAGATTATTGAACCTGAGTGTCGAGTCCAGAACTGGAAAAACTTGTAAAGATTCTTGAACTCTATACCATTCATATTCAACTCGACACTTATGGGTGATCGATCTCTATCATTCAATCAGAGTGAATTGGAATGAAAGAATGTAAATAACTCTCACAAATTACCTTGAGTGATAGAAACTAAATTGGGGAAGGATTCTCTCATTAGGCGGGCCTATACTTGTATTGTCGTGAAGCCACACAACAAGAGAACACTTCAATATAATTGCACCTTGGGCAATGTTTCATTCTTTGGATCTCAATAAATTATGTCATTATGATTCGATTGATAATCGTTGTCTACTTTTCAAATTTATTCACCGAACTTAACATCAATGAGTATTGAGATATTGTAATAATAACATAATAATTAATCATTATTCCAATGTCGGTGTAAATAATTTGGAGACTTTACTAAAAACTTTGAACTTGACACTTTTGGATATTAAAACATCTGTTAAAAAGTTATTTTATAAAATAAATTTCTCAATACTTATAATAATAAGAAATCACAATTTAATTGTATTTATGTAAAAGAAAAACTTATTTTAATTGCATAACATTAAGAGTTAATTGCACCATAAAATCTCAAACTATAACCTTTATTTTAAATTGATTCCTAACTATAAAACATTCTAATTATATCATCAAATTATTGAGTTTATATTAATAAGATCATTACATTACTAAAACCATTAATTTAACCATTAAATGAGATATTAAATCTTATGTGACATAGTTTAAAATGAAAAGTTAAAAATTTAATATTATAAAAATGGATATTATACAAATATTGGTTTTGAGGTTTTTGAAGCTTTCACAAAAGCTTTAGCACTTACTCTTTCTTTTTCCGATTTACTTTGCTTTTAGGTTTTAGTTTTAAAGTTATACGATAACATTTTATTTTTCTTAAAATGTTCATTTTAAATTATACTACATAAAATTTGACATATTATTTAATTATTTGAATAATTGAATTATACTACATAAGATTTGACATATTATTTAAATTATACTACATAAGATTTGATATAACATTAATATTTTAAATATGTAAATTAAGACCATTTTAAAATTTAAAAACAAAATGAAAATCATAATTGAAATATGGTTTTTTTTCTAAAATAACCAAAATTAATTAATTAATTATGAAAATCACCCAAGAGAAAAATTAAATATGAAAATTACCTGAAATCTACAATGCTCGCTACCGCTGAGACACAAGCGCCATCGCCTCCTCATCATTGGCTAATCATCAGCCTTTTTTAAAAAAATAATTTTTTTAGTATCGCTACCATGCAGGCAGTACTGATATGTATTTTTTAAAATACTCGTTAAAAATACGAGTATTCAGGGAGGAAAAAAATATAAAATATATTTTTTAATGGGTGTTGCCAATCTATCAAGCATCATCGGGAAAATTTAAAAAAAAATAGTTGTGTCAGATAGAAAAAATTCTAATTGGTGTAGCTGGTGTGTTAGGCGGCACCAATGTCAATTTAAAAAATATTTTTTTGGGTGCCGCCAGAGTGACAAGCGACACTAGTGTCAGATTTAAAAAAAAATTATTTTTTTTGTGCCACTAGTGTGTTAGGCGGCATTGATGTCAATTTTTTAAAAAAATGAATTGTTTTTTGGTTGTCATTGGTGTGTCAGAAAGCAAAAATGTATTTTTATTTTTAAAATAACTGTGGAAGTGAATTAAGAGACTGAAAAAAAAAAGTAAAATTATTTGGTGGTGCTGCCTACATGTCAGGCAGTTCCGGTGGTCCCACGAGGCTATTAGGTAGAACCAAAAGCCTATATATACCCTATCCCCGGTGCAAAATTTGTATTGGTTGAAGTAATTGATTTTTTGCTGATTTTTTTTTTTCTTTTTTTTTGTTGAAGAGAAGAAGAAAAGGGAGAAAGTTTTGTAATTAGTAGTAGGGGAGAGAGAAAAAAAAAAGGAAGAAGAAGAATATCAATATTCAAAGGAAGGGGAGAAAAGATTTCTTTTTCTTTTTGTGTTCTTATTTTAGGGAGAAATTGTGATAGTTTTAAGGTATGTTTGAGTTCATGGTGATCCGATGGTGCTCGAACATTGACACGTTAGAAAATGTTGCATTGCAACTCAAGCTCCCAATTGGTAGTTATGCAGTCACGGGTTCAACTATAAATGGGGCTCCTAGTTGATAGTGATTATGCAATCATGGGTTCAAATTGGTTATGTTGTCAAGGGAACCCAATTTCATGCCACCAGAAGATGATGTTTTATAATCTTTATAAAAAGTTTGAAATTGCAATCATAAGGGGAAAAGGGGGTTAAATTAGTATCCTTAACCTCATTGTCCAAAACCTGCATAGTGGTTGAGGCAAGAACACTCTCAAGAGGTGCCAATTACAGTGGGCACAAGCTAAAACGCGACTCGGTGCGACAACAGTTGTAGTTATTAAAGTGGTGCAAGAGAGGAAGGTCAATTGAACCTTGCCTCATTAAATGCACCTTTATCTCACGGGATTCCTGATGGATCTAGCTCAAGTAAAGTTGAATATCACGAGATTCCTAATGGACCTAATTCAAGTAGAAAATGATGGAACCAGATAAAATACTTATTGAACTACATTAGCAACTATGTAATGTGATTATTCCAATTGTAGTTAGTATTATTATCATACAAGTTAAAATGATAGTGGGCTAATCATTTTTCGATGCATTATTCATATAACTAGAAGTACGATGAATAAAAATAAAAGCTTTTTAGTTCACTCAAAAAAAAAAGATCGTTGTTAAGCTCCAAAAATTTATCCATATCTTTTTTATATGGAATAACGATGCTGACAATTATTTCTAAATAAAAAGTTGTCATCAGAAATGAAATTCTGAATATCTTTGACGTCTAGTCAATGATCAACTTTACTATAATAATTGTATGTGTCACTCCAAGCATGAATGTGGAAAAAAAAATAAAACCAGGAAAAAAAATGGAAAAGGAAAAAAAGAAAATGAATGGTGGACATGCCTTAATATTAGTTTAAATGGTAATTAATTTTTTATTTTAAGAAGTTAAGAACTAAAAATAATTAATTTCTCTCACGGAAATTCTAAGTATTTAATCATATATGAAAAATATATTTATCATTTTTAATTTAAAATTTTAAAAAATTCACAAAGAAGATAACAAACAAATTTAAATACAATGGAACAATGGGTACATAATTTTAGACTCCCCCAACTGTGACGACTGTCCAGCATGGTAGTTTTGATGCGGGCACTTCTTTTGATTGTGGCCAACTATTCTGCACAACCCGCAACATTTTGGTTCAACCGTCTCCCTCAAGTCCATGTCACCATGAATCTGTTGGATCTGTTTAATAAAACAAATTTATTGATTACATTAATTTACTTTTTATAATTGCCCTCATATGATTTTTTGTACGCAAAGCAAAATAGAAGTAAATGTTGCTCATTGGTTGTCTAATGTTTAAACTAATACTAAGTTGTATTACGTGGTTAGATTGTAATACAAAAAGATAACTTATATTAGTAGATGAACCTAAACATGTCTTAGTCTAATCAGAAATGAGCAAACCGATTGAAAAACTAATATGTCGTATATCAAATCCAATTAGAAAGATGCTTTGTCTTGGTCATCGGAGTAGATAACTCCTAGAAGATAAAGACATAGATGTGATTGATTGGACTAATAGTACATCAGGCTGAACCCAAGAAGAATAGATCTTGAATCCATTTATGGATTTATTCACTTGTGACATTCATAGTGTGACATATCTAAATCTTGAGTGGATGACGAATTATGTATGCATGACTCGTACACTTTGATGTAATTAAAAGCCTAAGTTCGAATAGATAAAGAACCAAAAGCTAGTGCATTAGCTGTACGACTTTTGCAGTATGTAGTGTCATTCACAATAATGGAATTCATAGCTCGAGACATGGGTAAATGATATCCTATCATTGGCATTACATGGTTGATGAAAAGTAATCATGGTCACGGGTCATTCGCCTTTATAATGAATGATTTGATTACTATTTGATAGTAATTGACTTTTCATGAAGTAAGATGTAATGGTTACCATGAGATAAAATATGATCATATTGGGAGAACAAATATTATACCAAAGATATTAAAGATATCTTATGAAGGTAACATACTTTTGATAAGGTCATTGGACGAGCACTAATCAAGTAACTTTCATAATGGTACGCCGTTGGGGACAGCTCAGTAACGATATTATAATGGAATGACTTTGTGACTAAATAAGTTTATAATTAATAGGCAAAAATTTGGAACTTAATTACAAAATCATTTGTGCCTCAATTGTATATGTCCAATTAGTCCCTCGCTAGCTCGTTGAAACTATAAATGAATTGCATGTTGAATCAAATAAATAGAAATGAATAGAAATGGTAAAATGGAGAAATATTAAACATTTAGAAATGATTATGGTTTTCTCTAAAATGAAAATAGAGAAATGGAATTTTTTGTAAATGAATATGGTTTTCTCCAAAATGAAAAAGAAAAAGAAAATGGAAAAGAAAAAGAAAAATGACTTGAAAAATGAATTTATTTTTTTCGAATTAAATGAAGTTCGAAAATGTAAATAAATCATTTGGTCATAGTGAATCGTTTAATGCGAAAATATTAAATATATTTTCTCATAGCTTCATTTACAATAAAGTCGTCATGATTTTAACGAAATTAGAATTGAGTTGAAAAAATTTATTTAATTGGAAATATATTGAAGTTTACTTTTGGGAAAGTAAAAAACGAATATTGGGTTGGATCAAATTATAAAGTATTGGGTTAAAAATCAGAAAGTACTTGTAATTGGACCTGATATGGAAGAGGCCCAAAACCCCTTATATAATAAAGGGGACGACAAACCCTAGTATTATTAATTAATTTTGACGCCCCTACATTCCAGTTGAACTAGGATTTCATTTTTCTAGTTGAAATGAACTTCTACAATTCAACAAGGATTCTACCTTTTCTTCCTATAAATAGATGACACCGGTAGGGCTATGAACACAACTTGAAGATATTGTTACTCTATTGAGAAATAGAGAAAATTTATTCTCAACTATTAAATATATTTTTTTAGAATAACAATTCTGTCGATTTCTATTTTGAGAAGAGAATTTTTATTTTCACACAAAAGAAAAGAAAACTATTTCTAGTTTTGTGTTTTATTCGAATAGTTCGAGCCCGCACTCGAAGTAACTCTTGGTACGAGAATAATGGAGAATATCATTTGGTTAAAAGTTGGGAACGACAATTGTTCATCTATCTGGAGAACACAGGTATGATTTCGGTCTAGGATACTATAAAAATACAAGTCGGGTCAGTTTTCAAAATTTTAATTTTTTGTTGTGAAAGAAAATCATTTTTGAACTAGATTTTTTCCAACAAAATCCTAGTGATGTACGATCGACCTTTGGGTACCCTACATAGCCCCTGGTTTGGGAGCAACTCGAATGCAGGCAAAGGCACTTCCCATGTCGAGATATCCCATATTACAGAGAACTCGTTTCCTCAAATACGTAATATGCATTCCAGCATGTACACATTATCGATATATTATGTTGGATCGACATTGGCCCATGAACACATTGCAACGACATGTGCACATGGGTATCAAAAGGTTTGGAACCTCCCACACTCACATCACTTGTTTCGGAGATCAACTCCATAAGACCTAGTCAAGACCCTTGTACGATAACTGATGTACTCTATAACTTGAAAAGTTTTCTAAAACTGGGAATATAGTTCTACATTCATCAACCTCGTTCTCCGAGCGTTGACATCTATCACCTTCCTAACCTTTTCAACGTAGACATGTCTTGCCTCCATTTGATTTACTTTTCTTAGCCCCATTCTTGGCATCAATGTTACTAGCCTGTAGAACATAGCTGAGAAAACAACTAAAATTGGGAAATGATGTGTATGCTTCAAGACGAAGTTAACTGTCTTTATGAGGATGGCGGTCATATGACCATATCGAGACTCATTATCGAAAATTTGAGCCCATTACTAGGGCTTCATGCCTACCCAACCACTCATGGAAAGGACAATTCATTTCTCCGTTAATATCAGCCTTAAGCCTTACTAGTCTATGCCTAAAATAGTGTTGTTCTAGCTCATTGTCACACCCCAGGATTAGATAATCCAATTGAGAGTGAGATAATGCATGTTAATTTTTTTGGCGCACTAAGGTAACATGATCCACCACTCAGCTGGTTGGTTTGTGAAATAGAGTTTTGGTGCATACTAACAAAGAATCCACCCATTGGCTAAGGATTTAACTTCAAGGCATTTTCAAGTGAAGCAAAACTTCGCTCAAGAATGGGTACCCCTAAGGAATAGTACACCCGATTTACATGAATATGGTTCAAGTGGATCTTGTATCGGGTTTAGTTTAAAGTTATTGGGATTCTGTAGCAACAAAAGTAGAGATCAAAGTAAAGAGTAGAGTAACAAGATATATGAAGAATTGCTTGTACACTAAAACAAACCAACTAAACAAATCATCACAGCAACATGGTTGACCATTTCTCAACAGGAATCAATTGAATTGATTTGACCCTCCCCATGACTAGTCAATAGCAAGCTAAACCTTCACCGAATTTTCTTTTACTTACCTTAGATCTAGTAAGGAAATCAAGGGTACTGAGAGTATATCTATAGGAAGGCCACATTGCAGATGGTTTTCTATTTACTTAATGTGTAGGTTCTTTTTTTAACCTCAACTTTTTTTTCTTCTTCTTCGTTAAGATCAAACTAGGATCACGTTTAACGAGTAGATGATTCAATCTTTTAGTAAGCCTTATAGCTTTTTACATTAAGATTATGGAAAGGAAACAGGAAAGCCCTGCCTAGGGTCGCATGTAGTTGAAATGTTAGTAAAGTATCTGTAATGGAGATTCTAATGGAAATCTTATAATCTTTTAAGCAGTTGTTGATTCTATTTTGGGATGAATATTTCAAACGGAAATTCTAGGCTGAGGTTAAAGTAAGTCTCTAGTGAGTATCTAAACCCAACTTTTGCACACAATATTATAATGATTCCCTGTATGGTTAATGTGCATATCTTCTTAAGAAGTTGTTGTATCTATGCATGGTTATATGTTCTCTGTAAAGCATTCGTATGTATACTTTGAAGTGTTTGCTGCACTGCATGAATATGACAACATATGGTAAGCATGCATGAGAAGTTATATGTTAGTAAGTATGACTCTATTAAGATTATGAGTGAAATCTATGTAGATGCGTCCATTATGTCATTTGAGCAATGCATGATAATGTATAGTGGCGTTAAAGGGGTCCAGGTGAAGTGTTGGGAAAGTATGTGATACAATAACTAACCCTATGGTAGTACTTTGATGACATCCATAAGGACAGTAAACACGAAGGTCATTATGGTGAGTATGTTGTCTGCCACGACAGTAAACACGAAGGCTAGTGAGGCAATTATGTGGAAAGAGTATGACCATGGCATATTCTGGAAATGGCGGATGAGTGACATTTGTCTATTAGGGTTTTTATGTGTCTCGGGGACGATGATAGGCAAACCTTAAGTTATGCTGAGTTTAGGCAAATCCATATCGTTGAACATAACAGTTGGTGTAATGCCTTGATGGCGAACTCTCTATGAAACCCTTGTGGCGAACTCTCTGTAAAATCTTCTTGGCATATTATTTAGAAAACTTCAATAGCGGGATAACCTAGGAAATACTTGTGGCAAGTTTTCTGGAAGGTCTGTATTGTGAATTCTACAATGCCTAAATGATGATTTGATATTCCACCCTTATGGCAAGACCTAGGCATGTTATGAGGCATTATCTAAAAGAGCTTATGGCAATATACCCATTTAATGATTTCTCCATAGTGTTTCGTGATAACTCTTGAAAAGATTTATATTTTAGGCTTCTAAACTTGGTTAATTGTTTGTACTTAAGTAAATTTAGTTGCATTTTAGGAAATTATATTAGTATTTTTATAACATTGTATCATAAAGCTTAGATTGTTGAATGATACTTTCATTCAACAATCTCAAATTATGTTAGTATTTTCTGGAAGGTCTGTATTGTTAATTTTACAACGCCTAAATGATGATTTGATATTCCACCCTTGTGGCAAGACCTAGGCATGTTGTGAGGCATTATCTAAAGGAGTTTTTGTCAATATACCCATTGAATGATTTCGCCATAGTGATCCGTGATAACTCTTGAAAAGAGTTATATTTCTGGCTTTTAAACTTGGTTAATTGTTTGTACTTAAGTAAATTTAGTTGCATTTTAGGAAATTATGTTAGTATTTTTATAACATTGCATCATAAAGCTTGGATTGTGCTTTCAATGTCACTATATGTTACTTTTACTTATGGAAGGAAAAGAACTGCATGTTGTTTATAACAGGTGCAGAAAAGAGGCAAAAAAGTGAAGGAGTGAAGTTTTTTCATGACAAAAGATTGGATAGATTGCCAGCACAACTGCCATGGAAATTCCAGGAAGATGCTGACTCATGTGTCAATTCGTCCCACTCTTAGCCAGTTATACTTATACCAAGGTGATAAAGAGAGAGAAAAGAGTGTGTGCTGAGAGGGGGACCTACCTTATAAAAAGAAGAAAGAGAAAGAAATGAAGGAGGCAGTTTTTCCTCTCACACAATTTCTCATGAAAGATCCAAAGATGCGAGAAAAGAGAGTAGCAGCTGAGGAACAGAGCAGCAACATAAGGAAGAAAGAGAACTATTCAACCCTGGGCTTCGCACGATGTTGCAGCACTGGAGTTGAGGGCTGGATTGGTGAAAGCTTCCTGAAGTTCTTCCTTCATTATCTTTAACTGTGGAATTTTAACTATGGAAATATGTTGTTGAATGATACTTTCATTTTAGATTTTAATTTCCAACTCATGAGCTAGTCTCATCGAGTTGGGATTATTGGATGAACTGTAGTTCTTTTAATGACAAAGGCATTATCCTGATTAGATTTACTGTTTCATTCGATTTGCGCTATTTTAAAATGTATGCATGAAGTCTCTAGACATAGATTAATGTATGGTATGTCCATAAACTTGATTTAATTTTGAAAAGGTTAGATGCACTATTTTAAATTGTGATCGAATGATACAAACGAGTATTCGATAGAATACTCGTAACACTCTAGACATAAAGTTGCAATTTGTACGAAGAAAGGAAGAAACAATGCTGGGTATCCTTCTTATGGTTTGTAAATGCAAAGCCTTAGGTAGGGTAGCTTGAATTTTGACTCTTGAAAGAAGCAGACTACCTTAGGTTTAATCTAAATAGTAGATTGATTAAGATTTTGCCATGACATTATTGTTTTATGAGGAAAGAATCTTAGTAATCCCAACCTTCCCATTCAACAGCGTAGATCCTCTCAACTTTGCCTCCGTATATTTGCCACAACATTTTTAGTTAGTTATTTGATTTTAATATTGCATACGTGATTATTCCTCTATAAATTGTTATTCTGTTTTGCCACAGCCTGATTCATATATTTTATAGTAATAGCTTCACCGAATTAATCTTATCCAATCCCTGAAGAGATGATCTTACTTACTACTTTATTACTTAATTCAACGTGTACACTTGCACATTCGTATATTATATTCACGATAATCCGCCATGTCAAGAAACCTTGTGTATTTGGAATATTAGTAGTGCAAGTGTTCGCCAAACTCAGAATTTCTTAGGTCTTGTATTGAAGTCATTTGGGATTCTATTGCTTGAATTAAAATGTTCTATTCCTTTAAGTAAGTATGTTTGTTTGGATTGATTTGAAGATACGATGTAATTGGTGTTCTGATAATCACTGGGTACTGCAAAGGAATTTATCAATAGTCGCATCCGCTAAGTTTCATTCTAGGAAGTGTATCTAATTATTATCTATAAAGAAATTATGTAATGGGATTCGAAATATAGTGTGAAGTCTAAGATCCGTCAATCGGGTGAAATGCGTATAAGACGGTTAAGTGTAAAGATTGGCGTATGGAATCATAAAATTAACCGCCAACTAGGAATCATAAAATTATCCGCCAAGGTCTGAAAGGAAATCCGAAACCTTTGAGTCAAGAAATTTTACAACATTGCTTAAAGGTAATAATGAGTGAGGCCCGCTAAATTCCTTTGAACTTATATAGGTCTTTTGGTATGCAGGTTTTGAAAATCTAACCAGTGCGCCAAAAGGGACCAAGCCAAGGATGTGCCATGGTGGCATATGGAGGGCAATGTTATGTGACAGCCTTAAAACGACCCTAGTCGGAATGTGGTTTCGAGACCACAAAATCGAGGCATAAAAATAATTTAATATTCATTTTGATGCCTATAATATGTGTTAATTTGTGCGTGACATTTTGATGTTTTGATTTAGAGTTATAAATGTGAATTTCACTAAAAGGACCTAGTAGTAAACTTTGAAAGTAGGATAGGAAATGTGTGATGACTAATTGAATCATGCATGCAAAACAATGGTTTTGCATGTCAAATACCCTTCTTTTTATAAGTGGTGGCGGCCATGATGGTCACATATATATAATATGTATTAAATCTTAATTAAATGACTATTATTTTATGCAAAAGAAAGGAAATAAATAAAAGAAAGAAAAAGAAAAGGGTAATGAAAACAAAGCTTGTATCCTTGGTTCTAGCTTGGCCGAAACTTAAAGGAAGAAAGGGATATAGCATTCGGTTGTCTTAAGCTCAAAACAAGCTCAAGAGCTTAGAGGACCAAAGTTGGATAAAGGGAAGGAAAAAGTGATCGAATAGCCGTCGAAATCGTTCGACAACATCCGAGGTAAGTCTTCGAGTAATGACCCTACTTGAATTATATTGAAATGATTTGTCATATTATGGCGGATAGCCGAATGTGCGTAGGGACTACGTTATAAAGTCAATTGAAATCATGCTCTTTGTGTGTGGCTATTGAGCCGAAATTGGAAAGGTTTGATAAATGTTTTGTGTTTGAGCCTTAGTAACGAAAATGAAATATGGATGTGTCATGATTATTGATATATGTGTGCATGAGCATTTGAATGATACCCGGGCTAAGTCCCGAAGGCATTTATGCTAGTGATTATATCCGGCTAAGACCAAGGCATTTGTGCGAAGTTGTTATATCCGGCTAAGACCCGAAGGCATTTGTGCGAGTTGTTATATCCGGGCTAAGACTCGAAGGCATTTGTGCGAGTTGCTATACCCGGGTTAAGACCCGAAGGCAATTGTGCTTGTGGTTATATCCGGCTAAATTCTGAAGAAACTTGGTTTGAAGGTGAGCGTTTTGTGCTGTAATAAATTCAATTAATACGCTCGAAAAAACCCAAAAGATAAGGTATGTTTGCATGTGCATCGGAAAAGTCAATTCGTTTGAAATAGTATTCGTTCAATCGACTAACGAACTTTCGGCTCTTAGATAGGTTGATACCTTGTGTGTGTATATGTTGATGAAGTGTGAAGTAAGTATGATTATGAGAATGTGTATTAATAAAGTGATTCATTTAGCTATGTGAACGTAATACTTTAGTCAAAGCTGATTTCATTACTTGAAACTTACTAAGCATTAAAATGCTTACCCAGTTGCTTTGGCTCTTTGTTTTCTAGATTTAGTTCGTTAGCTATCGGATTCGGGATCATCGAAGTCGAAGTCATCCACACTATCAAAGCCCTTTTGGTGCTCTTTTAGTTGAACTCTGGATATGGCATGTATAGGACTACCCTTTTTGTTGTTGGTCATGTACCCTTGGTTTTGTGTAAATTTGGACAGCCATGCGAAAATGGCTTAAATATACTTTGATCATAGCATTATAATCGTTTTGTATGTTATTCGTTGAGAGATATGGAAATGTTGGTAACGATTAGCCATTGGAATGGTTATTCATGATCATTTTGGTGCTATGTATGACAAACTCTAGTTGATCCATGGAGGATCATGAAATGGGTAAAGTTTACCTTAAAAATAGATGCTGACAGCAGCAGTGATGTGGATGTGAAAAATCACTAAAATTAGTAGTAATGGAATTAAATAGTGAATGAATTATGAAATCGAACCTTGATGAATCTATTTTCATAAGAAAGTAACGAAACGATCATATGAACAGTATATTATGAGATGTTAAAGTTTTCGTGATATAGAACCAGAACAGTTTCTGGATCCTCTGTTCCGACTTTTGAAATTCACTATAAATCAACCAGAGATAATTAGAAGTCATGCCTTATATGTACAGATTCCTTTTTGAGTCTAGTTTCTTTAGAAACAAACAGCATAAGTATTGAATCCCTGTACAAGGAGATATCTAAGTCGCAATGCATGAAGGTCAGAGGAGTCGAACCCTGAATCAGGGGAGACTTTAACTAATAAACTGTACTAATTGGCTCAACCAAAAATTCTAGTAAAAAATTTGTAGATGGATATATGAGTCTAGTTTCAGGAAAAATTTATGAAACTGGTTTTCGAGTTTTGAAACTCAAGATATGATTTTTAAGGCGACAGTGACGCAGTTAACCAGCTTGTCTGGAAATTTTTTTAAATGGACTGTGAAAATGAATGGTTTAAGCCGTTAACCCCTCGTGTCCGACTCCGACAGCGGTCTCGGGTACGGGGTGTTACATGTTATGCATATAGTGGGACACTTTTAGAAACATGCTTTCTAATGACAAATAGTAATACACGCTACGAGTATGTTTGCTTTATCAAGCATTTATGTTGTAAGGCTTTATACTACCTTTGAAAGTCTGTGACAAACAATAAATGTTTCATTCAAACCTATTTATCTTAGAAAGGATTTTAAATAAACAAGAGTTACATTCAATATGGCTTTCACAGATTGTAAAATTTTGTTACGTATGTAAGTATTGTGGCATATTATATTTAGATTCAGTAAACCGAGTCAAGTATAAGGTATTACACTCATACCCTCTATATGTATTATAACACGACATGTTACCTTTCCTTTAAGTTCGTAAAAGTATTCAAAATATTTAAAAAATAAATTGAAACTAATATTTACCCATGTTCACAACTTGTTTGCGCAAGTCTACATTATTGTAGTCCCGGTAGAAGTTAATGGCGATGTGGTGGATGCAGTAGACGAATCTCCACGGAACTCCAAAATGCCTAATCGTGGAAACTATTCATTTTGCTTTATCAGAGATAAAGCAAATGATGTCTTGTTTAACAACATGCCTTCACAAGTTCGTCAAGAAAAATTGTCATGATTCCATGTTCTTAGACTATACAATGGTAAAGGTGATGAGTAGTACATTCTGGTTACTACCTTGTGCAACTGCAATCAGGAGTATCTACATATATTTACCATATAGCTAGGTACCATCAACCTACACTAGTTACTTGCAATGGGGGAAGGCCATAACGCATAGATCAAACGTCCAGAACAACTAATGGAAAATTCTTTCTCCAGTTGTAGTTCGTCCTCCGGACTGTAAAAAGGCAACATCTACAAGTTGACGAGAGTACCTGGCACATACTCTTGCATCGTGACTAACCACCCTTGAAGTTCATTATACGATACATCCTAGTATTTGTACAACTATTCCTTGACCATTTGTTTAGCCACCATGCTTTCTTATATGACACTCTGTACTGGAATCGGGCTTGCATGTTGGCAATCAGAAGTGATACAAGAATGGTGGGCTTGTCTTTCACCAGTGGCATGATGTAGTTGCAGATTGTTTTTGCATCCTGTTTGCGATGGTTTTGCATCTACATGTAACAGTGCATGTATGGGGCCATTCACATTTTAGAATCGTCCACAGTTGAGTCCCTTGTATAAATACAGCTTGAACCTGCCAGTTGCACCCTTTTCCAAACCTCTAACATTCCCTAATATATAATGTCGGTGTAACTTTATGACTTTTTAGTCCATCGACACCTTCATGATATACCGCTTGATGGCAAATATGAAGTTCTCCTTGATCGTGAATTGTTGTCATACAAACAACTCTTCCAATTCAGAATCTACTGCCATTTCATATGCATGTGTCGCATCGGGTTCTACACTCAACATGTGGACCCTAGGGTCATTTTGAATAAAAATGTCACAACTCGGGTTCCCGATCAAAAAGTGTGTACATCTTCACCCTCATTTGTGCATTTATCGTAGATATCATCCCAGACCATTATTATTAGGTCCTTCTTCACCATCTGCATCAGTGCCCATCACCTCCGAATGTATCTCTAAAAGGGGACCCAAAATAGGGTTGTTATACGCAGTCCCATCATGGTGTGGATTTTTGGGCCATGTGGATGTCCATCCACAACCTCACCATTCTACCTATCCAATATTAAGATCAAAGTCAAACTCGTATTGTTGACTTAATGGAGTGACATTTTGAACGGGCTCCAGATCAGCTAACTCAGAAAACAACTCAACTGATTTAGCATTTATATTCCCAGTCAAGTAATAAATTGCGATCATAGTGCCCACGTCTTTTTCATCTACAAGTTTCATCCCGTATATTTGCATAGATTTGAAGAAACTAGAAATTTGTAAAATAATCTTGACATCGTCCTTCCACAACGAAGACCTATTTTGGCACTAATCATTTGTTTCATTTTTTCAACCTTTACATTCTTATTTTTAGCGAGATTCAAATCAACAAACAATTGTTGTTTGTAAAATTACTCCATTGAATTGAACATATACGAATAATTGGTTATTCATCTTCGATACAATATCTATTTTCACTTCTCCTACTAAACACAAACCTTTCCCCTTTGTTCTCTCTTGAACAAATAAAAAAAGTTCAACAAAAACCAAAACTAATACAGATATTTGGACGAGTTAGTGGGGTTATATATTTTGGGTGATGTCACCTGACAACATTGCGGGACCACTGGTGCACCTGGCATGTTGGCAATACCCGAAATTTTTTCTTTTTCGATCTCTTTATTTCCCTACAAAGCTATTTTTTAAAAAAATACCACAGGTGTCGCCTGAAACATCAACGAAAATAAAAAAAAATTATTTTTTTTACATATAGACACTAGTGCCGCCTGACACACAGACGACAACAAAAAAATTATTTTTTTAAACTGACACCGGTGACACAAAAAAATATTTTTTTTTTAAATCTAACATTTTTTTTATAAATTGATACTGGTGTCACCTGACACACCTACATCACCCAAAAAAATTTTTTTTTTAAATTGACACTGGTGCCACCCGACACACCGTTGGCACCAATTTTAATTTTTTTTTATCTGACACAACTATTCTTTTTTAATTCTCCCTGGTGCCACCTGATAGACTGCTGACACCCATTAAACGATATTTTTGTTTTTTTTGTTCCTCCTTGAATACTAGTATTTTTCATGAATATTTTAACAAACACATATTGATGCCGTATAACAAAATGGCGGCACCCAAAAAAATTATTTTTTTTAAAAAGCCGATAATTGATTAATGATGAGGGGGCAGTACCACTGATATATCAGGCAACACCAACGAACGCTGTAAATTTCAGATCATTTTCGTATTTAATTTTTCTCTTGATGATTATCATAATTAATTAACTAATTTTGGTTATTTTAGAGAAAAAGCCTTGATAGATGCTTATTACAATTAACACTAATATTAAAAATATTTATATAACAACTTTGAATTGCCAAAAATTCTTAATATCCATATGAAGTTTCATGGTCTTGCTCGAGGGAAAATACTTTGCCCAAAATTTGCTTGCTAGCTCGACCCAAGTGTTGATGGAATCTACCGGATGCAAATCTAACCACATAAAAGCATCATCAATAAGATAGAAAATGAATAACCAATGACGTATAGCATCATCAGTTACCCTATTATATTTGAAAGTATAAAAAATGGTTAGAAATCACTTAAGATGTTGATTTGGATCTTCTTTCAGTGACCCTCGAAATTGAAGGTTCAATTGTATCATTTGGATCATGGCTGGTTTGATTTCGAAATTATTAGCATTAATCACCAACCGATTAATGCTACCTCAAACAACATCTAAATTGAGCATTGCGTAGTCACGCAAAGTTCATTGCTTTATGGGTAGGTGTGGTGGTTGTCAAAATTTTCCTTGTAGATTTTCGATAGGCTGCTAGTGGAGGTGATGCATCTCTAGGATTTTGCACCTTCCTCGCGTGTGTGATGATACGTTCCAGTTTTGATTCTAGCCCAAATGGTAAGGCACCATTACCGGTTTGATTCATACAATGCCTCCTACAAGCACAAGAGAGTGAAGAAAATTAATTAAAAATTGTAACAAAATATAAACAAATAGAAAATAAGGTCGTATCTATAAATCCTACTTTGACTACTTATCTCTACCTAAGAATGTACACTAAAAATTACTCAATCTAACACTGCTTTCCCCAACAACGACGCTAACAACTTGATCAAGTACGCACGTGTGCGTTAAAACAATGAATTTATATAACAACTTTGAAAGTTTTATTTTACTACAAGCGTACAGTGTCAATCAATGTCAATTGTAATATTTATAGTTCTTATTGAACACGAAGTATTCCAAGGGGTTGAACCCAAAAGAAGAGGCGATTGAGTAATAGCTAGCATACATGATAGAGTCTAAGCGGCTATTAACACGATTTTATAGTACGACAATTCATAATAAGAGAAATTTGCAAGAAAATTAAATGTTCTACTCTAAGGACTAAATTACAAAAAATGTAAAACTAAAGGACTATTTAGTAAATAACTAATGGGGTTTGGTTGACTTTAATGTGGTTCATCAAACCTCGGACAAGGGACATAAATCACGTAAATTATCAAGTGGCTCCATTTTATCTTCCGATTTCATTGGTTAATTTGGGACTCATGAACGGGTGCGCGGCAAGATTACCTTCCGGGATCACTTTATCTTGATATTCCCTTAAGAGTGTCACTACCCAAGTTCTTAGTTTTATTTGATTTAGTCCAATTTATTATGATTTAGTCCTTTATCCAAGAGTTTTAGTTTACCTACGTCTCCATCAATCAACCTCTTTTGAGGTTTAGCTACACATGCTCAAATTAAAATAAATAAACATAAAAATGTAAATCAAGGCAACCATGAAAGTAAAACTTAAGAAAAATATAAAAGTTGAGATTTTTATGCAAGAAAACTTAAAGATCAGAAAACTAAAAGTATTCAACGGGAAAATCTAAAGTAAGAAACATAAAATGAACAAGCTTTAACAATTTTAAAGTAGAATAAACTGAAACACATTAAATTAAAGCTTAAAATGTCTTGAAAGTAAGGTACATGGACTGAAAATGCAAATAAATCTTAGCTACAGTAATAACTAACTTAATTTACACTAAGAATAATAAGATTAAAAAGTAAACACAGAAAAATAAACTCTAATCTAAGGTTTAAGGAAAGGAAAATAAAAACTCTAAAAAAGTGCAGAGAAAAACTAAAGAAAACCTAGAGAAAACTAAACCTAAAACTAAGTTAATGTCTGTATTCCTCCTCATCAGCAATTTTTGGTTGTTTTGAAGTGTATTCTAATGACTTTTTTTGCCAAAAATTCCCCTACAAGGCCTTGTGTGATTGGTGGACCGAGTGGACAAAGACTATCCTTTTTGTCCAAGTTTTTCCCCTTGACGAATGTGATATCACGATACCTCGGGTAGTGTTGAACCTTGGGTTTTGTTTGGAAGGTGAATATCATGATACCACTAAAAGGTGTCTTCAGTCTTCTTTATTATTAGAGGTATCGTGATTCCAAGGAATGGATATGGTGATACATTTTCCCTTGGTGTCGTTCTTGCTCGTTTTTTACCCCTACATCACTCAAACACATGTTAGGCCTCTCAATGGCGCTATTGGCTAATTTGGGTCATAGAATGGGAAAAAATAAGACATTTACACTTATTAATCGAAAATATAAAAATAACAAAAAACTACGCTAAAAACACTATTTTGCTTGAGAAAAGGCTCCTTAAGTGCGTCAGAAAAGTCTAATTTACCATATCGATTTGTGATAGATCAATGCATATAGAGGGACACTTTTAAAAACATGTTTTCAAATGACAAATAGTAAAACACACTACAAATATGTTTATTTTATCAAACATTTATGTTGTAAGGCTTTATACTACCTTTGAAAGTCTGTGATAAACGATAAATGTTTCATTCAAACCCTTTTGACTTAGAAAAGATTTTAAATAAACAAGAGGTACATTTAGTATGGTTTTCACATATTGTAAATTTTTTTTAAGTATGTAAGTATTGTGACATATTATATTCAGATCCGGTAAATCGGGTCGGGTATAGGGTGTTACACTCGTACCTTACATATGTATTCTGATATGAGACATTACATTTCTTTTTAGTTCGTAAAAGTATTCAAAATATTTAAAAAATAAATTGAAACTGATATTTACCCATGTTCACGACTTGTTTGTGCAAGTCTGCATTCTTGTAGACCTGTAGAAGTTAACGGCGATGTAGTGGATGCAGTAGACGAATCTTCACGAAACTCCAAAACACCTAATCATGGCAATTAGCCCTTTTAATTTATCGGAGATAATGCAAATGATGTCTTGTCTAACAACATGCCTCCGCAAGTTCGTCATGAAAAATTTCCATGATTTCATATCTTTTGTACTTTCTAGTTACCGTATTGTGCAATCACAATTAGGAGTATCTGCATATATTTACCATATAGTCAAGTAGCATCAAATTGCACCAGTGGCTTATAGTGGGAGAAGGCTCTAACACATTGATTGAATGTCTAGAAAAAACGATGGAAAATTCTTCTCTCTGGTTGTAGTTCGTCCTCTAGGCTATAAAAGGGAAGCATCTGCAAGTTAACGACAATACATGGCACGTACTCTTGCATCGCAACTAACCACCCCTGAAGTTCATTGTATGGTGCATCCTAATCTTCTTGCAACTGCTCCATGACTATCTATTTAGCCAACCATGCTTTCTTGTACTACACCTTGTACTAGAATCGGGCTTGTATGTCGACAATCAAAACGATATAGGAATAGTGGGCATGTCTATCACTAGTGGCATGATATAGTTGCAAATTCTTTTCACATCCTGTTTGTGATGGCCTTACATCATACGTGTAACAGTGCATGTATAAGGCCTTCAAATTTTTGAATCGTCCACAGTTGAGTCATTTGCATAAATATAACTTAAGCCTACTAGTTGCACCCTTCTCCAAACCTCTAACATTCCCTAAAATATAATATCAGTATAAACTTTATGACTTTGTAGTCCACCAACACCTTCATGCTATACCACTTGATGGCAAATATGTAGTCCTCCTTGATCGTGAAATGTTGCCCTACTTGCAACTCTTCTAATTCGAAATCTACCTCCAATCGGTAAGAAGGTGTTATATTTAAATACTCAAAGAACTTGGATGCATGCGTCGCATTGAGGTCTACACTTAACATGTGGGCCCCAAGGTTGTTTTATATAACAATGCCACAACTCAGGTTCCCGACTAAGGAGGGTGTACATCTTCACCCTCCTCTACGCTTTCATCATCGATATTATCCCGAACCATCATTATCAATTCCTTCTTCACCATTTGCATCGATGTCCATCACCTCCAAATGTATCCCTAAACGGGGACCCAGAATAGGGTTGTTATACGTAGTTCCACCATGTTGTGGATTTTTAGCCCATGTGGATGTCTCTCAATAACCTGATTGTTTTGCCCATCTGACATTAAGATCAATGTTAAACCCGTATTGTTGACTTAATGCGTGACATTTTGATTGGGCTCCACATCGGCAGACTCAGTAAACAACTCAACTGGTTCAGCGTTTATGTTCCCAGTTGAGCAATAAATTGCGATCATAGTGCCTACGTTTTCATCATTTACAAGTTTCATCTCTGCATATTTGCACGGATTTGAGGAAACTGGAAATTTGTAGAATAGTTTGGACATTGTCCTTCCACAATAGAAAGCTATTTTAACATTAATCTTTTGTTTCATTTTTTCGATCTTTACATTCTTATTAAACCTCATTCCTATTTTCTGATGAGATTCAAATACACAACCAACTGTTTGTAAAATTACTCCCTCGAAATGAACGTATACGAAGAATTGTTATTTATCTTCGATATAATATTTATTTTATCTTCTCCTACTAAACACAAATCTTTCCCCTTTTTGCTCTCTTGAGCAAATAAAAAAAGTTCAACAAAAACCAAAACTAATACAAGATATTTAGACGGATTGGTGGGGATATATATTTTGGGTACTGTCACCTAGCAATGTCACAAAGCCATCGGTGCTGCTTAACATGTAGGTGATACCAATTTTTTTTTCAGTCTCCTTATTTCCCTACAAAGCTATTTCTTTTTTTAAAAAATACCATTGGTGCTACCTGACACATGGTGACACAAAAGAATCATTTTTTTAAATGCAGACACTGATGCAGCCTGACACATCTGGGACAACAAAAAAAATCATTTTTTTAAACTGACACCAGTGTCGCTTGACACACTAGTTACAAAAACAAGTCAATTTCCTTTTTAAATCTGACATTTTTTTAAATTGACACCGGTGCCACCTAACACACTAATGGCACTAATTTGAAATTTTTTTTCTATCTGACACAACTAATCTTTTTTAATTTTACCCGATGTCGCCTGACTGGCCATTGACATCCATTAAAATTTTCTTTCTTTTTATTTTTCCTTAAATACTCGTATTTTTAATGAATATTTTAACGAATACATATTAGTGTAGCTTAACATAGTGACGCACCCGAAAAAATTATTTTTAAAAAAAACTAATGATTGATTAATGATGAAGGGGATATACTACTACTAATGTATCAGGGAGCACTGATGTAAATTTCAAATCATTTTTGTATTTAATTTTTTCTTGATATTATCGTAATTAATTAAGTAATTTTGGTTCTTTTAGAGAAAAAGCGTGGAAAGATGCATACTGCAATTAACAGTAACATTAAAGAATACAATGACTCAATAAAAAAAAACTTCCGATCGTCTATTTCTTTCGTATAAAAAAACCCATTTTTGCAAAAAGGAAAAAGGGTAAATCACGTGGGTGGCCTAGTATGTAAACCTATCATAACCACACAGTGGTACTAAAAAGAAAAAAATTGACAGTGAAGCACCTGAAAACTCATCTCCAGCCCCGCCCTCCTGCATGTTGCCACGTGTACCCTGCCCTTCTCAAAATTTTGGCGGGTGTGTTTTTTCACTCATTCACAGTGGAGCGGCGCTCAGCTGTCACTAGTAGGGGGGCATTCCCGTATTTTTATCACCCCCTCTGTCTAGGGTTTATTGATCTGACAACCTCTCCCTCCCTGTCCCTTCTTCATTGTCTACATTTTTGTTTTCTCTTCTCTCCTTCTCTTTTTGCAAATTTTAGCTTTTCTTTTTTCATTTTTGGTTTTCTGGGTTTTGTTCTTTGAGAGCAAAATCTTCTCTCCTTTTCCCTGTTTTTTTCGTCTCAGTAAATGAGAAAGGTTTATGATTGTTAAGCTGGTTTTTCTTTGCCCATCAAGCTTTGATTAGGTTTTCTTTTTCTTTTCACTTTATCATTCTGTTTGAACGAAATATATCTGTAGAGTTGCTTCATGGGTGTAATGGATCTGAGAGCAAAGGTGGATCATAAAAAAAAAAAAATCATCTTCAATGCTTCGAAGTTTTTCATTTCTTTTTTCAACCTATTGTTTCTTTTCTTTTTAATTTACTGATTAGATTTGTATTTATTATTCAGAAATCATGGAGTGAAGATATGATGAGTGAGAGCAGCAAGAAGTTTTGTACTGATTGCAAAACCACAAAAACCCCTCTTTGGAGAGGTGGCCCTGCTGGCCCCAAGGTATTTATTTTAACCTTCCATTTTCATCTCTTTCACACACACATCTTTTTGAAGTTTGGGTTTATTTCCTTTTTTCTTTTAAAATCGTCAGCATGAGTCGTCCTGTGGCAAAAGCTCTCATCTTTTTCCATACATATATTAGCTTCTTTTTAAGCTGATGAGTCTTCATCCTGTTTGATTGTTTTGGTTAATAATCATCACCAAATCTATTACTTTGCTTTATTTGACATTTATTGATTGTTCTGTTTTTTGCTTTTTTTTTGGGGGGGTAATTTCAGTCACTGTGCAATGCATGTGGAATCAGATACAGGAAAAAAAGGAGAGCAATGTTGGGTTTGAACAAAGGAATAGAAAAGAAGAAGGAGATATCACATTCACCATCATCAGATAGCAACAGCTCTATTGCTCCAACAAATGATGGTGGTGGTGAGAATCTGAGTGCCAACTTAAATGGATTGAGCGAGAGTGTGAAGATGAGTTTATTTGCTTTGGGCAGTGAAGTTTTGTTCCAAACCTCATCGTCTTTATCTGGGGTGGTAAAGAAACAAAGGTGCCAAAGGAGAAGGAAGTTGGGAGAGGAAGAACAAGCTGCAATTTCTTTGATGGCATTGTCGTGTGGCACAGTTTTTGCTTAAAATATGAAACAGACTAGACAAAACAAAACAAAAGAAATGGGGGCTTCAAAAAGGAGAGGGGAAAACACTAACCGAAAAAGCTGTTTCTTCATTTTGTCTTTTTTTTGCTTGGGATTTTCCTTATTAGTGAAATTAAAAAAACCCATGTTATTGACTGCTGCTTGTTCTTTTTTTTTACGTAAGAGAGAGTTGAGGGAAGTAATGTTTTTTGGGGATGGCTGATGATGGTTCAATCATAATGTAAATATTAGATCGGGAATCAATGAGAATGAGAATGGGAATGAGAATTTTATCTTTGGTTATTCGTACCTTATGCAAGCAAATTTAGTGGCGTGAAAGATGATTCTAGTGTAGATTGTTGAGAGGAAGTTCATCTTGGGGAATGGTAGTTGATCTTTTCGGGTGTGGTGATGGGCCTGAAGTGGCCTCAAGAGGGAAGTAATATCACCTAAACCTAACGCTTTTCCTGCGCCCCAAATGGAATTATTCCTTCATTTCAGAGGCTAAACTATCTGACACTTGAAGGTTAACGAATTGAACAATTAACCAACTTTAATTTCTTTCTTCAATTAAAACTGGAATTTGGAAGGATAAATCAATATATAAAAGGGATCTGCCTAATTCTATTTACATTAAAATGTGATGGTAGTCCCTATACTTATAGAATTTTAAATTTGGTCTTTATAAGCTTGGTAGAGTGGAAAGAAAATTGGAGGAGGATGAAAAATATAATTCTCTCATCATTGGTGTACTTGGTAGGAGAAATGGAAAAATGGTGAAAAATAGAAGGAAAGAAAATGCATAATTTTTAATTAACATGCACATCACTTTCCTTTTCTCCTCTCATCATTTCAATTTAAAAGTGTTAATTTTTATGTATTAGGATAAAAAATGCTCTCTTCCTTTTTATCTCCTCATTTTTCTTCCTAATCAAGCACACTGAAAATTTATTTTCTTTCCATTTTTTCTTTCTTCCCTCCCATCCCTTTACATTTTCACCCAACCAGGCACACCCTAAAATTTAAATATTCAATCATTTCACTTTTCCAATTTGAAAATCTTAGTCTAATCATTATCATTGTTAGTAGTTTCTATCAAAAATTATCAATTTAATATGTTTATTTTTTGTCAATCATATATCATGCCAAATAAGGACAATTTTACCAAAATTTCAAGTTGGTAAATTTTAACATAATATACCTACAATTTGTGGCTCCATTGTGATTTTTAAATAGAAAATTAGGAGATTGAGATTTTTAAATAAAAAGGTAATTAAAGTATATAGATAAACTTTAACTTCTGCAGGCTACGAATAATTATAAGGAGCAAAAAATGCGGAAGGATTCAATAAATCGGAGAAATGCTTTCATTGAGAGTCGAACTCAAGACCTCCCGCTTACTAAACGGGTGCTCTAACCAACTGAGCTACGAAAGCAGTCGACTGTAGCATCCAAAATAATTTAATTAATCAATAGAATTAATTAAGAAAAAAAAATGCAACCGACCATAAATTGAAATGCAAAGTAACAGATTGCTAGGCTGATACCTAATATGACTTTCAGCCTTTGGATCTCAATCTTCATGGCAACTGCATATGTATACATCTAATTATTACAATGTGGATTTATGTGCCATTTCTTTGAAATTAAAAGAATTGATACAAGGTAATACATATAGATATATAGCCAAACACCTCATCTCCTAATGGGAATCCCCTAAAGCTAGAAATACCCACCCAGGGAGTTTTAAAGAATCAATATCAGCTCCTTTCCTTTCTCAAGGAAAAAGAATACATAACTTATAAACTCTATTATAGATCAATCCTCTAAACGCGATTCAAACACCCGCCTCTTCCTCTTCTTGAAAGGACAACAACCCAAGAATTGAAGAGTAAGAAAATAAGTAATCATGACGGTTAAGTCGTATGCATATGGGGGTATTCAAAATCCCCCCATGCTCATGCTGCTGACCAAGGAAATTGCTGATTCTAAAGTAATGGGCTCTCACCGCTGGTCAAACTGGAAATCATCAACGAAAAAAACATGCATGCGAATCAAAAGATTATCTCCTTGAGGATTAGGAGGACCAACATGACAAAGCACATTATAACGAGCACTGTAGCACACATCACCATGCCTCCCTGTTTCTGTGTTCTTTCTGCCTGCAACTCGAATTCATACAAGATTTTAGAATGATTGCCAGAAAACATGTAAATGAAGATCAATAATTGGAGGAAGACAAGACCTTCTGTAGTTGTTTGAGGCCTTCTTCAACTGTAGTTGCAACATTTTGAATGTTGTAGTCTATCCTATCCACAATGGTACCCTGTTTTGGAGATTGCATTTAATGGCTCTGGAACACGTTTGTAACTTACAACTAATGCTAGATGGATCATTACCTGATCAATCACAAGAACTGACAAATCTTTCATAATCTGAGCAAGCTCATTTACAGACTCCGCAACCTATACAAACAATTTTAATACAGGCATAAATAATTCATTTCGGATAGCTATGAAAGCAGCATCAGATAAAAAAAAGATCAAGAGCAATGAACTTGCCTGTTGAATCTCCCTTTCCCTCTCAACTGTGAGTGCCTCATTTTGTTTTAACTTTGCCATCTGATGCTCACTAAATATCTAAATGACATCATTCTAAAATGTTAGAATCTGACACTAAACTGGAATCAGATAAAAGCCACAAATCCATGAAAACCTAATATAATTATACAGGGGAAAGATAAGGAAGTTAAACTAGGCACATTTTGGAGCTTGATTCTCACATGATTATCAAGATCCTAACATGCTATTTGGCATTCACCACCCCAAAAATGAGTTTCCTGAAATGTGTTTGGATTGATCGTATATTACAAAAGAAAGAAGGTTTAAAGAACCAGTATACCATATCATCCAAGTCATCATTTTCTGCATAAGACCTATTTCCATTTATATTCATCTCTAGATCAACTCCATCCTGGCCCTACAATAGAAACCAGCAATTTAGTTACATTAAAGAAATGCACAAAATGCATTATAATAAGACTGGAAAACACAGAAATGAATGGAATGAGTTTGAAATTGAAATTGTATGACCATTTGGCATGTGAAACTACAACCAAACATTATGCAATATTGCATTGCCAAGAAGGAATTTTCTTTCTATACCTCTGTTTGCTGCCTGAGGCGCTTCAAATAAGTTGATTGCTTCTTCCGGAGCTCCATTGATAGGTTCTGAAGGTAAGTAGCAAGTTGACGCTGCCAAAAAGGAGAGAAACATGAAAAACAAGAAATGTAAACAAAAGAACAGTTCAGAATAGTACATCATTCAAGAGCATAAAAGCTTAAAATTATGTCAGAGGACATGCCAAATAAAGCCCTGAACATCGGACATTATTATCTTCCTTTCAGCAATGACATATGTGTAAGGGCTAGAAAGTCAAAGATGACCTTTTATCTCACCATCACTAAGCCTTACCTGGACATTTTTCCTAACATTTGAATCCTCAGAAGGTCCAGATGCAGAGAGTTTTTGTAATCTCTTCTCTGATTTCCTCAACAGATTAGTTATCTCATGGGTAAGAGACTCAATAATGCGTTGATCTTCTTTACCATCACCAAATGAAGGCATTAAAGCTTTTGCATGAGCCTTAGCCAACTCAGCCATTTTTGTCCGTGCACGTTGCACATTTGCTGCTATTTCTTCAGACACATCTACCCAAGCTGGTGGTAGACCCACTGTAACTGCACCCTTACTGCAACAAGCAAACAACACCTTATTGTCCTACTACAGAGTTATATGATCATTCAAACAGAGATATAGACGTACTTATAACTATTTGAACGAGAACATGAACTTCACACGAAAACCCAATTGTAGTTTATATCTACATTCCCTCATTGCAAAACTTTGATCTTTCATTGCACTGCATAAACCGCCTCATAATTTTTGTAGCTCTTTCCATATCATTTGAAATATCTCACAGCTAAATCATTCTTGTAAGAATTATTCAAGGATTACCAACAAATTCAATCATAAGAATCTCTTCGATGCCAATTCCTCGAAACAGTTTATAATCTAACATTCCTGCTTAGCCTAAACTATACCAATTTTAATTAAAATAAAAGGAGACAAATTCAGCTCAAGTAAGCTAACTAATTATATTTAGATAAATTCACGCATAAGTAAAAGAAAAGCAAGTATTGCTCTCGATCTTGAATTTTTTTTTTTAATCTTATATTGAAAAATAATAGTTGCAAACGTTGAATTACCTTGAATTTCCAGGATCCTCGGTACTTAGAGGAGTATAAGAACGATTTGGATGGAGCAACGAAGTACTAACCAGCTCGATCACCGGTCCTCCACCGGAGCTCTTGGTCGCCGCAGACGATGCCGACGAACTCGCCGGAATTCTAACACTCTTCAACGCATCCCTGTATTTCTTGAATAGCAGCGACCTGTTCCTCGTCGCCATAGCTCTAAAACGAATATATATATTTAACTAAAAATTAAAAAAAAATGAATCTAAATCTAGATTCAGATTTAGAATTTAGAATTTAGAGATCTAAAAATTGAGGTTTTGTCATGGCGGAGCTAGAGAAAGCAAAAAAAGGGGATGGACACGTAATTGGCCGTTAAGTGGGCAGTTGATCGGAGACGAACGGCAGTGTCAAGTGCCGGCGAAGCTGAGGAGGAACTACCAATAAAGTAAAACTACAAAGAAGAAATGATACGGTTGGCTTGGCGTGGGGACTTTTCTCTTCTTCTTTTTTTTTCGGTTTGTTTTTTTAATTTTATTAGGCTCAATGTTGCAAATTAGAAGTGTGATTAATGTTTTAATCACTTTTTCTATCTTCAATTTAGTCGGGTTCAATTAGTATGGTCGGGTCCTACGCTACAGTGAATTTTTTCTGCCGGACCGAGAATTCGAGATCCGCATCCACCTTATGGCGGCCGAACTTTTTAGGTTTACATCCAAAGTAACTAAATTATTAATATATTTACGTTTTGGTCATTTAATTTCAAAAAGTTACAAAATGGTCACTATATTATTTGAAAGTTTTTATTTAAGTCATTGAGTTGTTAAGTTTGTTTTTTTTTTAAGTCTAGCTAATGAGCTTCAAGTAATGATTTAACGATCAATACAAGGGATCATATCTGTCGATGAATAGAAGAACATATCGTAGATCCAAGTTAATCTAATGGTCAATGTCGGAGATTAGATAAGAAAGTTGTTTGAATTTTAATTTACCGGTCCGTGACATTTAAAGTTGTTTCACGAAAAAAAACTAAACTGTAAAAAAAGAAGAGGAAAATGAGATTTTGATTAGTGTAAACGTTGCAAACATAAAAGGTCATATAACAACAATTTTAAAAGCCTAATAACTTAAATGAAAATTTTTGAATGATTTAATAGTCATTTTGTAACCTTTTAAAATTAATGACCAAAACATAAACTTATAAATAGTTTAATGATCTTTGAGTTGGATGTAATTTACCCTTATTTAAATTCAATTATTCTGCCAATATAATAAAAATACTCTACGGGAACAATCGTTCTGATCATATCTGATCTTTTTGAAACAATATCTAGAACTGCCCATTGCCCCTCTCTAACACATAAATAGGAGAATAATGCGCTTCAACGCACTCGAACCTATGTCCTCTTGCATTAACAACAATGTCTATGCCAATCAAGCTAAAGACTCAATCAGTAAATATATAAAAATGATTTTATTTCAATACAATAAAATAATTAATATTAAAATAGATGTGTTTAAAAGTTATTTGTCATAAGATTTTTTTTTTTTGGAGAGGTCCTTCGATATTTATAAATGATGAGTTTTCTTATGGATAGTTCAACCACCATGTTTTCCTAACTTAAAATTCTTTATAAGTGCAAAAAGTGCATCTATTATGGTATGAAGGACCTTGACACCTACAGATGTCAAGTTATCAAATAAATCAGTGTATCTAGGGACGAAGTGTAACACCCTATACCTGGTCCAGTCGTCTGACTCGAGCTATAAGACATTACAACAATAATCTATTAACATTTATCATAAATTTCAATCAAATTCAACCAAATAAATAATATTCAATCATTTCCATGCTTTTCAATCAAATCTGGACCTAATTTGAGTTTAGAAAAATTTAAAACAAATTGAGATCAATTATGGATTAAATTGAAACTTCTACAAAATTTTGAGTAAAATATACAAACAGCGGTCAAACGGCAGTGTGGCTCAAGGACATGACCATGTGGCCAAATCATGTACAATTCAAAAATAGGGTCACACGGCCGTGTGTCAACCTGTGTGTGATTCGAAATAGGGTCACAAGGTCGTGTCTTCAAGCAGTGTAACAGCTTGAGATTGTGTGAGACATATTTGCACCAAAATTGAATAGGCCACATGGTCATGTGGAGTGACCTTGTGTGGCACACGGCCGTGTGACAGCCCGTGTCCTAGGCCTTGTGCACCTAAAATGACTTCTAAAACAAGCCAAAACATGATCAATTTCTTAAGTACCAAGCCAAACCAATATCAACCATTTATATACCATCAAAACACATTCAAAACAAGCTCAAAACATACCAAAATAATTCAACCTATGTGTTTAACAAATATGCCCTCATTGGCACCATAAATCAAATATCAAACTAAATTTATATTCAACAACCACAAGTTCAACTACTTAATAATCTTATCAAACAACTATTTAATAATCCTATCAAACATACCATTCCATCCATCAAGCTAATAACCTATCATAGCAATTTCAACCACTTTATTCTATGAACAAGTCTATACAACTTTGATATTTCAAACACCTTTATAAACATATAACTCCTATTACATGTCAAGTTCCACACGACAATTGGATTTTCATACCAAACCATGAACGAGCGTATTACCAACTAAAAGCATACATTCATTACACAAGTATAAAACATACCATTTTATAGTAAGTACTTAAAACATATACATGATTCTCCTATTACATGCCACATATCCCAAAAGAAAACATTTTCAAAATCTACCGATAGATAGCTAGATAATGTGATCTTTGAGTTGATCCGATCGCCTGATTCCACAAAATGATATCTACAAGGAAATAAGAAAACGTCACAAGTAAGCTTTAATAGATCTTAGTAAGTTTACAGGTCGAAACAATAAAACTTACTGTATAAACATAGCATAACATTTAACAATACTAATAATAAACATTAACCTTGTCAACCACAATCATTCAACAGGTGAGCTTTATGCACAAGTTGCATAATCTATTCAACCATACAAAGTCATTCAATTACCAAGTCACGATCTAATGTCGAAAATCATGTAGACATTCATAAAATCCATTAACAAGATATTTAACTAGTTAAAATCTGCTCGATGAATGATATAAACAGAAATGGATACGTGGTTATCCACCCAAGATACGTCAGAATGCTCAACTGAGCCAATCCAACCAAAAACATGCCTAGGCACCAAGTGCTTAGCCCGTAGGCTAACATCCCTCCAGAAATACGCTTGGGCATCAAGTGCCAAGCCTGTAGGGTTTACATCCGCCCCTAAAAACACGCCAGAATCATTGCAAATATAACTTGATAGTCCACAACAAATGCTGGACCCCGATATATTTCAATGTATAATATCAAGTATCAGCATCTCATCACAGGTCAATCTCGTACAGCACGCAAAATAACCTATTGCCATGCCAATTGTTTCTATCCTATGTTCATCTGAACTCGATATACAAGATCACATAACATTTTACATACAATTCAAATCACTTTCTCCCCTTGAACCAATTTGAAAGAATTCAAATACATGGATGGTAAAAATTCAGGGACTAATTAGTAATTTTTTCTTTTCCACGATTATCTACTGGATTTTGGTCTATAAAGTAGTTTATTTCAATTAGTAGCTTCAAATTTATGGAAATATTCAATTTAATGAGCATGTATTCTTATTTAAATTTTTTTTATAATTGCCCCATATTTTCATACTTTATTCAATTTGGTCCCTAAATGAAAATAGAATTATTTTCATAATTAAACCTTGTACACCCATTAAGCCGAATGCTTGACCACCTCAAACCAGCCATAAAATCTTGAAATTTTAAATGAAACCATACCAAATTTTACATACTTTCAATTTAATCCTTAAACTTATAAATTATAAAAAAAATACTTTGTAAACTACCATCAAAATCATTACCAAGCTTCAAACCAAGCCAAACACAACTAAAAAGTTTCAAAAATCTCAATGGCATATTTTCTAAAATTTGATAATTTCACAATTTAACCCCTAAACTAGTTAGATTTCATTATAATGAACTCAAAAACATAAAATTCAAGAAAAATGGACTGAGAAAACACTTACATGTATGGTGAATAGCAAGGCCGAATGCTCTTAGGTTTTAACCATGGAAGTTTCGATTGAGAAGCAAGAAACGAAAGAGATGAACTTGGTTTTTCTTTTCTTTTTTTTAATTTTAATACTTAATTATTAATTTAATTAAACATTTTAAATTATAACTTAAGAAATCAAACCATATTACCCTCCACCATCTTCAATTATGGCTAAAGTGCCATATTAAACCATCCCATTTTATTAATTTATACAAATGGGCACTTAAATACTAATAGTGATTGACTTTTATAGATTTTACTATTTAGTCCTTTTTCTTTAATTAACTAACTAAACAATAAACTTACCGGACCAAAATTTAATACAATCTTCAATTAACCTCGTAAATATTACACGAAATCATTGTTTTCAACACTATTGGAAAACGAACCAAAATATTATACGGACCAAAATTTGATAAAATCTTCAATTAACCTCGTAAAATATTATACGGACTCACACGTCGGAATTTTGATCCTGAAACTACTAGAAAACTGGTTGTTACACGAAGTAAGGAAATTTGAATTGTAGAGTCAATTTCTTAAATTTATAAAAGTTATATAACTAATGCATTATGTTTTTTTCTTATTGTTCTTCATATACTTAACTAGTAGACACTTTTAAATAATTTTTCATTCCTATTAAACATTCAAAACAAATATATCTAAGCCTTAAACATATAAAGATTTTCATGAAGCCAACATACCACTAGTAATTTTCTTTTACAAAAATAAACATCACTTAAGTGCTTTTTTGGTGTTATGAGAATGCAATATATCAAATTTTCAAACACAAGATTCATAATAATTACACTAACAACAACAATGTCTAAATAGAAATGATAAATTTCTATTCAATCCTAATTTCTTCGGGGTGTATTAATCAATTCTAATTTCTTTAAGGATTTGCATTAATCAACCTCTAAAAATTAAATTACCCAATCACAGATTAGGAATTTCATACAAAATTAATAATCTCAAATATTCAATAAATAAAAACTAAATCTTATGTAAAAATCTTAATCTATTATAAGAAAAGTCACAATCCTAATTTTCTAGAGATTAATCAATAAAGCATAAAAAGAAAAGAAGAGTTGATACTAAATTGGGAGATCAACATGAAAGTATTGAAAAATTTAACCCCTATCTTGTAAAAATTCTAGAGTAAGAGAATAAAATAAATTTGAGAAAAAAATGACGAGTGTTTGAAGAAAATAAAAGAATTTAAAATTTTTGGGTTTTAGTGATCGGAGAGAGTTTCATTTTTTTTATAAAATAAATATTTTCAAAAACTTTGGTGAATCCTATTTAAATTTTGGTGGGGTTAACTTTTTTTGTGGGATCATTTTTTTTGTGAATTAATACATTAATTATATAAATTTTTAAAAAAATTATAGGTAATATTATTTTTTGGGGGGTCAATTGACCAAACAAGCTTCAATTTGGCTTGAATGTATCTACATTTAATGATTATTGTTGGGCGTTTTAATCGTAATCAATACAAGAGGAACTCGACACCCATGATTTTTTTAGTTATGTTAGAATTAAGTGACCCGAATCCTTATTAAAATAAAATATAGTGATAAAATAAAATAAAAATAAAATTCATATAGAACTACACTTCTTTTATTTTATTTTAGAATAAGGTTTTTAAACCTTATTAAACTTCATCTATTTGATATTGATTAGAATAAGGTGTTTCAATCTTACTACACTCCTATTAGAATATGGTTTTACAAGCCTATAAATAGATATATTTTACTTCTCTTGTAATTATTCGAATTCGACATAGTGAATTATCTTCTCTTCTGCCCGTGGTTTTTTTCTCGAAAAGGTTTACACGTAAAAATCTGTGTGTTCTTTATTTTTCTTTCTCTTTTCTTTGCAATATATTGTCATTACCGACATTCTATTTTTTCACAAATTGGTATCAGAGCTTTCGGGTTGTTTATCTCAATCACAATAATAGCATCTTTGAAGTATAAAATTTTGCTGTTGGATCACAACACCAAATTTGCGTTGTGGAAGATAAAGATGCAAACAGTTCTTACGCAGATGGACTTAAAGGATGCCCTGTTAGAGATAGATAAGATGCCTTTGACATTGATGGATGAAGAGAAGAAGCGTAATGATCGAAAGGTGTTAACACAGTTACATCTGAATTTGTCTAACGAAATTTTATAGGATATGATGAAGGAGAAGACCGTCGCTGCATTATGGAATAGGCTGGAATAAATATGTATGTCGAAAACTCTAACCAGCAAGTTGCATATGAAGTAGTGTCTTTATACTTATCGTTTGGAGGAAGGTGCGTCTGTGCATGAATACTTAACAGTGTTTAAAGAAATTCTCTCAAACTTGGAAGCCATAGAGGTTTAGTATGATAAGGAAGATCTAAGGTTGATTCTACTTTGTTCATTGCCCTCGTCTTATTCAACCTTTAGAGACACTATTTTATATAGCTGCGAGTCTCTCACAGTTGATGAGGTTTATGATTCTTTGACCTTGTATGATAAGATGAAGCATATTATAGTTAAAATCGACTCTTAAGGAGAGGGTCTCAATGTTCGTGGGAGGCAAGATCGGAATGCTGATGATGATCGTGGAAGGACACAGGAACGAAATCTTCACGGTAAATTTAAGGGTAGATCGAAGTCTTCAAACAGAGGTAAAACTTGTAACTTTTGTAAGAAGGAAAGACACATTAAATCTGAGTGTTATAAGATGCGGAACAAGATCAAAAGGGAGACTACGAATCAAAAAGGAAAACAACCAGAAAAATCCAATAAAGTTGATGTTGTAGAAGACTACAGCGATAGTGAGCTTTTAGTCGCTTCTCTCAACAATTCTAAAGTGAGCAAGGAGTGGATCCTTGATTCGGACTGCACTTTCTACATGAGTTCCAATCGGGATTGGTTTACTGAAAGTGTTGTTTTGATGGGAAATAATACTTCGTGTAAAATCGCAGGTGTTGGAACGATTAAAGTTAAGATGTTTGACGAAGTTGTCAGAACACTTAGTGACATGCGACATGTTCCAGAATTGAAGAGAAATTTAATTTCATTAAGTACTCTTGATTCAAAAAGGTACAAATACACAATTGAAAGTGGGGTTTTGATGATTTCTAAAGGTTCCCTCTTTGTGATTTAAGGGCAGAGAAAATTGCCAAGTTATATGTTCTGCAGGGTTCTATTATTACTGGTGATGCAGCTGTCGCTTCCTTTTCCTTGTTAGTTGATGATGTTACTAGACTTTGGCATATGTGCCTAGGGCATATGAGTGAGAATGGCATGGCGGTATTGAGTAAAAGAGGACTTCTTGATTGGTAAGGAATTTGCAAGCTGAAATTTTATAAGCAGTGCATTTTTTGGAAGCAAAAGAGAGTTTGATTCACCAGATGAATCCATAACATGAAGGGAACATTGGAGTACATTCATTCTGATCTGTAGGGCCTATTTAGAGTGCCTTCGAGAGGTGGAGCTAACTATATGCTAACACTTATTGATGATTTTTCCAGAAAATTTTAGGTGTTTTTTCTGAAGTAGAAAAATGATGTGTTTTCTGTATTTAAGTCTTGGAAAACTATGATTGAAAAATAGACGGGAAAAAAATAAAACACCTCCATATAGACAATGACTTAGAATTTTATTTTTATGAGTTTAATGAATTGTGCAAGTCAGAACGAATCATGAGACACTTGACAGTTCGTCATACTCCACAACAAAATGACATTTCAGAATGAATGAACAGAACGATCATGGAGAAAAGTCGATGTATCTTGTCGAATGCTCATTTACAGCAGAATGGGGTGGCAAAACGTATGAATCAGACTATAGTAGAGAAAGTTTAATATATGTTGTCCAATGCTGGATTAGGTAAAGAATTTTGGGCTGAGGTAGTTACATATGTGTGCCATCTAATTAACCGGTTGCCATCAGCTATAATAAATGGAAAAACTCTTATAGAGATGTGGACTGGTAAACTTCTATTGATTATAATTCTTTTCATGTTTTTGGTTCTACTGTATATTATCATGTAAAAGAATCTAAGTTAGACCCAAGAGCAAAGAAAGCATTATTCGTAGGTATAACTGGTGGAGTAAAAGGATACCATCTCTGGTGTCCTGATACAGGGAAGATTATTTTCAGTAGAGATGTGACTTTTGATGAATCAACCATGATGAAGAACAATGATTCACAAAAGGATGACAAAATCAATAGTACTTTGCAGCAGGTGGAGCTTGAAAAGGTTAACGATGATCCAGCTAATATTGAAGGAACAAATGATGAAGAAGTTTTGACTCAAAAACTTCTACAGCAACAAGATTCAATTGTATATAGGAGGCTAAGAAGAGAGAATCGTATACCTGCTTGCTTTGATGATATAGTGGTCTATGCACTTCCAATTACAGATGATGGTGTTCCTTCTACTTACACAGAAGCAAGAAGTAACCCTGATGGTGTAAAGTGAAAGCAAGCTATGAATGAAGAAATGCAGTCTCTTCATAAAAATAGGATTTGGGAGTTGGTGACATTGCCCAAAGGAAAGAAGGAAATTTGATGCAAATAGGTATATAGAAAGAAGGAATGATTTCCTGGTAAAAATGAAATTCGATGCAAGGCTAGATTGGTAGCAAAATGTTACACTCAGAAAGAAAAAATAGACTACAATGAAGTGTTTTCTCCAGTTGTAAAGCATTCATCTATTCAGATTTTGCTAGCCTTGGTTGCGCAATATGATCTTGAACTAGTTCAGCTCGATGTGAAGACCGCGTTTTTACATAGTGATTTGGAAGAGGAAATCTATATGACTCAGCCAGATGGATTCAAGGTTGCTAATAAAGAAAATTGGGTTTGCAAACTAACAAAGTCACTTTATGGATTGAAACAATCTCCAAGGTAGTGGTACAAGCGATTTGATCAGTTTATGAAAGGGCAAAGGTACACAAAAAGTAAATTTGATCATTGCGTGTATTTTTAGAAGCTACAATAAGGAATTTTCATATACTTGCTCTTATATGTTGATGATATGTTGATAGCATCTAAGAATAAAGTTAAAATTGAGAGATTGAAGACTTAACTCAACCTTGAGTTTGAGATGAAAGATCTAGGTGAAGCTAAGAAGATTCTTGGCATGGAAATATGTAGAGATAGAGCTCATAGCAGAGTTATCTTGTCTTAGAAGCAATATTTGAAGAAGGTACTACAATGGTTTGGCATGAAGGAGCAGACAAAACCTGTAAGTACCCTGTTGGCTTCTCATTTCAAGCTTTCTGCACAACTATCTCCTTCAAAAAATACGGAACAAGAATACATGTTACAAGTTTCATATTCTAATGTAGTAGGTAGCTTGATGTATGCAATGGTGTGTATAAGAACTGACATTTCACAGACAGTTAGTATCGTGAGTAGGTATATGCATAATCCTGGAAAAAGACATTGGCAAGCTGTGAAATGGATTCTATGGTATATTCAGAAGACCATGGATGTTGGATTACTGTTCAAGCAGGATACTACACTTGGTAAAGGTGTTATTGGGCACGTTGATTTTGACTATGCCAGTGATTTGGACAAACGAAGATCAACCACCGGTTATGTGTTTACACTTGATGGAGGATCAAGAAGTTGGAAGTTTACACTGCAGTCTACAATTGCGTTGTCAACCATAGAAGCCAAATACATAGCTGTAACAGAGGCTGTAAAGGAAGCTATTTGGTCACAAGTATGGTTAAAACCTTGGGATTGGTTTAGAAGCATATTAATGTGTATTGTGATAGTCAAAGTGCTATTCATTTTGCAAAGAATCAAATCTATCATGCACGTACAAAACATATCGACGTATGATTCCATTTTGTGCGAGAAATTATTGATGAGGGAAAAATTCATCTTTAGATGATTAAGACTAAAGATAATCCCACTGTTATGATGACCAAGGTGGTAACAACAACCAAGTTCAAATATTGTTTAAACTTGATCAATATCCTGCAAGTTTAACAGTTGAAGAATGTACTATCAAGAATTGTTGACAAGGTAGAAAGAATTGAGTGAAGATAAGATTATCCTAATCAAATCTTCAAGGTGGAGATTATTGGCAATCATCCATACTTTGGAAAGTCAAAGATATGGGTATCAAAATGTTGGCACTAGAAATCTGAGATTTAAGGCACCAAAAGTGGGATTGAGATTTGGCATGAGATAATTGCAATTGTTTTGGCCCCTAATTGTATAGTGACTTTGCAAGTTGATCCTTGAACCTCAATTATAAATAAGCCTAACCATTTCTCATTTTATCAACCCACATTTTCCATTCTCTACTTAAGGCATTGTTTTCACTCTTTATAAATCTTCACTTCTATTTTGGAGTGAAATATATTTGGTAGTGCCCGAGGACGTAGGTAAATTTGCTGAACCTCGTTAAAATTTTAGTGTTCTTTATTGTATTATTTTGCATATTTTGTGAGTGTGATTGTAGTGATTTATTGTGATATTAAATTATGATAGAGGTATATTATGGCTAGGAAAGACCTGATACTTAAGCGATCCCTGTGATCCACCTCTCTTTCCTGGGAATTGAACTTAGTGTGTTTTTTAGTACAATAATTTTACTCTTTTACACGTTTCCGCACAACAGTACTACTTTATATAAAGTGAATATAGTATTTTTTTAACTTCTAATTTAACTTAGCATTTGTTTATTGTTATTATTTAATTTTAGTGTTAACTTTTAATATTGTTCAACATAAAATATTAATTATTTTTGCTTTGTTTAATTTACTAGCATGAGGAACAAACTCTTCAAATTCGATGAAATATAAATTCTTTGAGATTGAATGAGGAGCAACATCGATTGAGAACACAACTAGACGTTGTTGTTTTTTTCTAAAGGTGGGGGAAATGCCTCATTTTTCAATGCGGCCATTGCTACTTACAACCACGACGGTTAGCTAGAATGTAATATCCTATACCTGACCCAATCATCGGATCCAAGCTATAAGCTGTCACATTCGTTGTTAGAGCAACTATGATTAAATTACAATTCAATTTACATCCTTAAACATCCAAGTATTAATAAAATAGGTATTTAAAATGATTCATATCCATTTTTGGGTTTTATACGAGTTTACAAAATCTCTAATGCTAACTTGAGATCGAATTAAGACTAAATTCTAATGTTTTCAAAAGTTCAAGTTGATGTCATGACGTTGTTGATGTCATGACGTCAGGGGGTTCCTCGTCGCGACGTAACATACTGTCTGGGTCTCATCTTAACGACCCATGCATGAAGTCTTATCGTGGCATGGAAGTCTAATCTCATTGCACTGGCATGCATCCGACGTCACGACGTGACATTCTGTTTCTACAATTTTCCAAACAAAACTTCAACTTGCACTTTTCAAACAAATCTACAAGCACATTCAATCACATTTCCAGCTAAAACATGCAATTTCTTACCTCAAACATAAACAAAACACATGATCAATGGTATACCAATGCTATATTACCTATAAATTAACTCATTGGCATAATTCATTCCCTACCGTCAACACACATACCTATTTACCTAAGTCATTGACATTTACAACATCTCATACCATTTCCAACATATTTGAATCTATTTACATGTTATATTGATAATACTCTAAAATGACGTGTTTTTATATATTAATCATGTGTTTATTTTGAGCTTGAGCCTACTGATTTGAGCTATTTATGTCTTTTTATCTTTTAGGAACTAAATTGGAGGTGAAAAGTAAATTCAAGGGAAAAAGCGTCAATTTGGAGATTAAATGGGCCAATATGCAATGTGGGACAAATATGGTGCCAAAAGTACGAACATGGAAGGCACAAGGACTTAAAAGCAAATAGAAGAGATTTTATTTTGGAAGACTCTATTTTATTTTATTTATATTAGGATAATTAATATTAAGATAAATATTAGGATTATTTAATTTTAGGATTTTATTTTAATTATCTTTATTTATCTTTAATTAAATGTATTTATCTTTTTAGAATTTAAGTTCAATTAGACTATCTCCCTAGCACTATAAATAGGGGGTGAAGTGACTCTATTTGGAGGATCTTTTTCTGTAAACACTCTCCCTCAAAAGTCTTTTGTTCTTTCATATTTCTTTTCAATAAAATTTCTTTTTTCATATTTTTATTTATTTGCTTTCCCTCCATTATCATGAGCCACTAAAAAACCCTTCTAACCAAAAGTTGTCAATATTTCCCCAAAAAGGGTTCTTGAGGCCTAGAATCCGTTCTTAGCCTTCTCGCCAAGTATTCATCGTTTCTCCGCACTACGGGCTGACGCTTCAGTCCATGGCCCTTAAGAAGTAAGCTTTTCAGCATATGCAAAGGCGACCGCTTTGTATGTTTTGGAAGGACTGCATAGTCGGTTCGTTAACTTACTGCGTCAGAGGTTGGCGAGCCAAAGAGACAAAATGGCATGGGATTCGCCATTGAGAAGCGTTGATCTAGCATAGATTACTGGCTAGAGTCAGGTTCCCTAAAAATCGTAAATCTAATCTTTGGAGCTGGTGGTTGTAGGCGTCCTCTTCCACTATAACTAGCTTACTTGAGTCGAGAAGGATCATCCAAAAGCCAAGGATTGAGCCCAAGGCGGAATCAGACAACCGGAGGCTGGAACGAGACAACCGGAGGCTGGAACTTTCCCATAAGAATTTTTTTTCTCTTAAAACTCTCTTTATTATTTTTATTATTTTCGTAATCATAATTTTAGTAAACTTTAAATTCTATTTTTATTTTATTTTCGCCCAAAATTAATTCTTAAATTTGTTTTTATTTTTTTCCAGAACGCAGTTTTCTTGGGCACGATTCTGCCCAGGATTTCGAGAGACAAGCATTCATATAATCCGGTCCCTGAGGATTCGACCCTACTTCTCCTTTACTATTTCTTTTTCATTATTTTACAGGGAATAGGATATTTTTGGTGCTCTCAACGACCGCATCAAATTTTGGTGCCGTTGCCGGGGATCAGCAACATATTAATCTTGTTTTTCTTTGTTTTCTATGACCAGATCTGCTCCAGGTACTCTTGCGTTTGACTCAGAAATCGAAAAGACTGCGAAAGCTAATCGAAAGGAAACAAAACTAAGGAAAAAGCAGTCAGCGGTGGTTGGAACTCAAAGCAATCCACCGCCAGAAATTAGAATCGACGACGAAGTAGAGTCTAGGGTTAACGAAAACCCTACTCAAACATTAGAAAGTAAAGAAGAATAAGTCGATTCCCCTGAAGAAGTGCTGAACACTAGGGTTGACGAAAACCCTAATTTAGCACTTCAACCTATAGCTCAGACAATTCGGCAACTGGCCGAAGCGCCGATAGAACAACCGCCACTATGCATTGCGTATCCTACTATGGATACTGATTTTGAATTAAAGTCAGGCTTGATTCAGCTACTGCCAACTTTTCATGGGTTACAAAATGAAAACCCCCACAAGCATTTAAAAGAATTTCATATGGTTTGTTTGAGTATGAAACCTCGGGGTGGCGAGGATCAAATTAAATTATGCGCTTTCCTTTTTCCCTAGCGATTCACCGAGGAATGGTTATTTTATTTACCTCTTGGATCCATTACAACTTGGGTTGATCTATCTCGTTTATTCCTTAATGTGTTTTTCCCGCATCATGAGCGATCGAGTTAAGAAGAGATCGTGGGCATAAGGCAAAAGATGCGAGACTCTATACGACTATTGGGAGCGATTTAAGAAGTTGTGTGCAAGTTGCCCACAACACGGTATAATGTAACGATCTTTGCTCCATTACTTTTATGAAGGCTTGAAACCCATGGAGATGAATATGGTAGATGCCACGAGTGGAGGAGCGTTAGTCAACATGACTCCACAACAAGTAAGAGACTTAATCTCCACAATGGCTGCGAATTCCCAGCAATTTCGAGCCAATCCTGAACCCCCTAGAAGGGTTCACCAACTAAGTAATTCTACCATTGAAGATAGACTTGATAGACTTACTAATATTATGAATTCCCTTATTACAGAAAAATCGAAACCAGCCCGAGTATGTGGAATATGTGCTACACCTGAGCATACGACTGATGCGTGCCCTAGTCTGTGTGACGATTCTATGGCCCATTTAGATGCTGTGGGAAATTTTCCTGGGCCACCAAAAAGACGATACGACCTTTACGCCAATACCTACAACCCAGGATGGAGGGACCACCCTAATTTTAGTTATGGGGCTAATCCACGATATAACCAGCCATACCAAAATTGAGCCCCACAACAGTCGTAAGATTCAGGTAATTCTCTAGAAACTTTGGTCAATAAAATAGCAACTAATGTCCTTGATTTTCAACAGCAAACTCTCAATTTCCAAAGAGAAATGAAGGGTTTTCAGCAGAAAACCGAAGCATCCATAAGGGAGTTGACCACATCAATTGAAAAATTAAACTCTCAAGGGAAACTGCCATCACAAACAGAACCAAACCCGAGGCAAAATGAGAATGCAGTAACGTTACGAAGCGGAAAGGTCCTGGAACCAGTTCTTGGCAAGAATCTTAGTCAAGAAATCGTCTAGGAGACTCCAGGAAACGACGAATAGATCCGAGCGAAACCCCCACTGCCGAAAATACAACCTCCATTCCCAGGATGATTAAATCAGTGTCGAAAAAGTAAGAAAGACAAGGAGATCCTCGAAACATTCAGGAATGTTGAGATCAACTTACCACTGTTAGATGCCATTAGACAGATTCTGCGGTATGCCAAGTTCCTCAAAGAACTTTGCACCAACAAACAAAAACTAATAGGTAATGAAAAGGTAAGTGTTGGTAAGAATGTTTTCGCAGTTCTACAGTGAAAAATGCCGGTTAAATGCAAAGATAGGGGTATGTTCGCTATTCCATGCAAAATTGGCCATTTGGGAATTAAGAAGGCTATGTGTGATTTAGGGGCCTCCATAAATGTAATGCCTTATTCTATTTATGAATCACTTAACGCGGGTTTTTTGACAAAGACAGGTGTTACCATTCAGTTGGCAGACAGGTCCATTGTGCATCCTGAAGGGGTCCTCGAGGACGTATTAGTCAAAGTCAATGGGCTTATCTTCCCTGCAGATTTTTATGTGATAAAAATAGAGGAGGATAACGCTCCTGGGTCTTCAGACATCTTGTTGGGGCGACCTTTCCTTAGTACTGCAAATACTAAGATTGATGTACGAAGCGGAACCCTCACGATGGAGTTTGACGGGGAGATTTTGAAGTTTAATGTTTATGGCACTATTAGTCACCCAAGTGAAGTCTTGGACGTAAACCGTGTCAACATAATTGACTCATCAGTAGAAAAAACTTTTGAGTCATCTTATGGAGATAAACCTAAAATGATATTTGATGATTTTGAATCTGTTAATAAATTATTGGCTCCTATGAATACTAAACTTCTACCTCCTGTTGTGCAGGCACCAGATCTGAAATTAAATCCGCTTCCTGAACATCTCAAATGCACATTTTTGGAGAATGATGAGACCATTGCCGACTTAAAAGGGATCAACCCCTTGGAGGAAAATATGGAACCAAAGAAAGAGGCGCAAGGACGATTAAACCCAAATATGGTGGACGTGTTAAAAAATGAGAATTTCCAAGCTCATAAGAACAAAAGAATTAAATTGAATGCACCCCAATACTAGTTGAGGCGTCAAGCTAGCGACGTTAAACAAGCGCTTGTTGGGAGGCAACCTAATCTTTCTTTTTATTTTTATTTATTTTTTATTTTATTATTTTTTATTTTATTTTATTTTTATTTTATTTTATTTAAATATTAATAAATTTCTCTTCTTCCGTCTAGGTGAAATGAAGCGAAAATACGAAGAAAAAAAAAAGACAGAAAGTGTGCACCAAAACAACCCTATCCATAGTACCAAACAGTTCTATTCCAACCCAAAATGCCATATCCCTGCTGCCAAACAGTTCTATTCCAGCCCAGAATGCTATATCTCTGCAGCCAAACAGTTCTATTCTAGCCTTAGAATCCCCAAAACCTGCAGCCAAACACCCCTTTTCAGCAAATAAAACCCCCAAACCTTACATTTTTTCCCCCAAATTTCTCCATAACCGCAGACTCCTTTCTCCTCCACCACCCACCGCCGATTTCTTAGCCACCATGGTGAGAACCCGAAGCCGAACCAACATTGCACATGTCACCCACCCGGTCTCCACCTCTTGCCGCTTCGCCATCTTCTTCTCCACCATGTACGCCAACCGACGGTAACTACATGGAGAGTTTTTCTAACTTTTTTTTCTCCACCTATTTGTTTTCCTTTTACTTTCACATCGAGGACTATGTGTTTTAAGTGGGGAGGCATTCTTCGTTATTCTTGTTATTATCTCGCTATTTTTTTTGTCATATTGTTGTTCTTTGTTATTTTGTGCTCGTTTCGCCTATTTATTTTAAGAATATCCTGCTGCTTTTCATGCCCAAGATTTTACCAGAATTGCCTCTTGTCGACTTTCATGCATGATTCTTACCTTCTAAGGAAGTTATGATTTTTCCCATAATTGATTCCATCTCCTTTGTTTTATTTTAATTAGGCTAAAATAATTGTGATTAATAGGGTTAATTCTATCTTGCTTTTGTAAAATTGATCAAGTTTAATATAAAGTGAACATTTAAAATGATTGCATGCTTAATTAATGTTCATGGCTAATAGGTGATTATTGAAACTTATTTTGACACTTAAATTTTTTCTTTCCGAGTTCTCAAGAATTTTAAATATCGTTTAATTTTTAATAAATGTTTTCCATGGTTATGAGTACAACTTGATCGTGGATCGATCGAGTAACCGGGTAGGGTGCTTAGGTTGTCATTCTACTTCGCGTCAAAAGGTTGTGTGACGTGACAAGTAAAACTCCGCTAGCCGAGGTTATGAGTATGGCTCAAATCGTGGATGATCGAAGTAACCGGATAGGGTGCTTGGGTTGTCATTCTACTTGGCGTCAAAAGGTTGTGTGACGTGTTGGGTAAAACTCCGCTAAGGAAATAAATAATTTTAGGAGTATGTTGGGCTAAGTAACCGGGGTGGGGTGCTTGGGTTGTCATCTCTCTTCGCGTCAAAAGGTTTAATATATTCCTAAGTAAATAAATAATAATAAAATTTAAAAAAAAATCAAAAAAAGAAAAAAAGAAAAAAAAAGAAGAAAAAAATAAGTACTAATAAAGTTGCACTTCGGGGACTAAAGGAGGAAATAATTAAGGTGTCTTAGTAGGTTTGGTAATTTACCTAAATGGCATAACTTAAGTCGATCTTAATTTTGTGTGAAATAATTGGAATACTTTTTCTGCTTTTACTTAAAGCAAGCTTAGAGGTCTCTTTATTTTCATATGCGTTTTAACTAATTTTATGAAACTTTGGAGTGGTATTTCTTTTATGGCGAATCTAGCTTTCACAATGATAGGAACCATACTTGAGGCGGGCATGGGCTAAGTAGGGGAATTTGATAATACTCTAAAATGACGTGTTTTTATATATTAATCATGTGTTTATTTTGAGCTTGAGCCTACTAATTTGAGCTATTTATGTCTTTTTATCTTTTAGGGACTAAATTGGAGGTGAAAAGTAAATTCAAGGGAAAAAGCGTCAATTTGGAGATTAAATGGGCCAATATGCAACGTGAGACAAATATGGTGCCAAAAGTACGAACATGGAAGGCACAAGGACTTAAAAGCAAATAGAAGAGATTTTATTTTGGAAGACTCTATTTTATTTTATTTTATTTATATTAGGATAATTAATATTAAGATAAATATTAGGATTATTTAATTTTAGGATTTTATTTTAATTATCTTTATTTATCTTTAATTAAATGTATTTATCTTTTTAGAATTTAAGTTCAATTAGACTATCTCCCTAGCACTATAAATAAGGGGTGAAGTGACTCTATTTGGAGGATCTTTTTCTGTAAACACTCTCCCCCAAAAGTCTTTTGTTCTTTCATATTTCTTTTTAATAAAATTTCTTTTTCCATATTTTTATTTATTTGCTTTCCCTCCATTATCATGAGCCACTAAAAAACCCTTCTAACCAAAAGTTGTCAATATTTCCCCAAAAAGGGTTCTTGAGGCCTAGAATCCGTTCTTAGCCTTCTCGCCAAGTATTCATCGTTTCTCCGCACTACGGGCTGACGCTTCCGTCCATGGCCCTTAAGAAGTAAGCTTTTCAGCATATGCAAAGGCGGCCGCTTTGTATGTTTTGGAAGGACTGCATAGTCGGTTCGTTAACTTACTGCGTCAGAGGTTGGCGAGCCAAAGAGACAAAACGGCGTGGGATTCGCCATTGAGAAGCGTTGATCTAGCATAGATTACTGGCTAGAGTCAGGTTCCCTAAAAATTGTAAATCTAATCTTTGGAGCTGGTGGTCGTAGGCATCCTCTTCCACTATAACTGGCTTACTTGAGTCGAGAAGGATCATCCAAAAGCCAAGAATTGAGCCCAAGGCGGAATGAGACAACCGGAGGCTGGAACTTTCCCATAAGAATTTCTTTTATCTTAAAACTCTCTTTATTATTTTTATTATTTTCGTAATCATAATTTCAGTAAACTTTAAATTCTGTTTTTATTTTATTTTCGCTTCCAAAATCCATTCTTAAATTCTGTTTTTTATTTTTTTTCCAGGAACGCAGGTTTTCTTAGGCACGATTCTGCCCAGGATTTCGAGAGACAAGCATTCGTATAATCCAGTCCCTGAGGATTCAACCCTACTTCCCCTTTACTATTTCTTTTTCATTATTTTACAGGGAATAGGATATTTTTGGTGCTCTCAACGACCGCATCATATATTCTATTAACAAAGTTTACACATCAACCTTTACAAACTAAAAGTGTATATAAACATAGTTTTGTACCAAATTTAACTCAACCTAGGTACATGTCATATTTAAATTAAATGGAATTTATATAAACATTGTTGAGTCAGGGATTGCCTTCTAGATGTTGGATCTATTTATCACACTCTCAAGGATCTACTAAACCTATGCACGGAGAAAACAAACCGTACGTTGAGCGAAAATGCTCAGTGGTAATTCCATGAATTAAAATAAAATAATACATGTATTAATAATTTATCACAAGGTATATAATATCAATGGTAAAATCAATTCAAGTCATTAATAATTTATACACCTTATCTATTATAGCACACATATAAGCACAATATATCATTTCATCAACATTCCATATCTTCGTATACTATTCTTGTCATCTCGGGTTGCCCGACAACAATGACTTTTGCTATCTATATTCACTATACCACCCCTAATGGTCCGACAATGATATTTCGCACTATACAATACATTATCATCCCAAATGACTTGGTAATGATGGCTTTCACTATTCTTACATTTTACCATCATTGATAGCCCCAAAACGATGGTTTTCACAATTTACTTATCCTACCATCACGGCTGGCCCGAAAATGATGGTTTTCACAATTTACTTATCCTACCATCCCAAATAGCCCGACAATGATGGTTTTCAACCTAAGGCATGCCAACTAATTCAATGGTACTCGAGATTGTTATTCGGGTAACACCGAATCAATATACATTGTAAGCATATATCACCTTTCAATCTCAACATCAATACATTTATACATTTTAGACCATTTAGCATCTTATATCATACTCATTTTTCCTAAATTTAACCAGTACACAGTTTCGATATTCAATATTGTCACACAATTCAATTCAATACATGCTCTTAATCACATTCAATTTAACACCTAAAACATTCAATTCTCTACAATGCCATCTCATCAAAACTTCACTAATAAAAAAAAATCTATAAAATTAAAAGAAAAATGACTAGGGACTTGCTTGAAATTGAAGCTAAAAGCTTGAAAACCCTTGATGGCATTTTTTTTCTTCTTATTCTTCTCTTCTTATATTTTGTTGGAGAAGATGAGTTTATCTCTCTTTCCACTAAAATCTCACTTATATAGTGGGATTAATTTGTTAATTAAGCTAATTAAACTTAAATTATTTAAATAAATGTTAATTTGTTTAAGTTAATGGCCCATTCATCTTACCGTCCATTAACACACACTTAAACATAGTTTAATTTTTGTGGTTTTTTTACCTAAATAATACAAAATATAAAATTAATAACTGAAATGGCATGCCTATGTGATTATTTACCAAAATGGTATGTTTGCTACAGTGTTTTGCTGGTGCCGCCTGACAAATTGGTGGCATCGGACTAAAATGTAATAATTTAAAGTATTTAGGGACCTGATATGAAAATTTTTCATTTTGAATGGCTACTGGAAAAAAAAGTGAAAGGTTATTGCCTGACAGTGTGGTGGCACCAAACCTTAAATGTGGCAAATTGCCTTGTAAATACTTATTATATATTATTTTCTTTTTATTCCCCTTCAATTCACTACATTGTGTTTAAATAAGCCCTTAACCTATTTTTTAGTTAAATAAGCTCTTAGCCTATGATTTTTACTCATAAAAGCCCTTTCTTTTAATATTAAAGTAAATATATTTTGAATTTTAAGCTCTTGTCTTAATTTCTTGTTAATGCAATAAAATTTATATATACTTTAACATCAACATAAAATCTAAAAAAGTAATTAAAATTTTCAAAAGAGTAGTTAAGAATGTCATGTATATAAGTTAAGAATGTCATGTATATAAGCAATCTCAAGAAATTTTAAAATTTTATTTAATAAATCGTTCTCATCAAATTCACATTAACATAAAATTTAGGACTTTCATGAGTGAAAATTATAGTTTAAGGGCCTATTTAACTATAAAAATAGTATAAAAGCTTGTTTAAACAAAATATAATAGTTTAAGCGCTTTTTAGTATATTAGCCTTCCATCATGTTTTAATTGGTTCTTAAGTATTGAAAATAATCAAACAATTTCTACAATGTAGGTGCCAGATTCAACAACACACCGTCTAGCAAGGTTAATATACTAAAAAGCCCTTTAATATGGGTAAAATATATTTACTTTAATATTAAAATAAATGGCTTTTATGAGTAAAAATCATAAATTAAGAGCTTATTTAACTACAAAAATAGGTTAAGGGCTTGTTTAAACACAATGTAGGGAGTTGAAAGGGAAAAAAAAAGAAAATAATAAATAAGGAGGGTTTTCAAGGCAATTAGCCACATTGTCAGGCGCCAACCTTTCACTTTTTTTTTCCAGCAGCCACTCAAAATGGAAAATTTGCATTTCAAGTCCCTAAATATTTTAGATCATTACATTTTAGTTCGATGCCGCCAATTTGATAGGCGACACTAGTAAAACACTGTAGCAAACATACCATTTTGGTAAATAATCTCATGGGCATGCCATGTCAGTTATTAATTTTATTTTTTTGTATTATTTAGGTAAAAAAACCTATTTTTATTTTGAACCTTTAATTAATTGCAATTTAAGTCCCTAAGCCATTTACCAATTAAAAATCTATAGCGATTGGACTTTACAATTTAATCTTTGAACCCTAATTGACCACCATTTAGGTTAAATTGACCATCTCAATTTCATTTCATCAATATAATAACTTTGTAAATATCTTTATTTAATATTTATGGACTCGGTTTTATAGAAATAAGGTCTGGTGTAACACCCCTCACCCTTATCCGATGCCGAGATAGGTTTTGAGGCGTTACCGGGACTTTATATTTACAAACATACCAAATCGGGTTACCAAGTTTCGCCCAGATTTAAAACTTTTCAAACATGTACATCTCGTCCCTTATACAGGCCTTCGAGGCCTAAAACATACCTAAGGGCAGTTCGGGACAGAAACCGGAACATTCAATAAACTTTGGGCCTCTTAGAAAATTTCCCTTACTTTGAAGTGTCACACGCCCGTGGGGTGAGGCCGTGTGGTCACACACGCCCGTGTCGCTTGGGACACGCCCGTGCCCTCGGCCCGTGTGCAACACTGACTTTAACATTATCATACAATTAGGGACACATGGCCAAGACACACGCCCGTGTGGCTTGCCCGTGTACAACACTGACTTAAAATTTTAGGTGCAGGGGACGCACGGCCATAACACACACCCATAGGGGTGAGCCGTGTGTCACACATGGCCTAAACACACGCCCGTGTGTCCAACCATGTGGACCCTAATAGGTTATTTCCAAGCCTTTGGTCACCCTTTTCATCACTTATACTTAATGATTACCAGATACAAAGTAAAACATGATTATATTCTTATAAATGATCTTGACAAAACTCATTGTATAGAAACCTCATATCATTGGTTTCATACATGATAAGTTACTCACCATCTTGTATTTATGGGTTTCCATGTCACTTTAAAACATTCATAATTGGCTTGTTCTTGTGACTCACTGTCAATTATAAACAAACCATCACATATGAATATAAACATGCATTTACATGCCTTATACAAAAAAAATAAGTACGTCTTTACATGCCTTCATTTGGCAATTCAAATGACACATATAACAAAATACTCAAAAATTCTATACATGCCATTGAACAAAATAGAAATGTCTTTATACCAAAGCTGGACTAGTTGATAGTGTGTTGACTCTCCAACCATCTTCCAATCCTTACGAGTCCTCGAGCTCTATAAGACAGGGAAAAGAGAGAGGTAAGCATTTACATGCTTAGTAAGCTCGAATAACTGGAAAGTAAACTTACCAAGTAATTAGCATACAACCAAATTGGGTAATAAAATAATAAGCATGAAATGGCTTCCCTATCACATACACTCAATCAATGAGTTAGTTACATAACAAAACACCATGTAATTTATCTTAAATGAGCTCATCATTCAACATCTCATTTTGTACCTATACCTCATATTAATCTCATTGAGTTTCTAGGAAATCTCGATGGAATATCCATTAACCGTCAATTCATACAAATGATCGTTTCAGGTATGCACTCCCGTGAACATCACATCTTATGGCGGAATTACCAGTCCAGGCTAAATCCATCATATAGTGAACTCATAAAGTGATGTCGGGATTACCAGTCCAGGCTAAATCCCTTACAATGACAAACACTTTTACTGAGCTCGGATCCGAATTACCAGTCCAAGCTAAATTCAAACCCTAATCGGATTACCCGTCCGAGCTAAATCCTTAATGCACATATATTCTTCAGGAGGCTCGATCATCCAAAAGAACAGCCGTCCGGGCTAGATCCTTTTCATAATTGAGACCAACAAATTATCCGTCCGGGCAAAATCCTTACTGCAACACATGTAAAATCTCATTACACATGTAAATCATGGTTTATCCATCGAATTTCCTTTTTTAACCTCAACTGAGACATTTTTCAACAAGTCATTATCAAAGATGCATTTCATGTATTTTTATGCCATTAACAAATGAAATTATCATGCATTCATAAATCACGTAATTGTGCATATTATGAGTTTACTTTGAGTTATCTGAACTTACTTGGTATTTGTTTCGGTGATAGGTTTCAGTTATTTCGAAACCTTTCGTTTTCTTCGATCGACCTCCGAAATTTGTTCCTCGGGGTCTATAACAACAAAATTTAAATTATTAACACTCCACATGATACATTTCAAGTCTAAATTCCAACCCCGGTCCAAATGACCTTTTTCCTCTAACCTTTCTCATTTTTTACGATTTAGTCCCTAGGCTCGTATAATGAAACACATGCAATTTCTACCTTACCCAAGCCTAGCCGAACACTTTTCCCTCTTATGGTAGCTCACATTTTCTATTATTTTCACATTTCTACCACACATTTTACAATTTTTGCAAAAAGGTCCCTTTAAGGGTTTTTTTTTTATGAAAATCACCTAGGAAAAGATGTTTAACACACATCCAATTTTCATATTCCTCCATAATCCATCAAAATACAAGTAACTCATGCATGGGTAAATTTTTAAACATGAACCCTAGCATGAAATATGGGTAGAAATGAAGAGAGTAAGCTACCAGGATTTCAAAAATACAAAGAACATTAAAAACGGGGCTTGGGAGCACTTACTATTGAGCTTGGAAAGCTTGGAAACCCTAGCTATGGAGACCTTTGAAATTTTGGCAGCATGGAGAAGAAGAATGAGCTGATTTTGGTTCATTTTTCTCATTTAATTTCATTAAAATGCCAAATGACCAAAATGCCCTTAAGTCCTTTCTTTAAAATTTTATCCATGCAAGCCCATTTTTGTCCAAAAATTTAGAAATTGGGCAAATTGCTCTCTAAGACCTTCTAATTTATAATCTAAAGCAATTTCATACAAATTGCTTCTAGAATCTAAGTTTTACAATTTATTCAATTTAGTCCCTAATTTCTAATTGGACACCTTACTCAAAGAATTTCTTCATAATACTCTATCACATGCATATTCTCATATTCCAAGCCTCATAATAATCATAAAATAAATATTTTAATGTCGGATTTGTGGTCCCAAAACTACTATTCCGACTAGGCCATATTTCGGGATGTTACATCTGGAATCACATTTTTCAACACCAATGGAAATCAAGTCATTACATAGAGATTGGAGACCTTTACTTTTCTCTTTCCTTGCAATGAAGCCACAATCACCTTGGAAGATGTAACCCTAATCATGGGCCTCCAACTGAAGGAGTTGTTTCAACTAGACAATCTTAAATTGATCTTGAAGTGGAAATGTCAACGTTGATCGAGCATTATCTAATTGATAAGGATGGTATAAACAAGGGCTAACTAAAGTTCTCATGGCTAAAAACATTGGTTGAGCATTTGTTGGCAAACAATATGGTCAATAAAGTGTTCAAGCAATATGTTAGTGCTTACATATAAGGGTGAGCAAAACTCGATTCGACTCGAAAAAATCGAAAAAAAATTTGAATTTCGAGTTAAACGAATCGAGTTATTTGAGTTAATCGAGTTATTCGAGTCAACTCGAATTTTTTTTTCGACTTTCGAGTTCGAATCGAGTTGAGTTTTCGAATTCGAATAACTCGAATAATTCAAATAATTCGAATATCAAACTATAATATTTTACATTTTTACCCCAAACTCCCAAACCTTTTTACTTTTCCCTTAAAACTTTTACTCCTTCCCACTTTCCCCCCAAAACTTTTACTCCCCTTCAATCCCAACCCCCCAATCTACCCAAAATCCATTTCCCACTAAAATTTTACTCTCCCATTTACTTTTTCTCAAAATTTTATTCCCAAAACACTCAAAACTTTTATTTCCCCATAATTTTTACTCCTCCCACTTTCCTCTTAAAATTTTTACTTCCTTTCAATCCCACCTCCCATCTACCCCAAATCCACCCCAATTTTTTTTAATATTTTCCTCCAAAATTTTACTCTCCCTATTTACTTTCCTCAAAACTTTTATCTCCCAAAACTTTTTATTTTCCCCTAAATTTTACTTCTCACCCTTTACTCTCAAATAAAAATAAAATTATCTAAAAATCACTAAACATAAATAGTAATAATTTTATTTATATCTACTATTTATATTATTAAATTAAATTTCACATTTTATATTATTTATATTATTTGATTGTTTAGTCATATTGAATATTTATATTAAAATTAAATTATTAATTATGCCATTAAATATTCATGTTAAAATTTTATATTGGTATCAATTTCACGTTTTATCTTTAAAATAATTTTTATTAAAAATCACATTTTTACATCTAATATATTTTTAATTCAAAAATACATAGTGACAAGAATCAAGATAATTGAAGCAACTAAGCAAACAAAGAAGCTAACCCAGTATATAAAAGATTAATAAATAAATTATGAGGTGATGAAAGTTAATAAAAATTTTAATTAAGGTGGATAAATTTTATTACGATGGGTGACAGTGGTTACAAGGATCCAAAATTATTTTTTAAAATTTAACTCGAACAAATATATTCAATTCGAATTTCATCTCACTCGACTCGATTCGAGAAAATTTCAAATAAAATTAGGATGATAAAATAAGATTCGAAAACTCGATTAACTCGAAAATTTTCAATTCGATTCGATTCGATTCGATCGAATGTTTACCCCTACTTACATATTGTACATCATTGGTGGAATGCTAATATAAGTCAAATAATCTCTACCATTTCATGTATCTGCCTTTGCTTGAGTACCTCACTCGTGTCTTTATATACAACTAAAGGTATGCTCTATTAGCATTCTTGTACAAGGAGCTTATGAGAGTGACCTCTTGAAAAGCCCTCGAATTAAACAGTTGTTGCACTCTCCTACAAGTATGGGTATGGATGGAGATGACATTCAAAGCCCCAATCCTTTCTCACCCATTCTCTTTTCCAATGGTAACAAGGTAAGAAGATATTTATAAATATTTATAATATGTTTTATAAATATTTAATATAGGTTTAAGGAGTGTAAAAATCTTGAACTTCAACAAAAAAAAATTAATTAAACCCTTGAGAAATTGACATTTAAGAAATAATATTTAAATAGATTCATGATAATAAATTAATATTTAAATAAATTAATTATATGAGTTTAATAAAAGTTATAGTATTTGAATAAAAATGTGAAACTAAAAATGATATTAATAAATTTTAGTACGAATTCATAAATAATTGTAATAATACATAAAACATAAATAATGGGTTAGTGCTTTTAGGAAGATGTTGCATAAATTAAAATGTAGGATGTAAAACATAATTTCTATTTGGAGCAAACAACATCAATCACAGCTTCAATTATTTATAAGAAACAAAACTATAGAACATTGAAAAATGTAGACATCATCGTTAGTTTAAAAATAAATCTTGAATGTCTGAAAATATATTTCTTAAAACCCATCAAAAAGCTGCTGATAGTAGAAAAATGTTTGGGAGATGAAACAGATACACGAATATACATTATCTGCCTGCAATACACAAACTTTTGTTTTTCACAAATCAACTTAATTTTGCATATCATGTCCTATAGATACGCAAGACGTCTTTTTCTTTTCATATTATAATACCTTACCTTACCAACTATACTCATTTTCCCACTTTCCTACTTCAACTATTTAAAGCATCCATTTTCTCTATTTTTGGTTTATTTTGTAATGGCCATTTAAAAAAATTTGTTAAGCAATTTTAGCCAATAGAAAAGTGTCACGTAGTAATTATATTTATTTAAAAAAATTAAAAATAGAAATTTATAATATTAAATATTTAAATATTTAAAAGTACTGTTGACTTTGATCGGCCATTGATCAGTGTTGACTAACCATTGACCGTCTTTGATGAATGTTGACTTGTCACATGGTGCTATTAGAATATGCCACATGTCTCCTTTAAAAAAATTGATATCATATATTATATTGATTAAAATGTAAAAAATCATATATAATATATAAAAATTAAAAAATTATTTTTTATGAAAATCTAAAATATATAATTTTAAATTGTAAAATCAAAATAATATATATAAATTGAAAATTTTATAAAAATTTTAAATATATATATTTAAATTTCAAGTAATTGCAAAAAAAAACTTGAAATTTAAATACTTTTTAGAATTTTATAAAAATATTCTAAAACTTTTTAAAAATATAATTTACATTTTTATATTTTTACAATTTTATAATTTTGTATTATTAATTTCAACTAATTTGTTTTTAGTTAACGTAATTTTTGTAAATTTTATTTTTATAATTTATATTTTTTCTAGATTTTATACATACTTTTTATGATTTTTTATATATTTATTTCCATTTTCATTTTTTAATGTGTATATACATTTAATAAAATAAAATATTTATTTTTTACATAAAGCCACCATATGACACTTTATGATTGGTTATCAAATTTTTAATGTCTATCTAAAATGAACTAAAAAATATAATGTGGGCATATTTTAGATACTAAATTTTAAAAAGAAGTTTAAATATTAAAATAGGAATATATATATATATATATATATATATAAATAAGAGTATTATAATTGAAAACGTAAGGGTAATAATATAAGCACATTTAAAGCATAGTTTTGTTAATATAGTAAAATTATAAAATTTTCTTTAATTTCCATTTATAACGATTTAGCAAATACTATATTGGAAATATTACGGATCAGCATATTTCTCTTATTTTGATACCTAAACTATTTTATTTTTCTTAAGTTGATATCTCCGTTAATTAAACCGTTAAATCTATTTAAAAAAGAAGCTTAACCCATTAATTAGTACTTAACTTGTGCATTTTTCTCATTTTGATTACAAGTGATACCTAAACTACATGTTTTTCCTAAGTTAGTACCCTTATTAGTTCAATTGTTAGCTAAATAGTTAAGTGTATTTTTACAAAAAAGACATGTGGCAAGAAAAGATAAAAAGTATTAATTTTCTCTTTTATATTATTTTTTATTTCTTTTTTTTTTCGAACTATACCAATGGTTGAACCGATCAATAGTGATGAAGTTAGGGGGTTGGCAAGGGCCCCCAACCCCCCAAAAAAATGAAATTTTTGCATTTAGGCCATTTTATAATTTATAAAATTTTAAATTAGTAATGGTAAAATTATATTTTGACCCTCAAAATGATAAAATTTTGATTTAATCATTTAAAAATTAGAAAGATTGGCTATTAAAATGGTGAAATTATATTTTATTATCATAAAAATATATAATTTAATGCCAGCCCCCAAAAAGTTTTTTGGCTTCGCCCTGCCAATCAGGCCACCAATTCTTGATTTGTTCAGGTCTTTGGGTTCGATCAAATAAATTATTAAAAAATAATAAAATAAAATAAAATAAAAATATTTAAAAATAGAGAAAACTAATTCAATTATTTTTTTTTAGCTTGGTTCAACCGACCTATATCAGTTTGCGGATCAATCAATTCAACCCTATCTTTAGGCCAATACCCCAACTAGTTTGATTGTTCATTCCAATCTAGTTCTAAAAGCACTGATTCTAATTGATGAAATAAAATTTTTGATCTTGTTAGGTCAAGCAAGTAGGTGATGAACTTTGAAAACAAAATTAATCGTCGGCATTTTGATCTCAAGAGGGTGAATTTCAATTATCACTAGTATTTTCATGCGTCATAAAAGAAGAATAGTTTATATCACGTGGCAAATTATTATTGCCATATGTTATAAAAAAAAAAAAAATGAAAGAGTTAAAAATATTTTTAAGTTTATATGATGTGAAAATTTATTATTGAGTGAAACTTTTTAAACAGATATAATATTTTTGTGTAAATGAGTAGCAGAAGAATAGTTTAGGTATCACTTGTTACAAAAAAATTAGATACCAAAATGAGAAAATTGCATAGTTTAAGTACCAATTTATAGGTTAAGCATTTAAAAAAATATATTTAACGATTTGATTAACAGAAGTACCAACTTAGGAAAAAAAATAGAAGTATGACTTATAACCAAAAAAAAAAGTTTAAGTACCAAGATAAAAAAAAAGAGAGAGTATAATTTAAATATCAATTTGTGCGTGAAACCTTCTTTAAATAACATTTATCAGCGTATTTAAAAGTTATAATAGTGTGGGCAACAACTTCTTAACCAAGTGATAAGAACATTAAATTGTGAAGTATAAGAGTTTGGGTTCGATTCGAAGCAACCAACCTCATTCTGTAACAGCCCGTTTTTAGGGTTAATCAGAACAGTGATTTTGTGACCTCAATCCGAAGCCAAAATATTTATTTTATTATTTTATTATGGTTTACAACATGATAGAATTATTGTGTGAAAATTTCATAAAAAATTTTTACTGTTTAAAGGCTTAATTCGGTAAAAAGAACTAAATCATATAAAGCATAAAAGTTGCGTTCTATAAGCTAAAGGTGTCAAATAGCTATAGAACTTAAATATAGAAGTCCTTATGTGGCAAATAGCCATTTATGAGATAGTGGAAGATGATAGCATGGCAAGTGGTGTAAATATTAAAGTTCTTAAGGTTAATTTTGTAATTTAGTTATTAAGTTATAATTAAAATAAAACAAACACATTTTTCCTATTCATTCATCATCTTAGCCGAATTTGAGAAAGAAAAATCAGCCATTTTTAGGGCTAAACATTCGACCAAGCTTCCTTTGTCAATTAAGGTACGGTTTTTGTCCCGTTTTTAATAATTTCTACGTTTTTGAGCACGTTGCAGCTTAATTTAGTTAGCCCGCATCTTCGCTTTCAAAATTGTTATAGATTTTGTGAGATGCCATTGATGAATATTCATGCTTTTTGATGATTGATAATGAAATATGGAAGTTAGATGTTAGTTTTACATATTTTACAAAGTGATTTTGAGTAAAAATGCAAATTATGGACAAATTTGTGAAATTATGAAATTATGTGGTTAAAAATATGAATAAATTGAAAATATGGGCTGTTATATGATTGGGTAAAATTCGGCTAGCTTGGGTTTGTGCTTAATTTTATGAAATTGTGATTTTATGTGATAATGACTAAATTGCAAAAATGTGGAATAATAGGGGCAAAAGTATAATTTTATCAAAAAGTATAAATTGTGTTAAATTGAATGAATTAATGATTAAATAAGTAAAATTTGCTATTATATAGATTGAGAAAAATGAGATTCAGATCTAGAACGTGGGAAAATAAAGTATCGAATTAGTCAATTTAATTCGTCGTTACAGCGAACGAGGTAAGTTCGTATGCTAATAAATGTATTTAAATTATATTATAAATGCTTATTTATTATTGAATTGAATTGAATTATATATGTTTCATTATCATTGAATTGTTACGAATGTTGAACAAGCAAATACGAGCAAGAATCGACGAAGTTACGACATCCGAAATCCCCGTACGAACCTTAGGAGTAAAATGTCATGACATTAGGATTACTGAGATGTGATTATATGTAAGACCATGTCTGGGACATTGGCATTGTATTGTGATTACGTGTAAATACCATGTCTGGGACATTGGCATCGTTATATGATTTCGTGTAAGACCCTGTCTGGGACAATGGCATCGATATGTGATAACATGTAGGACCATATCTGGGATATGTCATTGTATGAGCTTTATGTGATTTTCGAGTATCCTTAACAATTCCGAATGGTTCAACGAGCATAATCAAGACAAGAAGGAAAGTACAATTGAATTAAGTGATATAGGTTCGTACAGAACTTATATAAGAATCAAATGAAGGTAATTTGGTAAGTTTTTAGTGTATCATGTATATGAAATGAGAAAGATTTATGTATAAGTATGTTCCATGCCAAAAATGTGTTTATTTGGCTATAACGAGGTATGAATTGAATGATATGTGAGATATGAGTTATAGTTGATTTAACTAAATATACATATGGCACATAGTGTGCGAAATACCGTTATTTGATGATACTTCACATAATTCACTTGGCTAAAGAAAAGGTGATGGTAATTGAATTGAATAAAGTTTAGATATGTAATTGCTGGTGCATATGAAGATGTGAATGAATTAATAAGAAGTATTAAAATCATATATGTTTTGAATGAATAAACTCATGAAAATCTTGATTAACTATGTGCATGTATACGAGATAGAATTGTGCAATCATATGAATTATATCATGTTTGGAATAATGGTTTTAAATGTAGTTATTTAATAATACGAGTTTATTATCATACGAACTTACTAAGCTTTATAGCTTACTTTGTGTTATTTTTCTATGTTTTATAGTGTTTCGGATGTTTGCTAGGTTGAAAGTCGGCGGAGATCGCATCAGACTATCTGATTTTTGACTTTGGTATTTATACACTTATGACTTGGTTATATGGCATGTATAGGTTTGAGTCTTTTTTATAAAGGTTTTGGTGATGTATTTGGCTATTTTATATGGTTTATTAATGACTTATGTTTGATGTGTAATTTGTCTTGTGTAATGGCATAATTTGGTATGGTTGGTGATGATTCAAGATGATCATTTGGCTATTTGGTATATGTTGAGTATTTACTTATGAAAAACATGAATTTGGACTTAATAAATGAATGGTTAAGAGATGATTTATGAGTCAAGCTTTGTGTGTAATTGATGGTAGTAAAAACACATATTGAAATAGGTTGTATTGAGGAGTATGATATGTACTTTGGTATATGATTGAATAGGTAAGTAATGGGGAATGAATCATGCTAGTTGGTATGTGTTTGAATGTACAAATGGTATTGAATTGAGTAGTGAAATGGTTAAAGATGAAATGGCATGATATGTGTGTGAATTGTTATGAAGTGACTGCCAATTGGGTTGAATTATTGATGCAAATTATACTTGTGTATACTTGTGAAATAGGGTGACAAAATGGTTATGCAAATAGTCTATTTTTGTCTACACGAGAAGAGCACGGGCGTGTGTCTCAGCTGTGTGCAACAAACGGTCATGCTACACGGCCGTGTGTCTCTTGGGGTAGCCCTTCGATTTTAAGTCAGAATACCCTACAGATTTTACACGGTCTAGACACATGGGAGTGTCTGTTGACTGTGTGTGAAACACGGGCTGGCACATCAGCGTGTGGCCAGCCGTATGACCCAAGTTAGTAACCTCTCCAGTTTTCCCACGACCATAGCACACGGGCGTGTCCTCAGCCGTGTGATGCAAGTCAGAATGTATTCCCTGTTTTCACACGGTCTGCAACATGGGCGTGTCTGGTGACTATGTGAGGTACACGACGAACTCACACGGGCGTGTGACCCTAGAATGTTTGAAAACTTTATAAGTTTCACAAAGTTTGCGAATGTTATCGGTTTGGTCCTGAACCACTTCTAAGCATGTTTTGAGGCCTTGAAGAATCTCGTAAGGGACAATATGATTGTGTTTTCATAATTATGACCATGAATGTTTAAAGTACGTAATATTGATGTGATTTGTTTGGTAGTGTCTCGTAACCCTATTCCGACGAGTTAGGGGTGTTACACAATCCCCATCCCCAATTATCAAAAAGAAATTATAGTAGTGTGAAGTCAATTGCAGACATATTTTAACATTTGCTAATGTGTCAAAAATTGTTGGTGACACATGGTAACATATAAATTGACTTAGGGTTACTTCAACATTACTTCTCTAAACACTTTAAAGCAAAAATTAAAATTTTTTGCTTTTGCTTTTGGCTAAAAAAAATGCTTTTTTGACGCAAAATATTTTTTTTCTGTCAAAAACACGTTTGAAACATCTTATTTAACAATATTTTTATCTCAAAAATACTTTTTATCCCAAAAGCATTTCTGAGGAACTATGCTAAAACTCGCCGTTTGAACTAAATGTTTCTAAAATACACTAAAACTCTGCTTTATTATATATGTGATAGAGATTTAAATTATATATTTATTAAAACTTACAAATATAAATTTATTTATTAAAAATATTTTTATATAAATAAAATATGATTTTTTTCTTCGATTAAAATATGATTAATGAATTAATATTTTAACTAAAATTCATTATTATGTATTTAATTTAGGAATAAAGTTAATTTTATTAAAATTTGAGATAAAAGAGATAATTACATAGAACTAATTTAATAAAAGTTTTTCATTCTGTTCTTCCTTAAGACATAGTGTTACGTATTTTGGGTTGCAATCCTCCTGTTAAAGGAACTAGATTGGATTATCTTGCGTGGAGATAGACGTCAGCATGTACTTTCTCTTTGTCGAAAACTTATAAGAGGGCATTTGCTCCGTGAGAAAACAGAAGTTTAATTAGTAATAAGTACACTTGGAAACTTTTGGCACCACAAAGAGTTCATATGTTTCTTTTATAGATGGCTCACGAAAGGATCTTGACTAACGAGGAACGCACAAAGTGAGGTATGTCTCACTATCCTTTTTGCGATCATTGTGGTTTAACTGTTAAATCTACTTTGCATGTAGTTAAGGATTGTAGATTTGCCCAAGTAGTTTGGAAGTTGTTATTCCAAACTTCAATTGAGGAGTTTTCTTTAACCTTCCTCTTGTAGAGTGGATCTTATGGAACACTAAGAATATAGGGAAATTATCAACCCAAAGCGGTGAATGGAGCACCTTCTTCTCTATTGTTTGCTGGTTAATTTGGAAGAATCGGAATGATTGTATTTTTAAGAACGCTAGTAGTAATAGCCATGAGCTTATTGCCTCAATAGAAGCATGGGCGAGGTTGTTGAACCTCAAAACTGGGATGCCTACTTGGGATATTTCTACTAGTTGGAGGAAGTGCTAGCATTTCCCTGATATCGCTTGGACCAAGATTAATGTGGGTGGCTCGAATTCAGTGTCTTAATCGAGAGCGACTATTGGAGGAGTTATAAGAGGACTCTATAGGGGATGGCTTGTGGGTTTTGGCATGGTGACAAGCTTGGTTGATATCTTTCAGGTAGAAGCTAAGGCGATGCTTGAAGGGTTGAAACTAGCTTGGGAGCAGGGATTTTGACAAGTGGAAGTGGAAACCAATAATGCTCTCTAACTGGAAATTTTGCCTTTTGGTTTTGCTTGTGTAAACAATATAGCAGAAGTTAGATTGCTCCACATTTGGATTACTAAAGATTGGTAAGAGAATCTTAGACTTTTATCGAGAGATGGCAGCAAAGTCGCTAACTACTTGGCTAAGGAAATCTCGGGAAGCTTGAACCAATTGATCATTCTTGATAAACCTTTAATCTATATGCGACGTCTATTGGAAACTGATGTTTATCACACAATGTTTGATGTAATCCACAAAAATTAGACTAGTTTTGTTTTAGTCTGATATTTTTTCTTCTAAAAAATAAAAAACCAATAAAAAGTGGTTTTTACAACAATTTTGACTAATAAAAAAATATTGTTATAGACTATATTTATTATTATTCGAAAGATAGAAGATATATTATGTATATATTTTAAGATTAGAGATGATGTTTATTATATATAGCACTGACTGTATTTTGTCGAATAATTTGTGTTTTAACTTTTTATGAAAAATTTGTTAGGAAAATCCACTGGAAGAATTGGTAGATGATCTTTTTATTTTTAGACGAAATTCATCTCCAAAACAACAAGAAAGACCCAAGTAGCTGGCCTCCCCAACTTTAATTTCTTGGAAATTTATTAATTTATTCTTCTTCACAAATCCAAGGTCAGAGCTCAAACAGCTCCCAGGGTGATTTAGAAATGGACGCTGATTCATGGAGTACCCGCCTTTCTTCAGTTTCTAAGAGATACCAATTTACTCTTCAATCACGGTCAGGTAATCTTTGAATCCCATCCTTTCCTTTTCTACTTTTTTTGGGGTTAATTCTTTTTCCTGCTTTTTATGCGTGGTGGAAAATGGAAGTAAAGGGAGCAACTTGACTATATTTTTAGCAAGTTTTTTATTTATTTTTTATTGACGCTTAGAAATGGGTTCAAAATGCAGATATGTTTATGGGGTTGGAAGAAATAGATGGAGAAGATGATATAAGAGAGGAATTTCCATCTCCTTTTTGTTCAGAACATTTCGATATCCTCAGCTTGTGCTGTCACATTGATGATGAGCATCCCATGGAGGCTAAAAATGGGGTATTACTTTGATTTTCGTTTCTTTTTCATTTTTTTATGTGTTATAATCAAGATGGGTATATTGAAAATCTTTTACAATGATCTTCTCTTTGTAATTGATCGAAGTGGCATAAATGCGTTAAGCTTTGATTTCTTATCCAAGCACTAAAAGGAATTAAGAAGGGGTTCGCTTGTTATAGACCCAAGTTTCAAATTTTAAGCTTTAGCCTCAAGATTAATATTTTAGCTGCTGTTTTACTTAAACAAGTCTTGTGTAGTTAGCATATTGATGTTCTCGGATGAACTACTTTTGTTCTAGACCTAGCAATCCATGTATTTGTTTCATTCGGATTAGTTTTTCCAACTCATATTGTTTTAAGGTGATATAGATTGTGACATTAATAATTTGTGTTAGATAGTTTGCGTTATCTTCTATGTTCTTTCAACTTTCACGTGTATTTTTTGTTTTAGTTATATTTTTCTGTGTCATGTTCTGAATTGCCAGATCTAATTTGGAATATGAGCTCTGGTTCAACTAACATGAAAAGTTAGCTCTAGTGTTAATTTTGCTTACGAGTTTGGTATTGATGCTGGTAACTTGACAAATTGTAGGTTGATATGTTATAGTAAGGTTGGAGAAAAGGAGCTTTATAATTTCTCTTTGTGGATTTTCTTTTCCATGGTGCTCGAGAGCCTTCTACAAAGGAAAGGTTCGCTCTTGAATCTAAACTCTGTAGTTGTTTTCTTTACAGGTATGCCCGGTCTGTGCAATGAAAGTGGAAGTCGATATGGTTGCACATATAACCCTGCACCACGGAAATATATTCAAGATATCCTTTTCTATGAGTTGTTATTTATGAGTAGTCAAATTCCTCTTTAAACTATATCAATAAGTTGTTTCTTTTCATGTTCCATGTGCCTTGAAAATTGTCATTGGAGTTTGCTACATTTGTAGAATTTGATCGTTGGTTATGTTTCTTACCAGCAAACTTTATCATCTTTGTTCTTCCTCAAAAACTTCTGGGCCATTTTAAAGCATTTAAACCAGTATGCTAGATGGCTCAGATGCCCCTCTCTCCCTCTTGACTGGTGGTGTACTTTTAGAATTGTTAGCTTTGTTTGCAGGACTTCCTTAAGTCATTCTAAGGGCTTATTTTGTACTTTCATTTCCTTAACAAGTGGTTACATGCAGCACAAAAGGAAATCACGTAAAGGTGGATCTCATTCAATGCTATCTCGTTTGAGAAAAGAGCTGCGAGAAGGAAACCTACAGTCTCCCTTTGGGGGTTCTTGTATATTGTCTTCATCCAATTCAGCACCTGATCCGTTGTTGTCTTCATTTATTTTGCCCATGGTTGATGATTTTGTTAGTGTCCAGCCTCACTTTTCTAGCGAAACAAGTGCAACTGAGAAAAGTTCAGACATTAATAAGTTGGAAAGGTAGGTCATGTTTGATTGTTCCTTTTGTCCTCTGCTTGCAGGGGGCTGGTGTTTCGAATTCACATGGTATTTTATTGGCTTATATTTACAATCCTAGATAACATAGATCTTGTCGTAACCTTGTTTCGTACGGGATAGGTTCAGCATTAGGTGAAATGGGCATGGAGAAGTGGTTTTGTTCGTCTTTCTTGTTTCTCAAAAAGATGCTATCTTTCAAGCCATGTCATATATTCGGGGGATTGTGAAGTAGAGACTTAATGCTGTTCTTTGAGAATAGAGGATGAGACAGTTTATAGGATGTCTTGGTTTTTATTTTGTTTGAGAAAAGAGGAATTTCATGCTTGTCCAAGCTTTTCTTTTTATTGCTATGTTTTTGCTACGGTATCTTTGAAGAATATGCCGTGATCTGAAGGCTTTAACCCGCTTTTCTGATATCTGGTTTTGACGACAGAAATGTTCAATCGACTCTTCTTTCAGTCGAGGATCAGGAAGAGAAGACAGAAAGATGTGAGTTTATTCAAGGGCTGCTTTTGTCCACAATTCTTGATGATATTTTATGAAAAGCACTCTGCCTTCATATTGTTTGCTCCAATTGCGGACCCAAAACCCTTGGGACCTGCGTCCTATGGTTTGTTATGTTGTTTTTTAGTGAATATGGATGGAAGCAAAATGTTGAATAAGGTGTAGGAATGAATTAATGTAACTTCTGTTGGATGCTGAGTTTCTCTTCATCTTTTTTAATTTCAGGTCATGATAGATAAATATCATCAAAGAAGAATAATTTAAATCCAAGAATGTTGTTTTCAATTCCTTACACAGCACAACATAGGAAGGCGTCTAAAATCATATTTTATTAAACTTACAATCCTGGAAAGTCTATCCCCACATGATGTGAGTAGTAATTAGCCTCCTAGAATAGTTCCTATTGAGATCAGCTGCACACTTGACCTATGTTACTGGGACTGTTCACCATCCAAGGCATATCCGGACATGGGTATAAAACCAAACCTCCAAATACATGAAAATGTTCACATACTGGTATGATTTTAACTCACACCTGAGTTGGATTAACGTAGCTTTCCAGCAAAGACAACAGAAAATCAAGACAAGAAAACGGCTCTGACCTGCAACCTAGGATATCAGATTAGTTAATGCAGGGCAAAAGATCTATTATTAATTATTACAACTCTATAAACTGAAACAACTGTCTTGTTTGTCCTTTCCAGTGGGAAAGGAATTTCCTAACAAAACCAATGAAACAAAAGTTGAGCTACATAAAAAAGATGATCTTTTTTCATAGTTTCCCATGCCTTTGGACCTTAGTTCTTATGCGTAACTGGCTCTCTCCGTCGAATATTGAAGCTGTAGCATCATTCTCATACTTTGAGTGCAACTAAACACAAAATCGAATAGTCAACCAAAGGGAAAGAAAGGAAAGATGAGAAGAACAAAGAACTCAAGCAGTAAAAACAATCAGCACTGAGAAGCAGAAAATTGACTTTGTTCAGTCTAAACAATCTATTATGGTGATCAAATGAGAATAGAGCACTTTTGGCATTCAATGTCAGTGAATGGTAAGTATAAATCAACTTAAAAATTGGTTAGACTGCTAACCAAGAAAAAAAAAAAAGTACATTTACTACATCAAAGATTTAAAGACCTAAGCTTAACCACTGCGGGGATCTTGTATCCATGATCCTCTTCACTACATCTTTTACAAAAAAATCAAAACAAGTTAAGCAACAACCTTTCATTAAGCTTGCCTGCTCGGTTGCCACTCTTTCAATGTGTGTACAATTTGATGGTGGAGGCACAACATGAACCTCGCTCCTCATATGCTCAAGCCCACAAGCAGCCAATAACGTGTGCATGGCACTTGTTGCTATGTCCTTAAAAGTACCATTGTCTGCATATATAAACATAAAAAGCATTTGAAAATTTTCCAGACAGAAGACATGGCTCAATTAATCACAAACTACAAATCACTCCAAAACACTAATGTGATTAAAAAACCGAACTGAGAAACAGATGCACACACTAATGATTTATGCATGAAAATCGTGCTCTTTAGACAAATAAAAACTGCAGACCATAGGTCTGGAAATATCCCTGACATGAATTGATTACAGATGGGCTTAACTTACCTAAATCAATATTAGTGGACAAGGCTTTCAAATGGCTTCTGACCATTCCTTGCAACTGTTCCTTGGCCATTGAAAAGTTATTTTCATCTCTAACAGAAAAAGGTGAAGCAAAACCATCAGGTCCAATGTTTGATCCATTGATGCACTGACGGAGTTGCTCGTTTGAACTGATACCAGTAAGTTCAGGCCATAACGTCAAGTTGATTGATGTATTGGTTGTTGGGGTGGTTGAATCCTGAACTGCTTGCCTTCTCAAATTTTCCAACCTTGAAGAAGATGAGTCCCTACTTGGCACTGAAGAAGAGGGATCATCCTGTAATCTCTCCTCAAACACTGTTTGATGTTGAGTTCCCGTATCTTGAGTCCTAGCTTGTTGAACTGTTGTTTCCGTACTCTGATCAGTGTGAGAGTTCACAAAATCAGTGCCCATATTGGCGCTTAATATCCCATCAGTCCTACCAGCCATAAAATTCATCCTATTGATTGAACGAAGATTTTGAATCTGGCGATGCAACCATCGCCTTCCAGTCAGTGTTGGAGCCCCTGCTCCAGATGCCGGAGAAACAATGGGAATATCTACAGCAGGAAATCTAGGAGATGAGTAACCCACAAAATTGGGAATTGATGGCATAAGAGGTGAAGGACCTACGATGGAGTCTAAACCTTCTCCAAAATTTACCATGGGTGAAAATCTATTGTACAAATTGTTTATTATTCTATGATCAGGCAAAGAATCTTGAACTTGGGAACTAGAGGACCCAGTAGCAACAGGCCTGCAACCATCACAGTACCAATTATCTTCAGGTACTTCCCGACCGAGACCAACACAATAGGTGTGTGCTGACGAATCACAAATATCACATAGTAACATGAGTTCATCATCCCCACCTTGGTGGCATTCAGAACAAATGACATTCTCATATGGATCAAGATAGCTTCTCAGTTCTTCCTCAGAAGGTTGGTAGACCTGTATACAAGAAAAACATGCCCATTTCCAACCACAAATAAGAAACTAAATTAAATGAAAAACTATTACACTTAAAATCCTTACAAGTAATAAAATGTACCTGATCACGCTTAGGTACTTGGATCAACACCTCTCTCGAATCAAATCCAGCTGCTGATCTTGCAGGCTTACTGATAGTTTCAAACCTTTGTTTGCACAATGGGCAACGAGATTCCACTTTTGACCACTCCATAATGCAGGTAAAACAAAAATAATGACTACAACAGTTCAGTGTGCCCCTCAATCTTCGTTTGTCTTCCTCAGAGAGACAAATGCCACAAACTGGCTTTATTAGTTCTGCCTTTGTTTCCTCTATCTTCTCCTTACCCTTTCTCCCTGGAGTTTTCTTAGGTTGGCCTAGCTCTTCAAGCTCCTGAATTCTCTTTGACGCTGATGAACTCCTCAAACTAGTTTTTAAACTTCCAAAAAATTGGTTGGCTTCTTTCATTTGCTCTCTCTCTTCCTCTGAGACAGTATACTCGTAATCAGATGATCCAGATGACACAAAATCCGAATCTGATGGTACAACATATGCCTTTTTTCTCCGTCCTGCATTAGTTCTGCTCATTTGTCTCAGAGCTGGAGTGTTGTCTATAAAACCACAATCATCATTATCATCATCTTCTTCAGCCCTCCTTTTCCTCTTCAACCGCCGTTTCTTCCTTCCTTGTTTTCTCGAAGGCTTCTTAGAAACTGCAGACCTCTTCCTCTTTGTCCTCTGTTTAGAAAGGTACTTTTTCCGCAAAACTTGCTTACTAACTTTTGTTTTGTTTTTCTTCTTTGTCATAGTCAATTCCTCTTCCTCATCTAAACAATCCTCTTCATCCGGAGTGAATTCTTCATCCAAACAATCCTCTTCATCTGGAGTAAATTCCTCATCCAAACAATCTTCTACATCTGGAGTGAACTCCTCATCATCATCTTCCTTTTCTTCTTCTTCCTCCTCCTCATAATCCTTGTCTTCATCTTCTTCAACAGACAAGCTTTCCTGCTTGACAGATTTTTTATCCGCAATCTTCCTCTCCCTTTCATAAGATATCCGTTCTCTTTTCAACCTAACAACCTCTCTCACCTCTTCCTCTTCTTCTTCTTCCTCCTCAAAATCCTTGTCTTCATCTTCTTCAACAGACATGCTTTCCCGCTTTACAGATTTTTTATCCAGAATCTTCCTCTCCCTTACCGAAGATATCCGTTCTCTTTTCAATCTAACAACCTCTCTCACCTCTTCCTCTTCCTCCTCATTGTAACCCTGAAAACCCTCTTCCGATGCACATTCATCTAAGGAAGAACAATAATATTCAGCATCATCATCAGATCCTTCATTTCCCTCCGAAGCTACATAATCTTCATCGGAATCATCTGAACCCTCATGTTTCGATCTAACCCTTTTCTTAAAATTGCTTGAATGGCCAACCTTCCCTTCCCTTACCATCTATTATTGCACCCAAAACCAAAAAGAACCAAATTAAGTATAAATCTTCTCTGGCTTACAAAGAACCATTATGAGATCAAAATGAATCCTAAGCTTCCATAGGCTTACCCAAATTGCGTACGCAAACTAAATACAAACATTTTAATCGAAAAAAAAATCATTTCTACCTCTAATTTATCATCATCAAATCTTTATAACGATAGAAAACTTAAGAAAACAAAGAAAACCCAAATCACAAAAACAAACATACTAAAGTTTTCATTGAAAAAATTTATCAGATTTCACACAAATCAGAACCCAGAAGAAATTAACCGTTGCTTTGCTTATGGTTCTTTTTTGCTGTTACAATTCAAATCAGGACACCTTTTAAAGATAAATATCTAAATAAAGCGTTCAAATATCCGTAGAAAATAAACAAGAGAGAGAAAATTATTACCTGGAAGGAGGAAGACAGAACTGAAAAACAAAAGGAAAAAAGAAAATGATTTTTGATTTTTTTGCAATGTCTGAAAATCTTTTCAGGCTGTAGCGTTTTTTTTGTTGTTTATATATATATATATATAAATATAAACTCTACTATTTGCTTTTACATAAAATATATTTTAATTTTAATATAAATACGAACGTTGATAAAAATAATTATTGCCTACGCAACTTCTCGACCTCATTGCGGAGGGGTTAGGACTTAATTACCAAAATACCCTTGATTGTAATTAAATTTCCCACTCAGATATTTAAACTTTTTTTTTTTGTTAAAACTAATTAAACTATGATCCCACAACTTCCAACCATTTACGCCGTTTTAAATTTTATAACCAATTATTTCTTGACACGTATTTTTTACTTTTAATTAATTAAAATTTTCTTCCTTTATAAAATTTTAGAAAAATATCCACCTTCTTCCCCTCTTTCTTTCCTCATCTTCTTCTTTCTTTTTAACTTTTGGAAAAAATAAAATTTTAATTCTTATTTATAATTCAATGATATAATATTATATATTTAAATTTGTAATGGTTATATTTTTAATAATATTAAAATATAAATTATATATTCAAATTAAACTTGACAAATAATTAATATTAGTTTTTAAAATAAAGTAATTGATGCATTACTAATAATGGGAACCCTATCAGATTCAAGCCCCTAGCTTTTACAATTGTCCTCAACATATTGGGCAACTAAACGGTGTCTCGATAAACAAGGAAAAAATAACTCAAAAAACATAAATGAAACGACAAAACAATAAAAAAAATCAAACAAACAAATCATAAACCTAAGGAAAGATGAAAAAAGAAAGAACGAAAGGGCCTAAAGCTCCTGTTCGTCTTCCCAAAAATCATCTATACCTTCCTTACATCAGATCAAAGAGGTAATCATTCCCAACTCTTGACAAAAATGGCATCAACACAATTAAAACAAACCCCTATGTTAATCACTAAGCTCATCAGATTTTAAAGAACCCACATCACCTCCGGTCACAGTCTTCAACTCCCAAATCATTCATTTTCAACATCATCCAAATCCCGATTGACAAGCTCTTCCACAACTTCCGAGGCCTCTTCCATCCAGTATATAGGTTGGGCCTAACTCTAACCTTCCTTTGCCAAAGCATGTGCTGGAACATTGGCCAACTGAGGTACAAATCAGAAACTTATCATTATGAAATTAGGGATTTTGCATCTGACTTCCTTTAACACATTACTGATGCTCAATCTATCCTCTTCTACAACTTCTAACCTTTTGAGTACGGTTAAGGAATCACCTTCCACACAAACCTCCTTGAACCCCAACTCTTCCCCCAAGTGTTACCACATGCAAGCATGCTTGTGCTTCTGCCATTGCTGAGGACTATACATTTTCGCACGAGTAATCACACACCGCCGTTACTATGCCTTCTATATTCCTTGCTATAATTCTTGAACATGAGTTGCTTGTTTGTTGTTGGAAAGAAGCATCAAAATTTATTTTAACCACATCCCCATCAGGTGGTTCCCATTTAACATTTTTAGGTATTGGCTTAGAAACCAATAACCCTTCAAGCATATCAATTTCTCACCTGTAGGCATCAATAAATGATACCACCTCTTGCACCGTATCCTTTAACCCCTCATGATATGCCCTATTTTGATTAAACCATAATGCCTAGTAAGAAATAGCTAAGATTATACATATGGAGATAGTTTTATTTATAAATTCTTCAGCTAACTAGAACTTCCATCTCTGTCCCCTGTTTGTGATTGAGAATACCACTCCCAACTCTTGCAGGACCATCCTCGTGAATGCACAATCCCAAACTAGATGCGCCACTGATTCCTTCTCAACTTTGCACATCGGACAGAGATCATCCACCACTAGTCGTTTCTTTCTCAAATTATGTAGCGTAGGCATAAATTCATTAGTTATTTTCCACATACCAATACGGATTTTACTTGGAAGTTTTAAATTCCACATTTTTGTATGGAAGGTTTTTAATATTGTAGATTGCGTTGTAATATTCCCCTCTATCGAATCTAAACCCTCTGTAATGAGCCACTTATAGCCAATTTTTTACTGTATAAACTCAAGTATTGTCACCCCACTATACCAATTCATCCAGTTGGTTGCTATTAATCGAAGGAATCGACAAAATCCTCTTCACTTGCTCATCATCAAACAAGACTTTGATGACTTCTTTTTTTTTTCCAGGTAAACATTTCTAAGTCTCTTAAATCAGTAACTATTGAATAGCTAATGTTAATATTCTGATTGCGTAGGACCTAGCAACCATGCGTCATTCCAGATATTTATTGAGGTGTCATTCCTTACTTTCCAGCCCGTACTACGTTCCAACAATACTCGGGCATTCCAGATACTCTGCCAAGTGTACGAAAGGTAAGAACTCAGCCTTACACTCAGAAAATCACCACTTGGGTAATATTTAGCTCTCATAACACATGCAAGCATACTGTTGGGATTCATTAATAATTCCACCCTTGTTTAGCTAACAAGGCCATATTAAACTTGGATAAGTCCTTAAACCCCAAACCCCCTTGCGATTTAGATGTACACATAGCAGTCCAACTACACTAATGTATGCCCTTGTTTGTAGATGCATTACGCCACCAAAATCGGCTTAAAATATTCTCTAACTCAAAAAAAAAAAAAAAAGCGGGTAACATAAAACGTTACATCGCATAAATTGGAATAGCTTGTAAAACAAATTTTATAAAAACTTCCTTCCCTCCAACTGACAAATGTCTCATGCTCCAACATTCCAGTTTCTTTGTTAATCTCTCTTTAATGCCAACAAAAGCATGTTTCTTTCTATGACCCAAATAGTTGGCAATCTAAGATATTTTTTAGGATTGTTGACGTTCTCACCTCAAATACTCTTCCCTTACCCCCCACATTACTACTAAACTAAATGAGCGATTTATCAAAATTCACCAACTATCTTGAAACTTGTTCATATTCGGTGACTACTGATTTCATTGCATTCGCCCCCTTCTCTGTAGCCTCACCAAACAAAATACTGTCATCGGCAAAAAACAAATGCGTTACCACTCCACTCCCCATTCTCGTTCTACTAATTAGTCCCTTACACTTTGTCTTATTAATCAAAGTGGAGAAACCCTCGGCACAGATAATGAACAAATAATGGCTTAATGGGTCACCTTGTCTAAAATCCCGAGTAGGCCTAAATTTGCTATAATAGCCCATGTAACAACCTGATTTTTAGTGGTGACGGAACAGTGGTTTCGAGACCAGAAATTTCTATCGTATCGACTCGTAACTATTATTTTTAGAATATTTATAGATTCATTATAGTTGTATTAAAAATTGATTTAGAAATATTAACGTTTAGATAGTTAATTAAGAGAAAATGACCAAATTTAAAAAGATGCAAAACTTGTTAATTAATACATTTAGGTAATTTGATGGTTTAATTAATAAATGAGGAAGGGCTTAAGTGATAATTTAGCCATAAATAATGAGTGAGACACGACAATTAGAGTTAAAAATGAAAGAAAATTTAATGATAGTGTCATAATTGTAAATTTGTTGAAATTAAAACAAAATTAAAAGAAGAAAAAGACATTCTCTCTTCATCTTTCTAATTTTCATTTCTTCATCTTTCTAATTTTCATTGCCGAAACACCATGGGAGCTTAACTTGGAGGTTCGGCCACTTTATAATCTTTCATGTGAGTCTATTTGATTTGGTTTCTTGTAATTTTTATATTTTTGAGATCATTGCAACTAGGTCCAGCTAGCCCGTACTTTCATATTTTATTCTATTAAAAATTTTAGAAGTTCTCATTGTTGAATATTGGATTTTTTTTTTTTATGAATATCATGTATTTGGAGCTTTGATTGTGTTGTGTGATGATTTTGTAAAGTTATTTTTGTTAAATTTTGATTTTAGGATTAAATTGTGAAAATGTTAAAATATTAGGATTTGATAGTGAATTTGATGTTTATTAGGTGCTGTTTAAGGGCCTAGTATATTTGGATAAAATATTCACTTGAGAAAATTGGTTAATTTGATGAAATTCGAGTTAAAGAACTAAATTGTAAAAATAGTAAAAGTTTAATGCAATTGTGTAATTTTGAAAAATAAAAGGTATCAAGTGTAAAATAGTTTGGAATTGAAATATATGCTAATAAATGAATAATTTTATATTTTAGATTAAAATCTCGTAGATACTCGTGAAAAAGGAAAAATAGCGGAATAATCCCTGAACCTCTGAATGACTACAATTCAGTCCAGGTAAGTTCGTACGGTTAAAATTTAACATTTGTATAAGTTAATGATTGGTATTATATATATGTTATATTGTTTGAATTGAATTATTTTTGGGAATTACATTATCTGAATTTAAGGCTCCGTTTGTTTGCTAGTAAAACTTTTTTCGGAAAAACTTTTCAGCCTTTTCCAGAAAAGCTTTTCAGCCTTTTCCAGTGTTTGTTTGGCTGAAAATAATTTCCTAAGGTAAAATGTATTACAAAACACGGGAAAAGAAGCCCTTCATTTAGGAAAATGTCTTACCCTTTTTTATTTTGGTAAGACCTTTTCAGGAAAAGAAGCCAACATCTATCTTCCCTTTCCCTTCCCTGTCCTCTTCCCCTATCCTTGACACCTTGATCTTCTGCTTGCCGTCAGCCAACAACGATTCTTAACACTAGATGCCGGCATTCATCTTTGATTTTCCTCTTTTTCGCCTTTCGTTGTCAAAATCTGCACTAGTGTTCATCTTCCTCTCTCGAAGTTAAGAACGAAAAAAATTGATATGGGAAAACGGTGTTATCTTTTCTGATCTAATAATTGATAGGATGATATTGATATGCATCTTCCTGAAATTCCTGTTCTTCCCTGGATTGGATGGGCGAAACTGCTCATAGTTAGCCGATTCTCTTGCTGCTTAAGAGTAATACAGCTATAGTTGAAGATTTCTTTGAACACGTGGTATGTTTCTCATTTTCAATCATGTGGGTTAAGGAAATGCAAAACTTAAGTGATTGATGTTGATGTACATTTTGGTGTTTGTCTGAATAAGACCAGAATAGTTATTAATTGATAATATAGGGCCACTGTGAAGCCACATTAACTGGAACTGGAAAATACTAGCAATAAGAAAAGGTTAATTCTCTCTTCTTCACAAGACTCTGCTGATTTGTGTAATGAGGTATTTCAAAAAAGATAGAGTTTTATTAAATAAATGGTCAATGCTGTAAGCGATCAAGATTTTAGTTATACCTTCTATAGAAAAGCAAAGTACTTTGTACGTCTAGACAAGAATGGGGTCACTTTACTAAATCTTCTAAGTGACTTTGTGAGGTCAACAATAGAGTATTGGTGACTTGGAGGAATATAAGTTATCAAAAAGTGCAAAGTTTAATTATTTCTCTTTATTCATACATTGTGTTCTATCCAAAAAGTCAAAATGCTGGTCATAGTCAATCAACCAACAGTGAAATGGAAATAATTAAAGGGTAAAGACCTAATAGAAGAATTATCATACAAACAGGTACAAGCTTACCCAGATAACTGATCCAAGTAGAATGCAAAAGTAAATGCCACTGACAGAGCTAAAGAATGCAAAGCTTGATAAAAGAAATTTAAATTCCCATTTTACTGGCTTATATTAGTTTGATTCAACTTTTTTGAACATATTGAACACATCATAATATATTCAAGCATTTGTTTTGTACTTCATACATATCGAATTCAGTGAAATCATTCTTCAGTGCAATGTATGATAAAAATATGTGAATAGTAAATCCAATCAACCAAGCCAGTTTCTTTGAATAATTAGTTGTGGGAATCTGTAAATTATGAAAATATAGGCTCTACCATCTTCAGCTAGATACCTATGATGATTGTATCAAATAAGTTTCCTTTTTTTTAATACATTAGTGAAATTCATTATTGGTTTTCCAAGTTAGTTTACTTATCTTATCAACTGCATCTAATTATATGTATATGTTGAATTTTATGTATTATGATATTAAGTTACTTTCTATCGCCAGGTGGATTTTGTTCCAGATCTTACAGAACACATACATAGGACAACTGCAAGAGTACTGCTCCACATTAATGGTTAAGATTATTAAATATCTCTTTTGATGGATAACCACGATTGGTTTCTCTTGTGGAAGCCAAAAAACAACCAAAAGAGTGCATATGAACAAAAGCTAAAATCTCTTCTGACGGATCATAGACTTTCATGGAAAAGACAAACCATAATCTTACTTCTATGAATCATAGTGGATACGACTTCGGGTACTTGTTTAAGCTTTTGACTTGTAGGAGTTTGCCTGATAGTCAAGCTGGGTTTTTCGATTTGATCAAGATATATTTCCCCATGGTATACGATATCAAGCACAAGATGAAGTTTTGCAACAACCTTCATGGTGGTTTGAACAAGCTTACCAAGTTGTTGGAAGTGGAAAGAGTCGATGTGTGCCATCAAGCTGGTTCCGATAGTTTGCTCACCTCGTGCACCTTTAGGAAGTTGAGAGATAACTTTTTCAACGGCTCCACAAAGAAATATGCAGGTGTATTGTATGGCCTAGGTGTCCAGAATGGATAGAATACTAATTAGAAGAAAATTATTGGAAAAAAATGTTGATGGATGACTACTTAGAGTTTTTGCCTGAATTTTCTTTGTATACATTGTCAAAAAAAAAAAGAGAGAAGATATTGTTGATTTAGCTGTGACTTTTCTCTTTTTTCTTGCATTGTAACTGAAACCTTAACTGGTTTTTCCAGTTGAAGTCCAGTGTAAATTATGCAGTTAGTGTTTCTATCTTTTTCAATAATAATCATAATCATTTGCATCTTATTGACTTGGATTATATTTCTACAATTTGTGTTTATTTTTGCAAAGTTCTATTTATTTCAATTGCAAGCTGCACTGGGATCCTCTTGAATAATCTTGGAACTTATTTGTATGTTGTAGAATTGGCCTCTGTGCCTTGAAGTTGTTGAGGTCTCTTGGTCTTATTATTTTAGTATGAGCATAATAGGAACAGATGATGCTTTTCTATCAGAGGAAATGTATCTTATACAAGTGAACATTACTATTTATTACACAGATGGCAGATGATGGATGGGGTTGTGTTCCTATATATGAGTTAAGATACGGTTCATATATTACAAACGGGGAAGGGGATGACAATTACAGGGTTTGAATCCTAGTTTTTTGTGATACCAACAAAGGGCTTAACCACTGCATCCTTATGATGTTGGCACATATGGTGTATATTGTTAAGGACTTATTAGTGTTCTCTGAGGTCTGAGCAAGCTTGGTGCCCTTTATTGGAATGAAAGAAGGATTAACTCTTGAGATGTGGCTAAGAGAACTAGAATCATTGAAACGATGGGTGGTATTTCTAGATGTGGGATTAACCATTTTTGAGTGAATGCTTGTTGATTGCAGTATAGGCTTTTTTGCATGCTTAAAAGGAAAAAGCTTGCTAGGCTTCTACCTGATTAGCATGTTGCATCATGCAATACAAGCAAGAAAAATATAAATTTATTAATATATATATATATATATATATAAAACTCAATTAAACAATGAAAAGATAATAAATTCTTAAAAATATATTTGTTTTATTTAAAACAACTTTTATGAAATATTTTCAGGAAATCTGTCAAACAACAGAAAATATTTTACACAGATTCATCCAAATACCAGAAAAGTAAATTATTTTCTAGAAATTATTTTTCGAAAAATATTTTACTGGCAAACAAACGGAGCCTAATACTCAGTTTGGATTGAATGCGGGATTTGAGTACATTTGTGTTTGGTTTATAACGGAGTTTTGGAGTGGAGATGGTATTAGAGGGAGATATTGGCATATTACCCAAGTAAACCGGGGTTCAGCATTTATTACGAACTCTTACATTTTACTTTCTGTTTGGCGTGGTTTGGGTAGATCAGCTCTTATGAGCTTCCGTTCAGCTTTCACAAGCTTCTGTTAAGCTCTCATTGGCGTGTTCGGGAGGACCAGCTCTTATGAGCTTCTGTTGACGATGTACTTTTACCCTTAAGTCGCTCTTCAAATGAAAAATCTCAATAAGGTAATCCGTTTAATGAATTTGAAAGATATGTTGTTTATTTCATAATAATTTGAATATGGATGAATTTATCGATTAAATTTTTGAATGACAGGTAGTTCTTTTGGATGGTTATTATTGTTTGAATTATTATAGTTAGTTCGGTAAGATTTATCATTTAATTTATCTAATTTACTAAGCTTCATTAAGCTTACTTGTGTTGTTTAATATCATTGTAGATTTTCAGAAGGTTAGACGACCGGATCGGTATTCAAGTCAGACTATCCAACTTATCTCGGTAGTTTTTGAATGTTTAATTCTGATTATATGGCATGTATAGGCTCTTGTGCGGTTTTGGTCAATGTTTGGTTCATGTAAATATTATGAATGATATTTTGCGCAAATAACTAACTAGCACATTGCATGTGAATGAAGTATAGTTGTTATGCTAGTATGTGTGGTATATATGTATTTGAAATGTTGTGATTGTAGAAAATTTGTTAGGTATATTGATTAGGTATTGCTTGAATGAATTGATGTTTACTTTGTTGTGAAATTGTATATACTTGCGGTACCAATGAGGTTACATTGGTTAAGCACATGTTAAGTTGGTTTTATTATGTTTTTGACCTGATTAATGTCATTTTTAATTGATGTTTTGGTTGGTAATTGAGTTTATTAATGTAACACCCCTAACCCGTATCCGCTGCCAGAACAGGGTTTCGGAGCATTACTACCATTTGCAGATCACTTAAAAAAATTAAAATACTTACCGATTCAATGCATCATATAAAATAAATATATTACCATTCAATCAACAGTTTGACACTTGTATAAGCATCAAACAACAACATTGTTAGTATACTTGCACATATCTCATATAAATTCAACATTGATATATCTATTTTCTCGACATGTCGCACTTGAGTTTAATAATAGTCTCAATTACATAATTTCCTTGTATCAACATATCAAAGATAATCATATATGTACATGTCATGAAACATATCATGCTCTTACCGCTTTCTTCACAAGCATATATCATTCATTTCATTATATCAATATTTTATGCTTCATCATTTCCATATATTTTATGTATATTTATTCGGTAATAGCTTATATCAAACTTAACATAAATTATATTCCATGTACTTATACTTATTTCGTTTATCCATTTTCATAATTATTTCATACAACGCTTTTGTACATATATTTTCATATGACCAGTTCTTGTAAACATTTCACACAACCATTTCATATAACCATTCGTCATCTGATACATTTTACCTGAATATCAATTGTTCAACAGATGTTATAGCGTCTCCCATCCACGGTATTATTTATCTTTGACGTGATGCCATAGTGTCTTTCAACTATGGTCTTACTCATTTTCTGTCATGTTGCCATGGTATCTTTCAACCATGGTCTTATTCTTTTCATGTCACGTTGCCATGGTATCTTTCAACCATGGTCTTACACATCTCATATCAGGTTGCCGTGGTATCTTTCAACCATGGTTTTACACACAGGTTGCCATGGTATCTTTCAACCATGGTCTTACACATTTCATATCAAGTTGTCATGGTATCTTTCAACCATGGTCTTACACACAGGTTGCCATGGTATCTTTCAACCATGGTCTTACACATTTCATATCAGGTTGCCATGGTATCTTCCAACCATGGTCTTACACACAGGTTGCCATGGTATCTTTCAACCATGGTCTTACACATTTCATATCAGAGAACATGCTCCCGTGAACCTCATCCTTACGGTGGGATTACCGGTCAAAGCTAAATCCTCAGAATATAAACTCATAGAGTATTGTCGGGATTACGGTCAAAGCTAAATCCGCAGCGACAATTACTCTAATGAGCTTGGATCCAATTACCATCCAAGCTAAATTCAGACTCTAATTCGGATTACCCGTCCGGCTAAATCCGTTTTACACATATTCTTCGGAGGGCTATATCAGATAGGATCACCCGTCCAGGCTAGATTCTTTTTACCGTCAATTCCTTTTCGTAGATCCATCGAATTTTCCTTTCATTCAACCGGATTTCTTCTCCTTTTGTCAAATTTATCAATGTTTCATAAATTTTCATACAATGAACATTCAAATCATATTCACATAAATAACATACAATCTCAAGCATTTAAGAATATAATTCAAGTTACGAACTTACCTCATTGCTTGTTTGTGTTTATAATTTCATTAATCGATATCTTTTTTTTCCACGATCAAGTCTCATATTTGAGTCGTCCGGATCTTTATAAATAAATTTGATCATCATTTTCATTCATTTCATATTCTAATGCATTTAATTAATGCTCTAGGCAAAATTACCATTTTGCCCTAAACTTTAATTAATGACGATTTCATCCTTAGGGTCGGAAAATAAAATTCTTGCAATTTAATCCTTATTTCCAGCTATTATTCTCATATATATTGATAAAAATCCATGAATTCTATAAAATATCGAATTTTCATAATTTCAACACTTTTCAATTTAATCCCTAAAACATGTTTTCCCAGATCTTGAACTAAATTAATAATTTCATTCAATTTTGTAATTTAAATAATAAAATAATCAATTTCATGCAATTTGGTCATTTCGACATGTTTACAAAATTGCCCATAAAGTTTTACTTTTATTCAATTTAGTCCCCGAGCCTAAAATATGCAAATTAGCCATGCTAGATGAATATTCATACATATTTTCCTCCTCCTCTCCATTCCACATCCTTAATGTAGATAACACACTTGTAAGTAACATTATCCATAATTTTATTATTTACTTTTATGAATATTCAAGTCGTCTATCTACATCATAGTCACTAAGTTATTTATATCTGGATCTATAGAACTCAAAATTAATATCCGATAATTTTACCTGAATCTAGACTCATATATATTCTTACCATAAAAATTTAATAATTTTTGGTTTAGCCAATAAGTACATTTTATTCTTTAAAGTTACCCCTGTTCTGCTGTCTGATAGTTCTGGCCCCTCTTCACCAAAAATTAATTATCTCCTCATACAGGATTCAAATGATGTTCTTGTTTGTTTCTCTTACAAATAGACTCATTCAGGATTTTATAAATATAAATTTAAGCCCCTAGTTATTTTTTTTCAATTTTTTATGATTTTTCAAAGTCAAAACAGGGGAACCCGAATTCATTCTGACCTTGTCTCACAAAATTCATTATATCTAAAAATTTAAAAATCCATTGCTTACACTATTTCTTCTATGAGAAACTATACTAAATAAGATTTAATTCAATATTTTTTTCATCTTCTAATTTGATTTCTACAATTTATGGTGATTTTTCAAAGTTAGTCTACTGCTACTGTCCAAACTGTTTTTGTGCAAGCTATTAATTACCATGTTATAACACCCTTATTTTCTTTTTCTACACCATTTCTCATCACTTTCTCTTATTTTCTCTTCACTAACATATCAAAAACATAGGACCTTATGTAAGAAAACTCTACTATAACATTATTTCCATGCTTTGTCAATAATAACAAACTTAAAACATATTGAAATCTTGATATACTTACCTTGTTCTATTGATACTAATCTTTAACTTGATTTTCTCTCTCCTCCAGCTTCTATTTCTTGAATCCAACTTGATATTCTAACCCCCATGCTCTCCTTAACATTTTTGTCTCTTGGTAGCTATGGAAATTCATTTGATTTTTGGGTGAAAATGGTGAATTTTTGGTAAAGGACCAAATTGTAAAGAAAGCAAAACTTTCTTTCTTCCTCTCTTTCTCTCGCGTTAGTGCATGGGAAAATATGGATGAGAATTTCTCATCTTTCTTTCTTTATATACTAATAAAATAATAATAAAATATCTTATTAAAGTATTAATAAAATAATATTTATCTAATTAAATAATTATAAAATATCAAAATATCTCTAGCATCATTATTACTTTCTAGATTTCTCTCTCTCCAATTGACCATTTTGCCCTTCATTTTCTTTTAAAATTCCATCCTTGAGTCATCATTTAATTTGGTAAAATTGTAATTTAGTCCCTCATAGTTCTTCATCTATTCAATTTGGTCCTAATTCATCCATTTTCCTTAGTTTCTAGATCATTCCACTCTTAAATTATTTACACTATTGGTCCTTCAACTTTTCATATTTACACTTTAACCCCTCAAATTATGAATATTTACTCTTGTGCAACAAAACTTTTCTCACTTTTACAATTTAGTCCTTTCTTGAATTAATATATCATAATATACTTCTCAATATTGACATAACTCAAAATTTCCCTTTTTTTTCACTTTATTTCCTTCTTTTACTATATCAAGGATAATATCTTACTGTAAAAATTTTCAGGGTATTACAATTAAGGTCTAAGCAAACTTGAAATGGAAAACTTGTGTTTTAAGGTTCATTTTGAGGCTACATGGCCTGAGACATGGGCATGTGTCTTAGCTGTGTGTCCCCCGTAGGTTCAAGGCTTGCAAGTCAGGCAGTTACACGGCCTAGCACAAAGCTTGGCACAGGGGCGTGTGAGGTCATTTCAAGGGGTACACGGCCTGGCACACGGACGTGTGGCTTGTTCGTGTGACCCAAGTCAGTGAGTTACAAGGGCATGGACACGGGCTGGGACACGGCCGTGTGTCCTTATTTTGAATGCCCATATGGCCTGAGATATGGGCGTGTGTTTCAACCTGGTGAGTCACACGGGTCATGTGGCCCCTGTAGTCCAAATTTTTTAGCTTTTTCCTAAAATTTCCAAATGTTTACAATTTAGTCCTAAACTGTTTCTATAGTATTTTTTAGGCATCGAGGGCTCGATTAAGGGACATTATGAATGTATTAGAGTGAAATTTAATTATGTTTGTAATAAAATATGATTTGAATGGTTTTACTATTCCGTTTGTCTGGTAATGCTCTGTAACCCTGTTTCAGCGATGGATACAGGCTAGGGGTGTTACAACCCATTTTTCAGTGGTGTCAAAAATTGTGGTTTCGAGACCACAAATATGACAAGTAAGTTCGTATAATTAATATTTAAATTATATGAGTCAATAATAAATTTATATTGAATTTTGATTTGTGGAATTTTAACCGTTTGAATTAAAAGTTTGTATAAGTGGTTTGGTTCAAAAGTCAAGTGATTATTGAAAATGAGGTATTAGGACCTCATTCCCGTAATTTAAGGCCATAAATATTTTATTAAATATTTACAAAGTTGTATTATTATGTGAATTGAAGTTTGGTTCGATAAATTTGATGATTTATTGCTTAATTACAATAAAAATATTAAATTGTAAAAGAGGTAAAATTTAATTGTTACATATTTAAAATAGTAAAGGGACCAAATTGGTAACGAAGCCATGGTTAAAAAGTCCAAGCGGTGGTGACATAATTATAATCCACTAACTTTTGGGCTAATTGCTTATTGAGTCCTAATTAGTTTAAGATTAAATTGAAAATTAAACTTGTTTAGTTAAATTTTAAAATATTGAAGGACCAATTGTATAATTAAACCAAAATTGTACCATATACTTATATTATGGGCATTTATGGACATGATTTAATAGTTTTACAAGTTATATTAATAGGGTAATTTAGTAAAAAGTTAAAAATTAAAGAAATTAAAATATATTATTCCATTTTCCTTTCTTCTTCGTGGGTAGAAAGTCGAAACACCATGGCTAGGGCATGGGAAGCTTCGACCAAGCTTTGATTGCATGATAGGTAAGTGAAATCTCACCTGATTTTAGTAAATTTTACATTTTTGAGCTCGTTTTAGCTTAATCTAGCTAATCCGAGGACTAATTTGTAAAACTGTCAAATGTTATAGATTTTTCCATTGATGAATTTGAGTTTTTCGTGAAATTTTATGGTAGAATATTCAGCTTGGTTGCTAAATAGGACTATTTTGTAAAGTAGTTTTTGTTAATTTTAATGTTCAAGGGCTAAAATGTAAAAATAATAAAAGTACAAACACTTGATGATAAATAACAGCAAGTATGGGTTGTAATGAAGTGGTTAATAGATCGGCTAAGTTTGGATTTAATAGAAAATGGTTAAATTGCATGATTTGGACCTAGGGACTAAATTGCATAAAAGTGAAATGTTGGAGTAATTTTGTAAAAATGTCAAAAATGACTTAATTGTATAAAATTAGTTAAATTTACTGTTGAAATTAGTGAATTGAAAGAAAATTATTATTTTTTATCAAGAACGAGTGAAAAACCGAGAAAAAGAGAAAATTACCAAATAGTCCTTATACTGTCATTTCTGCAATTTAGTCAGGTAATTTCATTTGGTTTAATTTTAGCACATTTACATATGTATTACATGAACTTAATTGCATAGTATTGAATTATATTGATGTGTATAATTGGAAATGGAAATAATGAATTGAAATGACATCAATCACTGATTGAGATACTATGAGCCGTTACTGCAAATCAATCTTATAAGTTTGTGCATTTATTTATGCCTCTAATAATCCTTATATTCTTTGTTAATATACTATTATTGAATGTTATATTATATACTGAACAAAGTTCAACGAGTGATATCCATCGGCATACTGAATGAAGCTCAAATGAGCGTTAGCCACTGATATACTGATTAGTGTTCAAATGATCAATATTTATTGGATCTACTAAAATGTATGCGCTATCAAGCCATACCTATTGAATCTACTGAAATATATTCGCTTTCGAGCCATACCTACTGAATTCATTGAAAAGTATGCTCTATAGGGCCATACTTACTGAAAGTTGCTCAAATGAGCATTACTCACTGAATATACTGAAATAATGTACAAATTGCTACTTTTCAGAAAAAAGTTACGATTTACGGGAATTTCATTATTTAAATTTAAATTGATTACTATGTTTGGTTGGAAAGTGTAACACCCCTAACCCATCTCCTTTGCCGGACTAGGGTTAAGAGGCATTATCGGACAATTGGAACAATTCGAATTCATTTCACAATCAACAAGTCATACATCACCATATCATAATCAAACATCAACATAACATCCTTTCCTAGGTCATCGAGACCTTAAACATGCTTTAGAAGGGGTCGGGACTAAACCAAACACATACAAATTTTTCCAAAACTTAAACATTTTTCTAAGTTATAAAGGTCACACGTCCGTGTGAACAGGCAGTGTGCCTCACACGACATTAGACACGCCCGTGTGTCTAGGCCGTGTCAAAACAGGGCATACATACTAACTTGTCTATACGGCCACAAGACACGCCCGTGTGCCAGGCCGTGTGAAAATTAGGGAGGCTATTGACTTGATCACACGGCCAGTAACACGCCTGTGCTCGGAATTGTCTTGGCCATACGGCCTAGCACACGCCCGTGTGTGACTGACCGTGTGGTCTACTCAAGCTCATTTCGAAATGGCACTCGAACGACACAGCTGAGACACATGCTCGTGTCTCTACCCGTATGAGCAAAAATAGGCCATCTATAAGGCCAATATACCACCCATTTTGGGTCCTCCCTACAAGCACCAAAACCAAACTAATTTTATACCAAATTTTCAATCAATTCACAACCAAAACATATATTCCATCATCTCAATACACTTCATTCATTCTCATAGCACCATTATACCATTTCCATAGCAAATTCACATTTCTAAATTACCAAATCAACCATTTCTCACAAGACCCTTTTATACTCATCAATATATAGCATATAAACAATATTTCATCACATAGATTATAACCATACTTCATTCTTATACACAACCAAAACAAACCATATCACATGGCTAGATATTCACATCACAAAACCTAACAAAATAACTCTAGCCTATACATGCCATATACCATATATACAACTCTCAAAATGGTACCAAAATAGATGTCTGATAGTGTGATTGAGTTGTTGACAATCCCCGGATCCGAGCTAGATTTATAACACTGTAAAACAGAGAAAATTTCACACAGTAAGCTTTAAAGCTTAGTAAGTTCGTAATGAATAAGTTCGTACTGAATATAATCAACAGTTTATACGATACAAAACTCTAACTAATAAACACTTAGTAGTTCATATTCATCCTTTGATTCTATTCCATCACATTTAACAAGTTCATACAAGTTCATCAAACTTCATAGACATAGTATCATCTACCATTTAGGTATCGTACATAGCTAATCTTTTCCCTTGTTTATTAATTTCATTCTCATCTCTTTGTTCAATACATTAAATCGTTCGGAAACCTTTCAATTCTCTAAGAATTCGCACACTTAGTGCATCAGTGATTAGCCGAAGCCGTAACAATCTCGCACACTTAGTGCCATCTTAATAAACCAAAGCTATCTTGGTATAGTACACTTAGTGCCTCATATAGCCGGAGCCTCATATAGCCGGAGCTATTCCAATTCGCACACTTAGTGCTATTTATAGTTGAAGCTATTTCGAATCGCACACTTAGTGCCGAACATAGTCAATTTATCATCGTGCTTAAGCCATAGTTAAATATATACAATTTATGCACTATCAAAGCATTAAAACATAACTATAACATCATTTATCACGTACGAACTTACCTCGTACTCGGAATTGACGATTCGGATTGTTTACTCGATAACCTTCGATTTCCCTTGGTCTAAATCCAAATTCCTCTTTTCTTGATCTATATGTATTCAAAATTAACCCTTTTATTCAACAAATCATTCAATTCAATCCATATATACATATTTAGGGCATTTTACAAATTAACCCTTACATTTCCATATTTTAACACTTTAGTCCCTAATTCATAAAATCACAAAATTCCTTTTTATACATGTTAGGCCGAATTTTCATCGAGTTCATATAAGCCCACATATTTCATTTATTTCACATTTTAGTCCCTCAAAAACTCATTTTTACAATTTAGCCCAATAAACACAAATTCATCAAAAATTCAAAGACAAAACATGTTAACCCAACACATATCTTTCATTTTTCATCCATTAACATCACAAAACTCATAATTTCATCAATGGCTCAACTCAAAAGCATCATCAAATTCAGGAATTGAGACATGGTCTTGATAGATTACTAAGCAACAATCACAAAAACATAGAAATTATCAAAAACTGAGCAAAACTCATACCTCAATCAAACAAAATGAGTGTCGAACCCTAAGCTTGAATTTTCTTTCTCTTATCTTTGTATTTTCGACAAACATGGATGATAATGGCTTAGTTTGATGTTTTGTTTTAATTAATAAACATTAATAAGCCATTTACTAATTTAGCCTTATTATTTTCATTATAATTCCACTATCTCATATCGATTAATGTCCATACATTAATTCAATGGTATAATTGCATCATAAGGACCTAAATATATAAAGACATAGCAATTTGACACTTTAGCTATTAGAACACATCTTTTACAGTTTTTGCGATTAGGTCCTTTTATTAAATTAAACACACAAATGATCAAATTTTTATACGACATTTTCACAGATATCAATTCACGTATAATGAGCACGGTAAAATATTTTTTGACTCAGTTTTGTGGTCCCAAAACCACTATTTCAACTAGGGTCTAAACCGAGCTGTTACGACTTTCCCCCTTTAGGGCTTTTAGTCCCAGAAAATCTTACCGTTGAACAGATTTGGATATTGCTGTCTCTTAGTATATTTGGGCTCCCACGTAGCCTTTTCAACACCGGGACGATGCCACATTACTTTTTCTAATGGAATTTTCTTGTTTCGTAGTTCTTTAACCTTGCGAGCTAAAATACGAATCAGTTCTTTTTCATAAGACATATCAGGCTGAACTTCAACCTCAGTCGGGGAAATGACATGCGAAGGATTTGATCTGCATTTTCGTAGCATCAATACATGAAATACGTTGTGGATCTTTTCTAGTTGAGGTGGCAATAGCAATCTATACGCAACTGGCCTGACACGCTCTTTGATTTCATATGGCCCGATGAACCTCGGACTCAACTTGTCTTTACGACCGAATCGAAGTATTTTCTTCCACGGAGATACTTTCAAAAACACTTTGTCGCCGATTTTAAATTCAATATCTTTTCTTTTTAAATTTACATATGATTTCTGACGATCCGAAGCTGCTTTTAGACTATCACGTATTACTTTCACTTTTTCTTCTATTTCTCTAATCAAATCAACCCTGTGGATCTTATTCACACTAAGCTTTGTCCAGTACAACGGTGTTTGACACTTCCAACCATATAAAGCTTAGTACGGTGCCATTTTAATACTCGATTGAAAGCTATTACTATATGCAAATTCAATCAATGGAAAATACCTTTCCCACATATCTTTGAACTCAAGAATGAAACATCTCAACATATCCTCAAGTATCAGAATAATCCACTCGGATTGACCATCCGTCTGCAGGTGAAAAGTAGTACTGAAATGTAATTTCGTACCTAAAGCCCCTTGCAGTTTCTTCCAAAACCGCGAAGTGAATCTTGGATCTCTATTTGACACTATAGACAAAGGTACCTCGTGCAATCTTACAATATCAGAAATGTATAACTCAGCTAATTTATTAAGTGAGTACTCAGATCGTACCGGAATAAAATGAGCTGATTTTGTCAATTGATAAACTATAACCCAAATCACATTTTTTTTTCTCGGAGATAGGGGCAAACTCGAAACAAAATCCATCGTTACTTTATCCCATTTCCACTCAGGAATCATAATCAATTGTAACAAACTGAATGGCACCTGATGTTCAGCATTAACTTGCTGACAGATCAAACATTTCAAAACAAAGTCCGAGATATCTCGTTTCATACCATGCCGTTAATAAAGCTGTTTCAGATCATTATACATTTTAGTACTACCAGGATGAACAGATAACCAATCGACTGCTATGAGCTTCATTTAAAGTCATTTGAATCAACTCTGAATTTCTTGGAACACATATTCGGCCTCTGAATCTCAAACAACCTTCTGCATCAACTTGGAATTCTGAATCAGTATTCAAATCACACTGAGCCCGTTTTGCTAACAATTCATTATCAACCTTCTGAGCTTTGTAAACCTGCTGAATAAATAACGGTCTTGCTTTCAACTCAGTTAAAACTGAACCATCATTAGACAAAGTTAATTGAGTATTCCTTGCACGCAATGCAAATAATGATTTTCGACTTAGAGTATTAGCAACAACATTTGCTTTTCCCGGATGGTAATCAATTACAAGTTCGTAATCTTTTAACAACTCTAAGCATCTTTGCCGTCGTAGATTCAAATCTTTCTGAGTCATCAAATATTTTAAGCTTTTGTGATTGGAATAAACGTGACATTCCTCACCAAACAGATAATGACGCCAAATCTTCAATGCAAACAAAATAGCTACCAATTCCAGATCGTGTGTCAGATAGTTCTTGTCATGAGGCTTTAACTGTCTTGAGGCATAAGCTATGACTTTGCCTTCCTGCATCAAAACACAGCATAAACCATTCAAAGATGCATCGCTATAGATCACAAATTCTTTACAAATTCTATCTGAACTAACACTGGAGCTTCGATTAATAGAGCTTTCAACTGATCAAAACTTTTCTGACACTTTTCAGACCATTCAAATTTCACATCTTTCTGAAGCAATTTTTTTAACGGAGTTGCAATCATAGAAAATCCTTTTATGAACTGGCGGTAATAACTAGCAAGTCCTAGAAAACTGCAGACTTTAGAGACATTTCTTGGAGGCTTCCAATCCAAAATAGCCGAAATCTTATTTGGATCAACTTGGATACTAGATGCTGACACAACATGTCCCAGTAAACCTACTTCTCTTAATCAAAATTCACATTTGCTAAACTTCGCATATAACTGCTTATCTCACAAATTCTGTAGTACTATTCTCAAATGTTCAGCATGCTCAGTTTCATTACGTGAATAAATCAAAATGTCATTAATGAATACGACAACAAATCGATTTAAATATGGTCTGAAAATTCTGTTCATCAAATCCATAAAAAATAGTAGGTGTATTCGTTAATCCGAAAGGCATAACTAGGTAGGTGTATTCGTTAATCCGAAAGGCATAACTAGAAACTCATAGTGTTCGTACCTCGTTCTGAATGTAGTTTTCTTTTACTCGCAACTTGATAGTAACCTGATCTTAAATCTATATTTGAAAACACTGTAGTTCCTTTCAATTGATCAAACAAATCGTCAATTTGAGGCTGAGGATATTTGTTCTTGATAGTCACTTTGTTCAACTGATAATAATCAATGCACATTCTCATCGTGCCGTTTTTCTTTTTCACAAATAGAACAGGTGCACCCCAAGGTGAGAAACTCGGTCTTGCAAATCCTCTATCGGCCAATTGTTGCAACTTAGACTTTAATTCTTTTAATTCTATCGGAGCCATTCGATACGGTGCTATCGATATCGGAGTAGTTCCCAGCATTAACTCAATACCAAACTCAACTTCTCAGATCGGAGGTAAACCTGGTAACTCATCAGGAAACATATCTGGATATTCACAAACAACTGGCACTGATTCAGTCTTTTTTTCAATCACTTTCGTGTCAAGCACATAAGTTAAATAAGCTTTGCAACCCTTTCTCACATATTCCTGAGCTAACATCATTGAAATCACTGCTGACAATCCATTCAAATCATCTGATTCAACCCGGATAATCTCATTACTCTAACATATCAAATTAATCATCTTTCGTTTGCAATTCACAACAGCATCATGCAACGTTAGCTAATCCATACCCAGGATTATATCAAACTCGTCAAATGGTAACAACATCAAATTGACCGGAAAGCAATTATCCTGAATCATCAATGGAAAATTCTTGCACATTTTATCAACCAGCACATACTTGCCCAAGGGGTTTGATACTCTAATCACAAATTCAGTAGACTCTACTGGCAAAGTCTTACTGGATACTAAATTTACACATACATACGAATGAGTAGACCCTGGATCTATCAATGCAATAACTTTAGTATCATAGAGAGTAAAAGTATCAGTAATAACATTTGGAGATGACGCTTCTTCGCGAGTGCGAATAGCGTAGGATCGTGCACGTGCTCTAGCATCAGATCTCATAGCAGTGTCTCGTGTCGCACCTCTACCACCACTCATATTTCCCGTGTTTCTAGATGGTCTACCTCTAACTGCAGTGTTAATTGGCCTCGTATTTTGAGCATTATCTTTTTCAGCTAACTTTGGGCAATCTTTTATAAAATGATCTCGTGAACCACAACTGTAACAAGCTCTATTATTACTTTTCCCCTAACAATATCCAAAATGCCGTCTTCCACATTGTTGACACTCAGGCTTAACATCTTTTATGTTACCAACACTTGATACTGATGTGGTTTGAGTTTTAGGGTTGGTATATTGCTTTCCCCGATCTCTATTCTGATATACCGTTGAAGCTGTCGATCGATTAAAATAGTCTCTAGATTTCTTTGATGAGGAATGATAAGATTTATTCATTGATCTCTTTCTCGAATCTCTCATTTCTGAATCAACTTTTCTCTTTTCTTTGCTGAGATCCTCGGCTTTACAAGCCCTTTCAACCAATACTAAAAATTCTTTCAATTCAAGTATCCCGACTAACAGCTTTATATCTTCGTTCAATCCATCAACAAATATTTTACACATGAGCTCTTCAATAGACACATATTCCCGAGCATACTTGCTCAAACGTACAAATTCTCTTTCATACTCAGTAATGGTAATCTGGCATTGATCAATTCTAGAAACTCTTTATGTTTCTGATTGAGGAATTTCTGGCTTATGTACTTTTTTCGGAACTTAGTCTGAAAGAATTATCAGTTAACCAGTTCCCTAGGAACCACTGATGTCAACGTTTTCCACTAGTGATTTGCATTATCTCTAAGTAAGGATACTATGCATTTGATACATTCATCTAGAGTATAGGACAATTCATCGAAAACTCGAATAGTATTCTCAAGCCAAAACTCAACTCTCTCAGCATCATCATTAGCTGTACCCCAAACTCTTCAGCCCTATGTTTACGAATCTTATCAACAGGTGGCTTATTCAATCGAATCAAATTTATTACTTGTGGCACAATCGGAACTTGTTGAGGAACAGGTGGGGGTGGAGGTTGTTGAGCAGCCGGATTCATTTGAACGAATTCCGTAAACCACTCGCTCATTATCTGGTAGAAAGCTTGCTTAGCCTCTCCTCTCTGACTACTAGATAGCAGCCTAGATTCAACCGGCATTGCTCCTTGAGCGGGAGCAGGTGCATTGCTTTCAACATCATCAGCTATCGCTCGTTCGGGATCCATTTGCGATATAAAAAACACATTTTAACTGTCAGGAATCATTACACTATTTCAATTCATATATATGGCATGTATAGCTAGACTCTCATGCGCTACGTTAGTCCTAGAATTGTCTAAATCATAGCTCTGATACCAATAAAATATAACACCCTTAACCCGTATCCGTCGCCGGACTAGGGTTAAGAGACATTACCGGACAATTAAAATATTTTGAATTCATTTCATAATAAAAAAGTCATACGTCATCATATCATAATCAAACATCAACATAACGTCCCTTTCCTAGGTCATTGAGGCCTTAAACATGCTTTAGAAATGGGTCGGGACTAAACCGAACACATACAAAATTTTTCAAAACTTAAACATTTTTGTAAGTTATAAAGGTCACACGCCTGTGTGAACAGGCCGTGTGCCTCACACGACATTAGCACGCCCGTGTGTCTAGGCTGTGTCAAAACAGGGCATACATATTAACTTGTCCACACGACCATGAGACACGCCTGTGTGCCTGGCTGTGTGAAAATTAGGGAGGTTACTAACTTGGTCACACGGCCAGTCACACGCTTGTGTGTCTAGCTTGTGCTCGAAACTGACTTGGCCACACGGCCTAGCACACGCCCGTGTGTGTGCGACCGTGTGGTCTACTCAGGTTCATTTCAAAATGGCCCTCGAACAATACGAGACACACACCCATGTCCTTACTTATACGAGAAAAAATAGGCCATCTACAAGGCCAATATACCACCCATTTCGGTCCTCCCTACAAGCACTAAAACCAAACTAATTTTATACCAAATTTTTAATCAATTCACAACCAAAACATATGTTCCATCATCTCAATACACTTCATTCATTCTCATAGCACCATTATACCATTTCTATAGCAAATTAACATTTCTAACTTACCAAATCAACCATTTCTCACAAGACCCTTTTATACACATCAAAATATAGCATATAAACAATATTTCATCACATAGATTATAACCTTACTTCATTCTTATACACAACCAAAACCAAACCATATCACATGGCTAGATATTCACATCACTAAACCTAACAAAATAACTCTAGCCTATAGATGCCATATACCATAATACAACTCTCAAAATGGTACCAAAATAAATGTCTGATAGTGTGATTGAGTCACTGACGATCCCCGGATCCGAGCTAGCTTTATAACACTGTAAAACGGAGAAAATTTCACACAGTAAGCTTTAAAGCTTAGTAAGTTCGTACTGAATATAATCAACAGTTTATACGATTCAAAACTCTAACTAATAAACACTTAGTAGTTCATATTCATCCTTCAATTATATTCCATCACATTTAACAAGTTCATCAAACTTCATAGACATAGTATCATCTACCATTTAGTATCGTACATACCTGATCTTTTCCCGTGTTTATTCATTTCATTCTCACCTTTTTGTTCAATACATTAAATTGTTCGAAAACCTTTCAATTCTCTAAGAATTCGCACACTTAGTGCATCAGTGATTAGGCGAAGCCGTAACAATCTCGCACACTTAGTGCCATCTCAATAAACCGAAGCTATCTTGGTATAGTACACTTAGTGCCTCGTATAGCCGAAGCTATTCCAATTCGCACACTTAGTGCTATTTATAGTTGAAGCTATTTCGAATAGCACATTTAGTGCCGAACATAGTCGATTTATCATCGTGCTTAAGCCATAGTAAAATATATACAATTTATGCATTATCAAAGCATTAAAACATAATTATAACATCATTTATCACGTACGAACTTACCTCGTACTCGAAATTGACGATTCAGATTGTTTACTCGATAACCTTCGATTTCCCTCGGTCTAAATCTGAATTCCTCTTTTCTTGATCTATATGTATTCAAAATTAACCCTTTTATTCAACAAGTCATTCAATTCAATCCATATACACATATTTAGGGCATTTTACAAATTAACCCTCACATTTTCACATTTTAACACTTTAGTCCCTAATTCATAAAATCACAAAATTCCTTTTTAGACATGTTAGGCCAAATTTTCATGGAGTTCATATAAGCCCACATATTTCATTTATTTCACATTTTAGTCCCTCAAAAACTCATTTTCACAATTTAGCCCAATAAACACAAATTCATCAAAAATTCAAAGACAAAACATGTTAACCCAACACATATCTTTCATTTTTCATCCATTAACATCACAAAACTCATAATTTCATCAATGGATCAACTCAAAAGCATCATCAAATTCAGGAATTGAGACGTGGTCTTGATAGATTACAAAGCAACAATCACAAAAACATAAAAATTATTAAAAACTGAGCAAAACTCATACCTCAATCAAACAAAATGAGTGCCGAACCCTAAGCTTGAATTTTCTTTCTTTTATCATTGTATTTTCAACAAACATGGATGATAATGGCTTAGTTTGATGTTTTGTTTTAATTAATAAACATTAATAAGCCATTTACTAATCTAGCCTTATTATTTTAATTATAATTCCACTATCTCATGTCCATTAATGTCCATAAATTAATTCAATGGTATAATTATATCATAAGGACCCCACATATATAAAGACATAGCAATTTGACACTTTAGCTATTAGTACACATCTTTTGCATTTTCTGCGATTAGGTCCTTTTATCAAATTAAGCACACAAACAATTAAATTTTCATACGAAATTTTCAAAGATATCAATTCATGTATAATGAGCACGAAAAATAATATTAAAATATTTTTTGACTCGGATTTGTGGTCCCGAAACCACTATTCCGACTAGGGTCTAAACCAAACTGTTACAAAAAGCTTACCGATTTATTAAATGAACTTACTAAGCTTTATTCAAGCTTACCTATGTTTGTTTCATTTTGTAGATTTCATTTTAAGGGCTTGGAAGATCAGATCAACACAAGAAATCACACTATCCGAGAAATCTTTGGTAGACTTTGATTCCGGTTGGTATATATGGCATGTATTAAGACCTTTTGTATGCATAATAATGGTTTCTAGATATTAAGCAAGTTTTACTAGAACTTGTGTGGTGCGATTGAACAATAAATGGAATTTGGCATGTTTTACTAAGTTAAGCTTGTTGATTAAGAATGAAAATATTGACAATATGTGGAATAATGGTATAAAATAAAATAGATGTTTTTGATGTGTAAACCATATCTTGTATATGCAACTTTGGATATTAAGTGTCATGAAATGTATTATGGTGTCAATGATGACACATTGGTTAGGTACATAGGTTGAATTGTTTGACATGTTTGAGTGTTATTAAATATGGTCTTTGGCTTGGAAAGTTGTGTGTTTGAATATGTTTAGATACCTAAGAAAATGGGTGAAATTTGAGCTTGAAATTGGTCATTTTTGGGCACACACAGCTTGGGACACGGGTTGTCACACGGCTGTGTGATGCGCATGGGCAACCTACACGAGCATGTGCCCTGAACGTGTATCAAAACAATATAGGTACAGATTTCACACGAGTTGATACACAACCTGCGACATGACCATGTGACTCTATATTGAATGTTACACGAGTTAGCACATGGCCGTGTGGTGTCATTTCGAAAAGTACATGGTCTGACACATGGGTAGCGACACGGCCATCTCTTACACCACATAGTCTAGATCATGTCACACGACCTGACCACACGATCGTGTGATCTCTGTTTTGAAAATTTATAAATTTTCCCTTAATATTCTGATTTATTTCAAATTGGTTCCTGATTGTTCCCAAACTAATTGTAAGGCCTCGTAAGCCAGATTTAGGGTCCATAAGTGTATATTTACTTCGAACTAAAATAAAAAAAATGTTAATTATTCTAGTGAACTGGATGTTATTATTATTTAATGTTCTAAATTGTACAGTGGTACCCTATAACCTTATTTTGAAGACGAAAGCAGTTATGGGTGTTACATTTGCCATATTGAATCCCATTCAGCACCATCGAATAAGATAAGGTAGTTACACACCTCATTACTAATGTTATCCATTCATTACAGAACCCCAATTGACACAACATCTGCTCAAGAAAACTCCATTCAACCCTATCATATACCTTACTCATGTAGAGTTTTAAGGCAAATGATCCAATCGAATCCTCCCTCTTCTTTTTGAACGAGTGTAAGATTTCATAGGCCACTAAAAAGTTATCCATTTTCTTTCGAACCCTCAAACCCTCGAATCGTGTTCCTTTTCTTTCGACAACTCACAGCTTTATGGAAGAATGAAGTGTTTCGATCCTCCAACTTGAGCCAATTCACTCTTGCCCTTTGTTCGTAGAAAATTTCCTCATTATCTGCTTCCAAATTCAATGCTAATTTGATATCCATTATTTCTGACAAGATCTCATCAGTAAGATCCACCTCATTCATAATTAACAATTACTTAATGTAAATATTTAAAATTTATATTTCATTTACCAAAATATTAATAATGAGTTATAATAATTTATTTTTATATTCTTATTAAAATATCATCATATTAATAAATTTAAATATTATTTAAATGTATATTGTTACTTTACAACATAATGTTTAAAGTAGACATTTTATTTCTTAAAAGCTCTTTTTGAAAGCAATATTAAACACTTACGACACTTTTGGTTCACTGATGGAATGAGGCTATAATGGAACAGTCATTTTGTGGGAATAAAATAGAGCTGTAATGAAATTGAATATAATAGTATTCACGCGTTTGATTGAAAGTTATAGATATGTAATAGAAAAAAATACTCGAATGATGAATATGCCTTTTAATAAATTAAATTATGTTTTTAATTTTGTAAAAATATTAACAAACCAAAAATGTTAAATGCTAAAATGACAAATATATCCTTTAATTTGTTTTATAAAAATATAAAATCATAAAATAATAAAAATTTAATATCTATAAATATAATTAAAAATAATATATTATTATAATGAAAATAATATTTAAAATACACAATTAACAAAACAATAGGTATAAATATATTTTCCACATCAATTTAATATTAAAGAATAATATTTTCTATCAAAAGAATAATATTTACATATAAAATATTCTAATTTATATTTTCTAAAATTTAAAAATAACAATTTTCCTTTATTTCCTCCATCTTCGTTGGTCCCTCTCTCTGTCCCCAAATTCATCTTCATGTTTAATTTTTTTCCAGAGTAAACTAGACCACCGTCACTGTTGTTACCTTCCGCCACCATCGTCCCTCGACCATCGACCTTCGTTTTGCTGCTACCTTCCATCACGTTAGCCACCAACATGAATTTATTCAAGTTTTACCAAGAGCTTTTCTTGATCTCCTCTTTCATATTTTCTATTTTGTTTTTCCTAAAAACCTTCCAAAAGCCTATCTACAAAGCTTCTGTATCAAAATTCTCTTTTTTTTTTTTGTTACTTTGTTTAAAAGTCATTAGATGTGGTTGAATCCCACTGAAAATGTGAACAAATCAAAACTTTTATGGATCCATAAGTACTCCACTGAGTTTTAGCTCCTTTTTGTTCTTCTCTACCAGTACCATTATTGTAAAATTGATCATCTTCTTGTGGTCTTCATCTATCATTCCTGTAAAAAAAAAAAAATTGGACAACAAAGCATCTTTCTGCAAATCTCAATTCATAGACCGTCTGATGGGTGATGGGATTTTTTTTCTTTAGTTATTTTCTGGGAATTGATGGAGAGAATCAGAAAAGAACTATGAACAAGACTGAAATAAAGATTGGAAATAATACGAAATCATGGGCAAAATTGTATAAAAGAATAATGTTGCTATTTCTTGCTCTGCCGAATTGCCCGTTCTTTGCTCTCTTCTTTAGAGGCTAGTGCATCAATAAAAAGGACATCTGCTCCGGCATCAGCAAAAGCTCTTAATCTCCAGAGGGACTCCTCTAAAGGCAGTGCTTGACGAGAATCTGTTCGTGCCACAATAACAATATCGGAACCACTCTCTTTGCGAGCGTCAACTGCTGCTTTAATTCTTATAACAGTTTCCTCTCCGGACACCACCTTCCGGCCTTGTGTATGACCACAAGCTTTTGGGGACACCTAACAGTGAAGTTTGATAAAAACCCGAGCCCCCAAAATACGAGCAAAACCAAATAAGCAATTCAAAGACTAAAAAAAAACTGCTTAGAATACCATAACATTGTTTATGGCAGTACAGTGTTTGTGTAATGTCAATACAGCAATAAAAATATTTCAAAGGATGACATTTTTTTTTCAGAACATGAACCTGGTCTTCGAGAATGATCCCGGCAAAGCCTGCTCTTATATATCATTTAACAGGTCTCTTCACATTCATTGCATTTCCTTATCCATTGTCATCATCTCCGATGACAGGAATCGATACAGCCCGAGTATTTTGTTGCCCCTGATCCACCATTTCTCCATAAGAAATAAATCCGGTCTCCGGTAATCCCAGGCGAGCGGCAGAAATGGAAAATCCTAATGATGGCAACAAAGGATGTTAATACGCATACCATCTCAAAACAATTCAGCAATGGGATAGCGAAAATCGTTTGACTCATACATTTCAGATTTTGATACTGGAAATGCATCAAACTTATGTAAGGGATAAATTCAAATAATCAAAATAATAGTGTTGTAAAATGAAAAAGCAACATGTAGGAAGAACAGAAAGACCAAAACTGTAGTAATCACAAACTTTTGACAGTAAAAAACCTTACGAATTCATATATGGTCCTCAAACTAAGTCCAATGAAACTAATATCTGGATTCATAAGTAAAACAAAATGCCTTGGATGAAGAAACAATCAACATCAATGAAATGACTCAGTTAATACTAAATACTGACAAATTCACAGAAGATTGCATTTATCACTTAGAAAATTGTAATGGAACAACAAGAACAGATTAACCGGGGGGGGGGGGGAATCCAATTTTAAAGAACCCTTCGACCATAGAAACTCAAAACAAAGAACAAGTCTTGGGATTATCAACTCAAAGCAAAACTTGCTTGAACCATCAAAATTAGAAGAAACGCAAATCACAAACAAACAGAAAAATTGAAGCTTTTAGACCCAACAAGTCCAACTGAAGAAAACCCACATCTTGAAATTCCTAAATCAATGAAAAAGAAATGGAAAAGAAAGCGAAGGAAAGAGAAGGTACCACTGGCGAAACAATACTGAAAGCCAGCTCTTTCAACAAGCTTAGCACTGAGACCATCAAAACAAGCAAGGCCTTGGTGAGCACCAGGCGATCCCAGAATCTGTCTAAGTGTCTTTGCAGGTGTATTCCCCTCACCTAAACAACCAATGATGGCTTGGAATCGCTTAGGAGTGGTAAACAAAGTGTGGGTATTGATGGGAGATAGAAAGGAACCATTTTTTAAATTAGAAACAAGGAAATAGTGAGATTGTGAGAAAGGGTGGTTGAAAACAGAGAGAGCTTGATCTCTGGTAGCGACTAATGATTGGTTCATGCTTTGATGGTTGAAGTTCATCACCACCTTCGGCCATCATCTACCGCCAGCTGCCAATCTAAGATGTTCTCAAATTAAGCCAGAAACCACCAATCGAGGATGTTCTGAAAACCCTTCTTCCGCCGCTCTTCACCTCTTGATTTCTAAGCATGTTTTTTCTCCTCCATCTTTTCATTGCTTCCACCAAGTTTCAAGCATCAATTCCTCTTGTAACAACAAAAACCTAAAACCCGGAATCAATCATTCAACGTTTTGAGCTTTCAATCATCTGTTTCATCGTAGAATTTTGAACCGTGCCGTAATGATATAACCATTACATTGAACCAAACAAACTGTTAAATCTTAAACTAAACTTGTTAAAAACAATTTTCCATTGCACTTCTGAAAGTATAGAATAAGATTCATTGATCCTTCTCCAAACAGAAGGTAAAAAATACCATTACTTCCGTTTATCTAAATCTGTTTTTGATCAATCTAAATTCATTCAGGGTGGAAATCCCTATTGGTTCTTCTAATTGGTTATCATTGCTTGTAGCCTTCATTCTTTGTTTCTTTTTTTGTTAGTAAAGTTATCGAAATTAAGATACCGTTCTTTTAAAAGAATTTTACAAAGCTAGCAGTAAAAAGCAAAAAGAAAAAGAACAGGACTTTATGCTTTTATTTTTGATTTCTAGGTAATTTTGGCAATGCATCTTTGTGCTTTGAATGTTTCCTGTTGTCAGTTGGTAGAAATTTTCTCTATTTGGTCTTGTAAAAGATGGCAAAATAATGAAAGCTTGAGAAATCAGGACCAACCCTAAAGAAAAAGAGTTTTAAACTTTTTCAAAGAAGAACAAAAACAAAATTCCTTTCATCTTGGCATTGTTGGAATATATTCTCATGAGTAATTCATGCTTGGCAAATTTGTTTACTAGAGGAGAGGAAGGAGAAGGAAGAGAAAAGAAATATATTTTTGCTATGTGTCCAAAAGAATTTTTTAATGGAGCAAGCGGTTGGTCAAAAAAGTGTAATGGAATCATGATTGAAATACAACTTTTAATAAGAAAGAAGATTTTTTTTATTTAAACCTAAAATTAAGCTAGATTATCACATGAGAGAAAATTTTATTTATAAAAAATTGTTTATTGAATGTAATATAGGTGAGATGGCAGTTCAGTTTTTTATTTTTATTTAAAGGTTTTATAATAAAAATATTGTAATAATATTTATTGTCATTTATTTTACATAATTGATTTAATCTTTTAAAACAATTAAATTATAAAATTTACTTTTAATTAGAATTTATGATAATAAAATTTTAAATCATAATTAAAGCCAGAAAGAAATTAATAATAGAAGTTAGAACTTTACTTGTGAATGTTTTTATCTTCTAAAATGTCTAAATATTTGATGCTAATATATTTATTTTATGATGGTTAGTGGAGTTTCTAGAGCAGAAGTTAATAATTGTCGTATAAAAATATTATAAAATATTAAAAAAACCTATGACAATTTTTTATCATAATAAAAAATAAATATCATAACTACAACCATAATCAACGATAAAATTGATAATAAATTAAATCAACAAGTCTCAACACTCTCTTCCCACCAATTTTTATCATGACACTATCTTTGAAAATCACGTTCGTTTGCTCCTCTTTCCATCCAAATTAATTTGCGGCCTTTATGCTCTACATTTATTTTTTGCTAGCAATCAGATTAAATGACTAATTAGATTTTTTTTTTTTTACACCATCATTACAAAACATAATGGAGCCCTATCTAAACCCTTACTTCAACACGGCTTGTCGTGGATCTATTACGAGTTTTGCCAATGATTTATGTATGTCACTTATCACATGTAAGTTGAATGGTGATAATTATAAAATACGGGTAATGGTCTAGAGGCTAAGAGAAAATTGGGTTTCATTAATGGGGAATTTTCCAAACTGAAAATGCAACTACACCTGAGTTTCAAGAATGGAGAGTTAATAACTCTGTTATATGTTGAATATTTAATTCAGTTTATGATACTATTAAATTGAATGTTGCGAGTTATAAGGATGCTTATTCAACGTGGAATGATATTAAAGAATGATATGCTAAATTAATCAATTAAAGTCGTAACTTGCTTCCTTTAAACAACAAGGAACGATGGTAGTGTCTTACTACACCAAATTGAAGTCTTTGTGGGCTGAATTAAATAGTTATGAAGATATCACATGTGGCTGTAATTGTGTCGCTGCTCTTAAGCTTATCCAACACATTGAAACTAAAATGTCTCGTAAATTTTTAATGGGTTTAGATGACTATTTTCGGTACTTTGCATTCTCAAATATTGAGTATGGATCCTCTTTCTACTATTAACAAAGCATATTTGTTGGTTAGTCAATAAGAAAGGTATAAAAAGTTGTGATGGGCTGTGAGGAAAGAGAAATAGTAAGCTTTGCAGTACAGACAACAAATCCAAATTGACGATCAACATCTGCAAGTTCACAAATTACCTAGACTATGAGATCCAATGACTGACCCACTTGTAAACATTATGGGAAATAAGGTCATGATTTATGACCACTATTATCAACAACTAGGATGGCCGAGGTCAGGTCGGGGTCGTGGATGCAACAAAAGAAGTGGCAATTGCCCAGCAGCGCGTATTTGTACGCCCATATTCTCAAGAGCAATATGGCACACAACATCCCAACAACATGGCTTTAGCAATTAGTACATCAAGTGGTTCCTTTGATTCTAGTAATGATAACTTTGTTACCACTGATTAGGTCCAATGACTACTATCATTGATTGGAACTTCTCCATCTAGTAATGCAAATTGTTTGATATGACATATTTCAATTGAATGGATCATTAGTTTCTTAATAACGGTGAATCTTACCATGTCACCGAAAATTTGAATGTATTATTTGATGTTATTATTATTGACCATTCTCTTGCAGGTCTTCTTAATGAAATACAAACATCATCAATCAAATTCGAACAAGCTAGACTCGCTTCATACCTTATATTATATGATATTTTATTTGTGTCTCATTTATCTTGTGATATTGTTTCTATTGTGCAATTAATTGCAAACTCTAAGTGTCATGTGACATTCCCTAATAACGTAACATTTCTAACCCGTTCCGACGTACAGTACGAATGAGAAATGCTACTGAAGCACTAATGTAACAAATACCTTTGCTTTATTCAAGAAATTAAACTTAAAAACATTTTTAATAAAATTACATAAATATTTATATTCTATTCAAAATGAGTTTTATGTTTTTCAAAACAAAGTTCACAACCTTATAGTGCCTATTAAAACAAAAGAACTAAGCAATTTGTAAAGTAAGAGAATGCTACTTAATTTGTAATAAAAGGTTACTCAAATCAAACTAAATTACCTAAAAAGGCCATTTTCCATGCATATTTACGGAAATGAGCCATTTACACCATTATTTACCGAAAAGCGCCGATTTTTACAAAACGTGCCTACGTGGCCACGTTTTTGGGGGAAAAGATAGGAAATCGCTCCCTTGAGGAAGCGTTTTTTGCCACGTCATCCAAAAACGCGCTTACGTGGAAGCGTTTTGCTGACATGGCGAAAAACGCTTCCTCAAGAGAGTGATTTGCTTCGTGTTTTTATGTTAGGGATATTTGCATGTTTAGTCCCTATGATTTTTTAGGGTTTTTAAGGTTAGGATTTTGGTAAAATAAGTTAGGGTTTAGTATCTAGGTTTTTGTTAAAACAAGTTAGGGCTTTTATTGTTTTAGTAGTTTTTAAAAATAAATCGAGATTTAGTGTTATTTTATAAAAATATTTGAATTAGGGTTAATTATTTTAAATAAATTAAGTTAGGGTTTTAAATAAATTAGGGCTTATGGTTTTAAATAGATTAAGTAAATTAGGGTTCTAGGATTTTAAAAAAATTAAGTTAGTGTTTAAAATAAATTAAATTAGGGTTTAGGGTTTATTAAATTAGGGTTTATGTTTTTAAATAGATTAAGTAAATTAGAGTTCTAGGGTTTTAAATAAATTAAGATAGGGTTTTAAATAAATTAAATTAGGGTTTTGGGTTTATTAAATTAGGGTTTATGTTTTTAAATAAATTAAGTAAATTAGGGTTCTAGGGTTTTAAATAAATTAATTTAGGGTTTAAAATAAATTAAATTAGGGTTTAGGGTTTATTAAATTAAGGTTTATATTTTTTTAAATAGATTAAGTAAATTAGGGTTTTAGAGTTTTAAATAAATTAAGTTAGGGTTTAAAATAAATTAAATTAGGGGTTTGGGTTTATCAAATCAGGGCTTATGTTTTTTAAATAATTAAGTAAATTAGGGTTCTAGGGTTTTAAACAAATTAAGTTAAGGTTTAAAATAAATTAAATTAGGGTTTAGGGTTTATTAAATTAGGGTTTATGTTTTTAAATAGATTAAGTAAATTAAGGTTTTAGGGTTTTAAATAAATTAAGTTAGGGTTTAGGGTTAAAATTAATTAAATTAGGGTTTAGTTTTTAAAAATAACATTGTGTTTATTTTTTTAACAAAATTGATTATTTTTACCCTGAAAAATAATTTTGAGAAGACGTTTCTGAACAAATAATGTCAAAAACACTTCAAGCAGGATGCAATGTTAGTAAAAATAAAGAAAAAAGCTCCCACGTGGACGCTCTTTTGCTACAGTAGTTCGTGAAAAAATAATTTTGAGAAGACGTTTCTGAACAAATAGTGTAAAAAACGCTCCAAGCAGGATGCAATGTCAGCAAAATTTCTGAAAAAAACTCCCATATGGATGCTCTTTTTCTACAGAAGTTCATGCTTGGCCTTAGGCTATAAACGAGACAAATATCATTCTCAAGTTACATAAGTTTCAGAAGAAAAATTAGAGAGGCTAAGCAGAATAGCAATTGAAGTTGAGTGAACGTATTAGTGCTGTTATTTACTATGATGGTGAGGTCCGTGACACCTAGACCGACATTATTTTTTTATCAGAGAACACAACGCGAATGGCTTTTAACCAGAGTATAGATTTTACAGAATTTCGTAAAAGAATTAGGAGCAAAATCTTCGGAACGACGCCAAGTAGGGTTTCTTCTATTAAGTATCGATTTTGTGCTTCGATTGATCCCGTGACATATGACTCATTTGATATCAAAGGTGTTCGTATCTTTGAGGCGATGGTGCAGACTCATCTCGCTAGTGGATCACCCTATCTTGAGTTATAGGTTCAATTTTCATTGCCACATGAAACATTTGCGACTTTAACATCAACTGCTGTTTGAGAGGAATACATGATCCCCAGCCGACACTCCGTTAGTAAAAGGCAGAATACGGAAGCGCTTGTGTTTGGTGGCAGTATGGAAAACACAACTCTTGCACGACACTCGGTTAGTGGATGGGACATGCACATCGGTGGGTTGATGTTCGATGCTGGAAATACATATTGGGGAACGACATCAACTTCTAGTGGTTGGCAATCCACATATGATTGGGGACGTTATGAAACGTCCACAAGAAGGGATGATGTACTCCCTACGACATCCACCGACTAGGGGACCTCGTACGTTGCAGATGATGGTAGGTTGGATGATGAGTCCGATGTGGATCCACCTCGAGAGCCCAGCCCCGATGGTGTAGAAGTTGTATTATTTTCTGAGCCGGAGCCTGTTCCATCTGAACCTGAAGATGTTGAAGGGGGTTCAGATGAAGAAGAAGAAGAAGATCCGCGATTTAGGGTGTACTCGCATCCAGTCCACATGCATAATGTCGATATATCGGCAGATGATGCGTTAGAGTTTCCAGATCTACCACACAGAATGTGTGACCATACAGGTTTGACATTGGATTTGGGTGATTTGGAGATAGTTTTCTTGGTGCTTTGAAACAACATAGCATCAATCACGGGGTTAACTACAATATGGTTAAATCCAAATTTGAGAAGTTTGAGGCCAAGTGTACAGTGCAAGACGGTACATGTTCATGGAAAATAATGGCTTCTTTAAAGAAAAAGATAGGCTTGTGGGAGATAAAAAAGTACAAAGGTCCACATACCTGTGTTGCCGGTACAGTATCACTGGGTGTTTAGGGTTTTGAATAATAGTGTTATTACTTAATGTTGCATTATTTAACGTACTTCATTGACAGGTGTTTCACAAGATCATCTTAAGATGGATTCAAGCATGATAGATAATACTACCGATTTTGAAGGTGGATCCCAAGAGTTCTGTGTCATGCATAATTGCCAGTATTCATAACCAAATGAGGTACATGCCCTTTTACCACAAGGCTTGGATAGCTAAGGAAAAGACATCGGAAAAGATGCATAGTGGGTGGGACGTTTCATATAATAAGGTTTGGCAGTAGTGTCAGGCGTGGAGAAGTACGTCCCAGATTGTACAACAAACCTTGAAACGATCCCTGCGTACTACAACGACCGATTGCTTTGTGGATGCCAAGTGTTCAAACGTCTGTTCTAGAGCTTTAAGCAATGTCGGGACGCATTTGTGTACTAGAAACCATTGGTACAAATTGACGGTACATTTATGTATGGTAGATATACCTATCGGCTATTGCTAGCTTTGGCACAGGATGACGGTGGGAGAATCCTTCCAATTGCATTTGCAATAACACCGGGGGAGTCAGCTGATGACTGGGATTTCTTTCTTTCTAGTTTAAGGAGATATGTATGCCCACAACCTGATATATGCATTATATGGGATTGGGGCACTGGAATACTAGCCACAATTGAGCGACATAGAAGCCTATGGGATCGCACACACTATCGGTATTGTCTAAGGCACATTGTGTCCAACTACTATGGGCAATATTGGTTTACGATTGAACAAAAGCAAGTGACCAACATGGGTATTTAATCTCTATTAATATACGTTCAGTTATAATATTCAATTTATTTTAAATGGAATATTGGTATGTAATTTTCGCTATCAACTTATATTGGCAGGGTATGAGATCAATAAGGATCGTTTTCATGAGATGTTAAGGATTTTGCGTTTAGTTAATGATCAAGGCGCAGACTACCTCTGTAACATACCTTTCGAACAGTGGACACAAGCATATGACTTTGGCCTGTGATATGGTCATATGACTACAAACCTAGCTGAATGCATAAATTCCGTTCTAAAAGGAACGCGTTATTTGCTAATAACCTCGGTTGTACGAGAGACATATTTTCGTTTGGCGGTACTATTTCCAAAGCGAACAGCGAGTTATAAAGGCCAAATGCAGGGAGGCCATGTATGGTTACGGAAGGTATTGCAAGAAATTAACAAGGCGAAGGCGTCGGCCAACACGATGCACATTGTGTGTCACGATTGTGACAACCTATGGTTTCGTGTGACGGAGTTTGACAGACCAGCCAATGTATTACCGGCGGTCAATATCGTGTACACCTGATAAATAGGACTTGCCATTATGGGACGTTTGACGTACTTCGTTATCCATTCACTCATGCAATTACAGCTTGTCAGAATTTTCGTTTAGATTCCATGAGATATGTTGATGAAGTGTACAAAGTAGAAAACATGTACAATGTATGGAGACATATATTCCCACCGGTCCCAGATGAATGTAAGTGACTGTTTGTATCACTTGTTTTGTTTAAGTTGTTACTGGAGAGAGAATTGTATCGCAAACCAAAAGGTCAACCTTGCTCGAGTAGAATACGTAATAATATGGATATCCAGGAAAGAACGAACCAATAGAAGTTGTGTGGATGGTGTAGGAACCCAGGTCATACAATTCGATCATGTCCAAACCAAAATAGTTGATAATTGTTGTAATGAAATGGCGTTGCATTATTTCTATTTCGCCTTATTCAAAAGAACTTATATTTTATTAAAATTATAAAATTAATTTACTATTAAAATATAAAAAATAACTACTTTTTTATTAAATGAAACAATATAGAAACAACTTCTACAAATATATTTTAAAAAAATCAATGTATATGCCGGTCGAAATTAGTGCCACATGGGGATGGAGGATGATTACGCATTGGATTCCTTCTTGGTTGCTCTGGTGAGGGTTATGGTTGCTCCAGCGGGGGTTATGGTTGCTCCGGTTGTGGGTGTTGGAAGGATGACCCACCTTGGTAGAATATAGAATCTGGAGGTGTTTGCATCACCCACGGCGGAGGTGTTTGAATTCCATATGGCGATTGGGAATGGTAATGAGATGAGCTCGTTGACAGTGCCCCGTGCGATCCCTCCGGCGATGATGGCCCATATATCATCGGTTGAGTCAGAGTCATTGGGAAAAGAGATGCATCGGGCCATGTATTCCAAGCTGCATAGGACTGGGAAAAGGAAACATAAAATGGTTAGGATACATATAAGGGCTAGGAGACACACCTGGCATAATCTGAAGGGGCTGTGATGTAGGTGTCGTTGGTTGAGGCATTAGGCCCTGTGATTGCGTGGGCACTATTGATGGGCCCGATGATTGTGTGGGTGCTGTTGATGGGTCTGTCCCATCATCCTTTCTCCTTGGATTTAAAAGGCCCCGTTATTCTTTTTCTACATGAATTTGCTGGCACCTCTGCTCTTTTAACAGCAAATATGGCTTGCCATGGATTCTAAACCATGACATGTAATCTGGGATGCACGCTAACTCTGGGACGATGATCAGTTCGCGATCAAGTATATAATAGTACTGGTTTTCCCAAATTTTGATATATTTTGACCAGAATAATGACCAATTCATATTTGTTAGCTGTAAGTTGATTTTTTGCTGCTCATCGAGCACATTAGGTTCCTCAGGAATCGATTGTCGAAATCCAAATTGTCGCAACACTCTATCCGTCTGGTGCATCTTGACAATAGAATAGTTTACCTATAGGATCTTAACATGCCAAATGTTCAGATTTTGAAAGAATTCTTCCAGAATTACTGCCAGTATTGACGGATCCTCGTATGGTAAAGAATTCTTCCAGAATTACTTCCAGTATTACCGGATCCTCGTATGGTTTCCATTGAAACTATATGAATAGGATAAAAATATTAGTTATATACATAATACTAAATACTAAATACTAAATATGAAACGACTATTTTATGTATATATTTTATTTAATACTTGCGCTTCCAACCGTTAGTCTAATAGAAGTCGTATATCTTCAACAGCGGTAGGTATTCCAACATAACACGCCGGATGGTTCCACCTAATTAAATAAATTTTTAGCATACAATTTTATTTTAAATCTATGGAATAATTGTAAAATAAAATAAAAATTTTACCGTGTTATGAGTGGGAATGTATATGGGTGGTTCAATCGAGGATGTAAAAATGAAAAGCAAAGCCGAGCCCATGATTGTAATAGTGATAGGCAACCTCTAATTTTGGCTTTATTTGGTGGTGTCACTCCGCACATCTCCCGGTACAAATGTTGCTAACACGGCAGACCCCCAACTAAGTTCGCCAGCTGTTCTAAAATCAACGAGTTTCAGTAACCATCTCAGATGTATGAGGTTTCGTGACAAGTCCGGCATTAGATAACCTCTAATCATCTCAAGGATGTATGCCTGAGCACATCGTATTCTTTCTAATTCAGTCGAATCATTCCTCGGCTTCGGGAATGTGTCTCGTAACCAGTCCATCTCAATCCAACCTTTGTAAATATTATCCGGAATTGCACCCAATAGATCGTAGCATATGACTCCCCAATTAGTAGATTGAATGGACTCGGTGACTGCGGCCCCATCCATTGACAATCCTAATTGTAACTGGATGTCCTCTAAAGTGATAGTACACTCTCCGCATGAAAGATGGGTCTCCACCTCTCTATTAACGCGCTGATGAGTTTTGGGTCCAACTTGCACCCTCGACCTATAGTGACCGCACGCCAAAAACCCGCTTCCCTCAAGTAATTTTCTATCAACAGTGATGACGGACTAGACATGTTACGAATATAACATTATAACACCTGATCTACAGACTGTTATAAAAAATTATAAAATAAAAATTAATTAAAATTACATAAATGAAAAAAATATTAAATAATATTCAAAAATTAAAATTAATTAAAATTACATAAATGAAAAAAATATTTAAAAAATTCAAAATTCAAAATAAACTGTTACCATTTTCGTTTGTTCGACGGAGATATGTTTATGATCGAGACGAATTAATTCCCCGGCCATTGCTAACACGATCGGATATTTTTGAAATTATAAAAAAATAATACTAATTTAGAAATAAAATTAAAGAAAATAACTAATTATAAAGAGCTTTTCTAAATTTAATGAGAAATTTGAGAGCTTTAGGGAGAAATTTTAAAGATTTTTTTGCTAAATTTGAGAGCTTTATATGTGAAATAATAGGAGGGGTTTTATACTTTTTTTTGACCGTTGGACCCCCCAACGGTTAAAAAAAATGACCGTTGCAATTCAAAAAAAAAAAGCACGGAGAAAATCACTCCCTAGAGGAAGCATTTTTTGCCACATTAGCAAAATGCTTCCACGTAAGCGCGTTTTGCTGACGTGGTGAAAAACGCTTCCATGTAAGTGCATTTTGCTAACGTGGTGAAAAATGCTTCCTCTAGGGAGAGATTTCCTGGTTTTCCCCCTAAAACACGGCCACTAGGTGTGTTTTGCAAAAAAAAGGCCCTTTTTGGTAAATAATGGTGTAATTGGCCCATTTCCGTAAATATGCATGGAAAAGGGCCCTTTCAGGTAATTTAGTCCTCAAATCACTTAAGAATTTATAAGAAATTAAGTAAAACTAAAAGAGTAAATGTATGTTACATTACCACCCAAGTAGTAGAAGTTGCTGCCTAGACGGTACCAAAATTTTCAACAGTTGTACGTTAAGATGTTGCCAAGGCAGCCCAAACTACAATTTAGGCGGTACTATAATTAATAATAATTGGATGTTGAGAAGTCGCTTAGGCGAATCAAGTTACCATTTAGGCGATAGTGTAACTATTTATATTTCATACATCCATGAATTTAATCGATTTCTAAAGCCTTCAACCATTATATCACAACCAAAGTTTCAAGTACCAATTTATATATGAAATAAGCATAGTTATACACGTTGATGTTGGATTTGGTGTCCTAATTGTAGTATTTTTGTCTATGTACACTTGTATTTTTCCGAACAGATTGGTTTAATAAAATTATCTTAACTATACTAACACCCTTTGTATAGCGTCCTCAATTGTTTTTGCACATAAAACAAAATGGAAGAAAATATTAGCTCACTGGTTATCTAATGTTTAACTAAAACTAAATGGTATTACGTGGTTGAAACATAATAAAAAAGACAACTTATATTAGTCGATGAACCTAAACATGTCATTAGTTAAATCAGAAATGAGCAAATTGGTTGAGAGACTAATATACCTTCCATCAAATAAAATTAGGGGGATGTTTTGTCTTAGGCATTGGAGCAAATGACTCCCAAAACATAGAGACATAGATGTGGTTGACTGGACTGACAGTACATCAAACAAGACCCAAGTAGAATAGATATTGATTTCGTTTATGGATTTATTCACTTGTGACGTTCATAGTGTGACATACTTTAATCCTGAGTGGATGATGGGCTATGTATGCATGACTTGTATACTTTGATGTAAGTAAAAACCTGAGTTCAAATAGATAAGGAACCGGAAGCTAGTGCGTTGGGTATATGACTTCTGCAATATGTAACATAATTCAAAATAGTGGAGTTCATAGCCCAAGAAATGGGTAAATGATATCCTCTAATTAGAATTACATGATACATGAAAAGTAAACGTGGTTATAGGTCATTTGTCTTTGTGATTATTGACTTAATTACTATGTGATAGTAATTGACTTTTCAAGAAAAAAGATGTAATGATTATCATGAGATAATATCGGATCAAATTGGGAGAACAAATTTATCCTAAAGAGATTAAGAATATCTTATGAGGGTAACACACTTATGACAAGGTCATTGGATGGGTACTGATCGAGTAGCTTTAGTAATGGTATGTAATTGAGGAGAGCTCAATCACGATACTACAGCGGAATGACTTCGCGACTAAATGAGTTTATAATAAATAGGCGAAAAGCTGGAACTTAATTATAAATTATTTGAGCCCTAATTATATATGTCTAATTGGTCCCTTCACTAAAACTCATTGAAACCATAAATTAATTGCATTTAGAATCAAATGAACAAAATGGATAAAAATGATAAAATTAGATAAATGAGTTACATTTTTGGAAATGAATGTGGTTTCTCACTAAGTATGAAAATGACACGAGAATTAATTTAATTTTTTGAATTATTTTTAATTAAATAATTAAAGTTAAAAAATTGAATTAAATTAATTGGTCAACAAAAATTGTTAAATATGGAAATTAAATATATTTTCTTATATATTCTTTTACGGTGAAGTTGCGATGACTTTAACGAGATTAGAATTGGGCTAAGAAAATTTTTAATTTAATTTAAATTAATAAATAATATTTATTTTGAGAAGTAGAAAAATATGTACTGGGTTCGATTAAATTATAAAGTGTTGTGTTAATGTCTAGGAAGCACATACGATTGGACCCAAAACAGGAAAGACCCAAAACCCCTCATAATAAGCCGCGGCGCGACAACCTTAGTATAATTAACTAGGGTTGGTTGCCCCTCTCTGTAACATCCCGAATTAGGGTCTAGTCAGAACAGTGGTTTTGAGACCACAAATTCGAAATAGAAACGATTATTTTATGATTAATTGATGGTCTATGATATGATTTCATGCTTGTATGAAATTTTCATGAATAAATTCTATGCCTAAGATGTCCAATTTGACTTTAGGGACTAAATATAATAAGTTGCAAAACATGTGTTCTAGATGCTTTAAGCATGTAATTGCATTGGATTATTAATTAGAGGTCCTTTAATAGCAGTTAGACCAAGTTCTAAAAATTTGGACAAAAATGGGCATGAATAGGAAAAATTTGAAAGAAAGGCCTTAAGGGCATTTTTGTATTTTGGTAAATAAAAGAATAAAAAGGGAAAAAGAAAGCAAAAATGATGTCCATTTTCTCTAAGGGTGCCAAAATTTTCAAGGAACTCCATAGGTAGGGTTTTCAACATTTCAAGCTTGATTGTAAGTGCTCTCTAGCCTTGTTTTTAATATTATTTGCATTTTTGAAGTCCTTGAAGCCCTTGAAGCATGCTCTATCCATTTCTATCATTATTTTGAGCTAGGGTTCATGCATGAAATTTTATCCATATGTAACATGGTTGGACTTTAATGTTCAATGGAAGAATATGAATGTTTGATGTGTGATAAACATATTTTGCTAAGTGATTTTTAATTAAAACACATAAAAAGGACTTGTTTGTAAAAGGTGTAAAAATGAGTAGTAGAAATGTGAAATAAAGGAAAATATGGGCTGATATGAGGTAGAATATGGATTGGCTAGGCTTGGATAACCAAGAATTTGCATGCATTTCATTTTACGAGCCTAGGGACTAAAGTGTAAATAAGTGAAAAGTTAGGGGTAATTTTACAAAGTATATGTTATAAGTCGATACGAGTAATATGTGTATTGAGAAAGTTAAATTTGACAATGTAGATCAAGAAAAACGTGATTCGAGTATTGATCGGGGGAAGAGCAAAGTTTATGAGGATTATACTCGTTTCTATCATTTTTGTACCGAGGTAAGTTAATTTGCAAATAATGCAACATGTACCATTCTTTAAATGCTTGATATTGCATGTATGGAAAGTATGTATATAATTAATGAGATGTTGTGCCATGTGTTTAAATGTTTACATTTCTATTATGAATGATGCCTTAATTACTCCATGAAATGTGATTGGTGCTATGAGCATTGAAATCGACATTACGAGCTAGTTCAACAGAAATATGGTATCGAAGAATCCCGTTTGAACCATAGGAATAGTTTAGGATACAAGTGACATGTCACTAGGAATTATGTAATCTGAACTCATTGAGTTGTGTATGAGTTCATGATATATGTGACATCTGAACTCATTGAGTAGTGGTCTGAGTTCGTGATATGTATGACACATGTTTTGGCGTCCGGGTATTGGTCTCGTATATGCTATTAATGGCGAGGTAGTCCAGAATGTGTTGCGGATACTTGACGGCTTGTATGAGCAATCCTGTAAGTAGCTCGTAAGTGAGCAACATGTGGTCTGAGATATGGAGTAGCATTGGCTACATATGAGGCACTTAGGTGCATGTTTACGATGTATCCGATAGTATTCTGAGTGTTCAACGGGTAGTTCAAGAGAAGCTCAATGAGCAACTTTAATGCTTATATCAATACAAGAAAGTAAGTTATTACGTACAAGTGGCACAGGTATGTACATCGAACTCATGTGAATGACATGAAATATGATGAGCTTGTGGTAAGAACATGTATACATATATATAAGAAATAAGTTCATGAGAATTGATAAAACACAAGGTTATGTTCATTATGTTAAATGCATGATCTATGCTTGTTTAAGTTGCATTATATTTAGATGTGAACTTACTAAGATTTATGCTTACCCCCTTTCTTTTCCATCTCTTATAGTTTCGCCAAGTGCGCTCGGGGATCGGAAGAAGTCGGAGGCACGTTCATACTGTCAATTGAACATTTCTGGTATAGCTAGCCTTATTATTTTGAGTATGGCATGTATAGAGACTTGGCCTTTTGTTATGTGTCATATTGATTAGCCAAATGTGTTGGCTTATGATGGTATCATGATTATTTTGTATATGGCCATGAGAGGTGGCTCATATTGATTATTTTGGGTTGTAACCCTATTTATCGATACATGCATGCAAATGTGTTGATGCTTTAATATGGTTATGGTTGTTTGGGGTTGATGAGTGTGAAGGTTGGCATATACGTTTGATGATTGTGATATGGTTAATAAGTATGCAATAAATGTGGTGAAAATGTGTAACTTGAAGGTAAATTGGTAAATATGATATATAAACATGAAATTGGTGTGGAATGCCATATAAAAGTATGATAATTTGAATGGGTGACATGTTGACCTTGCTAAGTCATAGTTTAATCATGAATGTGAATGTTTGAATAATCAAATGTGCCATGTTGCATGCCATGAAGTGTGTCTAAATGTGAGAGTGTTTAAGGGTGGCAAATGGCTCAGAAAATAGCTTAGAAATTGTCCACACGGTTTGCCCCATGGGCGTTTGATCCAGTCGTGTGTCTTCTGCACCCTATTTAGGCAAAATAGAATGCCCAGTAGTAAACACACGGGCAGAGACACGGCCGTGTGTCTCAGCCGTGTGAAGGACATGACCTTAGGACATGGGTGTGTGCCTAGGCCGTGTGAAGTCTGCACTCAATTTTTTGAATTTAATTCGCCACGCAGCCTAAGCATACATACGTGTGACTTGGCCGTGTGACCTTATTTTGTTGATGACTTCATAGTCAGATAGTTAAACGGGTTGAGGACACGAGCGTATCCCGAGCCATATGGGCGTGTGTGACCACACGGCCTACCCACATGGGCATTTGACTCTCCAAAACAAGAAAAATTTTCTAAGTGTTTTAAAAGGTTTCGAAATTTCTCAATTTGGTCTCGAACCACTCCCAATTATGTTTCTGGTCTTGTAGACCCTTATAAGGGACAATTTGAATGTGATTTAAAAGTTTTAAATTGGGACAAAATTTTATGACTCGGTTTTATATGAATGTGTATGTTTAAGTCCAATAACGCTTCGAACCCTGTTTTGGCATCGGATACGGGTAAGGGGTGTTATTTTAGTGGTATCAGAGCTACAATTTAGTCGATTCTCGGACTAATGTAGCATGTGTACGAGTCTAGCTATACATACCATGCATATGATAGTATGGTGACTCTTGACGATTTGGAAATGTGTTTTTATATAGTAAATGGATCTTGATAGAGTAGTAGCGGATGATGTTGAAAGTAACGTGCCTACTCCCGCTGAAGGGGCAGTGCCATCTGATTGTAGACCCACGACTATTAGTAGAGGAGAATGAGGCAAAGAAGCCTTTCTACACATGATGGATTCCTGGTACATAGAGTTTGTTCGAATGAACCCGAACGTTCAACCTCCTCCACCCCCTCCAAATCCCCAACCCATGCCTCAAGGTACATATTTTATGAGATTTCATAGAACCCTAGTGGATAAAATTCGAAAGCAAAGAGCCGAGGAATTTATGGCCAATGCCGAAGATGATCCTGAAAGAGTAGAATTTTGGCAAGAGAATTCTATCCGAATATTCGATGAACTGTCCTGCACATCTGATGAATGTCTGAAGTGTGCTTTTTCATTGTTGAAGGATGCGACGTATCATTGGTGGAAAATGCTGATTTCGGTGATTTTGAGAGAACATGTCACATGGAAATTCTTTCAGTAAGAGTTCCGAAAGAAATACATCAGTGAGCGATTCATTGATCAAAAGCATAAGGAGTTTCTCGATTTGAAACAAGGTCATATGTCAGTTACTGAGTACAAAAGAAAGTTTGTTAGACTCAACAAATATGCTCGGGAGTGTGTATCATCCGAGGCTAAAATGTGTATAAGGTTTGAAGACGGACTTAATGAAGACATAAAAGTGTTAGTGGGTATACTTAAGCTGAAGGAATTTGTTGTGCTCGTTGATCGGGCCTGTAAAGCTAAGGAGCTGACCAAGGAAAGGAGAAGAGCCAAAGCTGAGGCTAGAGATATAAGGAAGAGGCCAATAAGCAAGTCACTTCCATTCCAGTCTAAGAAATCCAGAGATATGTATTCTCGATCTCATGTGTCAACGGGGCATTCGTATAGAAACCGTAAGAAGCAAAATTCGGGTTTTAGATCTCAGGCTACCTCTGTGGCTAGTGTGGGTAATGATAGAGCTCCCAAACCTGAGTGCCAACTGTATAGTAGAGGTTATTTTGGTAAGTTTAGGGTGATCCATAGAGCTTGTTTCCGATGTGGTTCTCAAGACCACTATATCAAGGACTGTCCTGAGATGGCCGAGAAAGAAAAATTTCAAAGTTCAAGGCCAGATAGTATGGCTACGAAGGGAAGATCTTCAAGAAACACTAATAATAGGGCTAGTAGTAAGAATGTAAAAAGAGATACAACGGTGAGATCCGAGGCTAGAACTCTAGCTAGAGCCTAAGCTATACGTACGCACGAGGATGTATCTTCTCCCGAAGTGATTACGGGTACTTTTTCTCTCTATGACACATCTATTATTTCCTTGATTGACCCTGGTTCTACTCATTCATATGTGTGCATGAAATTGGTATCTAGCATGAATATGCCGTTGAGTCTACGAAATAAATGATTAAAGTGTCAAACCCGTTAGGCAAGCATGTTTTAGTTGATAAAGGTATGTAAGAAATGTCCTTTGATGATTAAAGATCATTGTTTTTTGGCTGACTTGATGTTATTGCCGTTCGATGAATTCGATGAATTCGATGTTATATTGGGCATGGATAGGTTAACATTTCATGATGCTATAGTGAACTGTAGGCAAAAAGTTATTGAATTGAAATGTGAAAATGGTGAAATTCTCTTGGTTGAATCAGATGAGTCAGATAAGTTGCCAATTGTGATTTCTTCTATGTCTGCTCTGAAACGTACAAGAAAGGGGTGTGAAGCTTATTTGGGATATGTGTTGAATATGAAAGAGTTCGAATCAAAGATTGAATCAATGCCTGTTGTATGTGAATATCTAGATGTGTTTCCGAAAGAGCTACCTGGATTACCTCCTGTTAGGGAAGATCAGTTTGGAATTGAGTTAGTCCCTGGTACAACACCTATCTCGATTGCTCCATATAGAATGGCTCTGACTGAATTGAAAGAACTAAAGTCATAGTTGCAAGAATTGATAGACAATGGTTTTGTTAAATCGAGCTTTTCACTGTGGGGTGCTCCGGTATTATTCGTGAAGAAGAAAGATAGATCCATGATGTTATGTATAGATTACCGACAGCTCAATAAGGTAACAATTAAGAATAAGCATCCCTTGCCAAGGATTGATGACTTGTTTGACCAGGAGCGACATGGTTTTCTAAAATAGACTTGAGGTCCTGTTACTACCAGCTGAGGGTGAAAGACTCGGATGTGCCAAAAACTGCTTTTCGGACGAGGTATGGTCATTATGAATTTATTGTCATGCCTTTTGGTTTAACAAATGCTTTTTCCACATTTATAGACTTGATGAATCGTATTTTTCGACTATATTTGGATAAATTTGTGGTTGTTTTTATTGATGACATACTGATATATTCTCATGATGAATCTGAGCATGTTGAACACTTGAAAACTATTTTGTAATCTTTGAGAGACAAGCAGTTGCATGCTAAGTTTAGTAAAAGCGAGTTTTGGCTTCAAGAAGTTGGGTTCTTGGGTCACATTGGGTTCTTGGATCTCAGTTATTGTTGAATGGAAACCGTTGAGGAATGTAACTGAGGTTAGAAGCTTTTTAGGCTTGGCAGGTTATTACAGACGGTTTGTTAAAGGATTCTCCATGATTGCTACTCCAATGAAAAGGTTGTTACTGTAACACCCCAAACCCGGCCCAGACGTTATGGCCGAATCTGATGTGCCACATTGAAGTTAAAAACCATTTTTCATTTTAGTGCTTTAAAAACCGACTTTTGTTAAGCTAACAAAATGAATGGGAGCTGGGCACCAGGTAGGTATCCGTAACAGAGGAGGTGAGCCATGAAGGCTGCTTAAGTACCAAGCTCTTCTAATGGATCCAATCCTAGACATGCCCACAACCATTGCCACACTTGGTTAAATCAAGTTGTAATTTATTTAAGTTGAAATCTTTGATAAATCGGATAATCGTGGCGTGGTGTTATTTTGAAAACAATTATCATTTTGAAAACACCTCCTAAGTCTAGCCCATTTATTAACAAACAGATTAAAGTTATTAAAAATAAAATAATCCCAGAAAAATAATTAAAATGACCTTATTACAACTCAAAACCAAACAATAATATTAATAAGATAAAACTTATAAAGAAATAAATCGGCTACTTATTGCAATTAAAAGAAAGCGAAGCAAATGAGTGTGGCCATCTCCAAGTCCTCGACTCTAAACCATCTAAGCTTAGGGATTACCTGCACAGTTAGAAACGGGGTGAGTTTATGAAAACTCAATATGTAATCCCAATAACAAACAAACAGTGAAAACACAACATCAGTACAATCTGGGCCAAAGCCCTATTTAGTCTTGACATATCTTGGGTCAAGCCTTTCATTTAACGATTCTTCGGTGAAGCCTTTTCATAAATCATATCACTTGGGTGAAGCCTTTTCATAAATCATATCATTGGGCGAAGCCTTTATCAGAAACAGTATGGCCCTTAGGCCCATTTCAATATCACATGTAATGTCAATGGATGTATGCAAGCCCATTTGGGGAGACTACTCGACCCACCATCCGCTATTCTCCACCGTACCAACCAACACACCATGTGGGGAATGATTCAACCCACCCAACCAACACACCACCGGCAAGATATTTGCTTTATCATATATCTGGGGCCTAGCCTCTTTTAATAATCGGGCAAAGCCCTTTTTGATGGCCAGGGCAAAGCCCTTTTCAAAAAACAGGCGAAGCCCTTTTTGGTAACCGGGGCATAAGCCCTTTTCAATAAACTAGGGCATAAGCCCTTTTGCACTTCCTCCATCCATATAAAAACCCAACCCAATGCAACATGTCATGTATGCGAATGTCATGCCCATATTTGAATAAACAATCACAGTCAAGTCATTCATATCACCAACATATATTCACAATCAATCCATCAACCACGGTCCAAATTAAGTCACCACTTGCCCACAAGGGCAAAACAGTCATTTTTCACATTATAAGGTTATTTTTGTAATTTTACCAAATATCAGGATTTTCCATGTTCATTACAATTATCAATATTTCTGAGTGCTTAAACAATGATCTTTAACCCACTTTATCAAATTCGGGCTTTTGGGCCCAAAACCCCTAATGGGCCCTACAAATGCTGATTTAGCCTACTTAACCCAAATTTTACAACAATACTAACCGTGTTAACGTGCAACTTTTCCAAATTCCATTTTCTATCAATTCTACCCAAATGGGTCCGAAAGCCCATTGGGCCCAATTTTAGCCCATTGAGGCCCAACTTACCATCGTGCACAAAATTGAGTTCTTACCTGTTCCATCGATCCAAACACCGATCTTATTGTATTTATCGCATCTACCCAAATGCAACATTACAAGTTCTCGAAATACCGGTATTTTAGCATTTTGGCTTCTCAGCAAATATTAATCTAAGCTATTACGAGGGTTAGTACACACCTGTTACGGGTTGAAGTTGAAACGTTTCCAAAATCAATCGCCTACGATAACCACCTCCTGTCACTCAAACTTAACTAATCCAATATCAATATATGTAAATCCTAAGCACATCAGTCATACGGATAAGGGCACATTCGTCATTTTACCATACAGGGGTATTATGGTCACTTTACCCTATAGGGGCTTTACGGTCTCTTTACCCTACAGGGGCTTTACGATCTTTTTACCTAATAGGGGTATTTTAGTCATTTCATCCTACAAGGGTGTTTTGGTAAATCTACAAACCAAGGGTTTTTCAGTAATTTTGTTAAACCAATGGTATTTTCATAATTTTTAGAAAGTCAAGGGTATTTCTGTAACTTTGTAAATCAGGAGTATTTTGGTAATTTTACAAATTGAGGGTATTTCGGTAATTTCACAAACCAGTGGTATTTTGGTAATTTTACAAACTAGGGGTATTTTGGTAATTTTACAAATTGAGGGTATTTCGGTAATTTTACAAACCAAGGGTATTTTAGCAATTTTATAGACTAGGGTATTTTGGTAATTTTACTGATCGAGGGTATTTTGGTAATTTTGTAAACCGAGGGTATTTTAGTAATTTTGTAAATCGAGGGTAAAACAGTAATTCTGTAAATCAAGGGTAAAACAGTAATTCTATAAATCAAGGGTAGAACGGTAATTCTGTAAATCGAGGGTAAAACGGTAATTCTATAAATCGAGGGTACTTTGGTAATTTTACAATTTGAAGGTATTTCAGTAATTTGGTAAACTAAAGTATTCTAAACAATGATAACAATACGAATGGGCCTAAAGCCTATTCTCGGCCCAAATGGGCCCACACGCTCGTGTGGCCCTTTTAGCCCAGATCTAGCCACAGATATGAGATTCACCTAGCCTAGTCTAATATTTACTACACAATCAAACAGACTTATCCAATTGGGCTGTGGGCCCATTGGGCCCACATGACCCCTTTCTACCATCGCGTCCAAGTAGCCATCCTACTGACTAGAGTAGCGAGAAATACACACGATTGGCATGGAGTTCATCCAAGCTCCGAGCACTCTTAGCCGACGCCCAACCCAATCGAGCACGCCATACAATGAAAGGGATCACCAAGAAAGGTACCTTTACTCTCCTCATGGTTCCTCTATTTAAAGTCGACCAGAACCACTCTTATGTTAGCTTCCGATGTGGGATCCTCCAACATCGAGTTTAAATTCAACACCAACTCTTGCCACCCCCGTTAGCAAAATAAATGCTCCTTGCTTGCCATGGGATTCGAACCCATGCCTCCCCTCAGATGCTCCACACGCTACTTGCCACTAAGCCACAAGGCTTTTTGTGTTATATTTTATCCCCAATTAATTATAAGGTCTAAAGGCCAAAGTCTAGGTTCCCTTAAAAAAACCAAAATAAATTGCAAGAGCCAAGGCTTGAACCCAAGCTCCCATACAACCTTAATGACGCCACAACCACTAGACTACAAGCTTCCTTGTGTCATTTATTTAACACAATAATTTAAAAACCCTCATCCAATCATCTAGGTTTTTTTTCTCTTAATACCAAAATTTTTGCTAAAGCCCATGTTTGAACCCAAGATTTCTCTAACACTTCTCAGGGCCATTAACCACCAAAGCAGACATTTAATTGTGTTATTTCATTGCACAATTAAATACCTATATACAACCTCCTTACGGACCCGCACTTAAGGCCCAATACTTCTAGGCCCAAATTCGGGGTGTTACAGTTACAGAATGATGTCAAGTTTGAATGGATAGAAAAGTGCCAATAGAGTTTTGAGAAATTAAAAGCATTGTTGACTGAGGCTCTGATTTTGGTACAACCTGAGTTAGGTAAAGAGTTTGTGATTTATAGTGATGCTTCCTTGAATGGTTTGGGATGTGTACTTATGCAAGAAGGTAAAGTAGTAGCTTACGCTTTGAGACAGTTGAAGCCTCACGAGAAGAACTATCCGACACATGACTTAGAGTTGGCTGCCATAGTGTTTGCTTTGAAGACTTGGCGACATTATTTATTTGGTGAGAAACGCCATGTCTATACCGATCACAAAAGTCTTAAGTACTTAATGGCTCAAAAGGATTTAAACTTGCGACAACGAAGATGGTTGGAACTGTTAAAAGATTATGAGCTTGTGATTGATTACCATATGGGAAAGGCGAATGTAGTCGCCGATACTTTGAATAGGAAGTCATTGTTTGTCTTAAGGGCTATGAATACACCACTGACTTGGTTCGATAATGGTTCGATTCTAGCCGAGTTGAAAGCTAGACCAACTTTTCTTCAATAGATTTGTGATGCTCAGAGAGTTGATAAAGAGTTGCAAGCTAAGAGAATTCAATGTGAGTCCAGCAGTGAACTGAATTTTTGAGTGACTTTGATAGTTGTTTGAGGTTTTGTGGTAGGATTTGTGTTCCGAAAGACACTGAGTTGATTCGGAATATTTTGCATGAGGCACACAACAGTTGTTTGTCAGTTCACCTGGGCAGCACAAAGATGTATAATGACTTGAAGAAAATGTATTCGTGGAATGGTATGAAAAGGGATATCTCAGAGTTTGTATCGAAATGCTTAGTTTGTCAGCAAGTAAAGGCTGAACACCAAGTACGTTCAGGTTTACTTCAACCCGTCATGGTTCCCGAGTGGAAATGGGACTGGATTACTATGGATTTTGTAACGGGGTTGCCTTTGACTCTGAGAAAGAAAGATGCCATATGGGTTATTGTCGATAGACCGACTAAATTGGCTCATTTTATTCCAGTACGTACCGATTTCTCACTTGATAAGTTAGCAGAATTGTACATTGGTGAAATTGTTAGACTCCATAGAGTACCTATATCGATTGTATTGGATAGAGATTCAAGGTTCACTTCATGATTTTGGAAAAAGTTACAAGAAGGTTTGGGTACAAAGCTGAATTTTAGAACTGCTTTTCATTCGCAGACTGATGGTCAGTCTGAGCGAGTAATTCAGATCTTGGAAGACATGCTCTGATGCTGAATTCCAAGGTAGTTGGGAAAAGTATTTACCGTTGGTAGAGTTTGCCTACAACAACAACTATCAGTCGAGTTTGAAAATGGTGCCTTATGAGGCACTGTACGAACGTAAGTGTCGAACACTTCTGTATTGGACCGAGCTAAAAGAAAGTCAGATTCACGGAGTTGATCTAATCAAAGAAACCAAAGAGAAAGTGAAGGTGATTCGTGATTGCTTGAAAGCCACTTCAGATAGACAGAAATCTTACACGGATCTGAAACAGAAAGAAATTTATTGTCAAGTCGGTGATAAGGTATTTTTGAAAATGTCACCATGGAAAAAGGTTTTGAGGTTTGGCAAGAAAGGCAAGTTGAGTCCTCGTTTTATAAGGCTATATGAGGTCACCGAGAGAATAGGGCCTGTTGCCTATCAGTTGGCCTTACCATCAGGGTTGGAAAAGATTCATGATGTGTTCCATGTGTCTATGTTGAGCGGATATCGATCGGATCCTTTGTATGTGATTTCACCGACAGATGTCGAGATTCGATTGGATATGACTTATGGTGAGGAAACGGTTAAGATTTTGGCTCGAGAGGTTAAATAATTAAGAAACAAAAACATTGCCTTGGTGAAGGTACTATGGCAAAGACATGGGGTTGAAGCAGCTACATAGGAGACCAAGGAGGTCATGAAGAAGCAATACCAAAACCTTTTCATCGGTAAGATTTTCAGGGACGAAAACCCCTAAAAAGGGGGGAAGAGTTGTAACATCCCGAATTAGGGTCTAATTGAAATAATGGTTTTGAGCCCACAAATCTGAAATAGAAATGATTATTTTATGATTAATTGATGGTCCATGATATGATTGCATGCTTGTGTGAAATTTGATGAATAAATTCTATGCCTAAGGTGTCCAATTTGACTTTGGGGACTGATAAACCATAAATTATACGTATTTTGACCCCATGTTTAATGCATTTTAAGGGTGATTTCTCATTAGAATTGGTGAATTCGATGCTCGTAATGCTTTAATTTCATGTTTTATACTTAGGAGAGCATAGGAGAGCGAAAGGAACGAGAAACGGGCCAAAAATGGAAAAAAATGGGCCAAAGTATGAAATCAACACGGCCTGGACCTCCTCACACGGGCAGACCACACGGTCGTGTCAATTTGGTAGGCTCGAGCACGGCTTGAAGTAATCGAACGTGGGCGTGTCCCTACCGAGCCCAAGTTGAGTCCAATTCGGAAAAGGCCAATTTTGAGGGCTTCTAGGCATTCCAAAGTATATAAATACACCCTAAAGGAGGAAGAAAAGGGAGACAGAGAAGGAGGGTAAGGAATTACCCTAAGGAAGCCGATTGATCCATCTCAGAAGATGGATTCATCATCAAGACTGAATATCTCTCCTCAATTTTCCTTCAGGAGTTTTGGATTTTCTTTATGTTTTGTATTCTTTATTCTTCTGAGATGTTTTCTTATTTAGTTATGAATTAAACCCCTAAATACCTAAGGGGGATGAAACCTAAGACGAATCTTGTGATTATTTTCTGAATCGTATGATAAATATTTGACTTGTTCTTAATTATGTGTTCTTAATTCTTGTTTTGATATCCTAGGATATTGATTCAAGACACGCTCTTATTCAGAAGAGGAATAGACCCTGTCTAAGAGTACATTTGTCATAATTAAGCGGAGTTTATTGAACGCCTAGAAGTAGGGTGACAAGATTTTTCCGGATTAGGGTGAAACCTAATAAGGGGATCCATAGATCGAGTTAATACAACCCTAGAGTGTTAATTAGAGAAAAGTCTCGGTTATTCAATCTAGGGATTAGACGTTATTAGTCTTGAATAGGGATAATAACATAACTTAGGGATCTCTACGGAACAAGTTGAATGAATAAATCGTCCGATTCGGAGCTAGAATAACAAGTAAAGTCTAGGTGGATTTTTCCTTAGGTATTGTCTCAAGTCAATTGATTTTCCCAAAAGCAATTCCCCAATTCTTTTCTCTGCGCGTTCTTAGTTTAGATAATTAGTTAATTAAAACAAACCCTTTTATTCTTAGGCTAGATAATAAAAAGACAGTCATTACTAGTACTTTTAGTTCCTTTGGGTTCGACAATCCGGTCTTGCTAAAACTATACTACTGTTCGATAGGTACACTTGCCTACATCGCAATAATAGTTAGTCTAGGTTTGATCTTCATTATAAATATTTATTACTTGTTACGAATCACGCGATCAAGTTTTTGGCACCGTTGTCGGGGATTGAAAATATTAGGAACACTCAATTTTTATTACTTTAGCCATTTATTTTTTTCTTGCAATTTAATTATTACTAATTAATTTACTTTTTATTTCTCTTGGCAGGTTTTCCTAGTTTGTGACTAAAAGAAACCCGTCGGGACCATTACTTTTTGACGAAGAAATCGATCGTACAGTTCGTAGAAACCAAAGAGAAATCAGGTGAAGCTTAAGATACACAGAGAATGAGCAAGAAGACGATACTCAACCCCCAACCAAAGGGATGGCTGAAAATCAAGGCAATCAGCTACCTCCTGCAATTGCGACTAATCAAAATCCTGCTCCACGTACTATGTATGATTATGCTAAACCTTCTTTAACAGGAACTGAATCTAGCATAGTTAGACCGGCTGTAGCTGAAAATACTTTTGAACTGAAACCTAACACAATTCAAATGATATAGCAGTTTGTTCAGTTTGATGGTTTGCAGGATGAAGATCCCAACGCTCACTTAGCAAACTTTCTGGAATTTTGCAATATATTTAAAATCATTGGCGTTTCTGATGATGCCATTTGTCTTCGGTTATTTCCTTTTTCATTGAGGAACAAAGCTAAACAATGGTTGAACTCGTTACCACGAGGGTCAATTACTACTTGGGAACAAATGACAGAAAAATTTCTACTAAAATATTTTCCGCCGGCTAAAATGGCTAAGTTACGTAATGATATTTCTTCTTTTGTGAGATGGACTTAGAAACACTCTACGATGCATGAGAGAGATACAAGGATCTATTGCGAAGGTGCCCTCACCATGGTTTACCGCTTTGGCTTCAAGTACAAACATTCCACAATGGTCTGAATTCCTCGACTCGGCAAATGGTTGACGCAGCTGCTGGAGGAACCATCAACAACAAAAAACCTGAAGAGGCTTATGAATTCACTGAAGAAATGTAATTGAATAATTATCAGTGGCAAGTCATGAAGACTAAGCCAACAAAAACAGCCAGCGTTTATAACATCGACTCAGTTACTATGCTATCAAATTAGGTAGAACTCCTCAATAAAAATATTGATGGTTTACTTGTTTCTATGTAGGTTCATCAAGTAATGAGGTGTGACTCAAGTGGAGGAGGTGTGCATACAGAATATCAATCCTTCAATCCTACAACCGAAGAGAAACAAGTCAACTATATGGGTAACAATAACTTTAGATCTCAAAATAACCCATACAGTAATACTTATAATGCAGGTTGGAGGAACCACCCAAATTTCTCCTGGGGTGGTCAAGGGAATCAAAATCCACAAAATCCTTAGGGTTTTCAGCAGCCACCGTATCAACAAGAGAAGAAACTGAACCTTAAAGAGATGCTATCTAAATTCATCTCGGTATCAGAAACCCATTTCCAAAATACCGAGGCAGCACTTAAGAATCAACAAGCATCAATCCAAGGGCTTGAAACTCAAATAGGCCAACTATCCAAACTAATCTCCGAATGACCACAAGGTAGCTTACCAAGTAATACTGAACCTAACCCAAGGGAACACCTCAATGCAATTAGTACTCAAGATAAGGAACGGTTCATTGCGCCTGAGCCAGAATTGATGCAAGAAATTGTGGTGAGCAAAGGTAAAGGTGAGGTAAGTCATAATAGAATGGTGAATGAAGAATATAAACCTTGTATCCCATATCCTAATACGACAAGGAAAGACCGCTCAGATGAACAATTCGGTAAATTCCTCAAACTTTTGAAAAAATTGCATATTAACTTACCATTTATTGAAGCTTTGTCGCAGATGCCAAATGCAATGAAATTTTTAAAAGAGCTTTTAGTAAATAAGCGGAAGTTGGACGAAGCGTCACATGTGGAGCTAAACATAGTCTGCTCAGCTATTCTACAGAATAAGCTACCCCACAAATTGAAAGATCCAGGGAGTTTTACAATTCCTTGCTTAATTGGTAGTTTAGATATAAGTCATGCATTAGCTGATTTAGGGGCTAGTATTAACGTCATGCCTTACAAAATGTTCAAGCAACTATGTCTTGGGAAACCTAAACAAACTAAGATGAGCATTCAATTAGCAGATAAAATTATAAGATTTCCTAGGGGTATTATTGAAGATGTACTAGTAAAAGTAGATAAGTTCATATTTCCCGTTGATTTCGTTGTTCTAGACATAGAGGAGGATAATAACACCCCTTTGATTTTAGGGAGGCCCTTTTTAGCAACTGCTAAAACAATTATTGATGTTGGCACAGGTGAGCTCATGCTTGGCTTAGGAGACGACACGATCACCCTTCAAGCTCGTAATTCTGGCATCACATCGAACATTGAAGGTAATAGTCCACACCAATCTACTAAAATTGACAATATGACTTTGCAGAAATTGAGCTTCAAAGAAGTTCACGAGCCATGTTCCAGAAATGATAGAGGACGCACTCATGAAGAATGAAGGATACGGATAGAGGAGCTAGACGAATGGCGAGCACACAAACCGAGAACACATGATAAATTGAAACTATGCCAAAACAAGGCCGATACCTCTCCAAATCAACTTAAGGTTGGTGATAAAGTTATACTAGATGCCGTAGATCCTCACATTGTCACTACCACACCGAATGAGGAAATCCCTCTTACAGTACTCAGTATTTTTCCATTCGGCATGGTGGAGGTGAGTCACTCCAAGTTCGGCACTTTTAAGGTAAACAACACCCGATTAAAACCCTATTTTGATGAGATTGATAGCAGGAATGATGAGTATAAACTCCTCGAACCACCCTGACCATTCACTAGAGAGGTAAGTTGAGCTTAGACTATAAATAAGCGCTTCTCGGGAGGCAACCCAAGCACTAACATATTTTGATTTCTTTATTTTTAATTTCTAACACTTTAAATCATTAACTTTATCTTTGAATTGCAAAGTTTTTCAGCACACACGGCCAGACACACGGGCGTGCCTAAAGCCGTGGGATACGACCATGTGGAAGCAGGACATGATTTTCCCAAAAAACGGGATGTGATAAATCCCTATGGCCATGCGACATGGCCGTGGGTGAACTTGATAGGTGAACACGGGCACGGGAATAGAAAAACATGGGCGTACTAGAGGCAAGGCTCGATTTTGTTTCTTCAACATGAGCGTGAGACACGAACGTGCCATTAAGTCGTGGACAACAATACACAGGCGTGGTACCCTAACACACGGGCGTAGGAGAAGAAAACAAAGCTAGGCATGACCGTGTGACATGGCCATGTGCCATACAGGCCAAGATACACGAGTGTGGGATAGTAGCCGGGCACGACCTAAATCTTAAAATTTGAAAAACATGGGCTCACTTTCAGAATTCACGGGCGTGGTCCTAGGCGCCGAGGAACCTACCCTGCCTAGTATCGTCTCACCCAATCTACCGAGGAGGAGGCCTACGAGGACATTACTGATGATGTCCCCTCACAGCACGAGGGCCCACCAACTCAGCCACCACCACCCTCTCTTCCAGTTCATGCAGCAGCTTCATATGCTGACATCTCTGAGCACCTCTCCCAATTTGAGCAGCAGTGTTTTCAACGATTTGACAACATTGATGCTACTCTACAGTAGATTTGTCAGCACCTCCACATCTCATCGCCAGTCCCACCTCGCGAACCATCCAGCGATGAAGATGTTTAGAAATATTTATTTCTTCTTTTATGTTTTTAATTTTTATTGAAACTACTTTTTATTTTTATTGGATTTTAGAAATTTTATTTTTAAGTAATTATTCTACCTAATATCCCCTAAAAAGTTCCTGATTTTATCACAGTTATATAGAGCTCTTAAGCTCATCGTCACATAGGAACTAAAACTCCACCAGGAAAGGTTCTCCACGACTGCCATGTCCTGATCGACCACGACCATAGCTACCACTAGATATAATATTCTTTTGGCGCAGGACTTATGGCCTAATGAATCTCTACGACCGCCGGAGTATCCTCCTCCACTCTCGAACCAATTCCTCTTCAGAACTCCAGTTCGAGGATTTCATCATACAGGAAGTTTCACTTCTCTTCCTATCTTATCTTTATACTCTAAATATCTATCTTTGTACATTGAGGGCAATGTACATCTTAAGTGCCGGGGGGGGTATTTATTTCATTATCAGAAAAATCCCTGAATGATCACCTTATTCTCTTGAAAAGCTCTCATATCATATTTAGGATAAATTTTAATTGATTTATGATTTTGATTGATATATCTTGAATTAAAATATAGGCATTTAAGCATTTATTGTTTAAACTTTAAGACACTAGAGAATCAAGCATGATAAGTTGATTTTTGAGAATTTAAAATTATAGGTTGTTTCCCCAAGTCTAGGTATTACTTTGAATTGGAATTCACGAGTCTAAACATCAAAAAGCCATAATTTTTTTTGTGAGATTTTTGAGCCTTTTGAGCATCTATTAATTCTTTCATGCTCACTTTTATTATTACTTTGTGTGCGTCAGTATTGAACTGTTGTTCTAAAACTTACTTGATTATGCATGTCGAGACCACACCATTTGATTTGATATATCAAAATGATTAAGGCACTTAGGATTAACCCACTCATGCCATGAAAAGCCTACCTCCACGATTAACCCCTAGTAAACCCCCTTGAGCCTAATAAGTCATTTCTTGTATTACCCTTAATATTAACCTTTAACCCATTATTGTTGAAACCCCTTAATTTAATCCCTATTTTTGTCGAGATTTGAGTTGAGGAAATTGCTTAGCTATGTCTTGTTTGTAATAAGTTAGTCTATGAATATTTAACTTGTTCTTAAAAAAAATTATGTATATATATTAGTAATTCTGAGAATAAGCTCTGTTGTACCCAAGTGAAGATTAACTCTTTTTCTAGTTAGGTAATTTTTCAATTCAATCTCAATTCTAACCCTTTCTTTCAGCTTGTGCCCACACCCCCTAACCAAGCCGCACTACAACCCTCTAAAGACCTTTTGATTGATGTATTATCTTAAATTATAGTGGTGGAGATTTGATTTTCATGCAAGCCTATGGTAATAACTTTTCATTATTGACTATTGAGTGCTTCATTTATTATCCTTAAACACCTCGAGTGATTTGAGTGAACTTTAGTGAGGATGTGAAACTCTGTGATATTCTGAATCAAAGGTAATTACTTAGATGCGGAGAGACACCTATGTTTGCATGATTAAATACTCAACTTGGAATGTTTGAAACTTTTATGTTCTTTTAATTGAATTCTCAATGTATGATTACCTATGGATTATTTTGAGATATTATCGATAAGAATTATAAGTTGAGGAGAATTTATTTTGATTATGAGTTGTGAATTTTGCTCGAGGACAAGAAAATGCTTAAGTGTGGGGGTATTTGATAAACCGTAAATTATACATATTTTTACCCCATGTTTAATGCATTTTATGGATGATTTCTCATTAGAATTGGTGAATTCGATGCTCCTAATGCTTTAATTTCATGTTTTATACTTAGGAGAGCATAGGAGATCAAAAGGAACGAGAAACGGGCCAAAAATGGAGAAAATGGGCCAAAGTACAAAATCAACGCGGCCTGGACCTCCTCACACGGGTAGGCCACACGGCCATGTCAATTTGGCAGGCTTGAGCACGGCTTGAAGTAATCGAACACTTGCGTGTGCCACGGGTGTGTCCCTGCCTAGCCCAAGTTGAGTCCATTTCAGAAAAGGCCAATTTTGAGGGCTTCTAGGCATTCTAAAGCCTATAAATACACCCTAGAGGAGGAAGAAAAGGGAGACAGAGAAGGGGGGTAAGGAATTACCCCAAGAAAGCCGATTGATCCATCTCGGAAGGTGGATTCGTCATCAAGGTTGAAGATCTCTCCTCAATTTCCCTTCAGGAGTTTTTGGTTTTCTTTATGTTTTGTATTCTTTATTCTTCTGAGATGTTTTCTTATTTAGTTATGAACTAAACCCCTAAATACCTAAGGGGGATGAAACCTAAGACGAATCTTGTTATTTTTTTTCTGAATCGTATGATAAATATTTAACTTATTTTTAATTATGTGTTCTTAATTCTTGTTTTGATATCCCAGGATACTGATTCAAGACACGCTCTTATTCAAAGGAGGAATAGACCCTGTCTAAGAGTACATTTGTCATAATTAAGCGGAGTTGATTGCACGCCTAGAAATAGGGTGACAAGATTTTATCGGATTAGGGTGAAACCTAATAAGGGGATTCATAGATCGAGTTAATACAACCCTAAAGTGTTAATTAGAGAAAAGTCTCGGTTATTCAATCTAGGGATTAGACGTTATTAGTCTTGAATAGGGATAATAACATAACTTAGGGATCTCTACGGAACAAGTTGAATGAATAAATCGTCCAATTCGGAGCCAGAATAACAAGTAAAGTCTAGGTGGATTTTTCCTTAAGTATTGTCTCAAGTCAATCGATTTTCCCAAAAGCAATTCCCCAATTCTTTTCTCTGTGTGTTCTTAGTTTAGATAATTAGTTAATTAAAACAAACCCTTTTATTCTTAGGCTAGATAATAAAAAGACAGTCATTACTAGTACTTTTAGTTCATTGGGTTCGACAATCCGGTCTTGCTAAAACTATACTACTGTTCGATAGGTACACTTGCCTACATCACGATAATAGTTAGTCTAGGTTTGATCTTCATTATAAATATTTATTACTTGTTACGAATCACGCGATCATGGACTAAATTGAATTAGTTACAAAACTTGTGTTCTAGAAGATCTAAGCATGATATTGCATTGGATTATTAATTAGAGGTCCTTTAATAGCAATTAGACCAAGTTCTAAAAATTTGGACAAAAATGGGCATGACTAGGAAAAATTTGAAAGAAAGGCCTTGAGCACATTTTTGTCTTTTGGTAAATAAAAAAAAAAGGGAAAAAGAAAGGAAAAATGATGCCCATCTTCTCTAAGGGTGCCAAAATTTTCAAGGAACTCCATAGCTAGGGTTTTCAACATTTCAAGCTTGATTGTAAGTGCTTCCTAGCCCTGTTTTTGATATTCTTTGCATTTTTTAAGTCATTGAAGCATGATCTATCCATTTCTACCATTATTTTGAGCTAGGGTTCATGCAAAAAATTTGACCCATGTGTAACATGGTTATTTTTTGATGTTCAATGGAATAATATGAATGTTTGATGTGTGATAAACATCTTTTGCTAAGTTATTTTTAGTGAAAACACCTAAAAAGGACTTGTTTATAAAAAGTGTAAAAATGAATAGTAGAAATGTGAAATAAAGGAAAATATGGGCTGATATGAGGTAGAATATGGACTGGCTAGGCTTGGATAACCAAGAATTTGCATGTATTCCATTTTACAAGCCTAGGGACTAAAGTGTAAATAAGTGAAAAGTTAGGGGTAAAAAGATAACTTTACCAAAGTATATGTTATAAGTTGATACGAGTAATATGTGTATTGAGAAAGTTAAATTTGGCATTATAGATTAAGAAAAACGTGATTCGAGTATTGATCGGGGAAAGAACAAGGTTTTTGGGGATTAGGCTCGTTTCTATCATTTTTGTACCGAGGTAAGTTTATTTGCAAATAATGCAACATGTACCATTTTTTAAATGCTTGATATTGCATGTATGGTAAGTATGTATATAATTAATGAGATGTTGTGCCATGTGATTAAATGTTTACATTTCTATTATAAATGATGCCTTAATTACTCTATGAGTATGTGATTAGTGCTATGAGCATTGAAATCGACACTACGAGCAAGTTCAACAGAAATAGATCAAAGAATCCCGTTTGAACCATAGGAATAGTTTACGATACAAGTGACATGTCACTAGGAATTATGTAATCTGAACTCATTGAGTTGTGTCTGAGTTCATGATATATGTGACATCCGAACTCATTGAGTTCTGGTTTGAGTTCGTGATATGTATGACACATATTTTGGTGTCCGGGTACTAGTCTCGTATATACTATTAATGGCGAGGTAGTCCGGTATGTGTTACAGATACCTGACGGACTGTATGAGTAGTCCCGTGAGTAGCTCGTAAGTGAGCAACATGTGGTCTGAGATATGGAGTAGCATTGGCTACATATGAGGCACTTAGGTGCAAGTTTCTGATGTATCCAATAGTATTTCGAGTGTTCAATGGGTAGTTCAAGAAAAGCTTAATGAGAAACATTAATGATTACATGAAGACAAGAAAGTAAGTTATTACGTGCAAGTGGCACAGGTTTGTACATCGAACTCATGTGGATGACATGAAATACAATGAGTTTGTGGTAAGAACATGTATACATATATATAAGAAATAAGTTCATGAGAATTGATAAAACGCAAGGTTATGTTCGTTATGTTAAATGCATGATTTATGTTTGTTTAAGTTGCATTATATTTGCATGTGAACTTACTAAGCTTTATGTTTACCTCCTTTCTTTTCCATCTCTTATAGTTTCGCCAAGTGAGCTCGGGGATCGGAAGACGTCGGAGGCACGGTCACACTATCAGTTGAACATTTGAGGTATAGCTAGCCTTATTATTTTGAGTATGGCATGTACAGGGACTTGGCCTTTTGTTATGTGTCATATTGATTAGCCAAATGTGTTGGCTTATGATGGTATCATGGTTATTTTGTATATGGCCATGAGAGGTGGCTCATATTGATTATTCTACGTTGTAACCCTATTTATCAATGCATGCATGAAAATGTGTTGATGCGTTAATATGGTTATGATTGTTTGGGGTTGATGAGTGTGAAGGTTGGCATTTTCGTTTAATGATTGTGATATGGTTAATAAATATGCAGTAAATGTGGTGAAAATGTGTAACTTGAAGGTAAATTGGTAAAGATGATATATAAAAATGAAATTGGTGTGGAATGCCATATGAAAGTATGATAATTTGAAGGGGTGACATGTTGACCTTGCTAGGTCATAGTTTAATCATGAATGTGAATGTTTGAATAATCAAATGTGCCATGTTGCATGCCATGAAGTGCGTACAAATGTGTGAGTGTTTAAGGGTGGCAAATGGCTTGGAAAATAGCCTAGAAATTGTCCACACGGTTAGACACACAGGCATGTGTCTCGGCCGTGTGTGACACATGGTTTGCCCCATGGGTGTGTGATCTGGCCGTGTGTCCCTTGCACCCTAAGTAGGCAAAATAGAATGCCCAGTAGTAAACACATGGGTAGAGACACGGCCGTGTGTCTCAGCTGTATGAAGGACATGGCCATAGGGCATGGGCATGTGTCCAGGCCGTGTGAAGTTTGCACTTAATTTTTGAAATTTAAGTCGCCACACGGCCTAAGCACACGGGCATGTGACTTGGCCGTGTGACCTTATTTTGTCAATGATGTCATAGTCAAAGAGTTACACGGGATGATGACACGAGTGTGTCCCGAGCCACACAGGTATGTGTAACCACACGGCCTACCCATACTGGTGTGTGACTCTCCAAAACAATAAAAATTTTCTAAGTGTTTTAAAAGGTTCCGAAAGTTCTCGGTTTGGTCCCGAACCGCTCCTGGTGTATGTTTCGGGTCTTGTAGACCTTTATAAGGGACAATTTGCATGTGATTTAAAAGTTTTAAATTGGGATGAAATTTTATGAATCGGTTTTATATGAATGTTTATGTTTAAGTCCGGCAACACTTCGACCCTGTTCCGGCGTTGAATACGGGTAAGTGGTGTTACACTCTCTCTTAGTAGAATTAGGGGACTTGTTTTCCTATCATATAAGTATTATTTGTATTCTACTAATTCAACCAAGATTATTCAATTTCTCCCTATGAATAGATGGCACGAGTAGAGCTATTTACAGATAAGTTTTCAATATTGTTATTTTGTCTGAAAATAGTGATAATTTGTTTCTAAGTATAAATTATACTTTCTGGGAACAATAATTCTATCAATTTTTATAGAGAGAGGTTTACTTTTTCTATTGAAAGTAAAAAAATATTTTTGGTTTTGTATTTAATTCGTGGTTGTTCAAGCCCACACTCAAAGCGATTTAGGGTACGAGAATAGCAGATAAATGATTGCCGCCAAATGTGCAAATGTTTGGATTGAAAATACTGCAACATAAAGATACGAAGTTAAAGCAATGGTGTCCGCAAGTATACGAGTCAAATTGTAATATAGTATTGTACAATGGGGTATTGGAAGTACTCCGAGGATTGTACCTAAGGGAGGATAAATTAAACTTAATATTATTTTCTATAGTAACAGGTCTAAATAGTAATAACTGAAAATTATATTATGACAAATAAAAAAATTTAATATCCTAAAATAAACTAAGTTTACTAAAAACAAATTAACAATCAATGAAATCTCGAATAACAGGCAGAAGATTAAGTCACTTCAGTGTTAGTAATTAACTTCAAAACTTAGGTTTTAATGAATTACGTAATAACTAACCAATTATTACCTATTGATCTTTACCTGATTAATTAATCGATAAAAACCACTTATCTCTCGACCTCATAGTTTAAATTGGGATAAATTATGAGATGCTTGGTAGACTTATCCTTTTGACATATCTACCTAAATTACTTTCTAGGGCCGCCAATTCTAGGGTTTAAGCATGCATAATTTAAGCCAACTAGTCCTAAGGTAAATCCTTATTCTTCCGTTAATTACCCCCACATCCGCTCGTTAATCTTTTTAAAGGAATTAGATACTCATGAATTAGCTACTCATGAATCTAAATACCATTTTCCTTAGAAATAATTTAATTATGAAAAACACACAAATTAAACTAAAATGAGAAGAGAATAGAAATCAATCCGTTTAAGATGCTGGATGTGCTTGGTTGCGAAAATTCCTTTAACAACTAGCTAGATATCGACGATTGCAAGAGAAAAGTAAAAGAAAATACTGAATAATAAAATAATGAAGGCTTGGACTCAAATCGAATCCAAGTTTGAAACAAGAAAGAAAACTATTTTGGAACTAAAATAAAAACCTAATTAAAATTAAATCTACTAACTAAAACCTTAAAATTTGGCTCCTATTTGCCTCCCATAGCTCAGCCTAAGCCCTGCTATTTATAGGCATAAATACCTGCCTTAAATAGGTCAATTACAAGCCTTAGTTTTGATAAATATTGTTTGTGCAGATGAAAACACCCTCGCTCAATTTCTGGCCCTCGTCATAGCTATGTAGTGACACACAACTTTAAACTTAAACTCTGGAGCTTGTTGTACTGTGTTACAAACTTGGAAGCTCGTGTTGCAACTCGATTGTTGTTCTTGAAGCTCTTAGGCCTAAAAATAGGTGTCTTGCGCAATCGATTAAGCTCATTAAAACTACTTTAGGCTTGTATCAGCCCATTAGGTCAATTAAAGCTAAATTATGCGTAAAAATTATTATTTTACTAGAAATTAAATATAAGTTACTAAAATTGAAAATGAATTAAAATAACATAAAGTGACCTAAAAACAAGATCATTAAGTACTGTGAATAGTCTAATTTTCCACAACGAATTGTGGTAGGTCAAATTCCCCCACACTTAACTTGTTGTTTGTCCTTAAGTAAACAAAACAAAAATAAATGAAAAAAAAAAGAGAAAACATACAAAACAACAATGTACTTGAGCATGTTTCATACACGAGATTGGTTTCGAAACATCTGAGATATAAAAATCTGCTAAACAAGTAATTCTAGCTAGATGTCTAAACCATTCATGATTTTTACTTCAAACATGCTAGTTTAATAAGTTACATAGTAAACAAGTTAAAGAAATCTAAACATATAATTCCATCAAAACATATACACGAGTATAACATATATGGTTGAAGAACATAGTCGGTTCGAATTCTACTTACTCAATTTCTTTTATCCATGCTTTGAACTTTAATATAGTGTTTACAAGTATAAGCTATTCACGAGAATTTGTGCCAATATGAGTGAGATTTTTCAATTACTCATATTTTATTCACTCTTCACTCCCATGGCTTTTAACAGTTCTAGGCTTTTATCACACTCACTTTGTTTTTAACTTTCACAATGCTTTTGTTCTCTCATTAATTTTCCTTTTTAAGCACATACTTGTAAGGTTTTTATACTTATTATACTATACCGTTTCAACAATTGTGGATTCCATTATCAAACAACCTATAATTCAAACAAACATTTATGCCTACTTGTTTATACCTTTTTTATTTGGTACGTTTAACTCCATTTTCCTATTTATAGTTTAACAAATTGAACTAACTAGTCTAAATGCAAACAATTTAAAATCATTTATTCTTAGGCTATATTTAATCACTTTTATATCTACAAGTTCAAGCACAAACAAGCACACAAGAAAAGAAAAAAAATTCAACTAAAAATTACTAAAACTAAGCAAAAATAAAAACAAAAATTTAAATATTTCTTTGTTACCGACCTACTGTAAAATGTAGTAGTTAATTTGGTCTATTTTCATACTTAAGGAGCTTGTTTTCTAGGCAATTTAGTATTTTACATTAAATTTCTAATATTTAGCACTTAGGATTAAATATTAGTAAAATAAGTGTTTTTTTAACACATTTTGTAAGTGTTGTGACCTATTAGGTTGACACCGGACTTAGGTAGTGCTAATATGTTCAATTGAGTGTGTAGGATGAAGGCTTATAGGCCAATTGACATAGAAGAAAGGGACGAGTGATGCACAAGTTTCCCAAGCCGTCAAAACATGGAACGAATGATACAAGGCATAAAATACATGTCGTGTCACACCGTGCAAGGGCTATGGCGTGACACAGGTCAACTTGTAACCCAAGAATATCAAGGCTATTTTAGTCTGTACAATCGACTTTATACGAAGAATTAGGATGTGCCGAAGACCTAATTTTTGGACTGCCAACATTTCTATAAATAAGACATTAGCGGTTTGCTGTAACTAAGTCATCCTAGACACACTTAAAAACCCTAGTAGTTTAGGAGTAGGATTTGATTAAATGTCGAAATGAAAGAAATGTGCAAGTGTACACAATCGTAATATGTAATAAAGTGACAAGTATGTCGAGTTATCATACCCATAGGGACTTAAAATTCATTTATTACCTTAAAATTATGATGCAAGAATAACATAACCATGATTTTATCTAATTGAACAAATTACCAAGGCCTATAACAGTACAAACATGATTTTAAAGATTTAAGCGAACAAAATGTAATCAATCTAACACAAAAAAGAATTAAGTAATCTTAATTAAATTAGAAGCATAAAAAAATAAACATTCATGTTTATGATCACAGAATAAGCTGAAAAGATTAAGAGAAGGAAACTAGAAGACAAATCTAGGTGATTCTCCGAAGCTAGACTAGTCTGCTTCTCTTCCTCCCTGCTTGTTTTGTCTATCAAAGGCCTTTAAGATGTTTGATTGATACTACTCCAAGAGGCTTTCTAGCCCGTTATCAATATGAGAAATTGGCAAGGGAAGAAAAAAAATGAAAAGGCAAAGGAGAGTGAATGAGAGAAGTGAATGGTTAATGAAGAGATGAGTGAGGGATGTGTGGGATGAGATATGAGGAGGTGAAGGGGATAGTTATACTTGAAGATGACAACTGGAATTGGCTAAAAATAGTAGCCAATCCCCCTTCTCATGGCTGGCCCTTGATAGTAGGGAGAGGGGTTGAGATGGCTTTATTAATTTTAGCTTAACGCCACAAGTGAGAATGCACAAAAAGAAGAGGGGTTGGAACAAGATTTTGGAGAAAGTTAAGGGTTGTTTTGAAAATATTATAACCAATTGATTTGGGCAGCAATTGGGTCGACATTGGCTGCTTTTCCCTTGGTAGATCTAAAACAACCCAACTTTTAGTGGTGACAGAACAATGGTTTTGGAACACAAATTTTCATTGTGCCAATTCATAAATATTTTTTTTAGAATATTTATAAAGTCATTAGAGTCATATTAAACTTTAGTTCGAAAATTTTAACGTTTAGATAATTAATTAAGGAAAAATGACTAATTGTAAAAGGTGCAAAACATAGTAATTATAGTATTAAAGTAATCAAATGGTTTAATTAATAAGTGAGGAAGGACTTAAGTGATAATTAAGCCCTAATTAATATAATGGGACAACAAACTCATGGAAAATGATAAAATAATATGTTTCAATGGAAAAATTGTAATTTTAATAAAATCAAAACAAAATTAAGTAAAAGAAATAAGTTTTCTTCTTCATTTTACTTTTTATAGCCCAAAATTCATGGTTGTATAAGCTAGGAGAATCAGCCAAGCTATTTGCTTTGCATGTGAGTGTTTTCTATATTTGTTTCTTGTAATTTTTATGTTTTTGAGATTGTTGGAACTAGGTCCAGCTAGCTCGTACCTTCGTTTTTGAATCTGTTAAAAATTTTAGAAGTTTCCATTGATGAATCTTGAATATTTTTTTTTTATCAAAACCATGTATTTGAAGCTTTGGTTAAGTTGTTTGATGATTTTGTGAAGTGATTTTTGTTAGATTTTGATTTTAGGATTAAATTGTGAAAATGTATAAATTTCATGGTTTGATATTGAGTTTGATATTTAGTAGGGATTGTTTAAGGACCTAGTATATTCGGTTGGATTATTAACTTGAGAAAAATGGTTAATTCGATGATTTTCAGGTTAAGAGACTAAATTGAAAAAATTGTAAAAATTAGGGGTAATTGTGTATATTAAAAAAAGGGTATAAAATGTAAAGTAAATTGAGAGGTGAAATGTAAGCTAATAATTTAAGAATTTTACATTTTAGATCAAGATCCAGTCGATATACGTGGAAAAGGAAAAATTATGGAATAGTTCCTGAACTTCTGCAACTACTACAATTCAGTCCAGGTAAGTTTGTACAGTTTAAAATTTAATATCTATATGAATTGTTGAATAGTATAACATGGTATAATAGATATATTTAATTATTGTTTATGAAAAGTTATTTTGAATATGTTATTAAATTTGATTTTTGGATCAGATTGAACGCGGGGTAGAGTACAATCGAGATTTGGTGTGTTATGGGGGATTGGAGTGGAGATTGTTGTGGATACTATTTCCTGAGTGGACTGAGATTCAACATTTGTTTCAAACTCTCATATTTTACTCTCTGTTTTGGTGTGTTTCGGATGGATTAGCTCGTATGAGCATTGGTATGTTTCAAATTGATTAACTTTTATGAGCTTTTGGTTTGTTTTGGTTGGATTGCCAATGTACTTTTATCCTAAGTTGTTCATCGAATTGAAAATCTTGGTAAGATACTTTTTTAGTGATTTTGATGGATTTGCTATATAATTGAATGTTGAATTGAACTTTTATGATTACAAGTTGAGATTGTAGATGACAAGGAACATTTATGGTTGTAATGTTATTGTTTGATTTGTTGTACATGCTTCGGTAAGATTTATCGTTTTAATACGTCAAAATTACTAAGCTTCTTTGAGCTTACTTGTATTATTATTGTTCTTGTAGATACTTGAAAGGTTGGACGATCGGATCGGCACTCAAGTCATACTATCCATATATTTCGATAGTTTTTCGAACGTTTATTTCGGATTATATGGCATGTAATAGGCTTGTATGTCATTATTAATGTTTTGGATGTGTAAAATATTAAGTGAAATATTATGTATATATTACTAACTTACATGATATATGTGGATGATGCTAGATGTTCCATTTCAAATATGAATGATATGTGTTAATGATATGTTGTATTTGGGGTACCTATGATAGGTACATTGGTTAGGTGTTAGATTTGATGAATTGATAAGTTGTGTTTGATGTTTTATTTTGATGTGCAATTGTATATACTTGTGGTATCAATGAGGATACATTGGTTAGGCACTTAGGATGTTGATTTGACATGTTTTTGGCTTGTTTAACGTCACTTTGAATAGGTATTTTGGTTGGAAAATGGTTTGCTTAAGGTCCATGTAAGTTTGAAACGGTAAACTTGTTGATTTAGGTTCATTTTGGGTCCACACGGCCTAAGACACGGGCGTGTGAATCAGCCGTGTGTGACACATGGCCTGGCGACACGACTATGTGTCCCTTATAGGTCCATTGCATACAAGTCAGGTAGTTACATAGCCTAGAACAAGGCCTGGCACACAAGTGTGTGGAGCTATTCCGAGAGTTACACGACTTGACACACGAGCATGTGACACGGTCGTGTGACCTTATTCAATGAGTTGCACGGGTGAGGACACGGGCTAAGATACGGTCGTGTGTCCTTATTTCAAAGGTTACATGGGTTGGGACACAGGTGTGTGTTTCAGTTTACGAGGCACACGATCTGGCCACACGGCCATGTGACCCCTGCAGTCAAATTTTTCTAAATTTTTCTTGAACTTTCCAAATGTTTCCAATTTAGTCCTGAATTATTTCTAAGGTGTTTCTAAGGCCTCAAGGGCTCGATTAAGGGATGATACATATGTGAATGAATGTATTTTAATATGTTTGTGTAACGCCCCCACGCCCGAGACCATCACCGGAGTTGAGCTTGAGGGGTTACCGAACATAATTTATCAATTTAAGAACTTCAAATAATTTGTTTCTACATTCACAGCTTTCTAGCTACTCACGTCACAGTTACAAGAAAAATCATATCTCGAGTTACGAAACTCGAAATCTAGATCTATAAATTTTCCCTAAATCTAGACTCATATATCTATTTACTAATTTGTTTCTAGAATTTTTGGTTGGGCCAATCAGTACAGTTTATTAGTTAAATTCTCCCCTGTTTTAGGGTTAGACTGCTCTGACCTCTGTGTATTACGAATCAGATATTTCTCTATAAAAAATTTCAATGACTATGAGGTTTGTTTATATTAAAACTAGACTCAATAAAGAACCTGTACATATAAATAACAACTTATAATTATTTTTTTAAAATTTATTATGAATTTTTAAAGTTAGAACAGGGGATCCAGAAATCACTCTGGCCCTGTTTCGCAAAAGTTTAAATATCTCATAAAATATAATTTATATTCCTGTTTTGTTCAATCCACATGAAAATAGACTCATTAAGATTCAATTTAATAACTTAATCATCATTTAGTTCCATTTATACTATTTTTAGTGATTTTTCAAATTCATATCATTGTTGCAGCAATATTCTGTTTTAAGGCAAGTTTCATCTTTCCATGAATTTTATGAACTAGATAACCTATTAAACTTCCATAATATCAAATATGATCTGAATTAGCCACACCATGACTTATCAATATCAAACATTTTCTCAACCAAACATGGCCATATCATAAAATTATTTACACAAAATAAGTATATTGCTATACATGCCATACTTAAGTTTTACAAGCCATTTACCCAGATGAAAGTTCTTTGGATAGTGTGATCGAACCTTCGACCCTTCTCGATTCCCGAGCTGGCTTGTTCAAAACTACAGTAAATAAAGAGGAGGGAGTAAGCATATATGCTTAGTAAGTTCATATGTAAATAAAAAGTAACATAACAATACAAATATACCAAAAAACTTTAGTATGGTATCGCCAAAACATATATCACATTTCTAAACATCATTCATCATCTTACCACCTTATCGTTGTTGTATCTATTTTCAACCCGAGGGTTAAGAACATACCTGTCCAAAGTGTCCATTTCAAAACACTTACCAAAACGTCGCTTGCATCTTAAGTGTTCTTCCATTTCACTAGAAATTTCACCCGTTGAACACATCGGAATACAACTCGGATACACGGATAATTTGCACATAAGTGCCTCATATGTAATCAAGAAATCATGTAACCCGCCCCTAAGTGAACTCGGACTCAACTCAACAAGCTCGGGCGTTCGCATCCATAAGTGAACTCGGACTCAACTCAACGAGTTCGGATGCCTAGTTACATCTCACGAACTCGGACTCAACTCAACGAGTTCGGACATTCGCATCCGTAGGTGAACTCGGACTCAACTCAACGAGTTCGGATGCTCAACCATCCTAGTGACATGTCACTTGTATCCTAATCTATTCCTAAGGTTCAAACGGGCTTTTTCCCTCGATCTCACATTTGCCATCTTCCATGGAATATCGGAACCGATACTCGATAGCAATTCATATTTATCAAGTAGTAAACATAATTTGCATATTACTGAACATTAACCACAAAGCATAATATTTCACGATTAAAAATCAGCATATCATATAATTAACATTAATAACTTAAAAGTAACATTTATGCTACATTATTTACACATGAACTTACCTTGGTACCAAAATATAAAGATTTTGCAATTTAGTCCACAATATTTTCTTTTCCTCGATCACGACTTGAATCTCGTTTTTCTTGATCTATAATACCAAATTAATCTTATTTAATACATACATTCATCAAAACAGCATTTAATACGAACTTTGGAAAAATTACACTTTTGCCCCTAAACTTTTGCATAATTACACTTTTGCCCCTAGGCTCGGGAATTAAACTTTATTCCTTATTCTTATGTTTTATAACATGCTGATCACTTTTCCTTCTATGGCAACATCAAATTCTCTCTCTAACATATACTTGTGACTATTAGGTATTTTTGTCGATTAAGCCCTTTTACTCGCTTTCACTCAAAACCAAGTAGCACAAGTTGTCTAACATAATTTAAAACCTCATATTCTATCATAAAACATCAAAATACACAAATTTCACCTATGTGTATTTTTCCAAATATAAACCCTAGGTTGAATTATTGCTAACATAAGCTTAATCGAGCTATCTGGATTCCAAAAACGAAAGAACATTAAAAGCGGGCTTGGAATCACTTACTATGGAGCTTGGAAGCTTGAAACAAACCCTAGCTATGGAGAACCCTTGAAATTTCGGCCTAATGAAGAAGATGGACAAAATTGGCTTTTAATTTTGTTTTAATTCATTTTAATAACTAAATGACCAAAATACCCTTACTACTAAACTTTCCAAAAATTCCTTCCATGTCCTAATTTTGTCCATGAACTTAAAATTGGTCAAATTGCTATTTAAGACCTCCTCATTAATATTCCAAAACAATTTCATACTAAAAACTTCTAGAATGCAAGTTTTGCAACTTATTCGATTTAGTCCCTACTTTCAATTTAAGCACTTTAGGCATAGAATTTCATCACGAAATTTTCACACAATCATGCAATCATATCATAAACATCAAAATCATTGTAAAATAATTATTTCTATCTCAAATTTGTGGTCACGAAACCACTATTCCGATTAAGCCCTAATTCAAGATATTACAGTTTGCAATGATGTAAGAATTGTATGTTTAATGTTCCATTTGTTCGGTAATGCTCTGGAACCTTAATCTGGAAATGGATACGGGTTAGGGGTGTTACATTTAGTTGTATCAAAGCTACGATTTAGTTAGTTTTCATGAACTAAACGTAGAGTGTGAAATGTATAGAATTACATGCCATATAAATCTGTGATAGTGTGATGTTATTCATCTGACCTAACCTTTGTTTTTTCTTATAAATTGTAAAGATGTCAGATGGATCGGATCGTGCTGACAATGATGAGGTTAATAGTAATGTACCAACCTGTGATCATGGGACAAGTAGTAATATTCTGATTCCTCAAGTACAAGAGCATGAACTTAAAAACTTGTTCTTTGGGTTTATGATCCAATGGTTCAATGAGTTTATGCAAATGAATACTCCGGCTCAACAACCTCCACCCCCTGTTATACCTTTTTTATACCTCTGGTTGCACCTCCACCTCCTCCTATGACTGAGCCTAGTTGACGTATTCTGATAGAGAAGCTTAGTGTAACACCCCTAACTTGTATCCATCATCGAAATAGGGTTACAGAGCATTAAAAGAAACTTTTAACTTTAAACATTCGATTACAATCATTTTATAAAACACATCATATTTCATTCAAACACATGCATAACATCCTTTTTTTGAGCCCTTGAGGCCTTAAAAACACTTAGAAACGTTTCGAGACTAAATCGAAAACATTTAGAACTTCATGGCAAAAGATGGAAAATTCATACTGCAAGGGTCACACGGCTATGTGGCTGATACACGCCCGTGTTTTAGGCCGTATGGGTATTGGAAATAGGGACACATGGCCGTGTCCTAGTCCATGTCTGTGCCTGTGTAACTCTTTGACTTGGGTCACATGGCCAATCCACAAGCCCGTGTGCCAGGCCGTGTCATTCTTGAAATGCAACCTTTAAAAACCTATAGGGGACACACGGCCATGTCGCGTGGCTGTGTGTCACACACGGTTGAGACACACGCTCGTGTTTTAGGCCGTGTGGACAAGAAATAGGCCAAATTTATGCCATTTCTTTCACCTAAAACATAGTCACTTAATCTAGCCATATACACTTATTTTTATACATCCAAAATGTACCTAACACATGTATATTCAAGCTAAATCGTCATAGTATATAATCATACAACCAATATGCCTAAAAGTTATGTCAATCACAATAATTAAACATGGCTATACATCTTCTAAGTTTAACCACAAATCAAATAACCTTTATAACTATTTTTATGCCATCATTTACCACAATGTTCACATACCAATATCATACTCAAAAACACCAATTTGACTATTCAACACCTATCATCACTACCTTAGCAAACTTGACCATATGTCAACATATCTAAACACACCAACTAGCGATTTATTAACTTGATGTTCACTATCAATTTCCATACCTCAATGATCACATTCAAGCATATCAAAACAACATTTCATAACATGCATTTTATATACCATTACAAATCTCAACCTTTAAGCACCAACATGCTAAAATATCAACCATTATAAATCAAAATATACATGACAACATAACAACTAATGCGTCATCCAAAATACTGTAATTACAAGTCAATCATAATGGCTATATCATTAAACACAAAACACCTATACATGTGCATATTTAACCATTTTTCGATTAACTTATTTCTATATCAAACATGCCCTAAAATTTTAAAGCCCCAAAATCCCATATATTTATTTATCATATGTTGTGACACAATTGTGTATCTACTTTAGTGCTTTAGTGTTCTGGGTGTGTGAGAGAGGTCCCAAGTTCAAGCCTTGTCTTGGAAAATTTTTGTATTTTTATGGGTAAAGTCATAACCCGGTCTATAGGGCTTAAGTTTAAGTATTTATCAAATCAGATCAGAATGGGCCTGCTGGTCTGGTGGTTAGGTGGAGTGTTAGGGTGTTGGAGGTCCTAGGGTCGAATTCAGGCGCGGGCATAGGTATTATTTTTTGTTTCAGTTGACAGTGAGTGTTTGGATGGAGTTAAAAGTCTGTGGAGTGGGTAGTTACCAGTTGGTAGTGATTTAGTGGGACTGAGGGGGATTTTTTTATCTCTTATTTTATTTTATTTCATTTTTCGTTATCCCCAGAATCTTCTTCTAGTTTGAAGTCTCTTTTTCCCCTTAGTCTGCCGAAATTCTTCTTTGTTTCCCTTTTTTTTTTTCGATTTTCCTACTGTAGCCTTTTGGGTCAACGTTGTTACGCTCGTTCGATAAGTATCATTTTTGCTGTTTTTAAAGTTTTGTGGTTGGTTTCTGAATGAGGGTTTTGTTTTGGTCTCTCGGTTTAAAAGAAGGACAAGATTCTGTCCGTGTTCCTGAGGCATTTCAGCATTAAGTTTCCTGCTCGTTACCGGTAAGTCGCGAAGGCGTTAGTGATATTCTGGGTTTCAATTTGAGGAACGTTTCCATTAAAGGTTTCGATGTTATATTGAATTAAGTATTGTTATTGGTCCATTATAGGTTTTAAAGTGTTTGGGGATCGTTTTTACATCAATCGAAACTAGGTGTGTGTACTCAAAAATGCAAAAAATGAGGTTTCGACGAAAGCTAAAAACCATTCTATCGATGCTAAACTGGCGTGTAGTAGATAGGGGTGAGCAAAACTCGATTCGATTCGAAAAAATCGAAAAAAAATTCGAATTTCGAATTATTCGAATCGAGTTAATCGAGTTAATCGAATTAATCGAATCAACTCGAATTTTTTTTTCGAATTTCGAATTCGAGTCGAGTTGAATTCTCGAATTCGAATAACTCGAATAAACCGAATATAAACTATATTTTTAAATTTTTTTAAATTTTAAACTTTTACTAATTACCAAACCCAATTACCCCTAAGCCCAAATATTTTATTTTATCCCATTTTTCCTCACCCCAACCCCAAGCCCGCTTGCCCAAAACTTTATTTTCCTAAAACCCAAACCCAATTCCTCCCCAAATCAATTCAAACCCCAAGCCCCATGCCATCTCCAGAGCCAAATCCAATTAATTTTCTTATTCTCTCCAGACTTTGTTTTTCACAAAACCATAAAATTAAACACCGTTATTCAAACCCCTTACCCCCATTTCAACGAAACCCTTACCTCCATTTCTACGAAAAGACGAAACCTTACTCTTTTGCTAAAAAAATCTTAAAATTAAAATCCTTCTTCTTCTTTTAGTTTATTTCAACCTTCAAATTAAAATTTTTACCTCCAAATCGAGTTCTTGTTCCTTCCGAGTAATGACCGAGGTACTTTGTTCTTTTCCATTTTAAGCTCAAGTTTTTGCATCTTTAAGGTTTGTCTTGACTCTTGAAACATTTTTGAATTATTGAAGACTTTGTTTTGATTCAATGGTTAAATTATTGAAGACTTTGTTCCATCTCGATTGTTATAAATTTAATTTGTTATTAAATGTTATTTATTTCCTAGGGTTTACTAATTTATAAGATTTTTTTAAAACTTAGTTAATTAAGTTTGTATTACTAGTTCAAGTTGTAATTATTAGATTTTTGTATGATTTTTATCCTTATGAATTAACTAATTTTTCTTCAATAATTGAAGAAGAAAAACTACAAGATTAATGTTTATTTATCCATCGTACATTTATTTTATGAACATCTATTTTTTGGTTAATTGGCACTTAATGTACATCTATTTTCATTAGTATCCACTAGCAATGATTTCCAAAGCAAAATTTCTATGATATCACGACTATGAATACTTTAAATAAGCCATGGCTTTTGGATTGTTTTGTTTATTTGCAAGAATACCAAGAAACATGCTTTTGTACTATTATATTAATTAATTTTTAATTTAACCGATTTATTAGGTTTGATTTTAAATTAATTATTGGTCATGGTTAGTGATTGCAACAAATATTTACTTGTAGATGAGTGATTCAAAGCGAGATGGTTCAACTCAAAGTTCACAAAATTCTTCCCCAAGTAAAGATGATCAAACAACAACCAATGAAAATGTTCGAAAAAAGATTACTCCAAGAGCATCTTGTTGGAACCATTTCACCAAATTTGTGACTAAAGAGGGGGAGAAGAGAGCAAGGTGCAATACATGTGATGTTACTTACACCATGGAATCAACTTCGGGTTCTACAACGAATTTGAATAACCATTTGAAAACATGCCTAAAAAGACCTCGAGGTAATACTTCTAATCCGAAGCAATCAGAATTAGCATTTGTGAAGGTTAGCCAAGAAACAACAGATTTATCAACTTGGGTGTTTGATAAAGATGCTATTAGAAAAGCATTAGTTCGTATGATAATTGTGGATGAACTACCTTTTAAATTTGTAGAGGGAGAGGGTTTCAAATACTTTCTTTCTATAGCCTGCCCACGGTTTAGTCTTCCATCTCGTTGGACAATTAGAAGGGATTGTCTTGATTTATTTAACTCCATGAAGAGTGTGATGAAGAACTATTTTGAAAAAGATATAAGTAGAGTTTGTTTGACTACAGACACTTGGACTTCATTGCAGAGGATATCTTATATGGTTTTAACAGCACATTGGGTGGATGATGAGTGGAGGTTGCAAAAAAGGATTATAAATTTTTGCCCAATATCCGCTCATAGAGGTGAAAGCATAGGTCAAGCCATTGAAAAATGTCTTCGAGATTGGGGGATTGAGAGGGTCTTCACTATTACGGTTGATAATGCATCCGCCAATAGTGTTGCCATTGAATATTTGAGAAAGAAATTCAATCATCGAAATGCTTCTGTTGCAAATGGAAAATTTATTCATATGAGATGTGTTGCACACATTCTTAATCTCATTGTGCAATATGGTATTAAGGATGCTTCGTATGCGTGGATCGAGTTAGAGGTCTTTGTGAGGTATATAAGAGCATCACCATCAAGGTTGACAAAATTCAACCAACGGGTAAAAGAAGAAATGATAGATAGTAAGGCTCAATTGTGTTTAGATGTGCCTACTAGATGGAACTCAACATATATGATGTTAAAGGTGGCTGAAAAATATGAGCGTGCATTTGAATCATATGTACGTGATGACCATAATTTTTTTCTTGATCTTACTGCTGGAGATGGAGTTCCTACATTTGATGATTGGGAAATTGTTCGAAGAGTTATAAAAGTATTGGAGCCTTTTTATCATCTTACATTGAAGGTGTCCGGATCTTTGCATGTTACCTCTCATTCACTTTTTGAAGTATTGACGGATGTGCATTGTCTTTTGATGGGTGGCAAGATTGTGGAGATCTAGAAATAATTTCTATGACTTCCAAAATGAGAGAGAAATATAATAAGTATTGGGGTGAAGGAAACAAGATCAACATGTTAGTTTACTTGGCGGTCATCTTTGATCCGCGATGTAAAATGAGTTTTTGGACTTTGGGGTCAACTTGCTTTTTCCTAATGTCGCTAATGACATTATAAAATGATTGATAAAGAATTGCATTGCTTGTTCAATGAGTATTCTTCTAATGCTGGGAGAATTGAATTGTTTGAAGGTAGATCTAGTTCTTTGACTAATCTTTGCGTTCAATGGAAATAGATCATCGAAATGAAAACGGCTTGGCCAAACAAAAATACCTTAAGAAGAAGAAACAAGTTGGATTAGAAAGCAAATCTGAGTTGGATAGATATTTGGGTGAAGATGAAGAAGTAAACAATTCAAGTTCATTTGATTTACTATTGTGGTGGAAAATGAACAGCCCTAGGTTCCTATTCTTGCACAAATGGCTCGAGATATTTTTGCTATTCCTATCTCAACAGTTGCCTCGGAAAGTGCATTTAGCACGGGTGGACGTGTTCTCGATAGTTTTAGAAGTTCTCTAACTCCTCTCATGGTCGAGGCTTTAGTTTGCACACAAGATTGGCTTGAAATCTAGTGATGCCATCAATCTTGAAGATTATGTTGATGAACTTCAAATCATGGAAGACGGTAATATAAAAATTTTAATTTATAAAATAAGCTTTTGTATTATTTATATTAGTAAGCATTCCCATAATTTAACTAACACTTTTGTTTTTAAATTTGCTAGATTTATTCAAAATAATTCAAGATCAAGAAGGTAATACACTTAACATTAGTTTATAAAGTTAAGTGTTTATTTAATTTATTTTTGCAAACATTTTTTATCATTTAACTAACTCAATCAATACTTTTACTAGATGTTTCAAGATTATCAACAGTGATTGAAGCACAAGAAAGAAGTTAAACCATTCTATAATGGTTTTTGAACTGATGTTAGTTTGGTTTGGTTTGTTATTGTTGTTGGATAATTGAGCTTTTGTTGTGTTCTTTTTTTTGACCGGTGTAGGTTTTATTGTATTTTAGACTTTTAATTATGTTTTTTATTACAATGTTGTTGTATTGTTTTTGTTTTTATTTGGACTCATGAAGAAACTTAAACTATTCTATAATGGTTTTTGAACTGATGTGTTATTGTTATTAGTTTGGTTTGGTTTGTTATTGTTGTTGGTTAATTGAACTTTTGTTGTATTCTTTTTTTTTTTGAGTGGTGTAGGTTTCTATTGTATTTTAAACTTTTGCTCATGTTTTTTTATTATAATGTTGTTGTTTACTTCAACTTATGTTGTTTACTTTGACTTTTACTTATGTTTTTTATTATAATCTTGTTGTATTTTTTTGTTGTTTTTTGGACTAATGTTGTTTATTTAGGTTAATGTTGTGTTGCTTGTATTTATTCACTTATTTACTTTAATTTTTGTTGTATGTTCATGTTTAAAACTTTAAAGAAAATTATTTTTTGAAAAATTACATAAAAATAAATAATGCTAGAGTCATTTTTTAAACTTAACTCGAACAAATATATTCGATTCGATTCGATTCGAATTACATCTCACTCGACTCGATTCGAGAAAATTTCAAATAAAGTTAGGATGATAAAATAAGATTCGAAAACTCGATTAACTCGAAAATTTTCTATTCGATTCGATTCGATTCGATCGAATGCTCACCCCTAGTGGTAGACCGTGTGATGGAACACAGGCATGTGAGTGACGAGCCAGGCCGACGCGCGTGACAGGACAGTGTGATGGCCAGGTGGGCCGTGTTGTGACACACAAGCTCGACCACTTTAGGCCGTGTGGGCCACACAGGCATGTGGGCCACACAGGTGGACCACACAGGTGTGTGGAATGTTGGGCCCGGCCGTGTGATCATATGGCCAAGGCCAATTTGGGTTGTGTGGGCCACACCAGAAGATGACATGGGCGTGTGAGCCCAATTTACTGATTTGTTCGCTCAAGTTGCACGGGTCGCCCGAGATGATTGTGAACCTAGTTTGGGGTCGGTAAGTAATGCTTTGATTCCCTAATTGACTAAATGATATATGTATGACTGTTTATTGAGCTTGATTAGAATACTATACTGATTATATGTGTGACACTATGCGGTAGCATGCCATGACTGTATGTTGCATTGCATGGGGATGGGATGATATATGAGGAGGAAGTGTATTGAAAGGCTTTAAGCCTAATATACTGGCAGCTCACCTGCAAATTACTGCCTAGTGTCGCTTTCGGTACTAATTTGGAGTATAGGGATGGGTGGGTTGATTATATTCCCACATGGAGTGTAGGGTTGGACAAAGATGGTGTGTAGAAGCTGGCTGGGTAGGACTTGTTTATTGCATAATCTATTACTGTACTGATTACTGATACTGTAACGGGCTAAGGCCCAAACGCATGAATGCTTTTGTACTAATATGGGCTAAAGCCCTAACTGATACTATCTATTTGTTTGCACGGGGAATTACACACTGAGTTGAAGTAAACTCACCACTTCTGCTTAATTTGTGTAGGTAACCCCTAGACTTGATGAATCAGTACAGTGTAGGACTTGGCGGTGGCCACACAAACCTAAACTTTTATTTCAACTATGGGTATTTAATTTGAATTATACTCTAGGGTAATTTTTGATGTAAATTGCGGACATTTTTGGGACTTTTACTTGTTATTATTTATTTTTATGGATTTATAACTGATAAGACGTTTAAAAACTTAGTTTTCAAAAAGCAAAGTTTTCTTTAAACTTGCAATTTACTCAAAACGACTTTTAAAAGCTTCCATAACGTAATGTGTAAAAACGAATGACTAGATAAGTAATGATTTTGGGGTTAACAAGTGTGAACAAACAAAAAATTACTTTATCGTAACTACTTAGTTTCAAATGCTATCATGTGACATCACCAGATTTGGCCATAACATCTAGGCCGGGTTTGGGGTGTTATATTTAGTGGTATTAGAGTCAAGTTGAAAAAATCGACTGTGGATTTGGGTTTTAAAAGGAAAAACTTGTTTTTAACTAATTTTTAAATATTGGAATATTTCTACTGAACGAGTGGTACACTGAGTCTCCGGTGTCGATTCTGGAAGTTCTCTATAACTGTTATGTATTTTGACTGAAACTGCTATAGGTAGTATATACTAATATTGTTCTATATAAAACTTTTGTTAAACAATTACTGAAATTGTAAACTGATGCACAAAACTGTTAAATCCAGATAAACGCGATTCGATAATGAGTATGCGAGGTACTCGCAGACGAGGTACAAGAGGCCATGGTAGAGGCCGTATTCGAGCTGAGTCCTCTTCACTAGGCAATATGCTGAATTTGGACAATAGCGAGAGGCGGTGTCACCGGTTACAGAGATTGGGTCTAGGTCAGGGTCTAATGATTGAGTGGCTAGGGACGATGTATTGTCCCAGGCCATGTTGAGGATTTTGAAAAGGGTCGCTGGGCCTAATATTGAAGCTAGAGGCTGAGGGTCGGTTACGGAATGACTCCGGTCTAGTGGAGCTAAAATATTCAGGGGTGTCGCTAGGGTCACCCCTAATGTGGTTGAGTACTGGATTGAGGCCACAGAGAGGATCATGGATGATTTGGACTGCACCCCCGAGCAGAAACTAAAGGGTGCAGTATCACTGTTGAGAGATGAAGCTTACCAGTGGTGGCTTACGGTTAAAGAGGGCACTCAGCCCGACCGACTGTCTTGGGATTTCTTCAAAACTGCCTTCCAGGGGAAGTATATGGGTGCCAGTTATGTGGATGCCCGTAGGAGGGATTTTTTGAATTTGACTTAGGAGGATAGATCAATGGCCGAGTGTGGGGCCAAATTTCTACAACTGAACCGCTGTGCGCAGGGTATGGTGGTGACAGAGTATGAGCGATGTGTTCACTTCGAAGATGGCCTTAGGGATAATCTGAGGGTTCTAATAGCTCCACAGAGGGAGCGGGACTTTGCTACTTAGTTGATAAGGTGAAGATCGTCGAGGAAGTGAAGCACGCGGAGTGCCAGAACAGAGAAAGAGGTAGGAATAAGAGGGATTCGGAGCCCTCGAGTTCCGTTCAGAGGCCTAAAAAAGGGCCAGAATTGATGGGCCGATCAGAGTTAAGGCAGTCTATACTGCGAGAGGTGCATAGTAGCCCTTACGCTATACATCCTAGAGGAAATAAGATGTATCGAGACCTTCGTGAGTTATATTAGTGGCCAGGTTTTAAGCATGAGGTTATAGACATTGTGGGTAAATGTCTGACATGTCAGTAGGTTAAGGCTGAGCATCAGTTACCTTCGGGGTTGGTTCAGCCAGTTAAGATTCCACTTTGGAAGTGGAAGCGAATGACTATGGACTTCATTAGTGGGTTGCCCCTAACGCCCACTAAGAAGGATTCAGTATGGGTCATTGTGGATCGATTGACCAGGTCCGCCCATTTCATACCTGTTCACACTGATTACTCTCTACAAAAGCTTGATAAACTGTATATGTCTGAGATAGTAAGACTGCATGGGGTACCGGTTTCGATCAAATCTGATAGGGATCCTCACTTCACGTCTCGGTTCTGGAAGAAGCTTTATGAAACTCTGAGTACTAGATTGGACTTTAGTACTGCTTTCCGTCCTCAGACAGATGGTCAATCGGAGAGGGTGATTTAGATATTGGAGAACATGTTAAAGAGCTGCGTGATTGATTTCTGTGGCAGTTGGGTGGATTACTTGCCATTAGTAGAGTTTGCTTATAACAATAGCTATCAGTCTAGTATACAGATAGCACCTTACGAGGCACTATATGGTCGTAGGTGTCACACACCATCATGTTGGACTGAGTTGGGCAAGTGACGTGTTCTGGAGAACGAGCTACCGAGGATATAGTTAGACTAATTTGAGACTGAATGAAAGTGGCATAAGATAGAAAGAAGTCTTACATAGACCTGAAGCATTGTGAAATCAAGTATTCTGTGGGAGACTTTGTGTTTCTGAAGGTCTCGCCTTGATAGAAGGTTCTGAGGTTTGGTTGAAAGGGCAAGCTTAGCCCTAGATTTATTGGGCCTTATCGTATTCTGAGATGAGTGGGACCGATTGCCTACTAGTTAGAGCTACCTCCAGAGCTGGATCAGATTCAAGATGTCTTTCATATTTAGATGTTAAGGCGCTACAGCTCTGATCCCACACATATTGTTCCTGTTGAAGAGATTGAGGTTAGGCCAGATCTAACCTTTGGGGAGGAGCTAGTTCAGATATTGGAGTAGGATGTTAAGGTTCTAAGAAGAAACTCTGTCCCACTAGTTAAGTTTATTTGGCGTAATCATAGCTCTGAGGAGGCTACATGGGAGCCTGAAGATGTGATGTGACAGTAATATCCTCATCTTTTCTGATCAGGTAAAATATTTATGAATTAAACAAGATTTTGAGTTATGATTATTTCAAGTTATATCATTACGAGTACAAATAATTTTGAATTACGATAATTTTAAATTACTTATTTAAACATTTCAAGTTCAAATCGTTTCAAGTTCAAGTCATTTTAAATTTAAGATTTAATGTTCAAGTCAATTTTTTTGAAATAGGTTGAAAAAGTTTAAGCTATTAATTTTTTAAAATTTAAATTGAGAATATTCAATTTAGATTGGACAAGTTCAATTCCAATTGTACCTAAATTTCTTGCTTCAACAAAATAACTAACGAGTAGTTATCATTGTGTGGCAACCCCCTCAACCCACCATCCTTGTCCTACATCACCTATGATTGGAGGAACCTATAGTTGAATCAATGGACTTCAACTTTAATTATCTCAATCAGAAGACAAAGCGGCCAATCATCCATTAAAGGGTGCACTCGATTTGGACTGTACCCCCGAGCAGAAACTAAAGGGTGCAGTATCACTATTGAGAGATGAAGCTTACCAGTGGTGGCTTACAGTTAAGGAGGGCACTCAGCCCGACCGACTGTCTTGGGAGTTCTTCAAAACTGCCTTCCAGGGGAAGTATATGGGTGCCATTTATGTGGATGCCCTTAGGAGGGATTTTTTGAAATTGACTCAGGAGGATAGATCAATGGCCGAGTATGGGGCCAAATTTCTACAACTAAACCGCTGTGTGCAGGGTATGGTGGCGACAGAGTATGAGCGATGTGTTCACTTCAAAGATGGCCTCAGGGATAATCTGAGGGTTCTAATAGCTCCATAGAGGGAGTGGGACTTTGCTACTTGGTTGATAAGGTGAAGACCGTCGAGGAAGTGAAGCACGCAGAGCGCTAAAACAGAGAAAGAGGTAGGAATAAGAGGGATTCGGAGCCCTCGAGTTTCGTTCAAAGGCCTAAAAAAAGTCTAGAGTTGATGGGCCGATCAGAGTTGGGGCTCCTATTGCTGCTACTAGACAACAACCGTGTACTGACTGTGGACGACGCCATCAGGGCGAGTGTTGGAAAAAGACTGGAGCATGCTTGATGTGTGGTTCTTTGGAGCATTGTGTTAGGGAGTGTCCATGAAGGTCCAATTAGATGCAAACTTAGGGTATTGGTATTGCACCACCACCGAGAGTAGTTTAGGAGCCACCGAGAGGCCATGGTCAAGTCAAAGGTGGTAATGGTTTGGGCTGTGGTAAGAGAGCACCGGGCAGAGGTACTAGTCATACTGAGGCGAGACAGCTGGCTCTATTTTATGCTGCACGTCCCCGAGAAGATGGAGATGCTCCGGACGTCATCACGGGTACGTTCTTTATTTATAATGTACCTTATACTGCACTAACATATATAGGATCCACTCGCTCCTATATAGCTTATACTGTGTCCGGAAGTCTGGGTATACTGACTGAGAGCACTATGAGTGAGGTCATTGTACTGAGTCTGTTGGGGCAATCGGTAAAGGTGAATAAATTGTTTAGAGATGTCCCTTTGGAGGTACAAGGGGCTATCTTCCTGGCTGATCTGATGGAATTACATTTTGGAGAATTTGATCTAGTACTAGGAATGGACTGGTTGGTTAAACACAGAGAGAGCCTAGACTTTGCCACGAAAAGGGTTGTACTGAGAACTGCGGAGCACAGCGAGGTAGTCATAATTGAGGAGCGTCAGAACAACTTGTCGAATGTGATTTTTGCATTGAGGGTCGAGAAGTTGGTTCGTAACGGATGTGAGGCGTATCTGGCTATATCATTGTCTCAGATTCTGGGGATTCTTCAGTTAAGGATATCAGAACGATTAAAGACTTTCCAGACGTTTTTCTTGAAGAGCTACCTGGGTTACCTCCAAATCGTGAAGTAAAGTTTGGGATTGAGCTCCTTTCTGGTATGGCTCTAGTGTCCATCGCTCCCTATAGAATAGCACCAAATGAGTTTTTGGAGCTTAAGGCTCAAATTCAAGATTTACTGGATCACAGATTCATTCGTCCTAGTGTGTTTCCATGAGGAGCAACAGTGCTGTTTGTGAAAAAGAAGGATGAATTCATGCGTATGTGTATCGACTAGCGGCAACTGAATAAGCTGACCATCAAGAATAAGTACCCCTTACCGAGGATAGATGATCTGTTTGACCAGTTCCGATGTGCTTCAGTTTTCTCTAAGATTGATCCCCAATTGGGGTATCACCAGTTGAGAGTTAAGGAGGCTGATGTGCAAAAGATGGCATTTAGGACTCGTTATGGACATTACGAGTTCCTAGTAATGCCATTTGGACTGACTTATGCACCGCCATCTTTTATGGATCTGATGAACCGAGTGTTTTAGCCTTATTTAGATCGGTTCGTAGTGGTATTTATTGAGGACATAGTGGTGTATTCGAAGACTGAGGATGAGTATGATGAATACCTCAAAGTGGTTCTACAGAATCTACGAGAGAAACAACTGTATGCCAAACAGAATCTACGAGAGAAACAACTGTATGCCAAGTTCAATAAATGTGAGTTCTGGTTGCGTGAAGTAACATTTCTGGGACATGTGGTTTCAGCGGAGGGGGTTAGAGTTAACCCTCAAAAGATTGAGGTTGTTCTGGATTAGAAACAACCTAAAAGTGTATTTTAGATCCTCAGTTTTCTAGGACTGGCTGGGCATTATCAACTATCTGTAGAGGGGTTCTCACTTATCACTGCACCATTGACGAAACTGCTACGAAAATGGGTGCCTTTTAACTGGACTAATGCGTAGTAAGAGAGCTTTGAGAAGCTCAAGACTGTACTAATAGAGGCTCCTGTTTTGATACAGCCAGATTTTGGAAATGAGTTCACTGTCTATAGCGATGCATCACACGTTGGTTTGGGATGTGTGTTGATGCAAGAGGGTAAGGTGGTAGCTTATTTATCTTGTCGACTGAAGACTCATAAGGCTAATTATCCAACATACGACCTGGAGTTGGCCGTAGGGATTTTCGTACTTAAAATCTGGAGGCATTACCTATCTGGTGAAAAGTGTATCATCTACACGGATCACAAGAGCCTCAAGTATCTCCTCACTAAGAAGGAGTTAAACTTAGGCACCGTAGATGGATTGAGCTGCTTAAGGACTATGATTGTATGGTTGAAAACCACCCGAGGAAGGCCAATGTAGTGGCCAATGCACTAAGATATAGAGCCATGACTGATCTGAGGGTGATGTTTGGTCGCCTTAGTTATTTCATGATGGCAGTTTGTTGGCCGAGCTTCAGGTTAAACCGACGTGGATGGATAAGATTAAAGGTAAATAGGTAGAGGACGAGTCGTTGGATCCTCACTTTCGACAGGTTGAGAGTGGGGATACTATGGATTTTGGACTGAATAGGTGAATGAGTACTCTGTTTCCATGGAAGAATCTATGTTCCAAAAGATACCAAGTTAAGGCAGTCTATACTGCGAGAGGTGCATAGTAGCCCTTACGCTATACATCCTGGAGGAAATAAGATGTATCGAGACCTTCGTGAGTTATATTAGTGGCCAGGTTTTAAGCATGAGGTTATAGACTTTGTGGGTAAATGTCTGACATGTCAGTAGGTTAAGGCTAATCATCAGTTACCTTCGGGGTTGCTTTAGCCAGTTAAGATTTCACTTTGGAAGTGGAAGCGAATGACTATGGACTTCATTAGTGGGTTGCCCCTAACACCCACTAAGAAGGATTCAGTATGGGTCATTGTGGATTGATTGACCAGGTCCACCCATTTCATACCTGTTCGCACTGATTTCTCTCTACAAAAGCTGGATAAACTGTATATGTATGAGATAGTAAGACTGCATGGGGTACCGGTTTCGATCAAATCTAATAGGGATCCTCACTTCACGTCTTCGTTCTGGAAGAAGCTTTATGAAACTCTGAGTTCTAGATTGGACTTCAATACTGCTTTCTGTCCTCAGACAGATGGTCAATCGGAGAGGGTGATTCAGATATTGGAGAACATGTTAAAGAGCTGCGTGATTGATTTCTGTGGCAGTTGGGTGGATTACTTGCCATTAGTAGAGTTTGCTTATAACAATAGCTATCAGTCTAGTATACAGATAGCACCTTACGAGGCACTATATGGTCGTAGGTGTCACACACCATCATGTTGGACTGAGTTGGGCAAGCGACGTGTTCTGGAGCACAAGCTATCGAGGATAAAGTTAGACTAATTCGAGACTGAATGAAAGTGGCATCAGATAGACAGAAGTCTTACATAGACCTAAAGCATCATGAAATCAAGTATTCTGTAGGAGACTTTGTGTTTCTGAAGGTCTCGCCTTGATAGAAGGTTCTGAGGTTTTGTCGAAAGGGCAAGCTTAGCCCTAGATTTATTGGGCCTTATCGTATTCTGAGACGAGTGGAACCGGTTGCCTACCAGTTAGAGCTACCTCCAGAGCTAGATCAGATTCACGATGTCTTTCATATTTAGATGTTAAGGCACTACCGCTCTGATCCCACACATATTGTTCCTGTTGAAGAGATTGAGGTTAGGCCAGATCTAGCCTTTGGGGAGGAGCTAGTTCAGATATTGGAGCAGGACGTTAAGGTTCTAAGAAGAAAGTCTGTCCCACTGGTTAAGTTTATTTGGCGTAATCATAGCTCTGAGGAGGCTACATGGGAGCCTGAGGATGTGATGTGACAGCAATATTCTCATCTTTTCTAATCAGGTAAAATTTCGAGGCCAAAATTTTCTTTAAGAGGGGTAGAGTTGTAATGCCCCAAAAATCCCAGATATTTATATATCGTATGTTGTGACACAATTGTATATCTGTTTTAGTGGTTAAGTGTCTTGGGTGTTTGAGAGAGGTCCTAAGTTGAAGCCTCGGAAAATTTTTGTAATTTTATGGGTAAAGCCATAACCTGCTCTATAGGGCTTAAGTTTAAGTATTTACAGAATCATATCAGAATGGGCCTGCTGGTCTGGTGGTTAGGTGGAGTGTTGGAGTGTTGGAGGTCCTGGGGTCGAATCCAGACATGAGCGTAGGTATTAATTTTTGTTTCGGTTGGCAGTGAGTGTTTGGATGGAGTTAAAAGTCTGTGGAGTGGGTAGTTACTAGTTGGTAGTGATTTAGTAGGACTGAGGGGGGATTTTGTTATCTCTTATTTTATTTTATTTTATTTTATTGAAATCCCCAGAATCTTCTTCTAGTTTGACGTCTCTTTTTCCCTTTAGTCTGCTAAAATTCTTATCTGTTTCCTCTTTTCTTTCCAATTTTCCTATTGTAGCCTTTTGAGTCAACGTTGTTACGCTTGTTCAGTAAGTACCATTTTTGCTATTTTTAAGGTTTTGTGGTTGGCTTCTAAATGGGGTTTTGTTTTGGTCTCTCGATTTAGGAGAAGGATAAGATTCTATCGGTGTTCCTGAGGCATTTTAGCGTTAAGGTTCCTGCTCATTACCGGTAAGTCGCAAAGGGGCTAATGATATTGTGGGTTTTCGTTTGAGGAATGTTTCCATTAAAGGTTTCAATGTTGTACTGAATTAAGTGTTGTTATTGGACCATTTTAGGTTTTGGAGTGCTTAGGGATCGTTTTTACATCAATCAAAACCAGATGTGTATAGGTTTTGACTTAAGTCGAAAACCATTTTGTCGATACCACACGGGCGTGTAGTCGCCCGTGTAACACCCCAAACCCGGCCTAGACGTTGCGACCGAATCTGGCGTGTCACATTGAAGCGTTATTAGAGAAGTCATGTTTTATCTAAAATCTTTCTTAGTGTTTAAAGAACATTTTCGTTTTAAATTAAAGTGAATGGAAGCTACGCACCAGGTAGGATTCATGAAAAGAGGAGGTGAGTCAATTAGACTGCTTAAGTACCTAGCTCTTCCATGATCCAATCCTAGACATGCACACATCCATTGCCACACTTTAAGCTTATTACTTATCCATGAACAACAAATTAAGTTTAAGTCTATTTAAAATATTTATTTCCTTTGAAAACATTTACATTGCAGAAGCTTTGCTCGGTTATCGTGATATTCTAAAAATAAGTAACTTTTATAAAACGCGCCCTAGAGCTAACCAATTTAAAAACCCAAAATAAAAATAATAGAGCAGCCTTGTTACAACTTTAACCAAAATATAAATAATAAAAAATAAATGTGAAATTTAAAAGGAAGCTAATTGAAACTTATTTAAAAAAAACCAGAAATTTAATCTTCGTGGCCACTCTGCCGTCCAGCTCCAAGTCCACCAACTAGGGCTCACCTGTAAGGATGGAAGAGAAAGGGGGTGAGTTTGGAAAAATCAGTGTGTATGGAAAACCCATCCACAGCCCAAGTCAGCTCAAGCCCATTGGGCCTAAGCCCTATTTAGATAATCGTGGGTACAGGGTCGAAACCCTTTTCAAAATACAGTAAACTGGGCCTTAGCCCCTTTTCAGATAACAATATGGCCCATAGGCCCATTCCAGAACTGAACAGCCATATTCGTGTATGCAAGTCCAACCCAGCCTATAACCAACCGCTACACTCCACCCGTACCAGCCCTACACTCCATGTGGGGAATAGCTCAACCATCTAGCCCTACACTCCACGATTTAAAAGATATTGCGTCAGATATCGATAAGTTGAGGCAAAGCCTCCAGTACGTGGTCAAGCCACTTTCAGTACTTCCTCCATCAATAAACCAGTCTCATGCATTAGATAATAATAACATGGCATGCAGTAAATAGTAACAGTCAAACATGAATTCAGGTCAACCTTAACCCTATGGGTATATCAGTAATTTTGCTCCTAAGAGTAAAACTGTAAACTTTCCACCTATAAAGGTATTTCAGTAATTTTATCAGTTTTAAGGGTTCTCATGAATGTTATGGTCCTTACTAGCCCATTTTTCATCGCAGTAATTTATTTATCTCAATTTCACAATTTTAGCCATTGGGCCCTAAAACCCCTAATGGGCCCTATAGTGTCCATTGGCTTAAAGTTTTATGACCAGTTTACCGGTTTAAGCAGTTTCGATTCTACAATCTAACAGAACATACTTATTACCTATTTTTTTATATTATATATTTTTATTATGAACCCTATGAGCCCGTAAGCCCATTGGGCCCAGTTTTAGCCTATCAAGGCCCAATTACCGAAGTGCACGAAATTTCACACACGACTAACTTACCACTTTTCGATTTCATATCTAATGATTTCTAAACGTCTTGTGAGCACTCGTACACTCACAAGCCCACGAAATGCTAAAATTTAGGCATTTCGGCTTTTGCCGAATTGAACTATGAGAGGGTGTTCGATATACACCTGTTTCGCGACGACTGCTACTGAGATCCCTTACGATGTCCTACAATTGATTACCACAATTCTTAGATTTCAACCCACAACAACCAATCCCAATATTCATCTACCCATATTCAAACCATACCCCTAAAGCCTTTAGAATCTTACCTTTTTGCCGAAAACCAATGACTAGATCTAAGTCTAGTTGTTCCAAAGATCCAATCTTTCGATCAAACCTCTAGAAGACACTAATCACCAAAAGAAATCGTCGGTTAAATACCCTTAAAGCCATATGCCCAAATCGACAGCCTCCCTAGATTTTAGGGACTTTGGCTTTTCTAAATTGTAAAATAAGACTAGATCTGAGGTGATGAGCACTTACCACTTATTCCTCTTTGATTTCTACGCAAATCTAATGCAGATCTATCCTCTAAACGATAGTAGAACTCGAATCCAGGAGATCTGAAGTTTCGGCTATAAGTCCCTAAATCTATGGTATTTCAGCTTTTTAAGTGATGAAGAAGATGACGATTTGAGGCTATAACTTTGAAGTAATGTTGCCGAAAGATACTAAGGGTTTAGAGAAGATAAAAGTTGATCAAAAAGAACAAAAATAACTGAAGGATTTTGGATTGAAGAAATCGGCACCAAGGAGAAGGAATTTGCGTTTTCGACTTTTGTGAGAACTCAGAGAGGATGAATGAAAGTGAAAGCTTTCAGGTGGCTAACCCTAATTCTCCAAGATAGAAAAAGAAAAGAACCTAACCCTAATATCAACTAAAACAATCGGCCCAACCTCCCTAAGGCCCTTGCCGAAATTCACTTAAGTGATCACATGCTTGGCACATGCCTAAAATTAAAAAGTAACAATATGCCTATCTTGCAACTTGAACCCTAGACCTTTAATTCCTTCCCAGACACCATTGTTTTTAGGAACCTAGTGGCGCCACCTTGCCACTTTACCAAGGCCTTATTTGTGTCGTAATTTATGAAGTTCTTCTTAAAAGCCCACTTAACCAAGTCTCCTATTCACTTAAAATCCAACCTTGATATTTTACCGTGTTTAACTTAGGCTTGGGCCTTCTAAAGGCCCGCTAACACATTTAAACACAGTTCCAATATTCAGAACACCAAAACAACAATACTTTTATAAATATATCTAATAATAAAAATTTCAAATATCAATAATACAGTAAGTAATAATAATAATTTTCATAAAATTTTTCAAACATACATACAAGAATATTTTTCTAATAATAATAATTTTATCTCATAATACTAATTAAAATTTCATAAAAATTTAAAATATCCATAATAATAAATACAATAAAATTTTTCTAGTAGTAATTAATTCAAATTTTTTTCTTAAACGATAATATTTAAAACTTCTTAATTATTCAGGTTTTCTTCTATCCGAATCCCAGACTCAAAGCCCAACTCTTCTAGGCCCCAAATTCAGGGTGTTACTGCCCGTGTGGTAGGCTGTGTGACAGAACACGGGCGTGTGAGCGACTAGCCAGGCCGTTTGCGCGTGACACGGTCGTGTGATGGCCAGGTGGGCCGTGTGTGACACACGGGCTCGACCAGTTTGGGCTATGTGGGCCACATGAGTGAACCACATGGGCGTGGGATGTTGGGCCAGGCCGTGTGATCCACACGACCAAGGTCAATTTGGGCCGTGTGGGCCATATGGGCATGTGGGCCCACACGGGCAGATGCATAGGCGTCTGAGCCCAATTTACTAATTTGTTCGCTAAGGTTGCACGGGTCGCTCGATATGACTGTGAACCTACTGTGGGGACTGTAAGCAATGCTTTAGTTCCCTAATTGACTGAATGATATATGTATGACTATTTACTGAGCATGATTAGAATACTGTACTGATTATATGCATGGCACTATGCGGTAGCATGCCATGACTATATGTTGTATTGCATGGGGATGGGATGATATATGAGGAGGAAGTGTACTGAATGGCTTTAAGCCTAATATACTTGCAACTTACCTGAAAATTACTATCTAGTGCCGTTTTTGGTACTAATTTGGAGTGTAGGGATGGGTGAGTTGATTATATCCCCACATGGAGTGTAGGGTTGGACGAAGATGGTGTGTAGAGGCTAGCTAGGTAGGCCTTGTTTACTGTATAATCATTCTTGTCGACATCGATATTGTAATGAGCCAAGGCCCAAACACATGACTGCTTTTGTACTGAGATGGGCTAAAGCCCTAAATGATACTGTCTGTTTGTTTGCACGGGGAATTACACACTGAGTTTACGTAAACTCACCCCTTTTGCTTAATTTGTGCAGGTAACCCCTAGACTTGATGAATTGGTGCAGCAAAAGACTTGGCGGTGGCCACACGAACCTAAACTTTTATTTCAACTATGGGTATTTAATTTTAATTATACTCTGGGGTAATTTTTGATGTAAATTACGGACTTTCTAGGACTTTTACTTATTTGGGTTATTATTTATTTTTATGGATTTATAACCGATAACACGTTTAAAAAATCAGTTTTCAAAAAGCAAAGGTTTCTCTAAACACGCGATTTACTCAAAACGACTTTTAAAAGCTTCCGCAACCTAATGTGTAAAAACGAATGACTAGATGAGTAACGATTTTGGGGTTAACAAGTGTGAACAAATGGAAAATTATTTTATCGTAACAACTTAGTTTCAAACGCTATCATGGGACATCGCCAGATTCGGCCATAACGTTTAGGCCAGGTTTAGGGTTTTATAAAAATGATCACTTTGCAAAAATGCCAACTCTTACCACTTTGGCCATAAAACCATGTATCAATTTGATCATATACACACCAACCAACAAGGCATCAAAATAACATAAGTTTCACAAGTTCATAGTAACATTAGATGCCATTATCATCAACTAAACAATAGACATATTCCACCTATACATGCCATTATAACCATGGCTAAAGTATCAAAATCTACTGATAAAATCGATGGATAGTGTGATGGATGTTCTACTAGCTTTCAACCTGATCGAGCTTCCGATAATATGTAAGGTAAAGAAAAATAACTATGTAAGCATTGAATGCTCAGTAAGCTCGTATAAACTTTAAGCATAAAATTCCATATTGAAAATAAAATTATTAGAATAGACATAACCCTATGCCAATGCCAAAATTCATAAATCTAAATAATCATTGACTCACAAATGAGTAAATTCATTAATGCCACATATATTTATAATTTATAACATGAAAGGGTTTTATGGGACATAATTTATAACCTTCACCCTTTCTATAAGATTATACACCTTTCAATTTAGTTACTTTCCATTCCATTCCCAATGCTTATCATAAGCCTAAACAACATTACCAATTCTTGACTTAGTGTATTTATCCTTGACATAGGTAGATTCATCCATAGCATATGTAATTTGCTCACATTTAAATACACCATTTATCACATTAAACCATTTATAAAATCATAATACATCCCAAATACGTATTTACCATTTCATTCTCTTTCCTTGCCTGTTTCATATGCATAGTACAAGCAGAATTATAAACATTAATCATATTCACAAGCTTGGCATAAGCCTAAACACATCAACAACACATGTTAGTTCATTTAGATATGATTCATATGAATTTGACATGGATAACCATTATACTTGAGCACAATTCAATTGGATTAATCATCCATCTCATAACATATCATATTTTTCATGTATCACCATTTCAATGAGTTTCATGCATACATATCTTAATTCATACTGAACATTTACCATATCATAAACATAGCATTAACCATAGTCACAAGCTAGTGATTAAACACATACCTTAGCTATATCATCACTTGGTAAGATATGGTACATAAACATAGCATCATTTAAATCATAGTCTTCATAATCATGAATGTTCTTACTTTGATCATCTATACATCATACCTTTCTATAATTATCGTAATGTAATCAATCGGAACTCTTACCAGCTCATCCCTTTTTATGCTTGTTGAACAACTTAGAATAATATCAGATACATGAGAAGCTTACACAAAGTGTACTAACATATTTTCATTGCTCTCACAAAGTGTAAAATAGGCCTACTCACACAAGCTGGCAGTCAGAATGGAAGCTACACGATGTTGCTCACACAAGTTATTGAGTATCCGCAACTAATGCCGGACCTCAACTATCGGTAGGACATTCTAGACCAGCACTGTAACACCCCTTACTCGAGTCTAAGACCGGAGCTGGGCATGAGGTATTACCTGACTTAAACACATGCATTCAATCTTTTCTGAAATGTAAAAGCTAGGTCAAATTAAAACTTTCCTTTCATAATCTGTTGATTCCTAATATGGGCCTACAAGGCCCAAATCATACTTTGGAAATGGTCTGGGATTAATTTGATCACTTATGAAAACTTCGAAAAATGTCACTTGAAATAGGCCCCACACCCATGTGGAAGGGCAACACGCCTGTGTGGCCCTGTTGACTTGGCCTTACCGAAAGCCCATATGATTCCCACGGCTAAGCATAAGGGAACACGCCCGTGCCCCGAGCCCGTGTGAATTAAATTCCAAATTCAAACCTACAGGGGTTTTCACACGGCCTAACACATGCTCGTGTCTATGGCCCGTGTCCTTCACACGGCCATTACACGCCCGTGTCTAAAAATCTTGACATTCTGTTTCTGAGGTCAGCAACCAAATAGAGGCACACGGCCAAGGCACATGCCCGTGATGAGAGGCTGTGTCCTCCCCATGGCTGAGACCTATGGTCGTGTCTCTACCTGTGTGTTGACTACCATGCATATTGACTTGCAAATTTGAGGTGTAAGGGACACACGACCACACAACAAGCCTATCGGGCTGACCGTGTGTCACACACGGCTTAGACACACGCCCGCGTGTCTACCTATGTGGACAATATAAGGCTATCCACCAAGCCTTTTTGCCACCTTGAAACACAATATAACACCATTTATCACCAAAGTCTTACATAACATGATTTCTAAACCAAGCAACCATAACTAAGGCCTGTACACATTTCACATATGCTTAAGCAACCAATTTATGCACTTTGCTATCCATACGCTGAAACTCGCATGTTCAACCATACCAACAATTTCACATTCATGAAAAACCTTTTTGTAACACCCCAAACCCAGCCTGGATGTTATGACCGGATCTGATGCGCCACATTGGTGCGTTCAAAACACTTAGTTTGGAAAAGCTGAGTTGGTGTTGTAAAGATACTTTTAAAAGAAGGTTAAAGTGAATGAAAGTCGTGCACCGGTAGGAAACCGGAAAAAGAGGAGGTGAGTCCGCTTGACCGCTAAGTACCAAGCTCTCTTCGGATCCAATCCTAGACATGCACACCGCCATTGCCACACTCTAACATCTCGTATAATTTTGAGAAAAACCGTTTGATTATGACCATCTTAAGAAAATGGTTAAGGTTGCAAAACGTTTGCTTAAAGATATTTATTTTTCTTGGGAAAACATTTACTTTGCGGAAACTTTGCGCATCATCGTGATCTTTTTAAAAACAAGTAGTTTTTATAAAATGAACCCTAGTGCTAGCCAGTTTAATAATCCCCAAAATAAAAGTAATTAAATAGAGAGGCCTTATTACAACCTTAAGCATAATAAAAATAAAATAATCCAAATTGAAGGCTAAACTTATTTAAAATCGTCAATCAATCTTCATGGCCACTCTGAATCCCGCCCAGCTCCAAGTCCACCAATTCTAGGGCTCACTTGCAAGGATGGAAGAGGAAGGGGTGAGTTTGGGAAAACTCAGTATCAGAAACCCATCCAAAGCCCAATTCAGCTCGAGCCCATTGGGCCTAAGCCCTATTCAGATAAAGACACAAGAGGTCAAGCCCTTTTCGAATCTGAGCAAGGCCTTAGCCCCTTTTTACATAACAAGTGTGGCCCATAGGCCCGATTCAAGAGCATGAGTAACAACAGTAATAATGAATGCAAGCCCATCTGGGAGACTACTAACCCACCAACCGCTACACCGCCTGCACCAACCCTACACACCATGTGGGAATATCTCAACCCACCCAAATTACACACCACAGTTGCAAAGAACGCACTCAAATTCATCGATTGAGGCAAAGCCTCCAAGACGTGGATGAACCACTTTCAAGATTTCTTCCATTAATACCCCAATCCCATGCAACATATATTAATAAATGCATATCATGCAAAATACAAGAGTAATCAATCAAGCGATTCACCAATTTAAAACCCTAGGGTATATCGGTAATTTTGCTCTTTAGGGTAATTACGTGATCTATGCTACTACACAAGCTAATTTAGTAATTTTTATTGGTTTTATGCAATTTGACTCCACCATCTACCTAACAAAGCTAATTTGCCCATCTCTTACCCATGTTGGTCCGTAAGCCCATTGGGCCCAATTTTGGCCCATCGAGCCCCTTTTTCCAAATACGCCAAACGTCCACGCGAACGGGCTTACCACCTTGCGGTGCAGATCTAACAATTATTCTATGACTTGAGAGCATTCATACCCACATGACCATGAAATGCCGAATTTTGGCATTTCGCTTTGCCGAATTGAACTAAAGAAGGGTGTTCTAGACACACTGCTTTCATGACGACTCCTACTGAGATGCCTTACGATGTCCTACAATTATTCATCACCATTTTTAGCATACAAGTTATGTTTAAAAAACTTGGACCATTTTAACATATATACTCATAAAACATCTTTAAAATGAACTTTTCAAAACCATTTCCAAAAATACCCTTCTTAGGCCTAAATTTTTGAAAAATTTTCGGACCCGATCCACAGCCGAGTTGTTGCAACTTAGCTCTGATACCACTAAATGTAACACCCCAAACCCGGCCGGATGTTATGACCGGATCGATGCGCCACATTGGTGCGTTCAAAACACTTAGTTTGGAAAAGTGAGTTGGTGTTGTAAAGATACTTTTAAAAGAAGGTTAAAGTGAATGGAAGTCATGCACCGTGTAGGAAACCGGAAAAAGAGGAGGTGAGTCCGTCTTGATCGCTTAAGTACCAAGCTCTCTTGGATCCAATCCTAGACATGCACACCGCCATTGCCACACTCTAACATCTCGTATAATTTTGAGAAAAACCGTTTGATTATGACCATCTTAAGAAAATGGTTAAGGTTGCAAAACGTTTGCTTAAAGATATTTATTTTCTTGGGAAAACATTTACTTTATGAAAACTTTGCACGTCATCGTGATCTTTTTAAAACAAGTAGTTTTTATAAATGAACCCTAGTGCTAGCCAGTTTAATAATCCCCAAAATAAAAGTAATTAAATAGAGAGGCCTTATTACAACCTTAAGCATAATAAAATAAAATAATCCAAATTGAAGGCTAAACTTATTTAAAATCGTCAATCAATCTTCATGGCCACTCTGAATCCCCTTGACTCCAAGTCCACCAATTCTAGGGCTCACCGCAAGGATGGAAGAGGAAGGGGTGAGTTTGGGAAAACTCGGTGTACAGAAACCCATCCAAAGCCCAATTCAGCTCGAGCCCATTGGGCCTAAGCCCTATTCAGATAACAAGATACAAGAGGTCAAGCCCTTTTCGATCACAAGAGCAAGGCCTTAGCCCTTTTTACATAACAGTGTGGCCCATAGGCCCGATTCAAAGAGCATGAGTAACAACAAGTAATAATGAATGCAAGCCCATCCTGGGAGACTACTAACCCACCAACCGCTACACCGCCTGCACCAACCCTACACACCATGTGGGGAATATCTCAACCCACCCAAACCTACACACCACAGCTTAAAGAACAGCACTCAAATTTCATCGATTGAGGCAAAGCCTCCAAGACGTGGATGAACCACTTTCAAGATTTCCTCCATTAATACCCCAATCCCATGCAGCAGATATTAATAAATGCATATCATGCAAAATAAAGTAGTAATCAATCAAGCGATTCACCAATTTAAAACCCTAGGGTATATCGGTAATTTTGCTCTTTAGGGGTAATTACGTGATCTATGCTACTACACAAGCTAATTTAGTAATTTTTATTGGTTTTATGCAATTTGACTCCACCATCTACCTAACAGGCTAATTTGCCCATCTCTTACCCATGTTGGTCCGTAAGCCCATTGGGCCCAATTTTGGCCCATCGAGCCCCTTTTTCGAAATACGCTAAAACGTCACGCGAACGTGCTTACCACCTTGCGGTGCCAGATCTAACAATTATTCTATGACTTGAGAGCATTCGCATACCCACATGACCATGAAATGCCGGAATTTCGGCATTTCGGCTTTTGCCGAATTGAACTAAAGAAGGGTGTTCTAGACACACTGCTTTCATGACGATCGCCATCGAGATCCCTTACGATGTCCTACAATTATTCATCACCATTTTTAGCATACAAGTTATGCTTAACAAACTCAAAATCCACCCTACCTTATTCTACCAAAGAACCCTTATTGACCATAAGTTGCTTACCTTCACAGGTCCAATAATACGATTCAAGCTTATCCAAGTCGATACTCCAAGCCTCATTGCTCCTCCAAAGTTGTCTATATCACACAGTCCAAGTCGGTCACTTGCCCACAAGGGCAAAATAGTCATTTAACACCCTAGGGGCAAATGGTAATTTTACCCCACAAGGGTATTTCAATAATTTTACCCTACTGTGGGTATTTTAGTAATTTTCAAACCATGGGTATTTTTGTAATTTTACAAACTAGGGGTATTTTGGTAATTTTACAAATTGAGGTATTTCGTAATTTTGTAAATCGAGGTAAAATAGTAATTTCGTAAATCAAGAGAAAATTGTAATTCTATAAATCGACTAAGAAACGATAATTTTGTAAATCGAGGTAAAACAAGAATTCGTAAATCAAGGGTAAAACGGTAATTTTATAAATCGAGGTAAAACAAGAATTACAAATCGAGGGTAAAACGGTAATTTTATAAATCGAGGTAAAACAAGAATTTCGTAAATAGAGGGTAAAACGGTAATTTTGTAAATCGAGGGTAAAACGGTAATTATGTAAATCGGGGTAAAACGATAATTACGTAAATCGGGGTACTTTGGTAATTTTACAAGTCAAGGTATTTCAAGAATTTTACAAATCGAGGTATTTCAAAGATTTTTACAAACTAAGGGTATTTCGGTAATTTTAGTAAACTAAAGTATTCTAAACATGGATAACAATACTAATGGCTCTAAAGCCCATTCTCTACCAAATGGGCCCACACGCCATGTGGCCCTTTTAGCCCAAACCTAGCCACAGATATGCGATTCACCTAGCCTAATCCAATATTTACTACACAATCAAACAACTTATCCAATTGGGCCAGAGGCCCATTGGGCCCACATGACCCCTTTCGACCCATCATGCTCAAGTAGCCATCCTACAGCCTAGAGTAGTAAGAAATACACACACGATAGGAGACTGGAGTTAATCCACACTCAGAGCACTCTTAGCCGACGCCCAACCCAAACGAGCACGCCATACGGTGAAAGGGATCACCAAGAAAGGTACATTTACTCTCTTCATGGTTCCTCTATTTAAAGCCGACTTCACAACCACTCTTATGTTAGCTTCCGATGTGGGATCCTCCAACATTAGAGTTTAAATTCAACACCAACTCTTGCCGCCCGTTAGCAAAATAAATGCTCCTTGCTTGCCATGGGATTCAACCTATGCCTCCCCTTAAATGCTCCACACGCTACTTGCCACTAAGCCACAAGGCTTTTTGTGTCATATTTTATCCCCAATTAATTATAAGGTCTAAAGGCCAAAGTCCGTGTTCCTTTAAAAAACAAAATAAATTGCAAGAGCCAAGGCTTGAACCTGTGCTCCCATACAACCTTAATGACGCCACAACCACTAGACTACAAGCTTCCTTGTGTCATTTATTTAACACAATAATTTAAAACCCTCATCCAAGCATCCGTGTTTTTTTCACTTAATACCAAAATTTTGCTAAAGCCCAAGTTTGAACCCAAGATTTCTCCAACACTTCTCAAAGCCATTAACCACTAATAGCAAACATTTAATTGTTTCATTTCATTGCACAATTAAATACCTATATACAACCTCCTTACGGACCCCCACTCAAGGCCCAATACTTCTAGGCCCAAATTCGGGGTGTTACAATTCTTGTATTCATATAAAAACTTTCAATATTAGCCATTTTTCATGGCCTTATACAAAATGAGTCAAATACTAAAGTAAGCCAACACATTTGGCCCCAAAACATTGCGACACTAAGACAAGATTAAAAGATCCTATACATGCCATAATCAAAATAAAAGAACTAACTATACTAAGTACTTCAGATGATAGTGTGACTATCTTCTTCGACGCATGTGATGATCCAGGGGCTACTTTGACGACCCTATAAGAAAATGGAAAGGAAAACGGGTAAGCATAAAGCTTAGTAAGTTGCATGAAAATAAGCATCAACTAATTATCATACAACAATATGCTCATAACCTTTTATGACTTGTTCATGGATACCATAAATAGACATAAGTACAGCTTACTCATCACCATCCAATACAATTCATATGGCATATATTGAGCCCACATCTCATACATTTCAAATAAGTACCTGTACCACTCACCACAGGGTCATAAATTTTCTCATTTTGATATAAATCATAAATCTTTCGTTGAAGCATTTGGAATACTACCGGATACTCAATAACCCCGAACATGGGATAAGATGCCAACGCCATGTCCCAAACATAGTATTACATTGGCTAACACATTAAAGTCGAGACCGTGTCCTAATCCGGTCTTACACTGACTTTCCTATATCGAGGCCGATGCTATGTCCCAGATAGGTCTTACACTGGGTCTCATCTATCAGTGTCGATGCCATGTCCCAGACAGGTCTTACACTGACACATAACAAGCTAACGCCATGTCCCAGATAGGTCTTACACTAGCTTGTATATCCCGAGGCCGATGCATGTCCCAGACATGTCTTACACTAGCTCTCGTCTCAATGTCGATGCATGTCCTAGACATGTCTTACACTGACTCACATACCACCCAATGTCATGGTACGAATATCCAAGTCTATTCCAAATGTTCAACCGGAAGTCTTTACTACATTTATTTCTTGATATGCATTCTCATAATCACAATCAAACAATTTATGCAATGTCAATTCAATCGTACATCATAGCAATATAGTTGCATTATTAGCATACAACTTACCTCGGATTACAAAATGTAGGCGACTACACGATTTACTCTACTTGTCTGGCTTTCCCCCAGTCCAAGTCCAGTTTTCGTCTTTCTTGGTCTAAATGATAAATAATTTCACTCATTTAATCACCATATTAATAAAAACATCGACAATATACAATTTGAAAAAATTAACCATTTTGCCCTTAGACTTTCACAAAAATTACAATTTCACCCTTGCGCTCGTAAAATCAATTTTTATCGAATTTCTTCAAATCTTAAGCCTAACCGAAACCTTTTTACTCTTATAGTGACCCAAAATTCCCATTATTTCACAATATTACTATCCATTTTACAAACTTTACAAAATGGTCCTATTAGGGTTTTTATGAGAAGTCCTTCCATAAAAGTTGTTTACTACACAACTAAGATTTATTTTCTTCCATAAAAACTCAGCAAACATCATAAATCCTTTCATGGCAACTCCATAGACTATCAACCATTTTGCAAAATGGTCCCCCCATTAGCTAGCTCATGCCATAAGGGTTCCAAAAGTAACAAAATTATAAAAAATGGACATCTAAATCACTTACTTGAGAGAGAGATGAATGGCTGAAAATTCAAGCTTCCAAAACCCTTAGAATGGCTGAAAATTTCGATGGAGGAGGAAGGAAAAATGAAAAAGATGAAGGCTAGTCTCTTAGGGTATTATTTTATCATACTTTAGGTCATCAATTTACCTAACCATTTGACCCATTGATTTTCTTGTCCCTATGGCCGACCATGCCTCTTTAAGGGGGGTCTAATTGCACTTTAAATGCCTCCAATTATAGCTCTCTATCTATTTAACACCTTTGGCTAGCAAATCACACTTTTTCCCTTTATGCGATTTAGTCATTTTTAGCAATTAGGCTGACAAACGCTAAAATTACCTCACCCAATTTTTCATGCATTAATATAATCATGCTATAACACCAAAATAATAATAAAAATAATTTCTTGACTTTGAATTTGTGGTCTCGAAACCACTGTTCCGACTAAGCCCAAAATTAGGCTATTACAAGCACCCAAAACATGGTAACCTGGGTCTGCTCACACAAGCTGTCGGTCGGAACGTAGCTACATGGTGCTGCTCACACAAGCTGTCGAGTATTCGCAACACATGCTGGAACTCAGCCACATGTAGGATGTTCAGTACCAGCACCCAAAACACGGTAAGCCTAATGACAAGTCATTTGTATCCTATATATTCCTAAGGTTCAAACGGGGCTCAATAGTCGTCGTATGTCGTTGAATTTTCATTGTTTCTTTATTTGATAAATTGTATAATTAACATATATATTGATTCATCTTCAATAAAATCATATAATAACATTAAATTTAATCAACATTATAGATAGTATAGTTCATACGAACTTACCTGGCTAAATTGCAGAAATACCAAAGTCAAGGGCATTTTAGTAATTTTCCATTTTCCTCAATTTTTCACCCGATCTTGATCTAAATTAATAATTTTATTCAATTTATCAATTTAGACAGTAAAACAATGTATTTCATGCAATTTGTTCATTTTTGAAAATTTTACAAAATTGCCCCTAAATTTTTACTTTTATTCAATTTAGTCCATGAGCCTAAAACATGCAAATTAACCATTTTTAATGCCAAATTATAATATCATAATATTCATGGTACCCATATCAGCCCATATTTGTATCGATTGCACATCAAATAATTGTACTTTTACTATTTTAACAATTTAGTCCCTAATTAGAAAATTCATCAAAAATCACTTAATAAGATACTTTTAATTACCAACCAATATTTCAAATTCATCATTTGACATAAAAAATCACTAGATTCATCAATTTAAACATTCAAAATCTTTAACAATTTCAAAATTGAAGGTATGGGCTGGCTGGACCTAGTTGCAATAATCTCAAAAACATAAAAATTATTAAAAACGGGGCTAAAATGGACTTACATGCATCATCACAAGGTAAGTCAAAACTTTAAGGTCTTCCATGGAATTTTTTTCCCTATTCAAAATTGGTGAAAAAGACAATAAGATGATAGACATTTTGGTTTTATTTTAATTTAATTTAATTTAATATACCAAATTACCTTTTTAACCTTGGTTAAGAAATAAATAAAACACCAATTTCATGCCCAAATCGTCCACTAACTCCTTGAATGGTCTAATTACCATTTATGTCCCTTTTCCTTTATTCAATTAACCATTTAATCATTCAAGTCAAATAGTGATTAAATTTTACATTTTTTATGATTTAGTCCTTTTTAATTAATTAACTATTGAATCATTAAAAATTTTCAACGAAAATTTAATACCACCTTAATGAAACTCCTTAAATATTTATAATAAAATTACGACTCAATTTATAGAAACGAGATCCTAATACCTTATTTTCTAAAACCATTTGACCTTAGGATCATACCACTTGAACTTAATAAATCACTTAAATAACCTAAATTATCAAATCAAAAACCTTTTTAAAACCATATTTGACTCGTAAATATTAAATAATAATATTTATGGACTTACTTGAATAAATTGGTGGCCCTGAAACCACCATTTTTGACACCACTAAAAAACAGGTTGCTACACTTAGAAAGTGTGGTGTCGAAGAATTCTGAGGTAGATCAGAAGATGATCCGATTAAAGCTGAGTATTGGATTCAGAATAACTTGTGAGTTTTTGAAGAAATGACGTGCCCTCTTGATGATTTTCTTAGATGTGCCGTTTCATTATTAAAAGAGGAAGCGTATAGTTGGTGGATTACATTGGTAGCTGTAGTACCGAGAGAGAAATTTCCTGGGATTCTTTCAGACCGAGTTTAAAAATAAGTATGCTGGGAAACGATATTTGGAGAAGAAAAAGAAAAAATTTCATGAGTTACGGTAGGGAAATTAATCGGTGGCTGAGTACGAGAGAGAGTTTGTATATCTTAGTAAATATGCCCTAGAGATTGTGCCTACTGAAAAAGAGATGTGTATTCAGTTTTAAGATGGCCTGAATGATGAAATCTGAGAATTTTCTGTTTTATCTGATCATGCAAAGAAAATGGAAGAAGTGTACTACCGCAAGATACAAAGGGATAGACGGATTCGAGAATTTCACAAAAGAAGTTCTTCTAAGTCGTTTTTTGTATCACCAACAAAGAAGACTAAAAAAGATTTTCGTCGAACTGCTTTAGTGTCTGAGCATCTGAACAAAAATAAATCAGTTTAGTATGATTTCAAAGTTCCTACTAAACCAGTAGATACTGTAGGAAGTGTATGAAATGCTCCGAAGCCCAGTTGTAGACATTGTGGAAAATATCATCCTGACATGTGTAGAGCTAAGTCGGAAGCTTGTTATTGATGTGGGACGATTGATCACTTTCTCTGAAATTGTCCTAAACAGTTAAAAGAAAATGAAGAACTTAATGAAAACCAAATGTCTACATCCCAGAAAGGTATACGTCCAGGCCAAAATAGTACTATTGGGACTGCTCGTATGGGAGTAGAAGACATTGTTGTTCGGTCAGAGGCTAGAGCACCTACTCACACATATGCCATTCGAGCTAGAGAGGAAACTACTTCTAATAGCCCATTTTTAGTGAAATCAGAATAGTGGTTTTGGGACAACAAATCTGATGTGATAATATTTATTTTATTAATATTTTAATGTCTACAACATCTTCGTGTTATCTTATAAAAATTTCATTAAGAAATTTTATCATTTGCAAGCTTAATTTCGTAAAAAGGACTAAATTGCAAAAGGTGCAAAACTTGAGTTCTATAAGCTAAAGGGGTTTAATAGCTATGATATTCAATGGTTAGAGGGTTTATGTTGTAGTTAAACCATTGATATTATGAATGGAATTTTATGGCCCTCATATATGTTGTTTTTAAAGGTTATTAATAAGGTTAAATAAGTAACTTATTAAATAAAGGTTAATAAAATTAAAGAAAACAAATGAATCATCTTTGTTATTGTCTTCTTCCACTAGAATTAAGCTAAGGAAAAGCCATTAATGAAGCTTCAAGATTCGACCATAGTTCATCCTTGCATGTGAGTGATACTTTGTCCCATTTTTAATGATTTTTATGTTTTTGGAGTTGTTGTAGCTTAATCTAGCTAGCCCAGGGACAAATTTGCAAAAATATTTAAATATTAGGGTTTTCCATGAATGTATTCATGTTGTTTGTGAAGTTTGATGGAAGAAAATAAATCCTTGTTGATTTATAAACAACTTTTGTAAAGTGAAATTTGTTGAAATTGTCAAATAAAGATTTATTAATAAAATATGTAAAATATGTGGTGGAAATTATAAAATAATGAATGTATGAGTTACTATGATTGTATATGAAATTCGGCTAGCTTGGGTAGGGATGAAATTGCATGAATTTTAATTTATGAGCTTAAGGACTAAATTGTAAAGAAATCAAAATATTAAGGGCAAAATCATAATTTTGCAAAAAATGATTTTTGGATTGTATTGAATAGAATGAGTTTTGAATGAATTGAATTTGAATATTTAGATCAAGTTAAGCATCGTACGTATTTATATCGGGGGAAAGAAAAAGTGTCGGACTAGTTGGTCATATTTCTTCATTTGTGATCAAGGTAAGTTCGTACGTTTAAATCGCATTTTTAATGTGTTTGATTTAAATTCTATTATGTTATATTACTATATCATGTTTCGAGGAAAATCCAATGACGTTTCGACCACTATCAAGCCTCGTTTGAACCTTTGGAATATATAGGATACAAATAACATGTCATGAGGGTCACCATGTTTTGGGTGATAGTCCTGAATGTCCTATCGGTGGCTGAGTTTTGGCATGTGCTGCAGATACTTGACAGCTTGTGTGAGCAGCACCGTGTAGCTATGTTCTGACTGATAGCTTGTGTGAGCAAACCTATTTATGGCTCGAGAGAGAGCATCTATTTAAAGGAAAAAGTAAAGAAATGGTTTTGACCATATGTTAGCACACATTGTGTGAGATTCCTGTGTATCTGATATTATTCTAAGTGGTTCAACAGGCATATAAAGGGAAGGAACGGTACATGTTTCGATTTGCAATGTTATGAAGGTATGGAAATGTATAAAATTTTTATGATCAAAGTGCGTATAGCTATGCTCATGAAAAGTTTGAATGCTTATTGCTATATTCATGAAAGCTATTTTACCATGTGCTGATACTTGCTAAGTTATGTGTTCAATCACTAACTTGTGTTGTTAATGATGCTTAGGCTTGTGCCAAGCTATGTTGGATTAATTCATAATTATTTATAAGCTTATGCATTGAAATGGTAAGCATTGTTTACGATTTACGAACTTACTTAGCATTATATGCTTACTTTTTGTTCTTCTTCTACGTTTTATAGTTAATCAGAAGCGTTCATGTGGAAGCTTGTCGGAGACCTATCACACTATCCATCGGCTATATCGGTAGATTTTTAATGTTTTTGAGTCATGGATATAATGGCATGTATAGGTGTTTTGTGCTTGATGAAGTGGCCATTATATTTGGCTTGTAAATATGGTATTTTGGTTGATGAACTAGTTATCATGTTGGCATATATATATATATGTGGTTTTATGATTGATGATATTTTGGCATTTTGGTGCTTTTATGGGTAATGTTGGAATGATCAAGTTGATGTATATTTTAGTAACCATTTTGATATGTTTGAGTATGATTTTGGCATGTAGTCATGGTGGTAAGTTTGGTGAGGAAATTAGATGAGAAATGTATGGTTAGTTAATGGCTAGATTATGCAAATATTTAAACATATTTGGTTGTTGTGATTGAGGTACCTTTTAGGCATATTGGTTGTATGGGCAAATACAATATTGTTTTAGAATGATTATGCATGTTTTAGGTACATGTTGAATGCTTGAATATAAATGCAAATGGCTTGTATAGATGAACTTGTTTTGGGTGAGAGAATTGGCTTAGAAATGACATATTTCTTGTCTACACGGCTTAAGACATGGGCATGTGTCTCAGCTGTGTGTCATGCAACATGACCATGTTTCCCCTGTAGGTTTCAAAGGGTTTCAAGTCAGGTAGTTACACGACCTAACACACGGCCTGGCACACGGTCGTGTGGCTTAGCCGTGTGACCTAAGTCAGAGAGTTATACGGGCACGAACACGGGCTGGAAGACCGTCATGTGTCCCTACTTTGAATGTCCACATGGCGTGAGACACTGACGTGTGTCTCAGCTGTGTGAGTTACACGGCCTGGCCACACAGCTGTGTGACCCCTGCAGTGTGAAAAATCCTATCTTTTTCCATGAAATTCCATATGTTTTCTATTTAGTCCCAAATTATTTCTAATGTGATTTTAAGGCCTCAAGGGCTCAAATAAGGGACAATATGCATGTGTTTGAATGTAATATGATGTGTTTTATATAATGTTTATATTTGAATGTTTTAAGTTAAAAGTTTTTGGTAATGTTTTGTAACCCTATTCTGACGACGGATATGGGTTAGGGGTGTTACATTACTGCACCTGATGTGATTGCTGGTATATTCTCCCTCATTGATGTTACTATGTATGCACTAATTGACCCTAGGTCAACTCATTCTTATATTTTCACTCATTAGTAACGGAAAAGAAATTACTTATTGAATCAACTGAATATGATATTCAAGTTACTAACCACTGGGTCAGAGTGTGATAATTTACTTAGTTTTTCGTAAATGCCCGCTAAAAGTTAGAGCCTGTGAATTTCCTGCTGATTTAATGTTACTACCCTTTCGAGAATTTGATGTTACTCTGAGTATGGATTGGTTATCATTGCACAATGCTGTGGTAAACTATAGACAGAAACAAATTGATTTGAAATGTCAGATAGGAAAGATGATTGCAGTGGAGTTTGATTGGCCGAAAAATGCTGTTAGAATCATTTAAGCTATTTCCGCATAGAGATTGATATGTAAAGGTAGTGAAGTGTTTCTAGCATACATTCTTGATACTAGAGATTTAGAATCCAAGTTAGATCAATTACTAGATATTAGTGAGTTTACTGATGTGTTTCCTAAAGAGTTACCAGGTTTACCTCTTAATCGTGAAGTTGAGTTTGTGATTGATCTGGTTCTTGGTATTGCACCGATATCGATATCACCATATCGCATGGCACCAGCTAAATTAAAAGATTTGAAAGCACATTTGCAAGAGTTGTTAGATAGAGGGTCTATTCGACTGAGTGTATCTCCTTGAGGTGCACCTGTATTGTTTGTAAAAAGAAAGATGGCTCTTTGAGATTATGTATCAACTACATACAGTTGAATAAAGTCAGAATAAAGAATAAGTATCCCTTTCCACGTATTGATGATTTGTTTGATCAACTAAAATGTGCCACTGTATTCTCCAAGATAGATCTCAGATTCGGGTATTATCAGTTACGGGTTAAAGACTGTGATGTGTCAAAGACTGCTTTCAGAACTCGTTACGGTCATTATGAGTTTCTGGTAATGTCATTTGCTTTGACTAATGTCCCTACTGCTTTTATTGATTTAATGAAGCCTTTCAGCCTCATCTGGATAGATTTTTGTGTTTATTGATGATATTTTAATTTATTCTAAGATAGGATCCGAGTATGCTCAACACTTGAGATTCTTCTTACAGACTTTGAGAGAAAAACAATTGTACGAAAAGTTCAATAAATGTGAATTCTGGCTTTGCGAGGTTGGATTTTTGGGTTACATAGTATCATCTGACGAGATTTGAGTTGATCTGAGTAAAGTTTCTATTGTGATAAATTAGAAAACTCCAAAGAATGTTTCTACAGTACGAAGTTTCCTGGGTTTAACAAGTTACTATCGACGTTTTGTTGAAAATTTTTTGATTATTGCTTCACTGATGACCAGATTACTATGGAAAAATGTTGAGTTTGTTTGATCTCACAAGTGCCAACAGAGGAAAAACATGTTAACAGAAGCTCAAGTGTTGACGCAGCCTGAACCTGGGGTAGCATATGCTGTTTATAGTAATACGTGTCTCAATAGTTTGGGTTGTGTGCTAATACAAGCAGGGAAAGTAGTAGCTTATGCTTCTCAGCAGTTAAAGTCGTATGAAAAGAATTATCCTACTCATGGTCTCAAGCTGGTCATGATTGTATTCGCTTTGAAGATTTGGAGACATTATTTATACGGTGAGGAATGTCATGTGTTTACGGATCACAAAAGTTTAAAGTATTTGATGACTCAGAAAGAATTGAATTTGAGATAGAGACATTGGTTAGAGTTACTGAAAGATTATGTTTTGGTTATTGATTATCATTCAGGAAAGGCTAATGTGGTTGCGGATGCAATTAGTCAAAAGTAGTCATTTTTTGCACTTCGAGTGTTGAATGCTCATTTAGCTCTGAATGAAGATGATTCAAAATTGGCAGAGTTAAGAACTAAACCTCTGTTTCTACAACGAATCTAGGAATTGCAAAACGATGATCCAAAGTTGATGTTGAAATGATAATTGTTTCAGAATAATTTGACTATTGAATACAATATTGATGCTGATGGTACGTTGCGTTATCATGATAGGATTTACGTTCTGAATGTTCTAGATTTGAAACTTGATATTCTATCTAAAGCTTATAGGAGTACATATTCTATTCATCCTGGTAGCACAAAGATGTACTATGATTTGAAACGGATGTATTAGTGGCCGAGTATGAAACGTGAAATATGTGAATTTATAGCTAAATGTTTGATTTGTTAGCAGGTAAAAGAAGAGCATCAGGTACTATTGAGTTTACTACAATCTATTTTGATTCCTAAGTGGAAGTGGGAGCAAGTCACGATGGATTTTGTACCTGGTTTACTTGTTACTCCGAAAAAGAAAGATTCGATCTGGGTGATTATTGATAGATTGACTAAATCGACAAACTTTATTCCAATCATAACAGATTTCTCACTTGAGAGATTAGTGGAATTATGTATGTCTAAGATTGTGAGATTAAATGGGGTTCTGATATCCATCATTTCTAATCCTAATTTGAGATTTACATCGAGATTTTGGAGTAAACTTTACGAGGCTTTGGGCACTACATTTCATCTTCAAACAGACGGATAGTAAGAACGAATGATGCATATTCTAGAAGATATGTTGAGATGTTGTATATTCGAGTTTGAAGGTAGCTGGGAAAAGTATCTACCATTAGTTGAATTTTCTTATAATAACAACTATCAATCTAGTATTAAAATGGCACCGTTTAAAGCTCTTTACGGAAGAAAGTGTAAAACACCATTGTATTGGTCTGAATTGAGTGAATCCAAAATGGTGGGAATTGATTTGATCCGAGAAACTGAAGACAAAGTTTGAATTATTCAATATTGTTTGAAACCTGCATTTGATTGTCAAAAATCGTATGCATATCTGAAAAGAAAAGACATCAAATTTGCTATTGGCAATCTAGTATTCCTAAAAGTTTATCCATGGAAGAAAGTATTATGTTTTGGCAGGAAAAAGAAGTTGAGTCCGAGATTTATCAGACCATACGAGATTGTTGAAAGAATTGGTCCTATAGCTTATAGATTAGCTTTGCCCTCTAAACACAAGAAAATTCATAATGTGTTCCACATTTCAATACTGAGACGGTACAGATATGATCCTTCGCACGTGATTCCTCATACTGAGATTGAATTACAACCAGATTTGACATATTCTGAGGAACTAGTGAAAATTTTGGCTCGGGAAGAAGTAAGGAATAAATGGGTACCATTAGTAAAAGTTTTATGGCATCATTATGGAATAGAAGAAGTTACTTGGGAAACCGAGGAATCAATGAAACTACAGTATTCGAATCTATTCTCAAGTAACAATTTCGAGGACGAAATTTTCTAAGGGGGAGAATTGTAACAGCCTAATTTTCAGTTGTGACGGAACAGTTGTTTTGGGACCACAAATTTCCATCTTGTCGACTCATAAATATTATTTTTAGAATATTTATGAAGTCATTAGAGTAGTATTAAAATTTAGTTTGAAACTTTTAATGTTTAGATAGTTAATTAAGGAAAAACGATTAATTGTAAAAGATGCAAAACATGGAAATAACATTAAAGCTATCAAATGGTTTAATTAATAAGTGAGGAATGAATTAAGTGATAACTAAGACCTAATTAATATAATGGGACAGCAAACTAATGGAAAATGATAAAATAATATGTTTCAATGGAAAATTTGTAATTTTAATAAAATCAAAACAAAAATAAGTAAAATAAATAAGTTTTCTTCTTCATTTTACTTTCGGTAGCCAAAAATTCATAGTTGTATAAGCTAGGAGAATCGACCAAGCTATTTGCTTTGCATGTGAGTGTTTTCTATATCTGTTTTTTTTTCATTTTTATGTTTTTGAGATCGTTGCAACTAGGTCCAGGTAGCCCGTACCTTCGTTTTTGAATCTATTGAAAATTTTAGAAGTTGCCATTGATGGATCTTGAATGTTTTTTTTATCATAACCATGTATTTGAAGCTTTAGTTAAGTTGTTTGATGATTTTGTGAAGTGATTTTTGTTAGATTTTGATTTTAGGATTAAATTGTGAAATGCAAGAGCATACTGATTCAGAGCACATATGTGATTTTAGGATTAAATTGTGAAATACAAGAGCATACTGATTCAGAGCACATATGAGCATACATGTACAGGAATTGACAGGTTACAGTTTAGTACACCTTTTGTGTGCTACTCGAGTCTCCAACGATATTCTAAATGGTTCAACAGGCACAGTTATGTTACGAGAATATATGAGATCGATATGAACTACTACATGTATTTACATGATGTACATGGAAATGATGTTACATGATATATTGATATATGAAATGTATGATACATGTCTATGAAATTTGAATAATGGTTGAGTTCATCCATGTGTATTGGATATTATAAGCTAACATGTTGGTGAATATGTGTTTAGGCTTTAGGCCAAATTGAGTTGGGATATGCTATGTTTACTTATCTAAATTTTGATTAAATGGTAAGTTAAATTCTATGTTATACGAACTTACTAAGCTTAAATGCTTACTCTGTGTTATTTTCCATGTTTTATAGTGATTCAGAAGCTCGTTCTAGTTGGAAGCTTGTCGGAGTTATATCACACTATCCATCGACTCTTTGGGTACTTATAGTTGTTTAATTTCAATTATAATGGCATGTATAGGTTATTTCGGCTAATGTTGGCCTAAGTGTGATGTTGTGTTTGTGGCCATATGCTTAGACTTGTGTTTTGGTATATTTTGCTATGTATATATAAATGGCCTTATCATGTTTGATATATGGTTTGGTATGGTTAATATGTGAATTGATTTATGTTTGATGGATGTAAATTAAATGGTAGTTGAATATGCAGATAGATATGTATTATAATTTGCAGTGATTTAGTGCTTGTTGTGGAAAGCATATATATATAATGGTGTTTGTTTTGAATGGTTTGTATTGGTGTTTTTAGTACACAAGTTACAAGTAACTTAAAGGACCATTTGATGCTAGAGATCAAGTACATAAATGGTATGTTTTGATTAATGACCTACATGGTAAGTTTTGGTACAAACATGCATATAAGTTAGTTAAAGAATTAAGAATATTGAATGTTTAGATCTACATATTATAAGTTGTCAATTGAGGTGCCTAAGGGCATATTGGTTGTATGAGAAGATATTACATGTTAAGGCTTGATTTTAGCTTGTTTTGGATGCCTATTTATGACTTGTGTATATGCAAAATGTTGAGTTTAGGTTGGTACCAAATTGGGTGAGATGTGGCTTGTAAAATGACCCATTGTTATCCACACGGGCAGAGACACGAGTGTGTGTCTCATCCATGTGTGACACACGGCCAGGTGACATGACCATGTCCCTTGTAACTTTATAAAGGTTTGCAAGTTAGCCTGTTACGTGGCCTGGCATACGGGCATGTGAGGTTACTTTTAAAGGGTACACGGCCTGCCACACAGGCGTGTGGCTTAGCCGTGTGATCGAAGTTAGTGAGTTACACAAACACTGACACAAGCTGGGACACGACCATGAGTCCCTATTTTGAATGCCCACATGGCCTAAGACACGGGCGTGTCTCTTGGCCGTGTGACCCCTGCAGCTTTGAAATTTTTTTTGAGTTTTTGATTTGGTCCCGACTTGTTTCTAACCCTTCTTTTGAGACTCGAGGGCTTGTATAAGGGATAGTATGTATGATTTCGATTGGTTTCTAACATAAATATTATATGATATGAAATTTTTGAAATTTCTGTCTGTTTGATCTGTAAACTCCGGTAATGCTCCATAACCTTGTTCTAGCAATGGATACGGTTAAGGGTGTTACATTTATTGGTATCAGAGCTACTGTTTAGTTGATTCTTAAACTAAACGTAGTGTGTACGAGTCTAGCTATACATGCCATTATATAACCTGTGATAGTATGATATCTCCTGACCGTTTTAAAAATGTTTTCATATAGCAATGGCATCCAACCGAGCTAATTCCGATGAAGTAGAAAGTAACGCTCAAGCCTCCATTCACGAGTAGCTTCGAGTGGTACGAGGCTCGTATCTGAGGGCTGAGAAGGAGAGGCTAAGGAAGCCTTCTTCCAGATGATGAATGAATGGTTCATTGAGTTCGTACGGATGAACCTGGCTACTTGGCAACCTCCACCCACTCCTGTTCCCGAATCAGTTCTGGTTATTCTTCAAGGTACAGAACCTATCTGAGTTAGTAAGCCTCCTGTTGATAAGATCCATAAGTTCAGGGCTGAAGAATTTTGAGCTACTACTGAGGATGATCCTAAGAGAGCTGAATTCTGGTTAGAGAAGACCATTAGGGTTTTTGACGAGTTATTCTGTTCCCTGCTGAATATGTAAAATGTACAGTATCTCTACTAAAAGATTCGACTTATCAGTGGTGGAATACATTGACTTCTGTAGTGCCGAGAGAACGGGTCACTTGGGAATTCTTTCAAGTTAAGTTCTGAAAGAAATATACCAGTCAGAGGTTTCTAGATCAGAAACGTAAAGAGTTTCTCGAGCTCAAGCAGGGCCGTATGATAGTGTTTGAATATGAACAAGAATTTGTTCGATTGAGTAAATATGCTCAAGAGTGCATTTCGACCGAGATTGCAATATATAAGCGATTTGAAGATGGATTAAACGAGGACATGAAGCTTTTAGTCGGGATTCTTGAGTTGAAATAATTCGTTATTTTAGTTGACAGAGCATATGTAACAGCCCGTTTTTAGTCAAATCAAAACATTGGTTTTAGGACCATAAATCTTAGGTCAAAATAATTATTTTATTATTATTTTAATGTCCACTACATGATAATATGTTTGTGTGAAATTTTCATTAAGAAATTTTATTGTTTGAGTGTTTAATTCGATAAAAAGGACTAAATCGCGTAAAGTGTAAAAGTGATGTTCTAATAGCTAAAGGTATTAAATGACTATGAAATTAAATAGTAGAGGTCCTTATGTGGTAAATCCATTGTTAATATGAGTGTACAATTATGTTCATGCATTAAGTGATTTTAATGTCTTATAACTAAGGTTAATTAAGTAAATATGTAAATAAACATAAAATAAATAATATAAAATCATAATTTGGTGTCCATCTTCTTCATTTCCAGAAATTGTAGAGAAGAAAAGCCATTTTTTTAGGGTTTCATTCGGTCATGCTATCTTTTCTCAATCAGATATGGTGTTTGTACCGTTTTTAATAATTTCTATGTTTTTGAGATCATTGCAGCTTAGTCTAACTAGCCCAGGGACTATTTTGCAAAATTGTTAAAGGTTTAGGGTTTTTCCATTGATGAATCTATATGTGTTTTGATGTTTAATGGTAGAAAATGCATGGTTGTTGTTAGGTAAACAAAATTTGTTATTTGATTTTTAATAAAATGTCCAATTAGGGATTAGATTGTGAAATCAATTAAATTGTGAAATAAATGAAAAATATGCATTTCTAGGGACCTAATTGAAATTAGGCTAGCATGGGTTTTGGTTGAATTGCATGAATTTGTGATTTTATAAAATAAGGACTAAATTGTAAAAATGTGAAATATTAGGGGCAAATATGTAAAAGTGTCTTAAAGTGTATTTTGGACTAAATTGAATAGAAAGATTATTAAATAAGCTAAATTTGATATTATATAGATCATGAAAAGTGAAATTCAGACTTAGATTGGGGAAAGAACAAGGTTTCAGATTAATTGACTCGTTTTATCGTTTTTGCATCCGAGGTAAGTCTTATATAATAAGCTTTCTTTTAATTTTATTTTAAATACCTTAATATTGCCTAAATTGTGAATTATGACCTTGCGGACACATTCGACAAAGATTCGACATTGGAAATCCTAATAGAACCTTAGGAATAGAGTAGGATACAAATGACATGTCATCATGGGTTACATTAAGTTGGCTTTGGGCCATGATATTGGCACTTCGGGTGCTAGATTTATTGAGTTGGGTTCGGGCCATGATATTGGCACTTAGGGTGCAAGACTTTTGAGTATCCGACTTATATTCTAAATGGTTCAACCGGTATATCAAAGATATGAAATGGTGAAAATAGATACGTAACAGTACATGTATGTACAGAAACTATGTGAGCATCAAATTTATGAAAGTTATAAGTTCATGGTTATAATTGTGATTGAATACAAGTTAACATTTTGATTTGAATGTTTTGTAGCATATTATGTTTATACTATTTGATTGTGAATAAATGGTGAGTTGGCATATTAATTCATACGAGCTTACTAAGCTTTATAGCTTACATTGTTTGTTTTACTGTGTTTTATAGTGATTTCAAAGCTTGATCGGATTCGGGGACCATCGGAGACTTCATCACACTATCCTACTATCACTTTGGTACTTTTGAACTGAAGTATTTTGAATATATGGCATGTATAGGAGTTTGGTCATTTTGATAATATGTGTAAACTATGAATTTAGTCATTTGTGTTGGCTTGTAAATGTTTAATATTTGGTTTTGTATATAGCCATGGAAGTTGGCTTAGTTTGCTTGGTTTGGTTGTGAATATAATTGTTCATATGGCTCTTATTATGTGTTTGAATATGGTTATGTGATGCTTGTTGATAATAGGTATTATGGATAGCAAATGGTTGAGATTGGAGTTTGTTATGTATGTGAAATTAGGTTAAGCAATGCATGTTTAGAAAATGATCATATTGATGTATTAATAAAGTGAAATTTGGCATGAAATTAAATGGCACATTGTGAGAGTGTATATCTTGGATTAGTTAGTGTTGGAAATGGTATGTACTATGCTTGATTGAGGTTGATTGAATGCCTATTATATGCTATGTTTTGTGCTATTTGAGTTTGATATGGGTACATGCAAATTGGGTGGCAAAATGACTTGGTAAATAGCCTAATTTTGTCCACACGGGCAGAGACACGGACATGTGTCTTAGCCGTGTGTGACACACGATTATATTGCACTATCGTGTGTCCCCTAGTGTTGAAATTAAAATCAAGTTAGTATGCTCCACACGACTCAGTACACAGGCGTGACTTGGCCATGTGGCATAAATCAATATACCCTACAGGTTTGGCATGGCCTAGCACACGGGTGTGTGTGGCCATTTTTAGGGCACACGGGTTGGCCACATGGGCGTGCGTGTTGGTCGTGTGACCCAAGTCAGAGAGTTACACGGGGTAGGACACAGGCTGGAACACGACCATGTGATTTCATTTCGAATGTCTACACAGCCTGTAACACAGGCGTGTCTTTGGTCGTGTGAGACACACGGCCGGGCCATACGGGCATGTGTCCCCTATATTTTGGTAAAAATTTCTATATGTTTCAAAAATTTCATAAGTTATCGGTTTAGTCCCAAACTTTCTCGAATGCATGTTTTAGGCCTCGTAGGCTTATATTAGGGACAATATGTACTTGAATGAATGATGATTATTTTGAAACTTGAAAATGTATATGAAATGTATGTGTAATTATATTATATGTTCGACAATACTCTGTAACCCTATTTCGACGTTGAATATGGGTGAGGGGTGTTAATTTATTGGTATCAGAGCTACAGTTTAGTCAATTCTCGGACTAGCGTAGCATATGTAAGAGTCTAGCTATACATGCCATATATAACCTGTGATAGTATGATATCTCCCGATAGTTTAAAATGTGTTTTCATATAGTAAATGGATTCTAATCGAGCTGTAGCTGATGATGTTAAAAGTAATGCGCCTGCCTCTGTTCACGAGGTAGCGCAATCAGAGTCTAGACCCGTATCGGGTAGCCAGGGAGGAGAGGCTAAAGAAGCCTTCTTTCAGATGATGAATGAGTAGTTTACGGAGTTTATTTGAACAAATTCGACTGCTCAACAACCTCCACCCCCACCTAATCCCCAACCGGTTTCTGTAGTTCCTCAAGGAATGGAATTTCTACGATTGAATAAGCCTAATGTTTAGAGCTAATGTTGACGACGATCCTGAGAGAGTCGAGTTTTAGCTTGAAAACACTATTAGAGTATTTGATGAACTTTCTTGCACATCGGTAGAGTGTTTAAAATGTGTTGTATCACTTTTGAAGGACACTGCGTATCAATGGTGGAATACTTTGGTGTCTATGGTACCGAGAGAAGGAGTTACCTGGGATTTATTTCAAGCTGAGTTCAAAAAGAAATACATCAATCAACGGTTCATTGATCAGAAACGGAAAGAGTTTTTGGAGTTGAAATAGGGTCGTATTTTTGTGATAGAATACGAGTGAGAGTTTGTTAGACTCAGTAAGTATGCTCAGGAGTGTGTTAGACTCAGTAAGTGCAAGCATTGTAAGAGGCCACATTATGGTGAGTGTCGAGTAAAGAGTGGAACATGTTTCAGGTGTGGTTGTTTAGACCCTAGCTCGTATCCATCGCCGGACTAGAGTCAAAGGCATTACCAGACGAATTGGAACATTTAACTTTCATTTCATAAACATCAAAGCATCAGAGATCAACATCAATATAGAGTCCTTTTTAACGGTTTTCAAGGCCTAAAACATGCTTCAGAAAAGAGTCGGTACTAAACCAATGACATACAAAATTTTCGCAAAACTTAAACATTTTTCAAACAAGTACAGGTCACGCCCGTGTAGTCAGGCCATGTGCCTTACACGACATTAGACATGCCCATGTGTCTAGGCTGTGTCAAAACAGGACATACATACTGACTTTCTCACACGGCCACAAGACACGCCCATGTGCCTTGGCAGTGGTTGAGTCTGACTTGGGCCACATGGCTAGCCACTTGCCCGTGTGCCTTTGCTGTGCTCGAACCTGACTTACAATTGTAGGGTACCTTAGGGGACACACGACCGTGCAACATAGCCGTGTGTCACACACGGCTAAGACACACACCTGTGTCTCTGCCCATGTGGACAAAATAGGCCATTTGAATAGCCAACTTGCCACCCTAATTGGGTCAAACCTACAAGCACCAAACCAAACATATATGCACAACCATTTCAGTCAATATCTATAACAAACCATACATAATTCATGCTATAACATTATCAATCATTTCAAATCTCAATTCATCAATCAATTCATAACAAAACTAAAACTAAAATCATACCTAAACATATAATCAATACATCATTCAATCAAATGCTCAAAACTTACCAAAACTTCTCAACATTAACCATTTCTTTTGGCCAACCAAAACATACCACAATTTCACATTAGCATCACATATCATATAACATTAAAAAACTATACGTTCTAACACAAACTAGCCATATCACATGGCTAAATATGTACATCACAATACATAATTCCAAAACTTCTAGCCTATACATGCCATACTTTAATATATACATTTTCAAAGTACCAAAATAAGGTTCGATAGTGTGGTGACAATCCTCGACGATCCCCAAGCTCATAATAACTTTGATATCTATAAAAAAATGCAAACATACACAAAGTAAGCTTTCAAAAGTTTAGTAAGCCATATACAAATAAACATATCATTCAAAGCAAATAATTGTCATCAAATCATTTATACTTTGTATACCAATGCTAACACGAATCTCATATTCAAATACTTACCTTTCATTCTCAATTAGGCTATACAAAGTAAACATACCTGAATCTGATATGATTTCACTAAATTATTCATTTTCTTAGAATGCTCATTTGAACCATTTGGAAATGTAAGGATACGTGGATAGCTTAGAAAACATATGTAACACCCCTATCCCGTAGCCGTCGCCAGAATAGGATGAGGCATTACTAGAAATTAGGAATCGGATCAATACAGTAAAATTTTGAGCCTTTTCTTAAATAAAAGATCATTTATATATATAACTAATAGATACAAACAAAGATCGAATTTAAAACTTATAAAAGTAAACTTCTATAAGATGCCATATTCGCATGGCTTATATACAATAGTCAAAATATCATTCTACTTATAGTCTAACCTATACATGCCATAAGCTAAGTCCAAAACACATGATAACCATAATAGTAGATAGTGTGACGAAGTCTTGACGATCCCGTGCTAATAGTAAGAGTCAACGATCTACAAAATAAACAGAGAAACATAACATTCAAAGTAAGCTTTCATAAGCTTAGTAAGTCTTAAGCAATTTAAGCAGTTGAACTTAAAACAAACCAAATGTTCAAATCACATAACACTTTTCGAGTACAATACTATTTGGCGGTTATGCACAAACACATATCATTTTACTCCGTTTATACTCAAACTCATATAAACATAGTATTTACAAGCTTCCGGATTAACTTTAATTCTTTCAAATTTCACTAGTGTATCATTTCTTACCCACACTTACTTTCAACATTCATAGTTAAATGGCATATCGAAAACTATCTTGTAACTTTGCATAATAACTGAATGCACACATATACAAATATACATATGAATTTACCACATCTTTTCATATGCTTCTCATTACACATTCTTTATTCTCGTCGGATCAATTTCACATAAATAATATATATTCTCGTCGAGATCAATCTTACATAAATAATATATATATCACATACGAATCACTTAATGTGTAATCTGAGTTCAATTTATCATCTTAGCATAGGATCTCGTAGTCATATGCTTTATTGAATTCACTAGCATTTGGCTGAGGTATAAAACCGAACATAACACCAAAGACACGACCTACGGGACTTTAAACCCGGATACAATCTCAGCACAATATATTTTATATACTTTTTTTACTAACTTTGGCCTCATCAAATATCTAATAATACCCACATTTGATAATTAGTCATTCGGCCACGTTATATACACATAAACATATGTACATTTCACACTTGCCCATTCGGCCACACCACATACACAAGCACATATATAAGATAATGCTTTTATCATTACTTGCTAATACATCATATACTTTGCTTTCATTTAAATAACCACTCAGCCATATTACATTTCTAAGTAACCATTCGGCCTCACTATACAAATAAGATAGCACACATTTTCATAAAGGCCCTTCAGATAACTTGCACACATTTAATATTAGCCATTTCGGCCTCACCACATATACATATCTTGTACATCAATTTCATCATATCAAAACCACTTATATATCATTTCCTAACATCACAATTCAAAATTCACATATGGTTCTAATCAATATCTTATAAGCAACTCAAACAGTTTTATCAATGTTTACAACATATTCTCAAGTTTATGACAAGCTGTCTTCCTGCACAACAGTCACTAAATTATTTATATCTGGAGCTATGAAACTCCGAATTAAGTTCCATAAATTTTCCCTGAAATTATACTCATTTATATTTCTTCCATAAAATTTTCAAAATTTTTGGTCAAGCCATTTAGTACATTTTATTAGTTAAAGTATTCCATGTTTCAGGGTATGACTACTCTGACCCCTGTACACTAAGAACCGAATTTCTCCCTGTACAGAATTCCAATGACCATGCCGTTTGTTTCCCGTAAAAATAGACTCAACAAGGAATCCATGCATGTAAGGTATGACTCTTAATAAATTTTTTTCAATTTATGGTGAATTTATAAAATCATAACAGGGGATCTCGAATTCATTCAGACCCTGTTTTACAAGAATTCAAATATCACACAATATAGAATTCTTTTTTTTCCCCTGCTTCTCTCATGTGAAAATAGACTCTTTAAGATTTAATCCCATATTTTTTTCTGCCTCTAACTCATTTTACACTATTTTTAGTGTATTTTCAAAGTTACACTACTGCAGTAACTCAAATCTGTCAAGGCTAAGTTATTCATGATCATTGTTCACAAAATTAATACAACATCATTTCATCCATCATGGTAAGAACACATATTATGCATCATAGATCATCACATATCAAGGCATTCTCATAGGCTTAGTATACATACTTGCACAACTCGTAACATAACTCAAGTGCATACTCACCAATGACTTACCTCATTGGGACCATCATCAACTCTTTCCTTGGATTACCCGTTGAACACTTGGAATACTAATTGGATACTCGGAAAAGCCTTTGCACATAAGTGCCTCAATTGTAGCTAAAGCTACCTCATATCTCATGACATTTCAATGCTCACTCTCGAGCTAGTCATCTAGACTCATAATTCCTAGTGACATGTCACTCGTATCCTATTCTATTCCAAATGTTCAAACGGGATTTTTCCTCGTCTATTAAGGCTTTGTCTTATCATATTTCTATTAATCACATACACATTAATATTTGTACAATTCATGTAATGATAACATTTAAATACATGTATAACATGGTATTGTTTACATACGAACTTACCTCAATACCACAAAGGTAAAAAAAAAAGGCGTAATTATCCCTTAATCGATTTCTTTCCGTTCTAGGTCCAAATCCCGATTTTCATCATCTAAAACATCACATTCAACTTATTAAAACAATGTACTGATCAAATTAGTCCATTGACACACTTGGGCTATTTTTATAATTTTGCCCCTATATTTTACCAAAATTACCAAATTACCCCTAGGCTCGTAAAATAATTTTTATCACATTTCTTTACTCCTTGAGTCTAGATGAACCATTTTCATAACTATAGCAACTCATAATTTCAACTATTTCACACATTTGCAACTCATTTTACAACTTAGCAATCTAGCCCTTTTTAAGGTGTTTTCATGCAATTTCTTTCACAAAAGTTGTTTATTAGACAACTAGAACTCATAATATTCCATAAAAACACAACAAACAACACATTTACTCTCATGGCAAAACCCTAGACTCTTCATCATTTTGCACAATAGTCCCCTCTTATGAAAGCTCATGTTTTAGGGGTTACAAAAATGTAAAAATCTTCAAGAAAGACATTAAAATCACTTACTTGCTAAGCCTCAAAGTTGCTGAAAATATGAAGCTTTCAAAACCCATTTCTTGGCTGGAAAAATCGGTGGAGAGAAGACGAAAAAGGGATGATATCATCCTATTTTTATTTTATTACCTATTTGGTCAAAAGTCACCTAATATCCCATAAATTTTAGCTTTTTTAAAATTTTTGTCTCCCTTGGCCGACCACACACTTAAAAGGGTCCAATTTCCTTTAAAGGCCTCCAATTTTAGTTCTCTAGTCTATTAACACCTTTAGGCACTAAAATACAACTTTTACCTTTTACGCGATTTAGTCTTTTTTCGAAATTGGACTAGAAATCGCTAAAATTAACTTACCAAAATTTACATGCACTTATAAAATTATATTATAACACATAAAATAGTACTAAAATAATTTTCTCTGGCCTCGGAATAGTGGTCCCAAAACCACTGTTCCGACTAGGCCCAAAATCGGGCTGTTACAACATATACAATGCCAACATCCCAGATGTGGTTTTACATGTAATCAAACATCGATGCCACTGTCCCACACAGGGTCTTACACAAAATCAAATATGATGCTGATGTTCCAGACATGGTCTTACACGTAAAACATAAATCGATGCCAAAGTTCCAAATGTGGTCTTACACGAAAACACATATCAGATCCTATGTCATAACATATGTATCCTAACTATTCCTATGGTTCGTATGGGGCTTTTCGGACGTTGTCACATTATCAGAACTTTCTCAGATTTTCTCATATTCAACTTATATTGCCATTCATCAATGTTCAATAGGATATAAACATTAATATTCTAATTCAAAACACATTTACTTGTATATAGACTTACCTCATACAGATTCGAATAAATGAACTCGGTTACTCGACAACTTTCGACTTTCTCCGATCTAACTCCGTTTTCTTTAATTCTTGATCTAATAAATTCAAATTTAACTTATTCAATCATAAATTCATTCAAAACAATCCATAAACACATATTTAGGTAAATTTGCAAACTAGCCCTTTTATTTTCACATTTTGACATTTTTGTCCCTAATTCACAAAATCACAAAATACACATAATTTGCTTGTACACAAGCTTATTCGAATTTTCATAGCTCTCATACAAGTCCATACACTTCATTTATTTCACATTTTAGTCCCTCAAAATAATATTTTTACAATTTAGCCCATTTTACTCAAAATCATCAAAAATCCAAAGACAAAACATATAAACCCAACATCAAACTTTCATATTTTATCAATTAAAAACATAAAGCTCATGAATTCATCGACTTTAACTAATAAACTGTACCAATTGGCCCGACCAAAAATTCTAGAAATAAATCCATGGATGGATATATGAGTCTTAATTAGGAAAAATTTACGGAATCGGTTTACGAGTTGTGAAACTCGAGATATGCTTTTTAAGGCGGCAATGATGCGCTTTTTCAACTTGTCAGGAATGTCAAATTGGTCGGTGCCATAAGTGGTTTTGGCTTGTTAACCCTCGTGTCGACAACGCAGCGGTCTCGGGTTCGGGTGTTACAATTTTATTGGTATCGAGCCATGGTTTAGTCGATCCTAGGACTACCGTGATATGTTTGGGGTCTAGCTATACGTGCCATTGAGTGATAAATTGATAGTGTGGTGATTTACGACAATTTGAGTTTGTGTTTGTTTATAGCAATGGATCCCGATCCCAAGCGAGCAATAGCTGATGATGTGGAGAGTGTGGCGTCGCTCCGCGCAAGGGACAAAGGCCGCGGACTCTCAACCTATTGCCAACAATCCGAATGATGAGGCTAAGCAAGCCTTTTATAGTGTGATGAATGATTGGTTTAACCAATACATTCGAACTAACACTACTGTTCCACAACCTCCATTCCCGACTAATGCAACCCCGCACCTACAATACCTCCGAGAATCGACCAAATAAGGTCAAGTAAGCCCCGGTCGATGAATTCGTAAACATGGGGCCTTGAATTCAAAGCTACGGATAGCGACGATGCCGAGCAAGCTGTATTTTGGTTGGACAACACTATCCGGGTGCTCGATGAGCTATCTTGTACACCCGATGAGTGCTTAAAGTGTACTATCTCCTTGATACACGATTCTGCCTACTATTGGTGGAGTACTCTGACTTCGGTTGTGCCTAGGGAGCAAGTAACTTGGGAGTTTTTCCAAACCGAGTTCCGAAAGAAGTATATCAGTCAGAGATTTATGGATCAAAAACGGAAGGAATTTCTTGAACTTAAACAAGGTTCCATGTCGGTTACCGACTACGAACGAAAATTTGTGAGGCTTAGGCCGGTCTAGAGACATTTCGGGCTTTTCTAGACGAGACCGCGATCGACCCCCTATGGGCACGCGGGTCACTTCGATCGCTAGAGGTGGAAATGAACGTCGAGAGAGAACGGAGTGCCAGTATTGCGGCAAATGGCATTCTGGAAGTTGTAGATTCCGTGACTGCTCCTGTCACAAGTGCGGATCGGCCGACCACTTTATCAAGGATTGCCCGAGGTTGCTTGAACAAAATGTAAGTCAAAGTGGAAACCCGGGTGCTACCACTGCTCGAGGTAGGCCATCTAGAAATGCGGGCAATGCTAGTGGCGGTCAGAGAGGGTCGAGAGATGCTACAACAAGACCCGAGGCTCGTGCTCCTGCTAGGACTTATGCCATACGCGCACGCGAGGATGCTACCTCACCAGATGTTATTACCGGTACTTTCACTCTTTTCGATACTAATGTGATTGCTTTGATTGACCACGGTTCTCGTATTCTTATATATGTGAAACCTTAGCATCCGAGAAGACTTTGCCTATTGAGTCTCTTGAGTTTGTAATTCGGTGTCAAACCCTTGGGTCATTACGTGCTCGTCAACAAAGTGTGTAAGAAAAGTTCCTAGTATTTCGAGGTTCTTGTTTTCGGCGGACTTGATGCTTTTGCCATTCGGATTTAATTTGACGTTATTCTTGGTTTGGATTGATTGACCATGCACGATGCGGTTGTAAATTGCAAAAGCAAGACTATTGATCCGAGGTGCACAAATAACGAGATAATTCGGGTTGAGTCTACGGACTTAAAGGGATTGCCAGCTGTAATATCGGCAATGTTGGCTCAGAAATACGTAAGAAAGGGGTGTGAAGCATACCTTGCGTATGTGCTCGATGACAAGGAGTCAGAAAAGAAACCCGAATCTGTGCCCGTGGTTTGTGAATACCTGGATGTTTTCCACGAAGAATTGCGGGTTTACCACTGTTCGGAAATAGAGTTTGGCATCAAATTGGTACTGGTACCACTCCAATTTCGATAGCTCCGTATCGTATGGCACCAACGGAATTAAAGGAGTTGAAAGCTCGATTAAGAATTGGTGGATAGAGGTTTTGCTCGTCGAAGTTTTTCACCTTGGGGTGCGCCAGTGTTGTTTGTGAAAAAGAAGGATGGAACCATGAGGCTGTGCATCGACTATCGTCAGCTTAATAAAGCGACGATAAAGAACAAATATCCGTTACCGCGTATCGACGATTTGTTTGATCAACTGAAGGGAGCCTCAATGTTCTTGAAAATAGATTTGAGATCGAGCTATTATCAGTTGCGAATTCGAGTTTCGGACGTACCCAAAACGGCCTTCAGAACGAGATATGGTCATTACGAGTTCCTAGTGATGCTATTTGGGCTTACTAATGCCCCTGCAGTATTTATGGATTTGATGAATCGGATCTTCAGACCATGTTTGGATTGGTTCGTAGTCGTGTTCATTGATGACATCTTGGTCTATTCAAGAAATGAGGCGAACATCTTGAACACCGAGGTTAGTCTTGCGAATCTTATGGGATAAGCAATTATATGCTAAGTTCAGCAAGTGTGAGTTACGGTTAAGAGGTTAGCTTCTTGGGACATGTGGTATCTGCATCGGTATTCGAGTCGACCGAACAAAATTTCAGCCATACTTAATAGGAAGCCTCAGAAATATTCTTGAGGTTCGAGCTTTTTGGGGCTTGCTAGGTTATTACCGACGATTTGTAAAAGGTTTCTCAACGATAGCCACGCCAATGACGGCTACTCCAAAAGGATGTTAAGTTCGAATGGACGGAGAAATGTCGAAAAGTTTCGATCAAGCGAAAACTTATTTGATGAAGCCCCAATTCTAGTGCAACCCGAATCGGCAAAGAGTTTGTCATCTATAGTGACGCCTCCCTACTTGGGTTAGGTTGCGTATTGATGCAAGAAGGTCGAGTTGTGGCCTATCGTCGAGGCAATTAAAGCCACATGAGAAAAATTATCGACCCATGGTCTCGAATTGGTCGCCATCGTATTCGCCTTAAAGATATGGCGACATTACTTATTTGGTGAGAAGTGTCATGTGTATTCGGATCATAAAAGTCTCAAATATTTGATGACTCAAAGAGACTTAAATCTGCGATAAAGACGTTGGCTCGAGTGTTAAAGGATTATGAGTGGTCTTTGACTATCACCGGGAAAGGCGAATGTGGTTGCGGATGCCTTGAGTCGTAAATCATTATTAGCTTTTCGGCGATGAGCGTGCACTTGTCCGTTCGATCCGACAATGTGTTAGTAGCTGAATTGAAAGCCAAACCATTATTGATCGTCAAATTCGTGAAGCTCGAGAAAGTCGACGATGAGCGGGTTGCAAAATAAATTGAGTGTGTTCGAACAAGGAATCGGAGTTTCAAATCGATGATGACAATTGTTTGAGGTTGAGAAATCGTCGTGTGTTCCAAAGAATTGAACATATTTCGATAATTCTGAAAGAAGCCCATTGTAGCCGAATGGCAATCCACCCGGAGTCGAAAATGTACAATGATTTGAAAGCGTCGGTTTTGGTGGCATGGTATGAAACGAGACATCTCCAACGTCGTTTCGAGGTGTTTAATATGTCAACAAGTGAAAGTGGAACATCAAGTGCCTTCAGGATTACTTCAGCCGATCACGATACTCGAGTGGAAATGGGATCGAGTCACAATGGACTTTGTATCCGAACTGCCATTGTCAGCGAGTAAGAAAGATGCGATTTGGGTCGTTGTAGATAGATTGACTAAGTCGGCTCACTTTTTCCCCATACGTACGGATTTTTCAATGGACAAACTAGCCGAATTGTACGTTTCTCGGATTGTGAGATTACACGGGGTGCCTATTTCCATCGTGTCGGATAGAGATCCGAGATTTACCTCGCGATTTTGGAAGAAGTTGCGATTTAACACCGCCTTTCACCCCCAAACCGATGGTCAATCCGAGCGGATGATTCAGATACTTGAGGATATGTTAAGATGTTGCATCCTCGAGTTCAGTGGTTCATGGGAGCGGTATTTGCCTTTGATTGAATTCGCTTACAACAATAGTTTTCAATCAAGTATTAAGATGGCACCTTACGAGTCCTTATGCAGGCGTAAATGCCGTACACCATTGTGTTGGACGGAGCTCGGTGAAAGCAAAATTTTCGGGTGGACTTGATTAAAGATGCTGAGCAGAAAGTGATAGTGATCCGTGAAAATCGAAGATAGCCTCCGATCGTCAAAAGTCGTACGCGGATCTGAAGCGTAAAGACATCGAGCATCAGGTGAGAGATAAAGTGTTTCTCAAGGTTTCGCCTTGGAAAAGATACTCAGATTCGGTAGTAAGGGCAAGTTGAGCCCGAGGTTTATTGGGCCATATGAGATATCCGAGCGAGTCGGTCCGCTTGCATATCGTTTGATTTTGCCCCCGAACTCGAAAAGATTCACGGCGTCTTTCATGTCTCGATGCTTCGACGCTATAGATCGATCCATCACACGTGATTAGTCCATCAGAGGTTGAAATTCAAGCCAATATGAGTTATGAGGAAGAACCGATTCGTATCCTATCACGTGAAGTGAAAGAGTTGCGAAACAAGCGGGTTTCGCTAGTGAAAGTGTTATGTCTCAAACACGGGATAGAAGAAGCTACTTAGGAAACCGAGAACTCTATGAAAGAGCGATACCCAACCCTATTCTTGGTAAGATTTTCGGGACGAAAATTTCTTAAGTGGGGAGAGTTGTGACCCAAAATTGACCCTAGTCGGGATGTGGTTTCGGGACCACAAAACCGAGGCATAAAAATAATTTAAAAATTTATTTTAATGCCTATGATATGTGTTAATTTGTGTATGACATTTTGATGTTTCAATTTAGAATTATAAAAGTGAATTTCACTAGAAAGGACCTAGTAGTAAACTTTGAAAGTATGATGGGGAAATGTGTGATGACTAGTTGATCATGCATGCAAAAATAAGAGATTTGCATGTCAAATTTCCCCAAAGATGGTATAGTGGCCGGCCATGACAAGGGAATATGGGCAAGGAAAACATGTTATGACATGTTTTGTTAATGCATGATGTGATAAATGATAAAAAATTAAGCATGTAGGAAGAGAAACAAAAATAAAAATTTGCTCATCCTTTCCCCCTTTTGCCGTGAGTGAAAGAGAAGCAAAGAAAAAAATTTGTTCATCCTTGTTCTTTCCTTTTTGGCCGAAAATACTAAGGAAGAAGGTAGGAGTTTTGCTTCATGCTTGATTTGGAAGAGAACTAGATGGAGTTTTGATCATATTTGTATCAAGATTAAGGTATGTTTGAGGTTGTGTCATGAGATTCATGCTTGTTTTGGTTGCTAACTTGATGTGCATGTTAGCCATGGTTCAAATCCTTGTTATGCCATGAAAATGGTGTTTGGCCAAGGTTGATATTGTGTTAAAGCCATTGCATGCTAAATGTGAAGCTTGTTGATGATGCATGCAATGATGGATTGACTACTCTTGAAATTTCTTTGTAGCAATCTTGAGTAAGACATTGAGTTCTTTGCTTAACCATGACCAAGTTCAATGGGGTATGATTGTGATGTATTCGACCATGATGCATTCATGAGCATGATTTATGCTTGTTACTTGATTGGTAAAATTTGTGTTTTAGATGGTTATGAACACCTTGAGATTGACCATGCACCTATATGTATATATATGTTTGCACATGATGTGTTGGTATGACATATATACTATCTCAAAGTATGTATTTTCTTGTGATTATGTTTTGGTTATGAGGTAAATGATAGATGTGTATTGAGCCACAATATGTAAAGCATTAGCTAGTAAAATGTGTGCCATTCATGTGTGGTATTAAACATGTAATTGGCCTCAACATCAACATGCATAATCGGCCCATGAATGAGTACCTAAGAGGTTGTGTTGTTCGCCATGAGTAAGCATGTTGAAGGCTTTGTGTGTTGAGTTTGATTCATGAATTCCGCACGCATGTGACTATAATGTCTAGTGAATATATGTGGGCTAAGTGCCATGAGTTCCTCTTTCGATATTCAAAACGATTAAATCAATTTATTTGTTAACATTAAGCTCAAGAGCAAAGGGAACCAAATCCGATAAAGGAAAAGAAAAGGTGATTGAATAGCCGTTGAAGCGCTCGATAATCTCCAAGGTAAGTTTTGAGTATCGAAACTTAGATTTTGATTCGATTGAATGAAGTAATAAGCAATTGAAATTGTGCCCTTGTATATGGCCATTGAGCGAAATGATATTTTGATTAAGTAAAATGTGCATAAAAGTTTGTTATGAAATTGAAACAAAGATGTGAATGAATGTGCGAATTGTGATATCGGGCTAAGCCGAAGGCAATTGTGCGGTGTGATATCGGGCTAAGCAGAAGGCAATTGTGTGAGCTATGATATCGGGCTAAGCCCAAGGCAATTGTGCAAGTTGTGATATCCGGGTTAAGTCCCGAAGGCATTTGTACGGGTTACCATAACCGGGCTATGTCCGAAGGTGTTTTGAGCGAGTAGCTATATCCGGATAAACTCAGAAGGTATGTGATTTGAAATTTATAAGCTGCTGGAAAATTTTCAGTTAATGCACTTGTGAAATTCCCAACAACAAGGTATGTTTTGTGTGTGCTTTGCACACTATGAGTAAGTCGTATGAATATTCGCTCTAATGATAAATGAGCTATCGGCATTAACTAGGCCGATATTTGTGTATGAATATAAGAGTTGGGATTGTGAAGTAAGCATGTCTTTGAGAAATTGTGCATATGAATTATTGTTTAGCTACTTGAATGTTATGCTTTGGTTGTGTGTAAATTATGGCTCAAACTTACTAAGCATAAATTGCTTACTCCGTTCCTTTGTTTCTCTGTTTTAGATTTTGCTCGTTAACGATCGGATTCGGGATCATTGAAGTGAAGTCATCCACACTATCAAACCCCTTTTGGTACTCTTTTGGTTGAACTTTGGATATGGCATGTATAGGACTACCCTCGGTTTTTTAAGTACTTTGTGATGTATATGTGTGCGGCCATGCGAAAATGGTTCATAAAAGTGGAGTATGGAATTTGACCACATGTGGTTTGTAATTATATTTGGTTTCATGATGTGATTATGGTTTGGAATGAGAGAGTTGGTCACATGATCAGCCATTGGAATGGCTAAATATGATCATATGTTGGACCTAAGTATGACTAGACTATAGTTGGTCCATGGGAACTACAATATAGGTAAAGCCTACCTTAAAAACAGATGCTGCCAGCTGCAGTGATGTGGATGTGGAAAATCACCAAAATTTGTAGGAATGGTTTTAAATAGTGAATAAATTATGCAATCGAACCCTGACGAGTCTATTTTCATATGAAAGTAACGAAACAATCATATGAACAGTATACCGAGAGATATTAAAGTTCTCGTGAGACAGGGCCAGAACTGTTTCTGGGTCCCCTGTCGCGACTTTGAAAATTTACCATAAATTATCCAGAATGAATTAGAAGTCATGCCTTATATGTGCAGATTCCTTTTTGAGTCTAGTTTCATTAGAAACAAACGGCATCAGTATTGAAACCCTGTAGAGAGAGATATTCAAGTTGTAACGCGCAAAGGTCAGTGTAGTCGACCCCTGTAACATGGGTGACTTTAACTAATAAACTATACCAATTGACCTGACCAAAAATTCTAGAAATAAATCCATGGATGGATATATGAGTCTAAATTCAGGGAAAATTTACGGAATCAGTTTCCGAGTTGTGAAACTCGAGATATGATTTTTAAGGCGACAGCGATGCAGTTTTCCAGCTTGTCTGGGAATGTCAAATTGGTCGGTGCCATAAGTGGTTTTGGCTTGTTAACCCCTCGTGTCCGACACCGGCAACGGTCTCGGGTTCGGGGTGTTACAAAATGCCTATATTTCAATTCAAGACATATCAATAAAAATAATAAATTAATTAAAATTGATTCTAATAGTGATATGAGTGATTCACGTGAGAATAAGACAAAATTCAGGGATTTCTAATGATGATATAAAAGACCCCCCACCCTTTAGATGTACATTGCCCTCAATGTACAAAGATAGATATATTGAAGAAGATAGATATATGATCATAAGATAGGGAGAGAAGTGAAACTTCCTAAATGATGAATGAACTCCTTGAATTAGAGTGTAACACCCCGTACCCGAGACCGTCGCCGGAGTCGGACACGAGGGGTTAACGGGCTTAATCCATTTACTTACACAGTCCACTTTTTTTAAAAATTTCCAGGCAGTTGGCTAACTGCGTCACTGTCACCTTAAAAATCATATCCTGAGTTACACAACTCAAAAATCAGTTTCGTGATTTTTCCCTGAAACTAGACTCATATATGCATCTACAAATTTTTTTCTAGAATTTTCGGTTGGTCCAATTAGTACAGTTTATTAGTTAAAGTCTCCCCTGTTACAGGGTTCGACTACACTGCCCTTCCTGCAATGCGACTTAGATAACTCCTTGTACAGGGCTTCAATGCTTATGCCGCTTGCTTCTAAGGAAACTAGACTCAAAAAGGATTCTGTACATATATGGCATGACTTCTAATTATCTCTGGTTAATTTATAATGAATTTCCAAATTCGGAATAGGGAATCCAGAAACCGTTCTGGCCCTGTCTCACGAAAACTTAAATATCTCTTAACATACTGTTCATATGATCGTATCGTTACTTTCCTATGAAAGTAGATTCATCAAGGTTTGGTTACATAATTTATTTGCTATTTAATTCCATTCCTACTATTTTTAGAAATTTTTCACATCCACATCACTGTTGCTGCCAGCATCTATTTTTAAGGTAAACTTTACCTATTTCATGATCCTCCATGGATCAACTAGAGTTTGTCATACATATACCAAAGGTGATCATGAATAACCATTCCCATGACTAACCATTACCAACATTTCCATACCTCTCGACGGACGACATACAAAACGATTATAATGCTATGATCAAGTATACTTAAGCCATTTTCGCATGGCTATTCAAATTTACACAAAACCGAAAGGTACATGACCTACAACAAAGGGGTAGTCCTATACATTAACCAAAATATCCTCTCACTACTAGTCTATTCTATACATGCCATAAGATATTCCAAAACGTAGCAGTACCAAACAGTGGATAGTGATAGTGTGACTAGCTGCTGACGATCCTCGAGCCTGTAGCTTCCAAATGAGATCTATAAAACAGAGGAACAAAGTAAACGAAGTAAGCATTACAATGCTTAGTAAGTTTTAAGCAGTGTCAACAGATAACAATCAAATTATAACATAGTTGTTCGTATTTTTATTTCACTCTTCCTTCGGGCATACCATCCCCTTTTCCGAATATGCACATCTCATCATATGTAATAGGCAGATAAATTCTCATTGATGGTGACCTCTTATGATCACAGGTACATTACATATTTTTACCTGACTTCCCACATTGACCAAATGCACAATAATCATAGAACAGTCTTATTACTTTACTCACATGTGCATCACATAACGACCTTGTGATTTAGTCTAAATCAAACTTAAATATAATCTCAAAATACATACCTGACCAACTTCTCGCATTGAGCGTATTTATTACTAATTGTCACTGTGAAGTCGCATAATCTTACGCTTTACTTGAATCTTCAGCAAAACCTTTAGTTCGGGGCTTACCCGGACAAAATCTCCACACGTAGTCATCGGGTCATTAGAGCTCGGATATAGTATGAGCACGAGGCCTACGGTCATTAATCGGTGATAATATTCTCGCATAAAGCCTGCGGGGTTTTAACCCGGATATAGTACTAACACAAATGCCCTTCGGGACTTATCACATTTATACACTTCCACATCCATCACGTTGGCCACTCGGCCCTATCACATATATACACTTTCACATTCATCACATCGGCCATTAGGCCTTATCACATATATACACACTTTCACATTCATCACATCGGCCATTAGGCCTTATCACATATATATACACTTTCACATTCATCACATCGGCCATTAGGCCTTATCACATATATACACACTTTCACATTCATCACATCGGCCATTAGGCCTTATCACATATATACACACTTTCACATTCATCACATCTGCCATTAGGCCTTATCACATATATATATCTCATACATATTTCATATTTTTTTTTCTTGTACATCAATTTCAGCAATAGGTTATGTAACACCCCAAACCCGGCCCAGACGTTATGGCCGAACCTGACGTGCCACATTGGAGTTGAAAACCCACGTTCCGTTTTAGTGTTTTAAAACCATACATTTTATTGAGTTAACAAAGTGTATGGAAGCTGGGCACCAGGTAGGTATCCGAGACAGAGGAGGTGAGCCATGAAGGCTACTTAAGTACCAAGCTCTTTAATTGGATCCAATCCTAGACATGCCCACAACCATAGCCACACTTTGTTATATCGAGTTTAAATTTGTTTAAGTGGACTTCTTTGATAAATCGATTAATCGTGGTGTTGAGATATTTTGAAAACAAGTATCATTTTAAAAACACGTCCTAAGTCTAGCCCATTTGAATAATTATTAACCAATTTTTAAAGTTATTAAAATTAAAATAATTCCGAAAAGAAATAAAAGGAAAGTTAAAATTGGCCTTATTACAACCCAAAAATAAATAATAATTAAAGGAAATTAAATGAAAACCAACACTTATTTAAAAGCCCAAAGATGATCACCGTGGCCACTCTGAATCCTCTCCTACCAAGTCCCCACATCAAGGCTCACGCAAGGTTAAGGAAAGGGGTGAGTTTGGAAACTCGATGTGCAACAAGCCCCTTTGAGCCCAAAACAATAACGGACTGTTGGGTCTAAGCCCAAATCCAATCTCAATCATGCCGGGCCATAGCCCTTTTCATGTTTCATATTCCATAACACTGGGCAAGCCTTTTCATATTTTATATTCTTGGGCAAGCCTTTCAGAAACGGTATGGCCCTTAGGCCCATTTCAATATCACATATAATTTCAATGAAAGAATGCAACCCATTTGGGAGACTACTCAACCCACCATCCGCTACTCTCCACCCGTACCAACCAACACACCATGTGGGATTAACTCGACCCACCCGCCATACTCTCCTTGGCGGCAAGATAGTGCTTTATCATATAACCGAGGCCTAGCCTCTTTTAATAAGCAGGGCAAAAGCCCTTTCAATAAGCGGGGCATAAGCCCTTTTATAAGCGGGTGTAAGCCCTTTTGATAAGCGGGGCATAAGCCCTTTTGATAACTGGGGCATAAGCCCTTTTTCACTTCCTCCATCCATATAAAAACCCAACCCAATACAGTTATGATTACATCATGTGCATATCATACATATCATGTGCATATCACACATGTCATGTGCATCTCATACATACCATATTTATCAAAATCCCATGTATTAAAATCATACATAAACCCTAGGGGTATAATGGTCATTTTTACCTAGGGGCAAAACGGTCATTTTCATGGTATAAGGGTAATCTCATAATTTTACCAAAAATTAGGGTTTCCATGTTCATTAACGATTACTAACTGTAACACCCCAAACCCATGACCGTCACCGGATTTGAACACGTGGTGTTACCGGGCTTACTTCCGTTATTTCTCTCTTTGTAAAATCTGATTGCTGTTCTAGGCAGGCTAGCTAACTGCGTCACTGTCGCCTTAAAAATCATATCTCGAGTTTCAAAACTTAGAAACTGATTCCGTAAATTTTCCCTGAATTTAGACTCATATATCTATCCATGGATTTATTTCTAGAATTTTTGGTTGGGCCAATTGGTACAGTTTATTAGTTAAAGTCACCAATGTTACAGGAGTCGACTACACTGACCTTCGCGCGTTAAAACTTGAATATCTCTCTGTACAGGGCTTTAATACTGGTTCCGTTTGTTTCTAATGAAACTAGACTCAAAATGGAATCTGCACATATAAGGCATGACTTCTAATTCTTTCTGGATAATTTATAGTAAATTTTCAAAGTCACGACAGGGGACCCAGAAACCGTTCTGGCCCTGTCTCACGAGAACTTTAATATCTCTCAGTATACTGCTCATATGGTCGTTTCGTTCCATCCATATTAAACTAGATTCATTAAGGTTCAATTTCATAATTTATTCACTATTTAATTCTACTTCTAATATTTTTAGTGATTTTTCAATCTCACCTCACTGCTGCTGTCCGCAACAGTTACTGTAGTAGACTACGTCAATTTCATGAATCTTTCCTTGGCCTTAATCATCCATCATACATGACACAAATTATGGCCACCTTATCAAAATTAAAGTTTCTAAGACTCGTGGCTATAGGTTCTAGCATCCCACTCGACGACCACATAGGCCATTTTCACATGGCTTAAAGTTTACAACCCACAGTTCAACAAAATATAATAGCCTATACATGCCAAATGTTCTTCAACAACGAAGACAATACCAAAATATTTCAGCCGGTGTGATGACTTCAACGACGGTTCCGATCACGCAAACAATACGAGTCCGAGAGACCTAAAATGGGTGACAAGAAAATACCGAGTGAGTTTATAACTCAGTAAGTCATAAGCATTCATCAATCCACTGATAAAGTTACTACAACATGAACAATAAACGAGGTTAGGTACTCATCCATATCGAATCTATACCATAATTCCTCGGACCTTTTGGTCCAATCTCATACCAAGTCATACATCCACATTTCATATTCTACACAACAAGATATTTGAAGCATTTTCACACACTAACTCATTTCCACCACAATCATACAATTTCAATCATCACATAGATTTAAGGCTTACCAAATTCAACCCCGAGCATGAACGTATTTTCTATTCGTCATGAGCTCGAGGTACTTACCCGATCCGCTGTCCATACTCAACTCGATGGAGACACACCTCCATATATATAGAGTACGCACACAGTGCTTAATACTCGATTTCGCACACTTAGTGCGACGCAATTTAAGCCCGCACACATAGTGCCATACCTTGAGCTCGCACACCCAAAGGCCGTATTTTTTCCAGCATGCACACTTAGTGCCATATATTTCCAGCATGCACACTTAGTGCCATATATTTCCAGCACGCACACTTAGTGCCAATCTCGTCACCGTACACACGTATTGCCCGCACACTTAGTGCCGAAAGCAAACTTTCTACACATTTCACTATTTCTTTTACATTCAACAATTATCCTCACTCCATACACATACAATTTCATTTATACATATATAGCATTCCATTAAACACAATTGCATAGATTTTCCAATCATTTAAGCAATATCAAACATATGTGCTTAATGACTTACCTTGTGTTGGGCAAATAATCCCAAGTCGGCTACTCGATGACCTTCGATTTCCCCTTGTTGGACGCCTCTCCTTTAGGATCTTGAGCTTAAACAATTAAATCAACCCATTCAACCACTTTGTAAAATATTTGTATCACACATTAAAATTTCATTTCATAGGATACACATGACAAATTCTTATCCTTCTACCCCATGCTTTTGAACTATTTGGTTCACAACCTTAGGCTATCACCCTATTGCCAACTATCCTAATCAAGGATAGTATCACAAGTGTGTACACCCATATGGCCGAATGTGCAAGATTAAATTCAACACCACCTATGTGCTTAATTAGGTGGCCGAATATACATAAGAACATTTAGCATTTGATACATTCGCCTTAGCATAGATTTCATTAAAAGTCCCTATTAGCCACTTCACCATCAATTATCTCATCTACTTAATATTTCATACTTATCATGCTAGCCGAATATTACTTATTTAAGTTCAACACCCTTATATACCACACTAGCACCAAATATGATATCAAATTCTTCTCTTTCTCTTTTCATCAAGACAACCTATATGAACCTTTAACTAATTCAAACTTCACCCTCTTAATGCCCATTATAGCCGAATGTACCAAGCATTTATCATTTTGCAACATGAATTCTATAGCATGGCCAAATACTCATGCACATACACACACAACAACAAGAACTCAATGACCTAAGAATCTCCTTTTATTAAACATTTGAACTCACTCCTCTTCATGCTTCATTACAACAACATCAAATCACCAACCAAGAAAGACAACATCCATGGCCGAATTTCATCTCCATCAAATAGCAAAAGAAATCTAAACCATGGGCTAGGTAGAACTTAAACTAACAACTAAAGCATGCATGCATCTCATGGAATATCATCAAACATACCTTAGTCTAGCAACCACCATAGCCGATTTTTCTCAAGCTCTTCCCCCTTCTTCCCTTGCTTCTATTCGGCCAAGACTACCAAAGGATGAACAACTATTTTCTTTTCTTTCTTTCTTTGTTTTTGGTCACGCAAAGGGGCATCTACACATTATTATTATTTTTGTTATCATCATTTTCTTTTTCCATTTCTTTAATACTAACTTTCTTATTTTATTGTTTCCTACATGCATCACTAGTCTAACATGTTGGAGACATGTTTCCACCCATAGCATGGCCGGCCAACATGCTCCAATTTGGCTAATTTGACATGCAAGGACAAACACTTTTCCACATGTATTAATAGGCCATTTAAAATTAGCCTATCATATTTCACCATGTCTCGCATTGATCCCTATTTTATAATTTCTCATACAATTGGTAAAATTAGAGAATGAAACTTCCACATGTGCATGTACACCCACAATAAGCATAGAATATAGCAATTAATTATTTTTATGACTCGGTTTTGTGGTCCCGAAACCACTTTCCGACTAGGGTCAATTTGGGGCTGTCACAACTCTCCCCCACTTAAGAAATTTTCGTCCCCGAAAATCTTACCGGTAAATAGGCTCGGGTATCGCTCTTTCATAGAGTCCTCAAGTTCCCAAGTGGCTTCTTCAATTCCGTGTTTATGCCACAACACCTTCACTAATGGAATTTTCTTATTTCGCAACTCTTTTACTTCACGCATCAGAATGCGAACCGGCTCTTCTTCATAACTCAAATTAGGCTGAATCTCAATCTCAGATGGAGTGATTACGTGCGACGGGTCGGATCTATATCGTCGAAGCATCGAGACTTGGAAAACGTTGTAAATCTTTTCGAGCTCAGGGGGTAAAATTAATCGACGCCATCGCCCAACTCGTTCGGATACTTCATACGGACCGATGAATCTCGGACTCAATTTGCCCTTACGGCAAAATCTAAGCACCTTCTTCCAAGGTGAAACTTTGAGAAAGACCTTGTCTCCAACTTGATATTCAATATCTTTTCTTTTCAAATCCGCATACGACTTTTGGCGATCCGAAGCGACTTTCAAACTTTCACGAATTACTCGAACTTTTGCTCGGCATCCTTAACCAAATCAACCTCAAGAATTTACCTTCACTAAGTTCACCGAGAATAATGGGGTACGGCATTTACGATCAGATAAAGCCTCGTAAGGCGCCATCTTAATACTTGATTGAAAGCTATTGTTGTAAGCAAATTCAATCAAAGGCGATACTGTTCCCATGAACCACTAAACTCAAGGATGCAACATCTCAACATATCCTCGAGTATTTGAATTATCCGCTCGATTGACCATCGGTTTGGGGTGAAAGGCGGTGCTGAAATGCAACTTGGTACTCAAAGCTTCTTGCAACTTCTTCCAAAATCGCGAGGTAAATCTCGGATCTCTATCCGACACGATGGAAATAGGCACCCGTGTAGTCTCACAATCTGAGAAGCGTACAATTCGCTAGTTTGTCCATTGAAAATCCGTGACGACGGGGACAAAGTGAGCCGACTTAGTCAATCTATCTACAACGACCCAAATCGCATCCTTCTTACTAGTCGACAATGGCGGTCCGGATCTGAGTCCATTGTGACTCGATCCCATTTCCACTCGGGTATCGTGATCGGTGAAGAAATCTCGAAGGCACTTGATGTTCCGCTTTCACTTGTTGACATATTAAACATCTCGAAACAAAATCGAGATGTCTCGTTTCATACCATGCCACCAAAACCGACGTTTCAAATCGTTGTACATCTTCGTACTCCCGGTGGATTGCCATTTGGCTACAATGGGCTTCGTTCGTAATTATCGAAATAAGTCCCGAATTCTTTGGAACACACAGACGACTTCGAACCTCAAACAATCGTCATCATCAATTTGAAACTCCGATTCCTTGTTCGAACACACTCACCCGTTTTGCAAGCAACTCCTCATCAACTTTTCGAGCTTCCGAATTTGATGAGCCAACAATGGTTTGGCCTTTAATTCGACTACTAACACATTGTCGGGTAGGATAGACAAGTGTACATTCATCGTCAGAAAAAACAAAGTGATTTCGGCTTAAGGCATCCGCAACCACATTAGCCTTTCCGGGTGATAATCAATGACGAGCTCATAATCTTTTAACAACTTGAGCCATCGCTTTGTCGCAGATTTAAGTCTCTTTGGGTCATCAAATATTTGAGACTTTTGTGATCCGAATACACATGGCACTTCTCACCAAATAAGTAATGTCGCCATATCTTTAAGGCGAATACGATGGCGACCAATTCGAGATCATGGGTCGGATAATTTTTCTCATGTGGCTTTAATTGTCTCGACGATATGCCACAACTCGCCCTTCTTGCATCAATACGCAACCCAACCCAAGTAGGGATGCGTCACTATAAATGACAAACTCTTTGCCCGATTCGGGTTGCACTAGAATTGGGGCTTCGGTCAAATAAGTTTTCAGTTGATCGAAACTTTTCGACATTTCTCCGTCCATTCGAACTTAACATCCTTTTGGAGTAAGCCGTCATTGGCGTGGCTATCATTGAGAAACCTTTTACAAATCGTCGGTAATAACGGCAAGCCCCAAAAAGCTCCTAACGGTAACATTCCTTGGTGGTTTCCAATCGACTATGGTCGAAATTTTGTTCGGGTCCACCCGACACCGTCACGGACACCACGTGCCCCAAAAAGCTAACCTCTTTCAACCAAAATTCACATTTATGAACCTTGCGATAACCGCTTATCTCGTAAGATTTGCAACACTAGCCTCGGTGTTCAAAGATGTTGATTTCATCTCTCGAATAGACCAAAATGTCATCGATAAATACAACTACGAACCGATCCAAGTATGGCCTGAAAATTCTATTCATTAAATCCATAAACACCGTAGGGCATTAGTGAGCCCAAACGGCATCACCAAGAATTCGTGAGTGACCGTACCTCGTTCTAAAAGCGGTTTTGGGTATGTCCGATTCTCGGACCCTCAACCGATAGTACCCGACCTCAAATCTATCTTTGAAAACACCGAGGCTCCCTTTAATTGATCAAACAAATCGTCAATTCGTGGCAACGGTATTTATTCTTTATCGTCACTTTATTGAGTTGACGATAGTCGATGCACAACCTCATGCTTCCGTCCTTCTTTTTCACAAACAATCTTTGTGCGCCCCATGGAGAAAAACTCGGTCGAGCGAAACCTCTATCCGTCAATTCTTGCAATTGAACCTTCAATTCCTTTAACTCCGTTAATGCCATACGACACGGAGCTATTGAGATCGGCGTAGTACCGGTACAACCGATGCGAATTCCACTTCTCGAACCGGTGGCAATCCGTAACTCCTCCGAAAAACATCTCGAATACTCACAAACCATCGCACCGGTTCGAGTTTCTTTTCCGTCTCTTTACTTTCAAACACATACGCAAGGTATGTTTCACACCCTTTTCACATACCTCGGCGGTCATAGAAGATACTATCGCCGGCACTCTTTTTAAATCGATGGTTTTCCTTTTGCGGTCCACCATTGCATCATGTACGGTCAGCCAATCTATACCAAGAATAATATCGAATTCATCAAATGGTAGAAGCATCAGATCGGCCGGAAAACAGGATTCTTGAATTATTAGGGGGCATCTCTTGCACACTTTATCAACGAGTACGTATTGACCCAAAGGGTTTGACACTGAATTACGAACTCGAGAGACTCAACGGTAGAGTCTTCTTGGATGCTAAAGTTTCACATACATATGAATGAGTAGAGCCGGGGTCAATCAATGCAATCACACTAGTATCAAAGAGAGTAAAAGTACCGGTGATAACGTCGGGGAGGTTGCCTCCTCTCGTCTTGTGGATAGCATATGCTCTAGCAGAGCACGAGTCTCGGATCGAACAACCGCACAGAGGCCCTCTCGATTACCACCCCTACCTCCCGAAATCCTCGGGGGTCTACCTCTAGCCGTCGTCCCACTAGATCTTGCACCTTGCATCTTATTCTTCTCATCTAGCTCCGTGCAATCTCTAATGAAGTGGTCCTTCGAACCGCATCCATAACAGGCCCTATTAACAGACTTACCCCAACATTCACCTATGTGTAGTCTTCCACATTGGGGGCATTCGGGCTTTTCTTGACGATTATTGCCCACACTAGCTACCGAAGTAGCTCGTGAGTCCATCGATGGTCATGCTCTAATGGAAATCCCCGCAGTCGCCCTCGACTTATTTGTGTCCTCTCTGAACTTCTTTACAGCTGAAAATGGAGCTTTACCCGTCGATCCTTTACGATAATCTCTAGCTTCAAATTCGGCCTTCTTCTTCTCCCTTCCGAGCTCTTCCGCCTTGCAGGCTCGTTCAACTAGTGTTACAAATTCTTTTATCTCCAAAATACCCACCAGTAGCTTTAAATCTTCATTCAATCCCTCTTCAAATCTTTTGCACATAGCAGCCTCATCAACCACACACTCCCGAGCATACCGACTAAGTCTTACGAACTCATGTTCAGATTCGAGATCTGATCATCCGGCCTTGCTTGAGTTCCAAGAACTCCTTACGCTTCGATCGATGAACTGTTGACTAATGTATTTCTTTCAAATTTGGATTGAAAGAAATCCCAAGTAACTCGTTCATTTGGGACTATGGAAATTAAAGTCCTCCACCAATAGTAAGTCGAGTCTCATAACAAGGATATAGCACACTTAAGACATTCATCGGTGTGCATGACAGTTCATCTAACACTCGAATGGTGTTATCGAGCGAACTCGGCCTTTTCGGCATCATCAAGAACTATGGCCTTGAACTCCCTCGCCCCACGCTTCCTAATCAAGTCCACGGTGGTTTACTCACCTCACAGATTAGTAACTGGAGGCATTGCGGGCTCTTGGGGTGGGGTGTTTGAATTCGGGAATGGTTGGACAATTGGATTGGTTCGGGCATATTCGCGACCCACTCATTCATCATGGTGAAGAAGGCTTGTTTCGCCCTTCATTTTGATTATTCGCGGATGACCGAGGCTCAACAGGCGGTGTCCCTTGCGCGGAGCAGCCGCTACACTTTCAACGTCGTCCGCCAAGGGTCTCTCTACCGGGTTCCATTTGCTACCCAAGACAAAAATTTCAACCGTCGAAGTCATCACATTATTAAGCACTAACAATTTGGCATGTATAGCTAGACTCACACGCGCTATGGTAGTCCTAGAACCGACTAAACCATAGCTCGATACCAATAAAATGTAACACCCCAAACCAGAATCGTCACCGGATTTGAACACGTGGTGTTACCGGGCTTACTTCCTTATTTCTCTCTTTGTAAAATCGATTGCTGTTCTAGGCAGGCTAGCTAACTGCGTCACTGTCACCTTAAAATCATATCTCGAGTTTAAAACTCGAAACTGATTCCGTAAATTTTCCTGAATTTAGACTCATATATCTATCCATGGATTTATTTCTAGAATTTTTGGTTGGGACAATTGGTACAGTTTATTAGTTAAAGTCACCAATGTTACAGGAGTCGACTACACTGACCTTCGCGCGTTAAAACTTGAATATCTCTCTGTACAGGGCTTTAATACTGGTGTCGTTTGTTTCTAATGAAACTAGACTCAAAATGGAATCTGAACATATAAGGCACGACTTCTAATTCTTTCTGGATAATTTATAGTAAATTTTCAAAGTCACAAAAGGGGACCCAGAAACCGTTCTGGCCCTGTCTCACGAGAACTTTAATATCTCTCAGTATACTGCTCATATGGTCGTTTTGTTCCATCCATATTAAACTAGATTCATCAAGGTTCAATTCCATAATTTATTCACTATTTAATTATACTTCTACTATTTTTAGTGATTTTTCAATCTCACCTCACTGCTGCTGTCTGCAACAGTTACTGCAGTAGACTACGCCAATTTCATGAATCTTTCCTTGGCCTTAATCATCCATCATACATGACACAAATTATGGCCACCTTATCAAAATTAAAGTTTCTAAGACTCGTGGCTATAGGTTCTAGCATCCCACTCGACGACCACATAGGCCATTTTCACATGGCTTAAAGTTTACAACCCACAGTTCAACAAAATATAATAGCCTATACATGCCAAATGTTCTTCAACAACGAAGACAATACCAAAATATTTCAGCCGGTGTGATGACTTCAACGACGGTTCCGATCACGCAAACAATACGAGTCCGAGAGACCTAAAATGGGTGACAAGAAACACCGAGTGAGTTTATAACTCAGTAAGTCATAAGCATTCATCAATCCACTTATAAAGTTACTACAACATGAACAATAAACGAGGTTAGGTACTCATCCATATCGAATCTATACCATAATTCCTCGGACCTTTTGGTCCAATCTCATACCAAGTCATACATCCACATTTCATATTCTACACAACAAGATATTTGAAGCATTTTCACACACTAACTCATTTCCACCACAATCATACAATTTCAATCATCACATAGATTTAAGGCTTACCAAATTCAACCCCGAGCATGAACGTATTTTCTATTCGTCATGAGCTCGAGGTACTTACCCGATCCGTTGTCCATACTCAACTCGATGGAGACACACCTCCATATATATAGAGTACGCACACACAGTGCTTAATACTCGATTTCGCACACTTAGTGCCACGCAATTTAAGCCCGCACACATAGTGCCATACCCTTCGAGCTCGCACATCCAAAGGCCGTATTTTTTCCAGCATGCACACTTAGTGCCATATATTTCCAGCATGCACACTTAGTGCCATATATTTCCAGCACGCACACTTAGTGCCAATCTCAGTCACCGTACACACGTATTGTTCAAGACACTTAGTGCCGAAAGCAAACTTTCTACACATTTCACTATTTCTTTTACATTCAACAATTATCCTCACTCCATACACATACAATTTCATTTATACATATATAGCATTCCATTAAACACAATTGCATAGATTTTCCAATCATTTAAGCAATATCAAACATATGTGCTTAATGACTTACCTTGTGTTGGGCAAATAATCCCAAGTCACTACTCGATGACCTTCGATTTCCCTTGTTGGACGCCTCTCCTTTAGGATCTTGAGCTTAAACAATTAAATCAACCCATTCAACCACTTTGTAAAATATTTGTATCACACATTAAAATTTCATTTCATAGGATACACATGACAAATTCTTATCCTTCTACCCCATGCTTTTGAACTATTTGGTTCACAACCTTAGGCTATCACCCTATTGCCAACTATCCTAATCAAGGATAGTATCACAAGTGTGTACACCCATATGGCCGAATGTGCAAGATTAAATTCAACACCACCTATGTGCTTAATTAGGTGGCTGAATATACATAAGCACATTTAGCATTTGATACATTCGGCCTTAGCATAGATTTCATTAAAAGTCCCTATTAGCCAGTTCACCATCAATTATCTCATCTACTTAATATTTCATACTTATCATGCTAGCCGAATATTACTTATTTAAGTTCAACACCCTTATATACCACACTAGCACCAAATATGATATCAAATTCTTCTCTTTCTCTTTTCATCAAGACAACCTATATGAACCTTTAACTAATTCAAACTTCACCCTCTTAATGCCCATTATAGCCGAATGTACCAAGCATTTATCATTTTGCAACATGAATTCTATAGCATGGCCGAATACTCATGCACATACACACACAACAACAAGAACTCAATGACCTAAGAATCTCCTTTTATTAAACATTTGAACTCACTCCTCTTCATGCTTCATTACAACAACATCAAATCACCAACCAAGAAAGACAACATCCATGGTCAATTTCATCTCCATCAAATAGCAAAAGAAATCTAAACCATGGGCTAGGTAGAACTTAAACTAACAACTAAAGCATGCATGCATCTCATGGAATATCATCAAACATACCTTAGTCTAGCAACCACCATAGCCGAATTTTCTCAAGCTCTTCCCCCTTCTTCCCTTGCTTCTATTCGGCCAAGACTACCAAAGGATGAACAACTATTTTCTTTTCTTTCTTTCTTTGTTTTTGGTCACGCAAAGGGGCATCTACACATTATTATTATTTTTGTTATCATCATTTTCTTTTCCATTTCTTTAATACTAACTTTCTTATTTTATTGTTTCCTACATGCATCACTAGTCTAACATGTTGGAGACATGTTTCCACCCATAGCATGGCTGGCCATCATGCTCCAATTTGGCTAATTTGACATGCAAGGACAAACACTTTTCCACATGTATTAATAGGCCATTTAAAATTAGCCTATCATATTTCACCACGCCTCGCATTGATCCCTATTTTATAATTTCTCATACAATTGGTAAAATTAGAGAATGAAACTTCCACATGTGCATGTACACCCACAATAAGCATAGAATATAGCAATTAATTATTTTTATGACTCGGTTTTGTGGTCCCGAAACCACTTTCCGACTAGGGTCAATTTGGGGCTGTCACACTAACAATCCATGGGTGCAAACAGTGATTCTGGCCCATTTTTAGCGAAATCGAGTTATTGGGCCTAAAACCCCTAATGGGCCCTACTTAGCCAATTTCGTCATCTAGGCCCATTTAGCCTATATTCCATAATGGTTTTAACAGTCTTATCATGCCATATAATGATTTCCATTTTCTACCAATTTTACCCAAATGGGCCGAAAGCCCAATGGGCCCCACTTCCCCTCGAGGCCCAACTTACCAAGAACGCAAAAATCACATTCTTACCATTTCCATCATTCTCGGTCACCGTCTCATCGATTCTAACTAACTAGTGAGCGTCATTGTTCATAAGTCCTCGAAATGCCGTAATTTTGGCATTTTGCTTTTCAACATTTTATCGCTTTAAGCTATGAAAGGGTTCGTTACACACCGATTTGCGATATTCCTTGACGAGATCTCCTATGCGATTTCTCCTATAATCAATTGTTAAATAGATCAGCTCGCAATAATTGAACCAAATCAAGAACTTTCCAATATTAACACTTACACATTCGCCACCATCCATAATGGCCTTAGGCACCTTACCTTTGTCGCGATTGATGACTCGGCCTAGCTACTCCGTGATCCAAGCTACTCCAAATCGACACTACACCTTGCTGCTCCTTCAATAAATAAACCAAAAATATTAAAAAGAAGACCCCATAAAGTCTATGCCCATATTCGGCCATCTCCCTAAATTAGAGAGGTTTCGGCTTTTCTTAAACTCCCTAATTTTGAATTGATTAAAGCTACGAGCACTTACCAAGGTTCACTTACCCAAACAGTTTCAATCCGTGTTAACTCCGATTCAACGCAATGCAGACTCTAAAACACTAGCGTAACCCGTACCACAAGGATCCTACGAATCGGCCACCAAGTCACCCAAGGGTCTTTGTGCTTTTGGCTTTTGGGTCACTGAAGAAAAAGTGGTTATGGACCAAAAAGGGTGTTGACAAAAGAGTTGAAAGGCTTTTTAAAATAACAAGAATCGGCTAAAAAGAAAAAGAACAAGCGTATACCTTTATAAAGAAATCGACTTCCTTTGACTCCTTTAGGATTTGGCTTGTTGCTATTCGGTTAGCAATGAAAAGAATGATAGGTTCGGCTTTTACTATAAATAAAAGAGAGGAAGAATGAGAGGTAGAGAGTTTGTGGAAGAAATAACGAAAGAGAAAATAGAGGGATTAGCTTAAGAACAATTGGCAAGAGGAGAAAGAAAAGAGAAGAGGGAATAGATGAGAGAAGGAAAGAAAATAATTAAAAAAATGAGAAAATTGTTCACTTTTGGGAAAAATAGAAAAGAATAAGAGCAAAAGAAATAAGATTAAGATTAGAATAAAATAAAATCCTTTTCCAATTTTAATTCCTTCCTTATCTCCTTAATTCATGGCCATAATCAAAGTTTGAATTTAATTCAAACTCCCCCTTCGAAAGCAAGCAGCCCCCACTCACTCCTCCCGCATTTGGTACCATTTCAATTCCATACGGTCCTTCCCACGCACGCTCAGCAAAAAGAATCACCCTTTTGCGCATAGCGCTGATCGAACCTAGGACCCCAGTTGCCCAAAGACGCTGCTGGCCATCGGGACGGGCATTTGTTTTCAATAATATACCGTCACCTTTTATCTTAAAGGTTACTGCTGAAGTCCTGTTCATTTTAAAATATAACATTAAAACATACCTTCGCCTGGACTCGAACCCTGGACCTCCGTCCACCTTGCGCCCACGACCATTTGTTGGCCTTGCACTGAGCTTCCTTCCTTACTAATATATGGTCACAATAAATTATAAACCTTACTCGCTTGATCTGGCGACTTTAAAAATAAAACAGATTCGCTCACGTTTAAATCGAACTCTGCGACCTCTTTAACACACACATACGTTGCTTGTCAACGCACCACGTGCTCTCTTTGTGTCAAACTTCATTTGTAACTTCCTTTAAGGCCTATTCCAACCGCAACCTGTATACTAAAAAAAAACCAATTTATGACGTTGGGTATCGAACCTCGGTTCCTTTCACGCCCAACACTCCTAACCACCGGGCAGACTCCTCCTTATGTCTAATTTTAGCCTAACTTATTAATAAACCTTAATGTCCAGATCCCTAAAGAAGCAAAAATAATAATTTTTTGCTAGAGTCTTGGTCCAATTTTTCCCACACTTTAAATACATTGTAATTTATTTAAAACTAAAATAATAATAATAACCATAATAATGAAAATTTCAAATACGATAATATATATAAATTTTTTCCTAATAATAATAATTATAATTTCCATAAATCAATGAAAATAGATACAAGAAAATTTTTGATAATATGTTAATTTAAACACTAAATTAACAACAATAATTTTATAAATATATTTGTATCTAATAATTATAATGATAATAATTTTCATAAAAATTAAAATATTAGTAATAACATAAATATTTTATCAATATATATTTTTTTTAAACACTAGTAATATTTAAAACTTCTCAATATTCAGGTTTTCTTCTATCCGAATCCCAGACTCAAAGCCCAACTCTTCTAGGCCCAATTTTTGGGGCGTTACAACTCTATCCCCCTAAAAAAAATTTTGTCCTCGAAATTGCCAAATATCAACTAACTGTATTACTCAAGTCAAACCACTATGCTTCCGTTGCGCACTCTGATATAAATAATTTTAATACGACCCAGAACATCTAATTACTGAAATAAGGAAACGTTTATCAAGCACGCATACAATTCGTAGCACACAAATAGAATAAACTTGGCAATCTCGAGCTCGATGCTCCTTGGACCCACATCTAAGACATGCTCCTGTCTTCCTATGGCATTCACCCGGATGACACCCATTGCAGTCTTTGCAGGTTGGAAAGTTTGGCCGTGCCTGAACATGTTTCACAGAACGAGGCTGTATTCTCTGAGAACTAGGATCCTTTCTCTTTTTACACTCCAAGCACCCCGCTTGAAATATTTCCCTAATTTCCTTAATTTTGGTATCCAACACTTCCTCTACCACTTTCCTTACTAACTCGGCCAGTGCCTCAGTACCAAGCTCCGAGCTACCACTACCCGAAGTTGGCAGACTTTGCTTACCCTCAAAATCCATATCAATACTCTACATTACCAGTACACATATCAAATAACTACAAAGATCTCAAAAAAATATACTATTTATTTATATGTCTTATGCAGAGATAGTATTTTAGAGTTTCTATTTTCACAGAATCATAGCCTAGCTACAGTCTCAGTATTCTAGGGTTTTACAACTCTACTCTATCTAGAGTATCATAGTAGGGTCTCAGTTCTATTCATAGCATCATATCAATATCACATAACGTAAAGAGAGTATACTTACAGACTTGGTGCCGGGATTCATGCCACTTCTTTCTCCAATCCATTTAAAACTCAAAAGCCATATTTTTGCTTATAGAGGGTAGAAATTTAAAAATTTTGATTTGAAAGCACCCTTATTTTGAAACTCTTGTTTAAAACATAAAAACTTGTACCATTTTAACAAATATACTCCGCAAAATATGTAACACCCCGAACCCGAGACCGTTGCCGGTGTCGGACACGAGGGGTTAACAAGCCAAAACCACTTATGGCACCGACCAATTTGACATTCCCAGGCAAGCTGGAAAACTGCGTCGCTGTCGCCTTAAAAAGAATATCTCGAGTTTCACAACTCGGAAACTGATTCCGTAAATTTTACCTGAATTTAGACTCATATATCCATCTATGGATTTATTTCTAGAATTTTTGGTCAGGCCAATTGGTACAGTTTATTAGTTAAAGTCGCCCATGTTACAGGGGTCGACTACACTGACCTTCGTGCGTTACAACTTGAATATCTCTCTGTACAGGGTTTCAATACTGATACCGTTTGTTTCCAAAGAAACTAGACTCAAAAATGAATCTGCACATATAAGGCATGACTTCTAATTCATTCTGGATAATTTATGGCAAATTTTCAAAGCCGCGACAGGGGACCCACAAACCGTTCCGGCCCTGTCTCACGAGAACTTTAATATCTCTCGGTATACTGATCATATGATCGTTTCGTTACTGTCATATGAAAATATACTCGTCAAGGTTCGATCACATAATTTATTCACTATTTAACACCATTCCTATCAATTTTGGTGATTTTTCACATCCAAGTCACTGCAGCTGGCAGCCTCTGTTTTTAAGGTAGGCTTTACCTATATTGTAGTTCCCATGGACCAACTATAGTCTAGTCATACTTAGGTCCACATGTGATCATATTTAGCCATTCCAATGGCTGATCATGTGACCAACTCTCTCATTCCAAACCATAATCACATCATGAAACCAAATATAATTACAAACCACATATGGTCAAATTCCATACTCCACTTTTACGAACCATTTTCGCATGGCTGTACACATATACATCACAAGTACTTAAAACAACCGAGGGTGGTCCTATACATGCCATATCCGAACTCAACTAAAGGAGTACCAAAAAGGGCTTTGATAGTGTGGTTGACTTCAACTTCTATGATCCCGAATCCGATCGCTAACGAGCAAAATCTATAACAGAGAAACAAAGAAACGGAGTAAGCAATTTATGCTTAGTAAGTTTTGAGCCATAATATACACACAACCAAAGCATAGCATTCAAGTAGCTAAACAATAATTCATATGCACAATTTCTCAAAGACATGCTTACTTCACAATCCCAACTCTTATTTTCATACACAAACAACGGCTTAGTTAAGGCCGATAGCTCGTTTATCATTGGAGCGAATATTCAACGACTTACTCATAGTGTGCAAAGCACACAAAACATACCTTGTTGGGAATTTCACAAGTGCATTAACTGAAAATTTTCCAGCAGCTTATAAATTTCGAATCACATACCTTCGGAGTTTATCCGGATATAGCTACTCGTTCAAAACACCTTCGGGACATAGCCGGTTATGGTAACCAGCGCAAATGCCTTCGGGACTTAACCGGATATCACAACTTGCACAATTGCCTTCGGCTTAGCCAGATATCATAGCTCGCACAATTGCCTTGGGCTTAGCCGGATATCACTGGTCGCACAATTGCCTTGGGCTTAGCCGGATATCACTCGAACATTCATGCACATCTTTGTTTCATTTTCACAACAAAACTTTTATGCACAATTCACTTAACAAAATATCATTTCGCTCAATGGCCATATACAAGGGCGAATTTCGATTGCTTATTACTTCATTCAATCGAATCAAAATCTAAGTTTCGATACTCAAAACTTACCTCGGATGTTGTCGAACGATTCGATGGCTATTCGACTACTTTTTCCTTCCCTTTATCGGATTTGGTCCCCTTTGCTCTTGAGCTTAATTTAACAAATAATTTGATTCAATCATTTGAGTATCGAAAAGAAGAACTCAAGGCACTTAGCCCACATATACTCACTAGACATTAAAGTCACATAAGTACGAATTCATGAATCGACTTAACACACAAAGCCTTCAACATGCTTACTCATGGCGAACAACTCAACCTCTTAGGCACTCATTCATGGCCGATTATGCATGTTGATGTTGAGGCCAATTACATGTTTAACACCACACATGAATGGCACACATTTTACTAGCTAATGCTTTACATATTGTAGCTCAACACTTATAATATAGCATCAAGCACTCATATGGCCGATTATACTTAGTCATACTTGCACCAAATCAATAATAAATTCCAAGATTTTCACATCATATGTGTACTAGGCGAATGTACTTGCAATTTCACAACCATTCTTCAACATTTTCTTCTTTAAGCAAACATATTTATCACTTACTTCATAACCAAAACATCATGTGCAAACATATACACATATAGGTGCATGGCGAATCTCAAGGTGTTCATAACCATCTAAAACACAAATTTTTTACCATTCAAGTAACAAGCATAAATCATGCTCATGAATGCACCATGGCGAATACATCACAACCATACCCTTTCAACTTCGGTCATGGTTAAACAAAGATTTCAATGCCCTACTCAAGAATACTAAAAAGAAATTTCAAGAGTAGTCAATCCATCATTACATGCATCATCAACATGCTTCACATTTAGCATGCAATGGCTTTAACACAATATCAACCTTGGCCAAATACCATTTTCATGGCATAACAAGGATTTGAACCATGGCTAACATGCACATCAAGTTAGCAACCAAAACAAGCATGAACTTCATGACACAACCTCAAACATACCTTAATCTTGATACAAGTATAGCCAAATCTCCTTCTTGTTCTCTTCCAAACCAAGCATGAAGCAAAACTCCTATCTCCTCCCTTAGTATTTTCGGCCAAAAGGAAAGAACAAGGATGAACAATTTTTTCTTGTTCTTCTTTCACTTGCACGGCAATGGGGGAAATGCCACACTCACACACATTTTTTATTTCTCATCCAACATCATTAATTTTTTATCATTTAATACATCATGCATTAACAAAACATGTTTCAACATGTTTTCTTTGCCCATAAACCATGTCATGGCCGCCACTATGCCATCTTTGGGAATTTGACATGCAAATCCCTTAATTTTGCATGCATTTTCAACTAGTCATCACACATTTCCCCATCATACTTTCAAAGTTTACTACTAGGTCCTTTCTAGTGAAATTCACCTTTATAACACTAAATCGAACCATCAAAAATGTCACACATGAATACACACATATTATAGGCATCAAAATAAATTTTAAATTATTTTTACGCCTCGGTTTTGTGGTCCCGAAACCACATTCTGACTAGGGTCAATTTTGGGCTGTCACAAAATATCTTTAAAATGAACTTTTCAAAAACCATCTCCAAAAATACCCTTCTTAGGCCTAAGTTTTCAAATAGATTTTCGGACCCGATCCACAGCCGAGTTGTTGCAACCTAGGCTCTGATACCACTAAATGTAACACCCCAAACCCGGCCCAGACGTTATGGCCGAATCTGACGTGCCACATTGGAGTTGAAAACCCACGTTCCGTTTTAGTGTTTTAAAACCATACATTTTATTGAGTTAACAAAGTGTATGGAAGTCGGGCACCGTAGGTATCCGAGACAGAGGAGGTGAGCCATGAAGGCGCTAAGTACCAAGCTCTTTAATTGGATCCAATCCTAGACATGCCCACAACCATAGCCACACTTTGTTATATCGAGTTTAAATTTGTTTAAGTGGACGTCTTTGATAAATCGATTAATCGTGGTGTTGAGATATTTTGAAAACAAGTATCATTATGAAAATACGTCCTAAGTCTAGCCCATTTGAATAATTATTAACCAAATTTTAAAGTTATTAAAATTAAAATAATTCCGAAAAGAAATAAAAGGAAAGTTAAAATTGGCCTTATTACAACCCAAAAATAAATAATAATTAAAGGAAATTAAATGAAAACCAACACTTATTTAAAAGCCCAAAGATGATCACCGTGGCCACTCTGAATCCTCTCCGCCCAAGTCCCCACATCAAGGCTCACCGCAAGGTTAAGGAAAGGGGTGAGTTTGGAAACTCATGTGCAACAAGCCCTTTCGAGCCCAAAACAATAACTACTGTTGGGTCTAAGCCCAAATCCAATCTCAATCATGCACTGGGCCATAGCCCTTTTCATGTTTCATATTCCATAACACTGGGCCGAAGCCTTTTCATATTTTATATTCTTGGGTCAAGCCTTTATCAGAAACGGTATGGCCCTTAGGCCCATTTCAATATCACATATAATTTCAATGAAAGAATGCAACCCATTTGGGAGACTACTCAACCCACCATCCGCTACTCTCCACCCGTACCAACCAACACACCATGTGGGATTAACTCGACCCACCCCGCCATATTTCCATCGGCAAGATAGTGCTTTATCATATAACTGGAGGCCTAGCCTCTTTTAATAATGGGCAAAAGCCCTTTCAATAATCGGGGCATAAGCCCTTTTATAATCAGGCGTAAGCCCTTTTGATAATGGGGCATAAGCCCTTTTGATAATCGGAGCATAAGCCCTTTTGATAAGCGGGGCATAAGCCCTTTTGATAACGGGGCATAAGCCCTTTTCACTTCCTCCATCCATATAAAACCCAACCCAATGCGATTATGATTACATCATGTGCATATCATACATATCATGTGCATATCACACATGTCATGTGCATCTCATACATACCATATTTATCAAAATCCCATGTATTAAAATCATACATAAACCCTAGGGGTATAATGGTCATTTTACCTAGGGCAAAACGGTCATTTTCATGGTATAAGGGTAATCTCATAATTTTACCAAAATTAGGTTTTCCATGTTCATTAACGATTACTAACAATCCAAGGGTGCAAACAAGTGATTCGGCCCATTTTAGCGAAATCGAGTTATTGGGCCTAAAACCCCTAATGGGCCCTACTTAGCCAATTTCGTCATCTAGGCCCATTTAGCCTATATTCCATAATGGTTTTAACAGTCTTATCATGCCATATAACAGATTTCCATTTTCTACCAATTTTTACCCAAATGGGCCCGAAAGCCCAATGGGCCCCACTTCGGCCCCTCGAGGCCCAACTTACCAAGAACGCCAAAAATCACATTCTTACCGTTTCCATCGTTCTCGATCACCGTCTCATCGATTCTAACTAACTAGTGAGCGTTCGCTTGCTCACAAGTCCTCGAAATGCCAGAATTTCGGCATTTCGGCTTTTCGGCATTTTATCGCTTTAAGCTATGAAAGGGTTCGTTACACACCTGATTTGCGATATTCCTTGACGAGATCTCCTATGCGATTTCTCCTATAATCAATTGTTAAATAGATCAGCTCGCAATAATTGAACCAAATCAAGAACTTTCCAATATTAACACTTACACATTCGGCCACCATCCATAATGGCCTTAGGCACCTTACCTTTGTCGCGATTGATGACTCGGCCTAGCTACTCCGGCGATCCAAGCTACTCCAAATCGACACTACACCTTGCTGCTCCTTCAATAAATAAACCAAAAATATTAAAAGAAGACCCCATAAAGTCTATGCCCATATTCGGCCATCTCCCTAAATTAGAGAGGTTTCGGCTTTTCTTAAACTCCCTAATATTGAATTGATTAAAGCTACGAGCACTTACCAAGGTTCACTTACCCAAACGGTTTCAATCCGTGTTAACTCGATTCAACGCAATGTGACTCTAAAACACTAGCGTAACCCGTACCACATGGATCCTATGAATCGGCCACCAAGTCACCCAAGGGTCTTGTGCTTTTGGCTTTTGGGTCATCAAGAAAAGTGGTTATGGACCAAAAGGGTGTTGACAAAAGAGTTGAAAGGCTTTTAAAATAACAAGAATCGGCTAAAAGAAAAAGAACAAGCGTATACCTTTATAAAGAAATCGACTTCCTTTGACTCCTTTAGGATTTGGCTTGTTGCTATTCGGTTAGCAATGAAAAGAATGATAGGTTCGGCTTTTACTATAAATAAAAGAGAGGAAGAATGAGAGGTAGAGAGTTTGTGGAAGAAATAACGAAAGAGAAAATAGAGGGATTAGCTTAAGAACAATTGGCAAGAGGAGAAAGAAAAGAGAAGAGGGGAATAGATGAGAGAAGGAAAGAAAATAATTAAAAAAAATGAGAAAATTGTTCAGCTTTTGGGAAAAATAGAAAAGAATAAGAGCAAAAAGAAATAAGATTAAGATTAGAATAAAATAAAATCCTTTTCCAATTTTAATTCCTTCCTTATCTCCTTAATTCATGGCCATAATCAAAGTTTGAATTTAATTCAAACTCCCACTGCTGAGCAGCAGTCCCCCACTCACTCCTCCTGCAGCTGGTACCATTTCAATTCCATACGGTCCTTCCCACGCACGTTCAGCAAAAAGAATCACCCTTTTGCGCATAGCGCTGATTGAACCTAGGACCCCCAGGTTGCCCAGCACGCTGCTGGCCACTGGGACGGGCATTTGTTTTCAATAATATACCGTCACCTTTTATCTTAAAGGTTACCTGCTGAAGTCCCGTTCATTTTAAAAATATAACATTAAAACATACCTTCGCCTGGACTCGAACCCCAGACCTCCGTCCACGTTGCGCCCACGACCATGCTGTTGGCCACTGCACCAGGCTTCCTTCCTTGCTAATATATGGTCACAATAAATTATAAACCTTACCTGCTTCAGTTCTGGCCCACTTTAAAAATAAAACAGGATTCGCTCACGTACGGAATCGAACCTGCGACCTCTTTAACACACACATAAGTTGCTTGTCACTGCACCACAGGCTCTCTTTGTGTCAAACTTCATTCGTAACTTCCTTTAAGGCCTATTCCAACCGCAACCTGTATACTAAAAAAAAACCCAATTTGCGCACGCTGGGTATCGAACCTCAGTTCCCTTTCTGCTGCCCAACACTCCTAACCACTGGGCCAGACTCCTCCTTATATCTAATTTTAGCCTAACTTATTAATAAACCTTAATGTCCAGATCCCCTAAAGAAGCAAAAATAATAATTTTTTTGCTAGAGTCTTGGTCCGAATTTTTCCCACACTTTAAATACATTGTAATTTATTTAAAACTAAAATAATAATAATAACCATAATAATGAAAATTTCAAATACGATAATATATATAAATTTTTCCTAATAATAATAATTATAATTTCCATAAATCAATGAAAATAGATACAGATAAAATTTTTGATAATATGTTAATTTAAACACTAAATTAACAACAATAATTTTATAAATATATTTGTATCTAATAATTATAATGATAATAATTTTCATAAAAATTAAAATATTAGTAATAACATAAATATTTTATCAATATATATTTTTTTTAAACACTAGTAATATTTAAAACTTCTCAATATTCAGGTTTTCTTCTATCCGAATCCCAGACTCAAAGCCCAGCTCTTCTAGGCCCAATTTTTGGGGCGTTACAAGTTATAAGCAACTCAAATAGTTTCATCAAAGTTTACAACAAAATCACATATTCACTACAAGCAGTTTTCCTGAGCAACAGTCACTAAATTGTTTATAACTAGAGCTACAAAACTCAAAATCAATCGCCGTTAATTTTCCCCGAATGTAGACTCATGTATCTTTCATCCATAAAATTTTCAGAATTTTAGGTGTGGCCAATCAATACCAGATTTTTCTTAAAGTTTTCCCCTGTTTCACTGTTCGACTAATCTGACCACTCCTCACTACGAATCAGATTTCTCATTGTACAGAATTCAAAATGTGTTATATTCAATTTAATTTGAAACTAGACTCATTAAGGAGTCTAAGCATATAAATTTTACCTTATAACCATTTTTTTTCAAATTATAACGATTTTCTAAAAACAGAACAGGGGATTTCGGAGTCATTCTGACACCGTCTCACACAACTTTAAATATCTCTTTATAGGAAATTTCTTTGCTCAAACGGCCTCTTTTATAAGGAACTAGACTAATTAAGCTTTGATTACATATTTTATTCAGCCTATAATTCCACACCAAAAATTTATGGTGATTTTCTAAATTCACGTTACTGCTGCTGTCCTAAGCAAATTATTACAATTTGCTCTTAAATTTCCAAGTCCAAACACTTATGAACTTACCATTTGAGTTTAAAACATATCATGGCCAAATCATATCTTATTAAGTCAACTCATTATGTCCTATTATGATTGAATTTACTCAACGTTTAATCACTTTAAACTTACCTCGGATGTGGTCGAACGATCTCGGCGGCTATTCGATCACTTTTTCCCTTTCCTTATCCAACTTTGGTCCTCTTTGCGCTTAAGCTTAAGTAAAACAATAGATTTGCTTAAGTACTTAACTAATATTATTCACTTAACAATCACATTTGGCAATCACATATCATTTAATCTATATCTAGAACAATAGATTTAAATATGTATCATATTTATGGTCAAACATAGCAAGAAAACTAAATAGGCTTTACTAGCCATACTTAGTTCTATTATAACATAACTTCACTTACTTATATGCACATTAACTAAGCACTTAACAATTTTCGTTAGCCAGCAAACTCATTCGGCACAAGCCTACTTCATTTCAATTTTGTCACTCTTGAACTTATCCATAATATCCTAAGTTCATTTAGTAGCTAGGCAACAATTATACAAAACAACAAGCATTTAACAACAATGTACTTAACCAATTCCTCGGGCATACCTTGGCATTATATATATATATGTTAATGACGAAAACACTTAGGCCAATTCTAAAACATCCACGAATCATACTTCCAAAATGAGCTACTTCCATGGCCGATTATATTTCATCATTAACATACCTCATTTTTGAATCATATAATCAACATCACAACACATCTCCAAAACACAAATCATGCCAATCATATTTACTCATATGGCGAATATACATACCCCATATAATATCATTTTCATTTCATTTAACACTTAATTTCCACCACATAAACACTTGGCGAATAATCCTAAACTAGCAAAACTCCACATTTGTTCATACCATCTTTTAAATTCACATATATCTATTTAGGTAGCTCATATTTTCCCTTTCTAATATTTCTATCCAAAACATCAAAACACTATCCTTTTTGCATTTACCCCATAATACCGTATGCACAATTTATCACCAAAACTAAAGAAAAATCAACATATGGGTTGCAATAAGAGCTTGACTACTAGCTAGATTCTCATAAAATCAATAGAAATAACATGAACTCCTACCTTATTTAACCTCCAAGATAGCCGAATGCCCTAGACAAGTTCCTTCCTCTTTCCTTTTTTTTTTGTTTAATTTGTGCAAGAAGGTAAGGAAGATGAACACTCTTACCTTTATTTCCTTAAAGGTGACCCATGCCTTAACTTCAATTTCTTCTCTTTTGGTACGGCAATGGGGGAAAAGGAGGATGAACATACCTTGTTTCTATCACTCTTCCATTCTTTTAATTATTCTTTCTTCCATACTATAAAGCCATTAACTATTATCATGCTAAAATAAAATGCATATAATATCTATCAACCATCATCATGGTCGGCCACTAAATTAAAAGTGGTCCATTTGACATGCAAGTCCCTCATGTCAATAACTCACGCATTATTTGGCCACTTTAAATTTCACCTATCACATTTTCAAGTCCTATCACATGGGTCCTTTCTTATAAATTAGCACCTAATTGATAAAATCAAGGCACGAAATATTCACACATACAAATTCCACATACAATAAGCACAAAATATAACATCTAATTATTTTTGTGACTCGGTTTTGTGGTCCCGAAACCACTTTCCGACTAGGGTCACATTAGGGGTGTCACAACTCTCCCCCCCTTTAGGGATTTTCGTCCTCGAAAATTTCTACCGATGTATAGTTTAGGATAACATCCTCTTATTGAATTATATCCATATAGACATTAGCTCATCGATAGCAATTGTAATTCATTATTGATTTCGCATCGATCTATAAAATCATTTCCTTATCTTAAAACAAATACATAAACATTTCTACGAGTATGCACATATATCTTATTTCCTTGATTTCATAAGCAATAATCACTTAATTTAATTCACAAATGCATTTCAAACACATATAAATCACACATTAACATGTATAATTCATATCATCAACCCACATATTCGTATTTCATATTTTTAAGCATGTATAAGCTGTAACCTGACCGAAAATACACATATACTCAAACATCCCAATAAATATCCTTTATAACTCCATCGTATCTCAATATTCAACTTAACTTATTTCCAATGTAAAATTCAACTTCCACACACCGAACATTTAATTCATTCAGCACATTCAATCACCGTTAATGCTACCCGTATACAGACGATTAGGCATAAAGCCTCGTATAGTACATCGGCATGGGATTTATGTTAGCACGTAACCCATATATCCAAAATTATCAGTATTCATCACAAATTCTTATAGACTTTCAAATGTCGAACTTAATCGAAATAATTTCTTGAATATGATTAACAACAAAAAAAATAGGGTCATTTAGCAATAGCACATATGACTTCATATACCAAGCATTCCATAGACCAAATCCGTAACACATTTATAACTTGAATTCATTTCTTAACAACATATCCACCATCTTTTTACTTTCATCTGATTTTTTCATACCTTCCGTACATACCTGTGTCACTTATTCTGATCTTACTTAATTTATCATCTTAAATATACCCGTTGAATCATTTGAAATCATTACGGATACTCATTAAGCACATATAGCTCTTACAATGCCATATCCTAGATATGGTCTTACATATTCTCACATATCGAGCCGATGCCATGTCTCAGACATGGTCTTACACACAATCTCAAATCAATGCCTTTGTCTCAGACGAGGTCTTACATGAATTCCACTTCACACACTTAGTGCCCACTGACCGATCTCACACTCATAGTGCTCGGTTAAAGGAATTTGCACACACACAGTGCCTCTAATCATTCACACACATAGTGCTCTTATTCATTCGTTATTACACATTGAAATGACTTAACCAAGTCTATAAACATCATGTATGTACACTTTTAAACATATCATCTCCTTTAAGTTTGAATTCAGATAGTAATGAACACTTAAACTTTGCTCAAATTACAAAGACGAAGCCTACTAGGCACGAAGGTCGAATACACGCCAGAAAGATGATTGCTCTTGGGACCTAGCCGGATACATCACTAGCACGAATGCTCTTGGGACTTAGTCCGGTTGCATTACTAGCACGAATGCTCTTCAGAACTTAGTCCAGATACATCACTAGCACGAATGCTCTTCGGAACTTAGTCCGGATACATCACTAGCACGAATGCTCTTCGGAACTTAGTCCGGATACATCACTCTCAATTCTCATGGTCATATACACATATAGCAATACACATTAGTATATCATTTACATTACTTGAATACAAACACAACATGCTTATCGACCATTCAACTTCCAGTTCCATAGCCACATACAAAAATCACATTTATAGTCATAACACTCTTTCAAAATTGCATCACTTATACCCTTATAATTTAATCCAAATCAAAATTCAAACACGAGTACATGACACATACCTGATTAACTTAATAATTTAAGCATATCCAAGTGAAGTTATATCGCAAATTCTCATAGTTGGAAGCTTTCTACAGCTCGGTCGGGATCAAAATTCATTACAATACAACAAACACATTTTAATAGTCAAAATCATCACACTATCATATTGTCACTTTATGGCATGTATAAATAGACTCACGCGTGCTACGTTAGTCCTAGAATCGACTAAACCGTAGCTCTGATACCAATAAAACTGTAACACCCCGTACTCGAGACCGTCGCCGGAGTCGGACACGAGGGGTTAACGGGCTTAATCCATTTACTTACACAGTCCACTTTTTTTAAAAATTTCCAAGCAGTTGGCTAACTGCGTCACTGTCACCTTAAAAATCATACCTTGAGTTCCACAACTCGAAAATCAGTTTCGTGACTTTTCCTGAAACTAGACTCATATATACATCTACAAATTTTTTTCTAGAATTTTCGGTCGGGCCAATTAGTACAGTTTATTAGTTAAAGTCTCCCCTATTACAGGGTTCGACTACACTGCCCTTCCTGCAATGCGACTTAGATAACTCCTTGTAAAGGGCTTCAATGCTTATGCCGCTTGCTTCTAAGGAAACTAGACTCAAAAAGGATTCTGTACATATATGGCATGACTTCTAATTATCTCTGGTTAATTTATAATGAATTTCTATAGTCGGAACAGGAATCCGAAACCGTTCTGGCCTGTCTCACTAAAACTTAAATATCTCTTAACATACTATTCATATGATCGTATCATTACTTTCCTATGAAAGTAGATTCATCAAGGTTCGGTTAGATAATTTATTCGCTATTTAATTCCATTCCTACTATTTTTAGAGATTTTTCACATCCACATCACTGCTGCTGCCAGCATCTATTTTTAAGGTAAACTTTACCTATTTCATGATCCTCCATGATCAACTAGAGTTTGTCATACATATACCAAAGGTGATCATGAATAACCATTCCCATGACTAACCGTTACCAACATTTCCATACCTCTCGACGGACGACATACAAAATGATTATAATGCTATGATCAAGTATACTTAAGCCATTTTCGCATGGCTATCCAAATTTACACAAAACCGAAAGGTACATGACCTACAACAAAGGGGTAGTCCTAAACATTAACCAAAATATCCTCTCACTACTAGTCTATTCTATACATGCCATAAGATATTCCAAAACGTAGCAGTACCAAACGGTGGATAGTGATAGTGTGACTAGTCACGACGATCCCCGAGCCTCGTAGCTTCCAAATGAGATCTATAAAACAGAGGAACAAAGTAAACAGAGTAAGCATTACAATGCTTAGTAAGTTTTAAGCAAAGGTCAACAGATAACAATCAAATTATAACATAGTTGTTCGTATTTTATTTCACTCTTCCTTCGGGCATACCATCCCTTTTCCGAATATGCACATCTCATCATATGTAATAGGCGATAAATTCTCACTTGATGGTGACCTCTTATGATCACAGTACATTACATATTTTTACCTGACTTCCCACATTGACCAAATGCACAATAATCATAGAACAGTCTTATTGCTTTACTCACATGTGCATCACATAACGACCTTGTGATTTAGTCTAAATCAAACTTAAATATAATCTCAAAATACATACCGACCAACTTCACGCATTGAGCGATTTATTACTAATTGTCACCGTGAAGTCGCATAATCTTACGCTTTACTTGAATCTTCAGCAAAACCTTTAGTTCGGGGCTTACCCGGACAAAATCTCCACACGTAGTCATCGGGTCATTAGAGCTCGGATATAGTACGAGCACGAGGCCTACGGTCATTAATCGGTGATAATATTCTCGCATAAAGCCTGCGGGGTTTTAACCCGGATATAGTACTAACACAAATGCCCTTCGGGACTTATCACATTTATACACTTCCACATCCATCACGTTGGCCACTCGGCCCTATCACATATATACACTTTCACATTCATCACATTGGCCATTTGGCCTTATCACATATGTACACCTTCACATTCATCACATCGGCCATTAGGCCTTATCACATATATACACACTTTCACATTCATCACATCGGCCATTAGGCCTTATCACATATATATACACTTTCACATTCATCACATCGGCCATTAGGCCTTATCACATATATACACACTTTCACATTCATCACATCGGCCATTACGCCTTATCACATATATACACACTTTCAGGCCTTATCACATATATACACACTTTCACATTCATCACATCGGCCATTAGGCCTTATCACATATATACACACTTTCACATTCATCACATCTGCCATTAGGCCTTATCACATATATATATCTCATACATATTTCATATTTTTTTTTTCTTGTACATCAATTTCAGCAATAGGTTATAAGCAACTCAAATAGTTTCATCAAAGTTTACAACAAAATCACATATTCACTACAAGCAGTTTTCCTGAGCAACAGTCACTAAATTGTTTATAACTAGAGCTACAAAACTCAAAATCAATCGCCGTTAATTTTCCCCAAATGTAGACTCATGTATCTTTCATCAATAAAATTTTCAGAATTTTAGGTATGGCCAATCAATACCAGATTTTTCTTAAAGTTTTCCCTGTTTCACTGTTCGACTAATCTGACCACCTCACTACTGAATCAGATTTCTCATTGTACAGAATTCAAAATGTGTTATATTCAATTTCATTTGAAGCTAGACTCATTAAGGAGTCTAAGCATATAAATTTTACCTTATAACCATTTTTTGTAAATTATAACGATTTTCTAAAAATAGAACAGGGATTTTGAGTCATTCTCGACACCGCCTCACACAACTTTAAATATCTCTTTATAGGAAATTTCTTTGCTCACACGGCCTCTTTTATAAGGAACTAGACTAATTAAGCTTTGATTATATATTTTATTCAGCCTATAATTCCACACCAACAATTTATGGTGATTTTCTAAAATCACGTTACTGCTGCTGTCCTAAGCAAATTATTACAATTTGCTCTTAAATTTCCAAGTCCAAACACTTATGAACTTACCATTTGAGTTTAAAACATATCATGGCCACATCATATCTTATTAAATCAACTCATTATGTCTTATTATGATTGAATTTACTCAACGTTTAATCACTTAAAACTTACCTCGGATGTGGTTGAACGATCTCGGCGGCTATTCGATCACTTTTTCCCTTTCCTTATCCAACTTTGGTCCTCTTTGCGCTTAAGCTTAAGTAAAACAATAGATTTGCTTAAGTACTTAACTAATATTATTCACTTAACAATCACATTTGGCAATCACATATCATTTAATCTATATCTAGAAGAATAGATTTAAATATGTATCATATTTATGGTCAAACATAGCAAGAAAACTAAATAAGCTTTACTAGCCATACTTAGTTCTATTATAACATAACTTCACTTACTTATATGCACATTAACTAAGCACTTAACAATTTTCGTTAGCCAAGAAACTCATTCGGCACAAGCCTACTTCATTTCAATTTTGTCACTCTTGAACTTATCCATAATATCCTAAGTTCATTTAGTAGCTAGGCAACAATTATACAAAACAACAAGCATTTAACAACAATGTACTTAACCAATTCCTCGTGCATACCTTCAGCATTATATATATATGTTAATGACGAAAACACTTAGGCCAATTCTAAAACATCCACGAATCATACTTCCAAAATGAGCTACTTCCATGGCCGATTATATTTCATCATTAATGACCTCATTTTGAATCATATAATCAACATCACAACACATCTCCAAAACACAAATCTTGGCAATCATATTTACTCATATGGCCAATATACATACCCCATATAATATCATTTTCATTTCATTTAACACTTAATTTCCACCACATAAACACTTGGCGAATAATCCTAAACTAGCAAAACTCCACATTTGTTCATACCATCTTTTAAATTCACATATATCTATTTAGGTAGCTCATATTTTCCCTTTCTAATATTTCTATCCAAAACATCAAAACACTATCCTTTTTTTCATTTACCCCATAATACCGTATGCACAATTTGTCACCAAAACTAAAGAAAATCAACATATGGGTTGCAATAAGAGCTTGACTACTAGCTAGATTCTCATAAAATCAATAGAAATAACATGAACTCCTACCTTATTTAACCTCCAAGATAGCCGAATGCCCTAGACAAGTTCCTTCCTCTTTCCTTTTTTTGTTTCGGCTGTGCAAGAAGGTAAGGAAGATGAACACTCTTACCTTTATTTCCTTAAAGGTGACCCATGCCTTAACTTCAATTTCTTCTCTTTGGTACGGCAATGGGGAAAAGGAGGATGAACATACCTTGTTTCTATCACTCTTCCATTCTTTTAATTATTCTTTCTTCCATACTATAAAGCCATTAACTATTATCATGCTAAAATAAAATGCATATAATATCTATCAACCATCATCATGGCCGGCCACTAAATTAAAAGTGGTCCATTTGACATGCAAGTCCCTCATGTTAATAACTCACGCATTATTTGGCCACTTTAAATTTCACCTATCACATTTTCAAGTCCTATCAGATGGGTGCTTTCTTATAAATTAGCACCTAATTGATAAAATCAAGGCACGAAATATTCACACATACAAATTCCACATACAATAAGCACAGAATATAACATCTAATTATTTTTGTGACTCGATTTTGTGGTCCCGAAACCACTTTCCGACTAGGGTCACATTAGGGGTGTCACATGGAGTTATGGAGATTAATCGGCCAAGGCAATGATGAGAGTGGAGGAGGATACTCCGGTGGTGGTAGAGGTTCATTAGTTCATAAGTCTTGCACCAAAAGTATATTATATCTGGTGGTAGCTATGGTCATGGTTGAGCAGGACATGGCAGTCGTGGAGAACCTTTGCCAGTGGAGTTTTTAGTTCCTATGCGATGATGAGCTTTGGAGCTCTTTATAACTGTGATAGAATCAAGAACTTTTTAGGAAATATAAGGAAGCATAATTACTCGTAATGAAATAGACGAAACTATAAATTATTCAATAAAAATTATAAAAAATAAAATTAAAATAATAATAAAGGAAAATGAAATAAAAATTAATTAAATAAGATAAATAAAGATAAAAGTGAAAATAATAAATAATAAATAATAAATAATAAATAAAAAGTTTTTAAACATCGTCATCGTCGGATGGTTCGCGAGGTGGTGGTGGCGATGAGATGTGGAAGTGCTGACAAATGTGATGTAGAGCCGCATCAATGTGATCAAAGCGTTGAAAACATTGCTGCTCAAATCATATAAGGTGCTTAGAAATGTCAGAGTATGAAGCCACCGCATGAATTAAACGATGGATGGGTGATGACTGTGACGGCGGGTCCTCATGACGTGGAGGGACATCATCAGTAATGTCCTCTGGGTCCTCCTCCTTAGTGGACTAGACAAGGCAGTACTGAGGAGGGTAGGTGCCATGTCGTTTCTTGATCATCCTCATTTTTAGCATGCTCGAGATACCTTGTGGAGACATCTGGCCGATGAGAGTGAGGGAGGATGATTGTGCCGTTGTGTTAAGGAGCCCGAAGTGTCGTGCCAATCAAGTCACATAGGGCCCGATAGAGATGACCCCCCTCCGATATCACTCCATCTGATGGCGGATGGTGAGGGCGATGAAGTAGGCAAGGTCGAGGACGTGCCCGTTCGCCATGCTCCATAAGAAATAGGCATCGTAGGTGGTGACGACGTCGGTGCTCTCTCGTCACCCCTTTAGAGTGTGGGCCAAGATGGCTTGTAGGTATCGCAGGGATAGGACAAGGGCTGATGCCTTAGAGCGGCTAGGATCATAGGTGGCCGAGGCAAGGACGAGGTCCCTCCAGCATTTTTAGGGGGAGTAGTGGATGTGGCAGTGGAGGGTGTCGAATTCATTATCGTCCATGAACTCTTCCGTGTATAGCCCTAGTGCAATCCCGAACTCGGGTATGCTCAACTGGTGTACTAGACCACCAAGGCGGAACTGGACCATTCTAGGATCATCGAAGTTGGTCATGACAGTCTGAAGATGGAATGTCGAACAGAGTTCTAATGTGAACTCGAGATACATCGGCTCGAAGATCTCAAAGAAGAGCCCCCACGGGTCAATCGTCAGGAGGGCTTGGACTAGGTCAGCCAAATGAATCTCTTCAAGTGCAGCCTAGTCAATGTAGCAGCCCACACCTAGGGGTCAAGCTCGTAATATCTGATATAATTCCTCTTGGGGTCCTAAGGGAACCTGGAGGAACGGGTGCCTAATCTCTGCGGTAGGACCCGAGGATGATGCTGCTCCTTTTCTTTTCTTCGAGGCAAGAACAGCGGTTTTTTTACCACGTGAGGATGACATTGTACCTGCATTGAAAAGTTGAAGTTCAACCAATACGTCCCAAAAATAGCATGGAAAAACAAAACTAATTAGGAATATTTCATGAGACTCGTGTACTAAATGAATAGAACAAAACTAAAACAAATAAAGCAATTATATCAAGTCATTAAAATAGGACTATGAGAATAATACAACGGGAAACTCTAATGCATGAATGTATGTGGATAAACATAAAATCCATGGAAACAAGAAAAATGGATGAATGTAGTATGAAAAATGGCAATATTCTTTAATGACAAGCATGAGTATTTCTATTATTCTACTATTAATATTCACTTAAAATAGTCAAATGGACCAAAGCATACATGAAATAGGAAAAATATTTAAAAAGAATAAAGAGAAAAGAGTAAACAAATGTAAAATAGAGAAGCTTGAGTCGCCTAAAATAGTGTTGTAGGTGGCGCACGAGCGTGGCAGGTAGGGCGTGTGGAGTTGCAGCAGCTAGGGTTAGGGATTTTTGGGGAGGGAGATGATGAATAGTGAAGGGTTTATATAGATTTTGGGGCACACGGTCATGGGGCACGCCCGTGTGCCCTAATTTTTGCCCGTGTGTTTCGCGATTTTTAAATTTAGGTGCATCTGACATTCGCCCCACGCCCGTGTTCCTTGGGCGTGTAGGTGCAGACGGTCGTGTTGCAGGGTCATGTCTTGCTTCGTTCGCTTCTCCCACGCCCGTGTATGGTAGCCCACGCCATGTTAGTTTGACAGTGTCGACCACGGAGGCTAGGCACAGGCGTGTCGAATGCCCGTACTAATTTGATAGGTCCGCCCACGGTTTCAAAACACGGGCGTGTTGCACGCCGGTGTTGGTTTCGCAATTTTCCCCACAGACGTGGTGACTTATCACATCCCATGTTGGGAAAAATTTTTACCTTTTTTTCACACGGTCATATCGCACAGCCGTGTCTCTTCCTATGGTGTGTGAACGGCCTAAGGCACGCCCGTGTGCCTAGCCGTGTGGATGAGAAACCCTGTGTTTCAAGACTCAGGTAGTAGGTTAAATGTGAAAAACTAGAATTTAAATAAATCATTATTATTAGTGCTCGGGTTGCCTCTCGAGAAGCGCTTATTTATAGTCTAAGCTTGACTTACCTCTCTGGTGTGTGATCATGGTGGCTCGAGGAATTTACACTCCTCATCCCTACTATCAACTTTATCAATATTATGTTTAAGACGAGTATTTTTTACCTTAAAAGTTTCAAATTTGGAGTGAATTACCTCGACTGGACCATATGGGAAAATACTGAGTACCGTGAGAGGAATTTCTTCATTAGGTTCAGAAGTGGTAATGCGAGGATCTGCTGCATCTAGTAGTACTTTGTCTCCAACCTTAAGTTGATTTGGTGATGTATTGAGCTCGTCCTGGCTCAGTTTCAGTTTATCGGGTGTTCTCGGTTTCTGTGTTTGCCATTCAACTAGTTCCTCGATTTGTAGCCTTCGTTCTTCATAGATAGGTCCTTTGTTGTTGCTTGAACATGGCTCGTATAGGTTCTTCGAACTTATTTCCTGCAAAGTAGGTTGCACCACATGGTCAATTTTAGTAGAATGATTTATACAACCACCTTCAATTTTCGATGTGTTATTCGAATTACGAGCTTGAAGGGTGATTGTTTCGTCTCCCACACGAAGTGTGAGTTCACCTGTGGTAACATCAACTATTGTTCAAACGGTTGCTAAAAAGGGCCTCCCTAAAATTAAAGGAACATTACTATCCTTTTCTATGTTTAGAACAACGAAATCAACTAGGAATATAAATTTGTTAATTTTAACGAGTACATTTTCAATAATCCCCCTAGGAAATCTGATCGTTTTATCGGCTAATTGAATACTCATCCTAGTTTGTTTGGGTTTCCCAAGACCTAGTTGTTTAAACATTTTGTAAGGCATGACATTGATACTAGCCCCTAAATCGGCCAAAGCATTATTTACGTCTAGGCTACCAATTAAACAGGGAATCGTAAAACTCCCTGGATCTTTTAATTTGTTGGCCAGCTTATTCTGTAGTAAGGCTGAGCAAACCGTATTTAGTTCCACATGCGACGCCTCATCTAACTTCTACTTATCTATTAAAAGCTCCTTTAAGAATTTGACTGCGTTTGGCATCTGCGAAAAAGCTTTAATAAATGGTAAGTTAATATGTAACTTCTTTAATAATTTAAGGAATTTACCGAATTGTTCTTCTGTGCGGTCTTTCCTTGTTGTGTTTGGGTATGGCACACGAGGTTTGTACTCTTTACTTACCGGTTTCTGGTCATTGTGGTCCACTTCACCCTTACATTTACTTACCACAGTTTCTTGCCTCGGTTTCGGTTTAGGCTTGGGTTAGATTCAGTGTTACTCGATAGGCTACCTTGTGGTCGTTTAGATATAAATTTAGTGAGCTGACCTATCTGAGTTTCGAGCCCTTGGATCTATGCTTGTTGATTTTTAAGTGCTGTCTCGGTATTCTGAAAATGAGTTTCTGACACCAAGATGAATTTTGTTAGCATCTCCTTAAGGTTCAGCTTTTTCTCTTGTTGGTAGGGTGGTTGTTGGAAGCTTGGAGGTGGTGGTGGTCGCTGATTTCCTTGGCCTCCCCATGAGAAATTTGGATGGTTCCTCCAACCTGCATTGTAAGTATTGGGATCGAGGATTATTACGCATGTAATTTAACTGCTTGTTCTCCATGTTGTAGCCATAGGGTGGGTAATCTGGATTGCTCGATCCACCTCCACTTGCTTCGCACTGCATTATTGGGTGAACCTGTGAAGAACTAAGAAAATCGTCAATTTTCTTGCTCAAGAGTTCTACCTGATTAGAGAGCATGATGACCGAATCGACGTTATAAATGCCAGCTACTTTTGTTGGTTTTGTCCTCATGACTTGCCACTGATAATTATTCAGTGACATCTCTTCTATAAATTCATAAGCATCTTCAAGTGTCTTAATAATTGATGGTTCCACCAGCGGTTGCGTCAACCATTTGTCAAGTCGAAGGATTTAGGCCATTATGAAATATTTGAACCTGTAGCCAGAGTGGTAACCCATGGTGAGGGCATCTTCTTAACAGGTCCTTGTATCTCTCCCATGCATTGTAGAGTGTTTCTAAATCCATCTGCACAAAAGAAGGGATATCATTACGTAATTTAGTCATTTTAGCCGGCAGAAAACATTTTAATAAAAACTTATCGATCATTTGTTCCCAAGTAGTGATTGACCCTCGTGGTAACGAATTCAACCACTGTTTAGCTTTGTTTCTCAATGAAAAATGGAATAACCGAAGGCGAATGGCGTCATCAGAAATGCCATTAATTTTAAATGTATCACATAGTTCCAAAAAGTTTGCCAAGTGAGCTTGGAATCTTCGTCCTGCAAACCATCAAACTGAACAAATTGCTGTATCATTTGAATTGTGTTAGGTTTCAGTTCAAAAGTATTTATAGGTACAGCAGGTCTAACTATGCTTGACTCAGTTCCTGTTAAAGAAGGTTTAGCGTAATCATACATAGTGCACGGAGTAGGATTCTGATTAACAGCAATCGCAGGAGGTAGCAAATTTTCTTAGTTTTCAGCCATCTCATCGGTTGTGGTTGAAGTATCGTCCTCTTGCTCTTCCTCTGTGTATCGTAAGTTTCGCCTTATTTCTCTTCAGTTTCTACGAACTGTGCAATCGATCTCACTATCAAACAGTAATGGTCCCAACGGGTTTCTTCTAGTCATACACTATAAAAACCTACCAGGAATGAAGAAAAGAAAAATTAGAAAAGAAAATAAAAATTTAAATTGCAAATAAAAGTAGAATGGCTAAAGTAATAAAAATTAAGTGTTCCGAATATCCTAGTTCCCCGGCAATGACACCAAAAACTTGATACGTGATATTCGTGACAAGTTTTAAATATTTATAATTAATCATTCTTGAAACTAACTATTATCACAATGAAGGCAAGTGTACCTATCGAACAGTAGTATAGCTTTAGCAAGACCAGATTGTCAAACCCAAAGGAACCAAGAGTACTAGCAATTACCTTCTTTTTATTATCTAGCCTAAAATTTAAGGGATTTGGTTATCTAAACTAATTACTAAACTAAGAGTGCACAGAGAGAAAATTTGGGAAAATACTTTTTAGAAAATTCGATTGATTAAGACAATACCCAAGGAAAAATCCACCTAGACTTCACTTATTATTTGGCTCTGAATCAGACGATTTATTCATTTCACTTGATCCGTAAAAATCCCTAAGTTATATTATTATCTCTCTCGAGACTAATAACGTCTAACCTTAGGTTGATTAATTGAAATCTTTTTCTAATTAACGCCCTAGTGTTGCATTAACTCGATCTATGGATCCCCTTATTAGGTTTCATCCTAATCCAACAAAATCTTATCACCCTATCTCTAGACGTGCAATCAACTCCGCTTAATTATGACAAATTTACTCTTAGACAGGGTCTATTCCTCCTCTGAATAAGAGCATTAACTCGAATCAATATCTTGGAATATTAAAACAAGAATTAAGAACACATAATTAAGAACAAGTCAAATATTTATCATACAATTCAGATAATAATAACAAGATCTGTCTTAGGTTTCATTCCCCTTAGGTATTTAGGGGGTTTAGTTCATACTTATGGAAGAAAACATCTCAAAAGCATAAAGATAACAAAACATAAGAAAACCCAAAACTCTTGAAGGAACTTGAATGGAAATCTTCAATCTTGATGATGAATCCGACTTCTGAGATGGATCAATCAGCTCTGCTTGAGTAATTCCCTGCTTCCTACTCTGCATCCCCCCTCCTGAGTGCCTCATCAAGTGTTTAAATAGGCTTTAGAATTCCTAGGAGCCCTCAAAATTAGCCTTTTTCGAACAGGGTTATACTTGGGCTCGGCAGGGACACACCCGTGTGACACGCCTGTGTGCAATTACTCCAGCCCGTGGTCAAGGCTATTGAATAGGCACGGGCGTGTAGTCTACCCGTGTAAGTCATGCTTCGATCCTGCCAAAGGGAACGACCGTGGGACACGCTCATGTGAGGAAGTCTAGGCCGTGTTGATTTCACATGTGGGTCTATTTTCTCTGTTTTCGGCCTGTTTCTCGCTCTTTTTACTCTCTTATGCTCACCTAAGTATAAAACATGAAATTAAAGAATTAGGAGCACCGAATTCACCAAATTTAAGGAGAAACCATCCATAAATGTGCTAAGCATGGGATAAAAACATGTATAAATTACGGTTTATCATAACCTGTACCTTAGATTTTGAAATTGTTAAAGATTTATCATGTTGCCATTGTTGAATGCTTGAGTAACTTGATGGTTGAGAATGGATTTTGGATAATTGTTGATAGTTAAACTAGTTTTGTAAAGGGATTAAATTGAGAAAATGTGAAATGTGGTGGTTAAAAGTGTGAATAAATTTAAAATATGGGTTGCTAGTAACATGTATTAAATTCAGCTAAGTATGGGTTTGTACTAAATTGCATGAATTTGCAATTTTATATGAAAATGACTAAATTGTAAATATGTGAAAGTTTAGGGGCAAATGTGTAAATTTGCCAAAATATGAATTATGGGCTAAATTGAATTGATTGAATACTGAATGTACTGAATTTGATAATATATAGATTAAGATAAGTTGAGATCGAAATTAGATTGAGGAAAAATAAAAATGCACGAATAGCCGATATTTGCTATCCGAGCTATACGAGGTAAGTTCTATAATTAGAATCGAATTTTTAAATACTTGAAATTATTTGTAATGAATGTGTATAATTGAGTAGTTGATGTACTTGGAATATGAATGCTTTATCGATATAGTTTAATTGTCACCGAGCCCCGTTTGAACCGTATAAATTCGTAGGGTTACAGTTCTGATTGATATCTTGCATGTGTTGTGGACTCACCAAAGTTCGTATGAGCTTACCAATATATCAGCTCGTATAAGCTTACTGTTTCAGCTTGACAGTACTTACCATTTGTACTCAATAGATCTTACTATCCATTAGCTCAGGAAGAGCTTACTGTTCATAGCTCGAAAGAGCGAAAAATGGTAATGATTTGACGGATTACTGATTTATATGTACTGTATATCGCCCGAGTATCCTTCAAGATTCTAATCGGTTCAACGGGCATAAATTCTGTGATATGATAAAGTACTGTTTATACGAATAAATTACTGTTATATGATTGAAAGTAAAATGTTACAAATGATGTACATGATGTATGTGAAGTTGATATGATACAATGTATTGAATATCTATATTGAGTTAATGGATGTTTTCATGTATTAAGGTGACTAACTTGTGATGAATTTTTGTGTTTTGGCATTTGGTAATTGAATTGAATACACCTTAATTATTTCTTTGATTATGTATAAATGGTAAGTTTAATTCTGAATTATAAGAGCTTACTAAGCTATAAAGCTTACTCTGTTTCTTTTTCCATGTTTTATAGAGGTTCGATAGCTCACTCGTTTCAGATAAGTCAGAGTTACACATCACATTATCCAATTGTCGATTGGTACTTTTGAACTTGTGGATATATGTAAATATGGCATGTCTAGGCTAGTTATAATGGTGATAGTTATGGTTACTTGAGATTATGGTTTGGTATATTTAGTTTATAAGTTAAGCCATGTGATTTGGCTAACCTTAATGTTATATTTTGGTATGTTTTGACAAAAAGGTTATAGAATGAAGATTTGAAATGTGTTTGTTATAAGGTAAACTTATGAATGGAAAATGTATGATATTGGTTAAGTAATTGAATATTATGTGGAATTGGCATTATAAGTGTATGAAATGTTATGAAATGGCTGCTTATTGTGTTGTAAAAATGTTACCATTTATGCTTGTGTTTACATGTGAAAATAGGATGGCATAATGGCTTTGCAAATAGCTTATTTTTTTCCATACGGGCAAAGACACGGACGTGTGTCTCAGTATGTGTGACACGCGACCATGTTATACGACCGTACATCCTCTGGTGTTGAAATTTAATTAAAGTCAGTATGCTTTACACGGTCTCACACACGGGCATGTGACCGGCCAATGGTACAAGTCAGTATCTCCCCTAACTGGCACATGGCCTAGTACACAGCCATGTGACTTGGCTGTGTTGCATAAGTCAGTATACCCTACAGGTGTGGCACGGACTAGCACACGGGTGTGTGTGGCTATTTCGGAGGGCACACGGGCTAGACGCACGAACGTGTGGTCGGCTGTGTGACCCAAGTTAGTATGTATACCCTGTTTCCACACGGTTAGAGACACGTGAGTGTCTATTGGCCGTGTGAGGCACACGACCGATTCACACGAGCGTGTGACCCCTGAAATATTGAAATTTTTCTAAGTTTCCAAAAATTTTCATACGTTATCGGTTTAGTCCCGAACCAGTTATAAAGCATGTTTAAGGCCTCATAAGCCCTTATAAGGGGCAATAGGATTGTATTGAATGGTATTAGTATATGAATGCATAAATGTATGAGTTATGTATGTTAAATGATGTGTATTGATTGGTAATACCTCGTAACCCTATTTCAGTGACAGATACAGATTAGAGGTGTTACATTTATTGGTATCAGAGCTACAGTTTTGTCGATTCTAGGACTAACGTAACGTATGTGAGTCTAGCTATACATGCTATAAATAAAACTGTGATAGTGTGATGACTACTGACATTTTCAAATATGTTTTTATATATTAATGGATCCCGAACGATCTATAATAGATGATGTAGAGAATAAAGCGCCAGCTCCCGCTCAGGGGACAGCGCCTTTGGAATCTAAATCCATGTCTAGTAGTCACGGGGGTGAGGCTGAAGAAGCCTTCTTTAAAATAATGAATGAGTGGTTCACACAGTATGTTCGTACACACCCGGCCGTTCAGCAACCTCCATCCCCACTTATTCCCCAACTGATCCCTATAGTTCCTCAAGGTATGGATCCTCTGCGATTGAGTAAACCACCTGTCGATAAGATACGGAAACACGGAGTTGAGGAATTCAGAGCCACTGTTAATGATGACCTTGAGAGAGCAGAGTTTTGACTTGAGAACACGATTCGAGTATTTGAATTATCCTACACACATAAAGAATGTTTAAAATGTGTAGTATCAATGTTGAAAGACACTACATATCAGTGGTGGAATACCTTGATATCTGTAGTTTCATGAGAAAGAGTTACTTGGGAGTTCTTTCAACTTGAATTCAAAAAGAAATACATCAGCCAAAGGTTTATTGATCAGAAGAGAAAGGAAGTTCTTGAATTGAAGTAGTGGCGTATGTTGGTAATAGAATATGAAAGAGAGTTTGTACGACTCAGCAAATATGCTCGTGAATGTGTTTCTTCTGAAGCTATAATGTGTAAAAGGTTCAAGGATGGATTGAATGAAGAAATCAAAGTTCGATGATGGATTGAATGAAGAAATCAAACTGTTAGTGGGAATTCTTGAGCTAAAAGAGTTTGTTGTTCTGTTTTACAGAGCTTGTAAAGCCGAAGAGCTTTGCAAAGATAAAAGAAAAGTCGATTCTGAGGCTAGAGACATTTAGGAAAAGAATTGTGGGCAAATCACATCAGTTAGCATCAAAGAAATCTAAAGAATATCATCCTTGTTCTACTTCTTCTACGGGGATTTCGATCAGAGATAGAGATGCGAGACATTTTAGCTCTAAACCTCAGACGACAACCGTTGCCTGTGTAGGTAGTGTTAGAAATGTTGGACCTGAATGTAAGCACTGTAATAAGTGATATTATAGTTGATGTAGATTAATGAGCAGAGCTTGTTTTAAATGTGGATCCCTTGATTATTATCTCAAGGACTGTCTAGAAAAGTTTACAGCTGAAAGAGATCAACCGGCGAAAGTAAGTAACAAAACTACTAGAGGGAGACCACCCCAAAACACTGGAAGTGTCACACCCCAAAATTATTATTTTTGTTATTATCAAAATGTGACATAAATGTGTATCTGCTTCAGTAGTTAAGTGTTCTCTATGCGTGTGTGAGGTCCCAAGTTAAAGCCTGACATTTGGCAAACTTTAGTATTTTCCTGACTTAACCCCTACTTCTAGCTAGTAGGCTTTTAATTAAAAGTTTGTAGGTACTTAACAAGATGGGCTTGCTGGTCTGGTGGTTAAGTGGAGTGCTAGTTTACTGAAGGTCTTGTGGTCGAATCCTTGTATGGGCAATACTTTTTTTCTGCTCTGAGGGAGAGAGTTTGAGTTGTGTTAGACGTTTGAGCAGTGGAGAGTTTGGTGGAGAGAATTAGGGGAGTTGGGATAGGGGGTATCAGGATATTCATTTGGAGTTTCTTTTTCCAAAAAATAAAATTTTCTCTCTCTTCTCCCTCTTTGCCGAACTTTCTGTCTCACTCACCCTATCTTCTTGTCGATTTCTTGTTCAATTCGTCTCCATTGTGCAATGCTTGTTTTCATTTGATCAGGGATATTCAAGGGGCTAAAGTTTCTCCATTGTCGTTGTAGTGTGTGAAATTTATATTTCTCAATTGAAGGTGCTGGATATCTTAAGAGTGTTTTAGCATCAATCGATACCAGGTGTGTGTACTCGATTGCACAGAAAATAGGGTTATGATGAAAGCCAAAAACCCCATTGTCGATGCCATACGAGCGTGTGGTCACCCATGTGGTAGGCCATGTGATGGGACACGGGCATGTGATTGACGAGGCTAGGCTATGGGCGCAAGACATTACCATGTGATGGCCAGGTAGGCCGTGTACTACACACGGGCTAGACTGATTTGGGCCATGTGGGCCATACGGGTGTGTAGGTCCACAGGCATGTGGGATTTTAGGCCAGGCCGTGTGGAAGGACAATTTGGATCCTGTGGACCCATAAGTTTCTTAAGGTTGCACAGGTCGCCCAAGTCAACTGTGAATCTACTGTGGGGTGAGTAAGCACTACTTGGACCCCCTATATGCGTAAATTTAATGCACGATGTATGTACTAAGCATGATGCTTATTTGCTTGTATACTGAGTTGTATGTGTAAATGTTAATCATGTAATAGCATGTCATTTATTGTATGTTTGCATTGCATTGGATTGGGATGATGATATATAGAGGAAGTGTACTGAAAGGCTGTTAAGCCTAATATGTGGCAGCTCAGCTGCAAATCTACTAATAATGTGCCACATTCAGTGCTAATTGGAGTGTAGGGATGGGTGGGAGTTTCTAAACCCCACATAGAATATAGGGATGGACGGAGATGGTGTGTAGAGGCTGGTGGATAGTACTTTGTTACTGGTTACTGTATGCATGACTGTTACTATGATGGGCTAAGGTCCTAGTGCATAACTGATACTGAATACTGAAACTGAACTGGGCTAAGGCCCAAACAGCTACTGGAACTTAATGGGCCTAGGCCTAGATTGCATATGACTTTTTACTGCTAATTGACTGTATGCATGTTTCCTGTGAGTATTACACATTGAGTTTACGTAAACTCATCCCTTTCTATTAAATTGTGCAGGTAATCCCCAGACTTGACGGTTCGGCGCAGCGGAGGACTTTACAGTGACCACTTGTTTATCGCACTGTTTAAACTTTATTTATGGTTTTGTTATCTATTTTTATGGGTTGTTTTGATGTAATTTTTACTTTTAGACTGTTTGCTTTTGTTTTGGGTTTAAGCTATTTTCATGAGATTTTGAATTGTAACGAAAACTCGATTTTATTAAAATCAACATTTTTCGTAAATGCGAATGATTTCCTTCAAATATCATGGATCAAAAGCTTCCCCTACGAGATATGTTTGTAAAAGAATCAAATTAGCGAGGAAATAAGTTTTGAAATTGACGAGAGATAAATAAAAGCTAATAAATGGAAATAACTTTAACTTGATGAATTCGATTTTCAAATTCCTTTCCATGTGACATCGCTAGATTCAGCCATAATGTCTAGGCTAGACTTGGGGTGTTACATTTAGTGGTATCAGAGCCAAGTTGCAAAACTTAGCTGTAAATTTTGGATTTCAAAAATTAGTTCTTAAAGAATTAGTTTCGAAATTATTTGAAATGATTTGACTTAGTTGTGGTACACCGAGTCTCTGACGCCGATCATGTAAGTATTCTGAAACTATGATAAGTTTAAACTGAAAATACTGTAGATATTACATTCTGAAACTACTATAGGTAGTATACTATGGAAACACTCTAGATAGTGTATACTGAAACTATAGCAAAACTGATAGAGACTGAGATTTACAAAAATTACTCTGAATTACTAAATGTTTACATAAAATATCTGCTAATAAATATTAAAACCGTAACTGATTCATAAAATTCATAATACAGATAAATCTGACTAGACATAAGCGCACGAGGTATCAGTGGGCAAGGTAACAGAGTCCGAGGTAGAGGCCGTAGAGGGGCTCGAGCTGAGTCCTCTTCACTGGGCAGTATGCCAAATTTGGACACGACAGAGACGCCAGTGTCGTCTGCTACTGAGACTGGGTCTCAAGATCGCATGGCTAAGGACGACGGATTATCCCAAGCTTTGTTAATGATATTAGAGAGGGTCGTTGGGCCTAATACTGGATATGGGGGCCGTGGGTCGATTACAAAACGACTCCGATCCAATGGGGCTAAAATTTTTAGGGGTGTCACTAGCGTCTCCCCTAATGTGGCTGAGTATTAGATTGAGGCCACGAAGCAGATTATGGATGACTTGGATTGCACTCCTGAGTAGAAACTGAAGGGTGCGGTCTCTCTGTTACCAGACAAGGCTTATCAATGGTGGTTGATCGTTTGGGAGGGCACTCAGCCCGAACATATGTCCTAGGAATTCTTTAAGACCACCTTCTAGGGGAAATATGTGGGAGCTAGTTATATGGATGCTCGTAGGAGAGAGTTTTTAAATTTTACTCAAGGGGATCGATTAATGGCCGAGTATGAGGCCAAATTTCTAAGATTGAGCCGCTATGCGCGAGGTATGGTGGCATCGGAGTATGAGAGGTGTGTCCGCTTTGAGGATGGCCTCAGAGATAATTTGAGAGTTCTGATAGCTCCGCAGAGGGAGCGAGATTTTTTTGTTCTGATCGAGAAGGCGAAGTTCGCGGAGGATGTTAAGCGCACTGAGCACCAAAACAGAGATAGAGAAAGGGGTAAGAACAAGAGGGATTCAGAGCCCTCGAGTTTTGTACAGTGGCCTAAGAAAATGGCTAGATCTAATGGGCTAGTTAGAGTTGGGCCCCTATTATTGCCACTAGACTGCGGCCATGTGTAGATTGTAGTAGACGCCACCAGGGAAAGTGTTGTAGGAGGACTGGGGCGTGTCTGAGGAGTGGATTATTGGATCACCGTATTAGGGAGTGTTTGTTAAGGGCCGATCAGATGCAAGCTCATGGTACTGGTACTGCACAGCCACAGAGAGTAGCACAGTAGCCACCGAGAGGCCGTCGTCAGGCTAGGGGTGGTAGTGGTATGGGTCGTGGATAGAGAGCATTGGGCAGAGGTGCTGGACAGGCTAAGGTGAGGCAGCCTGCTCTTATTTATGCTACATGTTGTCGAGAGTATAGAGATGCTCCAGACATAATCACGGGTATGTTCTTAATTTATGATGTACCTTATCTTGTATTGATAGACATAGGTTTCACACATTCCTATGTAGTTAGCACAGTGTCAGAAAACTTGGGGATTTTAATGGAGAGTACTTCTAGTGAGGTTACTTTATTGAGTCCATTGAGGAAGTCTATAAGGGTTAATAAGTTATTCAGAGATAAACCATTAGAGATTCAAGGGGCGATCTTTTTGGCCGATTTAATGAAGCTTCCGTTTTGGGAGTTTGATCTGATTCTGGGGATGGAATGGTTGGTCAAGCATCGTGTAAGCTTAGATTGTGTGGCTAAGAGGGTCGTCCTAAGAACTGAGGAGAGTGATGAGGTAGTCGTGATTAGAGAACCCTGGAACTACTTATCTAACTTGATCTCTGCACTGGTAGATAAGAAACTAATTCGTAAGGGATGTGAGGCGTACTTGGCCTACGTAAGTGTTTTCGCTTCTAGGGACTCTACTGTAAAGGATATCCACACTGTAAAGGATTTTTAAGATGTCTTCCTTGAGGAGCTATCGGGTTTACTTCTGAATTGGGAAATGAAGTTTGGGATTGAGCTTTTCCCTAGTACAGCTCTGGTGTCTATCGCTTCCTATCGAATGGCACTGAAAGAGCTTACAGAGCTTAAGGCTCAAATTTAGGAGTTGTTGGACCATGGGTTCATCTGCTCTAGTGTGCCTCCGTGGGGAGCATCGATACTATTTCTTAAGAAGAAGGATGGATCCATAAGGATGTGTATTGACTACCAGTAACTGAATAAGCTGACCATCAAGAACAAGTATCCTTTACCGAGGAACAATGACCTGTTTGACTAGTTTCAAGGAGCTTCGATATTCTCTAAGATTGATCTCTGGTCTGGGCACCATCAGTTGAGGGTTAAGGAGGCTGACGTACATAAAATGGCGTTTAGGACTTGTTATGGTTACTACGAGTTCCTAGTGATGCCATTTGGGCTGACTAATGTATCGACAACCTTCATGGATCTAATGAACAGAGTATTTCAGCCCTATCTAGACCAGTTTGTGGTGGTTTTCATCGACGACATATTGGTTTATTCGAGGACTGAGGATGAGCATGATGAGCACCTTAGGATTGTTCTTCAGATTTTGAGGGAAAAGTAGCTCTATGCTAAGTTCAGTAAGTCCGAGTTCTGGTTACGTGAAGTAACTTTTCTGGGTCATGTGGTTTCTGCTGAGGGGATTCGAGTGGATCCTCGAAAGATTGAGGCTATATTGGATTGGAAGTAGCCTAAGAATGTGTCTAAGATCTGCAGTTTTTTGAGGCTGCCAGGTTATTACTGACGGTTTGTGGAAGGTTTCTTACTGATTACAGCACACTTAATTAAGCAGCTACGTAGGGGTGTACCTTTATCTGGACTGATGCGCAGTAAGAGAGCTTCGAGAAGCTTAAGAATGTACTAACTGAGGCTCCTATTCTGATACAACCAGAACTTGGAAAGGAGTTTACAGTTTATAGTGATGCATCACATGTCGGTTTAGGACATGTGTTGATGCAGGATGGTAAGGTGGTAGCATATACGTCACGTCAGCTTAAGACGTATGAGGCGAACTACCCGACGCACGATTTGGAATTGGCAGCCATAGTTTTTGCTCTAAAAATCTGGAGGCACTATCTGTATGGTAAGAAGTATTTCATCTACACTAATTACAAGAGCCTCAAATACCTCCTTACTCAGAAGTAGCTAAATCTTAGGTAGCATAGATGGGTTGAGCTGCTTAAGGATTACGACTGTACCATTGAGTACCATTCTGGCAAGGCCAAAGTGGTGACTGATGCATTGAGTTGTAGGGCTATGACAGATCTGAGAGAGATGTTCGCTCGACTTAGCTTGTTTGACGATGGGAGTTTGTTGGCTGAGCTACAAGTCAAACCAACTTGGATCGAGTAGATTAAGGGTAAACAGCTGGAGGATGAGTCTTTGGGTCTTCGATTCCGATAGATTGAGAGTGGTAGCACTACAGACTTTGGGTTGAACTCTGAGGGTGTGTTGTGTTTCCGAGGCTAGATATGTATGCTAAATGATTCTGATTTGAGACAGTCTATACTGAGAGAGGCGCATAGTAGCCCTTACGCTTTGCACCCTGGTGGGAATAAGATGTACCGAGATTTTTGAGTGTTGTATTGGTGGCCAGGATTGAAGCGAGAGGTTACTGATTTTGTGGCTAGATGTTTGACATGCCAGCAGGTCAAGGTTGAGCATTAGTTGCCTTCAGGTTTGCTATAGCCGGTTAAGATTCCGTTATGGAAAATAGATCGAGTAACGATAGAGTTCGTTAGTGGTTTGCCTTTAACACCCACTAAGAAGGATTCAGTGTGGGTCATCATGGATTGATTGACCAAGTCTGTGCACTTCATACCGCTTAGGACAGATTATTCTCTGTAGAAGCTGGCAGAGCTTTATATTTTTGAGATAGTGAGACCGCATGGGGTACCAGTTTCAATTATCTTTGATAGGGATCCTCGCTTCACGTCTCGATTTTGGAAGAATCTGTATGAGGCTTTGGGTTCAAGGTTGGACTTCAGTACTACATTCCATCCTCAAACCGATGGTCAATCGGAGAGGGTGATTCAGATACTGGAGGATATGTTGAGGAGCTATGCTATCGATTTCTGAGGCAGTTGGGAGGAGTAGCTACTGCTAGCAAAGTTTGCTTACAATAATAGTTTCCAGTCTAGCATTTAGATGGCACCTTACGAGGCTCTGTATGTTTGCGAGTGTCGCACTCCCTTGTGTTGGACTGAGTTGGGTGAACGACGTGTACTGGGTCCTGAGCTGGTTTCTGTGACTGAGGATAAAGTCAGATTGATTCGGATCGACTGAAAGCGGCATCAGATAGACATAAATCTTATGCGGATTTGAAGAGACGCGAGATGAAGTATTCTGTGGGGACTTCGTATATCTCAAGGTCTCGCTATGGAAAAAGATTCTGAGATTCGATCGTAAAGGCAAGCTAAGCCCTAGGTTTATTGGGCCGTACCAGATTCTGAAATGAGTGGGATCGGTCACTTATTAGTTAGAGCTACCTCCAAAGTTAGACCGTATTCATGATGAGTTCTACATCTCGATGTTGAGGCGTCACTGCTTTGATCCCTCCCATATTGTCTCGGTTGAGGAGATTGAGATTAGGCCAGACTTGACCTTTGAGGAGGAGTCGGTTCAGGTTCTGGATCATGACATTAAGGTTCTGAGGAAGAAGTCCATTCCATTAGTGAAGGTTTTGTGGCATAATCATAGAATTGAGGAAGTTACGTAGAAACCTAAGGATGTGATGCATCAGTAGTATCGTTACCTTTTCTGACCAGGTAAATTTCGAGGATAAAATTTTCTTTTAAGGGGTAGAGTTGTAACGCCCTAAAATTCTTATTTTTGTTATTATCAAAATATGACATAAATCTGTATCTGCTTTAGTGGTTAAGTGTTCTGGGTGTGTGTGAGAGGTCCCAAGTTCAAGCCTAGCATTTGGCAAACTTTTGTATTTTTCTAACTTAACCCTTACTTCTAGCTAGTAGGCTTTTAATTAAAAGTTTGTAGGTACTTAACAGGATGGGCATGCTGGTCTGGTGGTTAAGTGGAGTGTTAGTCTGCTGAAGGTCTTATGGTTGAATCCCTGCATAGGCAATATTTTTGTTCGGCTCTGAGAGAGAGTTTGAGTTGTGTTAGACGTCTGAGTAGTGGAGAGTTTGGTGGAGAGAATTAAGGGGAGTTGGGATAGGGGTTATCAGGGTATTCATTTGGAGTTTCTTTTTGCAAAAAAAAAATTTTGCTCTCTCTTCTCCTTTTCTACCGAATTTTCTATCTCACTCACCCTATCTTCTTGTCGATTTCTTGTTCAAGGAGTCTCTGTTGTGTAAAATTTGTTTTCGTTTGATTGGGGATACTCAAGGGGATGAAGTTTCTCTATTGTTGTTGTAGTGTGCGAAATTTCTATTTCTCAATCGAAGGTGCTGGATATCTCATGAGTGTTTTAACATCAATCGATACTAGGTGTGTGTACCTGATTGTACAAAAAATGGGGTTACGACGAAAGCTAAAAACCCTACTGTTGATGCCACACGGGTGTGTGGTCGCCCGTTTGGTAGGCCATGCAATGGGACACGGGCGTGTGATTGACGAGGCCAGGCCATGCGTGCAAGACACGGCTGTGTCATGGCTAGGTAGGTCATGTGTGACACACTGGCTAGACTGATTTGGGCCGTGTAGGCGACACGGGCGTGTGGGTCCATATAGGTAGTCCACATGGGAGTGTGGGATTTTGGGCCAGACCGTGTGATCCACACGGCCAAGGCCAATTTGGTTCGTGTGGGCCCATTTCACTGAAAAGTTTCTTAAGTTTGCACGAGTCACCCAAGTTGATTGTGAACCTACTGTGAGGTCAGTAAGCACTACTTGGACCCCTATATGTGTAAATTGAATGCACGATGTATGTACTGAGTATAATGCTTATATACATGTATACTGAACTATATTTGTAACTGTTAATCATGTAATAGCATTCATTTATTGTATGTTTGCATTGCATTGGGTTAGGATGATGATATATAGAGGAAGTGTACTGAAAGGCTTTTAAGCCTAATATCTGGTAGCTCAACTGCAAATCTACTAATAATGTGTCGTATTCGGTGCTACTTGGAGTTTAGGGATGGGCGAGAGTTTCTAAACCCCATATGGAGTGTAGGGATGGACAGAGATGGTGTGTAAAGGCTGGTGGGTAGGACTCTATTATTGGTTACTGTATGCATGACTGTTACTATGATGGGCTAAGGCCCTAGTGCATAACTGATACTGAGTACTAAAACTGAATTGGACTAAAGCCTAAATAGCTACTGGAACTGTAATGAGCTTAGGCCCTGATTGCATATGACTGTTTACTGCTAATTGACTGTGTGCATGTTTCCTGTGGGGATTACACATTGAGTTTACATAAACTCACCCCTTTCTGTTAAACTGTGCAAGTAATCCCCAGACTTGACGGTTCGGCGCAACAGAGGACTCTACGGTGACCACATGTTTATTGCACTAATTAAACTTCATTTATGGTTTTATTCTCTATTTTTATGGGTTGTTTTGATGTAATTTGGACTTTTGGACTGTTTTCTTTTGTTTTGGATTTAAATTGTTTTCATGAGATTTTTAACTGCAACAAAAACTCGGTTTTATTAAAATTAACGTTTTTCCTAAATGCGAACAGTTTCCTTCAAATATCACAGGTTTAAATGAATCAAATTAGTGAAGAAATAAGTTTTGAAATTGACGAAAGATAAATAAAAGCTAATAAACGGAAATAGCTTTAACTTGATGAATTTAATTCTCAAATTCCATTCCATGTGACATCGCCTGATTCGGCCATAACATCTAGGCCAGGTTTGGGGTGTTACAAGAAATACGAGTGGTAATCGAGGTGCTACGAGAGATTCTACTGAGAGATCTGAGGCATGAGCACCTGCCCAAGCTTATGCTATCCTTGCACAGGAGGAGGCATCATCACCAGACGTTATTACCTGTACTTTTTCTCTTTTTGATACTGATATAGTTGCGTTGATAGATCCTAGATCAACCCATTCATATCTGTATGAAATTAGTATTTAAAAAGAGTTTACATGTCAAGTCTATAGAGTTTGTAATTAAAGTATCGAACCCCTTAGGCAAGTCTGTTTTAGTTGATAAAATTTGTAAGAATTGTCCTTTGATGACTCGGGGCTACTGTTTTCAGGTTGACTTAATGCTTTTACTATTCGATGAGTTTGATGTGATTCTGGGTATGGATTGGCTGACTATACATGATGCCGTAGTGAATTGTAGATGAAAGATCATCGAATTGAAATGTCAAAACGATGAAATTTTTTGGATTGAGTCTAATGATTCGAGTGAATTACCTATTGTGATATCATTAATGTTAGCTCAGAAATATATGAAAAAGGGCTATGATGCATATTTTGCATATTTAGTGGATACTAAGGTGTCTGAATCAAAGATTGAATCTGTACCTATTGTTTGTGAGTTTTTGTATGTATTTCCAGAAGAATTATCGGACTTGCCACCGATTAGAGAAGTAGAATTTGGTATTGAATTAGTACCGAGAAAAACATCGATATCGATAGCTTCGTACAGAATGGCTCCAACAGAATTAAAAGAGTTGAAAGCTCAATTGTAAGAATTGACAGATAGAGGTTTTGCACGACCGAGTAATTCACCCTGGGGTGCACTGGTATTGTTTGTTGAAAAGAAAGATGGCATGATAAGAATGTGTATCGACTACAGACAGCTGAATAAAGTGACTATAAAGAACAAATACCCTCTACCACAGATTGATGACTTATTTGATTAGTTGAAAGGGGCTACAATATTTTCAAAGATTGATTTGAGATCGGGTTATTATCAGTTGTGAGTTAAAGAGTCAAATGTGTCGAAAACTGCTTTCAGAACGAGGTACGGACATTATGAATTCCTAGTTATGCCTGTCGAATTAAGTAATGCTCCTACAGTTTTTATAGACTTAATGAATAGGATATTTAGACCATATTTAGATAGATTTGTTGTTGTATCCATTGACGACATTTTGATCTATTTACGAGATGAATCCGAACATACCGAGCATTTGAAAGTTGTGTTACAAACTCTACATGATAAACAGTTATTTGAAAAGTTTAGCAAATGTGATTTTTGGCTCCGAGAGGTTGGTTTTTTGGGGCATATTGTTTTAGCTGACGGTATTAGAGTTGACCCGAGTAAGATTTCTACTATTGTTGATTGGAAACCTCCGAGAAATGTGTCTGAAGTCTGTAGTTCTCTAGGTTTAGTGGGCTATTATTAAAGTTTTGTGAAAGGATTCTCGATGATTGTGACATCAATGACACGACTGCTTCAAAAAGATGCGAAAGTTGAATGGTTGAAAAAATGTCAGCAGAGTTTTGAGCAGTTGAAAGTACTGTTAACTGAAGCACTAGTTTTGGTTCAATGAAATTGGGGAAAGAATTTGTGATTTATAGCGACGCGTCATTAAACAGTTTGGGATGTGTTCTAATGCAAAAGGAAAAGTTATAGCTTATATTTCCCGATAATTGAAACCGCATGAAAATAACTATTCGAGCATGACTAAGAGTTGGCTGCAATTGTGTTTGCATTGAAAATTTGGTGACACTAATACGGTGAGAAATGCCATATTTATACGGATTAGAAAAGCTTAAAATATTTGATGTCACAGAAATATTTGAATTTACGACAATGAAGATTGCTTGATTTATTAAAAGATTATGAATTTGTGATTGATTATCACCTCGAAAAAGCTAATGTTGTTGCTGATGCCCTGAGCCAAAAATCTTTGTTTGCATTACGAGCAATGTATATCGAGTTGATGATTTGTGATGATGGGTCTATTTTAGCTGAATTAAAAGCTAAATCGGTATTTCTTCAACAAATCTGTGAACCTCAGAAAAATGATTGTGAACTGCAAGCTAAACGAATTCAATGTGAGAATTTCCCTGATTCAGAATTTCAGATGGGGATCGATGATTGTTTAAGGTTCTGGAATAGAATTTGCATACCGAGAAATTCAAAACTCATTCAGAAGATTTTGCACGAAGCACACCATATCTGCTTATTTGTTCATCCGGGAAGTACCAAAATGTACAATGATTTGAAACAATTTTACTGGTGGCAAGGCATGAAACGAGATATCTTAGAATTTGTTTCTAAATGTTTGATTTTTCAGCAAGTCAAAGCTGAACATCAAGTATCATCAGGCTTACTGCAGCCTATGATGATTCTGAATTGAAATGGGATAGAGTTACAATGGATTTTGTGTCGGGATTGCCCCTAACTCCGAAAAAGAAAGATGTTATCTGGGTTGTCGTTGATCGATTAATGAAATCTGCTCATTTCATATCGGTACTTACAGATTACTCACTTGACAGATTAGCTAAATTTTACATTTCTGAGGTTGTTCAATTACACGAAGTACCACTATCTATTATTTCTTATAGAGATCCGAGATTTATGTCGCAATTTTGGAAGAAATTGCAAGAAGCTCTAGGTACGAAATTGAATTTTAGTACTACTTTTCATCCTCAGACTAATGGACAAACCGAGAGAGTTATTCAGATTTTCAAAGACATGTTTAAATGTTGTATAATAGAGTTTGAAGGTAGTTGGGAAAAATACTTACTGTTGATTAAATTCACGTATAACAACAATTTTCAAACAAGTTGTAACTCCCCCGTACCCGAGACCATTGCTAGAGTCGAGCACGAGGTGTTAACGAACTTAATTCATTAATTAAACAGTTCAAACAATTTATTTTTAAAATTTCCAAACATGTTGGCTAACTGCATCATAGTCGCTTAAAAATTCATATCTCGAGTTTCGAAACTCGAAATTAATATCCGTAAATTTTTCATGAAACTAGACTCATATATCTACTACTAATTTTTTTCTAGAATTTTTGACTTAGCCAATTAGTACAGTTTATTCATTAAATTTTCCTCTATTTCAGTGTTTGTCTACTCTGACCTCTGTTTACTACGAATCAATTTTCTCTCTATACAGAATTCAAAGAGCTATGCCATTTATTTATCCTAAAAATAGACTCAATAAGGAATATATACATGTAAATTATAACATAAAATTCAATTGCAAGTACCGTTTCCTCTATGTGAAACTAGACTCATTGAGATTTAATCTCATATTCTATTCAGCCCCTAACTCAATTTCCAAAATTTATGGTGAATTTCCAAATTTGCATCACTGCCATAACCCAAAACTGCCAAGGCTAAATTTACTCAATCACAACTATTATTCACTAAATCCATACAATATCATTTCATCCATCATGGAAAGAACACATAATTATACTTCATAGGCATAGATCCATAATCTCAATGTCATCAAGTATCAAGACTTATTCCTCATCATGTCATTTTCATAGTATTCACCAATACTATATACATCATACATCAAGGCATCACACGTAAGTTTAATGTACATACCTATACAACTTGTAATTTAACTTAAGAACATACTCACCAATGGCTTGTCTCATTGGACCATTATCGAATACTCCATCAAATTACCCGTTGAACACTCGGAATATAATCAGATACACGGAATGCATGCACATAAGTGTCATGCCCACAGCTAGACAAACTCAATAGCCTGCGGAATATATGTGTAGCCAAGCTACCATGTAACCCACCCATAAGTGAACTCGGACTCAACTCAACGAGCTCGGGTGTTCGCATCCATAAGTGAACTCGGACTCAACTCAACAAGTTCAGATGCCTAGTTACATCTCACGAACTCGGACTCAACTCAACGAGTTTGGGACTCAAATACCCTAGTGACATGTCACTTGTATCCTAATCTATTCCTAAGGTTCAAACGAGATTTTTCCTCAATCATATGCCTTTGCCATCTTTCTCGTGATGTCAATATCGATACTTTAGTGGCAACTCATATTTTTCAAGTATTCCACATAATTTGTATAATAATTCAACAATAATCATAACATGCAACAATTCGTAAATAATAATCATCATACCATTATAAATACATCAACAACATATAGTAATGTTACATCATTTACATAATATCAAATTATTCACATATATGTATACTTACTATTCATATAGTATCATAACATTAACATTAAAATAGACATTGCATTATTAAAATCATATGAACTTACCTCGTATGTGAAAATGGTCATTTTTACCATTTTGTCCACAACTTGGTATTTTGCCGATTTTAGCCCGAATTTTGATTTTCCTTGCTCTATCATTTCAAATATAGCCTAATTAGGACTCATATTATTCAAATCGACCCAAAATCATATTTTGGAAGAATTACAATTTTCCCCTAAACTTTCACATATTTACACTTTTTCCCCAAATCTCGTAAATTAAACTTCACCCTATTTTCTTATGTTTTATGAAATGCTGATCATTTTTCCCTTGTATAGCAACATCCAATTCTCACTCTAACATGTATTTATGAACATTAGGTATTTTTACTGATTATGTCATTTTACTCATTTTCACGTAAAATCGCTTAGCAAAAGTCGTTTATCTAACACTCAACCTTCATTTTCTATCATTAGACATCAAAATACATGCATATTATTCATGGGTAAATTTTTAGACATGAACCTTAGCTCAAATTAATGGTAGAAATAAGTAGAACAAGTTACCTGGATTTCAAAAATACATAGAACATTAAAAACGGAGCTCAGAATCACTTACTATTAAGCTTGGAAGCTTGGCCAAACCCTAACCATGGCTGCTCTTGGTACATTCTTCCCCTAAATGACCAAAATGCCCTTTTTACTATTCTTTCAAAATTTACCCAAACAAGGCCATTTTTGTCCAAAAAGTTATACAATGGTTTAAATATCATTTAAGGACCTCCTATTTAAAATTTCATGACAATTAAACACCTCTAACATATAAAACTCAAACTTTTGTACTTTTTACAATTTAGTCCATTTTACTAAATTAAGTGCCCAAACATCGAAATTTTCGAACGAAATTTTCATGAAATCATTTCGTGAAATTGTAGACCATAAAAATATAATAAAAATGAAAATTTCCTCATCAAATTTGTGGTGCCGAAACCACTATTCCGACTAAGCCCAAAATCGGGATATTACAACTCTCCCCCTTTAAGGATTTTCGGCCCCGAAAATCTTACCGAAAAAGTGCTCTTTTTGTGATCTTCACTTAGATTCCTCAATTTTCATATTCGGTGCTGAAGAACATTCACTCAGGCGGTGCCTCCAATATATCTCTTTAATTTCTCATATATTTTGAAAGCTTACGGACTCATCTCTCAATTGTTCTTAAATTTTCAACTCTTCTCAATTTCCCTTGTCATCTTGACATAAAACCCAAATCTCAATTTGGTTAATAGAGACTAGAATTCCAAGAAATCCAACAATCAAAGAGACCTGAAATTCCATGAATCTGATGAGTAGAAATTCATTAAATACTGATATGATTTACAGATCTCATCAGACATTTAACAATAAGATACATCGCATTTTCCTTTTTTCGCTACGGAAATAATTCTGATATGGCCTCGAGAATAATCCTTTCTCATTTTCATCCTAATATCAATACTGGCAGAGGTAACTCTGACAGATCCTGATGCTCGGCTTTAACCCTATTAACAACTCAGATTTTTCGTGGCATCGAATGCTTTAAACTATTACATTACCTTATTGTCTTGAAACACATCACAATTCATATAGATTGAACACTCGAGTCGATCTTAATAACCAGTGAATGACATTTCAAGTAATCCTTTCTTCTAGTTACAAAACAATTCATCATGCCATCCTTCACTATTAATTCCTTACGTTAATCAAAACCGTCTCAATTGCATTAGCTCAAGTAACCAAAATATCTCAATTGAATACATTAACTATGATTGACTTATTCAAGAGAAGTAATCTACTATGCCGATTGAAACTCGCGCTTTTATCACCTATGCCTTTACTGATGTCAAACCTTACACGAAAATTAGAAAAATCCCAATACTGAAATCACCACATTACCCAAATAAAATCAGAAGTATAGTCATACTTGACAGGATTATCACAAGTTGAAGAACACACTTCGAACATGAGTCATAATTGACAAATTACGGAATAAAGATAACAAGAAAACCGAATAAAGAAATCCAAGATAGAGAAACCCAGAATAAAGAAACCCAAGATACGATACTATACCAAAAAATCAAAAATCAAACTCATAAGAAAATACAGAAGATCTCGATAATTCCTCAGAGAAAAGAAATCCAGAAGAAAACATCATTTAATCTCACTGGAATCAAATGCAACAAGAACAATGTATCTTCCCATATATATATCAAATGGAGCATCAAGTAGAAGAAACAAAATCATAGTATCATATATATTCTCTTATCAATTTTTATCAGATAGAATATAATAGAATGCCCGAAGGAATAGAGCAATACAAATTATAAACCAGTTAGGCTAGCAATGCTTTCGTCTAACATCAGGATTAGAAAACATCCCCATATAACAAGAATTTCTTCAAAAGATCAACAACCATAGAAACATTTCTGGGAACAGATAAACACATTGAACATCTTAGAAGAAACTGCTAAAATTTGTCCAGCCATAACTGTCATACTCAGATATTACACATTTGAGATATCATTTCCCAAACTATTTCTGCCATCACAAATTTCATATTACCTTTCACTAAAGAAGACCAGTTCTGAATAAATTTTGATTTGCACTTTTCTCGACCTTGTACCTTAGTAATTCGATTTATCAAAATAAATTTCTTCTCTAACTGGAACAGTACATAACTCCAATAATCCTTATGCTAATCTGATACTTTTCTAGCTTTGACTTTACTTATCAACTCATTCTTCAATCTCTAATCATACTTATAATTATTCTAGCACTGAACTCTTTGGTTTCTCAACCGGAAACTTACTCAGTACAAATTTCATGAAATTCCATTATAAACACCACTTTGGTAAGGGGAAGGAGTTGTAGGGCTTTTGACTCGACTTTCTCATACATATACATATGACACAATTTCCATCATCATAACAACATCATCAAAATCATATCATTTATTCAGGCAATGCATCATTCATGTTGGTTTACACAAATTTTATAGTTATCCCATTTAGACAAGTATAGTTATGGATGCATTCTATGTTTTCTGGATAGCTTGACTTATCCATTCATATACTCAAACAAATCATACTCATGACATCATATAAGGGCTAAAGAAACATAGATATTTGCATCACAATCGCAACTTTCATTTCGTGCATCATCATATACATATCATTACAATCATATAATTCAGTCTAAACAATTTAACATAGATAAATTTATTTCATTATAATCATTTATCTCATAAAAAATATCATTGACATTCATCAACATTCAACGTTCAATCAAGGCAATGACATTTTAATTCATATCATGATATTAGGAACCTGTACTCATACCTCTACGAATTTCTATTTATCCCGTTCATCTTATCAAGTAAGCCAAGTGCACTACATCATATGAGCATCAAGCAAGTATGGATATTTATCACAACATGAACTTTCATCTCACGTGTTATCACATATATATATCATAAAATTTTATTCATACTTTTCTGAATTGAGACTCAACATAATCGTAATTTTATTTAAACACCTTCGCATCACATTGAACATGGCCAGTGCAGCTCGGTTGGAGAGTACCTCTGTCTAAACAAGACATTGCTCATACGCGTCGGGAGGCATCACACTATCACGGATCCGTGGCATGTATAGCTAGACTCTTACGCAGGCTAGGTTAGTCCAAGAACTAACTAAATAATAGCTCTAATACCACTAAATGTAACTCCCCCATAGCCGAGACCATTGCTAGAGTCGAGCACGAGGTGTTAACGAACTTAATTCATTAATTAAACAGTTCAAACAATTTATTTTAAAAATTTCCAGACAAGCTGGCTAACTGCATCACAGTGGCTTAAAAATTCATATCTTGAGTTTTGAAACTCGAAATTAATATCTGTAAATTTTTCTTGAAACTAGACTTACATATATATCTACTAATGATTTTCTAGAATTTTTGACGTAACGACTTAGTACAGTTTATTCATTAAAGTTTCCCCTGTTTCAGTGTTTGTCTACTCTGACCTTTGTTTACTACGAATCAATTTCTCTGTGTACAGAATTCAAAGAGCTACGCCATTTATTTATCTTAAAAATAGACTCAATAAGGAATCTATACATGTAAATTATAACTCCTAATTATTTTTTTCACAATTTTAGTTAATTTCTCAAATAGGAACAGGGAATCTCGAAGTCATTCAGACTCTGTCTCACAACAATTTAAATATCTCATAACATAAAATTCAATTGCATGTCCCATTTCCTCTATGTGAAACTAGACTCATTGAGATTTAATCTCATATTCTATTCAGCCCCTAACTCAATTTCCAAAATTTATGGTGAATTTCCAAATTTGCATCACTGCCATAACCCAAAACTGCCAAGGCTAAATTTACTCAATCACAACTATTATTCACTAAATCCATACAATATCATTTCATCCATCATGGAAAGAACACATAATTATACTTCATAGGCATAGATCCATAATCTCAATGTTATCAAGTATCAAGACTTATTCCTCATCATGTCATTTTCATAGTATTCACCAATACTATATACATCATACATCAAGGCATCACACGTAAGTTTAGTGTACATACCTATACAACTTGTAATTTAACTTAAGAACATACTCACCAATGGCTTGTCTCATTGGACCATTATCGAATACTCCATCAAATTACCCGTTGAACACTCGGAATATAATCAGATACACGGAATGCATGCACATAAGTGTCATGCCCACAGCTAGACAAACTCAATAGCCTGCGGAATATATGTGTAGCCAAGCTACCATGTAACCCACCCATAAGTGAACTCGGACTCAACTTAACGAGCTCGGGTGTTCGCATCCATAAGTGAACTCGGACTCAACTCAACAAGTTCAGATGCCTAGTTACATCTCATGAACTCAGACTCAACTCAACGAGTTTGGGACTCAAATACCCTAGTGACATGTCACTTGTATCCTAATCTATTCCTAAGGTTCAAACGAGATTTTTCCTCAATCATATGCCTTTGCCATCTTTCTCGTGATGTCAATATCGATACTTTAGTGGCAACTCATATTTTTCAAGTATTCCACATAATTTGTATAATAATTCAACAATAATCATAACATGCAACAATTCGTAAATAATAATCATCATACCATTATAAATACATCAACAACATATAGTAATGTTACATCATTTACATAATATCAAATTATTCACATATATGTATACTTAATATTCATATAATATCATAACATTAACATTAAAATAGACATTGCATTATTAAAATCATATGAACTTACCTCGTATGCGAAAATGGTCATTTTTACCATTTTGTCCACAACTTGGTATTTTGCCGATTTTAGCCCGAATTTTGATTTTCCTTGCTCTATCATTTCAGATATAGCCTAATTAGGACTCATATTATTCAAATCAACCCAAAATCATATTTTAGAAAAATTACAATTTTGCCCCTAAACTTTCACATATTTACACTTTTTCCCCAAATCTCGTAAATTAAACTTCACCCTATTTTCTTATGTTTTATGACATGCTGATCATTTTTCCCTTCTATAGCAACATTCAATTCTCACTCTAACATGTATTTATGAACATTAGGTATTTTTACCGATTATGTCATTTTAGTCGTTTTCACGTAAAATCGCTTAGCAAAAGTCGTTTATCTAACACCCAACCTTCATTTTCTATTATTAGACATCAAAATACAACATATTATTCATGGGTAAATTTTTATACATGAACCTTAGCTCAAATTAATGGTAGATATAATAGAACAAATTACTAGGATTTCAAAAATACATAGAACATTAAAAACGGAGCTCGGAATCACTTACTATTAAGCTTGGAAGCTTGGTCAAACCCTAACCATGGCTGCTCTTGGTACATTCTACTGTAGCAAGAAGAAAGGGACACATTTGGGGTTTAAAATTTGTCTTTTAATTCATTTTACCCCTAAATGACCAAAATGCCCTTTTTACTATTCTTTCAAATTTTACCCAAACAAGGCCATTTTTGTCGAAAAAGTTATACAATGGTTTAAATATCATTTAAGGACATCCTATTTAAAATTTCATGACAATTAGACACCTCTAACATATAAAACTCAACTTTGTACTTTTTACAATTTAGTCCATTTTACTAAATTGAGTGCCCAAACATCGAAATTTTTGAACGAAATTTTCACGAAATCATTTCGGGAAATCGTAGACCATAAAAATATAATAAAAATGAAATTTTCCTCATCAAATTTATGGTCCCGAAACCACTGTTCCGACTAAGCCCAAAATCAGGATATTACACAAGTATAAAGATGGCATCGTACAAAGCTTTATATGGTTGCAAATGTTGAACTCCAGTATACTGGATTGAACTAAGTGAGAAAAAGATTCACGGGGTTGAATTGATCAAAGAAACTGCAGAAATAGTGAAAATGATTTGTGACAGTTTAAAAGCAACTTCAAATTGATAGAAATCTTATGCAGATTTGAAATGTAAAGAAATCGAGTTTCAAGTTGACGACCGAGTGTTTCTAAAGGTGTCACCATGGAAAAGGTTCTTCGATTTGGCTGGAAAGGAAAGTTGAGTTCGCGTTTCATTAGTCTGTATGAGATTATTGAACGAATAGGGCCAGTGGCGTATCGACTAGCTTTATCGTCAGAAGTTGAAAAGATTCATAATGTCTCTCACGTTTCTATGTTACGTCAATACAGATCTAATCCGTCACATGTGATTTCGTTGGTAGATGTTGAGATATAGACTGATTTGACATATAGCAAAGAATCGATCAGGATTTTAGCTCGTGAATTCAAGTAATTGAGAAATAAACGCATAGCCCTAGTGAAGGTTCTTGGGCATAAACACGGGATTGAAGAAGCAACGTGGGAACCCAAGGAAGCTATGCAAAAACAATACCCTAACCTATTTACTCGTAAGATTTTTGGGGACAAAAACCCTTAAGGGGGGAGAGTTGTAACAACCTATTTTTGAGTCAAATCGGAACTGTAACACCCCGAATTTGGGCCTAGAAGTATTGGGCCTTGAGTGGGGGTCCGTAAGGAGGTTGTATATAGGTATTTAATTAGGCAATGAAATGAAACAATTAAATGTTTGCTATTAGTGGTTAATGGCTTTGAGAAGTGTTGGAGAAATCTTGGGTTCAAACTTGGGCTTTAGCAAAATTTTGGTATTAAGTGAAAAAAAAACCTGGATGCTTGGATGAGGGTTTTTAAATTATTGTGTTAAATAAATGACACAAAAAGCCTTGTGGCTTAGTGGCAAGTAGCGTGTGGAGTATTTAAGGGGAGGCATAGGTTCGAATCCTATGGCAAGCAAAGAGCATTTATTTTGCTAACAGGGTGGCAAGAGTTGGTGTTGAATTTAAACTCTAATGTTGGAGGATCCCACATCGAAGCTAATATAAGAATGGTTGTGAAGTCGGCTTTAAATAGAGGAACCATGAAGAGAGTAAATGTACCTTTCTTGGCTGATCCCTTTCGCTGTATGGCGTGCTCGTTTGGGTTGGGCGTCGGCTAAGAGTGCTCGGAGCGTGGATTAACTCCAGTCTCCTATCGGTGTGTATTTCTTACTACTCTAGGCAGTAGGATGGCTACTTGGTGCGATAATAGAAAGGGGCCATATGGGCCCAATGGGCCTACTGGCCCAATTGGATAAGTTGTTTGATTATGTAGTAAATATTGGATTAGGCTAGGTGAATCGCATATCTGTGGCTAGGTTTGGGCTAAAAGGGCCACACGAGCGTATAGGCCCATTTGGGCCGAGAATGGGCTTTAGAGCCATTAGTATTGTTATCCATGTTTAGAATACTTTAGTTTACTAAAATTACCGAAATACCCTTAGTTTGTAAAAATCTTTGAAATACCTCGATTTGTAAAATTCTTGAAATACCTTGGACTTGTAAAATTACCAAAGTACCCCGATTTACGTAATTATTGTTTTACCCCGATTTACATAATTACCATTTTACCTCGATTTACAAAATTACAGATACCCTCGATTTACGTAATTCTTGTTTTACCTCGATTTATAAAATTACTATTTTACCTTGATTTACGTAATTACTATTTTACCTCGATTTACAAAATTATAGAAATACCTCAATTTGTAAAATTACCAAAATACCCCTAGTTAGTAAAATTACCAAAATACCCTTTGGTTTGTGAAATTACCAAATACCCTCAATTTGTAAAATTACCAAAATACCTCGATTTACAAAGTTACGTAAATACCCTTGATTTTCTAAAATTATAGAAATACCATTGGTTTACAAAATTACTGAAATACCCTTGGTTTGTAGATTTACCAAAACACCCTTGTAGGATGAAATGACTAAAATACCCTATTAGGTAAAAAGACCGTAAAGCCCCTGTAGGGTAAAGTGACCGTAAAGCCCCAGAAGGTAAAGTGACCGTAATACCCTGTATGGTAAAATGACGAATATGCCCTTATGTTTCAGTATGGTGATGTGCTTAGGATTTACATATATTGATATTGGATTAGTTAAGTTTGAGTGACGGTGGTGGTTATCGAGGCGATTGATTTTGGAAACGTTTCAACATCAACCCATAACGGTGTGTACTAACCTCTAAATAGCTTATATTAATATTTCTTTGAAAAGTCGAAAGCTTCATATTTTAGTGATTAGGAATTAATATTTAGATCTATTTTCACGCACGTTTAAGTTGGATTCACAATGGATATGGGGTAGGAAGGTATTTGGAACGTTCTTCAATGAGTAGATCTCTTGGTAAGTATTTGAACCTTCTTTCCATTTGTATCTTGTGGTTTAAGAAAAGCTGAAAAGCCCTCTGTCGACTAAGGCTAAAAGGGTTTTTGGTGTTATTTGGTTTGTTGGTGCTAGTGAGGATTAAAGGCTACCGATCGAGGACGTGTGAAAAGCTTTGATCATCTGAGTGACTAAATCTAGTCATCAACTTGCAAAGGTATGAACCCAAGGGCCATTGTGGATGGTGGCGAATGTGTAAGTGATGATAATAGGTAGTTTTCGATTTGGTTTAATATTAACATGGTCTAATCTATAAGTGGTTGATTATAGGAGAAATCGCATAGGAGATCTCGTCAAGGAATATCGCAAATCGTGTGTAACGAACCCTTTTCATAGCTTAAAGTGATAAATGCCGAAAAGTTTAAATGCCAAATTCTAGCATTTCGAGGACTTGTGAGCAGCGAATGCTCACTAGTTAGTTAGAATCGATGAGATGATGATTGGGAGCAATGGAAACGAAGAAGGACGTGATTTGGCGTTCACGGTAGGTTGGGCCTCGAGGGTTGAATTAGGGCCCAATAGGCTTTCGGGCCCATTTGGGTAAATTTGGTAGAAAATGGGAAATCTGTTAAATTGCATGTTAAGACTGTTAAATACTGTTATAGATATAGGCTAAATGGGCCTAGATGACAAAATGAGCTGAGTAGGGCCCATCAGGGGTTTTTTGGCCCAATAACTCGTTTTCGCTAAAAGTGGGCCAGAATCACTTGTATGCACCCATGAATTGTTTGTAATCGTTAATGAACATGGAAACCCTAATTTTTGGTAAAATTACAAGATTACCCTTATAATATGAAAATGACCGCTTTGCCCTAGGTAAAAATAACCATTATACCCCTAGGGTTTATATATGAACTTAATGCATGGGATTTTGATAAACATGATATGTATGATATGCACATGACATGTATGATATGCACATGATATGTATGATATGCACACGAGATGTTCATAAATGCATTGGGTTGGGTTTTATATGAATGGAGGAAGTGAAAAAGGGCTTATGCCCCGATTATTAAAGGGCTTATGCCCCGCTTATCAAAAAGGCTTATGCCCCAGTTATCAAAAGGGCTTACGCCCGATTATTAAAGGGCTTATGCCCCGATTATAAAAAGGGCTTTTGCCCGATTATTAAAAGAGGCTAGGCCTCGGTTATATCATAAAGCGACTATCTTTGCCAAAGGAGAGTTATAGCGGGGTGGGTCGAGTAAATCCCACATGGTGTGTTGGTTGGTACGGTGGAGAGTAGCGGATGGTGGGTTGAGTAGTCTCCCAAATGGGTTGCATTCTTTCATTGACATTATATGTGATATTGAAATGGGCCTATGGGCCATACCTTTTACTGAGAAAGGCTTCGCCCAAGAATATGAAATTTGAAAAGGCTTCGCCGGTGTTATGAAATATGAAATATGAAAAGGGCTATGGCCCAAGACATGTTTGAGATTGGATTTGGGCTTAGACCCAATAGGTGTTATTGTTTTGGGCTCTGAAAGGGGCTTGTTGCACATGAGTTTCCAAACTCACCCCTTTCCTTAACCTTGCAGTGAGCCTTGATGTGGGGACTTGGGCGGAGGGATTCAGAGTGGCCACGGTGATTGTCTTTGGACTTTTAAATAAGCGTAGGTTTTCTTTAAATTTCCTTTAAATATTATTTATTTTTGGGTTGTAATAAGGCCATTTTAACTTTCCTTTTATTTCTTTTCGGGGTTATTTTATTTTTAATAACTTCAAACCTGGTTGATAATTGTTCAAATGGGCTAGACTTAAGATGTGTTTTCAAAGCGACACTTGTTTTCAAAATATCTCAACACCACGATTAATCGATTTATCAAAGACGTCCACTTAAACAAATTTAAACTCGATATAACAAAGTGTGGCTATGGTTGTGGGCATGTCTAGGATTGGATCCAATCAAAGAGCTTGGTACTTAAGGAGCCTTCATGGCTCACCTCCTCTGTCTCGGATACCTACCTGGTGCTCAGCTTCCATACACTTTGTTAACTCAACAAAATATATGGTTTTAAAACACTAAAACGGAACGTGGGTTTTCAACTCCAATGTGGCACGTCCGATTCGGCCATAACGTCTGGCCGGGTTTGGGGTGTTACATTTAGTGGTATCGAGCTAAGTTGCAACAACTCTACGTGGATCGGTCCAAAATTTTTCAAAATTTAGGCCTAAGAAGGGTATTTTTGGAAATGGTTTTGAAAAGTTCATTTTAAAGATGTTTTATGAGTATATATGTTAAAATGGTCCAAGTTTTTCTGTTTTAAATCAAGAGTTTCAAAATAAAGGGTGTTTTCAAATCAAAGTTTTTAAATTTCTATTTTCGGTGATCAAAAATATGGTTTTCGAGTTTTAAATGGATTGAGAAAGAAGTGGCGATTGAATCCCTGTACCAAGTCTGTAAGTATTTCATTCCTCATATTACATCGTATTAAGATATTCTTGTAGATAGAATCGAGACCATATCATGACATTATGACTAGGGCAACCCTAAAACTCTAGAATACCAAGGCTGTAGCTAGGCTATGATTCGTGAAAATAGAAACTTTAAAATACTATCTCGCATAAGACATATGAAAAAATAGTAAAATTTTGAGATCTTTGTAGTTAATTGATATGTGTACTGGTAATGTAGAGTATTGATATGGATTCGAGGGTAAGCAAAGTCGCCAACTTGGTTGCAGTAACTTCGGAGCTTGGTCTTTGAGGCATCGCCGAGTTAGTAAGGAAACCGGTAGAGGAAGTATTGGATACCAAAATTAAGGAAATTAGGGAAACGCTTCAAGTAGGGTGCATGGGGTGTAAGAAAAAGGAAGGATTCTAGTTCTCAGAAAACCAAGCCTCGTTCTGTGAAACATGTTAAGGCACGACCAAACTATCCAATCTGCAAAGACTGCAACGGACGTCATCCGGGTGAATGCCATAAGAAGATAGGAGCATGTCTTAGATGTGGGTCCAAGGAGCATCGAGCTCGGGATCGCCAAGTTTATTTTATTTAAATGTGTTACGAATTGTATGCGTGCTTGATAAATGTTTCTTTACTTTGGTAATTAGATGTTTTGGGTCGTACTAAGAATTATTTTTAATTAGAGTGCGTAGCGGAAGCATAGAGGTTTGACTTGAGTAATACGGTTAGTTGATAGTTGGAAATTTCGAGGACGAAATTTCTTTAAGGGGAGTAGAATTGTAACACCCAATTTGGGCCTAGAAGTATTGGGCCTTGAGTGGGGGTTCGTAAGGAGGTTGTATATAGGTATTTAATTGTGCAATGAAATGAAACAATTAAATGTTTGCTATTAGTGGTTAATGGCTTTGAGAAGTGTTGGAGAAATCTTGGGTTCAAACTTGGGCTTTAGCAAAAATTTTGGTATTAAGTGAAAAAAACCGGATGCTTGGATGAGGGTTTTAAATTATTGTGTTAAATAAATGACACAAAAAGCCTTGTGGCTTAGTGGCAAGTAGCGTGTGGAGCATTTAAGGGGAGGCATAGGTTGAATCCCATGGCAAGCAAAGAGCATTTATTTTGCTAACAGGTGGCAAGAGTTGGTGTTGAATTTAAACTCTAATGTTGGAGGGATCCCACATCGAAGCTAATATAAGAGTGGTTGTGAAGTCGGCTTTAAATAGAGGAACCATGAAGAGAGTAAATGTACCTTTCTTGGTGATCCCTTTCATTTGTATGGCGTGTTCGTTTGGGTTGGGCGTCATTAAGAGTGCTCGGAGCGTGGATTAACTCCAGTCTCCTATCGTGTGTATTTCTTACTACTCTAGTCTGAGGATGGCTACTTGGCCGCGATAATGAAAGGGCTATGGGCCCAATGGGCTCTGGGCCCAATTGGATAAGTTGTTTGATTGTGTAGTAAATATTGGATTAGGCTAGGTGAATCGCATATCTGTGGCTAGGTTTGGGCTAAAAGGGCCACACGAGCGTGTAGGCCCATTTGGGCCGATTATGGGCTTTAGAGCCATTAGTATTGTTATCCATGTTTAGAATACTTTAGTTTACTAAAATTACCGAAATACCCTTAGTTTGTAAAAATACTGAAATACCCTCGATTTGTAAAATTATTGAAATACCTTGGACTTGTAAAATTACCAAAGTACCCCCGATTTACAGAATTATCGTTTTACCCCCGATTTACATAATTACCGCTTTTACCTCGATTTACAAAATTACCGTTTTACCTCGATTTCTGTAATTCTTGTTTTACCTCGATTTATAAAATTACTATTTTACCCTTGATTTATTTAAATTACTATTTTACCTCGATTTACAAAATTACGTAAATACCCTCAATTTGTAAAATTACCAAAATACCCCTAGTTTGTAAAATTACCAAAATACCACTAGTTTGTGAAATTACCGAAATACCCTCAATTTGTAAAATTACCAAAATACCCCTGATTTACAAAGTTACAGAAATACCCTTGACTTTCTAAAAATTATAGAAATACCATTGGTTTACAAAATTACTGAAATACCCTTGGTTTGTAGATTTACCAAAACACCCTTGTAGGATGAAATGACTAAAATACCCCTATTAGGTAAAAAGACCGTAAAGCCCCTGTAGGGTAAAGTGACCGTAAAGCCCCTGTAAGGTAAAGTGACCGTAATACCCCTGTATGGTAAAATGACGAATATGCCCTTATGTTTCGTATGACTGATGTGCTTAGGATTTACATATATTGATATTGGATTAGTTAAGTTTGAGATGTGGTGGTTATCGTAGGCGATTGATTTTGGAAACGTTTCAACTTCAACCCATAACAGTGTGTACTAACCCTCTAAATAGCTTAGATTAATATTTTTGAAAAGCCAAAGCTTCATATTTTAGTGATTCGGGAATTAATATTTAGATCTATTTTCTACGCACGTTTAAGTTGGATTCACAATGGATATGGGGTAGGAAGGTATTTGGAACGTTCTTCAATGAGTAGATCTCTTGGTAAGTATTTGAACCTTCTTTCCATTTGTATCTTGTGGTTTAAGAAAAGCTGAAAAGCCCTCTGTCGACTAAGGCTAAAAGGGTTTTTGGTGTTATTTGGTTTGTTGGTGCTAGTGAGGATTAAAGGCTACCGATCGAGGACTGTGTGAAAAGCTTTGATCATCGGAGTGACTAAATCTAGTCATCAACTTCGGCAAAGGTATGAACCCAAGGGCCATTGTGGATGGTGGCCGAATGTGTAAGTGATGATAATAGGTAGTTTTCGATTTGGTTTAATATTAACATGGTCTAATCTATAAGTGGTTGATTATAGGAGAAATCGCATAGGAGATCTCGTCAAGGAATATCGCAAATCAGGTGTGTAACGAACCCTTTTTCATAGCTTAAAGTGATAAATGCCGAAAAGCCGAAATGCCGAAATTCTAGCATTTCGAGGACTTGTGAGCAAGCGAATGCTCACTAGTTAGTTAGAATCGATGAGATGATGATTGGGAGCAATGGAAACAGTAAGGACGTGATTTCGGCGTTCACAGGTAGGTTGGGCCTCGAGGGGCTGAATTAGGGCCCAATAGGCTTTCGGGCCCATTTGGGTAAATTTGGTAGAAAATGGGAAATCTGTTAAATTGCATGTTAAGACTGTTAAATACTGTTATAGATATAGGCTAAATGGGCCTAGATGACAAAATGAGCTGAGTAGGGCCCATCGGGTTTTTGGCCCAATAACTCGTTTTGCTAAAAGTGGGCCGAATCACTTGTATGCACCCATGAATTGTTTGTAATCAGTTAATGAACATGGAAACCCTAATTTTGGTAAAATTACAAGATTACCCTTATAATATGAAAATGACCGTTTTGCCCCTAGGTAAAATAACCATTATACCCCTAGGGTTTATATATGAACTTAATGCATGGGATTTTGATAAACATGATATGTATGATATGCACATGACATGTATGATATGCACATGATATGTATGATATGCACACGAGATGTTCATAAATGCATTGGGTTGGGTTTTATATGAATGGAGGAAGTGAAAAGGGCTTATGCCCGATTATTAAAGGGCTTATGCCCCGATTATCAAAAAGGCTTATGCCCCAGTTATCAAAAGGGCTTACGCCCCAGTTATTAAAGGGCTTATGCCCCAGTTATAAAAAGGGCTTTTGCCCCAGTTATTAAAAGAGGCTAGGCCTCCAGTTATATCATAAAGCAGCTATGCTGCCAGTGGAGAGTTATAGCGGGGTGGGTCGAGTAAATCCCCACATGGTGTGTTGGTTGGTACGGGTGGAGAGTAGCGGATGGTGGGTTGAGTAGTCTCCCCAAATGGGTTGCATTCTTTCATTGACATTATATGTGATATTGAAATGGGCCTATGGGCCATCTACATTTCTGATAAAGGCTTCGCCCAAGAATATGAAATTTGAAAAGGCTTCGGCCCAGTGTTATGAAATATGAAATATGAAAAGGGCTATGGCCCAGTACATGTTTGAGATTGGATTTGGGCTTAGACCCAATAGGTTGTTATTGTTTTGGGCTCTGAAAGGGGCTTGTTTCACACTGAGTTTCCAAACTCACCCCCTTTCCTTAACCTTGCAGGTGAGCCTTGATGTGGGGACTTGGGCCGGAGGGGATTCAGAGTGGCCACGGTGATTGTCTTTGGACTTTTAAATAAGCGTAGGTTTTCTTTAAATTTCCTTTAAATATTATTTATTTTTGGGTTGTAATAAGGCCATTTTAACTTTCCTTTTATTTCTTTTCGGGGTTATTTTATTTTTAATAACTTCAAACCTGGTTGATAATTGTTCAAATGGGCTAGACTTAGGACGTGTTTTCAAAGCGACACTTGTTTTCAAAATATCTCAACACCACGATTAATCGATTTATCAAAGACGTCCACTTAAACAAATTTAAACTCGATATAACAAAGTGTGGCTATGGTTGTGGGCATGTCTAGGATTGGATCCAATCAAAGAGCCTGGTACTTAAGCAGCCTTCATGGCTCACCTCCTCTGTCTCGGATACCTACCTGGTGCCCAGCTTCCATACACTTTGTTAACTCAACAAAATATATGGTTTTAAAACACTAAAACGGAACGTGGGTTTTCAACTCCAATGTGGCACGTCAGATTCGGCCATAACGTCTGGGCCGGGTTTGGGGTGTTACAGGAACGGTGGTTTTGGGGCAACAAATCCAAAGTCAAAATATTTATTTTCTTATTTTATTAAATTTTACAGCATGATAGAATTATTGTGTGAAAGTTTAGTAAAGAAATTTTACTATTTGAATGGCTAATTCGGTAAAAAGGACTAAATCACGTAAAGTGTAAAAATTGAGTTCCAATAGTTAAAAGTATTGGATAGCTATGAAATTAAATTGTGAGAGTCCTTATGTTGAAATTAGACCATGAATAAGGTTAGTGGACATTTATATCCATGATTTATGTGTTATATGAAGATTTTCTTAAAGGTTAGTTTGGTAATTATATGGTAATTTAAGTTAAATAAAATAAAAACAAATTAAGGCTTCATATTCATTTTTGTTAGCCGAAACTTCAAGGAAGAAGAAACCATAGAAATTGTTTTAGGGTTCGGTCACTTGAAAGTTAAATTGGTAAGTCATTTTGACTCGATTTTTAATGATTTTTACGTTTTTGAGATCGTTGCTTCATATTCTAGCTAGCCCGTACCTTAGATTTTGAAATTGTTAAAGATTTATCATGTTTCCATTGTTGAATGCTTGAGTAACTTGATGGTTCATGATGGATTTTAGATAATTGTTGATAGTTAAACTAGTTTTGTAAAGTTATTTTTTACAAAAATGTCAAAAAGGGATTAAATTGAGAAAATGTGAAATGTGGTGGCTAAAAGTGTGAATAAATTGAAAATATGGGCTGCTAGTAACATGTATTAAATTTGACTAAGCATGGGTTTGTACAAAATTGCATGAATTAGCTATTTTATGTGAAAAGGACTAAATTATAAATATGTGAAAGTTTAAGGGCAAATGTGTAAATTTGCCAAAATATGAATTATGGGTGTAACACCCCTAACACGTATCTATCGCTGAAATAGGGTTACGAGGCATACCAGACATAGCACAGTTCAGAATAGACATTTACTACATTTCTTGCTTCGTAATTTAAACTCATCAGAACACTTATCTTATTCAATTTCGAACTTAAAACTACTATATTACTATCATTGGCATATTTAAAAATTTATTCAAGTATATATATAAATCATTACACAACATATACTAGACATATAGCAACTATTTTTCATAAGCTAAATATCAAACATAACATTTCATAATCTAAGCATGTTCACATATTAAAACCAATTAACATCCACACAAAAATGCAACCTTGATTATTATACATTATGGTCGAATATATTCTTGTTTATTAGCAAACATAGTGCGCATTTATATCCAAACAATATGAACCATAGCACAACTTAAGTATCACTCACTTATGTGGCATTGGTTGCATTTAAACTAACATAATTTAAGACTAAACATACTTCTTTCCTAATCACAGAACCATACGCATAAGACCTTGTTATCTTAAGCCATTTTAAACATAAATAACAACTAAGAGTATGCATAATTCATATGCTAATTTTATCTGCTTTAATTCATGCAAAAATTTTATTCACACAATCAAACTAAATTATTTCATATTCGGTCATTCTATATAACATTCAATACATAATATATTTATATAAATATGCTATAAACCAAATCTCAGGCTTATCAGTATAGTTCAAATGCCTTAACCATATATACATATACACTTACATTATTATTTCTAAACCAAATTACCCATTTAAGCATGCCATTTCAAGTCAACACAAAAACCACATTTCTTAATCCAATTTTCATAGCCTAACATAGTTCACATATGTCCAACACCACAAATCCAACGTTAACATATAACTAAACACTTGAAGACAAGATTTAAACACCATAGCCAAATTATAAATAACTTTAAAACATCTCCTATATATTTCATTTCATAACCGAATACATAAATACCTTATAAGCAATGTTCAAACCAATTCATGTTACAAATTATGCATCTCAATAATAAGTCATTAACTATTCATAACCTAAATATATTCATCAACCACATATATCAAATTTACCAAATGAATAAACATGAGCTTTACATAACATTACTTTAAACCTTAAGCATATTCCAAACACATCACACACATATAGCATACAAATTACTCATCTAATATATCAAACCACAATTTCAATTCATACCAAGCACTTCACACATATATATATCATAACCGAAATCACCTAAGCTTAGACATCATTTCTTTCCATTTTCAAATGGCTTTAATAATTACAAACTCAAATCCAACCAAAACAAATACTAGACTATACATGCCATAGGTTTAAAATTCAAGCTTTAAAGGTACCAAACTAGCGATTGATAGTGTGATAGATTTCCGTGACGATCCCCGAGCTCGTAACTAGCTTCCAAAATCTATAAAACAAAGAACATACACACACACAGTAAACCTGATTATAAACAAATAAATCATTTCAATGGCATTCGTAATTTAACTTAATTAAATCAAATCATACTAACCATAATCACATATACAATTATCAAGCTTGTAATTTCATATATCAATACATATACTATAGCATTATTTTCCAATTGGCGAATACACATATATTCATAAAAATATTTAACTCTCACTTTCATAGTGCACATTTCATATATTCATATAAAGTATATACTTACCTTACTACTCAATCATTTAACTTAGTACATACCTGACCTTTTAGCTCGATTTCACATTCGATCTTAACTTGATATTGCCCGTTGAACCATTTGGAATTAATAAGGATACTCAGATAATCGAAAAGCTCGTACAACGCCAACGTCCTAGATGTGGTCTTACATGTAATAACATATCGATGCCACTATTCTAGACAGAGTCTTACATGAACACATATACGATGCCGATGTCCCAGACATGGTCTTACACGCAAATCACAAATCGATGTCGACGTCCCAGATATGGTTTTACACGAAATCACATATCAGAATCCTATGTCATGACATATGTATCCTAACTATTCCTAAGGTTTGTACGAGACTTTTGGATGTCGTAACTTGATCGATTTAGGCTTATAAATACTTCTCCATACTTAAACAAATTCGACTTAAACATATATATACAAACAATAGTTCAATTCGGCACAAATATAATATAGACAATCAAATTTAACGTAAACAAATTCAGCTTAAATGTATATATACAAGCAATAGTTCAATTCACAGAAATATAATATATACAATCAAATTTAACGACATGTATTTACTTATGAACTTAACTCGTACGAAGACGAATAGACCGGGTTGACTATTCAACAACTTTATATTTCTCCCGATCTAAATCCAGTTTTCTCTTTTCTTAATCTAAATTAATATAAATTAAACTTATTTAATCAAATATTCAATCAAATTTATCCAAAAACACATAAATGGGCTAATTACACTTTTTCCCCTGACATTTCATATTTTTCACAATTTAGTCCCTATTTTACAAAATACAAAATATTCAAAATTTGACTACACCCATCTTAGGCCGAATTTACCCCTAGCCCATATAAGCCCATATGTTTCATTTATTTCACATTTTGACCCCTCAGTTTACAAAATTTACAATTTAATCCTAATTAGGCATTTTTAGTAAAAATCACTTAATTAAACATATTAATCTAACAACATATGTTTATTTTTCATCATCAAACATAAAAATCATCAAGATTTAAAGAATGGAAAATCAAAAAATCATCATAAATTTCAAAAATTGAGGTATGGGCTAGCTAGAACACGAAGCAACGATCACAAAAACGTAAAAATCATCAAAAATTGAGCAAAATACATACCTAATTCAAGCTTCCAAGTGTGCCAAACCTAACAAGCTTATTTTCTTTCTTTTCTCTTTTAACATCCGGTCAAGAAAGATGAACATAATGGTCAATTTATGTTTTCTTTTAATTATATTACATTATAATATGTTAATTACCAAATTAGCCTTTTTATTTTCATTTAAAATCCACTAACCTTAGGCATTTTTATCCATCCATAATTTCAGTGGTATATTATTAACATAAGGACCCCACATTAAAAGAACACATCAATTCAACACTTTAAAAATTGGTTAGCCATTTTTACATTTACGCGATTAAGTCCTTTTATTAAATCGGACACACAAATGATAAAATTTTCACACGAAATTTTCACACATATAAATTAACATGCTGTAGACACTAAAAATAATATTAAAATATTTTTTGACTCGAACTTGTGGTCTCAAAACCACTATTCTAAATAGTGTCTAAACCGGGCTGTTACAATGGGCTAAATTAAATTGATTGAATACTGAATGTACTGAATTTGATTGTAACACCCCAAAGCCGGCCCAGACGTTATGGCCAAATCTGACGTGCCACATTGGAGTTGAAAACCCACGTTCCGTTTTAGTGTTTTAAAAACCATATATTTTGTTGAGTTAACAAGGTGTATGGAAGCTGGGCACCAGGTAGGTATCTGAGACAGAGGAGGTGAGCCATGAAGGCTACTTAAGTACCAAGCTCTTTTTGTTTGGATCCAATCCTAGACATGCCCACAACCATAACCACACTTTGTTATACCTAGTTTAAATTTGTTTAAGTGGACGTCTTTATAAATCGATTAATCATAGTGTTGAGATATTTTGAAAACAAGTATCATTTTGCAAACACGTCCTAAGTCTAGCCCATTTGAATAATTATCAACCAGGTTTAAAGTTATTAAAAATAAACTAATCTCGAAAAGAAATAAAAGAAAAGTTAAAATGGCCTTATTACAACCCAAAAATAAATAATAATTAAAGGAAGTTTAATGAAAACCAACGCTTGTTTAAAAGCCCAAAGACGATCACCGTGGCTACTCTGAATCCCTTCCGGCCCAAGTCCCCACATCAAGGCTCACCTGCGAGGTTAAGGAAAGGGGGTGAGTTTGGCAACTCAGTGTGCAAGAAGCCCCTTTCAGAGCCCAAAACAATAACAGCCTATTGGGCCTAAGCCCAAATCCAATATCAACATGTACTGGGCCGTAGCCCTTTTCATATTTCATATTTCATAACACTGGGCCGAAGCCTTCACTGTAAACGGTATGGCCCATAGGCCCATTTCAATATCACATATAATGTCAATGAAAGAATGCAAGCCCATTTGGGGAGACTACTCAACCCACCATCCGCTACTCTCTACCCGTACCAACCAACACACCATGTGGGGATTAACTCTACCCACCCCGCCATAACTCTCCACTGGCAGCATAGCTGCTTGATCATATAACTGGAGGCCTAGCCTCTTTTAATAACTGGGGCAAAGCCCTTTTAATAACTGGGGCATAAGCCCTTTTAATAACTGGGGCATAAGCCCTTTTATCATAACTGGGGCATAAGCCCTTTAATAACTGGGGCATAAGCCCTTTTGCACTTCCTCCATCCATATAAAAGCCCAACCCAATGCATTTATGAATACATTATGTGCATATCATACATATCATGTGCATATCATACATGTCATGTGCATATCATACATACCATGTTTATCAAAATCCCATGTATTAAATTCATACATAAACCCTAGGGGTATAATGGTCATTTTACCTAGGGCAAAACGATCATTTTCATGTTATAAGGGTAATCTTGTAATTTTACCAAAAATTAGGGTTTCCATGTTCATTATGATTACTAACAATTCATGAGTGTAAGCAATGATTACGGCCCATTTTAGCGAAATTGAGTTATTGGGCCTAAAACCCTAATGGGCCCTACTTAGCCGATTTTGTCATCTAGGCCCATTTAGCCTATATCCATAACAGTATTAACAGTTCTAACATGCAATTTTAACAGATTTTCGTTTTCTACCAATTTTTCCCAAATGGGCCCGAAAGCCTATTGGGCCCTAGTTCAGCCCCTCGAGGCCAAACTTACCGTGAACGCCAAAAATACGTTCTTACCATTTCCAATGTTCCTGATAATCATCTCAACAAATCTAACTAACTAATGAGCGTTCGCTTGCTCACGAGTCCTCGAAATGCCAGAATTTCGGTATTTCGGCTTTTCGGCGTTTATCGCTTTAAGCTATGAAAAGGGTTCGTTACACACCTGTTTGGCGATATTCCTCGACGAGATCTCCTACACAATTTCTCCTATAATCCATCGTTAATAATCAGCTTCCCATAATTGAACCAAACCAAAAATCATCTAATACTAATACTTACACATTCGGCCACCATCCATAATGGCCTTAGGAATCTTACCTTTGTCGCGATTGATGACTAGGTCTAGCCACTCCGGAGATCCAAGCTACCCCAAGTCGACACTACACCTTTCTACTTCTCTACTAAATAAACCACAAAAAATATTAAAAGAAGACCCCATAAGGCCTATACCCATATTCGGCCACCTCCCTAAACTAGTGGGGTTTCGGCTTTTCTTAACCTCCCTAGTATTGAATTGATTAAAGCTACGAGCACTTACCAAGGTTCACCTACCCAAACGGTTCCAATCCCGTGTTAACTCTGATTCAACGCAGTCCCAGCTCTAAAACACTAGCAGAAACCGCACCACAAGGATCCTACGAATCGGTCACCAAGTTACCCAAGGGTGCTGTGCTTTCGGCTTTTGGGTCACTGAAGAAAAAGTGGTTATGGACCAAAAAGGGTGTTGACAAAAGAGTTGAAAGGCTTTTTAAACTAACAAGAATCGGCTAAAAAGAAAAAGAACAAGTGTATACCTTTATAAAGAAATTGACTTCGTTTGACTCCTTCGGGATTTGGCTTGTTGCTATTCGGTTAGCAACGAAAAGAATGATAGGTTCGGCTTTTACTATAAATGAAAGAGAGGAAGAATGAGAGGTATAGAGTTTGTGGAAGAAATAACGAAAGAGAAAAGAGAGGGATTAGCTTAAGAACAATCGGCAAGAGGAGAAAGAAAAGAGAAGAGGGGAATAGATGAGAGAAGGAAAGAAAATAATAAAAAAAATGAGAGAATTGTTCAGCTTTTGGGAAAAAAATAGAAAAGAATATGAGCAAAAAGAAATAAGATAAGATTAGAATAAAATAAAATCCTTTTCCAATTTTAATTCCTTCCTTCTCCTTAATTCATGGCCAAAATCAAAGTTTGAATTTAATTTAAACTCTCCTTTCGCCGAGTGATCCACCACTCACCGACTCCTCCTGCAATGGTACCGCTTCAATCCCATGCGGTCCTTCCCACACGTGTTCAGAAAAAGAAACACCCTTTTAGCATAACGCTATTCGAACACAGGACCTCCAGTTGCTCAAAGACGCTGGCCATCGACGACGTGCATTTGTTTTCAATAATATCTTGTCACATTTTATCTTAAAGGTTACCTATCAAGTCCCGCCCATTTTAAAAATATAACATTAAAACATACCTTTGCTCGACTCGAACCCTGCACCTCCGTCCGCCTTGCGCCCACGCCTGTCGTTGTTGGCCTTTGCACCAGCTTCCTTCCTTGCTAATATATGATCACAATAGATTATAAACCTTACCTTTCATTCGCCCACTTTAAAAATAAAACAGATTCGCTCACAGACGGAATCAAACTGCGCCCTCTCTATATGTCCAAGACGTCATACCATCGCGCACACAGCGCTCTTTATGTTAAAATATACCGCAACTCCTCTTAACCCTTATTCTAGCCACCATCTGCATATTTAAAAAAACCCAAATTATGTGACGCGCCTTGAACCAGGCTCCTCCCTAGCATCCTCCTAGCGTCCTTAGCCATTGGACAGATGCATGCTTGTGCTAAAACTCACCCTAATTTATTAATGAAGCCTCTGCTTGATTCCTTAATAGGCCAAATTAAAACAATTTTTTCCTAGAGTTTAAACACTAAAACAACAATACTTTTATAACTATTATCTTCTTTTTTTCCATATAATAATAATTATAAAATTTTATAAAAATTTCAAATATCAATAATACAAGAAATAATAATAATAATTTTCATAAAAATTTTCAAACATACTTACAGTAATATTTTTCTAATAATAATAATTTTATCTCATAATACTAATTAAAATTTCATAAAAATTTAAAATATCCGTAATAATAAATATAGTAAAAATTTTCTAGTAGTAAAATTCTTTCTTAAACGATAATAATTAAAACTTCTTAACTATTCAGGTTTTCTTCTATCCGAATCCCAAACTTAAAGCCCAACTCTTCTAGGCCCAATTTTTGGGGCGTTACATTGATAATATATAGATCAAGATAAGCCGAGATTAGAATTAGATCGGGGAAAAAGAAAAGTGGATGAATAGTTGATATTTGCTATCTGAGCTATACGAGGTAAGTTTGTATAATTAGAATCAAACTTTTAAATACTTGAAATTATTTGAAATGAATGTGTATAATTGAGTAGTTTATTTACTTGGAATATGGATGCTTTATCGATATAGTTTAATTGTCACCGAGCCCCATTTGAATTGTATGAATTCGTAGGATATGAGTGACGTGTCACTAGGGTTACCATTTTGGTTGAGATCCTGCATGTGTTGCGGACTCACCACAACTCGTATGAGCTTACCGATATATCAGCTCGTAAGAGCTTACTATTTTCAGCTCATTGGAGCTTACCATTTCAGATTGTATAAGCTTACTGTTCCAACTCGATAGAGCTTATCATTTCAACTCAATAGTGCTTACTATCCATCAGCTCAGGAGGAGCTTACTGTTCATAGCTTGAAAAAGTGGAAAATGGTAATGAATTGATGGATTACTGATTTATATGTACTGTATATCACCCGAGTAATCTACTGTATATCGCCCGAGTAACCCTCGAGATTTTAATAAGTTCAACGGGCATAAATTTTGTGATATGTTAAAGTACTGTTTATTCGAACGAATTACTGTTATATGATTGAAAGTAAAATGTTACAAATGATGTACATGATGTATGTGAAGTTGATATGATACAATGTATTGAGTATCTATATTGAGTTAGTGGATGTTTTCATGTATTTAGGTGACTAAATTGTGATGAATGTTTGTGTTTAGGCATTTGGTAATTGAATTGAACACACCTTAATTATTGCTTTGATTATGTATAAATGGTAAGTTTAATTCTGAATTATACGGGCTTACTAAGCTATAAAGCTTACTCTGTTTCCTTTTCCATGTTTTATAAAGGTTTGATAGCCTGCTCATTTCAGACAAGTCGGAGTTACACATCACACTATCCAATTGTCGATTGGTACTTTTGAACTTGTGGATATATGTAAATATGGCATGTCTAGGCTAGTTATAATGGTGATAGTTATGGTTACTTGAGATTATGGTTTGGTGCATTTAGTGTATAAGTTAAGCCATGTAATTTGGCTAAACTTAATGTTATATTTTGGTATATTTTGACAAAAAGGTTATGGAATGAAGATTTGAAATGTGTTTGTTATAAGGTAAACTTATGAATGGAAAATGTATGATATAGGTTAAGCAATTGAATATTATGTGGAAATGACATTATATGTGTATGAAATGTTATGAAATGGCTGCTTATTGTGTTGTAAAAATGCTACCATTTATGCTTGTGTTTACATGTGAAAATAGGGTGACATAATGCCTTTGCAAATAGCCTATTTTTCTCCACAGGGAGTGTGTGTTAGCCGTGTGTGACACACCGCCATGTTACATGGCCGTATGTCCCTTGGTGTTGAAATTTAATTAAAGTCAGTATGCTTCACACAGTCTCACACACAGGCGTGTGACCGGCCGTATGGTACAAGTCAATATGTCCCCTAATTGGCACGTGGCCTAGCACACAGGCGTGTGACTTGGCCGTGTAGCATAAGTCATTATACCCTACAGGTTTGGCATGGCCTAGCACACGGACGTGTGTGGCTATTTCGAAGGGCACACGAGCTAGACACACGGGCGTGTGGCTGGCTGTCTGACCCAAGTTAGTATGTATGCCCTGTTTCCACACAGTCTGAGACACGGGTGTGTCTATTGGCCGTGTGAGGCACACAGCTTGTTCACACAGGCATGTGACCCCTGAAATGTTGAAATTTTTACTAAGTTTCCAAAAAATTTCATATGTTATCGTTTAGTCCCAAACCACTTATAAAGCATGTTTAAGGCCTTGTAAGTCCTTATAAGGGACAATATGATTGTATTGAATGGTATTAGTATATGAATGCATAAATGTATGAGTTATGTACTTAAATGATGTGTATTAATTGGTAATACCTCGTAACCCTATTCTAGTGATAGATACGGGTTAGGGGTATCACACAAATTTTCACCTTGGGGTGCACCGGTTCTGTTTGTTAAGAAAAATGACAGATTGATGAGATTGTGTATTGATTACCGTTATCTCAACAAGGTTACAGTCAAGAATAAATATCCACTGCCCCGAATTGATGATTTGTTCAATTAGTTGAAAGGTGCCACAGTATTCTTAAAAATTGACCTTCGTTCCAGTTACTTTTAGTTATGAGTGAAAGATTCGGATGTGCAGAAAACTACATTTAGAACCAGGTATGAACACTATGAATTTCTCATGATGCCGTTTAGTTTAACTAATGCACATGCAGTATCTGATGAACAGAATCTTCAGACTGTATTTAGATGGATTTCTTGTGGTATTTATTGATAATATTCTAATATATTCCCAAGATGAGTCTGAACACACTGAGCACTTGAGAATTATTCTGCAAGCTCTACGAGATAAAAAACTATTTGCTAAATTTAGCAAATGCAGGTTATGGCTTTGAGAAGTTAGTTTTTTGGGACACATAATATCGCCTAAAGGCATAAGAGTTGATCCGAGTAAGATTTCAATAGTTGTTGACTGGAAGCCACTGAGAAATATGTTCAAAGTCAAAAGTTTTCTGGGATTAGCTAGCTACTATTAAAGATTCATAAAAGGGTTCTCAATGATAGCTACACCGATGACGTGATTATTATAGAAAGATGTGAAGTTTGAATGTTCTGATAAATGTCAGCAAAGTTTTAACCTGTTGAAAGCACTGTTAACTGAAGCACTAGTCCTAGTTCAGCCTGAATCGGGTAAAGAATTTGTGATTTTCAATGATGCATCATTGAATGCTTTAGGATGTGTTTTGATGCATGAAAGAAAAGTAATAGTTTATGCTTCTAGACAGTTAAAGCCACACAAAAAGAACTATCCGACACATGACTTAGAGTTGGTAGCTATTGTATTTGCATTGAAAATTTGGCGACATCATTTGTTTGGCCAAAAATGTCATGTTTATTGATCACAAGAGTTTAAAGTATTTATTGTCACAGAAAGATCTGAATTTGAGATAGCATAGGTGACTTGAACTGTTGAAAGATTATAAGTTGATCATTGATTATCACCCGGGTAAGACAAATGTAATTGCTAATGCTTTGAGTAGAAAGTCCTTGTTTGTTCTGTGAGCAATGAATACCCGACTATCATTATCTAATGATGGCTCGATCTTAGTCAAGTTAAAATCTAAACTGATGTTTTAACAGCAAATTTGCAAAGCTCAGAAATGTTATTGTGAGTTGTTAGTAAACAGGTACACTATGAGTCGACTTCTGATTCAGAATTTCATATAGGACCTGATGTTTGTTTGTTGTTCAGAGGTAGAGTTTGTGTACCGAATAATCCAAAGATTATACAGAAAATTTTACATGAAGCTCATTTTGGTAGCTTGTTTGTTCATCTGGGAAGTAATAAAATGTACAACGATTTGAGACAGATGTACTGGTGGCTAGGAATGAAACACGAGATTTGTGACTTTGTATCTAGATGTTTGATATGTCAGCAAGTTAAAGCTGAACATTAGGTAACTTCAGGACTGTTACAGCCAGTGGTGATATCAGAGTGGAAATGGGATAGAATTATTATGGATTTATGATATCGGGGTTACCCCTATCTCCAAAAAAGAAAGATGCTATCTGGGTTATTATTGATCATCTAACGAAGTCTGCACATTTTATTCCGGTACGTACAGATTTCTCCTTTGACAGATTAGCTGAGTTATATGTTTCTGAGGTTTTCAGATTACATGGTGTGCCAGTCTCTATTATTTTGGATAGAGATCCACTGTTTACATCGCGATTTTGTAGAAAATTACAAGAAGCTCTTGGTACGCGGTTGCATTTTAGCACTGTATTTTATCCTCAGACCGATGGTCAGTCTGAGCGAGTAATTCTGATTCTAGAAGATATGCTTCGATGTTGTATACTAGAGTTTGAAGGTAATAGGTTTTAATCGAGCATAAAAATGGCCGTAAATGTCGAACTCCATTATACTAGACTAAACTTAGTGAGAAAAAGATACACGGGGTTGATTTGATTTGGTAGACTGAGGAAAAAGTGAAAGCAATCTGAAATAACTTGAAAGCAGCTTCAGATAGTCAAAAATTGTATGCAGATCTTAAATGTAAAGATATAGAATTCCTAGTCGACGACAGAGTATTTTTGAAAGTATCACCTTAGAATAAAGTTCTTCGGTTTGGTCACAAAGGAAACCTGAGTCCTCGATTTATCGAACTATACGAGATTACTAAAAGAATCAGACCTGTGGCATACCGATTAGGTTTACCATCAGAACTTGAAAGAATTCATAATGTCTTTCATGTGTCTATGTTGTAATGATACCAATTTGACCCTTCACATGTTATCTCCCTGACAAATGTCGAGATTCAGCTTGACATGACATACAATGAAGAACCTATCAGAATTCTAGCACGAAAGGTGAAAGAATTGAGAAATAAAAACATAGCTTTAGTAAAAGTTCTCTGGCAACGACACAGAATTGAGGAGGCCACCTGGGAACCCGAGAAAGCAATGAGAAAGCAATATCTCAACCTCTTTACTGGTAAGATTTTCGGGGATGAAAATCCCTTTAGGGGGAGAGTTATTACAACCCAATTGCAGTGAAATCAGAACAGTGGTTTTGGGACCACAAATTCAAAGTTGATAAATTTATTTTATTATTATTTTATGGTCTACAGCATGATAGTATTACTGAATAAAAAGGACTAAATCGTGTAAAGTGGAAAAGTTGAGTTCTATTAGCTAAAGGTATTAAATAGCTATAGAATTTTAAAGTAGAGGTCCTTATATAGTAATTATCCCATTAATGAGTTAGTGGATGATAATGGCTTGACATTTTGTGTAATTATTAAATGTTTTAAAGGTTAATTTTGGAAATTAGTAAATAAAGGTTAATTAAAATAAAACTAAAATTTTCATCATCTTCCATTATCTATTTTGCAATCGTAAATTGAAAGGAGGAAGCCATTTTTGAATTCTTCATTCACCCATCTCCGTTTCTTTTTAGGGATGAAATTTTAATTTGTTTTTAAATTTTTTATGTTTCCGGGATCATTATAGCTTAATCTAGCTAGCTCGGGGACTAATTTGCAAAACTTTTAAACTATTAGGGTTTTTCATTGATGAATATGCATGATTTTTTAAGTTTGATGATAGAAAATGAATGGTTGTTGTTAGATAAATAGCTTTTGTAGAGGAATTTTTGGTGAAATTGTCAAATAGGGATTAAATTGGAAAATAGAGAATATTATGTGGTAAAATTGTGAATTTATGAAATATATGGGCTGCTATTAATATGTATAAAAATTGGCTAAGCTTGGGTAAGGATTAAATTACATGAATTTCATTTTTCGAGCCTAGGGACTAAATTGCAAAGGAATGAAAAGTATAGGGGTAAAATGGTAATTTTACCAAAATTACATGTTGGACTAAATTGAATGTGAATTATATTGAATTGGGTTAAATTTATTCATATAGATCCAGTTAGACCACGTACAGAGTTCGATTTGGTCAAAGAGAAAGTCTCGAATTAATTGCCTCCGTATCTATGTACACTCGTCAAGGTAAGTTCGTGTAATTAAATTGTACATTTGTATGTTTTAAATTGAATTATATGTTTTTGAATTGTATAATTGCCATGAATGAATACCGATCGCATATCCGAAGACGTACGACAATTACCGAGTCCCGTTTGAACCTTAGGAATTCGTAGGATACAAATGACTTGTCATTAGGGTTACCAATTCTCAGCTCTATTCGGCTCGTATGAGGTTACCATTATTCATCTTGAAGGAGCTTACCGTTTACAGCTCGTATAAGCATACATGTACAGGAATTGACGGATTATAGTTCAGTACACCCTGCATGTGCTACCCGAGTATCCAACAATATTCTAAATGGTTCAACGGGCACAATTCTATTACGAGAATATATGAGTTCGATATGAACTACTATAGGTATTTACATTAAATACATGGAAATGATGTTACATGATATATTGGTATATGAAATGTATGATACTTGTATATGAAATTTGAATAATGGTTGAGTTCATCCATGTGTATTGGATATTATATGTGCTTTACATCACTAACATGTTGGTGAATACGTGTTTAGGCTTTTGGCCAAATTAAGTTGGGATATGCTATGTTTACTTATCTAAATTGTGATTAAATGGTAAGTTAAATTCTATGTTATATGAACTTACTAAGCTTATATGCTTACTCAGTGTTATTTTTTGTGTTTTATAGTGATTCAAAAGCTCATTCAAGTTGGAAGCTTGTCGGCATTATATCACACTATCCATTGGCTCTTTTGGTACTTTTAGTTGTTTAATTTCAGTTATAATGGCATGTATAGGTTATTTCGGCTAATGTTGGTCTATTTGTGATGTTGTGTTTGTGGCCATATGCTTTGGCTTGTGTTTTGGTATATTTTGCTATGTATATATAAACGGCCTTATCATGTTTGATATGTGGTTTGGTAAGGTTAATATGTGAATTTATTTATGTTTGATGGATGAAAATTAAATGGTATTTGATTATTCATATGGATATGTATCATAATTTGGAGTGCTTTAGTGCTTGTTGTGGAAAGCACATATATATAATGATGTTAGTTTTAAATATTCATCTGGTGTGTTTTGGTTGGATTGTCGATGTACTCTTATCTGTAAGTTGTTCATCGAATTGAAAATCTTAGTAAGATTACTTGTTTAGTGATTTTGATAGATTTTCTATATAATTGAATATTGACTTGAACTTTTATGATTTACTAGTTGAGATTGTGGATGACAGGGAACATTTATGGTTGTAATATTATTGTTTGATTTGTTGTACTTACTTCGGTAAGATTTATTGTTTTAATATGTCAAACTTACTAAGCTTCTTTGAGCTTACTTGTGTTATTACTGTTCTTGTAGATACTTGAAAGGTTGGACGATCGGATCAGCACTCAAGTCATATTATCCATATATTTCAGTAGTTTTTGGAATGTTTATTTCGGATTATATGGCATGTAATAGGCTTGTATATCATTATTAATGTTTTGGATGTGTAAAATTTTAAGTAAAATCTTATGTATATATTACTAACTTACATGATATATTTGAATGAGGTAAGATGCTCCATTTCAAATATAAATGATATGTGTTAATGATATGTTGTATTTGAGGTACCTATGATAGGTACATTGGTTAGGTGTTAGATTTGATGGATTGATAAGTTGCGTTTAATGTTTTATTTTGATGTAAAATTGTATATACTTGTTGTGAAAAATAAAATAAAATAAAATAAAAAATAAAGAACACACAAATTTTACGTGGAAACCCTTTCGGGAAAAAAACCACGAGCAGAGGAGAAGAAAATTCACTATGTCGAAAAATTTGAATTTCATACAAGAGGAATAGACTATGTCTATTTATAGGCTTGTAAAGCCATATTCTAGTAGGATTGAAACACCTTATCCTAATCAATTAAAATAGATGGAGTTTAATAAGGTTTAAAAACCTTATTCTAAAAATAAAATAAAAGAAGTCTAGTTCTATATGGATTTTACTTTTATTTTATTTTCCATCGTATTTTATTAAATAAGAATTCGGGTCACTTAATTCTAACAATCTCCACCTTGACACAAATTCTCAATGAACAAGTTCTTCATCGCGAACTTTTAATGAACAAGTTCTCCTTCTCTTCCATAAAACCCCTTAAGGGTTTAACTTCAACAATGAACACCAGCCAAGTCTAAGCAATGCTCAAACTTGGTTATAGGAAGTGACTTAGTCATCATATCTGGAGGATTTTCATGAGTACTAATTTTTTCTCACAACAATATCACCACGAGCAATAATATCATGAACAAAATGATACCGAACATCAAAATGTTTTGTTCTCTCATGAAACATTTGATCTTTTGTAAGGAAGATGGCACTCTGACTGTCACAAAATACTGTACTAATTTGAAGGTCTTCATTGAGTTCACTAAATAGTCCCTTCAACCAAATAGCTTCTTTACAAGCCTCAGTAATCGCCATGTACTCAGCTTCAGTGGTAGACAAAGTGACTGTAGTTTGCAAAGTGGCTTTCTAATTAATTTCACAACCTCCGATTGTAAAGACGTAACCTGTGAAAGATCTTCTTCTATCAAGGTCTCCAGAAAAATCAGCATCAACATACCCTATGACTCCATCTTTAGTTCTTCCAAACTGTAAGCAAATATCAGTAGTGCCTCGTAAGTATCTTAAAATCCACTGAACGGCTTTCCAATGTTCTTTACCGGGATTTGCCATGTATCTGCTAATTGCACTGACTACATATGATAAATCTGGACGTGAACAAGCCATAGCATACATGAGAGATCCCACTGCGCAAGAGTATGGAACATGTGACATGTATTCAATCTCATCATCTGATTGTGGAGACAAAGCCGATGAAAGTCTAAAATGGGCTGCTAAAGGAGTACTAACAGGCTTAGTACTCTGCATATTGAACCTGCAAAGAACTTTCTCAATGTATCCCTTCTGACTTAGGTACAATTTACTTGCTTTTCTATCTCTGAGAATCTCCATACCAAGTATCTTCTTTGCTAGTCCAAAATCTTTCATCTCAAATTCTTCACTTAGTTGGGCTTTGACCTTTCTTATCTCTCCTTTATCTTTTGCTGCTATCAACATGTCATCAACATAAAGAAGTAGATACACAAAAGAACCATCACTATTTTTCTTAAAGTAAACACAACTGTCTAAACTACTTCTTTTGAAATCATGAGAAGTCATAAAGGAATCAAACCTCTTGTACCACTGTCTTGGTGACTGTTTCAAACCGTAAAGGGACTTTCTCAGCAAGCAAACATAGTCCTCTTTTTCTGAGACTATAAAACCCTCTGGTTGTTGCATGTAAATATCCTCCTCAAGTTCTCCATGCAGAAATGCAGTTTTTACATCTAATTGCTCAAACTCCAAATCATGCATGGCCACAATACCAAGCAAAGCTCGAATCAAACTATGCTTAACAACTGGAGAGAACACATCTGTGAAGTCTACTCCTGGAATTTGACTATAACCCTTTGCAACAAGCCTTGCTTTATATTTGGGTTCTTCAACTCCTAGAGTCCCTTCTTTCTTTTTAAACACCCATTTACAACGAACAACCTTTTTACCTTTAGGAAGTTTCACAAGGTCCCATGTTCTATTTTTGTGGAGTGATTCCATCTCTTCTTGCATAGCAAACATCCACTTTTCTGAGTCTTCACATTAATCGCCTCGTAATAATTAGATGGCTCTTGATTCGCATCTATATCTTCAGCCACATTTAAAGCATAAGCAACTAAATCAGCTTCGGCATACTTCTTTGGAGGTTTAATTTCTCTTCTAGTTCTATTTTTGGCGATAGAGTATTGTGGTGAAGAAACAACTCTATTCTCAATTTTTGTTATGGCTTGATGAGTTGACTCTATATTAATCTGATGCTCCACCTGCTTTTGGTTTTCTTTATTGGAAAAGTCTTTAAGAGATAAGTTAGGTAGCATAGCAGTTTCATCAAAAATAACATCTCTGCTAATCACAACTTTTCTATTTTGAGGACACCATAACTTATACCCTTTTACACTAGCTTTATAACCAAGAAAAACACATTTAATGGATCTCGATTCCAATTTTCCATTATCAACATGAGCGTACGTAGGACACCCAAAAATCTTTAAATCAGAATAATTAGTAGGATTACCAGACCATACCTCTTGTGGAGTCTTTTTCTCAATGGCAACGGATGGAGATCGGTTGATCAAAAAACATGCAGTAGAGGTTGCTTCTGCCCAAAATGACTTCGGTAAATTGGCATTTGACAACATACATCGAACCTTCTCCATGATCGTTCTATTCATTTGTTCTGCAACGCCGTTTTGCTGTGGAGTATGACGAACTGTCAAGTGTCTCATGATCCCTTCTGACTTGCACAATCTATTAAACTCATCATAATAGAACTCTAAGCCATTGTCTATACGGAGGTGTTTTATCTATTTTCTCATCTGTTTTTCAATCATAATTTTCCAAGACTTAAATGCAGAAAACACATCACTTTTCTGCTTCAGGAAGAACGCCCAAAATGTTTTGGAAAAATCATCAATAAAGGTTAGCATATAATTAGCTTCACCTCTCAAAGGCACTCTGGATGGCTCCCACAGATCAGAATGAATATACTCCAATGTTCCCTTCATGTTATGGATTCCTCTAGTGAATCAAACTCTCTTTTGCTTCCCAAAAACACAGTGCTCATAGAAATTCAATTTGCAAATTCCTTGCACATCAAGAAGTCCTATTTTGCTCAATTCTGCCATACCATTCTCACTCATATGCCCTAGGCCCATATGCCAAAGTTTAGTAATATCATCATCTGACAAGGAAGAGGAAGCAAAAGCTGCATCACCAGTAACAGTAAAACCTTGCAAAACATATAAGTTGGCAATTTTTCTCTGCCCTTTCATCATAACAAAGGACCCTTTGGAAATCTTTAAAACCCCACTTTTAGCTGTGTATCTGTACCCTTTTGAATCAAGAGTACTCAACAAAATTAAATTTCTTTTCAATTATGGAACATGTCGTACGTCACTAAGTGTTCTGACAACCCCATCAAACATCTTAACTTTAATTGTTCCAACACCTGCGATTTTACACGAAGCATTATTTCCCATCAAAATAACACCTTCAGACACTGTTTCATAAGTTGTAAACCAATCCCGATTGGGACTCATGTGGAAGGTGTAACCTGAATCAAGTATCCACTCCTGACTTACTTTAGAATCATTGACAGAAGTGACTAGAAGTTCACCATCGTTGTAGTCTTTTACAACATCAGCTTCACTAGAATTTTCTGGTTGTTTTCCCTTTTGATTCGCAGCTTCCCTTTTAATCTTATTTTGTAGCTTATAGCACTCAGATTTAATGTGCCATTTCTTCTTACAGAAGTTACAAGTTTTACCTCTATTTGAAGACTTCGATCTACCCTTAGATTTACCACGAGGATTCCGTTCCTGTGTCCTACCACGATCATCATCAGCATTCCGATCTTGTCTCCCACGAACAATGAGACCCTCTCCCTGAGAGTCGGGTTTAACCACAAGATGTTTCATCTTATCATACGAGGTTAAAGAATCATAAACCTCATCAATTGTGAGAGACTCACGGCTATATAAAATCGTGTCTCTAAAGGTTGAATAAGACGGGGGCAACGAACAAAGTAGAATCAACCCTAGATCTTCCTTATCATACTAAACCTCCATGGCCTCCAAGTTTGAGAGAATTTCTTTAAACACTGTTAAGTGTTCGTGTACAGACACACCTTTCTCCAAACAATGAGCATAAAGACGCTGCTTCATATGCAACTTGCTTGTTAGAGTTTTTGACATACCTATTTGTTCTAGCCTCTTCCATAATGCAGCGGCAGTCTTCTCTTTCATCACATTCTGCAGAATTTCGTTAGACAAATGCAGATGTAATTGTGTTAATGCCTTTCGATCCTTACGCTCCTTCTCTTCATCTGTTAATGTTGAAGGCATATTATCTATCCCTAGCAGGGCATCCTCCAGATCCATCTGTGCAAGAATTTCTTGCATCTTAATTTACCACAATGCAAATCTGGTGTTGTGATCTAACAGCGGAATTTCATACTTCAAAGACGCCATAATTGTGATCGAGATGAACAACTCGGAAGCTCAGATACCAATTTGTGAAAAATAAAATAAAATAAAATAAAAAATAAAGAACACACAAATTTTACATGGAAACCCTTTCAGGAAAAAAACCATGGGCAGAGGAAAAGAAAATTCACTATGTCGAAAAATTTGAATTTCATACAAGAGGAATATACTATGTCTATTTATAGGCTTGTAAAGCCATATTCTAGTAGGATTGAAACACCTTATCCTAATCAATATAAAATAGATGGAGTTTAATAAGGTTTAAAAACCTTATTCTAAAAATAAAATAAAAGAAGTCTAGTTCTCTATGGATTTTACTTTATTTTATTTTCCATTGTATTTTATTAAATAAGAATTCGGGTCACTTAATTCTAACACTTGTGGTATCAATGAGGATACATTGGATAGGCACTTAGGATGTTGATTTCACATGTTTTTGGCTTGTTTAATGTCACTTTGAATAGGTATTTTGGTTAGCAAATGGTTTATTTAAGGTCCAAGTAAGTTTAAAATGATAAACTTGTTGATTAATGTTCATTTTGGGTCCACACGGCCTGAGGCACGGGTGTGTGACTCAGTCATGTGTGACACACGACCTGGAAACATGACTGAGTGTCCTCTGTAGGTCCATTGCATACAAGTGAGGTAGTTACATGGCATTGCACACGACTTGGTACATAGGCATGTGGAGCTATTTTGAGAGTTGCATGGCCTGACAGATAGGTATGTGACATAGCTGTGTGACCCTATTCAATGAGTTACACTGGTGAGGACACGAGCTGAGACACGGCTGTGTGTCCTTATTTGGAAGGTTACATGGCTTGGGACACGGACGTGTGTCTCAGCCGTATAAGGCACATGGCCTAGCCACTTGGCCGTGTGACCCTTACAGTCAAATTTTTCTAACTTTTTCTTGAACTTTCCAAATGTTTCCAATTCAGTCCTGAATTGTGTCTAAGGTGTTTCTAGTGCTTGAGGGATCGATTAAGGGACGACACGTATGTGAATGAATGTATTTTAATATGTTTGGAATGATGTAATAATTGTATGTTTAATGTTCCATTTGTTTAGTAATGCTTTGTAACCTTAATCCGACAATGGATATGGGTTAGGGGTGTTACAGGATTAGTCCCTTTCAATTTAATAAATCTTGGCCCTTTTCTTTGCATTAGGCTAGGAATAAATTTAACCCAATTTTTTTGGATCAAAAATAATTTTTAAATGAGTCCAAAAAGCTAATTTAGGGCATCTATGGATGAGAAATAATCAGCATTGCTCATGTGTCAAATGCTCCGAAGGATGCTTCAGCAATCCATTCTTTTCAAGGTGACTATTGAGTTAATTTTTCACCCTTTGTGCAAAATTGTCAAAAATTGGCCAAATTATGCAAATTTAGTATAAAAATAACTAAAATTCAAAATGTATCTTAATTTACATTCAATTTAATTATTTTATAATAAAAGTATAAAACTTGACAGAAGTTACTTAGAATTTGCATGAATTAATGTTCAAAAGGTGCTTAAAAAGTCTATATGTTTTAGTGTTTTGACAGTCCCAACTTAATTCATTGTTCTTCCCGAGTAATGCAAAAATTGCAAAAGAATTTTAAGAAAATGAAATTTGAAAATTTCTTCAAAAATCCTTTCTTCCCACAATTATGAGTTTAGTGCAATTATGCTCAAGAACAAAAATTCTAAAATTATGTAACTTAAGTATACACATTGTTCAATTATTCTCAATTATTTTCATGACAACAAGAATATAAACTAAATGCTTTCTTAATAAATATATACTAAATTCTTACCAATTAATTTTTATCCCTTCATTTAAGACTAAGATGCAATCCTTAAGTTTAATGATGACTTTATAAGTTGAGTTTAGCAATTTCTCTCCACTAATGTAGTCAACACAAAAATTTGAATCTATAGGTTTTTTAAATAGGTTGTAACGTGGGTTGGATAAGGGTAGGTAAAAGATAGATAATTTTAAGCTTAAAAACCTTAGACTCAATTTGTATCGGACCTTTGGAATAAATACCCCCAAATTCTCAAATTGTTTTTGAACTTGAGTACACATGCTCCTTGTACATCTATTTTTGAGTACATATGCTCTTTTTTTAATACTCGAGCATATTACTACATGTACGACAATATTTTTGAGCATTTGGCACTACTTCTCAACTCCGCGAAACTTATTTTTAGAGAATATTTTGGATAGACTAAGTCTAGTGTTTGGGACAATCTAGAGATAAATATTAAAGAATGGATAATTCATGTATGCCAGGTTCCAGTAAAACCAAGCCATATAGTCTCAAAGTCGGGTGTCAAGGGATAAATATTCATTAAGGTTGGCCTGAAAGTCTCAAACGGTCCAAACAAAGTCTGCCTAAATTATTTTCAAAATTTCATGCTTCCTAGGATTTCGCTTCAAGAAATTACTAAATCAATTCTAGAGACTTAAACTTTCATGAATGCTTAGCATTTCTAAAGAATTAAAATTTCATTGTTTGATTTATATATTTTATTAAAACTAACATTTATGTCATAATTCAACTAACATAACAATTATTGAGATAATAGAACTTAATTTATACTAAAAGCGTAACAAAATCAACAAAAAATTAAATTCTTGAGCAAAATTTAACTTAATCACAATTTGATAGGAAAAATGAATTATTGAGAAGAACAATTCAATTTTTGGTCCCTACTTTAAAATAAACAATGTCCTTATTGTTTGAAATCAAAGAAGTGTATGTGAACTGTACACCAAGTAGGACCCCAAGAAAGGGAGATGAGTCAAATTTGATTGCTTAAGTACCAAGCATTTCCTCGACAGATCCAATTTCATATTACCACACTTCCTATTTTTTGAAAACTTTAAGAACTAATGTGCAAAATTTCTCAATTTTATTAATGCTTCTAATTTAATGTTTTATTATGCTAAAGTTGTAAACAACAATAGAGAAAAAAATTAAATAAACGCAACTAAAAATATAAAGTAAAGATAGAGAAAAGTTAAGAGAACTCCCTCCATTTTATTCAGAATCATCACTAGCAGTGACAGTGCCAAAGGGAAATCTATTGTACCAACCATACTCATCTAAGAAGTAATCATACTCTTTCCCAGCAAATTTGTCCAACATCTGATTAGGGAAAGAAAACCAAAATTTACTTTTCTTGGTGGTCTCTTTTATGTTCCTATAATTCATGCAAATCCTCTAACATGTGTTGCAAATGTCTAAAATAATCAATCAGATACCCTTCTTGTGCCTTTCTAATAACACAAGTGACTCCTCTTCTTGATTTTTGGTGAATTCAACTAAAATAATTACAGGTAAAGTCGAAGATAGACCTAAATAATCAAATTTCAAATGAGGAGGCAAAATCTTCAGTTCCAATTTAGCTAACTCTTCAATCAACACTTTTGGTTGTGTGTACTCCCGATATGATAACTCTAATTATTCGAGTGGAACTTCCTGAGTGAAACCCTTTGATTTAGCTTCTAGCAAAGCCAAACATTCCTCATCTTCATCATCACTTGACGAATTTGCTACTAGAATACTTTCTAACAAATTGTTTAGAGAATTGAGTTCCAATTCTGTAGAAGCCAATGATTCTATTTTGGAAATAGCAAAGTAGTATTCAACTACATCTTGGTATTTAGTAGCATTGAAGATACTACAAGTTACCTTGTCATAAAAATATTTATTTAAATTGAGTATCCTATTTTTCATTCTAGAATTGTTAAGGATATGACAGTGGTGGAATCTTAACTTTAATCGGACAATTCTTCTATGGTAATTTCTTTGCATGTGATAAATGTGTTAGATTATCAAAACTGATTGGTTTAGAGTTTACCTCATCAAGGATCACCGAATCCGGCTTTTGTGAATTAGGAGTTTCAACAATTGGTTGAACTTGCTCTTTTTCTTGAGCTACGGTAAGCTCATCTTTAACCTCAACCACCTTGGGCCCTAATGCCCTTTAACTTCGTAAAGTGACTGTTTTGCAATGTTCTTTACCCGAAATTCTTGGATTTCTAGTATTGCTGGGCAAAGCTCTTTTGGGTCTATTTTGAATTTCATTGGTTAGCTAGCCCACTTGATTCTCCAAATTTCTTAAAGTGGCATCATCCTTTGCTATGTATGCCTTCAGCAGATTCTCAAGATCACTTGAAGATTCAGTTGGTGGGGGTTGTTGCAGTTGTTGAGAATACTCGAACGAATATTTTGGTCAAGATGAGATAGAAGAGTTTCTAGGGTCCACCCATTGATTAATCCATGGAAAATTTGAATGATACTGTCATAAAGAGTTGTAAGAATTTGATTGCGAACCATTCCAATTATGATTTCCTATGTGATATTTTAACTCTAGATTCGATGGGTAATTTTTAAAGAAATGGCTATCTCCATAGTGTTCACAATAAATAGTCTGAAATTGGTTCAACTGTTGACCTATCAGATTACAATTCAAACTATTAATAGTTATATTCTTAAGCATAGAAGTCATAGAGGATATCTAGGCTGTCAAAGAAGTAAGCGTATCAACTTTATGTACTTCTGCTACTCGTTTTTTTGATGCTGCTCAGTTGGTTAGCCACTGATAGTTATTGCTGACAATTCTTTCAAAAATCTCGCAAGCCTTATTGTAAGACTTAGAAAGAAGGGCTCCATTTGCCGAAACATCCACCATCATTCTAGTATGAGCATTAAAACCAATATAGAAAGTCTTCATTTGAATGGAATGAAGAATGCCATGATGAGGGCACTTTCATAATAACTCATTGAATTGCTCCCATGCCTCATATAAAGATTCTTCATCAAATTGCTGAAATGAAGTCATTTCATTTTGAAGCTTGGCATTCAGAGATGCAAGAAAGTATTTCATTAAGAAACATTCCACCAATTCTTTCCATGTAGTTACGAAACTAGATGGAAGGGAGTGCAACCATGCTCGTGCTTTATCTTTTAAGGATTATGGAAATAATCTCAGTCTTAAGGTGTCGTCGATCATCTCGGCTTATTTGAATGAGTCACCCACTTCTATGAATAGCCGAAGATGAAGATGCGAATGTAACACCTCCTAACCCGTATCCGTTGTTAGAATAGGGTTATGGAACATTACAATAAAAACATAACTTAAAATCATTAATTTCATAACAATTCATAAATTATAGAAAAATCCATTGAAACACATGCATATCGTCCCTTATTCGAGCCCTCGAGGCCTTAGAAACACTTTAGAAATGATTCGGGACTAAATTAGAAACATATGAAAGCTTAAGGAAAAAGTTAGCCAAATTCACACTACAGGGGTCACACTGCCATGTGGCTAGGCAACGTGCCTCACATGGCTGAGACAAAGGCCTGTGTCTCAGGCCGTGTAACATTCAAAATAGGGACACATGGCCATTTCTGTGCCCATGTAACATTCAAAATAGGGCCACACAGCCAAGCCACACACCTATGTGCTAGGCCGTGCAACAGCCTGACTTGCAACCCTTCAAAATCTACAGGGGACACACGGCCGTGTCACAGGCCGTGTGTCACACATGGTTGAGACACACGCCCATATCCTTTGCTGTGTGGACAAGAAATAAGCCAAATTCAATTCATTTCCTTTACCCTAATTAAGCATGATCCTATGAGTCAATTGCACACACATTCAAGCCTTGAAACATACCTAAAATATGCCTAAATATGACTAAATAATTACACCATTTATCCATACAACCAATATGCCAAAAGGCATCTCAACCTAAATCCATCAAATCAACTAAAAACATAAACAAATTTTTCTATAAATCAACCTTATACAACTACCTATTTCCATACCAAGCCATAGCACCATTTACCATATACTAAGTCACATTCAAACATATCAAATTGGTTGATCAAAACACAATTTCACTTGATCATATCCATACCAATTACCAAAGCATCAAAGGGCCAAAAGCACACCAACCATAATACCATATTTTCAAGCCAAACATAACATCTTAATTCATCAACAAACCAAAACAATCCATAAGTGTTTAATTTCATACCATTCTATTTGTACCAAAAGATATCTATTCATAAACTTAGAAAAGTACCTAACCACTTAATTTAGTAATTTGCCATAATGTACCAAAACAACATATAAAGCTACATATACATGCCATAACCCTAAGGAGTACAAAAACTACCAACATCAATGATCCAAAGATTCGACCCGTTCGAAGGTCAGTAATAATGATCTACAAAATAATACACAAAAATGTATAAGTTTACAGCGCTTAGTAAGAACATAGTAAATCTTTTAAGTTTACATCTATTGAATGCAACTATTATTTTACTCGATTGAAGTTACCGAAGTGTTAACAGGGGCACGTATATGCAATCAGGGGTACTGAAGTACAAACTGGGGCACGTAGGTGCAATCAGGGGTATCGAAGTACAAACAGGGGTATGTATATGCAATCAAGGGTACCGAAGTACAAATAGGGGCACATATGTGCAATCAAGGGTACCGAAGTACAAATAAGGGCACGAATGTGAAATCAGGGGTATCGAAGTACAAACAAGTGCACGTATGTTCAATCAGGAGTACCGAAGTACAAACAGGGGCACATATGTGCAATCAGGGGTACCGAAGTACAAACAATGGCACGTATGTGCAATTTAAGTATAATTAACATAAGTATATAATTACATAGTTATAAAATGAAAATATATATGGGAATTCAATTATACATTTAAATACTATGAACTTACATTGTCAACTAGCGCGTAGAAGTACGATCAAACTAATTCGTGACTTTCGCCTTTCCTCGGTTTATATCCAGCTGAGATTTATCTTGATCTAAATAAATAATTACATTCAATTAAGTGTTTCAATCAACCTTAATTATTCAATTCAATCCACAATCCAAATTTATTCATAATTATAATTTTCCCCTAACATTTTAACTTTTTTATAATTCTTTCCTTAAGCACATAAATGGAAATTTATACAAATTCATCCACATTTCATGCTAGCCGAACTCATTAGGGACCTATACAATCTCATAAAAATCATTATTTCACAATTTCGAATGTACTTTTACCATTTTTACATAATAGCCCCTAAATGATAATTTCATCAAAAATCACTTTACAAAAGTTGTTTATTTTTACAATAAGGACTCATAGTCTTTCATAAATTTTCAAGAATCACACAAAAACATTCATGGAAACCCTAATCCCTTAACAATTTTACAAATTAGTCCTTAGGCTAGCTAGATTAAGCTACAACAATCTCGAAAACATAAAAAAATTAAAAACGGAACAAAATAACACTTACATACACCCCAAAGCTTGCCAAAAACTCAAGAACCCTAAATAGTTTTAATTTCCCTTCTACATTCGGTAAAGAAGATGAATGAATAGAAAAATGGATTTTGTTTTACTTAATTTTAACTTTATTTACCAATTTAATTTTAACTTTATTTACCAATTTACTTATTTACCTTTAATTAACACCAAAATTTCATTAATACCAAACCAACACATCCACTAAACCATACACATCCACTAACTTCATTAATGGTCTAATTACCCTTCAAGTCCTATAAATTTAAAGTTTCATAGTTATTTGATATCTTTAACTAATAGAGTCATATTTTTACACCTTTTATGATTTAGTCCTTTTTGCTTAATTAAGCATGCAAACGCCAAAATTTCTTAAAGAAATTTTTATACGACCTTACTAATATACTGTAGGCATTAAAATAATAATAAAATAAATATTTTCACATCAGATTTGTGGTCCTGAAACCACTATTCCAATTCCACTGAAAATGGACTGTTACAGCGGATCCACAGTAGGCATCCCACTAAATTGGCCCATTGTTTGAAGCATTTTGTAACACCCCTAACCTGTATCCGTCGTCGGATTGGGGTTACGAGGTATTACCGGACGAGACACAAATTCTAAAAAATTGTATGCATGCACTTGCTCAAACTTTTAAACCAATCAAATGTTAACATATATAACTAATTTAAATTCTTTACGAATCATAACATAATAATTTAAATGTATTTTCAAAGAAAACCAAATAATTTATCCATTAAAATACATACAAAATTTCACATATCATTTCCATAAGGAAAGTCGAATTTCACATATAAATAATAAAAGTGATATTCTTATTTGAACGAATAATAAGCTTAAAAATCAATCAACTTATACTCATCATTTAACGACTAACCTATACACTACTCAAATATCAAATTTGAACCAAGTAGGACATATAATCCTTTTGTTTAACCAATGCCCAAATCACTATTCATTTGGCATTTTTCAATATATTAGCCAAATGTAATCATGCTAAAACATAGCTTTATTCAATGCTTAAATTTTCATCATTTTCAACCTATCACTTTATACACATAACCTTTCATAGAAACAAATCAATATACATATATATATATATATATATATATATCAACCATAATTTGCACATTAGGTCAAACATATTACAAATATATTTCAACTAATGTATACTTATTAGATCACTACATAACCGAATGCCAATACTTCAAATCATAGTCATTTACAAAATACATCCCATTTATATATCATGCCTATCACTCAACAAAATATTCAACCACAATTTCACATCATACTAAATATATCGTACACATATATTTTGACATATCTTCATCATTATTAGCAAATATATCTACCATATTTCACATATAAATACAAAATGGCCGAAACATCAATACTACAACCAAGCATAACCATCAATTGATCAAAGCATAAAAATCCAAGCTTAATAAAATAATAAGCCATTTTCACAACATATATAAGGCACATAAAAAACAAGCATTTAACTCAATACATACGAAAAATATAGCCAATAAAGTCAAATCATGCTTGTACATTTCCTCACATAAGCGCAACATGTTTCAAAATTTAACCTTATCAATATCTTTTATTTATTCAAATTCCAAACCAAACTAACATGCTTCAAAACCATGTTTTCTATATCATAGTTCCCACATTTGAACCATAAGACCAAAACATCATAGCATTCGAACTCCTGAATATAATTATACATAATTTAAAATAAATAATTTAACTCATATACCCAACCTACATTAAAAATATTCGTTAATACAATTTCATGCCTTTAGCTAATATTAAACATACCATTTTTAAACATAAATTACAATTCATAGGATACCAAATTTGCATCCTCAAACCAATCCAAACTGCCTATATCTAGCCATTTAACTATATCTATTCGTTCATCAATATAACTTCCAATGTTCAAACCAATTAACAAATAAATCACATTCATTCTTTAACATCACCAACCGTACCTAAATAATCAATCCACAATAGACATGTCATAAACATATACTTTGATTTTTACTAGATATGACCGAATATAATCATACCTTAACAAATCAGCATTTTTCTCACAAATAACGAAATCCAAACTTATCACCAAAATACCATTCATACCTATCATATAATATTCATACCAAATCAAACTCCAACCATATCAAATATAACCATAATATACTTTAATACCAAGTTACATAATAACACCTTAACAAAACATGACAACCATGTTCACATATATTTTTTATCTATGCATGAACCATAACCGAATCAATCAAACACACATCCAAAATCACCAACCAAACATAATTATAATTCATTCAAACCTTGAATCCAAATTTAACAAAATAAACAAGCCATTTTTGCATGGTTCATATTTACATATAAACTAGCCCATGCATGCCATAAATTCGAATTCAATTTATAAAAATACTGAAATAGTCGATAGTGTGATAGACTTTGCTGATGATTCCCGAGCTCGTAACTAGACTCCAAAATCTATAAAACAAAGGCAAACAAAAACACACACAGAGTAAGCTATCATAGCTTAGTAAGTCATAAGCAAATAAATAACTCAATGTTAATATCAACTCAACTTAACCAAACTAATTTATACTATCATAATCACATTTATTTTCAAAATCATAATTTCATATATAACATATACTTCCATATACAAGTTTTACCTTGACCGAATATACATGTATCTATTATTAAAGTAACATTTAATTTCAAAACCATAATACCATTATATAACCGAATATACATAAACCCATATATATATTCATGAATCATTACATAAATATTCACATTATATAATCAAAAGGTCGAATATACTTTCCATATCCTCATACATTTTTCATTTATATCATACATAATTTACAACACATATTAAGTAACCTACTTACCTTATTTCAAATAGATAATAAGCTATCACATACCTAATCACTTTAGCTCATTTTACACATTTGATCACAACTTATCATTGGCCGTTGAACCATTCAGAATTGAATAGGATACTTGGATAATCACATATATCATACAATGCCAACGTCCCAGACGTGGTCTTACATGTAATCACATATCGATGCCACTGTCCTAGACAGTATCTTACTCACACACATATATCGAAGTCACATATCGATGCCAACGTATTAAACGTGGTCTTACTCGCACATATATATCGATGCCATGGTCTTACTCGCACATCAAATATCGAAATCCTAACTCATGACATATGTATCCTAGCTATTCCTAAGGTTCATATGGGGCTTTTGGATGTCGTAACTCTGTCGAAATGAACTTGTAAACATAGTTCCCAAGTATGAACACATTTGGCTATCACATATATACAAGCTTATAAAATTTAAATCAGCATTCTACATTCACATATATTCAAAATTTTACAGCATTTATTTACTTATAAACTTACCTGGGACAACGATAATCGAAACGGGATGACTAATCAACAACTTTGATTTTCCCCCGATCCAAATCTGATTTCTTTAGTTCTTGATCTAAACATATTCAAATTAAACTCATTCAAACATAATTTCACTTAATTTAGTCTAAAAACACATAAATGGGAAAATTACCATTTTACCCTGACATTTTACACTTTTTACAATTTAGTCCAAATTGCACAAAACACAAAGCATGCAAAATTTGCACACATCATGCTTAGGCCAAATATTACTCAAATTCATCAAAACTTCAAATACAAAACATGTTAATCTATCACATATCTTTTATTTTCCAGATCAAATAACAAAAATCACAAGCCTTCAACAATGGCAAAATAAGAAATCACCATCAAATTCAAAATTTGAGAAATGGGTTTGATAGATAACATAGCAACAATCTCAAAAAAGTAAAAATTATCAAAAACCGAGCTAAAACTCACCTTGAATCAAGCTTGTTAATGGCCGAATGTGGCTTTCTTTTTCTATTTATTTCTTTTGGTATTTTCAGCCAACTATAAACTAAAATGCATGACCATTTTTTGTTTATTTTATTATAATAACATATTAATACATCATTTACATTCTTAACCTTATAAAATAATAAAAAACCATGCTATTTAATACCAAAACCGTCCATCCATTTCAACTATGGTCAAATTGCATTACAAATGCATCATATTATAAAGACAAATTCAATTAAGAACTTTCACATTAAACTATCAACTTTTCACTTTACATTATTAAGCCTTTTTTATTAAATCGGCATCCAAACAGTAAAATTAAAACACAAAAAAATAACACATATAAGTTCACACATAAAAACGCAAAAAATAATTTTTAAAATATTTTTCTGACTCGGATTCGTAGTCCCAAAACCAACGTTCCAAATAGGGTCTAAATCGGACTGTTACACATTTTGAACATCACGGGCTTTAGTTCAAATTGTGGAGCCTCAATTTTGGGTCTCACAATACTCGAATTTAGTTCATTGAAAAGAGGAATGAAATATTATCGAATGGTGCAGTTTTTGTCATCCGCAACCATGGTCGAATTGTGAACATTATAAGCAAATGCCCTTTCTTGATAATGCTTTAGAGGATCCATTATTACCTAAATAATAATGAAAAATATTAAAGTAAAACAAAAGAAAATTGAACCAAATTGTAATATAATTAATTTAAAAAATAATTGACTAAAATAATAGTCCCTAACAATGGCGCCAAAAACTTAGAACAACGAAAATGTGCAAGTGTACACAATTGTAACAAGTAATAAAATAACAAGTATGTTGAGTTATCATACCCACAGGGACTGTACAAGCAAATATTTATGGAATGTAAATTTAAGCAAATTGGACGAGGAAAATATATTGGTTTGAAAGAGGTGATCTAAAACTAAAAATTAACTAAGTAATAAACTAAAATAAAAAGTAAAATTCCAATGCACAATTTTTAAAAAGGTTTTAATCAATTTGACATAAGTGTTAATTATTAAATTAATCAATCTTTCAAACATATTCCTATTTTGGATTAATTAATCAATTTTTATAAGCAAGTATAAGATAGAGTGAAGTAACAAAATATTCCTATATTAAAACAATGTAATCACAACAATCTTACAACTTATGCAAGGCATTGTTTAATACTATTTCTAATTTAATCCACTTTTACACTTAGTAGATTAAACATGCACCAATTAGATATTTTGTCCATAAATTACAATTTCAATCTGGTTAATAATTAATTCATTTGTTACTTTACAATTATAATACAAGCATAACGTAGGCATGATTTTATCTAATTGAACAAATTACCAAGGATTATGACAACAAAAACATGATTTTAACAATTTAAGTGAATATAATGCAATCAATCTAACACAAACAAGATTTAAGTCATCTTAATTAAATTAGGAGAATAAAAAAAATAAACATTCATGTCTATGATCATAAAATAAACTGAAAAAATTAAGAGAAGGAAACTAGAAGACAAATCTAAGTGATTTTTCAAAGCTAGACTAGTGTGCTTCTCTCCATCTCTACTTGTTTTGTCGATCAAAGGCTTTCAAGATGTTTGATTGTGGGTGCTCTAAGAGGCTTGCTAGAACTTTAAAAAGAAGGGAAATTGGCAAGGGAGGGAAAGAAAAATGGAAAGGCAAAGGAGAGTGAAGGAAATGAGTGAATGGTGAATGAAGAGATGAGTGAGGAATGTGTGAGATGAGATATGAGGAGGTGACGGGGGTACTTATACTTGAAGATGATAGCTTGAATTGGCTAAAATTAGTAGCCAATCCCCTTTCTCATGGTCAATCCTTGATAATAGGGAGAGGGGTTGAGATGGCATTGCTAATTTTACTTTAATGCCACAAGTGAGAATGCACAAAAAGAAGAGGGGTTGGAATGGGTTTTGGAAGAAGGTTAAGGGCTGTTTTGAAAATTCTATAATTAGCTTTGGGAAGCAATTGGGTTGACATTGGGTTTCTCTTCCTTTGTTGGATTAGTCCCTTTCAATTTAATAAATCTAGGCCCCTTTCTTTGCATCAGGCTAGGAATAAATTCAACCTAATTTTTGTTGGATAAAAATTTTTTTTCAATAGGTCCAATAAGCTTATTTGAGGCGTCCATGGCTGAAAAATGATCAGCCTTCCTCATGTGTCAAATGTTCTGAATGATGCTTTAGCAATCCATTACTTTCAAGGTGACTACCGAGATGATTTTTTACTCTTTGTGCAAAACTGTCAAAAATTGGCAAAATTATGCAAATTTAGTATAAAAATAACTAAAATTCAAAATGGATCATAATTTACGTTCAATTTAATTATTTTATAATAAAAGAATAAATTTCAACAGAAATTACTTAAACTTTGCATGAATTAATGTTCAAAAGGTGCTGAAAAAGTTTATATATGTTAGTGTTCCCATTCTTCACATGATTTATTCAATTGGAATTGAGATTATGAATAAAATGACTAGCTAAATCCCTTATGGGAGATTAAAAAGTGCATAGGGATGTGATTAATGAAGGATTTAGTGTTTCCCGAGAGGATTACGTGTTCTTAAACCTTAGGCATGACAACCCTAGGAAGTTATCATAGGCTAGACGAGGTCGGGAGATAAGTCGAACCGAGTAAATTGTAATTTATCCTGGTTGAGAAAGTGGGGTTGGGAGACAAACGAGTATCAACCAATCGATTAATTAGTTAGATGCTAGGTGGTAATAATTGGTTAATCAGAAGCTAATCTACCCTAAACCTTAATTCAAAAGTTAATTACAAACCCTAAAGCGAGTTAAAATTCCTGATTGGTTTATTGATTTTAGTCATTTTTTATTTTCTTTCTTTTTTTTTATTTATTTAGCTATTTAATTTCTCCTTAATCTATTTTATGGTTTAACGTAATATAAGATTTAATTAATACTATTTAGACTTATTGTTGGAAAAAAGTTTTTGTAGATTTATTTCATCCTCCCTTGGGTACGATCCTAGGAATACTTCCAAGTTTTTCATTGTACTAACTATATTACAAACTAACTTGTTGGCCACCGCTAGACGTACCAATGTCTAGAGTAGAAATCCTCCACAAAAGCTATGAAAAGCGGTATCTGCAAGTATACCGGTCAAGTTGTAACATAGTTACAACAAACTAGGTAAGTACTCCAAGGACCGTACCTAAGGGAGGCAAGCACTAAATTAATTCTAATCTAAAAATAAATAGATCTAATTAGTACTTTAATTGAATTATAGTACAAAGAATTAAAAGGAAGGTTTTTGATAAACTATACTAAAAATAATAAGAAAGTAAATAAATGAAAATCAAGAAATCAAATAATCAAATATATATAAAATATGGGAATAGGTGATTAGTTCACTTTGGTAGTCATCACCAATTGTCGTCTTGGGCTTCCTTGTCAATCAACTAGTCAATACACCAGCAGGATCTTCCGATACGTCCACTAAAATATTGAGTCTGCAAGGGCTACTTATCTTTCAATCGCACAGTCCAGACCAATTCAGGGTTACGATGTTTACAGATAGACCATAACAAATTTGGGTTGATTCCCACCTTGATGACTTCCTAGGGTTGTCAGGCCTAGGGTTTAGATTCTTCCTTTCCTGAATAGTTGATCCGTTAAAAAATCCTTACAAAACAATTAATTATTCATACCTCCACTTGCTAATCGCCCACAGGAGGATTAGTTCCTCATAGATCTAATAAACGATATAAACTTGATGGAAAGAATGAAGATAAAGAACAATTCAAGAATAAAGTTTAGAAGAAGCCTAATTTGTATTAAAATTAAGCGCATAATCCTCATAGAGTTTGACAGTAATTCCAGAATCTGATTTCTCCGCAAAAGTAATAACAAGAGCAGAAATAAAATATAAAACCTAAAAAAATGGAAAAACTAAGGAATAAATCTAAAGAGAAAATTATATAACATGAATGGTGTACATAACATGTGTTAAATGAGACTATTTATAGACTTTAGAGTGGCCGTTGTTTTTAACCCTACGTCAGCTATCATCCTCATGCTTAACATTTGATTGTGCAAACCAAAACACCCCTGAATCATAATTATTTCTCGTACAGACAGAATGTTGTGACACACCAGGTCTTATGTAGTGACATCGGAGGCAATATGCTCATCTTTAGGGTGTCTTCAAGGGTATGTCACGACATTGAAGGCAGTCTTCTAATCTTCTGTTCTGCTCCCTATGTTGTGACATCCAATACTCCGTGTTGCAACACAGTGACCAGTATTGAGTTCCTATGTCCTTGCATGGTCTCCTGCACACTCACTAAGTACGTTAGCTCACTTTAGGGCCTCATTCAGCCCCTAAGGTCAAGAAAAGACTCAAAATACATTTCTTATTTTATGTAAACTAAACTATAAAAACTCGACTAAAACATGATAAAAGTGCTTGTATTCAAGTTCCTTAAATGCAAAAACTAGTGTAATCTGTTTTGCACTTGCAAACATTGTCGTTCTAAATTCTTATATATTTTTGGTGTTATATTTTACTATATTCTATAACTCATTTATAGGCAATCAATCACCCCCACAAATCTCCTGTGCACTTAAGAACACTGTCGTTCTAAATTCTTTTATATTTTTGGTGTTATATTTTACTATATTCTACAACAAATCTCCTGTTGTCGTTCTAAATTCTTATATATTTTTGGTGTTATATTTTACTATATTCTATAACTCATTTATAGGCGATCAATCACCCCCACACTTTATTTGGCACATTGTCCCTAATGTGCAATAAAAATAATTAAGGGAATAGAATACCTGTTTTGGCGTGAAAGTGTTGCTAGAGTTGTTAGGTTATCTCCCTCTTTTCTTGTTTCGCTCCAAAATGTAGTGTCATAAAAAGTACAAAGTTTCTACGTAGAAATAAGTAAGGTTTTTTTTCAATAATAAATGTTAGTATAAAAATATAAACTAAACAAAAAATAAAAGAAAATAAAGAGAAAAAAATCATCCAAGTTCTAAATTTACAATCCCTAAAAAACATTAAATTAAAGGTGTAACACCCCAAACCCGGCCCAGACGTTATGACCGGATCCGACATGCCACATCGAAGCGTTCAAAACATTTTATATTGTTGATTCAGAAAAACTTACTTAGTGTTTTAAAAGATAATTTCATTATAGGTTAAAGTGAATGGAAGCTGTGCACCAGGTAGGAAACCGGAAAAGAGGTGGTGAGTCCATTGGACTGCTTAAGTACCAAGCTCCCTTCGGATCCAATCCTAGACATGCATACCACCATTGCCACACCTTAACGTCATGGATATTTCTAGGAAACCGATTTAATTAAGTCATTTTTAGGAAAAGTGATTAATTTTGGAAAATACTTTCATTGCGGAAGCTTTGTTAGTTGTCGTGTTATTTTGAAATCAATTGTTGTTTTTGAAAACGCGCCCTAAAGCTATCCAATTTCAACAGTTAAAATAAGTAAAACCTATCTTAGTAATACATATTAAAACCATCAAAAATAATTAAGCGGCCTTATTACATTTAAAAACCCAAAACTTCAAACGTAAATAAAAGGATGTCCAATTCACCAGAAGAAAATCAAACTTTCAGAACGGGTGGCCACTCTGAATTCCCTCACAGCTCCAAGCCCACTATGGTTGGGGATTACCTACGTGGATGAAAATAAAAAGGGTGAGTTTGGGGAAACTCGGTGTAAATTAACCCAACCATAGCCTATATCACTCAAACCACGAAATAGAATAAGGTGGCCTTAGCCGCAAGCAATTGAATAAAGCCCATAGGCCCATAATGTAGCGAGCAGATATTACATGTTTATGCAGAAACCCAACCATATCCAACCGTATACACCCTCGTACCAACCTTACACCGTCTGGGGAGACAACTCGACCCACCCAACCGCTACACACCACAGAATTTGCAGCATGGTCGCCGTAATGATAATGTGATAGAGTCACCGATCTGAGATAATCGTGGCGAGCCACCGGAAGCAGATATGTGTGGTAGAGCCACCAGATCAGATATTTGTGGCATAGCCACCAGGACGCTTCCTCCATAATATAACCCATGTCCCCATGCAACAGAAATAATATGTCATGGCATACGTATACAGAAACAGAACATCATGCTTTTCAGAAAAAAATAACCCTAGGGGTATAACAGTAATTTTGCACACATAGGGGTGTTCAAGTAATTTCACTATTCTTAAGGTTTTCATACATAACATAGCCATTTACGTACGATCAGAAACACTTACTGTGTTTTCTTACCAACTTGGGCCCGTTGCCCCATTATCCTGTTTTTGGCCCATTAAGCCCAAAAATATCGAAATGCACGGAATCGCGCACTCTACAGTCTTATCACTTTAATTCACCATATACATCAAACTATTAATCTCATGAGCATTCACACACTCGCAAGATCTCAAAATACCGACTTTTTCGCATTTCGGCTTTTCGGCTTATGCCGATCTAGTCTATAAGAGGGTGTTAGTTACACACCTGTTTGCAACGATATGCCGACGAGATTCACACATGAACCGCCTACAATTGGATTACTAACACGTTAATCTAACTATTCAAATATGAATTACGTATTAACCCCTTACAATATTCGGCCAACCACACCTACAGATCAGAGTAAGCCTATAAAAAATCAATAAGCAACTCATTAACAAATTTTTGTCAATGTTTACCACATAATCATAATTTCACTGCAAGCTGTCTTCCTGAGCAACAGTCACTAAATCATTTATAACTGGAGCTACAAAACTCCAAATCAAGTGCCGTTAATTTTCCTTGAAAATAGACTCATATATCTTCTATCCAGAAAATTTCAGAATTTTTGGTTTGGTCAATCAATACCAGATTTTTCTTAAAGTTTCCCATGTTTCACTATTTTACTAATCTGACCACTCTTCATTACGAATCAAATTTCTCATTGTAAAGAATTCAAAATATGTTCTTGTTTATTTCATTAGAAACTAGACTCAATAAGGTTTAATTACATAATTTATTCAGCTTCTAATCCATCTTCCACAATTTATGGTGATTTTCCAAGGTCACGTTACTGCTACTGTCCCAAGCAGATTTATTACCAAATCACTCTCTCACACATACCTTGCATGCATGTTATTTAAACATGTATATCACCAATCAATCATCACATATCTATGATTTTACTTAAGTATAATCTCAAATTCATCATTTTAAAGCACAACATGATAGCCGATTTTTCCCTTTAGCATCTAAGGTAAATGCATGCTCATTTGTTTGGCTCAACTTCACCTATCTTCCATTTTTCATCAAAAGAACATGAAACAACAACCATTTCCTTCATTTTAATTCATGACTAAATGCTCACAACATAACTAAAAACCAAAATATGCTTCAAGAGTTAAGGTAGAATCAAGAAGAACTCATGAACCTCAAAATAAAAGCAAACTACCATGAACTTACCTTCAATTTTCTTCCCCAAGTGACCGAACATTCAAGAGCTTTCTCCTCTCCTTTCTCTTCTCTAACTTTAGGCTATGATGAACAAAGATGGACAAAACTTTGTTTTTTCACCTTTTTTTTAATAAAATTTCATATTTCATCCATTTAATTCTTTAATACAAAAGACATGAAATTCCCATCATGGAACATTTACCTAACCCATTATCATGGAACATTTACCTAACCCATTATCATGAAACATTTACCTAACCCATTATCATGGAACATTTACCTAACCCATTATCAATTTGTATCAATTTGTACCATAAATTATGGATATCAAGTGCACATTTTGTCTACAACAACATGATGGTCGGCCACTTCTTGTAAAATGGGAGGTTTGACATGCAAATCCTCCTATTTTGCACTACTATTTATTTGGCCACTACAAATTAGCCTATAGCATTTTCAAACATTTTCACATAGGTCTTATTTCATAATTTCACTCACAAATGACAAAATCAAAGCATGAAATTTTGCCAACATTCACAGAATTCCCGAAAATTGGGGCGTTACAACTCTACCCCCTTAAAGAAATTTCGGCCTCGAAATTTACCTGATCCAAATAGTTGAGGGTATTGTTGATGCATAGTCTCTTCTAATTCCCAAGTAGCTTCTTCCCTTCCATGATTACGCCAAAGCACTTTCACTAAAGGGACAGATTTCCTTCTAAGAACCTTAACATCTCGAGCCAATATTTGCACAGGCTCCTCTTCAAAGGTCAAATCAGTGTTAACTTCAATTTCTGCAACTGGCAGGACATGAGCAGGGTCAGAACGATAACGCCTTAACATGGAGACGTGAAAAACATCGTGAATCCTATCTAACTCGAGGCAATTCCAATCGATAAGACACCTTGGGCCTACTCGCTTCAAAACCCGATAAGGCCCAATGAACCATGGACTCAACTTGCCCTTCTTTATCGAACCTTAATATCTTCTTCCAAGGAGAAACCTTTAAGAAGACCATATCACCCTCGAGTACTCAATCTCCTTACGCTTCAAATCTGCATAAGACTTTTGCCTATTAGATGCTTCTTTTAATCGATCCCTAATTATTCTGACCTTATCCTCAGTATCAGCTACCAACTCTGGTCCAAGAACTTGTCGCTCTCCTAGTTCGGTCCAACAACTAGGTGTACGACACCTTCGTCCATACAAAGCTTCATACGGTGCCATTCGAATACTAAATGCAGTAACTGTTATTGTACGCAAATTCTGCCAACGGCAAGTAATCCTCCCAACTACCTCGAAAGTCAATCACACATCCCCTCAACATGTCCTCCAGAATCTGAATAACCCTTTCTGATTGACCATTAGTCTGGGGATGGAAAGCCGTACTAAAATTCAATCGCGTCCCCAATGCCTCATGCAACCTTTGCCAAAACCGAGATGTAAATCTGGGATCCCGATCAGAAATAATTGAAACTGGGACTCCATGAAGTCACACAATCTCTTCCACATACAACTTGGCTAACTTTTGAAGTGAAAAGTTAGTACGAACAGGTATGAAATGGGCCGATTTGGTCAACCTATCCACAATCACCCACACCGAGTCTTTCTTTGATGGTGTCAAGGGCAGCCCACTCACAAAGTTCATGGTTACCCTATCCCACTTCCAAAGTGGTATCTTCACCGACTGTAACAGTCCAAAAGGTAATTGATGCTCAGCTTTCACTTGCTGGCATGTCAGACATTTCTCTACAAACTCCGTTACTTCTCGTTTAAGTCCAGACCACCAATACAATTCTCACAAGTCATGATACAACTTATTCCCTCCAGGATACATGGCACATAGTCCCCCATGAGCTTCCTTCAATATTGTATGCCTTAAATCAAAGTCCCTTGGAGCACAAATTCTTCCTCAGAAACACAGAACTCCATCACCATTTAAACCGAACTCAGAAGTTTCCCCTTCCTTAACTTGTTAAAAATGAGCAACCAAAGACTCATCTTCCAACTGCTTTTCCTTAATCTGGTCCACCTAGGTTGGCCTTACTTGCAATTCAGCCAACAAACTGCCATCATCATACAGACTTAAACAAGCAAACATTGCTCTCAAATCAGATACGGTTCTACGACTTAAAGCATCGGCTACCACATTAGCCTTGCCTGGGTGATACTCGATCGAACAGTCATAATCCTTAAGCAACTCAATCCATCTCCTTTACCTAAGGTTCAGCTCCTTCGAGTCAACAAATAATTAAGACTCTTGTGGTCGTGTATATAATACACCTCTCCCGCACAAGTAATGTCTCCAAATCTTAAGTGCAAATATCACCGCCGCCAACTCCAAATCATGAGTAGGATAGTTCCTTCGTGAGGTTTAAGTCGTCGTGATGCATATGCAACCACCTTACCTCCTCAGATTAACACGCAGCCCAAACCCACGTGTGATGCGCCATCGCACACAAGAAAATCCTTCCTGACTGGTTGAATCAACACAGGTGCTTCAGTCAAAACTTTCTTCAACTTCTCAAAAGCTTCCTGCTGCTTCTCAGTCCATACAAACGATACTCATTTCCTTATGAGTTTTTTCAGAGGTGCTGCCATCACAGAAAAACCTTCCACAAACCTTCTGTAGTATCCTACCAACCCTAGGAAACTTTGAATTTTCGACACCGTCCTAGGTGGCTTCCACTCCAAAATTGCTTCAATATTTTGAGGGTCCACCTTAATCCCTTCGACAGAGACCACATGTCCTAAGAAGGTTACCTCCCTCAACCAAAATTCACACTTGCTGAACTTCACAAAGAGTTCCTTCTCCCTTAACACTCATGAAGACTATACGGAGATGCTCATCATGTTTCGCTTCGGTTTTGAATATACGGGATATCATCAATGAAGACGACTACAAATCGATCCAAGAATGGTTGGAACACCCGATTCATCAGATCCATAAATGCTGCAGGAGCGTTCGTCAGTTCAAATGGCATAACCAAAAAATCGTAATGACCATACCGAGTCCTGAATGTCGTCTTATGGATATCCGTCTCCTTGACCCTTAACTGATGATATCCAGATCAGAGGTCGATCTTAGAAAATACAGAAGCCCCTCTAAGCTAGTCAAACAGATCGTCAATCCCTAGCAGTGGATACTTATTCTTAATTGTCAGTTTGTTCAACTGGCGATAATCAATGCACATCCGCATTGTACCATCCTTCTTCTTCACGAATAGCACCGGTGCTCCCCATGGAGACACGCTTGGCCTAATGAAGCCCGTATCCAAAAACTCTTGAATTTGTGCCTTTAGCTCCACCGGTGCCATTCTATACGGTGCGATAGACACTGGTGCCGTTCCAGGCAATAAGTCGATTCCAAACTCCACTTCTCGGTTCGGAGGCAATCCTGAAAGCTCCTCCGGAAAAACATCTTGGAACTCCTTTACAGTCCTAACCTTATCCACTGACAATCCCTCACAACCTTTCCGAATCCACTTTTCGGCTCTTAAAGCCGACACCACATTGGACAAATAATCCCTTCGCTCACCTATCACCATAACCTCCTCATCCTTTGTGGTCCTTAACACCATTCGTTTAGCAGCACAATCTAGGTTCGCCTTATGCTTAACAAGCTAGTCCATTCCAAAAATGAGATCAAACTCTCCGAATGGTAACTCCATTAGATCTCCAGGGAAAATCCTACCTTGAGTTTCTAAGGGTACATCCCTATATAGTTTGTCAACCCTAACCGAGTGACCCAAAGGACTTAGTACAGATACCACACTCACAATCTCCTCAGAGCAGTCCAAGTCATCCATAATCCGTTCTGTGGCCTCCAACTAATATTCCGCCACATTCGGGGCTATACTAGACACGCCCCTAAAGATCTCCGCTCCGTTAGCCCGAAGTCGTTCAGAAATAGATCCCCGAACTCCATTGCCCGCACTTGCCCCTGTAACCCTTTCCAGAACACGAAGCATTTCCTATGACATGGCATCATGCACGGCACCGCAATCATGAGACTCTACCTCTGTTGTCAGTGGTACCAGTGCATCCACCGCCGACATATGTCTCGAAGACGAAGATCTCGCTCGAGCACTTCCTCGGCTCCGTCCACGGCCTCTTGTACTAATATTGTATTATCTTGATTACAAATTTTTATGCATCAATTAATATTCCAGTGTTTATTACAGATGTTTTATGAATCAGACAGTAGTTTAGAGTTTGTTTTTGCAGAATCGAAGTCTAGCTATAGTTTCATCTCTTATCGATTTTCCTATGGTTTCAGTATCATCCTATCTAGAGTATCCTAGCAGATTTCAAAGATGCATGATAAGTCGGAAAAATATTCAGAAGAGTTCAGAGTAATACTTACAGGCTTGGGCTGGAGATTCGGAATGCCACCTTCTAAAGATCTAAATTTTGAAAATCGCATTTTTTGTAATCTTTATAATTTTTTTGTTTTTTTTGAAAATCTTTGTTTTTGTAAACCCATTCCACAGCCGAGTTGTTGCAACCTAGGCTCTGATACCACTAAATGTAACACCCTAAACCCAGCCCAGACGTTATGACCGGATCCGACATGCCACATCGAAGCGTTCAAAACATTTTATATTGTTGATCCAGAAAAACTTACTTAGTGTTTTAAAAGACAATTTCATTATAGGTTAAAGTGAATGGAAGCTGTGCACCAGGTAGGAAACCGAAAAAGAGGTGGTGAGTCCATCGAACTGCTTAAGTACCAAGCTCCTTCAGATCCAATCCTAAACATGCGTACCGCCATTGCCACACCTTAACGTCATGGATATTTCTAGGAAACTAATTTGATTAAGTCATTTTTAGGAAAAGTGATTAATTTTGGAAAATACTTTCATTGCGGAAGCTTTGCTTGTTGTCATGTTATTTTGAAATCAATTGTTGTTTTTGAAAACGTGCCCTCAAGCTATCCAATTTCAACAGTTAAAATAAGTAAAACCTATCTTAGTAATACATATTAAAACCATCAAAAATAATTAAGCGGCCTTATTACATTTAAAAACCCAAAACTTCAAACGTAAATAAAAGGATGTCCAATTCACCGAAGAAAATCAAACTTTCGAACGGTGGCCACTCCAATTCCCTCACATACCCAAGCCCACTATGGTTGGGGATTACTGCGTGGATGAAAATAAAAGGGTGAGTTTGGGAAACTCATGTGTAAATTAACCCAACCATAGCCTATATCACTCAAACCACGTAAATAGAATAAGTTGGCCTTAGCCCGCAATGCAATTCGAATAAAGCCCATAGGCCCATAATAGAACGTAATGATATTACATGTTTATGCGTAAACCCAACCATATCCAACCGTATACACCCCGTACCAACCTTACACCGTGGGGAGACAACTCACCCACCCAACCGCTACACACCACGTAATTTGCAGCATGGTCGCTGAAGCGTATAATGTGACAGAGTCACAGATCTGAGATAATCGTGGCAGGCCACGTAAGCAGTATATATGTGGAAGAGCCACCAGATCAGATATTTGTGGCATAGCCACCAGGACGCTTCCTCCATAATATTACCCATGTCCCCATGCAACAGAAATAATATGTCATGGCATACGTATACAGAAACAAAACATCATGCTTTTCAGAAAAAAATAACCCTAGGGGTATAACGGTAATTTTGCACACATAGGGGTGTTCAAGTAATTTCACTATTCTTAAGGTTTTCATACATAACATAGCCATTTACGTACGATCAGAAACACTTACTGCGTTTTCTTACCAACTTGGGCCCGTTGGCCCATTATCTTGTTTTTGGCCCATTAAGCCCAAAAATATCGAAATGCACGGAATCACGCACTCTGCAGTCTTATCACTTTAATTTAACATATACATCAAACTATTAATCCCATGAGCATTCACACACTGGCAAGATCTCAAAATACCGGCTTTTCGGCATTTCGGCTTTTCGGCTTGTGCCGATCTAGTCTATAAGAGGGTGTTTGTTACACACATGTTTGCGACGATATGCCGACGAGATCCACACACGAACCGCCTACAATTGGATTACTAACACGTTAATCTAACTATTCAAATACGAATTACGTATTAACCCCTTACAATATTCGGCCAACCACACCTACAGATTAGAGTAAGCTTATAAGAAATCAATAAGCAACTCATTAACAAATTTTTGTCAATGTTTACCACATAATCATAATTTCACTGCAAGCTATCTTCCTGAGCAACAGTCACTAAATCATTTATAACTGGAGCTATGAAACTCCAAATCAAGTAACGTTAATTTTCCCTAAAAATAGACTCGTATATCTTCTATCCATAAAATTTTCAGAATTTTTGGTATGGCCAATCAATACCAGATTTTTCTTAAAGTTTCCCATGTTTCACTGTTTGACTAATCTGACCACTCTTCATTACGAATCAAATTTCTCATTGTAAAGAATTCAAAATATGTTCTTGTTTATTTCATTAGAAACTAGACTCCATAAACTTTAATTACATAATTTATTCAGCTTCTAATTCTTCTCCCACAATTTATGGTGATTTTCCAAAGTCACGTTACTGCTGCTGTCCCAAGCAGATTTGTTACCAAATCACTCTTTCACACATACCTTGCATGCATGTTATTCAAACATGTATATCACCAATCAATCATCACATATCTATGATTTTACTTAAGTATAATCTCAAATTCATCATTTTAAAGCACAACATGTTAGCCGATTTTTCGCTTTAGCATCTAAGGCACATGCATGCTCATTTGTTTGGCTCAACTTCACCTATCTTCCATTTTCCATCAAAAGAACAAGAAAGAACAACCATTTCCTTCATTTTAATTCATGACTAAATGCTCACAACACAACTAAAAACCAAAATATTCTTCAAGAGTTAAGGTATAATCAAGAAGAACTTATGAACCTTAAAATAAAAGCAAACTACCATGAACTTACCTTCAATTTTCTTCCTCAAGTGACCAAACATTCAAGAGCTTTCTCCTCTCCTTTCTCTTCTCTAACTTTAGGCTATGATGAACAAAGATGGACAAAACTTTGTTCTTTTCACCCCTTTTTTTTAATAAAATTTCATATTTCATCCATTTAATTCTTTAATACAAAAGACATGAAATTCACATCATGGAACATTTACCTAACCCATTATCATGAAACATTTACCTAACCCATTATCATGGAACATTTACCTAACCCATTATCAATTTGTATCAATTTGTACCATAAATTATGGATATCAAGTGCACATTTTGTCTACAACAACATGATGGCCGGCCACTTCTTGTAAAATGGGAGGTTTGACATGCAAATCCTCCTATTTTGCACTACTATTTATTTGGCCACTACAAATTAGCCTATAGCATTTTCAAACATTTTCACATAGGTCTTATTTCATAATTTCACTCACAGATGACAAAATCAAAGCATGAAATTTTGCCAACATTCACAGAATTCCCGAAAATTTGGGCGTTACAAAAGGCAGTATTTAATCGGAGTTAGGTGTCGCTGCCTCTTCTGCTATCGCTTTCCCATTATCTTTTCCTCTAACAGTCTTTGTTACGCTCCTACTCGCAGATTGGGTTGGGCTGCATCACCTCGGGCTTCAGATGCAGAACCTTCTAGTTGATGGTTGTTCTGGTTGGAACGACTCATTAAGGTTGTAAGCAGGGAAGGGTGTCTTTTCTTTTTCATCTCTGTCGTCTTTATTGTTTGTTTCTTCCTCATTTTCATCTTTCTCATACACAGATTTTCTGTCAATAGGAATGGGAATGGGTTCATATTTGTTGGGTGGAGGATTTGGCACTCGAATGCCATGGCTCTATGCATATAAGGCCCATCGGTGACATCCCTTGCATCTACCGGCTTCACAAAAGTGTTGCCAATAATACTCTTTTTCGGCTTCACAAATTGCTCCATGGCTGACATCAGAACCCTAGCTTCCTTGCATAGGGCTATCATGAGGTGTGGAAAGTATATTTCCCTCTTTTGACCGTTATTGCAAGTTATCATCATCTAATATATCCCTCATACCATGCATACCTATCTTTTCTATAAAATAGCATCAAGCAAGAATTCTTGGAAGGTGGTGACATGATTAACGTTTTGGGTCGGGGAGATACGAGTGCAGATGAACTATATCAACATCCTGGTCATAGAAAACATGATGGCTTGGTTAAATTTAATTAGGATGTTAGTGCTAGCTTGGCAAGTTCACTTGCTTCGTTCTTGCGTCACATATCGTAAAATTCCATCCGCGATACATGTAAAGGCAACAAAATCAAGATAATTCGAGACATAGAATAGTGCATCATAAATCTACACTTTCCCAGGGCATTATCAACACTTGTTTCCCTCGGATATTGATGTGGATGAGGATCTTACTCAGTAGTCTACGATTTTCACGTTCTTTAAGTGAGGTGCAAAACTCGTAAACTATCAAATTGATTGCTAGTTCATTTAGGGTTGAGCGAAAGTTCCTCCAATGATGGAAATTATAAACCTCCACTCCTAGATTAAAGTGCGACAATTCGTCTTTAGATACTGTCATTCACTTCTTGGTTGTGGAAATGATCGACATCGATTTCAGTTGGTGCCTCGTTGGTAGGTTGCACTTTCTATGGTGCCATTGGACAAATTTAACAAGACTAATAAAGCAGTAAATTTCCTAAACACAATTTGTATCAAAGAATGAAACTAGAACGTCTAACCTCATTTAGTGGTGATTTCACATACGTTGAGTTCTTCTTCGATCCAAATGGGATGCTTTATACCTGCAAAAGAGAAGAAAAGAACATATAAGAAAAGATGAATAAAATTGGTTGGACTCTTGTAAACTTGACAAACGATGAAGGAAAGAGGGTGTGGCAACTAGGTAGCTATTTAGAGGATGTTTTAAAGGTGTTTTGGGTTAAAAATATATGAGGTGTTTAAAGGAAATCGATAGGTTGTGTGGAGAACATGCCAAAAAAATTGTAAAATTTGATATCACATTGCGACACAGGGGGTGAATGTCATGACACGGAGCTTTAATTTTCCATAAACTTTGGTACCTAGTCATGTGTCACAAAACAGGCTATGCGCATCGTGACATGGCACCCTAAACTTTCAATATTTTCACTTTGAAGTTTCGTGTCACAACTCTGGGGTCTATGTCATGACACGATCTTTGAATTTTCATTTTTCTAGGCTTCAAAGTTTCATATCCCAACACGGGGGTATGGTGTCACAAGATGGCTTGAAAATCTCTCAAAATCATCTTTTCAGGGCATTTTAAAATCCTCAGGTTGTGCACAATCACCTTAATCCACCTCTAAAGCCATTTTTTCTCCCTAAAAGATTACCCTATCCTAACAAACATTAAAAATCAAATATTAAAAATACTAAAATCTAAAACAAAAGTAACTTTACAATATTTACAAAAACATATTAATAAATTTAGATGGTTAATTTTTAAATGTGGCTACTGATTCGTCCGGTATACCATCAAGTTTTTTTATCGACTTTTTATGTCTTTTGTCAATTGTCGCAATCCGTCCAACTGGTACCTTTCCATCCAAGATCTTTCCATTTGTCTCTTTCCCTTGAACGACATATTCCTACACATATTAGACTATAGCCATACCTTCCATCGAGGTGTTTAGGGGTGCTAAAATATATAGTGAAACAATTTTCCCTTAAGTGATTTTCCAATCCCCCATTTTGGGGATAGTGGCCACATTTGAATACTTCTATTTCACCATTAATTTTAATAATTAGTTCAATTTTTTTTATATCAATGGTTGATCTAGAAGTGGCCAAAAATGGCCTACCTAACAGAATGAGGATTTCTTGGACTTCCTCAAAGCTAAGGACTTCAAAATCTATAGGGATTATAAAGCCTTTTATTTTAACTAATGTGTCTTCAAGTGCACCTTTGGGGCATACTAAGGACCTATTAGCTAATTGCAGTGCTATAGATGTATTCTTTAGTTCCCCTAATATAAGCTTCATGTAAGTAGATAGAGGCATCAAATTAATACCAGCCCCTAAATAAAAAAGTGCCTTACTAGAATGCTTGTCCCCTTTCTTTATAAAGGTTTTGAAACTACTCAGATATTTTAATTTTGGGGTATCTTTTGAGCAATGATAGAACTGCAAGAGGCGTCGATATTAATTTGCTCACCCTTCTTTAACTTTTTATGCCTAGACATTATTTCTTTTAAATACTTGGATTTTTTTGGAATTTTATTAATTAAATCCAAGAATGGAAAATGTAACACCCCAAACCCGGCCTAAACGTTATGGCCGGATCCGACATCCCACATCAAGCGTTCAAAACATTTTATATTGTTGATCCAAAAAACCTACTTAGTGTTTTAAAAGATAATTTCATTATAGGTTAAAGTGAATGGAAGTCAGGCACCGGTAGGAAACCGAAAAGAGGTGGTGAGTCCATCTGATCGCTATAACAAGCTCCTTCGGATCCAATCCTAGACATGCATACCGCCATTGCCACACCTTAACGTCATGGATATTTCTAGGAAACCGATTTGATTATGTCATTTTAGGAAAAGTAATTAATTTTGGAAAATACTTTCATTGCGGAAGCTTTGCTTGTTGTCGTGTTATTTTGAAATCAATTGTTATTTTTGAAAACGCGCCTAAAGCTATCCAATTTCAACAGTTAAAATAAGTAAAACCTATCTTAGTAATACATATTAAAACCATCAAAATAATTAAGCTGCCTTATTACATTTAAAACCCAAAACTTCAAACGTAAATAATATGATGTCCAGTTCACCGTAAGAAAACCAAACTTTGAGCATGTGGCCACTCGAATTCCCTCACGACTCCAAGCCCACTATGGTTGGGGATTTCCGCGTGGATGAAAATAAAAGGGGTGAGTTTGGGGAAACTCAGGTGTAAGAAAACCCATTCAAAGCCCAAGTCACTCAAGCCTATTGGGCCTAAGCCCATTCAGTAATAAAGTGGTCTTGGACCGAGCCCTTTTCAGATTACAATAAACCGGGCCTTAGCCCTTATTCAGATAATGAAGATGGCCCATAGGCCCATTTCAAAATATATGCAACATCAATAACATATGCAAGCCCATTTGGGAGACTACTCAACCCACCAACCACTACACTCCACCGCATCAGCTATACACTCCATGTGGGAATAGCTCAACCCACCCAAATTTAACACTCCACAGATTGCTAAAACTTTGTCAGTTATCAAAGAATTGAGGCAAAGCCTCCAGTACGTGGACAAGCCACTTTCAGTACATCCTCCGTCAATATCCCAGTCCCATGCATCAAATAATAACATGGCATGTAGTAAATAACAACAGTCAAACATGCATTTAGGTCAATTTAACCCTAAGGGTATTTCGGTAATTTTGCACCTAGGGGTATAACAGTAATTTTCCATACATAGGGGTATTATAGTAATTTATCTATTCTTGAGGTTTTTCATGCATATTCCTACTTTTCGCGTACTAATAGAATCACGTACCGAGGGTTATTACCGAATTGGGCCCGTTGGCCCATCATTCCAATTTTGGCCCATTAAGCCCAAAAATATCGAGGGCACAGAAATCATGCACTTTGTAGTCCAAATTTTGCAGCTTACCAAAAATATTAATCGATTTACCTCACGAGCATTCGCACACTCGCAAATCTACAAAATACCAGTTTTTGGCATTTCGGCTTTTCGACTTTTGCCGATCCAAACTAAGAAAGAGGGTGTTAGTTACACACCTGATTGCGACGATATGCTGACGAGATCCACACACGAACCGCCTACAATTGGATTACTAACACGTTAATCTAACTATTCAAATACAAACTACGTATAAACCCCTTACAATATTCGGCCAACCATACCTACAGATCATAGTAAGCTTATAAGAAATCAATAAGCAACTCATTAACAAATTTTTGTCAATGTTTACCACATAATCATAATTTCACTGCAAGCTGTCTTCCTGAGCAACAGTCACTAAATTATTTATAACTGGAGCTAAAAAACTCCAAATCAAGTGCCGTTAATTTTCCCTGAAAATAGACTCATATATCTTGTATCCATAAAATTTTCAGAATTTTTGGTATGGCCAATCAATACCAGATTTTTCTTAAAGTTTCCCATGTTTCACTGTTTGAATAATTTGACTACTCTTCATTACGAATCAAATTTCTCATTGTACAAAATTCAAAATATGTTCTCGTTTATTCCATTTGAAACTAGACTCATTAATATTTAATTACATAATTTATGTAGCTTCTAACTCATATCCCACAATTTATGGTGATTTTCCAAAGTCACATTACTGCTGCTGTCCCAAGCAGATTTATTACCAAATCACTCTTTCACACCTAACTTGCATGCTTGTTATTTAAACATGTATATCACCAATCAATCATCACATATCTATGATTTTACTTAAGTATAATCTCAATTTCATCATTTTAAAGCACAACATGTTAGCCGATTTTTGCCCTTAGCATCTAAGGCACATGCATGCTCATCTGTTTGGCTCAACTTCACCTATCTTCCATTTTTCATCAAAAGAACAAGAAACAACAACCATTTCCTTCATTTTAATTCATGACTAAATGCTCACAACACAACTAAAAACCAAAATATGCTTCAAGAGTTAAGGTAGAATCAAGAAGAACTCATGAACATCAAGATAGAAGCAAACTACCATGAATTTACCTTCAATTTTCTTCCCCAAGTGACCGAACATTCAAGAGCTTTCTCCTCTCCTTTCTCTTCTCTAACTTTAGGCTATGATGAACAAAGATGGACAAAATTTGTTCTTTTCACCCTTTTCTTTTAATAAAATTTCATATTTCATCCATTTAATTCTTTAATACAAAAGACATGAAATTCCCATCATGGAACATTTACCTAAACCATTATCATGGAACATTTACCTAACCCATTATCATGGAATATTTACCTAATCCATTATCATGAAACATTTACCTAACCCATTATCAATTTGTATCAATTTGTACCATAAATTATGGATATCAAGTGCTCATATTGTCTACAACAACATGATGGCTGGCCACTTCATGTAAAATGGGAGGTTTGTCATGCAAATCCTCCTATTTTGCACTCCTATTTATTTGGCCACTTCAATTTAGCCTATAGCATTTTCAAACATTTTCACATAGGTTCTATTTCATAATTTCACCCTCTTTTTCTTATGGAACAAAAATTAACTAAAATTGTGGGTTCTATCTTAAGCTTGGCTTTCTAGAGGCCCACTAACATAATTAAACTTATGCCAACATTCACGAATTCGAAAGTTGGGGCGTTATAACTCTACCCCCTTAAAGAAATTTCGCCTCGAAATTTACTCCGATCCAAATAGTTGAGGGTATTGTTGACGATAGTCTCTTCCGATTCCCAAGTAGTTTCTTCCTTCCATGATTACGCCACAGATTTTTACCAACTGAACCGACTTTTTCTTAGAACTTTAACCTCTCGATCTAAAATTTGTATGGGTTCTTCCTCAAAGGTCAAATCGGTCCTTACTTCAATCTCCTCCACCGGCACAACATATGAGGGATCCGATCGATATCGTCTTAACATAGACACATGAAAACGTCATGGATTCTATCTAACTCGTGGTAATTCTAAGCGACACGCCATCGGCCCTACCCGCTTAAGAACTCGATAAGGCCCTATAAACCGCGGACTCAATTTTCCTTTCTTGCCGAATCTCAAGATCTTCTTCCAAGGTGAAACCTTTAAGAAAACCATATCCCCAACCGTGAACTCTATCTCTTTGCGTTTTAGGTCCGCATACGACTTCTGTCTATCAGATGCCTCCTTTAATCGATCTCTTATCAACTTAACCTTACTTTCAGTATCTGCCACCATCTCCGGTCCAAGCACTTGTCATTCACCCAACTCTGTCCAACACGTAGGCGTACGACATCTCTTCCCATAAAGTGCCTCATATGGAGCCATCTAAATACTTGCTTGGTAGCTGTTATTGTATGCAAACTCCGCCAATGGCAAGTAGTCTTCTCAACTCCCACGAAAATCGATGATACAACCCCTTAACATATCCTCCAAAATCTGAATAACCCTTTCTGACTATCCATCATGCGTGGGTGAAAGGCGATCTTGAAATCCAAACGTGTACCCAATGCCTCCTGCAACTTCTTCCAGAACCGAGGCGTAAACCTAGGGTCTCGGTCGAAAATAATCGACACTGGCACTCCATGTAGTCGCACTATCTCTGCCACATACAGCCTAGCCAACTTTTGCAGGGAGTAATCAGTACAAACTGGTATGAAATGGGCAGATTTTGTTAACCTATCCACCACTACCCACACAGAATCTTTCTTGGTGGGTGTCAAAGGTAGCCCACTCACAAAATCCATAGTGACTCTCTCCCACTTCCACAATGGAATTTTCACCGGTTGCAAGAATCAAGGAAATTGATGTTCAACTTTCACTTGCGGCATGTCGACATTTCCTACGAACTCCGTTACTTCTCGTTTAAGCCTGTGCCACCAATACAGCTTCTCGCAAGTCGTGATACAACTTATTCCCTCCGGGATGCATGGCACAAAGTCCCTCATGAGCTTCCTTCAATATTGATGTCTCAAGTCGAATCCTTTGAATACAAATTCTTCCTCGGAAGCATAAAACTCCTTTGAGATTCAGTCCAAAATCCTCATTCTCACCCTTCTCAACTTGTCAAATCGAAGAACCAACGAGTTATCCTTCAACTGCTTTTTCTTTAATCTGCTTTCACCCAAATAGGCCTCACTTGCAATTCGCTAATGACATCCATCATCAAACAGACTCAAACGTGCAAACAAGGCTCTCAAATCGAAACAACCCTTTGACTCAACGCATCACCACCACGTTAGCCTTACAGGTGGTACTCAATCGAACGATCGTAATCCTTAAGCAACTCTACCCATCTTCGTTGTTTCAAGGTTTAACTCCTTCGAGTTAACAGATACTTTAGGCTCTTATGGTCCGTGTATATGATACACTTTTCTCCATATAAGTAATGTCTCCAGATTTTCAACGCGAAGATCACTATCGCTAGCTCTAAGTCGTGCGTAGGGTAGTTCGCTTCATGAGACTTAAGCTATCGCAAGCATAGCGACCACCTTACCCTCTTGCATCAAGACACATCCTAACCCCACATGTGACGATCGCTGTACACGGTGAAGTCCTTCCAGACTCGGTTGAATCAACACCGGTGCTTGATCAATACCTTTTTCAAATGGTCAAAAGCTTTTTGCTGACTCTCAGTCCAGACAAATGCTACCCCTTTCCTTAACAGTTTCATCAATGGTGCAGCAATCAGAGAAAATCCTTCTACGAACCTTCGATAATAGCCTGCCAAACCCAGAAAACTCTGAATTTCTTATACTGATTTTGGTGGCTTCCATCCCAGAACTGCCTCAACTTTTCGAGGATCCACTTTAATTCCTTCAGCAGAAACCACATGACCTAGAAAAGCCACTTCTCGCAACCAAAATTCACACTTACTAAACTTTGCATACAGTTCCTTCTCTCTCAGCACTTACAGCACAATACGTAGATGCTCCTCATGTTTCTCCTCGGTTTCCGAGTATACCAGAATATCATCGATGAAAACTACCACGAATTGGTCCAAGTAAGGTTGGAACACTCGATTCATCAGATCCATGAAAGCGGCAGGTGCGTTCATCAACCCAAATGACATAACCAGGAACTCGTAATGACCATATCGAGTCTTGAATGCTGTCTTATGAATATCCACTTCCTTTACCCTTAACTAATGGTATCCAGATCGAAGGTCAATCTTGGAAAATACCGAAGCTCCTCTAAGTTGGTCAAATAAATCATCAATCCTTGGCAGAGGGTATTTGTTCTTTATCGTCAGTTTGTTCAACTGGCGATAATCCATGCACATGCGCATTGTCCCGTCCTTTTTCTTCACAAATAGCACCGGTGCTCCCCATGGAGACACGCTTGGCCTAATGAAGCCCCAATCCAATAACTCTTGAATTTGAGCCTTTAACTCCATTAACTCTTTCGGTGCCATCCTATACGGTGCAATGGACACAGGTGCCGTTCCAGGCAACAAATCTATTCCAAACTCAACTTCTCGGTTCGGAGACAATCTTGGAAGCTCCTCCAGAAAAATATCTTGGAACTCTTTTACGGTCCTAACCTTATCCACTGTCAGTCCCTCCTCTTCTGACTGACTTACAAATGCCAAATAGACCTCACAACCTTTCCGAATCCACTTTTCGGCTCTTAATGCTGACACCACATTGGACAAATAATCCCTTCGCTCACCTATCACCATAACCTCCTCATCCTTTGTTGTCCTTAACACCATTCGTTTAGCAGCACAATCCAGAGTCGCTTTATGCTTAACAAGCTAGTCCATTCCCAAAATAAGATCAAACTCTCCGAACGGTAACTCCATCAGATTTCCAGGGAAAATCTTACATTGAGTTTCCAAGGGTACATCCCTATACAGTTTGTCTACCCTAACCGAGTGACCCAAAGGACTTACTACAGATACCCCACTCACAATCTCCTCAGAGTGCACACCCAACGACCCAGATATGGCACATGCAACATAGGAATGAGTAGATCCAACATCCACCAAGGCAGTACACGGCTTGCTAGAAATAAAAACGCGTGCAGTTATGACGTCGTCGGTCGTCACCCTCCTCAGCGACGACGAGCAAAGATATACCAAAGCTGGCTGACGAGCCCCAGTGTTAACAGTACCCTTTCCAGGTGCCCCACGTCCATGGCTATTGCCACCACGACCTCGGCCATGACCTCTCGATGGCGACGGTTCACCTCGCCCTGTTTGCACGGGTTGCACAGCCCTTTGTTCAACCACTTGAGACTGAGCTAGCCTCTTAGGACAATCCCTGATCTTATGTTCCTTTGATCCACAACGAAGACAAGCCCCAGAGCGTTTCCAACATTCCCCCAGATGCATTCTACCACAATCTCCACAAGCTTGAGGTCTAACAGTATTCACAGTAACCGCTCGAACTGGTTCCTCCATCCTAGCTCTCTTAACATTCCGGTTTGCAGCACCAGTTGGTCCAGTATCTCTCCTAAACTGATTTCGATCCCTATCGCGGTTCTTTCGTTCAGCTTGCTTCACCTCTTCGGCTATTTTAGCCTTTTCTACTAGTGCAGCAAAATCGCGCTCTCTCTGCGGAGCTATGAGCACATTTAGCTCATCCCTAAGGCCATCCTCAAAGTGAACACTGCCCTTGTATTCGGTAGAGACAATACCATTAGCATACCGGCTCAATCGCAAAAACTCTGCCTCATATTCAACAACGGTCTTACCACCCTGGGTCAGGTTCAGGAATTCCTTCCTTCACGCATCCACATAGCTAGCTCCGACATACTTCGCCTTGAAGGACTGCTTAAACAACTCCCAAGTTACCCTCTCAGCTGGGGTACCTTCTCTCACAGTGATCCACCACTGATACACCTCTTCCCGTAGTAAGGATATCGCTCCTTTTAACTTTTGCTCTCTCGAAGCGGTCCAAGTCATCCATAATCCGCTCGTGGCTTCCACCAAGACTCACCACATTTGGGGCTACTCCAGATACACCCCTAAAAACTTCCGCTCCGTTGGCCCGGAGTCGCTCAGAAATGGACCCCCTATTCATGGGCCCGATATTAGCTCCGGCCACCCTTTCCAAAACTCTTAACATGGCCTGGGAGAGAGCGTCATCCCCTGCGGCCCGATCATACGGCCCATTCTCATCCACCAGTGGTGGTCGTGAGTATGTGTTCAGAAGACGAAGATCCAGCTTGAGTACTACCTTGGCCTCGACCACGGCCTCTTCCTCGAGTAGCTCTCGTACTCATATCAATTTATCGACACGAATTTTATGCGATTAGTTTATCGCTTTCCTTTGTTTATTACGAATATCTTATGAACAGATAAGGTTTGAGTTGTTCTCACAGTAACCACGGTTTAGCCATCATCACGATTTCCTAGGGCTTAGTTTACCCTACGGCCTCGGGCCAGTAGCCTTTACGCTATATTATCTATAGTACTATCTCTAAGGTTTAGTACTAACTACTGATGCTGATTCAAGATATAAAATGAATAGTACTTACATGCTTGGTGCCGGGGATTCAGTGTGCCACCTCATCAGTTTTCTGATAAACTCAAAAGATTTAGAACTTTTGAAATCCATTTTCCAAACATTTGTGCTAAAAAAAAAACAAGTTCGGAGATTATCTCCTTTAAACAGGAAATTTTCAAAAGTCAGTTTTTTCCAAAAAAATACCTTTTTTTTTTCTTTTTTTTTGGCATAAAGTTTTGAAAACCCTTTTTGGACCCGATCCACAGCCGAGTTGTTACAACCTAGGCTCTGATACCACTAAATGTAACACCCCAAACCCGGCCCAAACATTATGGCCGGGTCCGACATGCCACATCGAAGCGTTCAAAACATTTTATATTGTTGATCCAAAAAAACCTACTTAGTGTTTTAAAGATAATTTCATTATAGGTTAAAGTGAATGGAAGCATGCACCGGTAGGAAAGCGGAAAGAGGTGGTGAGTCCATCGGATTGCTATACCAAGCTCCTTTCGGATCCAATCCTGACATGCATACCGCCATTGCCACACCTTAACATCATGGATATTTCTAGGAAACCGATTTGATTATGTCATTTTAGGAAAAGTGATTAATTTTGGAAAATACTTTCATTATGGAAGCTTTGCTTGTTGTCGTGTTATTTTGAAATCAATTGTTATTTTTGAAAACGGGCCCTAAAGCTATCCAATTTCAACAGTTAAAATAAGTAATACCTATCTTAGTAATACATATTAAAACCATAAAAATAATTAAGCGGCCTTATTACATTTAAAAACCCAAAACTTCAAACGTAAATAATGTGATGTCCAGTTCACCAGAAGAAAACCAAACTTTCGAGCGGTGGCCACTGAATTCCCTCACGCTCCAAGCCCACTATGGTTGGGGATTTCGCGTGGATGAAAATAAAAGGGGTGAGCTTGGGGAAACTCGGTGTGTAAGGAAAACCCATTCAAAGCCCAAGTCACTCAAGCCTATTGGGCTAAGCCCATTCAGTAACAATGGTCTTGGACCGAGCCCTTTTCAGATTACAATAACCGGGCCTTAACCCTTATTCAGATAATAAGTATGGCCCATAGGCCCATTTCAAAATACATGCAACATCAATAACATATGCAAGCCCATTTGGGAGACTACTCAACCCACCAACCACTACACTCCACCTGTACCAGCCATACACTCCATGTGGGGAATAGCTCAACCCACCCATTTCAACACTCCACAGATTGCTTGACCTTAACTTTGCTCGATTATCGATAAATTGAGGCAAAGCCTCCAAGACGTGGACAAGCCACTTTCAAGACATCCTCCGTCAATATCCCGGTCCATGCATCGAGATAATAACAACATGGCATGCAGTAAATAATAAAGTCAAACATGCATTTAGGTCAATTTAACCCTAGGGGTATTTCGGTAATTTTGCACCTAGAGGTATAACAGTAATTTTCCATACATAGGGGTATTATAGTAATTTATCTATTCTTAAGGTTTTTCATGCATATTCCTACTTTTCACGTACTAATGTAATCACGCATCGAGGGTTCTACCGAATTGGGCCGTGGCCCATCATTCCAATTTTGGCCCATTAAGCCCAAAAATATCGAGGGCACGTAAATCATGCACTTTGCGGTCAAATTTGCAGCTTACCAAAACATTAATCGATTTACCTCACGAGCATTCGCACCTCGTAAATCTACAAAATCGATTTTTGGCATTTCGACTTTCGACTTTTGCCGATCCGGACTAAGAAAGAGGGTGTTAGTTACACACATTTGCGACAATATCTTGACGAGATCCACATACGAACCGCCTACAATTGGATTACTAACACGTTAATCTAACTATTCAAATACAAACTACGTATTAACCCCTTACAATATTCGCCAACCACACCTACGGATCATAGTAAGCTTATAAGAAATCAATAAGCAACTCATTAATGATTTTTGTCAATGTTTACCACATAATCATAATTTCACCGCAAGTCGTCTTCCGAGCAACAAATCACTAAATTATTTATAACTGGAGCTACAAAACTCCAAATCAAGTTCCGTTAATTTTCCCGATAAAATTTTCAGAATTTTGGTATAGCCAATCAATACCGATTTTTCTTAAAGTTTCCCATGTTTCACTATTTGACTAATCGACTACTCTTCGTTCTGAATCAAATTTCTCATTGTACAGAATTAAAAATATGTTCTCGTTTATTCCATTTGAAACTAGACTCATTAAGCTTTAATTACATAATTTATGCAGCTTCTAACTCATCTCCCACAATTTATGGTGATTTTCCAAAGTCACGTTACTCTTTTTGTCAAAGCATTTATTACCAAATCACTCTTTCACACCTAACTTGCATGCTTGTTATTTAAACATGTATATCACTAATCAATCATCACATATCTATGATTTTACTTAAGTATAATCTCCATTTCATCATTTTAAAGCACAACATGTTAGCCGATTTTTCCCTTAGCATCTAAAGCGGATGCATGCTCATTTGTTTGGCTCAACTTCACCTATCTTCCATTTTTCATCAAAAGAACATGAAACAACAACCATTTCCTTCATTTTAATTCATGACTAAATGCTCACAACACAACTAAAAACCAAAATATGCTTCAAGAGTTAAGGTAGAATCAAGAAGAACTCATGAACATCAAGATAGAAGCAAACTACCATGAACTTACCTTCAATTTTCTTCCCCAAGTGACCGAAAATTCAAGAGCTTTCTCCTCTCTTTTCTCTTCTCTAACTTTAGGCTATGATGAATAAAGATGGAAAAAACTTTGTTCTATTCACCCCTTTTTCTTTTAATAAAATTTCATATTTCATCCATTTAATTCTTTAATACAAAAGACATGAAATTCCCATCATGGAACATTTACCTAAACCATTATCATGGAACATTTACCTAACCCATTATCATGGAATATTTACCTAATCCATTATCATGAAACATTTACCTAACCCATTATCAATTTGTATCAATTTGTACCATAAATTATGGATATCAAGTCCTCATATTGTCTACAACAACATGATGGCTGGCCACTTCATGTAAAATGGGAGGTTTGTCATGCAAATCCTCCTATTTTGCACTCCTATTTATTTGGCCACTTCAATTTAGCCTATAGCATTTTCAAACGTTTTCACATAGGTTCTATTTCATAATTTCACCCTCTTTTTCTTATGGAACAAAAATTAACTAAAATTGTCGGGTTCTATCTTAAGCTTGGCTTTCTAGAGGCACACTAACATAATTAAACTTATGCCAACATTCACAAAATTTCGAAAATTGGGGCGTTACAGAAAATTAACTTTAAGGAACTTAAATAAGTTAAGAAAACTTACAAAGTCAGCTTCGTCCTATAACAACCCGATATTAGTGATGTCAAAAATAGTGGTTTGGGGACCACAATTCTGAAAAATGAGTTATTATTTTATTATTATTTTAAGGTCTACAGGATTATAGTAGGGTCGTATTAAAATCTCGTTAAGAAATTTTGATGTTTGCATGATTAATCAAGTAAAAAGGACTAAACTGTAAAAAAGGGTAAAAGTTGAGTTTTACTAGTTAAAAGGATCCAATAGCTTTGAAATATTAAACTAAAGAACTTGAATGGTAAATAAACCAATTAAGGTGATAGTGGATGTGCTTGGACATGGTTTTAATGAAATTTTGAAAGTTTTAAAAGGTTAAAACGATAATTGATCAATTAAACCTAAATTAAATAAAACAAAAGTTAACTTCATCTTCTTCATTTCTTAACACCACCAAAAATACACCATTGAAGCTAGCTAGGGCATTCGTTCAAGCTTCTTTGTCTGTATGTAAGTGTATTCAAGCCCCTTTTTAATGATTTATATGTTTTTGTGGTCATTTTAGCTAAATCTAGCTAGTCTGAGGGTTAATTTGTAAAATTGTTAAAGGTTGAGGGACTTTCCATGAATTTTTTTGGATAGGTTTTGATGTTAGTTGATAGATTATAAGTCTTTGTTGAAAAATAAACAAGTTTTGTTAAATGATTTTTTATGAAAGTGCATTTAGGGATTTATTTGTGAATTTAGTAAAAGTTCATGTTAAAATTATGGAATGTTGGTTTAAGTGAGTTGGTATAAGTCCCTATGAATTTAGCTAGCTAGTACGGAGATTAAAATGGTTAAAATTCAAATTAAGAGCTTAAGGACTAAATTGTGAAAAGTTAAAATGTTAGGGGCAAATTGGTAATTTTGCATAAATGTGAAATGTGGATGAAATTGAATTAGAGAAGTACTTGATTGATTGAAATTATTTATTTAGATCAAGATAAACCATAATCAGATCTAAACCGAGGAAAGGCTAAAGCTTTGGAATAGTTTGACTTTGTTCCTGCACCCCTAACTATCGAGGTAAGTTCGTATGAATTATATTAAATTTAATGTAATTTAAATTGAATGCTTATTGTGTTGTTTTAATGTAATCAATTGATATACAAATGTATCAATGCTATGATGAATTGATAGTTATTGAGTCCAGGTTGAACCTTAGGAATTCTTAGGATACAAATAACATATCATTAGGGATTTCATGTTTCTGGTACTGGTCTTAAATGTCCTCCCGATGGCTGAGGTCTTGCACTTGCTACGAATACTCCATAACTCGTGTGAGTATCATCGTGTAGCTTACATTCTAAACCACAACTTATGTGAGTAGACCCATTTCACAACCCATGTGAACAATGATGTAAAGGAACAAAATGGTAAGTGTTCAAATGGAATGTATCATGAACTCATGAAAAGGAATTATGAACTAAATATTGAGTTTATATGTACAAATCTACTTGTTTATGGATGAATTCATTTGAACCACATACAAGAGTACTAACTTGTAATTTTAATGATGTTGTATAGGCTTATGCCAAGCTTATGGTTTTGATTGATTTTATACTTATGCTTTATATTATGCAAATGAAATGGTAAGTTATGTTTTGGTTTATATGAACTTACTAAGCATTCATTACTTACGGAGTTGCTTCCCTTTGTTTTATAGATTATCGAAAGCTCGATTTGGTTGGAAGCTTGTCAGAGATCTATCACACTATCTAGCAACTATATCAGTAGATTTTGTGTATTTTGGCCAAGGTTTATAATGGCATGTATAGGGTGGTTTATAATGGTGTTTTCATGGATATGTAAATGGTAAATTGGTATGTTTGTGCCTTGATATTTAAGTATGGTTGATGGACTTATAATGCTTGTTAGGTAAGTCTTTTTAGTCACTTTTAGTAATTGATGAGTGTGTTCTTTTGGCATGATGGTGTTGGCTTGAAAATGGTCATTTATGATATGTTTTAGGCACAATATAGAATTAGATCTTTATGCATAGAATTAGGTATTGTTAACATGTTTTGGCGTATGTTGTTATATTATAAAATGTGGTGCCTTTGAATGGTACATTGTTTAGTTAAATTAGGATCTTGGAATGGCATTTTGATGTGTGTTTAAGTGATGTTTTGGTCCTTTTTAAGTGTGCTTGAATAGGTTGAAAATTTTTACATGGAATGGTTTTGAGATGGCTAGATTTTAGGTAATTTTGGGTTTACACGACCTGAGACACGGGGGTGTGACTTAGCCATGTGAGACACATGGCCTGGCGACATAGCCGTGTGTAACCTGAGGTTTTCAAAGGGTACAAGTCAGTGAGTTGCATGGCCTAGCACAAGGCCTAGAACATGAGCGTGTGGGGAAACTCAGAGAGTTACATGGCATGACACAAGGGCGTGTGACACAGGCTTGTGACCATACTCAGAGAGTTACATGGGTGAGGACACAAGCTGGGGCACGGCTGTGTGCCCCTATTTTGAAAGTTACATCACTTGGCCACACGACCGTGTGACCCCTGTTTTCAAATTTTGTAACTTTTTCCTAAAATTTTCAAATTGTTTCAAGTTAATTTTGAATTGCTTCTAAGCTGTTTCTAGGTCCTCGAAGGCTCAATTTGGGGACAATGTGCATGTGAATGGATGGATTATGATATGATTAGTCTATTTGAATGCTATGATTTTTAAATGTTTTTAATTATTTGGTAATGTTTCATAACCCTAATCTGGCGACGGAGACAAGTTAGGGGTGTTACACATCCCTTATCTATTTTTCCATCAACCTCGATGGGAGTGGTATCTGTTACTGGCTCGATGATCTACCGTAATTTGATATGACAAACTAGGCTTCCCTAGTAAACTTGAGGAGCTTGTTTTCAACCATATTAGCATCTTTTCTATTAAATTGAGTTTTTAGGTTTTGATTTAATAATTGTAGATGCTTCGATTTTCTTCTTTTTTGAGACTTAAATTGGCCAATAGTGTCATTCAAGGCCCTAACATATAATTGAGTGTGCTAGGGACACGTTGGAGGCCAGAACCAAGCAATAACATCACTAAACGAGAAGGTATCGTGGTATCCTACCTTTGGAATAACAATACCTCCAATAGGCCCCAAGGGTAGAGACCACACACAGTGGTATCGCGATATCAACATACTTTGGCAATCTCCCATTTCAAGACTGTTGATGATGTCCCATCATTCATCTCATAGGTATCGTGATATGTACACTGTGAGGGGACATAAAATGACACAAAGGTTGGTCTTTGTCTAACCAAAGCACCAATCATTAAAGGCTTGTTGGGTATTTGGGGCAACAAAATTGGGTAAGAATATCTGCTTAAATCAGTCAAAATTTGGCTGAGATAAAATGAGGCCACATTAGAGTAGTTTAACTTTAGTTTTGTTAGTTTTTACGCACTTTTTTTAGGTTTTCTATTTTCTCTTCTTCTTTCATAGTTCTAATGTTTATTGTATTGCATTTTCTTCTTGTTCTTAGTGCTCTTGTAGTTAGTTAAATTAATTAGCACTACAGCTTAGGTTTTACACTTTCAGTCCCTGTACCTTGCTTGTCAGGATATTTTTAGCTTTAGTTTAATGCATTTCAATTTTCTTTACTTTAAATCTATTAAAGCTTGTTCCTTTTATATTTCTTTCTTTTTATTTTCATGTTATATGCTTCTCCTTACATTTCCCTTAAGTTTCCTTGCTTGAAAGTCGAAACTTTTATATTTTTCTTAAGCTTTTCTTTAGTGGCTTTCATACTTTCATGTCCATGTTCATTAGCTTTATTTTTCACATGGTTAAATAAACTCTAAAGGGGGTTGTTTGATGGAGATGTGGTGAGTTGATTTTTGGATAAGGGACCAAATTGAAATAAATTGGACTAGTTTTAATGAACCTATAAACTTAGAATTGACAACCTTAAGGGAATGCCTAGGCTTGTGAGACCAAGAGGAGATCTTATTGGGTACCAATTCATTAGTCCCGGGTTAATCAGTGAGATCAAGATATAATCTAGATTAATTTGTTTAAATTGGTAAAATTGAGGCTCGAGAGGTAAAATGGAGTCATTTTAGGAGTTGAAGATATTTAAATCTCTAATTCGAAGATTAGTAAACCATATTGTAACACCCTAACCCCCAACTGGCAAACTGAGGCGTTACAACAGGAAACAAGCTTAAACTTGATTTATTCTTTTTATATTTTTATCAAAATACGGGAAAAAAATTGGCAATTCGTTGTATTAAAATAGTTGAAATTATTGAACCATAATTGAAAGACCAGGGTTATTTAAAACTATACACCAAACAAGCCTTTTAGAGTGCGCTATAAAATTTGTAAAATATATTCATAATAAGAAACATATACATTGTTTCAAAATACAAGATTGATATATCACACCACCCAAAAACAAACATATGCATGTTACAAAACAAACAACAAGGCTCACATTAGAGGTTGCATTATATGGCTAAGTCCCTTCTACAAGCCCTTTTACGCTACGGTACCTCTTGGAAAATGGAAAGATAGGGGGTAAGTGTAAACTCGAAATTATATAGGATTTTTCTATATATTTTTACTATCTTTTTACTTAATAACTATGCTTATCTTGAGCAATTGTTATTAAAATAAGTGAAATTTACTTAATTACTAATATTGAGCATGAATTTATAAAGTATGTGAAATTCTGCTTAATTACATAATTTTTGTACATATTTTATATTTTTTCTTGTTAATTTATTAATATGTGATTTTTCACTATGTAGGAGGACCATTGAAGATGTGATTAAATGAATGAAACATGGACATGCACAAATTAATTCATGTGGACAGCAAGACCATGTAATTTGGGTCATGAGTTTGATAATTTGACCCAGTAAAAGATGAGTTAAAATATGGATATGTCTGCTAAATTATTGGATTAAGAAACTGTCCAACAATGGGGGATTAAAGCCCAGTTTCAGTACAAGTAGATGGCTGGCCAAAAGCAAGCTTTGGGGTATTTAATTGAAGGTCCTTACAGTTGGAAAATAATCATAAATCATCCCAACAACTTACTATTGAAACCGTCCACCCTATGGCTATTAATAGCATTGGTTTGAATTCAAAATTAGTAGACTAAGTTATCCTTTTCTCCTTGAAATATGGTCGGTCATGTGTAGTCGAAAAAGAAGGAATTTGAAATCTATTTTTAGCAAACTCTACCCCTTACCTTCACCTATAAATACCATGCATCAATCCCTTAATTCATCATCCCTCACAACTCATTTTCCCTTCTCTCATTTGCATTTTCTTTACATTCCATCTCATTTTTCCTTCACTTACATAGCCCCCCATGCCTCTTCAATGGAGGAGCGCATCAATCAGAATAGATTTGAAAGGCTACTAAACTGAATAGAGTTTACTCTTTCCTCTTGTTATTTATTTTAATTATATCTGCTTTGAGTTTATTATTTTTGATGTCAACTATGGTATTTTAAATCCTATTTGTTAGGATAATTATGTTAATTCAATAATATTTATTTTATTCATGTTTAATGTGTTTAGGCCTTAGTTGATCATGTTTTCAATTAATATCATGATGCATTTCATTAATACGTGATTGGGTGCATTCAAATTAGCTGAGCAATCCTAACCAGACGACAGCTGGTAGACACATAATTGAAAAGTGCAATGCTCAATTTAGATCCTTAAACCCTACTAAGTTAAGGTTCATAACATCTTTAGTTAGCTCATTATCTTACATAGTTTTTAGGTTTATGTAATTAAACTATTGCAAGCGTAAATGTCCCTGTGACCTTACATAAATGCTAAGAAACCCTTAGTTAATATGATCAATAAAATGCATATTTAACTAAGTAAAAGATCCAAAAGGACTTAATTTGGTTTCCAAACTCATGAAAGATCGAGTTGTTGTGGAAGCATTTCTGAACATTGTTAAGCATGATAAAGTAAATTGAATTGATTAATAGAATTATCCTAGACCATATAATGTTGATTGTTTTTGTTGCTAAAGACATTCATTCATACATTTAGGTAAATTGCATCTAGATTAAAATTACATTAGTGATCACTCTTTGTATTTATCTAATTTAACCATCACTATCTAAAATTATTGAATTTTTTACATCAACTTGTTATTTATAATTTTGCAATTAATTGATTAAGCTTATATAGTCCCTGTGAAGAAGATAACTCATTTTACTTACTTATTACTTGAACGACTGTCTATACTTGCACAAACCGCATTACGGTAAGCTTGAAAGAATTTAGTGAGCTCCAGTAATAAAATTGCTCAACCGTTTCCAAAAAAATTCCATGAGTAGGAATAATTGGACGTATATATACATATATAAAAAACAATAAGTTAACAGACTTCTCGCATAGACAATTGGGCTTCTACCTTCTTACATATGACAATGGCGGATACCTATCCCTACTGGATAGTATCTCCTAGCAGAATCTATCATCTATCGAATACAGTATGCCACTACTTTCCTAGAGAACAATTTTGTTAACATCAACAAAAAAAGTAATTCACAAAAGCTACCTTCACTTATTCTAACATCCTAGACATACCTGTTGACTGACATTTATACGCCTACTTAGTATGACTTCCTTTTCGCGGATAGAATACACCAAGCACTACAAATAACAGATATGTTTCACCCAAAACACATTAAATAATATTAAGACTTAATACTTATTATGTAATACAACTACATAGTCAACATTTCTGTTTGGCGGTCTCATAACTTATTACGAATATACATAACATACATTACATGCAATAAATCTAGATTCACATTGTTTTACCCTTTACCATGCCCTAACTTGTGCTAACTTTGTATCCCATATGTACATATGATAACAGATATCTTAGTCCATATTATTTTGAACATATGCTCATTTTTCCACAAGATCAGGGCTCTTTTCCATGGTTAACAACTAACATGCCCTACCAATGACATCACCCATAATGCCAGGCTAATTAGCAACTAACATGCCCTACCAGTAACCCAACACATACACCAATCTGGTTAGCAACTAACATGCCCTACCATTGGCCCCTCATCTCCGCCAACTTGATTAGCAACTGACATGCCCTATTAGTGGCCCAACATATACGCTAATCTGATTACCAACTAACATATCCTACCAGTGGTCCCTCGTATCCAGATACTAATTTTGCACACCAAGGAAGTCATGTTTGTTTTTTATCACTCATATGCACATACAGATGATTACATGGAACAAGTTACTACATTTTAGAGTGATCTACCATAATTTGGTGTAGCAGATTAAACTAGTTTTCATTCGGTGTAGCAGATTAAACTAGTTTTCACACTATAAGAGCTCGAATACAAGCAATTTTATTATGTTTTAGTTTGTTTTTCTATTTTAGTTTTAATTGAATAAAAAGTGTAAATGGAGTTCTTTTATGACCTTAGGGGCTGAAGGAGGCCTAGGGGTGAGCTAACGTACTTAGTGAGTGTGCAAGGCACCATTCAAAAGCATAAGAGCTTAAAGCTAGTCTTTGTGTTGCAACATAGGTAGTCCAATGTTGCAACATAAGGAGTAGAATACAAGAATACAATACTTCTTTTGGTATCACGAAACAACCATAGGATGTCGTGGCACACCCCTGAAGCTGACCCTGAAGACAAAGTATATTGTCATCAATGTCGTGACATATGCACTAGATGTTGTAACATCGGCTCTGTAAGGGAACGATTTACAAGCTGAGGTGTTTTCATTCACATAATGAAAATGAACACGAAAACGTAAGCAAACCTAGGGCTAAGGACAACGTCTAACCCTAACTCTATAAATAGGCTCTTTAGACACATGTTTAAGGAAAACTTTCATAATTTAGAATTTTATCTGTAATTAGTTTTTAGTTTTTTTTTCTTTTAGGCTTTAGATTTATTTTTAGTTATTTCCATATGTGTTTTTTAGTGAATTTTATTTGTAGATTCAACCAAACTCTTGTTGGCTCGTTAGTTTAGTGAAAGATTGAGAGGTCCTGCTAGGGTAACGACTAGTTGATGGAATAGATGTAACACCCCAAACCCGGCCCAGAAGTTAGACCCGAATCTGGCGTGTCACATTGAAGTGTTTTTCGAAAATCGTGTTTTTCGAAAATCATGTTTTCATTAGAAACCCTTCTTATTTAAAATGTATTACATTGAAAACTTCTTAATTTCATTTCCAAAAAGGAATTCCTTTTTACTTTGCGGAAGCTAATTCTAAAAGTAACTGATTTACGAAAACGTGATGTTTAAAAGTTAAGTTGCGAAAACATAGTGTTTTGAAAACAGGTATTGTTTTGGAAACCTGCGATCTACTTCTAACAAATATCAAAAATAGTAGATAAATTTTCCCAAAAAAATTTAAGAAAATAAATAGGCCTTATTACAACCCAAAACAAAAACCAAAGTGTTTATCTAAATAAATGAAATAGAAAAACATGTGTAGTTGTGTGGTTGTCTCCGAGTCCCTCTGCGACACCAATCCACCTAATGCTGGGGATTACCTGCACAGTTAATAAACGGGGTGAGTTTACGAAAACTCAATGTGTAGTCCCCTTACTAGAGTAACAATCGATTATCTGTAAGCGAAAAGTAAATGCGGGCGAGCCCTTTAACAGTAATAGTACAGTCCAGTTCAGAGCATATGTGGGCCAAAGCCTATTATAATATCATTTGGGTCACAGCCCATAACAGAATCAGTTGGGCCTAGCCCATCTTAGCCTTAGTTGGGCCGAAGCCCATATCGCAATAATATCACAATAATATCATACATGCAATGCTGTGCAACCCACCCCAATAATCCAACCGCTACACACCAACTCCGTCCCCCGGTACACATCATGTGGGGATATAAATATCAACCCACCCATCCGATATACATCAATAGTAGCTCGGTTGCGATACTACCCGAAATCGCAGCAAAGCTGTTAGCATATATACAACTTTGAGCCTTCAGTAGCGGTATTATAATTGGCACAAAGCCATCAGTAACTATAATAAATTCGGCACATAGCTATCAGCGACGGTAATATAACTGGCACACAACCTTCGGTAAATATGATCGACACAGAGTCATCAACAAATATGTTAGGCACATAGCCACAGGTAAATACGTTTGGCACGAAGGCATAGTTAAGATGGCAGAAAGCCATATTTAGGTTGGCATAGAGCCATGATCAGAATAATTGGCTTTAAGCCATCGGTAGCTATATCATGTTAGGGACATAGCCATCAGCGATGATAATATAGTCTGCACTCAACCTCGGGTAGATATGATCGACACAGAGTTATCAATAATCATATATTGGGCTTAAAAGCCACCGTTGGATCCACTATCGTCAAGAAACCATACGATCCTTAATCAATGGATCCACAGTCATCAAACAACCATGCGATCCTCAATCGGTGGGTCCACGGTCGTCAAGCAACCATGTGATCCTCATATACTTCCTCCGTACCATAATTCCCAACCCATGCAATATGTTGTGTATGTCATGCTCAATCATCACACGTATATGTAGAATGGCCATACTCAATAATCGTCTTTTAAACATAAATTAAGAGCATATCAGTCATACAACCACAGTCAAATCAATTAAAATACATTCATAGTCAAATCAGTCAAATTCGAAGTCTAAGCCAGTCATTTACCCACAAGGGCAAAACAGTTGTTTTACCCTACAGAGGTATGCTGGTCATTTTACACTACAAGGGTATTTCGATAATTTTACAAATCGGGGTATTTCGGTAATTTTACAAATCGGGGGTATTTTGGTAATTTTACAAATCGAGGGTATTTCGGTAATTTTACAAATTGAGGGTATTTCGGTAATTTTACAAATCGGGGTATTTTAGTAATTCTACACTACAAGGGTATTTTGATAATTTTACAAATCGGGGGTATTTCGGTAATTTTGCAAATCAGAGGTATTTCGGTAATTTTGCAAATTGGGGGTATTTCGGTAATTTTACAAATCGGGGGTATTTCAATAATTTTGCTAATTAAGGGTATTTTGGTAATTTTGTAAACCAATAGTATTTCAGTAATTCTACCCTAAAGGAGCATTTCAGTAATACTAGCCTACAGATATGAGATTCATATAGTCCAATCCAATATTTATTACATAATCATACAATTTATCCACTTGGGCCCATGGGCCTACATGGCCTATCCCGGCCCAAAGTAACCTAAGCCCATGAGAGCACTCATGATGGCCTCAACCATCACGTCAAAGCTCCCACATGTGCGCTCGCACGCTCGTGTGGCTGCCATCGATGTGTGACCGGCATTTCGACATTCCGGCATTCGTCATTCTGCAGCTAGAGTAGTGCGAAATACACACCTGTTTATGAGAACGCGCCGAAGTCCATGATCACCAACCTTGGCACATTTTGCATTGAGTCTTACTCCCCAACTCATCTAGTTCGCTCCATTTAAAGCCAGCTTCTCACCAATTCTCATGTTAGCTTCCCGATGTGGGATTACTTTCAACCACTAAGAAAATTCATTATTTTATTATGACCACTTCAACCACAGAGTTCCAGTTTAGCTCCACCTCTTACACAGCTCCAACAGCAAAATAAATACTCCCTTGCGCATCCCAAGACTTGAATCTTAGACCTCATAATTACATAACACGCCACCTTGCCACTCCACCACAAGCTCTTTCTGTGTCATATTTTATCTTCAATTAATTATAAGGTCTATAGGCCAAAGTCCAGGTTCCTTTAAAAGAAAAACCAAAATAAATTGCAGGAGCTAAGACTTGAACCTAGGCCCCCTTGCAACCTTAATGATGCCACAACCACTAGACCACAAGCTTCCTTGTGTCATTTATTTACCATAATAATTTAAAAGGCCTTCATCCAAGCACCCAGGGTTTTTTTCACTTAAAACCAAAATTTTTGCTAAAGCCCAGGTTTGAAACTAAGATTTCTCCAACACTTCTTAGGGCCATTAACCACTAAAGCAAACATTTAATTGCGTCACTTTCTTGTACAATTAAATGCTTATATATAACCTCCTTACGGACCCATACTCAAGGCCCAATACTCTTAGGCCCAAATTGGGGGCGTTACAATAGAAACCCAAATTAGGAATTAGTTATGACCACCAAAGTAATCTAATCACCCATGCCTAGATTTGGGTAAGTTTAGATTTCAGTATCTAAAGTTCATTATACTTACGCAGTTTTTATTTCTTTACTGTAAAAACCTAAAATACTTTATTTATGTTTAATAACAATATGATTTATTTAAAGTACTTATTAGATTTATATTCGTTTAGGTAAAAGTTAATTTTGTATGAGCTTTCCTTGGGTATGATCCTCGGAGTACTTACCTACTTCATTGTAAAAACTACATTACAACCTGACTGTATACTTGCAAACATTGCCTCAATTCCATTCATTTAGTTGCAGTATTTACACTCTAGACATGTTAGTATGTCTAGAAGTGGTCAAGTTTTTAGTGTCATTACTTGGGAGGCAATGCTATTAGATTAATTTTAATTTTTGCGTTTTATAGAATAATTAGGAAATTTATAAATTATACACACGATTTTTATTATTTTTAATAACATTTTTATTTTTTTATTTCAGGGTATGACTCACAATAGGAAAACACTAATGAAGCTGCTCACTAACTCAGAGAGACTAATAATTGGTTCCTTTTGGTAACATAAGCTATCAACAATTATGAAAAGTGTAGTATGAAATAATCATAATGGAAGTTCATAAAATAATTGTTATAATATTCTATTTAAAATCTAATGCGATGATGCAAGTACTAAGGGCAGTTCCTTTTGACATGGATTGGTTACGACCTAGTATTACTCGACCTATTATTCAAAACCCCTATTTTGAATTGAATTAGTCCTTACTAACATCGATCTCTGGAAATGTTAGGTTTGACAATTATAGAAATGAGGACCCCATAGCTTTCCTCCGACAGTTTGAACACATATATAGTATCATTACGTATGCTAGTGTTTCAGCAGAAGTTATCAAATTGCACCTTATTCCTTTCACTTTAGAGGGCTAGGCAAAAGCTTGGTTGGAGGCACTTCTGCCAGATACAATAACAACCTAGACTGTATTTGTGCAACTATTCTTATGCCGCGTGGTGTCGATGGCCTAGGTAATCAATACTTATGAAAAGTTATGTAAATTTAAGCAAGATGCTATTGAGACATTGGGACAGACTTGGGAAAGGTTCAAAACAATTATTGGATCAATATTAGGAGGAGGTGTCAATTTTGCAATCCAATTACTGCATTTTTATTATGGGTTGGATGGACAGAGCAGAAGAAAATTTGATATTATAACTGGATGAAGTATTTGGTCAAAAATCAAAAGAGAAATCATTAACATATTGGAAAGTGTTAATGGAAACGAACTTACATGGGACATTACTTGGGAAATAAAAAATGCCGACCTAGCAGAAGGTATGCCTAAAAAACATAAATCTGATAACCTAGAATTAGAGATGTTAGATTTTATTGAACATAATGAAGATGAACCAGAAGAGGAAAGTTTGGATGATGCTAAACAAGAGAATAATAAGCTAGCCCTTCAACTTGACTAGTGGTGTAAGAGTAGAGAGCAACCAGAGCAACTAGTCCCTATTGTAGCAAAAATGATCCATTCTATTATTAAACCACATGAACTAAAATTGAAACCATTACCTAAGAAATTAAAATATGGATATTTGGAAGAGTAAAGCACCTTATCAATGATAATAGTTGCAGGACTAACTTCTAAATAGGAGGGGGCACTATTGAGTGTATTAAAGACACACAAAAAAGAAATTGTATGGACTATCACTAATAATAAGGGAATCAACCTCGTATTGTGTCAACATAAGATCATATTAGAAGAAGGGAAAAAACTAGTGGTGGATGCACAACATCATTTAAATCCAACTAATAAAGAAGTAGTGAAAAAGGAGTTACTCAAATGGTTGGATGCAGATATTGTTTATGCAATATTTGATAGTGAATGGTTGATCCCTATACAATCTGTTCTAAAGAAAAGAGGATTAGCAGTTTTTGAGAATGATAAGAATGAGTTGATTCTAACAAGGGCAGTTACTGGTTGGAGGGTATGCATTGACTACCGAAAATTATATGATGCAACAAAGAAAAAATCATTTTCCTCTTCCTTTTATTGATCAAATGCTGGATAGATTGGGTGGGAAGGAGTATTACTACATTTATATGACCTTTCGGTACATATGCTTTCAAATGTATGCCATGCGGATTATGTAATGCACCAACAACATTTCTGAGATGCATGACTGTGATTTTTGTCGATATACTGGAAGAAGGCCTCGATGTATTCATGGATGATTTTTTAGTGTATGGAGATTCCTTTCAAGAATTTTTAGACAAGATTATGAAAGAACTGAAAAGATACGAATAAACTAATTTGGTGCTCAATTGGGAAAAATGTCATTTCATGGTAAAAGAAGGGTTGGTTTTTGGACATCAAATACCAAGCAAAGGGTTAGAAATGGAGAAGGAAAAGATTGAAGTCATCAAGAATCTTTCCAATTCCATGATAGCCAGGGAATAAGAAATTTCTTCGGACATGTTGGGTTTTACAAAAGATTTATAAAAAAAAATTGCTCATATATCTAAACCGTTGAATCAACTTCTTTAGAAGGAAACACATTTCATATTTGATTAGGACTGTATTCAAGATTTTGAGGTAATAAAAGAAAAACTAATTTCTGGACCTACCATTATTACTCTTGATTGGTTGGAACATTTTATTATAATTTGCGATGCTAGTGATTATGTTGTAGAAGCAGTGTTGGGGCAAAAAGGAAATAATATATTTTGCGTTATTCATTATACAAGTAAAATACTAAACTCAGCACAGTGTAATTATACTACTACTGAAAAAGAAATGCTCGCTATTGCGTTTGCATGCAAAAAATTCCCTCCCTCTTTAATGGAGAATAAATCTTAAGTCTACACTAATCATCCTCCATTGAAATATGTCATGAAAAAGAAAGAAATGAAAGCTAGAATAATGAGGTGGCTGTTATTGCTTCAAGAGTTTGACTTGTGGGTTATGGAGAGAAAAGGAACGGAAAATCAAATTGTAGATCACTTGTTGAGATTAGAAAATGAAATGAAGGAGAACTCTGAAGAAATAAAAGAAACCTTTATTGATGTATAACTATTTTGGGTAGACATACATCAAATTGATTGTAGGGATAATAAGATACCATGGTATGCTAATTATGTGAATTCTATTATCAGATGATTTTTTCCAATAAATGTATCATGGCAACAAAAGAAGAGAATCATGCACGAATTGAGAAAACATATTTGGGAAGAACCATATGTATTTCGGCAATGTGTTGATTAGCTGGTATGAAGATACATGCCTAAAGAAGAAATAAATGATATTTTATTACAATTTCATACTTCAAACCATGTGGTAGATATTTTAGATGAAAAAAACTGCTTGGAAGATATTACAGTCAGGATTTTATTGGCCAGTAATGAACAGAGATGCTTATGAATTTATGTAGGGATGCAATAGATGTCAAAGGATCGGAAGCAAATCTAAAAAGGATGAAATGCCACAAACGGGAATCTTTGAAGTGGAAGTATTTGATGTTTGGGGAATTGACTTTATGGGCCCTTTTCCAAGTTCTCTTAGAAACTATTACATCTGGTTAGCTGTAAATAATGTTTGTAAATGGGTTGAAGCTATATCGTTACCAAAAAATGATACAAAGTTAGTGGTAGATTTTTCAAGAAAAATATTTTTTCCAGATTTGGAACACCTCGTGTGTAACGCCCTCACTCCTGGGACCGTCGCTAGAGTCGAGCTTGAGGTGTTACTAAACGTAATTCATTAATTAAACAACTCAAACAATTTATTTTTAAAATTTCCAGACAAGCTGGCCAACTTCGTCACAGTCGCTTAAAAATTCATATCTCGAGTTCTGAAACTTGAAATTAAGATGTGTAAATTTTTCTTGAAACTAGACTCATATATCTATCTAATAATTTTTTTTCTAGAATTTTTGAGGGAACCAATTAGTACAGTTTATTAGTTAAAGTCTCCCCTGTTTCAGTGCTTGACCAGTCTGACCCCTGTGTATTAAGAATAAGATATCTACCTGTAAAGAGTTTAAATGGTTATGACGTTTGTTTCTCATAAAACTAGACTCAATAAGGATTTCATAAATGTAAGGTAAAACTCCTAATTATTTTTTTACAATTTCTGGTGAATTTTTAAATTCATAACAGAGGATTCAGAGACCACTATGACCCTGTTCCACCAAAACTTAAATATCTCATAAAATATAACTCATTTACCTGTTTTGTACCATCCATATGAAAGTAGAATCATCAAGCTTAAATTTCATAACTTATTCATAATTTAATTCCATTTCTACTTTTTTAGTGATTTTTCAAATTCACATCGCTGCTGCTGTATGACTCTGTTTTATGGCCAATTTTACCATTCCAAGGATTTTCATGGTTTAGTTAAGACATAAAGCATACGTGTTATCATATATAAACTTGATTAGCAATTCCAATAGCTAATCATTTACAAACCCTTTTCTTACCAAACCATAACCATATCATATGATCATTTATACAAAGTGAGTATATTGCTATACATGCCACACTCAAAATATACAAGCTATTTTACCAATTTAGGTCTTCGGATAGTGTGAACGAGCCTTCGACCTATCCCAATTCTCAAGCTGGATTGTCAAAACTACAATGACGGAAAATGAGAGAGTAAGCATAAATGCTTAGTAAGTTCACATGCAAATAACAAGTAACATAATCATGCCATTCAACATAAACATTATTTGCATAAACAACACCAATACATTCATGTTACATTTGCATTTAATATCTTACTACAATTTCATCATACTAAGTTTTCAACCCGAGGGTTTAAACACATACCTATCAAATTTTCTTATTCACCACACTTACCAATATGTCACCTTCGTATTAGGCATTCTCCTTATTCTATTAGAGATCTCCCATTGAACACATCAGAATATGATTTCGGATACACGGATAATGTGCACATAAGTGCTATACTCATAGCTAAATAAGCTCAATAGCTTTTGAAATCTATGTAGTCAAGCAACCATGTAACCCGCCCATAAACGAACTCGGACTCAACTCAACGAGCTCAGGCGTTCGCATCCATAAGTGAACTCGAACTCAACTCAACGAGCTCGAATGCCTAGTTACATCTCACGAACTCGGACTCAACTCAACGAGTTCGGAACTCAACCATCCTAGTGACATGTCACTTGTACCCTAATCTATTCCAAAGGTTCAAACGGGATTCTTTTCAATTACACATTTTAATCGCCTTCTTCGAAATATAGAAATCGATATTTGCTAACATCTCATACTTATTAAATTATTCACATAATTTGCGTATTAACAAATAATAATTCACAAAGCACAATATTTCATGATAATAAATATCACATCATACAAATATCATTAAATCACTTAAAATAAAAATTATGTTACCTTATTTACACATGAACTTACCCCGATACAAAATATTAACAATCGAGCCTATTCCTCGTAAACTTTGTTTTTCCCTCGATCGCGACTTGAATCTCATTTCTCTTAATCTATAATGCCAAACTAATTTTATTTAATACATACATTCATCAAAATAGCCCTTAGTACGAAATTTGGAAAAATTACCATTTTACCCCAAACTTTCACATATTTGCACTTTTGCCCCAAGGCTTGTAAATTAAACCTCATCCTATTTTCTTATGTTTTATGACATGCTGATCATTTTTCCCTTCTATGGCAACATCAAATTCACACTCTAACATGTACTTATGACTATTAGGTATTTTTACCGATTAAGCTCTTTTTTTTCGTTTTCACTTAAAACCGAGTAGCACAAGTTGTCTAACATAATTTAAAACCTCATATTCTATCATAAAACACCAAAATACACAAATTTCACCTATGGGTATTTTTCCAAATATGAACCCTAGGTTGAATTATTGCTAGCATAAGTTAATTCGAGCTACCGGGATTTCAAAAACATAAAAATCATTAAAAACGGGGCTTGAAATCACTTACTATGTAGCTTGGAAGTTGAAGAAACCCTAGCTATGGAGAGAGGTAAGATTCGTCCATGGCATGGAGAAGATGAACACATTTTGGCCTTATTTTCCCTTTTAATTAATTTTAATTACAAAATGACTAAAATACCCTTAATACCTTTCTTTGAAAATTTTTATGTACAAGCCCATTTTTATCCAAAATTTTAGAAATTGGTCAAATTGCTATTTAGGACCTCCTCATTAATATTACAAAGCAATTTCATACTAAAAACTTCTAGAATACAACTTTTGTAAATTATTCGATTTAGTCCCTAATCTCAACTTAAGCACTTTATGCATAGAATTTCGTCACAAAATTTTCACAGAATCATGCAATCATATCATAAACCTCAAAATAATTATAAAATAATTATTTCTAACTCAAATTTGTGGTCACAAAACCACTATTCTGATTAGGCCCTAATTCAGGAAATTACAACTCTCCCCCCCTTTAAGGATTTTCGTCCTCGAAAATCTTACTAGTAAACAGGTGTGGGTATTGATTTCTCATAGTTTCCTCAGGTTCCCATGTAGTCTCTTCTACCCCGTGCTTTTGCCACAATACTTTCACGAGAGCGACATTTTTATTTTTTAGTTGTTTGAGCTCTCGAGCTAAAATCTTAATCGGTTCTTCTTTGTAAGTCATATCCAGTTATAACTCAATTTCTGTTGGTGAAATTATATGTGAAGGATCCGAGCGATACTGACGTAACATAGATACGTGGAACACATCATCCATCTTCTGTAATTCAGATGGCAATGCTAGCCGATAAGCTACTGGTCAAACTTTTTCAATTATTTCATACGGTCCAATAAAACGCGGACTTAACTTGACCTTCCGTCCAAATCTAAGAACTTTCTTCCATGGAGACACTTTTAAAAATACCTTATCACCAACTTGAAACTCGATTTCCTTTCGTTTCAAATCCGCATAAGATTTCTGTCTATCCGATGCAGCTTTCAAACAATCTCGAATCACTTTCACTTTTTCTTTGGTTTCTTTTATTAGATCAACTCCATAAATCTGATTTTCCTTGAGTTCAGTCCAATACAATGGCGTCTGACATTTACGACCATACAATGCTTCATAAGGTGCCATCTTCAAACTCGTCTGATAACTATTATTATAAGCAAATTCTACCAACGGTAAATACTTTTCCCAACTACCTTGAAATTCCAATACACAACATCTGAGCATGTCTTCAAGAATCTGAATCACTCTCTCTGACTGTCCATCAGTTTGTGGATGAAAGGCAGTACTGAAATTCAACTTCGTACCTAATGCCTCCTGTAACTTTTTCCAAAACTGCGAAGTAAATCTCGGATCTCTATCCGAAATGATTGACAAAGGTATTCCGTGAAGTCTAACATTCTCACTGATATACAATTCAGCCAACTTATTAAGAGAATAATCCGTACGTACCAGAATAAAATGAGCTAATTTAGTCAATCTATCAACTATTACCCATATGGCATCTTTCTTCCTTGGAGTCAACGCCAACCCTGACACAAATCCATGGTAACTCGATCCCACTTCCACTCAGGAATCATGATAGGCTGGAGTAGTCCTGAAGGTACTTGGTGTTTAGCTTTCACTTGTTGACAAATTAAGCACTTTGATACAAACTCGGAGATATCTCTTTTCATTCCACTCCACCAATACATTTTCTTCAAGTCATATACATTTTCGTACTGCCCGGATGAACTGCCAAACAACCATTATGTGCTTCATGCAAAATATTTTGAATCAATTCATCATTTTTCGGTACACAAATTTGGTTTTTAAACATCAAGTAACCATCAGAACCGATTCTGAAATCTGATCCTGTATCAGCTTCACACTGCTTTCTCTTAGCTTGCAAATCTTGGTCATTTTTTTGAGCTTCACAAATCTCTTGTAAAAACATCGGTCTTGCTCTTAACTCTGCTAGAATCGAACCATCATCTGATACCTTTAACTGAGTATTCATAGCTATGAAAGCAAATAGCAACTTTCTGCACAAAGCATCGGCAACCACATTGGCTTTTACCGGATGGTAGTCAATAACAAGCTCGTAATCTTTCAATAACTCCAACCATCTTCGCTGTCTCAAATTGAAGTCTTTTTGTGACATCAAGTACTTAAGACTTTTATGGTCCATATATATTTGACACTTTTCACCATACAGATAATGTTGCCAAATCTTCAAAGCAAACACTATAGTAGCCAATTCCAAGTCATGAGTCAGATAATTCCTTTCGTGAGATTTTAATTGCATCGAAGCATAAGCCACCACTTTTCCTTCTTGCATAAGTACACATCCTAAGCCATTTTGAGAAGCATCACTATACACCACAAATTCTTTACCTGATTCAGGTTGTACCAACATTGGTGCTTCAGTTAATAACTTTTTCAATTCTTCAAAACTCTGTTGACATTCTTCCGTCCACTCAAATTTAACATTCTTTTGGAGTAGTCTAGTCATAGGAGCAGCAATTATAGAAAATCCATTTACAAACCGTCGATAATACCCAGCTAGCCCTAAGAAACTTCTAACCTCGGTTACATTTTTCGGTGGTTTCTAATCAACAATGGCTGAAATTTTACTAGGATCAACCCGTATACCATCACCTGAAACAATATGACCCAAAAATCCAACTTCCCAAAGCCAAAATTCACTTTTACTAAACTTGGCATATAACTGCTTATTTCTCAAAGTTTGCAAAACTATCTTCAAGTGTTCGGCATGCGCGGTCTCATCTTTTGAATAAATTAAGATGTCATCTATAAATACCACAACAAATTTGTCCAAGCATGGCTGAAATATACGATTCATCAAATCCATAAACACAGCAGGAGTATTTATTAACCCGAATGGCATGACTAAAAATTCATAATGACCGTACCTTATTCTAAAAGCAGTTTTAGGTACATTCGACTCTTGCAGCTGGTAGTATCCAGATCTCAAGTCAATCTTTGAAAACCATGTTGCTCTTTTTAGCTGATCAAACAAATCATCAATCCTCAGTAACGGATACTTGTTCTTGATTGTCACCTTGTTTAATTGCCGATAGTGAACACACAATCTCATAGAACCATCCTTCTTCTTCAAAAATAACACAGGAGCAGCCCAAGCTGAAAAACTCGGTCTCATAAAGCCTTTATCAGTCAACTCTTGCAATTGCGACTTTAGTTCTTTCAATTCTGCTGGTGGCATTCTATACGGAGCAATCGAGATCGGAGCTGTTCCCGGTATCAACTCAATACCAAATTCTACTTCCCTGACTGGAGGCAAACCGGCAACTCTTCTGGAAATACATCCGCGAATTCACACACAATTGGCACTGATTCAACTTTCTCTTCAATTTCTTTCGTATTAATTACATATGCCAAATAAGCTTCATAACCCTTCCTCAAATATCTCTGAGCTGACATCGAAGAAATCACACTAGATAATGCCTCTGATTTGCCTGATTCAACCCGCAGAATTTTACCACTTACACACTTTAATTCTATAACCTTTTCTTTGCAATTTACTATAGCATCATGCAATGTCAACCAATCCATACCCAAAATAACATCAAATTCATCAAACGACAACAACATCAAGTCGGCCGAAAAGTAATGACCCCAAATCATTAAAGGACATTTCTTGCATACTTTATCAACTATCACACATCTGCCTAATGGATTCGACACTCTAATCATAAATTCTATGTACTCAACAGGTATATTCATACTAGACAAAAAATTTAATGCACACATATGAATGAGTAGAACCGGGATCAATCAAAGCATTACATTAACATCATAAAGAGAAAATATACCAGTAATCATGTCAGGTGATAAAGCATCTTCACATTGGCATAAGTTCTAGCTAGAGCCCTTGCTTCAGGTTTAGCAGCTGAATCTTTGACTACATTCTTGCTGCTTGTTTCATTTCCAGCTTTTCTCAAATCTCTTCCCCTAGAGTCTGCACCACTAGCTTTTACACTCTGAAATTTTTCTTTCTCAACTCTCTCTGGACAGTCTCTAATAAAATGATCCGAAGAACCACACTGAAAACATTCATTTGCTCTACATGGGCCAAAGTGATTTCTACCACACCGCTGGCACTCGGGCTTAACAAATCTCGAATTCCCCACACTAGCCACGGAAGTAGTCTGAGATTTAAGACCCACATTTTCCTTATTAAAATTTCCATATGATTGTCCGGTCGAAACTTAAGAATGAGGATTCATATTTCTAGATTTTCTAGATTGCCGTGAGAATGAATTGCTCGTTGATCTTTTCTTCCAATTTCAAATCTCAGCCTCTACTTTTTTCTTCTCTTTAAGTAGTTCTTCCGCCTTACAAGCCCGATCAACAAGTACTACCATTTCTTTTAATTCGAGAATCCCAACAAATACTTTAATGTCTTCATTGAGCCCGTCTTCAAATCATCTACACATTTTAGCCTCTGTAGGAATATATTCTCTAGCATACTTACTCAACCTGACGAACTCCCTTTCATATTCAGTAACTGTCATGTTCCCCTACTTCAATTCAAGAAACTTTTTACGCTTTTCTTCCGAAATTCTTCTTGACAGAACTCCCAAGTTACTTTCTCTTTTGGTACTACTGAAATCAACGTCTTCCACCAATGATAGGCTGAATCCCTCAACAATGATATAGCACATTTCAAGCATTCCTCAGATGTACAAGACAATTCATCAAATATCCGAATAGAATTCTCAAGCCAAAACTCTGCTTTCTCGGCATTATCATTAACATTTGCCCTGAATTCTTGACCCCTTGCTTCTGATTACATCAAACTGGAGTTCGTGAAATTTCATCGATCTACACCTTGAGGCATCGAAGTGCAAAGTTGAGGAATAGGGGGAGGTGGTGGAGGTTGTGCATTCGGGTTCGTACAAACGAACTCAATATACCAGGCATTCATCATTTGGAGAAAGGCTTCCCGAGCCCCTTCTCCTCCTCCTTGACCAACAGTAGGAGGTGGATTTTCAGTTGGCACCACCTCTTCAGCCGGAGCTGGTGCATTACTCTCTACATCATCAGTAACAGCTGAATTGGGATCCATTTACTATAAAAAAAATCATTTAAAAGGTTAGAAGTCGTCACACTATCACAATATATATAAATAGCATGGCATGTATAACAAAACCCATACATACAACACGTTAATCTGAGAACTGATTAAACCTGCTCTGATACCACTAAATGTAATGCCCTCACACCCGAAACCGTCGCCAGAGTCGAGCTTGAGGTGTTACTAAACGTAATTCATTAATTAAACAGCTAAAATAATTTATTTTTAAAATTTCCAGACAAGCTGGCCAACTGCGTCACAGTCGCTTAAAAATTCATATCTTGAGCTCCAAACCTCTAATTTAAGATCCGTAAATTTTCCTTGAAACTAGGCTCATATATCTATCTACTAAATATTTTTATATAATTTTTGGTCAAGCAAATTAGCACAGTTTATTAGTTAAAGTCTCCCCTATTTCAGTGCTCGACCACTCTGACCCCTATGTATTACAAATCAGATATCTCCCTATACAGAGTTTCAATGATTATGACATTTGTTTCTCATAAACCTAGACTCAATAAGAATTTCACACATGTAAGGTAAAACTTACAATTTTTGGTGAATTTTTAAATTTAGAATAGGGGATTCAGAGACCACTATGACCCTGTTCCACCAAAACTTAAATATCTCATAAAATACAACTCATTTACCTGTTTTGTTCCATCCATATGAAAGTAGACTCATCAAGATTCAATTTCATAACTTATTCATCATTTAATTCCATTTCTACTATTTTTAGTGATTTTTCAAATTCACATCATTGTTGCTGTATGACTCTGTTTTATGGCCAATTTTACCATTCCAAGGATTTTCATAGTTTAGTTAAGACATAAAGCATACATGTTATCATATATAAACTTGATTAGCCATTCCAATAGCTAATCATTTATAAACCCTTTTCTTACCAAACCATAACCATATCATATGATCATTTATACAAAGTGAGTATATTGCTATACATGCCACACTCAAAATATACAAGCTATTTTACCAATTTAGGTCTTGGATAGTGTGAACGAGCCTTGACCTATCCCAATTCTCAAGTCGGATTGTCAAAACTACAATGACGGAAAATGAGAGAGTAAGCATAAATGCTTAGTAAGTTCACATGCAAATAACAAGTAACATAATCATGCCATTCAACATAAACATTATTTGCATAAACAACACCAATACATTCATGTTACATTTGCATTTAATATCTTACTACAATTTCATCATACTAAGTTTTCAACCCGAGGGTTTAAACACATACCTATCAAATTTTCTTATTCACCACACTTACCAATATGTCACCTTCGTATTAGGCATTCTCCTTATTCTATTAGAGATCTCCCATTGAACACATCAGAATATGATTTCGGATACACGGATAATGTGCACATAAGTGCTATACTCATAGCTAAATAAGCTCAATAGCTTTTGAAATCTATGTAGTCAAGCAACCATGTAACCCGCCCATAAACGAACTCGGACTCAACTCAACGAGCTCAGGCGTTCGCATCCATAAGTGAACTCGAACTCAACTCAACGAGCTCGAATGCCTAGTTACATCTCACGAACTCGGACTCAACTCAACGAGTTCGGAACTCAACCATCCTAGTGACATGTCACTTGTACCTAATCTATTCCAAAGGTTCAAACAGGATTCTTTTCAATTACACATTTTAATCGCCTTCTTGAAATATAGAAATCGATATTTGCTAACATCTCATACTTATTAAATTATTCACATAATTTGCGTATTAACAAATAATAATTCACAAAGCACAATATTTCATGATAATAAATATCACATCATACAAATATCATTAAATCACTTAAAATAAAAATTATGTTACCTTATTTACACATGAACTTACCCCGATACAAAATATTAACAATCGAGCCTATTCCTCGTAAACTTTGTTTTTCCCTCGATCGCGACTTGAATCTCGTTTCTCTTGATCTATAATGCCAAATTAATTTTATTTAATACATACATTCATCAAAACAGTCCTTAGTATGAAATTTTGCAAAATTATCATTTTGCCCCTAAACTTTCACATATTTGCACTTTTGCCCCAAGGCTCGTAAATTAAACCTCATCCTATTTTCTTATGTTTTATGACATGCTGATGATTTTTTCCCTTCTATGGAAACATCAAATTCACACTCTAACATGTACTTATGACTATTAGGTATTTTGTACCGATTAAGCTCTTTTTTTCGTTTTCACTTAAAACCGAGTAGCACAAGTTGTCTAACATAATTTAAAACCTCATATTCTATCATAAAACACCAAAATACACAAATTTCACCTATGGATATTTTTCCAAATATGAACCGTAGGTTGAACTATTGCTAGCAAAAGTTAATTTGGGCTTCCGGGATTTCAAAAACATAAAAATCATTAAAAACGGGGCTTGAAATCACTTACTATGAAGCTTGAAAGTTGAAGAAACCCTAGATATGAAGAGAGGTAAGATTTGTCCAAGGCATGCAGAAGATGAACACATTTTGGCCTTATTTTCCCTTTTAATTAATTTTAATTACAAAATGACTAAAATACCCTTAATACCTTTCTTTGAAAATTTTTATGTACAAGCCCATTTTTGTCACAAAATTTTAGAAATTGGTAAAATTTCTATTTAAGACCTCCTCATAATATTCCAAAGCAATTTCATACTAAAAACTTCTAGAATGCAAGTTTTGCAAATTATTCGATTTAGTCCCTAATCTCAACTTAAGCACTTTATGCATAGAATTTCGTCACGAAATTTTCAAACAATCATGCAATCATATCATAAACCTAAAAATAATTATTTCTATCTTAAATTTGTGGTCATGAAACCACTATTCCTATTAGGCCCTAATTCCGGATATTACATCATGCTTTGGTAAGTGATGAAAAATCTCATTTTTACAGTAAGCAGTTTTAAACGGCCTTAGCCAAATATAGCGTACGACATCGAGTAACCATGGCAAATCATCCGTAAACCAATGGCCAAGTAGAAGTGTCTAATCAAGAAATTAAACAAATATTAGAAAAAAAATGTCAATCCAAATAGAATTAAAAAGTATGGAAAAAACTGCCATTTGCCAATAAAGTTCGAAAAGAAAGTATAGGAGCCTATAAAACAATTGAGCTTAGAACTTGACTTGGTAAAGAAACAAAGACTATTCCAACTGCAAGAATTAGAAGAATTCCAATTTATGACCTACGAAAATACAAAGCTATATAAAGAGAGAAGCAAATTCTGGCATGACGTTAGAAAAAAATGACGAGAGTTCTTACCAAGTCAAAAAGTACTCTTGTTTAATTCAAGATTGAAACTATTTCCCAAGAAACTGAAATCGAGATGGACAGAATCATACATTATAAATCAAGTAGCACCTCATGGCACAATAGAACTTATTGGAAATGGGGAACAAACCTTTCTCGCAAACGATCAAAGGGTAAAACACTACTATGGAGGGATGACTAAGGAAATAGTCGAAAAATAGGTGTTGTAATGCAAGGTTATTTGAACACAACACGGAAAAGGAAAAATAATAGAGAAAGATAGGGACATAGGCGACGAGGGTGGAACCAATGGGTAAAGAATTGAATGAAGGAATGAAAGCCTAGTTACGAAAACAAATTAGGTCAGAATTTATTTACCATGTCACAACACTAAAAGAAATCTGACACAGGTACACTGTTTGTAACAGCCCGTTTTTAGTTAAATTAGAATAGTGGTTTTGGGACCACAAATCTGAGGTCAAAATATTTATTTTATTAATATTTTAATGTTTACAGCATGATAGTATGATTGTTTGGAAATCTCGTTAAGAAATTTTATTGTTTGAGTGGTCAATTTGATAAAAAGGACTAAATCGCGTAAACTGTAAAAGTGGAGTTCTAATAGCTATAGAACCTTAAAGTTGAGGTCTTTATGTTGTAATTAGACCATTGTTATTATGAGTGGAATTAGATCATTGTTATTATGAGTGGACAAATATGGCCATTAATTAGGTGATTTTAATGGTTTATTATTAAGGTTAATTTAGTAAAGTTTGAAATATGATAGTAAAAATAAAGAAAACATTTTTTTGTCATCTTTTAACTCATCTTTCTCCACCAAAAATACAAAAGAAAAACTTCCATTGAAGTTTTCTAGGGTTCAGCCACTTCATGGTTTAATTGTAAGTTCGTTTTTGTCTTGTTTTTAATGATTTCTATGTTTTTGAGATCATTGCAGCTTAGTCTAGCTAGCCCAGGGACTATTTTGCAAAATTGTTAAAGGTTTAGGGTTTTTTCATTGATGAATGTTGATGGATTTTGATGTTTAATGATAGAAAATGCATGGTTGTTGTTAGATAAACAACATTTATAAAGTGATTGATATATGATATTGAGATAGCTTCGGCTATGTATTGGCACTTCGGTGTAAGATTTATTGAGATAGCTTTGGCTATATATATATTGGCACTTAGGGTGCGAGATTCTCGAGTATCCTGTATTATTCCGAATGGTTCAACGGGTATATCGAAGATAGAAAATAGTGAGATTAGATACGTGATAGTATAGGGATGTACGGAAACTATATGAGCATCGAATTTATGGAAGTTATAAGTTCATGGCTATATTTGTGATTGAATATAAGTTAACATTTTGATTTGAATGTTTTGTAGCATATTATGTTTATATTATTTGATTGTGAATAAATGGTGAGTTTGCTTATTAATTCATACGAGCTTACTAATCTTTATAGCTTACTTTGTTTAATTTTTCTTGTTTTATAGGCTAGCTTGGATTCGGGAATCGTCGGAGACTTCGTCACACTATCCTACTATCACTTTAGTACTTTTGAACTTAAGTATTTTGAGTATATGGCATGTATAGGAACTTTGGTCACTTTGGTTATGGATTGATAATGAATTTAGCCATTTGAATTGGCTTGTAAGTATAAATATTTTGGTTTTGTATATAGCTTGTGCTATGTGTTTGATGATGGATATATGTTGCTAGTTGAAAATCGGTACTATGGATATTAAATGGTTGAGTTTTGATTATTGGTAAGCTAGTGAATCTAGGCAAATGATGCATGTTTAGAAAAATGATCATATTGGTGATTTGAGATAGTGAAATTTGATATGAATTGGAATGTCATATTGTGGTGTTGATATGTTTTGCATTGGTTGGTGATAAAATGTATGAATTATGCTTGAATAAGGTTAATAAAATGCCTATTTTATGCCATGAATTATTCCATTTGGTTTAATGTAGGTATATGCAAGTTTGGGTGGAAAAATGGCTTGCCAAATAGCCTATTTTTGTCTACACGGGCAGAGACACGGGCGTGTGTCTCAACCGTATGTGACACACGGTCAGGTTACATGGCCATGTGTCCTCTAGTGTTGAAATTGAAATCAAGTTAGTATGCTCCACACGGGCGTGTGTCTTGGCCGTATGGCAAAAGTTAGTATACCTTAGAGGTTTGGCACGGCCTAGCACACAGCCTGGCACACGGGCGTGTGTAGCCATTTTTAAGGCACGCAGGCATGTGTGTTGGCTATGTGACCCAAGTCAGAGAGTTACACAGGTTGGCTGCGGGTTGGGACACAGCCATGTGATACTATTTTGAATGGTCACACGACCTGTGACACGGGTTTGTGTCCCTTGTATTTTGGAAAATTTTCTAAGTGTTTCAAAAAATTCATAAGTTATCGGTTTAGTCCCAAACCACCCCGAATGCATGTTTTGGGCCTCATAGGCTCGTATTAGGGACGATGTGATTGATTTTTATTGATGATTACATGATATTAGAATATGTATAAGAAATGAATGTTTAATTATTTTATAAGTCCGGTAATGGTCCGTAACCCTATTCCGGCATTGAATACAGGTGAGAGGTGTTACATTTATTGGTATCAGGGCAACGGTTTAGTCGATTCTTAGACTAAAGTAGGGTATGTGAGAGTTTAGCTATACATGCTATATATAACCTGTGATATTGTTATATCTCTTGACAGTTTAAGTCGTGTTTTCGTATAGGAAATTGATCCTAATCGAGCTATAACTGATAGTGTTGAAAGTAATGCGCTAGCCTCCATTCACGGAGTAGCGCAATCGGAGTTGAGACTTGTATCAGGTAGCTAGGGAGGAGAGGCTAAAGAAGCCTTCTTCCAAATGATGAACGAGTGGTTCACGAAATTTGTTCGAACAAATCCAAATGCTCAACAACCTCCACGCCCACCTAATCCTTAACCTATTCCCGTAGCTCCTCAAGGTGTGGAACTTCTACAACTGAGTAAGCCACCAGTTGATAAGATTCAAAAACACAGAGCTGAAGAGTTTAGAGCTAATGTTGACAAAAATCCTGAGAGAGTCGAGTTTTGGCTTGAAAATACGATTTGGGTGTTTGATGAACTTTCTTACACACCGGCAGAGTGTTTAAAATATACTGTATCACTTGTGAAGGATATTGCATATTAGTGGTGGAATGCTTGGTGTTTGTGGTACTGAGAGAAAAAGTTACCTGGGAATTCTTTAAAGCTAAGTTCAGAAAGAAAAATATCAATCAACGATTTATCGATAAAAAATGCAATAAGTTTTTGGAGCTAAAACAGGGCCGTATGTCTATAACCGAATATGAGTGACAGTTTGTAAGGCTTAGTAAATAAGCTCGGAAGTGTGTTTCAACTGAGACCATTATGTGTAAAAGGTTCAAAGATGGATTGAATGAAGACATCGGACTGTTGGTTGGGATTTTAGAGTTGAAAGAATTTATGGTTCTAGTTGACAAATCCTGTAAAGCCAAAGAACTTGGCAAAGAAAAGAGAAAAATAGATTTTGAGGCTAGAGATTCGAGAAAAAGATCAATGAATGAGTCATATCAATCCTTGTCAAAGAAATCACAGGATTCATACACTCATTCAAATGCTTCAATCGGGTATGCAAACAGAGATCGTGGAAAGCAATACTCTAGTCCTAAAGCTCAAGCTATATTAGTATCGAGTGTTGGCAGCGTGAGAACCAATAAACCTGAGTGTCAACAGTGTGGTCAATGACATTTTGGTGAGTGCTAGATGAATAATAGAGGATGTTTTAAATGTAATACTAAAGATCATTTAATTCGAGATTGTCCCGAGTTAGCTGAGAAAGATAAATTCCAGAATGCAAGACCAAACAACACAACTAATAGAGGGAGACCACCCAAAAGTGTTGGAATGTGACTAGTAGTAGAGGAACGACAAAGGACTCTATTGTGAGATCTGAGGCTAGCGCACTTGCTGTAGTTTATGCTATTCATGCTCGCAATGATGTGTCATCACCTGATTTTATTACTAGTACATTTTCTCTTTATGACACTAATGTAGTTGCATTGATTGATCTTGGATCAACTTATTCATATATTTGTATGAATTTGGTGTCTAGTAAAAGTTTTCCTGTTGAGTTTACCGAGTTTATGATTAAAGTGTTGAACCCCTTAGGCAAATATGTTATAGTTGATAAAGTTTGCAAGAACTTTCCTTTAATGATTTGGGGTTACTGCTTTTCGGCTAATTTGATGTTACTACCGTTTGATGAATTCGATGTAATTCTGGGTATGGATTGGTTGATGTTACATGATGCGGTTGTGAATTGTAGATGAAAGACTATTGAATTGAAATGCTAGATTAGTGAAATCATTTGAATTGAATCAGATGAGTCAAGTGAATTACCTGTTGTGATTTCATCTATTTCAGCTCAGCGATGTGTGAGAAAGGGTTGTGAAGCTTATCTTCCTTACATTTTTGATACAAAAGTGTCTGAATCAAAAATTGAATCAGTGCTAGTAGTCTGTGAATATCCAGATATGTTTCCAGAAGAGTTACCAGGGTTACCACCAATCAGAGAGGTCAAATTTGCTATTGAATTAGTACTGGGAACATCACCGATGTCTATAACTCCATATAGAATGGCACTGATAGAATTGAAAGAATTGAAAGCTTAGTTACAAGAGTTAACGAATAGAGGTTTTGCACGACCTATTTTTTAGCCTTGGGGTGCACTAGTGTTGTTCGTAAAGAAGAGAGATAGATCAATGAGACTTTGTATTGATTATCATTAGCTCAACAAGGTTACCATAAAGAATAAGTATCCTTTGCCGTGAATCGATGATTTGTTTGATCAATTGAAAGGGGCAACAGTGTTCGCAAAGATTGATTAGAGATCTGGCTACTATTAGTTGGGAGTTAAAGATTCTGATGTGCTAAAAACTGTTTTCAGAACGAGGTACGGGCACTATGAATTTCTTGTTATGCATTTTGGATTAACTAATGCTCCTACAATTTTTATGGATTTGATATATCGAATCTTTAGACCGTATTTAGATAGATTTATGGTTGTATTCATTGATGACATTCTGATCTATTGACGAGATGAAATTGAGCATACCGAGCATTTAGGATTGTGCTACAAACCTCGAGAGGTAAGCAACTATTTGCTAAATTTGGCAAATGTGAGTTTTGCCTCCGAGAAGTTGGATTTTTGGGATATTGTTTTAGTAGAAGGTATACGAGTTGATCCGAGCAAGATTTCTGCAGTTTTTGATTGGAAACCACTAGAAATGTATCCGAAGTTAGAAGATTTCTGGGATTTAGCTGGTTATTATAGACGTTTTGTTAAAGGATTCTTGATGATTGCTACACAGATGACTAGATTGCTACAGAAAGATGTGAAATTCGAGTGGTCTGAGAAATGTCAACAAAGTTTTGAACAGTTGAAAGCATTGTTAATTGAGGCACTAGTTTTGGTTCAACCTGAGTCGGGTAAAGAATTTATGATTTTCAACGATGTGTCATTCAACGGTTTGGGTTGTATTTTGATGCAAGAGGGAAAAGTGATAGCTTATTGTAACACCCCTTACCCGTATTCTGTAACACCCCCTAACCCGATTCTGCCGCTAGAGGGGTTATGAGGTATTACCTAACGATCACAACAACCTTTGAACATTCATATAGTAAATTATAATCAGATAATAATATGTTGCCAAGCCAAATTTAAATATAAACTTAACAACTCATTTGTTTATACTTACTAACAAGGTCAATTCACCATTTTACTTAATTCAAAAAAAATAATAATAATAATAGGTTAAACCAAATGCCATCAATGCTTGATATTTACTCAACAAAATAAGGTATATATATAAGTACTTAACAAAAATTTATGCGCATGAAATAAGATTATAACAAGACCAAATGTGCATCATTTGTCATCAATGTTTAAGTAAAATAACCATGTCCATTTCAATCATTTTGAACATCTATATAAAACCATATATATATATATATATTCAATATACATAGCAAAATCATGTAGGTAATAATCCAAATATAAATACCAATCACTAAGCTTAAAACATATTCATGCTTGCCATTAACATCGAATATCAATATCCAACCCACAATTGACCAAATTATAAGTAAAATTTTCAATTATAAACCAATAACATATAAAACAACTCACTTACCACAACATATACATACCATATTGATCATTACTATAAACAAATGCACATAATTTAGACATCACAAATAAAGGCAAACTCAAACCACAACCAAATATAACCAAACTTTAACATGTAAATTAAGTCATTTTCGCATGACTTAACCATTAAACATATATGAAATTTAAACATCTCCAAAAGAGTTATTAGCTTATACATGCCATAAGTACCGAACCAACTTTTAAAAGTACCAAAATATTGAAGATAGTGTGGATGACTTTACTAACGATCCCCGAGCACATAACGATTTCCAAAATCTATAAAATAGAGACAAGAAAACACATCCAAAGTAAGCTACCATAGCTTAGTAAGTTATAAGCTTCAACAACTCCAAATTAAATTTAATAGGCTAGTATTATCTAACTAAGTCATGCTACTAGATCAATTAATCAATATCTTACCACATTCAAAATAATTTATTAATCATATGCCCAATATGCATCTGCTCAACCATAATATACTACATTACTCACAAACACAAAAAAAATCAATGCATTTAACATTCATCATCGAATAACATTAATATATTCGATCACAAAGCCATTAAATCCAATCTATCTTTATACATACTTTCAATTTATAATACTCATCACATAGAATCGATGCTCACCTGCACAAACTTGAGCTATACATCATAGTTATTCATCAAGAAATTTGAAGCTTTAATTCATTCAACCATTTCTGAACTACTCAAATAAATCTCACACCTAGCGCCAATGTTTACTCGGAAAATATATATACAATTTGCACACTTAGTGCTTAATATTTAAACTCGCACACTTAGTGCTCAATAACCACATTCGCATACTTAGTGCAAGATTCACATGCGTAATCGTTTACACTCGCACACTTAGTGCCTAAATTCTATTACTCAATACACGTCAATTTAAGTTCATCAATTTCTTTTAAATTCGGCAACATCAATCTTTTATGTAATTCAATTCAGCTCTTCTACTTAATTTGATTTAAATTTATATCAACAACACAAAAATTTGCTTAATAACTTACCTCGGATATCGACAGACAGTTGAGTTTGACTACTCAACGATTTTTGATTTTCCCCGATCCACGTCCGATCTTTTTGGTTCTTGATCTAAAAAGTTCCAAATTAAGCTCATTCAAATAAAACTTTATTCATTTAAATCCAAATACATATAATTGAGCAATTTACCAAATCACCCCTAACATTATGCACTTTTACAATTTAATCCAATTTTTACATAATACAAAATATAAAGAATTTGCATGTACAATGCTAAGGCCGAATGTTCACTAGGCTTATATAAGTCCTCCCATTTCACTAATTTCACAATCTAATCCTTCAATTTAATATTTTCAAAATTTAACCCTAAATGCTTAAAATTACCAAAAAATATTCAATACCAAAATGTTAATCTAACACATTTATCTTATTTTTAACATCAAACATAAATTTCATCAAACTATTAACAATGACACTTCATGAATACATAATCAATTTCAAAATTTCAAGCATGGGCTTTATAATATTCATAGCAACGATCTCAAAAACGTAAAAATTAATAAAAACCGAACTCAAATCACTTACCTAATTGAATTTGCAAGGACCGAAAATACCAAAGCTTAGACTTTCTTTTCTTTCTCTTAGTTTCGCCAAATGAGAATAAAAGATGAACACTTTCATCTTTTATCAAATATAATATATTAATATATATTAAAATATATCATAATGTCATAATATATAATAAACAATTCAAGTTACTATTTCATGCATTTTGGCCACCACTAATTCCTAATTATGGCTAAATTGCAACCTTAATATTCCATAGTATAAAAACATTCATAATTTGGCCCTTATACATTAACCCTTAAATTTTTATTTTATGCGATTAAACCCTTTTTCATCAATCGACCTCCAAACATCAAAAATTTTTAAACGATACTTTCACAAAAGCAACTTCACACATTTTTATCATAGAAAATAATATTTAAATATTATTTTGACTCAGATTCAGGGTCCCAAAACCACCGTTCCAAATAGGGTTAAAATTGGGCTATTACATATTCAATGCTGGAATAGGGTACGAGGCATTACCAGACTTATACACAAGCAATCATACAAAATCGAGATGTAAAGTTCCATCCAAATTTAAAACATTTCACATACAATCATATCGTCCCTAAAAAAACCTACGAGGCCTAAAACATGCATTGGAAATGGTTCGGGACTAAATCGAGAACTTTAGAATATTTTACAGAACTTAGGAAATTTTTCACTAAATAGGGGTCACACGCCCGTGTGGCCTGAGACACGCTCGTGTGGGCAGGCCTTTTGATAACACACGCCCGTGACCCTAACCCGTGTAACTCTCTGTGTGTCACCCAAGAACAAATTGAAAACACAAGGCCAAGTCACACGCCCGTGTGCTCAGGTATGTGATCGATTTAAAAATTTTGATTTTTCATAAAATAGGTGTAGACTTCACACAGCCAGGGCACACGCCCGTGTTCGAGGTCGTGTCGTCCACACGATTGAGATACATGCTCGTGTCTCTACTTGTGTGCTTAATTCTGAGCATTCTGTTTTGTAATAATTAAGGTGTAAGGGACACACGACTGGAACGCACGCCCATGAGGCAAGACGTGTGTAACACACGCTTGTGTGTCTACCTATGTGGACAAAAATAAGGCTATTTACCAAGCCATTTTGTCACCCTTCCATGCACATACCTACACAACAACATACAATGCCAATCCAAGCACATACATACAACCAAATCAGCCATAACCAAGACATCAACACCTCATTCACATACTAAAATTTATCATACACATACTTCACACATATATCAATTCAAATCATGCAAATTCGTACATCCATGAAAAGCATCATCATATGTATATACTTATACCAATATTAGCCAATTTAAAATGGCCATTCACAAGATGAATTACCAACCAATATACGCCAACACATTAAGCCAATTTATTTATGACACATAACAAAATGACCAAGTGCCTATACATGCCATAACTCAAAATGTTGAATCCAGTGGTACCCCAAAATAATAAGTTGATAGTGTGAGTGGATATCCAACAGTCTCTAATCCCCGAGATAGCTTGGTGACACTATAAGGCAAGGGAAAAGAAAGGGGAGTAAGCTATATAGCATAGTAAGTTCCTACGCAAATAATAAGCATCATATCCAAACATTTAACATACAGTTAACATGATGATAATTAGCATAAATATTATTAAGATCTCATAAACTAACTTACTCAATCATAACCTTACCAAGGGTTTATCACATAACGAGCTCATTACATATGAGTTTTACGTACATACCTGAGTCATCTTGTATTGGATTTACACACAATTCATCTTTGACATACTCGTTAAATTACCCGTTGAACCACTTGGAATTCTAAAGGATACTCGGGAGTCCCGTACACATGGTATCGTACCAATGCCATATCCCAGATATGGTCTTACACGTAGTCTCAGTAACCCTAATGTCATGACATTTGTATCCCATCTATTTCTAAGGTTCAACTGGGATTTTACGTTTGTCGAAACTTTGTTGAATACGTCCAAAGGTAAATCACAATTCATACAATAACAAAGCATTTAAACATGATTAAAAAATGCATTATTTACATACGAACTTACCTCGGTGAAAACAAATAAAAATGGGACCTAATCGTCCACTTTGTTTTTCCCCGATCTAGGTCCAAACCTCGTTTCTCTTGATATATAATAACAAATTCAACTCATTTAATGTTCACATTGTTCAATTCAGCCCAAAAATTACACTATGGCAAAAATTAAATTTTTGCCCCTAAACTTTGACATTTTTACACTTTGGTCCATAGGCTCGTAAAATGAAATGGATTCAATTTCTTTGATTCCCAAGCCTAGTTAAACCTCTTTCATGTTTATAACAGCCCACATTTTCCATTCTTTCACATTTTTACTACTCATTTTATAACTTTTTACAAATAGGTCCTTTTAGGCTTTTTCATCGAAAATCACTTAGCAAAAGTCGTTTATCAAACATCAAACTTGCATAATCTACCATTAAATATCAAAATACACACATGTCTAACATGGTTCAAACCCTATACCTTAATCATTTCTCAAATTATGGTAGAAATAGGTAGATCGAGTGATAATGACTTAAAAAATGTAAAGAGATTTAAAAACGAGACAAGAACGGACTTACAGTCGAGCTTGAAAGATGAAAAAAACCCTAACTATGGTTCTCCTTTGAAATTTTTGGCCATAGGTAGAAGATGAGCAAAAATTGGCTTTTAATTTGATTATTAATTCTTTTATTAACTATATGACCTAAATTTCCTTTTCTTAAAACATTAAAATTCTCCTACTTCATGTCTTTTTTTATCCACTAACTTAACAAATATTCTAATTACTATCTAAGGACCTTCAATTTAAAATTTCATAGCAATTAGACACCTCTAGCATGTAGAACTCAAGTTTAGCACTTTTTACAATTTAATCCTTTTTGCTAAATTGAGTTCTCAAACGTCAAAATTTTTGAAAGAAATTTTCACAGAATCATTCCATAAAACTGTAGACCATATAGATATAAGAAACATAAATTTTTCTGTGCTGGATTTGTGGTCACAAAATCACTATTCTGATTAGGCCCAAAATTGGGCTGTTACAACTGTCCCCCCTTTAGAGATTTTCGTCCCCGAAAATCTTACTAGAAAATAGGTTTGGGTATTGTTTTCTCATAGACTCCTCAAGTTCCTACGAAGCCTCTTCGACCCCATGTCGTTTCCATAAAACTTTCACTAGGGCTATACTCTTATTTCTCAACTGTTTAACTTTCCAAGCTAAAATCTTGATTGGTTTTTCACCATACGTCATATCCGGTCGAATCTCAATTTCTGTTGGAGAAATCACATGTGAAGGATCAGAACGATATCGTCACAACATCAACACATGAAACACATTATGGATCCTTTCCAACTCTATCAGTAAAGCTAACCGATATTCCACTAGCCCTATTCTTTCAGTAATTTCACACGACCCAATGAAACATGGACTCAACTTACCTTTACGTCCAAATTTGAGAATTTTCTTCCATGGAGATAATTTCAAAAATACTTTATCACCAACCTGAAACTCAATCTCTTTTCTTTTCAAATCCGCATACGACTTGTCAATCTGAAGCTGCTTTCAAGCAATCACGGATTACCTTTACTTTTTCTTCGATTTCTCTAACCAAATCAACCCTGTGAATCTGTTTCTCACTAAGCTCAGCCCAAAACAAGGGTGTTCGGCACTTGCGGCCATACAATGCCTCAAAAGGTGCCATCTTTATACTCGACTAAAAACTGTTGTTATAAACTAATGGTAGATATTTTTCCCAACTACCCTCGAATTCTAGAACACAACATTGGAGCATATCTTTAAGAATTTGAATTACTCTATCAGACTGGCCATTGGTTTGCAGATGAAAAACGATAATAATGTAACACCCCTCTCCCATATTCAACGCCAGAATAGGGTTACGGAGCATTATCGGACTTATAACGCATATAACTGTACTTTTCTCATGCATTTAATCAATTCATACAATCATCATTCAATCTCAATCAATTTCTCCCTTATAATACCTTAAACATGCTTTAGAAATGGTTTGGGACTAAACCGATAATTCAGAACAAGTTTGGGAAACTTAGAAATTTTTTTTTTTGCTTCAAATAGGGGACACAAACCCGTATAGGCAGGCCATGTGTCTCACACGGCTACTAAACACACCTGTGTCACCGGCTGTGTAAAAACAGATGGTACATACTGACTTGGGTTACACGGCCAACCACGCGCCCATGTGTCTAACCATGTGCTCTTCGAAATGGCCACACATGCCCGTGTACTAGGCCATGTGCTAGGTCATGTCAAACTTGTAGGGTATACTGACTTATGCCACATGGCCAACTCACACGCACTGTGTGAGGCCGTGTGGAGTGTACTGACTTGATTTTAGTTTCAATATCAGGGGACACATGGCCGTGTAACAAGGCCGTGTGTCACACATGGCCAAGACACACGTCCGTGTCTCTACTCGTGTGGACAAAAATAAGCTATTTGAAAAGCCATTTTGCCACCCTAATTTTACATACCTGCACAAGCATAATTTGCAACATTTTATAACTCAATAGGCAGCCAATCCATAACATTTCATACACATATTATGCCAATTCAACAACAATCATTTCTAAATTCAATATTCAAATGTTATAACCAACCTAACATGGTATTCAAATACCTAAGCATTTTCTATTCATATGCCAATCACATATAAAACAACATTTGCATATTTCCATTCCATTTACTACTTACATACCATATTGAGTACTTATATGCAACCAAAACATTATACCAAGTTAAGCAAAATCACATGGCTTTATCTTATACCAAAACATGTACCAAAATCATTATCTCAAGTAACCATAACTATCATCTTTATAACTAGCCTATACATGCCATATTTACATATATCCATAAGTTCAAAGATACCAATTAGTAACTGGATAGTATGATGCGTATCTCTAACTTTATCCAAAAAGAGCGAGCTATCGAACCTCTATAAATCATGGAAAAGAAACAGAGTAAGTTTTATAGCTTAGTAAGCCCGTATAATTAAGAATATAACTTACCATTTATACATAATCAAATAATTAAACAAAGTATATCAAATTCACTTGCCAAATGCCTATACACAAGCATTCATCAACAAGTTAGTCACATAAATGCATGTAATCATCCATTATCTCAATTTAATACTCAATACATTGTATCATATCAAATTCATATAACATGTACATCATTTGTAACATTTCACTCTCAATCATATAAACAGTAAATCATTCCATAACAGTAACTCATCCGTTTAAACAGTACTTCATCCATATAACAGTAATTCATCTGTATAACACATTGCTTTTACACATAACCAATAATAGAATTTATGCCCTGTTGAACCTATTATAATATCGATAGATACACGGGTGATACACACTAGGTGTATTAATCGATAATTTGTCAATTCATCATCATATTCACTCTTTCGAGTTATTATCGGTAAGCTCCTCTTGAGCTGATGGACAATAAGCTCTATTGAGCTAAAACAGTAAGCTCTGATGAGCTGAGAATAGTAAGCTCTTACGAGCTGATATATCAGTAAGCTCATACGAGCTAAGGTGAGTCTGCAACACATACAAGATCTCGACCTAAACAGTAACCCTACATGTCACTCGTATCCTACAAATTGCTACAATTCAAATGAGGCTCGGTAACCATTAGACTATATCCATAAGGCATTCGTATTTCAAGTAGATCATTTATTCAATTACATACATTCATTTCAAATAATTACAAGTATTTAAAAGTTCAATTCTAATTATATGAACTTACCTTGTTCGCTGTAACGACGAATTAGGTCGATTAATCCAATACTTTGTTTTCCCCTGTTCTAGATCCAAATCTCATTTATCTCAATCTATATAATATCAAATTTTACTTGTTTAATCATCATTTCATTCAATTTAGCACAATTTACAAGTTTTGGCAAAATTATATTTTTGCCCCTATTATTTCACATTTTTACAATTTAGTCGTTATCACATAAAATCACAATTTATTCAATTTAATACAAATTCATGCTGACCGAATATTACAAGTTACTAGTAGCCCATATTTTCAATTTATTCACACTTTTACCCACAAAATTTTACATTTCACAAGTTAACCCCTTTTTAACATTTTTGTCAAAAATCACTTTAAAAAACTAGTTTAACTATCAACAATTATTGAAAATCCATCATCAACCATCAAATTACTCAAGCATTCAACAATGCCAACATGAAAAAGCTTTAACAATTTCAAAATCTAGGGTACGGACTAGCTAGAATACGAAGCAACGATCTCAAAAACGTAAAAATCATTAAAAATCGAGCAAAATTTACTCACCAATTAAATCTTGAAATGGTTGAACCCTAGCTTATTCCCATGGCTTCTTCTTCCATTTAATTTCGGTGGATAAAGATGATAATGAAGCTTTAATTTGGTTTTGTTTTATTTATTATAAGTTAAATTACTAAATTACAAATATAACCTTATTAAATAAACATTTAAATCATCCATTCTATGCCCATAAACATCCACTTATACATTTAATGGTCTAATTACAACATAAGGACCTTTAATTTAGGGTTCTATAGCTATTAGATACTTTTAGCTAATGGAACTCCACTTTTACATATTACGCGATTTAGTCCTTTTTATCAAATTGACTAACCAAATGATAAAATTTCTTAACGAAATTTTCACCCAATAATTCTATCATGTTTTATACCTTAATAAAATAAAAAAATAAATATTTTGACTTCAGATTTTTGGTTCCAAAACCACTATTCTGATTTAACTAAAAACGGGCTATTACAACTAAAGTTCAACTTTGTACCCAAAGCTTCATGCAGCTTCTTCCAAAATCGCGAAGTAAACCTTGGATCTCTATCCGAAATAATAGAAATAGGTACTCCATGTAATCTTACAATTTTGGCCACATAAAATTCAGCTAACTTATCAAGAGAATAGTTTGTACGTACTGGGATGAAATGAGCAGATTTCGTCAATCTATCAACCACAACTCATACGGCATCTTTCCTTTTTGGAGTCAAAGGCAAACCCATTACGAAATCCATCGTAATCCTATCCCATTTCCTGTACCGCCCCAAAAATCTTGAAATCCCAAACTTTTTTTTTTGGTTTCGATAAAAAATTATGCTTAACGTTCAAGTGTTAATTATGTGATAGTAGGTCTTGCTTAAGGTTTGAGTTCAAACTAAGGGGTGAAGGAAATTATAGTTTAATTATTAAAAAACCTTGTGGACAAGTAGGTTGGCTTTTAAATAAATGAAGGAAGAATTGGACACAAGCAAGCCTTGTGGTGGAGTGGCAAGTGGCGTCACATGCATGACAAGGAGGCCGGGGTTCGAATCCCTCTTTGCTCAAAAAAAGGATTTATTTTTTCTTAAGAGATTTGTGGCGTTGGATATGAACACTGTAGGGAGTGATAAGAGGAGAAATTTGAGGAGGGGATTAGGGAGTTATTAGGGAGAAAAATTAGGAGATGAGGATGGAAGAAGAGGTGAAGCCGAATTGGGAATTTGGGCATAGGAAATTCGACCATAGAGGCTATGTATAGGTTCTGAATGTGAGGTTTCCAGGCTAATGCCGAATTCTCCCTCACCTTGTTGCCAGAAAGCACCTTTTTTCTCTAAAGATCTAAAAGCTAAAAATCCCTTGTTTTTCCTTCTTTTTCTTTGTGCTGATTCTCCGTTCTTCCCTACTCAAAGTTTTCTTTTTGATTCACCTCTGGTTTTAAATGATTTCTACTTTTCTTTGTACCGAATAACCTTTTTCACCATACAAGTTTCAAGAGCCGAATATCCTCTGTGCCGCCACTACCCTTTCCACTCAGTCAATTCTAGTGTAGGTGATTTGTTCTCTCAATCGGTTTTGCTAGTATACATCACTCTGTCCCTCACTTCTTCTAATTGGTTTTGGTAGGACAAGTATTGAATCTAGTCTTCTAGATCCCTACCGATTTGCTCCTTAGGTGTAAGATTTTGGTAAGTTCGGTAAGGGTTGGCCAAATAGGCTTTAGTAGTAAAGGGTGACATATGATGGATACAAGTCACCCAATATGTTTTTAACGATAAAGGTTAATGTATATTTGGGAAGTACTCATATTAATGATCAAGGAAAAGCTATTAAGACTTGGCGTTTCAGGTAAGGTTAAGGTGAGACTTTGGATTTTGGTAAAGTATTCGATAAGTATATGTGATCATTAAGTGATATCGCTTGTAGGTTTGTGGTAAGGAGGATCACAGCATGCTTTATTACTAGGTGTGTACATACACTACACACACAAGTAGATCGACAAATTTAGAAATGCCAAAAAGCCGAAATGCCAAAAAGCTGAAAGTTTGGCTACGGTAGTCTTGTGAGTGCTTGAACACTCGTAAGGGGGAAACCGATAGGTTATTTGAGTCCCTATGGGCGATTCCATGAACTTGGCCCGTGTTTTGGCCAACCAAGCCAGGATGGGCTAAGTGGGCCCGGTGGGCTGTTGGGCCCATAATAAGCAAAATTGGCAACTTGATGTTAAGTGATGGAAATTATATGAAAGCATGTATATGAATCTGATTTGGGCCTAATAGGCCCTATGAATTTGATTTGGGCCTAACGGGCCATACGAATGTGATTTAGGCCTAATGAGCCATATGAATGCCAAGTGGGCCATATGTATGAATGAGATTGGGCCCAATGGGCCATATGCATGTATGTAGACTTGTTTGGGCTCTGTAAGGGGTTTTGGGCCTAGTATCTAATAATTGTTTAATTGACATAAAACTTAATTAATTAATCAAAACCATGGACGAGTCATAAGGTTAAGGTGTGGTAATGGGTATATGCATGTCTAGGATTGGATCTAAGGAGAGCTTGGTACTTAACCGGTCTTAATGACTCACCTCCTCTTCTCTAGAATCTTACCTGGTGCATAGTATCTATTCACTTTAGCCAATGAGGACTTGTTAACGGGACAAGGTAAGTAATAAACTTAATAAAGAGAAATTACCAAAATGCCTTTAAGGGCGAAACTAACCAAAATACCCCTATGTGTTGAATGTAAGATTTATGGATGTTACATGTATATCTGCTGCATACATACGATATTCTGTTTAGGTTGCATATGGGTTGGGAATTATGGAACGGAGGAAGTATATGAGGATCACATGGTTCTTGACAATCGTGGGTCCACCGACGACTTTTAAGCCCAATATGTGATTGGCAGCTTACTGCAATGAAGGTAGTTCCACAATTGGGCTACCATTGATGTGTATCAAATGGGTGGGTCGATATTTATATCCCTACATGATGTGTATCAACGGACGGAGATGATGTGTAACGGTTGGATTATTAGGTGGGTTGCATTGCGTTGCATTACGTGTATGATTTTATGGATTGATGGATGCTTATTACTCGTCAAGGGTTGTACACACTGAGTTTTCAAAAACTCACCCCCTCTTTTATTTTCTCAGGTGATGCTCAGTAGAAGGTTCGATGTTTGGAGGGACTCGGAGGTGGCCAGCGAGCAAGACGACTTGGACTTTTTTTTTTTAAAGAAAGCATATAGTTTCTAGTTTATTAAGTAATTTCAGACTGGAATGTAATAAGGCCTTCCCTTTTATTATTATTTGGATTGTTATCTTTATGCGTTGTAATTATGAAAAGGTGAACATGGGTTTCCTAAATCATAGATTATTTTTCTACATTTCCGCAACTAAATTTTAAAATGACAGACTTTCATAAATCATATGTTTTAAACAAGCTTTCGCGATTGAAAGAGAGTTTTTATAAGTTAATTAAAGTTTCTAATTTTAAGAAGGGTTTTCTATGAGAACAAGGTTTTCGCTAAAATACTTCAATGTGACGTGCCAGATTCGACCATATCGTCTGGGCCGGGTTTGGGGTGTCACATTTCCACTCGGGCACCATCACTGGTTGAAGTAAACCCGAAGGCACTTGGTGTTCAGCTTTCACTTGTTAATAAACCAAACATCTCGAAACAAACTATAAAATATCTTGTTTCATACCTGACCACCAATACAATCTCTTCAAATCATTAAACATTTTTGTACTACCTAGATGCACAGATAGACAACCATTATGTGCTTCATGAAGAATTTTCAGAATAAATTCATCATTTTTTGGTACACAAATTCTGCCTGGGAATGTCAAACAATCATCAGATCCGATATGAAAATATGAATCACTACCCGATTCACAAAGAACTCTTTTGGCTTGCAAATCATGGTCACATTTTCTGAGCTTCACAAATTTGTTGAAGAAATAATGATCTAGCTCTCAACTCAACTAGGATCAAATCATTATCGAACAAAGTCAACAATGTTTCATCACTCTCAAAGCATACAAAGTCTTTCTACTCAATGCATCTGTGACTACATTTGCCTTACCCAGGTGGTAATCAATTACTAGCTCGTAATCCTTCAGTAACTCGAGCCATCTCCGTTACCGCAAGTTTAAATCTTACTGAGTTATCAAGTATTTTTAAACTCTTCTGATCAGTAAAGATATGGCATTTCTCACTGTACAAATGATGTCTCCAAATTTTTAAAGCAAACACAATGGCGGCTAATTCTAGATCACGCGTCAGATAATTCTTCTCATGCAGTTGAGGTATAAGCTATCACTTTGCCCTCTTACATCAACATACATCCTAATCCATTCAGTGACCCATCATTATAAATCATAAACTCTTTTCTTGGTTTAGGTTGCACTAAAATCAGCGCTTTAGTCAATAATGCTTTCAATTTCTCGAAATTTTGTTGACATTTTTCAAACCATTCAAATTTAACATCTTTTTGTAATAGCTTAGTCATAGGAGTAGCAATCATCGAAAATCCTTTGAGAAAAAGTCTGTAATACCCGGCTAAGCCCAGAAAGCTTCTAAATTTAGATACATTCCTCGGCGATTTCCAATCAATAATTGCCGAAATCTTACTTGGATCAACCCGAATACCATCACTTGAAACATTATGTCCCAAAAATCTAACTGCTCGGAGCCAAAACTCACTTTTACTGAATTTAGCAAACATTTTCTTATCCCTTAATGTCTACAATACAGTTTTCAAGTGCTCGGCATGCTCAGTCTTGTCTGAAGAATAAATCAAGATGCCATCAATGAACACATCCACAAACTTATCTAAATATGGTTGGAAGATTCTATTCATCAAGTCCATAAAAAAACAGGTGCATTAGTTAGTCTGAAAGGCATAACCAGAAATTCATAATGCCCATACCTTGTCCTGAAAGTGATTTTTGGCACAACCGCCTCTTTAACTCTCAACTGATAGTAGCCTGATCTCAAATTAATATTCGAGAATATCGTTGCTCCTTTCAACTGATCAAACAAGTCATCAATCTTCAGTAAAGGATATTTTTCTTTATAGTCACCTTGTTGAGCTGTCAGCAGTCGATGTAAAGCCTCATGGATTCGTTTTTCTTCTTTACTAATAACATTAGAGCACCCCAGGGAGAAAAACTCGGTCTCGCAAAACCCTTATCTGTCAGCTTTTGCAATTGAGCTTTTAATTCTTTCAATTTAGTCAGAGCCATTCTATTTGGAGCAATAGATATTGGCGAGGTCCCTGGTACTAAATCAATACCAAACTCAACTTCTCTAATCGGAGGTAACTCAGGCAGCTCTTCTGGAAACACATCCGGATATTCACAAACTATCAGCACTGATTCAATTTTCAATTCAAACATCTTTGTATTCAACACATAAGTAAGATAAGCTTCACAAGCTTTCCTTACATATTTTTGGGCAGACATCGAAGAAATCACAACAGGTAGCTCACCCGACTCATCTGAATCAATCCAAAGAGTTTCTCCATTTTCACATTTCAGTTCAATAGTCTTTCTTTTACAGTTCATTACGGCATCATGCAGTGTCAACCAATCCATACCCAAAATAACATCAAATTCATCAAATGGAAACAACATTAAATCAGTCAAAATATAGTGACCTCGAATCATCAAGGGACAATTCTTGCAAACTCTATCAACTAATACATGTTTACCTAAGGGGTTTGACACTCTAATCACAAACTCATTAAACTTAACAGGCAAGCTCTTACTAGTTACCAATTTCACACAAACATAAGAATGGGCCGATCCAGGATCAATCAATGCAACTACATTAGTATTATAGAGAGAAAATGTAACAACCCGGTTTAGACCCTAGTCAGAATAGTGTTTTCAGGACCACAAATCCAAGTCAAAAAATATTTTAATATTATTTTCTGTCCTTATTATATGTGAATTAGTAAGTGTGAAAATTCCGTATGAAAATTTTATTGTTTGTGTGCTTAATTTGATAAAAGGACCTAATCGCAGAAAATATAAAAGTTGCATGTTATTCGTTAAAAGTACCTATTTGTTATATCTTTTTAAATGAGAGGTCCTTATTATGTTATTAGACCATTGATATATTAAATGGACATTGTTGGACATCCATTATAAGTTTAAATGTTTATTATATTAAGGGCAAAATTGGTATTTGGTAATTTAAGTTATATTAAATAAAAAAAAAGCATGAAAATTGGCCGTTATCATCCATGTTTGCCGAAATTATCAAAGAAAAAGAAATAAAAATACAAGTTAGGGTTCGACCTTCTTCACTTTGAATTAGGTATGTGTTTTAGATCGGTTTTTGATGATTTCTACATTTTTATGATTATTACTTTGTGTTTTACTAAGCCCATGTCTCAATTTCTAATTTTTTTGATGATTTTGAGTTAAGCCATTGATGAAATTGTGAACTTTGTGTTGTTAAATGATGAATGATGAATAATGAAAGATATGTGATAGATAAATATGTTTTGTCTTTGAATTTTTGTTGAATTTGAGTAATTTGGGCTAGATTGTAAAAATGAGATTTTAAGGGACTAAAATATGAAATAAATGAAATATGTGGACTTGTATGAACTATATGAAAATTCAACTAAGCATGTGTATATGGAAATTTTGTATATTTTGTGATTTTTGTGATTAGGGACTAAAATGTCAAAATGTAAAAATGTGAGGGCTAATTTGTAAAATGCCCTAAATATGTATTTATGATTGATTTGAATGAATTTGAGATTGAATAAGTCAAATTTGAATGTGATTAGATCAAGAATTAAAGAAAACAGAATTAGACCGGGAAAAGTCGTCGAGTAGTTGATTCCGTTCGTTCGAATCTGTACAAGGTAAGTCTATATAAAAATAAATGTGTTTGATTTGAATTATCAATTGCTTATATGATATCTGAATTGTGATGAATGGATATGAAAGCTGAGTATATGAAATTCGAAAAGGTTCCAACAATGTAACGACGTCCAAAAAGCCCCGTACAAACCATATGAATAGTTAGGATACATATGTTATGACATAGGATCCGATATGTGTTTTCGTGTAAGACCACGTCTGTGATGTTGGCATTGACTTATGATTTATGTGTAAGACCATGTCTAGGACATCAGCATCATATTTGATTTCATGTAAGACCCTATTTGGAACAGTGGCATCGATATTTGATTACATGTAAGACCACATCTGGGACGTTGTCATTGTATGAGCTTTTTGAGCTATCCGAGTATCCTTATTGATTCTGAACGGTTTAATGGGCATTCCGAGAAAATGAATGACTATGTGAACATGTATCCGATTCAAGTACGTTTGAAATGTATATTAAGATTGAGAATGAAAGGTAAGCATATGTATATATGTGTGAACATATGAAATATGTTTTTATTATGTGGAAAAGTGATGTATATATGAGCAAATGTTTATGAGTATTTGAGCTAAATGAGAAATATGAACTTGATATTGAGTTGTGCCTTGATTCATACAAATGATTTGTTTATAATTATGATTTGTGATAAGCTTATTTGTATATGGCTTACTAAGCTTTTGAAAGCTTACTTTGTGTGTGTTTTCAATTGTTTTATAGATACTATATCTATTGGAAGCTTAGGGATCGTCGAGCATCATCACCGCACTATTGAACTCTATTTTGGTACCTTTTGAAAATGTATATACTGAAGTATGCCATGTATAGGCTAAAAGTTTGTGAATATGTTTGTTAATGTATATATCCAGTTATGTGATTTGGCTTGGTTTTGGTTGTGTATATGAATGAGTTTTTGGTATGAATTGTAACGCCTCAAAAATCTAAGTAATTAATTTTGTACGTTTTGTTGCACTAATGCATGTCTGCGTCAGTGGTTGAGTGTCCTGAGGAGTGTGGGAGAAGACTTGGGTTCAAGCCTTGGCGTGTACAAAATTTTGTTTTTTCTTGAATTAAACCTTGTCTCTAGACAGTAGCGTTCTTAAATAAATATGGTTAACTTGTGTCATAAAAAGCCTACTAGTGTAGGGGATAGTGGCGTGTTGTTGTGGCTAGGAGACTGGGGTTCGAGTCTTACTACGTGCAAGTGTGTCTTATTTTTTGCAAATGGCTGAGTGGATAGCTGTGTGGCAGTGGGACTCTACTGCTTAGACGGTTGGGGTGTTTGAGTGGAGTAAGGGATCATCTGGACGAATCTTAGGAGGAAAAATAGGGATTTGGATAGTGATCGGTTTGAGGTTGTTGAGGAGAGGTTTTAGGAGGGAATCAAGGAGATGTGATGAAGGGGGGAGTGGTAGTGCCATATGGGGAATCTAAGGACTCAAAGGAATTTGGTTTGGGGGTGTTGAGGCTTCTTTGTTTCATTTCGGTTACTAGTTAGGGCTTTTTTTTGGCTTTTTACACTTTCGATCTTGGGAGGACGTTTACTGCTTGGGGTTTTTGGTAGCCGAATTCTGAGTGTGACCATTCGGGTATTCTCTTCTTTTGCATTCTTTCGAGTTTGTTTTCCCTTTAGACCTTTTCTCTACTGTGCTGAATCTTTTTTTGCTTCTTTCTCCCTTGCTTGATTTGTTTGGCCAAATCCATTTTGATCCTTTCTCTGTTCTTCTCCCTTCCATCAACTATTGCTCTTTCTTCTTTGTGCTTTGGCTGAATGTCCCTTGCCTCCTCCCTCTCTCTACTCATTCAGTTTTCTCATTGCTGGCTAGTTATTCTTTTCTTTTGGGAACCGAATCTCTCTGCTCTTGATAAGGTAATTGGTCTTTCGTTTGGGTTGTTGAATCCTTGGCTTATAGCCGGTTTCTGTTGTGACGCCATCTATGTTAGGGTTCGCGGCTTCTCTTTTTCTTTTATCTCTTGATCGGATTAAGCTTCCTCTCTAACACTATCTCTTATATGTTATTTCTGACAGGGGTGTGACTGTTTCATCTCGTGTCTCGATTTTAGATAGTACCGCTGTAGGCTGATTACTTCTTTGTGGTGGTAAGTCATTGTTCACTTGGTTCTAGTCATTTACGTTCATGGTTTTAGTTAACAATATTGGGATGCAATTCAGATTTCATCAAGGATTTGAAAGCAACTTCGATTAGTGGTTTAAGTGAGACAAACAGTTCTGGTTATTCAAGGTAGGTATCAATTACCATCTTTAGGGTTGGTGTTATTAAGAGGGTGTTAACTGTAATGATTAAAGGACTGACGTTGGGTCATGATTGAATCTAGGTTTGGCGTCCGTGGAGACTAGTGCACTTTTTGCAAATAGGTGTGTAATCACACTGCTGTTAGCATATATCAGCAAAAGCCAGAAACGTATGACCGTTGACGCTACACGAGCGTACATTCGCTTGTGTGGTGAGTTAGATGCCCAAACATGGGCGTTCGATCATATAGGCCACCGTAGGTGATGTCCTGGGCATAGGCCAATGTGGGCCACGTTGGATTGAAATGGGCTGTGTGGGCCCCATGAGCTCGTGGGCCCATACGGGTAAACCACACGAATATATGGAAATCATTGGGTAAGGTTGTGTAGTTCGCATAGCCAAGACCATTCTTGGGCTTATTGGGCCACACGGGCGTGTTGGCCCACATGGGCCGTGTTATGGGTTTTGGGCCCATTTTCACTGATTGTCTGTTAAGGTTGCACGGGTCGCCCAAGATGACTGTGGACCTACTGTTGGGCCGGAAAGTGAACCTGCACCCTCATTTTTGGTAAATGACTGATATACCCCTATGTGATGTATGACTGTTGAGCATGCCTTTTATAGTGTTTATACATTTCTATTATGTTGGATTGCACGGGGTGGGATATATGATTTGGAGGAAGTGTACTGAAAGGCTATAAGCCTATTACTAGCAACTCTACTGCAAATACTATTATAGTGCCGCAATCGGTGCTATTTGGAGTGTAGGGTTGGGTGGGTCGATTTTATCCCCACATGATGTGTAGGGTTGGTACGGAGATGGTGTGTAGAGGCTGGAATGGGTAGGATTTTCAGATTTCATATTGTAATAATACTATAGTAGGCTCAGGCCCCACTGATACTGTTACCAAAATGGGATCAGGCCCAAACTGCTACTGTTACTGAAATAAGCTAAGGCCCTACCTGAGCCTGCAAGGGCTAAGGCCCAAAATATGTTTACTCTGATTGATTGCTATTATGGGATTACACACTGGGTTTTGTAAACTCCCTTATCAATTAATTGCGCAGGTAATCCCCAGACTTAGTCAGATTGTTGCGACGGAGGACTTAGCGATGGCCACTCGCCGTGCTCATCTTTATTTAACTTAAGTTTTGGTTTTTTTTTTGGTTTTTTTTATGTTATAAGGCCTTTTGGGTATTTATTTTTAATTTGGTATTTTATTTTTATTTTTTGTTGAATATATATACCTGCTAGCAGTAGGATATAAGTAGTTTTAAAAGCTTTCGCGAGTGAAAACCGTTTTACAAAATTAATAAAATTTTAATATAAGTAAACTTTAAACATACAATTACTGAACAAACATGACTTTTGATCGGCTTCCCAAATTATACAAAGAGGCTTGGTAAAGTTTGGTTTTATGCTTTTAGGAAAACACTTCAATGTGATATCGCCAGATCCGGTCGTGACGTATGGGCCAAGTTTGGGTTGTTAAATTTAGTGGTATCAGAGTCGGGTTGTAAAACTCAGCTGTTGATTTGGGCTTTTGCAAAAACGTGAAATTTTAACAAAATTATTTCAATTGGTTTAAAGTGATTGATATAATGTGGAAATGTTTCATTGAAGGAGTGGTACACCGAGTCTCCGCGCCGATCCTGTAAGGCTTCTAACTGTTTATACTGAAAGGATTATAATAATGCTATTACTGAGACTACTTTAGGTAGTAAAACTATACTGAAACTCTCTAGTTAGAGTAAACTACAAACCGTAATAGAAGTGTAGACTGCGAAAACAAACTCTGAGATAATATTTTTCATAAAACATCTGTAATAAACATTGGAACAATAAACTAACTGGTATAAAACTGTTAATACAGATAAAAGCGTGATTCAATAATGAACACTAGGGCACTCGTGGTAGAGGCCGCCGGAGATGCTATGGAGGTGCCCGGGCTAGGTGTTCGTTGTCTGGACACCAGCCTAATGAGGGGACTAGAGAGGCACCAGCTTCACCTATGATTGAGACAGGGTCTCAAAATCGAGTGGCTGGGGACGACACATTATCCCAAGTGATGTTCAGGATTCCGGAAAGGGTCGCTGGGCCTAATATTGGTACTGTAGGCCGTGGGTCGATTCTGAGCGACTCGGGTCTAATGAAATTTGAGATATTGAGGTATTCTTTGGAGTGGCCCTAATGCGGTGAATATTGGATCGAGGCCACTGAGAGGATCATGGATGACTTAGACTACACCCTCGAGCAGAAACTAAAGGGGGCAGTATCACTGTTGAGAGACACGCATGCCAGTGGTGGCTTACTGTCAAAGAGGGCACTCAAGCCGATTGGTTGACTTAGGAGTTTTTTAAGACTACATTCTAGGCTAAGTATGTGGATGCCAGCTATGTAGATGCTCGTAGGAGGGAATTTCTGAACCTAACTCAAGGGGATAAGTCAGTAGCTGAGTGTGAGGCTGAATTTCTACGTCTGAGCATCTATGCACGTGGGATGGTGGCAACTGAATACGAGCGGTGCATTTGATTTGCGGATGGCCTCAGGGATGGTCTAAGGGTTCTGATAGCTCATCATAGGGAGCGAGATTTTGCAACACTAGTCCACAGGACAAAAATCGCCGAGGAAGTGAAACGCGCTGAGCACCAGAACAGAGAGAAAGGTAGGGGTAAGAGGGATGCTAAGCCCTCAAATTCATTTCAGAGGCCTAAGAAAAAGGCCAGAGCTGATGGGCCGATCAGAGTTGGGCCCCTGCTGCTACTGGACCGCAATTTTGTGTTGATTGTGGGAGACGCCATCAAGGCAAGTGCTAGAAATGGATTGGGGCATGTTTGAGGTGCGGCTCTATGAAGCATTATATCAGAGATTGTTCGTAGAGGACTGATCAAGTGCACTATTGGTTTTGGTTCTGGTAATGCACCTCAGAGGGTTGTTCAGCAGCCACCGAGAAGCCGTGGTCAGGCTAGAGGTGGAAATGGTTTGGGTCATGGTCGTGGAGCACCAGGTTGAGGTGCCAGTCATACTGAGGCGAGGCAGCCAAAACTGGTTTATGCTGCATGTCACCGAGAGGATAGAGATGCTCTAGATGTTATTACGGGTATGCTTTTTATTTTCAATGTACTTTATACTGCATTGATAGATGTAGGATCTACCCATTCCTATGTTGCTTGTACTGTTACTGAGATCTTGGGGATTCTGATTGAGAATACTTCGAATAAAATTACTGTATTGAGTCCATTGGGGCAGTCTGTCAAAGTTAATAAATTGTTTAGAGACGTCCCTTTAGAGGTACAAGGGGTTATCTTTCTGGCAGATCTAATGAAACTCCGTTTTGGAGAATTTGATTTGATACTGGGCATGGATTGGTTAGTTAAGCATCGAGTGAACTTGGATTGTGCCACTAAATGGGTAGTACTGAGAACTGAGGAGGACAAGGAGGTACTGGTAATTGGGGAACGACGGAACTACTTGAGTAATGTAATTTTTGCATTAAGGGATGAGAAATTGGTTCGTAAGGGTTGTGAGGCGTATCTCGCCTACGTTAGTGTTTCAGAATTCGAGGGTTCCTCTGTTAAGGACATCAGAACAGTCAAAGATTTTTTGGACGTCTTTCCTGATGAGCTACCTGGATTACCTCCAAACTGTGAAGTTGAATTTGGGACTGAGCTTGTGGAACTCAATGCTCAAATTCAAGAGTCATTGGATCGAGGATTCATCCGCCCTAGCGTGTCTCTGTAGGGAGCACTAGTTTTATTTGTGAGAAAGAAGAATAGAACCATGTGTATGTGTATCGACTACCAGCAACTGAATAAATTGACGATTAAGAATAAGTACCCTCTACTAAGGATTGATGATCTATTCGATCAGTTTTGTGGTGCTTCAATTTTCTCTAAGATAGATCTTCAATTTGGATAACATCAACTGAGAGTCAAAGAGACTGATGTGCATAAGATGGCGTTTAGGACTCGTTATGGTCATTATGAGTTCTTGGTAATGATGTTTGGACTGACGAATGCACCAGTAGCTTTTATGGATTTGATGTACAGCGTGTTCCAGTCCTATCTAGATCAGTTTGTAGTAGTGTTTATTGATGATATTCTAGTGTATTCGAAGACTGAGGTTGAACATGATGAACATCTCTGAGAGTTTCTACACATTTTGAAAGAGAAGCAATTGTACGCCAAGTTCAAGAGGTGACGTTTCTGGGTCATGTAGTATCTTCTGAGGGGATTAGGGTTGATCCTCAGAAAATTGAAGCTGTTTTGGATTGGAAGTAGCCTAAGTCAGTATCTGAGATTTAGAGCTTTTTGAGACTGGTAGGGTGTTATAGACAGTTTGTTGAGGGGTTTTCGTTAATTGCTGCACCTCTGATGAAGTTGTTGCTTAAAGTGGTACCGTTTAACTGGACTGATAAGCAGCAGGAAAGTTTTGAGAAGTTGAAGAGAGTTCTGCCTGAGGCTCCTGTTTTGATTAAGCTAGAGTCTAGGAAAGAGTTTACTGTGTACAGTGATGCATCACACGTTGGTTTGAGTTGTGTGTTGATGCAAGAAGGTAAAGTAGTGGCATATGTGTCTCGTAAGCTTAAGATGCATGAAGCGAACTATCTGGCACATGACTTGGAATTGGCTGTAGTGGTATTTGCACTAAAAATTTAGAGGCATTACCTGTACGGTCAGAAGTGTATCATTTATACGAGTCACAAGAGCCTCAAGTATCTCCTCACTCAGAAGGAGTTAAACCTTAGGCAGCGTAGATAAATTGAGTTGCTCAATGATTATGACTGTTCAATTGAATACCATCCTAGTAAACCCAATGTGGTGGCCGACGCACTGAGCCATAGGGCTATGACTGATCTAAGGGTAATGTTTGCTTGTCTCAGCTTATTCGATGATGGTAGTCTGTTGGCCGAGCTTCAAGTTAAACTGAGGTGGATTGAGCAGATTAAGGGTAAAAAGTTAGAGAATGAGTCATTGGGTCCTTGATTTCGACAAATAGAGGGTGGAAAAACTTCAGATTTTGGACTGAACAGCGAAGGTGTACTTTGTTTTTGTGGGAGAGTCTATGTACCGAAGGATACTGATCAGAGGTAGTTAATACTGCAAGAGGCACATAGTAGTCCTTATGCTATGCATCCTAGCAGGAATAAGATGTACTGAGATCTTTGCGAGTTATATTGGTGGTCATGTCTTAAGCGTGAAGTTACAGATTTCGTGGGTAAATGCCTTACTTGTCAACAGGTTAAGGCTAAACACTAGTTAGCTTTAGGATTGCTTCAGCCAGTTAAGATTCCAATGTGGAAGTGGGAGAGAGTAACCATGGATTTTGTTAGTTGGCTGCCCTTGACACCTACTAAGAAAGATTCAGTATGGGTTATCATGGATCGATTAACCAAGTCTGCTCATTTTATACCTGTTCGTACTAATTACTCATTGCAGAAGCTGGCTAAACTGTATGTGTCTAAGTTAGTGAGACTGTATTGGCTACAAATTTCCATAATATCTGATAGAGATCCTAGTTTCACGTTTCAGTTCTAGAAGGAACTACACGAGGCATTGGATACAAGGTTGGACTTCAGTACTGCGTTGTTCCATACTCAGACAGACGGTTAGTCGGAGAGGGTGATTCAGACACTGGAGGACATGTTAAGGAGTTATGTGGTTGACTTCTGGGGTAGTTGGGAGGATTACTTGTCGTTGGCAGAGTTCGCATACAACAATGGCTACCAGTCTAGCATACATATGGCACCTTACGAGGCATTATCTTGTTGTAGGTGTCGTACTCCTACGTGTTGGACTGAGTTGGGCAAACAACGTGTTCTGGGTCCTAAATTAATTTCTGATACGGAAGATAAAGTTAGATTGATTCGAGATCGATTGAAGGCGGCATCTGACAGATAGAAGTCATATGCGTATCTAAAGCGTAAGGAGATTGAGTTTTCTGTAGGGGACTTGGTGTTTTTTAAGGTCTCCCAAAGAAGAAGGTATTAAGGTTTGGCCGAAAGGGCAAGTTAAGCCCTAGGTTCATTGGGCCTTATTGTATATTGAAGCATGTGGGACTAGTTGCCTATCAACTTGAGTTACCTTCAGAGTTGGACCGGATTCATGATGTGTTCCACGTCTCTATGCCTGCGCACATCATTTTGACTGAGGAGATTGAAGTTAGGCCAGATCTGACTTTTGAGGAAGAGCCGGTTTAGATTTTAAATCGTGATGTAAAGGTTCTAAGGAGGAATTCAGTTCCATTGGTTAAGGTACTATGGCGTAATCACAATTCTGAGGAAGCCACGTGGGGACCAGAGTAGGTGATGTGACAACAATACCCTTATCTATTTTGATCAATTAAATTTTGAGGCCGAAATTTTCTTTTAGGGGGTAGAGTTGTAATGCCCCCAAAATCTAAGTAATTAGTTTTGTACGTTGTGTTTTACTAATGCATGTCTGCATCAGTAGTTAAGTGTCCTGAGGAGTGTGGGAGAAGTCCTGGGTTCAAGCCTTGGCATGTACAAAATTTTGTTTTTGCTTGAATTAAACCCTGTCTCTAGACAGTAGGGTTTTTAAATAAATATGGTTAAGTTGTGTCATAAAAAGACTACTGGTGTAGGGGATAGTGTCGTGTTGCTGTGGCTAGGAGAATAAGGTTCGAGTCTTGCTACGTGCTAGTGTGTCTTATTTTTTACAAACAGTTGAGTGGATAGCTGTGTGGCAGTGGGACTCTACTGCTTTGGATGGTTGGGGTGTTTGAGTGGAGTTGGGGATCATGTAGCCGAATCTTAGGAGGAAAAAGGTGGATTTGGATAGTGATCGGTTTGAGGTCGTTGAGGAGAGGTTTTAGGAGAGAATCAAGGAGATGTGATGAAGGGGGAGTGGTAGTGTCGTATGGGGACTCTAGGGACTTAAATGAGTTTAGTTTGGGGTGTTGAGGTTTCTTTGTTTCATTTCGGTTGCTAGCGAGGGCGTTTCTTTTTGGCTTTCTTCACTTTCGGTTTTGGGAGGCCGTTTACTGCTTGGGGTTTTTGGTAGTCGAATTCTAAGTGTGACCATTCGGGTATTCTCTCCTTTTGCATTCTTTCGGGTTTGTTTTCCCTTTAGACATTTTTTCTACTGTGCCGAATCTTTTTTTGCTTCTTTCTCCCTTGCTTGATTGGTTTGGCCGAATCCCTTTCGATCCTTTCTCTGTTCTTCTCCCTTCCCTCAACTGTTTCTCTTTCTTCTTTATGCTTTGGCTGAATGTCCCTTCCCTCCTCCCCCTCTCTACTCATTTGGTTTTCTTATTCCTAGCCGGTTATTATTTTCTTTTGGGAACCGAATCCCTCTGCTCTTGATAGGGTAATTGGTCTTTTGTTCGGGTTGTTGAATCCTTGGCTTATAACCGGTTTCTGCTGTGATGCCATCTATGTTAGGGTTTACGGCTTCTCTTTATCTTTTCTCTCTCGATCGGATTAAGCTTCCTCTCTAACACCATCTTTTATCTGTTATCTTACATGGGTGTGATTGTTTTATCTCGTGTCTAGATTTTAGATAGTACCGTTACAAGCCGATTACTTCTATGTGGTGGTAAGTCATTGTTCACTTCGTTCAAGTCATTTACGTTCATGGTTTTAGTTAACAATATTGGGATACAATTCAGATTTTGTTAAGGATTTGAAAGCAACTTCAATTAGTGGTTTAAGTGAGACAAACCGTTCTGCTTATTCATGGTAGGTAACAATTGCCATCTTTAGGGTTGATGTTATTAAGAGGGTGTTAACTGTAATGATTAAAGGACTGACGTTGGGTCATGATTGAATCTAGGTTTGGTGTCTGTGGAGACTAGCGCACTTTTCGCAAATAGGTGTGTAATCACACTACTGTTAGCATAGATCGGCAAAAGCCAGAAACGTATGACCTTGACGCTACACAAGCGTACGCTTGCTTGTGTGGTGAGTTGGATGCACAAACGTAGGCGTTCGATCATAGAGGCCACTATGGGCGATGTCATGGGCTTAAGCCAATGTGGGCTACGTTGGGCCGAAATTGGCCATGTGGGACCCACAAGCTCGTGGGCCCACACGAGTAAACCATGCAAATATATGGAAATCATTGGGTTAGGCTGTGTAATTCGCACAGCCAAGACCATTTTTGGGCTTATTGGGCCACAGGAGCTTGTGGGCTCACATGGCCCGTGTTATGGGCTTTAGGCCTATTTTCACTGATTGTTTGTTAAGGTTGCACTGGTCATCCAAGTTGACTGTGGACCTACTGTTGGGCCGAGAAGTGTACCTGCACCCTCAATTTTTGGTAAATGACCGATATACCCCTATGTGATGTATGACTGTTGAGCATGCCTTTTATACTATTTATATATTTTTATTATGTTGGATTGCATGGTGTGGGATATATGATTTGGAAGAAGTGTACTAAAAGGCTATAAGCCTATTACTGGCAGCTTTGCTACAAATATTGTTATAGTGCTGTAAACGATGCTATTTGGAGTGTAGGGTTAGGTGGGTCGATTTTATCCCCACATGGTGTGTAGGTTGGTACGGAGATGGTGTGTAGAGGCTGGATTGGGTAGGATTTTTTGATTGCATACTGCTCTGATACTGTAGTGGGCTTAGGCCCCACCGATACTCTTACTAAAATGGGCTCAGGCCCAGACTACTACTGTTTCTGAAATGGGCTAAGGCCCTAACTGAGACTGCAAGGGCTTAGGCCCAAAATATGTTTACTCTGATTGATTGCTATTATGAGATTACACACTGAGGTTTGTGAACTCACTCATCAGTTAATTGTGCAGGTAATCCCCAAACTTAGGTGGATCGTTGCAACGGAGGACTCAGCAGTGGCCACTCGCCTTACTCATCTTTATTTAACTTAAGTTTTGGTTTTATTTTGGGTTTTTTATGTAATAAAGCCTATTCGATATTTATTTTTAATTTGGTATTTTATATTTATTTTTTCGTTGAATATATATACCTGCTAGTATTAGGATAGTCGTATGATTTCAAAAGACAAACGTTTCAAAAACACCATGAAATCACCACTAGTTTTAAAAGCTTCCGCGAGTGAAAACCGTTTTACAAATTTAATAACTTTTTAATATAAGTAAACTTAAACATACAATCACTGAACAAACACGACTTTCGATCGGCTTCCCAAATTATACAAAGAGGCTAGGTAAAGTTTGGTTTTATGTTTTTAGGAAAACACTTCAATGTCATATCACTAGATTCGGTCATAATGTCTGGGTCGGGTTTGGGCTGTTACATGAATTATCTGATTCAATAATGTCTATCTGATGTACCTATTCTGGAATTTGGTTAGATTTTGGCAAGAGAATGAATGAAACGAAATGAGGTTTGATCGCGATTTTCGTGTGATAGGTTTTAAATATTTATAAAGAATCATTCTTGAAACTAACTATTATCACGATGTAGGCAAGTGTACCTATCGAACAGTAGTATAGTTTTTGCAAGACCGGATAGTCGAACCCAAAGGAACTAAAAGTACTAGTAATGATTGTCTTTTTATTATCTAGCCTAAAAATAAGGGGGTCTTATTTTAACTAACTAATTATCTAAACTAAGAATTCGCAGGAAGTAGAATTGGGGGATTACTTTTGGAAAACGATTGAATTAAGACAATGCCTAAAGAAAAATCCACCTAGACTTTACTTGTTATTTTGGCTCCGAATCGGACAATTTATTCATTTAACTTGTCCCGTAGAGATCCTTAAGTTATGTTATTATCCCTATTCAGGACTAATAACGTCTAATCCCTAGATTGAATAATTGAGACTTTTCTCTAATTAACACCCTAAGGTTGCATTAACTCGATCTATGGATCCCCTTATTAGGTTTCACCCTAATCCGGAAAAATCTTGTCACCCTATGTCTAGGCACGCAATCAACTCTACTTAATTATGACAAATGTACTCTTAGACAGGGTCTATTCCTCCTCTGAATAAGAGCTTATCTTGAATCAGTATCCTGGGATATCAAAACAAGAATTAAGAACACATAATTAAGAACAAGTTAAATATTTATCATACAATTCAGAAAATAATAACAAGATTCGTCTTACATTTCGTTCCCCTTAGGTATTTAGTGGATTTAGTTCATAACTAAAAGGAAAATATCTCAGAAGACTAATGAATACAAAACATAAAGAAAACCCAAAACTCTTGAAGGGAAATTGAGGGGAGATCTTCAGTCTTGATGGTGACTCCAGCTTCTGAGCTGGATCAATCGACTTCCCTTGAGCAGTTCCCTGCCTCCTTCTCTCTGTGCCCCCTTTCCTCTTCCTCTAGGGTGTATTTATAGGCTTTGGAATGCCTAGGAACCCTCAAAATTAGCCTTTTCCGAATCGGACTCAACTTGGGCTTGGCAGGGACAAGTCCGTGTGAGTCATGCTTCGATTGTGCCAGATTGACATGGCCGTGTGGTATGCCTGTGTGAGGAAGTCCAGGTCGTGTTGATTTCGTACTTTGGCCCATTTTCTCTGTTTTTGGCTTGTTTCTTGTTCTTTTCGCTCTCATATGCTCACCTAAGTATAAAACATGAAATTAAGGCATTAGGAACATCGAGTTCACCAATTCTAAGGAAAAATCATCCATAAAATGCGTTCAGCATGGGGTAAAAATATGTATAAATTACGGTTTATCAAATACCCCCACACTTAAGCATTTGCTTGTCCTCAAGCAAAATTCTCAACACATATTCAAAATAAATTCTTCTCAACCTATAATTTCTATCAATAATATCTCAAAATAATCCATAGGTAATCATACATTGAAAATTCAACTGAAAGAACATCAAAGTTCCAAACATTCCAATTTGAGTATTTAATCATGCAAAACTTTAGGTATCTCCCTTATCTAAGTGGTTACCTTGAATCGAAATCTCACGGAGTTTAACATCTTCACTAAAGATTCACTCAAATCACTCAAAGTGTTTAAGGACAATGCAAGTAGCACTCATGAGTCAATATGAAAAGTTATTACCATAGGCTTGCATGAAAATCACATCTCCACTATTATAAATTGAGATGATCCATCAATCAAAAGGTCTTTAGAGGGTTGTAACGTGGCTTTGGTTAGGGGGTGTGGTCACAAGCTGAAAGAAATGGTTAGAATCGAGATTGAATTGAAAAATCACTTAACTAGAAAAAGATTTAGTCATCACTTGCGTACAACAGAGCTTCTTCTCAGAATATAAAATTTAAATACTTAAGCTCAAAAACAAATGATTACTACTAATGTGTATACATATTTTTTTTAAGAACAAGTTAAATAACATAGACTAACTATTAAGAACAAGAAATAGTTGAGTAACTATTCCAATTCAAATCTAGACAAAAATAGGGATCAAATTTAATTTAGGGGATTTCAACAATAATGGGTTAAGGGTTAATATTACGGGTAATACAAAAAAAAACTGGGTTGTTAGGCTCAAAGGGATTCACTAGGGGCTAATTTTGGAGGTAGGTTTTTCATGGAATGAGTGGGTTAATCCTAAGTGCCTTAATCATTTTGACATATCAAATCAAATGGTGTGGTCTTCACATGCATAATCAAGAAAGTTCTAGAATAATAGTTCAATACTGAAGCACTCAAAGCAATAATAAAAATGAGCATGAAAGAATTAATAGATGTTCAAAAGGCTCAAAAATTTCACAAAAATTATGGCTTTTTGATGTTTAAAACTTGTGAATTCCAACACAAAGTAATACCCAAACTTTGGGGAAACAACCTAAAATTTTAAATTCTTAAAAATCAACTTATCATGCTTGATTCTCTAATGTCTTAAATTTTAAACAATCAATGCATAAATGCCTATGTTTTAATTCAAGATATATCAATAAAAATCATAAATCAATCAAAATTTATCCTAAATATGATATAAGAGCTTTTCAAGAGAACAAGGCAGTTATTCAGGGATTTTTCTGATAATGAAATGAATACCCCCACACTTAAGATGTACATTGTCCTCAATGTTCAAAGATAGATATAAGAATATAGAAATAAGATAAGGACAGGAGTGAAACTTCCTGAGTGATGAGTGAATTTCCTTGAACTAGAGTTTTGGAGAATAATCGGCGTGAGGGTGGAGGAGGATACTCCGGCGGTGGTAGAGGTTCATTAGTCCAAAGTCCTGTACCAAAAGAATACTATATCTGAAGTTGGTTATGATCGTGGTTGAGCATGACATGGCAGTCGTGGAGAACCTTTCCTAGTGGAGTTTCGAGTTCCGAAGTAATAGTGAGCTGTGGAGCTCTTTATAACTGTGATAGAATTAGTAAATCTTTTAGGAAATATATAAGGAAGGGTAAGTACTCAATAGGAATTAGCCAAAATTAAAAATTGTAAAATAATAATTATAAGTCCTAATAAAAATAAGGTGAAAGAAAAATAAAAAGTAGTCTTAAAATAAAATAAAAGTAAAAACATAAAATAATAAATAAATGTTTTTAAACATCTTCATCGCTAAATGGTTCGTGAGGTGGGGGTGGCGATGAGATGTGGAGGTGCTGACAAATCTGCTATAGAGTAGCATCAATGATGTCAAATCGTTGAAAACACTACTGCTCAAATCGAGTGAGGTGCTCAGAGATGTCAGCATATGAAGCCGCCGCATGAACTGGATGAGAGGGTGGTGGTGGCTGAGACGGTGGGTTCTTGTGCTGTGGGGGGACATCATCAGTAATGTCCTTGGAGGCCTCCTCCTCGGTAGATTGGATGAGATGATACTGAGGAGGGTAGGTTCCTCGACGCTTTTCGATCATCCTCATGCTAAGCATGCTCGAGATACCTTGTGGAGACAACTGGCCAATGAGGGTCAAGGATGATTTTTGGGCCGTGGTACTGAGGAGCACAAAGTGTCGACCCAATCGCGTCACATAGGGGCCAATGGAGATGACCCCCTTCTTATGTCGCTCTGTTTGGTGTTGAATGGTGAGGGTAATGAAATAAACAAGGTCGATGACGTGCCCATGCGACATACACCATAGAAAGTAGGCGTCGTGAGTATTGACGACGCCAGTGCTCTTTTGCCTTCCTGTTATCGTGTGAGCCAAAATGGCGTGTAGGTATCTCAAAGATGGAGGGAGAGCCGATGCCTTGGAGGGACTAGGATTGTAGGTGGCTGAGCCTGGTACTAGTGCGTCCCAGCACCGTGAAGAAGAACGATGGATGTGGCGGTTGAGAGCATGTAAGTCATTCTCCTCCTTGAATTCCGCCGTATATAAACCCAGTGCAGTATCGAATTTTGGGAGGCTAATCTGGTGGACTAATCCGCCTAGGAAAAATTACACCATGCCAGGATAATCGTAATTCGTCATCATGGTCTGAAGATGAAATGTGGAGCATAATTCCATCGTGAGCTCGAGATACGTCAGCTCAATGATCCCAAAGAAAAGCTCCCAAGGGTCGGTGGTTAGGAGGGCCCGGATCCCATCAACCAACTAAACTTATTCTACTGTAGCCCAGTCGATACAGCAGCCCGCAATTAAAGGTCGGGCCTGAAGTATTTGGAAAAGTTCTTCTTGGGGCCCGATGGGGAACCTCAGGAAAGGGTAACGAACTTCTGCGGTAGGACCCGAAGAAGATGACGCTCCCTTCTTTTTCTTTGAAGCAGGGACAGCGGCCTTTTTACCACGTGAAGATGACATTGTATGCCTGCAATTGGAAACATTAATTGATCTTGATGAGTAGACAGGGGAAAATGTGACTAAATTCGAAGAGGAAAATCCATAAATATGTTCAGCCACAATTACTAAGTTTAGCAAAAACAATAAGTTCAATGACCTACTTTTGTGGCATTAGCATGGTGATATAAGTAAAAATGGCAAAGAATGGAATGTATCATACTATACGAATGAACATAAATGTCAACACAAGAGGCATGAATATTTCAACTATCCTAACCATGAATATGCACTTCTAACTAGTCAAGTGGAGTAGAGAAATCATGTAATGAATAAGAATTTGAACAAGAAAAAGATGATAACTTGTTCTATAAATGACATTTGAGTGATAGAAAGATGAAAATAATATGAAAAGTATAGATTACCATGATAAATAGCATTATAAATTAGTGAAATAAAAGAGACAAGAGTAGACAAAAGCTAAAGGAGAGAGGTTGGGTGTCGAAAATACAGTTGGAAGCGGCACACCGGTGTGGTGGAGAGGGCGTTGGACTTGCAGTGGCTAGGGTTAGGGTTTTTTGGGTGAAGAAGACAATGAATAGTGTAGCCTATTTATAGATTTTGGGGCACACGGCCAGGAAACACGCCCGTGTTCCCCAATTTTTACTCGTGTGACTCGCGAATTTTGAATTTGGGTGCGTTTGAATTTTAGTCCATGCCCGTGTTCCTTGGGCATATGGGTGCACACAACCGTGTCGCACGACCGTGCCTAGCTTTGTTCGCTTCTCCCATGCTCGTGTATGTAGGCCCACGCCCGTGTTCGTTTAACAGGTTCGACCACGGGTTCTAGACACGAGCGTGTTACCTGCCTGTGTTGTTTTGGAAGGTTTGCCCACGGCCATGTCGGACGGCCGTGGCGATTTATCGTAGCTTGTGTTGGGGAAATCTTTCCCTTGTTTTCACACGGCCCTAAGCACGCCCATGTGCTTAGCCGTGTCTGTGTGGAAAAACCTATATTTAAGATCTCTATTAGTGAGTTAGGTGTTAAATACTAAAATTTAAAGAAATTAATATTGTTAGTGCTCGGGTTGCCTCCCGAGAAGCGCTTATTTATAGTCTAAGCTCGACTCATTCCTGCTATCATTCTCATCAAAATAAGGTTTTAAACGGGTGTTTTTTACCTTAAAAGTGCCGAACTTGGGATGACTTACCTTGACTGTATCGAATGGAAAAATGCTAAGTACTGGAAGAGGGATTTCTTCGTTCGGTGTGGTAGTGACAATGTGAGGATCTGCGGCATCTAATAAGACTTTATCTCCAACCTTAAGTTGACGTGGGAAGGTGTTGAGCTTGTTCTATCATAGTTTTGGTTTATCATGTGTTCTTGGTTTATGCGTCCGCCATTCATCTAGCTCCTCGAATTGTAGCCTTCTATCTTCATGAATAGGTCCTCTACTACTGCTTGAGAATGACTCATGTGCTTCCTTTAGACTCATTTCCTGCGAAGTACGTTGTACCATATTGTCAGTTTTAGTAGAATGGTTTATACGATCACCTTCAATTTTCGATGTGGCGCCAGAATTGCGAGCTTGAAGGGTGATTGTTTTGTCTCCCACACGGAGTGTGACCTCACCTATGCTAACATCAATAATCGTTTTAGCAGTTGCTAAAAAGGGCCGTCCCAAAATCAAATGAGTTTTGCTATCCTCCTCTATGTCTAGAACAATGAAGTCAACGGGAAATATAAATTTATCGACTTTAACTAGCACATCTTCAATAATACCCCTAGGGAATCTTATAGTTTTATCTATTAATTGAATGATCATCCTAGTCTGTTTGGGTTTCCCAAGACCTAATTGTTTGAACATTTTGTAGGGCATGACATTAATACTAGCCCCTAAATCAGCTAATGCATTATTAACATCTAAACTCCCAATTAAGCAAGGAATCGTAAAACTCCCTGGATCTTTTAGTTTGTTGGGTAGTTTATTCTGTAGAATAGTTGAGCAAACTCCGTTTAGCTCCACATGCGATGCCTCGTCCAACTTCCGTTTATTTGCTAAAAGCTCCTTTAAAAATTTCATTGCGTTTGGCATCTGCAATAGAGCTTCAATAAACGGTAAGTTAATATGTAATTTTTTAAGAGTTTAAGGAATTTACCAAATTGTTCATTTGAGCAGTCTTTCCTTGTCACGTTGGGGTATGGCATATGAGGTTTATATTCGACATTCACTGATTTATTTTTATTATGACCTACCTCACCTTGACCTCTGCTTACCACAGTTTCTTTCCTCGGTTCAGGCTCAGGCTCAACGAATCCTTCTTCATCTTGAATAGTAATCGTGTTGAGCTATTCCCTTGGGTTGGGTTCAGTATTACTTGGCAAGCTACCTTGTGGTCGTTCGAAGATTAGTTTGGAAAGCTAGCCGATCTGAGTTTCGAGCCCTTGGATCGACGCTTGTTGATTTTAAGTGTTGTCTCGATGTTCTGGAAATAGGTTTCTGACACTGAGATAAATTTAGACAGCATCTCTTCAAGGTTCGGTTTCTTTTCCTATTGATAGAGTGGTTGTTAAAAACCCGGAGGATGTTGTGGTCTTTGATTTCCTTGACTGCCCCAAGAGAAATTGGGATGGTTCCTCCAACCTGCATTATAAGTGTTACTATATGGTTATTTTAGGATCTAGAGTTATTGTTACCCATATATTGAACTTGTTCCTCTTCGATGCTAGGGTTGAAGGGTTGATACTCTATGCATGCTCCTTCTCCATTCGTGTCGCACCTCATTACTGGATGTACCTGAGTAGAACCAAGTAAACCATCAATCTTTTTATTTAGAAGTTCTACCTGGTTTGACAGCATAGTAACCGAATCAACGTTAGCAATGTCTGCTGTTTTGGTTGGCTTAGTCCTCATGACTTACCATTGATAGTTATTCAGTGACATCTTTTCAATAAACTCATAAGCATTTTTAGGTGTTTTATTATTTATGGTTTCGCCTACAGCGGTGTCAACCATTTGTCGAGTCGAAGGATTTAGGCCATTATGGAATGTTTGAACCTGTAGCCAAAGCAGTAACCCATGATGAGGGCACCTTCTCAGTAAGTCCTTGTATCTCTCCCATGCATCGTAAAGAGTTTCTAAGTCCATCTGAACAAACGAAGAAATATCATTATGTAATTTGGTCGTTTTAGCCGGAGAAAAATATTTTAATAGAAATTTTCGGTCATTTGTTCCGAAGTAGTGATTGACCCTCGTGGTAACGAGTTCAACCACTGTTTAGCTTTGTTTCTCAATGAAAAAGGGAATAACCGAAGACGAATGGCATCGTCAGAAACGCCATTAATTTTAAATATATCGCAAAATTCCAGAAAATTTTCCACGGGAGTGTTCGGATCCTCATCCTGCAAACCATCAAACTGAACAAATTGCTGTATCATTTGAATAATGTTAGGTTTTAGTTCAAAATTATTTGCAGTAATAGCAGGCCTAACTATACTTGACTCAGTTCCTGTTAAAGTAGGTTTAGCATAATCATACATAGTAAGAGGAGCAGGATTCTAATTCGCTATTTCAATGTGTATCGCCCAGTAGGGACACACCCGTGTGACACGCCCTTGTGAGTCGTGCTTTGGTTCCGCCAGATTGACACGGTCGTGTGGTATGCCCGTGTGAGGAAGTCCAGGCCGTGTTGATTTCATACATTGGCCCATTTTCTCCGTTTTTGGCTCTTTTCTTGTTCCTTTCGCTCTTTTATGCTCACCTAAGTACAAAACATGAAATTAAGGCATTAGGAGCATCGAATTCACCAATTCTAAGGAAAAATCATCCATAAAATGCGTTAAGCATGGGGTAAAAATATGTATAAATTACGGTTTATCAAGGTTATGAAACAAATGTTTAGATATGATTTTGTCTTATGATTTGGCATAATTTGGTATGGATTACAAGCATGATATTTGTTTATAATGATATGGCATGAATGGTGTATGTTTTGGTTGTGAATTGGTTGAAAATTTGGTACAAAATGTTTTGGTTTTGATGCTTTTAGGGAAGACCTTTAAAGGATGGCATTTTGGCCTTATAAATGGCCTATTTTTGCCCACACAAGTAGAGATACAGACGTATGTCACTACCATGTTGCTCGAAGGACATTTCGAAATGAGCCTAGGTAGACCACATGGTCGCACACATGAGCGTGTGCTAGGCTGTGTGGCCAAGTCAGTTTCGAGCAAAAAGCTAGAGACACGGGCATGTGACTGACCGTGTGACCCAAGTCAGTAGCCTTCCTAATTTTCACACAGCCTAGCACACAGACGTGTCTTGTGGCCGCGTAGAAAAGTCGGAATGTATGACCTATTTTGCCACAGCCTAGACACACGGGTGTGTCTAATACCGTGTGAGGCACACGGCCTGCTCACACGGGCGTGTGACCTTTATAACTCAGAAAAATGTTTAAGTTTCAAAAAATTTTGTATGAGCTTGATTTCTTCTCGACCTTTTTCTAATGCACATTTAAGGTCTCGTTGACCTAAGAAAGGGACATTTTGATGATATTTGATGGTGATATGAAAATGTATGATTTATGAATGTGAAATGATTGTGAAATATTCTAATTTGTCTGATAATGCCTTTAACCCTAATCTGGTGATGGATACTGGTTAGGGGTGTTACAGAAAAAGTACCAGTGATAACATCGGGAGATGTCGCTTCTTCATGAGCACGGATGGCATAGGCTCTAGCAGGTGCTCGAGCTTCAGATCTCACGACTGAATCTTTCATCACACCTTTACTACTAGTTCCATTTCTAGTATTTCTCGGTGGCCTACCCATATTGGTAGTATTACTCAGTCTTGCGCTCTGAAATTTTTCTTTCTCAGCCATTTCGGGGCAATCTCGGATAAAATGCTCGTGAGAGCCACACTTGAAACAAGCCTGGTCATTCGTCCTACACTCACCAGGATGTCTTCTTCCACATTACTGACATTTAGGTCTATTAGGCCGTACATTACCCAGACTTGCCATTAAAGTGGCTTAAGATTTAAAACTCGAGTATTGCATCCTACGGTCTCTATGGGAATACCCAGCTGATAGATTCGAACAAGAATAAATTTCTTTACATTTCTTTCACTAAGATGGAAATGACTTACTAATCGATATTTTCCTTGAATCTCTAGCTTCACAATCAACTTTCCTCTTCTCTTTATTAAACTCTTCGACCTTACAAGCTCGCTCGACTAACACCACAAATTCTTTCAACTCTAAAATCCCAACTAACACACAAATATCCTCATTCGATCCATCCTCAAATCTCTTGCACATGATAGCCTCGATGGAAACACACACAGCATATTTACTAAGTCTGAAAAATTCTTGCTCATATTCTATCACTGACATTCAACCTTGTTTCAGCTCAATAAATTCCTTACGATTCTGATCGATGAACCGCTAACTAATATATTTCTTTTGGAACTCCTCTTGAAAGAATTCTCATGTAATCCTCTCTCTCGGTACCACTGATACTAGTGTATTCCACTAGTGATATGCAGAATCTCTCAGAAGTGAGATGACACACTTTAAACACTCCTCTGGTGTGTAAAACAACACATAAAATACCTTGACGGAGTTTTTGAGCCAAAACTCATCTGTCTCGGGATTATCATCCACATTGGCTCTGAAATCTTCAGCTCTATGTTTTTGGATCTTATCAACTGGGGCTTGTCATTCTTACAAATTTCATACCTTGTGGAGCTACAGGAATCAGTCAAGAAATAGGTGGGGGTGGAGAAGGTTGGGCATTCGGATTTGTTCGAACAAACTTCGAATACCACTTGTTCATCATGTGGAGAAAGGCTTCCTTAGCCTCCTCTCCCTGACCAACCGTTGAAGGTCTACTATCGACGGCACTGCCAATGGGAGTCGGCACATTACTTTTAACATCATCAGCCTCAGGTTGATTGGGATCCATTTACTATATGAAAACACAATTTAAAATTGTCAGGAGTCATCACACTATCACAATTCATTTATGGCATGTATAGCTAGACTCTTACATACGCTACTATAGTTTGAGAATTGATTAAATTGTAGCTCTGATACCACTAAATGTAACACTCTTTACCCCTATTCAATGCAAGAATAAGGTACGAGGCATTACCAGACTTATACACAAGCAATCATACAAAACGAGACGTTAAGTTCCATCCAAATTTAAAACTTTTCACATACATTCATATCGTCCCTAAAGCGAACCTACGAGGCCCAAAACATGCATTGGAAACGGTTCTGGACTAAACCAAGAACTTCAAAAAATTTTACAGAACATAGGAAATTTTTCACTGAACTGGGGTCACACGCCAGTGTGGCCTGAGACACACCCGTGTGGTCACACACGCCAATGTCCCTAACCCGTGTAACTCTCTGTTTGTCACCCAAGAACAAATTGAAGACACACGGCCAATTCACACGCCCGTGTGCTAGACCGTGTGGTCGATTTAAAAATATTGATTGTTCATAAAATAGGTGCAAACTTCACACGACCAGGGCACACGCCTGTGTTCGAGGCCGTGCCATCCACACGGCAAAGACACATGCCCAAGTGTTCAATTCTAAGCATTCTGGTTTGCAACAATTAAGGTGCAGGGGACACACAGCCGAAACACATGCCAATAGGGCAAGCTGTGTGTCACACACGGCCCAGACACACGCCCGTGTGTCTGCCTGTGTGGACACAAATAAGGCTATTTACCAAGCCATTTTGTTACCCTTCCATGCACATACCTACACAACAACATACAACACCAATCCGAGCACATACATACAACCAAATCAGCCATAACTAAGACATCAACACCTCATTCACCTACTTTACACACATATCAATTAAAATCATATAAATTCCCACATCCATGAAAGCATAATCATATGTATATACTTATACCAATATTAGCCAATTTCAAATGGCCATTTACAAGATGAATTACCAAATAATATAGGCCAACACTATTAGGGCAATTCAATCATGACACATGACAAAATGACCAAGGCCTTATACATGCCATAACTTAAAATGTTGAATTCATTGGTTCCCCAAATTAATAAGTTGATAGTGTGAGTGGATCTCTGATAGTCTTCAATCTCCGAGATAGCTTGGTGACACTATAAGGAAAGGGAAAAGAAAGGGGAGTAAGCTATATAGCTTAGTAAGTTCCTATGCAAATAATAAGCATCATATCCAAACATTTAACATAAAATTAACATGATGATAATTGGCATAAATATTATTAAGATCTCATAAACATAACTAACACAATCATAACCTAACTAAGGGTTCATCACATAACGAGCTCATTACGTATGATTTTTACGTACATACCTGAGTCATATCGAATTGGATTTACCCACAAGTTATCTTTGATATACTCGTTAAATTACCCGTTGAACGACTTGGAATACTAAAGGATACTCGGGAGTCCCGTACACACGGTATCATACCAATGCCATATCCCTGATATGGTCTTACATGTAATCTCGTATCGATGCCAGTAGCCCAGCTATGGTCTTACATGAAGTCTCATATCGATGCCATATCCCAGATATGGTATTACACGTAGTCTCAAAAATCGTAATGTCATGACATTTGTATCCTATCTATTCCTATGGTTCAACCAGGATTTCATGCTTGTCAAAACTATTTTGGATACATCCAAAGGTCAATCACAATTCATACAATAATAAAACAATGCATTATTTACATACAAACTTACCTCCGTGAAAAAAAATAGTAGAAATGAAACCTAATCGTCAAACACTTTGTTTTTCCCCCGATCTAGGTCCAAACCTCTTTTCTCTTGATCTATAATAACAAATTTAACTTATTTAATATTCACACTGTTCAATTCAGCCTAAAAATTACACTATGGTAAAAATTATATTTTTGCCCCTAAACTTTGACATTTTTACACTTTGGTGCTAGGCTCGTAAAATGAAATGGATTCAATTTCTTCGATTCCCAAGCCTAGCTAAACCTCTTTTATGTTTATAATAGCCCAAATTTTCCATTCTTTCAAATTTTTACTACTCATTTTATAACTTTTTACAAATAGGTCCTTTTAGGCATTTTCATCAAAAATCACTTAGCAAAAGTCATTTATCAAACATCAAACTTGCATAATATGCCATTAAAAATCAAAATACATACATTTATAACATGGTTCAAACCCTAGACCTTAATCATTTCTCAAATTAGTGGTAGAAATAGGTAGATCGAGTGATAACGACTTAAAAAATGTAAAGAGCATTAAAAACGGGACAAGAACGGACTTACAATCGAGCTTGAAAGATGAAAAAATCCTAGCTATGGTTCTCCTTTTAAATTTTTGGCCATGGCTAGAAGATGAGCAAAAATTGGCTTTTAATTTGATTATTAATTCTTTTATTAACTAAATGACTAAAAAGCTATTTTCTTAAAACATTAAAACTCTCTTATTCCATGTCCATTTTTGTTCACTTACTTTAAAAAATAGGCTAATTACCATCTAAGGACCTTAAATTTAAAATTTCATAGCAATTAGACACCTCTAGCATGTAGAACGCACTTTTTGCAATTTAATCCCTTTTGCTAAATTGAGTGCTCAAACGTTAAAAGTTTTGAGCGAAATTTACACAGAATCATTTCATAAATCTGTAGACCATAAAAATATAAGAAAAATAAATTTTTCTATGTCAGATTTGTGGTCCCGAAACCACTATTCCGACTAGGCCCAAAATTAGGTTATTACACTTATGCTTCTAGACAGTTGATTGCACGATTTAGAGTTGGCCGCTATTGTGTTTGCATTGTAAATTTGGCAACATCATTTATACGGTGAAAAATGTCATATCTTTACTGATCATAAGAGCTTAAAATATATAATGACTCAAAAATATTTGAATTTGCGACAACGGAGATGGCTCGAGTTACTGAAAGACTACGAGTTAGTGATCGATTATCATCTAGGGAAACTGAACATAGTCATGGATGCTTTGAGTAGAAAATCATTATTTACTTTGTAGGCAATGAATACTCAACTAACCTTATCTGATGATGGTTTGATTCTAGCAGAGTTGAAAGCTAAACCGATATTTCTTCAACAAATTTGTGAAGCTCAGAAGTTTGATAATGAGTCACAAGCTAAAAGAGTATAGTGCGAGTGGAATAGTGATTCAGACTATCAGATCAGACACAATGATTATCTAAAGTTTTGAAACAGAATTTGTGTACCAAAGAATTCTGAGCTTATGCAGAAAAGTTTTCACGAAGCATATAATGGTTGTTTATCCGTTCATCCGGGGAGTACAAAAATGTACAATGATTTAAAATAGTTGTATTGGTGGTCGAGCATGAAACAAGACATTTCAAAGTTTGTGTCAAGATGTTTAGTTTGTCAACAAGTAAAAGCCAAGCATCAAGTACCTTCAGGATTACTATAGCTTGTAATGATGCTAGAATGGAAATGGGATAGAATTACGATGGATTTTGTTTTCGGATTACCCCTGTCTCCAAAGAAGAAAGATGTTATTTGGGTTGTCATAGATTGACTAATGAAGTCTGCACATTTCATTCCAGTACCTACAAACTGTTCGCTTGATAAATTGGTTGAATTGTATATTTTTGAGATCGTTAGATTGCACGGTGTGCTAGTTTCAATTATTTCGGATAGAGATCCGAGGTTTACATCACAATTTTGTAAGAAGTTGAACTTTAGCACCATATTTCATCCACAAACCAATGGTCAGTCTGAGAGAGTGATACAAATTCTCAAAGATATGCTTCGTTGTTGTGTTTTAGAATTTGAAAGCAATTGGGAGAAATTTTTACCATTGGTTGAATTTGAGTATAACAACAATTTTCAATCTAGAATTAAAATGGCATCGTATGAAGTTTTGTATGGTTGTAAATGCTGAACTCCATTGTACTAGACCGAGCTTAGTGAGAAAAAGATTCACAAGGCTGATTTGATCAGAGAGATTGAAGAGAAAGTAAAAGTAATTCATGATAGTCTGGAAGTAGCTTCAGATAAAAAAAAATCGTACATAGATTTGAAATGAAAAGATATTGAATTTCAGATCAGTGATAAAGTATTTTTTAGAGTATCTCTATGGAAGAAAATCCTTTGTTTTGGTTGTAAAGTCAAATTGAGTCTGTGATTCATCGGACCGTATGAGATTATCGAAAGAATAGGACCAGTGGCATATCGGCTAACGTTACCATCAGAATTAGAAAAGATTCACAATGTGTTTTATGTATCGATGTTACAAAGGTATGAATTAGATCCGTCACATATCATTTTTCTGTCTGAGATAGAAATTCAACCTGATATGACTTGTAACGAAAAACCTATCAGAATTTTATTTTGAGAGGTTAAAGAATTGAGAAATAAACACATAGCTTTGGTGATAGTTTTATGGAAACGTCATGGATCGAAGAAGTCATATGGGAACCCAAGGAAGCTATGAGAAAACAGTACCCTAATCTCTTTTCTGGTAAGATTTTCAGGGACGAAAATCCCTAAGGGGGAGAGTTGTAACAACCCATTTTTAGTCAAATTAAAATAGTGGTTTTGGGACCACAAATATGAGGTAAAATTATTTATTTTATTAATATTTTAATGTTTACAACATGATAGTATGATTGTGTAAAAATCTCGTTAAGAAATTTTATTATTTGAGTGGTCAATTTGATAAAAAAGACTAAATCGCGTAAACTGTAAAAGTGGAGTTTTAATAGCTAAAGGTGTCTAATAGCTATAAAACCTTAAATTTGATGCCCTCATGTTGTAATTAGACCATTTTTATTATGAATGGACAAATATGGCTTTTAATTAGGTAATTTTAATGGTTTATTATTAAGGTTAATTTAGTAAATTTTGAAATATGATGGTAAAAATAAAGAAAACATTTTTTTTGTCATCTTTTAACTCATCTTTCTCCATCAAAAATACAAAATAAAAACCTCCATGGAAGCTTTCGAGGGTTCAACTACTCCATGCTTTAATTGTAAGTTCGTTTTTGTCCTATTTTTAATGATTTCTATGTTTTTTAGATCGTTGCAGCTTAGTCTAGCTAGCTTAGGGACTATTTTGCAAAATTGTTAAAGGTTTAGGGTTTTTCCATTGATGAATGTTGATGTATTTTGATGTTTAATGGTAGAAAATGCATGATTGTTGTTAGATAAACAACATTTATAAAGTGATTTTTAGTAAAATGTCCAATTAGGGATTAATTTGTGAAATGTTGAAGTTTGGTCATTAAATTGTGAAAGAAATGAAAAATATAGGCTGCTAGGGACCTAATTAAAATTTTGCTAACATGGGTTGTGGTTGAATTGCATGAATTTGTGATTTTAGGAAATAGGGACTAAATTGTAAAAATGTGAAATGTTAGGGGAAAATGTGTAAAATTACCTTAATGTATAATTTGAACTAAATTGGATAAAGAGATTATTAAATAAATTAATTTTGATTACATTTAGATCAAGAAAGGCGAAATACGGACTTTAGATCGGGGAAAGAACAAAGTTTTGGATTAATTGACTCGTTTTGTCATTTTTGTATCTGAGGTAAGTTCTATGTAATAAGCATTTTTATACTTGTATTTTAAATGCTTTGATATTGCATACATTGTTAATAGGACCTTGTCGACCTATTCGATGAGATTCGGCATTGGAAATCCTGGTTGAACCTTCGGAATAGATTAGGATACGAATGACATGTCATTAGGGGTTATTATTGTTTTGGGTGCTGGTCCGTATGTCCTATCGGTGGTTGAGTTATCCGGCATGTGTTGCTGATATTTATCAGCTTGTGTGAGTAGCACCGTGTAGCTACGTCATGATCATCAACTTGTGTGAGCAGACCTATTAATAGCTCGAGAGTGAGCATTATTGAGATATGATATTGAGATAGCTTCGGCTATGTATTGGTACTTCAGTGCAAGATTTATTGAGATAGCTTCGGCTATATATATATTGAAACTTAGGGTACGAATTCCCGGGTATCCTGTATTATTTTGAATGGTTCAACGGGTATATCAAAGATACAAAATAGTGAGAAATAGATACGTAATAGTACAAGTATGTACAGAAACTATGTGAGCATCGAATTTATGGAAGTTATAAGTTCATGGCTATATTTGTGATTGAATATAAGTTAACATTTTGATTTGAATGTTTTGTAGCATATTATGTTTATATTATTTGATTGTGAATAAATGGTGAGTTTGCTTATTAATTCAAATGAGCTTACCAAGCTTTATAGCTTACTTTGTTCAATTTTTCATGTTTTATAGTGAAATCAAGGCTAGCTTTGATTCGAGAATCATCAGAGACTTCGTCACACTATCTTACTATCACTTTGCTGCTTTTGAATTTAAGTATTTCAAGTATATGGCATGTATAGGAACTTTGGTCACTTTGATTATGGATTGATAATGAATTTAGCCATTTGAATTGGCTTGTAAGTATAAATGTTTTGGTTTTGTATATAGCCATGGAAGTTGGCTTATTTTGGTTAATTTGGTTGTATATATATGTGCATATATCTTATGTTATATGTTTGATGATGGATATATGTTGCTAGTTGAAAATAGGTACTATGGATATCAAATGGTTGAGTTTTGATTATTGGTAAGCTAGTGAATCTAGGCAAATGACGCATGTTTAGAAAACTGATCATATTGATGATTTGAGATAGTGAAATTTGATATGAATTGGAATGGAATATTGTGGTGTTGATATGTTTTGCATTGGTTGGTGTTAAAATGTATGAATTATTCTTGAATGAGGTTAATAGAATGCCTATTTTTATGCCATGAATTGTGCCATTTGGTTTAATGTAGGTATATGCAAGTTTGGGTGGCAAAATGGCTTGGTAAATAGCCTATTTTCATCCATATGGGCAAAGACACGGGCATGTGTCTCAGCCTTGTGTGACACACGGTCAAGTTACACGGCCGTGTGTCCCCTGGTGTTCAAAATTGAAATCAAGTCAGTATGCTCAACACGGGCGTGTGTCTTGGCTATGTGGCATAAGTCAGTATACGCTACAGGTTTGACACGGCCTGGCACACGAGTTGGTACACGGATGTGTGTGGCCATTTTTAGGGCACACAGGCTAGCAACACATGCATGTGTGATGGCAGTGTGACCCAAGTCAGAGAGTTACACGAGGTCAGGCATGGGCTGAGACACGGCCATGTGATCCCATTCCGAATGTCCACACGGCTTGTGACATAGGCGTCTCACACGGCCAGCCACACGGGCTTGTGTCCCTTATATTTTGGAAAATTTTCTAAGTGTTTCAAAAATTTCATAAGTTAATCAGTTTAGTCCCGAACCACCCCGAATGCATGTTTTGGGCCTTGTAAGCTCGTATTAGGGATGATGTGATTGATGTTTATTGATGATTACATGATATTGGAATATGTATGAGAAATGAATGTTTAATTGTTTTATAAGTCTGGTAATGCTCCGTAACCCTATTCTGGCGTTGAACATGAGTTAGGGGTGTTATACTATTCTCGATGTCGTGACAACAAATGGGGAATTTGTAGTAGAATTTTAGTAGAATTAGGACAAATTACTTATTATTCCTTTATAAATAAAATCAATATCTCGACCTTAACCTTTAACTCTTATCATCTGCCTTTCTTAGGACTTAGTAAGCCACAAAAATCCCTTTCCCCTTTTCCAAATTTGTAAAAATTGCAAGTATTAAAACCAAAATTTGTAGCAACTCATTAAACATCGTAAGCAGTTCAACAACAGTGAAAGAAGAAGCTACATCAAATTCAGGTTCAATTCTATTAAAAATTTTGTTTGCAATTATGAATACATCTATTGAATTCCAGGAAGACAACATATACAAATACCTACAACATTTGCACCCCCAACACATTCGTCCAAGTAAAAGGGTTTGACCCTTTAATGAGCAATTGCAAAGGAATGTGGGAAACTGTAACTTAGCGTAAATAGATTACCTTCTGCTTACCACCGAAAGAACGAACTATAATACCAATTGTACTAGAATTTTATCTCGTATTAAAGGAAAGAGAAGCAATGAGACCATATTATGAGATACGAACATGTGTTAAAGTCAGAGGGGTAGATGTTTTAGTAACTGAAAGAAGTATTTTTTGATTTTTTTATGATTCTTTGTACTATTACCATGACTATACGTTTAGAGCACGTCTCAAATAATTCAAAAACGTAGACATGGAGGAAGTGTTGAGATTTTTAACTAAAGGAAAAAAAGAATGGACCTATCAACCAGGTATAAAGATCCCAATAACATTATATCAAATACTAATGACATCAATCGCAAAAATATAGATTAATTTCGTGTGTTCAAGAATTTGGCCTATAGCAGATATGTCCAATATCAACCTGTTACAGGCTATTCCAGTATATGCAATTTTGCAAAAGAAATAGATATACATCGGTACATGGATTTATCAAAATATGCTTCAGTATGTACAGGACCAATCAAAAGGGTCATTCTTCCCACACTTAATAATGATATTATGCAAAGAAGCAGTAGCACCTGTGGGATCCAATGGAAAGGAATATGAACCCTCCAAAGAAATTATTAGGAGATAGACTATACAAACAATTTGTAATACTTCATAGAAAGCAAAGAGAAGAAAGAAGAAAAATGGACTACAAAAGGAGGATGAACGAGGCAGTTCTTCTTAAAAAAATCTTATTTATATATTGTTAGCTCAAATGATCAAACTGAAATTGCCAAGAGGGGGTGAATTGACTTTTTTTAAAAAAAAAATTGTGAAAGCTAGAGAGAAAAAATAAGAAAAGTGAACACATAAATTAGAGTGGTTCGACCCTAATTGCCTACTCCACTACCTTATCTTTCCACAACTAAGGATTTTCCCAAATTCACTAATTTGATCAACCTTTGAGGACAAGATTTCTACCTAAATCTTAAGACACTGATCGCCTCTGGATGTACTAACATTCAGAGGGTGAATATTACAATTAAAAATATAGATTTGTGGTGGTGTTCGCAAGTATACAAGTTAGGCTGAAATATAGTTTTACAACGAAGTAGGAGAATACTTTGAGGATCGTACCCAAGGGAGGTGAGTACTGAATTAAAGTTAACCTAAACAAAAATAGAATTAATTAGTAGTTTAAATAAATTATATTATGATAAAACTTAAAGGAAATATTTTTGGGGTTTTTTTTAAATAAAGAATTAAAAACTGCATAAATAAAAGGGACTTCAAAAACCTAATTTCTAAACTCAATCAAATGAAAATATGGGTGATTAGCTTGCTTTGATCTTAACTAATTCCTATTTCGAGTTTCTATTCAATCAACTAGTCGTTACCGTAGCAGTATCTCTCAATCTTCCACTAAACTAACGAGTCAACAATTACTACTTATCTCTCAACCTCACAGTCCAGACCAATTTGCTGCTAAGTTGTTCACGGATAGGCCATACCAATTTTGGGTTAATTCTCACTTAAATGACTTTTTAGGGTCATTAATCCTGGGGCTTAAGTTCTTCCTCTCCTGAACAGCTGATCTGTTAAGAAAACCCTACATAAAAATTAATTAATCAAACCTCCACTTGCTAATCCTCCATAAGAGGATTAGTTCCTTATAAAATCCATAAATATAATGAAATTGATGGTAAAGATATGCATGAAAAATAAATTAAGAATAAAGTTTAGGAAATCCTGATTGTATTCAATTGATGAATCGTAAAAATCCTCAAACGTTTGGTTGCATCTGCAAATCAAGTTCTCCAAAGAACATGAATGAAAAGAATTGATAAAACTGAAAACTAAATTATAGGAAAAACTGGGAATATGAAAAGTTTTCCTTTAACAAGTGTTTAAGGCCTTATTTATAGAGTTAGGGTTGCCGTCATCCTCAACCCTAGATTTGCTGACGCTCTCGTGTTTAAATTTTTATTTTGTGGACCAAAATGCCCCTGACTCGTAATTATATCTCGTACAGAGCTGGTGTTGTAACACTCTAGTGCTTGTGTCTTGACATCGAGGGCAGTATGTGTAGTTCAGGGATGGCTTTAGGGGTGTGTCGCGACATCCTATGGTTGTGTCGCGACACCAAAGGAAGTATGGCAATTCTTGCATTCTACTCCTTATGTTGTGATCTCGAACTCCATGTCTTGCAACACAACGACCAATATTGAGTTCCTATACCTTTGCATGTTCTCCTATACACCAGCTAAGTACGTTAGCTCACCTTTAGGTCTCATTCAGCCCCTAAGGTCAATAAAAGACTCAAAATACACTTTTTATTTGCTACACTGTGTTACGTAGATCAGACACTATCCCTCTCAAAGATATACAAAGTAGCAAACAAAAAAGTAATCCTTACAAGATATGAGTGTTTGCAAAATTAAGCTTAATTACAATGAAAAACACTTGAGCAAAAGAATAGAAATAAAGCTCACAAGTATATTAAAGAAAAGTATGGAAATTTATGGCTACAATATTATTTTGATTGATCTTTAAGCTTGAGTGTTCTTTCTAGTTGTTGTAGAACCTTTAGAAACTAGTATTTATACCCCTAATTCATTTCCAACCGTTGTGCTTGTTGAGAAAATTAATAGAGTTGTTGTGATGAAAAATACCAGATCATTAAATTCACCTACAAAAAAAGTATCAATCCTTTTTTTATGAGCATTGATACTAGTAGCATTTAATGTTTGATTCAGTGACCGTTAAAGTTAGTTACCAACGATACCAAAAATGATTTATCGATACCTAGTAAAAGGTATTGACATATTTTATGGGTATCGATACTTTTTGTCATTTTTTGAACGATCATGAAAAAAATGCAAAATTGGTATCAATATAAAGTTTTGGTATTGATAAAATTCAATAGGTATCCATAAAACTTTTAAAGGGATCGATACTTATTGTTTGTGTTGAATGTTTTATTCAAACCAAAGAGTAGTTTTGCTATCGATAAAAAATAAGGTAACGATAAAAATTGTACAAGTATTGATACATTTTAGAAAATATTGATACTGCTTGTAGGGAGCAATTTTACAATTGATTCGAAACAATTTTAATTGAGTTTAAGATTTCAAATTTGTTTCCAGAGCTTTATCAAAATTATTCTAATTGTTCGAGCATTTTCTAAAATGTTTGGAAATTTTTGAAATATTATTTATGCTTTGAATTCTCTATTCAAATTTTTTTATTTAAAGATGTTTTTGTTTGTTATATCAAATTAATTTATCAAATAAAACAGTTCAACATATATTTATGCAATGGAAAATTAGGATAATTTATTTAGAAGTAAGAAAAGTAGTAGATTTAGGCATAGTTGACAATTTTTTAGAAAAATAGTAGATTTAGGCATAGTTGACAATTTTTTTTAAGAATTGTAATTAATTTAGACAATTTTATAAAAGTATTAGAATTATATGTATTTTGTGTTTTTATGATTTCTATGTAAAAATCCACACATGAAAGAAGCAATACAATTTCAAGCTTTCAACGAATAAGGAAGGTTGCACCTACCATTAGACTACAGTAATGTCATGATCAATCAGATAACTTCTTTCCTTATCTATTTAGGGGATGCACACTAGGGACAACGTGCTATCTAAAGTGTGCTTGAGCTTGTAGAAATACAAGTGATCGGTTAAGAGCATGTACATAGGTTGATTGTGTTTACTATAAATATGGCATGATAGTGGATGATTTTAAATTTTCAATTATTACACTACTAAGTTTTTTATATTACACTATAAATAGGCATTGAGTAATTGAATGTACCAAATGATATAGAAAATATAGGGAAATGACCATGCTAGTATTTATGATAAAGAATTGAAATTGTGACTGCTTGATATATTAAATTTATGAATGTTGAGATACCTAAGGATGACTTAAGGCTTTGTTTGGTATAAACCCAGAGCCAAATAGCTAACCCTGTTTATACCTCCTTAATACCTATTTTGAGTCAGAAAATACTTCTTGATGAAACTTCATGCACAACTTGAGTCAGAAATATTAATTTGTACTTATCCTTTTTCTTTGGCCCTGAATTGCATGAATTTAGACGTCTGGTCATATGTATTGAAGGATAAAACATGATGGATTTTGTAAAATCAAAGCGAAATAGGAAGAAGCAGTGTGATATAGTGATTATAGGATAGCCAATATGTGCAAAACAAAAGAAAATTTCAGAAAAAGTCAAAAAGAATAGAAAAAGTACGTAAAAAACAAAAGTATTGTGAGTGAGATGTATTGAAAAGGATCAAACGTGACAAATTCAAAAAAGTAAAAAAACTCAGTCATTAGTGCACAAAAACTTGTGAGCTAGATGCAGTTGCTTTATTATACTGTAACTTCTTAGGTGGAGAAATAAGGAAGGTGGGCGAAGGAGAAATAATCCGGTGAGCAGGCAAGGGTTATTAAGGGGAGAATATGGAACAATACGATGTGCCAAACTACTTTCGTGTTTGAAATTATTTCGATGCATCTTGTTCTTAAATTTCATACCTGTCTTAACCCTCAGAACATTACAAGCTGAAAAGCCCTATGTGACCTAGTTAAACTTATTCAAGAATTGACATTGTATTAAGTAATAACAATAACGACTATTTGTATTCTTCTAGGATAAACAAATTACCTGCATGTTTTATTGAAGGATCTCTATGTTTGAGGACTTTATTGTTTGTATTCCTTGTAATATACTGAACTTAGGAGTTTGATATTGAAAGTGGTAAGTAATTTACATATCATGCCAGGATTATGTGTAACAGTCCGATTTTGAACCTAGTCAGAACAGTGGTTTTGGGACCCCATATTCGAGTCAAAAAAATATTTAAATATTATTTTCCATGTTTATGAAGACTCTAATCACCAAAAGAAAACATCAGTTACAAACCCTTAAAGCCTTATGCTCAAATCGACAGCCTCCCTAATTTTTTAGGGATTTCGGCTTTTCCTAACATCGTAAAATAAGAACAGATCTGAGATGATAAGTACTTACCCCTTACTCCTACTTGATTTCCACGCAATCCGGTGCAGATTTATCCTTAGAACAATGGTAAAACCCGAATCCAGGGGTTGAAGAAGTTTCGGCTATAAGCCCCTAAACCAATGGTACTTTCGGCTTTTGGGTGGTGAAGGGGATGACGATATGAGGCTATGACCTTGAAGTAGAATTGCCGTCAGGTATCTAGGATTAAGAAAAGATAATCGTAGATTTAATAAAACAAAAGAACATAGAAGGACCTGGCTTTGAAGAAATCGGCACAAGCAGTGATCACAGGATTTCGGCTTTTGCGACTTCGGCAAAGGTGCTGATGAATAGCAGGTTTGATGGACGGCTTTGGAGAAGAAAGTAGAGAAAGAAGAACAGGATAGGTGAAAGTTTCAGCTAGGGAGGAAAAGAGAGAAAAAGAAAAACCCTTGTGGTGCCTGAGCAGAAGAAAACGGCACCTCACAAAGCCCTAGGTGTCGAAATATTAACCTAAACCCTCTGCCAAATTTTCCCTCTTCAATTCCCTAAATTCGGCCAACTCTCAGTCTCTCACCCAATCCCTTAAATCTCTCCCCTTATCACTCCTTAATTCAAGCATTTAGTCTGATTCAAACTTTCCTTTAGCGTAATCCACTTGACTCCAACACTTACCCTCCAAAGACTTAAAAATAAATGCATCTATTTGTCAACACCGGAATCGATCCCATGCCTTCCCCAATGCTCCACACGCCACCTTTTAGGAGCCTAGTGGCGCCACCCTTGCCACTCTACTAAGGCTCTTTTGTGATGCCATTTACCCATAACTCTATACAAGGGCCATTTAGCCGAACCCCTAACTCCTAAGTCCAAAAATTCAAAATTCAACCGGTTTTGGTCAACACATGGGCCTTCTATAAGCCCATTTACCTACTCAAAACATTAATTTCACATCTAAATACAAAATTTTAAAATCTTTACAAAATATTGAAAGCTGCGAATAAATCCGAAAATCGGGATGTTACAACTCTACCCTCCTTAAAGAAATTTCGACCTCGAAATTTTACCTTATTAGAATAGCTTGAGGGTACTTGTTGACGATAGCCTCCTCTCGTCTCCCAAGTAGCTTCTTCTTTGCCATGGTTTCTCCAAAGTACTTTCACTAGTGGAACTGATTTCCTTCTCAACACCTTGATGTCACGATCAAGTATTTGCACAGTTCCTCTTGAAAGTTAAATCGATCGTACCTCGATTTCGCAGAATCGATATGATATGAGTTGGGTCGATCGATACCGCCAAAGATGGATACATGAAAACGTCGTGGATACGATGCGTTCGTGGTAACTCTAGGCGATAAGCCTTTGGTCCAACCCGCTTAACAATTCGGTAAGGCCCAATAAACTGTGGGCTCAACTTACCCTTCTTACCAAATCTCAAAATTTTCTTCCAAGGGGAAACCTTCAAGAAAACCATATCCCCAACAGTGAACTCAATCTCTTTGCGCTTCAGATCCGCATACGACTTCTGTCTATCGGATGCCTCCTTTAACCGATCCCTTATCAGCCTAACCTTGCTTTCAGTGTCTGCCACCAGTCCCGGTCCAAGCACTCATCGTTCACCCAACTCTGTCCAACACATCGGCGTACGACATCTTCGCCCATAAAGCGCTTCATATGGTGCCATCTCAATACTTGCTTGATAGCTGTTATTGTAAGCAAACTCCGCCAATGGTAAGTAGTCCTCCCAACTTCCACGAAAATCAATGATACAACCTCTCAACATATCTTCCAGAACCTGAATAACCCTTTCGACCGTCCATCCATGCGTGGGTGAAAAGATGCTAAAATCCAATCGCACCCAACGCTTCCTACAACTTCCGCCAAAACCGAGATGTAAACCTAGGGTCTCGATCAGAAATTATCGACACTGGCACCCCATGCAGTCGCACTACCTCCGCCATATATAACTTGGCCAACTTTTGCAGTGAGTAGTCGGTACGAACAGGTATGAAATGAGCAGATTTTGTTAACCTATCCACAACCACCCACACCGAATCTTTCTTGGTGGGTGACAAAGGTAACCCACTCACAAAGTCCATTGTTACTCTTTCCCACTTCCATAGCAGAATTTTCACAGGTTGCAGTAATCCCGAAGGCAATTGGTGCTCACCTTAACTTTCTTGGCACATCGACATTTCCCAACAAATTCAGTCACCTTTTGTTTTAATTCGGGCCACCAGTACATCTCTCGCAAGTCTCGATATAACTTATTCCTCCAGATGCATGGCACAGAGTCCACCATGAGCCTCTTTAGAATTAATCGCCTCAATTCAGGGTTCTTTGGAATACAAACCCTTCCACGAAAGTACGTAACTCCTTCATTGTTCAACCCAAAATCCTCGTTCTCACCACTCTTAACTTGTCGGAACCAAGAGCTAATGAATCGCCCTTCAACTGTTTTTCCTTAATCTGCTTTCGGTCCAAGTAGGCCTTACTTGCGCTTTGCCAACAAGCTTCCATCGTCATGCAGACTTAATCGTGCGAACAAGGCTCTCAAATCAAGAATAACCCTTCGACTCAACGCATCCGCCACCACATTAGCCTTTCTGGGTGGTACTCTATCGAGCAGTCGTAGTCTTTAAGCAACTCCACCCATCTTCGTTGCCAAGGTTCAACTCCTTCTGAGTCAACAAATACTTTAGGCTCTTATGATCTGTGTATATGATGCACTTTTCCCCATATAAGTAGTGTCTCCAAAATTTTAACGCCAAAATCACCACTGCTAGCTCCAAATCATGCGTAGGGTAATTCACCTCATGAGCCTTAAGCTGTCACGATGCATAAGCGACCACCTTGCCCTCTTGCATCAAGACGTTAACCTAACCCCACATGCGACGCATCGTCAGATACAAGAAAGTCCTTCCTGACACCGGTTGAATCAACACCGGCGCTTGGTCAATACCTTTTCAATCGATCAAAAGCTTTTTGCTGTTTCTCGGTCCAGACAAATGGTACTCCTTTCCTTATGAGTTTTATCAAGGGTGCCGCCATCACCGAGAAACCCTCCATAAACTTTCTGTAGTAACCTGCCAACCCTAGGAAACTCCGAATTTCTGATACTGACCTAGGTGGCTTCCATTCCAGAATTGCTTCAATTTTACGAGGATCCACCTTAATCCCCTCAGCAGAGACCACATGCCCTAGGAAGGTTACCTCCTTCAACCAGAATTCACACTTGCTGAATTTCGCATATAGCTCCTTTTCCCTTAACACTTGCAGCACAATACGGAGATGCTCATCATGCTTTGCCTCCGTTTGAGTATACCAGATATCGCCGATAAAGACGACTACGAATCGATCCAAGTAAGGTTGGAATACTCGGTTCATCGATCCATAAAAGTCTGCAGTGCGTTCGTCACCCAAACGGCATGACCACAAACTCATAATGTCCATATCGAGTTCAAAATGTTGTCTTATGAATATCCCTTCTTTTACCCTTAGGCGATGGTATCCGAGCGAAGATCGATTTTGGAGAATACCAAGCTCCCTCGCTTGATCGAGCAGATCGTCAATCCTTGGTAGTGGATACTTATTCTTAATCGTCAATTTGTTCAATGGCGATAATTGATGCACATGCGCATTGTTCCGTCCTTTTCTTCACAAACAGACCGGTGCTCCCCAAGGAGACACACTAGGCCTAATGAAGCCTCGTCTAACAACTCTTGAATTTGAGCCTTCGCCCACTAACTACTTGGTGCCATCCTATAGGGTGCAATAGATACTGGAGCTGTTCCAGGCAACAAATCGATTCCAAACTCAACTTCCCGATTCGGAGGTAATCTAGGAAGCTCTTCCGGAAAAACATCCCTGAATTCCCTAACAGTTTTGATGGTCTCCACAGTCAGATCCTCAGTTTCAGCTTGGCTTACCAAAGCCAGATATGCCTCGCACCCCTTGAGCATCAGTTTCCACCCTCAACGCCGATACTACATTGGCTAAGTAATCCTCCGTTCTCCAATAATTATTACCTCTTTATCATTGTGATCCTTAACACCATCCTCTTAGTCGCACAATCCAAAGTTGCCTTATGCTTGGTCAACCAATCCATCCCTAGTATCAAATCAAATTCTTCAAGCGGTAACTCCATCAAATCCCCACGAAAACCCCGCCTTGAATCTCCGAGGCACCTCCTTGAAGAGTTTCTCTACCTTAACCGAATGACCTAAAGGACTTATCACAGACACCCCACATACAGTCTCCTCAAAGTGCACACCCAAAGGCCCCGAAATGTTATATGCCACATATGAATGGGTTGATCCCACATCAATCGAGCGTTATAAGGTACACCATAGATAAAAAATGTACCGATTATGACATCAAAAGGTCACCCTCCTCATGCAACGAGCAAAGATACACCAAAGCTGGCTGACGAGCATCTGCGTTACCAATACCCCTGCCGGGTGCCCCACGTCCACGACCATTACCACCGCGACCTTGTCCACGACCTCTTGGCGTGACGGTCCATCCTCACAAGTTGAGCGGTGTCAGATGACCCTTGGTTCGCCACACGAGCTCGAGTGGCCCTCCTAGGACAATCCTTAATCCTATGCTCCTTAGACGCACAACGAAGACAAGCCCCAGAACACTTCCAGCACTCTCTTTGATACATTCTTCCACAATCCCCACAAGCTTGCGGTCTACCTGTGTTCACCGGAACTGCTCGAACCGGTTCCTCCATCCTAGCTCTCTTAACATTTCGATTTGCAAAGACCCCTAGTCCAAAGATCCCTCCCGAACCGATTTCGATCCTTATCACGATTCCTCCGCTCGATTTGCTTCACCTCCTCGGCTATCTTAGCCTTCTCTACAGCAAATAAATCTCGCTCTCTCATGAGCTATGAGCACCCTTAACTCATTTCGAGGCCATCCTCAAAACGAACGCAGATTCAGATTCGTGGAAACGATGCCATTAGTATACCGACTCAATCGAGAAACTCCGCCTCATATTCAAAGAATGGTCTTATTTCCGAGTCGATTCAAGAACTCCTTTCTGCAAGCGCCCACATAGCTAGCTCCAACATATTTTGCCTTAAAGGTCTGCTTAAACAGCTCCCATGTTACCCTCTCATTGGGGTACCTCTCTCACAAGAATCCACCACCGACACGCTTCATCCCGCAAGAACGACACCGCCCTTTCAACTTCGTTTCTCTTGAGCGTCCCAGTCATCCATGATCCGCTCTGTGGCTTCCAACCAAGATTCGGCCACATTTGGGGCCACTCTAGATACGCCCTAAAATCTCAGCTCAGTTATTCAAGTCGTTCGAAATGGACCTCTATTCATGGGCCCGATGTTAGCTCCGCCACCCTTTCCAACACCCTCAACATGGCCTGAGACAAAGCGTCATCCCTGCGGCCCGATCATACGGCCCATTTTCATTAACTGGTGGTGGACGTGCGCCGCCCGGTGGTATGTGTTCAGATGACGCAGATCCGGCTTGGTGCTACCTCGGCCTCGACCACGGCCTCTTCCCGAATAACCCTTGTACTCATAACGATTTATCATTTACTTAATTTTATGACATTAGTTTCTTGGTTCCACTATTTTTACTGAATGTCTTATGATCGATAGAGTTTTAGAGTTATTTTCGCGCAATCACAATTTAGCTACGGTCCTAGTTTTGTAGCCCTAATACTACATTATCAATAGCACTATCTCTAAGGCTCAGTACTATCTACATTATTATTTCCAGTCCAGTTCCATATAAATATTTAAAGCAGAAAAAGAACACTTACAGACTTGGTACCGGGGATTCAGTGTGCCACTTCTTTATCAGTCCATAAAAAAAACCCATGTTTTTGTTTACTTAAAATAAAAAGATTTCATTTGAAAACACTTTTATTATAAAACTATTGATTTAACCTCGTTCAATAGAAAAACTTTGAACATCTTTGAAAAACTTATAGAAAAACTTTTTTTTTATAAAAAAAAGATTTTCGGACCCTATCCACGCCGAGTTGTTGCAACCTGGCTCTGATACCACTAAACGTAACACCCCAAACCCGGCCTAGACGTTATGACCGGATCTGATGCGCCACATCGAAGCGTTCAAAACATTCCGTATTACTTAGTTGGAAAACTTAGTTGGTGTTGTAAAAGACATTTTTAAAAGTAGGTTAAAGTGAATGGAAGCTGTGCACCAGGTAGGAAACTAGGAAGAAGAGGAGGTGAGTCCGTCGGACTGCTTAAGTACCAAGCTCCCTTCGATCCAATCCTAGACATGCACACCACCATTGCCACACTCTAACATCTCGTATAATTTTGAGAAAAACCGTTTGGTTATGTTCATATTAAGAAAATGATTAAGGTTGAAAACGTTTGCTTAGCGGAAGTCTTACTTGTGTTCGTGTTATTTTGAAATCACTTAACATTTTTGAAAACGCGTCCTAGAGCTAATCCATTCCGTTAATTATCATAGTTCAGTTTTATCATAATAGAGTTAAATAATAAAGAAACAACCCAAACCATAAAATAATTAGCGGCCTTATTACAAAAAAACCCAAAACCAGAAATGAAAAATATGGAAAATCTAGTTCACCAGAAGAAAACGAATTTGCAGAAAACGTTTGGCCACGCCGAATCCCGCCCAGCTCCAAGTCCACCAACTAGGGCTCACCTGCAAGGATGGAAGAAAATGGGGTGAGTTTGGGAAAACTCAGTGTATACAGAAACCCATCCAAAGCCCAAATCAGCTCGAGCCTATTGGGCCTAAGCCCCACTCAGATAACAGTACACAGTGGACCGAAGCCCTTTTCAGAATACAGTAGCAAGGCCTTAGCCCTTTTTAACATAACAGTGTGGCCCATAGGCCCAGTTCAGTAACATAGGTAACAATAGTAGTAATGCATGCAAACCCATCTAAGGAGACTACTCAACCCACTAACCGCTACATCGCCTGCCTGCACCAGCCCTACACTCCATGTGGGAATATCTCAACCCACCCAGCCCTACACTCCACAATTACAGCAACGCTGCTCAAATATTAGTAAGTTGAGGCAAAGCCTCCAGTACGTGGATGAACCAATTTCAATACTTCCTCCATCAATACCCCAATCCCATGCAACAGATATTAATAAAGCATATCATGTACAATACAGTATTAATCAATCATGCAGTTTAGCCAATTTAAACCCTAGGGGTATTTCGGTAATTATGCTCTTTAGGGGTAATTTCGTACTTACGCAACTACACAAGTTATTTCAGTAATTTTTAGCCATTTTATGCAATTTGGTTCCACCATCTAACTAACATGCTACTTTGCCCATCTCTTACCCATATTGGTCCGTAAGCCCATTAGGCCCAGTTTTGGCCCATCGAGGCCCTCTTTTTCCGAAGTACGTTAAGACGTCACACAAACTTACTTACCACCTTGCGGTGCTAGATCTAACAATTACTCTACGTCTTTGAGAGCATTCGCATACTCACAAGCCCATGAAATGCCAGAATTTTGGTATTTCGGCTTTTGCATAATTGAACTAAGAAAGGGTGTTCGGTACACACCTGATTCGCGACGATCGCTACTGAGATCTCTTCCAATGTCCTACAATTGATTAGCACAGTTCTTATTTACAAACCGTAATCACTAAACCCAAAACTTGCTCAACCAAAGTCGAACCATGTTCCTAAAAAGCCTTTAAACCCTTACCTTTTTGCCAAAATCGATAGCTAGTTCCGAATCCGATTGCTCCAATGATTCACGCTTTTGACCCAACATTTAAGAAGACTCTAATCACTAAAAGAAAACATCAGTTACAAACCCTTAAAGCCTTATGCTCAAATCGACAGCCTCCCTAATTTTTTAGGGATTTCGGCTTTTCCTAACATCGTAAAATAAGAACATATCTGAGATGATAAGTACTTACCCCTTACTCCTACTTGATTTCCACACAATCCGATGCAGATTTATCCTTAGAACAATGGTAAAACCCAAATCCAGGGGTTGAAGAAGTTTTGGCTATAAGCCCCTAAACCAATGGTACTTTCGGCTTTTGGGTGGTGAAGGGGATGACGATATGAGGCTATGACCTTGAAGTAGAATTGCCATCAAGTATCTAGGATTAAGAAAAGATAATCGCAGATTTAATAAAACAAAAGAACATAGAAGGACCTGGCTTTGAAGAAATCGGCACAAGCAGTGATCACAGGATTTCGGCTTTTGCGACTTCGGCAAAGGTGCTGATGAATAGCGAGGTTTGATGGACGGATTTGGAGAAAAAGTAGAAAGAAGAACAGGATAGGTGAAAGTTTCGCTAGGGAGGAAAAGAGAGAAAAGAAAACCCTTGTGGTGCTCGAAAGAAGAAAACGGCACCTCACAAAGCCCTAGGTGCCAAATATTAACCTAAACCCTCCGCCGAATTTTCCTCTTCAATTCCCTAAATTCGGCCAACTCTCAGTGTCTCACCCAATCCCTTAAATCTCTCCCCTTATCACTCATTAATTCAAGCATTTAGTTTGATTCAAACTTTCCTTTAGCAGAATCCACTTGAACTCCAACACTTACCCCTCCAAAGACTTAAAAATAAATGCATCTATTTGTCAACACCGAATCGATCCCATGCCTTCCCCAATGCTCCACACGCCACCTTTTTAGAGCCTAGTGGCATCACCCTTGCCACTCTACTAAGGCTCTTTTTGTGATGCCATTTACCCATAACTCTATACAAGGGCCATCTAGCCAGAACCCCTAACTCCTAAGTCCAAAAATTCAAAAATTCAACCGGTTTTTGGTCAACACATGGGACTTCTATAAGCCCATTTACCTACTCAAAACATTAATTTCACATCCAAATACAAAATTTTAAAATCTTTACAAAATATTGAAAACCGCGAATAAATCTAAAAATTAGGATGTTACATCTGTTTTACGTGTAAGACGATGTCTGGGACATCGGCATCATATCTAATTTTGTGTAAGACCCTATCTGGGACAGTGGAATCAATGTTTGATTACATGTAGGACCATGTCTGGGACGTTGGCATTGTATATGTTCTCTGAGCTATCCGCGTATCCTTACGTTTCTGAATAGTTCAACAGCCATTCCAAGAAAATGAATAATTTGGTGAAATCATATCAGATTCAGGTATGTTTACTTTGTAAAGCCTAATTGAGAATGAAAGGTAAGTATTTGAATATGAGATTTTTGTTAGCATTTATAAATGATTTGATGATACTTATTTGCTTTGAATGATATGTTTATTTGTATATGACTTACTAAGCTTTTGAAAGCTTACTTTGTATGTGTTTGCATTGTTTTATAGATATCAAAGCTATTGTGAGCTCAACGATCATCCAGGATTGTTACCACACTATCGAACCTTATTTTGGTACTTTGAAAATGTATATGTTAAAGTATGGCATGTATAGGGTAAAAGTTGTGGAATTATGTTTTGTGATGTACATATTTAGCTATGTGATCAAGCTTGTTTGTGTTTGAACTTATAGTTTGATAATGGTATATGATATGTGATGCTAATATGATTTGATTGATGAATTTGGATTTGAAATGATTGATAATGTTATCGATAGATATTGACTGAAATGGTTGTGCATATATGTTTGGTTTGGTGCTTGTAGGTTTGACCCAATTGGGGTGGCAAGTTGACTATTCAAATGACCTATTTTTGTCCATAGGGGTAGAGACACAGGTGTGTGTCTCAGCCGTGTGCTACACAAGGTTATGTGGCACAGTCGTGTGCCCCCTAGGGTACCTTACAATTGTAAGTCAAGCTCGACCATGGCCAAGGCACATGGGCCTGTGGCCAGTCGTGTGGACTAGGTCAGGCTCGACCACGGCCAAAGCACACGGGCTTGTCTTGTGGCCCTGTAAGCAAGTTAGTATGTATGCCCTGTTTTGACATGGCCTAGACACACGGGCGTGTCTAATGCCTTGTAAGGCACACGGCCTGTTAACACGGGTGTGTGGCCTGTACTTCTTCAAAAAAAAATGTTGTAGTCCCAACCCCTTTCTAAAGCATGTTTTAGGTCTCGAAGACCTATATAAGGGACTCTATATCGATATTGATCTCTGCTGCTTTAATGATTACAAAATGAAAGTTAAATGTTCCAATTCATTTGGTAATGCCTTTAACCCTAGTCTGGCGACTGATATGGGTTAGGGGTGTTACATTATGTTTAGATATAAATGTGCCAAATTATGTACTCCAAAACCAATCTTTGTATCATACTTGCTCAATGGTCGTCTTTTATTTCATTTTTAGTTTTCCTTGCTTGAGGACAAGCAATGACTTAAGTGTGGGGAGTTTGATCTGTCATAATTCTGTGTAGCAAATTAAACTAGTTTTCATACTTAAGGAACTTGAATACAAGAAATCCTATTATGTTTTAGTTAATTTTTCTATTTTAGTTTTAATTCGGAAAAAAGTGTAAATTGAGTCATTTTATGACCTTAGGGACTGAATAAGGCCTAAAGGTGAGCTAACGTATTTAGTGAGTGTGCAGGGCACCATTCAAAGGCATAAAAGCTCAAAGCTGGTCATCGTGTAGCAATATGGAAAGTCCAATGTCACAACATAGGGGGAAGAATACAAGAATACCAATATTGCCTTTGGTGTGGAAACATAGCTAGATGATGTCGTGACACACTCTGAAGCTGAGCCTGAAAATAAAGCATATTCTCTTCAGTGTCGCGACATTGGCTCTATACAGGAATGATTTACAAGCTGAGGGCGCTTTGGTCTGTACAATGAAAATTAACACAAAAACATCAACAAACCTAGGGTTAAGGACGACAGCTAACCTAACTCTATAAATAGGCCTTTTAGACACTTGTTTAGGGACAACTTTCATAATTTAGAATTTCTTCTGTAATTAGTTTTTAGTTTTTCTTTTCTTTGAGGCTTTAGATTTATTTTCAGTTATTTCCATTCGTGTTTTTTGGAGAATCTGATTTTTAGATTCGACCAAACTCTTGTGGATTTTGCGCTTCATCAATCAATACAAATTCAAGATTCTTTTTAAACCAAATTCTTGATTTCTTATTAAAGTTTATTTATTTTATAAATCTCGATTTTGGGTCTAGTCGGAACAGTAGTTTTAGGACCACAAATTCGACACAAAAAAAATATTTTTATTATATTTTTATGGTCTACAATTTTATTGAATGATTTCATAAAAACTTCGTTCGAAAATTTTGACGTTTGGGCACTCAATTTAGTCAAAAGGACAAAATGTAAAAAGTGTAAAACTTGATTTCTATAAGCGAAAGGTGTCTAATGTTATGAAATTTTAAATTGGAGGTCCTTAAATGGTAATTAGACCATTGGTTAAGTTGTTGGACAAAAATGGACATGGTTAAGTATGTTTCTAAAGTTTTTCATTAAGGGCATTTTGGTAATTTGGTAATTAAATGAATTAAAAAGAAAATTAAAAGCCAAATTTTGTCCATCTTCTACCCCATGGCCGAATGTACCAAGGAGAAACCATGCCTAGGGTTTTTCAAGCTTCCGAGCTCGATTGTAAGTCCATGCTAGCCCCGTTTTTAATGATTTTTATGTTTTTGAAATCCTCCTAACAAGATCTATTTATTTCTACCACTAATTTAAGATATAATCAAAGTCTAAAATTTTACCCATGATTGATATTTGTGTTTTTTGATGTTTAATGGTAGATTATACAAGTTTGATGTTTGATAAATGACTTTTACTAAGTGATTTTTGATGAAAATGCCTAAAAGGACCTATTTGTAAAAGTTATAAAATAAGTAGTAAATGTGTGATTTAATGAAAAATGTGGGCTGGTATGAGTACAAAAAAGATTCGGCTAGGCTTGGGTAATGAAGAAATTTGATGAAAATCATTTTACGAGCCTAAGGACTAAAATGTAAAAATGTAATTTTTGCCATAATGGGATTTTGGGCTGATTTGAATAGTTTATGATTAAATAAGTTGAATGTGATAATATAGATCAAGAAAAATGAGGTTCGGGCCTGGAACAGGGGAAAAACGCATATTTTACAGTTAGGTCCTTTTCACCATTTTTATGCCAAGGTAAGTTCGTATGATTAATAAGCATTAAAGTATATATGTATAATTGCTTAATTGATATGTTTGTGGTAAATGTTATATTATTGAAATAAAATATGAATGTTATTCAGTACGACATTACGGAAATAACCGATTGAGGTTCGATACAGCGAAAGTCCTAGTTGAACCTTAGGAATAGATAAGGATACAAATGTCATGGCATTAGGGTTACTAAGAGTACGTGTAAAACCATATTTGGGATATGGCATCACTATGAGACTTTGTGTAAGACCATATCTGGGCTATGGCATCGATATGAGACTTCGCTTAAGACCATAGCTATAACACCCCTTACCCGAGTCCGAGGTCGGGACTGGGCACGAGGCATTACCTGACTTAAACACATGCATACAATCATTCCGAGTCATAAAAACTCGGTCAAATTTAAAACTCTTCAGTCTTAATATAGAAATTCTTAATATGGGCCTAGGAGGACCAAAATACACTTTGGAAACGATTCGGGATTATTCCGAACACCTTTGAAAACTTTGAAAAATGTCACTTGAAACAAAGGCGACACGCCCGTGTGACCATTTTTACATGGTTGTGCTGAGGGCCCATGTGAACCACACAGCCTAAGCATAAGGGGACACGCCAGTGCCCCAAACCCATGTAAATTTATTTCTAAATTCAAACCTACAGGGGTTTTCACATGGCCTAACACACCCCTATGTCTATGGCTCGTGTCCCTCACATGGCCATGACATGCCCATGTCTTAGCCCGTGTCTAAAAACTTTGACATTCTGTTCTAACATCAGCAACCAATTAGAGGCACACGTCCATGGCTTATTTTGATGTGAATCATGATAAATTTTATAATTTATGAATGTCTGTTCTTGAAAACTAACTATTATCACGACAGAGGCAAGCGCACCTTATCGAACAGTAGTATAGCTTATGGGAAGACCGGGATGTCGAACCCAAAGGAACTAAGAGTACTAGTATTAACTTTATTTTTATTATCTAGCCTAAAACTAAAAGGGTTTGTTTTTATCTAAACTAATTACTAAACTAAGAATGCACAGAAAGTAAATTGAGGAAATAACTTTTGGGAAAACTGAATGATTGGGACAATACCCAAGGGAAAAAAATCCACCTAGACTTCACTTGTTATTGACTCTGAATTAGACGATTTATTCATTTGACTTGATCCATACAAATCCATAATTTATATTATTATCTCTCTCGAGACTAACAATGTCTAACCCTAGGTTGATTAATTGAAATCTCTTTCTAATTAAAACCCCTGTTTTGCATTAACTCGATCTATGGATTTTTTTATTAGGTTTCACCCTAATTCGGCAAAATTATGTCACCCTATGTCTAGGCGTGCAATCAACTCCGCTTAATTATGCTAGATCTACTCTTAAACAAGGACTTTTGCTCCTCTGAATAAGCACATCAATACTTGAATCAATATTCTGGAATATTAAAACAAGAATTAAGAACACATAATTAAGAAGAAATCAAATATTTATCATATAATTCAGAAAATAATAATAAGATCCGTCTTAGGTTTCATTCCCCTTAGGTATTTGGGGGGTTTAGTTCATAAGTGTGAAAGAAAACATCTCAAAAGAATAATGATAACAAAACATAAAGAAAACCCAAAAACTCCTGAAGGAAATTGAAGGGTGATCTTCAGTCTTGAAGGATAATCTGGCTTCTGAGATGGATCAATCGGCTTTCTTCGAGTAATTCCTTGTCTCCTACTCCGTATCTATCATTCTAGGTACCTCCTGGGATGTTTATATAGGCTTTAGAATGCTTCAGAACCCTCAAGAGTGGCCTTTTCTAAATTGGACTAGACTTGGGCTCGACAGGGACACGCCTGTGTGCAAGTGCTTCAACCCATTTTCGAGTCTGTTGAATAGACACAGGAGTGTGGTCTACCCATGTAAGGAAGTCTAGGCCGTGTTAGAGTCTGCTAAAACTACTCGGGCGTGTGAACTACCCGTGTGAGGAAGTCCAGGCCGTGTTGATTTCTCACATTGACCCATTTTCTCTGTTTTTTGCCCGTTTCTCGCTCTTTTTACTCTCCTATGCTCACCTAAGTATAAAATATGAAATTAAAGGATTAGGAGCATCAAATTCACCAAATCTAAGGATAATTCATCCAAATATATGCTAATTCATCCAAAAATATGCTAAGCATGGGATAAAAAATATGTATAAATTACGGTTTATCAAATACCCCCACACTTAAGCGTTTGCTTGTTCTCAAGCAAAATCCTCAACTCACAATCAAAATAAATTCTTCTTAACTTATAATTCTCATCAATAGTATCTCAAAATAATCCATAAGTAATCATATATTGAAAATTCAACTCGAAGAACATCAAAGTTTCAACCATTCCAAGTTGAGCATTTTATCACAAAAACCTAGGTGTCTCCCCTCATTTAAGTAATCACCTTTGATTCAAAATATCACAGAGTTTCATATCCTCACTAAAGATTCACTCAAATCACTCGAGGTGTTTAAGGACAAGAAATCTAGCACTCAACAGTCAATATGAAAAGTTATTACCATAAGCTTACGTGAAAATCAAATCTCTACCACTATATATTGAGATGATACATCAATCAAAAGGTCTTTAGAGGGTTGTAACGTGGCTTTGGTTAGGGGGTGTGGTTACAAGCTGAAAGAAAAGGTTAGAATCGAGATTGAATTGAAAAATTACCTAACTAGAAAAATACTGCAACTGACAAATTACATTCCTAATTAGAAGATCCTAGAATTAAGCTTTTCTTCAAGGAATAAGGAATTAAATATTTAAGCTCAAAAAAAAAGAATTACTACTAATATGTATGTTTTTTTTAAGAAAAAAGTCAAATATAACATAGAACTTTGCTAAAAATAAAACATAGCTAAGCAATTTATTCAAATCGAATCTCAACAAAAAATAGGGATCAAATTAATTGAGGGGATTTCAACAATAATGGGTTATGGGTTAATATTGAGGTTAGATCAATGAATGGGTTGTTGGGCTCAAGGGGGTTCACTAAAGGTTAATTATTAAGGTAGGCTTTTATGGAATGAGTGAGTTAAACCTAACTGTCTTTATCATCTTGACATATCAAATCAAAGGTGTGGTCTTGACACGTATAATCAAACAAGTTCTAGAATAACAATTTAATATTGACGCACTCATAGCAATAATAAAAGTGAGCATGAAAGAAATAATATATGCTCTAAAGGCTCAAGATCTCACAAAAACTTATGGCTTTTTGATGTTAAACCTATGAATTTCAACTCAAGATAATACCTAAACTTGGGAAAACAACCTAAAAAATTTTTTAATTCTCAAAAATCAACTTATCATGCTTGATTCTCTAATTCCTTAAAGTTTAAACAATCAATGCATAAATGCCTATATTTTAATTCAAGACATATCAATAAAAATCACAAATTAATCAAAATTTATTCTAATAATGATATGAGAAGATTATTTGAGACCAAGACAAAATTCAAGGATTTTTCTGATAATGATATAAATAACCCTCCCACACTTAAGATGTACATTGTCCTCAATGTACAAAGATATATAATAGCGATATAAATATAATATCAAAAGAGAGAAAGAGAAGTGAAACTGCCCTAAGATTGTGGATGAAATCGTTGGATTAGCTAGAGCGAGAACTGAAGATAAAGCTAAAGGAAAGGCATGATTCTGAGGGATAAATGAGAAGACACTACTATGAAGGAGAATTAAGGGAATAATTCGATGATTACCATAAATATAGGTAGAGTTTAAAAATATAAAACATGAGTCTTCAAAAATAAATAGAAATAAAAGTAAAGAAAATAAAAATAAAATGAGTTTAAAAAAAAAGGCACGGCCTTGTCGCCCAACACTAGTCTTACACGGTCGTGTCACACGCCCGTGTGTCTCGCGTCCAGCCTGTGTTTATCACGAAATGAGGAATCACCACATGGCCTGAAGACATGCCTGTGTGTATAGGCTGTGTGGTTACATGGTTGTATCGCACGACCGTGCGCGATGTGGTTCGCTTCTCCAACGCCCGTGTATATATGCGTACGCCTGTGTTCTTTTGACAGTCTTGACCACGGGTGGTGACACGGGTGTGTCGTACGCCCGTGTTAATTTCTCATTTCTTCCACGGGTGTGGCGGTTAACCGTATTATTTGGATAGGATTGCCCACAGCCATGTCACACGGCCGTGGCAATGTATCGAATCTCGTGTTTTGTGTAAATTTTTGCTCTGTTTTTACACGACCGTATCACACGGCCGTGTCGCCACCCGTGGTATGAGCAAGGCCTAAGGCACGCTCGTATGCCTGGCCGTATGGTTTCTAGAAAACCTGTGTTCAAGTACTCAGTTAGTGATTTAAATGTTAAAAACTAAAATTTAAAGAAGTTAACACCATTAGTGCTCGGGTTGCCTCCCGAGGAGTGCTTATTTATAGTCTAAGCTCGACTTTCCTCTCTTGTTGCGTGGTCATGGTGGTGTGAGGAGTTTACACTCCTCCTTCTTACTATCACACTCAAAATAAGGTTTTAGACGGGTACGATTTACCTTAAAGGTGTCGAATTTAGGATGAAGTACCTCGACTGTCCCATACGGAAAAATGCTGAGCACTGTAAGAGGGATTGCTCCATTAGGTTCAGAAGTGGCAATACGAGGGTCTGTTGCATCTAGTAGTACTTTGTCTCCAACCTTAAGTTGATTTGGTGAAACATTGAGATCGTCATGGTGTGGTTTTGGTCTATTGTGTGCTCTCAGTTTTTGTGTCCGCCATTCATCTAGTTCCTCGATTTGTAGCCTTTGTTCTTCATAGATGGGTCCTTTGTTGTTACTTGAACAAGGCTCATATATGCTTTTCGAACGTGTTTCCTACAAAAAAGGTTGCACCACATGATCAGTATTAGTAGAATTTTGAGCTTGAAGAGTGATTGTTTCATCACCCACATGAAGTGTGAGCTCACCTGTACCAACATCAATTATAGTTATAGCAGTTGCTAGAAAGGGCCTTCCTAAAATTAAAGGTACGTCACTATCCTCTTCTATGTCTAGAACAACAAAATCGATTAGGAATATAAATTTGTCAATTTTAACGAGTACATCTTCAATAATGCCCCTAGGAAATCTAATTGTTTTATCTACTAACTGACTGCTCATCCTAGTTTGTTTGGGTTTCCCAAGACCTAGTTGTTTAAACATTTTATAGGGCATGACATTAATACTAGCCCCTAAATCAACCAAAGCATTACTAACATCTAAGCTACCAATTAAACAAGTAATCGTAAAATTCCCTGGACCTTTCAATTTGTTGGCCAGCTTATTCTACAGAATGGCTTAGCAAACTGCATTCATCTCCACATGCGACGTCTCATCCAACTTCCGCTTATTTGCTAAAAGCTCCCTTAAAAATTTAACTGCGTTTGGCATCTGTGAAAGAGCTTCAATAAATGATAAGTTAATATGCAATTTCTTTAATAGTTTGAGGAATTTACCAAATTGTTCATCTATGCGGTCTTTCCTGGTCGCATTGGGGTATGGCACCCGTGGTTTGTACTCTTTACTTACCGGTTTCTGCTCACTTTGGTCTACCTCACCTTTACTTTTACTTACCACAATTCCTTGCCTTGGTTCTGGTTCTGGTTCTGGTTCAGGTTCAACTAACCCTTCCTTATCTTGAATGGTAATCGCATTGAACTGTTCCCTTAGGTTAGATTCAGTGTTACTTGATAGGCTACCATGTGGTCGTCCAGAAATCAATTTGGCAAGTTGGCCTATTTGAGTTTCGAGCCCTTGGATCGACTCTTGTTGATTCTTAAGTGCTGTTTTAATATTCTAAAAAAGGGTTTCCGCTATTGAAATAAATTTTGACATCATCTCCTCAAGGTTCAGCTTTTTCTCTTATCGGTAAGGTTGTTGTTGGAAGCCTGGAGGGGGCGGTGGTCTCTGATTCCCTTGGCCTCCCCATGAGAAATTTGGGTGGTTCCTCCATCCTGTATTGTAAGTGTTACTATAAGGATTATTTTGAGGTCGAGGATTATTATCCATATAATTTAATTGCTCGTTTTCCATGTTGCGACCATAAGGTGGGTATTCTGAATTGCTCGTTCCTCCTCCACTTGCATTGTATTGCATTATTGGGTGAACCTGTGAAGAACCAAGTAAACCTTCAAATTTTCTATTAAAAATTTCTACCTGATTAGAGAGCATGGTGACCGAATCGATGCTAAAAGTGTCGGCCGCTTTTGTTTGCTTTGTCCTCATGACTTGCCACGATAATTATTCAGTGACATCTCTTTTATAAATTCATAAGCCTCCTCAGGTGTCTTATTATTGATAGTCCCACCAGTAGCTGCATCAATCATCTGTCTAGTTAAAGGATTCAGGCCATTGTGAAAAAGTTTGAATCTATAGCCAGAGTGGTAACCCATGGTGAGGGCACCTTCTCAAAACTTCCTTGTTTCTCTCCCATGCATCATAGAGTGTTTCTAAATCCATCTGCACAAAAGAAGAGATATCATTCCTCAATTTAGTCATTTTATCCGGCGGAAAATATTTAAGTAAGAATTTTTCGATCATTTGTTCCCAAGTAGTGATTGACCCTCATGGTAACGAGTTCAACCACTATTTAGCCTTGTTCCTCAATGAAAAGGGAAATAACCGAAGTTGAATGGCATCATCAGAAACACCATTGATCTTAAAAGTGTCGTAAAACTTTAGGAAATTTGCCAAATGAGCGTTTGGATCCTTGTCCTACAAACCATCAAACTGAACAAATTGTTGTATCATTTGAATTGTGTTAGGTTTCAGTTCAAAATTATTTGCAGCAATAGCAGACCTAACTATACTTGACTCAGTTCCTGTTAAAGTAGGTTTAGTATAATCATACATAGTGCGCGGAGCAGGATTCTGATTTACTGGATCAGCAACAATTGCAGGAGGTAGCGAGTTTTCCTAATTTTCAGCCATCTCCTCAGTTGTGGTGGAAATATCGTCCTCTTTCCCTTCCTCTATGTATATTAAGCTTTGCCTTATTTCTCTTCGGTTTCTATGAGCTACGTGTTCAGTCTCACTATCAAAAAGTAATGGTCCTGACGGGTTTTTTCTAGTCATAAACTATAAAAAACCTGCCAGAAGGAAAAGGCAAATTTAGTAATGTAAACAAAAATAAAATTTAAATTGCAATAGAATAAATGGCTAAAGTAATAAAAATTAAGTGTTCCTAATATCTTTGTTTCCCGACAACGGTGCCAAAATCTTGATTTTGATGTGAATCGTGATAAGTTTTATAATTTATGAATGTCCGTTCTTGAAACCTAATATTATCACGACAAAGGCAAGTGGACCTTATTGAACAGTAGTATAGCTTATGGCAAGACCGGGATGTCGAACCCAAAGGAACTAAAAGTACTAGTATTAACTTTATTTTTATTATCTAGCCTAAAAATAAAAGGGTTTGTTTTATCTAAACTAATTACTAAACTAAGAATGCACAAAAAGTAAATTGGGGAAATAACTTTTGGGAAAACTGAATGATTTGGAAAATACCCAAAAGAAAAAAATCCACCTAGACTTCTCTTGTTATTGACTTTGAATTAGACGATTTATTCATTTGACTTGATCAGTACAAATCCCTAATTTATATTATTATCTCTCTTGAGACTAACAGTGTCTAACCCTAGGTTGATTAATTAAAATCTCTTTCTAATTAAAACCCCTTGTGTTGCATTAACTCGATTTATGGATTCCTTTATTAGGTTTCACCCTAATCCGGCAAAATTATGTCACCCTATGTCTAGGCGTGCAATTAACTCTGCTTAATTATGCTAGATCTACTCTTAGACAGGAACTGTAACAACCCGTACCCGAGACCGTCGCCGGAGTCGGACACGAGGGGTTAACGGGCTTAATCCACTTACTTGCAGAGTTTATTTTAAAAATTTCCAGACAGCCGGCTAGCTGTGTCACTGTCACCTTAAAAATCATATCTTGAGTTCCACAACTCGAAAATCAGTTTTGTGATTTTTCCCTGAAACTAGACTCATATATGCATCTACAAATTTTTTTCTAGAATTTTTGGTTGGGCCAATTAGTACAGTTTATTAGTTAAAATCTCCCCTGTTATAGGGTGCGACTACACTGACCTTCCTGCATTACGATTTGGATATCTCCCTGTACAGGGCTTCAATACTGATGTCGTTTGTTTCTACAGAAACGAGACTCGAAAAGGAATCTGTACATATATGGCATGACTTCTAATTATCTCTGGTAAATTTATAATGAATTTCAAAAGTCGGAATAGGGACTCCAGAAACCGTTCTGGCCCTGTCTCACAAAAACTTAAATATCTCTTAACATACTGTTCATATGATCATTTTGTTACTCTCCTATGAAAATAGACTCGTCAAGGTTCGTTTACATAATTTATTCACTATTTAATTCCATTCCTAATATTTTTAGTGATTTTTCACATCCACGTCACTGCAGCTGTCAGCATCTGTCTTTAAGGTAGGCTTTACCTATTTCATAGTTTCCATGATTCAACTAGCCCTTAAACATAAATAGCACAAAATATGATCATGATTAACCATCCCAATGGCTAATCGTTTCCAAACATTTCCATACCTCTTAATGAACAACATACAATGATTATAATACCATGCCCAAAGTATACTTAAGCCATTTTCGCATGGCTATCCAAATTTACACAAAACCGAAAGGTACATGACCTACAACAAAAGGGTAGTCCTATACATGCCATTTCAAAGTTCAACCAAATAGTATACCAAGAAGGAGCTTTGATAGTGTGGGCGACTTCGACTTCAAAATCTCGAGTCCGATAGCTGAAGAACCAAAATCTATAAAATGAAAATCAAAGAAAACGGAGTAAGCATTTAATGCTTAGTAAGTTTGAGCCATGAATTTAAACACAACCAAAGTATAGCATTCATGTAGCTAAACAGATAATTTCATATGCACAAATTCTCAATATCATACTTACTTCACATTACCAACCTTATATTCATACACAAAGATCAACTTAGCTAAAGGCGGTAGCTCATTTATCAACCGAGCGAATACTTATTTGTAAGGGCTCAACTAATTCAAAGCACATACTGAAACATACCTCATTGTTGGGATTTCACAAGTGTATTAACTGAAATTTTTACAGCAAGTTCATTCATTCCGAATCACGTACTTTGAGTTTAACCGGATATAGCTACTCGTTCAAATGCCTTGGGACATAGCCCGGTTATAGTAACTCGCACAAATGCCTTCGGACTTAACCCGGATTTAGTAACTCGCACAAATGCCTTCGGATCTTAGTCCGGATTTAGTAACTCGCATACGAATGCCTTCGGATCTTAGTCCGGATATAGTCACTTAGCACAAAGCCTTCGGGACTTAGCCCGGACATCATTCGAATAACCAAGCACAATTATCAATAAATTATGACACATTCAGTATTTCATTTTCATTAGCAAAACTCAAACACAAGACACTTATCACACTTGCAATTTCGGCTCAATGACCACACACAAAGAGCATGATTTTGATTTGCTTAAAACATGATCTAATCAAATCATAATCCAAATTCCATTACTCGAAAACTTACCTCGGATGTTGTCGAACGATTTCGATAGCTATTCGACCACATTTTCCTTCCCTTTATCGGATTTAGTTCCCCCTTGCTCTTGAGCTTAAATTGACCTAAGATGACCGATTGCTTCACTCCTTTCTTCCCCCTCTCAAATCGGCCAAGAAGAACCAAAGAACACAACTTGTTTTCTTTTTTTCCTTAGAATTTTCAGCCAAATGAAGTGAAAAAATGATGGACACTTTTTTTTTTCTTCTTTCCCTCAACTCACGGCAATGGGAGGGGGGGGGGAAACACTCACACCATTCTTTTTTTTTTCCCATTTTTTTATTACCCATACTCCTTATTTTATTTTTTTCTAACATACACCATTGTCACAACATGTTTTATGACATGTTTTGCCCATCATTCTTTGTCATGGCTGGCCACTAGCAATTAAAAAGGGGGAAATTGACATGCAAGTCCACCCCTTTGATTACATGCACTAATAGATCCTTATAGATTTACCTATCACATTTCAAAAGTGTCACACATAAGTCCTATCGACTAATTTCACATGCAATTTACTAAATCGAAGCTTAAAACCTTCACACATTCATAATCACATATTTTAAACAATAGATATCATATTCAAATAATTTGGTGACTCAGTTTAGCGGTCCCGAAACCGCTTTCCGACTAGGGTCACTTTAGGTGTGACAGCCTTAAAATGACCCTAGTCGGAATATGGTTTCGGGACCACAAAATCGAGGCATAAAAATAATTTGATATTTATTTTGATGCCTATAATTTGTGTTAACTCATGTGTGACATTTTTGATGCTTTAATTTAGAGTTATAAATGTGAATTTCACTAGAAAGGACCTAGTAGTAAACTTTAAAAGTATGAGGGGGAAATGTGTAATGACTAGTTGATCATGCATGCAAAAATGAGGGGTTTGCATGTCAACTTCCCCATTTATTAGCTAATGGCCGGCCATGACAAGGGTGTATGGGCTAAACATGTCATGAAACATGTTTTGTTGGTGCATTAGGGAGAAACAATAAACAAATAAGTATGGGTGATAAAGAAAGAAAAAAAAATGTGTGTGAAGGCTTCTCCCCCCCCCCATTGCCGTGAGTAGAGGAAAAGAGGAGAAAAAATTTTTGTTCATCTTTTTTTCACTTTCTTTGAGCTAAAATTCTAAGGAAGAAGGAAGGGGTCTTGCTTCATGCTTGGTTTGGAGGGGAGATTAGGAGGGGGTTTGGCCATACTTGTGTTGAGATTAAGGTATGTTTGATGTTTTGCCATGAGATTCATGTATATTTTAGTAGTTAGCTTGAGTTCTAACTAGCCATGGTTCAAATCCTCACTATGTCATGGAAATGATATTCGGCTAAGGTGAGATTGTGTTGACATTATTTGCATGCTAAAAGTGAAACTTTGTGATGATACATGTGATGGAGGATTGAGGATTCTTAGATTTTCTTTTAGCATTTTTTTTTGAATGAGATACTAAGTTCTTTGTTTTACCATGACCAAATTGAAATGGTATGGTGTTGTGGTATTCGGCCATGTTATATCCATAAGTATGATTCATGCATGTTGCATGGTAAGTAAGATTTAAGCTTTGGATATGTGTATATATTTGGATATAAGCCACTTGAGAATTGGCTCTAGCATATATATATGTATATATGTTCGCATTACGATGTATTGGTATGACATATATGCTATTTCAAGGTGTATATTTGCTTGTGATGATGTCTCGATTATGAAGTAAATGAGAGATGTGCAATGAGTTACGATATGTAATGCGTTAGTAGTAAAATGTATGCTGTTTTGTGTGGTATTAAGTGTATAATTGGCCTCAAATTGGACATGTATATTCGGCCACATGAGGGGAAATTGGTGTTCATGCAATCGATTAGAGGCAAGCATATTGATGCCTATTCTTGGCTTAGAAAATTCGCTAAGAGGAATATTAACTAATGTGTTGAGTTCGATTCATGATTTCGTACATATGCGACTTTGATGCCTAATGAGTATATATATTGGCTAAGTATCTTGAATTCCTCTTCGATGCTCACATGATAAAACCAATTTATTTGTTAAATTAAGCTCAAGAGCAAAGGGAGCTAAATCCGATAAGGGAAGGAAAAAGTCGTGGAATAGCCGTCGAAATTGTTCGACCACGTCCGAGGTAAGTTCTTGAGCAATAGAGCTTAAATTCGAATTGATTAGATCATGTTTAAAGCAAATTAAAATCATGCTCTTTGTGTGTGGCTATTGAGCCGAAATTACAAATGTGATAAGTGACTTGTGTCGAATTTTGCTAATGAAAATGAAATGTGAATGTGTTATGGTTTATTGATAAATGTACATGGTTATTCGAATGATATCCGGCTAAGTCCCGAAGGCTTTGTGCTAAGTGACTAAATCCGGACTAAGATCCGACAAACATACGTGCGAGTTACTAAATCCGGACTAAGATCCAAGGCTTTCGAGCAAGCTACTAAATCCGGGTTGAGTCCCGAAGGCATTCGTGCGAAGTTATTGTAACCAAAGCTATGTCCCAAAGGCATTTGAATGTGTAGCCATATCCGGTTAAACTCAAGATACGTGATTCAAGAATGAATGAACCTGCTGTAAAATTTCAGCTAATACGCTTGAAAATTCTAGCAACGAGGTATGTTCATATGTGCTTTGGAATAGTTGATTCCCTTCGAATAATATTCGCTCAATCGAGAAATGAGCTTTCGGCATTTGGCTAATATAAACCCTTATGTATGAATATAGGGGTTGGAATGTGAAATAAGTATGATATTGAGAATTTGTGCATATGAAATTATCCGTTAGCTATATGAATGTTATGCTTTTGTTGTGCTGGAATCCTTGCTCTAACTTACTAAGCATAAATTGCTTACTCCGCTTTCTCTGTTTCTCTGTTTCTCTGTCTATAGATTTTGGCTCGTCACCATCGGACTGGATTTTTGGAAGTCAAGTCTCCTACACTATCAAAGTCCCTTTCGGTATATATTTTGGTTGGATTTTGAAATGGCATGTATAGGACTACCCTTTTGTTGCGTTTTAAGTACTTTTGTGATGTATGTGTATGCGACCATGCGAAAATGGCTCGTAAAAGTGGAGTATGGCATTAGACCATTCGTGCTTATGTATATATGTATGGTTTTATGATGTGACTACGGACTGAATGGAAGTGTGAGCAAATGATCAGCCATTGGAATGGCTAAAATGATTATATGTGGACCTATGTATGACAAAACTTTAGTTGGTCCATAGAAACCACGAATTAGGTAAGGTTTACTGAAAACAGATCTGACAGCAGCAGTGGTGTAGATTTGAAAAATCACTAAAATTGTAGGAATGGAATTAAATAGTGAATAAATTATGTAAATGAACCTTGATGAATCTACTTTCATATGGAAGAAACGAAACGGTCATATGAATTATATGTTAAGAGATATTAAAGTTCTTGTGAAATAGGACCAGAACGGTTTCTGGATCCCCTGTTCCGAATTTGGAAAATCATTGTAAATTAACCAGAGATAATTATAGTTATTCCATATATGTATAGATTCCTCCCTGAGTCTAGCTTCTATAGAAACAAACGGCATCAGTATTGAAGCCCACATGCAGGAGATATCCAATTCGTAACACACGAAGGTCGGTGTAGTCGATCCTGTAACAGGGAGAATTTAACTAATAAACTGTACTAATTGGATCGACCAAAATTCTAGAAAAAATCTGTAGATGGAAAAATGAGTCTAGTTTCAGGAAAAATTACGAAAAAATTTTTGAGCTTTGAAACTCAAGATATGATTTTTAAGGCCACCGACGCAGAAGCGACTTTGTCTGGAAATTTCTAAATGGACTGTGAAGATAGTTAAACTAAGTTTGTGTGCACCTTGTGTTCGATTCCGGTAACGGACTCGGGTACGGGGTGTTACATTAGGGCTGTCACAACTCTCCCCCACTTAAGAAATTTTCGTCCCCGAAAATCTTACCGGTAAATAGGTTTGGGTATCGCTCTTTCATAGAGTTCTCGAGTTCCCAAGTAGCTTCTTCCATCCCGTGTTTGAGCCATAACACTTTTACTAACGGAACCCTTTTGTTTCGCAACTCCTTCACTTCACGAGCTAGGATACGAATCGGTTCTTCTTCATAACTCATATCAGCTTGAATTTCGACCTCGGAGGGGTTTATTACGTGTGAAGGATCGATCTGTAACGTCAAGCATCGAAACATGAAAACGTTGTGGATCCTTTCGAGTTCGGGGTAAAAGCAACCTATATGCAATCGGGCCAACTCGTTCGGAGATCTCATACCGCCTAATCGAATCTCGGACTCAATTTGCCCTTACGGCCAAATCGAGTATCTTTTTCCAAGCGACACCTTAAGAAACACTTTGTCTCCCACGATACTCAATATCTCTTCGTTTTAAATCGCGTCACGACTTCGACGATCGATGTTGCCTTGAGACTTTCACAAATTATTCTTACTTTTCGCTTCAAAGATCTTTAATCAAATCCACTCGAAAATTTTACTTTCACCGAGCTCGGTCCAAAACAATGGCGCACGGCATTTTCGATTATATAAAGCCTCGTAAGGTGCCATCTTAATACTTGACTGAAAACTATTGTTGTAACCGAATTCAATCAAAGGTAAATACCGTTCCCACGAACCACTAAACTCGAGGATGCAACATCTCAACATATCCTCAAGTATCTGAATTATCCACTTAGATTGACCATCTGTTTGTGGATGAAAAGCGGTGCTAAAATGCAGCTTGGTACCCAAAGCTTCTTGCAATTTCTTCCAAAATCGTGAGGTGAATCTCGGATCTCTATCCGACACGATAGAAATAGGTACCCCGTGTAATCTCACAACGAGAAACATACAATTCAGCTAATTTATCCATTGAAAAATCTGGCGCGACGGGATAAAGTGAGCCGACTTAGTCAATCTATCAACAACGACCCAAATCGCATCTTTCTTACTTGCCGACACCTTGGCGGCCCGGATACAAAATCCATCGTTACTCGATCCCATTTCCATTCGGTATCATGATCGGTTGGAGAAAACCCGTGAGGCACTTGATGTTCCGCCTTCACTTGCGACATATTAAACACTTCAAACAAAATCGAAATGTCTCGTTTCATACCATGCCACCAAAGCGACGTCTTAGGTCGTGGTACATTTTGTACTCCCGGGTGAATTGACATTCGGCTACAATGAGCTTCGTTCAGAATCATCGAAATGAGTTCTGAATTTTTTGGAACACATAACTGATTTCTGTACCTCAAACAATCGTCATCATCAATTTGAAACTCCGATTCCACATTCGGAACATATTCAGCCCGTCTTGCAACCAACTCATCGTCGACTTTCTGAGCTTCACGAATTTGATGAATCAATAATGGTTTGGCCTTTAATTCGGCTACTAACACATTGTCGGGTAGAACAGACAAGTGTACATTCATTGCTCGTAAAGCAAACAGTGATTTCCGGCTTAAGGCGTCCGCAACCACATTAGCCTTTCCCGGGTGATAATCAATGACCAGCTCATAATCTTTCAACAACTCAAGCCAACGCCTTTGTCGTAGATTCAAGTCTCTTTGAGTCATCAAATATTTGAGGCTTTTGTGATCCGAAAATACATGGCACTTCTCACCAAATAAGTAATGTCGCCATATTTTCAAGGCGAATACGATGGCAGCTAATTCGAGATCATGGGTCGGATAATTTTTCTCATGTGGCTTTAATTGTCTCGACGATAGGCCAAAACTCGACCTTCTTGCATCAATACGCAACCTAACCCAAGTAGGGAGGCGTCACTATAGATGACAAACTCTTTGCCCGATTCGGCTGCACTAAAATTGAGCTTCCGTCAAATAAGTTTTCAGTTGATCAAAACTTTTTCGACATTTTTCCGTCCATTCGAACTTAACATCTTTTTGAAATAGCTTCGTCATGGGTGTGGCTATCATCGAGAAACCTTTTACAAACCGTCGGTAGTAACCGGCAAGTCCCAAAAAGCTCCGAACCTCAGTAATATTTCTCGGAGGCTTCCAGTTAAGTATGGCTGAAATTTTGCTTGGGTCAACTCGAATACCCGATGCGGATACCACGTGACCCAAGAAGCTAACCTCTCTTAACCAGAACTCACACTTACTGAACTTAGCATATAACTGCTTATCCCGTAAAATTTGCAACACTAATCTCAGGTGCTCAGCATGTTTGGGCTCGTCTCTTGAATAGACCAACATGTCGTCAATGAACACAACTACGAACCGGTCCAAATACTATCTGAAGATCCGATTCATCAAATCCATAAATACCGCAGGGGCATTAGTGAGCCCAAACGGCATCACTAAGAACTCATAGTGGCCGTATCTCGTTCTGAAAGCAGTTTTGGGTATATCCGAATCTCGAATTCGCAACTGGTAATACCCCGATCTCAAATCTATCTTTGAAAACACTGAAGCTCCCTTTAGTTGATCAAACAAGTCATCAATACGCGGTAACGAATATTTATTCTTTATCGTCACTTTATTCAGCTGACGATAGTCAATGCACAACCTCATGGTTCCGTCCTTCTTTTCACAAACAATCTTGGTGCACCCAAGGTGAGAAACTTGGTCGAGCGAAACCTCTATCCGTCAACTCTTGCAACCGAGCTTTCAATTCTTTTAACTCATTTGGTGCCATACGACACGGAGCTATCGAAATTGGCGTAGTCCTGTACAAGCTCAATACCAAACTCTACTTCCCGAGCAGTGGTAAACCCGGTAATTCCTCGGGAAAAACATCCGGTATTCACAAACCACCGCGCATGATTCGGTTTCTTTTCCAATTCCTTGTCATCAAGTACATACGCAAGGTATGCTTCGCACCCCTTTCTTACATATTTCTGTGCCAACATTGTTGATATTACAGCTGGCAACCCCTTTGAGTCCGTAGACTCAACTCGGATTATCTCGTTATTTGCACACCTCAAATCAATAGTCTTGCTTTTGCAATTCACAACCGCATCATGCACGGTCAACCAATCCAAACCAAGAATAACATCAAATTCATCGAACGGCAAAAGCATCAAGTCCGCCGGAAAATAGGAACCTCAATTACTAGGGGCATTTCTTACACACTTTGTCAACAAGCACGAACGACCCAAGGATTTGACACCGAATTACGAACTCGATGAGACTCAATAGGTAAAGTCTTACTGGATGCTAAGGTTTCACATATATAAGAATGAGTAGAACCAGGGTCAATCAAAGCAATCACATTAGTATCAAAGAGAGTGAAAGTACCGGTAATAACATCTGGGAGGAAGCATCCTCGCGTGCGCGTATGGCATAAGCCCTAGCAGGAGCACGAGCCTCAGATCTGGTGGTAGTATCTCTAGATCCTCTCTGACCACCGCTAGCATTGCCCGTATTCCTAGATGGTCTACCCTGAGCAGTGGTAGCACCCGGTTTCCCACTCTGATTTACATTCATTCGCACAATCTCGGGCAATCTTTGATAAAGTGGTCGGTGACCCGCACTTGTAACAGAGCGGTCATGGAACCGACAACTCCCGAATGCCATTTACCACAATACTGGCATTCCGCTCTGTCTCGACGGTCATTTCCAACACTGGCGATCGAAGTGACTCGTGTGCTCACAGGGGGTTGATTGCGATCTCGTCTAGAAAAGCCCGAAGTGTCCCTAGACCGGCCCAAGCCATCTCTAAATTTCTTCGATGACTGTGGGATGGGCTTCCCCGAAGACCTCTTACGAAACTCCCTTGCTTCCACCTCAGCTTTTCAAATTCTCGGATTTCCAAGATGCCAACATACAGCTTTATGTCATCATTTAGTCCATCCTCGAAACGTTTACACATTACGGCTTCTGAGGAAATGCATTTCGCATGCGTCGGCTAAGCCTCAAAATTTTCGTTCATAGTCGGTAACCGACATGGAACCTTGTTTGAGTTCAAGAAATTCCTTCCATTTTTGGTCAATGAATCTCTGACTGATATACTTCTTTCAAAACTCGATTTGGAAGAAATCCCAAGTTACTTGCTCTCTAGGCTGTGAAGTCAACGTATTCCACCAATAGTAGGCAGAATCACGTAGCAAGGAGATAGTACACTTTAGGCACTCATCGGGTGTGCAAGATAGCTCATCGAGTACCCGAATAGTGTTGTCCAACCAAAATTCAGCTTGCTCGGCATCATCGCTATCCGTAGCCTTAAATTCAGTAGCCCCGTGTTTTCGGATTCTATCAACTGGAGGCTTATTTGACCTTATTTGGTCAATTACCGGAGGCATTGTAGGTGCGGGGGTGGTATTTGTCGGGAATGGAGGTTGTGGAACAGCCGTATTAGTTCGAATGTATTGGTTGAACCAATCATTCATCACGCTATAGAAAGCTTGTCTAGCTTCATCATTCAGATTACTAGCATTAGGTTGAGAGTCCGCGTGTTGTCCCTTGTCTAAAGGGAGCAGCGCTACACTCTCAAGATCATCAGCTACCGCTCGGTCGGGATCGGGATCCATTACTATAAATAAACACATTTGCAAATGTCAGAAATCACCACACTATCAAATAATCCCATAAAATGGCATGTATAGCTAATCCCAAACGCATTACGGTAGTCCTAGAATCGACTAAACCATAGCTCTGATACCAATAAAACTGTAACACCCCATACCCGAGACCGTCGCTGGAGTCGGACACGAGGGGTTAACGGGCTTAATCCACTTACTTGCACAGTTCATTTTAAAAATTTCCAGACAGCCGGCTAGCTGGGTCACTATCACCTTAAAAATCATATCGTGAGTTCCACAACTCGAAAATCAGTTTCATGATTTTTCCCTGAAAATAGACTCATATATGCATCTAAAAATTTTTTTCTAGAATTTTTGGTTGGGCCAATTAGTACATTTTATTAGTTAAAGTCTCCCCTGTTACAGGGTATGACTACACTGACCTTCCTGCATTAGGATTTGGATATCTCCCTGTACAGGGCTTCAATACTGATGTTGTTTGTTTCTACGGAAACTAGACTCGAAAAGCAATCTGTACATATATGGCATGACTTCTAATTATCTCTAGACAATTTATAATGAATTTCCAAATTCGGAATAGGGACTCCAGAAACTGTTCTGGCCCTGTCTCACGAAAACTTAAATATCTCTTAACATACTGTTCATATGATCGTTTCGTTACTCTCCTATGAAAATAGACTCGTCAAGGTTCGTTTAAATAATTTATTCACTATTTAATTCCATTCCTAATATTTTTAGTGATTTTTCACATCCACGACACTGTAGCTGTCAGCATCTGTCTTTAAGGTAGGCTTTACCTATTTCATAGTTTCCATGATTCAACTAGCCCTTAAACATAAATAGCACAAAATATGATCATGATTAACCATCCCAATGGCTAATCGTTTCCAAACATTTCCATACCTCTTAATGAACAACATACAATGATTATAATACCATGCCCAAAGTATACTTAAGCCATTTTCGCATGGCTATCCAAATTTACACAAAACCGAAAGGTACATGACCTACAACAAAAGGGCAGTCCTATACATGCCATTTCAAAGTTCAACCAAATAGTATACCAAGAAGGAGCTTTGATAGTGTGGGCGACTTGACTTCAAAATCCAGTCCGATAGTGAAGAACCAAAATCTATAAAACAGAAAATCAAAGAAAACGGAGTAAGCATTTAATGCTTAGTAAGTTTGAGCCATGAATTTAAACACAACCAAAGTATAGCATTCATGTAGCTAAACAGATAATTTCATATGCACAAATTCTCAATATCATACTTACTTCACATTACCAACCTTATATTCATACACAAAGATCAACTTAGCCAAAGGCCGGTAGCTCATTTATCAACTGAGCGAATACTTATTTGTAAGGGCTCAACTAATTCAAAGCACATACGAAACATACCTCATTGTTGGGATTTCACAAGTGTATTAACTGAAATTTTTACAGCAAGTTCATTCATTCCCGAATCACGTACCTTCGGAGTTTAACCGGATATAGCTACTCGTTCAAATGCCTTCGGGACATAGCCCGGTTATAGTAACTCGCACAAATGCCTTCGGGACTTAACCCGGATTTAGTAACTCGCACAAATGCCTTCGGATCTTAGTCCGGATTTAGTAACTCGCACGAATGCCTTCGGATCTTAGTCCGGATATAGTCACTTAGCACAAAGCCTTCGGGACTTAGCCCGGACATCATTCGAATAACCAAGCACAATTATCAATAAATTATGACACATTCGTATTTCATTTTCATTAGCAAAACTCAAACACAAGAAACTTATCACACTTGCAATTTCGGCTCAATAGCCACACACAAAGAGCATGATTTTGATTTGCTTAAAACATGATCTAATCAAATCATAATCCAAATTCCATTACTCGAAAACTTACCTCGGATGTTGTCGAACGATTTCGATAGCTATTCGACCACTTTTTCCTTCCCTTTATCGGATTTAGTTCCCCCTTGCTCTTGAGCTTAAATTGACCTAAGATGACTGATTGCTTCACTCCTTTCTTCCCCCTCTCAAATCGGCCAAGAAGAACCAAAGAACACAACTTGTTTTCTTTTTTTCCTTAGAATTTTCAGCCAAAAGAAGTGAAAAAATGATGGACACTTTTTTTTCTTCTTTCCTCAACTCACGGCAATGGGGGGAACACTCACACCATTCTTTTTTTTTTCCCATTTCTTTATTACCCATACTCCTTATTTTATTTTTTTCTAACATACACCATTGTCACAACATGTTTTATGACATGTTTTCCCCATCATTCATTGTCATGGCTGGCCACTAGCAATTAAAAAGGGGGAAATTGACATGCAAGTCCACCCCTTTGATTACATGCACTAATAGATCCTTATAGATTTACCTATCACATTTCAAAAGTGTCACACATAAGTCCTATCGACTAATTTCACATGCAATTTACTAAATCAAATCTTAAAACCTTCACACATTCATAATCACATATTTTAAACAATAGATATCATATTCAAATAATTTGTTGACTCGGTTTAGCGGTCCCAAAACCGCTTTCCGACTAAGGTCACTTTAGGGCTGTCACAACTCTCCCCCACTTAAGAAATTTTCGTCCCCGAAAATCTTACCGGTAAATAGGTTTGGGTATCGCTCTTTCATAGAGTTCTCGAGTTCCCAAGTAGCTTCTTCCATCTCGTGTTTGAGCCATAACACTTTTACTAACGGAACCCTTTTGTTTCGCAACTCCTTCACTTCACGAGCTAGGATACGAATCGGTTCTTCTTCATAACTCATATCAGCTTGAATTTCGACCTCGGAGGGGTTTATTACGTGTGAAGGATCAGATCCGTAACGTCAAGCATCGAAACATGAAAACGTTGTGGATCCTTTCGAGTTCGGGGTAAAAGCAACCTATATGCAATCGGGCCAACTCGTTCGGAGATCTCATACCGCCTAACGAATCTCGGACTCAATTTGCCCTTACGGCCAAATCTGAGTATCTTTTTCCAAGGCGACACCTTAAGAAACACTTTGTCTCCCACCTGATACTCAATATCTCTTCGTTTTAAATCCGCGTACGACTTCTGACGATCTGATGCTGCCTTCAGACTTTCACAAATTATTCTTACTTTCGCAAAGATCTTTAATCAAATCCACTCAAAATTTTACTTTCACCGAGCTCGGTCCAAAACAATGGCGACGGCATTTTCGACCGCATAAAGCCTCGTAAGGTGCCATCTTAATACTTGACTGAAAATTATTGTTGTGTTTAATTCAATCAAAGGTAAATACCGTTCCCACGAACCACTAAACTCGAGGATGCAACATCTCAACATATCCTCAAGTATCTGAATTATCCACTCGGATTGACCATCTGTTTGTGGATGAAAAGCGGTGCTAAAATGCAGCTTGGTACCCAAAGCTTCTTGCAATTTCTTCCAAAATCGTAAGGTGAATCTCGGATCTCTATCCGACACGATAGAAATAGGTACCCCGTGTAATCTCACAATCTGAGAAACATACAATTCAGCTAATTTATCCATTGAAAAATCTGAGCGTACGGGGATAAAGTGAGCCGACTTAGTCAATCTATCAACAACGACCCAAATCGCATCTTTCTTACTTGCCATTAACCTTTGGCCGGATACAAAATCCATCGTTACTCGATCCCATTTCCATTCAGGTATCATGATTGGTTGGAGCAAACCCGTAGGCACTTGATGTTCCGCCTTCACTTGCTGACATATTAAACACTTCGAAACAAAATCGGAAATGTCTCGTTTCATACCATGCCACCAAACTGACGCCTTAGGTCGTGGTACATTTTGTACTCCGGGTGAATTGACATTCGGCTACAATGAGCTTCGTTCAGAATCATTGAAATGAGTTCTGAATTTCTTGGAACACATAACCGATTTCTGTACCTCAAACAATCGTCATCATTGTAACACCCCGAACCCGTGACCGTCGCCGGTGTCGGACACGAGGGGTTAACGGGCCAAATCCTCTCAAAGTACCAACCAATTTGGCATTTCCAGACAGGCTGGAAAACTGCATCACTGTCGCCTTAAAAATCATATCTCGAGTTCCAAAACTTGGAAACTGATTCTGTAAATTTTCCCTGAATTTAGACTCATATATCCATCCATGGATTTATTTCTAGAATTTTTGGTCAGGCCAATTGGTACAGTTTATTAGTTAAAGTCACCCATGTTACAGGGGTCGACTATACTGACCTTCGTGCGTTACAACTTGAATATCTCTCTGTACAGGGCTTTAATACTGGTGCCGATTGTTTCTAATGAAACTAGACTCAAAATGGAATCTGCACATATAAGGCATGACTTCTAATTTTTTCTGGATAATTTATGGTAAATTTTCAAAGTCACGACAGGGGACCTAGAAACCGTTCCGGCCCTATCTCACGAGAACTTTAATATCTCTCAGTATACTGCTCATATAGTCGTTTCGTTTCGTCCATATAAAAATAGATTCATCAAGGTTCAATTTCATAATTTATTCACTATTTAATTCTACTTCTACTATTTTTAGTGATTTTCAATCTCATCTCACTGCTGCTGTCCGCAACAGTTACTGCAGAGACTATGCCAATTTCATGAATCTTTCCTTGGCCCTAAATCATCCATCATACATGACACAAATTATGGCCACCTTATCAAAATTAAAGTTTCTAAGACTCGTGGCTATAGGTTCTAGCATCCCACTCGATGACCACATAGGCCATTTCACATGGCTTAAAGTTTACAACCCACAATTCAACAAAATATAATAGCCTATACATGCCAATTGTTCTCCTAGTTCAACTACGAAGACAATACCAAAAGGTCTCCAGCCGGTGTGATGACTTCAACGACGGTTCCGAGCACGCAACAATACGAGTCCAAGAGACCTAAAATGGGTGACAAGAAAACACCGAGTGAGTTTATAACTCAGTAAGTCATAAGCACTTTACAATTATCCATTAGCTAAATTCATCACAAAGTGAAACAATGAAACAAGGCTAGGTACTTCATCCATATCGGAACTATACCATAATTCCTCGGACCTTTCGGTTCAATCTCATACCAAGCCATACATCCACATTCCATATTTATACGATAAGATATTTGATGCATTTTCACACACTAACTCATTTTCACCACAATCACACAATTGCAATCATCACATAGATTTAAAGCTTACCAAGCTCAACCCCGAGCATGAACATATTGCCTATTCGTCATGAGCTCAAGGTACTTACCCGATTCGCTGTCCGGGACTAACTCGATAATGCCGCACACTCAGTGCCAATTGTAATATAAGAGCATATAGTGAATCCGCACACTTAGTGCTATATATTTTCAGCTCGCACACTTAGTGCTATAGAATCAAACTCGCACACTTAGTGCTGTACAATTTTAAACCCGCACACTTAGTGCCAATCTTGTCACCGTGTCCATTTATACCCGCACACTTAGTGCCGTGACCAATACATTATGCATTTTGCTGCCTTTATACATTCAACAATGGCATCATTCCATACACATACATTTTCATTTACACATCAATTCATTAAACACAATTGCATATATATTATGATCATTTAAATCAATACCAAATATATGCTTAATGACTTACCTCGGATGTTGTCGCACGTTTTCAATGGCTATTCAATTACTTTGTCTTTCCCTTGTCCAACTTTGATCCTTTGAGTTCTTGAGCTAGTTCACACAAATTTAACTTATTAAAACCTCATTATGCTAGCATATGGCGAATATGACAAGGAGTTTAAATGGTCATATGGCCACCCTTTTGCTTGGATACACATTGGTCATGCACATTTTATATTACATCAAGCAATTCAATACAATTCATTCAAGCATCAAGGAAAAGCTAAGGCCATCAATAGGCTACCTAAGGCCGAATATACACATCAACATATGTATTCGCTCATGTGGCCGAACATACACATCCATGTTAAGGCCGATTTCCACACTTGATACATTCAACAAGTAAGGTCGCTTGTATCGACTTAACACCAATTTGATTCAAGTTCACAACTAGGCTAGTATGCATATATACACTAGTAAATCAAACACTAACATTTGTACTTCACCTTACTAGCACTTCTTATTCAAATGACATGAACAACGAACATAGTTTCCTTTTATTTCCTACCATGGCCAAATGCCATACAACACCATACCATGCATCATTTCAAGCTTTACTTTTAGCATGCAAATAACATCCACAAATCCACCTTAGTTGAACCTTAACTCATCTTCATGCCTCACCACCACAACATCAAACATCAAACATCAATGATACCAAGAAGACAACACCCATGGCCGAATATCATCCCCATTTCATGGTAAAGGTTTAGACCATGGGTTAGGTGGAACTCAAACTATCAACTAAAAACATGCATAAATCTCATGGATAACATCAACATACCTTAGTCTAGCAAACTCCCATGACTGATTTTCTCAAGCTTCCCCCTTTCTTCTTAGTACATTCGGCCAAGCAAGGAGAAAATGAGAGAATGAACACTTTTTTTTTCTTTCTTTCTTTGTTTTTGTTTCTCTCATGTACGGCAAGGGGGAAGCATCCACACTTTTTTTTTTTTTTTGTTATCATCATTTTCTTTTCCATTTCTTTAATGCTAACTTTCTTATTTTATTGTTTCCTACATGCATCACTAGTCTAACATGTTGGAGACATGTTTCCACCCATAGCATGGCCGGCCATCATGCTTCATTTTGGCTAATTTGACATGCAAGGGCAACACTTTCCCACATGTATTAATAGGCCACCTTACATTTGCCTAGCACATTTCTAAATTTTCTCACATAAGTCCTATTTGATAAAAATTCACTTACAATTAACAAAATCCAAACATGAAATTTTCACACATGCATATATACATATAATGAGCATCAATTATGATGGTTAATTATTATTATGACTCGGTTTAGTGGTCCCGAAACCACTTTCCGACTAGGGTCAATTTAGGGATGTCACAACTCTCCCCCACTTAAGAAATTTTCGTCCCCGAAAATCTTACCGGTAAATAGGCTCGAGTATCTCTCTTTCATAGAGTCCTCAAGTTCCCAAGTGGCTTCTTCCATTCCGTGTTTATGCCACAACACCTTCACTAACGGGATTTTCCTATTGCGCAACTCTTTTACTTCACGCCTCATAATGCGAACCGGTTCCTCTTCATAGCTCAAATTAGGTGAATCTCAATCTCGGATGGAGCAATTACGTGCGATGGATCGAGACCTATATCGTCAAGCATCGAGACATGAAAAACATTGTGAATCGCTTTGAGCTCGGGGCAAAATTAATCGATATGCAATCGCCCAACTCGTTCGGATACTTCATATGGCCCGATGAACCTCGGACTCAATTTGCCCTTACGACCAAATCTAAGCACCTTCTTCCAAGGCGAAACTTTGAGAAAGACCTTGTCTCCAACCCGATATTCAATATCTTTCCTTTTCAAATCCGATACGACTTTTGGCGATCCGGCGACTTTCAAACTTTCACGAATTACTCGAACTTTTGCTCGGCATCTTTAACCAAATCAACCTCAAGAATTTACCTTCACTAAGTTCACCCGAATAATGGGGTACGGCATTTACGATCGTATAAAGCCTCGTAAGGCGCCATCTTAATACTTGATTGAAAGCTATTGTTGTAAGCAAATTCAATCAAAGGTAAATACCGTTCCATGAACCACTAAACTCAAGGATGCAACATCTCAACATATCCTCGAGTATTTGAATTATCCGTTTGGATTGACCATCGGTTTGGGGATGAAAGGCGGTCTGAAATGCAACTTGGTACCCAAAGCTTCTTGCAACTTCTTCCAAAATCGCGAGGTAAATCTCGGATCTCTATCCCACACGATGGAAATAGGCACCCGTGTAATCGACAATCGAGAAACGTATAATTCGGCTAGTTTGTCCATTGAAAATCCGTATGTACGGGGATAAAGTGAGCCGACTTAGTCATCCATCGACAACGACCAAAATCGCATCCTTCTTACTCACCGACAATGGCGATCGGATACAAAGTCCATTGTGACTCGATCCCATTTCCACTCGGGTATCGTGATCGGTCAAGTAATCTCAAGGCACTTGATGTTCCGCTTTCACTTGTTGACATATTAAACATCTCGAAACAAAATCGAAATGTCTCGCTTCATACCATGCCACCAAAACCGACATTTCAAATCGTTGTACATCTTCGTACATTCGGGTGGATTGCCATTCGGCTACAATGGGCTTCGTTCAAAATTATTGGAATAAGTTTCAATTCTTTGGAACACATGACGACTTTTGAACCTCAAACAATCGTCATTATCGATTTGAAATTTCGAGTCCTTGTTCGGAACACACTCATCCCGTTTTGCAACCAACTCATCGTCGACTTTACGAGCTTCACGAATTTGACGTATCAATAATGGTTTGGCTTTCAATTCAGCTACCAACACATTGTCGGGTAGGATAGACAAGTGTACATTCATCGTCAGAAAGCAAATAAAGTGATTTCCGCTTAAGGCATCCGCAACCACATTAGCCTTTCCCGGGTGATAATCAATGACGAGCTCATAATCTTTCAACAACTCGAGCCATCGCCTTTGTCGCAGATTTAAGTCTCTTTGGGTTATCAAATATTTGAGACTTTTGTGATCCGAATACACATGGCACTTCTCACCAAATAAGTAATGTCGCCATATCTTTAAGGCGAATACGATGGCAGCTAATTCGAGATCATGGGTCGGATAATTTTTCTCATGTGGCTTTAATTGTCTCGACGCATAGGCCACAACTCGCCCTTCTTGCATCAGTACGTAACCCAACCCAAGTAGGGATGCGTCACTATAAATGACAAACTCTTTGCCCGATTCGGATTGCACTAGAATTGGGGCTTCAGTCAAATAAGCTTTCAGTTGATCGAAACTTTTCTGACATTTCTCCGTCCATTCGAACTTAACATCCTTTTGGAGTAACTTCGTCATTGGCGTGGCTATCGTCGAGAAACCTTTTACAAATCGTCGGTAATAACCGGCAAGCCCCAAAAAGCTCCTAACTTCGGTAACATTCCTTGGTGGTTTCCAATTGACTATGGCCGAAATTTTGTTCGGGTCCACCCTGACACCCGATGCGGACACCACGTGCCCCAAAAAGCTAACCTCTTTCAACCAAAATTCAGATTCTTGAACTTTATGTATAATCGCTTATCTCGTAAGATTTACAACACTAGCCTCGGTGTTCAAGATGTTCGGTTTCATCTCTCGAATAGACCAAAATGTCATCGATAAATACAACTACGAACCGATCCAAGTATGGCCTGAAAATTCTATTCATTAAATCCATAAACACCGCAGGGGCATTAGTGAGCCCAAACGGCATCACCAAGAATTCGTAGTGACCGTACCTCGTTCTAAAAGCGGTTTTGGGTATGTCCGATTCTCGGACCCTCAACTGATAGTACCCCGACCTCAAATCTATCTTTGAAAACACCGAGGCTCCCTTTAATTGATCAAACAAATCGTCAATTCGTGGCAACGGATATTTATTCTTTATCATCACTTTATTGAGTTGACGATAGTCGATGCACAACCTCATGCTTCCGTCCTTCTTTTTCACAAACAATCTTGGTGCGCCCCATGGAGAAAAACTCGACGAAAGCGAAACCTCTATCCGTCAATTCTTGCAATTGAACCTTCAATTCCTTTAACTCTGTTAATGCCATACAATACGGAGCTATTGAGATCGGCGTAGTACCCGGTACAACTTCGATGCCGAATTCCACTTCTCGAACCGGTGGCAATCCCGGTAACTCCTCCGGAAAAACATCTGAATACTCACAAACCACTGGTACCGATTCGAGTTTCTTTTCCGTCTCTTTACTTTCAAACACATACGCAAGGTATGTTTCACACCTCTTTTTCACATATCTCCGAACGGTCATAGAAGATATTATCGCTGGCACCCCTTTTAAATTAGTAGACTCGACTCGGACTACCTCATTATTTGCACTCCTCAAATCAATGGTTTTCCTTTTGCAGTCCACCACTGCATCATGTACGGTCAGCCAATCCATACCAAGAATAACATTGAATTCATCAAATGGTAGAAGCATCGATCGGCCGAAAAGTGATTCTCGAATTATTAGGGGCATCTCTTGCACACTTTATCAACGAAAGCACGTATTGACCCAAAGGGTTTGACACTCGAATTACGAACTCAGTAGACTCAACAGGTAGAGTCTTACTGGATGCTAAAGTTTCACATACATAAGAATGAGTAGAGCCGGGGTCAATCAATGCAATCACACTAGTATCAAAGAGAGTAAAAGTACCAGTGATAACGTCAGGGGAGGATGCCTCCTCTCGTGCGCGGATGGCATATGCTCTAGCAGGAGCACGGGTCTCGGATCGAACAGCCGCATCAGTGGCTCCTCTCTGATTACCACCCCTACCTCCTGAAATCCTCGGGGGTCTACCTCTAACCGTCGCCCCACTAGATCTTGCACCTTGCATCTTATTCTTCTCATTTAGCTCCGTGCAATCTCTAATGAAGTGGTCCTTCGAACCACATCCGTAACAGGCCCTATTAACAGACTTACCCCAACATTCACCTAGGTGTCGTCTTCCATATTGGGGGCATTCAGGTCTCTCTTGACGATTATTGCCCACACTAGCTACCGAAGTAGCTCGGGAGTCTGCCGATGGTCGGGCTCTAATGGAAATTCCCGCAGTCGCCCTCGACTTACTGGTGTCCTCCCTGAACCTCTTTACAGCCGAGAACGGAGCTTTACTCGTTGATCTCTTACGGTAATCTCTTGCTTCAAATTCAGCCTTCTTCTTCTCCTTCCCAAGTTCTTCCGCCTTACAGGCTCGTTCGACTAGTGTCACGAACTTCTTTATCTCCAAAATTCCCACTAGTAACTTTAACTCTTCATTCAATCCTTCTTCAAATCTTTTGCACATAGTAACCTCATCAACCACACACTCCCGAGCATACCGACTAAGTCTTACGAACTCATGTTCGTATTCAGATACGGTCATACGGCCTTGCTTAAGTTCCAAGAACTCCTTACGCTTCTGATCGATGAACCGTTGACTAATGTATTTCTTTCGAAATTCGGATTGAAAGAAATCTCAAGTAACTCGTTCATTTGGGACTATGGAAATTAAAGTCCTCCACCAATAGTAAGCTGAGTCTCATAACAAGGATATAGCACACTTAAGACATTCATCGGGTGTGCATGACAGTTCATCTAACACTCGAATGGTGTTATCGAGCGAATTCGACTCTTTCAAAGATCATCGGTGACTATGGCCTTGAACTCCTCGGCCCCGCGCTTCCTAATCAGGTCTACAGGTGGTTTACTCAGCCTCATAGGATCAGTAACTGAAGGCATTACGGGCTCTTGGGGTGGAGTATTTAAATTTGGGAATGGTTGGGCAGCCGGGTTGGTTCGGGCATATTCGCGACCCACTCATTCATCATGGTGAAGAAGGCTTGTTTCGCCCTTCATTTTGATTATTCGCGGATGACCGAGGCTCAACAGGCGGTGTCCCTTGCGCGGGGCAGCCGCTACACTTTCAACGTCATCCACCAAGGGTCTCTATCCCGGTTCCATCGCTAATCAAAACAAAAATTTCAACCGTCAGAAGTCATCACATTATTAAGCACTAACAAATTGGCATGTATAGCTAGACTCACACGCTCTATGGTAGTCCTAGAACCGACTAAACCATGGATCTGATACCAATAAAATTGTAACACCCCGAACCCGTGACCGTCGCCGGTGTCGGACACGAGGGGTTAACGGGCCAAATCCTCTCAAAGTACCAACCAATTTGGCATTTCCAGACAGACTGGAAAACTGCATTACTGTCGCCTTAAAAATCATATCTCGAGTTCCAAAACTTGGAAACTGATTCTGTAAATTTTCCCTGAATTTAGACTCATATATCCATCCATGGATTTATTTCTAGAATTTTTGGTCAGGCCAATTGGTACAGTTTATTAGTTAAAGTCACCCATGTTACAGGGGTCGACTACACTGACCTTCGTGCGTTACAACTTGAATATCTCTCTGTACAGGGATTTAATACTGGTGCCGATTGTTTCTAATGAAACTAGACTCAAAATGGAATCTGAACATATAAGGCATGACTTCTAATTATTTCTGGATAATTTATAGTAAATTTTCAAAGTCGCGACAGGGGACCCAGAAACCGTTCCGGCCCTGTCTCACGAGAACTTTAATATCTCTCAGTATACTGCTCATATGGTCGTTTCGTTTCGTCCATATAAAAATAGATTCATCAAGGTTCAATTTCATAATTTATCCACTATTTAATTCTACTTATACTATTTTTAGTGATTTTTCAATCTCATCTCACTGCTGCTGTCCGCAACAGTTACTGCAGTAGACTATGCCAATTTCATGAATCTTTCCTTGGCCCTAAATCATCCATCATACATGACACAAATTATGGCCACCTTATTAAAATTAAAGTTTCTAAGACTCGTGGCTATAGGTTCTAGCATCCCACTCGACGACCACATAGGCCATTTCACATGGCTTAAAGTTTACAACCCACAATTCAACAAAATATAATAGCCTATACATGCCAATTGTTCTCCTAGTTCAACTACGAAGAAAATACCAAAAGGTCTCCAGCCGGTGTGATGACTTCAACGACGGTTCCGAGCACGCAACAATACGAGTCCAAGAGACCTAAAATGGGTGACAAGAAAACACCGAGTGAGTTTATAACTCAGTAAGTCATAAGCACTTTACAATTATCCATTAGCTAAATTCATCACAAAGTGAAACAATGAAACAAGGCTAGGTACTTCATCCATATCGAACTATACCATAATTCCTCGGACCTTTCGGTTCAATCTCATACCAAGCCATACATCCACATTCCATATTTATACGATAAGATATTTGATGCATTTTCACACACTAACTCATTTTCACCACAATCACACAATTGCAATCATCACATAGATTTAAAGCTTACCAAGCTCAACCCCGAGCATGAACATATTGCCTATTCGTCATGAGCTCAAGGTACTTACCCGAGTCGCTGTCCGGGACTAACTCGATAATGCCGCACACTCAGTGCCAATTGTAATATAAGAGCATATAGTGAATCCGCACACTTAGTGCTATATATTTTCAGCTCGCACACTTAGTGCTATAGAATCAAACTCGCACACTTAGTGCTGTACAATTTTAAACCCGCACATTTAGTGCCAATCTTGTCACCGTGTCCATTTATACCCGCACACTTAGTGCCGTGACCAATACCTTATGCATTTTGCTGCCTTTATACATTCAACAATGGCATCATTCCATACACATACATTTTCATTTACACATCAATTCATTAAACACAATTGCATATATATTATGATCATTTAAATCAATACCAAATATATGCTTAATGACTTACCTCGGATGTTGTCGCACGTTTTCAATGGCTATTCAATTACTTTGTCTTTCCCCTTGTCCAACTTTGATCCTTTGAGTTCTTGAGCTAGTTCACACAAATTTAACTTATTAAAACCTCATTATGCTAGCTTATGGCCAAATATGACAAGGAGTTTAAATGGTCATATGGCCACCCTTTTGCTTGGATACACATTGGTCATGCACATTTTATATTACATCAAGCAATTCAATACAATTCATTCAAGCATCAAGGAAAAGCTAAGGCCATCAATAGGCTACCTAAGGCCGAATATACACATCAACATATGTATTCGTTCATGTGGCCGAACATACACATCCATGTTAAGGCCGATTTCACACTTGATACATTCAACAAGTAAGGTCGCTTGTATCGACTTAACACCAATTTGATTCAAGTTCACAACTAGGCTAGTATGCATATATACACTAGTAAATCAAACACTAACATTTGTACTTCACCTTACTAGCACTTCTCATTCAAATGACATGAACAACGAACATAGTTTCCTATTATTTCCTACCATGGCCAAATGCCATACAACACCATACCATGCATCATTTCAAGCTTTACTTTTAGCATGCAAATAACATCCACAAATCCACCTTAGTTGAACCTTAACTCATCTTCATGCCTCACCACCACAACATCAGACATCAAACATCAATGATACCAAGAAGACAACACCCATGGCCGAATATCATCCCCATTTCATGGTAAAGGTTTAGACCATGGGTTAGGTGGAACTCAAACTATCAACTAAAAACATGCATAAATCTCATGGATAACATCAACATACCTCAGTCTAGCAAACTCCCATGACTGATTTTCTCAAGCTTCCCCCCCTTTCTTCTTAGTACATTCGGCCAAGCAAGGAGAAAATGAGAGAATGAACACTTTTTTTTCTTTCTTTCTTTGTTTTGTTTCTCTCATGTACGGCAAGGGGGAAGCATCCACACTTTTTTTTTTTTTGTTATCATCATTTTCTTTTTCCATTTCTTTAATGCTAACTTTCTTATTTTATTGTTTCCTACACGCATCACTAGTCTAACATGTTGGAGACATGTTTCCACCCATAGCATGGCCGGCCATCATGCTTCATTTTGGCTAATTTGACATGCAAGGACAACACTTTCCCACATGTATTAATAGGCCACCTTACATTTGCCTAGCACATTTCTAAATTTTCTCACATAAGTCCTATTTGATAAAAATTCACTTACAATTAACAAAATCCAAACATGAAATTTTCACACAAGCATATATACATATAATGAGCATCAATTATGATGGTTAATTATTATTATGACTCGGTTTAGTGGTCCCGAAACCACTTTCCGACTAGGGTCAATTTACGGATGTCACAATCATCAATTTGAAACTCCGATTCCACATTCGGAACACATTCAGCCCGTCTTGCAACCAACTCATCGTCAACTTTCTGAGCTTCACGAATTTGATGAATCAATAATGGTTTGGCCTTTAATTCGGCTACTAACACATTGTCGGGTAGAACAGACAAGTGTACATTCATTGCTCGTAAAGCAAACAGTGATTTCCGGCTTAAGGCGTCCGCAACCACATTAGCCTTTCCCGGGTGATAATCAATGACCAGCTCATAATCTTTCAACAACTCAAGCCAACGCCTTTGTCGTAGATTCAAGTCTCTTTGAGTCATCAAATATTTGAGGCTTTTGTGATCCGAAAATACATGGCACTTCTCACCAAATAAGTAATGTCGCCATATTTTCAAGGCGAATACGATGGCAACTAATTCGAGATCATGGGTCGGATAATTTTTCTCATGTGGCTTTAATTGTCTCGACGCATAGGCCAAAACTCGACCTTCTTGCATCAATACGCAACCTAACCCAAGTAGGGAGGCGTCACTATAGATGACAAACTCTTTGCACGATTAAATTTGCACTAAAGTTGAGCTTAGTCAAATAAGTTTTCGATTGATCAAAACTTTTCGACATTTTTCCGTCCATTCGAACTTAACATCTTTTGAAGTAGCTTCATCATGGGTGTGGCTATCATCGAGAAACCTTTACAAACCGTCGGTAGTGTAAGCAAGTCCCAAAAGCTCGAACCTCGGTAATATTTCTCGGAGGCTTCCAGTTAAGTATGGTTGCAATTTTGCTCGGGTCAACTCGAATACCCGATGCGGATACCACGTGACCCAAAAAGCTAACCTCTCTTAACCAGAACTCACACTTACTGAACTTAGCATATAACTGCTTATCCCGTAAAATTTGCAACACTAATCTCAGGTGCTCAGCATGTTTGGTCTCGTCTCTTGAATAGACCAACATGTCGTCAATGAACACAACTACGAACCGGTCCAAATACTATCTGAAGATCCGATTCATCAAATCCATAAATACCGCAGGGCATTAGTGAGCCCAAACGGCACCACTAAGAACTCATAGTGGTCAGTATCTCGCTCGAAAGCGGTTTTGGGTATATCCGAATCTCGAATTCATGAATCGGTAATACCCGATCTCAAATCTATCTTTGAAAACACTGAAGCTCCCTTTAGTTGATCAAACAAGTCATCAATACGCGGTAACGGATATTTATTCTTTATCGTCACTTTATTCGGTGACGATAGTCAATGCACAACCTCATGGTTCCGTCCTTCTTTTCACAAACAATCTTGGTGCACCCCAAGGTGAGAAACTTGGTCGAGCGAAACCTCTATCCGTCAACTCTTGCAACTGAGCTTTCAATTCTTTTAACTCATTTGGTGCTATACGATACGGAGCTATCGAAATTGGCGAAGTCCCAGGTACAAGCTCAATACCAAACTCTACTTCCCGAACAGGTGGTAAACCCGGTAATTCCTCGAGAAAAACATCCGGATATTCACAAACCACCGGCACAGATTCGGGTTTCTTTTCCAATTCCTTGTCATCAAGTACATACGCAAGGTATGTTTCGCATCCCTTTCTTACATATTTCTGTGCCAACATTGCTGATATTACAGCTGGCAACCCCTTTGAGTCCGTAGACTCAACTCAGATTATCTCGTTATTTGCGCACCTCAAATCAATAGTTTTGCTTTTGCAATTCACAACCGCATCATGCACGGTCAACCAATCCAAACCAAGAATAACATCAAATTCATCGAGCGGCAAAAGCATCAAGTCCGTGGGAAAGCAGAACCTCGAATTACTAGGGGCATTTCTTACACACTTTGTCAACAAGCACGTAATGACCCAAGGATTTGACACCGAATTCTGAACTCGATGAGACTCAATAGGTAGAGTCTTCTTTGGATGCTAAGGTTTCGCATATATAAGAATGAGTAGAACCGAGGTCAATCAAAGCAATCACATTAGTATCAAAGAGAGTGAAAGTACCGGTAATAACATCGGGAGGAAGCATCCTCGGCGTGCGCGTATGGCATAAGCCCTAGCAGAGCACGAGCCTCAGATCTGGTGGTAGCATCTCTAGATCCTCTCTGACCGCCGCTAGCATTGCCCGTATTCCTAGATGGTCTACCCCGAGCAGTGGTAGCACCCGATTTCCCACTCGATTTACATTCATTCGGACAATCTCGGGCAATCTTTGATAAAGTGGTCGGCTGACCCGCACTTGTAACAGGAGCGGTCATGGAACCGACAACTCCCCGAATGCCATTTACCACAATACTGGCATTCCGCTCTGTCTCGACGGTTATTTCCAACACTGGCGATCGAAGTGACTCGTGTGCTCACAGGGGGTCGATCGCGATCTCATCTAGAAAAGCCCGAAGTGTCCCTAGACCGGCCCAAGCCATCTCTAAATTTCTTCGATGACTGTGGGATGGGCTTCCCCGAAGACCTCTTACGAAACTCCCTTGCTTCCACCTCAGCTTTTCTTTTCTCCATACTGAGCTCCTCGGCCTTGCAAGCTCGCTCAACAAGTACTACAAATTCTCGGATTTCCAAGATGCCAACATACAGCTTTATGTCATCATTTAGTCCATCCTCGAAACGTTTACACATTACGGCTTCTGAGGAAATGCATTCTCGTGCGTACCGGCTAAGCCTCACAAATTTTCGTTCATAGTCGATGAATCGACATGGAACCTTGTTTGAGTTCAAGAAATTCCTTCCATTTTGGTCAATGAATCTCTGACTGATATACTTCTTTCGAAACTCGGTTTGGAAGAACTCCCAAGTTACTTGCTCTCTAGACACAAAAGAAGTCAACGTATTCCACCAATAGTAGGCGTAATCACGTAGCAAGGAGATAGTACACTTTAGGCACTCATCGGTGTGCAAGATAGCTCATCGAAAACCGAATAGTGTTGTCCAACCAAAATTCAGCTTGCTCGGCATCATCGCTATCCGTAGCCTTAAATTGATAGCCCGTGTTTTCGGATTCTATCAACTGGAGGCTTATTTAACCTTATTTGGTCGATTCGGAGGCATTGTAGGTCTTGGGGTGGTATTTGTCGGGAATGGAGGTTGTGGAACAGCCGTATTAGTTCGAATGTATTGGTTGAACCAATCATTCATCACGCTATAGAAAGATTGTCTAGCTTCATCATTCGGATTACTAGCATTAGGTTGAAAGTCCATGGCGTTGTCCCTTGTGCGGGAGCGGTGCTACACTCTCAAGATCATCACTACCGCTTCGGTCGGGATCGGGATCCATTACTATAAATAAACACATTTGCAAATGTCAGAAATCACCACACTATCAAATAATCCCATAAAATGGCATGTATAGCTAATCCCAAACGCATTACGGTAGTGCTAGAATCGACTAAACCATAGCTCGATACCAATAAAGCTGTAACACCCGTGCACCGAGACCGTCACGAGTCGGACACGAGGGTTAACTGTGCTTAATCCACTTACTTGCAGTTCATTTTAAAATTTTCAGACAGTAGGCTAGCTATGTCTTTGTCACCTTAAAAATCATACCTTAAGTTCCACAACTCGAAAATCAGTTTCGTGATTTTTCCCTGAAACTAGACTCATATATGCATCTAAAAAGTTTTTTCTAGAATTTTTGGTTGGGCCAATTAGTACATTTTATTAGTTAAAGTCTCCCCTGTTATAGGGTGCGACTACACTGACCTTCCTACATTACGATTTGGATATCTCTCTGTACAGGGCTTCAATACTGATGCCGTTTGTTTCTACGGAAACTAGACTCGAAAAGGAATCTGTACATATATGGCATGACTTCTAATTATCTCTGGTAAATTTATAATAAATTTCTAAAGTTGGAATAGGGACTCTAGAGACCGTTCTGGCCCTGTCTCACGAAAACTTAAATATCTCTTAACATACTGTTCATATGATCGTTTCGTTACTCTCCTATGAAAATAGACTCGTCAAGGTTCGTTTACATAATTTATTCACTATTTAATTCCATTCCTAATATTTTTAGTGATTTTTCACATCCACGTCACTGCAGCTGTCAGCATCTGTCTTTAAGGTAGGCTTTACCTATTTCATAGTTTCCATGATTCAACTAGCCCTTAAACATAAATAGCACAAAATATGATCATGATTAACCATCCCAATGGCTAATCATTTCCAAACATTTCCATACCTCTTAATGAACAACATACAATGATTATAATACCATGCCCAAAGTATACTTAAGCCATTTTCGCATGGCTATCCAAATTTACACAAAACCGAAAGGTACATGACCTACAACAAAAGGGTAGTCCTATACATGCCATTTCAAAGTTCAACCAAATAGTATACCAAGAAGGAGCTTTGATAGTGTGGGCGACTTCGACTTCAAAATCCCGAGTCCAATAGCTGAAGAACCAAAATCTATAAAACAGAAAATCAAAGAAAACAGAGTAAGCATTTAATGCTTAGTAAGTTTGAGCCATGAATTTAAACACAACCAAAGTATAGCATTCATGTAGCTAAACAGATAATTTCATATGCACAAATTCTCAATATCATACTTACTTCACATTACCAACCTTATATTCATACACAAAGATCTACTTAGCCAAAGGCGGTAGCTCATTTATCAAGCGGCGAATACTTATTTGTAAGGGCTCAACTAATTCAAAGCACATCTGAAACATACCTCATTCTTGGGATTTCACAAGTGTATTAACTGAAATTTTACAGCAAGTTCATTCATTCCCGAATCACGTACCTTCGGAGTTTAACCGGATATAGCTACTCGTTCAAATGCCTTGGGACATAGCCGGTTATAGTAACTTCGCACAAATGCCTTGGGACTTAACCCGGATTTAGTAACTCGCACAAATGCCTTCGGATCTTAGTCCGGATTTAGTAACTCGCATGAATGCCTTGGATCTTAGTCCGGATATAGTCACTTAGCACAAAGCCTTGAGGACTTAGCCGGACATCATTCGAATAACCAAGCACAATTATCAATAAATTATGACACATTCAGTATTTCATTTTCATTAGCAAAACTCAAACACAAGACACTTATCACACTTGCAATTTCGGCTCAATAGCCACACACAAAGAGTATGATTTTGATTTGCTTAAAACATGATCTAATCAAATCATAATCCAAATTCCATTACTCAAAAACTTACCTCGGATGTTGTCGAACGATTTCGATAGCTATTCGACCACTTTTTCCTTCCCTTTATCGGATTTAGTTCCCCCTTGCTCTTGAGCTTAAATTGACCTAAGATGACCGATTGCTTCACTCCTTTCTTCCCCCTCTCAAATCGGCCAAGAAGAACCAAAGAACAAAACTTGTTTTCTTTTTTTCCTTAGAATTTTCAGCCAAAAGAAGTGAAAAAATGATGGACACTTTTTTTTTTCTTCTTTCCCTCAACTCACGGCAATGGGGGGGGGGGGAAACACTCACACCATTCTTTTTTTTTTCCCATTTCTTTATTACCCATACTCCTTATTTTATTTTTTTCTAACATACACCATTGTCACAACATGTTTTATGACATGTTTTGCCCATCATTCTTTGTCATGGCCGACCACTAGCAATTAAAAAGGGGGAAATTGACATGCAAGTCCACCCCTTTGATTACATGCACTAATAGATCCTTATAGATTTACCTATCACATTTCAAAAGTGTCACACATAAGTCCTATCGACTAATTTCATATGCAATTTACTAAATCGAAGCTTAAAACCTTCACACATTCATAATCACATATTTTAAACAATAGATATCATATTCAAATAATTTGGTGACTCGGTTTAGCGGTCCCGAAACCGCTTTCCGACTAGGGTCACTTTAGGGCTGTCACAGGAACTTTTTCTCCTCTGAATAAGCATATCAATACTTGAATCAATATCCTAGAATATTAAAACAAGAATTAAGAACACATAATTAAGAACAAATCAATTATTTATCATATAATTCAGAAAATAATAACAAGATCCGTCTTAAGTTTCATTCCCCTTAGTTATTTGAGGGGTTTAGTTCATAAGTGTGAAGGAAAACATCTCAAAAGAATAATGATAACTGAACATAAAGAAAACCCAAAAACTCCTGAAGGACATTGAAGGGTGATCTTCAGTCTTGAAGGATAATCTGGCTTCTGAGATGGATCAATCGGCTTTTTTCGAGTAATTCCTTATCTCCTACTCCGTATCTATCGTTCTAGGTACCTCTTGAGGTGTTTATGTAGGCTTTAGAATTCTTCAAAACCCTCAAGAGTGGCATTTTTCGAATAGGACTAGACTTGGGCTCGACAGGGACATGCTCGTGTGCAAGTGCTTCAACCCGTGTTCGAGTCTGTTGAATAGACACGGGCATGTGGTCTACCCGTGTAAGGAAGTCTAGGCTGTGTTAGAGTTTTCTAAAACTACATAGGCCTGTGAACTACCCGTGTGAGGAAGTCTAGGCCGTGTTGATTTCCCATGTTGACCCATTTTCTTTGTTTTTGGCTCGTTTCTCACTATTTTTACTCTCCTATGCTCACCTAAGTATAAAACATGAAATTAAAGGATTAGGAACATCGAATTCACCAAATCTAAGGATAATTCATCCAAAAATATGCTAAGCATGGGATGAAAAATATGCATAAATTACGGTTTATCAGTGGCCAAAGGCCGTGTCCTCCACACGGCTGAGACACATGGCCGTGTCTCTGCCCTTATGTTTACTACCATGCATACTGACTTGCAAATTCAAGGTGCAGGGGACACACAGCTGGACAACATGCCCATGGGACTGACTGTGTGTCACACACGGCCTAGGCACATGCCCGTATGTCTAGCCGTATGGACAAAAATAGGCTATCTACCAAGCCTTTTTGCCACCCTTACTTACACCTACCTACAAAACAATACATACCACCAATTCACACTACAACACAAAGCCAATTCAACCATAACAAGGTATCTAATACAACCACATTACACTTTGACAATCTAACAAGAACTTGATTAGTTATGCGATTTACTTATCTATGAAATCATCATCATTTGCACTTATCAATAATGAATATTAGCCACCATCCATGTCATTATACAAAATGACTAATGAGCTATGACAAGCCACTCATTTGGCCCAAAACAATGTGACCATTACAAAAAGACTAGTTCCTATACATGCCATAATCAAAATGATAAAACTAGCTATACCAAGACTTCAGGGATAGTGTGACTGGCTTCTCTGACGTAAGGTGATGACCCACAAGCTACTTTGGTGGCACTATAAGAACATGGAAAGGAAAGGAGGTAAGCATAAAAATTAGTAAGTCCCATGTAAATAATAAAATAACTACAAGTTACCATAAAGGGATCATACTCCCAATATAACTCAATTTGCATATGAAAGTGGGGATTCGTGAATATTATTTGTTCATATTTATCTCTCACCAAGCATAAAATGTCTAGTGAATTCACATTTCATACTTCATGTAAAATACACAAGTAGTCATAAGCATAACTTGCTCATTTCCCTTGCTTACTAAGCAGACAACATGAATAAAGCTTGTATTTCGTAATTCTCATTTAGGTACCTGTACCACTCACCACATGGTCATAAGTTCTCTCATTTCGATATAAACTATAAATCTCCTGTTAAACCATTTGGAATACTACAGGATATTCAATAGCCCCAAACATGGGATAAGATGCCGACGCTATGTCCCAGACATGGTCTTACACTGGCTAGCACATCAAAGTCGATGCCATATCCCAGACAAGTTTTACATTGACTTCCATATATCGAGGCTGATGCCATGTTCCAGACAGGTCTTACACTGGCTCTCATCTATCGGTGTCAATGCCATGTCCCAGACAAGTCTTACACTGACACACAACAAGCTGACGCCATGTCCTATGTAACACCCTGAATTTGGGCCTAGAAGTTTTGGGCCTTGAGCATGGGAGCGGTTGAAGGCAGCTTTTAATATTTTGTTGTGCATGTAAATTTTGTTAATGAAGGCTTATTTTAGTAGTTAAGTGTACTGAAAAGTGTTGGAGAAGTCTTGGGTTCAAACCTGGACTCTAGTAAAAATTTAAGGTAGATCAAACCCTGGGTGTAGTAGGTAGGCCTTAAGAATATTGTTGGAGAAATTGTGACACAAAAAGGAGTGTGGTGTAGTGGCAAGGTGGCGCCACTTAGGGACAAGGAAGTGACGCCATAGAGGAAGCAAGGGGTCCAAGGTTCAAGTCTTGGCTCTTGCAATATATTTTGGTTTTTCCTTTCAATAAATCTAAAAGCAAGTAGGTGCGCTTTAAAGTTTAATGTGTTGGATTTATGACACAAATGAGTTGGTGGCCTAGTGGTGATGGCGTGAGTTGGCATATAGGAGGACTTTGGTTGAATCCTTGGCATGCAAAGGTTGATTATTTTGCTATGTTGGGATGGCAAGAGTTGGTGTTGAATTTAAACTCGATGATGGAGGATCCCACATCGGTAAGCTAACATAGGAGTGGATCTGGTGACTTTAAATAGAGAGAACTATGAGGAGAGCAAAGGTACCTTTCTTGGTGATCCCTTCGCGTTATGGCGAGCTCGTTTGGGTTGGGCATCGGCTAGAAGTGCTTGGAGCGGATTAACTCCGATCTCCTATCGGTGTGTATTTATCACTACTCTTGTTGTTGGATTGCTACTTGGTGCGATGGGCGAAAGGGGCCATATGGGCCCAATGGGCCTCTGAGCCCAATTGGATAAGTTGTTTGATTGTGTAGTAAATATTGGACTAGGCTAGGTGAATCGAATATCTGTGGCTAGGTTTGGGCTAAAAGGGCCACACAGCGTGTGGGCCCATTTGGTAGAGAATAGGCTTTAGGCCCATTCGTATTGTTATCCATGTTTAGAATACTTTAGTTTACCAATTCTTGAAATGCCCTCGACTTGTAAAATTACCAAAGTACTCTCGATTTACGAATTACTGTTTTACCCTCAATTTACTGAATTACCAAAATACCCTTGGTTTATAAAATCACCAAAATACCCTGGTTTGTAAAATTACTAAAATACCCTTTGTTTATAAAATTACCAAAATACCAATGGTTTGAAAAATTACTAAAATACCTCAGTAGGGTAAAATTCTTGAAATACCCTTGTGGGGTAAAATTACCATTTGCCCCTAGGGTGTTAAATGACTATTTTGCCCTTGTGGGCAAGTGTTGACTTGGATGTGTGATATAGACAACTTTGGAGGAGCAATGAGGCTTGGAGTATCGACTTGGATAAGCTTGAATCGTATTATTGGACCTGTGAAGGTAAGCAACTTATGGTCAATAAGGGTTCTTTGGCCGAATAAGGTAAGGTGGATTTTAAGTTTGTTAAGCATAACTTGTATGCTAAAAATAGTGATGAATAATTGTAGGACATCGTAAGGGATCTCAGTAGCAGTCATCGCGAAACAGGTGTGTACCGAACACCCTTCTTTAGTTCAATTCGGCAAAAGTCGAAATGCCGAAATTCCGGCAATTCATAGGCTTGTGAGTATGCGAATGCTCTCAAGACATAGAGTAATTATTAGATCTAGCACCGCAAAGTGGTAAGTAAGTTTGTGTGACGTATCAACGTACTCCGGGAAAAGGGCCTCGATGGGCCAAAACTGGGCCCAATAGGCTTACGGCCCAATATGGGCAAGAGGTGGGCAAAGTAGCCTGTCAGTTAGATGGGAGAATCAAATTGCATAAAACTGATAAAAATTACTGAATTAGCTTGTGTAGTAGCGTAGATCACAAAATTACCCCTGAATTAGCTTGTATAGTAGCGTAGATCACGAAATTACCCTAAAGAGCAAAATTCTGAAATTACCCTAAAGAGCAAAATTACCAAATTACCCTAAATAGCAAAATTACCAATATACCCCTAGGGTTTAAATTGGGTGAACGCATGATTGATTACTATTGTATTTTGTATGATATGCATTTATTAATATCATTGCATGGGATTGGGGTATTAATGGAGGAAATCTTGAAAGTGGTTCAACCACGTCTTGGAGGCTTTGCCTCAATCGGTGAATTTGAGCGGCGTTCTGTTGCAATGATGGTGTGTGAAATTTGGGTGGGTTGAGATATTCCCACATGGTGTGTAGGGTTGGTGCAGGCGGTGTAGCGGTTGGTGGGTTGAGTAGTCTCCCGGATGGGCTTGCATTCATTATTCTTGTTGTTACTCATATTCTTGAGCGGGCCTATGGGCCACTTGTTATGTTAAAAGGTCTAAGGCCTTGCTCTTGTGATTCGAAAAGGGCTTGACCTCTGTGTCTTGTTATCTGAATAGGGCTTAGGCCCAATGGGCTCGAGCTGAATTGGGCTTTGGATGGGTTTCTGTATACACTGAGTTTTCCCAAACTCACCCCCTTCCTCTTCCATCCTTGCAAGTGAGCCCTAGAATTGGTGGACTTGGAGCTGGGCAGGATTCAGAGTGGCCATGAAGATTAATTGCCGATTTTAAAGAAGTTTAGCCTTTAATTTGGATTATTTTATTTTTATTATGTTTAAAGTTGTAATAAGGCCGCTCTTTTTAATTATTTTTATTTTGGGGATTATTAAACTGGTTAGCACTAGGGTTCGTTTTATAAAAACTACTTGATTTTTAAAAGATCACGATGACGCGCAAAGTTTCCGCAAAGTAAATGTTTTTCCAAGGAAATAAATATTTTAAACAAACGTTTTCAACTTAAACATTTTCTTAAGACGGACATAATCAAACGATTTTCTCAAAATTATACGAGATGTTAGAGTGTGGCAATGGTGGTGTGCATGTCTAGGATTGGATCCGGAAGAGCTTGGTACTTAAGCGGTCAACGGACTCACCTCCTCTTTTTCCGGTTTCCTACGGTGCATGACTTCCATTCACTTTAACCTTCTTTTAAAAGTATCTTTACAACACCAACTCAGCTTTTCCAAACTAAGTGTTTTGAACGCACCAATGTGGCGCATCGGATCCGGTCATAACATCCAGTAGGGTTTGGGGTGTTACATTTAGTGGTATCGAGCACGGTTACAATAACTCGGTGTGGATCGGTCCGAAAATCTTTAAAAAAGTTTTTCCTATAGGTTTTTCAAAAATGTTCAAAGTTTTTCTATTGAACAAGGTTAAATCAATAGTTTTAAAAAAAAGTGTTTTCAAATGAAATCTTTTTATTTTGGTGAAACAAAAACATGGGTTTTATGGATGATAAAGAAGTGGCACATTGAATCCCGGCACCAAGTCTGTAAGTATTTACATTCCTCATATTACTTTGTATTAAGATATTATTGTAGATAGGCGAGACCATATCATGACATTATAACTAGGGCAACCCTAAAAACTCTAGAATCTTGAGGCTGTAGCTAGGCTATGATTACGTGAAAATAGAAACTTGAAAATACTATCTCTGCATAAGACATGTGAATAAATAGTAAAATTTTGAGATCTTTGTAGTTAATTGATATGTGTCTTGGTAATGTAGAGTATTGATATGGATTTTGAGGGTAAGTAAAGTCCGCCAACTTCGGTAGCGGTAACTCGAGCTTGGTCTTGAGGCAATGGCCGAGTTAGTAAGGAAAGTGGTAGAGGAAGTATTGGAGACCAAGGTTAAGGAAATTAGGAAATGTTTCAAGCGGGGTGCTTACGATTGTAAGAAGAGAAAGGATTCTAGTTCTCGAAGACCAAGCTTCGTTACGTGAAACATGTTAAGGCACGACCAAACTTTCCAACTCGCAAAGATCGCAGCAGGCGTCATCTTGGTGAATGCCTTAGGAAGATGGGAGGATGCTTTAGATGTGGGTCCAAGGAGCATCGAGCTCGGGATTGCCAAGTTTATCCTATTTAAGTGTGTGTTACGAATTGAATCGTGCTTGATAAGCGTTTCTTTATTTGGTAATTAGATGTTCTGCGTCGTATTAAAATTATTTAGATCGAGTCTGCATTGATAGCGTAGTGGGGTAGATGTTAGATGACTACCTGTTAAATGGAAATTTCGAGGACGAAATTTCTTTAAGGAGGTAGAGTTGTAACACCACAATTTGGGCCTAGAAGTTTTGGGCCTTGAGCATGGGAGCGGTTGAAGGCGACTTTTAATATTTTGTTGTGCATGTAAATTTTGTTAATGAAGGCTTATTTTAGTGGTTAAGTGTCTTGAGAAGTGTTGGAGAAGTCTTGGGTTCAAACACGGACTCTAGTAAAAATTTAAGGTAGATCAAACCACAGGTGTAGTAGGTAGGCCTTAAGAATATTGTTGGAGAAATTGTGACACAAAAAAGGAGTGTGGTGTAGTGGCAAGGTGGCGCCACTTAGGGACAAGGAAGTGGCGCCATAGAGGAAGCAAGGGGTCCAAGGTTCAAGTCTTGGCTCTTGCAATATATTTTGGTTTTTCTTTTCAATAAATCTAGAAGCAAGTAGGTGCGCTTTAAAGTTTAATGTGTTGGATTTATGACACAAATGAGTTGGTGGCCTAGTGGTGATGGCGTGAGTTGGCATATAGGAGGACTTTGGTTGAATCCTTGGCATGCAAAGGTTGATTATTTTGCTATGTTGGGATGGCAAGAGTTGGTGTTGAATTTAAACTCTGATGATGGAGGGATCCCACATCGGTAAGCTAACATAGGAGTGGATGCGAAGCTGGCTTTAAATAGAGAGAACTATGAGGAGAGCAAAGGTACCTTTCTTAGCTGATCCCTTTCGCGTTATGGCGAGCTCGTTTGGGTTGGGCATCGGCTAGAAGTGCTTGGAGCGCAGATTAACTCCAGTCTCCTATCAGGTGTGTATTTATCACTACTCTTGTTGTTGGATTGCTACTTCGGGCTGCGATGGGCCGAAAGGGGCCATGTGGGCCCAATGGGCCTACGGGCCCAATTGGATAAGTTGTTTGATTGTGTAGTAAATATTGGACTAGGCTAGGTGAATCGAATATCGTGGCTAGGTTTGGGCTAAAAGGGCCACACGAGCGTGTGGGCCCATTTGGGCCGAGAATAGGCTTTAGGCCCATTCGTATTGTTATCCATGTTTAGAATACTTTAGTTTACCAATTACTGAAATGCCCTCGACTTGTAAAATTACCAAAGTACTCCCGATTTACAGAATTACCGTTTTACCCTCAATTTACAGAATTACCAAAATACCCTTGGTTTATAAAATCACCAAAATACCCCTGGTTTGTAAAATTACTAAAATACCCTTTGTTTATAAAATTACCAAAATACCAATGGTTTGAAAAATTACTAAAATGCCCCTGTAGGGTAAAATTACTGAAATACCCTTGTGGGGTAAAATTACCATTTTGCCCCTAGGGTGTTAAATGACTATTTTGCCCTTGTGGGCAAGTGACTGACTTGGACTGTGTGATATAGACAACTTTGAAGGAGCAATGAGGCTTGGAGTATCGACTTGGATAAGCTTGAATCGTATTATTGGACCTGTGAAGGTAAGCAACTTATGGTCAATAAAGGTTCTTTGGTAGAATAAGGTAGGGTGGATTTTGAGTTTGTTAAGCATAACTTGTATGCTAAAATGGTGATGAATAATTGTAGGACATCGTAAGGGATCTCAAGCGGTCATCATGAAGCGGTGTGTCTAGAACACCCTTCTTTAGTTCAATTCGGCAAAAGTCGAAATGCCGAAATTCCGGCATTTCATAGGCTTGTGAGTATGCGAATGCTCTCAAGACATAGAGTAATTATTAGATCTAGCACCGCAAAGTGGTAAGTAAGTTTGTGTGACGTATCAACGTACTCCGGGAAAAGGGCCTCGATGGGCCAAAACTGGGCCCAATGGGCTTCTGCCCAATATGGGCAAGAGGTGGGCAAAGTAGCTTTGTCGGTTAGATGGGAGAATCAAATTGCATAAAAGCGATAAAATTACTGAATTAGCTTGTGTAGTAGCGTAGATCACGAAATTACCCTAAAGAGCAAAATTATCAAATTACCCTAAAGAGCAAAATTATCGAAATTACCCCTAAATAGCAAAGTTACCAATATACCCCTAGGGTTTAAATTGGTGAACGCATGATTGATTACTCTTGTATTTTGTATGATATGCATTTATTAATATCATTGCATGGGATTGGGGTATTAATGGAGGAAATCTTGAAAGTGGTTCAACCACGTCTTGGAGGCTTTGCCTCAATCGATGAAATTTGAGCGTTCTTTGCAACAAATGGTGTGTAAATTTGGGTGGGTTGAGATATTCCCACATGGTGTGTAGGGTTGGTGCAGGCGGTGTAGCGGTTGGTGGGTTGAGTAGTCTCCCGGATGGGCTTGCATTCATTATTCTTGTTGTTACTCATATTCTTGAATCGGGCCTATGGGCCACCTTTGTTATGTTAAAAAGGGCTAAGGCCTTGCTCATGTGATTCGAAAAGGGCTTGACCTCTTGTGTCTTGTTATCTGAATAGGGCTTAGGCCCAATGGGCTCGAGCTGAATTGGGCTTTGGATGGGTTTCTGTATACCTGAGTTTTCCCAAACTCACCCCTTCCTCTTCCATCCTTGCGGTGAGCCTAGAATTGGTGGACTTGGAGTGGGCGGGATTCAGAGTGGCCATGAAGATTAGTTGCCGATTTTAAAGAAGTTTAGCCTTTAATTTGGATTATTTTATTTTATTATGTTTAAAGTTGTAATAAGGCGCTCTTTTTAATTATTTTTATTTTGGGGATTATTAAACTGGTTAGCACTAGGGTTCGTTTTATAAAAACTACTTGATTTTTAAAAGATCACGATGACGCATAAAGTTTCCATAAAGTAAATGTTTTTCCAAGGAAATAAATATTTTAAACAAACGTTTTCAACTTAAACATTTTCTTAAGACGGACATAATCAAACGATTTTCTCAAAATTATACGAGATGTTAGAGTGTGGCAATGGTGGTGTGCATGTCTAGGATTGGATCCGGGAAGAGCTTGGTACTTAGCGGTCAAGCGGACTCACCTCCTCTTTTCTGGTTTCCTACGGTGCATGCTTCCATTCACTTTAACCTTCTTTTAAAAGTATCTTTTACAACACCAACTCAGCTTTTCCAAACTAAGTGTTTTGAACGCACCAATGTGGCGCATCAGATCCGGTCATAACATCCAGGCCGGGTTTGGGGTGTTACATCCTAGGCAGGTCTTACACTAACTTGTATATCTTGAGGCCGATGCATGTCCCAGAATGTCTTATACTAGCTCTCGTCTCAATGTCAATGCATGTCCCAGACATGTCTTACACTGGCTCTCGTAATGTGGCCGATGCATGTTCCAGACATGTCTTACACTAGCACACATATCACTCAATGTCATGGCATGAATATCCAATTCTATTCCTAATGTTCAACCGGGAGTCTTTATTTCATTAATTTTCAATATGCATACTCATATTCACAGACAAAAAAATTTATGCAATATCAATTCAATCACACATCATAACAATATAGTGACATTATTAACATACAACTTACCTTGGTTTACAAAATGTGAGCGACTAATCGGCCTAATCCACAAGCTTGGCCTTTCTTCGGTCCAAGTCTGATTTTCATATTTCTTGATCTAAAATGGTAACATTTAGTCATTTAATCATCAATTAAGTCTAAACACTCAATAGTCTAGAATTTGGGTAAAATGACCATTTTGCCCCTAAACTTTCACAAAATGACCATTTTACCCCTAGGTTTGGAAATTGATTTTTATTGGATTTCCTTATTAGCCAAGCCTAACCGACCATTTATTACTCTTATGAAAACCCCAAATTTCCAGTACTTCACACAATTACAACCTATTTTATAACTTTTACCAAATGGTCCTTTTAGGTGTTTTCCATGAAAATCACTTTACAAATGTTGTTTATAACACAACCATAACTCATATTCTTCCATAAAATTTTAGTTAACAATACATATGCTTTCATGGCAAAACCCTAGACTCTCAACCATTTTGCAAAATAGTCCCCTCAGTAGCTATATTAAGCTTTAGGGATTCCAAAAACACAAAAATTATCAAGAAAGACCACCAAGAAGACTCACTTGCAAGAGTTTAAGGTTGCTGAAAATTTTAAGCTTCCATGGCTATTTTCTTGAAGAGAAATCGGTGGAGAAAGAAGAAGAGAGATGAGAAAAATGACAACTTTTCCTATTTGTTTTATTTTATTAAATTTTATCACCTAATTTCACCAAATTGTTGTCTTTTCTATTTCTTTCTCTCCCATGGCCGGTTACCTCTCTTAAAAGGGTCTATTTTCCCTTTAAAGACCTTCACAATATGATTCATAGTCAATTTATACTTTTAGCTAATAAAACAGGACTTTTGCACTTTATGTGATTTAGTCCTTTTTCGCAATTAGGCTCACAATGCTAAAATTTATTCACCAAAATTTTCATACACTCATATAATCATACTATGACACCAAAATAATAATAAAAATAATTTTTTGACTTTGGATTTGTGGTCTCGAAACCACTGTTTTGACTAAGCCCAAAATTAGGCTGTTACAATAGCTGGGCTATTAGCATCGATACGAGATTACATGTAGGACCATATATGGGATATGGCATTGGTACGGTACTATGACTATAAGACTCCCGAGTATCCTTTAGTATTCCAAGTGGTTCAACAGGAAAATCCACAGGTATGTCAAAGAAGAGAAAAAAGTATGTAAGTATTACGAATTGGTACAAGTATGTATGTAAAGTCTATATGCATTGACTTCATGAAATTGTGAATTATGATTTTCACAAGAATGATTTTGTGAGACCTTTTGATTATTGGCCTATGCTTGTGATGTATGAAATTCATGATAAATTCGGTTGAAGACCATGTGATTGGCTTTCGGGCCAAATCGAGTTATGATATAGCACGTTTTACTCACCTAAGTTGCAATCGAGAAAAAGGAAAGATTGGTATAATTGCCTATTAAAATGATTATGGAAGTATGTGAGGATATGAACTTGGAACAATTAAAAATTGTTAAAATATATGCTTGAAATGTGAATACTCATACTTTATGTGCATGTTAACTATGAGGTTTGAAATGACTTGTTAAGTGCTGTGATATGTTACAAAAGAGAGATTATGGTTGTTAGGCTAATGCCAAGATATGTTAGATTATGCTTATAATTTAATAGAGTAAACATGTGATTGAATAAAATTATAACTATGAAATTTATAACAATTGGTATTATTTTGTGTTTAAATTGTTGAACTTGATAAATGCCTAATAAGAGTTGCTTATTATTTTCATGCAGACTTACTAAGCTAAATAGCTTAACCCCCAATCTTCCCTTATCTTATAGGGTTATTAAGCTAGCTCGGATTGGAGATCACCGGAGATCTTATCACACTATCAAGCTATCAATTTTGGGTATTGATGAATTCAAGTATTTTGAGTTATGGCATGTATAGGGACTTAGTCATTTTGTCATATGTGTCATTATGAATTTAGGCCTATGTATTGGCTTGTAAAGGTTAAAGGCTTGTGTTGATATTTGGCCATGTAAGTTGCCTTATATTAGCTAACATGGTTGTAAGCCTAAGTATATTCATATATATGTCAATGCCTTTGGTGATATGATGGTATGCTTGGTGAATGTGAATTATTTGGAAATGTAATTTATGACATGTTATTGTCTTGGTTGTAATTTTTTGGTTGCTCTTCATGTTTGAGGTTGTGCCATGTGATGTTGAGTAAATATGAGCAAGTGAAGGTGGCAAAATGGCTTGGCAAATAGCCTTGTAACGCCCCAAAAATCCCAAAATCCAAAAATCCCGAAATCATGAAAATTTCTTTTTGTGCTTAACAATTCCTATTAAACGCTAATTACGCAAAGGTAGGTCTTGGTCAAGGTTTGAGTTTGAATTAAGGGGTAGAAGAAATTATAAGTTAATTATTAAAAGAATCAGGGCTAGCAAGTAGTTGGGATTTTAAATAAAGATAGGGGAAAATAGCAGCAAAGAACCTAGTAGAGGAGTGGCTAAGTGACGCCACTTAGAGTGTAGGGAGGTGGCATTAATAGCTAGCAATGAGGTACAAGGTTCGAATCCTAGCTTAGTGTTTTTAGAAGTTTAATTTTGACCTTCTAGAAGGATGAAAGTGGCATGAAAGTGGACTCCAAGGGAAGCGTTCAAGAGAGAAAATTAAGGAAAGGATCAAGGGGTTATCAGGGAGAAAAATGAAGAGATGGGAAGGGAGAAGTGATGGAGCCGAATGGGGAATTGCGCATGGGAAAATTCGGCTATCAGGCTTATAAATAGGTGCGAATGCTAGGGTATGAAGCTAATGACTGAATTTCCTTCACCCTGTTACCAGAAACTCTTTTCTCTAAAAGTCGAAAACCCTTCACCTCTCTTTTCTTTTTCTCCTTCCTTGTGCCAAATTCTATTCTTCCTCTACCTCATTGCTGACTTTTCTTTCTTTTTCCCTATAGCTGAATAACCCTCTTTTGCCATACAAAATCATAAAAGGCCAAACCTCTTTGGCCGAATACCCTTAGTGCAATCACTACTCCTTCTACTTTGGTCAAATCTAGTGTAAGTGTTGTTCTCCCAATCGGTTTCTTTGATAAGTATCAAATATTATCCCTCACTCTTTCTAATCAACTCTGGTAGGGAATTAGTATCGAATCTCGGATCTTAGCTCATTGCCAAATTGCCCCTTAGGTGTTGCAATTTTGGTAAGTATTCTTCATCCATTGGCTAAGGTTGGCCGAATAGCCATAGTAAGGTAAGAGGACTTGTGTTAGACACGAGTCACCAATTATTCTAGTTTTAATAGTTACGATTGGTGCAGACCTAGGAGTTGATCGTGGTTAGTGAAGGGGTTGTTATACTTATCGAGCAAGGTAAGGTTAAGGTGAGATTCCGGCTTTTGGGTAAAGTATTCGATAAGTATGTGAGGTTAATCTTTGAGTGATATCGATTGTAGGTTTGGGCTAACAAAATCGTAGCACACTTGCCTGCCAGGTGTGTACATACACTGCACACACAAGTAGATCGGTAAAAGCCGAAAAGTCGAAATGCCGAAAAGCCGAAAAGCTGAAAGTTTAGCTGCGATAGTCTTGCGAGTGCACGAACACTCGTGAGGTGGAAACTGATAGGTTGTCTGAGACCCATGGGTGATTCCATGGACTTAGTTTGTGATCTAGCCAACCAGGCCAGAATGGGCTAAATGGGCACGATGGGCTGTTGGGCCCATATTAGGCAAAATTTGATAAGTGATGCTATGTGATAGAAAATTTGTGTGTGAGCATGAATGTTATGTGATTTGGGCCGGTTGGGCCTAATGGGCCATATGAATGTGAATTGGGTCGGATGGGCCATATAAATGAGATGGGCCTAGTGGGCCATATGCATGTATGTGGGGGTTTTGGGCCTAGTATATGATGACTACATAAAACTTAATTAATTTGATGCGATCGTGGACAAGTCATAGGGTTAAGGTGTGGCAACGGGTATATGTATGTCTAGGATTGGATCTAAGGAGAGCTTGGTACTTAAGCGGTCTTAATGACTCATCTCCTCTTCTCTAGAATCCTACCTAGTACATAGTATTCATTCATCTTAGCTTACGGGATTCGTTAACGGGCCAAGGTAAGTGAAAATTGGAATAAAGGAAAAATTACCGATATGCCCCTATAGGCGAAAATGACCAAACTACCCTTAAGTGTTGAATGTAGGTGTTATGGATGTTACATGCATATCTGTTGCAAGCATATGATATTCTGCTTAGGTTGCATATGGTTGGGAATTATGGAACGGAGAAAGTATATGAGGATCGCATGGTTGCTTGACAACCTTGGATCCATCGACGACTTTTAAGCCCAATGTAAAAATGAAGGTAATTCCCCAACCGGGCTACCATTGATGTGTATCGGTTGGGTGGGTCGATATTTATATCCTCACATGATGTGTATCGGGGGACAAAGTTAGTGTGTAGCGAATGGATTATTGGGATGGGATTGCACTGCATTGCATTGCATGTTTGATGTATGGTGATTATTGAATGCTTGCTACTCGTCAAGGGTTGTACACACTAAGTTTGCGAAAACTCACCCCCTCTTTTATTTTATTTTCAGGTGATGCTCAGTAAAAGGTTTGATGTTTGGAGGGACTCTGGGTGGCCGCTAGCAAGGCAACTTGGACTTGTTTTTCTTTTAAAAGCATATAAGTTTCTATTTTATTAATTACTTTTTAGACCAAAATGTAATAAGGCTTCCATTTTGTTATTATTTGTATTATTATTTTTATGCATTGTAATTACGAGAAATTGAACATAGATTTCTTAAATCGTAGTATGTTTTCTACGTTTTCGCAACTAAATTTTAAAATGACAGGTTTTCATAAAATCATATGTTATAGACAAGTTTTTGTGACTGAAAAGAGAGTTTAATCAGTTTATTAAGGATTCATATTTTTTTAAGGAAGGGTTTTCAATGAAAACAAGGTTTTCGCTAAAACACTTCAATGTGATGCGCCTGATCCTGCCATAACGTCTGGGCTAGGTTTGGGGTGTTACATTTAGTGGTATCAGAGCTCAGGTTGCAAAACGTGGGCTATGAAGTGGACATTATTAAACTAACTAAAACTTCATAAAATTTCTAATCCAGATAATACGTGAATCAATGATGAGTGCTAGAAGAGGTGCAAGAGGTCGTGGTCGAGGCCGCGGAAGTGTTAGGGCTGAATCGTCAACTTCGGGCCATATGCCCTATGTTGGAGTAGAAGAGGAACCGGCCTCACCTGTGGCTGGGAATGGACAGTACGATCATACTGCGGGGGATGATGCGTTGTCGTAGGCAATGCTAAGGATTTTGGAAAGGGTCACTGGGCGCAATAATGGCATTGGAAATCAAGGGTCCATTCCGGAGCGACTTCGATCGAACGGGACTGAGATCTTTAAGGGCGTGGCTAGCATGGCTCCTAACGTGGCTAAATATTGGTTGGAGGCTACGAAAAGGATAATGGAGGATTTGGAATGCTCTCCTGAACAAAAGCTGAAAAGGGCAGCGTCACTGCTTAGGGAAAAGCCTATCAATGGTGGTTGACAGTGAAAGAGGGCACCCAACTGGAGCGGGTCACTTGGGAGTTTTTCAAAGTTGTATTCCAAGGGAAGTATGTGGGTGCAAGCTATGTAGATGCTAGAAGGAAGGAGCTCCTGAACTTGACCCAAGGAAACAAATCTGTGGCGGAGTATGAGGCGAAATTTCTACGCCTTAATAGGTATGCAAGGGTCATGGTGGCAATGGACTATGAGCGTTGCGTTAGATTTGAGGATGGACTTAGAGATAGCCCCAGGGTATTAATAGCTCCACAAAGGGAGCGAGTTTTCTCAGAGTTGGTAGAGAAGGCAAAGATAGCGGAGGAGGTAAAGCGCACTGAGTGCCTAAATCAGGAAAAAAAAGGGGGTAAGAATAAAAGGGAGGCTGAGACTCCTGGTGTCGATCAGAGGCCTAGGGATAGGGCTAGAGTTGATGGGCCAGTTAGAGTAGGTGTAACACCCCGTACCCGAGACCGTGGCTGGAGTCGAACACGAGGGGTTAACGGGCTTAATCCACTTACTTGCACAGTTCATTTAAAAATTTCCAGACAGCTGGCTAACTGTGTCACTGTCATCTTAAAAATCATATCTTGAGTTTCACAACTCGAAAATCAGTTTCGTGATTTTTCCCTGAAACTAGACTCATATATGCATCTACAAATTTTTTTCTAGAATTTTTAGTCAGCCCAATTAGTACAGTTTCTTAGTTAAAGTCTCCCATGTTACAGGGATCAACTACACTGACCTTTGTGCATTACGACTTGGATATCTCCCTGTACAGGGCTTCAATACTGATTTCGTTTATTTCTATAGAAACTAGACTCAAAGAGGAATCTATAAATATATGGCATGACTCCTAATTATCTCTGGTTAATTTATAATGAATTTCCAAAGTCGGAACAGGGAATCCAGAAACCATTCTGGCCCTGTTTCACGAAAACCTAAATATCTCTTAACATACAACTCATATGACCGTTTCGTTTCTTCCATATGAAATTAGATTCATCAAGTTTCATTTACATAATTTATTCACTATTTAATTCCATTCCTAATATTTTTAGTGATTTTTCACATCCACATCACTGCTGCTGTCAGCATCTGCCTTTAAGGTAGACTTTACCTATTTCATAGTTTCCATGATTCAATTAGCCCTTTTTGCATACATAGCACAAAGTATAATCATGATTAACCATTCCAATGGCTAATCGTTTCCAAACATTTCCATACCTCTTAGTGATCAACATACAAAACGATTATAGTACTATGCTAAAAACATATATAAGCCATTTTCGCATGGCTATCCAAATTTACACAAAATCCATGGGTACATGACCAACAACAAAAAGGGTAGTCCTATACATGCCATTTCAAAGTTCAACCAAAATTGTACCAAAAGGGGGCTTTGATAGTGTGGGAGACGTCGACTTCCAAAAATCCCGAGTCCGATAGCTGACGAGCCAAAATCTATAAAACAGAGAAACAAAGAAGCGGAGTAAGCAATTTATGCTTAGTAAGTTTTGAGCAAGGATTCGGCACAACAAAAGCATAGCATTCATATAGCTAAGCGGATAATTTCATATGCACAAATTCTCAATATCATACTTACTTCACATTACCAACCCTTATGTTCATACACAAAGATCAACTTAGCCAAAGGCCGGTAGCTCGTTTATCAGCGGCGAATACTTATTTGTAAGGGCTCAACTAATTCAAAGCACATACGAAACATACCTCATTGTTGGGATTTCACAAGCGTATTAACTGAAATTTTTACAGCAAGTTCATTCATTCCCGAATCACATACCTTCGGAGTTTAACCGGATATAGCTACTCGTTCAAATACCTTCGGGCATAGCCCGGTTATAGTAGCTCACACAAATGCCTTCGGGACTTAACCCGGATTTAGTAACTCACACAAATGCCTTCGGATCTTAGTCCGGATTTAGTAACTCGTACAAATGCCTTCGGATCTTAGTCCGGATATAGTCACTTAGCACAAAGCCTTCGGGACTTAGCCCGGACATCATTCGAAGAACCATGCACACATATATCAATAAATCATGACACATCCATATTTCATTTTCATTACCAAAGCTCAACACAAGACACTTATCATATTTACAATTTCGGCTCAATAGCCACATACAAAGAGCATGATTTTGATTTACTTAAGACATAATCTAATCGAATCATAATTTAAGTTCCATTACTCAAAAACTTACCTCGGATGTTGTCGAACGATTCCGATGGCTATTCGACCACTTTTTCCTTCCCTTTATCGGATTTAGTTCCCCTTTGCTCTTGAGCTTAATTTAACAAATAAATTGATTTAATCATTTGAGCATCGAAAAGAGGAACTCAAGGTACTTAGCCCACATATATTCATTAGACATTAAAGTCACATATGTATGGAATCATGAATCAAACTCAATACATTAGTTAGTACTCTCCTTAGCAGAATTTTCTAAGTCAAGATAAAGCCTTCAACATGCTTACCTATGGCCGAACAACACATCAACCTATGTACTCATTCATGTGGCCGATTATGCATGTCTATGTTGAGGCCAATTATATACTCAATACCACACACAAATGGCATACCTTTTACTAACTAATGCATTACATATTATAACTCAATACGCATCCATCATGTACTCCATAACCGAAACACCATCATATGTAAGTATATACCTTGAGATGTTGTATACGTCATACCAATACGTCATGTGCAAACATATATATATATATGTGCAAGAGCCGAATCTCAAAGTTGATTATAACTAAACATGAACATAAATCCAAAACACAAATCTTACCTACCATGCAATAAGCATAAATCATACTTATGGATATACCATGGCCGAATACATCACAACACCATACCATTTCAATTTTGGTCATGGTTAAACAAAGAACTTAATGTCTCTCTCAAAAATGCTAAAAAGAAAATCCAAGAGTCATCAATCCACCATCACATGTATCATTAACAAGCTTCATATTTAGCATGCAATGGCATTAACACAAAATCCACCTTGGCCGAATATCATCCCCATGACATAGCAAAGTTTTGAACAATGGGCTAATTAGAACTCAAGCTAGCAACTAAAAACATGCATGAATCTCATGGCACAACCCCAAACATACCTTAATCTAGTTACAAGTATGGCCAAACCTCCTCCTAATCCTCTTCCAAACCAAACATGAAGCAAGAACTCCTTCCTTCTTCCTTAGAATTTTCGGCCCAAAGAAATGAAAAGGATGAACAAATTTTTTTTTCTTTTTCTTCAACTCACGACAAAATGGGGGGGGATCACACACCTTCTTTCCTTTTTCCCATTTCTTTATTACCCATACTCCTTATTTTATTTTTTTCCTAACATACACCATTGTCACAACATGTTTTATGACATGTTTTGCCCATCACTCTTTTTCATGGCCGGCCACTAGCAATTAGGGGGGGAAATTTGACATGCAAGTCATCCCTTCTGATTACATGTACTATAGGTCCTTATAGATTAGCCTATCACATTTCAAAAGTGTCACACAAGTCCTACTAACTGAATTCACATGCAATCGACTAAATCGAAGCTTGAAATTTTCACACATTCATAATTACATATTCCAGACAATAAATATTACGTTCAAACATTTCGGTGACTCGGTTTAGCGGTCCCGAAACCACTTCCCAGCTAGGGTCAATTTTGGGCTGTCACAACTCTCCCCCACTTAAGAAATTTTCGTCCCCGAAAATCTTACCGGTAAATAGGTTTGGGTATCGCTCTTTCATAGAGTTCTCGGGTTCCCAAGTAGCTTCTTCTATCCCGTGTTTGAGCCATAACACTTTCACTAGCGGAACCCTTTTGTTTCGCAACTCCTTCACTTCACGAGCTAGGATACGAATCGGTTCTTCTTCATAACTCATATCAGCTTGAATTTTGACCTCGATGGATTAATTATATGCGATGGATCGGATCTATAGCGTCAAGCATCGAAACATGAAAGGCGTCGTGAATCTTTTCAAGTTCAGGAGGCAAAATCAATCGATCACAAGAATGGACCGACTCGTTCGGATATTTCATATGGCCCGATGAACCTCGGACTCAATTTGCCCTTACGCCCAAGTCGAGTATCTTTTTCCAAGGTGAAACTTTAAGAAACACTTTGTCTCCCACGATACTCAATGTCTTTTCGTTTGAGATCCGCGCACGACTTACGGCGATCTGTGGTCGCCTCGATCTTTCACGGATTACTTTTACTTTCCGTTCAGCATCTTTAATCAAATCACTGAAAATTTTACTTTCACCGAGCTCGGTCCAAAACAATGGTGTACGGCATTTACGCCCGTACAAGGCCTCGTAAGGTGCCATCTTAATACTTGATTGAAAACTATTGTTGTAAGCGAATTCAATCAAAGGTAAATACCGCTCCCACGAACCGCTGAACTCGAGGATGCAACATCTCAACATATCCTCAAGTATCTGAATTATCCGCTCGGATTGACCATCGGTTTGGGGGTGAAAAGCGGTGCTAAAATGCAACTTGGTACCCAAAGCTTCTGGCAATTTCTTCCAAAATCGTGAGGTGAATCTCGGATCTCTATCCGACATGATAGAAATAGGTACCCCGTGTAATCTCACAATCTGAGAAACATACAATTCAGCTAATTTATCCATTGAAAAATCCGTGCGTACGGGGATAAAGTGAGCCGACTTAGTCAATCTATCAACAACGACCCAAATCGCATCTTTCTTACTTGCCGATTAATGGCGGCCGGATACAAAATCCATCGTTACTCGATCCCATTTCCATTCAGGTATCATGATCGACTGAAGTAAACTCGAAGGCACTTGATGTTCCGTTTTCACTTGCTGACATATTAAGCACTTCGAGACAAAATCGAAAATGTCTCGTTTCATACCATTCCACCAAAACCGATGTCTCAGATCGTTGTACATTTTCGTACTCCCCGGGTGAATTGACATTCGGCTACAATGAGCTTCGTTCAAAATCATCGAAATGAGTTCTGAATTTCTTGGAACACACAACCGATTTCTGTACCTCAAACAATCGTCATCATCAATTTGAAACTCCGATTCCACATTCGGAACACATTCAGCCCATTTTGCAACTAACTCATCATCGACTTTCTGAGCTTCACGAATTTGATGAATCAATAATGGTTTGGCCTTTAATTCAGCTATTAACACATTTTCGGGTAGAACGGACAAGTGTACATTCATCGCTCAGAAGTAAAACAAACGGTGACTTAGGCTTAAGGCGTCCGCAACCACATTAGCCTTTCCCGGGTGATAATCAATGACCAGCTCATAATCTTTCAACAACTCAAGCCAACGCCTTTGTCGTAGATTCAAGTCTCTTTGAGTCATCAAATATTTGAGACTTTTGTGATCCGAAAATACATGGCACTTCTCACCAAATAAGTAATGTCGCCATATTTTCAAAGCGAATACGATGGCGACTAATTCGAGATCATGGGTCGGATAATTTTTCTCATGTGGCTTTAATTGTCTCGATACATAGGCCACAACTCGACCTTCTTGCATCAATCGCAACCTAACCCAAGTAGGGAGGCGTCGCTATAGATGACAAACTCTTTGCACGATTCGGCCGCACTAAAATTGAGCTTCAGTCAAATAAGTTTTCAGTTGATCAAAACTTTTCGACATTTTTCCGTCCATTCGAACTTAACATCTTTTGAAGTAGCCGTCATGGGTGTGGCTATCATCGAGAAACCTTTTACAAATTGTCGGTAGTAATGTAAGCAAGTTCAAAAACTCGAACCTCGTAATATTTCTCGGAGGCTTCCAGTTAAGTATGGCTGAAATTTTGCTCGGGTCAACTCGAATACCCGATCGCGGATACCACATGACCCAAGAAGCTAACCTCTCTTAACCGAACTCACACTTACTTGAACTTAGCATATAAGCGCTTATCCCGTAAAATTTGCAATACTAATCTCGGTGCTTAGCATGTTCGGTCTCATCTCTTGAATAGACCAAGATGTCATCAATGAACACAACTACGAATCGGTCCAAATCATTCGAAGATCCGATTCATCAAATCCATAAATAACGCAGGGCATTAGTGAGCCCGAACAGCATCACTAAGAACTCGTAGTGACCGTACCTCGTTCTGAAAGCAGTCTTGGGTACATCCGAATCTCGAATCCAGAATCGATAATAACCCGATCTCAAATCTATCTTTGAAAACACCGAGGCTCCCTTTAGTTGATCAAACAAATCATCAATACGTGATAGCGGATATTTATTCTTTATCGTCACTTTATTCGGTGACGATAGTCAATGCACAACCTCATGGTTCCGTCCTTCTTTTCACAAACAATCTTTGGTGCACCCAAGGTGAGAAACTTGGTCGAGCGAAACCTCTATCCGTCAATTCTTGCAACTGAGCTTTCAACTCTTTTAAATCGGTTGGTGCTATACGATACGGAGCTATCGAAATCAGCGTAGTCCCAGGTACAAGCTCAATACCAAACTCTATCTCCCGAACAGGTGGCAAACCCGGTAATTCTTTGGGAAAAACATCCGGGTATCCACAAACCACCGGCACAGATTCGGGTTTTATTTCTAACTCCTTATCATCAAGTACATACGCAAGGTATGCTTCGCACCCCTTTCTTACATATTTCTGGGCCAACATTGATGATATTACAGCTGACAACCCCTTTAAGTCCGTAGACTCAACTCGGATCATCTCGTTTTTTGCGCACCTCAAATCCATAGTCTTGCTTTTGCAATTCACAACCGCATCATGCACGGTCAACCAATCCAAACCAAGAATAACATCAAATTCATCGAATGACAAAAGCATCAAGTCCGCCGGAAAACAGGAACCTCGAATTACTAGGGGGCATTTCTTACACACTTTGTCAACAAGCACGTAACGACCCAAGGGATTTGACACCCGAATTACGAACTCAGTAGACTCAATAGGTAAAGTCTTACTGGATGCTAAGGTTTCGCATATATAAGAATGAGTAGAACCAGGGTCAATCAAAGCAATCACATTAGTATCAAAGAGAGTAAAAGTACCGGTAATAACATCTGGCGAGGAAGCATCCTCGCGTGCACGTATGGCATAAGCCCTAGCAGGAGCGCGAGCCTCGGATCTGGTCGTAGCATCTCTAGATCCTCTCTAACCACCACTAGCATTGCCCGTATTTCTAGATAGTCTACCTCGAGCAGTGGTAGCACCCGGTTTCCCACTCTGATTTACATTCTGTTCAGACAACCTCGGGCAATCTTTAATGAAGTGGTCAACTGATCCGCACTTGTAACAGGAGCGGTCATGGAATCTACAACTCCCCGAATGCCATTTACCACAATACTGGCACTCCGCTCTGTCTCGACGATCATTTCCAACACTAGCGATCGAAGTGACTCGTGTGCTCCAGGGGTCGATCGCGATCTCGTCTAGAAAAGCCCGAAGTGTCTCTAGATCGGCCTAGATCATCTCTAAATTTCTTCGATGATATTGTTGAAAGGCGTTCCGATGATCTCTTCTGAAACTCCTTTGCCCCACATCAGCTTTCCTTATCTCCTTCTTGAGCTCCTCGGCTTTGCAAGCTAGCTCGACAAGCACCACAAATTCTCGGATTTCTAAAATGCCAACATACAACTTTATATCATCATTCAGTCCATCTTGAGCGTTTACATCACGACTTACGAAGAAATGCATTCTCGCGTCTGGCTAAGCCTCACAAATTTTCGTTCATAGTCGAACCGACATGGAACCTTGTTTGAGTTCAAGAAATTCCTTCCGTTTTTGGTCAATGAATCTCGATCGATATACTTTTTCGAAACTCGGTTTGGAAAAACTCCCAAGTTACTTGCTCTCTAGGCACAGAAGTCAACGTATTCCACCAATAGTAGGCGAATCACGTAGCAAGGAGATAGTACACTTTAGGCACTCATCGGGTGTGCAAGATAGTTCATCAGTACCGAATAGTGTTGTCAACCAAAATTCAGCTTGCTCGGCATCATCACTATCCGTAGCCTTAAATTCAGTAGCCCGTGTTTTGGATTCTATCAACTGGGGCTTATTTGACCTTATTTGGTCGATTCTGGGAGGCATTGTAGGTGTGGGGTTGTGTTTGTTGGGAATGGAGGTTGTGGAGCACCAGTATTAGTTCGAATGTATTGGTTGAACCAATCATTCATCACGCTATAGAAAGCTTGTCTAGCTTCATCATTCGGATTACTAGTATTAGGTTGAGAGTCCACCGGCGTAGTCCCTTGTGCGGGAGCAGGCGCTACACTCTCAAGATCATCAGCTACCGCTCGGTCGGGATTGGGATCCATTACTATAAATAAGCACATTTGCAAATGTCAGAAATCACCACACTATCAAATAATCACATAAAATGGCATGTATAGCTAGACCCAACGCATTACGGTAGTCCTAGAATCGACTAAACTGTAGCTCTGATACCAATTTAATTGTAACACCCCGTACCCGAGACCGTGGCCGGAGTCAAACACGAGGGGTTAACGGGCTTAATCCACTTACTTGCACAGTTCATTTAAAAATTTCCAGACAGCTGGCTAACTGTGTCACTATCATCTTAAAAATCATATCTTGAGTTCCACAACTCGAAAATCAGTTTCGTGATTTTTCCCTGAAACTAGACTCATATATGCATCTACAAATTTTTTTTTAGAATTTTTGGTCGGCCCAATTAGTATAGTTTATTAGTTAAAGTCTCCCATGTTATAGGGATCGACTACACTGACCTTTGCACATTACGACTTAGATAACTCCCTGTACAGGGCTTCAATACTGATTCCGTTTGTTTCTATAGAAACTAGACTCCAAGAGGAATCTATTCATATATGGTATGACTCCTAATTATCTCTGGTTAATTTATAATGAATTTCCAAAATCGGAACAGGGAATCCAGAAACCGTTCTGCCCTGTTTCACAAAAACCTAAATATCTCTTAACATACAACTCATATGACCATTTCGTTTCTTCCATATAAAAGTAGATTCATCAAGGTTCATTTACATAATTTATTCACTATTTAATTCCATTCCTACTATTTTTAGTGATTTTTCACATCCACATCGCTGCTGCTGTCAGCATCTGCCTTTAAGGTAGACTTTACCTATTTCATAGTTTCCATGATTCAATTAGCCCTTTTTGCATACATAGCACAAAGTATAATCATGATTAACCATTCCAATGGCTAATCGTTTCCAAACATTTCCATACCTCTTAGTGATCAACATACCTACGATTATAGTACTATGCTAAAAACGTATATAAGCCATTTTCGCATGGCTATCCAAATTTACACAAAATCCATGGGTACATGACCAACAACAAAAGGGTAGTCCTATACATGCCATTTCAAAGTTCAACCAAAATTGTACCAAAAGGGGCTTTGATAGTGTGGGAGACTTGACTTCCAAAAATCCCGAGTCCGATAGTGAAGAGCCAAAATCTATAAAGCAGAGAAACAAAGAAAGCGGAGTAAGCAATTTATGCTTAGTAAGTTTTGAGCAAGGATTCAGCACAACAAAAGCATAGCATTCATATAGCTAAGCGGATAATTTCATATGCACAAATTCTCAATATCATACTTACTTCACATTACCAACCCTTATGTTCATACACAAAAGATCAACTTAGCCAAAAGGCGGTAGCTCGTTTATCAAGCGGCGAATACTTATTTGTAAGGGCTCAACTAATTCAAAGCACATACTGAAACATACCTCATTGTTGGGATTTCACAAGCGTATTAACTGAAATTTTTATAGCAAGTTCATTCATTCCCGAATCACATACCTTCGGAGTTTAACCGGATATAGCTACTCATTCAAATACCTTCGGGACATAGCCCGGTTATAGTAGCTCGCACAAATGCCTTCGGGACTTAACCCGGATTTAGTAACTCGCACAAATGCCTTCGGATCTTAGTCCGGATTTAGTAACTCGCACAAATGCCTTCGGGACTTAGCCTGGACATCATTCGAAGAACCATGCACACATATATCAATAAATCATGACACATCCATATTTCATTTTCATTACCAAAGCTCAACACAAGACACTTATCATATTTACAATTTCGGCTCAATAGCCACATACAAAGAGCATGATTTTGATTTACTTAAGACATAATCTAATCGAATCATAATTTAAGTTCCATTACTCGAAAACTTACTCGGATGTTGTCGAACGATTCCGATGGCTATTCGACCACTTTTTCCTTCCCTTTATCGGATTTAGTTCCCCTTTGCTCTTGAGCTTAATTTAACAAATAAATTGATTTAATCATTTGAGCATCGAAAAGAGGAACTCAAGGTACTTAGCCCACATATATTCATTAGACATTAAAGTCACATATGTATGGAATCATGAATCAAACTCAATACATTAGTTAGTACTCTCCTTAGCAGAATTTTCTAAGTCAAGATAAAGCCTTCAACATGCTTAGCTATGGCCGAACAACACATCAACCTATGTACTCATTCATGTGGCCGATTATGCATGTCTATGTTGAGGCCAATTATATACTCAATACCACACACAAATGGCATACCTTTTACTAACTAATGCATTACATATTATAACTCAATACGCATCCATCATGTACTCCATAACCGAAACACCATCATATGTAAGTATATACCTTGAGATATTGTATACGTCATACCAATACATCATGTGCAAACATATATATATATATGTGCAAGAGCCGAATCTCAAAGTTGATTATAACTAAACATGAACATAAATCCAAAACACAAATCTTACCTACCATGCAATAAGCATAAATCATACTTATGGATATACCATGGCCGAATACATCACAACACCATACCATTTCAATTTTGGTCATGGTTAAACAAAGAACTTAATGTCTCTCTCAAAAATGCTAAAAAGAAAATCCAAGAGTCATCAATCCACCATCACATGTATCATTAACAAGCTTCATATTTAGCATGCAATGGCATTAACACAAAATCCACCTTGGCCGAATATCATCCCCATGACATAGCAAAGTTTTGAACCATGGGCTAATTAGAACTCAAGCTAGCAACTAAAAACATGCATGAATCTCATGGCACAACCTCAAACATACCTTAATCTAGTTACAAGTATGGCCAAACCTCCTCCTAATCCTCTTCCAAACCAAACATGAAGCAAGAACTCCTTCCTTCTTCCTTAGAATTTTCGGCCCAAAGAAATGAAAAGGATGAACAAATTTTTTTTTTCTTTTTCTTCAACTCACGGCAAAATGGGGGGGGGTATCACACACCTTCTTTCCTTTTTCCCATTTCTTTATTACCCATACTCCTTATTTTATTTTTTTCCTAACATACACCATTGTCACAACATGTTTTATGACATGTTTTGCCCATCACTCTTTGTCATGGCCGGCCACTAGCAATTAAGGTTGGGGAAATTTGACATGCAAGTCCTCCCTTTTGATTACATGCACTATTAGGTCCTTATAGATTAGCCTATCACATTTCAAAAGTGTCACACAAGTCCTACTAACTGAATTCACATGCAATCGACTAAATCGAAGCTTGAAATTTTCACACATTCATAATTACATATTCCAGACAATAAATATTATGTTCAAACATTTCGTTGACTCGGTTTAGCAGTCCCGAAACCACTTCCCGACTAGGGTCAATTTTGGGCTGTCACAGTAGGGCCCCCTACTATTAATCTGGGGGTGCCACCTTGTGTTGATTGTGGGAGAAGTCATGGAGGCAAGTGTTGGAAGAGGATGGGAGCTTGTTTAGCTTGTGGGTCTATGGAGCATAGGATCAGGGATTGCCCTCGAATGCTAGGTCGAGTGCCAGTAGTGGGCCAAGGTGGTGCTCAGCCAACAAAAGGTGGTCAGCTGCCGCCAAGTGGCCGTGAGCAGGCCAGGGGTGGTGACAGCAATGGACGTGGACGTGGACTACTAGGAAAAAATGCAGGCCATTCTGAGGCGAGGTAGCTAGTTTTGGTTTATGCTGCTCATTGCCAAGAAGACGAAGATGCTCCAAAAGGGGATACTGGTACGTACTTACCCATAGTGTGCTATTTACCTAAGTTGGAATTAGAGTACACAACAGAAGTGTGGTGTGGTAGTCTATGTTAGTAGTTGGAAATTTCGAGGACGAAATTTCTTTTAGGGGGTAGAGTTGTAACGCCCCAAAAATCTCGAAATCCAAAAATTTCAAAATCTTGAATTTTTCTTTTTGTGCTTAATAATTTCGATTAAGTGCTAATTACGCAAAAGTAGGTCTTGGTCAAGGTTTGAGTTCGAATTAAAGGGTAGAAGAAATTATAAGTTAATTTTTAAAAGAATCAGGGTCGGCAAGTAGTTGGGCTTTTAAATAAAGATAGGGGAAAATAGCAGCAAAGAGCCTAGTAGAGGAGTGGCTAAGTGACGCCACTTAGAGTGTAGGGAGGTGGCATTAATAGCTAGCAAGGAGGTCCAAGGTTCAAATCCTAGCTTAGTGTTTTTAGAAGTTTAATTTTGACCTTCTAGAAGGATGGAAGTGGCGTGAAAGTGGACTCCAAGGGAAGTGTTCAGGAGAGAAACTTAAGGAAAGGACCAAGGGGTTATCAGGGAGAAAAATGAGGAGATGAGAAGGGAGAAGTGATGGAGCCGAATGGGGAATTGGGCATGGGAAAATTCGTCTATAAGGCTTATAAATAGGTGCCGAATGCTAGGGTATGAAGCTAATGATCGAATTTCCTTCACCCTGTTACCAGAAACTATTTCTAAAAGCCGAAAACCCTCTGCCTTTCTTTTCTTTTTCTCCTTCCTTGTGCCAAACTCTATTCTTCCTCTAGTTCATTGCTGGCTTTTCTTTCTTTTTCCCTGATGCCGAATAACCCTCTTTTGCCATACAAAATCGTAAAGGGCCGAACCTCTTTGGCCGAATACCCTTGGTGCAATCACTACTTCTTCTACTTCAGTCAAATCTAGTGTAAGTGTTGTTCTCCCAATCGGTTTCTTTGATAAGTATCAAATATTTTCCCTCACTCTTTCTAATCAACTCTGGGAGGGAATCAGTATCAAATATCGAATCTTAGCTCATTGCCGAATTGCCCCTTAGGTGTTGCGATTTTGGTAAGTATTCCTCATCCATTGGCTAAGGTTGGCCGAATAGCCATAGTAAGGTAAGGGGACTTGTGTTGGATACGAGTTACCTATTATTCTAGTTTTAATAGTTACGATTGGTACAAATGTAGGAGTTGATCGTGGTTAGTGAAGGGGTTGTTATACTTATCGCGCAAGGTAAGGTTAAGGTGAGATTCCGGCTTTTGGGTAAAGTATTTGATAAGTATGTGAGATTAATCTTTGAGTGATATCGATTGTAGGTTTGGGCTAAGGAAATCGCAGCACGCTTGCCTACCAGGTGTGTACATACACTGCACACACAAGTAGATCGGCAAAAGCTGAAAAGCCAAAATGTTGAAACACCGAAAGTTTGGCTACGGTAGTCTTGCGAGTGCTCGAACACCCATAAGGAAGAAACTGATAGGTTGTCTGAGGCCCATGGGCGATTGCATGGACTTGGGCTGTGATTTGGACAACCAGGCCAAAATGGGCCCGATGGGCTCTTGGGCCCATATTAGGCAAAATTTGATAAGTGATGCTATGTGATAGAAAATTTGTGTGTGAGCTTGAACGTTATGTGATTTGGGCTTGTTGGGCCATATAAATGAGATTGGGCCTAATGGGCCATATGAATCTGAATTGGGCCTGATGGGCCATATGAATGTGAATCGGGCCTAATGGGCCATATAAATGAGATGGGCCAAGTGGGCTATATGCATGTATGTAGGGGTTTTGGGCCTAGTATATGCTGACTAGATAAAACTTAATTAATTTGATGCGACTGTGGACTAGTCATAGGGTTAAGGTGTCGCAACGGGTATATGCATGTCTAGGATTAGATCTAGGGAGAGCTTGGTACTTAAGCGATCTTAATGACTCACCTCCTCTTCTCTGGAATCCTACCTGGTGCATAGTATTCGTTCATCTTAGCTCACGGAATTTGTTAACGGACCAAGGTAAGTGAAAATCGTAATAAAGGAAAAATTATCGATATGCCCCTAAGGGCAAAAATGACCAAATTACCCCTAAGTGTTGAACTTAGGTGTTATAGATGTTACATGCATATCTGCTGCACGTATATGATATTCTGCTTAGGTTGCATATGGGTTGGGAATTATGGAATGGAGGAAGTATATGAGGATCGCATGGTTGTTTGACAACCGTGGATCTACCGATGGCTTTTAAGCCCAATGTATAAATGAAGGTAGTTTCGCAACCGGGCTACCATTGATGTGTATCAGTTGGGTGGGTCAATATTTATATCCCCACATGATGTGTATCAAGGGACGGAGTTGGTGTGTAGCGGATGGATTATTGGGATGGGATTGTACTGTATTGCGTTGCATGTTTGATGTATGGTGATTATTGAATGCTTGTTACTCGTTGAGGGTTGTACACACAGAGTTTGCAAAAACTCACCTCCTCTTTTATTTTATTTTCAGGTGATGCTCAGTAAAAGGTTCGATGTTTGGAGGGACTCTGGGTGGCCAGGTAGCAAGGCAACTTGGACTTGTTTTTCTTTTAAAAGCATATAAGTTTCTATTTTATTAAGTACTTTTCAGACCGGAATGTAATAAGGCTTCCATTTTGTAATTATTTGGATTATTATTTTTATGCATTCTAATTACGAGAAATTGAACATAGATTTCCTAAATCGTAGTATGTTTTCTACGTTTCCGCAACTAAATTTTAAAATGACAGGTTTTCATAAAATCATATGTTATAGACAGGTTTTTGTGACTGAAAAGAGTGTTTAATCAGTTTATTAAGGTTTCATATTTTTTTTAAGGAAGGGTTTTCAATGAAAACATGGTTTTCGCTAAAACACTTCAATGTGATACGCCAGATCCGGCCATAACATTCGGGCTGGGTTTGGGGTGTTACAAGCCTTGTTTTATCCACACGGTAGACACACGAGCATGCGTCTAGGCCGTGTGTGACACCCGGTCAGCCCCATGGGCATGTGATCCGGCCGTGTGTCCTCTGCACCTAAATTGTTGTAAAACAGAATGCTCAGTATCAAGCACATGGGCAGAGACACAGGCTTGTGTCTTAGCCGTGTGAAGGACATGGCCTCGGGACACAGGCGTGTGTCTTGGCCGTGTGACTTCAGTTTGTTCTTTTGTGACAAACAGAGAGTTACACAGGTTAGGGAAACGGGCATGTGTGACCACACGGCCCACCCACACGGGCGTGTGACCTCTGTTTTAGCAAAAAATTTCTAAGTGTTGTAAAAATTTCTAAAGTTCTCGGTTTAGTCTGTAACACCCCTTACCCGTATCCAAGGCCAGAACAGGGTACGAGGCATTACCAGACTTAACAATACACATAGACGAAAGAGGGGCCATAAAATTTCATTTAATTCAAAACTTTTCGAACACATGCATAACAAACAAAGCTAACTATATCATCACATCAAAACGTAGGACATGGCACGATTAATTAAACTTATAAACCATAATGGATAAGGACCACATCTCATGATCATATACGATAACTCAATGCAGACTGATATGTAAGGTCAAAATCATAATAAAATACATATCACAAACCAACTTCCTATACATGCCACTCACTTGATATTTCTAATATTTGAATTAATTTTCCCAAAAATAATAGTTTGATAGTGTGATTTTGCCTCTGACGATCTCCAACCCCGAGCTGACCTTCCAATACTAAAGAAATGAAGAGGATGGGTAAGCTTTACGCTTAGTAAGTTTATATGAAAATAATAAGCAATTACTACCATGCTTTTCAAGATAAAACACTTTAATTGTACAATTACACATATTCTGGTTAAGATGTGTTATCGAGTTACAGTTACTAAATCATTCATATCTAAAGCTACAAAACTCAAAATTTAGTTTTGTTAATTTTCCTTGAAACTAGATTCATATATATTTCTCCCATAAAATTTCCAGAATTTTTGGTTTAGCCAATTAGTACAGTTTATTAGTTAAAGTCTCCCCTATTTCAGAGTATGACTACTCTAACCTCTGTGCACTACAAACCAAATTTCTCCCTGTACAGAATTTCAACGACCATGCAGTTTGTTTCCCTTAAAAATAGACTCAATAAGGAATCCATCCATGTAAGGTATGACTCTTAATAATTTGTTTACAATTTATGGTGAATTTCTAAATTCAGAAAAGGGAGTCTCGAATTCATTCAGACCCTGTTTCACAAGAATTCAAATATCACACAATATAGAATTCTTTTGCTTCCGCTGTTTCTTTCATGTAAAAATAGACTCATTAAGATTTATTTTCATATATCATTTTCATTTTTATTCAACTTCCAAAATATTTAGTGAATTTTCAAAGTCATGCAACTGCTGCTGTCCAACACTGTTTTACCACTAAAATTCATTCTTACATAATTCCACTTAATCCATTTTGTCTTATCGAAATTCACCCAATTATCGAGCACATTGCTCATAATTTTTCATAAACATATACCTACACTTATTCATCATATAATCACGTTCAATTGTATTTTTACTTAATCGATTTTCTCGTTGAACTCTTCGAAATAATAACTGATACTCAATTGTGTGCACATATTTTCACACTTGTAGCCAAAGCTATCTGGTACGCATAGTAGCCTGCACATAGTACTACACATGCGACCAATTATCCGGTACACGTAGTAGCCTGCACTTAGTACTACACATGCGACCTCACAATAGATCATTCGTATCGTTTTTATTCCGAAAGTTCAATCGGGAAATTCCAACATTTTACTAAATTGTCCGTAATCAATTTAAATTCATAATTTATATCAAATAACCATTTGATAGGCAGCCACATTTCATATGATATCAAAATATAATAACATAAAAAGAATCGATAGATTATTTATGTACGAATTTACTCGAAGTGTCGATCTCACTATCCATAGTACCAATTGTCAATTCATAGTATAATAAGACACAACTCAAATATCAAATCAGCTTTTAAGAATTTACATAACATATATCACATATTTCATAAATCACTTGTCATTTATCTTCATTTTCTTGCATTTCATGTAACATTCTTTCATGTCATATTTCCACATCATAAACACCATTCCATCAACTTTTCCAATATATTAAATCATAAAATATATGCAATAAAAGTAAGAAATATAATTCAAACATAACATTGCATTATTATTATCATACGAACTTACCTCGATCCAGAAACATCAATTTACCATTTTAGTCCATAACCTTGTATTTTCCCGATTTAAGCTCGAATCTTGATTTCCTTCATTTATAATATCACATTTAGCCTAATAATTATTCACACTATTCATACAGGTCCAAAAATCATATTTTTAAAAATTTTCATTTTGACCCCTAAACTTTTGCATATTTGCACTTTTGCCCCAAGGGTCAGAAATTAAACTTCATCCTATTTTCTTATGTTTTATGACATGCTGATCATTTTTCCCTTCTATGGAAACATCAAATTCTCACTCTAACATGTACTTATGACTATTAGGTAATTTTACCAATTAAGCCCTTTTGCTCGTTTTCACTTAAAACCGAGTAGCACAAGTTGTCTAACATAATTTAAAACCTCATATTCTATCATAAAACACCAAAATACACAAATTTCACCTATGGGTATTTTTCCAAATATGAACCCTAGGTTGAATTATTGCTAGCATAAGCTAAATCAAGTTACCGAGACTCCAAAAACGTAAAAATCATTAAAAACGAGGCTAGAACGGACTTACAATCGAGCTTGGAAGCTTGGAAACCCTAGACATGGAGTCTCCCTTGGTATACACGTCCATGGTGAAGAAGATGAGCAAAATTGGCTTTTAATTTTGTATTTTAATTCATTTTACCCTAAATGACCAAAATGCCCTTACTACTAAACTTTCCAAAATTCCATTCATGTCCAATATTTGTCCATAAACTTTGAAATTGGTCAAATTGCTATTTAAGACCTCTTAATTAATATTTCAAAGCAATTTCATACTAGAAACTTCTAGAATGCAAGTTTTGCAACTTATTCAATTTAGTCCCTAACTTCAAATTAAGCACTTTATGCATAGAATTTCTTCACGAAATTTTCACACAATCATGCAATCATATCATAGACCTCAAAATAATCATAAAATAATTATTTATATCTCAGATTTTTGGTCACAAAACCACTATTCCGATTAAGCCTTATTTGGGATATTACATAGTCCCAAACCGCTTCCAAAGCATGTTTTGAGCCTCGTAGGCTCGTATTAGGGAATCTATGAGTATTTGAAAAAATTTTTAATTTGGGAAAAAATTTTTGGCTCAAAAATGTGTGTTTGCTTGTATTTAAGTTTGATAATGCCTCGTACCTTGTTCTGGCGTTGGATACGGGTAAGGGGTGTTACATATTTTATCAAGCATCTATTGTTTATGGATTACATGGGGAACTAATCCTTTCATGGGGGATTAGTGAGTGGAAATGGGATTAACTAATTTCTATATAGGGTTTTCTTAATGAATCAATTGTTTGGGAGAGGAAGAGCTTAAACCCTAGGAAGTCATTTATGTAGGAATTAACCCAAATTTGGTATTGCCTATCCATGAACACCTTAGCCCCAATCCAATTTGGACTGTGAGGTCGAGAGATAAGTAGTTATTGCTGTCTCATTAGTTTAGTAGAAGATCGAGAGATCCTGCTAGGGTAATGACTTATTGATTGAATAGAAACCTGGAATAGGAATTAGTTATGACCACTAAAGTGATCTTATCACCCATGCCTAGATTTGGTTAAGTTTAGATTTCAGTATACGAAGTTCATTTTATTTATGCAATTTTTATTTCTTTATTACAAAAACCTAATATCCTTTATTTATTTTTAATCATAATATGATTTATTTAAAGTACTAATTAGATTTATATTTGTTTAGGTTAAAGTTAATTTAGTATTAGCCTCCTTTGGGTACGATTCTCGGAGTACTCACCTACTTCATTGTAAAAACTAAATTACAACTTGAATCATATACTTGCAAACACAGCCTCAGTTTCATTCATTTAGTTGTAGTATTTAAACTTTAGGCTTTAGTACGTCCAGAGGTGGTCATAGATAAAATGGTTTTTATCTATACTCATAACCTTTAACTATGATAAACCTTAAGCTATCAGTATATAGGGACATGAAGGAGACTTACAGAATACTCACATAAGTTGGATGATTATAAAGGTCTAAAAATAGTCGGTTACCTTACAAAGTCTCCCATTATAACCTTCTCTTACTAGATAAACACTTACTAGTTCTTCTTTGACGAAGAACTCCCACTTAATCGGGGTACAAGAATAAAAACAAAGTAGAAGAAATAAAGAAGAACCCTCACAACACCAGCCACTTCATTATTTATAGTCCAAACGACCTCATAATAACCCCACACGTGGCCAGAAATTCAAAGTTGATTTGATACCCCTTGGTGGTCGACATATCAATCTATAGACAATCTTTTCCACCAAACACCCCTGCTACCACTAATCAGTGGGATACACTTTGCTTGTACTTATAAGCAACCAACTAACATGTCATTTAGCTACCTAAACAGATCAAGCTGTTACCTATAGTACTCTAGTTCAATTCCAACTAGATTTTAGTAAGGAACCAACTAAAACTGAATAGTATACTCATGATTCACAAGTAAGTATGGTAAACTGTTCTACCGTCATGGTCTTACCCACCGCACTCGTAAAGAAAACTATCGGGTCCATGACCAAACAATCTGCCATAGACAGATTCTATGTGCCACATGAAACAGACCACTTGGTAGATACTAACAGAAGGGTTTGCCAACACAAAATTTACCAAGAGAATCCACTAATTGGTGGGTTCTCCACATCGAACTTGCCAAGATGAATGATAAGTAACTTACACTTTTCCAAAAGATGAACCTTCAACCAAGTCTTTACAGACTTTCCTGGTTAGCCAAATAATCCACCAATTATGGTGCAACAACCATCACAAGCTTAACCTGGCAGATAGGGCGTTAAACAGCCTTCCTTAGCTTATATTTAAAAAATAATCCGCCCACAAAAACCACCAACTGGGACCATGACGAGCAGGGTGTTGCACACATCGAGCTCAATCGACCACCAATTGTTAATTGTTTGTTAATTTTGTAATTTCACGTGTTTTACAATTTAGTCCTTGGTAGTTTGCTTGTAGATTAGGTTAATTCCTCTTGACTTTATGGTTTACCGTAATATAATTTTTTGTGATTAGTTGGTTAGACTCGTTATTTCACATGCTCATTATTTAGAAATTGTTCAATCTTCGACTCTCTTGGGTTCGATCCTTGGAATACTCCAATGCTCCATTGTAATAATATAAATATTACAATTGTACTGTCACACTTGCAGCAAGTCACGATATTTGTTTTCATTTTATAAAATGTTGATTTCTCTCTTCATTTGCGAGGGGCGAAGAGAGAGCCAGTCAAGTTGTTGGTTCCGCTTCTAGGGAGTCAGTGCTAGATTAAACTATTTTTAGTTTCGTTACATGTACCTAGGGAGATAATCGACAATTTTTTAGGTTATAAATATGACATTTTATTCATGTTTTAACAACATTCCTTATCTTGTTGTGTTGATATTTGATTGAAAGTCATGTTTGATTATAACTATAGGTGACTCAAAGGATCATTCGTATCTGATGCAGATGATAGGGAAACACTTAGTTGGGATTACGAGGGCTACCATGAAAGGCAATAATTTGATCCTTCATATGATTCTATGGCTTATAAAGGTGGAATATATAGCTCCTACTAAGGATGGGTATGACCCTTATAACCCATATTATTTTTATTATTACGAGGATGAGGGTGCATATGGGGAGGACTCTGAGAAAGATGACCATCTAAACACTTGGAATAGCGTATTTGAAGATCCATGTCTGAGTTACAAGATGACTTGAAAGATATTAAGAATCGGTTAGACCAATTATTTAAACTCCTTTGGTGCCGAGTAAGGGAAAGTGTATTAGTGGAAGAGTGTGTAGAACCGGATGGTCAAAGTTGAGAAGGGTGCCCTAGATATAATCTTTGAACTATAAGACTTGAAGGTCAATTTTTAGCTAGAAATAGAGGTTGGAGAGTTGAGTGTTGTGTTAGGAATTATCAAGGAAATCTCTAACCTTAGGAAAGTAAGTGTGGATGAGCCGCTGTAACAGCCTATTTTTAGTCAAATCGGAACAATGGTTTTGAGACCACAAATTTGAAGTTAAAATATTTATTTTTATTATTTTAATAAGGTCTACAGAATGATAGATTAATTACGTGAAAATTTCATAAAGAAATTTTACCGTTTAAATGCTTAATTCAGTAAAAAGGACTAAATCGCATAAAGTGCAAAAGTCTATTCTATTAGGTAAAAGGTATTAAATAGCTATAGAACCTTGAATTTGAGGTCCTTAAGTGGTAAATAGACCATTAGTATGATAGTGGATGATAGTGGCATGGCATTTGGTGTAATTATTAAATGTTTTAAAGGTTAAATAAGTAAATTGATTATAAATGGTTAATTAAATTAAAACAAAACCAAAATTAAGCTTCATTATCATCTTTCTTTGTTAGAATATTGAAGAAGAATAAAAAATTTTGTTTATTTTAGGGTTCGGTCAATTGGGAGCTTAATTGGTAAGTGTTTTGAGCTCGATTTTTAATGATTTTTACGTTTTTGAAATTGTTGTAGCTCAATCTAGCTAGCCCGTACATTAGATTTTGAAATTGTTAAAGATTTTGAATGATGCCATTGTTGAATACATGTGTATTTTGAAGTTTCTTGATAGATTATGAATGGTTGTTGATAGTTAAACAAGTTTTTAAAGTGATTTTTAGTGAAAATGTAAAATAGGGATTAAATTGAGAAATGTGTAAAGTTAGTGGTTAAAAGTGTGAATAAATGAAAAATATGGTCTGCTAGGGGTATTATGGTAATTTGGCTAGCATGGGTCAGTCTTGAATTTCATTAATTTGTGATTTTGTGAAATAAGGACTAAATCGTGAAAAATATGAAATTTAAGGCAAAAGTGTAAATGTGTTTTAAAGTGTATTTTGGACTAAATTGAATGAATAAATGATTGAATAAGTTAATTTTGAATATAATTAGATCAAGAAAAGCGAAATATAGACTTGGATCGAGGAAAAGATAAAGTTATCGACTAATTGACTCGATTCGCTATTTTAGCATCCGAGGTAAGTTCGTATGTATTAAGCATTGTAATAATTATGCTTTACTACTTTGATATTGCATAAATTGTATATATGGGATTATAGATATGTTCAACGACAAATCGATTATTTGTGGCACTTAGTGTGCGATTCGACATAGCTTTGGCTATATATGGCACTTAGTGTGCGATTTGAGATAGCTTCAGCTATGTACGACACTTAGTGTGTGAGATATCGAGTATGGAACTTAGTGTGCGAGACATTCAGTATTCAAGGGCATTCCGTGTATGTATGAACTTGTTATGGATTGGTACAGGTAAGTACATGTATATTTATGAGTTTAAAATTGAAGAAGTTACAAAGTTTGTATATAAGCTTATGACTAAACAGTTGAAAGGTTTGTTAATAATCATAAAGTACATGATAATATGTTTAGATTGGTGAATATTGTATTTGTGATTAGTTAAGTTTATATCATACAAGCTTACTAAGCTATAAAGCTTACTTTGTGTTATTTTTCTATGTTTTATAGTGAATCAAGGCTAGCTCGGATCCGAGAATCGTCGAGAACATCATCACACTATCAAACATCTAAGTTGGCACTTTTGGATTATACATTTTTGGCATATGGCATGTATAGGCTAGATGTGCTATTTTGGTTGTGATTATAGCCATGAGATTTGGCTTGTAAATTGTATATGTTTTGGTTTGTATATATAGCCATGAGTGATGGCTTATTTTGGTATGTTTGGTATGAATGTGGTTATGGTTTTATAGTTGCTCAAATGGTTAATTGATTTTTGGAGTATAAAATGCTTGAAAATTGCCTTGGTGAGGTATGATTTTAGAGGTTGTGTGGTTATTTATAAGAAAGTTATGTGAGTGTGAATTATGGTAAATGAACTATATAGATTGATACTGTTTTGGCATGTATTTGGCTAAGTAAATGGTAGTGATTTGAGATTTGGAATAGATGAAATTATAATGGCATGAATTGTGCTTTTTCTTGATGATTTTGGCTACCTAATTGTATGATGAAATAGTACCATTTTGGTTGTATAGGTGAGTATGAATAAGGGTGGCAAATTGGCCTTGCAAATGGCCTATTTTTGTCCACACGGGTAGAGACAAGGGTGTGTTTCTCATCCATGTGTGACAAACGGTCATGTTACACGGCCGTGTGTCCCCTGGTGATGAAATTGAATTGAAGTTAGTATGCTCCACACGGTCTCTGTAACACCCAAACTCAACCTAGATGTTATGGTCGAATTTGGCAGTCACATTGAAGTGTTTTTTGAGAAAGAAAACATCGTCGAAAAGCCTTTTTCTTATTTACCTTGGTCGTGGTACTTAATGATAATTTTAAAACATGTCATTTAGTTTCCAAATATGTGTTTTTTTCGAAACGTTAACCATATTAAATTGTTATTAACTTTAAAAAACTATTTCTTGCGGAAGCTTTTAAATCATGTTGCGTAACCATGGTGCTGTGAAGAAAACATTTATCTTTTGAAACCTCATGTCCTATTGCTAACAGATATAAATTAAAATAATAAAACCCCAAATTAAAGAATAAAAACTTAAAGAGGCCTTATTACATAAAAATACCCAAATTATAACACTTATAAATTAAAAGGTCAAATATAGAAACATCTACAGTTGTGTGGCCACCTTCGAGTCCCTCGCAGCACCAACCCACCTAAGCCCGCGGATTACCTGTACAGATGAACAGAAATGTGAGTTTATGAAAAATCAATGTGTAACCCCTTAATAAACAAATAGTCAAACATACAGTGAGCAAATACGGTCTGGGCCTAAGCCCTTTTTAGTAACAATGACAATATCAGTTTGGGCTTTAGTCCGTCTCAATACAGAAACAGTCATATATTCGGGCCTTGGCCCATTGCAGTAATAGTAAATAGTGAAGTAACAGTAAATAGTATGCAAGTCCTACCCATCCAGCCTCTACACTCCATCTCTGTCCAACCCTACACTCCATGTGGGGATAAAATGAACCCACCCATCCCTACACTTCAAGTAGCACCAGTTGCGGCACTAAAGAGTATTTGTAGTAGAGCTACCAGTATAATAGGCTTAGAGCCATCAGTGATTTGCAGCAGAGCTGCCAGTACAGTACACTTCCTCCAATCATATAAAAACCCACCCCCATGCAATGCATTATGCCACATGTCATGTCATATCATAATATTATACATGTACTCAACACAGTTACAATAAAATGCTAAAATATAAACATATATCATATAGGGGCAAAATAGTCAATTTACCATGTAGGGGCATTTCAATCATGTTACCACATAAGGGAAAAATAGTCATTTAACCATAAATTAGGGTCCAGCACACTTTTCGACCCAATGAAGAGGTCCACAAATGTCTCGGCATTGTGCATCATATGATCAAATTGAGAAAATGGGCCCAAGGCCCATATTACAGGCCCATGTGGGCCCACATAGCCCAGAAATGGCGTTGGCCATGTGGAATACACAGCCTGGCCCAATATTTTCCACACGTCCATGTGATTTACCCATGTGGGGCCTACATGCCCGTGTGACCCACACGGCCCATTTCAGTCCAACGTGGCCCAAAACGGCCTAAACCCATGAAATCGCTCATGGTGACCTCTACAATCTAACGCGCATGTTTATGCATTTCAGACGACCACACGAGCAAGCACACGCCCATGTAGCGTCAATGGTCACATTTTTTGACTTTTACCGAATTACGATTTCGGCGATGTTTACACACCTGATTTCGAAAGTGCGCAACTAGCCAACAAGCACTCCCACCTATATCAAACAAAAGCTTCAGTTAATTGCCTAACGATCATGTTGAAGCGAACCCTAACTAAAACACTTATCCAAAGATCAATTGTCACATACCTTGATTCGAACCCCAAAGCCTTTACACACACCTAAACCGTTGATCAAGAATGACTTTCCCCCTTCTTCAGTTATTATCTACAAACCAATTAGAACCCTCATTAACAACTATTCATAACCATAGTTTGATATCTAAATGAAAATAGACACTTACTAAAACCATAGAATCATAGAGTAGGAATAGTATACATATTTGCAGAGAGGGAGAGAGTAGAAAAAAGAATCCGATACAATGAGGGTAAAAGAAAAAAATGAGGAAATTGATAAATCAGAAGCAACAATCAGTACCAACAATAATGAATAGTCAATAGAGTATTATGGGAAACAGGAATCCAAAATAAAATTGAGAACTACCAGTTAAGGTTCAGCTAGAGGACCGAGCCAAACACTAATTACACTTTGTTAGTAAAGAGAGCTTGAGAAAAACGAAAGCAATAAAGTGGACAGGATGAAAGGAAGAAACAGTAGAGAGTTACACATTCACCGGAATTTCCAAAGAAAAAGAAAAGAAAACCAACTAAAGCCGAATTACCAAAAGAGATTTTGGCTACAGGGGAATAAAGGGGCTTTGTCGTCAAAATTTTTGAAAACTGGGAAGAGGATGCCGAAATTTTGAGAAGGCAGAATTCAAGTCTGGCTCAAACACATCCCACTCCCTCATACTCTCCACCAAATCGGTACAACTCTCCCACTAAACTCAAATCCATTCTCTTTCTCCCCAAAACATGATAACCTCACATATCCCACTATTTCCTCTTACAAATTTGGCACTACAATTCCCTATTCGGCACCAAATCTTCTCCAACCAAAAATCCCCATAATTTTCTCCTAAAATCCCTCCATCAATATCTCCTCAATCACCAATTCAAACTCCACTCAACTCAGCAGAGTTTCAGTCCACCTCAACTACTCACATGGCAAAAGCATCAAAATAAAACACTCCAATGCCTTCACCAAGATTCGAACCTCAGCCCTCTGGCATAAGTAACACGCCACTTACCCCTAGTCTAGCAGGCTCTCTATGTCATTCTTCACCCATACTGGCTAGAGACAGGGTTTATTCCTTAAAAACAAAATTTTTGCACATGCCCAGGCTTGACACCAAGACTTCTCAAACACTTCCCAGAACACTCAGAACACTTAACCACTAGAGCAGATACACAGTTGTGTGTCACTTTCTTGCATAACTAAACATTTATATGCTGCCTCTTAACTGTTCCCAAGCTCAAAACCTAATACTTCAAGGCCTAAAATTCAGGGTGTTACAATCCACCCCTCTTTAAAGAAATTTCATCCTCGAAATTTCCAACTATCAAATCAGTATCATAACTCAAACTACATCACTACGCTCCCGCTACGCACTCTAGTTCCAAAACACCACCACATTTAACTTTAGTTCTTTCAGTACAGTCTATAGATAGACTAAGACAGTACGTCAATCCAATACTCGGCCACTTTAGGGACGACACCCGTGACACTCCCCCTAAAGAGCTCAACTCCATTGGACTGGAGTCATTTTGTAACCGACCCTTGGCCCCTAGATCTAATTTTGGGTCCAGCGACCCTCTCCAAAATTCGCAACATAGCTTGGAAGAATGCTTGTCCGCAGCCGAACGATCAAGAAACCCATTACCTCTAATGCTCATTATCGAATTGCGTTTTATCTTGAATTAATAGTTTTATGCATCAGTTTGCAGTTCTAATTGTTTATTAATAGATATTTTATGGAGACAGTATCAAAAGTATAGAGTTTTATTTTCATACAATGTAGTGTCTATTGGTGTCTACCGGTTTCTCTACAGTTTCAATATACACTAAAAAAAAGTTTGCAGTACGGTAGACTATATCCTACATATGGCAGTTTCAGTCAAAATCAAAATACAGTTTTCAGAGAGAACTTACAAGATCAGCGTGGAGACTCGGTGTACCACACATTTAGTAAAACATTTCAAAATACTTCAAATCATTTGAAATAGTTCTTTTCGGCAATTCCAAGTTTTTTAAAAGAAACCCAAATCCACAACCAAGTTTTGCAACTTGGCTCTAATACCACTAAATGTAACACCACAAACTCGGCCTAAACATTATGGCCGAATCTGGCAATGTCACATTGAGGTGTTTTTTTCAAAAGGAAACATCGTTGAAAAGACTTTTTCTTAATTATCTTGGTCGTGGTACTTAATGATAATTTTAAAACGTGTCATTTAGTTTCCAAATATGTGATTGTAACAACCCAAACCCGGCCTAGAAGTTTGGCTTGAATCTGGCATGTCACATTGAAGTATTTTTCGGAAACCATGTTCCCATTAAAAACCCTTCTTAATAATTAAAAACTTGTATCCCTTTTAAACCTTGTTAGAAAACCTCAGCTGAATAACATTCTTAACAACTTTGTAAAAAATCACGGCGATTCTAAGCTTAATTTAAAAACAATTGCGGTTACGTGATGTTTTGAACAACGAGAGTTGCTTTGGAAAACCGTGTTCTAATACTAGCAATTATAAGAACAATAAATAAAATTCCAAATTTGAAATCCAAAAATTGCAACGGCTTTACTACAACCCACATAAAACATTTAAAAGTAATAATCAAAATTGTAACATAAATATCGTGTGTGGCTTCCTCCGAGCCCCTCGCACTCCGATCCGTCTAAGGTGGAAATTACCTAAAAGGTTAATAAGCAGGTGATTTTACGAAAACTCATGTGAAATCTCCTACTATAAGCAGAACAATCAGTCATATAAAAGAATTAAAAGTCCGCTGACCTTACTTACGATTTCAGATATCAATTGGGCCTTAGCCCACTATAACAGACGATGTCGGATGGGCTTTAACCCATTACGAATAAGAAACATTATCATAACTAGAATCGAATCGAATCGAGAATCGAGAATCGGTGTGAGAATCAAAATCGAACTAGAATCGAATTAGGTATGAGAATCGTAATCGATGTCGATGTGTAATGTAATCGAATCGAACCGTAATCGAATTAGGTAATGTAATCGGAATCAATATCGAATGAGAATCGAGAATCGAATGTGAATGCAATCCCAACCCAATCCAGCCGGATACACCCCCGTACCAACCTTACACCATGTGGGGAGACTACTCGACCCACCCAACCGCTACACACCACAGAAATTGCAGCGAGGCTGCCAGATATTGTGACAAAGTCACCAGAACAGATATATGTGGCGAAGCCACCAGATTGCAGCGAGGCTGCCAGATATTGTGACGAAGTCACCAGAACAGATATATGTGGCGATGCCACCAGATTGCAGCGAGGCTACCAAATATTGTGACGAAGTCACCAGAATAGATATATGTGGCGAAGCCACCAAATTGCAGCGAGGCTGCCAGAACGCTTCCTCCATCAATATAACATGTAATCGTAATCGTAACCGTAATCGTAATTAGGTAATGTAATCGGAATCAATATCGAATGTGAATCGAATCGAATGTGAATGCAATCCCAGCCCAATCCAGCCGTATACACCCCCGTACCAACCTTACACCATGTGGGAGACTACTCGACCCACCCAACCGCTACACACCACGAAATTGCGGTAGGTCGCGGATATTGTGACAAAGTCACGAGCAGATATATGTGGCGAAGCCACCGGATTGCAAATGAGGTGCGCGGATATTGTGACGAAGTCACGAGGCGATATATGTGGCGGCCACCGGATTGCAATGAGGCGCTGTAACGCTTCCTCCATCAATATAACCCATATCCCATGCAACAGATATACATGTCATCGCATACAACATACAGAATCAGAATATCATGTCTATATTTGAATCAAACAATCACAGTCAAGTTATTCATATCACCAACATATATTCACAATCAAATCCGTCAACCACACAGTCCAAGTCAGTCACTTGCCCACAAGGGCAAAACAGTCATTTAACACCTTAGGGGCAAAATGGTAATTTTACCCCACAAGGTATCTCGGTAATTCCACCCTACAAGGATATTTTAGTAATTCTACCCTACAGGGGTATTTCGGTAATTCTACCCTATAGGGGTATTGCGATAATTCTACCCTACAGGTGTATTTCGGTAATTCTACCCTACAGGGGTATTTCGGTAATTCTACCCTACAGGGGTATTTCTGTAATTCTACCCTACAGGGGTATTTCGGTAATTCTACCCTACAGAGGTATTCGGTAATTCTACCTTACTAGGGTATTTTAGTAATTCTACCCTACAAGGGTATTTTGGTAATTTTACAAACTAGGGGTGTTTTGGTAATTCTACCCTATAGGGGTATTGCAGTAATTTCACAATCGAGGGTAAAACGGTAATTTTGTAAATCAAGGGTAAAATAATAATTCTGTAAATCGAGGGTAAAACAGTAATTCTATAAATCGAGGGTACTTTGGTAATTTTTACCAGTCAAGGGTATTTCAGTAATTTTACAAATTAGGGGGTATTTTAGTAATTTTACAAACCAGGGGTATTTTAGTAATTTTTTAAATTGAGGGTAAAATGGTAATTCTCTAAATCGAGGGTAAAATGGTAATTCTATAAATCGAGGGTAGAACGGTAATTCTGTAAATCAAGGGTAAAATAGTAATTTTGTAATTCGAGGGTAAAATAGTAACTCTGTAAATCGAGGGTAAAATAGTAATTTTGTAAATCGAGGGTAAAAAAGTAATTCTGTAAATTGAGGGTAAAATGGTAATTTTGTAAATCGAGGCTACTTTGATAATTTTACATGTCGAGGGTATTTCAAAAATTTTGCAACCGAGGTATTTCGATAATTTTACAAATCGAGGATATTTGGGTAATTTTATAAACCGAGGGTACTTTGGTAATTTTACAACTGAAGATATTTCAGTAATTTAGTAAACTAAAGTATTCTAAACAGGGATAACAATACGAATGGGCCTAAAGCCCTTCTCGGCCCAAATAGGCCCGCACGCTCGTGTGGCCCTTTTAGCCCAAATCTAGCCACAGATATGAGATTCACCTAGCCTAGTCTAATATTTACTACACAATCAAACAACTTATCCAATTGGGCTCGTATGCCCATTGGGCCCACATGACCCCTTTCGGCCTATCGCGGCCCGAAGTAGCTATCCTACAGCTAGAGTAGCGAGAAAATACACACGATTGGAGATCGGAGTTAATCCACGCCCGAGCACTCTTAGCCGACGCCCAACCCAAACGAGCACGCCATAAAGCGAAAGGATCACCAAGAAAGGTACCTTTACTCTCCTCATGGTTCTCTATATTTAAAGCCGACTTGAATCCACTCTTATGTTAGCTTCGATGTGGGATCCTCCATCATCGAGTTTAAATTCAACACCAACTCTTGCCACCCTGTTAACAAAATAAATGCTCTTTACTTGCCATGGGATTCAACCCATGCCTCCCCTCGATGCTCCACACGCTACTTGCCACTAAGCCACAAGGCTTTTGTGTCTAATTTCTCCAACAATATTCTTAAGGCACGCCTACTACACCGAGGGTTGATTCACCTTAAACCAAAATTTTTGCTAGAGTCCAGTTTGAACCGGGACTTCTCCAACACTTCTCAATACACTTAACCACTAAAACAAGCCTTCATTAACGAAATTTTCATACTGTGAGAATATTATAAGTCGCCTTCAACTGTTCCCATGCTCAAGGCCCAAAACTTCTAGGCCCAAATTGTGGTGTTACAACTCTACCTCCCTTAAAGAAATTTAGTCACGAAATTTCGTCTAATAGGGTAGTCGTGTAACATCTACCCCACTACGCCTTCTTTGTGCACTCGATCCTGCTATCACTATCACACTTCAACTAGAACTTGAAACATCTCATACATACAACACTTATTCACAGGAGCAGCCACATATTTATCACACATATATACAATTTCTATATCCAAACATCACATCCACATAAAATAAATACCAAACTTAAATTCAGACTAATATCTAAGGAATCCACAGTATTTCAATTTCTAAACAGACAAAAATATTCAAAAGACTTACGGATTCGGTGCCGGAGACTCGGTATGCCACACTTTTTAAGAGAAATACTTCAAACAGACCACGTAGTTGAAAATAGTTTTCTGAAATTTAACCTTTGAAAACCCAATCCACAGCCGAGTTGTTGCAACCCAGGCTTTGATACCACTAAATGTAACACCCCAAACCCGACCTAGAAGTTTGGCTCGAATCTGGCGTGTCACATTGAAGTGTTTTTCGGAAACCATGTTTCCATTAAAAACCCTTCTTAATAATTAAAAACTTGTATCATTTTAAACCTTGTTAGAAAACCTCATTGAATAACATTCTTAACAACTTTGTAAAAAATCACGGCGATTATGGAAGCTTAATTTAAAAACAATTGCGGTTCGTGATGTTTTGAACAACGAGAGTTGCTTTGGAAAACCGTGTTCTAATACTAGCAATTATAAGAACAATAAAGAAAATTCCAAATTTGAAATCCAAAAATTACAACGGCTTTACTACAACCCACATAAAACATTTAAAAGTAATAATCAAAATTGTAACATAAATCATGTGTGGCTTCCTCCGAGCCCTTTGCGCTCCGATCCGTCTAAGGTGGAAATTACCTAAAAGGTTAATAAGCGGGGTGAGTTTACGAAAACTCGATGTGAAATCCCTACTATAAGCGAGGCGATCGGTCATATAAAAGAATTAAAAGTTTGGCCTCAACCTTACTTACGGTTCGATATCAATTGGGCCTTCGCCCACTATAATGAACGATGTCGGATGGGCTTTAACCCATTACGAATAAGAAACATTATCATAACTAGAATCGAATCGAATCGAATCGAATCGTAATCGTAATCGGTGTGTAATCAAAATCGAACCGTAATCGAATTAGATAATAGAATCAGAATCAAGATCGTAATTGAATCGAATCGTAACCGTAATCGAATTAGGTATGAGAATCGTAATCGTAATCGATGTCGTAATGTAATCAGAATCAAAATGTGAATGCAATCCCAACCCAATCCAGGCGGATACACCCCCGTACAAACCTTACACCATGTGGGGAGACTACTCGACCCACCCAACCGCTACACACCATAGAAATTGCAGCGAGGCTGCCAGATATTGTGACGAAGTCACCAGAATCAGATATATGTGGCGATGCCACCGATTGCAAATGAGGCTACGGATATTGTGGCGAAGTCACGAATAGATATATATGTGAAGAAGCCACCAAATTCAAATGAGGTCGCGTAACGCTTCCTCCATCAATATAACCCATATCCCATGCAATGCAGATATACATGTCATCGCATACAACATACAGAATCAGAATATCATGTCTATATTTGAATCAAACAATCACAGTCAAGTTATTCATATCACCAATATATATTCACAATCAAACCAATCAACCACACAGTCCAAGTCAGTCACTTGCCCACAAGGGCAAAACAGTCATTTAACACCTTAGGGGCAAAATGGTAATTTTACCCCACAAGGTATCTCGGTAATTCCATCCTACAAGGATATTTTAGTAATTCTACCCTACAGGGGTATTTCGGTAATTCTACCCTATAGGGGTATTGCGATAATTCTACCCTACAGGTGTATTTCGGTAATTCTACCCTACAGGGGTATTTCGGTAATTCTACCCTACAGGGGTATTTCTGTAATTCTACCCTACAGGGGTATTTCGGTAATTCTACCCTACAGAGGTATTCGGTAATTCTACCTTACTAGGGTATTTTAGTAATTCTACCCTACAAGGGTATTTTGGTAATTTTACAAACTAGGGGTGTTTTGGTAATTCTACCCTATAGGGGTATTGCAGTAATTTCACAATCGAGGGTAAAACGGTAATTTTGTAAATCAAGGGTAAAATAATAATTCTGTAAATCGAGGGTAAAACAGTAATTCTATAAATCGAGGGTACTTTGGTAATTTTTACCAGTCAAGGGTATTTCAGTAATTTTACAAATTAGGGGGTATTTTAGTAATTTTACAAACCAGGGGTATTTTAGTAATTTTTTAAATTGAGGGTAAAATGGTAATTCTCAAATCGAGGTAAAATGGTAATTCTATAAATCGAGGTAGAAGCGGTAATTACGTAAATCAAGGGTAAAATAGTAATTTTGTAATTGAGGTAAAATAGTAACTCATAAATCGAGGTAAAATAGTAATTTTGTAAATCGAGGGTAAAAAGTAATTACGTAAATTGAGGTAAAATGGTAATTTTGTAAATCGAGGCTACTTTGATAATTTTACATGTCGAGGTATTTCAAAAATTTTGCAAACCGAGGGTATTTCGATAATTTTACAAATCGAGGATATTTGGGTAATTTTATAACCGAGGGTACTTTGGTAATTTTACAAGCGAAGATATTTGATAATTTAGTAAACTAAAGTATTCTAAAGGGGATAACAATACGAATGGGCCTAAAGCCCTTCAAGCCCAAATAGGCCCTTGACGCTTTCGTGTGGCCCTTTTAGCCCAAATCTAGCCACAGATATGAGATTCACCTAGCCTAGTCTAATATTTACTACACAATCAAACAACTTATCCAATTGGGCTCAGACGCCCATTGGGCCCACATGACCCTTTCGCCTATCGCGGCCAAGTAGCTATCCTACTGACTAGAGTAGCGAGAAAATACACACGATTGAGACCGGAGTTAATCCACGCTCCGAGCACTCTTAAGCCGACGCCCAACCCAAACGAGCACGCCATAAGCGAAAGGATCACCAAGAAAAGTACCTTTACTCTCCTCATGGTTCTCTATATTTAAAGCCGACTTGAATCCACTCTTATGTTAGCTTCGATGTGGGATCCCTCCATCATCGAGTTTAAATTCAACACCAACTCTTGCAGCCCCTGTTAACAAAATAAATGCTCTTTGCTTGCCATGGGATTGAACCCATGCCTCCCTCGAGATGCTCCACACGCTACTTGCCACTAAGCCACAAGGCTTTTGTGTCTAATTTCTCCAACAATATTCTTAAGGCACGCTACTACTACAGGGTTGATTCACCTTAAACCAAAATCTTTGCTAGAGTCGTGTTTGAACCGGGACTTCTCCAACACTTCTCAATACACTTAACCACTAAAACAAGCCTTCATTAACGAAATTTTCATGCACAACAGAATATTATAAGCTGCCTTCAACCGTTCCCATGCTCAAGGCCCAAAACTTCTAGGCCCAAATTCAGGGTGTTACAACTCTACCTCCCTTAAAGAAATTTCGTCCCTGAAATTTCCGTCTAATAGGGTAGTCGTGTAACATCTACCCCACTACGCTACTGCTGTGCACTCTGATCCTGCTATCACTATCACACTTCAACTAGAACTTGAAACATCTCATACATACAACACTTATTCACAGAAGCAGCCACATATTTATCACACATATATACAATTTCTATATCCAAACATCACATCCACATAAAATAAATACCAAACTTAAATTCAGACCAATATCTAAGGAATCCACAGTATTTCAATTTCTAAACAGACAAAAATATTCAAAAGACTTACGGATTCGGTGCCGGAGACTCGGTATGCCACACTTTTTAAGAGAAATACTTCAAACAGACCACGTAGTTGAAAATAGTTTTCTGAAATTTAACCTTTGAAAACCCAATCCACAGCCGAGTTGTTGCAACCCAGGCTTTGATACCACTAAATGTAACACCCCAAACCCGACCTAGAAGTTTGGCTCGAATCTGGCGTGTCACATTGAAGTGTTTTTCGGAAACCATGTTTCCATTAAAAACCCTTCTTAATAATTAAAAACTTGTATCATTTTTAAACCTTGTTAGAAAACCTCAGCTGAATAACATTCTTAACAACTTTGTAAAAAATCTGGCTTGAAGCTTAATTTAAAAACAATTGCGGTTACGTGATGTTTTGAACAACAGTAGTTGCTTTGGAAAACCGTGTTCTAATACTAGCAATTATAAGAACAATAAAGAAAATTCCAAATTTGAAATCCAAAAAATTGCAACGGCTTTACTACAACCCACATAAAACATTTAAAAGTAATAATCAAAATTGTAACATAAATCATCGTGTGGCTTCCTCCGAGCCCTTTGCGACTCCGATCCGTCTAAAAATTGGAAATTACCTAAAAGGTTAATAAGCGGGGTGAGTTTACGAAAACTCGGTGCAGAAATCCCAACTATAAGCGAGAACGATCGGTCATATAAAAGAATTAAAAGTTTGGCTGACCTTACTTACGCCAAGTATCAATTGGGCCTTCGCCCACTATAACAGAACGATGTCGGATGGGCTTTAACCCATTACGAATAAGAAACATTATCATAACTAGAATCGTAATCGAATCGTAATCGTAATCGTAATCGAATCGGTGACGTAATCAAAATCGAACCGAATCGTAATTAGATAATAGAATCGAATCAATATCGGTAATAGAATCGAATCGTAACCGAATCGAATTAGGTAATGTAATCGAATCGAGAATCGATGTCGTCAATAGAATCGAATCAAAATGTGAATGCAATCCCAACCCAATCCAGCCGGATACACCCCCGTACCAACCTTACACCATGTGGGGAGACTACTCGACCCACCCAACCGCTACACACCATAGAAATTGCAGCGAGGCTGCCAGATATTGTGACGAAGTCACCAGAACAGATATATGTGGCGATGCCACCAGATTGCAGCGAGGCTACCAGATATTGTGACGAAGTCACCAGAATAGATATATGTGGCGAAGCCACCAAATTGCAGCGAGGCTGCCAGAACGCTTCCTCCATCAATATAACCCATATCCCATGCAACAGATATACATGTCATCGCATACAACATACAGAATCAGAATATCATGTCTATATTTGAATCAAACAATCACAGTCAAGTTATTCATATCACCAATATATATTCACAATCAAACCACAATCAACCACACGGTCCAAGTCAGTCACTTGCCCACAAGGGCAAAACAGTCATTTAACACCTTAGGGGCAAAATGGTAATTTTACCCCACAAGGTATCTCGGTAATTCCACCCTACAAGGATATTTTAGTAATTCTACCCTACAGGGGTATTTCGGTAATTCTACCTATGGGGTATTGCGATAATTCTACCCTGTGTGTATTTGGTAATTCTACCCTACGTGGGTATTTGGTAATTTTACCCTCTGTGGGTATTTACGTAATTCTACCCTACAGGGGTATTTCGGTAATTCTACCCTACAGAGGTATTCGGTAATTCTACCTTACTAGGGTATTTTAGTAATTCTACCCTACAAGGGTATTTTGGTAATTTTACAAACTAGGGGTGTTTTGGTAATTCTACCTATAGGGTATTGCAGTAATTTCACAATCGAGGTAAAACGGTAATTTTGTAAATCAAGGGTAAAATAATAATTCTGTAAATCGAGGGTAAAACAGTAATTCTATAAATCGAGGGTACTTTGGTAATTTTTACCAGTCAAGGGTATTTCAGTAATTTTACAAATTAGGGGGTATTTTAGTAATTTTACAAACCAGGGGTATTTTAGTAATTTTTTAAATTGAGGGTAAAATGGTAATTCTCTAAATCGAGGGTAAAATGGTAATTCTATAAATCGAGGGTAGAACGGTAATTCTGTAAATCAAGGGTAAAATAGTAATTTTGTAATTCGAGGGTAAAATAGTAACTCTGTAAATCGAGGGTAAAATAGTAATTTTGTAAATCGAGGGTAAAAAAGTAATTCTGTAAATTGAGGGTAAAATGGTAATTTTGTAAATCGAGGCTACTTTGATAATTTTACATGTCGAGGGTATTTCAAAAATTTTGCAAACTGAGGGTATTTCGATAATTTTACAAATCGAGGATATTTGGGTAATTTTATAAACCGAGGGTACTTTGGTAATTTTACAACTGAAGATATTTCAGTAATTTAGTAAACTAAAGTATTCTAAACAGGGATAACAATACGAATGGGCCTAAAGCCCTTCTCGGCCCAAATAGGCCCGCACGCTCGTGTGGCCCTTTTAGCCCAAATCTAGCCACAGATATGAGATTCACCTAGCCTAGTCTAATATTTACTACACAATCAAACAACTTATCCAATTGGGCTCGTACGCCCATTGGGCCTACATGACCCCTTTCGGCCTATCGCGGCCCGAAGTAGCTATCCTACAGCTAGAGTAGCGAGAAAATACACACCTGATTGGAGACTGGAGTTAATCCACGCTCCGAGCACTCTTAGCCGACGCCCAACCCAAACGAGCACGCCATAAAGTGAAAGGGATCAGCCAAGAAAGGTACCTTTACTCTCCTCATGGTTCTCTATATTTAAAGCCGACTTGAATCCACTCTTATGTTAGCTTCCGATGGGATCCCTCCATCATCGAGTTTAAATTCAACACCAACTCTTGCCCCCGTTAACAAAATAAATGCTCTTTGCTTGCCATGGGATTCAACCCATGCCTCCCTCGAGATGCTCCACACGCTACTTGCCACTAAGCCACAAGGCTTTTTGTGTCACAATTTCTCCAACAATATTCTTAAGGCACGCCTACTACACCAGGGTTGATTCACCTTAAACCAAAATCTTTGCTAGAGTCCGAGGTTTGAACCCAAGACTTCTCCAACACTTCTCAATACACTTAACCACTAAAACAAGCCTTCATTAACGAAATTTTCATGCTGTGAGAATATTATAAGTCGCCTTCAACTGTTCCCATGCTCAAGGCCCAAAACTTCTAGGCCCAAATTCGTGGTGTTACAACTCTACCTCCCTTAAAGAAATTTCGTCCACAAATTTACATCTAATAGGTAGTCGTGTAACATCTACCCCACTACGCCTTCTTGTGCACTCGATCCCGCTATCACTATCACACTTCAACTAGAACTTGAAACATCTCATACATACAACACTTATTCACGTAGCGACCACATATTTATCACACATATATACAATTTCTATATCCAAACATCACATCCACATAAAATAAATACCAAACTTAAATTGCACCAATATCTAAGGAATCCACAAGATTTCAATTTCTAAGCAGACAAAAATATTCAAAAGACTTACGGATTAGGTCTTGGGAGACTCGGTATGCCACACTTTTAAGAGAAATACTTCAAGCAGACCACGAGTTGAAAATAGTTTTCGAAATTTAACCTTTGAAAACCCAATCCACGGTAGAGTTGTTGCAACCCGGGCTTTGATACCACTAAATGTAACACCCCAAACCCGACCTAGAAGTTTGGCTCGAATCAAGCGTGTCACATTGAAGTGTTTTTGAAACCATGTTTCCATTAAAACCCTTCTTAATAATTAAAAACTTGTATCATTTTAAACCTTGTTAGAAAACCTCAATGAATAACATTCTTAACAACTTTGTAAAAAATCACAGCGATTCGCGGAAGCTTAATTTAAAAACAATTGCGGTTACGTGATGTTTTGAACAACAGTAGTTGCTTTGGAAAACCGTGTTCTAATACTAGCAATTATAAGAACAATAAAGAAAATTCCAAATTTGAAATCCAAAAAATTGCAACGGCTTTACTACAACCCACATAAAACATTTAAAAGTAATAATCAAAATTGTAACATAAATACTGTGTGTGGCTTCCTCCGAGCCCTTTGCAGCTCCGATCCGTCTAAGGCTGGAAATTACCTAAAAGGTTAATAAACGGGGTGAGTTTATTAAAACTCGATGTGAAATCCCCAACTATAAGCAGAACGATCGGTCATATAAAAGAATTAAAAGTTTGGCCCCAAACCTTACTTACGACGCCAATTATCAATTGGGCCTTCGCCACTATAACAGACGATGTCGGATGGGCTTTAACCCATTACGTATAAGAAACATTATCATAACTAGAATCGTAATCGTAATCGTAATCGAATCGTAATCGAATCGGTGACGTAATCAAAATCGTAACCGTAATCGTAATTAGATAATAGAATCAGAATCAATATCAGGTAATAGAATCGTAATCGAACGTAATCGTAATTAGGTAATGTAATCGTAATCGAATCGATGATCGTAATGTAATCGTAATCAAAATGTGAATGCAATCCCAACCCAATCTAGCCGGATACACCCCCGTACCAACCTTACACCATGTGGGGAGACTACTCGACCCACCCAACCGCTACACACCATAGAAATTGCAGCGAGGCTGCCAGATATTGTGACGAAGTCACCAGAACAGATATATGTGGCGATGCCACCGATTGCAATGAGGCTACGGATATTGTGACGAAGTCACGAATAGATATATGTGGCGAAGCCACCAAATTCTGAGGTCGCTGTAACGCTTCCTCCATCAATATAACCCATATCCCATGCAATGATATACATGTCATCGCATACAACATACGTAATCGTAATATCATGTCTATATTTGAATCAAACAATCACAGTCAAGTTATTCATATCACCAATATATATTCACAATCAAACCACAACCACACAAATTAAGTCACCACTTGCCCACAAGGGCAAAAGGTCATTTAACACCTTAGGGCAAAATGGTAATTTTACCCCACAAGGTATCTCGGTAATTCCACCCTACAAGGATATTTTAGTAATTCTACCCCATGAGGTATTGGTAATTCTACCCTATAGGGTATTGCGATAATTCTACCCTACGTGTGTATTTCTAATTCTACCCTACTGTGGGTATTTCTAATTTTACCCTACTGTGGGTATTTCTGTAATTCTACCCTACAGGGGTATTTCGGTAATTCTACCCTACAGAGGTATTCGGTAATTCTACCTTACTAGGGTATTTTAGTAATTCTACCCTACAAGGGTATTTTGGTAATTTTACAAACTAGGGGTGTTTTGGTAATTCTACCCTATAGGGGTATTGCAGTAATTTCACAATCGAGGGTAAAACGGTAATTTTGTAAATCAAGGGTAAAATAATAATTTCAGAATCGAGGTAAAACAAGAATTTATAAATCGAGGGTACTTTGGTAATTTTTACCGGTCAAGGGTATTTCAAAGAATTTTACAAATTAGGGGGTATTTTAGTAATTTTACAAACCAGGGGTATTTTAGTAATTTTTTAAATTGAGGGTAAAATGGTAATTCTCTAAATCGAGGGTAAAATGGTAATTCTATAAATCGAGGGTAGAACGGTAATTCTGTAAATCAAGGGTAAAATAGTAATTTTGTAATTCGAGGGTAAAATAGTAACTCTGTAAATCGAGGGTAAAATAGTAATTTTGTAAATCGAGGGTAAAAAAGTAATTCTGTAAATTGAGGGTAAAATGGTAATTTTGTAAATCGAGGCTACTTTGATAATTTTACATGTCGAGGGTATTTCAAAAATTTTGCAAACTGAGGGTATTTCGATAATTTTACAAATCGAGGATATTTGGGTAATTTTATAAACCGAGGGTACTTTGGTAATTTTACAACTGAAGATATTTCAGTAATTTAGTAAACTAAAGTATTCTAAACAGGGATAACAATACGAATGGGCCTAAAGCCCTTCTTGGCCCAAATAGGCCCGCACGCTCGTGTGGCCCTTTTAGCCCAAATCTAGCCACAGATATGAGATTCACCTAGCCTAGTCTAATATTTACTACACAATCAAACAACTTATCCAATTGGGCTCGTACGCCCATTGGGCCCACATGACCCCTTTCGACTATCGCGCCAAGTAGCTATCCTCTGACTAGAGTGGCGAGAAAATACACACCGATTGGAGACCGGAGTTAATCCACGCCCGAGCACTCTTAGCCGACGCCCAACCCAAACGAGCACGCCATAAAGCGAAAGGGATCAGCCAAGAAAGGTACCTTTACTCTCCTCATGGTTCTCTATATTTAAAGCCAGCTTCGAATCCACTCTTATGTTAGCTTCCCGATGTGGGATCCCTCCATCATCAGAGTTTAAATTCAACACCAACTCTTGCCCCCGTTAACAAAATAAATGCTCTTTGCTTGCCATGGGATTCGAACCCATGCCTCCCCTCAGATGCTCCACACGCTACTTGCCACTAAGCCACAAGGCTTTTTGTGTCACAATTTCTCCAACAATATTCTTAAGGCCTGCCTACTACACCGAGGGTTGATTCACCTTAAACCAAAATCTTTGCTAGAGTCCAGGTTTGAACCCAAGACTTCTCCAACACTTCTCAATACACTTAACCACTAAAACAAGCCTTCATTAACGAAATTTTCATGCACAACAGAATATTATAAGCTGCCTTCAACCGTTCCCATGCTCAAGGCCCAAAACTTCTAGGCCCAAATTCAGGGTGTTACAACTCTACCTCCCTTAAAGAAATTTCGTCCACGAAATTTCATCTAATAGGGTAGTCGGTAACATCTACCCCACTACGCCTTGCTGTGCACTCGATCCTCGCTATCACTATCACACTTCAACTAGAACTTGAAACATCTCATACATACAACACTTATTCATGTATACCTACATATTTATCACACATATATACAATTTCTATATCCAAACATCACATCCACATAAAATAAATACCAAACTTAAATTCGACCAATATCTAAGGAATCCACAAGATTTCAATTTCTAAAATGATAAAAATATTCAAAAGACTTACTTGATTAGGTGTTTGAGACCTCGGATGCCACACTTTTAAGAGAAATACTTCAAATGACCACGTAGTTGAAAATAGTTTTCAAATTTAACCTTTGAAAACCCAATCCACGGTAGAGTTGTTGCAACCCGTGCTTTGATACCACTAAATGTAACACCCCAAACCCGACCTAGAAGTTTGGCTCGAATCAAGGTGTCACATTGAAGTGTTTTTGGAAACCATGTTTCCATTAAAACCCTTCTTAATAATTAAAAACTTGTATCATTTTAAACCTTGTTAGAAAACCTCGGTGAATAACATTCTTAACAACTTTGTAAAAAATCCGGCAATTATGGAAGCTTAATTTAAAAACAATCATGTTACGTGATGTTTTGAACAACAGTAGTTGCTTTGGAAAACCGTGTTCTAATACTAGCAATTATAAGAACAATAAAGAAAATTCCAAATTTGAAATCCAAAAAATTGCAACGGCTTTACTACAACCCACATAAAACATTTAAAAGTAATAATCAAAATTGTAACATAAATACTGTGTGTGGCTTCCTCCGAGCCCTTTGCAGCTCCGATCCGTCTAAGGCTGGAAATTACCTAAAAGGTTAATAAACGGGGTGAGTTTACGAAAACTCAGTGTGAAATCCCCTACTATAAACGGAACGATCGGTCATAAAAGAATTAAAAGTTTGGCCTCTGACCTTACTTACGATTTCAAGATCAATTGGGCCTTCGCCACTATAACAGACAAGATGTCGATGGGCTTTAACCCATTATAGAATAAGAAACATTATCATAACTAGAATCGTAATCGTAATCGTAATCGTAATCGTAATCGTAATCGGTGACGTAATCAAAATCGTAACCGTAATCGTAATTAGATAATAGAATCGTAATCAATATCGTAATAGAATCGTAATCGTAACCGTAATCGTAATTAGGTAATGTAATCGTAATCAATATCGTAATGTAATCGTAATCGTAATGTGAATGCAATCCCACCCAATCCAAACCGTATACACCCCGCACCAACCTTACACCATGTGGGGAGACTACTCGACCCACCCAACCGCTACACACCACGAAATTGCAAATGAGGTCGCGGATATTGTGACAAAGTCACTGTAGCAGATATATGTGGCGGTTACCGGATTGCAAATGAGGTCGCGGATATTGTGACGAAGTCACCAGAGAGATATATGTATGGTTACCACCGATTGCAAATGAGGTCGCGTAGCGCTTCCTCCATCAATATAACCCATATCCCATGCAATGTATATACATGTCATCGCATACAACATACGTAATCGTAATATCATGTCTATATTTGAATCAAACAATCACGATCAAGTTATTCATATCACCAACATATATTCACAATCAACCACAACCACACAATTAAGTCACCACTTGCCCACAAGGGCAAAGCAATATTTAACACCTTAGGGGCAAAATGGTAATTTTACCCCACAAGGTATCTCTGTAATTCCACCCTACAAGGATATTTTAGTAATTCTACCCTACTGTGGGTATTTGGTAATTCTACCCTATAGGGTATTGCGATAATTCTACCCTACGTGTGTATTTCTAATTCTACCCTACGAGGGGTATTTGGTAATTCTACCCTGTGGGTATTTCGTAATTCTACCCTACGAGGGTATTTGGTAATTCTACCCTACATGAGGTATTGGTAATTCTACCTTACTAGGGTATTTTAGTAATTCTACCCTACAAGGGTATTTTGGTAATTTTACAAACTAGGGGTGTTTTGGTAATTCTACCCTATAGGGGTATTGCAGTAATTTCACAATCGAGGGTAAAACGGTAATTTTGTAAATCAAGGGTAAAATAATAATTCTGTAAATCGAGGGTAAAACAGTAATTCTATAAATCGAGGGTACTTTGGTAATTTTTACCAGTCAAGGGTATTTCAGTAATTTTACAAATTAGGGGGTATTTTAGTAATTTTACAAACCAGGGGTATTTTAGTAATTTTTTAAATTGAGGGTAAAATGGTAATTCTCTAAATCGAGGGTAAAATGGTAATTCTATAAATCGAGGGTAGAACGGTAATTCTGTAAATCAAGGGTAAAATAGTAATTTTGTAATTCGAGGTAAAATAGTAACTCAGAATCGAGGGTAAAATAGTAATTTTGTAAATCGAGGGTAAAAAGTAATTACGTAAATTGAGGGTAAAATGGTAATTTTGTAAATCGAGGCTAATCGATCCCTGCCAAGGAAATATAAAGGAATAAGGTATTTTACAAAAAAAACCTCTAAAAAAAATTCCAAAGAATTTAAATCCATTAAGCCAATTAATCATTCCCACCCAATAAACATGGGTTATTTGTAATAAACAATTTACTAGAATCTATTCTTCTTAAATGAATCAAAGTATGGAATAAAGGTTAATCAATCTAAAAGTGAATAACAGGTAAGTAATGTAATAGGTAATTAATCGTAATCAATAACCAATTAATAAGTAATTAATGTAAAAGATTAAGAATACCAAACCGATCACCCCACTATTAAAAGATAACCCCCAACCGTAAAAATTACTAAAGGGGTGCCATTTAGCAAAAGTATTTGGGTTATATTCAAATGAGGTTGATTAAAGTTCGAATAGTATGAATAAATCGCGATACAAATTGTCAAGGTACAAATTAAACGTATAAATTAACAATTGGGTAACCGCTTAATTTTAAATAAAATCGTAATTAAAATGTAATTATTAATGTAATTTCAATCAAACGTATGTTTACAATCAAAACCCACCAACCAATAACCCAGGGAACTACATGGGCACCCACCCACCAACCCTACTAATAAATGCAAGTGCGAGTGAAATCACCTATAATAATTATCGGAATTAAGCAAAGACGGATTAAGATAGGATTATGATGGTTCTGAATTCCCAAACCCTTAATGTTGGGTCCATTAAAATTAACCAATTCCTTAATAAATTACGATTATCAACCAATACAAAGCTTTACAAAAATCCACCCCAATTATTCAATCCCAATTTTAACCAAATAACCTTAACCAATTTACTTTAACCTAAAACTTAATTAATTACCTTAGGAATTAATTTACCTATCTTCAAACTTGAATTCCTACCCAATTTTAGAATTCCCCCAATCTAATTAACTTTAATCTACCCCATAGGTATTAAACTTTAAAACACCATACAAATTCATAACTAATTTTAAAATAATTAACCAAAACGGGTAAAAAAAAATTAGGGTATTTGATACAAATCAAAATTAAAATTTTTACTATTTGCAAACCCCTTAAGTAATTTTAAATACAAAATGGAATTTTTAATTAATTATAAAATCAAGAATTTCAAATCGTAAAATAATTTGAAATCAAAAATAATTTAAAGGAATATATTTAAAATAATTTAAAATAAAAAATTTAATTTTAAACCGAAGAAATATAAAATTTCAAATTACGGAAATTTTAATTTTAAAACAAATTTTGAATTTTAAAGGGTTTTTGGTAATTTTAAACCAAATTAATTATAAAAAAATTTGAAATAAAAAAATTTATTTAACCCAAAATTTAAAAACCAAATTGTAATTATGTAATCGAATAATTACCAGGGTAAATTTAAATTAAAAGGTATTTTAAATTTCCAAACTTTAAAATTTAAACCAGGGTTAAATTTCCCGAAAATACAGAAATAAGAGTTCCAATTTAAAAAATTCAACAAAAAAGAATAAAATAAAAAGGTAATTAACCAAATTCTTAAAAATTCAAATCGGGTTTTAATTCCAAAACCGATTAGTAATTAAATAAAAATTAACTATAATGTCTAACGGTTCAATACCTTACAAGCCCAATTATAAACGGAAAAACTAACCAAGGAATTAACCCCCCTACATTAGGTTAAAAAAATTTTAATTGGGTAAGTTTCACCACTTAATATTATTAACAATTCAACAATATTTATTATTTTAAATCGTAGGTTTATCCCCCAATTTTCAACCCAAATAATTTTAAATTTTTAAAATTCTCCTGAATCAAACATATGGCCAAGTTTTTCCAATACCAATACCAACCCTTACCCACTACCAAAGAATTAAATTAACTTAACAAATTAATTTAACCCAATATCCAAACATCAATCATTAAACATACACCCTTTAATCAATACTAAGTATATAATACCAAGATTTCAATCTAACGATTAATACCCAATTTGGTTAAAACCCTAAAGATTTTCAAAATTTCAAAAGGTATTTAAAATTATAATAACACCCCAACATTTTCAACTGTTGAAACCATAAATTAACAAATCAAAGTTTTTTATATTAAAAATTTCAACCGTCAAAACTTTATAAAAAATAATTTTAAATTTTAAAAATTTCAATTTCAAATAAATTTAAACTTAAAAATTTCCGGATTAGTTAATTAAAAAAATTAAATTAAATGAAAAAAGTTTTTAAATTTTTAAAAAATTATAAGTTTAATTCTAAATAAAAATGAACCCAAACCCCAAAAAATTTGGGGTAAATTAATTTTTAAAATCCCTTTTTTCGCTTATTAAATTTCCCATCGAATTCTAAAACCAACAAATTTTAAATTTTAAAATCTCTATAAACAAAATTCAATTAGTTAACAATTTTTAAAATAACAAAAGCAACCCAAACCCAATAAAAAAAAAGAATTCCCAAATTATAAAAACATTATCAAACAAAAAACTATTAAAAATCAATTGGATTAATCAAATTTTAAACTAACAAATTTAAGTGAAATTTAACCTAAAACCAACCAAACGAATTTAACAATTTAACAAAAATTAACAAACATAATTAAGATAAAATCCAAGTAAAATTTTCAACCCTTCCATAACCTTTACCAAACAAACCTTATATAAACCTGGTAGAATTCACAACTTCTAATCATCTGTAATCAATTAAAATTAAATAAAATGTAAAAACAATTCGTATTAAAATTTAACAAATTAAGACTAATAAAAAAATAAATTAATAATAAAATAAAATCAATAAAAAAAATCAAAACTTCATATTGTTGCCCAACAATCCAACCTTAATAATAATTTAAAAATAAAAAATTGTACAATTCCGAAGGAATTTTATACACAAAATTTTTAAAAGTATTTTAAAATTTCAAAATTTTATTAACCTCTAATTTATCTTTAACCCATTTTTAAAAATTATTATAATTTAAATTTGTAAACTGAATGAATTTTAATTACATCAAAATTTTAATACTTGGAAATATTTTAAACAATATAACAATTAAAATTAAAGTAAAAATTTCTAGGTTTGGTAATTTTCCCAAAAGGTTTTAATTCCCCTAAAAATTTAAATTTCACTTTAAAAAATTTTAAACCCAAGGGAAAATATAATTTAAAAGGTAAAATTTTAAACAAGGTATTTTTTCCCGGGTTTTGAATTTCCCGGGTTTTTAAATTTACAAAATTATTTAAAATTTAGGGGGAATTTCCCTCAAATAAATTTAATTTTAAAATAGGGTTAATTCCGGGAAAAAAAAACAAAAAAAGTAATTTAAAAAAAATAAAAATTTTTAAATCAAAAAAAGAATTTTAAAAGGGAAAATTTTTTAAATTAAAAGGATAATTTTACATGTCGAATTATTTCAAAATTTTGCAAGCGAGGTATTTCGATAATTTTACAAATCGAGGTAGTAATTTTAAAAGGGAAAATTTATTTTAATTTTAAAACGAATTTCAAAAATTTAAATGTAATTTAAAAGGTATTAATTAAATTTTTTAAACATTTTTTAGAAATTAAAAAGGATTTTTTAAAACAGGTTTTTTTAATTTAATTTCAAAATTTCAAAGGGGTAAACGAATTTTTCCCAAGGGAAATTTTAATTATTCCAAAGTTTACGGGGAATTTTACCAAATAAATTTAAATACAAATTTTAAAGGAAACAAAGGGGAAATTTTTTTAAAAAAAAGGTTTTACCCATTTAATTTAAACCCCCAAATCTAATTTTTCCAAATTAAAAATTTTTAATTTAAAAAACCCCTTCCCCAAAATAAATGTTTTTGATATAAAAAAACCCCGGGTAAGATTTTAAACCCAACTTTTTAAAACCCAACAAAAACCCATCAAAGGGGATTTCCTTTTACTCTTTGGTTTTTTTAAACCCCTATTTTTAATACCCCAAATTTAAAAATTAAAACTTTTTAAACAAAAAATTTTCCCCTTTCCCCAGCCCTCAAGCCCCTTTGCCCAAAACCCAAATTTTTAAAATTTCCCCAAATTTTTAAAAAACACTTACCAAAATTTTCAACCCCCCCTACCCCAACATTAAAACCCTACCACAAAACACCCATTAAATTTTCACCAAAAATTTATACCCAACCCCCAAATTAAAACCCAAATTTAAAAAATTTTAAAATTTAAAATTTCTTTTTCAAAATATTTGTTTAAAACCCCTCCATTTAGGTTTTTCAAAACAAATTAAAAAAAAATTTTCCTTTAAACCCCTTTCCCCGATTCCCAATTTTCCCCAAAAAATTTTTTCAAAAACCCCCAAAATTTTAACCCAAAATTAATTTTTAAACCAAATTTTTTTAAAATTTTTAAAAACTTTTATTTAAACTTTAAAACCCACAACCCTTTTAAAAAATTTTTAAAAATCACAAATTTATTTAAAAATTTCAATTTTTTAAAACCCAAAATTTTTGGAAAATGTTTTAAATTATTTAAAAAAAAACCCCCAATTTGAAAAAAATTAACTTAAAACCCCCCACATTTATTTAAAATTAATAAAATTTAATAAATTTAAAACCCCTAAAAACCCTTTTTCCCCTAACAAATTTTTAAAAATTTAAAAATTTATAAAAACAATCCCACATTTAAAAAAAACCAAAAAATTTTAAAATTTTCTAAAATCCAAATAAACCCCAAAAAATAAAAAAATTTAAAACTTTACCCAAACCAAAAAAATTTAAAAAATTTAAAAAATTTAAATATAAATGTTTTAAATTTCTTTCCCCACAATTAAAAAGTTTTAACTTTTTAAAAAGAAAACCCCAACAAAAGAATGAATTAAAATTAATTTTGCCCAAATTTTTATTAAAATTTCAATTTCCCCCAAACAAAACCTTGGGAACCCCCAAAAAAATTAAAATTTTAAAAATCCCGGGTTTAAAATTTAAAAACAATTTAAAATTTTTTAAAAATTTTGAAAATTTTAAAATATGTTAAACCCTAAAATTTTAAAAATTGAAGGGCTAACTCCCCAATTAAAACTAAAAAAATAAAATACGGCCAAACCCTTTGAAACCTTCAATTGGGAAATACCCCAAAAGTTATTTAATAAATAAAATTCAAATCAAAAAAACAAAACAAAAGAAAAAGCCCAATTCAAAACAAATTGGGGAAACCAAAGTTTTTGGGTTACCCAAAGAAAAAATTATCTTAAAATTAAAATTTCCCATGAATTTTAAATTAATTTAAATTTTAATTTACTAATTTGTTTAAAATTTACAAAGTTTTAATTACCAAATTATTTTAAATTTAAACCCACAAAAATTAATTTTTAAAAGGAAATAAAATTTAACCCCGGGAAAGGAATTTTCAAACCCTTTTTGGGAATTCCCACCCAAAATATTTTGGAATTCACCCTGGGGTAAAAAAGAATTTTAAATTTAAAAAATTTCAATATACGTTTTTAAATCCCGGGTTGTAATTTAAATTTAAAGAAAGGGGAATTTCCCAAAAATTAGGGATTTATAATTTCCCTATTTTGTAATTTTAAATTTTTTGGGTAAAAAAATTAAACCCAAATAAAAAATTTTTCCCAAAAAATTAAATCAAACAGGGAAAAAAATTTTAAATTTATTTTAAAAAATGGTAAAAATTTTTTTAAAAGGGTTTTTAAATTTAAAAAGGTATTTTTAATTTAAATTTGGGTAATTTTTTTAAATTTAATTTTAAACATCGGAAATTTTTAAAATCATATTTGGGTAATTTTATAAGCAGGGTATTTGTAAAAACCCAAGGGTTTTAAAAATTTAAAAGGGATTTTTTTTATTTAAATGGTAAAATTTTTCCCAAAGGGGTTTTTAAACAAAAGGGTTTTTAAAATTTTAAAGGGTATTTGGGAATTTTAAACCATAGGTAATTTTAAATCAAAAAAAATTTATAACCAAAAACGGGTTTAAATACATTTTGTTTTTACCAAAAGGGAAAAAAGGGTTTAGTTTTAAACCAGGAAAGTTTTAAGGGAAAAAAAAACCCCAAAAAAAAGGGTCCCAAAAGGGGTAACCCCTTCTATTTAAAAAGGTAACATAAAAGGGTCCCCAAAACGGAAATAAAAACCCCGGGGAACAAAAAATAAAGGGGAAAAAAAGGGTCTTTTATTTTATTTAAAAATTTTTCAAAATTTTAAAACCGGGATTTCAAATTTTTTTAAAACAAAATTTTGGGAATTTTTAACCCAAAAATTTTTTTAAAATCAAATTTCCCTAAAAAACCCTTTAAAAAATTTTTCCAAATTTTTAAAATTTTTGCCCTTCACCCCAAAACCCAAACCCCTTTTCAATCCTTTTTAAAAAATTCCCAAATTCTAAATTTTCTAAAACCCCAAAACATCAAGGGCCCCCTGTAATACCCTTCCTTTTAAAAATCTCAAAAAACACCCATTTTGGGACATTTTCCCAAAAACCCAAACCCAAAAACCCAAAAAAAACCCTAAATGGGGAAAACAAAAAATTTAATTTCCCAAAGAAAAACCCATCTTTTATTCCGATGCCCTTTTAAAAATTAAAAATTAAAAATTTTTAAAATTTAAAACCCAAATTTAAATTTTTTCTTCCTTTAAAAACCCCAAAAATTTTTCCCTTCAAGGGTTTTTTCCAAATTTTAAAAAACCCAAAAAAATTTTTTTTCCAAAAACCATTTTCCCCCAAAAAAACCCCGCTAAAATTTTTAAAAGTTTTAAATTTTTTAAACCTTTTCCATTAAAAAACCCCAAATTAAAAATTTTATAAATTTAAAATTTAAAAATAAAATTTAAAACTTTTAAAAAACCCAAAAAAAATTTTGGGCCCCCTTTTTCTGGTTTTAAAATTTCCTAAAAAAAAAAAAAAATTCCAAAATTTAACAAAAAAACCAAACCCAAAAAAATTAAAATTTAAATTTTAAAAAATTTTCCCCCCTTAACGAAAACCCTTAACCCAAATTAAAAAATTATAAAAATAATTTTAAAACAAAAAATCCCAACAAAAAAATCCCAAAAATTAAAATTGTAAAATTTAGCCCGATCAATTTTAAATTTCCCTAAAAATTTAAAAGAAACATTTCCAAAGGAAAATTTGGAATGCCCAACCCAAAGGGAAAATTAACCAACATTGAAAATAAAACCCCAAAAATTTAAAAATTTAAAAATCCAAAACCGAATTGAAAGTGCGATTAACAAAGCAAAACCCAAACCAAATTTTGGGGGCTCCCACAAACCCAACCCCAAAATTTAAAATTTAAAATGTCCAATAACCCTTTTTAAAAAAAAATTTAAACCATTAAATTTAAAAACCCAAAAAATAATTTTTCCCAAAGAAAAAATTTGGTTTCAAAATTAAACCCAAAGTTACTTTTTTAACAAAAATTTGTTTAAAAGGGTTTCTAATTTTAATAAAAAACCCAATTTTTAAATTTCCCCAAAATTTTAAATAAAAAAAAACCCCCAACAAAAAAACAAAACTTTTTAAAAATATTTTAAAATTTAACAAAAATTTTTTGGGTTTTTTAAACCCTGGGGAACAAATTCCAAAATTTTAAAAATTTTTTTTTAAAAATTTTAAAAGGGAAATTTTTAAAAAATTTCCCAAAATTTTTTAAAAAGGGTTTTTAAATTTCCCAAAATTTTTTTTTAAAAAAAATGGGTTTTTAAATAAAAAAGGTTTAAAATTTAAAGAAAAAATTTAAAATAAAAGTAATTAAAATTCCGAATGGGGAAAAAAATTTTAACGGGAAAATTTAATTTAAAAAAGGGTAAAATTAAATTTTTAAAATTGGGGTATTTTAAAAAAAGGGTATTTTAAAATTTTAAAAGGGTAATTAATTTTAAAAATGGGGAAAATTTAATTTTAAAGGGGAAAGGAAACAAAAAATTTTAAAAGAATTTATAAAAAAACCCAAACAAAAAAATTTTAAACAAAGGGTTTTAAATTGGGGAAAATTTGGAAATTTTAAAATTTACCAAATTTAATTTTTTGGTAATTTTACAACCGAGGATATTTGGTAATTTGGTAAACTAAAGTATTCTAAACAGGATAACAATACGAATGGGCCTAAAGCCCTTCTCACCAAATGGGCCCCACGCTCGTGTGGCCCTTTTAGCCCAAATCTAGCCACGATATGAGATTCACCTAGCCTAGTCCAATATTTACTACACAATCAAACAACTTATCCAATTGGGCTCAGAGGCCCATTGGGCCCACATGACCCTTTCTACCATCGCGTCCAAGTAGCCATCCTACTGACTAGAGTAGCGAGAAAATACACACCGATTGGAGACCTGAGTTAATCCACGCTCCAACACTCTTAAGCCGACGCCCAACCCAAACGAGCACGCCATAAAGCGAAAAGGCTCGACCAAGAAAGGTACCTTTACTCTCCTCATGGTTCTCTATATTTAAAGCCGACTTGAATCCACTCTTATGTTAGCTTCCCGATGTGGGATCCTCCATCATCGAATTTAAATTCAACACCACTCTTGCCGCCTGTTAACAAAATAAATGTCTTTGCTTGCCATGGGATTGAACCCATGCCTCCCTCGAAGCTCCACACGCTAATTGCCACTAAGCCACAAGGCTTTTGTGTCACAATTTCTCCAACAATATTCTTAAGGCCTACCTACTACACCCAGGGTTGATTCACCTTAAACCAAAATTTTTGCTAGAGTTCAGGTTTGAACCCAGGACTTCTCCAACACTTCTCAATACACTTAGCCACTAAAACAAGCCTTCATTAACTTTTCACGCACAACTGAATATTGTAAGCTGCCTTCAACCGCTCCCATGCTCAAGGCCCAAAACTTCTAGGCCCAAATTGTGGTGTTACAACTCTACCTCCCTTAAAGAAATTTCTTCCCGAAATTTCCGTCTAATAGGTAGTCGTGTAACATCTACCCCACTACGCTATCATTGCAAGACTCGATCCTACTATCACTATCACACTTCAACTAGAACTTGAAACATCTCATACATACAACACTTATTCACGTAGCGACCACATATTTATCACACATATATACAATTTCTATATCCAAACATCACATCCACATAAAATAAATACCAAACTTAAATTCGCACCAATATCTAAGGAATCCACAATATTTCAATTTCTAAGCAGACAAAAGTATTCGAAGACTTACGGATTCAAAGGTTTGGGAGACTCAGATGTCACACTTTTAAGAGAAATACTTCAAATAGACAACGAGTTGAAAATAGTTTTCTGAAATTTAACCTTTGAAAACCCAATCCACAGTACCGAGTTGTTGCAACCTGTGCTCTGATACCACTAAATATAACACCCCAAACCCGGCCTAGAAGTTTGGCTCGAATCTGGCGTGTCACATTGAAGTGTTTTTCGGAATCCATGTTTCCATTAAAAACCCTTCTTAATAATTAAAAACTTGTATCATTTTTAAACCTTGTTAGAAAACCTCAGCTGAATAACATTATTAACAACTTTGTAAAAAAATCCTGGCAGTTGCGGAAGCTTAATTTAAAAACAATTGCGGTTACGTGATGTTTTGAACAACAATAGTTGCTTTGGAAAATCGTGTTCTAATACTAGCAATTATAAGAACAATAAATAAAATTTCAAATTTGAAATCCAAAAAATTGCAACGGCTTTACTACAACCCACATAAAACATTTAAAAGTAATAATCAAAATTATAACATAAATAGTGTGTGTGGCTTCCTCCAAGCCCTTCGCACTCCGATCCGTCTAAGGTGGAAATTACCTAAAGGTTAATAAACGGGTGAGTTTATTTAAAACTCAAGATGAAATCCCTACTATAAGCAGAATAGTCGGTCATATAAAAGAATTAAAAGTCTGCTGACCTTACTTATTTCGGTATCAATTGGGCCTTAGCCCACTATAACAGACAAGATCGGATGGGCTTTAACCCATTACGTAATAAGAAACATTATCATAACTAGAATCGTAATCGTAATCGTAATCGAATCATAATCGTAATCGTAATCGTGTGTGTAATCAAAATCGAACCGTAATCGAATTAGGTAATGTAATCGAATCGATGATCGTAATGTAATTAGAATCGAACCGTAATCGAATTAGGTAATGTAATCGTAATCGGTACCATGGAATGTAATCGAATCGAATGTGAATGCAATCCCAACCCAATCCAGCCGTATACACCCCCGTACCAACCTTACACCATGTGGGGAGACTACTCGACCCACCCAACCGCTACACACCACAGAAATTGCAGCGAGGCTGCCAGATATTGTGACAAAGTCACCAGAACAGATATATGTGGCGAAGCCACCAGATTGCAGCGAGGCTGCCAGATATTGTGACGAAGTCACCAGAACAGATATATGTGGCGAAGCCACCAGATTGCAGCGAGGCTGCCAGAACGCTTCCTCCATCAATATAACCCATATCCCATGCAACAGATATACATGTCATCGCATACAACATACAGAATCAAAATATCATGTCCATATTTGAATCAAACAATCACAGTCAAGTCAGTCATATCACCAACATATATTCACAATCAAATCCGTCAACCACACAGTCCAAGTCAGTCACTTGCCCACAAGGGCAAAGCAAATATTTAACACCTTAGGGAAAAATGGTAATTTTACCCCATAAGGTATCTCTTAAGTCCACCCTACAGGATATTTTAGTAATTCTACCCTACGTGGGTATTTGGTAATTCTACCCTATAGGGTATTGCGATAATTCTACCCTACAGGTGTATTTCGGTAATTCTACCCTACAGGGGTATTTCGGTAATTCTACCCTACAGTGGTATTTCAGTAATTCTACCCTACAGGGGTATTCGGTAATTCTACCTTACTAGGGTATTTTAGTAATTCTACCCTACAAGGGTATTTTGGTAATTTTACAAACTAGGGGTGTTTTGGTAATTCTACCCTATAGGGGTATTTCAGTAATTTTACAATCGAGGGTAAAACGGTAATTTTGTAAATCAAGGGTAAAGCGATAATTCTACCCTACAGGTGTATTTCGGTAATTCTACCCTACAGGGGTATTTCGGTAATTCTACCCTACAGGGGTATTTTGGTAATTCTACCCTACAGGGGTGTTTCAGTAATTCTACCCTACAGGGGTATTCGGTAATTCTACCTTACTAGGGTATTTTAGTAATTCTACCCTACAAGGGTATTTTGGTAATTTTACAAACTAGGGGTGTTTTGGTAATTCTACCCTATAGCGGTATTTCAGTAATTTTACAATCGAGGATAAAACGGTAATTTTGTAAATCAAGGGTAAAACAGTAATTCTATAAATTGAGGGTAAAACAGTAATTCTGTAAATTGAGGGTAAAACAGTAATTCTATAAATCAAGGGTACTTTGGTAATTTTTACTAGTCGAGGGTATTTCAGTAATTTTACAAATTAGGGGGTATTTTAGTAATTTTACAAACCAGGGGTATTTTAGTAATTTTCTAAATCGAGGGTAAAATGGTAATTCTCTAAATTGAGGGTAAAATGGTAATTCTATAAATCGAGGGTAGAACGGTAATTCTGTAAATCAAGGGTAAAATAATAATTTTGTAATTCGAGGGTAAAATAGTGACTTTGTAAATCGAGGGTAAAATAGTAATTTTGTAAATCGAGGGTAAAACAGTAATTCTGTAAATCGAGGGTAAAATGGTAATTTTGTAAATCGAGGGTACTTTAATAATTTTACATGTCGAAGGTATTTCAATAATTTTGCAAACTGAGGGTATTTCGATAATTTTACAAATCGAGGATATTTGGGTAATTTTATAAACCGAGGGTACTTTGGTAATTTTACAATTGAGGATATTTGATAATTTGGTAAACTAAAGTATTCTAAACAGGATAACAATACGAATGGGCCTAAAGCCCTTCTATTAAATGGGCCCACACGCTCGTGTGGCCCTTTTAGCCCAAATCTAGCCACGATATGAGATTCACCTAGCCTAGTCCAATATTTACTACACAATCAAACAACTTATCCAATTGGGCTCAGAGGCCCATTGGGCCCATGACCCCTTTCGCCCATCGTGGTTCAAGTAGCCATCCTACTGCCTAGAGTAGCGAGAAAATACACACCGATTGGAGACTGGAGTTAGTCCACGCTCCCGAGCACTTTTAGCCGACGCCAACCCAAACGAGCACGCCATAAAGCGAAAGGGATCGACCAAGAAAGGTACCTTTACTCTCCTCATGGTTCTCTATATTTAAAGCCGACTTCAGATCCACTCTTATGTTAGCTTCCGATGTGGGATCCTCCATCATCGAGTTTAAATTCAACACCAACTCTTGTCGCCCCCTGTTAACAAAATAAATGCTCTTTGCTTGCCATGGGATTCGAACCCATGCCTCCCCTCAGATGCTCTACACGCTACTTGCCACTAAGCCACAAGGCTTTCTGTGTCACAATTTCTCCAACAATATTCTTAAGGCCTACCTATTACACCCGGGGTTGATTCACCTTAAACCAAAATTTTTGCTAGAGTCCAGGTTTGAACCCAGGACTTCTCCAACACTTCTCAATACACTTAACCACTAAAACAAGCCTTCATTAACGAAATTTTCATGCACAACAGAATATTATAAGCTGCCTTCAACCGCTCCCATGCTCAAGGCCCAAAACTTCTAGGCCCAAATTCAGGGTGTTACAGTGATATTGTCTAAATGTTAACCATATTAAATTGTTATTAACTTTAAAACACTGTTTCTTGCGGAAGCTTTTAAATCATGTTGCGTAACCGTGGTGCTTTGAAAAAAACATTTATCTTTTGAAACCTCACGTTGTAACACCCCTTAACCATATCCATAATCGGAATAGGGTACGAGGCTATAATGCCCCGAATTTGGGCCTAGAAGTTTGGGCCTTTAGTATGAGTCTGTAAGGAGGTTGTATATAAGCATTTAATTGTACAAGGAAATGACACAATTAAATGTCTGCTTTAGTGGTTAATGGCCCTGAGAAGTGTTGGAGAAATCTTGGGTTCAAACCTGGGCTTTAGCAAAAATTTTGGTAATAAGTGAATAAAACCCTGGGTGCTTGGATGAAGGCCTTTTAAATTATTGTGGTAAATAAATGACACAAGGAAGCATGTCGTCTAGTGGTTGTGGCATCATTTAGGTTGTAAGGGAGCCTGGGTTCAAGTCTTGGCTCTTGCAATTTATTTTGGTTTTTTTTTAAAGGAACCTGGACTTTGGCCTGTAGACCTTATATTTAATTGAGGATAAAATATGACACAGAAAGAGCCTATGGTGGAGTGGCAAGGTGGCATGTTGTGTAACTGTGAGGTATAAGGTTCAAGTCATGGGATACGCATGGAGTATTTATTTTGTTGTTTGAGCTATGTAGGAGGTGGAGTTGGACTGTAACAATGTGGTTGAGGTGATCAAAAGAAAATAACGATTTTTTCGAATGGTTAAAAGTAATCCTACATCAAGAAGCTAACATGGGAATTGGTGAGAAGCTTGCTTTAAATGGAGTGAACCAGATGAGTTGCGAAAAAAGAAAAAGGTTGGTGATCGTGGACTTCAGCGCATTCTCATAAACAGGTGTGTATTCATGCCCTTCATTGTTAAAAATCAGCAAAAGCTGAAAGCCGCCACGATCGTTCTCGTATGCTGGGGCTGTTTTGGGCCTGATGGGCCTATGGGCCCACTTGTGTAAATCTAACTGTTAGGTGGGAAGTAGTTGGGCCTAATGGGCCATATGAATGTGATCGGGCCTGATGGGCCATATGAATGTGATCGGGCCTGATGGGCCATATGAATGTGATAAGGCTTGATGAGCCATATGAATGTGATTGGGCCTAATGGGCCATATGAATGTGATTGGGCTTGATGGGCCATGTGAACGAGATTGGGCCTGACGGGCCATGTAAACGAGATTGGGCCTAAAGAGGCCAAATGAATAAGTGTGGATCTGTTAGTGTTTAGTAAAAGGGTTGTGGAGCTAGCTTTTGGTAACTACTCAAGCAGACATAAAACTTAAATAATTAATTAATCACAACCGTGGACTAGTCATAAGGTTATGGTGTGGCAATGGGTATATGCATGTCTTTGATTAGATCTAGGGAGAGCTTGGTACTTAAGCGGTCTTAATGACTCACCTCCTTTTCTCTGGATTCCTACCTGATGCATAGTATTTATTCACTTTAGCCAACGAGGACTTGTTAACGAGCCAAGGTAAGTAATAAACCCATAATAAAGAAAAATTACTGAAATACCCCTGGTTTGTAAAATTACTGAAATACCCTCAGTTTGTAAAATTACTGAAACACCTTCGATTTGTAAAATTACCGAAATACATTCAATTTGTAAAATTACCGAAATACTCTTGACTTGTAAAATTATCGAAACACCCTCGATTTGTAAAATAAACACCCTCGATTTGTAAAATTATCGAAATACCCTTGTAGTGTAAAATGACCGACATACCCCTGTACGGTAAAATGATTGTTTCGCCCTTGAGGGTAAATGACCGACTTAGACTTCAAATTTGACTGATTTGATTATGAATGTATGATTGCATTTTAATTGACTTGACTATGGTTGTATGACTGATATGCTCTTAATATATGTTTAAAAGACTGTTACTGAGTATGGCCATTCTGCATACACGTGTGATGATTGAGCATGACATACATAACAAATTGCATGGGTTGGGAATTATGGAACGGATGAAGTATATGAGGATCGCATGGTTGTTTAACGACCGTGGATCCACCAATGGCTATTAAGCCTAATATTTGATTAGCAGCTTGCTGCAATGAAAGTAGCACCACAACCGGGCTACCATTGATGTGTATCGGATGAGTGGGTCGATATTTATATCCCCACATAATGTGTACTGGGGGACGGAGTTGGTGTGTAGCGGTTGGATTATTGGGCTGGGTTGCACAGTTTTGCATGTATGACATTATTGTGATATTATTGCGATGTGGGCTTCGGCATAACTGAGGCTAAGATGGGCTAGGCCCAATTGATTCTATTATGGGCTGTGACCAAAATGATATTGTAACGGGCTTTGGCCCACATATGCTCTGAACTAGACTGTACCGTTGCTGTAATGGGCTCGGCCCAGACTGATTCTGAATTCTGTTTGTTTACTAACTGTTACTCTAGTAAGGGGATTACACATTTAGTTTTCGTAAACTCACCCATTTTATTAACTGTGCAGGTAATCCCAGTGTTAGGTGGATCGATGTCGCAGAGGGACTCGGAGATGACCACACAACTGCACATGTTTTTCTATTTCGTTTATTTAGTTAAGCACTTTGGTTTTTTATTTGGGTTGTATTAATGCCTCTTTATTTTCTTGACTTTTTGTTTGGGAAATTTATTTAGTATGCTTAATATTTGTTAAAAGTAGGATGCGATTTTCCAAAACAACAATTGGTTTTCAAAATACCATGTTTCCGCAACTGTTTAAAATTAAGCTTCCGCAGTAAGTAAGGTTTTAAGGGAATTAACATTTCACAAGTTTTAAAATGGCCAGGGGTTTTAAATAGTAAGAAGGGTTTTCAATGAGAACATGGTTTTCGAAAAACACTTCAATGTGACACGGCAGATTCGGGCCTAACTTCTAGGCCGGGTTTATGGTGTTACATTTAGTGGTGTCAGAGTCAAGTAGCAAAACTCGGCTTTGGAATGGGTTTTAAAATTGGATTTTTGAAAGAATTATTTCAAAAAGGTTTGAAAATATTTGAAGTATATGAAATGTTTTTTTGAATATTTTCCTAAAAGTGTGGTTACCAAGTCTCCAGCGCCGAATCTGTAAGTTTTCTGTTAAACTATACTTAAAGTTAGATTTTGTATTTATTCAGTGTATGTTCTGGAAATTAGATTTTTTTTTAGTTAGCAACAATACTGTGATGGATTCGAAGGCAAGCAAGGTCGCGAAGAGTTGCCCGTCTCTCCGGAACATGAGATGGTTCAGGAAATTGTAGTCAAGGTAAGTCCGCTAACTTCGGGTAACAATAACCCTAAGCTTGGTACAGAGGCACTGATCCAGTTGGTAAGGGAAGTGCTGGAAGAAGTGTTCGAGGCAAGAGTTAAGGCATATGGTGAAACACTTCAGGCTAGGCACTTAGAGTGTAGCAGGAAGAGGGATCACAATTCCTTTTAAGTCAGGTGTGTTTTGTTTGGATGTGATGTTTGAATATAGAAATTGTAGGCATGTGTGGTAAATATCTGTTTGCTTCTGTGGTTAGATGTTTTGGTTGGGTGTGAGAGGTTTTGAGATTAAGTTAAAAGTGTATTCGTGTAGTTTGGAACTAGAGTGCACAGTGGGAGTATAGTGGTGTAGATTGAGCTAAGCGCTTGTTCAAATAGTTGGAAATTTCAAGGACGAAATTTCTTTAAGGGGGAAGAATTGTAACGCCCCGAATTCGGGCCTAGAAGTATTGGGCCTTTAGTATGGGTCCGTAAGGAAGTTATATATAAGCATTTAATTGTACAAGGAAATGACACAATTAAATGTCTTCTTTAGTGGTTAATGGCCCTGAGAAGTGTTGAAGAAACCTTGATTCAAACCTGGGTTTTAGCAAAAATTTTGGTAATAAGTGAATAAAACCCTGGGTGCTTGGATGAAGGCCTTTTAAATTATTTTGGTAAATAAATGACACAAGGAAGCATGTGGTCTAGTGGTTGTGGCGTCATTAAGGTTGTAAAGGAGCCTGGGTTCAAGTCTTGGCTCTTGCAATTTATTTTGTTTTTTCTTTTAAAGGAACCTGGACTTTGGCCTATAGATTTTATATTTAATTGAGGATAAAATATGACACAAAAAGAGCCTGTGGTGGAGTGGCAAGGTGGTGTGTTGTGTAACTGTAAGGTCTAAGGTTCAAGTCTTGGGATGCGCAATAGAGTATTTATTTTGCTGTTTGAGCTGTGTAGGAGGTGGAGTTGGACTGGAACTCTAGGGTTGAGGTGATCATAAGAAAATAAGAAATTTTCCTAATGGTTCAAAGTAATCCCACATCGGGAAGCTAACATGGGAATTGGTGAGAAGCTAGCTTTCACTAGAATGAACCAGACGAGTTGGGAAAAAAGAAAAAGGTGATTAAGACCCAATGCAAGATGTGCCAAGGTTGGTCAACGTGGACTTTGGCACGTTATCATAAACAGGTGTGTATTCAGGCCCTTCTTTGTTAGAAATCGGCAAAAGTTGAAAGTCACTATGAGCATTCTTGTGTGATGGGGCTGTTCTGGGCCCGATGGGCCTGTGGGCCCACTTATGTAGATCTAATTGTTAGGTGGGAAAGTTAGGCCTGATGGGCTATATGAATGTGATCAGGCCTGATGAGCCATATGAATGTGATCGGGCTGATGGGCCATATGAATGTGATCGGGCCTGATGGGCGATATGAATGTGATTGGGCCTGATGGGCCATGTGAACGAGATTGGGCCTAAAGGGGCCAAATGAATAAGTGTGGATCTGTTAGTGTTTAGTAAAGGGGTTGTGGACCTAGTTTTGGTAACTACTCAAGCAAACATAAAACTTAAATAATTAATTAATCGCGACCGTGGACGAGTCATAAGGTTAAGGTGTGGCAACGGGTATATGCATGTCTAGGATTATATCTAGCGAGAGCTTGGTACTTAAGCGGTCTTAATGACTCACCTCCTCTTCTCTAGAATCTTACCTGGTGCATAGTATCTGTTCACTGTAACCAACGAGGACTTGTTAACGAGCCAAGGTAAGTAATAAACCCATAATAAAGAGAAATTACCGAAATACCCCCAATTTGTAAAATTATCGAAATACCCTTAATTTGTAAAATTACCGAAATACCCTCGATTTGTAAAATTAATGAAATACCCTCGGTTTGCAAAATTACTGAAACACCCTCGATTTGTAAAATTACTAAAATACCTTCAATTTATAAAATTACCGAAATATTCTCAATTTGTAAAATTACCGAAACACCCTCGATTTGTAAAATAAACACCCTTAATTTGTAAAATTTTTGAAATACCCTTGTAGTGTAAAATGACCGACATACTCCTGTAGAGTAAAATGACTATTTTGCCCTTGAGGGTAAATGACCGACTTAGACTTCAAATTTGACTGATTTGATTATGAATGTATGACTGCATTTTAATTGACTTAACTGTGGTTGTATGACTGATATGCTCTTAATATATGTTTAAAAGACTGTTACTGAGTATGGTCATTCTGCATACACGTGTGATGATTGAGCATGACATACACGACATATTGCATGCGTTGGGAATTATGGAATGGAGGAAGTATATGAGGATCGCATGGTTGCTTGAAAACCGTGGATCCACTGATGGCTATTAAGCCTAATATTTGATTAGCAGTTTCCTGCAATGAAGGTAGTACCACAACCGGGCTACCATTGGTGTGTATCGAATGGGTAGGTCGATATTTATATCCCCACATGATGTGTACTGGGGGACGGAGTTGGCGTGTAGCGGTTGGATTATTGGGGTGGGTTGCACAGCATTGCATGTATGATATTATTGTGATATTATTGCGATGTGGGCTTCAGCCCAACTAAGGCGAAGATGGGTTAGGCCCAATTGATTCTGTTATGGGCTATGACCCAAATGATATTGTAATGGGCTTTGGCCCATATATGCTCTGAACTAGACTGCATCTTTATTCAGTAATGGGCTCCAGCCTGATCGATTCTCAATTGCCTGCCATCTTGATCGTTACTCTAGTAAGAGGTTTACACACTGAGTTTTCGTAAACTTACCCCGTTTATTAACTGTGCAGGTAATCCCCAGTGTTAGGTGGATCGGTGTCGCAGAGGGACTCGAAGACGACCACACAACTGCACATGTTTTTCTATTTTGTTTATTTAGTTAAGCACTTTGGTTTTTGATTTGGGTTGTATTAAGGCCTCTTTATTTTCTTGACTTTTTATTTTGGAAATTTATTTAGTATGCTTAATATTTGTTAGAAGTAGGACGCGGTTTTCCAAAAAAACAATTGGTTTTCAAAATATCACGTTTCTGCAACTGTTTAAAATTAAGTTTCCACAGCAAGTAAGGTTTTAAGGGAATTAAAGTTTCACAATTTTTGAAATGGCTAGAGGTTTTAAATAGTAAGAAGGGTTTTCAATGAGAACATGGTTTTCGAAAAACACTTCAATGTGACACGCCAGATTTGGGCCTAACTTCTAGGTCGGGTTTGGGGTGTTACAGAGGCATTACCGGAGCTTATCGAATCATTATGAATTAGGGGAAAAAGTAAAACAAAGTAAACATGTAATATTTAATAAATCCGTATAACATGGTAATTAACTTACCGCTTCTCTATATTCCACATAATTATGCAAAGCATAATTATTCGAATTGATCATGAGCCCTAATACCTATTCTTATCACATTGTTAGTCATATAATTCATATAAATATCAAGAAACATGTATGGGCTCAACTTTCATTAAATTTCTCATATGCATATACTTTTACACATCATTTATTCACAACAATTTGTCTTGATTTCAGACTATCTCACATTGGAGCTTTACTCATCAAATCATTTGAAATACTATCTTTATACAAATAGTACACTTGAGTTGCACAATTCTATAATTATGAACGAACACATTTATAAAATATATTCCATGTTCATATATCATAGTATCATGTCTCCATATGTCAAATATATAACCATCATTTTCTTATGTTTCAGATAAATACATATAACCATACATAAGCATGCCATTCACTATTTCTTCTTGTCTATCACAATTTCAAATGATAGATTCATGTGAATGAACACAATAATAACCATAAAAATACTTGCCACATTCTTTCACACATGTTCCACTTATAACATATTCTTTTTATATTTGGCTTGACATTTACTAAGCAATATCGAATATTCATTTATTAGGCAATATCAAATATTCAAATTATTCTTTAACATATATAACATTTAATTCAAACATGAATTTATAACATTTTTATTTTAACAAAGTTTAACATTTACTAAATATAATCGAGCATGTGATCAATTTATGCATAATTCACTCACATATTTTCATCCTCCTCCTCTCCATTCCACATCCTTAATATATATAACACATTTGTAAGTAACATTGTCTATAATTTTTACTATTTACTTATATGTATATTCACGCTGTCCATCTGTGTTATAGTCACTAAATTATTTTTATCTTGAGCTATAGAACTCCAAATTAAGATCCGCTAATTTTCCCTGAAATTGGACTCACGTATCTTTATCCCATAAAATTTTCAGAATTTTTGGTTAAAGCAATAAGTACAGTTTATTTTTTAAAGTCACCTCTGTTCTGCTGTCTGACAGTTCTGACCCTTCTTCACTAAAAATTAATTATCTCCTCGTACGAGATTCGAATAATGTTCCCATTTATTTCTCTTGAAAATAGACTCATTCAGGATTCTAAACATATAAATTTACACCCCTAATTATATTTTCTTCAATTTTTGATAGAATATTGGAACTTGAAATCATTCTGACCTTGTCTCATAAAATTTATTATATCTTATGATTTACAATTCCATTGCTTACATAGTTTCTTCTATAAGAAACTAGACTCAATAAGCTTTAATTTCATATTTTTTTCATCCTCTAATATGATTTCTACAATTTATGGTGATTTTTCAAAGTTAGACCACTGCTGCTGTCCAAAACAGTTTTAATGCAAAATGTTGGTTTCCATTTTACCCCAAATTTCACAGTTCATGTAATTTAGTCCTTGCTCAATTAACCCCTCAATTGAGCTAATTTTTCTCAATTAATACTTTAATCTATCCTTTTAAACTACTTCATAATCCCTGTAAATCAGAACTTTAGCATTAAACCTTAATTCCAAACTCTTTCATAATTAGGTCCTAAAATTAATTTCCATCAATTTTACTTGATAAAATCATCATATATCAAAATTAAAGCTTCAATTCTATATTTGTTCATCATATTCTTCCAGCACTCATCCATAGCAACTTTAAAAATTAGCCATGGAATCAAAAAGTAATGACATAGTAAGTTGGACCTAATTGTAAAAGTCTAAAATCTTAGAAATTTCAAGGAGAAAGCAAGAATTACACTTACATGAAGCTAGAGTATGAAAACCAGCTTGAACCCACTTTCATGGCTGTTTTTCAGTTGATGAAAATGAAGAGAATTTTAGATATTCCAATTTGGTCCCATTTTTATTTAGCTAATTTTGGCAATTTTCCAATTTTGCCCTTATTTCATCCATTTCCTGATTTTTCTCAGCTATTGTTGCCCAAAATATCTCCTTTGGACTTATTTTCACTTTAGGTCCTTCCTCATTTGACAATTGGGATATTTAATCCTTCTAGCAACTTTTACACCTTTTTCAATTTAGTCTTTTTTATTTAATTAATCACCCAAACGTCAAAATTTTCTAATGAAATTTTAATACTACCTTATTGACACTCCATAAACATTTATAAAAATATTTATGGCTTGGTTTATAACACTGAGATCTTGATACTTTTTTTCTCAATTTCTTGGCCAAATAAATATTTATAAAACAAAATTTACTATTTCAAAAATCTTTTAAAAGCTACATTTGACTCTTAAATATTAATTAATATAATCCACGAGTTCATTTTTCGGATTTGGTGATCTCGAACCACTATTTCTGACATTGCTTAAATTTGGGCTATTACACATGTCCTATTACAAGTAGATATAAATTAAAATAATAAAACCCCAAATTAAAGAATAAAAACTTAAAAATGCCTTATTGCATAAAAATACCTAGATTAAAACACTTATAAATTAAAAGGTCAAATGTGGAAGCATGTGCAGTTGTGTAGCCACCTTCGAGTCCTTCGCAGCACCGACCCGCCTAAGCCCGCGGATTACCTGTATAGATGAATAGAAAGGTGAGTTTATGAAAACTCAGTGTGTAACCCTTTAATAAACAAACAATCAAACATACAGTGAGCAAATATAGTCTGGGACTAAGCCCTTTTTAGTAATAGTGACAATATCTGTTTGGGCTTAAGCCCATCTCAATACAAAAACAGTCATATGTTCAAGCCTTGGCCCATTGCAGTAACAGTAAATAGTATGCAAGTCCAACCCATCCAGCCTCTACACTCCATCTCCATCCAACCCTACACTCTATGTGGGGATAAAATCAAACCACCCATCCCTACATTCCAAGTAGCATCGGTTGTGGCACTAAACAATATTTCCAGCAGAACTGCCAATATAATAGGCTTAGAGCCATTAGTGATTTGCAGCAAAGCTGCTAGTACAGTACACTTCCTCCAATCATATAAAAACCCACCCCCATGCAATGCATCATGCCACATGTCATGTCATATCATAATATTATACATGTACTCAACACAGTTACAATAGCAAGTTAAAATATAAACATATATCATATAGTGGCAAAACAATCAATTTACCATGTAGGGGCATTTCAGTTATTTTACCACATAAAGGCAAAACAGTCATTTAACAACCAATTAGGGGTCCAGGTACACTTACCGATCCAACAGTAGGCCCACAGTCGTCTCGGGCAACCCATGTATCCTTAATAGTGAGAAAATGGACCTAAAGCCCATATTACGGGCCCATGTGGACCCACATAGCCCAAAAATGGCCTTGGTCATGTGGAATACATAGCCTGGCCAAATATTCTCCACACGTCTGTGTGAATTACCAGTATGGGGCCCATATGGCCCATTTCAGCCCAACATGGCCCAAAACGGCCTAAACTTATGAAATCACTCATGGTGGCCTCTACGATCTAACTCCCACGTTTATGTATTTCGGATGACCACACGAGCGAGCGCACACTGGTGTAGCATCAATGGTCATATTTTTCGGCTTTTGCTGAATTACGATTTGGGCAGTGCTTACACACCTGATTTCGAAAGAGTGCAACTAGGCCACGGGCACTCCCACCTATATCAAACAGAAGCTTCAATTAATTGCCTAATGATCAAGTTGAAGCGAACCCTAACCAAAACACTTATCCAAAGATCAATTGTCACATACCTTGATTCGAACCTCCAAGCCCTTACACACACCTAAACCATTGATCAAGAATGATTTTCCCCCTTCTTCAGTTATTATCTGCAAACCAATTAGAACCCTCATTAACAACTATTCATAACCATAGTTTGATCTCTAAATGAATATACACACTTACTGAAATTGTAGAATCACAGAGTAGGAATAGTACACACATCGGCGGAGAGGGAGAGAGCAGAAAAAAGAATTTGGCATAATGAGGGTAAAAGAAAAAGGGAGGAAATTGATAAACCAAAAGTAACAATCGGTACCAACAACAATAAATAGTCGATAGAGGATTGTGAGAAACGGGAATCCAAAACAAAATTGAGAACTACTAGTTAAGGTTCGGCTAGAGGACCGAGCTCACCACCAATTACTCTTCGGCAGTAAAAGAGAGCTTGAAAAAAATGAAAGCAATAAAATGGAATGGAAGAAAAGAAGAAACAACTGAGAATAACACAGTCATTAAATTTCCAGAGTAAAAGAAAAGAAAACCAACTAAAGCTGAATTGCCAAAAGAGATTTCGACTATAGGGGAACAAAGGGGTTTTACCGTCAGAATTTTTGAAAATTGGGAAGAGGATGCCAAAATTTTGAGAAGGCAGGATTCAAGTCCAGCTCAAACACATCCCACTCCTTCATACTCTCCACCAAATTGGCACAACTCTCCCACTAAACTCAAATCCCTTTTCTTTCTCCCCAAAACGTGATAACCTCACATATCCCACTATTTCCTCGTACAAATTCGGCACTACAATTCTCTATTCGACACCAAATCTTCTCCAACCACAAATCCCCAAAATTTTCTCCTAAAATCCCTCCATCAATATCTCCTCAATCACCAATTCAAACTCCACCCAACTCAGCAGAGTTTCGGTCAACCTTAACTACTCACACGATAAGAGTAGTAAAATAAAACACTCCACTGCCTTCACCAAGATTCAAACCTCAGCCCTCTGGCATAGGTAACACGCCACTTACCCCCTAGTCCAGCAGGCTCTTTATGTCATGCTTCACCTATTTTTATTTAAAAGCCTATTGACTAGAGACAGGATTTATTCCTTAAAAACAAAATTTTTGCACATGCCCAGGCTTAAACCCAAAACTTTTCAGACACTTCCCAGAACACTCAGAACACCTAACCACTGGAGCAGATACACAATTGTGTGTCACTTTCTTTCACAACTAAACATTTATGTGCTGCCTCCTAACTATTCCCATGCTCAAAACCTAATACTTCTAGGTCCAAAATTCAGGGCGTTACAGTCTCACACACGAGTGTGTGACTGGCCATGTGGTACAAGTTAGTATACTTCCTAATTAGCACACGGCCGAGCACACGGGGGTGTGACTTGGCCATGTTGCATAAGTCAGTATACTCTAAAGTTTTGGCACGGCCTAGCACACGGGCGTGTGTAGGCACTTCGAAGGGCACACGGGCTAGACACATGAGCGTGTGGTTGACCGTGTGACCCAAGTCCATATGTATGCCCTGTTTCTACATGGCCTGAGACACGAGCGTGTCTGGAGCTGTGTGAGGCACACGGCCTGTTCACACGGGCGTGTGACCCCTGTATGGTTTAAAATTTTCTAAGTTTCATATGTTATTGGTTTAGTCCCGAACCATTTCTAAAGTATGTTTAAGGCCCTGTAAGCCCTTATAAGGGACAATGTGATTATGTTGAATGGTTTATGAGAATTAATGCTTTATATTTGATAAATGTATGCTATAAGTTGTGATTGATTAGTAATACATCGTAACCCTACTTCGACAACAGATACGTATTAGGGGTGTTACAGCCACCACACTTCTAGGATGTTTTAGGGACACTCCCGCTACAAAATCCAGTTGAGGAAGTGTTTCAAAAAAGGTATGTTTAGTTGGAGGTGAAAAACTCAGAGCGAATGGAATTTGTAATTCCAAAATTGAAATTCCTCAAAAGATGTCATGGAGAGAATATGGTTTTGACAAAGAATGGATTATAATGTGTAACGCCTCAAATTTTCGAGAATTCTGTAAAAGTTTGTAAAATTAAAAAATTCTGTGTTCTGCTTGTTAAGTGTAGGTTTAATTGTGATAGTGGGCCTCTAGAAGGCCCAAGCTTAGGATAAAACCCGATAGTTTTAATTAATTTTAATTCCATAAGAGAAAAGGGGTTCTGGTTAATTGGGCTTTTAGGTATTAATTGTGTAAAATAAATCACAAGGAAGCATGTGGTAAAGTGGCTAAGTGACGCCACTGGGAATGCTATAAGTGGCGTGTGGATGATTGGGAGGACCCAGGTTCAAGTCACAATGACAGCAAATAAGGGATTAATTTTTATGAATAGAAAAGGTAAGTAATGGAACTGAAGTGAAAGTCTGTCAGGAGAGGATTTAGGAGCTGATAAGGGATAGAATTTAGGAGCAGATAAGGAGGAAATCTAGGAGCTGATCAAGGAACAAGAGGTGGTGGCCAAGGGTTTCTTTAGGGGTAAATTTGGCTAGGTCAAAAGCTAGGTATAAATTCGGCATTTGGGAGTGTTGTGCCGTTTTTTTTCTTTTCTGACCATTCTTCCTTCTCTTCCTTTCTTTTCTTTTCTTTTTCTCTCCATCTATCTTCCTTCTTCTTTCCCTAAAGCCGAATCCTTCCATTATTCTATTCATCTCCATCCTTCTCTTCAGACATTTCAAAACCTTCATAGCCTTTGGCCATAAAAAGCCAAAATCCCAAAAGCTTGTTTCTTTTTGTGCCGATTTCTTATAACCAAAACCACATCTCTTCTCTTCATCATTTGTGGCCGATTCACCAGCCCTATAAAACCTAAAGTTTTGACGACAAGACCATAGCAAAACCCTCTCGTTTTACCTTTCTAAACACAAGTTGCAAAAAGCCGAAAACCCCACATTAAAAGGGACTTGGCCGAATACTGGAGTCACTGAAAGCTCGACTTTTGTTATCATCTGAGGGCTTAGATCTACATCAGGATCGAGTGGGAAACTCATTGGAATCATTCACTAAGGAATCAGTGGTAAGTCTTCTCCAAAACTTAGTCTTCTTACATATTTTAGGAAAAGTCGAAATCCCTAAAAGTTAGGGAGGTTGTCGATTTGGACTTGTAACCCTGAGGGGTCGTAATAACTATTTTGTTTTGGTAATAGCGTGATTTAGAGGCGGTTGATCAAGGGCTTGGACAGGTGGAACGATCGAATCTTTGGAGTTAACCATCTTTCGGCAGTAAGGTAAGAGCAATAAGGGTGTTAGGCATGTTTGGCCGAATGTGGTAGGGGACTATGTACTCAATCTTATTTCAATATTTGGAGTAATATTAAGTGATTCAATTGTAGGCAGTTTGTGTGTAGATCTCGTCGAGGAAATCCCAAAACAGGTGTGTAACTGACACCCTCTCATAGGCTAGATCGGCAAAAGCCGAAAAGCCGAAATGCCGAAAAGCCAGTATTTTGGGCACTTGCGAGTGTGCGAATGCTTCTAAGACATATGGGTAATTATTACTGGTAATCGAAAGTGATAAAACTGTAGTACGCGCGATTTCGTGCGTTTTGATATTTTGGGCTTAATGGGCCAAATCTGGGTTAATGGGCCAACAGGCCCAATTCGGTAAGAACACTCGGTAAGTGTTTCTGGCAAAACGTAATGGCTACGATATGCATAAAAACCTTAGAAATAGTTAGATGTACTAGAATACCCCTATGTATGCAAAATTACCATTATACCCCTATGTATGCAAAATGACCTCTATACCCCTAGGGTTAATTTTGTCTGAAAAGCATGATGAATTAAATCGTATGATGTATGCCATGAATGTATATCTGTTGCATGGGGACATGGGTTATATTATGGAGGAAGCGCCCGGTGGCTATGCCACAAATTATCTGCTACGTGGCCCCGCCACGATATTCTGATTCGGTGGCACCGCCACAAAATATTCAGATCCGTGACTCTGTCACATTTTTCAGATCCGCGACCATGCTGCATATTTCGTGGCGTGTAGCGGTTGGGTGGGTCGAGTAGTCTCCCACATGGTGAAAGGATGGTACGGGGTGTATGTGGTTGGATATGGTTGGGTTTCGCATAAGCATGATATATCCGTTCAGTCTGCGGGCCTATGGGCTTTATTCTAAAATCGCTCGGCTAAGGCCAACTTATTCGCCTCGTGGTTTGAACCGATTTAGGTTATGGTTGGGTTGAATTACACACCGAGTTTCCCAAAACTCACCCCTTATTTTCATCCTCGCAGTAATCCTCAACCATAGTGGGCTTGAGTCGTGAGGATTCGGACCGCCACATGTTTTTACGAACCTGGTTTCTTTCTGGTGAACTGGACGTCCTTTTAATTTCATTTATGGTTTTGGGTTTTAAGTGTAATAAGGCCGCTTAATTATTTTTATGGTTTTGTTTTACTTTTATTATTTTATTTTATTATGATGAAAAAAACTATGATAACTAAGGAAAATGGGTTAGCTTTAGGACGCATTTCCAAAAACATTAAGTGATTTCAAAATAACTCGATTACAAGTAAGACTTCCGCTAAGCAAACGTTTTCAAACTTAATCACGTTATTAAGATGGACTTAACCAAATGGTTTTCTCACAATTACACGAGATATTAGAGTGTGGCAATGGCGGTGTGCATGTCTAGGATTGGATCCGAAGGGAGCTTGGTACTTAAGCAATCAAGCAGACTCACCTCCTCTTTTTCGGTTTCCTACGGTGCATGACTCCCATTCACTTTAACCTATATTAAAAGTATCTTTTACATCACCAATAAGGTTTTCCAAACTAAGTAATACGGAATGTTTTGTACGCATCAATGTGGCGCACTGGATCCGGTCATAACGTCTAGGCCGGGTTTGGGGTGTTACATAATGTATTTCTTGAAATGATCTAAATCCAAATGTGATAGACACATTCTATAATGCCCTCAACCCGACCTGATCTACCAAATCTGAATCTCGAGTGTTACGTCCTTCTTACAAATGTAACTTAAAAAAAATTTTATTCATCTATGTAAAAGTCTATCTATGAGTGTAACAAAATCTCTTATTGGCATACATTGTATGGTTACATTTAGGTTTCGCCTATGTACAAATTACTATCTATGGCTACTACAGAGTTTCTTGTAAAAATACAATGTATGGTTATTATTCAACTCAATAAAGTTTCACACTTTCGTACTTTATCTCTTAGCCTACTAGATATACTTTGGGATACTACTTAATGAAATTTAACACAGACTCGGACACACCATTTAACTTTCTCTATATGTATAACAGCCCAACGTGCTGCTTCCTTGGCATAGCCCTGGCATCGTCTCTTAGCGCATATTCCTTTACAGACCTGAAAATAGAAACAACTTATGTAAGTTCTTAAAAATTTAGTAGGCTAAATCTTAAAATAACTTTTTCATTCATTCTACATTGTATATGTTATCTTGCACATCCTTAAGGTATTTCTGGACCTTTTTTCCTTTTTTGGCAAGTACAATGCTGAGGTTACCATCTTTCTTTCTTCAGAACCATTTCCCTTGTCTTGAGCATACTACACATAACATCTTTTTACCTTCTATATCCTTTCTTAACTCTTACCTTATTATCTGACTTAATATCTTTTTCCATACTTACTACTCTCATCATTTTCTTCAGGCGGGGTAGACTACGCCCAATACTTAACTCAGAATTCGTTTACATCTTCCTTATTTTAGTGTACTTTCTATACATACTTTCAACACATAACTTTGCCTCACTACGTACTCCGGTGTATGCTATCCTTTTCATTCATCCCTTACAACTATACAGGGTTTGCTATTCATTTGGTGTCCGCCCAAAGGCATTGTCTTTAGATGGTCATCACAAAATAATTCTTTAGATTTCGCCATGAAGGTGTTCCTTTCTAAAGATAGCCACAGAGGCTTTCCTTTCGGAGTCTCGCCACAAAGGCTTCTATTTAATAGAGATATCCATAAGGGCTTCTTTTTAATAGAGATAGACAAAAAGGCTCACTTTTACAGAAAATTGGTGTTTTGAGGATAGGGATTCAGCTAAACTCACCATCATGAGGTTTGCCCCTCGTCGCCCTGTACTCACCCAACCATCCTTTAAATCCTTTCCATATGATGTTGTAGCCTAACCATGGTCTTACACTATATGCTCTTCAAAGTGCCATGGACTTTTCCTTTCAGAGATTGTATTTTTAGTCCCGATGGACCCCTTTAGAAGACTTCGGAGACAGACACTTCATGCAGACTCATACTTAACAGACTCATTCACATCTGACTTACTCATGACAAACTTATTCATATCCTTAAAACACACCTAAACAATCTTTACTCATTTAGACAGATTAACTATTAACCTCAAATGTAACACCTCAAACCCAGCCTAGACATTATGGCTGGATCTAGCGATGTCACATAGAAGTATTTTTCGAAAAGTGTTATATAGATGAAAACTATTACTATATATTTAACCTCTTTGTGTGTTTCTGAGTTATGTCATTCATTTCAAAACTTGCGTCACTAACCAAAAAGTATTTACTTTAAAATCACTATTCATTTCCAAAAATATCATTTTATAGTGAAAACTTTTTCAAATAGTTGCGTACTTGCGTTTAATTTGTATAAACATTATTTCTTTTGAAAACTCAAGATTTCCTATCACTAGCAGTTATAAACCAACGCAAATAAAAATCCCCAATTAAAAAATAAAATCCAAAGAGGCCATATTACAATAAAAATAGCCCAAAATAAAATTACTTATAATTTAAAAATTAAATACGAAATTACGCGCAGTTGTGTGGCCACCTCGAGTCCTCGCAAAGATTGACTGCCTAAGCACGGGATTACCAGATAGATAAATGATGGGTGAGTTTACGAAAACTCAGTGTGTAATCCCATATAAGCAAACAGTCAGAAAACAAGCACAGTCTGGGCCTAAGCCCTTTTTAGTAACAATGACAATATCAGTTTGAGCTTTAGCCCATCTCAATACAGAAACAGTCATGTGTCTGGGCCTTGGCCGATTACAGTAACAATAGATAGTGCAGTAACAGTAATCAGTGCAGTAACATTATACAAGTCCTACCCATCCAGCCTCTACACTCTATCTCCTCCCAACCCTACACTCCATGTGGGGATACAATCAACCCACTCATCCCTACACTCCAAAATAGCACCAGTTGTAGCACTATACATGTGACATCCCTAAATTGACCCTAGCCGGAAAGTGGTTTCGGGACCACTAAACCGAGTCATAAGAATAATTAACCATCATAATTGATGCTCATTATATGTATACATGCATGTGTGAAAATTTCATATTTGGATTTTGTTAATTGTAAGTGAATTTTTATCAAATAGGACTTATGTGAGAAAATTTAGAAATGTGCTAGGCAAATGTAAGGTGGCCTATTAATACATGTGGGAAGGTGTTGTCCTTGCATGTCAAATTAGCCAAAATGAAGCAAGATGGCCGGCCATGCTATGGGTGGAAACATGTCTCCAACATGTTAGACTAGTGATGCATGTAGGAAACAATAAAATAAGAAAGTTAGCATTAAAGAAATGGAAAAAAAGGAAAATGATGATTACAAAAAAAAAAAAAAAAGAGTGTGGATGCTTTCCCCCTTGCCGTACATGAGAGAAACAAAAGCAAAGAAAGAAAGAAAAAAAAGTTTTGTTGCTCATCCTTGGTGTCTTGGCCGAATAGAAGAGGGGAAATTGATAAAAGGAAGAAAGGAGAAATTTGGTTATGTTTTGTTCTTCTTGTCATGAACTAAAGGAAGAGAAAAAGGGGGGAGAAGAAGCTAGGTATTCGGTCTTCTACTTGTTTGATTGAGGTAAGTTTTAAGTAAATTCTTTGAGATTTCATAAAAATTTAGTTGATGGATAGGCCTTTGATTGAGCCCATGTGTGTATTTAGATCCTTGTGGTGATTTGGCGATTCGACTAAGGTAGGAAACTTAGAAGATGATTTCTATTCCTTGTGTTTTGTGAGTAGGGAGCTTAGATTAAAGTTGAATAAGGGAATATGAGTATTGAGGATTTTGGTAATATGGAAATTGGCTATGAGAGTGTGCATGTGGTCACTTGCCGAATGTGGGTGTTAAGGTTAGTAGGTTGGCCTAATTCTTGCATTAGAAACTCATGAACTTGATTTAAATACTTTAAATTTATGGTAGTTAAATGGAATTGAAAGGATCTATTCGACCATAGTAGCTATTGAGGGTTTAAGTTTGTGATTCGTGTTAAATTTGATGATAGGAAGAAAAATTGGCTTGTGTATGTGTAGTTGCGAATGTGAATTTGGGTAACCATTCTTGTAACATTAGCATTTTAAAAGTGGCTAATAGGATTTTAATGAAAATTATGCCAAGGCCGAATGTATCATGAAATGAATAAAAATGCTACATTGTGCTTATATGTATATTCGGCCAAGGAAGCATGATATGAAGCTTGATAAGCTTGAAAGACGAATGACCGAATGTGTTAAAAGCAAAATATGGTTGCCGTATGTGTGTGTTTGATTGAGAAGTAAATTTGTTTGATTTAGCTCAAGAACTCAAAGGATCAAAGTTGGACAAGGGGAAAGACAAAGTAATTGAATAGCCGTTGAAGACGTGCGATAACATCCGAGGTAAGTCATAAAGCATATATTTGGTATTGATTTAAATGATCATAATATATATGCAATTGTGTTTAATGAATTGATGTGTAAGTGGAAATGTATGTGTATGGAATGATGCCATCGTTGAATGTATAAAGGTAGTAAAATGCATAAAGTATTGGTCTTGGCACTAAGTGTGCGGGTATAAATGGACACGGTGACAAGATTGGCACTAAGTGTCTTGGGTTTAAAATTTGTACAGCACTAAGTGTGCGAATTTGATTATATAGCACTATGTGTGCGAGCTGATTATATAGCACTAAGTGTGCGGACTTATTATATGCTTTTGCATCACTATTGGCACTGAGTGTGCGATATTATCGAGTTGATCACGGACAGCGGATCGGGTAAGCACCTCGAGCTCATGACGAATAGAGAATACGCTCATGCTTGGGGTTGAATTCGGTAAGCCTTAAATCTATGTGATGATTGAAATTGTATGGTTGTGCTGGAAATTGAGTTAATGTGTAAAAATGCTTGATTATCTTGTTGTGTAGAATATGAAATGTGGATGTATGAATTGGTACGAGATTGGACCGAAAGGTTCGAGGTATTATGGTATAGATTCGATATGGACGAGTACCTAGTTTCATTTGTTGTACATGTAGTAGTAATTTTATCGTGGATTGACGAATGCTTATGACTTACTGAGTTGTAAACTCACTCGGTGTTTTCTTGTCACCCATTTTAGGTCTCTGGGACTCGTCGTTGTTGCGTTTCGAACCGTCGTTGAAGTCATCACACCGGCTGAAATCTTGTGGTATTGTTTTTTTGTTGTTGAAGAACATTTGGCATGTATAGGCTATTATATTTTGTCGATTTGTGGGATTGTAAACTTTAAGCCATGTGAAAATGGCCTATGTGGTCGTCGAGTGGGATGCTAGAACCTATAGCCACGAGTCTTAGAAACTCAAATTTTGTTAAGGTGGCCATAATTTGTGTCATGTATGATGGATGATTAAGGCCAAGGAAAAATTCATGAAATTGGCATAGTCTACTGCAGTAACTGTTGCGGACAGCAGCAGTGAGATGAGATTGAAAATCACTAAAAATAGTAGAAGTAGAATTAAATAGTGAGTAAATTATGGAACTGAACCTTGATGAATCTATTTTTATATGGACGAAACGAAACGACCATATGAGCAGTATACCGGGAATTATTAAAGTTCTCGTGAGACAGGGCCAGAACGATTTCTGGGTCCCCTGTCGCTACTTTGAAAATTTACCATAAATTATCCAGAAAGAATTAGGAGTCATACCTTATATGTACAGATTCCATTTTGAGTCTAGTTTCATTAGAAACAAACGGCACCAGTATTAAAGCCCTGTACAGAAAGATATTCAAGTTGTAGCGCGCGGAGGTCAGAGCAGTCGATCCCTGTAACATGGGTGACTTTAACTAATAAACTGTACCAATTGGCCCAACCAAAAATTCTAAAAATAAATACATGGATGGATATATGAGTCTAAATTCAGGGAAAATTTACGAAACCAGTTTCCGAGTTATGGAACTCGAGATATGATTTTTAAGGCGACGGTGACGCAGCTTTCCAGCCTGTCCAGAAATGCCAAATTGGTCGGTACTTTTAGAGGATTTGTCTCGTTAACCCCTCGTGTCCGACACCGGCGTCGGTCACGAGTTAGGGGTGTTACAATACAGTAATATGCAGCTGGGCTGCTACTAATTTAGGGTTGAAGCCTTTCAGTACACTTCCTCCGGTCATAATAAACCCATCCCCATACAATACATCATACAGTCATGTCATGTCATATCGTAGAATAATACATATATCCATTAGTGTTTAAATAACATACTAAAATACGGTCATACATGCACATATATATTCACCTCACATAGGGGCAAAACAGTCATTTACCATGTAAGGGCATTTCAGTCATTTTACCACATAGGGGCAAAATAGTCATTTACCATGTAGAGGCATTTCAGTCATTTTACTACATAATGGCAAAACTATCATTTACCATGTAGAAGCATTTCAATCATTTTATCAATTAGGGGTCCAGGCACACTTACCGACCCAACAAGAGGTCCACAGTCGTCTTGGACGACCCGTGCAACCTTAACAGTCAAACAATGAAAATGGGCCCAAAGCCCATAATGTGGGCCAATGTGGGCCCACACGAGTGTGTGGGCCCACGTAGCCCAAAAATGGCCCCGGCCATGTTGGTTACACAGTCTGCCTGAATATTCTCTACACTTTCGTGTTATAAACCCGTGTGGGGCCTACATACTCGTAGGGCCCACACGGTCTATTCCGGCCCAACACGACCCAAAATCTCCTAAGCTTATGAAATCGGTCATGGTGGGCTCTACGATCAAATTCCTATGTTTATGCATTCGGATTACCACACGAACGAGCGCACGGCCGTGTAGCATTGACGGTCAGTTATTTCGGCTTTTGCCGATTTATGATTAGGGTAGTGTTTTTACACACCTGATAGGATTCTAGGTATGTAAAGCTCCTGAAATAATCACCTACAACATAAGAAAAATCCATGACCAACATTAGTCATGCTTAGCACTAATAATACAAAAACAGTCCCCATCGAAACCATTACTATTACTTGCTTCCACTGCTTCAACCGATATGGCCTATAGCTCCGCAGGTAAACCAAGTTAGATATGATTTGTTGCTGCCCGAACACAAGTTCACATAACTGAATGTTAGAACTTACTACATAAGAAATGACAACTTCTCTCAAAAATGATTGACCCTACCAAAAGACTTACCGAACCAATAGGAATCAAGAGTTGAGTGCAGGAGAAAGAATATATTTGGTAAAAAACCAAAAAGAAGGATTGAACTATCAATATTCAGCCAATGCACGCCTCTTGGAGGACAAGAGGAAGAACAGAGGAGGGAGATCGATAGAGAAACAAGTAAACAGAAAGGAGGGATTGCCCAAAAATCAAAAACAAAAGAGGGGGGAGAAGCAATAATCGACCAAAACAATTGACTGAAGGTAGAGGAAAAAAAGCAAAGCTTGAAGAAAAGTGCAACTCGAGATAAGTCCAACAATATTCGGCCAAGGTATGGATAAGTAGAGGAGAAAAAAGGATCGGTTAGACAAGGGTTTCTAGGGAAAAGTAAAGTTGACAAACCAAAATAAATGAACCCAAATGGTACTCGAAATAGCCAAAAACGAAAGACACCACAAGACTTATTACAACAATTCGGTCTCTAAAGAAAATAATAGAAACAATTGTTGACAGCTACCCAAAAAATGAAGAGCAATATGCCAACCCCAAAACCAAATGCATTGAGTGCCAACAATTCCCCATTCGGCACTAACTCTTTTCCAACCACAAATCCCCATAATTTTCTCATAAAATTCCTCCTCAAATACCTCCAGCCGACCACACCTTCCCCAACTACTCAATTTGAATTCCATTCAAACACTTCAGTGTTTCAGTCAACCCACAACACTCCTATGACATAGCAGCAAAATAAAACACCCACTGCACCCACCAGGATTCGAACTTCAGTCCTCTGGCATAAATAATATGCCACTTACCCCCTAGACCAGCAGGCTCTTTATGACATGTTTTACCCACATTTATTTAAGAGGCCTACTGTTTAGAGACATGGTTTATTCAAGTAAGAAACAAAATTTTTGTATAAGGCAAGGCTTGAACCCAAGACTTCTCAGACTCTTCCCAAGACACTTAACCACTGAAGCAGACACACACTTGTGTTACTTTTTTGCACAACTAAACATTTATGTGCAGCCTCCTAACTGCTCCCATGCTCAACACCTACTACTTCTAGGCCCAAAATTCAGGGCGTTACATCAAATATCTTATCCTTATTACATAAGAATCATTTATGCAAGTTCATCAAGCATACATTTCTCACAGAATCATTCCATCATGCATTTTTAGCTTATTTTCACAGAAGGTTTTAACATGTATAATAAATTTGCAAGAGTCGGCTTAGGGACTCACCTTATAACCTTAAAGGCAGCTTAAACTTCAGATCTAGCCCTTTTTTTCTTGAAATCAACTGCTTGAGCTCTAGATCCTTCAATCAGCCAGATGCTACGGCTTCCTCGCCTCAACAAACATAGACTTTGTTAGAATCTATCCAGGTAACCTTTATCATCACTTTAAACCCCAAACATAACACTAAGCCTTATTTCTTCAATTATACTTATAGATTTGTGTTCCATTAACAAGAAGAACCTCAGAACATATCTTAGTGGGAGGAAAATAGCTAGCAGCAATCAGGGTTTCAAACTCATCTGTTGGGAGGCAACTTTCATCTGCTCATTTCCCTCATCCTTAAGAAGGAAGATAACCCCCTTAACTTAACTTGGGTGTCATTTTAACTTAACCCAAGTCTTCATGGGAACTTGGTGAACATAACGTCGAGATTGTGTGGCTTATCAAAATCTGCCACATTTAAGAAACTTACCTGATACTCCTTCAACCTTTAACTATTTTGGTTTACATTTGGTTAATTCCCAACCAGCTTTCCTTACAATTTAGCTTGTACAAAACCACTTTGGTCACTAAGGGTATTGTGCCTTCTGTCTTAACCTCATACCTGATAACCTTCCTTTTCATAACCATCATTTTCATTTCACTTATCATCATAATCTAACTAGGAATCCTTGTCCACTTACTTCCATATCGAAGTTCGCCCATTCTATTTTAACGCGTAGGTTTGTGCAAGTGCACACAATCGTTATCAAGTAATAAGTAAGTATCGAGTTATCGTCTCCACAGGGATTGTATTTGTGCTAAGTCACTTAATTTGTAAAATTATATTAAAAATTTGGTAAAAAAAACACAATTTAGTTGAGAAGTGATGATTAAAATATATTAAACTAAATGCAATTATCCCTAATGCAAATTAACCTAAGTATGCAAACAATATGAATGAAATAGATTTTGACAGGATTAAACACAATTTGCAACAATTATAACATAAATAAACTAGGAAAATTACTTTAATTGAACTCAACTTATTATCAACATGCTTAATAATATTCAGAAAAGCATTTCATGGCAACTCGATCTTTCAAGAGTTTGGAAACCACGTTAGGTCATTTCGGAATCCTTTTCTTAGTAAATAAGCATTTTACTGATCATTATTTACTAAGGATTTCTTAGTATTCGGGTGAGATAATAGGGACGTGTTAGGTTTGAAACAGTTTAATCACATAAATCTAAAAACTATGTAGATAACAAAGCCTGGTTAAGGTTGTAATCAAAGCGTTGTAATCCTTCATGATCGATTGAGGCACAAACATTATAAGCATGAATCTAATAAATATTATTTAATTAAAGTAATCATCCTAGCTTAAATAAAATTAAGCTAACATTGCTGTAAACAAGAACAAAAAACCCATATCAAACATCTTTAAATTAAATTAAAGAAAAGCATGATTAAACCCAATTCAGGGTGGCTGTCACTCAAGACTCTAACTAATGAGGCTCATTCGTTCTTTTGCTTCACTTCTTTGCCGATGGCTCTCCAAGTTAGCCGACCAAGGGTTCTTTAAGAGGCTCAAATGCTAAAATCTTTATGAAAAGATGATGATAGGTGTGGGGGGAAAAGAAGAATGCTAAGAGAATTTAGAGAGGAGAGATGATGAATGAGGAGGGATGAGTAGAAATGTGGGAATGATGACTTATTTATAGGTGAGGAGAGGGGGATAGTTTACTAAAAATAGGAGTTTTTATTTTTTGAAGCATCTTCCATGGGTGGCTAGCCATAAATTGAGGAAGTTGAGCTAATTTTTGCTTGATTTTTGGTCAATTTGAGTGCCACAACAACTCAGGACTAAGACTCGGTCAAATGCAAATCTTCAGGTAAATCTCTAAGTTCTTCAACTCTTTAAGGACCTTGTCCAATTAAACCAAAAAGTGGTCTATGGACAGCCATATGCAACCAAATTTTGGGTTGACTTGGTCCCCAATTTGGACGGTTTTGTAATCCAGCAAAGCTATCAGACCTGTCCAGAATAAATCAACAAATTAGAGGACCAAAGAATAAAATTTATTCAATTTAATTAATTAATTTAAAACCCAAATTATTAATGAAATATTTTAAAATGAATTATTAAATATAATTTTATATTTTATCATTTAATTTAATCATGCATTTTATGTCTTAAAAATATAATATATTCAAATTAATATAAAATAAGCCATTTATTGCATGAAAACTATATAATAAAGCATAAAAGCACATTTTAATAATTTCTATGTCCTAATTCATATTTTCACATATTTCATTAATTTATTAAAAATTACTTAGTTTTAACAACAATTTTAAGCAAAAAGGTGATAAATGACATAGGAAAAATCCTATATTTTTTTTTTCATTTACACACCCCCAAACTTAAATCATTACTCGTCCTGAGTAATGTTCATGCACAGCAAAAGGTCTTACTAAGGCAAAATTGCTAATTGTGTAAATAGCATCAATCTTTGTCTCATAATCATGCATTAATAACTTCATGGTCATCAATCTTCTTTATTAACAAGTAATTCCTATGTAAACATTCCTTAAGATTATACTAAGCTTCAAAATATACCAACATGAATCATAGTTTGCGTGTATGTCACAGTCATAGATAACACTCTTCATTCAACATAATTTCCTATAAATCAAGCAAACAATCAAAAGGCTTATTTATGGTCTTCATATGCTGAACTTAGGACTTCCTCTCCACTAATGTAGATGACATAATCATCAAATCAATAAGTCTATTATAAGGTTGTAATGGGGCTCGGTTAAAGGTAGGGATTTTAAGAGATGAGACATTTTGGTTTTTAAAAATCTTAACCTTTAACTTTGTCTTGGTTTTCTCGTAATACAACCTATTTCTTTAAGTGAACCTTTGGACCACTCCCAAATTTATTTTGAACTCAAGCTAATACATTTTTCCTTTTTGGAGACTAAGCAAACTTTTCTTCCCTCTCTTTTTTTTTAGCATGAGCACATACATCTTTATGAAAACTTCCTCAAATGTTGATTACCAAGACAACTTTAGTTAAGATAGGTGCACAAAATTAGGATAACTTTAAAAGATGGTAATGTGGCTTATAATGTAGGTTTATTGCAATAAACAGGCTTTTAAGCTCAAAATTTCTGTTTCAAGAGTCAAATATCATAAGGTTAGCTTGAAAAGGCTCAAATGATCCAAATAAATAGTGCCTATATAATTTCAGATTTTTATGTCCCCTAGGATTTTTCCTCAAGAAAGTTACTAAGTCAATTCTAAATATATAAACCTTCATGCATGTCTAATCTCAAAAGAAACTAAGTTTTCATGGAAAACATTACTAAGGCTAAGATCATACAAGCATTCCATTCTTCATGATAACATACTTTCACTCAGATAAAATCATCATTCATACTTGCATACAAACTATCTTGTTAAAAAAAAAACTCTAAACATTCATTTATTAAAACATACTTCTGAAAGAAATGATTGAAATATACTTGAAAAAAAATTGAAATTTTGAGCAATTTATTTGCCTTACCCCCATTTAAAAAGAAGCAATGTCCTTATCGCATGAACAAAGTAATGAATGGAAACTGAACACCAGGTAGGGTTGTAAAGAAAGAGAGGTGAGTCATTACGACTGCTTAAATACCCAATCTTTCCTAATAAACCCAATTCTAGACATGTTCATTCCCATTACCACATCACTTAGTCTTTTTTCTTTCTACAGAAGTGTTAAGTTTATTCATGCTTGCTATGTTTTATTCTGTAGAAATTAAATCCTAATTACGAAAGAAATAAATTCCTACGAACCTAAAAATAAATAAATAATAAGACAAGAGTCCCGCCTTTTATTTTCTTGACTCATTCCCCCTTGTCTTTTTCAGCTCTATCTCCGCTTACATTGTCAGTATCTTTCGTCCATGTCTCAAAGATAGCATTTGGGAACTTAGGAAAAAAAGTATTAGAGATATTTTTAAAAGAATTTTGAATTGATTCATCTCTAATTTTTGCATATTTTTAGTAATTTTTTTGTTGATTGTGCATGAACTTGTACATATCCATCAAAATTGACAACTCCGATTTCTTTGAAGCACTTGCAGAAGTCGGCATAGGAGTTGCAGATTTAGGTTCAACACTTAGCTTGATTAGTTCTTCTTCTGACTTAATCCTTGGTTTAGGGTTTTCAAATCCTACAACTGGTTTAGAATTGTTCGGTTCCTTATCAGATTCTTCCTCTTTAGTGTCTATAATTGAATTAGCTTTAATCTCGGTTTTATTTGTTGACTCCTTGATATCTGGCTCAGTTGACTCTTCTTACTCACCTTGATTCAGGTCATGCACCCTCTCTACTAACCTTTTAATATCATAAGTCGAAATGTACCCTTGAACATATCGCCCTTGTAGATTTGCTTGTGTTATAACACGGGCCCTTAAGCAAAGTGAAGTGATTAATGATGGGAAACAAGCAAATCCTGCCTTCTTTTTAGCACAATCGTGAATCTCATTGAGGATAATTTTCCCAACATTAATGGAATTTTCTATCAAGAGTGCATATAACAAGAGCATCCGTTCCATCGAGATGATGGAACCATGTGAGATAGGCATAAAACTGTAGTAAACAAAATAAAACCACACCTTTGTTACTGGTTTTGTAACAGCTCGATTTTGGGCTTAGTCAGAATTGTGGTTTCGGGATCACAAATCTGAGGCTGAGAAATTATTTTTGTTATTATTTTGGTGTTATAGTATGATTAGCGAGTGTATGAAAAATTTGGTAGATTACTTTTAGAGTTTGTGAGCCTAATTGCGGAAAAGGACTAAATCGCATAAATAGCAAAAGTTTTGTTTTACTAGCCAAAGGTGTTAAATAGCTAGAGAATCAAAATTAGCGGTCTTCAAAGTGAAAATAGGCCTTTTTATAGATGATGGCTAGCCATAGGGACAAGAAAAATCAAGTGGTCAAATGGTTAGGTGAGCTGGTGACTAAATGTTTTACTAGAAATAAAAATAAAATAAAGAAAGAAGGATATCATCTTTTCACCTTCTTCACCACCAAAATTTTCAACTATTCTAAGGGTTTTGGAAGCTTGAAAACTTTTAACGACCTATTCCTCTCTCAAGTAAGTGATTTAGATGGTTATTTTTGATGATTTTGGTACTTTGGAACCCTTGTAGCATGAGCTATATATTGAAGGGACTACCTTGCAAATGGTAGAAAGCTTAAAGATTCACTATGAGAGCATATATGATATTTGCTGAAATTTTTGGGGACAAAATGAATCTTAGTTGTTTAATAAACAACTTTTTGTAAAGTGGTGTTCATGAAAAACACCTAAAAAGGACTACTTTGTAGTAATTGTAAAATAGATTGTAATGTGGTAAAATAATGGAAATTTTGGGTTGCTATAAGAGTAAAAAGGGTTTGGATAGGCTTAAGATATGAAGAAATTTGATAAAAATTGATTTTCAAGCCTAGGGGTAAAATGGTCATTTTGTGAAAGTCTAGGGGCAAAATGGTCATTTAGCCAAAAATGTGAATTTTTATTGTCTAAATTTATTTAGTGATTAAATAAGTGAATTTTTATTATGTTAGATCAAGAAATACGAAAATCGAACTTGGACCGGGAAAGGCCAAGCTTGTGGATTAGGTCGATTAGTTGCTTACCTTTTGTAAGCCAAGATAAGTTGTATGTTAATAATGCAACTATATTGTTATGATGTGTGATTGAATTGAGATTGCATAAATTGTTTTGATTGTGAATATGTGTATGCATGTTGAGAAATTAATGTAATAAAGACTCCCGGTTGAACATTAGGAATAAATTTGGATATTCATGCCATGACATTGGGTGATATCTGTGCTAGTGTAAGACATGTCTAAGACATGCATCGACCATATTATGAGAGCCAGTGTAAGACATATCTGGGACATGCATCGGCCTCGAGATATACAAGCTAGTGTAAGACATGTCTGGGACATGCATCAGTATTGAGATGAGAGCTAGTGTAAGACATGTCTGGGACATGCATCAGCCTCGAGATATACAAGCTAGTGTAAGACTATGTCTGGAACATGGTGTCAGCTTGTTGTGTGTTAGTGTAAGACTTGTCTGGGACATGACATCGAGATGAGAGCCAGTGTAAGACCTGTTTGGGACATGGCATCGGTATCGATATATGAAAGTCAGTGTAAGACCTGTCTAGGACATGGCATTAACTTTGACATACTAGCTAGTGTAAAACCATGTTTGGGACATGGCGTCGGCATCTTATCCCATGTTTGGGGCTAATGAACATCCTATAGTATTCCAAATGGTTCAACGGAAGATTTATGATTTATATCAAAATGAGAGAATTTATGACCATGTGGTGAGTGGTACAGGTACCTAAATGAGAATTTTGAAATACAAGCTTCATTTACGTTGTATGTTTAGCAAGGAAGAAAAGTGAGTAAGTTATGCTAATGACCATCTGCACATTTTACATGAAGTAGGAAATGTGAATTCAATCAATGTTGTATGCTTGGTGAGAGATGAGTATGAACAATTAATATTTATGAATCCTCACTCTTATGTGCAAATTTAGTTATTTTAGGAGTATGATCCCTTATGGTAACTTGTAGTTATTCATTATTTACATGCAACTTACTAAGCTTTATGCTTACCTCTTTTCCTTTCCATTTTCTTATAGTGCCGCCAAAGTAGCTCATGGATTATCGCCTCACGTCGGAGAAGCCAGTCACACTATCCCTGAAGCATTTGGTATAGCTTTATCATTTTGATTATTGCATGTATAGGAACTAGTCTCTTTGTGATGGTCAACTTGTTTGGGCCAAACGAGTGGCTTGTCATAGTTATTGAGTCATTTTGTATAATGCCATGGATGGTGGCTAATATTGATTATTAATTAATGAAAATGATGATCTTCTTTTGGGAATGAGTAAATTGAATGATTTTGCATGATGTTGAGTTTGTTTGTGGATAAGTAGAGTGGCCCTAATGTGTGGAATGTTTAGTTGGGGGTTGATTTAGCCATGTGGTTGTATACGAAATTGGTTTGTCTTGGTGTAGTATAGCTTAGTGCAAGTAAAGGTGGCAAGTAGGCTTGGTAAATAGCCTTATTTTTTCGACACGGGTAGGCACACGGCCTGTGTCTAGGTCGTGTGTGACACATGGTCTGCCCCATGGGCGTGTGGTCCGGTCGTGTGTCCCTTGCACCTTGAATTTGCAAGTCAGTATGCATGATAATAAACACACGAGTAGAGACACGACCGTATGTCTCAGCCATGTGGAGAACACGGCCCCTGGCCACGGGTGTGTGCCTTGGCCTATGCCCCTAATTGGTTGCTGACGTTAGAAACAGAATGTCAAGGTTTTTACACACAGTCTGCGACACAGGCGTGTCATGGCTGTGTGAGGGACATGGGCAATAGACATGGGTATGTGTTCGGTAGTGTGAAAACCCTTGTAGGTTCAAATTAGAAAATAATTCCATACAGGTAAGGGACACGGGTGGGTCCCTATTTTGCTTAGGCCGTATGAGTCACACGGGCCTTCAGCACGACCATGTCAAACTAACCATACGAGCGTGTGCCCCTATTTTGAGTGGTATTTTTTCAAAGTTTCCAAGAATGTTCAAGCTATCCCTGTACCTGTAACACCCCAAACCCGGCCCAGATGTTATGGCCGGATCCGACATGCCACATCAAAGCGTTCAAAAACATTTCAGGTCGTTGTTCTAGAAAACTTACTTAGTGTTTTAAAAGATGATTTTAATGCAGGTTAAGGTGAATGGGATCTGAGCACCAGGTAGGAAACCGGAAAGGAGGAGGTGAGTCCATTGGACTGCTTAAGTACCAAGCTCCTTTCGGATCCAAACCTAGACATGCACACCGCCATTGCCACACCTTAACGTCATGTATATTTCCAGGAAACCAATTTGATTAAGTCATTTTTAGGAAAAGTGATTAATTTTGGAAAATATTTTCATTGCAGAAGCTTTACTTGTTGTCGTGTATTTTTGAAATCAATTGCTGTTTTTTTAAAAAAAGTGCCCTAAAAGCTATTCAATTTCGACAGTTAAATATAAGTAATACCTCTCTTAATAAAGCATATTAAAACCATAAAAATAATTAAGTGGCCTTATTACAATTAAAGAAACCAAAACCTTAAACGTAAATAAAAAGGATGTCCATTTCACCAGAAGAAAATTAATCTTGCGAGCGTGTGGCCACTCAAGATCCTCACAGCCCAAGCCCATTATGGTTGGGGATTACTGCGTGGATGAAAATAAAGGGGTGAGTTTGGGGAAACTCGGTGTGTAAATTAACCCAACCATAGACTATATCGGTTCAAACCACGGAGAATGTAATAAGTTGGCCTTAGCCTGCAATGTAAGTTTAATAAAGCCCATAGGCCCATAATGTAACGTAAGTGATATTACATATCTATGCAAAACCCAACCCATATCCAACCACATGCACCCCATACCAACCTTTCACCATGTGGGAGACTACTCGACCCACCTAACCGCTACACGCTACGTAAATATGCAGATGGCTACCGTAATGATAATGTGATAGAGTCACGAGCAGATAATTGTGGCGAGCCACCGAATAGATATATGTGGCGAGCCACCAGATCGATAAATGTGGCATAGCCACCGGACGCTTCCTCCATAATATAACCCATGTCCCCATGCAGAGATATACAATCATGGCATACATCATATAGAATTAAATGATCATGTCTTTCACCAAAAGTAACCTTAGGGTATAATGGCAATTTTGCACCTAGAGTATATCGATAATTTTCATACATAGGGGTATTCCAGTAATTTATCTATTCCTAAGGTTTCCATTCATAACATAGCCATTTACGTACGACCAGAAACACTTACCGCGTTTTTTTACCGAATTGGGCTCGTTGGCCCACTATCCCGATTTTTGGCCCATTAAGTCAAAAAACATCGAAATGCACAGAATCATGCACTCTACAGTCTTATCACTTTAATCTACCATATACCTCAAACTATTAATCTCACGAGCATTCACACACTCGCATGTTCTCAAAATACCAGCTTTTCGGCATTTCAGCTTTTCGGCTTTTGCCGATCTAGTCTATGAGAGGATGTCAGTTACACACCTGATTTATGATGGTACGTTGGCGAGATCCACCCACGAACTGCCTACAATTGGATTACTAACATGTCAATCTATTTATCGAAAACAACTATGTATTTTAACCCCTTACCATATTCGGCCAACATAGCCTTAGATCCCAAAGTTCCTTACCTTTTGCCGAAATATGGGTTAGATATGAAGAGCCAACCGAATAAGTCCTCAAGCCCTTTGTCAGATATCCCCTTGACCATGCTACCGCTACACAACCAATGAAAACACAAATCCCTTAGTCCAAAAATGCTAGCCACCCCTAAGGGTTTGGCTTTTCCTTTCTAAAATAATGAGACTAATGACAGTTGTTCGAAAGACTTACCTAACGTCGATCGTTCGGAAGAATGTTCCCATCTATGATTCTTTTATCTCCAATCCACCGCAGCCACAAGGAGAAGCGATTCAAACAACCAAAGATTCACCTCCTTCACCTCAAAGATGTAGGTTTCGATTTTTAGAAGTAAGAGCGAAAAATTCGACTACCACAAGATTCGCTCATCGAGGAAAATTGAAGATGGAAAAATAAAGGATGAGACAGAGGAAGAAGGGTATAGGTTTGATTATGGAAAAGAAAATATGGAAGAAGAAGGAAAAGATGAGAGGTAGTATTCGACTATGGAGAAAACGGCACAATGAGGGGTTCCAAGTTGGCTATGGGAAGAAAAGGAACAGATGACCGAAAGAAAGAGAAGATAAGAGAATTCAGTTCTTGAAGAGGAGGAGTCGGCAGTGTAGGGTATAAGTTAAACTTCTATCAAAAAGAAAAAGACAAAAAGAATTCGGCAGCCACCCTTCCCAAAAGCCGAAATTCCCAACACTAAATGACCCAGCCGAATTTCTTATGCTAGAGGCCTTTGGCCGACCAACTCTTGCTCCTTGATCAGCTCCTAAATCTTCTTCCCTTATCAGCTCCTAAATCTTCTCCCATATCCCCTCCTTACTTAATCACCTGAGCAACTCAAACTCCTCTTGACAGTCTTTTACTTGAGTTCCATTGCTTACCCTTCCTAAACATAAAAATAATAATTTCCTTAATATGCTGTCATTGTGACTTGAACCTCAGCTCTCCCTAGCATCCACATGCCACTTTTATAGCCTTCCCAGTCGCGTCACATGCCACTTTGCCACCTGCTTCCTTGTTTTTTATTTTACCCAATTAATACTTAAAAGCCCAATTAACTAGAACCCCTTTTTCCTATGGAACTAAAATTAACTAAAGTTACCAAGTTTTAACTTAAGCTTGGGTCTTCTAGAGGCCCACTAACATCATTAACCTACACCAAACAGTTAAAACATAGGAATTTTAAGAATTCATTGAAAATCTCATAAATCTAGAAGATCCTAAAAATTGGGGCGTAAAGGTACCATTTTCAAAGCGTGTTTTGGGCCTCAGATTCTCATATTAAGGTCTTTTAGACAATTATTGAAAATTTTTAAATTTGATCTAGTTTTTATAACTCAGAAATGATTGTATGCATGCATTTAAGTCAGGTAATGCCTCGTGCTCAGTCCCAACTTCGGACTTGGGTAAGGGGTGTTACAGGTTTTAGGTAATCCTTTTGGCAAGAATGGCTCCCATACTTTCTTATAATCCATTGGGATTCTGGATTTGTCACAACATCAAGCACTTGTTGAAGAAAATCCCAATTGATATTGTTCATCATAGGGTAGTACTCATCTTCTTCAACATCGTAAGTTAAACAAATCATTGATGGACTTAGAAGTAAGAGGTACCTTTTTCTTTCGAACGATGACCTACCAAGCTCCTTTCGGATCCAAACCTAGACATGCACACCGCCATTGCCACACCTTAACGTCATGTATATTTCAGAAACCAATTTGATTAAGTCATTTTTAGGAAAAGTGATTAATTTTGGAAAATATTTTCATTGCGAAGCTTTACTTGTTGTCGTGTATTTTTGAAATCAATTCTTGTTTTTTAAAAAAGTGCCCTAAAAGCTATTCAATTTCGACGCTTAAATATAAGTAATACTCTCTTAATAAAGCATATTAAAACCATAAAATAATTAAGTGGCCTTATTACAATTAAAGAAACCAAAACCTTAAACGTAAATAAAAAGGATGTCCATTTCACCGTAAGAAAATTAATCTTGCGAACGTGTGGCCACTCCAATCCCTCATGCTCCAAGCCCATTATGGTTGGGGATTACTGCGTGGATGAAAATAAAGGGTGAGTTTGGGGAAACTCATGTGTAAATTAACCCAACCATAGACTATATCGGTTCAAACCACGGAGAATGTAATAAGTTGGCCTTAGCCTGCAATGTAAGTCGTAATAAAGCCCATAGGCCCATAATGTAACGTAATGATATTACATATCTATGCAAAACCCAACCCATATCCAACCACATGCACCCCATACCAACCTTTCACCATGTGGGAGACTACTCGACCCACCTAACCGCCACACGCTACGTAAATATGCAGCATGGCTACCGTAATGATAATGTGATAGAGTCACCGATCAGATAATTGTGGCAGAGCCACCAGAATAGATATATGTGGCAGAGCCACCAGATCAGATAAATGTGGCATAGCCACCAGGACGCTTCCTCCATAATATAACCCATGTCCCCATGCAGCAGATATACAATCATGGCATACATCATATAGAATTAAATGATCATGTCTTTCAGTCAAAAGTAACCTTAGGGGTATAATGGCAATTTTGCACCTAGAGTATATCAGTAATTTTCATACATAGGGGTATTCCAGTAATTTATCTATTCCTAAGGTTTCCATTCATAACATAGCCATTTACGTACGACCAGAAACACTTACCGCGTTTTTTTACCGAATTGGGCTCGTTGGCCCACTATCCCGATTTTTGGCCCATTAAGTCAAAAACATCGAAATGCATGTAATCATGCACTCTACGGCCTTATCACTTTAATCTACCATATACCTCAAACTATTAATCTCACGAGCATTCACACACTGCATGTTCTCAAAATACCACTTTTCTAAGATTTCGACTTTTTCGGCTTTTGCCGATCTAGTCTATGAGAGGATGTCGCATTACACCGATTTATGATGGTACGCTGGCGAGATCCACCCACTAACCGCCTACAATTGGATTACTAACATGTCAATCTATTTATCGAAAACAACTATGTATTTTAACCCTTACCATATTCTACCAACATAGCCTTAGATCCCAAAGTTCCTTACCTTTTGCCGAAATATGGGTTAGATATGAAGAGCCAACCGAATAAGTCCTCAAGCCCTTTGCTGTATATCCCCTTGACCATGCTACCGCTTACACAACCAACAGAAAACACAAATCCCTTAGTCCAAAAAATGCTAGCCACCCCTAAGGGTTTCGGCTTTTCCTTTCTAAAATAATGAGACTAATGACAGTTGTTCGAAAGACTTACCTAACGTCGATCAGTTCAGAAGAATGTTCCCATCTATGATTCTTTTATCTCCAATCCACTGCAGCCACAAGGAGAAGCAGATTCAAACAACCAAAGATTCAGCCTCCTTCACCTCCAGTATGTAGGTTTCGATTTTTAGAGAAGTAAGAGCAGAAAAATTCGACTACCACAAGATTCGGCTACTGAGGAAAATTGAAGATGGAAAAATAAAGGATGAGACAGAGGAAGAAGGGTATAGGTTTGATTATGGAAAAGAAAATATGGAAGAAGAAGGAAAAAGATGAGAGGTAGTATTCGACTATGGAGAAAACGGCACAATGAGGGGTTCCAAGTTCGGCTATGGGAAGAAAAGGGAACAGATGACCGAAAGAAAGAGAAGATAAGAGAATTCAGTTCTTGAAGAGGAGGAGTCGGCAGGTGTAGGGTATAAGTTCGGCTTCTATCAAAAAGAAAAAGACAAAAAGAATTCGGCAGCCACCCTTCCCAAAAGCCGAAATTCCCAACACTAAATGACCCAGCCGAATTTCTTATGCTAGAGGCCTTTGGCCGACCAACTCTTGCTCCTTGATCAGCTCCTAAATCTTCTTCCCTTATCAGCTCCTAAATCTTCTCCCATATCCCCTCCTTACTTAATCACCTGAGCAACTCAAACTCCTCTTGATGTCTTTTACTTGAGTTCCATTGCTTACCCTTCCTAAACATAAAATAATAATTTCCTTAATATGCTGTCATTGTGACTTGAACCTCAGCTCTCCCTAGCATCCACATGCCACTTTTATAGCCTTCCCAGTCGCGTCACATGCCACTTTGCCACCTGCTTCCTTGTTTTTTATTTTACCCAATTAATACTTAAAAGCCCAATTAACTAGAACCCCTTTTTCCTATGGAACTAAAATTAACTAAAGTTACCAAGTTTTAACTTAAGCTTGGGTCTTCTAGAGGCCCACTAACATCATTAACCTACACCAAACAGTTAAAACATAGGAATTTTAAGAATTCATTGAAAATCTCATAAATCTAGAAGATCCTAAAAATTGGGGCGTTACAGTACCATTTTCAAAGCGTGTTTTGGGCCTCGTATTCTCATATTAAGGTCTTTTAGACAATTATTGAAAATTTTTAAATTTGATCTAGTTTTTATAACTCAGAAATGATTGTATGCATGCATTTAAGTCAGGTAATGCCTCGTGCTCAGTCCCAACTTCGGACTTGGGTAAGGGGTGTTACAGGTTTTAGGTAATCCTTTTGGCAAGAATGGCTCCCATACTTTCTTATAATCCATTGGGATTCTGGATTTGTCACAACATCAAGCACTTGTTGAAGAAAATCCCAATTGATATTGTTCATCATAGGGTAGTACTCATCTTCTTCAACATCAGGTAAGTTAAACAAATCATTGATGGACTTAGAAGTAAGAGGTACCTTTTTCTTTCGAACGATGACCTCAGTAGTATCTTGTGTCATCAAACTTGCATAGAATTCTCGAACTAGTTCATCATCGAGAAGTGAACGAGCATCACAAAATCGTTCCCACTTGAGAGCATTGATTATCTTTCTAATTAGCACAAGAACAACCATCAAATCATTACTCTTCAAGTTAAAGCCTTTTTCCGGCATCATAGGTTGATGCTTAAAAATTGAAACAAATCTCTCTTTCACTTCTTCATTAATCAAAATCAACTTTTCAGGAGTAGTCTTTGATGATCTAGTTCTTTTGCGAGACATGGTATCTTTTCCCGAAAATTCAACAAAGTTTCTGCTTACTAGGAAGAAGAGAAATTAGCAAGGTGGTTGAGACTTGCTTCAGAAAAAATCGTGTGATAGCAAGGATGGTGCTTCGACAATCTTGTTGCGGCAGCAATAGGCGATTCCATCAAAAAGGGAAGAGAATTAGGGTTTCTTTCGAGATTTGAGGTTGATGGCATAGAAGGGAGATTTAGGGATTTTTAGAGTGTAAGAAAATTGCTTTGAAGGATATGAAAAATAGTAGAATGAAGAGAGGTTTATATAGGAAAAATTAGGGCAACATGTAGCAAAAATTTAGCTACATTAGGGTGTAAAACCCCAAACCCGGCATAGATGTTAAGCCCGAATCTAGCGTGTCACATTAAAGTCTCTTGGTAAAAACTCAAATCATCTTAACCATTTATTAACCATTTAAAACGTCTTTACTTTAAAAACATTTTTTGTTGCGAAAGCAATATCCAAAAATGTTGCAAAAACGCGGTGTTTCGAAAACAGTTAATCTTTTCAAAAACCAGCGTTCTATCACTATCAGTTAAGTATCAAATAAATAAAGCCCAAATAAAATAAATTAAGTTTAAGAGGCTTTATTATAGAATCAAAACCCAAAGATAAATTTTAAATATAAATAAAGTTAAGCATTAAAAACTGCAGTCATGTGACCATCTCCGAGTTCCTCGCAGCACCGATCCTCCTAATGCTGGGGATTACCTGCACAGTTAATAGACGGGGTGAGTTTACAAAAACTCAGTGTGTAATCCCCTTACTAGAGTAAATCAAGATAATCAAATGAAACAAAAATAGTCCGGGCAGAGTCTGCTAACTTGAATAAGATGCAGTACCCAGCCAGAGCATACGTGGGCCAAAGCCCATTACAATATCATTTGCGTCACAGCCCATAACAGAATCAATTGGGCCTAGCCCATCTCAGTAATAAAACAAAATGTGTGAATGCATGGATGCATGCCATCTCATCCAACCCTGCACTACCTGTGGTGTAACACCCCTATCCCGTAACCGTCGCCGGAATAGGTAAGGGGCATTACCGGACTTGTAACTCATGTCGAGCAAAGAAAATTTTGAACTTTTTCTTGAAATAAAGATCATTCATTTAAATAAGTACTAAGCACGCCAGGATAAAATTTAAACTTTCTAAGTAAACATTCAAAGATGCCATTTTCGCATGGCTTATATACATTAACCAAAAATATTCTCCGCCACTAGTCTATTCTATACATGCCATAAAATAATTCTAAACATAACAAGAATAAGCAGTGGATAGTGATAGTGTGACTAGTTGTTGACGATCCCCGAGCCCGTAGCTTTGCAATGAGACCTATAAGACAGAGGAAACAGAGTAAACTGAGTAAGCATTACAATGCTTAGTAAGTTTTAAGCAAAGGTCAACAGATAACAATCAAATTATAACATAGTTGTTCGTATTTTTATTTCACTCTTCCTTCGTGCATGCCATCCCTTTCCGAATATGCACATCTCATCATATACAATAGGCGATAAACTCTCATAAAAGTGAGCTCATGTGACATAGATATATCGTATGATTTCACATAACCTTTCACACTAATCCGATGTCACATAATCATAGGAATAGTCCCATAGATTGCTCTCGTATGCATCATATATAAACTTGGGGTACATACCTGTTTAACCTTTCGCATTGACTATATTTATAAGCAATTCTTATTACGAAGTCTTATAGCTTTAACCTCTACTCGGATTATCGGTGAGACCTTTAGCTCAGACGAAATCTCCACACGAAGTCATCGGGTCTTACCCGGACATACTCTCCACACGTAGTCATCGGGTCTTACCCGGACATAATCTCCATACGTAGTCATCGGGTCTTACCCGGAATATATTTCCAAGTTTCATGTACATTTAATCGCATGTTACAACCTTCACATTAGCCATTCGGCTTTACCACATATTCATATCTCATATATATTTCAAATTCGCCATTCAGCTTTACCACATATACATATCTCACATATATTTCACATTCGCCATTCGGCTTTACCACATATACATATCACACATATATTTCACATTCGCCATTCGGCTTTACCACATATACATTTCACACATATATTTCACATTCGCCATTCGGCTTTACCACATATACATTTCACGCATATATTTCACATTCGCCATTCGGCTTTACCACATATACATTTCACACATATATTTCACATTAGCCATTCGGCTTTACCACATATACATTTCACACATATATTTCACATTAGCCATTCGGCTTTACCACATATACATTTCACACATATATTTCACATTAGCCATTCGGCTTTACCACATATACATATCACACATATATTTCACATTCGCCATTCGGCTTTACCACATATACATTTCACACATATATTTCACATTCGCCATTCGGCTTTACCACATATACATTTCACACATATATTTCACATTCGCCATTCGGCTTTACCACATATACATTTCACACATATATTTCACATTCGCCATTCGGCTTTACCACATATACATATCACACATATATATATTTATCTTGCACATCAATTTCAGCCATAGCTTATAAGCAACTCAAATAGTTTGATCAATGTTTACAACAAATTCACATATTCACCACAAGCTATTTTCCTGAGCAATAGTCACTAAATTATTTATAACTGGAGCTACAAAACTCAAAATCAATTGCCATTAATTTTCCCTGAACATAGACTCATATATCTTCCATCCATAAAATTTTCAGAATTTTAGGTTTGGCCAATCAATACCAGATTTTTCTTAAAGTTTCCCCTGTTTCACTGTTTGACTAATCTGACCACTCTTCACTATGAATCAAATTTTTCATTGTACAGAATTCATAATGTGTTCTATTTGATTTCATTTGAAACTAGAATCATTAACGAGTCTAATCATATAAATCTTATCTTATAACAATTTTGTACAAATTATAATGATTTTCCAAAAACAGAACAGGGATTTCGAGTCATTCGACAACCTGTCCCATAACTTTAAATATCTCTTTATAGGAAATTTCTTTGCTTCCACGGTCTCTTTTATAAGAAACTAGACCAACTAAGCTTTGATTACATATTTTATTCAGCCTATAATTCCACACCAACAATTTATAGTGATTTTCTAAAATCACATTACTGTTGCTGTCCAAGCAAATTATTACAATTTGCTCTTAAATTCCCAAGTCCAAACACTTATGAACTTACCATTTGAGTTTAAGACATATCATGGCCACATCATATCTTATTAAATCAACTCATTATGTCCTATTATGATTGAATTTACTCAACGTTTAATCACTTAAAACTTACCTCGAAGTGGTCGACGACTAGATATCCACACTATTCGCTTACTTTCTCTTTTCCCTTATCCGACTTTGATCCTCTAGGCTCTTGAGCTAAATCAAACAATTTACTTCCCAATCAAACACAATCACACGGCATCCATATACATTTTAGAACCATTCCTAACATATTTACTACTCATTTACAAACAAAATACTCATATCACATTTATAAAACTATCTTTCATAAACACTATGTATAAATATGCATTTCTTCACTATTTACTAAGTCAAGCCAAACCACATGATTTATTAATCGTTGATATATATATATATATATATATATATATACAGCATTAACAACTTCACTTGCTTAAGTATAAAATTTGGTCTTACCAAATTTTGCACATTTTACCAAAATAATAACTACCAATTTTACACATAAGTGCCGAATCAAATCATACCATAGTTACAATATCACTTGACTAATGAAATATCCAAAATATCAATCTATCATTTACCAAATTCATAAACCACATATAAGGCACATTTAAAACTCAAGCATGTAACTTAACAACTTAACCATTAGTTGCCGAACCACAAACAAAACATATCATAGGCATGTAAAAACATATTTTACCAATTGATAGCCAAATACAAATATACAACCCTTTACCATTTTCAAAATACATATGCATGGCCAACCTTTTAACCATATATTCGGTCATAAAATTTATTCTTTAATAATTCAACCAATTTCACAATTTAAATCAAAACTAATTGCATCATTTATAACCGTACCTAAATGAACATCAAATAGTATACAAAACATATTCATACGTTAATATCTCAAACCTTACCTTAACAACCAATATGCAAGATATCACATATACATAACTTAGCTTATGAAAGCATATGTATTATATCATAAACACATCTTTTACCAATTACCTCACTTAAGCCAAATTTTATAATCAACCACAAAAAATATACCACAAATCATACTTCCAAAATGAGCTACTTCCATGGCCGATTATATTTCATCATTAACATATCTCATTTTCAATCATATAATCGACATCACAAACACATCACCAAAACACAAATCATACCTATCATATAACAAGCATAACAAAATAAACCAACCATGTCAAATATAACCATAATTTGATCAAACCTTGAAACCGAACTTAACAAAATAAACAAGCCATTGAATGATTAGAACTCGAACTAACCACCTTCTTTATACATAATTTTCCAAGAATTTCAAGATACTTACCTCTTCCTAATCCTCATCCAAACCGAACATGAAGCAAGAGAACTCCTTTCTTCTTCCTTTGAATTTTCGGTCAAGAAGAACAAAGAGGATGAAGCCTTTTTCTTTTTTCTTTTTTTCTTCTAGGTACGGCAAAAGGGGGGAAACACTCACACTATTCTTTTTTTTTTCCCATTTCTTTATTACCCATACTCCTTATTTTATTTTTTTCCTAACATACACCATTGTCACAACATGTTTTATGACATGTTTTGCCCATCACCGTTTGTCATGGCCGGCCACTAGCAATTAAAAAGGGGGAAATTGACATGCAAGTCCACCCCTTTGATTACATGCACTAATAGATCCTTATAGATTTACCTATCACATTTCAAAAGTGTCACACATAAGTCCTATCGACTAATTTCACATGCAATTTACTAAATCGAAGCTTAAAACCTTCACACATTCATAATCACATATTTTAAACAATAGATATCATATTCAAATAATTTGGTGACTCGGTTTAGCAGTCTCGAAACTGCTTTCCAACTAGGGTCACTTTAGGGCTGTCACATGTGGAGAATAACTCACCCATGCCATCCCTATACTTACAATGTTAGCATCGGTTGTGGCACTAACTGAAATCGCAGCAAAGCTGCTAATACATATACAGCTTTAAGCGTTCAGTAGCGGTATTATAATTGGCACAAAGCCATTAGTAACTGTAATAATTTAGGCACGTAGCCATCAGCGACAGTAATATAATCGGCACACAGTCATGGGTAAATATGATCGGCACAGAGTCATCAATAAATATGATAGGCACAAAGCCACAGGTAAATAAAATTGGCACAAAGCCATAATCAAAATATCACAAAGCCATATTTAGGCTGGCATAGAGCCATAAATAGATTAAGCGGCATTAAGTCATCTGCAGGTCCACAATCGTCTCGTGCGACCCGTGCGACCTTAACAAATCAATACTCGATTCACAGTCATCTCGTATGATCCATGCGACCCTATCAGAATAGTACTTCCTCCATATCAATGTCCCAACCCCATGCAATATGTCGTGTATGTCATGCTCAATCATCACACGTGTATGCAGAATGGCCATGCTCAGTAGCAGTCATTTAAACATATATTAAAAGCATATTAGTTTTACAACCATAGTCAAGTCAGTTAAAACACAGTCATACAATCACAGTCAAATTAGTCAAATTCATAGTCTAAGTCGGCCAATTACCCACAAGGGCAAAACAGTCATTTTGCCCTACAAGGGAATTTCAATAATTTTACACTACAAGGGTATTTCAGTAATTTTACACTCCGGGGTCTTAACGACCCAATCAAAGGTCTATCGTCACCTCAAGCGACTTAAGTAACCTAAATAGACATAACGGTGCAAATGGGCCAAAGGCCCATACTCGGCCCAAGTGGGACCACACACTCGTGTGGACCATTTAGTCCAGAAACAACTAGAGCTATGCAAATGTCATAGTCCAAACAACACTTACTGCATCACATACATTTTATCCGTGTGGGCCCACAAACCCACTAGGCCCACACGGCTCATTTAGCCCAACGAGGCCCAGAACAGCCTAAGACCACGAGAGCGCTCGTGTTGGCCTCTACAGTCTAACTCCCATTTCCATGGGCTTGGTTCACCACACGTACGATCGATCGCTCGTGTGGCATCATATGCCATAATTTTGGCTTTTCGACATTTTGCCGATCTATAGTCATAGTAGTGTAAACAACACATACTTTTGACTTTTAAACGATTATCGAAAATCGCATACAAATACACACACTTTCAGCTTTTCAGCCAATCATCAAACATAGCATACAGTTAAACACCTGATTATGAAAGTGAAATATGCTCAAAGTAACCTTGTACCTAAATTAAACCAATAATATCCGGTTAGAAACTTAACTCGTAACACTAACGAAATCTAACGGAATTCCAAAATGTGATGCCCTTACCAACAACAGAAGCGATCACCTCTTCAGTTCACAAAAAATGCACCAATCACCCTTGGCCACAACCTACACAAGAACCCATTTCTTCTTTAGATTCACACCAGACATACGATATCATTACAACAAGAACCTTATACCCCATTCACCGCCACTTACCAGACTGCAGAACCAAATACTGATAAAAAAAGTAGCGTACACGAGTCAAGAATCGGTTTAATCTGAAGAGTATACCAAAATAATATAGTTGGTGCGAAAAGGACAAACAAAAGACAATAATCAGATAAGGAAAAAACTTGAAAGAGGAAAGAAAGTGCAATTCGGATACTCACCTATGAGTATTCAACCAATGAAACAATTGGAGGTAAAGGTAGAGAAGTGCAGAGAGACAAGATGGTAGATGTTCAGCCGATTGTTTAGAATCAATTGCAGAAGCCAGAAGTAAGAGAGAGAAAAAAGAATAGTCATTTGATAAAAACCTAAGGAAATGACAAAAAGGAAGAAAAAAAGGTATCTAGCAAGAACTCAAAAGAAAAGAGAATACAACTATGGGGCTAACCGGAAGGGGAAGTATGGGTGAACGAATGCAGAAGTGAAAAAAAGAAAAAGAAGCAGAATAGGATTGATCGTAGTACTCAAAAGAATAGATGAAGGAGTTATGAAAACAGGTACCCTTTCCTTGTAACCTTAATATCAAAGCCGTGAGCCTAAACAAGTCTAGTACTCAATCTTTTTTTGTCTGATTCTTTAAAATGTACTATGTAATGGACATTAGGCCATGGACATTGAGGGTTAGGTAGAGACATCATGGTGCCTTTGTATATGAAAAAGAAAATGAAGAGATTACAAGATTTAATACGTTAAAAAAAGTGAACTTTGTAAATGAAAGAGCGCAAAAAGAAAAAAAAAGCTCAAAAAGAAATCAAAGCTGAACTCAAAAAATAAAATCCTTCAGTTTACATGTATTAATTTTGTATGTACTTGCATCGCATAATACCTTCTAAAATTTTAAGGAAATAAGGTAGGCAAGGGAAAGAGAAATAAGGAGGTGAGTTGTAAATAAATTTGGGGTGAGTAGGGAACCATGTCATAAGTTTAATTGTTTCTAGTGCTTGAACCCATTTTGAAGCCTATTATTTGAATTTTAAACCGTCCTAAGACTCAGAACGCAACAAGCCAAGAAGATCTCTAAGACCCGAATAATTCACTAACACAATAATTCGTGAACTTCTTGTATTTTTTTAAACGAATATGACAAATTCTTTTTAAATATCTATGAGTGATCCATATAATTTATTTTGATACATAACACTTGTTTATACATTCATTTTCACAGCCTCTATATCTATTGATATTTTAACTTAGTAAACTTCTTTTTTTTTTGTAGTAGTAACCAAGTTAGTTGGATATCGCTACTAAGTTGCATGTGAGGTAGTTTGTAACACCTCTTACCCGTGTCCTACGCTAGAACAGGTTACGAGGCATTAGCGGGCTTAATCGTTCACAAACATGCAAAAATAGGGCTATAAAATTTCATTTGTATCAAAACTTTTCATACACATGCATAATGTCCCATAAACGGGCCTACGAAGCCATAAACATGCATTGAAAGTAGTTAGGGACTAAACCAAGAACCTATGAAAATTTTGGCACATAGAAAATTTTTCCATGACACAAGGTCACACACCCGTGTGGACACAGGGACACGCCCGTGTGCCTTCGACACGCCTGTTTCCTCAGGCCGTGTAACTCCCTAACTATGACATCAATGAATAATTTGGACCACATGGCCAAGCCACACACCCGTGTGCTAAGGCCATGTCCACCACAAGGTTGAGACACACGGTCGTGTCTCAACCCATGTGGCCAACACTTAGGTTATTTTCCAAGCCTTTAAGTTACCCTTAATCCTTCACATATTATTTCCATATTACACATTTAATTCATAGTCATAACCATTTAGATTGGGCATAAAGAATTCATCATGCACATATTTCATAACACCAACCATATATGGCCAACAAGCATAATCACATCACAAGCATTAGAACATAGCATAGATTGATGTTCACAAACCATAATCAATATGGGCCGCCCTTCATGGCCATATACAAATAACTCAATATAGACCAATACATTTGGCTAGTCATATTAACACATATCATTTAAAAAGAAAACAAGTCCCTATACATGCCACTCACTTGAAGGCGCTTAGCATATATATATATATATATCAATATTCCAAAGGTGATGGTTTGATAGTGTTGTGCTGCCTCCGACGACATCCAACCCCAAGCTAACCTGTCAACACTAAAGAAAAGGAAAGGACGGGAGTAAGCTTTATAGCTTAGTAAGACCGTATGAAATTAATAAGCAATTTATCAACTTGCTTCTCAAGGTAATACCACATATCTTCTTACCATAAAATTTTTAGAATTTTTGGTCTAGCCAATAAATACAGTTTATTCTTTAAATTCACCCCTGTTTTGCTATCCAATAGTTCTGAATCCTCTTCACTAAAATTTAATTATCTTCTTGTACGATATTCAAATGATGTTTCCTTTTGTTTATTTTGCAAATAGACTCATTAAGAATTCTAAGAATGTAAATTATAATCCATAATTATTATTTTTACAATTTCTAATGATTTTACCAAATCAGAACAAGGGATTTCAAAATCATTCTAACTCTATCCCACAACAATTCCAATATCTCATAATATTAACTTCTTTTGATTAAAACGTTTCTTCTATATGAAACTAGACTCAATAATCTTTAATTTTATATTTTATTCAGCCTGTAATTTGATTTCCAAAATTTTTGGTGGATTTTCAAAGTCAAACTGCTGCTGCTGTCCAAAACTGTTTCAATGCTAATTTTACCCTTTCATAATTATCTTTAAATAGGCTTTCATTCCAATCAATTTCTCTTTTCATATTCATTAGGCCACAAGGTGAAGGGATAAACATATCATGTCCCAATTTAATTCAACCTAAAAGCCTCACACATAATCATCCACCAAATTTACCACATAATTATACACCATAGGTATCGACCTAATATTTACAAGGTCGTCACAAAGTCATTCTCATAGGTATGACTTACTCATTTACATTCTTACCAAAAGTCCAATATACATCGAGCTTATTACTCAAGAATTTTTAGTACATAGCTATACCCTTTCAACATGATCATAAACATAGCTTACTCATTTTCATCCATTACTAATCATACAACATACATTGAGCACGCATTTCATGAATTTCATGTAAGTACCTGTATCACTTACATCATGGTCATAACCTCTCTTATTTTGACATAAATAGTAAATTTCCCATTAAACCATTTGGAAAACTACAAGATATTCAATAAGCCTCAAGCATTGGGTAAGGACCCGATGCCATGTCCAAAACATGGTCTTACACTGACTCTTGTATATCGAGGCCGATGCCATGTCCCAGACATGGTCTTACACTAGCTTTCATCTATCGATGCCGATGCCATGTCCCAAACATGGTCTTACTCCGACACATATCAAGCCGATGCCATGTCCTAGACATGGTCTTACCCTAGCTCTCATATCTCGAGGGCTATGCCATGTCCCAGACATTGTCTTACACTAGCTCTCATATCTCAAGGCCGATGCCATGTCCCAGACATGGTCTTACACTAGCTCTTATATCTCCCTAGCATCACAGCATGAATATCCAATCTATTCCTACGGTTCAACCAGGAGTTTCCTGTATTAATCTTACCATACATTACTCATTGCCACATTAAAATTTTTTATGCAAAATCAATCATTAAGTGCATAATAATGATAAAGTTGTAATATTTACGCACATCTTACTTGTTTCAATGGAATATCATATTCCATCAAATTTCCAATGTATCCAATCATCACATAAATGTTATTAACATTTGGCATCACTTTCTCAAACTCAATATCATCAACATATAATTCAATACAATCATAGCAAGATAGATTTCAAGTATATTAACAGTAACATGGATAATATGCTTATTTAGTCACACTGACTTACCTCGAATGCAAAAACGGCAAATTATTCCCTTTTTGTCCTAAACCATGTACTTTCTCGATTTAAGCCCGAATCTCGATTTTCTTGATCTAAAATAATAAAATTTACTCATTTAATCATCACATTAAATTAAGCGTTCCACAATTCATACTTTGGCAAAATGATCATTTTGCCCTTAGACTTTCACAAAAATTATGATTTTGCCCCTAGGCTCGTAGATTGATTTTTATCAAATTTCCTCATTATCCAAGCCTATCCCAACCTTTATTACTCTTGTAGAAACTCAAAATTCCAATTATTTCACACAATTCTCATCCATTTAACAAACTTTACAAAATGGTCCATATTAGGTGTTTTCATGAAAATCCTTTCACAAAAGTTGTTTATTTAACAACCAATATTCATTTTCTTCCATAAAAATTCAGTAAAAAACATGAATAATCTCATGGAAAAACGCTATATTTTCAATCATTTTGCAAAATAGCCCCCTCATTAGCTAGATTATGCTACAAAGATCCCAAAAGTACAAAAATTATCAAGAAAGGCCATCAAAATCACTTACTTGTAAGGGATATAAGTTGCTGATATTTTTGAGCTTTCAAAACCCCTTGTTTGCTAGTATTTTCGATGGAGAAGAAGAAAGATGAAAGATGATACCTTTTTTTCTTTATTTTATTATATTACTAGTCAAATTAGTCACCAACATTTCACCTAACTTTGACCCTACAATATTTTTGTCTCCTTCATCAGCCACTAACATATTTATGGTCTATTTACTCAATAAAGACCCCTAATTTAATGTTCTATAGCTATTTGACACCTTTAGCTAGTAGGACGAAACTTTTGCACTTTATGCGATTAGGTCCTTTTCGAAAATTAAGCAAGCAATCGCTAAAATTGTTTCACCAAAATTTTTATGCACTCATATAATCATGCTATAACACATAAAATAACATTAAAAATAATTTCTCTGGCCTCAGAATAGTGGTTCCAAAACCATTTTTCTAACTAGGCCCAAAATCAAGTTGTTACAATTTCCGCCCTTAAGGATTTTCGTCCCCAGAAATCTTACCGAAAAAGTGGTTTTGATATTCACATAAACTTCTCGTTCCCATAATCATCGCTAAAGAACTTTCACTCGACTATGCCTCTAATACTTATCTTTTTACTTTCTCATATCAGTGTCATAAGCAGTTCATTGCTATACCTGACCTAAACTGAATTTCAACCTCCATCTGAGAGTTCATATATACAATGTCCGATCTATGCCATCATGTCACATATACGCACATACTTGAATCTTTTCGAATTCAAATAATAAAACTAGCCAGTTCATCTTGGCCATGCACTCTCTAGAATTTCACACAGTCCGATTGATTACCAAATCAACTCTCAGTTGACTTTAAATTTCAATGCCTCCTTTAGCTTTCCCAAGAAATCACAATATATAGTGGAGACAAGTATTCCAAGAAATCCAACAATCATATAGACACGAAATTTCATAAATTTGATGAGCAGGGATTTAGTACATACTGGCATGATTCACAGATCTCATCAAACATCTAGCAATTAACTACATCACATTTTTCCTCTTTCCAAGATGGGAATAATTCTGATATGGCCTCGAGAATAATCCTTTCTCATTTTTATTCTAATACCAGCACTGGAGAAGATAGCTCCAGTAAAACCTAATGCTCAGCTCTAACCTTGTTAACAATTCAGATCTTTCTGTAGCATCGAAAGCTCTAAGCTATCACATTATCTTATTATCTTAAAACACATCACAATTCATACAACAGTGCATCACTGAAAATTAAGAAGTCTTTGCCCAAGAGTAGACTAGACCAGTTCAAATGCTTCGGTTAACAATATTCTCTTCTGTCCAAATTTTACTAATCATGGAATAAGCCATTCGACTTTCATAAGATGAAAATTTTATCATACAATCATTCAGAATTCACTCATCATGCTAATGAAAAACCATTTCACTTGCATTAGCTCAAATAACCAATATATCTCAATTGAAGACATTAGCTTCGATTAACTTACTTGAGAAAAGAGATCCATCATACCAATTGAAATTCAAAATTTCACCACTTATGCCTTTGCCGATGTCAAATCCTTACACGAAATTAGAGAAATCAAAATACTAAAATCACCGCATTACCATGATCAAATCAAGAGCATAATCGCACTTGACATGATTATCGCAAGCTAAAGAACACACTTTGAACATGAGTCATAATTGACAGATTATGGAACAAAGATAACAAGAAAACCAAGTAAAGAAATCCAGGATAGAGAAATCTCGAGATACGATACTATATCGTAAGCCTGAAAATAAACTCTTAAGAAAATAAGAAAGACCTCGATAATTCCTCAGAGAGAAAAAGTCCAAAAGAAAACATCATTTCATCTCACTGGAATCAAATACAACAATTAAAGGAAACAAAATGATAGCATCATATGCATTTTCTCATAAGTTCCCAATAGACGAAATATAACAGAATACCAGAGAGAAGTAGAGTAAAACAGATTATAAACCGGTCAGACCGACAATGCCTTCATTTGACATTTAGATCAGATAGCATTCTCATATAACTAGAATTTCATCAGAAGATAGATAGCTACTATAACACTTCCGAGAACAATGATCTTTTAGAATATATCAAGAGATGCAGTCATCATCTGTTCACTATAATTACCATACTCAGACATCTCATATTTTAAATATTATTTCTCCAACTATTTCTATCATCATAAATCCCATATTATTCTTTTCACTAAAGAAGATCAGTTCTGAGAAGGTCATAATCATTACATTTTCTCGACCTCGTACCTAAGTGATTCAATTTACCAAAGTAAATTTCTTCTCTAACTGTGGCAGTGCATATCTCAAATAATCCTTATGACAACCTAATACTTTTCTAGCTCTGGCTTACTTATCAACTCATTCTCAATCTCTAATCATGTTTATAGTTATTCCCCTATTGAACTCTTTGGTTTCACACTTGTGAGTTTATTCAGCGCAAATTACATGAAATTCCATTACAAAACACGACTCTGGTAAGGGGGTGAAGTTGTAGGGCCTCTAACTCGACTCTCATATACATATGCAAATGACACAACTTTCATCATCATAGCGACACCATCACAATCATGTCATTCATTTCAGGGAAATTATTGTTAATATTTATATTTCACAATTTTTCGATTATCTTATTCACTCAAGTTCATTTATGCACACATTCTATGAATTCTAGATAACTTTTCCCGTCACATTCACTTAATTAAACATATCAAGCACACCATATCATATGAGGGCCAACAAACATGAATGAATATACATTACAATCGAAACTTTGATTTCGCACATCATCATATGGATGTCATTACAATCATATAAATCTATCTGAGCCATTTATCACATTTACTTAAGTTATACGAGCTTGCCAATCGTAATCATTCAAATAATTATACATGAACATTCTTTCTACCTTTATTTTTAGTAAGTTATCTAAACACATGCATTCACTCGAACAAATCAATCATATACACAATGGGATTCTCAATCAATCATAGATAAGCTCATTATGCCATGTACACATTCTATTTCATGTTTCTCATATCACAAATATGTACATATACATTTCACGAATTCTTGTTTGTACCTTTCTAAGTTTCAACTCCTCATAACTGCACTTTATTTGAATACTTTAGTATCATCATCTACGTGATCGGGTGTAGCTCAGTTGGAGAGTACCTTTATCTAAACAAGATAGTTCTTATTCGTATCGGGAGACATCACACTATCACCAATTTGTGGCATGTATAGGTAGACTCTTACACGTGCTAGGTTAGTCCGAGAATCGACTAAACCATAGCTCTAATACCACTAAATGTAAAACTCCTTGCCCGTGTCCGATGCTGGAACAGGGTACAAGGCACTATTGGACTTAATCATTCACAAACATGAAAAAATCGGCTTAAAAATTCATTCATGCATAATGTCCCATACACGAGCCTACAAAGCCCTAAACATGAATTAAAACTCGTGTGGCCAACACTTAGGCTATTTTCCAAGCCTTTAAGTCACCCTTAATCCTTCACATCTTTATTTCCATATTACACATTTAATTCATGGCCATGACCATTTAGATTGGTCATAAAACATTCATCATGCACATATTTCATAACACTAACCATATATGGCCAACAAGCATAATCACATCACAAGCATTAAAACATAGCATAGATAGATAGGTTCACAAACCATAATCAATATGAGCCACCCTTCATGGTCATATACAAATAACTCAATATAGGCCAATACATTTGGCTAGCATGTTAACACATATTATAAAAAAAAAAAAACAAATCCCTATACATGCCACTCACTTGAAGGCGCTTAGCATATATATATCAATATTCCAAAGGTAATGGTTTGATAGTGTGGTGCTCCCTCTGACGACCTTCAACCCCGAGTTAACCTGTCAACACTAAAGAAAAGGAAATTAAGGGAGTAAGCTTTATATCTTAGTAAGACCGTATGAAATTAATAAGCAATTTATCAACTTGCTTCTCAAGGTAATACCACAATATTTGCGCTTTTGCTTATGTTCAAGTCAAGTTATTTTCTCGAGTTACAGTCACTAAATTATTTATATCCAGAACTACAGAACTCCAAATTAAGATCTGCTAATATTCCCTGAAACTAGACTCACATATCTTCTTACCATAAAATTTTCAAAATTTTTAGTCTAGCCAATAAGAATATTTTATTCTTTAAATTCACCTCTATTTCGCTGTCAGATAGTTTTGACCCCTCTTCACTAAAATTTAATTATCTCCTCATGTGGGGTTTAGATGATGTTCCCTTTTGTTTCTTTTGAACATATACTCATTAAGGATTCTAACAATATAAATTATAACACATAATCATTTTTGTACAATTTTTAATGATTTTCCCAAAATAGAATAGGGGATTTCGAAATCATTCTGACTCTGTCTCAAAACAATTCAAATATCTCATAATATGAACTTATTTTGCTTACACCGTTTCTTCTATATGCAATTAGCTCAATAAGCCTTAATTTAATATTTTATTCAGCCTCTAATTCGATTTTCACAATTTTTGGTGGATTTTAAAAGTCAGACTGCTGATGTTGTCCAAAACTATTTCAATGCTAATTTTACCCTTTCATAATTATCTTTAAATAGGCTTTCATGCCAATTAATTTATCTTTTCGTATTCATTAGGCCACAAGGTGAAGGGATAAACATATCATGTCCCAATTTAATTCGACCTAAAAGCCTCACACATAATCATCCATCAAATTTACCACATAATTATACACCATAGGTATAGACCTAATATTTACAAGGTCATCACAAAGTCATTCTCATAGGTATGACTTACTCATTTACATTCTTGCCAAAAGTCCAATAGACATCAAGCTCATCACTCATGAATTTTTAGTACATACCTGTACCCTTTCAACATGATCATAAACATAGCTTACTCATTTTCATTCCTTACTAATCATACAACATACATTGAGCACGCATTTCATGAATTTCATGTAAGTACCTATATCACTCACATCATGGTCATAACCTCTCTTATTCCGACATAAACTATAAATTTCCCATTGAACCATCTGGAATACTATAGGATATTCAATAAGCCTCAAGCATAGGGTAAGGTGTCGACGCCATGTCCCGGACATGGTCTTACACTAGCTCACACATCAAAGTCGATGCCATGTCCCAAACATGGTCTTACACTGGCTCTCATCTATCGGTGCTGATGACATGTCCCAGACATGGTCTTACACTGACACATATCAAGCCGATGCCATGTCCCAGACATGGTCTTACACTAGCTCTCATATCTCCCTAGCATCATGGCATGAATATCTGATCTATTCCTGTGGTTCAACCAGGAGTTTCCCACATTAATGTCATCATACATTATTTATAGCCACATTCAAATATTTATGCAAAATCAATCATTAAATGCATAGTAACAATAAAGTTGTAATATTTACGCACATCTTACTCGTTTCAATGGAATATCATATTCCATCAAATTTCCAATGTATCCAATCATCACATAAATGTTATTAACATTTGGCATCACTTTCTCATACTCAATATCATCAGTATATAATTCAATACAATCATAGCAAGATAGATTTCAAGTATATTAACAATAAGATAGATTTCAAGTATATTAACAATAACATGGATAATATGCTTATTTAGTCACACTGACTTACCTCGAATGCAAAAACGGCTAATTATTCTCTTTTTTGTCCTAAACCACGTACTTTCTCGATTTAAGCTCGAATCTTGATTTTTTTAATTTAAAATAATAAAATTTACTCATTTAATCATCACATTAATTAAGCATTCCACAATTCATACTTTGGCAAAATGACCATTTTGCCCCTAGACTTTCACAAAAATTATAATTTTTCCCCTAGGCTCGTAAAATGATTTTTATCAAATTTCCTCATCAGCCAAGCCTCGTCCAACTTTACTACTCTTGCAGCAACTCAAAATTCCAATTAGTTCACACAATTCCCATCCATTTAACAAACTTTACAAAATTGTCCATAATAGGTGTTTTCATGAAAATCCTTTCACAAAAGTTGTTTATTTAACAACCAAGGTTCATTTTCTTCCATAAAAATTCAGAAAAAAACTTGAATGCTCTCCTAGAAAAACCCTATAATTTCAACCATTTTGCAAAATAGTCCCCTCATTAGCTTGATTATGCTATAAGGGTCCCAAAAGTACAAAAATTATCAAGAAAGGCCATCAAAATCACTTACTTGTAAGGGATATAAGTTGCTGATATTTTTGAGCTTTCAAAACCCCCTCTTTGCTAGTATTTTTAGTGGAGAAGAAGGAAGATGAAAGATGATACCTTTTTTTCTTTATTTTATTATATTACTAGTCAAATTAGTCACTAACATTTCACCTAACTTTGACCCTGCAATATTTGTCTCCTTGATCATCCACTAACATATTTATGGTCTATTAACTCAATAAAGACCCTTAATTTAATGTTCTATAGCTATTTGACACCTTTAGCTAGTAGAACGAAACTTTCGCACTTTATGCAATTTGGTCCTTTTTCAAAATTAATCAAGCAATCGCTAAAATTATTTCAGCAAAATTTTCATGCACTCATATAATCATGCTATAACACATAAAATAACATTAAAAATAATTTCTCCAGCCTTGGAATAGTGGTTCCAAAACCACTGTTCTGATTAGGCCCAAAATCGGGTTGCTTCATAGTTCTCGTACGAGTTTGATATTTCACCACTATGTGACTTAATTATCTGATCTAGTCCAAGGGTTGTCTTTCTTTTTGCATGTTTGATGTGTTTTCTTGAGGAGAAGCAAAGAGTTATGTGTGGGGGAGTTTGATCTGCTATAATTTAATATGACAAATTAGGCTTCCTCAGTACACTCGAAGAGCTTATTTTCAAGCATATTAGAATATTTTCTATAGTTTTTCTTAGTTTTTAGATTTTAGTTAATAAGTGTAAATGCATAATTTTTATTGTTTTTGAGACCCAAATTTTCCAATACTATCATTAGGGGCCCTAACATATGGTTGAGTGTTGTAGGGATGCATTGGAGGTCGGAATCGAGCAAAAATATCACCAAAGGAGAGGGTATCTTGATATCCTACCCTTGGAACCATGATACTGATAAACCGTAAATTATACATATTTTTATCCCATGCTTAGCACATTTATGGATGATTTCTCCTTAGATTTGGTGAATTCGATGCTCCTAATCCTTTAATTTCATGTTTTATACTTAGTTGAGCATAGAAGAGTAAAAAGAGCAAGAAACGGGCTGAAAACAGAGAAAATAGACCCACGTGGGAAATCAACATGGCCTGGACTTTCTCACACTGGCGTGTCACACGGTCGTGTCCCTTTGGTAGGATTAAAGCACGACTTACACAGGTAGACTACATGCCCGTGTCTGTTCAACAGCCTTGACCACGAGCTGGAGTAATCACACACGAACGTGTCACACGGGCGTGTCCCTGTCGAGCCCAAATATAAACCTATTCAGAAAAGGCCAATTTTGGGGGATCTTAGGCATTCTAAAGCCAATTTAAATACCTGAGGAGGCACTTAGAAGAGGAGTACAGAGTAGGAAGCAAATAATTACTCAAGGAAAGCCGATTAATCCATCTCAGAAGTCGAATTTATCATCAAGACTGAAGATCTCCCTTTAAGTTCCTTAAGGAGTTTTTGGGTTTTCTTATGTTTTGTTATCTTTATGCTTTTGAGATGTTTTCTTTCATAAGTATGAACTACACCCCTTAAATACCTAAGGGGAATGAAACCTAAGACGGATCTTGTTATTATTATCTGAATTGTATGATAAATATTTGATTTATTCTTAATTATGTGTTCTTAATTCTTGTTTTAATATTCCAAGATATTGATTCAAGTTAACGCTCTTAATTAAGTGGAGTTGATTGCGCGCCTAGAGATAGGGTGACAAGATTTTGCCGGATTAGGGTGAAACCTAATAGGGGAATCCATAGATCAAGTTAATGCAATTCTAGGGTGTTAATTAGAAAAAGATTTCAATTATTCACCTAGGGTTACACGTTATTAGTCTTGAGAGAGATAATAATATAACTTAGGGATTTTACAAATCAAGTCAAATGAATAAACTATCTGATTCAGAGTCAAATAACAAGTGAAGTTTAGGTGGATTTTTCCTTAGGTATTGTCTCAATCAATCAAATTTTCCCAAGTTTTCTTTCTGTGCATTCTTAGTTAGTAATTAGTTTAGATAACCAAACCTCTTAACTTTTAGGCTAGATAATAAAAGGGAAGTAAATACTAGTACTCCTAGTTCCTTTTGGGTTCGACAATCCAGTCTTGTTGAACTATACTACTATTGGATAGGTACACTTGCCTTAATCGTGATAATAAGTTAGTCTCAAGAACAATTCATTTATAATTTAAAAACCTGTTACGAATATCACGCATCAGATACCTACAACATGCCCCAAAGATGGAGACCACACAATGATATCACGATATCCACCCTAGGGTATAGCGATATCCACATACTTTGCCAACCTCCTATTTCAAGACAGTCGACGATGTCGCGAAATCCATCCCATAGGTATCGTGATATCCACATCGTGAGGGGAAAAAAATGGCATAAAGGGTAGTCTTTGTCCAACGGAAGCACCAATCATTGAAGGCCCATTCAAAGGCATTTTAGGAAAAAAAATTGGGTCAGAATAGCTGTTTAAGTTAGCCAAAATTTGGCTAAGAAAAAAGGAGGCAACATTAGAGTAGTTTAGCTTTAGTTTTCTCTATGTTTTCTCTTAGTTTTTTTTGCAGTTTTTCAATGATTTCTATTTTCTCTTCTTCTTTCATAGTTCTAAAGTTTATTTTATTGCACTTTATTCTTGTTCTTAGTGTTCTTGTAGTAAGTTAAGTTAGTTAACACTACAACCTAGGTTTGTTTGCACTTTCAACCCTTGTATCTTGCTTGTAATGACATTTTTAGCTTTAGTTTAATGCATTTTAGTTTTTTACTTTAAATCTATTAAAGTTTGTTCCTTTTATGTTTCTTAATTTTGATTTTCATGTTATATGTTTCTTTTTACATTTCCTTTAAGTTTCCTTGCATAAAAATCAAAAATTTTATATTTTTCTTACGATTTTCTTTAATGGCTTCAATGTTTTCATTTTCATGTTCATTAGCTTTATTTTTCACATGGGTAACTAAACTTTAAAGGGGGTTGCTTAATGGAGATGTAGTAAGCTGATTTTTGGATGAGGGGCCAAATTGTAATAAATTGGACTAATTAGAATGAATCTAAAAACTTAGGATTGATGACCCTAAGCGAATACCTAGGCAAGTGAGAGTAAAAAGAGATCTTTTTGGGCACCAATTCATTAGTCCCAGGTTAATGAGTGAGATTGAGAGATAATCCATCTTAATTTGTCTAACTTGGTAAAATTGAGACCGAAAGGTAAAATGGAGCCATTTTAGGAGTTTAAGTGATTTGGATCCCTAATTTGAATATTAGTAAACCACATCGAGATCAACCAACCATTTTTGGTTAATTATTTTTGAATTTTTGAATTTTATACATTTTCAATTTAGTCCTTGGTAGTTTGATCAATGATTAGGTTAATTTCTCTTGACTTTATGGTTTTTCATAACATAATTTTCTACGATTAGTTGGTTAGACTATTTATTTTGCATGCTCATTATTTAGAAATTGTTCAACCTCTGACTCTCTTGGGCTTGATCCTTGGAATAATCTAGTGTTCCATTGTAACACTACAAATATTACAACTAACTTCTCACACTTGCAGTAAGTCTTGATATTTATTTTATTTTTATAGAGTGTTGATTTCTCTCTTTGTTTGTGAGGGTAGGGGAGAGAGACGGTCACTCGGCTACCGGATCAACTACATTCTCAATTGGCTCTTCAAGCTCATTTTCATCAAGGGGTTTATCCATGGTTTTTTCAACTCCTCGTCTTTTTGGATGGGTGCGCTTGGGTTTTCCAGAGTTTTACCTGAGCGTACTGCAATTGTATTCACATGTTCTTTTCCATCCTTCCGAGGATTGTTTTCTGTGTTACTAGGAATGCCCTAATCAAATTGCTTTTGCATTAAATTTATTGTTTGACTGAATTGGTCTTGGATACTATTAATTTGGGAGTCAAGTCAGTCGCATTTGGATTGAACTTGTCGAAACTTTATTTTCATTGATTGCATCTCCCCTTCTATTTTTGTCTAGCCTTTGACTACATATAGTATGGTCGCTCCTCATGGGTCTCTCCTTGTAACACCCAAACCCAGCCTAGACGTTATGGATGGATCTAGCGATGTCACAATAAAATAATTTTCATTTGTTTGCACTTTTTGTCCTCAAAATTGTTACTTATTTAATCAATTGCTTGAACACATTTTGTTACGAAAGCTTTTAAAAGTCATTTTGTGCAAATCGGGTGTTTAGAGAAAACTTTTCCTTTTTGAAAACCAAATTTTTAAATGTCTAGCAATTATAATCCAAAACTAGTAAAATCCCAAATTTAAGGAAAAATCCATAGAGGCCATATTACAGCAAAATAAACCCAAATAAAAGTAACTTCATAAATAGGTAATAGATAGCGTAATAGAAGATGTGTAGCCACCACTGAGCCCTCTGCCACACCGATTAACATATGTCTAGGGATTACCTGTACAGATTAAGCAGAAGCGATGACTTTACATAAACTCAGTATGCAATACCCATACAACAATCAAACAGTAAACAAATAAGCACAGTCTAGGCCTAAGCCCTCTACAATATCATTATCAGTATCAGTTTGGCCTTAGCCTATCTCAACAACAGATATGCAGATACAAAAATCCTACCCAACCAGCCTCTACACTCCATCTCCATCCAACCCTACGTTCCATGTAGGGATATAATCAACCCACCTATCCCTACACTCCAAATTAGTATTGGATACGGCACTAGACAGTAATTTGCAGCTGAGTTGTCAGTAAATTAAGCTCGAAGCCTTTAAGTACACTTCCTCCGGTCAATATCAAACCCTAACCCAATGTAATGCAACATGTAATTATGTCATGCTATCTCATAGTAATAGTTCATACAATATCAGTTCAGTAAAATATTATGTAACAACCCGATTTAGACCCTAGTCAGAATAGTGGTTTTAGGACCAAAAATTTAAAAATATTAAATATTATTTTATGTGCTTATAATATGTGAATTAACATTTGTGAAAGTTTCATGTAAAAATTTGATCGTTTGTGTGCTTAATTTAGAAAAAGGACCTAATCGCATAAAATGTAAAAGTGGCTAGCTATTTGTTAAAAGTACTTAAGTGCTATGTCTTACTAAAGGAGAGGTACTTATGATGTTATTAGAACATAACTAAGGTTAATGGACATTAATGACCATCCATTAAGTGATTTTTATATGGTTTAATAAAAGGGGTAAATTGGCATTTGATTATTAATTATAAGTTAAATAAAATAAAATCCATTTCTTCTTGCATTATCATCTAGCAGAATTTGAAGAAAGAAAATAAAGCTTTCATATTCATTTAGGGTTCGGCACTTTGATAGCTTGATTGAGGTATGTTTTTAGCTCAATTTTTGATAATTTCTACGTTTTTATGATCGTTGCTTAGTAATCTTTTAAGCCCATGCCTCAATTTCTGAATTTAATTATGATTTTAAGATGTTCCATTATTTATTATGTGAGTTTCATGAAGTTTTATGATAGAAAATGAAAAATATGTGTTAGATTACAATGTTTTGTATTGGGATTTTTGATGAATTTGAGTATTTTGGACTAAATTGTGAAAATGAGAAATTGAGGGGTTAAAATGTGAAATAAATGAAATATGTGAGATTATGAGCTAAAGGAAAATTCAGCTAGGCATGTGTGAAAGGAAATTATGCATATTTTGTGATTTTATGAAATAGAGACTAAAGTGTTAAAATGTGAAAATGTGAAGGCTAATTTGGAAAATGTCCTAAATATGTGTATATGGATTGAATTGAATGATTTGTTGAATAAAAGAGTTAAATTTGAATTTATATAGATCAAGAACCAAAGAAAACGGAATTAAATCGGGGAAGTCGAAAGTCGTTGAATAGTTGTTCGTTTCAATTCATTTCTGTACGAGGTAACTCTATATACAAATAAATGTGTTTGAATTGATTATTCATGCTTATATGATATTGAATGGTGATGAATGGTTATAGAAGTTGAATATGTGAAATTGAGAAAGTTTCAATAATGTTATGACGTCCGAAAGCTCGGTACGAACCATAGGAATAATTAGGATACATATGTCATGACATAGGATTTCTGATATGTGAATTCGTATAAGACCACGTCTGGGACATTGGCATCGATTTTAGATTTACGTACAAAACCATGTCTGGGACATCAGTATCGTATTCGATTTCGTGTAAGACCCTGTTTGGGACTGTAACGCCCCAAATTTTGGGCCTGGATGTATTAGGTCTTGAGCATGGGAATAGTTAGGAGGCTGCACATAAATGTTTAATTGTGCAAGAAAGTGACACAATTGTGTATCTACTTCAGTGGTTAAGTGTCCTGGGAAGAGTCTAAGAAGTCTTGGGTTCAAGCCTTAGCTTGCGCAAAAGTTTTGTTTTTAAAGGAATAAACACTGTCTCTAGGCAGTTGGCTTTTAAAAAAAAAAGGGTGAAACATGACTGAAAGGGCCTGCTGGTCTAGGGGGTAAGTGGCGTGTTACCTATGCCAGAGGACTAAGGTTCAAATCCTGGTGGGAGTAGTGGAGTTTTTTATTTTGTTGCAAGTGCTGCGGAAGTGTTGTAGTTTGACTGAAATACTAAAGTGGTTGAGGGGAATTCGAATTGAGTAGTTGAAGGGAGGTGTGATCGGTTGGAGGGATTTTAAGAGAGTATTAAGGGATTTTGAAGTTGTGGGGAGTTGGTGCCAAATGGGGACTCTAGGTACTCAAAGGAATCAGCCTTGCGAAAGAATGGGGTTTTGGTAAGTTTTGGCACTTCATTTTGGCTACTTCTGTTCTTTGGAAACCGATTGGTGCTAAGAGGTTTTGCAGTATCTCTCATCTATTTTGCTTATTTCAGGTTGCATTTTAGGTCTCTCTCCCTCTCTTTATTTAGGGTCTGACAAAATCGCCTTTTTGCACTTTGTTGTTGTGACCGATCCTGATTGCTCCTCTCCCTCTCCCAAATCAGTTTTGGCCTTTGATTGAATACTCCCCTCTCTCCTTCTCTTGATTCTTTCTCACTTTTTCTCAATCAATTTCCTCTTTGGCCAAATATCCCATACTTCTTCTCTCTCTACTCTTCCAACTTTTATCAAGTCTCCCCTCTCTTGTACTGTTTGAGCCAAATATCCTTTTTTTTCCTCTTCTTCGACACCATTTCTCATCTCCCCTCTCTCTTTTATTTGTGGCGTTTCTTTCGGGTTTTAAAACTTCTCGAGAAGTGAAGGAGTATACAGTGATTTTGAAGCATTCAAAACCTTTCTCTCATCACTCAATCGAAGGTAACTCTATTCTTAGGCATCATGTTCAACCTAAGTATTTGACTTGCATCATAGGGTATTGGTCGATTGCTTCTTCCCTACTTTTGGGTTCTAAGTTTCTATAAGTTAGCATATGCTGACTTAAGCCTTGTGTTTAAGCAACCTCGATTAATAAAATCTGCTTGTAATGCAGATATCCGTCAAGAAGTTTGTAATCAACCTTCGTCAGTGGTTTAAGCGGGCGAAGCCACACTCATTCAATCAAGGCAAGTATCAATTATTATTGTGGGTTAAGTGTTAAAAAGAGGGTGATCAACCCTATTGATTTAAGGACTGACAGAGTGTCTTGATTGAATATAGGTTTGGTGCTCGTGGGCTTCTACGTCTTTTTGCAAGCAAGGTGTGTAAAAACACTGCCCTACTCGTAAATCGGCAAAAGCTGAAATAAGTGACCGTCGACACAACACGAGCATGCACTCGCTAGTGTGGTAATACAAACGCCTAAATGTGGGCGTAAGATCATTAAGGCCGGCAATGAGCGATCTCATGGCCTGAGGCTGAATTAAGCCATGGTGGGTCGAAATGAGCCGTATGGGCCCTACAGACATGTGGGCCCCACACGGGTAGACCACACGGACGTGTGGAGAATGTTGGGTTAGGTTGTGTAATCCACACGGCCAAGGCCATTTCTGGGCTAGGTGGGCCATAGGGGCGTGTGGGCCCACATAGGCCCACAATATGGGCCTTGGGACCATTTTCTCTATTTGATTGTTAAGGTTGCACGGGTCGCCCGAGACGACTGTAGACCTACTATTGGGTCGGTAAGTTTACCTAGACCCCCTATATATGATAAAATGACTATTTTGCCCTTATATGGTAAGATGACTATTTTGCCCCATGTGAGGTATATATATTTATAGATGCATGGTGACCATATTTTAGCATGTTATTTAAACTGTAATGGAAACATGGATGATTCTATGAGATGACATGACATGACTGTATGATGCATTGCATGGGGATCGATCTATACTGATCAGAGAAGTGTACTGAAACGCTTCGAGCCTAAATTACTAGCAGCCCAGCTGCATATTACTGTTTAGTGTCGTAACCGGTACTATTTGGAGTGTAGGGATGGGTAGGTTGATTATATCCCCACATGGAGTGCAGGGTTGGACGGAGTTGGAGTGTAGAGGCTGGATGGGTAGGACTTATATACTGTTTAAATTGTTACTACACTAATTATTGTTACTGTGATGGGCCAAGGCCCAAATACATGATTGTTTCTGTATTGAGATGGGCTAAATCCCAAACTGATACTGTTACTATTACTGAAATATACTAAGCCCTATACTGATGCTGATACTGTAATGGGCTAAGCCCCTAATGGAAACTGAACTGTTACTAATATGGGCTTAGGCCTAGACTGTATTTGCCTACTGCATGATTGACTGTATGTTTTATGGGATTACACACTGAGTTTTCGTAAACGCACCCTTCTGTTTATCTGCGCAGGTAATCCCTAGTCCTAGGCTGGTCGATGCTGCAAGGGACTCAAAGGTGGCCACACAACCGGTTGGACTTCCTTATTAAATTTTAAATTATTAGTATTTTAAATTAGGTATCTTTTTATGTAATAAGGCCTCTATAAATTTTTAATCTTTAATTTGGGCTTTTAACTATTTTTATTCATAACTGCTAACAGTAGGATAAGATGCGTTTTTTCCTAAGACTGATGTTTTCCAAAAATACCAAGAATACGTAATTGTTTAAGAGCTTTCGCAAGAGACAACATGTTAAAAATTAAAGATGTTTTAACATGAGTAACATTTTATGAACGACATGTTTTAAAAACATCATCAAGAATACGCAACAAAGGTAAATATGGAAAAAAATGTTTTCTTTTGATATCAAACTTTGCGAAAAACACTCCTATGTGACATCGCCTGACTCAGCCATAACGTCTAGCCGGGTTTGGGGTGTTACAGGGACAGTGGCATCGATATTTGATTACATGTAAGACCACGTCTAAGAAGTTGGCATTGTATTAGCTTTCAAAGCTATCCGAGTATCCTATTTGATTCCGTACAGCTCAATAGACATTTTGAGAAACAAATAACTATGTGAATGCGTATCCGATTTAGGTATGTTTGAAATGTATAACATGATTGAGAATGAAAGGTAAGTATTTGTACAATTGTGGACATATGAGATATGTAAGTGAATTATAGTCAAATGAGATATATGAGACTTATGGATATGTGAATAAATTTTTCCATGAGGTACATGAATGAATTGGATTTAGAATTGTGTTATGTGATAAGTTTATTTTTATATGGCTTACTAAGCTTTTGAAAGCTTACTTTGTGTGTTTTTCGACTATTCCATAGATATCGAAGCTACCGAGAATGCATGGATCATCGAGGATCATCACTACACTATCGAACTATACTTTGGTACCTTTTGAAAGTGTAAATATTTAAGTATGGCATGTATAGTCCAGTTAAATTGAGATATGTTTTTGAGTTAAAAATATTTAGCCATGTGATATGGCTTGGTTTTGGTTGTGTTTATGAATGACTTTTGAGTATAAACTATGTGATGCAATGTTACCAATATGATGTGTTCATGGATGGCCAAAGAGAATTGGTCAATTTGGTAAGATTTTGGTATGTGCTTATTCGAGCACGGGCTAGACACACCAGTATGTCTTGTGGCCAAGTGGACAAGTTAGTATGTATGTCATGTTTCACCACAGCCTAGACACGCGGGCGTGTCTAATACCGTGTGAGGCACACGGCCTGTTCACACAGGCGTGTGACCTTTGTAACTTATAAAAATTATTTAGCTTCAAAAAATTTTGTATATGTTCGGTTTAGTCCTGACCTGTTCCTAATGCATGTTTAATTTCTCGTTGACCTAAGAAAGGGATTTTATATTGATATTTGACCATGATATGATGATGTATGACTTTTGATTGTGAAATGATTACGAAATGTTCCGATATGTCTGGTAATGCCTCATAACCCTAGTCCAACGACAGATATGGGTTAAGGGTGTTACATTTGGTTGGTATCAGAGCTACGGTTTAGTCGATTCTAGGACTAACGTAGCGTATGTGAGTTTAGCTATACGTGCCATATATATGAACTGTGATAGTATGATGATTCCTGAAAATTAAAATGTATTTTTATATAGTAAATGGATCCCGAACGACCTGTAGCTGACAATGTTGAAAGTAATGCACCTGCTCCTGTTCAAGGGATAGCGCCATCTGATTTTAGACCTACTACTAGTAGCCAGGAGGGAGAGACTAAGCAAGCCTTTTACCAAATGATGAATGATTGGTTCAATCAGTATATTAGAACTAATCTGGCTGTTCCACAACCTTCACCCCTGCTAAATCCTCCACAAGTTCTGTCATGCCACAAGCTAATCTGATTCATTTGAATAAGCCTTCGGTTAATAAAATTAAAAAATATGGGGCCGAAGAGTTTCGTGCTACTACTAATGATGATGCTGAGAGAGTAGAATTTTGGCTCGAGAATACAATACAAGTGTTCGATGAATTGTCATGTACTCCTGATGAATATCTTAAGTGTGTCGTTTCACTTTTGAGAGATACAGCCTACCATTGGTGTAAGACGTTGATATCTATGGTTCTGAGAGAATGAGTCACCTGGGATTTCTTCCAAGTTGAATTCTGAAAGAAGTACATCAGTCAGATATTCATTGATCAGAAACATAAGGATTTTCTTGAGCTAAAATAGGGTCGTATGTCTGTTATAGAATACGAGCGAGAATTTGTGAGATTGAGCTAGTATGCACTAGAATGTGTCTTGACTAAAGCAATATGTGTAAAAGGTCTAAAGACAACTTAAATAAAGATATCCGTTTGTTAGTCGGAATTCTAGAGATAAAAGTATTCGTTGTGCTTGTTGAAAGAGCATGTAAAGCTGAAGAACTCGAGAAAGAGAAAAGAAAAGCTGACTCAGAAGCTAGAAATGTAACAAAGAGATCTATAAGTAAATCATTTCAGTTTGCGTCAAAGAAATTTTGAGATGATTATAACAGTTCAAAGGTTAATGTGGGACATTCGAGTAGAGATCGTACTAGATCACATTCGAGTTTCAGAGCTCCAACTACTGCTGTTGCAAGTGTTGGAAATGTCTGATCTGATTGACCCGAGTGTAGACATTGTGATAAAAGATATTCGGGAAGTTGTCGATTGAATGATTGAGCTTACTTTAGAAGTGGATCCTTAGATCACTTTATCTGTGAATGTATTGAGTCTGTAGAGTAAGAGATTGTGCAAAATCTGAGGCCGAGTGGTAATACAGCTCGAGGTAGACCGCCTAGAATTATGGGTAATATGAGTGGCAGCCAGAGGGGCACTAAAGATACGACCGTTAGATTTGAGGCTCACACACGTGCCAGATCCTATGCTATTCGTGCACGCTACGAAGTTTCGTCTCCTGATGTTATTATTGGTACTTTCACTCTTTATGATACTTCTGTGATTGCGTTAATAGATCTGGGATCAATGTATTTTTATATATGCATGAACTTAGTGAGCAGTAAGACTTTGCCTGTAGAGTCTACTGAATTTGTAATTAGAGTATCAAACCCCTTAGGCCGGTGTGTTTTGGTTGACAAAGTGTGTAAAAATTGTCCATTGATGATTTGAGATTCATGTTTTTCAACTAATTTGATGTTATTACCATTCGATGAATTTGATATAATTCTGGGTATAGATTGGTTAACTTAGCACGATGCTATTGTAAACTTCAAATGAAAGACTATTAATTTGTGATGTCAGAATTATGAGATTATTCAGATTGAGTCTAATGATCTGAATGGTTTACAGGTAGTGATTTCTTCGATGTTAGCTCAGAAATATGTGAGAAAGGGTTGTAAAGCTTACTTTGCTTATGTGATTGATTCGAAAGTGACAAAAAAGAAAATTAAATCAGTGCTTGTTGTCTGTGAATTCCTTGATGTGTTTCCTGAAGAACTTCTGAGATTACCTCCGATTCGAGAAGTTGAGTTTGGTATTGAATTAGTGCTAGGGACTGCTCCGATTTTGATAGCTCCATATAGAATGGCTTCGACCGAGTTAAAAGAATTAAAGTCTCAGTTGCAAGAGTTGACCGATAGAGGATTCGCAAGACCGAGTTTCTCACATTGGGGTGCTCCTGTTCTATTTGTGAAAAAGAAAAATGGTCCAATGAGAATGTGCATTGATTATCGTTAGTTGAACAAAGTGACTATCAAGAATAAATATCATCTGCCCAGAATTGACGATTTGTTTGATGAGTTGAAAGGAGCTACCACGTTTTCAAAGATAGATCTCAGATCAGGTTATTATTAGTTGAGAGTAAAAGATTCAGACATTCTGAAAACTGCTTTCTGAACGAGGTACGGACACTATGAGTTTTTAGTTATGCCTTTTGGATTGACGAATGCACCTGTTGTTTTTATGGAATTGATGAACAGAATTTTCAGACCATATTTAGATCGATTTTTTATTGTATTCATTGATTACATATAGATATATTCACGTGATGAAACCGAACATGTTGAGCGTATGAGAATAGTGTTATAGACTTTGCGTTATAAGCAGTTATTTACGAAGTTCAGTAAATGTGAATTCTGGTTACGTGAAGTTGGTTTTCTGGGACATATTATGTCAGCATCAGGTATTCGAGTTGATCCGAGCAAAATTTCAAATATCTTAGATTGGAAGCCTCCAAGAAATGTTTCTGAAGTCCGGAGTTTTTTTAGACTTGCCGGTTATTATAGATGATTTGTGAAAGGCTTTTCCATAATTTCTACTTCGTTGACGAAATTGCTTTAGAAAGATGTGAAATTTGAATGGTCTAAAAAGTGTTAGAAAAGCTTTGATCAGTTGAAAGCCCTATTGACAAAAGCTCCGGTGTTAGTACAACTAGAATTGGGTAAAGAATTTGTAATATATAGTGATGCATCGTTGAATGGTCTTGGTTGCGTTTTGATGCAGGAAGGCAAAGTCATAGCTTATGCCTCAATATAGTTAAAGCCACATGAAAAGAATTATCCGACATGCGATCTGGAATTGGCGGCCATTGTGTCTACTTTGAAGATTTGACACCACTATCTATTTGGTGAGAAATGTCATGTTTATTCTAATCATAAAAGTTTGAAATATCTAATAACTCAGAAACATTTAAACCTGCGACAGAGAAGATGGCTAGAATTGCTAAAAGATTATGAGCTTGTTATCGATTATCATCAGGGAAAAGCAAATGTTGTTGCTGATACTTTAAGTCAGAAATCATTATTTGCATTGCGTGCGATGAATACTCATTTAGTTCTGTTCAATGATGGTTCAATTTAGCTGAATTGAAAGCGAGACCATTATTTTTACAACAGATTATTGATGCTCAAAAAGTTGTTAATGAGATAATAGCAAAACGAGCTCAGTGTGATTTGGATTCTGATTCTGAATATAGAATTGATAATGACGATTGTTTAAGATTTTGAGGTCGGATTTGTGTTCTGAGAAATTCAAAGTTAATTCAAATGATTTTAACGAAGCTCACAACAATTGTTTATCTGTACATTCGAGTAGTACGAAAATGTATAATGATCTGAAACATCATTACTGCTGGTCTGGAATGAAAAGAGATATCTCTAACTATGTTTCGAAATGTTTGATTTGTCAGCAAGTTAAAGCTGAGCATCAGGTGCCATCCGGTTTGTTACAACCAATTATGATTCTAGAATGGAAATTGGAGAGAATAATGATGGATTTTGTTTCGGGTTTGCCCTTATCTTCGAGAAAGAAAGATACGATTTGGATTGTGGTTGACCGATTGACTAAATTAGCTCATTTTATACCGGTACGATCTGATTACTCACTAGATAAATTAGCTGAGTTATACATTTTGATATTGTAAGATTGCACGGGATGTCATTATCTATTGTGTTAGATAGAGATCCGAGATTCACTTTGCTATTTTGGAAGAAGCTATAAGAGGCTTTAGGTATGAAATTACACTTCAATAATGTTTTTCACCCGCAGATGGACTGTTAATCCGAGCGGATTATTCAGATTCTCGAGGATGTGTTGAGATGTTGCAATCTTGAGTTTGAAAGTACATGGGAAAAGTATTTTCCATTGATTGAATTTGCTCATAATAATAGTTTTCAATCAAGCATTAAAATGGCACCGTACGAAGCCTTATATGGTAGAAAATGGCGTACACCATTGTATTGGTCAAAGCTTAGTGAAAATAAGATACACGGGATCGACTTGATTAAAGAGACTAAACAGAAAGTAAAAATAATCCAAGATAGTCTAAAAACAGCTTCCGATCGTCAGAAATCATACGCAGATTTGAAAAAAAAAGATATTGAAGTTGAGATCGGCAACAAAGTATTTCTAAAAGTGTCTCCATGGAAGAAACTACTTCAGTTCAGCCATAAAGGGAAATTGAGTTCGAGGTTCATCGGGTCGTAAGAGATTCTAGAGCGTATCGGACTATTTGCATATAGACTATTATTGCCACTTGAGTTAGAAAAGATTCATAATGTATTTCACATATCAATGCTTCGACGATACAAATTTGATCCCTCGCATGTGATTTCCCCATCTAAGATAGAAATTCAGTCTGATATGACCTATGAAGAAGAACCGATCCGTATCTTAACTCGCGAGGTTAAAGAATTGCGAAATAAAAAAATTCTGTTAGTAAAAGTAATGTGGCATCGACATGGTGTTGAAGAGACTACGTGGGAGCCTGAAGATACTATGAGACAGCAATATCTGAATCTGTTCAATGGTAAGGTTTTCGGGGACGAAAATCCCTAAAGGGGGAGAGTTGTAACAGCCCAGTTTAGACCCTAGTCAGAATAATGGTTCTGGGACTACAAACCTGAGCTAGAAAAATATTTTAATATTATTTTCCATGATTATAATATGTGAATTAATATGTGTGAAAGTTTCGTATAACAATTTGATCGATTGTGTGCTTAATTTAGAAAAAAGACCTAATCGCGTAAAATGTAAAAGTGGCTAGCTATTTGTTGAAAGTACTTAAGTGCTATGTCTTATTAAAAAAGAGGTCCTTATGATGTTATTAGACCATAACTAAGGTTAATGGACATTAATGACCATCCATTAAGTGATTTTTATATGGTTTAATAAAAGGGTAAAATTGGTATTTGATTATTAATTATAAGTTAAATAAAATAAAAGCCATTTCTTCTTCCATTATCATCTAGCCAAATTTGAAGAAACAAAATAAAGCTTTCATAGTCATTTAGGGTTCGGCACTTTGATAGCTTGATTGAGGTATGTTTTTAGCTCGATTTTTGATAATTTCTATGTTTTTGTGATCGTTGCTTAGTAATCTTGCAAGCCCATCCCTCAATTTCTGAATTTGATTATGATTTTAAGATGTTCCATTGTTGATTATGTGAGTTTTATGAAGTTTGATGATAGAAAATGAAAAATATGTGTTAGATTACTATGTTTTGTATTGGGATTTTTGATTAATTTGAGTATTTTGGACTAAATTGTGAAAATGAGAGATTGACGGGCTAAAATATGAAATAAATGAAATATGTGGGCTTATATGAGTTGAAGGAAAATTCGGCTAGGCATGTGTGAAAGGAAATTATGCATATTTTGTGATTTTATGAAATAGGGACTAAAGTGTTAAAATGTGAAAATGTGAGGGCTAATTTGTAAAATGTCCTAAATATGTGTATATGGATTGAATTGAATGATTTGTTGAATAAAAGAGTTAAATTTGAATTTATATAGATCAAGAACCAAAGAAAACAAAATTAGGTCGGGGAAAGTTGAAAGTCGTTGAATAGCTGTTCATTTCTATTTATTTTCGTACGAGGTAAGTCTACATACAAATAAATGTGTTTGAATTGATTACTCAAGATTATATGATATTGAATTGTGATGAATGGTTATAGAAGCTAAATATGCGAAATTGAGAAAGTTTCGATAATGTGATGACGTTTGAAAGCCCCGTACGAACCATAGGAATAGTTAGGATACATATGTCATGACATAGGATTTTCGATATGTGAATTCGTCTAAGACCATGTCTAGGACCTTGGTATCAATTTTAGATTTACTTGTAAGGCCATGTCTGGGACATCAGCATCATATTTGATTTCGTGTAAGACCCTGTCTGGGACAGTGGCATCAATATTTGATTACATGTAAGACCACATCTAGGACGTTAGCATTGTACAAGCTTTCCGAGCTATCCGAGTATCCTATTTGATTTCGTACGGTTCAACAGGCATTTCGAGAAACAAATAACTATGTGAATGTGTATCCAATTCAGGTATATTTGAAATGTATAACATGATTGAGAATGAAAGGTAAGTATTTGTACAATTGTGGACATATGAGATATGTAAGTGAATTATGGTCAAATGAGCTATATGAGACTTATGGATATGTGAATTAATTTTGCCATGAGTTACATGAATAAATTGGTTTTAGAATTGTGTTAAGTGATAAGTTTATTTGTATATGGCTTACTAAGCTTTTGAAAGCTTACTTTCTGTGTTTTTCAACTATTCTATAGATATCGAAGCTACCGAGAGCTTGGGGATCGTCGAGGATCATCACCACACTATCGAACTATACTTTGGTACCTTTTGAAACTGTAAATATTTAAGTATGGCATGTATAGTCCAGTTAAATTGAGATATGTTTTTGAGTTAAAAATATTTAGCCATGTGATATGGCTTGGTTTTGGTTGTGTTTATAAATGACTTTTGAGTATAAACTATAAGATGCAATATTACCAGAATGATGTGTTCATGGATGGCCAAAGAGACTTGGTCAATTTGGTAAGATTTTGGTATGTGCTTTTTTGAAGAATTGGTAAGATTATGGCATGAGATTGAATGAAGTAAATTGAGGTTATGAAACATATGTTTTGGTATGACTTTGGCTTATGATTTGGTATGAGTTGGTATGGATTATAAGTATGAAATAGGTTGATAATAATATGACATGAATGATGTATGTTTTGGGATTGAAATTGGTTGAAATTATGGTGCAATTGATACTTGTAGGGAGGACACAAAATGGGTGGCATATAGGCCTTCTAAATAGACACAGGCGTGTGTCTTTGCCGTGTTGCTCGAGGGCCATTTCAAAATGAGCCTGGGTAGACCACACGGTCACACACACGGGCATATGCCAAACCATGTGACTAAGTCAGTTTCTAACGCAGGCTAGACGCAGGGCATGTCAAGTCAATATGTATGCCCTATTTCGCCATGACCTAGACACACGGGCGTGTCTAATGCCGTGTGAGGCACACGATCTGTTCACACGAGCGTGTGACCATTGTAACTTAGAAAAACTGTTTAGCTTCAAAATATTTTGTATGTGTTTGGTTTAGTCCCGACCTTTTCCTAATGCATGTTTAAGGTCTCGTTGACCTAAGAAAGAGATTTTTTGTTGATATTTAACTATGATATGACGAAGTATGACTTTTGATTGTGAAATGATTACAAAATGTTCTGATATGTCTGATAATGCCTTATAACCCTAATCCACTGACCTGTATCATTTTTGATGTCTAAACCCTCCTTAGCACTCCAGTACCTAAGATTGACCAATATTTCACTCAGTTAATCATTCACACATCCGAACTAACCAATCCCGAAACAAAGTACTCTTTCCTAGAGCGATGAAAACTTACCCCCAACACTTCAGATTGATTTGTTTACGGAATAGTACGATGAGAGCCTTGATCCCCACAAAACACTACTGCCAAAACCTCAAAATCAGACTAATGAGAATACAAACAACATCTAAGAACGATAACAACCACCATACACTTACCACTCATGCGTGATCAACAATACAGAGGGATGGACGAAAAAATACTAGTAACAAAAGGACAGGAGAGAATTCAAGAAAAGAAATTGATAACGAAAGACGGAAAAACTCAGATAAAAGGAAAAAGAAAATGGGAAAAGACGTCAGTTTTCTACAGAGAATTTCCTTTGGAATAACATTTTTACTCAAACTCCTAGATTCACTCAACCACTTACCCACTACTTAGTATCCCAAGTCTACTAAAACACCCTCATGGAAACGAGCAAAAATTACTACCCTCACCCATGCAAGGATTGGAGCTCAGAACCATCAGCAAGCCAACACACTACTTAACCACCAGACTAGCAGGCCCATTCTGATATGATTCTACCAATAATTAAACTTAAGCCCTATAGGCCAGGTTAAGGCTTCACTCAGAAAAATAAAAAAAAATTCCCAAGACAGGGCTTGAACTTGGGACCTCTCGCACACTCCCAGAATACATAACCACTAAAGCAGATACACACTTGTGTCAAAATTTTCAAAAGCTAAAAAAAAACTTTTTGGGGTGTTACACTCCTGAGATATCTACAAATATGGAGGTTGATAAGGAGGGTTCGGTCGGCTTTCCATTTCATTTATGCCTCCTTGATTACCTCCTCACTACAAGTGTAGATGATCTTTCCAGCAGGGGTTATATGTGTTTAAATAAGGATTTCCACCCTATTACCCAAATAGTTTACCTCTTCTAGCTGGCTCTCAGAATATTGCCCATAGATTCTAGTTGACTCCATCATGGATGGTTTGACAGTCGTTTCCAAATGGTTCAACTTCTTCAGAATTTATTGATACTTAGGATTCGTTTGTTTACATGTAAAAGGTTTTACGGAAAATATTTTCTGTATTTTCCTGTGTTTGTTTCACAGAACATAGTTTGGTCAATGAAAAATAACTTATAGGTCAAGGTAAAATAAGCTATTTTTCCTGTAAAATGACTTACCATTTTGAAAAGCATAAGTCATTTTCCAGAAAAGAGCTTATCTATAGATAATTTTATTTTTTATAAAATTAACTTAAATCAAGCTTAATATTATTATCTTGATAATTAATTTTATTTTATTTTAAAAATATTTAAAATATTATATTTTTAATATTATTAAACATACATATTTAATTATTTATATTTAGTCTTATAATAAATTATTAATATAAATATAATTTATTATTTTAATAAATTATTTAATATTTCAATTTTATTTTAATAATAAATTTTAAAAATAATAATTTTAAACAATATTATTCACATATTATTGAAAATATTCAATATTAATATTTTAACAATAAATATTTATTACAATTATAAATATATTAATAATAAATATTTTGTAGTATAAAGGTTAAAATATGTCATAAGTCTATGTACACTTCATGATTTGTAATTTAGTTATTGTACTTTTATTTTCAAGAATTTAGTCCCTTTTACTTTCAAATTTGAAAATCAAGTCCAATCGTCGACGTCAATTTTGTCGATGTCACATTTTTAAATAAAAAATACTCACTTAGTAGTCATGCAATTAAAAAAATGGTGTTGTAATGAATATGAATTTAACATAATATTTTTAATATATGCAAAAACAATGTAAAATATAAAATTATAGATAAAAATAAATTCAATTAAACAATGAAAAAATAAGAAAATCTCAAATGTATGTTTATTTAATTGAAAATAACTTTTATGAAATATTTTTAAGAAATCTACCAAACAACAGAAAATATTTTACACAGATTTATCTAAACACCAGAAAATATTAACTTTTCCAGAAAAGCAAATCATTTTCTAGAAATTATTTTTCAGAAGTCATTTTCAGTGAAACAAACGGAACTTTATTCTCCTCGCGAGTAGCTTTAAACGTTGGTGGATTCGAGTTGTAGGAGAACCTCTCATCAGGCCACATATAAGAGTTCATAGCCATTTCTTCAGTTAGCTTACAAGCTCACTCACATGTGTTCTTCATGATTGCTCCTTCGGATGCACCATCCAACCCAAACCTCAAATTTTCGTCCAAATCGTTGTAAAATATTTGCATCTAAAGTCAGTCTTGCATCCTATAATAGGGACACTTCCTTAATAGCAGCTTAAAACATTCTCAAACCTCGTATAGATTTTTTTCCTTCAATCTGCTTAAAATTGGCAATATCGCATCTAAGTTGGATGGTCCTACTGATGGGAAAGAATTTATGTAAAAACTTTCCAACTAAATAATCCCATGTAATGATGGAACCTGGTTCCTGCGAATCAAGCCAATCATACGCATTATCACATAATGAAAAGGGAAACAACAGAAGACAGATAGCATCATTGATGACCTCGTTCTATTTAAACATGTCGTAGAGTTGAATGATCTGCTTCAAATGCTGATTGGGATCCTTCATCATGTTTCCTTGGAACCACAAAGTGTTTTGAATCATTTGTATTGTAGCCGTCTTAATTTCAAAATTATTTGCATTGATAGTCGACCTCTTGATACTACCTCGCACAACATCTAGAATTGGTACTGCGTAGTCGCACAAAGTTCTTTATTGAGCCATTAGTGGCTCTCCTCGAATTTGTGCTTGTGGTTCAAGCGGATAAATTTGGGGCGAGTAGGGAACCGTGTCATGTGCTTAATTGTTTCTAGTGCTTGAACCCATTTTGAGTGTCTGTTTTTTGAATTTTAAACCATCCAAAGCCTCATAAGGCTACAAGCCAAGAAAATCTCTAGGAGCCAAATAATTCACTAACACAATAATTCGTGAACTGCTTGTATTTTTTTGAACGAATATGACAAATTATTTTTAAATATCGATGAGTGATCCACATAATTTATTTTGATACATAACACTTGTTTATACATTCATTTTCATTGCCTCTATATCTATTGACATTTTAACTTAGTAAACTTTGTTTGTTTTTTTCTTTTTTTGCAGTAGTAATAACCAAGTTATCTAGATATTATTATTAAGTTGCATGTAAGGTAGTTCTCATACGAGTTTGATATTTCACCACTATGTGACTTAATTATCTAATCTAGTCCAAGGGTTTTCTTTCTTTTTTCATGTTTGGTATGTTTTCTTGAAGACAAGCAAAGAGTTATGTGTGAGGAGTTTGATCTGCTGTAATTTTATGACAAATTAGACTTCCCCAGTACAACCGATACCTCAAATTTTCGTCCAAATCATTGTAAAATATTTGCATCTGAAGTCACTCTTGCATCTTGTAATAAGGACACTTCCTTTATAGATACTTAAAATGTTCCCAAACGTCGTATAGATTTTTTCCCTCAATCTGCTTAAAATTGGCAATATCGTATCTAAGCTGGATGGTCCTGTTGATGGGAAAGAATTTATGTAAAAACTTTCCAGCTAAATCATCCAATGTAGTCATGGAACCTAGTTCTTACGAATCAAGCCAATCATATGTGTTATCACATAATGAAAAGGGAAACAACTGAAGACGGATAGCGTAATTGGTGACCCCGTTGTATTTAAATGTGTCGCAGAGTTGAAGGATCCACTTCAAATGCTGATTGGGATTCACCATCATGTTTCCTTGGAACTACAGAGTGTTTTAAATCATTTATATGGTAGCCATCTTGATTTCAAAATTATTTTCATTGATAGTCGACCCCTCGATACTGCCTCGCACAACATCTATAATTGGTAGTGTATAGTCGCGCAAAGTTCTTTGTTGAGCCATCAGTGGCTCAACTCGAATTTGTGCTTGTGGTTCAAGCGATAATCAAATAATGGATTTTCTCGATTTGAGTCAACCACCACAAGCGGATTGCTTTGCATTGGTTGACAATTGCGTCTCACAATTCACTCTGGATCAGGATATGGCTCAATTGGAATGCTTCCACTTCGAGTCATACACTAAAATTAGGAAAAAGAGAAAAAATAATAAAATCAATGGAAAATAAAAAAAAATTGTATCTATAATTTTCAATTTTCTTATTTATCCTCCTAATTGCAAAAAATAAAATTTAGTTTAATGTCGAAACCTCCCCGACAATGGTGCCAACAACTTGAACGCCACCAAATGTGTGAACATTTGGACTAGAAATAGTGCAACAGAAAGATATGAAATTAAAACAGCGGTGTTTGCAAGTATGTGGGTCAAATTATAATATAGTATTATACACGGTGTCCAGGAAGTACTCCGAGGATTGTGCCCAATGGAGGATGGATTAAACTTAATTATATTTTCTACAGTAACAAGTCCAAATGGTAATAACTGAAAATTACAATTTGTAGCAGATCAAGGACCTTCTTTCAGAAAATATTTTAAAAAACATGTAAGGTTTTTAATGTTTGGTTTTAGTCATGAATGATCAATATATGCATGACAAGTACATGTGACATTCTTCCCTAAACTATATGGCATGCTTACCATATATATGCATGAACATACATTCGCAGTCATATAAAAATCATCATATTTATCTCATATATAAAAGCATAAAATTTAAATGACTCTAACAAACCAATGTTTCCATAATTTCATCCTAGAAAAAATAAAAAATGCAAAATTAAAAAATTCACCCCCAAAACATACTTTGGATCTTCAATTTTGTCACCACAGACTTCTATTACGATACCATTTTATGTTTTTATTGTCATTTTTTTGACCATTTTCGTGTTGTTGCCACCGCTAGTGGCCCCTTGCCTTCGATCATCATTGCTACACCACCGACAGCCTCCTATTGTCAGACCATCGTCGATTTCGCGTTGATTTGGTTGGGTTGGGTTTGCATCGTCTCAATCAATTTGGCTACGTCTCGATTCTCCGGTTTCGTCGGGAAAAATAATAGAAAATTTCTATGTCCATTTTCGACTACATATTTTATTCTAAATAAATAATAAAAATAAAATAAATCTTGCGTGAAGATGATATTCCACAATCTAAAATATAAATGCCTAAGATTATAATAAATTATAATTAATTTTCTAGGAATCACAACTTTGGCAAAATTACTTTATCATTAATAACAATAGAGAAAATTGCATGCATTCATTCGCATACATTACCTTAAACATGCATATAATTACAAGAATGTCACATCTTATCAAATATAATCATACATGAAGAAGAGAGAGAATTTCAATCTCAATTTACACTATAAACATAGCAAATATGGAGCTCTGATACCAATTGTTGGAAAAAATCCAATTTGAAAATGGTTTTCTTGCACGACGAAAAATATAAATTTTGAAAACTGACCCGGTATGTGATATTTATAACAATAAACCCTAAATCAAATTCGCATCTGTGTTTTTGAATAGACGAATCGTTGTTGTTCCCAACTTTCAACCAAACGATTTTCTCCACTATTCTCCTAAAACAAACTACTTCGAGTGTGGGCTCAAATGTTTGAATCAAAACACAGAACTAGGAATAGCTTTCTTTTCTTTAGTATGAAAATGGAAAATCTCTTCTCAAATAAAAACTGGCAAAAATTGTTGTTCCAAAAATAGATTCAATAGTCAAGAATAAATTCTCTCTATTTTTCATCAAAATAACAATATATTAAATTTTTGTAAATAGCTCTATCGATGCCATCTATTTATAGGGAGCTAAGGTATAACCCTTGTTGAGTTGTAGAAGTTTATTTCAACTAGAAAACGAACTCCTAGTTTAACTAGAAGTATAGGCAGCGAAAACCCTAGTTAATATTACTAGGGTTTGTCATCCACCCCTTTAACATGAGGGGCTTTTGGGCTTCTCCCATAGTGAGCCAATTACAAGTACTACTAGTACTTTTAACCTAATACGTTATAATTCAAGCCAACCCGCTATTTGTTTTTCTATTTCCGTAAAAAAACTTAATAATATATTTTCAATTAAATAATCTTCTCAACCTAATTCTAATTCTATTAAAATCATAACGACTTTACCGTAAAAAATCTATGAGAAAATATATATTTTTTTTGTATTCAACGGTTCACTATGACCAAATGATTTATTTTTATTTACGAACTTCATTTAATTCAAAATACATAAATTCATTTTTTAGGTCATTATCATTTTGGAGAAAATCACATTCATTTCTGAATGATTCCATTTCACTATTTTCATTTTCATTTTTTAGAGAAAACCACATTTATTTTCAAATGACTCAATTTCTCCATTTTCATTTTAATTTTTTAGAAAACCATTGTAACACCCCTCACCCGTATTTAGTGCCAAAATAGGGTTACGGAGTATTACTAGACTAGAAACACATATAAATGTACTATTTTCATATATTTGATTAAATCATACAATCAACATGCAATTCCAATCTATTTGTCCCTTATAATAGTCTATGAGGCCTTAAACATGCTTTAAAAGTGGTTTGGGACTAAACTGATAACATATGAAAATTTTGGAAACTTAGGAAAATTTCAAACATACGGGGACTACACACCCGTGTGAACAGGCCGTGTGCCTCACATGGCTAGTAGACACGTCTGTGTCTTAGATGGTGAAGAAACAGGGCATACATACTGACTTGCATCACATGGCCAAAGACACGCCCATGTGCCAGGCAGTGTGAAAACTAAAGAGTATACTGACTTATGCAACACGGCCAAGTCACACACCCGTGTGTTAGGCCCTGTGCCAAATAGGGGGTATACTGAGCATACTAACTTCATTTTAATTCAACACTAGGGGATACACGGCTGTGTAACATGACCATGTGTCTCACACGGCCGAGACACATGCCCGTTTCTCTACCCGTGTAGACAAAAAAATAGGCTATTTGCAAAGCCATTTTTGGCACCCTATTTTCACTTGCATGCATAAGCATATATTGCAACATTTCATAACCCAATAGGCAGTCATTCCACAACATTCCATACTTAAATTATACCAATTCATCATAACATTCAAATAATCAACTAATACCATGCACTTTCTATTCATAAGCTTACCACATAATAAGACATCTTTGCAAAATTCCATTCCATATAATACTTACCAAAACATAACATCAAATTTAGCCAAATCACATGGCTTAGACTTATCACAACATAAACCAAAATCACCATCTCAAGTGAACATAACTATCATCTTTATAACTAGCCTATACATGCCATATTTAGATATATCCACAAGTTCAAAAGTACCAAACGGCAACTGGATAGTGTGATGCATAACTCCGACTTGTCTGAAACGAGCGAGCTATCGAACCTCTATAAAACATGGAAAAAGAAACAGAGTAAGCGTTATAGCTTAGTAAGCCCGTATAATTCAAAATTAAACTTACCATTTCTACAATTAAGGTAATAAATAAAATATACTCAACTCAATTTCCAATTGCCTAAACACAAACATTCATCAACAAGTTAGCCATATAAGTACATGTAACCATCCATTATTTCAATTCAATACCCAATACATTGCATTATACCAAATTCATATATCATGTACAACATTAGTAACATTTCATTCTCAATCATGTAAACAATAATCCATTTGCAAGTAGTAGCTCATCCATATAAACAATATTTATGCTCGTTGAACCTTTTAGAATATCGAGGAATACTCGGGTGATATACATTATGTATAAATCAGTAATCCATCAATTCATTATTATTTTTCACTCTTTTAAGCTATAAACAGTAAGCTCCTCCTGAGCTGATGGACAGTAAGCTCTATTGAGATGAAACGGTAAGCTCTGACGAGCTGAAAACAGTAAGCTCTTACGAGCTAATATATTAGTAAGCTCATTCGAGCTATGGTGAGTACACAATAAATGTAGGATCTCAACCAAAACGGTAACCCTAGTGACATGTCACTCGTATCCTACGAATTTATACGGTTCAAACAGGGCTCAGTAACTAACAATCTATATCACTAAGGCATTCATATTCCAAGTATATCAATTAATCAATTATAAACATACATATCGAATAATTACAAGTATTTAAAAGTTCGATTCTAATTATACGAACTTACCTTGTACAGCTCGGATAGCAAATATTGGCTATCCGTCCACTTTTCTTTTTCCCTGATCTAATTCCAATCTCGGCTTATCTTGATCTATATATTATCAAACTCAGTACATTCAGTATTTAATCTATTCAATTTAGCCCATAATTCATATTTTGGCAAATTTACACATTTGCCCCTAAACTTTCACATATTATTCATGCAATTTTGTACAATCCATGCTTAGCCAAATTTTAATAGAGTCCCTGATAGCCCATATCTTTTATTTATTCACACTTTACCCACATAATTTTACATTTTTACAAATTAATCCCTTTTTTTAACATTTTTGTCAAAAATCATTTTACAAAACTAGTTTAACTATCAACAATTATTCAAAATCCATCATCAACCATTAAATTACTCAAACATTCAACAATGGAAACATGTTAATATTTAACAGTTTCAAAATCTAAGGTATAGGCTATCTAGAATATGAAGCAACAATCTCAAAAACAAAAAAATTCATTAAAAACCGAGCTAAAATGAACTTACAATTAAGCTCCTAAGTGACCGAATATTCCAAGCCCTAACAAAGGCTTTCTTCATCTCCAATTTCGGTGAAAGAAAGAAAGATGGACACATTTTATGATTTTGTTTTTATTATAACTTTTTTCATAATTTACTAATTTACCATTGGTTCAAAACATTAAAATTCACATGTTTTATGTCCATAAATGTCCATTCACCAACATAATGATCTAATTACAACATAAGGACCTTAAATTTTAGGTTCTATAGCTATTTAACACCTTTAGCTAATCGAACATGCATTTTACACTTTACGCGATTTAGTCCTTTTTACTAAATTAAGCATTCCAACAATAAAATTTCTTTACAAAACTTTCACACAATAATTTTATCATGCTGTAAACTTTAATAAAATAATAAAATAAATATTTTTATTCAAATTTGTGGTACCAAAACTACTATTTCGATTTGACTCAAAAACGAGTTGTTACAACCGTAATCATTTCCAAATGATTCCATTTCACTATTTTCATTTTGGAAAAACCATAATAATTTCCAAATGATTTCTTATTCTCTATTTTCACCATTTCTATTTATTTTTGTTCATTCGATTCAACATGCAATTCATTTCTGGTTTCAACGAGCTAGCGGAGGGATCGATTGAACATATTCGATTAAGGCTCCAATGATTTATAATTAAGTTTAAGCTTTTCGCCTATTAATTATAAAGTCATTTAGTCATAAATTCATTCCACTACAGTATCATGACTGAACTCTCCCCAATGGCATACCATTACAAAAGGAACTCGATCAGTGCTCATCCAATGACCTTGTCATAAGTGTATTACCCTCATAAGATATCCTTAATCTCTTTGGGATAATATTCGTTCTCCCCATATGATCCTAGCTTATCTCATGGTAACCATTACATCTTCCTTCGTTAAAAGTATATTACTATCAAATAATAATCAAGTCATTCATCACAAAGAAGAACGACCCGTGGCCACATTTACCTTTCATCAACCATGTAATGTGAATGAGAGGATATCATTTACCCATGTCTCAGGTTATGAATTCCACTATTGTGAATAATGCTACATATTGCAGAAGTCGTGTACCCAACACACTAGATTTTGATTCTTTATCTATTCACACTCAAACTTTTAGTTACATCAAAGTATGAGTCCCACATACATAGTCTGTCATCCACTCAAATTTAGATATGCCACACTATGAACGTCAAAGATGCATAAATCCATAAACAGATTCAGGATTTATTCTTCTTAGGTCCAGTTCAATATACTGTCAGTCTAGTCAGTCACATCTATGTCTCTATCTTCTAAAATTCATCCGATCTAATGCCCAAGACAAAGTGTCTCCCCAATTGGACTTGATAGACGTCATATTAGTCTTTCAATCAGTTTGCTCATTTTTTATTAGACTAAGGACATGTTAAGTTTTGTTTACTAATATGAGTTGTCTTTCTGTATTACCATCCGACCACATAATACCACTTAGTATTAGTTTAAATGTTAGACAACCAGTGAGCAACATTTACTTTTATTTTGCTTTACATGCAAAAGCCACGTAAGGATAATAAATAAAATATTAATGTAATTTATGAATGATTTTATTAATTATTAACCAATCTGTTCGAAAAAAATTACAAGTGTACTTAGACAAAAATACTACACTTTGGGTACCAAATCTAATAGCAAAATGGTAAAGTAATTGCATATGCATCCCGATAGATGAAAACATATGAACGCAACTACCCTACGCGTGATTTAGAGCTTGTCGCTGTGGTATTTGCCCCAAAGATCTGGAGGCATTATTTTTGTAAGGTGAAAAGTTTCATATTTTCATATATCATAAAAGTCTCAAATATCTCCTCTCCCAAAATGAGTTGAACCTGAAACAATGTTGTTGGATTGAATTGCTAAAAGACTATGATTGTGTAATCGACTATCATCTAAGCAAAGAAAATGTTGTGTTTGATGCTTTAAGGTGGAAGTCAGCAATTGAATTGAGAGCAATATTTCTCAGTTCAGTATCTGTAATGATGGTAGCCTTTTAGCTGAGTTGAAAGTTAAGCTCGTGTTGCTTGATTAGATTAAAGAAGCGAAGTCTACCAAAGCTAAGTTGGCAGAGAAAATAAAGTTCTTTCAGTAAGGTGATATTGAGAGTTTTGACATTGATGAGAATGATTTCCTTCAATTTCACAATTGAAGCTGTGTTCCTAATAATGCTGATATGAAAAATATGATTTTACATGAGGTTCATGATAGTCCTTTTGCTACGCACCCATGTAGTGCGAAAATGTACGTGACTTGCGAGAATCATACAATCCACTTCAACTTCCACTCTAACTCAAAGACCAGGAAAGGCGGGAAGGAGTCTAGAATGAAAAGAGAAATTGTTGAGTATGTCACTAAATGTCTAACATGTCAATAGGTAAAAGTCAAATAACAAGTTCCCACTGGGTTGCTTCAGCCTATCTCTATTCCAAAGTGGAAATGGAAACGAATTATTATGGATTTTGTAGTTGGTCTATCATTATCTTTGAGCAAAAGGAATGTGATTGGGTAATAGTGCATCAAATGAAAAAATTTTCTCATTTCTTTACTGTGAGAACTAATTGGTCGCTTCCAAAGTTGGTTGAAGTTTATATTCGCAAGATAGTTAGACTGCAATGTGTGTCTGTATCTATTATCTCTGACTAAGATCCTTATTTTACATTGAGATTCTAGAAGCAGTTGCATGAATCATTAAGTATAAGGTTAAATTTCAGCATGACATTCCATCCTTATTCTGATGGCCAGTCAGAGCGAGTTATTCAAGTGTTGGAAGATATGTTACGAGCCTTTGCTATGGATCTTAAGTTTTGATGGGAACACTATTTATCATTAACTGAGTTTTTGTATAATAACAATTTCTAGTCGAGCACTCAGACGGCTCCATATGAAGCTTTATATGGTTGTAGATGTAGATGCCTACCTATTGGTCAGAATTGAGCTAGAGGAGGGTCCTCAGGCCGGAATTGCTTTAGGAAGCTAAAAATGTGGTAAAACTTATCAAGGATAGATTAAAAGCAGCATCTAGTAGACAAAAGTCATATGATGATTTGAAACAAAAAGATATTGAATATGCAGTGGGTGATAAAGTATTCTTGAAAGTATCTCTATGGAAAAGATCCTATGCTTTGGCCACAAAAGGAAATTGGGTCCCAGGTTTATCGGACTGTATGAAATTGTTGAGAGAATGGGACTGATTCCTTATCGCCTAGCTCTACTGCCGGAATTGCAAAAGACTCATGGTGTATTCCATGTATCCATGCTCTGATGATATCGGTTTGACCCATCTCATTTTATTACGGTAGAAGGAATTGAAGTTCAACCTGATTTTTCTTATAAGGAAAAGTCGGTCGAAATCTTAGCTCAAGAAATGAAAGAGCTGAGAAATAAACAAATGCTTTTGATAAAAGTTCTATGGTGTAGCCATAGTACCGAAGAGGTGACCTGGGAACTAGAACAGACAATGAAATCCCAGTATCACCACCTCATTTTAGGGTTTAGGGACTAAATTTGATGATATGACATGTTTTATGGTTATTCGTAGCTAACGACAACATTGAACCGTCGAGAGGGAGAGGAAAAGCAAAAATAGTCAACGAGTGATGCACAAAATCTCAGTTTGTACATTTATGATTTAAAGATGTTTAATTGGTTGAATTTTTGTGTTATCTACATATAAGAATGTCAAGGTGAGTATATAGTGATACATTGAACTATTATATTAAGCTTGAATATGGATTACTATAATAGAAGACTAAAGTGAATAAAGTTTAAAATAGCATGAATTGTTTGTAATATGATATGTGTTATGGAATAGGGTGAAAATATTTATTGAATGATGTGAATTATATGTGATATGTTAATAAATTGGATCATGATAGTGGAAATTTTTGAGAAATGGTTTGTGTACCAAATTGTAAAAAGGAATTGAATGTTGATACCCTATTAACTAGTCGAGTTGGGTCTAGTATAGTTGGCATGTCATAGGATTGGATTGTGTATGGATTTATGTGCTTACGCACTAGGATGCACATCGTATGCCAGTATGCACTTTACGTGCCAGTTTCTTTTATTTTGACTTATATGATAATGCACTTTGGTTCCAGTCTGGTCTTTTGGTTAGAGGATCCATGTATTCGTCCAAGCCTGAGTTAGGCTAATAGGGCTCATTGATAATGATCTTGATAACTTATACCAAAATGAAAGTGTATGATACTTGAGAATTGAATAAATTCATATATGAATTGAAATGAATAAAGTATGAATCTTGTTATGCAAAATAATCGAAAATGAGCTTGAGGGCCGAAGTGTATATGAATGAGTCGGTAGACTCCAAAATCAAACTGAATGGCATAGTTATATAAATGTATGTGTTTAATTCTTAAATGTATTGTATGATTACTAATTGGTGAACAAGTTGGAATTTAACATATATTTGCAATTTTAAGTAGGTTGGTTGATAACATGTTGGTATTTTTATACATGTGGATTGATAATGAAATATAATTTACAAATTGGTATATGATTTGTATAAGTGTTAAGAATATAAATACATAATTTTTGCTAAAGCTTTTTGTTAATGTTCGGTTATATATATTTATGTCTTGAATTATAAATATACCACTAAGCCTATTGCTCAACGTATGATTTTTTTTCTTTGTGCACAAGTTTTGGTACCTCTCGAAGGCTCGAAAAGTGAAGCCAACATCTAGACAGACATTTTTGACTCAACAAAGTTTGTATAATTCATTCATTTTGGTTTTGTGGCATGTACCTAAGGACTTTTGGCTAAATGTCTCAAATGATTAAGTTGTATATGATAGGATCATATGATAAAGTTTTGAATTTGTGTTTGGATGTGTTTATTTAGTTGGTTTTAAGTCTAAGATTAATAGTTATGCACTTGAATGAATCTTGGTTGGTCTTGGATATATGAATGGTTGAAGTTAGATTGAATAGTTGTTGTTTTGGAGATTACTAATTAGTGTATTTTTTTTCACTTGAAATCATTTGGTAAGCTTATGAATTGGTTGTATAAGAATGTATATAAGTGATTTCAGGTCTATTTTAACTTACAATAAGTTGAATTTGGAAAATATATAAGTGATTTCAGGTCTATTTTAATTTATAAGAAGTTGAATTTGGAAATAACAAATTTTCACATCGCAAAAACGAACCCTTGGTGTTGTGACGAGGAACAGTGCGGGATTCTCACGGAAACGTTGTTGCTTCGAGGTCACAATATGCCTAGTCAAAGAGTCACATCGAGATGAGGAAACCTTCTAACACTATCCGTCGTCGAAATAGGGTTATAGAGCATTATCGGAGTTAACATTTCAAAATTATCAAAAATTTAAATCATTTACTTCACAATGTCAATCATATCAAACTCCATCAATAACATACATATTGTCCCTTATATGATCCCTCGAGGCCCTAAAAACACATTAGAAAGAAATCGAAACTAAATCAGAAACATATAGAATTTTTTGGGAAAAGATAAAAATTTTCAAACTGTAGAGGTCACACAGCCGTGTGACTCGCACGACTGAAAGATATGCCCGTGTCTCAAGCCATGTTGACATTCGACGTAGGGACACATGGTCGTGCCCGAGCCCGTGTAACTCTCTAACTTGGGTCACACGGCCAAGCCATACGCCCGTGTGCCAGGCTGTGTGACTCTTGAAATGCAACCTTTAAAAACCTACAGGGTACAAACAGTCGTGTGGACAAAAAATAGGCCATTTCCAAGCCAATTTTCTCACATATAATCAAGCATCCCAAAGAGCATCAAACCGTGCAACAACAAGCTATCCAAATAAAGTATATGTTCATACAACCAATATGCCCAAAAGGTACCTTAATCACAATATTTAAACATGTATAACCTTATGCATAGTTTAGCCAAAAGTGCTTCTTTCGGAGTTAAACTTCCATTTGTCCATATTTCTAGAAAAAGTATCTCCTGTTTTTCATTATCATTCCCATAACAATGAATACTATGATTTGCATTTTACCATTTTGTTCACATATCAAGTCCACACTCATACCACCAAATTGACCATTTAACATTTAGCACCATAAGCCATAAATACCAACTACATTTTTAATACCAAAATGACTAAGTTCAACTTCCATCATCTAAGCATCATAAAGACTATAAAGTCATCCATTAAAAGGCCACATACATATATCCACATATCAACCATTTCAATTGTAACACCCCCTACCTATGTCTGACGCCGGGACAGGATACGAGGCATTACTGGACTTAAACACAAACAATCATGCAAACTGGGCCATAAAATTTCATTCATATTTTAAAACATTCAATCACATGCACAAAGTCCCTTATTTGGGTTTACGAATCCCAAAACATACTTTAGAAAGGGTTCGAGACTAAATCAAGAACTTTGGAAAGCTCTGGGAAAAACTCAAAAATTTTTCCCATGAAACAGGGTTACATGCCCGTGTGGACACAAGGGCACGCTCGTGTGCCATCAACATGCCTGTGTCCTCAGGCCATGTAACTCTTTGTTTATGACGTCAGCAAATAAATTGAACAAAATGGTCAATCTAAACACCTGTGTGCTAGGCTGTGTCATCCACACGGCTGAGACACACGGCCGTGTCTCTGCCCGTGTGGCCAATACTTAGGCTATTTTTCAAGCCTTTTATTGCCCTTAATCTCTTTCATACTTAAACATATCATAAATATATATTATAACATCATTTCAATGGTCAATCATTCTTTAATAAAACCCAATTAAATCATTTTTATGTTGTCATACATGTGTTTTTCAATTTCTCATGTTACAACAAGTTAGACATTCCAATTCACGTTCAATAGCCTTATCACATTGATAACACTTTTACCAATTAACCACAACATTTAACCCAACACTCAGTCTCTACTCATTCGAAAAATATTCATGTTCAATCATTATCAATTTATTACCATGTCACGCATTTAGCCATGACCACTTCGAATGGTCCTAAAGCATTCATTATGCACATATGTCATACACTTCCCATTCATATTAATCAAGCAAAATCACATAACCACATCTCAAGAAATTAACACATAGCATGGATGAATAGGCTTACAAGCCATAGCCATTATAAGCCACATCTCATGGCTATATATAATGAATCAATATAAGCCAATACATTTGGCTAATCAAAACAACATCTAACATAAAAACTAAGTCCCTATACATGTCACTCACTTGCAGACATTAAGACTCATCAATACTCCAAAGGTGGTAGCTTGATAGTGTGATGCTGCCTCCGATGATCTTCAACCCCGAGCCGACCTGACAACGCTAAAGAAATGGAGAGGAGGAAGTAAGCTTAAATCTTAGTAAGTTCGCATGAAAAATAATAAGCATTGCATTAGCATGCTATTTTTCAATTTCTCTTTTTTATTCAAAGTCTAGTTATGTTGTTTTCTCGAGTCGCAGTCACTAAATTATTTATATCTGGAGCTAGGGCACTCCAAATTGAGAACTGTTAATTTTCTAAAAAACTAGACTCATATATCTTCTTACCATATTGGTCTAGCCAATAAGTACAGTTTATTTCTTAAAATCTCCTCTATTTTGTTGTCCGACAGTTTCGACCTTCCTTTACTAAAATTCAATTATCTCATAGTAGAAACTCGAAAAATGTTATCGTCTATTTCCTTTGAAAATAGACTAATTAATTATTTTAAGCATATAATTTATAACCCATGATTATTTTTTTTTACAATTTCCAGTGATTTTCTCAAATCAGAACAGGGGATTATAAACTCATTCTAACTCTGTCTCACAAGAATTAAAATATCTCAAAATTTGAGATTCCTATGCTTACAACGTTTCCTTTATATGAAACTAGGCTCATTAAGATTTAATTCCATATCTTATTCAGCCTTTAATTTGACTTCCACAATTTTTGGTGGATTTTCAAAGTAGGACTACTGCTGCTGTCCAAACTATTTTAGTGCAACAAAATGATAATAACATAAGATTGCCATAAAATTATTCACATATGAATCACTCATTCATTTACATTCTTATCACAAGTCCATTTCATTTCACATGTCAAACATATGTTCGTGGGTTTCGAGTACATATTTGTGCTATCATTTTGCACAACACTCGTCCAAACATGACAATTCATATGCATCATAATAGTATCATTTAATATAAATGATGTATCATGGCAAGGACTCTTTATTTCATTTTTCATATCAAATTTATTGAACTTCTCAGAATCTTGATGGATATCCCATTTACCATCAATTCATACAAGTGATCATTTCAAGTACACGCTCCCTCAAACCTCATTCCTGCGGCAGGATTACCAGTCCAAGCAAAATTCATATCCTAATCGGAGTACCCGTCCGAGCTAAATCCGTTTACACATATTCTTCGGGACGGCTATATAGGGATTGGATCACCCGTCTGGGCTAGATCCTTTTTGCCTTCAATTCCTTTTTAAAAGAATCCATCGAGTATCCTTTTTATTCAACTGGGGTATTTAATCCCCTTTCCATCCATTTATATCCATGTCTCATAATATCATTCATGTTTTCATGGTAACAATTAACATATAATACATGAAACATCAAGACAAATAATACATGGTAGAAATGAAATATTTACATTTCACATTATATCAAGGCATTAGAGATATCATACAATGTCACATTAATTATGCACTTACTAATCATGTATCATTATTCTCTTGAATTTCATGCATCATTGTTTCCTATCATATTTTCACATCATGAACTCATTCCATCACCTTTCAATGTATTCACTCATTCCATTCATACAATGACAATAAGGGATTTTTAATTTAAACAAGCATTGCATTATTATTAACACACGAACTTACCTCAATTCCGAGTATGGCTAATTATTTCGAATTAGTCCTTAACCTTGTTCAACCTTGTTCTAAGCCCAAATCTTGTTTTCTTGATCTAACATTACAAATATAGCTCATTTATTACTCACATTATTCAAGTGGGTCCATAAATCATACTTTTACAAATTTGTTTGACCCCTAAACTTTCACTTATTTACACTTTTGCCTCTAGGCTCGTAAAATGATTTTTATTCAATTTCCTTGTAACGCCCCCACGCCCGAAACCGTCGCCGGAGTCGAGCTTGAGGGGTTACCTAACGTAATTTATCAAATTAAAAACTTCAAATCATTTGTTTCTACATTCACAGCTTTCTTACTACCCGCGTCACAGTTACAAGAAAAATCATATCTCGAGTTACGAAACTTGAGATCAAGATCCGTAAATTTTCCCTAAATCTAGACTCATATATCTATTTACTAATTGTTTTTCTAGAATTTTTAGTTGGGCCAGTTAGTACAGTTTATTAGTTAAAGTCTCCCCTATTTCAGGGTTTGACTGCTCTAACATCTGTGTATTACGAATCAGATATCTCTCTATACAGAATTTCAATGACTACGAGGTTTGTTTTTCTTAAAACTAGAACTAATAAGGAATCTGTAAATATAAAGAACAACTTCTAATTATTTTTTAAAATTTATTATGAATTTTAAAGTCGAATAGGGATCCGAAATCACTCGCCCTGTTTCACAAAAGTTTAAATATCTCATAAAATATAATCTATATGCCTGTTTTGTTTAATCCACATGAAAATATACTCATTAAGATTCAATTTCATAACTTACTCATTATTTAGTTCCATTTATACTATTTTTAGTGATTTTTTAAATTCATGTCATTCTTTGACAATATTACATTTTAAGGCAAGTTTCATCTTTCCATGAATTTTTATGAACTAGATAACCTATTAAACTTCCATAATATCAAACATGATCTAAATTAGCCATCACCATGACTTATCAATATCAAACATTTTCTCAACCAAACATGGTCATATCATAAAATTATTTACACAAAATAAGTATATTGCTATACATGCCATACTTAAGTTTTACAAGCCATTTACCCGGATGAAAGTCCTTTGGATAGTGTGATCGAACCTTGACCCGTCCCGATTCCCGAGCTGGCTTGTTCAAAACTACAGTAAATAAAGAGGAGGAGTAAGCATAAATGCTTAGTAAGTTCATATGTAAATAACAAGTAACATAACAATACAAATATATCAAACAACTTTAGCATGGTATCACCAAAACATATATCACATTTCTAAACATCATTCATCATCTTACCACCTTATCGTTGTTGTATCTAATTTCAACCCGAGGGTTAAGAACATACCTGTCCAAAGTGTCCATTTCACAACACTTACCAAAACGTCACTTGCATCATAAGTGTTCTTCCATTTCACTAGAAATTTCACCCGTTGAACACATCGGAATACAACTCGGATACACGGATAATTTGCACATAAGTGCCTCATATGTAATCAAGAAATCATGTAACCCGCCCCTAAGTGAACTCAGACTCAACTCAACGAGCTCGGGTGTTCGCATCCATAAGTGAACTCAGATTCAACTCAACGAGTTCGGATGCCTAGTTACATTTCACAAACTCAGACTCATCAACGAGTTCGGACATTTGCATCCATAAGTGAACTCGGACTCAACTCAACGAGTTCGGATGCTCAACCATCCTAGTGACATGTCACTTGTATCCTAATCTATTCCTAAGGTTCAAACGGGCTTTTTTTCCTCGATCTCACATATTTGCCATCTTCCACGGAATATCGGAACCGATACTCGGTGATAGTTCATACTCATCCAGTATTTCAGATAATTACATATTATTCAACAATAACCACGAAGCATAATATTTCATGATAATAATCAGCATCATATCATATAAACAACATTAAATTGCTTAAAATGACAATTATGTTACTACATTTACACATGAACTTGCCTTGGTACCAAAATATAAAGATTTTGCAATTTAGTCCACAATCTTTTCTTTTCCTCGATCGCGACTTGAATCTCGTTTCTCTTGATTATGGATCTTGGAAGCTTGAAACAAACCTAGCTATGGAGAACCCTTGAAATTTCAGCCTAATGAAGAAGATGGACAAAAATTGGCTTTTAATTTTGTTTTTAATTCATTTTAATAACTAAATGACCAAAATACCCTTACTACTAAACTTTCCAAAAATTCCTTCCATGTCCTAATTTTGTCCATGAACTTAAAATTGGTCAAATTTCTATTTAAGACCTCCTCATTAATATTCCAAAACAATTTCATACTAAAAACTTCTAGAATGCAAGTTTTGCAGCTTATTCGATTTAGTCCCTACTTTCAATTTAAGCACTTTAGGCATAGAATTTCATCACGAAATTTTCACACAATCATGTAATCATATCATAATCATCAAAATATTTATAAAATAATTATTTCTATCTCGGATTTGTGGTCACGAAACCACTATTCCGATTAAGCCCTAATTCAGGATATTACAACTCTCCCCCTTTTAAGGATTTTCGTCCTCGAAAATCTTACCAAATAAACAGGTGTGGATATTGGTTTCTCATAGTTTCTTCAGGTTCCCATGTAGTCTCTTCTACCCCATGCTTTTGCCACAACACTTTCACAAGTGCAAACTTTTATTTCTTAGTTGTTTGACTTCTCGAGCTAAAATCTTAATCGGTTCTTCTTCATAAGTCATATCCGGTCGTAGTTTAACTTCTGTCGGTGAAATTATATGTGAAGGATCCGAACGATACCGGCGTAACATAGATACGTGAAACACATCATGAATCTTCTCTAATTCGGGTGGTAACGCTAGCCGATATGCTACCAGTCCAACTTTTTCAATTATTTCATACGGTCCAATAAAACGCAGACTTAACTTGCCCTTTCATCCAAATCTAAGGACTTTCTTCCATGGAGACACTTTCAAAAATACCTTATCACCAACTTGAAACTCCATTTCTTTTCGTTTCAAATCCGCATAAGATTTTTGTCTATCTGAAGCAGCTTTCAAACAATCTCGAATCACTTTCACCTTTTCTTCGGTTTCTTTTATTAAATCAACTCCATAAATCTGACTTTCCTTGAGTTCAGTCCAATACAATGGCGTCCGACATTTACGACCATATAATGCTTCATAAGGTGCCATCTTCAAACTTGTCTGATAACTATTATTATAAGCAAATTCTACCAATGGTAAGTACCTTTCCCAACTATCTTGAAATTCCAATACGCAACATCGAGCATGTCTTCAAGAATCGAATTACTCTCTCGATTGTCCATCGGTTTGTGGATGAAAGGCGGTCTTTGAGATTTAACTTTGTACCTAATGCCTCTTGAAACTTTTGCCAAAACCGTGAGGTAAACCTCGGATCTCTATCCGAAATGATTGACAAAGGTATCCCATGAAGTCTAACAATCTCTCGGATATACAATTTAGCCAACTTATTAAGAGAATAATCAGACGTGCGAATAAAATGAGCCGATTTAGTCAGTCTATCAACTATTGCCCAGATGGCATTTTTCTTCCCTGGAGTTAACGGCAACCCTGATATAAAATCCATAGTAATCCGATCCCATTTCCATTCAGGAACCATAATAGGCTGATGTGACACCCCTAATGTGACCCTAGTCGGAGAGTGGTTTCGGGACCACAAAACCGAGTCACAAGAATAATTAGGTGTTATATTCTGTACTTATTGTATGTGGAATTTGTATGCGTAAATATTTCGTGCCTTGATTTTATTAATTAGGTGCTAATTCATAAGAAAGGACCCATGTGTTAGGACTTGAAAATGTGATAGGTGAATTTTAAGTGGCCAAATAATGCATGAAGTAAAGACATGAGGATTTGCATGTCAATTTAGCCAACTATAGGAAGTGGCCGGCCATGGTAATGAAGATGGGCAAAAGAAAACATGTCTTGAACATGTTTTGCTAATGGTGGATGTTAGAAATAATAAAATAAAGAGCATGGGCAAGGGAACATGTTTCAAACATGTCTAGTTAATGGATCATGTTAGAAAGAATAAAGAAATGGAGAAAAAGGGAAATGATGAACAAAAAAAAGAGTGTGGATGCCCCCTTGTTGCCGTGAGTTGAGGAAAAGAAAAGAGAAAAAAATTTTGTTGTTCATCCTTTCTCATTTTGTTACAATTGCCATGGCTTGAGAAGAAGAAAAAAAAGTGTTCATGTTTTCTTTCTTTTGCTATAGCCGAAACAAAGGGTGAAAAGAAGGGAGATTTACTCAAGTCAATTCGGCAAGTACCTTTGGCTACTAGGAGGTAAGCTTTGAGTTTGTTGATTTGGTTTTGTAATATGCTAAGTTGAATGGTGGATGCACTCTTGGTAAGGTCAAGGAAGTTGAGATTTCTTATGTGTGTCTAGGCAAAATGCCGAATGATTTAGTGTTGGAGATAGGAGCTTACTTAGAATGATAAATTCTTCTCCTATGATTATTTTTCTTGCATGTTAAATGGCTCCTACTTAGCCATGCAAAAATTTGTAATTTGTATGGATGATTGGAGCATTCGGCTAGGGTATAAAGGAAGGGATTTTGGTTGTTTCATCTAAGTATGGATGATGAATGTGCTATGGAAAGAAATCGGTCTTCCTATGAATATGATTCGTGAATGTTTATATTAGTAAAATAATTTATGTTCAAACACTTGAGGATTCGGCATTGTCCATGACTATTGTGTTTAGGAGGTGATTTTGATTATTTCGAATATTGGAAAGTAAGAATAGGTGTGATCGGTCATGGGAATTTGAGATGTTGTACATTAGAATTGAAAATACTTGAGACTAGGTTACCTTAATAGTGATAATACATTCGGCCTTGATGCATAAATTGAATGTTGGCTAAGGTTTTGATATTTTGAACAATGATAGTTGTGAATGGAGTGAAAACCATTAAATTATACACATAAGTATCCAGCAAGAAATTTAACTACTAAATGTATTTATACTAGGAGATCAAGACATCAAAAGGGGAGAATCAAACAAAGGCAAAGCAAAGATAATCGAGTAGTCGATTGGAAATCGTTTCATCCAATATAAGGTAAGTCATTAAGCATATATTTGGTATTGTTTTAAATGATCATAATATCTATGCAATTGTGTTTAATGAGATGATATGTAAATGAAAATGTATGTGTATGGAATGATGACATTGTTGAATGTAAAAGAAATAGTGAAATGTGTAGAAAGTTTGCTTTCGGCACTAAGTGTCTTGGGCAATACGTGTGTACGGTGACGAGATTGGCACTAAGTGTGCATGCTGGAAATATATGACACTAAGTGTGCATGCTGGAAATATATGGCACTAAGTGTGCATGCTGGAAATATCTGACCTGGGTGTGCGAGCTCGAAGGGTATGGCACTATGTGTGCGGGCTTAAATCACATGGCACTAAGTGTGCGAAATCGAGTATTAAGCAATCGTGTGTGCGTACTCTATATATATATCTCCGATCGAACAATTATATGGAGGGTGTGTCTTCATCGAGTGGAGTATGGACAGCGGAAAGAGTAAGTACCTTGAGTTCGTGGCTAATAGATACTATGTTCATGCTCGGGGTTGAGTCGGTAAGTTTTAAATCTATGTGATGATTTCAATTGCATGATTGTTGCGAAATGAAATGATGAATGGAAATTGCTTCAAATATCCTATTGAATAGTATATGAAATGTAAATGTATGACTTGGTATGACATTGATCCGAAAGGTCTAAGGAACTATGGTAGTTCGGTATGGTGGAACAATGGGCCTTGTTTCATTATTTCATTTTATGATAATTTTAGTAACGGATGGTTGTGAAATGCTTATGACTTACTGAGTTATAAACTCACTCGGTGTTTTCTTGTCACCCATTTTAGGTCTCTTGGACTCTTGTTTGCATGCTCGGAACCGTCGTTGAAGTCATCACACCGGCTGGAAATCTTTTGGTATTGTCTTCGTAGTTGAACTAGGAGAACATTTGGCATGTATAGGCTATTTTGTTTTGTTGAATTTCGGGTTGTAAACTTTAAGCCATGCGAAAATGGCCTATGTGGTCGGTTGAGTGTGAATCTAAAACCTATAGGCACGAGCCTTAGAAACCTTAATTTTGATAAGGTGGCCATAGTTTGTATTATGTATGATGAAATAGTTGGCCATGGAAGAATTATGAAATAGTCATTGTTTGCTTTAGTAACAGATGCTGCCAGCAGCAGTGAGGTGAGATGGAAAAATCACTAAAAATAGTAGGAGTAGAATTAAATAGTGAATAAATTATGAAATTGAACCATGATGAATCTATTTTCATATGGATGAAACGAAACGACCATATGAGCTGTATTTTAAGGGATAATCAGGTTTTTGCGAAACAGGGTCAGAACGGTTTCTGGATCCCCTGCTCCTACTTTGAAAATTTACTATAAATTAACCAGAGATAATTATAAGTCATTCTCTATATGTACAGATTCCCTTGTAAGTCTAGTTTCTCTAGAAACAAACTGCATAAGTGTTGGAGCCCTGTACAGGAAGATATCCAAGTCCTAGTGCACAAAGGTCAGTGTAGTCGAACCCTGAAACAGGGGAGACTTTAACTAATAAACTGTACTAATTGGCTAGACCAAAAATTCTAGAAAAAAATGTGTAGATGGGATTATGAGTCTAGTTTCAGGGAAAATTTACGAAACTGATTTTCGAGTTCTGGAACTCGAGATATGATTTTAAGAGGACAGTGATGCAGTTAGCTAGCCTGCTCGAATGAAATTAAATATTTCCAAGAGAGAAATAAGGGAAGTAAGCCCGGTAACACCACGTGGTCAAATCCGGTGACGGTCACGGGTTTGGGGTGTTACAGCTGAAGTAATCCTGAAGGTACCTGGTGTTCAGCTTTCACTTGTTGACAAACTAAGCACTTTGATACAAACTCGGAAATATCTCTTTTCATTCCACTCCACCAGTACATTTTCTTTAAGTCATTATACATCTTCTTACTGCCCGGATGAACCGCCAAACAACTATTATGTGCTTCATGCAAAATCTTTTGAACCAACTCATCATTTTTCGGTACACAAATCCAATTTTTAAACATCAAGCAACCATCAGAACCGATTCTGAAATCTGATCCCGTATCAGCTTCACACTGTTTTCTTTTGGGTAGCAAATCTTGATCATTTTTCGAGCTTCAAAATCTCTTGTAAAAACATCGGTCTTGCTCTTAACTCGCTAGAATCGAACCGTCATCGACATTTTCAATCGAGTGTTCATAACTCTCAAAGCAAACAACAACTTTCGCTTAAAGCATCGGCAACCACATTCGCTTTTCCGGATAATAATCAATAACAAGCTCGTAATCTTTCAATAACTCTAACCATCTTCATTGTCTCAAATTCAAGTCTTTTGTGACATCAAGTATTTAAGACTTTTGTGATCGGTATATACTCGGCACTTTTCACCATACAAATAATGTCGCCAAATCTTCAAAGCAAATACCACTGCAGCCAATTCCAAATCGTGAGTAGGATAATTCCTCTCATGAGGTTTTAAGCGCCTCAAGCATAAGCCACCACTTTTCCTTCTTGCATGAGGACACACCCCAAACCATTTAGAGAAGCATCACTATACACCACAAATTCTTTACGATTCGGGTTGTATCAACACCGGTGCTTCATTAATAACTTTTCAATTCTTGAAACTCATTGACATTCTTCCGTCCATTCAAATTTAACATCCTTTCGAGTAGTCTAGTCATAGGAGCAGCAATTTTAGAAAATTCATTTACGAACCGCCGATAATACCCAGCTAGCCCCAAGAAACTCTTAACTTCAGTTACATTTTTCGATGGTTTCCAATCAACAATGGCTGAAATTTTACTAGGATCAACCCGTATACCATCACCTGAAAAAATATGACCCAAAAATCCAACTTCCCGGAGCCAAAATTCACTTTTACTAAACTTAGCATACAGCTGCTTATCTCTCAAAGTTTGCAAAACTATCCTCAAATGCTCAGCATGCTCTGTCTCATCTTTTGAATAAATTAAAATATCATCTATAAACACCACAACAAATCTGTCCAGGTATGGCCGAAATATGCGATTCATTAAGTCCATAAACACAGCAGGAGCATTCGTCAACCCGAATGGCATAACTAAAAATTCATAATGATCGTACCTTGTTCTAAAAGTAGTTTTAGGCACATCTGACTCTTTCACTCGCAGCTGATAATACCCAGATCTCAAGTCAATCTTTGAAAACCATGTCGCTCCTTTTAGCTGATCAAACAAATCATCAATTCTCCACAATGGATACTTGTTTTTTATTGTCACCTTGTTTAACTGCCGATAATCAACACATAATCTCATAGAACCATCCTTCTTTTTCACAAATAACACGGGAGCACCCCAAGGTGAAAAACTCGGTCTCACAAAGCCTTTATCAGTCAACTCTTGCAACTGCGACTTTAATTCTTTCAACTCTGTTGGTGCCATTCTATATGGAGCAATCGAGATCGAGTGTTCGTTATCAAATCTATACCAAATTCTACTTCCCTGACTGGAGGCAAACCCGTAATTCTTCTGGAAATACGTCCGCAAATTCACACACAACCCGCAACTGATTCAACTTTCTTTTCAACTTCTTTTGTATTAATTACATACGCCAAATAAGCTTCATAACCCTTTCTCAAATATCTCTGAGCCGACATCGAAGAAATCATACTAAATATTTCCTCTGATTTGTCTGGTTCAACCCGCAAGATTTCACCACTTTCACATTTTAATTCTATAACCTTTTCTTTGCAATTTACTATAGCATCATGCAATGTCAACCAATCCATACCCAAAATAACATCAAATTCATCAAACGGCAACAACATCAAGTCGGCCGGAAAATAATGACCCCGAATCATTAAAGGGCATTTCTTGCTTACTTTATCAACTATCACGCATTTGCCTAGTGGATTCGACACTCTAATCATAAATTCTGTGTTCTCAACAGGTATATTCATACTAGACACCAGTTTCATGCATACATATGAATGAGTAGAACCGGGATCAATCAAAGCAATAACATTAGTATCATAAAGAGAAAATGTACCGGTAATCACATCGGGTGAGGAAGCATCTTCACGCACTTTAATAGCATAAGTTGTAGCTGGAGCTCTTCTTTCAGATCTAACTGTTGCATCTCTGGCTACATTCTTACTGCTTGTTTCACTTCCAGCTTTTCTAGGATACCTTCCCCTCGAGTCTGCACCACTAGATTTTACATTCTGAAATTTTTCTTTCTCAGCTCTCTCTGGCAGTCTCTAATAAAATGATCCGGAGAACCACATCGAAAACATTCATTTGCTCTGCACGGACCAAAATGATTTCTACCACACCGCTGGCACTAGGGTTTAACAAATCTCGTATTTCCCACACTAGCCGCAGAAGTAGTCTGAGATTTAGGACCCACATTCTGCTTCTTAAAATTTTCATATGATTGCCCAGCTGAAACTTGGGAACGAGGATTCATATTTCTTGACTTTCCGGGTTACTGTGAAGGTGCATTACTCATTGGTCTTTTCTTCCAATTTCGTGTTTGATTCTACCTTTTCTTTTCCTTGAGTAGTTCTTCAGCCTTACAAGCTCGATCAACCAGTACTACCATTTCTTTCAGTTCAAGGATCCCGACAAATACCTTAATGTCTTCGTTGAGCCCGTCTTCAAATCGTCGACACATCTTGGCTTCAGAGGAACATATTCCCGCATACTTACTCAATCGAACAAACTCTCTTTCATATTTCGAGACTGTCATATTACCTTGCTTCACTTAAGAAACTCTTTACATTTCTGATCAATAAATCTTTCACTAATATATTTCTTCCGAAACTCTTCTTGAAAGAATTCCCAAGTTACCCTCTCTTTCGGTACCACCGAAATCAAAGTCTTCCACCAATTATAGGCTGAATCTCTCAACAAAGATGTAGCACATTTCAAACATTCTTCAGGTGTACAAGATAATTCATCAAATACCCGGATAGAATTTTCAAGCCAGAACTCTGCTTTCTCTGCATCATCATCAATATTTGCTCTAAATTCTTCAGCCCCTTGTTTACGAATTCTATCAACGGGGGTTCTATGAAATTTTATCATATCCACTCCCTGAGGCATCGGAGGCATAGGTTGAGGAATTGGGGGAGGTGGGGGAGGTCGTACATTTGGGTTCGTACGAACGAACTCAGTGTACCATGCACTCATCATTTGGAGAAAGGCTTCCCGATCCCTTTCTCCTCCTCCCTGACCAACAGTAGGAGGTGGGTTTTCAGTCGGTGCTGCCCCTTCAGCCGGAGCTGGCGCATTACTCTCTACTTCATCTGCCACAGCTGGATCGGGATCCATTTACTATATAAAATTCATTTAAAAAGGTCAGAAGTCGTCACACTATCACAATTCATACATATGGCATGTATAGCAAAATCCGTACATACAACACGTAGTCCGAGAACCGACTAAACCTGCTTTGATACCACTAAATGTAACGCCCCCACGCCCGAAACCGTCACCGGAGTCGAGCTTGAGGGGTTACCGAACATAATTTATCAAATTAAGAACTTCAAATCATTTGTTTCTACATTCACAGCTTTCTAACTACCCGCGTCACAGTTACAAGAAAAATCATATCTCGAGTTACGAAACTCGAAATCAAGATCTGTAAATTTTACCTAAATCTAGAATCATATATCTATTTACTAATTTTTTTTTCTAGAATTTTTGGTTGGGCCAATTAGTACAATTTATTAGTTAAAGTCTCCCCTGTTTCAGGGTTCGACTACTCTGCATCTGTGTATTACGAATCAGATATCTCTCTATACAGAATTTCAATGACTACAAGGTTTGTTTTTCTTAAAACTAGACTCAATAAGGAATCTTTACATGTAAAGAAAAACTTATAATTATTTTTTTAAAATTTATTATGAATTTTTAAATTCAGAATAGGGGATCCAAAAATCACTCTAGCCCTATTTTACAAAAGTTTAAATATCTCATAAAATATAATTTATATGCCTGTTTTGTTTAATCCACATGAAAATAGACTCATTAAGCTTCAATTTCATAACTTACTCATTATTTAGTTCCATTTATACTATTTTTAGTTATTTTTATAATTCATGTCATTGCTGCAACAATATTCTGTTTTAAGGCAAGTTTCATCTTTCCATGAATTTTTATGAACTAGATAACCTATTAAACTTCCATAATATCAAACATGATCTAAATTAGCCATCACCATGACTTATCAATATCAAACATTTTCTCAACCAAATATGGCGTATCATAAAATTATTTACACAAAATAAGTATATTGCTATACATGCCATACTTAAGTTTTACAAGCCATTTACCCGGATGAAAGTCCTTTGGATAGTGTGATCGAACCTTGACCCGTCCGATTCCCGAAGCTGGCTTGTTCAAAACTACAGTAAATAAAGAGGAGGGAGTAAGCATAAATGCTTAGCAAGTTCATATGTAAATAACAAGTAACACAACAATACAAATATATCAAACAACTTTAGCATGGTATCACCAAAACATATATCACATTTCTAAACATCATTCATCATCTTACCACCTTATCGTTGTTGTATCTAATTTCAACCCGAGGGTTAAGAACATACCTGTCCAAAGTGTCCATTTCACAACACTTACCAAAACCTCACTTGCATCTTAAGTGTTCTTCAATTTCACTAGAAATTTCACCCGTTGAACACATCGGAATACAACTCGGATACACGGATAATTTGCACATAAGTGCCTCATATGTAATCAAGAAATCATGTAACCCGCCCCTATGTGAACTCGGACTCAACTCAACGAGCTCTGGCGTTCGCATCCATAAGTGAACTCGGACTCAACTCAACGAGTTCGGATGCCTAGTTACATTCCACAAACTCGGACTCAACTCAACGAGTTCGGACATTTGCATCCATAAGTGAACTCGGACTCAACTCAACGAGTTCGGATGCTCAACCATCCTAGTGACATGTCACTTGTATCCTAATCTATTCCTAAGGTTCAAACGAGCTTTTTTTCCTCGATCTCACATCTTTTCCGTCTTCCACAGAATATCGGAACCGATACTCGGTGATAGTTCATACTCATCCAGTAATTCACATATTTACATATTATTCAACAATAACCACGAAGCATAATATTTCATGATAATAATCAGCATCATATCATATAAACAACATTAAATTGCTTAAAATGACAATTATGTTACTACATTTACACATGAACTTACCTTGGTACCAAAATATAAAGATTTTGCAATTTAGTCCACAATCTTTTCTTTTCCTCGATCGCGACTTGAATCTCGTTTCTCTTTATTATGGAGCTTGGAAGCTTGAAACAAACCCTAGCTATGGAGAACCCTTGAAATTTCAGCCTAATGAAGAAGATGGACAAAAATTGGCTTTTAATTTTGTTTTTAATTCATTTTAATAACTAAATGACCAAAATACCCTTACTACTAAACTTTCCAAAAATTCCTTCCATGTCCTAATTTTGTCCATGAACTTAAAATTGGTCAAATTGCTATTTAAGACCTCCTCATTAATATTCCAAAACAATTTCATACTAAAAACTTCTAGAATGCAAGTTTTGCAGCTTATTCGATTTAGTCCCTACTTTCAATTTAAGCACTTTAGGCATAGAATTTCATCACGAAATTTTCACACAATCATGCAATCATATCATAATCATCAAAATAATTATAAAATAATTATTTCTATCTTGGATTTGTGGTCACAAAACCACTATTCCGATTAAGCCCTAATTCAGGATATTACATTCCTTGCATTTTAAGCCTAGCCGAATCATTTTCAAAACTATAGTAGTCCCCAATTTTCACTAAATCACCCTTTTTTTGACCAATTTTATAACTTTTGTAAAACGGTCCTTTCAGGCGTTTTCATCGAAAATCACTTAGTAAAAGTTGTTTCTCTAACCATAAACATACATAATCTACCATTAAACCTCAAAATACCAGCGTGTCACTCATGGGTAAATTTTTAAACATAAACCCTAGCCCAAAATAATGGTAGAAATAGGTAAATCAAGTTACTGGGACTTCAAAAATGTAAAGAACATTAAAAACAAGGCTCGGGATCACTTACAAATGAGCTTGGAAGCTTGAACCAAACCCTATTCATGGCTTCCATGGTATTTTTGGCTGGATGAAGAAGATGAGCATGAATTTTGGCTTATTTTCCCTTTTTATTATTTTAATTACTTAAAGACCAAAATGCCCCTAACTTAAAAATATTTTATTTCACCCATTTCATGGCTATTTTTGTCCAAAAAATTAACCAAAGGTCTAATTACCATACAAGGGCCTCCAATATAAAATTTCATATCAATTAGGCACCTCTAGCATGTAGAACTCAACTTTTGCACTTTTTACAATGTATTCCTTTTGACCAAATTGAGTACCCAAACGTCAAAATATTTTAAAGAGATTTTCACAAAATCATTCCGCGAAATTGTAGACCATAAAAATATAATAAAAATGAATTTTATTACGTCGAATTTGGGGTCCTGAAACCACTATTTCGACTAGGCCTTATTTCAGGATGTTATATTTCTCCCTCCTTTAGGGATTTTCGTCCTTGAAAATCTTACCAGAAGAGTGGTTTAACTTTCATGTAGACCCTTCTATCCCATCTTTGGTAAGGAAATTTTACTCATGATGTACTTTTGATACTAGCTCTTTAATTATTCATACTGAAATTATAAGTGATTCTTCGATGTACGACACATTAACTAAATTTTACTCTCAATCCACTTAAAGAGAACTAGCATACCAAGAAATCTGACAATCTCAGAGATACATGATCCCATTGATCCGTTAAGCGAGAATTCAATACGACTAAAATGATTTGCAAATTTCATCAAACATTTATCAACATGCCACAAAACATTTTTCTCTTTCAAAAATAAGAATAATCCAGATAACACTTTATGTATTCAAACACAAAGATCAGAAAGGTCGAGTTCCAAACTCGAGTACCACTACATTGCTCCTATGAGTTTTCTCGCAAACCTCTGTATAAACTCTGGATTTTCTACCCAAGCACTTGTAATCACATTTGTCTTTACTCCAAGATCATACAATAACTATCTCATCATCTTTTAACTTTAATCATCTATGCTATCAAATACTCAGATCCGGCTATAATATTAGATACGTTGAGCTATCACATTGCCCTTTAGTCTTTAAATGCATCACAATCTGTTTATTGACACATCACTGAAAAATCAAAAATCTCTCCCCTACTATAGGCTAAACCAGGTCTAATGTTTTGATTAACAATGTTCTCATCTATTCCAAACTTTACTAACAGGAAATAAACTATTCAACTTTCACAAGGTGATAACTTTATCATTCATAGAAACTTTAAATCATATCAGAATCTATTAGGAAATATACACTTTTCATTCAGATTAACCGTCTTTTATCCGGAAACAAATGAAATTTTATTCCCAGACATGAATATCTCATTTCATCTTTCAAACAATAACCATTACCGATTAAACCACCAAATCGGTCTTGATCATCAATAAATGATATTTCAAGAAATCTTCTTTTCCGGTCAATAAAACGATTTAACAAGCAATCATTCAAAATTCACTTATCGTGCTAATCAAAAGACCACTTCAAGTACGTTAACTCATAATAACATGAATATCCCGACTAAAAGCATTAACTTGATTAACTTACTTGAGAAAAGAAATCCAAGTACTAGAATCATTCATGTTGTTATAATCAAACCGAAACATAGTCATAAGTGACATAGTCATCAGGCCAAAGAACTGACTTTAGATATAAGTTATGATTAATAATTTACAAAATAAAGATGACAAGAAATCCAAAATAAGGAAATCTGAAATAGAGGAATCCAAGATACCATATCATTCAGATCCACTGGAAACAGATGCAGCAAGGACAATATAATTTCCCTCATATATACATCAAATAGAACATCAATTTGAAGGGAACAAAATCATAATATCATGTGCATTTCCTCATAAAATTCCAATAAATGGAATGTAACAGAGTACCAAAGAGAAATAGAGTAATATCGATTCTAACTCAATCAGACTGACAGTGTTTCCATCTCATATCAAGATTTGAAAAGATTCTAATATAACAAAATTTATCAGAAGGTAGATAGCCGCAATAAAACTTTCGAGAACAAATGGACTCATAGAGTACTTCAAAAGAGACGATTATAATCTGCTCATTGTAATTTTCACATTTAGATATCTTACATCTTGAATATTATTCCTCCAACTATCTCTTACTAGCTCCACATTTACGTATCAACCCATTTTAATCTCTGATCATATTTGTAATCGTTCTACCACTAAACTCTTTGGTCTAATACATGTGAGCTTATTTAACTCTAATCCCATAAAATCCTTTACCGAAACACCACTCTGGTAAGGGGGTGGGGTTGTAAGGTCCCTAACTCATCTCTCATGCGCATATGCATATCATATAACACTATGTCATTATCATAGTAACATTTTCACAAGCATATCATTCACTTCAGGCAAATTATTATTCACACTTGTATTACACGATCCAATTATCTTATTTAATCAAGTGCATTTATGTATGCACTTCATGAGTTCTAAACAACTTTACTTATCTCATCCATTTCATCAAACAAGTCATGCACATAGTATCTCATGAGAGTCAAACAATCATGAATAAGTATGTCACAATTAAAACTTTTATCTTGCACATCACCATATACATATCATTCCAGTCATATAAACCAAACCAATCAATTTAACACATTTACTTGGGCTCTACGAGTTTGCCATTTGCCATTATTCATGTAACACCCCCATACCTAAGACCATCGCCGGAGTCGAGCCCGAGGCGTTAACAGACATAAATAATCATTTAAACAATTTCAAACAATTTATTTCACCTTTCGTAATAAATTGTCCATCTGCATCACAGTCACTAAAAAATTCATATCTCGAGTTACAAAACTCAAAATTAAAATCTGTAAATTTTCCCTGAAATTAGACTCATATATATATTTACTAATATTTTTCCAGAATTTTTGGTTGGGCCAATTAGTACATTTTATTAGTTAAATTTTCCCCTATTTCAGTCTTCAACTGTTCTGACCTCTGTTCACTACGAATAGTTTTTCTCTCTGTACAGAATTCAGATGATTATGACGTTTGTTTCTCTTAAAATTAAACTCAATAAGAAATATATTCATATAAAGTATGACTCCTAACTAGGTTTTTTCCAGTTTTTAATGAATTTATAAAATTAGAACAGGGAATTCAGAAATCGCTCTGATCCTATTCCACCAAAACTAAAATTTCTCATGAAATACAACTCATTTATCTGTTTTGTTTATTCCATATGAAAACAGACTTAATAAGCTTCAATTTCATACTTTATTCACCATCTAATTATATCTATACTATTTTTAGTGATTTTTCAAACTCAAGTCATTACTGCTGTAAGATACTGTTTTATAGCAAATTTCACCTTTTTATGAATTTCCATGGATTAGATAGCACATTAAGCATACATAACACCAAATATGATCTTGATTAGCCATACCAATGGCTAATCATTACCAAACATTTCCTTACCACCCAATAATCATATTATAAGATCTTATACTCAAAATATACAAGCCACTATACCAAAATGGTCCTCGGATAGTGTCAGCAAGTCTCCAACTGTGCTCGATTTCTGAGCTGGCTTGTCAAAACTACAAAGAATGGAAAGGAGGGAGTAAGCATAAATGCTTAGTAAGTTCAATGTAAATAGCAAGTAACATAAACATGCAATCCAACATAAAACATCATTTGCATAAATATCACCAAGACATTCATGTTACATTTGCATTTACTATCTTACCACGATTTCATCATACCAAGTTCTCAACCTGAGGGTTTAAGCGCATACCTGTCCAATTTTCTCATTCACCACACTTAGTAACATGTCACCTTCCTCTTAAGTATTCTCCTAATTCACTTAAGATTCACCCGTTAAACACATCGGAATATAATTTGGATACACGAAATGCATGCACATAAGTGCCATACCCGCAGCTAGACAAACTCAATAGCCTCTGAAAACTATGTAGCCAAGCTACCATGTAACCCACCAATAAGTGAACTCGGACGCAACTCAATGAGCTCGGGCATTCGCATCCATAAGTGAACTCGGACTCAACTTAACGAGTTCGGAACTCAAATATCCTAGTGACATGTCACTTGTATTCTAATCTATTGCTAAGGTTCAAACGGGATTTTCCTCGATCACAAATCTTTGCCGTCTTCCACGAATGTTGGAACCGGTACTTGGTAGCATTTCATATTTATCAAGTAGCTCACATAATTTACATATTACTAAATAATAATCCACAAAGCATAATATTTCATGATAATAATCATCATATCATATAAATAACATTAAATTACTTAAAATGACAATTATGTTACTACATTTACACATGAACTTACCTCGATACAAAATGTTAGAAATCGAGCATATTCCTCGTAAACTTTATTTTTCCATCGATCACGACTCGAATCTCGTTTCTCTAGATCTAAAATAACAAATTTAGCTTATTTAATACTCACATTTATTAAAACATTCCTTGACTCAAACTTTGGAAAAATTACATTTTTGCCCCTAAAATTTTACATATTTACACTTTTGCCCCAAGGCTCAGAAATTAAACTTCATCCTATTTTCTTATGTTTTATGACATGCTAATTATTTTTCCCTTCTATGGAAACATCAAATTCTCACTCTAACATGTACTTATGAACATTACGTATTTTTACCGATTATGTTGTTTTACTCGTTTTCACATAAAATCACTTAGAAAAAGTTGTTTAACATAATTTCAAGCTTCATATTCTACCATAAAACATCAAAATAAACACATTTCAACTATGATTATTTTTCCAAATATAAACCCTAGGTTAAATTATTGCTAGAATAAGCTTAATCAAGTTACCGGGACTCTAAAAACGTAAAAAAACATTAAAAACGGGGCTAAAATGGACTTACAATCGAGCTTGGAAGCTTGAAAAACCCTATCAATGTCTTCCTCATGTGAAATTCGGCCAAGGGGTTGAAGATGGACAAAAATTGGCTTTAAATTTTGTTTTTAATTCATTTTAATAAGTAAATGACCAAAATGCCCTTAATTAAAAACTATGGTGTTTTATCTTCCTTTAGGTATTTTTGTCCAAACTAGTATAATGGTATAATTACTATCTAAGAACCTCTACTTTAAAAACCCATTACTCACAAGTACTTAGTACCTTTGTGAACTAGAACACATATTTTACAACTTTTGCAATTTAGTCCTAAATATCAAATTAGACCCTTTATCGATAAAATTTCTAAACGAAATTTTCACACAATCATGAAATCATGTCATAGACCTTAAAATGATAATAAAATAATTATTTCTATCTCGTATTTGTGGTTCCAAAACCACTATTCCGATTAGGCCCTAATTCGGGATATTACAATTCAAACAAGTATACATAGGCATTTATCCTATCAATACTTTCAATATGTTACCTAAACACATGCATTTGTTCAAATAAATTAATCATAGATGAGCTCATCACGATATAATCTTTTATCTCATTTCATTTAATCAAGTACACCAAGTGTACAACATCATATGAATCAGTGAACAAGCATGAGTACTCATCACAACATGAACTTCTATCTCACATGTATTCACGTATATCATGAACTTTTATTCATAATTTTTTGAATCTAGGCTTATCAAGACTATACTTTACCTGAATACCTTAGCATCACATTTAACATGGTCAATGTAGCTCGGTTGAAGAGTACCTCTTTCCAAACAAAATGGTTCTCATTCACATCGGAAGACATCACACTATCACAGATTTGTGGCATGTATAGCTAGACTCTCACACATGCTAGGTTAGCTCGAGAACCGACTAAGCCATAACTCTGATACCACTAAATGTAACACCCCCTACCCATGTCTGACGCAGGGACAGGGTACGAGGTATTACTGGACTTAAACACAAACAATCATGCAAACCGGGCCATAAAATTTCATTCATATTCTAAAACATTCAATCACATGCACATGGTCCCTTATTTAGGCTTACGAAGCCCAAAACATACTTTAGAAAGGGTTCAGGACTAAATCTAGAACTTTGAAAAGCTCTGGGAAAAACTTAAAAAATTTTCCCTTGAAATAGGGTCACACGCCCGTGTGGACACAGGGGCACGCCGTGTGCCATCAACACGCTCGTGTCCTTAGGCCGTGTAACTCTCTGTTTATGACATCAGCAAATAAATTGAACTATACGGTCAAGCCACACACCCATGTGATAGGCCATGTCATCCACACAGCTGAGACACACGGCCGTTTCTCTACCCGTGTGGCCAACACTTAGGCTATTTTCCAAGCCTTTTATTACCCTTTATCTCTTTCATACTTAAACATATCATAAACACATGTTATAGCATCATTTCAATGGCCAATCATTCTTTAATAAAACCCAATTAAAGCATTTGTATGTTGTCATACGTGTGTCTTTCAATTTCTCATGTTACACCAAGTTAGACATTCCAATTCATGTTCAATAGCCTTATCACATTGATAACCACTTTTACCAATTAACCACAACATTTTACCCAACACTCAGTCTCTACTCATTCGGCAAATGTACATGTTCAATCATTATCAATTTATTACCATGTCATGCATTTATTCCATAGCCATGATGACCACTTCGAATGGTCCTAAGGCATTCCTTATGCACATATGCCATACACTTCCCATTCATAGTAATCAAGCAAAATAACATAACCAAATCTCAAGACATTAACACATAGCATGGATGAATAAGCTTACAAGCCATAACCATTATAAGCCACATCTCATGGCTATATACAATGAATCAATATAATCCAATACATTTGGCTAATCATAACGGCATCTAACATAAAAACTAAGTCCCTATATATGCCACTCACTTGCAGACATTAAGACTCATCAATACATCAAAGGTAGTAGTTTGATAGTGTGACTACCTCAGATGATCTCCAACCTTGAGCCGACCTGACAACACTAAAGAAATGGAGAGGAGGGAGTAAGCTTAAAGCTTAGTAAGTTCGCATGAAAAATAATAAGCATTGCATTAAAATGCTATTTTTCAATTTCTCTCTATTTATTCAAAGTCCAGTTATGCTATTTTCTCGAGTCACAGTCACTAAATTATTTATATTTGAAGCTGTGGCACTCCAAATTGAGAACCGTTAATTTTCCCAGAAACTAGAATCATATATCTTCTTACCATAAAATTTTCAAAATTTTTGGTCTAGCCAATAAATACAGTTTATTCTTTAAAGTCTCCCCTATTTCACTGTCTGACAGTTCCGACCTTCCTTTATTAAAAATCAATTATCTCATACTACGAAACTCAGACAATGTTACCATCTATTTCCCTTAAAAATAGACTAATTAAGTATTTTAAGCAGTTTTGTACAATTTCTAGTGATTTTACCAAGTCAGAACAGGGGAGTCCAAACTCATTCTGACTCTGTCTCACAAGAATTAAAATGTCTCGAAATGTGAGATTCCTATGCTTACAACTTCCTTTATATGAAACTAGGCTCATTAAGATTTAATTCCATATCTTATTCAGCCTTTAATTTGACTTCCACAATTTTTGGTGGATTTTCAAATTAGGACTACTGCTGCTGTCCAAACTGTTTTAGTGTAGCAAAATGATAATCAACATAAGATTGCCATAAAAATTATTCACATATGAATCACTCATTCGTTTGCATTCTTATCACAAGTCCATTTCATTTCACATGTCAAACATATGTTCGTGGGTTTTGAGTAAGTACATGTGCTATCATTTAGCACAACACTCGTCCAAACATGACAATTCATATGTATCATAATAGTATCATATAATATAAATGATGTATCATGGCAAGGACTCTTTATTTCATTTTTCATATCAACTCATTGAATTTCTCAGAATCTCGATGGATATCCCATTCACCGTCAATTCATACAAGTGATCATTTTAAGTACGCGCTCCCGTGAACCTCGTTTCTACGACGGGATTACCAGTCCAGGCTAAATTCAGATCCTAATTGGAGTACATGTCCGGGCTAAATCCGTTTACACATATTCTTCAGGAAGGCTATATAGGGATTGGATCACCCGTCCAGGCTAGATCCTTTTTGTCTTCAATTCCTTTTTAAGAGAATCCATCGAGTATCATTTTTATTCAACTGGGGTATTTAATCCCATTTCCATCCATTTATATCCATGTCTCATAATATCATTCATGTTTTCATGGAAACAATTAACAATTAACAATTAACATTTATATTTTCAGCTGGATGAAGAAGATGGGCATGAATTTTGGCTTATTTTCCCTTTTTATTATTTTAATTACTAAAATACCAAAATGCCCCTAACTTAAAAATATTCTATTTCACCCATTTCATATCTATTTTTTTCCAACAAATTAACCAATGATCTAATTACCATACAAAGGCCTCCGATATAAAATTTCATATCAATTGGGCACCTCTACTATGTTGAACTCAATTTTTGCACTTTTTACAATTTAGTCTTTTTGACCAAATTGAGTGCCCAAACATCAAAATTTTTGAACGAGATTTTCAGGAAATCATTCTATAAAATTGTAGACCATAAAAATATAATAAAAATGAATTTTCTAACGTCAGATTTGGGGTCCCGAAACTACTATTCTGACTAGGCCCTATTTCGGGATGTTACATCAATCATTCAAAGTACCAAATTTACAAGCCAAAACATAATGGCCAAAACATCAACTAAAAACACATATACATGTATATTTATCCAATTATCAATTAAACTGTTTCCATGCCAAAACTTAACATAATTGCTACATAATTACCACACCATATTAGATTCATGCCATATCTAGTTCAAAATCTTTCCAAAACATACCATATCTTGACCATGTTGAGGTCAATTCATCATATATCACTTTGATCATTCAAACATGCTTTAACACATTATCAAATTAACACAAATCAACAAGGCACCAATTGTACAAAAGCTACATCACCGAAAATGTCATATACATGCCAAACACATCAACTAACATTCAAATAATCATCAACCATAGGTTCATCTATACATGCCATTATAACCTTAACCAAGACATCAGAATCTACAGATATAATCGTTGGATAGTGTGATGGATCTCCGACTAGATTCCAACCCGATTAAGCTTCTGATAATCTAAAAAGTAAGGAAAAACAACTACATAAACAATGAATACAGTAAGCTCGTATAAACTTTAGTCATATCAATCCATTTCAAATATGAAATTTATACATATCAAGAATAATCTTATACCAATACCGCAAGATTCATGAAACCATATTCAACAACTCACAAAGTAAATAAATCCACAGCATCACATATACATATCATCCCTAGCATAGTAGAATTTTATAAAACTTTAAACCCTTTCAAATTTTCTTACTTTCATTTGCATTTCATTAATTTCCATTTTATTTACTTTCTTTACCTTAAATAACAACATCAATTCAACTCATCATTCCCTTTTTCATCAATTTGCACTTCAAGTATGAACTTACTATTTCATTACCCGTTTCATATGCTTAACACACAAGACATAAGCATACCATCAACCATAGCCACAAGCTAATGCATTTAAACATAGTTCTTTTCAAATTAACCACATGATAAACCATTTCATAAGAAATTACATAATTAAAACCTTACCACTCTTTCATGAACACAAGCATATTTCCATTTGGGCACTTACCATTTCTATAACAGCTCGTTTTTGAGTCAAATCAAAATAGTGGTTTCAGGACCACAAATCTGAGGTCAAAATATTTATTTTATTATTTTATTAAATTTACAGCATAGTATAATTATTGTGTGAAATTTTCGTAAAGAAATTTTACTATTTGAATGCTTAATTTGGTAAAAAAGATTAAATCTCGTAAAGCGTAAAAATTGTGCTCTATTAGCTAAAAGTGTCAAATAGCTATAGACCATTAAAGTAAAGGTCCTTAAGTGGTAAATAGACCATTTATGGGTTAGTGGATGATGATAGCATGGCAATTGGTGTAATTTATAATATTCTTAAAGGTTATAAAGGTAAATTAGTAATTAATGTTAATATTAATAAAAAAAAACGAAATTTCTTTCTTCATTCATCCTTCTAGCAGAATATTAAGGAAGAAGAAAGCTATTTTTTGTGTTTTAGGTTTCGGTCACTTGGATCTTCAATTGTAAGTTCATTTTAGCTTAATTTTTAATGATTTTTACGTTTCTGAGATCGTTGCTTTGTATTCTAGCTAGCCCATACCCTAGATTTTGAAATTGTTAAAGATTTATCATGTTGCCATTGTTGAATGCTTGAGTAAATTGATGAGTTATGAAAAATTATGAAGGTTTATTGATAGATTTACTAGTTTTGTAAAGTGACTTTTGACAAAAATGTCAAAAATGGGTTAAATTGAGAAAATGTAAACTTTGGTGGGTAAAAGTGTGAATAAATTGAAAATATGCGCTGCTAGTAACATGTGGTAAATTCAGATAAGCATGTAATTGTACTAAATTCCATGAATTTGCAATTTTATGTGAAAAGGACTAAATTGTAAAAATGTGAAAGTTTAGACCAAATGTGTAAAATAGCCCTAATATGTATTTTGGACTAAATTGCATAAATATTTAATTAAATAAGCTAAATTTGATATTATATAGATCAAGATAAGATGAGATTGGGTTTAGATCAGGGAAAAGGAAAAGTTAACGATTAGCCGATAATTGCTATCCTAGCAACTCGAGGTAAGTTCGTATAATTAGAATCAAACTTTTAAATACTTGTAATTATTTGAAATGTATGTATATAATTGACTAATTGATATACTTGGAATAAGAATGCCTTATTGATATAGACCGATAGTTACCGAGCCCCGTTTGAACCGTATGAATTCGTAGGATACGAGTGACATGTCACTAGGGTTACCATTTTGGTTGAGATCCTGCATGTGTTGCGGACTCACCAAAGCTTGAATGAGCTTACCGATATATCAGCTCGTAAGAGCTTACTGTTTTTAGGTCGTTGGAGCTTACTATTCTCAGCTCGTATGAGCTTACTGATTCAGCTCGTCAGAGCTTACCCTTTTAGCTCAGTAGAGCTTACTGTCCATCAGCTCAGGAGGAGCTTACTGTTCATAGCTCAAAAGAACGGAAAATGATAAGGAATTGATGAATAACTGAATTATATTTATTGTATATCACCTGAGTATCCCTCGAGATTCTAATAGGTTCAACGGGCATAAATTCTGTGATATGGTAAAGTACTGTTTATACGAATGAATTACTGTTATTCTGAAAGTAAAATGTTACAAATGATGTACATGATGTATGTGAAGTTGATATGATACAATGTATTGAGTATCTATATTGAGTTAATGGATGTTTTCATGTATTTAGGTGACTAAATTGTGATGAATGTTTGTGTTTAGGCATTTGGTAATTGAATTGAATACACCTTAATTATTGCTTTGATTATGTATAAATGGTAAGTTTAATTCTAAATTATACAGGCTTACTAAGATATAAAGCTTACTCTGTTTCTTTTTCCATGTTTTATAAAGGCTCGATAGATCGCTCATTTCGGACAAGTCAGAGTTACGCATCACACTATCCAGTTGTCGATTGGTACTTTTGAATCTATGCATATATGTAAATATGGCATGTATAGGCCATTATTAAAGATAATAAGTATGGTTCCTTGAGATAATGAATTTTTGGTACATTTTGTGGTATAATTCTAAGCCATGTGATTTGGCTAAATTTGGTATAATGTTTTGGTTGTATATAAGTGTGCAATTATAGTATGTTTGATAAGTAGTAGATGGAATGGAATTATGCAAATGTTATCTTGATATGCGGTTTACACATGATTGGAAAATGCATGATGCTAATTAAATATTTGAATTCTATGTTGAATTGGTATTATTTATGTATAAAATGTATTGAAACAGTTTCCTATTAAGTTATGAATTGATGAAATTTTATGCTTGAGCATGTATGTGAAAATAGGGTGCCAAAATGGCTTTGCAAATAGCCTATTTTTGTCTACACAGGCAAAGCTCAGCCGTGTGTGACACACAGTCATGTTACAAGGGTGTGACTCCTCTGGTGTTGATTTTAAATAAATTCAGTATGCTCCACACAGTCTCGCACAGTAGCGTGTGCTTGGTCTTGTGGTACAAGTTAGTATGCCCCCTAATTGGCACACGACCTAGCACACGGGCATATGACTTAGCCGTGTTGCATAAGTCAATATACCCTACAGTTTTGGCACGGCCTGGCACATGGACGTTTGTGGCCACTTAGAAGGGCACAAGACCTAGACACACGGGCGTGTGGTCGGCCATGTGACCCAAGTCAGTATGTATGCTCTGTTTTTACACGGCCTAAACACTGGTGTGTCTGGAGCCGTGTAAGTTACACTGCCTATTCACATGGGCGTGTAAACCCTATATGTTTGAAATTTTCCTAAGTTTCTAAACTTTTCATATGCTATCGGTTTAGTCTCAAACCACTTCTAAAGTATGTTTAAGGACTTGTAAATCCTTATAAGGGACAATATGTATAACAGCTTGTTTTTGGGTTAAATCAAAACTGTGGTTTCAGGACCACAAATCTGAAGTCAAAATATTTATTTTATTATTTTAATAAGGTCTACAGTATGATAGATTAATTACGTGAAGGTTTCGTAAAGAAATTTTACTGTTTGAATGCTCAATTTGATAAAAAGGACTAAATCGCGTAAGATACAAAACTTGAGTTCTATTAGTAAAATGCATTAAATGACTATAGATTTTAATTGTGTGAGTACTTGGATGGTAAATAGACCATTTATTTGATAGTGGACATTTATGGGAGTTAGTATTGTTGAAATTTGTTTTATATCAAAATGTTATAATAGTAAATAGATGTATATTAATTAATTAAGCAAAATAAAAGATGATTATCATCTTTCTCCATAAACCACCACCGAAAATGCATGAAGAAAAAAATAGCCATGGATGAAGTTATATTCGGCCAAGCTTTGAAGATTACTGGGTGAGTGGTTTTTGCTCGGTTTTTAATAATTCCTACGTTTCTGAGATGTTGCTTCATAATTTAGCTAGCTCGTACCTCTAATTTTGAAATTGTTAAAGATTTTGATAGTTTCCATTGTGGAATACATGTGTTAATTGATGTTTGATGATGAAATATGAAATTTTGATGATAGTTATTGTAAAGTGATTTTTAGTAAAAATGTCAATATTGGATTAAATTGAAAATTGTGAAAATTGTGTGGTCAAATGTGTGAATGATTGATAAATATGGGCTACTAGTAGTATGGGTAAAATTTGGCTAGCATGGGTTTGTCCTTAATTGCATGAATTTGCAATTTTATGTGATAAGGACTAAATTGCAAAAATGTGTAATAAAAGGGGCAAAAGTGTAATTTTGTCAAAATGTGTAAATTGTGTTAAATTGAATGAATTAATGATTAAATAAGTAAATTTTGTTATTATATAGATTGAGAAAAATGAGATTCGAATCTAGAACGGGGGAAAATAAAGTATCGGACTAGTCGATCCATTTCGTCGTTTTAACAAAACAAGGTAAGTTCGTATACTGATAAATGTACTTAGATTGTATTGTAAATGTTTATTTATTATTGAATTGAATTGAATGCTGAATGGTCATGATTACGAGCAAGAATAGATAGAGTTATGACATCTGAAAGTCTCGTACGAACCTAGGAATAGTATAGGATACAAATGTCATGACATTAGGTTACTGAGATGTGATTACATGTAAGACCATGTCTGGGACATTGGCATTGTATTGTGATTACGTGTAAGATGATGTCTAGGACATTGGCATCGTTAATTGATTTCGTGTAAGACCCTGTCTGAGACAGTGGTGTCGATATGTGATAACATGTAAGACCATATCTGGGATATTGCATTGTACAAGCTATATGTGATTGCCGAGTATCCTTAACGATTCTAAGCGGTTCAACGGGCATAGTCAAGACAAGAATGAAAGTACAATCAAATTAAGTGATACAGGTTCGTACAGAACTTATATGAGTATCAAATGAAGATAATTTGGTAAGTTCTTAGTGTATCACATATATGAAATGAGAAAGATTTATGTATAAGTATGTTTCATGACAAAATGTGTTTATTTGGCCATAATGAGGTATGAATTGAATGATATGTGAGATATGAGTTATATTTTTTTAACTAAATATACATATGGCACATAGTGTGCGAAATACCTTTATTTGATGATATTTCACATAATTCACTTGGCTAAAGAAAAGGTGATGAAAATTGAATTGAATAAAGTTTATATATATAATTTCTTATGCATATGAAAATGTGAATGAATTGATAAGAAGTATTCAAACCATATGTTTTTTGAATGAATAAACTCATGAAAATCCTGATTAACTACGTGCATGAATTCGAGATAAAATGGTGCAAACATATGAATTATATCATGTTTTGAATAATGGTTTTAAATGTTGTTATTTAATAATATGAGTTTATTACCATACAAGCTTACTAAGCTTTATAGCTTACTTTGTGTTATTTTGCTATGTTTTATAGTGATTCGGACATTTGCTCGGATTGGAAATCGGCAGAGATCCCATCACACTATCTGGTTTAAATTTCAGTATTTATACACTTGTGACTTGGTTATATGGCATGTATAGGCTAAAGTCTTTTTGATAAAAATTTTGGTGATGTATTTGGCTATTTTATATGGCTTATTAATGACTTATGTTTGATGTGTAATTTGCTTTGTGTAGTGGCATAATTTGGTATAGTTGGTGACGGTTCAAGTTGATCATTTGATCGTTTGGTATATGTTGAGTATTTAATTATGAAAAGCATGATTTTAGACTTGATAAGTGAATGGCTAATAAATGATTTATGAGTCAGGCTTTGTGTGTGATTGATGATAGTAAAAATACATATTGAAATAGGCTGTATTGATGAGTATGATATGTACTCTGGTATATGATTGAATAGGAGAGTAATGAGGAATGAATCATGCTGGTTTGGTATGTGTTTAATTGTACAAATAGTATTGGTTTGAGTTGATGAAATGGATAGAATTGGTATTATAAGTTTGGTCCATGAAATAACATGGTTTGGCTGCTTATTAATGTATTGAAATGGCATGAAATGTGGTGTTTTAGGTATGCTTGAGAAGGGTGAGAAATGTGGCTTCAAACAAGCCTCTTTTATCTCCACACGGCCGAGCACACGTTGGTACACAGCCGTGTGTCCTCTGGGGTAGCCCTTCGATATTAAGTCAATATACCCTACAAGTTTGGCACGGCTTAGACACATGGGCGTGTCTACTAGCCGTGTGAGACACACGGGCTGGCACATGGGTGTGTGGTCAGTCGTGTGACCCAAGTCAGTAACCCCTCTAGATTTCTCACGGCCAAAGTACACAGGGTGTCTCCGGCCGTGTGGTGCAAGTCAGAATGTATGCCATGTTTTCACAAGGCATATGACACGAGCATGTTTGGTGGCCATGTGAGGAACACGGCCTGTTCACACGGGCGTGTGACCCCTGTATGCATGAAAATCTTCTAAGGGCTAGTTTGGCAATGCTTTTGAAAAGTGCTGTGAAAAAGTGCTTTTGAGAAATGCTTTTGAAAAGTTTGGTTTAAAATTTGAGTGTTTAGCATTGCTGTTAAAAAGTGCTTTTGAGAAATAAAATGTCCATTTTAGACATGTTATTATAAAGTAACAAATATGTTTTAAATAATATTTCAATTAGTTAATATTATTATATTTTAGTAAGAATATAAAAAATTATTATAACTTCTTGTTAATATTTTAATATATAAAATATAAATTTTAAATATTTTTAAGAAATAAATATTAATTATTTATAAAATTTAATTAGAATATATAAACTATATTTTAAATATTTAAATATAACTATTAAATATTTGTAATTAGTATTTTAAAAATTATTTTTTTATTTTTAATTAATGATTTTAACACATTTGTAATTAAGTACCAAGAAAAAAAAGAAAAAGTACTATGGTATTGGAGGGGTGAAAAAGTAATTAAGCATTAAAAGTGCTTTTGGGAGAGGAAAAGCTAAAAATTTTAGCTTCTCCTTTTCAGAAGTGCTTTTCAAAAGCACTTCTGAAAAGCTAAAAATTTCAGCAAAAGCAGCTTATTCTACACAGCTTTTCTTCCAGAAGTGCTTTTGAAAAGCAATGCAGAACTGGCCCTAAATTTCCCAAAGTTTTCAAATGTTATCGGTTTAGTCTCGAACCTCTTTTAAGCATGTTTTAAGGCCTCGTAGAGCCATAAAAGGGATAATGTGAATTTGTTGGATGGGTTTTATTTATGAATGTATACATGTATATTTTATGTATGTGAATCATGTGAATTGATCGGTAATACCTCGTAACCCTATTTTGGTGATCGATATGGGTTAGAGGTGTTACAATATGATTGTGTTGAATGGTATTTGATTATGAATGCATAAATGTATGAGTTGTGTATGTTGAGTAATGTGTAATACCTCGTAACCCTACTCTGGCAATGGATACGGATTAGGGGTGTTACATTTATTGGTATCAGAGCTACAGTTTAGTCGATTCTAGGAGTAACTTAGCGTATGTGAGTCTAGCTATACATGCCATATCTAAAATTGTGATAGTGTGATGACTCCTGACATTTTCAAATGTGTTTTTATATAGTAATAGATCTCGAATGAGCTACAGCAGATGACGTTGAGAGTAGCGCACCAGCTCCCGCTCAAGGGACAGCACCTTCTAAATCTAGACCTGTGACAAGTAGTCACGGGGGTGAGGCTAAAGAAGCCTTATTTCAAATAATGAACGAGTGGTTCACACAGAACATTCCTACAAACCTAGCTGTTCAGCAACATCCACCTATTCCCAACCGATCCCTGTAATTCCTCAAGGTATGGATCCTTTGCAATTGAATAAGCCACTTGTTGATAAGATAAGGAAACACGGGGCTAAGGAATTCAGAGCCACTATTAATGATGACCCTGAGAGAACCAAGTTTTGGCTTGAGAACACGATTTGGGTATTTGATGAACTGCCATGCACACCTGAAGAATGTTTAAAATGTGTTGTATCACTGTTGAGAGACACTGCATATCAGTGGTGGAATACCTTGATATCTGTTGTTTGGCGAGAAAGAGTTACATGGGAGTTCTTTCAAGTTGAATTCAGAAACAAATACATCAGCCAAAGGTTCATTGATCAGAAACAAAAAGAATTTCTTAAATTGAAACAGGGTCGTATGTCGGTAACAAAATACGAAAGAGAATTTGTACGACTCAGCAAATATGCTCATGAATGCGAATCTTCTGAGGCTATAATGTGTAAAAGGTTATAGGATGGATTAAATGAAGAAATTAGACTTTTAGTTGGGATTCTTGAGCTGAAAGAGTTTGTCGTTCTATTTGACAAAGCTTGTAAAGCCGAAGAGCTTTGCAAAGAGAAAAGAAAAGCTGATTCTGACACTAAAGACTTTAGAAAGAGACTTGCGGGAAAATCACATCAGTCAGCATCAAAGAAATCTAGAAAATATCACCCTCGTTTTACTGCTTCTACGGGGATTTCGATAAGAGATAGAGATGCCAGGCATTTCAGCTCTAAACCTCAAACGACATCAGTTGCCAGTGTGGGTAGTGCTAGAAATGCTAGGCCCGAATGTAAATACTGCAATAAGCAACATTATGGTGAATATAGATTAGTGAAAGGAGCATGTAAACACTGCAATAAGCGACATTATGGTGAATATAGATTAGTGAATGGAGCTTTCTTTAAATGTGGATCTCTTGGTCATTATCTGTGTAACACCCCTTACCTGTATCCTACGCCGGGACAGGGTACGAGGCATTTCTAGTCTTAAACACATGCATACAAACATTTTCGAGTGATAAAATTTTGCTCAAATTTTAAAACTTTTAAACTTCCTTTTTACGTCCCTAATATGGACCTACAAGGCCCGAAACACGCTCTGGAAACGGTTCGAGAATAAACTACATGCTTTAGAAAAATTTGAAAACTTTCAATACAAACAGGGGCACATGCCCGTGTGGAAGGGCGACACGCCCGTGTGTCCTCTTAACGTGGCCATGTTAAAGGCCCGTGAGGATCACACGACCTGAACATATCGGAATACGCCCGTGTCCCTAGCTCGTGTAGATTTATTTCTCAATATGAACCTACAGGGGTTTTCACACGGCCTGGCATACGCCCGTGTCCCTCACACGGCCATGACACACCCGTGTCTCAGCCCGTGTACAAAAACCTTGATATTCTGTTTCTGACGTCATCAACCATTTAGGGGCACACGGCCGTGTCTCCTCCTGTGTGGTTACTACTGGGCATTCTATTTTTGCAAACTTTAGGTGTAGGGGACACACAACCTGACTACACACCTATGGGGCAGACCGTGTGTGACACACGGTTTACATACATGCCCGTGTGTCTACTCATGTGGACAAAAACAAGGCTATTTACCGAGCCTTTTTGTCACCCTTACTTACACCCACCTACAAAAACATCAAAAAATACCAATACCATATAAACACATGACCATATTAGCCAATACCTAGGCATCCATACATCATTTCCAAGCTATTTTCTATCACATACAACATCTCCTCCATATCAACGCAAACCATGCAATAAACACATCCATGAGAATTTTCATCAAATGCATTTAATAATAATCAATATTAGCCAACATCAATAGCCTATGCAAAATGAATATCACATCCATATGAGCCAACACTTGTGGCCAAACCAACATGACACTAAACAAAAAGACCAAGTCCCTATACATGCCATGCTCAAAATATTTAAACTAATTATACCAAAAACTTTAGATGATAGTGTGATCAATGCCTCTGACGTCCCCTGATTCTCGAGCTAGCTTGGCGATGCTATAAGAAAATGGAAAGGAAAGGGAGTAAGCATAAAGCTTACTAAATTGCATGTAAATAAGTAACAACATCCACCATGCATCTTTAAACACATAGCTTATTATAAACCAACACAACATTCTTGATTTAACAATGGTAGATTTACTACATATTTATACATCACAAATATAAGGCAAGGATTTCAAGATCGTCCCAAAATCATTCTCATAGATAGAACTTACTCAATTATCAATCCAATTAAGGCATCAAACTAAGCTCATATCTCATGAGTTTCAAGTAAGAACCTATACCACTCACAACATGATTATATCATTTCTTATCTTTATCATAAGCTTAAAATAACCCTTGGAACCATTTGGAATACTAAAGGATATCTAATAAGCCTCACACAAGAGGTTAAATTGCCGATGCCATGTCCCAAACATGGTCTTATACTGGCTCACATGTCGAGGCCGATGCCATGTCCAAGACTTGGTCTTACACTAGTTCTCGTCTCAATGTCGATGCCATGTCCCAGACATGGTCTTACGCTGGCTCTCATAATGTGGCCAATGCCATGTCCGAGACATGGTTTTACAATAGCACACATATCACCCAAATGTCATGGCATGGATATCCAATCTATTCCTAAGGTTCAACCATGAGTTTTTACTACATCAGTTTTCATCATGCATAATCACAACAATAATCAAACTCTTTATGCCATATTAATTGTTCAATACATAATAACAATAAAGTTGTATTATTTACGTACAACTTACCTCGGTATACAAAAAGTGGGCAACTAGATTGAATTAGTCTATTAGCTTGGTTTTCCCCCGGTCTAGGTCCAGATTTCGTATTTCTTAATCTATAATGATAAAATTCACTAATTTAATCATCACATTAATCAAGACATTTCATAATTCATCTTTTGATAAAATAACTGTTTTGCCCTTACACTTTTACAAAATTTCGTTTTGTCCCAAGGCTTGTAAATCAATTTTCATCAAATTTCCTCATTAACCAAGCCTAGCCAAATATATTTTAAGCTTATTTCAACTCACAAATCCAATTATTTCACACCTTTACTACTTATTTTGTAACTTTTACAAAATAGTCCCTTTTAAGGGTTTTCATGAAAACCACTTCACAAAAGTTTTTTATTTAACAACCATAATTCATTTTCTTCCATACAATTTCAAAAATCAACATGATTACTATCATGGAAAAACCCTAGACTCTCAACCATTTTGCAAAATAGTCCCCCCATTAGTTAGCTTAAGCTAAAAAGGCCCCACAAATACAAAAATCATCAAGATAGACCATCAAAGTCACTTACTTGCAAGAGTCTAAAGTTGCTGAAAATTTCAAGTTTCCATGGCCTTCTTTCTTGGAGAAAATCGGTGAAGAAGAAAGAGAGAATGAAAAAGATGAAATCTTAAGAGAGAATGAAAAAGATGAAAGCTTCTCCTTATTTTATTATATTTCTAGTCAAATTAGTCACCAAATTTCACCTAACTTTGACCTTACAATTTCTTTGTCTCCATGTTCAGCCACTAAAAAATTTGTGGTCTATTTAGTCAATAAAGACCTCTAATTTAATATTCCATAGCTATTTGACACCTTTAGCTAGTAGAACAAAATTTTCGTACTTTATGCGATTTAGTCCTTTTTCAAAATTAAGTATGCAATCACTAAAATTAATTCACCAAAGTTTTCAAACACTCATATAATCATGCTATAACGCATAAAATAATATTAAAATAATTTCTCCAACCTTGAATTTGTGGTTCTAAAACCATTGTTCCAACTAGCCCCAAAATTGGGTTGTTACAATTCTCCCCCTTTAGGGATTTTCATCCCCGAAAATCTTACCAGTGCAAAGGTTCGGGTATTGATCTCTCATAGTCTCATCAGGCTCCCATGTGGCCTCTTCCACCCCATGTCTATGCTATAGTACTTCCACGAGTGCTATACTTTTATTTCTCAATTGTTTGACCTATCGGGCCAGAATCTTAATTGACTTTTCACCATAGGTCATATCTGGTCGAATTTCAACTTCTGCTGGTTAAATCACGTGCGAAGGGTCAGAATGATAACAACACAACATCGACACATGGAAAACATTGTGGATCTTCTCTAACTCGGATGGAAAGGTTAGGTGATAAGCTACTGGTCCAATTCTCTCAGTCACCTCATAAGGTCCAATAAAACGTGGACTTAATTTTCCTTTCTTACTGAATCTGAAGACTTTCTTCTACAGGGATACTCTCAAAAACACCTTATCACCGACTTGAAACTCAATTTCTTTTCGTTTCAAATCCGCGTAGGATTTTTATCTATCCAAAGCGGCCTTCAAACAGTCACAAATTACCTTTACTTTCTCTTCGGTATCTTTGACTAGGTCAACCCTGTGAATCTAAATTTCTCTGAGTTCGGTCCAATGCAAAGGCGTTTGGCACTTACACAAACTCTACCAGCGATAAATATTTTCCCCAACTGCCTTGGAATTCAAGGACACAACACCACAACATGTCTTCAAGAACCTGAATTACTCTCTCCGACTAACCATCAGTTTGAGGATGGAAAGCTGTGCTAAAATTCAACTTTGTCCCCAAAGCTTCTTGTAACTTTTTCCAAAATTGCGAGGTAAACCTCAAATTTCTATCCGAAATAATCGACAAGGGCACTCCATTAAGCCCTACAATTTTGGAAACATACAAATCAGCCAATTTTTCAAGCGGAAAATCCATATGCACCAGTATAAAATAAGCTAACTTTGTTAGCCTATCAACCACAACCCATACAACATAGTTCTTCCTTGGCATCCCAGGCAACCCGACACAAAATCCATAATAATAAGGTCCTATTTCCATTCGGGAACCATCACAGGCTGAAGTAAACCCGAAGGTACTTAGTGTTCGGCTTTCACTCGTTGACAAAGTAGGTACTTAGAGACAAATTCTAAAACGTCTCTCTTCATTCCCGACCGCCAATACATTTTCTTTAAGTCATTGTACATTTTCACACTACCTAGATGGATAGACATACAACTGCTATGTGCCTCATGCAAAATTTTTCGAATAAGCTCATCATCTTTAGGTACACAAATTTTGTCTCGAAACATTAAATAGCCATCTGAACCAATCCGAAAGTCTGATTTTATACCCGTCTCGCATTGAGTTATCTTAGCTTGCAATTCTTTATCACTTTTCTGAGCTTCACAGATCCCTTGGAAAAAGATTGGTTTCACTCTCAACTCGGCTAAAATCGAACCATCGTCGGTTACTAACAACTGAGTGTTCATAGCCCTCAAGGCAAACAATGACTTCCTACTCAAAGCATCAGCGACCACGTTCGCCTTCCCCGGGTGATAGTCGATCATCAGCTCGTAATCTTTTATGAGCTCTAGCCATGTCTGTTGGCGAAGGTACAGTTCCTTTTGAGTCATCAAATACTTTAGACTTTTATGGTCAGTGAATACTCAGCATCTTTCTCCATATAAATGGTGTTTCCAAATCTTCAGTACGAACACTATGGCGGCTAACTCTAAGTCGTGAGTCGAATAGTTTTTCTCATGCAGCTTCAGTTGTCTCGAGGCATATGCTATTACCTTGCCTTCTTGCATGAGTACGTATCCCAATCCATTCAAGGATGCATCGCTATACATTACGAATTCTTTTCCCAGTTCCAGTTGCACTAAGATTGGAGCTTCAGTCAACAACGCCTTTAGTTTCTCGAAACTCTGTTGGCATTTTTCCGTCCATTCGAACTTGACATCTTTTTGTAGAAACCTCATTATCAGAGTAGCAATCCTGGAGAATCCTTTATCGAATTATCTGTAGTAACCCACTAAGCCTAGAAAGCTTCTAATCTCCGATACATTCCTCGACGGTTTCCACTCAACAGTAGCTGAGATCTTACTCGGGTCAATTCTAATTCCATCACCCGACACGATGTATCCTAAGAGTCTGACATCTCAGAGCCAAAACTCACTTTTACTAAACTTGGCATACAACTGCTTATCTCTTAAAGTCTGCAAAAATAGTTCTCAAATGCTCCGCTTGTTCACTCTCATCATGAGAATAAATTAATATATCATCAACAAAAACAACAACGAACTTATCCAAGTACGGTCGGAAAATACGGTTCATTAAGTGCATAAATAGCGCAGGAGCATTTGTTAAGCCAAAGGGCATGACAAGGAACTCATAATGGCCATACCTCATCCAAAATGTCATTTGCGGCACATCTTCTTAACTCTTAACTGGTAAAAACCAGACCTTAGGTCTATCTTAGAAAACACAGTGGCTCCTTTCAATTGGTCAAACAGATCATCGTTCCTTGGCAAAAGATACTTGCTCTTCACAGTTACCTTGTTGAGCTATTTGTAGTCTATACATAACCTCATCGACCCGTCTTTCTTCTTCACAAAAAGTACCAGAGCACCCCATGAAGAATAGCTCAGTCTTGCAAAACCCTTATCCATTAACTCTTGTAGCTAAACCTTCAACTCTTTTAACTCAAACAGTGCCATCCTATACAGGGCAATCGAAATAGGTGCCGTACCAAGGACTAACTCAATACCAAATTTAACTTCCCTAGTTTGAGGCAATCCAGGCAACTCTTCCGGAAACACATCTAGGAACTCACATACCACTGGCACTGACTCAATCTTTACTTTTGACTCTTGGGTATTAAAAACAAATGCAAGATAGGACTCATACCCTTTTCTCATGTATTTCTCAGCAGTCATAAAAGAAATCACTACAGATAAGCTATCTGGTTCACCTGATTCAACCCGAAGAATATCCCCATTTTCATATTTCAATTCAATAAATTTCTTTACACAATTCGCTATAACATGATAGGTAGATATCCAATCCATACCGAGGATAACGTTAAATTCATCAAATGGCAATAACATGAGGTTATCCGGAAAACAATGACCTCTAATTGTCAAGGGACAATTTCTACATACTTGGTCAACAAATACATGCTTTCCTAATGGGTTTGATACCTTTACCACAATTTCTATAGACTCGACAGGCATATTCATGCTAGACACCAATTTCACACAAGTATACAAATGGGTACACCCTGATCAATCAAAGCAATAATAGAAATATCATGAAGAGAAAAAGTACCCGTAATCACATCTGGTGACGATGCCTATTTGCGAGCGAGCATGGCATAAGTCCTTGCAGGCGCTCGGCCCTCGAACCTCACGGTGGAATCTCGATGCGCGCCTCTGTTACTTTTCCCACTTCTCGGGTTCTTCTGTGGCCTACCCCTTGAAGGAGTATTACGCGCTCTCACATCTTGTTTTTTGTCTTTCTCATCTATTTCAGGACAGTTTTGAATGAAATGGTCTAGTGAACCATACTTGAAACAACCTTTTTCATTTCCTCGGCACTCACCAAAATGGTGCCTACCACACTGCGAACACTTCGGCCTATTTTTTTGAACACGACCAACACTTGCAATAGAAGCGGTTTAAGCTTTAGATGCCATGTACTGCTTATTCTTATTTCTACTCGAGAATCCCACTGAAGCATTCGATCGGGTAGTGAACTCTCTCGATCTTTTAGATGAGGACTAATGTGATTTCCATGTCTGTCTTTTCTTTGAGTCATGAGACTCAATATCAGCTTTTCTCTTCTCTTTGGCCAATTCTTCTGCCTTGCAAGCTCTCCCAACAAGCATCACAAATTCCCTTAACTCTAAGATGCCAACCAATAATCGGATGTCTTCTTTCAATCCATCCTCAAATCTCTTGCATATGATGGCTTTGGTAGATGCGCACTTCCTAGCATATTTGCTGAGCCTCACGAACTCATGCTCATACTCTGTTACTGTCATTCGGCCTTGCTTCAATTCTAGAAATTTGTTCCTCTTCTAATCTATAAACCTCTAACTAATATACTTCTTTCAGAATTCCTCTTGGAAAAACTCCATGTAATCATTTCCCTTATACAACCGACACAAGGGTGTTCCAACATTGATAGGATGAATCTCTAGGAGTGACACGACACACTTCATGCACTCTTCCAGTGTGCAAGACAATTCATCGAATACCCTAATGGAATTTTCTAGCCAGAACTTTACTCTCTCCAGGTCATCATCTATATTCGCTCTAAATTCCTCAGCCCCTTGCTTTCAAATTCTATCAATCGGAGACTTTTCCCTTCTAATCATTTCCACCACTTGATGAGCTATAGGGGTAGGTTGAGGGATTAGAGGGGGTGGAGGAGGTGGAGCGTTCAGATTTGTACAAACAAACTTCGAATACTAAGCACTCATCATGTGGAGTAAGGCTTCTCTAGCCCCTCTACCCTGACTGAGTGTCACGGGCCCACTTTCAACTAGCGCGGTCCCTTCATTAGGAGCCGGTGCATTACTCTCTACATCATCTGCCACTGCTCCATCGGAATCCATTTACTATATGAAAACACAATTTAAGTTCGTCAGGAGTCGTTACACTATCATATTACTTATATGGCATGTATAGCTAGACTCATACACACGATAGGTTAGTCCGAAAATCGACTAAACCATAGCTCTGATACCACTAAATGTAACACCCCTTACCCTTATCCCACGCTGGGACAGGGTACGAGGTATTACTAGACTTAAACACATGCATACAAATATTTTCAGGTCATACAAGTTCGCTCGAATTTTAAAACTTTCAAACTTTCTTTCTACGTCCCTAATACAGACCTACGAGGCCCAAAACATGCTCTAGAAATAGTTCGAGAATAAACTAAACGCTTTAAAAAACTTTGAAAATTTTTAACACAAACAAGGGCACACGCCAGTGTGGAAGGGAGACACACTCGTGTGTCCTCTTAACATGGCCATGTTGAAGGTCCGTATGCCTCACACGGCCTGAAATTACACGTGCAGATTTATTTCTCAGTTCAAACCTACAAGGGTTTTCACACGGCCTGACACCTGCCTGTGTCCATGGCCCATGTCCATCGCCCGTGCCCCTCACACGGCCATGACACGCCCATGTCTTAGCCCATGTACAAAAACCTTGACATTCTGCTTCTGACGTCATCAACCATTTAAGGGCACACGGCCAAGGCACACGCCCGTGTACTAGGCCGTGTCCTCTACACGATTGAGACACACGACCGTGTCACTGCCTGTGTGGTTACTACTGGGCATTATGTTTTTGCAAATTTTAGGTGCAGGGGAAACACAGCCTGACTACACACCCATAGAGCAGACCATGTTTCACACACGGTCTAGACACACGCCCGTTTTTCTACCCGTGTGGACAAAAATAAGGCTATTTACCAAGCCTTTTTTGTCATCCTTACTTACACTCACCTACAAAAACATTAAACAATACCAGTACCACATAAACACATAACCATATCAGCCAATACCTAGGCATCCATACATCATTTCCAAGCTATTTTCTATCACATACAACATCTCCTACTTATCAACACAAACCATGCAACAAGCACATCCATGAGAATTTTCATCAAATGCATTTAATAATAATCAATATTAGCCAACATCAATAGCCTATACAAAATGAATATCACATCCATATGAGCCAACACTTGTGGCCAAACCAACATGACACTAAACAAAAAGACCAAGTCGCTATACATGTCATGCTCAAAACATTTAAACTAATTATACCAAAAAATTTAGGTGATAATATGATCAATGCCTCCGACGTCCCTTGATTCCCGAGCTAGCTTGGCGATGGTATAAAAAAATGGAAAGGAAAGGGAGTAAGCATAAAGCTTAGTAAATTGCATGTAAATAAGTAACAACATCAACCATGCATCTTTAAACACATAGCATATTATAAACTAGTACAACATTCTTGATTTAACAATGGTAGATTTACTACATATTTACACATCACAAGTATAAGCCAAGAATTTCAAGATCGTCCTAAAATCATGCTCATAGGTAGAACTTACTCAATCTCATCCTTACCATTAAGGCATCATAACTAAGCTCATATCTCATGAGTTTCGAGTAGGAACCTGTACCACTCATAACATGATTATATCCTTTCATATTTTTATCATAAGCTTAAATTTACCCATGGAACCATTTGGAATACTAAAAGATATCTAATAAGCCTCACACAAGAGGTTAAATTGTCAATGCCATGTCCCAGACATGGTCTTATACTGGCTCACATGTCGAGGCCGATGCCATGTCCCAAACATGGTCTTACCCTAGCTCTCGCCTTAATGCCGATGCTATGCCCCAAACATGGTCTTACACTGGCTCTCATAATGTGGTAGATGCCATGTCCCAGACATGGTCTTACACTAGCACACATATCACCCAAATGTCTTGAAATAGATATCCAATCTATTCCTAAGGTTTAACCGTGAGTTTTTACTACACCAGTTTTCATCATGCATAATCACAACAATAATCAAACTCTTTATGCCATATTAATTATTCAATACATAATAATAATAAAGTTTTATTATTTACAAACAACTTACCTCGGTATACAAAAAGTGGGCAACTAGATTGAATTAGTCTACTAGCTTGGTCTTCCCCAGTCTAGGTCCGAATTTCGTATTTCTTGATCTATAATGATAAAATTCACTAATTTAATCATCACATTAATCAAGACATTTCATAATTCATATTTTGACAAAATGACCGTTTTGCCCTTAGACTTTTACAAAATTACGATTTTTCCCCAAGGCTCGTAAATTAATTTTCATCAAATTTCCTCATTAACCAAGCCTATCTGAATATATTTTAAGCTTATTGCAACCCACAAATCCAATTATTTCAAACCTTTACTACTTATTTTGTAACTTTTACAAAATGGTCCCTTTAAAGGGTTTTCATGAAAACCACTTCACAAAAGTTTTTTATTTAACAACCATAATTCAATTTCTTCCAAAATTTTTAGAAATCAACATGATTACTATCATGGCAAAACCCTAGACTCTCATCCATTTTGCAAAATAGTCCCCCCATTAGTTAGCTTAAGCTACAAGGACCCCAAAAGTACAAAAATCATCAAGAAAGATTATCAAAATCACTTACTTGAAAGAGTCTAAAGTTGCTAAAAATTTCAAGCTGCCATGGCCTTCTTTCTTGGAGAAATTCGGTGGCGAAGAAAGAAAAAAATGAAAAAGATGAAAGCTTCTCCTTATTTTATTATATTTCTAGTCAAATTAGTCACCAAATTCACCTAACTTTGACCTTACAATTTTTTTGTCTCCATGTTTGGCCACTAACAAATTTGTGGTCTATTTACTCCATAAAGACCTCTATTTTAATGTTCCATAGCTATTTGACACCTTTAGCTAGTAGAACAAAATTTTTGCACTTTATGCGATTTAGTCCTTTTTCAAAATTAAGCATGCAATCACTGAAATTAATTCACCAAAAATTTCAAACACTCATATAATCATGCTATAACACATAAAATAATATTAAAATAATTTATCCAAACTCAGATTTTTGGTTCCAAAACCACTGTTCTGACTAGCCCCAAATTGGGCTGTTAGAATCTCCGGGACTATCTAGAAAAGTTTACAGCTAAAAGAGATCCACCAGCAAAAGTAAGTAATACGACTACTAGAGGTAGACCACCCCAAAACACTAGAAATACGATTGGTAACTGAGGTGTTACGAGAGATTCTGCTATGAGATCTGAGGCACGAGACCTGCTCGAGCTTATGCTATCCATGCATGGGAGGAGGCATCATCGTCAGACGTTATTATCAGTAATTTTTCTCTTTTTGATACTGATATAGTTACGTTGATAGATCCTGGATCAACCCATTTATATATTTGTATGAATTTAGTATTTAAAAAAATTTCACATGTCGAGTCTACAGAGTTTGTAATTAAAGTATCGAACCCTTTAGGCAAGTCTGTTTTAGTTGATAAAATTTGTAAGAATTGTCCTTTGATGACTCGAGGTTACTGTTTTCAGGCTAACTTGATGCTTTTACCGTTCGATGAGTTTGATGTGATTCTGGGTATGGAATAGCTAACTATGCATGATGCAGTTGTGAATTGTAGACGAAAGATCATCAAACTGAAATGTCAAAATGGTGAAATTTTGCGGATTGAGTCTAATGATTCGAGTGCATTACCTACTGTGATATCGTCAATGTTAGCTCAAAAATATATGAAAAAGGGGTATGATGCATACCTTGCATGTGTATTAGATACTAAAGTGTCAGAATCAAAGATTGAATTTGTACCTGTTGTTTGTGAGTTTTCAGATGTATTTCCAGAAGAATTACTGGGTTTGCCACCAATCAGAGAGGTTGAATTTGGTATTGAATTATTATCAGAAACAACACTGATATTGATAGCTTCGTACAAAATGGCTCCAACAAAATTAAAAGAATTGAAAGCTCAGTTGCAAGAATTGACAAACAGAGGTTTTGCGCAACCAAGTTATTCACCCAGGGGTGCACTGGTTTTGTTCTTGAAAAAGAAAGGTGGAACGATGAGAATGTGTATCGACTATAGACAGCTGAATAAAGTGACTATAAAGAACAAATACCCTCTTCTGAGGATTGATGATTTATTTGATCAGTTGAAAGGGGCTACAGTATTTTCAAAGTTTGATTTCAGATCGAGTTATTATCAGTTATGAGTTAAGGAGTCAGATGTGCCGAAAATTGCATTCAGAACAAGGTATGGACATTATGAATTCCTTTTTATGCCTTTCGGTTTAACTAATACTCCTACAATTTTTATGGACTTAATGAACCGGATATTCAGACCGTATTTAGACAGATTTGTTGTTGTATTCATTGACGACATTCTGATCTATTCACGTGATGAATCTGAACATATTGAGCACTTGAGAATTGTGTTACACACTCTACGTGATAAGCAATTATTTGCAAAGTTCAGTAAATGTGAGTTTTGGCTCCGTGAGTTTGGATTTCTAGTGCATATTGTTTCAGCTGATGATATTAGAGTTGACTTGAGTAAGATTTCTACTATTGTTGATTGGAAACCCCTGAGAAATGTGTCTGAAGTCTATAGTTTTCTGGGTTTAGTAGGCTATTACTGAAAATTTATGAATGGATTCTCGATGATTGCGAAATCAATGACACGACTGCTTCAAAAAGATGTGAAATTTGAATGGTGAGAAAAATGTCAGCAGAGTTTTGTGCAGTTGAAAGTACTGTTAATTTAAGCACCAGTTTTGGTTCAACTGGAATTGGGGAAAGAATTTGTAATTTATAGCGACGCGTCATTAAGCGGTCTAGGATGTGTTTTGATGCAAAAAGGAAAGTTATAACTTATGCTTCCTGACAATTGAAACCGCATGAAAAGAATTATCCGATACATGACTTATAGTTGACTGCAATCGTGTTTACATTGAAAATTTGGTGACATCACCTATACGGTGAGAAATGCCACATTTATACGGATCACAAAAGCTTAAAATATCTAATGTCACAAAAATATTTGAATCTGCGACAACGAAGATTGCTTGAGTTATTGAAAGATTATGAATTTGTGATTGATTGTCACATGGGAAAAGCTAATGTTGTTGCTAATGCCCTGAGCCAAAAATCTTTGTTTTCATTACGAGCAATGAATACCCAGTTGATGATTTGTGATAATGGGTCTATTTTAGCTGAATTAAAGGCTAAAAAGGTATTTCTTCAACAAATCTGTGAAGCTCAAAAAGATGACCGTGAATTACAAGTCAAGCAAACTCAATGTGAGACTATCCCTAATTCAGAGTTTCATATTGGAGCCGATGATTGTTTAAGGTTCCGGAATGGAATTTGCGTTCCGAGAAATTCAGAACTTATTCAGAAGATTTTGCACGAAGCACACCATAGCTACTTATCTGTTCATCCAAGAAATATCAAAATGTACAATGATTTCAAACAGTTTTATTGGTGAGAAGGCATGAAAAGAGATATTGTGACAGCCCTAAATTGACCCTAGTCGGAAAGTGGTTTCGGGACCACAAGACCAAGTCATAAAAATAATTAACCATTATATTTGATGCTTATTATATGTATATAGGCATGTGTGAAAATTTCATGTTTGAATTTTGTTAATTGTAAGTAAATTTTGCTAAATAGGACTTGTGTGAGAAAATTTAGAAATGTGCTAGGCAAATGTTAAAGTGGCCTATTGATACATGCTAGAAAATGTTGTCCTTGCATGTCAAAATACCCAAAACTTGGGATGGTGGCCGGCCATGCTATGGGTAAAAAGGTATTATAAACATGTTATGTTAGTGTTTCATTGGAGGAATGATAAAATAAGGAGCATGGTAATAAAATAATGAAAAGGAAAATGATGAAGAAAAAAAAAAGAAAAAGTTCTCATGTTGTTCAACTTGGCCGAATAGAAGAAAGAAAAAGAAGGGAAAGAGCTTGGAGAAAATCGGCTATGGTGTTTCACTAGACTAAGGTATGTTGATGTTGTTTCATGAGATTCATGCATATTTTTAGTTGTTAGCTTGAGTTCTACCTAGCCCATGGTTTAAATCTTTGCTATGAGATGGAGATGATATTCGGCCATGGGTGTTGTCTTCTTGGTTGGTGTTTGATGTTGTGGTGATGAGGCATGAAGATGAGTTAAGTTTCGGCTAAGGTGGACTTGTGCTGATGCCATTTGCATGCTAAGTGTGAAGCTTTGTAATGATACATGTGATGGTGATTGATGACTCTTGGATTTTCTTTTTAGCACTTTTGAGTTAGACATTAAGTTCTTTGTTTAACCCATGACCAAAATTGAAATGGTATGGTGTCTTGATGCATTCGGCCATGGTAGGAAATAGGTGAGAATTGGTAGTAAGGTGAAGTGCAAATGTTAGTATTTGATTACTAGTGTATATATGTGTATTAGCCGAGTTTTGAACTTGAAACAAAATGGTATGTAGTCACTACAAGTAACCATATTTGTAGGAAGTATTAAGCATAAAATCGGCCTCAACATAGACATGCATATTCAGCCACATGAGGTAGATTGGTGTTACATGTATTCGGTTAGAGGCAAGCATATTGATGCTTTTATCTTGGCTTAGATAATCGGCTAAAAGAGAGTGTGGCCTAATATGTTGAGTTGATTCATGATTTCATATATATGTGACTCTAATGTCTAATGTATATATGGGTTAAGTACCTTGAGTTTCTCTTTTTGATGTTCAAATGATTAAATCAATTTATTTGTTAAATTAAGCTCAAGAGCAAAGGGGAACTAAATCCGATAAAGGGAAGGAAAAGTGATCGAATAGCCGTGAAATCTTTCGACAACATCCGAGTAAGTTTTCGAGTAATGAAACTTAGTTTACGATTTGATTAAGTCATGACGTATAATCATAACAAATATACGATGATATAATGATTCTACTTGAATTATATGTTGAGTTAATTAGTCTATCATTATGATGGGTAGCCGTATGTGCATAGAGATCATGTCATAAAGCAAACCAAATCATCTTTGTTTGTATGTGGCTATTGAGCCGAAAATGGGAATGCTTAATAATTGACTTGTGTTTGAATTCTAGTTATGAAAATGAAATAAAGATGTGTCATGATTTACTGATATGTGCATGAATGTTCGGATGATAACGGGGCTAAGTCCCGAAGGCATTTGTGCTAGTGACTAATTCCGGGCTAAGTCCCGAAGGCATTGGTGCTAGTGACTAATTCCGGGCTAAGTCCCGAAGGCATTTGTGCTAGTGACTAATTACGGGCTAAGTCCCAAAGGCATTTGTGATAGTTACTATATCCGGGCTAAGTCCCGAAGGCATTTGTGCGAACTACTATATCCGGGCTAAGTCCCGAAGGCATTTGAGCAAGTAGCTATATTCGGTTAAATCCCGAAGGTACTTGGTTTGGGAATGAACGATCTTGCTGTAATAATTTCAATTAATATGCTCCTAAAATCCCAACGATGAGGTATGTTTCGTATATGCATTGGATTAGTTGATTCCTTTTAAATAGTATTCGCTCAGTCGATTAATGAGCTTCCGGCTTTTGGTTAAGTTGATCTCTTATGTATGAGTATAAGGGTTGGTAATGTGAAGTAGGTATGATTTTGAGAATGTGTGTATATGAAATTATCCGTTTAGCCATTTGAATGCTATACTTTAATTGTGCCTAATTTCATTGCTCAAAACTTACTAAGCATTAAATGCTTATTCCGTTTCTTTGATTCTCTGTTTTATAGATTTTGGTTAAATCACTATCGGACTCGGGATTGTCAAAGTCAAGTCGTCCACACTATCAAAGCCCTTTTGGTACTCTTTTAGTTGAACTCGCTAATGGCATGTATAGGACGCCCTTGTGTTATTAGTCAAGTACTTTGGTGTTGTATATATTTGGATAGCCATGCGAAAATGGCTTATATATTTTGAGCATAGTGTTATAATCATTTTGTATGTATATGGTTATTGAGAGGTGTGGATATGCTTGGCAATGATTGGCCATTGGAATGGTTAATCATGATCATATTTTGTGCTATATATGCTAAAGGGCTAGTTGAATCATGGAAACTATGAAATAGGTAAAGTCTACCTTAAAGGCGAATCTTGACAGCAGCAGTGATGTAAATTTGAAAAATCACTAAAAATAGTAGGAATGGAATTAAATAGTGAATAAATTATTTAATCTAACCTTGATGAATCTACTTTCATATGGAAGAAACGAAACAATCATATGAGTCGTATTTTAAGAGATATTTAAGTTTTCGTGGAACAGGGCCAGATCGATTTCTGGATCCCCTGATCTGATTTTGGAAATTCACTATAAATTAACCAGAGATAATTAGAAGTCATTCCATCTATGTATAGATTCCTTTTTGAGTCTAGTTTCGTTAGAAACAAACGGCATAAGTATTGAAGCCCTGTACAGGGAGATATATAAGTCGTAATGCATGAAGGTCAAAGCAGTCGAACCCTGAAACAGGGGAGACTTTAACTAATAAACTGTACTAATTGGCCCAATTAAAAATTCTAGAAAAACATTTTTAGATGGATATATGAGTCTATTTTCAGGGAAAATTTACGGAATCAGTTTTCGAGCTTCGGAACTCGAGATATGATTTTTAAAGTGACTGTGATGCAGTTAGCCAGCTTGTCTGTAAATAAAAAGAAAAAAAATGAACTGTGTAAGTCAATGAAATAAGTCCGTAAATACCTCGTGTTCGACTCCGGCAACGGTCTCGGGTACGAGGTGTTACAGATATATCAGAGTTTGTTTCTAAATGTTTGATTTGTCAGCAAGTCAAAGACGAACATTAAGTACCATCGGGTTTACTACAGCCTATGATGATTCTTGAGTGGAAATGGGATAGAATTACAATGGATTTTGTGTCGGGATTGCCCCTAAATCCGAAAAAGAAAGATGATATCTGGATTTTCGTTAATCGACTAACAAAATCTGCTCATTTCATACCGATATGTACAGATTACTCACTTGACAGATTAGCTAAATTGTACATTTCTAAGATTCTTCGATTACACGGAGTACCACTATCTATTATTTTTGATAGAGATCCAAGATTTACATCGCGATTCTGGAAGAAATTGCAAGAAGCACTAGGTACGAAATTGAATTTCAGTACTGCTTTTCATCCTCAAGCTGACGGTCAAATTGAGAGAGTTATTCAGATTCTCGAAGACAAGTTGAGATGTTGTATTTTAGATTTTGAAGGTAGTTGGGAAAAATATTTACCCTTGATTGAATTCACGTATAACAACAATTTTCAAACGAGTATAAAGATGGCACCATACGAAGCTTTATATGGTCGCAAATGTCGAACTCCACTATACTAGATTGAACTAAGTGAGAAAAAGATTCACGGGGTTAAACTGATCAAAGAAACTGAAGAAAAGTGAAAACGATTCGCGATAGTTTAAAAATAGCTTCAGATCGACAGAAATCATACGCGGATTAGAAACATAAAGAATTGAGTTTCAAGTTAGGGATCGAGTGTTTTTAAAGGTGTCTCTGTGGAAAAAAGTTCTTCGATTCAGCCGTAAAGGAAAGCTGAGTCCACAGTTTATCGGACCATATGAGATCATTGAGAAGATAGGGCCAGTAACGTATCAACTAGCTTTACCGTCAGAACTTGCAAAGATTCATAATGTCTTTCACGTATCTATGCTACGTCGATATAGATTCGATCCGTCACATGTGATTTCCCCAGTAGAAGTTGAGATACAGACCGATTTGACGTATAGCGAATAGCTAATCAGGATTTTAGCTCGTGAAATCAAAGAATTGAGAAATAAGCACATAGTTCTAGTAAAGGTTCTTTGGCATAAACACAGGATCGAGGAAGCTACGTGGGAACCCAAGGAAGCCATGCAAAAATAGTACCCTAACCTATTTACTGGTAAGATTTTCGGGGACGAAAATCCCTAAGAGAAGAGAGTTGTAACAGCCTGTTTTTTAGGCAAATTAGAACAGTGATTTTAGAACCAAAAATCTGAGGTCAAAATATTTATTTTATTATTTTATTAAAGTTTACAGCATGATAGAACTATTGTGTGAAAGTTTCGTAAAGAAATTTTACTATTTGAATGCTTAATTCGGTAAAAAAGACTAAATTGCGTAAAATGTAAAACATGTGTTCTATTACCTAAAAGTGTCAAATAGCTATATAACATTAAAATAAAGGTCCTTAAGTGGTAAATAGACAGTTATGGGTTAGTGGATGATGATAGCATGGCAATTGGTGTAATTTATAATATTTTTAAAGGTTATAAAGGTAAATTAGTAATTAATGTTAATATTAATAAAACAAAACCAAATTTCTTTCTTCATTCATCTTTCTAGATGAATATTAAGGAAGAAGAAATCTATTGTTTGTGTTTTAGGGTTCGGTCATTTGGATCTTCAATTGTAAGTTCATTTTAGCTCGATTTTTACGTTTTTGAGATCGTTGCTTCGTATTCTAGCTAGCCCGTACCCTAGATTTTGAAATTGTTAAAGATTTATCACATTTCTATTGTTGAATACTTGAGTAAATTGATGAGTTATGATAATTTATGAAGGTTTATTGATAGATTTACTAGTTTTGTAAAGTGACTTTTGACAAAAATGTCAAAAAGGGGTTACATTGAGAAAATGTAAAATTAGGTGGGTAAAAGTGTGAATAAATTGAAAATATGGGTGCTAGTAACATGTGGTAAATTTGTCTAAGCATGTAATTGTACTAAATTGCAGGAATTTGCAATTGTATGTGAAAAGGACTAAATTGTAAAAATGTGAAAGTTAGGGGCAAATGTGTAAAATAGCCCTAATATGTGTTTTGGACTAAATTGCATAAATAGTTAATTAAATAAGCTGAATTTGATATTATATAGATCAAGATAAGCTGAGATTGGGTTTAGATCGGGGAAAAGGAAAAGTTGACGATTAGCCGATAATTGCTATCCGAGCAACTCGAGGTAAGTTCGTATAATTAGAATCAAACTTTTAAATACTTGTAATTATTTGAAATGTATGTATATAATTGATTAATTGATATTCTTGGAATAAGAATGCCTTATTGATATAGACTGATAGTTACCGAGCCCCGTTTGAATCGTATGAATTCGTAGGATACAAGTGACACGCCACTAAGGTTACCGTTTTGGTTGAGATCCTGCATATGTTGCAGACTCATCGTAGCTCGAATGAGTTACCGATATATCAACTCGTAAGAGCTTACTATTTTTAGCTCGTTGGAGCTTACTGTTCTTAGCTCGTATGAGCTTACTGATTCAGCTCGTCAGAGCTTACCGTTTTAGCTCAATAGAGCTTACTGTCCATCAACTCAGGAGGAGCTTATTGTTCATAGCTCGAAAGAGCAAAAAATGATAAGGAATTGACGGATTACTGAATTATATGTACTGTATATCACCCGAGTATCCCTTGAGATTCTAATAGGTTCAACAGGCATAAATTCTGTGATATGGTAGAGTACTGTTTATACGAACGAATTACTGTTATTCGATTGAAAGTAAAATGTTACAAATGATGCACATGATGTATGTGAAGTCGATATGATACAGTATATTGAATATCTATATTGAGTTAATAGATGTTTTCATGTATTTAGGTGACTAACTTGTGATGAATGTTTGTGTTTAGGCATTTGGTAATTGAATTGAATACACCTTAATTATTGCTTTGATTATGTGTAAATGGTAAGTTTAATTCTGAATTATATGGGCTTACTAAGCTATAAAGCTTACTCTATTTCTTTTTCCATGTTTTGTAGAGGTTCGATAGCTCACTCTTTTCGGACAAGTCAGAGTTACGCATCACCGTATCCAATTGCCGATTGGTACTTTTGAGTTTGTGGATATATGTAAATATGGCATGTATAAGCTAGTATTAAAGATGATAAGTATGGTTACTTGAGATAATGAATTTTTGGTACATTTTGTGGTATAATTCTAAGCCATGTGATTTGACTAAATTTGGTATAATGTTTTGGTTGTATATAAGTGTTCAATTATAGTATGTTTGATAAGTAGTAGAAGGAATGGAATTATACAAATGTTATCTTGATATGTTGTTGACACATGATTGGAAAATGCATGATGTTAATTAAGTATTTCGATATTATGTTGAATTGGTAGTATATATGTATAAAATGTATTGAAATGGTTGCCTATTGAGTTATGAATTGATGAAATTTTATGCTTGTGCATGTATGTGAAAATAAGGTGGCAAAATGGCTTTAGAAATAGCCTATTTTTGTCCACACGGGTGTGTGTCTCAACCGTGTGTGACACACAGTCATGTTACACGGCCGTGTGTCCCCTGGTGTTGATTTTAAAAGAAGTCAGTATGCTCCACACGGCCTCATACACGGTCGTGTGATCGGTTTTGTGGTACAAGTCAGTATGCCCCATAATTGGCACACGGCCTAGCACACAGGCGTGTGACTTTTCCGTGTTGCATAAGTCAGTATACCCTACAGTTTTTGTGACAGCCTTAAAATGACCGTAGTCGGAATGTGGTTTCGGGACCACAAAACCGAGGCATAAAAATAATTTAAAATTTATTTTGATGCCTATAATATGTGTTAACTCATGTGTGACATTTTTGATGTTTTGATTTAGAGTTATAAATGTGAATTTCACTAGAAAGGACCTAGTAGTAAACTTTGAAAGTATGATGGGGAAATGTGTGATGACTAGTTGATCATGCATACAAAAATGAGGGGTTTGCATGTCAAATTTCCCATATATCATAAGTAGTGGTCGGCCATGATGGGCTTATATGCACATAATATGTATTAATTATTAGTTAGTAGCTTATATTTTATAACATAAGTAAATAAAATAAGGAAAAGAGAAAAGAAACAAAGGAGTCTTTCTCATGTTTTCTTCTTGGCCGATTCTAAGAGAGGAAGAGGAGGAGCCACTCGGCCATGGTAGGCCTTCATTAAGGTAAGAAACTCAAGCTAGTCCTTTAAAATCTTAGCATGGTTTTAAGCTAGATTCTAAGTCCCTTACTTAACCTTGCTGAAATCTTTGAAATGGATGGTGATATGAACATTCGACCATGGTAGAGGTTAAAGAAAAATTGTGGTAATGTTATATATTTTGATAAGTATGTTAAATGGTTTGAGATTTGAACTAGTCATCAAATCCTCTAGGTAGCCCATGCTAAGAATTTTGATTTTGGGATGACTAGAACTTTCGTCCATGGTAGCTATTGAGGATTTAGGTTTGTGTTTCATGTTAAATTGGATGAATCTTGGTGTAAGGGTGTTTGAACTAAACTAATGATCAAATAGGTGCATAGATACAAAATGGAAAGAATCGGCCTAAGTGTTTTAGTCATTGACATATATATATATATGTTGCGAATGTGTGCTTAAGGAATTGGTTAAGTACATTGTTGTTAAATGCTTGTTGCTAAGGAATTTTGAATGGGTTATAAATTGAGTTTAATGTTCGAGGAACATTGGTTTGGACACCTAGTGCCGAATGTGTTCAAACATAACTTACCAAGTGCATAAATATGATAATGCTATGATGGTAGACTTAATTGGAATTGGCATTGTAAGTGATGCCTTGGGCTCTTATGATGGTTAGGGACAAAATGTGTGTTGTGAGGAGCGAAATGATGTCTATGAATTGAAAATGCAAGGTATTAAGCTAGTCCTATTATTCGGTGGTGCATGAGTAGAGCACATGTATAATGCTTGAATAACTAGTTAATAAAGCTATTCGCGCCTAATTGTATAATATAAATGTATTTAATTGGATTGTTAAATTGATAAATTATTAAATAAGCTCTATTTGTTTGAATTAAGCTCAAGAGCTTAGAGGACCAAAGTTGGATAAGGGGAAGGAAAAAGTGAGCGAATAGCCGTCGACATCGTTCGACAACATCCGAGGTAAGTCTTCGAGTAATGACCCTACTTGATTTATATTGAAATGATTTGTCATATTATGGCGGATAGCCGAATGTGCATAGAGCCTATGTTATAAAGCCAATTGAAATCATGCTCTTTGTGTGTGGCTATTGAGCGAAATTGGAAAGGTTTGATAAATGATTTGTGTTTGAGCCTTAGTATGCTTGAAATGAAATATGGATGTGTCATGAATATTGATATATGTGTGCATGAGCATTTGAATGATATTCGGGCTAAGACCCGAAGGCATTTGTGCGAGTTGTTATATCCGGGCTAAGACCCGAAGGCATTTGTGTGAGTTGTTATATCCGGGCTAAGACCCGAAGGCATTTGTGCGAGTTGCTATGTCCGGGTTAAGACCCGAAGGCAATTGGGTGTGTGGTTATATCCGGCTAAATCCTGAAGAAACTTGGGTTTGAAGGTGAGCGATTTGTGCTATAATAATTTTAATTAATACGCTCGAAAAACCCAAACGATAAGGTATGTTTGCGTGTGCATCGGAAAAGTTGATTCGTTTTAAATAGTATTCGTTCAATCGACTAACGAACTTTCGGCTCTTAGATAGGTTGATACCTTGTGTGTGTATATGTTGATGAAGTGTGAAGTAAGTATGATTATGAGAATGTGTATCAATAAAGTGATTTATTTAGCTATGTGAATGTAATACTTTAGTCAAAGCTGATTTCATTACTTGAGACTTACTAAGCATTAAAATGCTTACCCCGTTGCTTTGGCTCTTTGTTTTCTAGATTTTGTTCGTTAGCCATCGGATTCGGGATCATCAAAGTCGAAGTCATCCACACTATCAAAGCCCTTTTGGTACTCTTTTAGTTGAACTCTGGATATGGCATGTATAGGACTACCCTTTGTTGTTTTTCAAGTACTTTTTGTGATGTATGTGTGTATGACCATGCGAAAATGGCTCGTAGAAGTGGAGTATGGCATTAGACCATTTGTGTTTATGTATATATATATGGTTTCATGATGTGACTATGGACTGGAATGGAAGTGTTGGGCAAATGATCAGCCATTGGAATGGCTAAATATGATCATATGTGGACCTATGTATGACAAAACTCTAGTTGGTCCATGGAAACCACGAAATAGGTAAAGTTTACCTTGAAAGCAGATCTTGACAACAGCGGTGGTGTGGATTTGAAAAATCACTAAAATTTGTAGGAATGGAATTAAATAGTGAATAAATTATGTAATCGAACCTTGATAAATCTATTTTCATATGAAAGTAACGAAACGATCATATGAACAGTATATTAAGAGATATTAAAGTTCTCGTGAAACAGGGCGAACGGTTTCGGATCCCTGTTTCGACTTTAAAAATTTACCATAAATTATCCAGAGACAATTAGAAGTCATGAATTATATGTATAGATTCCCATTTGAGTCTAGTTTCATTAGAAACAAGCGGCATGAGTATTGAAGCTCTGTATGGGGAGATATCCAAGTCGTAATACATGAAGGTCGAGTAGTCGAACCCAGAATCGGGGAGACTTTAACTAATAAACTGTACCAATTGGCCTGACCAAAATTCTAGAAATAAATCCACAGATGGATATATGAGTCTAATTTCAGGAAAAATTTACAGAATCAGTTTTGAGTTTTGGAATTCGAGATATGATTTTTAAGGCGTGATAAAGTGACGCAGATTAGCCACTGTCTGGAAATTTTTTTTTTTAAATGGACTGTGAAAACAAAGTAATTAAGTCTGTTAGCACCTCGCGTTCGACTCTGGCAACGGTATCGGGTACGGGGTGTTACAGTTTTGGCAAGGCCTGGCACACGGGCGTGTGTGGCCACTTAGAGTGTCTGGAACCGTGTGGGTTACACGGCCTATTCACACGAGCGTGTGACCCCTGTATGTTTGAAATTTTTCTAAGTTTCTAAAATTTTCATATGCCATCGGTTTAGTCCCGAACCATTTCTAAAGCATGTTTAAGGACTCGTAAATCCTTATAAAAGACAATATGATTGTGTTTGTAACACCTCTTACCCGAGCTTGAGGCCGAGACAGGGTACGAGGCATTATCGAGCTTAAACGTACACAACTGTGTAAAATCGGGCCATAAAAGTTCGTTCAAATTAAAAACATTTATTCATATTCATAATGTCCCTTATATGGGCTTACGAGGCCCAAAACATACATCGAGGGTGGTTTGGGACTAAACCAAGAACTTACGAACTTTTTACAACACTTAAAAGAATTTTATATTTTGGAGAGTCACACGCCCGTGTGGGCAGGCTGTGTCTCTGCCCGTGTAGCCCATAAAATGGCTATTTACCAAGCCGCTTGGCACCCTCGTTAGCACTTACTTAAACATAACTGCAAAGGCACTTTTCGAGGCAATTTCATATCGATTTATTCATGCATAAGGCACCATACTTTACCTAGTTTAAACTTATCAACTTCATGCAATAATTATCGTTAACACATTCTTACACTCCATACTTATGCTAAGGTCTATCCATAGACCAATATAATCACTTTTAATGTAACACCCTTTTCTCGAGTCTGAGGCCGGGACTGGACATGAGGCATTACCATACTTAACTACACGCATACAATCGTTTCCGAGTCGCCAAGACTTGATCAAATTTAAAACTTTAACTAAACTCCTTAACAAAGGTCTACAAGGCCTCAAACATCCCTTGGGAACCACTCAGGGCTGGTTCGGGTCCTTAACCGACATTAGAAAAATAACCCTTGAGACAGGGCACACGCCCGTGTAGTCATCATAACATGGTCGTACTGATGGCCCGTGTCACACATATGGCCTAAGCATCTAGGGACACGCCCGTGTCTCATGCCCGTGTGAATTAAATTCTAAATTCTAACCTACAGGGGTTTTCACACAGCCTAACACACGCCTGTGTCTATGGCCCATGTCCCTCACACGGCCATGACATGCCTATGTCGTAGCCCGTGTCTAAAAACCTTGACATTCTATTTTTGACGTAGCATCCAATTTAGGGCACACGGCCAAGGCACATGCCCGTGTGCTAGGCCGTGCCCTTCACATGGTTGAGACACACAGCCATATCTGTAACACTCCGAACCCGTGACCGTCGCCGGTGTCGGACACGAGGGGTTAATGGGTCAAATCTTCTCAAGGTACCAACCAATTTGGCATTTCCAGACAGGCTGGGAAACTGCGTCACTGACGCCATAAAAATCATATCTCGAGTTTCAAAACTCGGAAACTGATTCCGTAAATTTTTCCTGAATTTAGACTCATATATCTATCCATGGATTTATTTCTAGAATTTTTGGTTGGGCCAATTGGTACAGTTTATTAGTTAAAGTCACCCATGTTACAGGGACCAACTGCTCTGACCTTCGCGCGTTACAACTTGAATATCTCTCTGTACAGGGCTTTAATACTGGTGCCGTTTGTTTCTAATGAAACTAGACTCAAAATGGAATCTGTACATATAAGGCATGACTCCTAATTCTTTCTGGATAATTTATGGTAAATTTTAAAAGTCGCGACAGGGGACCCAGAAACCGTTCTGACCCTGTCTCACGAGAACTTTAATATCTCTTAATATACTGCTCATATGGTCGTTTCGTTTCGTCCATATAAAAATAGATTCATCAAGGTTCAATTTCATAATTTACTCACTATTTAATTCTACTTCTACTATTTTTAGTGATTTTTCAATCTCATCTCACTGCTGCTGTCCGCAACAGTTACTGCAGTAGACTATGCCAATTTCATGAATTTTTCCTTGGCCTTAATCATCCATCATACATGACACAAATTATGGCCACCTTATCAAAATTTGAGTTTCTAAGACTCGTGGCTATAGGTTCTAGCATCTCACTCGGCGACCACATAGGCCATTTTCACATGGCTTAAAGTTTACAACCCACAATTCGACAAAATATAATAGCCTATACATGCCAAATGTTCTTCAACAACAAAAACAATACCACAAGATTTCAGCGGTGTGATGACTTCAACGACGGTCCCGATCACGCAAACAATACGAGTCCGAGAGACCTAAAATGGGTGACAAGAAAAACACCGAGTGAGTTTACAACTCAGTAAGTCATAAGCATTCATCAATCCACTGATAAAGTTACTACTACATGTACAACAAATGAGGCTAGGTACTCGTCCATACCGAATCTATACCATAATACCTCGGACCTTTCGGTCCAATCTCGTACCAATTCATACATCCACATTTCATATTCTACACAACAAGATAATCGAAGCATTTTTACACATTAACTCATTTTCCAGCACAACCATACACACTTCAATCATCACATAGATTTAAGGCTTACCAATTTCAATCCCCAAGCATGAACGAATTCTCTATTCGTCATGAGCTCGAGTACTTATCCGATCCGCTGTCCATACTCAATTCAATGGAGACACACCTCCATATATATAGAGTACGCACACATAGTGCTTACCACTCGATTTCGCACACTTAGTGCCACGTAATTTAAGCTCGCACACGATTGCCATACCCTCGAACTTCGCACACCCAGGCAGTATTTTTCCAGCTTGCACACTTAGTGCCAAATATTTCCAGCACGCACACTTAGTGCCATATATTTCCAGCACGCACACTTAGTACCAATCTAGTCACCATACACACGTATTGCCCGCACACATAGTGCGAAAGCAAACTTTCTACACATTCCACTATTTCTATTACATTCAACAATTATCCTCATTCCATACACATACAATTTCATTTATACATATATATAGCATTCCATTAAACACAATTGCATAGATTTTCCAATCATTTAAGCAATATCAAACATATGTGTAATGACTTACCTTGTGTTCGGTAAATAATTCCAAGTCGGCTACTCGATAATCTTGATTTCCCTTGTTGGGCGCCTCTCCTTTAGGATCTTGAGCTTAAACAAATAAATTAGCTCATTCAACCGCTTTGGTACATATGTTGGTATCCACATTTTAATGATCTTATGACATACGAACGACATAGTAAAATTTTATCTTACTACCTTACGTTCTTAGCTATTGACTAATAGCCTTATGCAATTACCATACTATCAATAATCCAATCACATTCATTACTCAAGTATAGTATTTTCACATTCGCAATAATATTACATACAATAGCCGATTCTTCTTACTTTGTATTTATGCAACTATTTGATCATTAGTTTAGTTCAAACACCCATACACCAAGATTTATCAAGTTTAGCATGAAACATAACCTTAATCCTCAATGACCACTATGGCGAAAATCCTAGTCAACCCAAAATCACAATTTCTAACACATAATTGTTCATAACACAATTAAAGCATCCTCTCCATTCCAACACTTCAAGACACATACATTTCCCACAAATCTCCAACTTCATATTCGGCCTTAGTGTACATACACAAGCTGATTTTTTCTTCCTATCATCCAACCTAACTATATGAATATTTAACTAGCTCACACTTCACCCATCCACAATCACTCATTTAACACAAAGAAAATAATCAACTCCTTCACTATCTACCATGGCAGAATGCTTCATGCACCACCCAAATCCAAAATTTTAACATGGGCTAGTTAAAGAACTTAGTAATCAACTTTCATTAAGCTGAAATTTCAAAATCTAACATGAATTACTAACCTTGTTTTGAGCTTAAAGTTGACGAAATCTCCTCCCCTTTCTTTCTTCAATTCGGCTAAGAGAGAACCAAAGGAAATGAAGCCCTTTTTTTTTCTTTCTTTGCTCCATTCACGGCAACTTGGGGGAGGCATCCACACACTTTTTTTTTCTTATTTTATTCCCTTTCTTTTAAATTCCTTTCTTTATTTTAGTTTGTCTCCCATAATCCAATTTCTTATTATAATATCTAAGGCAAACAAATATATTGCCCATCATCAATCTAACTTGGCCGCCACCATAAGGAAAATTTGGCAATTTGACATGCAAGTCCAAGCATTTTCTAATATGTATCAATAGGCCACTTTAACATTAGCCTAGCACATTTCTCAATTTCCTCACATAAGTCCTTTCTAATAAATTTCACCTACGAATGGCGAAATTAAGGCACGAAATTTTCACATATGTACGTTCATGCACAATAAACATAGAAAATAATAATTAATTATTCTTGTGTCTCGGTTTTGTGGTCCGAAACCACATCCCGACTATGGTCAATTTTGGGATGTCACAACTCTCCCCACTTAAGAAATTTTCGTCCCGAAAATCTTACCGATAAATAGGCTCGGGTATCGCTCTTTCATAGAGTCCTCAAGTTCCCAAGTGGCTTCTTCAATTCCGTGTTTATGCCACAACACCTTCACTAACGGGATTTTCTTATTGCAACTCTTTTACTTCACGCATCATAATGCGAACGGTTCCTCTTCATAGCTCAAATTAGGTGAATCTCAATCTCGGAGGGAGCAATTACGTGCGATGGATCAGACCTATATAGTCGAAGCATCGAGACATGAGAAGCGTTGTGAATCCTTTCGAGCTCGGGGAAAAATTAATCGATATCGGTGGCCCAATTCGTTCGGATACTTCATATGGCCCGATGAACCTCGGACTCAATTTGCCCTTACGACCAAATCTAAGCACCTTCTTCCAAGGTGAAACTTTGAGAAAGACCTTGTCTCCAACACGATATTCAATATCTTTTCTTTTCAAATCCGCATCGACTTTTGGCGATCCGGCGACTTTCAAACTTTCACGAATTACTCGAACTTTTGCTCGGCATCCTTAACCAAATCAACCGAAGAATTTACCTTCACTAAGTTCGGTCGAGAATAATGGGGTGCGGCATTTACGACCGTATAAAGCCTCGTAAGCGCCATCTTAATACTTGATTGAAAGCTATTGTTGTGGCGAATTCAATCAAAGGCGAATCTGTTCCCATGAACCACTAAACTCAAGGATGCAACATCTCAACATATCCTCGAGTATTTGAATTATCCGTTCGGATTGACCATCGGTTTGGGGTGGCGATGCTAAAATGCGTTTGGTACCCAAAGCCTCTTGCAATTTCTTCCAAAACGCGACGTAAATCTTGGGTCTCTATCCGACACGATAGAAATAGGTACCCCATGCAATCGAACAATTTGGGAGGCGTATAATTACGCCAACTTATCGGCGTAAAATCCGTGCGAGCGAGGGGATAAAATGAGCAAACTTGGTGGGTCTATCAACAATGACCCAAACCGAGTCTTTCTTATTACGAGTCAATGGTAACCCGGACACAAAGTCCATTGTTACTCGATCCCATTTCCATTCGGGTATCATGATCGGTGAAGTAATCCGATGGCACTTGATGTTCGCTTTCACTTGTTGACATATCGGACACCTTGAAACAAATTGAAATGTCTCGTTTCATCCGGGCCACCAAAATTGGCGTTTGGTCATTGTACATTTTAGTACTACGGGTGGATTGACATTCGACTACAATGGGCTTCATTTAGAATTATCGAAATAAGTTCAATTCTTTGGAACACAGACGACTTCGAACCTCAAACAATCGTCATCATCAATTTGAAACTCGATTCCTTGTTGAACACACTCGGCCCGTTTTGCAAGCAACTCCTCATCAACTTTCGAGCTTCACGAATTTGATGAGCCAATAATGGTTTGGCCTTTAATTGGCTACTAACACATTGTCGGGTAGAATAGACAAGTGTACATTCATCACTCGTAAAGCAAGCGGTGATTTCCGACTTAAGGCATCCGCAACCACATTAGCCTTTCGGGTGATAATCAATGACGAGTTCATAATCTTTTAACAACTCGAGCCATCGTCTTTGTCGCATGATTTAAGTCTCTACGAGTCATCAAATATTTGAGACTTTTGTGATCCGAATACACATGGCACTTCTCACCAAATAAGTAATGTCGCCATATCTTTAAGGTGAACACGATGGCGACCAATTCGAGATCATGGGTTGGATAATTTTTCTCATGTGGCTTTAATTGTCTCGACGCATAGGCCACAACTCGCCCTTCTTGCATCAATCGCAACCCAACCCAAGTAGGGATCGTCACTATAAATGACAAACTCTTTGCTCGATTCGGGTTGCACTAGAATTGGGGCTTGATCAAATAAGCTTTCAGTTGATCGAAACTTTTCGACATTTCTCCGTCCATTCGAACTTAACATCCTTTTGGAGCAGCTTCGTCATTGGCGTGGCTATCGTCGAAACCTTTACAAATCGTCGATAATAACGGCAAGCCCCAAAAGCTCCTAACCGGTAACATTCCTTGGTGGTTTCCAATCGACTATGGCGAATTTTGTTGGGTCCACCACGACACCGTCACGGACACCACGTGCCCCAAAAAGCTAACCTCTTTCAACCAAAATTCACATTCTTGAACTTTGCGTATAATCGCTTATCTCGTAAGATTTGCAACACTAGCCTCGGTGTTCAAAGCATGTTCGGTTTCATCTCTCGAATAGACCAAAATGTCATCGATAAATACAACTACGAACCGATCCAAGTATGGCCTGAAAATTCTATTCATTAAATCCATAAACACCGTGAGGACATTAGTGAGCCCAAGCGGCATCACCAAGAATTCGTAGTGACCGTACCTCGTTCTAAAAGCGGTTTTGGGTATGTCCGATTCTCGGACCCTCAAGCGATAGTACCCGACCTCAAATCTATCTTTGAAAACACCGAGGCTCCCTTTAATTGATCAAACAAATCGTCAATTCGTGGCAATGGATATTTATTCTTTATCGTCACTTTATTGAGTTGGCGATAGTCGATGCACAACCTCATGGTTCCGTCCTTCTTCTTCACAAACAATACAAGTCGCCCCATGGAGAAAAACTTCGGTCGGCGAAACCTCTATCCGTCAATTCTTGCAATTGAACCTTCAATTCCTTTAATTCGTTAATGCCATACGATACGGGGCTATCGAAATCGGCGTAGTACCGGTACAACCGACGCCGAATTCCACTTCTCGAACCGGTGGCAATCCCGGTAACTCCTCAGGAAAAACATCTGAATACTCACAAGCCACTGGTACCGATTCGAGTTTCCTTTCCGTCTCTTTACTTCCAAACACATACGCAAGGTATGTTTCACACCCTTTTCACATACCTCCGGCGGTCATAGAAGATATTATCGCTGGTGCTCCTTTTAAATCGATGAGACTCGACTTGGACTACCTCATTATTTGCACTCCTCAAATCAATGGTTTTCCTTTTGCGATCCACCTTTGCATCATGTACGGTCACCAATCCATACCAAGAATAACATCGAATTCAATAAATGGTAGAAGCATCGGATCGGTAGGAAAGCGAGTTCTCGAATTATTAGGGGCATCTCTTGCACACTTTATCAACGAGCACGTATTGACCCAAAGGGTTTGACACTCGAATTACGAACTCGATAGACTCAGCGGTAGAGTCTTCTTTGGATGCTAAGGTTTCACATACATATGAGTGAGTAGGCGGGGTCAATCAATGCAATCACAATAGTATCGAAGAGAGTAAAAGTACCGATGATAACGTCGGGGAGGATGCCTCCTCTCGTGCTGCGGATGGCATATGCTCTAGCGAGAGCACGGGTCTCGGATCGGACAGGTAGTATTAGAGGCTCCTCTCGATTACCACCCCTACCTCCGAGAGATTCTCGGGGCCTACCTCCACCGTTGTTCCACTAGGTCTTGCACCTTCGTCTTATTCCTCTCATCTAGCTCGTGCAATCTCTAATGAAGTGGTCCTTGAACCGCATCCATAACAGCCCTATTAACAGACTTACCCCAACATTCACCTAGGTGTCGTCTTCCACATTGGGGCATTCGGTCTCTCTTGGCGATTATTGCCCACACTAGCTCTGAAGTAGCTCGAGTTAAAATCAATGGTCGGGCTCTAATGGAAATTCCTTGATCGTCCTCGACTTCTTGGTGTCCTCCACGAACCTCTTTACTGGTAGAAGCGGAGCTTTACTCGTCGATCTTTTACGGTAATCTCTTGCTTCAAATTCAGCCTTCTTCTTCTCCTTCCCAAGTTCTTCCGCCTTGTAGGCTCGTTCGACTAGTGTCACGAACTCCTTTATCTCTAAAATTCCCACTAGTAACTTTAACTCTTCATTCAATCCTTCTTCAAATCTTTTGCACATCGCAACCTCATCAGCCACACACTCCCGAGCATACCGACTAAGTCTTACGAACTCATGTTCGTATTGAATCTGATCATCCGGCCTTGCTTGAGTTCCAAGAATTCCTTACGCTTCGATCGATGAACAGTTGACTAATGTATTTCTTTGAAATTGGATTGGAAGAAATCCCAAGTAACTCGTTCATTTGGGACTATGGAAATTAAAGTCCTCCACCAATAGTAAGTGAGTCTCTTAACAAGGATATAGCACACTTAAGACATTCATCGGTGTGCATGCAGTTCATCTAACACTCTAATGGTGTTATCGAGCGAACTTCGGCCTTTTCGGCATCATCGGTAACTATGGCCTTGAACTCCTCGCCCCACGCTTCCTAATCAAGTCCACGGTGGTTTACTCGACCTCACGGGATCGATGCTGGAGGCATTGCGGGCTCTTGGGGTGGAGTATTTAAATTCGGGAATGGTTGGACAGTAGGGTTGGTTCGGGCATATTGCGCGACCCACTCATTCATCATGGTGAAGAAGGCTTGTTTCGCCCTTCATTTTGATTATTCGCGGATGGTGAGGCTCAGCAGGCGGTGTCCCTTGCGCAGGAGCAGCCGCTACACTTTCAACGTCATCCGCCAAGGGTCTCTCTACCCCGGGTTCCATTGCTAATCAAAACAAAAATTCCAACCGTCAGAAGTCATCACATTATTAAGCGCTAACAATTTGGCATGTATAGCTAGACTCACACGCGCTATGGTAGTCCTAGAACCGACTAAACCATAGCTCTGATACCAATAAAATTGTAACACTCCGAACCCGTGACCGTCGCCGGTGTCGGACACGAGGGGTTAATGGGTCAAATCTTCTCAAGGTACCAACCAATTTGGCATTTCCAGACAGGCTGGGAAACTGCGTCACTGACGCCATAAAAATCATATCTCGAGTTTCAAAACTCGGAAACTGATTCCGTAAATTTTTCCTGAATTTAGACTCATATATCTATCCATGGATTTATTTCTAGAATTTTTGGTTGGGCCAATTGGTACAGTTTATTAGTTAAAGTCACCCATGTTACAGGGACCGACTGCTCTGACCTTCGCGCGTTACAACTTGAATATCTCTCTGTACAGGGCTTTAATACTGGTACCGTTTGTTTCTAATGAAACTAGACTCAAAATGGAATCTGTACATATAAGGCATGACTCCTAATTATTTCTGGATAATTTATGGTAAATTTTCAAAGTCGCGACAGGGGACCCAGAAACCGTTCTGACCCTGTCTCACGAGAACTTTAATATCTCTCAATATACTGCTCATATGGTCGTTTCGTTTCATCCATATAAAAATAGATTCATCAAGGTTCAATTTCATAATTTACTCACTATTTAATTCTACTTCTACTATTTTTAGTGATTTTTCAATCTCATCTCACTGCTGCTGTCCGCAACAGTTACTGCAGTAGACTATGCCAATTTCATGAATTTTTCCTTGGCCTTAATCATCCATCATACATGACACAAATTATGGCCACCTTATCAAAATTTGAGTTTCTAAGACTCGTGGCTATAGGTTCTAGCATCCCACTCGGCGACCACATAGGCCATTTTCACATGGCTTAAAGTTTACAACCCACAATTCGACAAAATATAATAGCCTATACATGCCAAATGTTCTTCAACAACAAAACAATACCACAAGATTTCAGCGGTGTGATGACTTCAACGACGGTCCCGATCACATAAACAATACGAGTCCGAGAGACCTAAAATGGGTGACAAGAAAAACACCGAGTGAGTTTACAACTCAGTAAGTCATAAGCATTCATCAATCCACTGATAAAGTTACTACTACATGTACAACAAATGAGGCTAGGTACTCGTCCATACCGAATCTATACCATAATACCTCGGACCTTTCGGTCCAATCTCGTACCAATTCATACATCCACATTTCATATTCTACACAACAAGATAATCAAGCATTTTACACATTAACTCATTTTCCAGCACAACCATACACACTTCAATCATCACATAGATTTAAGGCTTACCAATTTCAATCCCCAAGCATGAACGAATTCTCTATTCGTCATGAGCTCGAGGTACTTACCCGATCCGCTGTCCATACTCAATTCAATGGAGACACACCTCCATATATATAGAGTACGCACACATAGTGCTTACCACTCGATTTCGCACACTTAGTGCCACGTAATTTAAGCTCGCACACACGATTGCCATACCCTCCGAACTCGCACACCCAGGTCAGTATTTTTCCAGCTTGCACACTTAGTGCCAAATATTTCCAGCACGCACACTTAGTGCCATATATTTCCAGCACGCACACTTAGTGCCAATCTCGTCACCATACACACGTATTTGCAAGACACATAGTGCCGAAAGCAAACTTTCTACACATTCCACTATTTCTATTACATTCAACAATTATCCTCATTCCATACACATACAATTTCATTTATACATATATATAGCATTCCATTAAACACAATTGCATAGATTTTCCAATCATTTAAGCAATATCAAACATATGTGCTTAATGACTTACCTTGTGTTCGGTAAATAATTCCAAGTCGGCTACTCGATAATCTTGATTTCCCTTGTTGGGCGCCTCTCCTTTAGGATCTTGAGCTTAAACAAATAAATTAGCTCATTCAACCGCTTTGGTACATATGTTGGTATCCACATTTTAATGATCTTATGACATACGAACGACATAGTAAAATTTTTATCTTACTACCTTACGTTCTTAGCTATTGACTAATAGCCTTATGCAATTACCATACTATCAATAATCCAATCACATTCATTACTCAAGTATAGTATTTTCACATTCGGCAATAATATTACATACAATAGCGATTCTTCTTACTTTGTATTTATGCAACTATTTGATCATTAGTTTAGTTCAAACACCCATACACCAAGATTTATCAAGTTTAGCATGAAACATAACCTTAATCCTCAATGACCACTATGGCGAAAATCCTAGTCAACCCAAAATCACAATTTCTAACACATAATTGTTCATAACACAATTAAAGCATCCTCTCCATTCCAACACTTCAAGACACATACATTTCCCACAAATCTCCAACTTCATATTCGGCCTTAGTGTACATACACAAGCTGATTTTTTCTTCCTATCATCCAACCTAACTATATGAATATTTAACTAGCTCACACTTCACCCATCCACAATCACTCATTTAACACAAAGAAAATAATCAACTCCTTCACTATCTACCATGGTAGAATGCTTCATGCACCACCCAAATCCAAAATTTTAACATGGGCTAGTTAAAGAACTTAGTAATCAACTTTCATTAAGCTGAAATTTCAAAATCTAACATGAATTACTAACCTTGTTTTGAGCTTAAAGTTGACCGAAATCTCCCTCCCCTTTCTTTCTTCAATTCGCTAAGAGAGAACCAAAGGAAATGAAGCTCTTTTTTTTTCTTTCTTTGCTCCATTCACGGCAACTTGGGGGAGGCATCCACACACTTTTTTTTTTTCTTATTTTATTCCCTTTCTTTTAAATTCCTTTCTTTATTTTAGTTTGTCTCCATAATCCAATTTCTTATTATAATATCTAAGGCAAACAAATATATTGCCCATCATCAATCTAACTTGGCCGCCACCATAAGGAAAATTTGGCAATTTGACATGCAAGTCCAAGCATTTTCTAATATGTATCAATAGGCCACTTTAACATTAGCCTAGCACATTTCTCAATTTCCTCACATAAGTCCTTTCTAATAAATTTCACCTACGAATGACGAAATTAAGGCACGAAATTTTCACATATGTACGTTCATGCACAATAAACATAGAAAATAATAATTAATTATTCTTGTGTCTCGGTTTTGTGGTCCCGAAACCACATCCCGACTATGGTCAATTTTGGGATGTCACAATATCTCTGGCCGTGTGTTTGCTACCATGCATACTGGCTTGCATTTTTTACGTGCAGCGGACACACGGCCGGACAACATGCCCATGAGGCTGGCCGTGTGTGAGACACACGCCCGTGTGTCTACTCATGTGGATAGAGGCAAGGCTATTTTTCCTCCCTCGTTATCATGCACACAAGCTTACTTACATTGGTCATTAACATGGCACCCTTGGACACTTAATCATCCACAACCATGATAAGATCATGGCAACTTTATATCACAACATACATACTCAAAACATCATATCATCACCCCTCAATTTAACTAACGAACATTCATCCCCAACGAAAATAACTCATCACATACACGTAGTTATAAGCCACATCTCAGTGGCGTAGACACTTGCATAATCAAATAATTAACATAAGCCATCATTCATGGTTATATACAATTAGGACTATAACCATCCTAGGCTGGCCCATTTGACCATTTTAGCAATGACACAATTACAAAATACAAATCCCTATACATGCCATAAACTCAAGTACTTGAATACTCATACCTTAAATGTTAGCTTGGTAGTGTGATAGCATCTTCGGCAATCTCCAACCCGAGCTAGCATTATTACCTTATAAGAGTTGAGAAAGGAATGGGAGTAAGCTCTAAAACTTAGTAAGTCATATGCAATTGATAAATAACTATTTACATTCATTTATTTATCTACTCATTCATAAGTATATTATTAATACAATTTTCACTAAACTTCAAGGTTGTTTCTTACTCATTCCAAACGCTTACTCTTTTACCTTACAATCTCAAATTTCATGCCTTGCCATTGGGTTAATAATCATAACCTTCCCACTATAGTCTATCATGTTATTTATAGGCTTCGTATTACACCATAACTTAATTAAGCCCTAAAGTCTAATGCATGATCTTCACCAAATCTTAGTATACATTACACATGATTTCTACCAAATCTTAGAGTACATCATCTTATCAGAAAGGTGGATCATTAATCCCAAGGTTATCTATATCGCATAAACATAACATATTCATGTACAATTCTCACCATATGTTCATCACACATTGAATTCACTACACATAGTTTTGTCGTACATACCTTTGCCATCTCATGGGATAATCACTTACTTGCTCATTTTTGGCATGCCCGTTGAAATACAATTTTAAGCATGCAAATATGTTAGGTCACATCTCAATTTGGCCCGAGGCCTACCACAAAATCATCATCTATAATTGCCACACATCTACTTCTCAAAATACATATATTCCATCAATCAAAATAGTTAATATGCAATCATTACCATTATGGTCCAGAGTTCACAATTATGAGCTACGTATGTGCCCGATTACTCAAAATAACTTTATTTTCATACATATTTTTTATTTACCCGTTGAACACTTCGGGGTCCATAAAGGATACTTGGGGATCTCATATACATATCACCTTACCAATGCCATATCCTGAATATGGTCTTACATGGAGTCTCATAGCGATTCCATATCCCAGATATGGTCTAACACACAATTTCAATATCTCCATGTCATACCAACGTATCCTAATCATCCTTAGGTTCAACTGGGACTTTCATTACTTCGAATCTTTATCGAATAATATTATTCATACTTACAAGAGCAATTATACAATTTATGAAATATTAAGCACTTAATACATAACATAAGGCTGATTTACTTACACACGAACTGACCTCATCATACCAAAACGTGAGTGACTTTTTCGGCTTAGTCCGTTAGCTTGGCTTTTCCCCGGTCTAGGCCCAGATTTTGTAATTCTTGATCTAAATATAGAAAATTCATTCATTTAAATTAGGATACCAATCTATTCACTACCATTTTATAATTTGGGCAAAATGACTATTTTGCCCCTAGACTTTTGCAAAATGACCATTTTACCCTTAGGTCAGGAAATCGATTTTTATCGAATTTCCTTATTAACAAATCCTAGCCGACCATTTATTCCTCTTATAACAATCCTAAAATTTCACTATTTCACACCATTACAACCTATTTCATAACTTTTACAAATTAGTCTTATTAGGGGTTTTTATGAAAAATCCTTTCACAAAGGTTGTTGATTTAACAATCAAAGCTCATATTCTTCCATAAAATTTCAGTTGAAAACACATATGTTTTCATGGTAAAACCCTAGACTCTCAACCATTTTGCAAAATAGTCCCCTCAATAGCTAGATTAAGCATTAGGGGTTCCAAAAATACAAAAATCATCAAGAAAGACTACCAAGAATACTTACTTGCAACAGCTTAAGGTTGATGAAAATTTTTTAAGCTTCTATGGCTATTTTATTGAAGAAAAATTGGTGGAGAAAGAAGGAGAGATGAGAAAATGACAACTTTTTCCTATTTTTCTTATTTTATTCAATTTTATCACCTACTTTCACCAAATTTTTGACTTTCCTATTTATTTGTCTCCCTTGGCCAGCCATCACTTGTTTAATGGCCTAATTTCACTTTAAAGACCCCCAATTTAGGTTCTTTAGCAATATGACACCTTTGGCTATTTAAACAGGACTTTTTCACTTAATGCGATTTAGTCCTTTTTCACAATTAGGCTCACAAACGCTAAAATTACTTCACCAAAATTTTCGTACACTCAAATAATCAGGCTATGACACTAAAATAATAAATAAAATATTTTCTCAACCTCGGATTTTTTGGTCCCAAAACCACTATTTCGACTAGGCCCTAAATCGGGATGTTACATTTAAACCATCAAGTAATCTAGGGCACATTCACAATTCATCCATACCAAACACACATGACCACACCCTATGAAACCTTTTTGCACATGCATGCATATATGGATAGGTTTACAACCCAATAACCAATATGAGCCACATCACATGGCCATATACAAAATGAATCATATTCTCATTATGAGCCAATACATTTGGCCAAATCAAATGACACATATCGAATTGACTAAGTCCCTATACATGCCATAGACTTAAAGTGCCTGAAATCATTTATACCCTTCAATAGCTGGATAGTGTGATAAAATCTCTGACGATCTCCAGCCTGAGCTAGCATCTGTGACACTATGAGAGAAAGGAAAGGAAAGCGGTAAGCTATATAGCTTAGTAAATCCATATGAAAATAATAAGCAATTTATTAACATGTTTTTAACAATTCTCACAACATGTTCACAAGTTAATACAATCATAATTGCACTAAATTCTACTATTTACTCTTGTTCATCTCAAGCTGTCTACTATTTTCAATTCAAATAAGGCGTTGCATTATTATTACACGAACTTACCCCGAATGCAAAAACGGCAATTATTCCCTTTTTGTCCTTAACCACGTACTTTCTCAATTTAAGCCCGAATCTCAATTTTCTTAATCTAACATTTCAAATATAGCTTATTTATTACTCACAATATTCAAATTGACCCAAAAATCATACTTTGGCAAATTTACAATTTTGCCTCTAAACTTTTACTTATTTTCAAATTAGTCCCTAGGCTCAAAAAATAAAATTCATTCAATTTTATCCCAACCCAAGCCTAGCTGAATATTTATCTTACTTACAGCAACCCACATATTTCATTATTTCACACCTTTACCATCTATTTTATCACTTTTACAAAATGGTCCATTTTAGGTGTTTTCATGAAAATCACTTAACAAAAGTTGTTTATTTAACAACCAAGATTCATTTTCTTCCATTAAAATGCAGAAAAAAACATGAATAGTCTCATGGAAAATCCCTAGAATTTCAACCATTTTGCAAAATAATTCTCTCATTAGCTAAATTAAGCTACAAGGGTTCCAAAAATACAAAAATCATCAAAAATGACCATCAAAATCACTTACTTGTGAGGGTTAGAAGTTAGAAGTTGCTAAAATTTTCAAGCTTCCATGCCATTTCCTTGGGTAAAAATCGATGGAGAAGAAAGAGAAACAAAAAAGATGATAGCTTTTTGCATTTTTGTCTTATTATACCTTTTTAACTTAATTACCCATTTACCCTTTTAATTTCTAACTAATTTCAATAATACCAAACAAATATCTTCCACTAACTTATTAATGGGCTAATTATCACATAAGGGCTTCCACTAAAAATTATATAGCTATTTAATACCTTTAGCTATTAGAATGCAACTTTCACACTTTACGCGATTTAGTCCTTAAAGCCAAATTAAACACTTCTCACATATAATTTCTTCATGAAAATTTTACACAATCATATAAACATATCATAGACCTTATAATAATTATAAAATAATTATTTCTAATTCGAATTTATGGTCTTGAAACCACTGTTTTGACTAGACCCTAATTCGGGATGTTACAGTGCTGAATGGTATTTGATTATGAATGCATAAATGTATGAGTTATGTATGTTGAGTAATATGTATTGATCGATAATACCTCGTAACCCTACTCCGGCGACGGATATGAGTTAAGGGTGTTACAATTTCAATGCATAACTTATAAGTAATCGTAATACAATCCATCTAATTGCTTGGCCAAAGCCTAAGCATTCACAGCAAACATGTTAGCAATATAAGCATAAGGCATAGGCAATTTACTCATGGATGATCACAACATTTAAACATGTAACATATGAATATATCATCCATCTCAACTTATATTTATCCATGTATCGCCAATTCAATGCAATTCATATGTGAACATGTCTTAGTTCGTATCGAACTCTTACCATTTCCTTTCAAATTATATCCATTGAACCGTTTAGAATACTGTTGGATGCTGGGGATAGCTCACACAAAGTGTGCTAACTCATATAATTGTAATTCGTGTGCATTTACACTCACATGAGCTATGAATCAGAGTGCTCACACGAGCTGTGAAAATGGGTCTACGCACACGAGCTATGGGTCGGAACGTAGTTACAGGATGCTGCTTACACAAGTTGTCGAGATCCACAACACATGCCAGTCCTCAGCCATCGATAGGATGTTCAAGACCAGCACCCGAATCATGTAAACCCTAATGACATGTCATTTGTATCCTACGAATTTCTAAGGTTCAACGGGGCTCGGTAGTCATCGAAACATAGTTGGATTTCCATCGTTTCATTACAAGATAAATTGCATACAAACATATATTTATATATATATATATATATATTAATTTAATCACAACATAATTACATATTAACATTCAATTTAATCAAAATTATATAGAATATAGTTCATTCGAACTTACCTGGCTAAATTGCAGAAATACCAAAGTTCAGGGGCATTTTGATAATTCTCTATTTTTCTCAATTTTCCACCCGATCTTGATCTAAATTAATAATTTCATTTAGTTTATCAATTTAGACATTAAAACAATGAATTTCATGCAATGTGGTCATTTTTTATATTTTTACAAAATTGCCCCTAAAATTTTACTTTTATTCAATTTAGTCTCTCAGCCCAAAGCATGCAAATTAACCATTTTTAATGCCAAATTATAACATTAAAATATTCAAGGCACCCATATCAGCCCATATTTGTAATAATTTCAAATCCTTGTACTTTTACTATTTTAACAATTTAGTCCCTAATCAGAAAATTCATCAAAAATCACTTAATAAAATACTTTTAAATAACAAATAATATCTCAAATTCATCATTTAACATATAAAATCACAAGGTTCATCAATGAAAACATTCAGAATCTTTAACAGTTTCAAAATCGAAGGTACGAGCTAGCTGGACCTAGTTGCAACGATCTCAAAAATATAAAAATAATTAGAAATCGATAGCTTAGGGACTTACATGCACAAAATGAAGAATAGTTGAACCTAGCTCCACAACCATGGCTTCCGGTTAAAAAAACAAAAGAGAAAGGAAGATGACAACCATATCTTTTACTTATGTTTTTATTTTAATTTAATTAATTATCAAATTATCATTTTACCCTTGGTTAATAAATAAAACATCAAAGCCATGTCCATATTTGTCCACTAACCTCTTAAATGGTCTAATTACCATTTAAGTTCATTTTCCTTTATTTAATTAACCATTTAATCACTCAAATCAAATAGTGGTCAAATTTTTCATCTTTTACAATTTAGTCATTTTTAATTAATTAACCATCAAAACGTTGAAATGTTTCAACGTAACTTTAATACTACCTTAATGGCACTCTGTAAATATTTATAAAAATATTTATGGCTTGGTTTATAGAAACGAGGTCCCAATACCTCATTTTCTAAAACCACTTGACCTCAAGGTCATACCTCTTGAACTTAATAAATCGCTTATATAACAAAAATTACTACATCAAAAGCCTTTTTAAAACCATGTTTGACTCGTAAATATTAAATAATAATGTTTACGAATTTATTTGTTGAATTTGGTGGCTCCGGAACTACTATTTCCAACACCACTAAAAAACGGGCTGTTACAAACCCCAAAGTCACGATGTCGACTCTAAACTTTATATTTTTTTCATTTTGGTCCATATTGATCTCAGTTAGCAAATGAGCTTTCATAAGTTTTTATAAGACTCGAAAATGATTATATATTGTTTAATAAACATGATTTGCTTGAAATTGAATGTATATTAATGTCGAATAGAATGTTATAGATTGCAGTTGCTCCGGCAACAAATGTGGCACTTTATAACTCAGACTGGACGATCGGATCAGGTATCGACGTATTACAATAAGTGCCATGGATATTTTATTAGGATGTGATTAGATGGTAGAGTTGGAGGCAGCATGTGAGATTGGTAGTGGAGTTATGGAAGGGCCTTCGATCAACACTAAGACAAGATGTGACGGTGAACTGTATGAGAAGCACATGATCAAGGGAGTCATCTTTAATTAAAGCGGAAAACGTGAGAAAGCTATCTAGGAGAGGTGGTTGTTAGAATTTTAAATAATATCTAAAATAAAATTAGAACTGTAAACCAGTATCTATCATGTCAAATTATCAAGAATAAATCAAGAATAAAACTGAATGCGGAAGCATACCTGAATCCATGAATTCTTTGAAGTTTTACTGGATTTTGGGGATTTGATCTTCCAAATTAGCACACAATAAATTCAAAGAATATTTGCTTTCTCTTTCCTAATGATGGGTTATTAGAAAAGATATCTTGTGTGTAATTTGGGGACCATAACCCTAATATTTATGTAACACCCCGTACCCGAGTCCGTTACCGGAGTCGAACACAAGGTGCACACAGACTTAACTTAACTATTTTCACAGTCCATTTAAAATTTTCCAGACAAGCTGGTTACTGCATCACTGTCGCCTTAAAAATCATATCTTGAGTTTCAAAGCTCGAAAATCAGTTTCGTAATTTTTCCCTGAAATTAGACTCATATGTCCATCTACATATTTTTTTATATAATTTTTGGTCGGGCCAATTAGTACAGTTTATTAGTTAAAGTCTCCCCTGTTACAGGGATCGACTACACTGATCTTCGCGCATTACGACTTGGATATCTCCCTGTACAGGGCTTCAATACTGATGCCATTTGTTTCTATAGAAACTATACTCAAAGAGGAATCTATACATATATAGCACGACTCCTAATTATCTCTGATTAATTTATAATGAATTTCCAAAGTTGGAACAGGGGATCCAGAAACCGTTCTAGCCCTGTTTCTCGAGAACTTTAATATCTCTTAACATATAACTCATATGACAGTTTCGTTTCTTCCATATGAAAGTAGATTCATCAAGGTTCATTTAAATAATTTATTCACTATTTAATTCCATTCCTACAATTTTTAGTGATTTTTCAAATCCACACCACTACTGCTATCAGCATCTGTTTTCAAGGTAAACTTTACCTATTTCGTGGTTTCCATGGACCAACTAGAGTTTTGTCATACATAGGTCCACATATAATCATATTTAGCCATTCCAATGGCTGATCATTTGCCCAACACTTCCATTCCAGTCCATAGTCACATCATGAAACCATACATATATACATAAACACAAATGGTCTAATGCCGTACTCCACTTTTACGAGCCATTTTCGCATGGTGTACACACATACATCACAAAAGCGTGCTTGAAAAAAAACAGCAAAGGGTAGTCCTATACATGCCATATCCAGAGTTCAACTAAAAGAGTACCAAAAGGGCTTTGATAGTGTGGATGACTTCGACTTGATGATCCCGAATCCGATGGTGACGAACCAAAATCTATAAAACAGAGATTCAAAGAACGGAGTAAGCATTTAATGCTTAGTAAGTTTTAAGCAAAACAAAGTGTTCTCAATCACTATCATTGGTCATTCATTTCATCTATTCGATGAAGTTAATCTAGAGCTTCATCTCGATCTATAATATCATTAAACGCAACACTTGGCTGCCACATATATACTTTGAATAATAATGACCTAGATGGTCAAATATTTCCAAAGCACATTCTTCATCGATTTTCAACTTTCAATAATCCATTCCACTTGTTCATAATCACATCCATACTTTTAAGTATTTCAACATGACAAGTACTAAATTACCATAGGCACATAAAGAACCAAACATATTCCTTATCACATATCGTAAGCTTACAAATCATAATCCTTACCTTGTCTTGGCACATCTAGCTCAACCCAACCCATACTTAAATCATAAGGCTTTTGGGCAGAATATGCACTAATACATAAGAATATTTCATCGCATACTTTATTATACAAACATACCATTACCAATTAGATCATTCTCATATTTGGAGTTATAATATTAATCACATTTACCTACCTCTTTGATACTGATAATTCACCTCGAAATCACTCCACCGATGAGTAAGTAATACGTCCCTGAACATCTTAAATACATAATACTTACTTGATGGTAACTTAATGCAGATACTCAATATCAAAGTCTTACTTGAATCCTAGCATTTAGCCGTCGGGTCTTTAAAGCTCGGTTATAGTACGAGCATGAAGCCTACGGACATTAATCAGGATAATATTCTCGCATAAAGCCTGCGGGGTTTTAACCCGGATATAGTACTGACACAAATGCCCTTCGGGACTTATCACACATATGCACTTTCACATTCATCACATATGCCCTTCGGGACTTATCACACATATGCACTTTCACATTCATCACATCGGCCATTAGGCCTTATCACATATATACACTTTCACATCCATCACATTGGCCGTTCGGCCTTACCACACATATACACTTTCACATTCATCACATGGGCCATTAGGCCTTATCACATATATACACTTTCACATCCATCACATTGGCCGTTCGGCCTTATCACATATACACTTTCACATTCATCACATGGGCCATTAGGCCTTATCACATATATACACTTTCACATCCATCACATTGGCGTTCGGCCTTATCACACATATACACTTTCACATTCATCACATGGGCCATTAGGCCTTATCACATATATACACTTTCACATTCATCACATTGGCCATTCGGCCTTATCACACATATATGTATATCATACATATTTCATATTTTTCTTGTACCTCAATTTCAGCAATAGCTTGTAAGCAACTCAAATAGTTTCATCAAAGTTTACATCAAAATCACATATTCACTACAAGCAGTTTTCCTGAACAACAGTCACTAAATTGTTTATAACTGGAGCTTCAAAACTCAAAATCAATTGCCGTTAATTTTCCCCGAATGTAGACTCATGTATCTTTCATCCATAAAATTTTCAGAATTTTAGGTGTGGCCAATCAATACCAGATTTTTCTTAAAGTTTTCCCTATTTCACTGTTAAACTAATCTGACCACTCCTCACTACTGAATCAAATTTCTCATTGTACCGAATTCAAAATGTGTTATATTCAATTTGTTTTGAAACTAGACTCATTAAGGAGTCTAAGCATATACATTTTACCTTATAACCATTTTTTGCAAATCATAAAGATTTTTAAAAACAGAGCAGGGATTTGAGTCATTCGACACCGTCTCACACAACTTTAAATATCTCTTTATAGGAAATTTCTTTGCTCACACGGCCTCTTTTATAAGGAACTAGACTAATTAAGCTTTGATTACATATTTTATTCAGCCTATAATTCCACACCAACAATTTATGGTGATTTTCTAAAATCACGTTACTGCTGCTGTCCTAAGCAAATTATTACAATTTGCTCTTAAATTTCCAAGTCCAAACACTTATGAACTTACCATTTGAGTTTTAAACATATCATGACCACATCATATCTTATTAAATCAACTCATTATGTCCTATTTGATTGAATTTACTCAATGTTTGATCACTTAAAACTTACCTCAGAAGTGGTCGACGATTAGGTATCCACGGCTATTCGTTTACATTCTCTTTTTCCCTTATCCGACTTTGATCCTCTTTGCTCTTAAGCTAAAGCCGCAGAGCACTTTCGAACACTATCACTCAGCTTGGATTGAAGCATCGGATACAAAAACTTTAACCTTCATGTACAATTAATTTCGGCATTCAATCCCCTTAAATTTCAGCTTGTAAAGCAAATAAATAGCAGTTTTAGACATCATAGTCTTCACCCATTTAGACAACATTCTTTAACATCTAAATAGCTCATTTATATCATCTACTTAATATTTCATAACTTATCATGCTAGCTGAATATTATTTATTCAAGTTCATCATCTTCATATTCGGCATTAGCATCAAATATAATAGCCCATTTCTTCCCACTTTGAATCTAAGCATCCATTTAATCATAGTTTGTTCAAGCACTCATACAACAAAATTCATCCAATTTAACAAGAAACAAAACTTACTTCCTCCATAGCCACAATGGCCGAAAGATCTAGACATCTCAATACCGAAATTTCTAACATGGGTTGCCTAAAGAATTTGGTAGGAGTTCAAATTTATCCAACATTTCAAGTAACTTAACACATCCACATAGCTAACATGCTAGTAGTATCAAGGCATCAACTAAAATTTTGAAGCCTCTTAGCCGAATCCTAACTCTCCAACAACTCCAATTTCATCCATGAGATAAATAGAAGTAGGCTAACCCTCCAAAGGATGTGTAAACCTCCAAAAGCAACATTGAACATACCTTAATCTCAAGAACCACCTTGGCCGAACTTCCCCTCTTCTTCCTCCTTCAATTCACGGCCAAGAAGAACCAATTTCTTCTTTTCTTTCTTTCTCAAGTCACGGCAATGGGGGAACATGGATGAGACAACTTTGTTCTCATCACCCCTCCCTTTTCATTTCTTTATTACTAACCCTTTATTTCATTCTTTCTCCCATAACCCACTAACACAACATGTTTCCAACATGTTTCACCCCATAACATTTTGTCCATTCTCATGCTCATGGCCGGCCACTACTAATTAGGGGGGAAATTGACATGCAAGTCCACCCTTTTTATTTCATGCACTAATAGATCCTTATGTTTTGACCTATCACATTTCAAAAGTGTCACACATAAGTCCTATTGACTAAATTCACATGCAATTTACTAAATCAAAGCTTAAAACTTTCACACATTCGTATTCACATATAATAGTCATAAAATATGACGGCTAATTATTTTTATGACTCGATTTTGTGGTCCCGAAACCACTTTTCGACTAGGGTCAAATTAGGGGTGTCACAACTTATAACCATGGCATTTAATTCTAATCAAATTCTAATTAGCCTATCATTAATTAGAATTTTATTAGAACTCAATTACTAGAGTATCTACACATATTTGAACCATACTTTATTTAATAATTAAAGCCCAATAAAATTTTAACCAAATTAGATCACTTTTAATTTGGGCTAACCTATCATGATAGTAAATAATAACATGTAATTACCCTTATTATATATGTGATGTCCATATTTTCCAACAATCTCCCACTTGGACCATATATATATTCTAATTACTCTATAATTACATGACATTATATAACCTTATGAGCTCAAAATTTTACTATCATATCCAAAAGGTATTCCGAACAATCTCATCCATTAATTATGTTAACATAGAACCAATGCGACTTTCGTTACATATATCGTAACTAAATCCATCCATGATCACGTATATTAACACAACCAAATGACATATATCAAGTATGGATATGCAGCATGGAAAGTACATGCAATATGATCTAAACATGTCTATTTCCAATTGGTCCTCCTTAGTGAGATCAAACCTTACCAAAATCAGACTGTGAATAAACCAAATATACTTTATTTCTGCAAAAAATAAACTTATTATCTTTAAACTGAAACAACTGAAAATATGTCTATAACATAAAAGCATTTAAAAATACAAACTCCCACTAAAACCAAATATCCTTTAAATGACATTACACACATATGAGCAATGTGCTCTTATAAAACCTTAGGTGTAGTTCCTTAGTAAGCATATCCACAATCATGGAGTTTGTCCTAATATGCTTTATAAGCACCTAACCACTCTGAACTTTTACTTTAATAACCAGGAACTTAAATTCTATGTGTTTTGACTTTAATGTGCTCCTGTTGCTATTGGAATAAATACTGCAATTTGTTTTCACAATTTACACCTTAGTGACAACATCTCCATCAAAATCAGAGTTTATATACCTGATGATCTCTAACTAATTAGATCTCCGATATGTGAGCTTGTAATCTTTTGTTCTACCTTTTAACCCTTTTGGATGCTATCCAATGGTCCAAACCAGGGTTACTTAAAATATCTGCCTAACATCCTAATAATTTACACAATATTCCATTGTATACAAACCTGAATGTACATTAGATTTTCCATTGCTAAAATGTAAAAAATCTTATGCATTTTTGTAATCTCAAAATCATTCTTAGGACATTGATTGAGGCTATACTTATTATTGACAAGCAGTATGTCATTAACATATAAAACCAAATATAGAACCTTACTCCCACTAAACTTATGGTATATACGATTATCAACAAAATTCATCTCTAAATCGAATGAGATAATCATTTGGTAAATTTTGTAATATTATTGGCGAGAAGTCTACTTAAGCCCATAGATGAAGTTCTTTAATCTACAAATCATTACCTTTACATCATCAAACACAAAGTTTTTTAATTGCACCATATAAATGTATGATCAATGTTACCATTGAGAAACCATTAACTAAATATTCATCTGATGTAGCTTAATGTCAAAATATTCCACTTAAGCCATTATAACCCTTTCCTTAGTGGACATTTTTAATAACATTTATTCTTGAGGTTGTTGAGTTTCTTCTTTTGGAACAATTACCTCATCTTGAATAGAGATTTGTTTAACATTGTCTTATTGAGGTTCTAGATTCACTTCTTAATCAATGATAGGTATGAGAACCTAAACATCATCAAAAGTGATAATAGGAACTGAGTTAAAATTCAATTCCTCCTTAAAAACAATGCCTCCAACCTTATTTCTCCCTCCAAACTCAACATCCTAAAAGAATGTTGCAATTCTCGTCTAAAAAATATTCCTATTTGTGGGATCATAAAATTCATAGACCTTAGATCGCTCAGTATTTCCTTGACCCTTATACTTTATAGACATCAAAGAAGTTAGAAATGATGACATTTTAATTTTATCGTTTTTAGCAAAACATTTCTCAATTTCGTCAAGGAAACCTTGGCCTCAGTAATCTTTTCAGATTCTATGCCCCTAAATGCTTCTAAAATGTTGTGCTTCATGATCATTAGACTCATGCAATTTGAACCAATCCCACCTCTCAAAATCCCTCTTAACATAAAGGGTGTTTTCCGTAGTGAGAGGTGCAGGTTGTTCTTCCCTTAGTGCAAGGTCTATGTCCATACAGCCAAGCACTATAAGTAAGTGCCTTTTCCATTCCTTAAAATTAGTCCCATTAAGCATGAGTATAGAATTTATATTAGCAGATATTGTGGCAATAGAATATGAATTAGCTAAATATAGAACAAAAAATAAATAAAAAGCTCACATCAATATTCATAAGTAAATAACAAATTCTGGATAATGGCTAATCCCATCTCAAGATACCAAGCACAACATTAATATCAAGTTTTTGGATAGTAATATTAACAGTAAACGGTACTCTTGTTGTAGCAATCAAACATTGACAATAAACTATGTGAAACAATGAATTAATCTTTGGACTAACTTATTGCTCACATAAAATACCTTATAATTGTCACACATTTATCACCGCATATGTCGTTATAATTCTGTTAAATATTAACTTACCTTTGGGTCAATTAATAAACGCATGAATCATAAAAATATATAATCATCTTAATATTTCAAATAAACTAATCTACACAGAAGAGGTCACTTTGGCGGCATTTTGTTTCAACTAATTTATTTAAAATATTAGATATCCTTAATTAAAAGCCAAAATCAATTTATTTGTTTCAAATATTTACCTTAATTTCACCTTTCAATCAAATTAAAAGATAATAATATATTAAAAGGTAATAATATATATTTATATATATTTATCCCAAAACAACATACTGATGATGTTGGCAAATATAATAATAGCTGAATAAATTAAAATAACCTCACATAGGACTTTAAACTTAAACTAAAATAATTTGAATAATGGAAAACCTCATATCAAGATATCGGACACTCCATTAATATTTCATCTTTGGACAAAATATTAACTTGTAAGTGATATCTTGGTGGAGTAGTCAAACATTGACAATAAGAACATGTCGAATAATAAATCTTCCTTTGGACCAATTAATTACTCACATGTCAAACCGAATAACCGTCACATGTTTATCACCATAGTTGCATATGTAATATTATTAACCTTTATTTGGGTCAATCAATATTAACATAACTTAAGTTACATGCACACAAACTTTTATATTTTAAAACAAAATAATTTATACAAAAAATTACTTTGGTGACTTTTTGCTTCAATTAAGTTATTTTAAAATATATATAAACATACCAATATTCGAATTTAAATTTCTCCAATAGTCAAATGTCAAAACTATTTTTTTATTACTTTATAGACTCTGAAATAATCCAAAATAAGGTTGTCTTAATAATGCAATAAAAAACTAAAAACCTTAATTTTTTGACTTTTTTTTTGTTCCAGAATCATATATATCAAAACCAAACAAAAATAATATAGTGGTTCAAAGTCAAATAATTAACAAGCACATGTATTCATAATTTTGGCATGGATAAAAACACCAAAGCAATTCACGTGTATACATGTATTCATAATCAATGAAAAAAACTTACCCTGAATTTATCATGTAAATCCAAAGTTATATTTATGATTAAACAGATATTCACATAAATACTTGAAAAATATTTTCAAGCCAATAAATCTCAAAAAACAAAATCATAATAGTTGGCATATCCCACAATTCATACAATAAACCATATCATCATAATTTAACCAAATATTTGGAACCATAAGATGCCAAAACCTAATATTATATAACCAAGTTTAAAACCAAAATATTTAAATATGTATATAGTTGACATTTACACCAAAGCACCCATAAAATTGAATATATAACCATAACAAAAAATAACTTCAATGATATCCATCAAAACTTAATTTCACCAATTAAACTATAAAAGATATCTTATTGAATAATTGTTATAAACACTGTTCACATAAACTATAATCATGCATTAATTCTCAAAATCATTGATATGCATCTACTAGCTTGCTTTACATATTTCATGTAAACTCAAATTTATATTCATGACTAAAGGGATTATCATAAAATTTCTTTATACACACAAATACTAAAAAAAATCCATAACCATAAAATATAAAAGAATCCCAAATTATATAAACGTCTTTATATCCGCAACTACCTATGAAAATTCATAGCCATCATATTTAAAAAAATAATCCCAAATATTTTAATTTTAGTCGATTCCATAAAGATTAAAACTTACATAAAATAATTATAAAAGAAACCAAAAGTAATCAATCGTATATATAAATTGAATTCAATGGTGAATATAATTCATCGTAAATAAAGATAAAGGATGATGATTCCATATATATTCAACTACTGAACATAAAATTTAAAACAAATAATGTGAAAAAAATATATCTTACCAACATTTATTTATTCGATTATCAAGTTAATTAACTTTCAAAACTAATTATACAACCCAATTGGAATTCTTCAATTGCAAAAGGTTGTAAGTTAATTTTAATTTATTAATGATTTTAACCAAAATTTATAAAATAATTGTGTGAAAAGAAGATAAAGAAATCTCACAAATCAATTTTTATCAATTGATTATAAATAAATAAATAAACCTTCATCTTTCGAATAGCATATGCAAATATTAAACTAGATTATATTTATAAAACCTTAAAATTTTATTTGAAGAATCAAAACCCAAAAATTTATCAAGAATCTCAAAGATTCAACATAATATATAATTAAAAATCAAATCCATAAAACTAAAAAAGAAAAATGAATCAATCCTAAATTAATAAAGAATCAATTCATTCTCAATAATTCAACATGACAAAGCTCTGATACCACTTGTTAGAATTTTAAATAATATCTAATATAAAATTAGAACTGTAAACCAATATCTATCATGCCAAATCATCAAGAATAAATCAAGAATAAAATTGAATGCGGAAGCGTACCTGAATCCATGAATTCTTTAAAGTTTTACCGGATTTGGGGGATTTAATTTTCCAAATTAGCACACAATAAATTCAAAGAATATTTGCTTTCTCTTTCCTAATGATGGGATATTAGAAAAAATATATTGTGTGTAATTTGGGAACCATAACCCTAATATTTATAACCGTGGTATATTAATTCTAATCAAATTCTAATTAGCCCATCATTAATTAGAATTTGATTAGAACTCAATTACTAGAAGATCTACACATATTTGAACCATACTTTATTTAATAATTGAAGCTCAATAAAATTTTAATCAAATTAGATCACTTTTAATTTGGGCTAACCTATCATGATAATTATATATGTGATGTTCATATTTTCTAACAGTGATTAGATATATTTTTGTTTTTCATTTCAACAAGACTATCCCACTCTTTTTCCAGTAGGGACTAACAATTCACTTGACTACTCATCAACATTAGCACACTTATTAGTCACTAAAAGAAAAGGCCCAGGGAATAACTCTTTTAGAGGCAGCTTTTTTCATCTCAGCAACCTCTGTAAGTTTCATAATTCCTCTTCATATATAGGACATATTTTCCCCATATTCAACCTCGGGAACCTTTTTCTCCGTAACAAGCAAGGCTAATTAGTTTTCTTCTCCCCATTTCACGAGCAACGACTTAACTTTTCTCATTCATAATTCATAATTACGAGAACCCCTTCGTATGTTATGCCTCTTTTATCACTTTCCATCATTTCTAGTTTAGAATATTATATCGATAATTCATACAAATTAATGCACATAAAAATTCATGTATCTAGTTTATAAAGAAAAAAGGAATTCAAGATAGTTGAGTAGTCCAATTCAGTGACTTGGAAGCATTAATGACATCCATTAACGCTAAAATATATAGGGACCATTTTATATTTATGACAATAAGGGAACTGGTGGAAGACTGATTTGAAGACGGGGACTATGCTAAACTCTTTACCCTAAAAGAAGAACATTGTCTGCTTGAACTTTACATTTCCTTTGACCAGATACTGTCTTTGTCAAAAGAAGGTTTTACACAAAATAATTTCACAAGTCATTGCCTGAAATAAAGGTTTCTTGGACTAAATTAAGCTATTAAAAGGGACCATTGCCTTCATATAATATACAAATATGTATATTCCCCTTTCCTTAAACAAATGAACTGGCTATGTGAAGATATGTTCTGAGTTTACTTAGACACATGGGCTGTACACAAAAGATCAACTAGGATGACGAGGTGATTGAACATCTTAATTTAGCATAAGGTTGAGATAAAAACTTGGGGGTTTTCCCTTTAAGAAACCAAGATAAGTATGTGTAGCTTTTGAGAAGGGGATGAAGATTGGAGTTGGACCTACTTTCTTCTTTTTTCTGTGCCAACCAAACCCTGAAATTTAGGTTTTATGCAAGTGTTCCAGTTTTCCTTTCCTAATAACTTTATGGCCCAATAATTAACAAGAAAGCTAAAAGAAATAGACCCCATAGTCTATATATGAACAAGGTATGATATTGCATCTGATTGAATAGAAAGTAATTTACTTGATGGTATGCTATTGCATCTTTATACGAGTGATCAATTCCTTTTTGCACTCCCGGTCTGTGGAAGACGACAAAGCTCGATCTTTTGTCTAGAAAGGTAGCTAAAGGTGATCAATTTCTTTTGAATTATATATGAACATGTTGTTGGACACTTGTCCTAATCAAGGATGATTTTGTTGCAGGGTTCTCTGGCTATGTATACATATATCAATGCAATTATGGAAAAGTTATTTTGAAATCATTTTCAGATTTAGATACCTAAATTCAGTCAAGTCGAGTGAGAGAATGCCTGCAGCTCTAGAGACAGACGTGCTTAAGTTTTAAAAAAAAAAAATGAATGCCTCTAAAATCATGGCAAGACGTACGTGTTCTCTTATAATGGTGCAAGACATGTGTCAAGATGTGGTCCATGTCTGAAAGTTTGATAAAGAAGAAAAGAAAATCTATAATCTTGTTTGCTCCAGAAATCTACTAAGCTTACATTGTCTGACCCATAAATATGTATCCGGCCCTAATCAACTTATTTCTTTCTACTTAAAATTAAGATTCTATTAAACTTTTACTCTCTTTTTTCTTATAGTGTTTGAAAGGGAAAATTATTCTATTAAAGGTATTTTGTGTTTTTTCCTGTATTTGTAATCATTTTTAAAGTAATGTATTTATATACGTATTGTGTTCCCTTTTATATTATGTTTTTAGTTTAAAGGAATTCCTTGAGATCGAACACAAACTTTCATTCCTCGCAACTTAATGCCCTTATCACTAAACTAAGAGGTTATTGGCGTATTAAATGTAATTTATTATTTAGTAAAATTAATCTTGGTTTTTTTTAATTATTTATCTCTTAAATTTAATCTTATTAATATTTTATTTTATTTTGTATATTTTTCATAAAAATAAATATAATAATTTGGATATTTCACTTTTTAACAACAACAAAAGAAGAGGAAGAGATGCTTTATTTTTAAAATAAAATCAATCTTAACAAATCAATATTGAAAGCCCCAAGGGCGCCATATCCTAGGAGCCTAAACTATGTGATTGAATAAATCCTCATCTATCTGTTGCGGGTCGAGTACTCCTTCTCCTTCTCCTTCCCCTTCTTCAAACTCTGATTCGTATTTTTCATAGAGATTTCTCTGGTCAGCAATAGAACAAGATCCATTTTGCATCATATATAAGGGGTTCCCCAGCTTGGACCAAAGAAGCAATGTCACTCGATCATTATCAAACTAACCGCAATCTTTTTTTGTCCGTGAGGATCCCACCAGAGCACCTTCTATTCTAATAGGCCATGAACTAGATCAGAATCATTCTCAACGAACCCATAAGAAGTAATCCCATTTTTTTCATCGGGTCCGAGTAGAGACCAAAAGTCTTGAGAGATCGATCCGGTAGAACAACTCAAAAGATAAAGAAGTATCGTTAATTTCTTCATGCTCGTTCCAAGCTCGAAGTACCATTTGTACAAATAAGAATCCCCTTCGTTACATGATTTCTTATTATCAAAAACATTTAAAATTTTTCATTTTCAATAAAATGAAAATCTTTGATGGTTTATCAAACACAATCTTATTTTTCAGTTTATCAAACAGCACCAAAGCTTTTTCTGAAATAAATATATTTGATTATTTGTTACTAATTTCTAATGTCATATGTGTTGCACATGATTTTACATGTTTTATTTTTTAAAAATTTAGGGTGTATTTGACATTCAATATGTTTGATAATCATTTTAACGTTTTACTTAATATAAAATTCTCAACAAAAATTTCGTGAATAAGATAAGTAGATAAAATTCTCAACGTTTTAGTTCATGGTGAAAATATTATGCTAATTTTTAATTGAAATAAATTACTTTTCAAAATAAAATAAAGTTTTCAAATTATTATATTTAAATTTTATCCAAATAATATAAAATATTATATTCATAAGATTAAAATTAATAAATAAATACGTTTAAAAAATAATAAATATTTTTATCAAACAACATATTATAGTCAACACTTACTTTTTATTAATTTACCAACTAATTTTAAACTTTTAAAAATAATTTTATAATCTTTTGAATTTTTAAATTTTTAAAAATAATTAAATGTTGATGTGTTATACACAGTCACATCATCAAAGTGAAAAAATAATGTTAACTTTTCTTCCATTTTGAGGTGATTTGACAAAAAATATATTTAAGGCCTAAAAAGATGCAACATTAAATGAAGTACTAAAATGACTTATATAAAATTGGGAGGCCAAATAAATTAAAAAGTTAATAAATTGAAGGAAATAGTTTGCAATTAATATAAAAATAAGAATTATGTATATATAAGATACTGAATTATGAAATATATTATTTATATAAAAATTATATATGGGGTTATTATATAAAAATTAAATATAATATTTATATTAAATTAATAAAATTTTCTTCTTTCTTTTTGAGTTAATCAAATTTAATATTTTTAAAGATAAAGCAATGTACTAACAAATGTTGGGTGTTGTTGTAAGACAAATTGTACTCTCAAAGGAGAATCCATATTTGAATTTTAGCGACAACATTGTTGAGAGACGTAACCATAAATCTTGACATGGATCATAAAACGAACATGAAAATATTGAAGAAATAAAAAAAATACAAATTTTAATTTTTTTTATTTACTATCATATATAACAAAGCTTTGGGTAAGATTAGAATTCTTATTTATAGATATGATAAATCTTGTAAATAAATAAAAAAATTGAAATGGAAAAATTAGTAATACTATGTAGTTTGTTTTTTTTCTCCAAACTTGTATTTTTTATATAATAATTTTATTATCGTACAAGAGTTTATGTGATTATTCTTTATTCATTAAATACTATATTTTTATTTAAACAAATAATTAATATAAAGTAATGTTATTTAAATTTTTAGCACAATTAAATATATGAACTATTTTGATAGTTAAAAATATTATAATAACAAAAATTGAAACCAAAACTTTTTTTGGGTGATTTTTCAAATAAAAGTGAATAACTTAAATTGACATTGTAATTTAATATGGTGTAAAGTATAATTTATTTTCTTTTGTTTTTCAAAAGGTATTTATTGGAGTGAGATTAATAATTAGTCATCGTATTCGTAAGTTTATTAAGAAGGTAGATATTAGTCACAAGTTTTAAAGTTACTCTATACTCAAGGCGAGAATTGAACCATCGACTCTTGATTAAAGTAAAAAGATGCTAACCATCTTACTTAACTCTCGTAGTTATTATAATTTTCTTTTTAACATGTTTTTAATATCAGTTTAGTGATGTTTAAAATTGAATAGTTGAAATTATTGTAATAAATATGTATTTTATTGGTTGAAAATTTTATCCAAAATTTAATTTTTATTATTATTTTTAAATATATATATAAATATATATATATAAATGGGTCTGCTTTTATTATTTGACTAATTCCTGCCTCTTTTTAAGTAAGCCAATGGGGCCCATTTGATTCAAGGCCTTAGATTGGGCCGGTAACCTTATGCGCTTAAACCAAAACGTGCCAGCATGGTGCTTTGGGTCCCACAATACGGCTCTTCGTGGCTCTTTTGGATAAAAAAGAACAAGAAGTGTTAGTAAAATTGTTTGCTAGACTGAAACTTCAGGTTCGGATCCGAACCATGTGTTTAAAACATTGTTGATCATTGGTTGGAGGGAAAAAATGAAAAAGAGCAACGATGCAATTCTTCAGAAAGTCCTTGTACTATGACATTCTTTTGGATTTAATCCATATGCTTCATTTGATTATGTAATTTTTTTTAATTTTAAAATTTCTATTTTAACTTAAATAATAAGAGCTAAATAAAATTATGTGAATTTTCTTTTATTGCATGAAAATAGAAAAAAAAATGAGAAGAGAAAAAGATATATCCTCTCTCTTTATTCTCACTTCTTTCCCTCTCTTGTTCTCCTTCCTCCACCATTAGGGTGACGGTAAGGAGGCAGACAAGGGCCTGCCCCAAAAATTATTAAGTTTATTTTGTTTTGGCTAGTATATATAATTATAAGTTAATATATGATGAAATTGCAGGTAAGTTCAAGAGTGGTAAAACTATGATTTAACTCAAAAATTTATAATAATTTTATTTGTTGGCTTCCCCTAAGCTCCATGTTTGGGATTTTTGAAAAGAACACTATGAGAACCTAAGTCCTACATTTATTGATTTTCTTATTACTTTTGAATGGGGGTTTGCGGGTTTGCATTAATGTGGGAAGAAAGTTTGGCATGACAACCAGCACAGTGGTTGTGGGGCTATATAAAATTTGAAGATAGAGAGGAGTGTATTTTATAAAGAAAACAGAATTCATATAATACACATCTTGTTTTTCTCTTTATACATGATAAAAGGGAACAAATGAAATGAAAACATAAAAACATGTATAAATCATGAAATCAAATGTAATATTTTTACTATTTTGACATACCATCCATATTCAAGGAACATATATTATATATAGCTTAACGGGCCTAAATCATGATGATGGTATGTGCTTTTTAATGAAATGCTACCTAATTTTTTATCCTTTTTCTAGGAAAAAGTTCTATCCATATTTAAATTCAGTAAAAGTAATATACTAAATACAAATTTAGAATAATTTTTAACTGATGTCTATAAACACTATAAATCCAACTAGATTAATATTTGATATATTTGTTAGAGAAAATTTTATTTTGTATAATTTAAATATTATCATGTATTTCATTTTTCCTATTATACACTAAAAAAGTATATGTTACTTTCAGAAAAGTATGTTACTTTTTTAAATTTTATTGATAATATATTATATAATCTTTAACTAAACTTAAATAATACTTTATAGTAATGTTTAAAATGGGTATGATTACCAAGCAACCAATAACATTAATTTAGTTTATGGATGGGGTCCAAAGATTAACCCTAAGAAAATAGTAGAGTTGTCTAAAGATGAAGTTCAAAGTACAACGAGAGTAATAATCATATCTTAGCTTTTCAAAACTTTATTTATATTTGTGGTTCAATGTTTTAGTTTCTCTAATCATTCTCACATCTTTATTCTTTACACATAGGCAAATAAACGACAACCTATCTTTATCCTTTCATGTAATTCCACCTCTACTATAATATATATAAGTATCATCTACGTAGAGGTATTCATGAGCTAAATCAGATCAGAATCCAATCAGGCCTATGTATAATATTAATATACGTACGTCTCATTTGGTTACTAGTGAAATAACATAAGGAAAAAACTTATTTAAAATATATGTTTTAATACGAGGAAAAACTAGTGTACTAACATGATGAATAAATAACCCATCATCTGGTAGGTAGATTGTTAATCGTAAAATAAACATATATTGCTTTGTTTGGTTAAAGTGCTAAACAAGTAAAATATAAGTTTATTCTATAAATTATCAATTTTACCCATAAACTCATCACATGTTTAAAGAATTATGATGCAACAAGTACACTATAAATCTCAGTCCAAGAATTCAATTGCAAGTAGAAAAATGTTTGCTCCAAGACATATAAATGGGTACACCACAAATTTGGTTCTTATCTATCTATTTTCAATTTGGATATCATTTTATCTCTCGATTGCCTTAAAAATGCTTATATCAAACATAACTTTCAAAGACCAAAATACGAGTCAACTAATATTTAAATTCAATACTTAAGGGTCTGATTCTATTTCCAGAATCAATGCTTAATGACTTAAAAACCAAAAATTGAGTCAACTAATATTTAAATTCAATAATCATTTATTAGAAACAAATTGAAGGATAACAAGAGAAAGAAAAAAAGAAGAAAGAACTCAAAATAAGATATGAGAGTCTTAACCTCTTAAAATGTAATTTTTCAAAAAACTAAAATGATTTTGTTTGCAAAATAGAAAATAATTTAAAGAAAAATAAAACCCTAAAACATGTATTGTCACACCCCAAAATATAAGGGGTTAATTGTAATGGATAGATTAGAAATTAAATAGGCTTGATGGTTAAGTGCTACTCCCCTATCTTAGAGGTCCTAGGTTTAAGATTTCTTTCTCCCATTTCTTTTCCTTTTATTTTCAGCAACGTAAGGTAAATCCATAACTAATATAAATATTGTTAGAAGTAAAGATTGAGCAAGTATTAGGTTTTAAGCATAATGGGTAAAATGCTAGCAATTCCCCAAGTGACCCAAGTTCGAGCCATCCAATTTCCCTTTTAAATTCGACCAACTTTGGGATATTTACCCTTGCCGCCCCTAGGGTTTACAAACCTTAGTTGTTTAGTCCTTCATTCTCTTATTTTGATTAGAATAACTTTTTTCACAATTTTAGTAAATTTCCTCTTCATTCTCTATTTCTTTTCTTCCTCTTTCCTCTTATAATTGCATCATATTTCCAGCTTTGAACTATTGATCATTTTCTTTCACGTATCGAATCAACCCCGTTTCTTGATTTTATAACGGTGCTGGAGTTATCATCAAATAGAATCCTTAATCTTTGCCAAGAATTGGTAAGTACATCTCGATCCTGATGATTAGATTTCAAATATTTGTAGTATTTCTATCTGGTACTAATCTTATGCTCGATTAAACAATCTTCTATGGTTTTTGCCAAATCCTTTGTTAATCTTGGCGAATCTTAAAATCAACCATTAATTCACATGTAAATCTCACTTGAAGAACCGAATTTAGGTGAAACGGATCAGAATCAGGCGTGAGGAACGTTGATTAGACTCTTAGTGAAAGGTGTATGTTCTTTCCCAAGTGAATCAGGGCAAATTGTGTGTAGGATTAGGGCCACACAGTCTTCTACACGGACATATGGACCACATGGCCACCACATGACCACGTGCCTCTAAAACCCTAAGTAAGTTTGTGAACCACACAGCCATGACTCTTCCACACAGCCTGCCATACAACTGTACCTCTCCTGTAGGGTAATTTTAATGTTTATCACACAGTCACAGTCTGTTACACAGCCAGGCCACACGACCGTATAACCCTTCCACACAGCCTATAGCTTCTTACACGACCTGGCCACACGGTCGTGTGTCCCATATTTTATAGTTTTTCCCAAAAATCTTTAATATGTTCAGTTTAGTCCATGTATATTCCTTGAATTGTTTTTAGAATTTTATTTTATTTTTTTGCTCAATTAAGTCCCTAGTATTGTGTTATTCTCACATTTGTGGTTTAATGACTAAAAGTGTTATTGTTATATCGTATGAAAAGTGAATATTACATGATATTGTCATTGTAGTACTGATGAACTGTTACACCACGTTTGGTTCACTGTAATAGAATAGAGCTGTAATGTAATAGAGTTGTAACAGAATAGAGTTATCATCAATAATTCAATTGTTTGGTTGAATGAAATGGAATAGAACTATAATAATATTGTTGTATTTGATTGAATGGAATAAAAGTTTGTAATAGCATAAAAATTGAAATGACTAGAGTACCCTTAACATAATTTTTAAGTAAATGATTATTGTTTTTAAATTTTAATAAAATTTTTATTAAATATAATTTAATAAAAATAAAAATTAATAATTTAATCATGTTTTAATATAATTACTATTCAATATATGTAATACGTATTATTACTCTAATAAAATAGTAAAATATTTAATAAATATAGTAAATTTTAATTAATATATAAGCTATTTTTTATTTCTATTTTTGACTTTTTCTTCCTCTCCCTCAAATGCTCTCTCCATATTACTCTAAAAAAGATGAACTTTCATCTTTTTTTTTTCTAGAAAACCACATTCACCCCCATGCACCACCACACCAAACACCATGTGTTACCATCATCTGGCGACTTTTCTTTCTTAAATTTTCAGCTTTGGATGATTCTAACATCTTTTTTCGATTCTTTTATTAGTTTCTCTAAAACGACTCCTAATACCATAGATCTACAAAAATATTTTGAAGTTGCTACACGCATTCTACCATCTTTGGTCGCTTTGACAGCCACAATTTTTTGACATTTTATTTTCCCTTCTCTCTTTACCTCTTTCCCTAAGCTAGAAGCCCCAAAACAAGTAACTAAAAGCAAACCCAGAAAATCATTAATGAAAAAATAAATAAGCTTCAAGCCCCCTCTCTCTCTGTTTCAAATTTATTTCTTATTTGATGTTGGGTACCATGGAACCAAAAGTCTCTCTTCTTTCTATTTTTTAGATTTATTTATTATTTTTGTACACAATGTTGAATTGCTCTTTTTATTTTTCTTTTTCAGATTAAGGGAACCAAAAATCTCTCCTATTATGCTTTCTATTTTAGATTTATTTGTTATGTGGGTAGCATGTTGAATAATGGTGAAATGTAAGTTGAAAATTAATGAAATGGTGATGGATTGTTTTGGATAAGAAAATATTTTCATATTTATTGAAGTGTTGAATGGTTATTCTGAGAGGAAAGATAAGAATAGTCATTCCGTAATTTCGTCGAATGGCACCGAATGAGGGATTCTATGGAATACCAATACAATGAACCAAATTCTTGAATAACAAGACTGAATGGATTCATGTATGATTCGGTTGGCTATTACAACCAATCAAATATGTTTTTAGTGTTAATATTGTCACCACCTTTCCAGGTACATGTTAAGCATATCTACTGCTAATGTTAAAGTGAATCCACGTTAAACATGTTGATTGCCAATGTTGAATTGAATACATGTTAAGCATGTTCACTGCTAGTGTTGAATTGTTCTATTACAAAATATGTCATATTGCATTACATGAGGTGGGATGATATGTACGGAGGAAGAGTGGCAGCTTAATAATTTGCAATAGTGGTGGCTCGTCCACAACCCAGTGGTAGTTTTTATCTGCAAATATGTTGTGCCTCCATAACCTAGTGGTATTTGCAAATATGTGGTTCGTTCACGAACCAAATGGTAATTTATTTGAAAATACTGGTGGTTTATGTTGGGAAATGTGTCCATATTGTAGTAAATATGTAATTATTTTCTATTTATTTGAACGATGAATAAATCAATAAAGTTAATTTCACATTTCACTATTATGTCTTTTATATTTTTGTCTTTTATAGAGAAATTGTGACAAACAAATATTAGCTCTTTGATTGTCTAGTTCAAACTGAAGATAAGTGGCATTGTAAGAACGTTTACATTGCGAAAAAGGCAACTTACTTTAGTAGATAATCTAAATAAATTTGTAATCTCGTAAAAGAATTGAAGTGAGCAATTGATTCAAATATTGAGAAGGGTTATTATGCCGTCTACATTTCTAATTGGGGAGATGACTAGTCTTGGCTATCAGAGCAGTTGACTCCACGGGTAGAGACATAAATGTATTCATTGGTAGAATGATACATAGGACCAAGATGAATTGATTTTGAATCTGTTTGTAAATTAATTCACTTGTGATGTTCAATGTGTGATTTACCTAAATCCTGAGTTAGTTACTGACCATACGTATACAACTCATGTGCTTTGATATAAGTGGAGGCTTATGCTCCAAAGATGATCAAGCCTATAGCCGGTATATTGGGTATATGACTGACTTGAGTATGGCATGATTTACTAGTAACAGTGGAATTCATAGCTCAATTAAAAGATTTCATGATATCCTCTCATTGGCATTGTGTGGATTGATAAATATGGAACGTGACCACGGGTTGCTTGTTCTCAAGCAAGCAATTTATCACAACCATTTGTTAACAGTGATCATATTAATCATTAAGAAGACACATTGGTGACAATGAGATAAAATAAGATTGTATTGAGTGAACGAATTTAACTCGAAGGAATTAATGATAACATATAAGGGTAACACACACATGACGAGGTCATTGGATAAAATAGTTGGATGAATTGTTTTCGTAAAGATTATACAATAAGGACTTTTCAATTATGGTACTTCTTGTGGACTGACTCCATGATTAAGTAATTGTGAATTATCGGAACGATACTTCTGGACATAATTGCAATTACTAGAGCCTAATTGTATACATCTAATTGGTCCCTCAGGTAGCTCAACAAAAGCTCGATCGGACTGCATTTGAATCAGAAAAAATTCTACGATATTAGAAATAATTTAATTAAGTCGGTTTATTCGATGTGGAATTAAATTTGGTGGTCATGAGAATTGTTCAACTAGATAATTTGATTAAAGAATTTTCTTTAAAAATTAATTTGGAAAATCTAAGTGATTTTTCGAAAAAATAATTTTGATCAAGTAAAATAATTAATGAAATTAATTAAAATTAATATGATATTTTAAAAAATTAATTTTCAAGTCAGACAATAGGCCTAATGGGTATTTGAACTTGAAAATTAGACTGAGATCGTAAATTGGGCCAGGAAGCCCAAAATTGAGACTAAGACCTAAAAATTGGTTGAATCAGGTTCGGTATGTGAAACTAGGCCAATGGTCTAACCAGTGGCCAAACCAAATGTAACACCCCGTACCCGAGACCATCGCCGGAGTCGGACACGAGGGGTTAACGGGCTTAATCCACTTACTTGCACAGTTCATTTTAAAAATTTCCAGACAGCCGGCTAGCTATGTCACTGTCACCTTAAAAATCATATCTTGAGTTCCACAAATCGAAAATCAGTTTCGTGATTTTTTCCTGAAACTAGACTCATATATGCATCTACAAATTTTTTTCTAGAATTTTTAGTTAGGCAAATTAGTACAGTTTATTAGTTAAAGTCTCCCCTGTTACAGGGTGTGACTACACTGACCTTCCTGCATTACGATTTGGATAACTCCCTGTACAGGGCTTCAATACTGATGCCGTTTATTTCTACGGAAACTAGACTCAAAAAGGAATCTGTAAATATATGGCATGACTTCTAATTATCTCTGGTAAATTTATAATGAATTTCCAAAGTCGGAACAGGGACTCCAGAAACCGTTCTGGCCCTGTATCACGAAAACTTAAATATCTCTTAACATACTGTTCATATGATCGTTTCGTTACTCTCCTATGAAAATAGACTCGTCAACGTTCGTTTACATAATTTATTCACTATTTAATTCCATTCCTAATATTTTTAGTGATTTTTCACATCCACGTCACTGCAGCTGTCAGCATCTGTCTTTAAGGTAGGCTTTACCTATTTCATAGTTTCCATGATTCAACTAGCCCTTAAACATAAATAGCACAAAATATGATCATGATTAACCATCCCAATGGCTAATCGTTTCCAAACATTTCCATACCTCTTAATGAACAACATACAATGATTATAATACCATGCCCAAAGTATACTTAAGCCATTTTCGCATGGCTATCCAAATTTACACAAAACCGAAAGGTACATGACCTAAAACAAAAGGGTAGTCCTATACATGCCATTTCAAAGTTCAACCAAATAGTATACCAAGAAGGAGCTTTGATAGTGTGGGCGACTTCGACTTCAAAATCCCGAGTCCGATAACGAAGAACCAAAATCTATAAAGCAGAAAATCAAAGAAAGCGGAGTAAGCATTTAATGCTTAGTAAGTTTGAGCCATGAATTTAAACACAACCAAAGTATAGCATTCATGTAGCTAAACAGATAATTTCATATGCACAAATTATCAATATCATACTTACTTCACATTACCAACCTTATATTCATACACAACGATCAACTTAGCCAAAGGCCGGTAGCTCATTTATCAACTGAGCGAATACTTATTTGTAAGGGCTCAACTAATTCAAAGCACATACGAAACATACCTCATTGTTGGGATTTCACAAGTGTATTAACTGAAATTTTTACAGCAAGTTCATTCATTCCCGAATCACGTACCTTCGGAGTTTAACCGGATATAGCTACTCATTCAAATGGCTTCGGGACATAGCCCGGTTATAGTAACTCGCACAAATGCCTTCGGGACTTAACCCGGATTTAGTAACTCGCACGAAATGATGAAGAGATAACAAACGAATTTATTCATTTCTAGTATTAAATGTTCAGCCAGTAAGAATAAGAGGGATTGGCGAGTATTCCGCTTTTTTAGAGTCTGTTTAGGGAATAAGCAGGGTTTTAGATGGATACATAGAAAGCCGTGTGCAATGAAAATGCAAGCACGGTTTGGGGAGGATTTTTTTCTTTTAAACTTGGATCTTAGTCCGGATTTAGTAACTTCGCACGAATGCCTTGGATCTTAGTCCGGATATAGTCACTTAGCACAAAGCCTTGAGACTTAGCCCGGACATCATTCAATAACCAAGCACAATTATCAATAAATTATGACACATTCGTATTTCATTTTCATTAGCAAAACTCAAACACAAGACACTTATCACACTTGCAATTTCGGCTCAATAGCCATACACAAAGAGCATGATTTTGATTTGCTTAAAACATGATCTAATCAAATCATAATCCAAATTCCATTACTCGAGAACTTACCTCGGATGTTGTCGAACGATTTCGATAGCTATTCGACCACTTTTTCCTTCCCTTTATCGGATTTAGTTCCCCCTTGCTCTTGAGCTTAAATTGACAAATAAATTGATTTAATCATTTGAGTATCAAAAAGAGGAACTCAAGGTACTTAGCCCATATATATTCATTAGACATTAAAGTCACATATGTACGAAATCATGAATCTAACTCAACACAATAGTCCACACTCTCTTTTAGCCGATTATCTAAGCCAAGAATAGGCATCAATATGCTTGCCTCTAACCGAATGCATGCACACCAATCCACCTCATGTGGCTGAATATGCATGTCCATGTTGAGGCCAATTATATACTTAATACCACACATAAATGGCATACATTTTACTAACTAACGCATTACATATTGTAACTCAATACGTATCAATCATTTACTTCATAATCGAAACATCATCATATGTAAATATATACCTTGAGATAGTATATATGTCATACCAATACATCATGTGCAAACATATATATATATATGTGCAAGAGCCGAATCACAAGTTGATTATAACCAAATATAAACATATATCCAAAACACAAATCTTACCTATCATGCAATAAGCATAAATCATGCTTATGGATATACCATGGCCGATACTTCCAACAACACCAAATAAAAATATACTTCATGGATCTAAGGTAGACCCAAGAAAGGAACTCATAATCATCAAGATTTAGCATGAAATGCAACCATCACCCTTATTAATCTCCATAGCCGAAAACCTTACTTATTCCAAAATCACAATTTCAACATGGGTTACCAACAATAACTTGATATCTCACTCAAAATCAACTAGGATTTCAAGAGCTAGTATCAACTTCCTTACCTTAATATTGACCTAAGATGACCGATTGCTTCACTCCTTTCTTCCCCCTCTCAAATCGGCCAAGAAGAACCAAAGAACACAACTTGTTTTCTTTTTTCCTTAGAATTTTCAGCCAAAAGAAGTGAAAAATGATGGACACTTTTTTTTTTCTTCTTTCCCTCAACTCACGGCAATGGGGGGGGAAACACTCACACCATTCTTTTTTTTTTCCCATTTCTTTATTACCCATACTCCTTATTTTATTTTTTTCTAACATACACCATTGTCACAACATGTTTTATGACATGTTTTGCCCATCATTCTTTGTCATGGCCGGCCACTAGCAATTAAAAAGGGGGAAATTGACATGCAAGTCCACCCCTTTGATTACATGCACTAATAGATCCTTATAGATTTACCTATCACATTTCAAAAGTGTCACAGATAAGTCCTATCGACTAATTTCACATGCAATTTACTAAATCGAAGCTTAAAACCTTCACACATTCATAATCACATATTTTAAACAATAGATATCATATTCAAATAATTTGGTGACTTGGTTTAGCGGTCCCAAACCGCTTCCGACTAGGGTCACTTTAGGGTGTCACAACTCTCCCCACTTAAGAAATTTTCGTCCCGAAAATTTTACCGATAAATAGGTTTGGGTATCGCTCTTTCATAGAGTTCTCGGGTTCCCAAGTAGCTTCTTCCATCCCGTGTTTGAGCCATAACACTTTTACTAACGGAACCCTTTTGTTTCGCAACTCCTTCACTTCACGAGCTAGGATACGAATCGGTTCTTCTTCATAACTCATATCAGCTTGAATTTCGACCTCGGAGGGGTTTATTACGTGTGAAGGATCGGATCTGTAACGTTGAAGCATCGAAACATGAAAAACGTTGTGGATCCTTTCGAGTTCAGGGGGTAAAAGCAACCTATATGCAACTGGGCCAACTCGTTCGGAGATCTCATACGGCCCAACGAATCTCGGACTCAATTTGCCCTTACGGCCAAATCTGAGTATCTTTTTCCAAGGCGACACCTTAAGAAACACTTTGTCTCCCACCTGATACTCAATATCTCTTCGTTTTAAATCCGCGTACGACTTCTGACGACCTGATGCTGCCTTCAAACTTTCACAAATTATTCTTACTTTCTGCTCAGCATCTTTAATCAAATCCACTCCGAAAATTTTACTTTCACCGAGCTCGGTCCAAAACAATGGCGTACGGCATTTTCGACCGTACAAAGCCTCGTAAGGTGCCATCTTAATACTTGACTGAAAACTATTGTTGTAGGCGAATTCAATCAAAGGTAAATACCGTTCCCACGAACTACTAAACTCGAGGATGCAACATCTCAACATATCCTCAAGTATCTGAATTATCCGCTCGGATTGACCATCTGTTTGTGGATGAAAAGCGGTGCTAAAATGCAGCTTGGTACCCAAAGCTTCTTGCAATTTCTTCCAAAATCGTAAGGTGAATCTCGGATCTCTATCCGACACGATAGAAATAGGTACCCCGTGTAATCTCACAATCTGAGAAACATACAATTCAGCTAATTTATCCATTGAAAAATCTGTGCGTACGGGGATAAAGTGAGCCGACTTAGTCAATCTATCAACAACGACCCAAATCGCATCTTTCTTACTTACCGAACCTTTGGCGGCCGGATACAAAATCCATCGTTACTCGATCCCATTTCCATTCGGTATCATGATCGGTTGGAGCAAACCCGTAGGCACTTGATGTTCGCCTTCACTTCATCGACATATTAAACACTTCAAACAAAATCGGAAATGTCTCGTTTCATACCATGCCACCAAAAGCGACGTCTTAGGTCGTGGTACATTTTGTACTCCCGGGTGAATTGACATTCGATTACAATGAGCTTCGTTCGAATCATCGAAATGAGTTCGAATTTCTTGGAACACATAACCGATTTACGTACCTCAAACAATCGTCATCATCAATTTGAAACTCCGATTCCACATTGAACACATTCAGCCGTCTTGCAACCAACTCATCGTCGACTTTCTCGAGCTTCACGAATTTGATGAATCAATAATGGTTTGGCCTTTAATTCGGCTACTAACACATTGTCGGGTAGAATAGACAAGTGTACATTCATTGCTCGTAAAGCAAACAGTGATTTCCGGCTTAAGGCGTCCGCAACCACATTAGCCTTTCCCGGGTGATAATCAATGACCAGCTTATAATCTTTCAACAACTCAAGCCAACGCCTTTGTCGCAGATTCAAGTCTCTTTGAGTCATCAAATATTTGAGGCTTTTGTGATCCGAAAATACATGGCACTTCTCACCAAATAAGTAATGTCGCCATATTTTCAAGGCGAATACGATGGCAACTAATTCGAGATCATGGGTCGGATAATTTTTCTCATGTGGCTTTAATTGTCTCGACGCATAGGCCACAACTCGACCTTCTTGCATCAATACGCAACCTAACCCAAGTAGGGAGGCGTCACTATAGATGACAAACTCTTTGCCTGATTCGGGCTGCACTAAAATTGGAGCTTCAGTCAAATAAGTTTTCAGTTGATCAAAACTTTTCTGACATTTTTTCGTCCATTCGAACTTAACATCTTTTTGAAGTAGCTTCGTCATGGGTGTGGCTATCATCGAGAAACCTTTTACAAACCGTCGGTAATGTAAGCAAGTCCCAAAAGCTCGAACCTCGTTAATATTTCTGAGGCTTCAGTTAAGTATGGCTGAAATTTTGCTCGGGTCAACTCGAATACCGATACGGATACCACGTGACCCAAGAAGCTAACCTCTCTTAACCGAACTCACACTTCATCGAACTTAGCATATAAGCGCTTATCCCGTAAAATTTGCAACACTAATCTCGGTGCTCAAGATGTTCGGTCTCGTCTCTTGAATAGACCAAGATGTCGTCAATGAACACAACTACGAACCGGTCCAAATACTGTCTGAAGATCCGGTTCATCAAATCCATAAATACTGCAGGGGCATTAGTGAGCCCAAACGGCATCACTAAGAACTCATAGTGGCCGTATCTCGTTCTGAAAGCAGTTTTGGGTATATCCGAATCTCGAATTCATGAATCGGTAATACTCCGATCTCAAATCTATCTTTGAAAACACCGAGGCTCCTTTAGTTGATCAAACAAGTCATAAATACGTGATAACGGATATTTATTCTTTATCGTCACTTTATTCGGTGGACGATAGTCAATGCACAACCTCATGGTTCCGTCCTTCTTTTTCACAAACAATCTTGGTGCACCCAAGGTGAGAAACTTGGTCGGCGAAACCTCTAGCCGTTAACTCTTGCAAGCGAAGCTTTCAATTCTTTTAACTCTGTTGGTGCCATACGATCACGGAGCTATCGAAATTGGCGTAGTCCGTGTACAAGCTCAATACCAAACTCTACTTCCGAGCAGTGGTAAACCGGTAATTCTTCGGGAAAAACATCGGTATTCACAAACCACCAAGCATGATTCGGGTTTCTTTTCCAATTCCTTGTCATCAAGTACATACGCAAGGTATGCTTCGCACCCCTTTCTTACATATTTCTGTGCCAACATTGCTTATATTACAGCTGGCAACCCCTTTGAGTCCGTAGACTCAACTCGGATTATCTCGTTATTTGCGCACCTCAAATCAATAGTCTTGCTTTTGCAATTCACAACCGCATCATGCACGGTCAACCAATCCAAACCAAGAATAACATCAAATTCATCGAACGGCAAAAGCATCAAGTCCACCGGAAAACAGGAACCTCGAATTACTAAGGGGCATTTCTTACACACTTTGTCAACAAGCACGTAACGACCCAAGGGATTTGACACCCGAATTACGAACTCAGTAGACTCAATAGGTAGAGTCTTACTGGATGCTAAGGTTTCGCATATATAAGAATGAGTAGAACCAGGGTCAATCAAAGCAATCACATTAGTATCAAAGAGAGTGAAAGTACCGGTAATAACATCTGGCGAGGAAGCATCCTCGCGTGTGCGTATGGCATAAGCCCTAGCAGGAGCACGAGCCTCAGATCTGGTGGTAGCATCTCTAGATCCTCTCTGACCACCGCTAGCATTACCCGTATTCCTAGATGGTCTACCCCCAGCAGTGGTAGCACCCGGTTTCCCACTCTGATTTACATTCTGTTCAGACAATCTCGGGCAATCTTTGATAAAGTGGTCGGCTGACCCGCACTTGTAACAGGAGCGGTTATGGAACCTACAACTCCCCGAATGCCATTTACCACAATACTGGCATTCCGCTCTGTCTCGACGGTCATTTCCAACACTGGAGATCGAAGTGACTCGTGTGCTCACAGGGGGTCGATCGCGATCTCGTCTAGAAAAGCCCGAAGTGTCCCTAGACCGGCCTAAGCCATCTCTAAATTTCTTCGATGACTGTGGGATGGGCTTTCCCGAAGACCTCTTACGAAACTCCCTTGCTTTCACCTCAGCTTTTCTTTTCTCCATACTGAGCTCTTCGGCCTTGTAAGCTCGCTCAACAAGTATTACAAATTCTTGGATTTCCAATATGCCAACATACAGCTTTATGTCATCATTTAGTCCATCCTCGAAACGTTTACACATTACGGCTTCTGAGGAAATGCATTCTCATGCGTACCGGCTAAGCCTCACAAATTTTCGTTCATAGTCGGTAATCGACATGGAACCTTGTTTGAGTTCAAGAAATTCCTTCCGTTTTTGGTCAATGAATCTTTGACTGATATACTTCTTTCGAAACTCGGTTTGGAAGAACTCCCAAGTTACTTGCTCTCTAGGCACAACAGAAGTCAACGTATTCCACCAATAGTAGGCAGAATCACGTAGCAAGGAGATAGTACACTTTAGGCACTCATCGGGTGTGCAAGATAGCTCATCGAGTACCCAAATAGTGTTGTCCAACCAAAATTCAGCTTGTTCGGCATCATCGCTATCCGTAGCCTTAAATTTAGTAGCCCCGTATTTTCGGATTCTATCAACTGGGGGCTTATTTGACCTTATTTGGTCAGTTACCGGAGGCATTGTAGGTCCGGGGGTGGTATTTGTAGGGAATGGAGGTTGTGGAATAGCCGTATTAGTTCGAATGTATTGGTTGAACCAATCATTCATCACGCTATAGAAAGCTTGTCTAGCTTCATCATTCGGATTACTAGCATTAGGTTGAGAGTCCGTCGTGGCTGTCCCTTAAAGGGAGCAAGCGCTACACTCTCAAGATCATCACTACCGCTTCGGTCGGGATCGGGATCCATTACTATAAATAAACACATTTGCAAATGTCAGAAATCACCACACTATCAAATAATCTCATAAAATGGCATGTATAGCTAATCCCAAACGCATTACGGTAGTCCTAGAATCGACTAAACCATAGCTCTGATACCAATAAAATTGTAACACCTCGTACCCAAGACCGTCGCCGGAGTCGGACACGAGGGGTTAACGGGCTTAATCCACTTACTTGCACAGTTCATTTTAAAAATTTCCAGACAGCCAGCTAGCTGTGTCACTGTCACCTTAAAAATCATATCTTGTGTTTCACAACTAGAAAATCAGTTTCGTGATTTTTTCCTGAAACTAGACTCATATATGCATCTACAAATTTTTTTCTAGAATTTTTGGTTGGGCCAATTAGTACAGTTTATTAGTTAAATTCTCCCCTGTTACAGGGTGCAACTACACTGACCTTCCTGCATTACGATTTGGATATCTCCCTGTACAGGGCTTCAATACTGATGCAGTTTGTTTCTACGGAAACTAGACTCAAAAAGGAATCTGTACATATATGGAATGACTTCTAATTATCTCTGGTCAATTTATAATGAATTTCCAAAGTCGGAACAGGGACTCCAGAAATCGTTCTGGCCCTGTCTCACGAAAACTTAAATATCTCTTAACATACTGTTCATATGATTGTTTCGTTACTCTCCTATGAAATAGACTCGTCAATGTTAGTTTACATAATTTATTCACTATTTAATTCCATTCCTAATATTTTTAGTGATTTTTCACATCCACGTCACTGCAGCTGTCAGCATCTGTCTTTAAGGTAGGCTTTACCTATTTCATAGTTTCCATGATTCAACTAGCCCTTAAACATAAATAGCACAAAATATGATCATGATTAACCATCCCAATGGCTAATCGTTTCCAAACATTTCCATACCTCTTAATGAACAACATACAATGATTATAATACCATGCCCAAAGTATACTTAATCCATTTTCGCATGGCTATCCAAATTTATACAAAACCGAAAGGTACATGACCTACAACAAAAGGGTAGTCCTATACATGCCATTTCAAAGTTCAACCAAATAGTATACCAAGAAGGAGCTTTGATAGTACTTCAAAATCCCGAGTCCGATAGCTGAAGAACCAAAATATATAAAACAGAAAATCAAAGAAAACGGAGTAAGCATTTAATGCTTAGTAAGTTTGAGCCATGAATTTAAACACAACCAAAGTATAGCATTCATGTAGCTAAACAAATAATTTCATATGCACAAATTCTCAATATCATACTTACTTCACATTACCAACCTTATATTCATACACAAAGATCAACTTAGCCAAAGGCCGATAGCTCATTTATCAACTAAGCGAATACTTATTTGTAAGGGCTCAACTAATTCAAAGCACATACGAAACATACCTCATTGTTGGGATTTCACAAGTGTATTAACTGAAATTTTTACAGCAAGTTCATTCATTCCCGAATCACGTACCTTCGGAGTTTAACCGGATATAGCTACTCGTTCAAATGCCTTCGGGACGTAGCCCGGTTATAGTAACTCGCACAAATGCCTTCGGGACTTAACCCGGATTTAGTAACTCGCACAAATGCCTTCGGATCTTAGTCCGGATTTAGTAACTCGCACGAATGCCTTCGGATCTTAGTCCGGATATAGTCACTTAGCACAAAGCCTTCGGGACTTAGCTCGGACATCATTCGAATAACCAAGTACAATTATCGATAAATTATGACACATTCATATTTCATTTTCATTAGCAAAACTCAAACACAAGACACTTATCACACTTGCAATTTCGGCTCAATAGCCACACACAAAGAGCATGATTTTGATTTGCTTAAAACATGATCTAATCAAATCATAATCCAAATTCCATTACTCGAGAACTTACCTCGGATGTTGTCGAACGATTTCGATAGCTATTCGACCACTTTTTCCTTCCCTTTATCGGATTTAGTTCCCCCTTGCTCTTGAGCTTAAATTGACAAATAAATTGATTTAATCATTTGAGTATCAAAAAGAGGAACTCAAGGTACTTAGCCCATATATATTCATTAGACATTAAAGTCACATATGTACGAAATCATGAATCTAACTCAACACAATAGTCCACACTCTCTTTTAGCCGATTATCTAAGCCAAGAATAGGCATCAATATGCTTGCCTCTAACCGAATGCATGCACACCAATCCACCTCATGTGGCTGAATATGCATGTCCATGTTGAGGCCAATTATATACTTAATACCACACATAAATGGCATACATTTTACTAACTAACGCATTACATATTGTAACTCAATACGTATCAATCATTTACTTCATAATCGAAACATCATCATATGTAAATATATACCTTGAGATAGTATATATGTCATACCAATACATCATGTGCAAACATATATATATATATATGTGCAAGAGCCGAATCACAAGTTGATTATAACCAAATATAAACATATATCCAAAACACAAATCTTACCTATCATGCAATAAGCATAAATCATGCTTATGGATATACCATGGCCGATACTTTCTGTAACACCCCTAACTCGTGACCGTCGCCGGTGTCGGACACGAGGGGTTAACGGCCAAATCCTCTCAAGGTACCAACCAATTTGACATTACCAGTCAGGCTGGAAAACTGCGTCACCGTCGCCTTAAAAATCATATCTCGAGTTGAAAAACTCGGAAACTGGTTTTCTAAATTTTCCCTGAATTTAGACTCACATACCCATCCATGGATTTATTTCTAGAATTTTTGGTCAGGCCAATTGGTACAGTTTATTAGTTAAAGTCACCCATGTTACAGGGATCGACTGCTCTGACCTTCGCGCGTTACAACTTGAATATCTCTCTGTACAGGGCTTTAATACTGGTTTCGTTTGTTTCTAATGAAACTAGACTCAAAATGGAATCTGTAAATATAAGGCATGACCCCTAATTCTTTCTGGATAATTTATGGTAAATTTTCAAATTCGCGACAGGGGACCCAGAAACCGTTCTGGCCCTGTCTCACGAGAACTTTAATATTTCTCAGTATACTGCTCATATGGTCGTTTCGTTTCGTCCATATAAAAATAGATTCATCAAGGTTCAATTTCATAATTTACTCACTATTTAATTCTACTTCTACTATTTTTAGTGATTTTTCAATCTCATCTCACTGCTGCTGTCTGCAACAGTTACTGCAGTAGACTATGCCAATTTCATGAATCTTTCCTTGGCCTTAATCATCCATCATACATGACACAAATTATGGCCACCTTATCAAAATTAGAGTTTCTAAGACTCGTGGCTATAGGTTCTAGCATCCCACTCGACGACCACATAGGCCATTTTCACATGGCTTAAAGTTTACAACCCACAATTCGACAAAATATAATAGCCTATACATGCCAAATGTTCTTCAACAACGAAAACAATACCACAAGATTTCAGCGGTGTGATGACTTCAACGACGGTCCCGATCACGCAAACAATACGAGTCCGAGAGACCTAAAATGGGTGACAAGAAAACACCGAGTGAGTTTACAACTCAGAAGTCATAAGCATTCATCAATCCACTGATAAAGTTACTACAACATGTACAACAAACGAGGCTAGGTACTCATCCATATCGAATCTATACCATAGTACCTCGGACCTTTCGGTCCAATCTCGTACCAAGTCATACATCCACATTTCATATTCTACACAACAAGATAATCGAAGCATTTTTACACATTAACTCATTTTCCAGCACAACCATACAATTTCAATCATCACATAGATTTAAGGCTTACCAAATTCAACCCCAAGCATGAACGTATTCTCTATTCGTCATGAGCTCGAGGTACTTACCCGATCCGCTGTCCATACTCAATTCAATGGAGACACACCCTCCATATATATAGAGTACGCACACACAGTGCTTACCACTCGATTTCGCACACTTAGTGCCGCGCAATTTAAGCCCCCACACACAGTGCCATACCCTTCGAGCTCGCACACCCAGTCCGTATTTTTCCAGCTTGCACACATAGTGTCATATTTTTCCAGCATGCACACTTAGTGCCTTATATTTCCAGCACGCACAATTAGTGCCATATATTTCCAGCACGCACACTTAGTGCCAATCTCGTCACCATACACACGTATTGCCCGACACATAGTGCGAAAGCAAACTTTCTACACATTCCACTATTTCTTTTACATTCAACAATTATCCTCACTCCATACACATACAATTTCATTTATACATATATAGCATTCCATTAAACACAATTGCATAGATTTTCCAATCATTTAAGCAATATCAAACATATGTGCTTAATGACTTACTTTGTTTGGGGTAGAACGGTTCCAAATCGGCTACTCGTTTGCTTTCTCCTTTCCTTTGTCCAATCTAGTTCCCTTTGCTCTTGAGCTAAATCAAACAATTTACCTCTCCATCAAACACAAACATACGGCATTCACATGCATTATTATGGTTATTGGCGAATACTTAACACAACTAAGCTGAAAATTTACTCAATCTCATCTTAATTTATTGCTACTTATTTATCAAAGTTTCCAATACAAGGTATTTAACACCTATGCTCATTTATACCCCATATGGCGAATGCTTCATTCCTTACCCAATTAACCATCCAACAATTTTTCAGCCTCATTACCACCCTTTTCATGTCTAATTGTTTAAATACTCTCAAGCTCATTCACAAGTACTATTATACATCTCATTAAGCATTAATCATTTTGCAACATAAATTCTATAGCATGGCGAATACTCATGCACACACACATAACAACAAGAACTCAATGGCACAAAATTTCCTTTTGTTAAACATTCGAACTCACTCATCTCCATGCTTTCATCACAACAACATCAAAACACTCACCAAGGAAAACAACATGCATGGCGAAATTTAACTCACCTAACAACTTAGTTTCGATTTGAGATTCAAGGAAAATTTTGAACCAATCCTCCAAATCATGCATGCATTTTCTAGAGTGGCATAAAACATACCTTCTTGTATCAAAACACCTTAGTCTAGTAAGCTCCCATGGCTGATTTTCTCAAGCTTTTTCCCCCCTTTCTTCTTAGTATATTCGCCAAGCAAGGAGAAAATGAGAGAATGAACACTTTTTTTTTCTTTTGTTTTCATCATATCCTATTTTTTTCAATTTCATTTCTTTATTCTTTCAAGCATAATCCATTAGCTAAACATGTTTGAAACATGTTTTCCTTGCCCATCACTCTTGACATGGCGGCCACTACCCTTAGGAATGGGCTATTTGACATGCAAGTCCATTTATTTTACTTCATCCTTTTATTAATCTCCTAAAATTAGCCACATCTATTTAAATCCTTTCACATGAGTCCTTTTCTTTCAATTCACAATCAAATTAACTAAATCAAAGAATTCAAAATTCACACATGCATTTTCACATATTCTAGACAATAAATATTACGTTCGAACATGTCGGTGACTCGGTTTAGCGGTCCCGAAACCACTTCCCGACTATGGTCAATTTTGGGATGTTACAACTCTCCCCCACTTAAGAAATTTTGGTCCCCGAAAATCTTACCGATGAATAGGCTCGGGTATCGCTCTTTCATAGAGTCCTCAAGCTCCCAAGTGGCTTCTTCCATTCCGTGTTTATGCCACAACACCTTCACTAACGGTATTTTCCTATTGCGCAACTCTTTTACTTCACGCCTCATAATGCGAACCGGTTCCTCTTCATAGCTCAAATTAGGCTGAATCTCAATCTCAGATGGAGCAATTACGTGCGATGGATCAGACCTATATCGTCGAAGCATCGAGACATGAAAAACATTGTGAATCTTTTCGAGCTCAGGGGGCAAAATCAAACGATACGCGACTGGACCGACTCGTTCGGATATCTCATATGGCCCGATGAACCTCGGGCTCAATTTGCCCCTACGGTCGAATCTGAGTATCTTCTTCCAAGGCGAAACTTTAAGAAACACTTTATCTCCCACTTGATACTCAATGTCTTTTCGTTTTAGATCCGCGTACGACTTCTGACGATCGGAGGCTATCTTCAGATTTTCACGGATTACTTTTACTTTCTATTCAGCATCTTTAATCAAATCCACTCCAAAAATTTTGTTCTCACCGAGCTCGGTCCAAAACAATGGTGTACGGCATTTACGCCCATACAAGGCCTCGTAAGGCGCCATCTTAATACTTGATTGAAAACTATTGTTATAAGCGAATTCAATCAAAGGCAAATATCTTTCCCATGAACCACTAAACTCAAGGATGCAACATCTCAACATATCCTCCAGGATTTGAATTATCCGTTCGGATTGACCATCGGTTTGGGGATGAAAGCGGTGCTAAAATGCGACTTGGTACCCAAAGCCTCTTGCAACTTCTTCCAAAATCGCGAGGTAAATCTCGGATCTCTATCCGACACGATGGAAATAGGCACCCGTGTAGTCTCACAATCGAGAAGCGTACAATTGGCTAGTTTGTCCATTGAAAAATCCGTGACGACGGGACAAAGTGAGCCGACTTAGTCAATCTATCTACAACGATCCAAATCGCATCCTTCTTACTTGTCGACAATGGCGGTCCGGATACAAAGTCCATTGTGACTCGATCCCATTTCCACTCGGGTATCGTGATCGGCTGAAGTAATCCCGATGGCACTTGATGTTCCGCTTTCACTTGTTGACATATTAAACATTTCGAAACAAAATCAGAGATGTCTCGTTTCATACCATGCCACCAAAATCGACGTTTCAAATCGTTGTACATCTTCGTACTCTCCGGGTGGATTGCCATTCGGCTACAATGGGCTTCATTTAGAATTATCGAAATAAGTTTCGAATTCTTTGGAACACATGACGACTTCGAACCTCAAACAATCGTCATCATCAATTTGAAACTCTGATTCCTTGTTCAGAACACAATCAGCCCGTTTTGCAAGCAACTCCTCATCAACTTTCTCGAGCTTCCCGAATTTGATGAGCCAACAATGGTTTGGCCTTTAATTGGCTACTAACACATTGTCGGGTAGGATAGACAAGTGTACATTCATTGCTCGTAAAGCAAGCGGTGATTTCGACTTAAGGCATCCACAACCACATTAGCCTTTCCGGGTGATAATCAATGACGAGTTCATAATCTTTTAACAACTCGAGCCATCGTCTTTGTCGCAGATTTAAGTCTCTACGAGTCATCAAATATTTGAGACTTTTGTGATCCGAATACACATGGCACTTCTCACCAAATAAGTAATGTCGCCATATCTTTAAGGCGAATACGATGGCGACCAATTCGAGATCATGGGTTGGATAATTTTTCTCATGTGGCTTTAATTGTCTCGACGATAGGCCACAACTCGTCCTTCTTGCATCAATACGCAACCTAACCCAAGTAGGGAGGCATCACTATAGATGACAAACTCTTTGCCGATTCGAGTCAGTACTAAACGGAGCTTTCGTCAAATGGGTTTTCAATTGGTGAAACTTTTTCGACACTTTTTCGTCCATTCAAATTTGACATCTTTCAAGCGGTTTTGTCATGGGTGTGGCTATCATCGAGAATCCTTTTACAAACCGTCGGTAGTGTAAGCAAGCCCAAAAAGCTCCTAACTTCGGTAACATTCCTTGGAGGTTTCCAATTGATTATGGTCGAAATTTTGTTCGGATCCACCCGACACCGATCACGGACACCACGTGCCCCAAAAAGCTAACCTCTTTCAACCAAAATTCACATTTCTTGAACTTTATGATAATCGCTTATCTCGTAAGATTTGCAACACTAGCCTTAGGTGTTCAAAGATGTTCGTTTCATCTCTCGAATAGACCAAAATGTCATCGATAAATACAACTACGAACCGATCCAAGTATGGCCTGAAAATTCTATTCATTAAATCCATAAACACCGTAGGGCATTAGTGAGCCCAAACGGCATCACCAAGAATTCAGTAGTGACCGTACCTTGTTCTAAAAGCGGTTTTGGGTATGTCCGATTCTCGGACCCTCAACTGATAGTATCCCGACCTCAAATCTATCTTTGAAAACACCGAGGCTCCCTTTAATTGATCAAACAAATCGTCAATTCGTGGCAACAGATATTTATTCTTTATCGTCACTTTATTGAGTTGACGGTAGTCGATGCACAACCTCATGCTTCCGTCCTTCTTTTTCACAAACAATACTGGTGCGCCCCATGGAGAAAAACTCGGTCGAGCGAAACCTCTATCCGTCAATTCTTGCAATTGAACCTTCAATTCCTTTAACTCCGTTAATGCCATACGACACGGAGCTATTGAGATCGGCGTAGTGCGGTACAACCGATGCAATTCCACTTCTCGAACCGGTGGCAATCCCGATAACTCCTCCGGAAAAACATCGAATACTCACAAACCATCGATACCGATTCGAGTTTCTTTTCCGTCTCTTTACTTCCCAACACATACGCAAGGTATGTTTCACACCCTTTTCACATATCTCCGGCGGTCATAGAAGATATTATCGCGGCACTCCTTTTAAATCGATGAGACTCGACTCGGACTACCTCATTATTTGCACTCCTCAAATCAATGGTTTTCCTTTTGCGATCCACCACTTGCATCATGTACTGATCACCAATCCATACCAAGAATAACATCGAATTCATCAAATGGTAGAAGCATCGATCGGTAGGAAAGCAGATTCTCGAATTATTAGGGGCATCTCTTGCACACTTTATCAACGAAAGTACGTATTGACCCAAAGGGTTTGACACTCGAATTACGAACTTAGTAGACTCAACGGTAGAGTCTTCTTGGATGCTAAAGTTTCACATACATATGAATGAGTAGAGGGGTCAATCAATGCAATCACACTAGTATCAAAGAGAGTAAAAGTACCAGTGATAACGTCGGGGAGGATGCCTCCTCTCGTGCTTGGATGGCATATGCTCTAGCAGAGCTCGGGTCTCGGATCGAACAGCCAGTATCGGTGGCTCCCCTCGATTACCACCCCTACCTCCTCGAAACCCTCGGGGTCTACCTCTAGTCTGTCGCCCCACTAGATCTCGTGACCTTGCATCTTATTCTTCTCATCTAGCTCGTGCAATCCCTAATGAAGTGGTCCTTGAACCACATCCGTAATGAGCAGTTGCTAATGACTTACCCCAACATTCACCTAGGTGTCGTCTTCCACATTGGGGACATTCAGGTCTCTCTTGACGATTATTGCCCACACTAGCTACCGATGTAGCTCTGGAGTCCGTCAATGGTCGGGCTCTAATGGAAATTCCCATGATCGCCTCGACTTCTTGGTGTCCTCCCTGAACCTCTTTATAGTCGAGAACGGAGCTTTACTCGTTGATCTTTTACGGTAATCTCTTGCTTCAAATTCAGCCTTCTTCTTCTCCTTTCCAAGTTCTTCCGCCTTGCAGGCTCGTTCGACTAATGTCACGAACTCCTTTATCTCCAAAATTCCCACTAGTAACTTTAACTCTTCATTCAATCCTTCTTCAAATCTTTTGCACATAGCAACCTCATCAGCCACACACTCCCGAGCATACCGACTAAGTCTTACGAACTCATGTTCATATTCAGATACGGTCATACGGCCTTGCTTGAGTTCCAGGAACTCCTTACGCTTCGATCGATGAACCGTTGACTAATATATTTCTTCCGAAATTCGTTTGAAAGAAATCCCAAGTAACTTGTTCCTTTGGGACTATGGAAATCAAGGTCCTCCACCAATAGTAGGTGAGTCTCGCAACAAAGATATAGCACACTTAAGACATTCATCGGTGTGCATGACAGTTCATCAAACAATCTAATGGTGTTATCAAGCGAACTCGGCCCTTTAAGATCGCGGTAACTATGGCCTTAAACTCCTCGCCCCACGCTTCCTAATCAAGTCCACGGTGGTTTACTCACCTCACGGGATCGATGAATCGATGGCATTACGGGCTCTTGGGGTGGATTATTTAAATTCGGAATGGTTGGACAGCCGGATTGGTTCGGGCATATTCGCGACCCACTCATTCATCATGGTGAAGAAGGCTTGTTTCGCCCCTTCATTTTGATTATTCACGGATGACCGAGGCTCAACAAGCGGTGTCCCTTGCGCAGGAGCAGCCGCTACACTTTCAACGTCATCCGCCAAGGGTCTCTATCCCGGGTTCCATCGCTAATCAAAACAAAAATTTCAACTGTCAGAAGTCATCACATTATTAGGCACTAACAATTTGGCATGTATAGCTAGACTCACACGCTCTATGGTAGTCCTAGAACCGACTAAACCATAGCTCTGATACTAATAAAATTGTAACACCCCTAACTCGTGACCGTCGCCGGTGTCGGACACTAGGGGTTAACGGCCAAATCCTCTCAAGGTACCAACCAATTTGACATTACCAGTTAGGCTGGAAAACTGCATCACCGTCTCCTTAAAAATCATATCTCGAGTTTCAAAACTCAGAAACTGGTTTCGTAAATTTTTCCTGAATTTAGACTCACATACCCATCCATGGATTTATTTCTAGAATTTTTGGTCAGGCCAATTGGTACAGTTTATTAGTTAAAGTCACCCATGTTACAGGGATCGACTGCTCTGACCTTCGCGCGTTACAACTTGAATATCTATCTGTACATGGCTTTAATACTGGTGCCGTTTGTTTTTAATGAAACTAAACTCAAAATGGAATCTGTACATATAAGGCATGACCCCTAATTCTTTCTGGATAATTTATGGTAAATTTTCAAAGTCGTGACAGGGGACCCAGAAACCGTTCTGGCCCTGTCTCACGAGAACTTTAATATTTCTCAGTATACTGCTCATATGGTCGTTTCGTTTCGTCCATATAAAAATAGATTCATCAAGGTTCAATTTCATAATTTACTCACTATTTAATTCTACTTCTACTATTTTTAGTGATTTTCAATCTCATTTCACTGCTGCTGTCTGCAACAGTTACTGCGAGAGACTATGCCAATTTCATGAATCTTTCCTTGGCCTTAATCATCCATCATACATGACACAAATTATGGCCACCTTATCAAAATTAGAGTTTCTAAGACTCGTGGCTATACGTTCTAGCATCCCACTCGACGACCACATAGGCCATTTTCACATGGCTTAAAGTTTACAACCCACAATTCGACAAAATATAATAGCCTATACATGCCAAATGTTCTTCAACAACGAAAACAATACCACAAGATTTCAGCCGGTGTGATGACTTCAACGACGGTCCCGATCACGCAAACAATACGAGTCCGAGAGACCTAAAATGGGTGACAAGAAAACACCGAGTGAGTTTACAACTCAAGAAGTCATAAGCATTCATCAATCCACCGATAAAGTTACTACAACATGTACAACAAACGAGGCTAGGTACTCATCCATATCGAATCTATACCATAGTACCTCGGACCTTTCGGTCCAATCTCGTACCAAGTCATACATCCACATTTCATATTCTACACAACAAGATAATCGAAGCATTTTACACATTAACTCATTTTCCAGCACAACCATACAATTTCAATCATCACATAGATTTAAGGCTTACCAAATTCAACCCCAAGCATGAACGTATTCTCTATTCGTCATGAGCTCGAGGTACTTACCCGATCCGCTGTCCATACTCAATTCAATGGAGACACACCTCCATATATATAGAGTACGCACACACAGTGCTTACCACTCGATTTCGCACACTTAGTGCCGCGCAATTTAAGCCCACACAAGTGCCATACCCTTCGAGCTCGCACACCCAAGGTCAGTATTTTTCCAACTTGCACACATAGTGTCATATTTTTCCAGCATGCACACTTAGTGCCTTATATTTCCAGCACGCACACTTAGTGCCATATATTTCCAGACGCACACTTAGTGCCAATCTCGCCACCATACACACGTATTGTTCAAGACACATAGTGCCGAAAGCAAACTTTCTACACATTCCACTATTTCTTTTACATTCAACAATTATCCTCACTCCATACACATACAATTTCATTTATACATATATAGCATTCCATTAAACACAATTGCATAGATTTTCCAATCATTTAAGCAATATCAAACATATGTGCTTAATGACTTACTTTGTTTGGGGTAGAACGGTTCCAAATCGGCTACTCGCTTGCTTTCTCCTTTCCTTTGTCCAATCTAGTTCCCTTTGCTCTTGAGCTAAATCAAACAATTTACCTCTCCATCAAACACAAACATACGGCATTCACATGCATTATTATGGTTATTGGCGAATACTTAACACAACTAAGCTGAAAATTTACTCAATCTCATCTTAATTTATTGCTACTTATTTATCAAAGTTTCCAATACAAGGTATTTAACACCTATGCCCATTTATACCCCATATGGCCGAATGCTTCATTCCTTACCCAATTAACCATCCAACAATTTTTCAGCCTCATTACCACCCTTTTCATGTCTAATTGTTTAAATACTCTCAAGCTCATTCACAAGTACTATTATACATCTCATTAAGCATTAATCATTTTGCAACATAAATTCTATAGCATGGCCGAATACTCATGCACACACACATAACAACAAGAACTCAATGGCACAAAATTTCCTTTTTGTTAAACATTCGAACTCACTCATCTCCATGCTTTCATCACAACAACATCAAAACACTTACCAAGGAAAACAACATGCATGGCCAAAATTTAACTCACCTAACAACTTAGTTTCGATTTGAGATTCAAGGAAAATTTTGCACCAATCCTCCAAATCATGCATGCATTTTCAAGAGTGGCATAAAACATACCTTCTTGTATCAAAACACCTTAGTCTAGTAAGCTCCCATGGCTGATTTTCTCAAGCTTTTTCCCCCCCTTTCTTCTTAGTATATTCGGCCAAGCAAGGAGAAAATGAGAGAATGAACACTTTTTTTTCTTTTGTTTTCATCATATCCCTATTTTTTTCAATTTCATTTCTTTATTCTTTCAAGCATAATCCATTAGCTAAACATGTTTGAAACATGTTTTCCTTGCCCATCACTCTTGACATGGCCGGCCACTACCCTTAGGAATGGGCTATTTGACATGCAAGTCCATTTATTTTACTTCATCCTTTTTATTAATCTCCTAAAATTAGCCACATCTATTTAAATCCTTTCACATGAGTCCTTTTTCTTTCAATTCACAATCAAATTAATTAAATCAAAGAATTCAAAATTCACACATGCATTTTCACATATTCTAGACAATAAATATTACGTTCGAACATGTCGGTGACTCGGTTTAGCGGTCCCGAAACCACTTCCCGACTATGGTCAATTTTGGGATGTCACACTTTCAACAACACCAAATAAAAATATACTTCATGGATCTAAGGTAGACCCAAGAAAGGAACTCATAATCATCAAGATTTAGCATGAAACGCAACCATCACCCTTATTAATCTCCATAGCCGAAAACCTTACTTATTCCAAAATCACAATTTCAACATGGGTTACCAATAATAACTTGATATCTCACTCAAAATCAACTAGGATTTCAAGAACTAGTATCAACTTCCTTACCTTAATATCGACCTAAGATGACCGATTGCTTCACTCATTTCTTCCCCCTCTCAAATCGGCCAAGAAGAACCAAAGAACACAACTTGTTTTCTTTTTTTCCTTAAAATTTTCAGCCAAAAGAAGTGAAAAATGATGGACACTTTTTTTTTTTCTTCTTTCCCTCAACTCACGGCAATGGGGGGGGGGGAAACACTCACACCATTCTTTTTTTTTTCCCATTTCTTTATTACCCATACTCCTTATTTTATTTTTTTCTAACATACACCATTGTCACAACATGTTTTATGACATGTTTTGCCCATCATTCTTTGTCATGGCCGGCAACTTGCAATTAAAAAGGGGGAAATTGACATGCAAGTCCACCCCTTTGATTACATGCACTAATAGATCCTTATAGATTTACCTATCACATTTCAAAAGTGTCACACATAAGTCCTATCGACTAATTTCACATGCAATTTACTAAATCAAAGCTTAAAACCTTCACACATTCATAATCACATATTTTAAACAATAGATATCATATTCAAATAATTTGGTGACTCGGTTTAGCGGTCCCGAAACCGCTTTCCGACTAGGGTCACTTTAGGGCTGTCACACCAAACTAGACCGGTCGGGTCATCACTGACCCGGACCGAACCATTAGTAACCGAACTGGCTCGGGGCACCGTAAAGGTGTTGCACCTGTATCACGGGACACGGTGGTGCCAATGGCTGCGATGGCAATGTTTTGGTGGTCAGTAGTGGTTGGTTTTCAGTAGTTGAGTAGTGGAAGAGTTACACTCCTACTAGGACTCTACTAGAGAATTTGATTTCAGATTAACTATTTCAAAAATAATATTATTTTAATAGTATAATATTAAATTTAATTTAATACTTATATTAATAATAGTTTATTAATTTAATATTAAAGTGATTATCTTAATAGAAATTTAACTTAATGTTTATCTACAAGATAAACATTTTATTATTTAATAAAATTTAACATTAAATTTAATTCAATATTTATCTTGATAAATATTATATTAATTTAATATTAAAGTGATTAAGTTTAATTATAGTTGAACTCTCTAAACTCTCCCTATATAAAGAGAGCATTAGGTCATTATTTACACACACTTGAATTCAAGAGAAAGTTGTAAAGAGAAAATTCTCTAAGGAGATTATTTCAGAAAATTTTTAGAGATATTTTTCTAATTTATAACTTGACCCAAAAGTTTAGAGAAATTGTGAAATTACCCCACTGGTAATTTTTGTGAAAAATTTTCTGATTCGAAGCAAGCCCACACTCGGAGGACGTTAGCTTGAGGATAACAGAGAAGACTACTCGATCGAAGCGCTCATCTTAGTCGAATAAAAAAGGTGCAATTTTGATTAAGTGTTTATTATTTTAGATATACAACCAAAGATCTTGTTTTGGAAAATTTTTTAAAACTATGTTTTCCCTAAATTTATTTTTTCGTCGCGTTTTTCAAATTTTCAAACCTATTTTTTTCCAATAGCTTACCCACAATTTTTACAAACAAAGTGGCAGTTTATCTACGAATTAGTGGTTGTTTATCAACAACCCGGTGAATAAGGTTGGATGAGTTCTTGACAACCATAACACCAGACTTCTTAATGGGCCATTTTAGTGGCTAATATAATCTTTTGAATTCGGTCTTAACATCTAGGTCGGATTTTGAGGGTTATATTTAGTGGTATTTGAGTCAGGTTTACAAAAATCGAACTATGGATTTTTGAATAAGACTGCATGCATGCATCTAAAAAGGGTATTTTGGTGAAAAACCATGCCACAAGTTTTCTGAAAAATTGATTTTTTGCAAGAAATTAAATCTGAGACTCCGATACCGATTCTACTTTAGTTTCTTTTACTTTTGAAACCTTAGATAAAATATCATCTTTGAATTGAAAAAACTCAGGAAATAACTAATGCTTAAACTTTTATTTGAAAATTGTAGATATTTTGGATTTTAAAACTTCCATGAGATCATTAGGAACACTCAAGGTAGACGTCATAGGGGTAGGCCGCGTAGGGCTGCATTCATTGAGCCGCCCAATGTTCAGGGAGAAAACCCAATCCCTAATAAGGACTAAGTAGAGAATTCTACTGCCAATAGTTTGCGAGATTAACTACTTCGACCCAAAACTATTTTTCTAAACCTGCGTTGGAAAACATACATCGGGCTTTCTCAAGTAATGTTCTATTCATCCGTTTGATGACACCATTCTGTTGCGATATACCCATAACTATGCGATGTCTTTCAATTCCTTCCCATTTTCAAAAATCATTAAAACCGATTAAACATAACTCGAGCCCATTATTAGTTTTAAACCGCTTTACAGACTTCCCAGCTTTTTAATAGGGTCTTCCATTGCTTAAAGATCCCAAAGACTTTGCTTTTATGCTCCAAGAAGTATACCTGAATTTTTCTAGAGTGTTTATCGATAAAAGTCTGCTACCTTTTTTAGAGACGACTAGTGAAAGACCCCATAAATCATAATGAATGTAGTCTAGGATCTTTTTATTCCTATGCATTTCGAATCGAAGCTGACTCGGGTCTGTTTCCCATAAATGCAATACTCGTAAAAATCTAACTTTCCAACTTTGGTGCTTGTGAGAAGACCTCTTTTGGTCAAAAGGTCATAGATTTTTCACCCAAATAACTAAGTCGCATGTGCCACACCTTGGTTGATTTAGAATCTAAAATGAGTGGATTTTGTTACATAATCGTGACATCGGGGGAGCCCTTGTTGGGACATAGCGACGATCCTGCCTTTGCTTCTATAATTGTTACTGAATCGGACACTGTTGCACATTGTAAAATGTAAAGGTTGCCAACTTTCTGCCCTCTTATCAGAACAAGGGCTCCATGAGATACCTTTAAGCCATTTGACTCAATGATAATCTTGCAACCATTCGAGTCTAGAATTCCTAAAAAGACGAGATTTTTCTTTAAATCAAACACATGCCTGACATCTGACAATGTTTTGATTATCCCGTCATGCATCCTAATCTGAATGATACCAATGCAGGTTATTTTGCAAGGTGAGTTATTTCCCATAAGTATAACTCCTCCTTTAATCAAACTGTATGTGGAGAACCAGACCTTATTGGAACATTGATCTGCCACAAATTGATGTGGCAAATTAGGATTTTTCGACACATTTTAAGAGCTTTTTCTCGAGCAAAATATAGTTTTTAGCTTAGTTTTTCATTATTTTTGTATTTTTATATTTTTCGAGTATGTAGTGAAAATCTCTTTTTTTTATCTAGTTTTTTTTTTACCTAAATTGGCCGACAGTGCCATTGAGAGGTCTAACGTGTGTTTGAGTGATGTAGAGACGTGTCGGAGGTCAAAAACGAGCTAGAACGACATCTAGGGCAAGGGTATCTCGATATCCAACCTATGGAATCGCGATACCTCCAGCAGTATAGAAAACCAAGGAGACTCTTTTGTTGGTATCACGACATCCTCCTTGGGTATTGCAATATCAACCTCTCAAGGAAGACCCCAAGTTCAATACTACTTGAGATATCGCTATATCCTCTTCTAGATATCTCGATATCACCTTCGTTAGAGGGATAATCTTAGGCAAAAAAGGCAACCTTTGTCTACCCGACCCACCAATCACACAAGGCCCGTGAAGGGGAAATTGTGACATCGAAAAGTCATCAGAACATCCTTCAAAACAACCAAGAATTGCTGAGGAGGAGAGAGACACATTTTAGCTTAGTTTTAGGTTTAGTTTTCTCTGCATTTTTCTAGGGTTTTTATTTTTCTCTTCTTCTACCTTAGATTAGAGTTTATTTTTCTGTATTTACTTCTTCTTTTTTTATGTTTTTTATGTTAGTTAATTTAGTTAACACTGTAGTTAAGGTTTATTTACATTTCCAGTCTTTGTACCTTGTTTTCAGGACTCTTTAAGCTTTAGTTTAATATATTTCATTTTATTTCACTTCAAATATGTTAAAGCTTGTTCCTTTTATGTTTCTTGCTTTAGATTTCTTTGTTAAATGTTTTTGGTTTCATGCTATCTAATTTTTCTTACATAAAAATCTCAACTGTCACATTTTTTTTCAAGTTTTACTTTTATGACTGCTTTGTTTTCCATTGTTATGTTTATTTCTTAACTTTGAGCATGTGTTGCTAAATCCTTAAAGAGGTTGGTTAATGGAGATGTGGATTAGCTAAAATCTTTAGACAAATGACTAAATTGTAATAAATTGGACTAATTTGAATAGAACTAAGAATTTAGGTAGTGACACCCTAAGGGAATATTAAGATAAAGTGAGACCGAAAGGTAATCTTATCGCGCACCTGTTCGTTAGTCTCGAATTAACTGGTGAGGTTGGAAGATAAACTGGACCTAATCCACTTAAGTTAGTAAAATTTAGATTGAAAGATAAAATAAAATCACTTGGTAATTTACGCGATTTATGTCCCTAGTTTGAGATTTGGTAAATCACATCGAAGTCAACCATCTTCCATTAGTCATTTGCTAGATAGTCCCTCTAGTTTAGATTTCTTTCAATTTAGTCCATAGAGTAGAATATTTAATTTTCTTGTAAAGTTATCTTTTATGAATCGCCGTAATATAAAATCGTATTAGTAGCCACTTAGCCTCTATTGTGTATGCTAGTAATCACTCAATCGCCTCTTCTTTTGGGTTCTATCCTTGGAATACTTCAGTGTTTCATTGAAACACTATAAATATTACAACTGACCTATATTCTTGCAGTAAAACCAGACTTTAAAAATTGTTTCAAAAATTAGTTGTTTTAATGTACACACGTACAGCTGGTTAGACACATATGATAGAAACACCTTGAATCCAAGATCCACTTGGATGTGAACTTAGACCTTTAGGTCATTGATACTAACAATAAATCATTAGCTTTTTCCTCGGCTACATCAGTTTTTTACTTCCCTCTCTCGTCCTTTTTGGCGGCCCTCTTAGTTTTATTCTAAAGTTTATAGCATTTTACTTTGATGTGACCCTTCTTTTTACAATAGTCATATTCCTTTTCACGATTCCTTGACTTAGATCTTACCCTTGATCTTTTCTAACCCGAATTCTTAGATTGTTACCTTTATCTAGCAATCGAAATCGGGGCTTACCCATCTAAATTTTTCTTTGAGTTTATCTCGTTATCGAGTTTATCCTTACTCAAAAGATTTCCCTTCACGTCCTCAAACGAGAGTCTCTCTCTATCGTAAATCAAGGTTTCTCTGAAAGTTTTGTATGAAAGGAGCAAAGAACAAAGTAGTAACATAGCCTGATCTTTGTCGTCTATGTTGGCCTCGACATTCTTCAAGTCATTTAGGAAAGTTACAAATTCACTAATGCAAGCCCTAATAGACTCACGTTCAGTGTTTTAATATCAAACGATTTACGAGGGACTTTGTCATATACAAGGCTTCCAATTTCCTCCATAGGGCTGCATTGTCTTTTCCGAAAGTACCTTCTGCAATACATTGTTAGTGAGGCACAATTAAATTGTTGATAGTGTTTTCTCATCGAGTTCCTCTCACTCTGTCTGATTTGCATACATAGGTTTTTTTCCTTGTAATGACATTTTTCAAACCGTTCTGAACTAGAATTGTTGTCATCCGAACTTGACACAAGCTAAAATTTGTAATCCCATCGAACTTCTCGATATCATCCTCATTGCCATCTCTAAACGGGTTGAATGCAGAAACTGAATCAAGCTTTGATACCAGTTTGTTGGGTCAAACCCGAATTATGCAGTGAACACAAATGAAAATCGAGAAAATTGAATACAAATATTTACTTGAAAAAACTCCTCCGAAGAGGATAAAAAATCACGAGAAAAAAAATTCATTAAAATGAAAAAAACCTAAAAGGAGAGTATAAGATAGAGAAACAAATAAACCTTGAATCTGAAAAACAAAGATTCCCCGAATTCTCACAAACTCTCTCTTAATTTTATTAATGTTATCCTAAACTATCTAGGGTTGCTAAGAGGCCTATTTATAGGTTGAATTTCATGTACAAATATTACTAAAAAATCCTCAGAATAATTAGAGTTAGATTGGGAAAATATAATAGAGTTTAACAAGAAGAAGGAACCCGATTAAGTGGGGAACACTTCGTCACGTCGCTATTAGCTTGTCAAGACATCTATCTCTGCATCGTCGAGATGTGACGTTACTTCTCGTTGGTACGCCTTAGTTGCGTCGTCAAGAAGACGACTCTTCCTCGTCACGATGTCAACTCTGTTTCGTCTAAAATGCGAGGCACACTCTACAAAAGACGCAACCGAGGAGGAGACAAGCAAGGGCCTTGGTCCCTTGCCAATTGGTGAAATTGCTATATAAGGCTCTCTAATAAGTAAAATATTAAATTAAGCACTTTAAACATGTAGTTAAATGAAAAAATTCAAATTTTGTCCCCTCTAAAATATAAATAATTTAATTTAAGTATTTTAAATACAATATATTTAGCTTTGGCCCTTCAAAATTTTACAATTTTATTTTGCCCATTAAACAAACTTCTTGACTTTGCCTCTGAATATGTCATATTAAGCCTTCAATTTAAGATTACCAGTGAAATTTGTATTAATTTTTGTTGATGTAATTTTATGTATCGTTTAAAATGTTGTTAATATTTTAAAATAAATTATATATTTATAGCTTAAATTTTATTTTTAACAAAAATATTTATTAATATACATGCAAAGTCCCACATGCAAATATAGACATATATTTATCCAAAATATAAAATATAGAAATATTTAATTTAATTTAATTTAATGATTAAAATTTATTTTTATTATAATTATAAAATAAAAAAATAAAAAAGGATTAAAATATTAAAAGCTTATACTAATCCTACATATGAATATTGGGTAACATGGATTGAAACACGCCAAAACTATCAAAACACATAAAAAAAAAATTAATAAAAAAGGTTGGAAAAATGGTATGATTGCCGTTATTAACCATTCATAATTTTTCATTAAACTAAAAATAAAAACATAAAAAATAATGTTAAAAGAAAAGTTTAAAATTAGTCCATCATTTTCTCACTTGAAAAAACAAAAACAATGAAGCTCTCTCATAACCGAGAGGCTCGGAACCAGGTTGGGTGTGCATACCTTTTCCCCTTAATATTTGAGGGAAACAAACTGTGAGGAAAACAGAGAAAGACAGATAGAGAAAAATGAGAGAAAATCTTTTAAACCCTCCCAGTTTTTCTCTATCTGTTTTTCTTCTTAGATAGATTCAATACCAGCACTAACAAAATTTTGAAAATAGGAAGAAAGAACAAAACCAAAAAAAAAAAACAGATTTTTTCGTTCTCTGTTTTTATTATCCTCTGTTTCTTGACAGTCTTGACAGAGCTTTTCATCACACAAAAGATTCAAATTATATATTTCTTTTTTTGGTTTTTCAAGATTTGGGTGTTCATGTTTACTGTAAAGAAATTTTTATTTTGAATTGGTTCTGTAAAAATCTTTAGATTTTTTTTATTCAACGGCTTGTTTTTTTTAGAAAAAAATGGCAACAGAAACGAATTTACAAGTCTCTGTAAAATCTATTTTCGAAGATGTTCTTCAACAGCAAGGAGCTCGATCATGCAACATTTATCTGGATTCGAGAAAATCCGATGAATCTTGTAATAATCTAATTGTTTTTTTCCCTCTCTTCTGCTCTGTTTTTGATTGAATTATCAATGGTTTTCTTTTATTTGTGTATTTCTTTTATCAATTATTGTGGCATAAACGTTCTTGAGTTTTCTTTCATGATTATCAGTCTTTTATGTTTCTTCCTTGTTTTTGATTAAATTTAAGTTTCATATTTTATGATTATTATGTTAAGAGATTCAATCAGAAAATGGGAATTCCCTTTTACGTACCAAAGGATGGATTCGTTGAAACTACCTGTTCTTGGTTGATTTCCATGAGCTTTTGTTCTAAAATCATGGCCATTGTTATATTTGTGAAGCTTTAAGAAGATATGAAGCTGCTGGGTGGCTGAGAAGAACAGTTGGTGTGGTTGGGGGCAAAGATTTACCAGCTGAACCTTCTGAGGAAGAATTTATGCACGGATTGCGAAGTGGCATAATCCTTTGCAATGTTCTTAACAAGGTTCAACCTGGATCAGTGCCAAAGGTATATAGTTCCAGCAACAATTTTCCCTGAAAGTTTTACATTTTCTTGGTTAACTTGCCTACCCAAATTCCTTTTTTTTTTTTTTTTTTGTTTTTAAATTATAGGTAGTTGAAGGAGCTTGTGATTCTGTTATTCTTTCTGATGGGGCTGCTTTCTCAGCATATCAGTACTTTGAAAATGTGAGAAACTTCCGTGTAGCTATTCAAGAAATGGGGCTTCCAACTTTTGAGACCTCTGATTTGGAACAGGTTAGAACTCGTGCTCGACATCCGTGTTCAATGCATATTGAAACACCGATATGGAGATATGATCCTCCAATCATACTCACTCAAAATGAGGGTTCTTGATTGAATTTCTTTTTGCAGGGTGGGAAATCTTCAAGGGTAGTGAACTGTGTTCTAGCATTAAAGTCGTACAGTGAATGGAAACAAAGTGGTAGAATTGGTACATGGAAATACTCTGCAAATTCAAAACCCGCAGGTTTCGGGATAGCCAAGTCCCTCTCAAGAAAAAGAAGTGAATCCCTGAATTCCAGTTTTAGTGAGAAATCTTTGGATAGCTTTTGTAGTGACCAATCAGACTCCATTGAAGCAGTTAGTGAGCTTTTCTCTTTTCATTTTCATGCTACTTCATTTATTTCATCTAACATCTAATCCAATACCTCCTTTTCACTCTTATCTTCAGGGCTCTGGAAGTTCTTTTGGGATTCTAGTTCGTGCAGCTCTTTCGGATAAGAAACAGGAAGAGATTCCAATGGTAAGATCCTTGTGCTGTAAACCCTTTTGGGGGATCGAATCCATGTGTTGTAAAACTCTTTTGGTTAATAACAGATTGTGGAATCTATGATCAATAAACTATCGGAAGAGTTGGAGAGTCGCTTGGCAAGCCACAAGGAGCTGGTAAGAAGCTTTTAATTCTTCACAACACTTGAAAGATTGTTAGTGTGATCTCAAATAAACATGTTTTTGGTAATTTGACAGATTAAAATTACTGCAAAAGCTATGGAAGAATCAGCAACTGGTCATTCTCTTTCGCAAACAGCTTCATGTGATGACAAGGTAGGCCGAATGATTTGCTTCATGTGATTATCTTGTAAATGTGTCGGAATAATTTAAATAATGTAATGGTGAAGGCTGAAGGGGTTGAAGTAAAGGCCTCCTCAGCTGAGGAAATGGTTGGAGATGAATCATCATCAATCGCGTCAGAAAGAAAGGAACTTTACGATTACAAGTCCGATGCTAATGAAGAGCCGATGCAACATGTTTTGAAACTGCACGCATTGGTTGAACGACAACGACGAGATATTCAGGTAATTTGCAATTAGCATTGGTTCAAGTTACAAAAATTTCCATGATCTTCAACAAGGAAGCTGTAGTTGATTTATCTGTACCTCTAGGAACTGAAGCATTGTCTTTGTTCAACAAAAACCTGTATGCAAGTTCTGCAGATGACATACCAAGAAGATGTTTTCAATCTAGGTATAAACTTGAGTTCGCCTGTTCTTCAAATTAAGATGTAATAATTTCTCATTCTAGCTTCTTTTAATAGGTAAACACTTATGTAGTCTTGCTAATGCGGCTTCGGGATATCAAAGAGTTCTGGAAGAAAACCGAAAGTTATACAACCAAGTGCAGGACTTGAAAGGTAGCAGTCTTAAACAGTGGCAACGTTTGATTGAGTGAATATATCAGATTCAAATGAAAATCTCAATTGCATTTGTTCCAGGGAATATAAGAGTGTACTGCAGGGTAAGGCCGTTCAAGCCCGGGCAATCCAACACTTTAAGTTCAGTAGATCACATGGATGAAAGAACTATAACAATTCTTACACATTCGAAAAATGGAAAAGAAGCAAGGAAAGCATTCACTTTTAACAAAGTATTCGGCCCATCTGTAACCCAAGGTTAGAGATTCAAAATGGAGTTGTGTTTTAGCTATGATTTTTTATCCATGTCGAATGTCAATCTTTTGCAGCCTGCAAGACTTTCCTGACATGAACTCTCGTTGCCCGCAGCTGAGGTTTTCTCCGACATGCAACCTTTGGTTCGATCTGTTCTCGATGGTTATAATGTTTGTATATTTGCTTATGGCCAAACTGGATCAGGGAAGACTCACACCATGGTAAGAGATGCATCATCTTTTCACTGCACTGATAATCTATGTTACTCGGACTAAGAGTTTATGCTAATTCATCCCATTGATGAATCCAGACAGGCCCAAAGGAGCTTACCGAAGAAGGTTTAGGTGTAAACTACAGGGCATTGAGTGATCTATTTCATATCTCAAACCAGAGGAAAGAAACCATTTCCTATGATATTTCAGTGCAAATGCTTGAAATTTACAATGAGCAAGTCAGGGATCTCCTTTCAGCTGATGGTGTAAATAAGAGATATCCTTTATATCAAACAAATAAATCTTGTTTATTGTGATTCATACACTTTTTTCTTTTAATAATTTTCTTTAACTCGTACCCACATTAGAAATCCGAAACAGCTCGCAAAATGGGATTAATGTACCTGATGCCAACCTTGTGCCTGTATCATTAACATCCGATGTCATAAATTTGATGAGCATTGGGCATAAAAACCGTTCAGTTTGCTCCACGGCGTTAAATGACCGGAGTAGTCGATCTCACAGGTACTATTGACGGTCTAAAGCATGAAGTTATGCTCTAAAATGCATGCAGCTAAGTTTCTAATGCCGCCTTCAAAACTGCAGCTGCTTGACAGTTCATGTACAAGGAAGAGACCTCACTTCAGGGAACATTCTTCGGGGCTCTATGCATCTGGTTGACCTTGCAGGAAGTGAAAGGGTGGATAAATCTGAGGTGGTCGGGAATAGATTAAAAGAAGCGCAACACATCAACAAATCTCTTTCGGCTTTAGGAGATGTGATCTCTTCTCTTGCATCAAGAAGTTCACATGTTCCTTATAGAAACAGTAAACTTACTCAATTGCTTCAAGATTCACTTGGTAAGAAGATGATTATCCAAAACCCTTCAACCAAAAAACTGTACCGTATTTGTAATTGCTGAATCATGCTATTGGTCTGAATCTGTCAGGAGGACAAGCCAAGACACTGATGTTTGTTCACATTGCTCCTGAGTATGAAGCTCTTGGAGAAACAATCAGTACCCTTAAATTTGCAGAAAGGGTTGCCACTGTCGAGCTTGGTGCTGCTAAAGTGAACAAAGATAGCGGAGAAGTGAAAGAGCTTAAAGAACAGGTTTCTTCCGGCCTATTGCAACCAAACCAAACCAAACATGTGCTTATATTTACTCATTATTAGTTTAGCAAACATTGTTTCACCTTGTTTGCCACCTTTTCTCAACTGTTTTCAGATAGCTAGTCTTAAAGCAGCCTTAGCTAGAAAGGAAGGAGATCCTGAGAACCTGCCTGGTAGTCCAGAAAGAAATAGATCAAAGCTTGGATCATCCCCTTCTTTTCTTAAATGGAAGAGCTTAAGTGATCTGTCTTGCAGCACCGTTAACACTGAGGTATAGTTTGAATGCCATTCGTAGGCCATTTTCTGTTTGTTTATCTCCAACATGATATCTGAACCTGACTCTGCTGATTCAGTATGAGTCTTCATCGACATCTAGAAGAGACAGTTTGGAGTCTCGAGAGACGTTAGTGAATCCATCGCATTGGCAACCTCTTGGCAGTCCACTTTCTTCAAGTTTTACGAACGAAGATGACAGAGATTCGGAGGCATCCGGTGATTGGGTGGATAAAGTCATGGTGAACAAGCATGACAACATGTCAACAAGGCCGGGTAAAGAAGTAAACAATGGCCAAAAACTGTCTGACAAGTTCTATCAGAGTTATATTCCTGATCCTACAAAGATATACCCTGAACATAGCTTGCACAAAATGACTACAAACAAAAAGGGCAACCGAGACTTTGATGATGACTCCGATCGTGAATCTGTAACCAGTGATTGTTCGGAATCAGATTCGGTTTCATCCAGCATTCCTAAAATCACGAGTAGTCCGAACATGTTTGCATCTAAACAGAAGAAACCGCAATCCAAGACGACAGCAAAGAGCACCGAAATCAGGTAAGCTTTCATGCTGATAACTCACTGCCATTTTCTTACATTAGGCCTTGAGTGTTCATTTTTCTTGGTTTCCACTCAGGAGTTCAATTCCGTCACTAATACCTTCGCCATCATCAATGCGCAAATCTCCCAGTGGAGTGAATCCGAATTTGCAAAAGGGAAAACGGAAAACCGGACTTAGCAAGTGATATAAACTAAAATGATGAGAAGGAACTAAGCTTCCTCATTGTTTCTTCTTTGTGTGTTATTGCTTTTCTTGTGTATCTATGGATTAGTTGCAGTGAGGAGAGGTTCAGTCACATGTATGAAATTAGAGGCAAAAATTTCCAGTGTTTAGTGGTGGTAAAAATCATATATGATGATCCATTTTCTTTATTTGTGTTGGATGAAATGGGTGTGGACTTTGGGAAATCTTTGCCTTTTCCCCCTTCAAATTGCGCTTCTTTGTTTATATAAGAACAGAAGGGAAGATTTGTATTATATTCGGTACATAGTTTCTCTCATTATTTTGGTTGTATACAACTATTTGATTTTCACCAAATGATGCATAAAACCCATGTTATCTTACCTTACTTCCACTCTTCCTGGTCATGTACACCCATTACATAGCCAATCATTAAAATTCCAAAATTTATTCACATAATAAAAATATCTTAATAAATTATATTAATAAAAAATATACATAAAACTGAAATAAAAAGAAATAAATTAATTCACATTCAAATATACATCTAAAGGTAGAAAGTTACTGGAGTACTAATAGATAGTCTAACGAAAATAAAGTAAGAACTATTAAAGATTTTTTTGGTCATGAGTGAAACTTAAACTATTTTTTCTCAAATTAGTTCCTCTATTAGTTCAAATGTTAGTTAAATCCTTAAGTCTATTTAAAAAAATAACCAATTAAAAATTCTCATGTAGCAAGAAAAGATGAAGTATTATTTTCTTTCTTTATATATTTAAAATTATTAATCATTAAAAATGCATTTTAAAAATAGAGAAAATCAATCCAACTGATTTTAGCTCGGTTTAATTTATTTGTATTAGTTCATAAGTCAAATAGTTCAACTCCTATCTCCGAATCAATTGTCGGTATGAACGAATTCTAGAAACATTGGTTTTAATTGATGTAAAAACTTTTTCAACCCTCTTAGGTTGAACAAGTAGGCGGTGAAGTTTGAAAACAGAATTAATCACCAACGTCTCGACTTTGGACAACCAATTTTGAGCATTATTGACATTGCCCAACATTATAAAAGAAGAATAAATAGAAATAAATAAATAGAGATATAATGTAAAAGAAATTAAAAGAATTGAAAATTATTTTTAAAAGTTTATATGGCATGGCGTTTATTATTGGTTGAATATATATATATTTTAACAGATATAAAAATTTGATGTAAAATGAGTAATGGAAGAATAGATATCACTTGTGACAAAAAAATTCAGGTATCAACTTGGGGAAAAAAGGAATTGTTTAGATACTAATTTGTAGGTTAAATTTAAAAAAAAAAATTTAATGGTTTGACTTACAAATGTACCAAATGGAAAAAATGTCATAATTTAGGTGTCAATTTGTGGGTTAAGTTGATATCTTATTAATCTAGCAATTTATGAAAGGTTTGACATACGTATAATGTTTGTTGTTACATTGTTTTTATGAATCATTGGATAGTAAAATTTATATTAAACCATTTAGAATGATAGAAACATATAGAAAATTTCAAGAAATTATTTGATATGCTTGAGTAAAGATTTATAAGAATTGAAATTATTTGAATATATGCATTTTTATAGAAGGATCATGATCAAAGCTTATTATGATTATTGTTGGAATTCCTGAAGAGATCAAAATATATTTCCCCAAAATTCTTCTTCATTAATACCTTCAGAAGAATGATGATATAATCGTTTAGCTAATCCGATAAGTGATAAATTGAGAAGGTAGTATTCAATATTGAAATACATATAATATGAGATATTGTTTGATTTTGTCATAAGGGGAGTAAATACGCGACATACTCTTTTCTCTTAACCAAAGTTTTGTTCCACTGAATTTTCTTAATAAGAATTTTAATGAGACAATATATTATGGGTATTATAGTTATGCGTATTTCTTTTCCTTCACTAAAAACTTTTTTCCCATATGATTTTTTTTTTATCTTAGTAACATTTTGAGGAGACATAATTTTTATCAATGAACATCCAAGGAGAATGTTATAAATATTTTATTATTATAAAGTGAATGTTGATTAAGGTATATAATTATATATCATTTATATTTCTTATATTTATAAATATAGATTTTGAGAAAGCATTATAAATATTCATATTGATAACTAAAATACATATTCTCTTTTGCTTTTCTCTTTATAACAAAATAGAGCTTATTTTAACATTTTGTTTCTTAAAAAAAAATATTTTGTTTAGGGTAAATTACACCAACAATAACTCAACTTTGATGCAACTGATAGAACAGTCACTCTGATTTCAATTCAGTCACTCAACTTTTGAAAAATGACGAATCAGTAACTAACGTTATCGAAAAGTGACAAATCAGTCACCCATTAACATTTTCCGTTACAGATAACGGGACAGGTGCTTTGGCAAGTTAATGAGATGACGTGGCCAGTTAACTAGCCACGTTGGATATGTCCATGGTGGAAACCCACCCAATTCAAGAAGAAATTGAAAAAAAAACCCTAATAACAGAAGAAGAAAAAGAAGAAGAAGAAGAGAAGACCAACTTCAAAGATCACGGAAGCGATAATTGCACTGAGAATTACCATCGAAGTTGTGTTAGTAAGTGACACTAATGAATTCGCTGGCAATAATGGCCTCAAAACTGAATCAACAGTGAAAAAGCAACCAACAATGACGACATTGAAACCTGAAGATACATATAGAAAAAAGTAAATTAATTAAAGAGATTCATTTCCAAAAGAATTAGTCTAAAATTTCAAAAACGAACTAGATGAGATTCCAGCAACCAAAAGGGAGAGCTTGGTATGAGAATTTTTATCTAAAAGAGAATGGATTTCTTTAGCAATGGAGAAACCAATCTCGACGCTTGGACCTTCAGGTCCTAAGGAATTACCAGTCTCGAGCGTGACACAAGCCGCTAAAGCTTTCAAAATAGAACCCAACATAGTTTTGACATTATAACTAACTTTCGAAACGACGTCCCTAAGAGCGTTCAAGATGCTAACGATTAAAACCATCGCAAGTAGGCACAAAAATGACATGTACCCAAACGGAGTCGAGAGGCTCCTCTCGCAACCAGGAAGCACCTCTATAAGGAATCTTGTCCTAGAAAAAGTCATGAATCTTATGCACGCCGTTGTTGAACAAAATGATGATGATTCCCGTAAAAACACCACCCAAACAAGCCAAATGATGACCCCAAGATCATTGAAATCATCTTTGGAGATGACGATTTGTTCGTCAGCGAAGTCAGGTAGGAAGTAATGGCGAAAGAGGAACGTTGTTTTAAAATGGAAAAGGTGGAAGAGGAGAAATGATTGTTGTTGAAAGGAAAATGGGGATTTTTTTTTCTTTATTCTTCTTCTTCTACTACTGCAAGTTAACCGAGATGGTGTAAAGGCCGTCGTTTCCACGCGGGATGCCAACATGGCAAGTTAACAGGCCACCTCAGCTTTCTACTATGTCTGTAACGATAGTGACCAATTTGTCATTTTTTAAAAGTTGAGTGACGAAATTGAAATCAAAGTTATTATTTTATCAACTACATCAAAATTGAGTGGATGTTAGTGTATTTTACCATTTTGTTTATCATTCCATTTTTCTTGCGTGTAATATATAAATATATATGTATATTTCTAAAATATAATGTATCTTGAAAAGATGAGCAAATTACAAATTTTAATTAGTTTTGTTATATCACAACTTCAACTTAATTCCAATTGAATTCTCTACCCAAAATTCATCAAGTAGTATAATTAGTAATATATAAATACTCCAAGAGTCACTCAAAATTTCTAATACATTTATCTTAATAAGTGGTTGATGGTTCGATTTTCTATAGAATAATTTTAAAACTCGGTATCACTCCAATAAATACATTGTGAAAAAAAATTCTAATACATAAACCCTTCTACTACTTCTGCCTGAGTGCTCTAGGTTTTAAAGTGGATGAACTGGCTTTCTTTGACATTGTCCCCTTTTCTCTTTCTCCATCTCTGTTAATGTTGTGTATCCTTGCTTGGAAGAAGATTTTCTTAGAGCAGGAAGACGAGGGTGTTCCTAGCGAAATCTCTCTTGAAGGAAATGCAACATGGAAATATCGTCAGGTTGCAAGATGTAGTGCACAGTGAGAAGCGTTTATATTTGGTATTTGAATATGTAGACTTGGATTTAAAGCACATGTCCAGAATTTGGGAAAGGTCCACGAATGATAAAAACATTCCTTTATTAATTTCTCCCTAGGATTGCTTATTGTCATTCTCATAGGCTTCTTCACCAAGATCTGAAACCTCAAAATTTGCTGATAGATCGTCGTACCAATGCACTAAAGCTTGCTGATTTTGGTATTCCTGTCAGAACATTTACACCTGAGAAAAAAAAGAATAAAAAATAAAAAATGATGCGAAGTCATAATCAACATACGAAACAATTATTGTGTATTATTTACGGGCATTTGGCGCTAGTCCTAAATCTCCTCCGACGCTGGTGCCGACTAAGATATGGATGATCCAACAGTACAATTAACAATTGCCGGAATGCTTCCTTGCAAGCCAACATTGGTTGGAAAGGTAATATTTCTTTGACAAAATGATTAGACGTTTTTGATAAAATGGCAGTACGTGGTATTCCATTTTGTATAAAAAAGAGTGTTAGAAAATTGTGTTACTTTCAGCAAAATTGGGCATGGTGGAGTTGTTCAATTAAATGCCTGAAAGGGGTGTCGTCATTAGCCATTAAGGAATATTGTATCTGCTTTTGGGCTTCTTAGTTTGATGTCAAAACGAAATTGCAACCGTAGAGTGTATGAAATTATAATTCTACATTATTCTAATTTTCTTCCAATTAAAGAATGATTAATTAAATTTTAAATTCAATTAAAAATACTAAAAATTAGGATAAAAAATCTAATTTATCATTCTATTATTGTAAGGGGTGATGTGAAATCACAAATTGATACACCTTTTCTTCCATACCTATTTGAAGGATTGTGCAGAGCTAACCGACCTTATAAGGCAGTGCTTCTTCTCGGAAGCAATGGCTTATCGCCTAACCGCGTGAGTTATAATGTTTTAATTAATGAGTTGTGCAGAGAAGGCCATTTTAACATGGCTTACTCTTACGTCCCATTGAAATTTTAACTCCATAACGGCCTAAAATCCTCTCCGTTGTGAAAGTATGATTCAGGTCAGCAAAAAAATGGGTCTTCAATCTCATACAACTGAAAATGGTGGATTCAGGGCAGTCCCGTCTCAAAGAGCTTTGCTACAAACAGGAGGTCAAGCGTGATTTATTGGTGTTTTCAAATTTTGCGTTTTGGTTTTGCATCATATCAATGCTCACTGGTATCACCACTCTCGACAACAAAACCAATCTCTTTGGTTTGTAGTTGGTTTATAGCTGGTGGATTCACCATATTTATTGGGTTATCAATGGTGAATCTGTTCCTCTTACCCAACTTCTGGTGGGGCCTTTATCATTGGGGTGCTAGGCTTGTTGGCCGAAATTGGGCACCCTTTACCTCTTGGCTCATTAGCTGGTAATTGCGGGTTTATTATTATGTATCTCTAGTACACAGATGCTATTATTTGTATGCTAGATTCACATCGTGTAAGTCCAATTGTTGAGTTTTAACAGTAGAGAAGGAAAACAGAAGCAAGTAATCCGGATGAAATATGAAGCTCTGTCCGAAAATAAAGCAACAAGATAATAAATCCCGATGAAGAATGAAAGAAGTTTGAACTTCAAAGACTTGAGACTTGCAGAAAAAAACTACCAACAAAACAGAAATTTTTGAAAGAAATGAATTTTTCTTACTTTCTATTTCATCCGGCTAAAGTATATGTGATACAATAGAATAAAACAGTTGCCTAATGGCTAACCTACCACTAATACATGACTTAAGCTTAGCTAAAATTACACTCAAAAGAAGCTGACATATCAGCTATTACATCAAACATAAATGAACAAAAACAACTCTTACTAACTTGAAGTCACATTACAAAGAAACTAAATCAAGTTACAAATGAACAAAAAATTGTTGTTGCATTGGTTAGGCTTGGATGCTGGTTTCTTGTTGCATTGCAGGCCAAAAATTTAACACCAATCACCACAAGCATCTTTATAGTGCATAAGCAAATTTCTCATGCCGCTTTAACTTAACTTTTGGCCATTTACTTTCTTTTCTCTTTTTTACTCTACTTGAAAGTAATTGCTGCTACTAGTGATATTAAATTATAATCACTCTTTATCCAAATATTAGTTTCCAGACTCTTGGGCTAGTGAATACTTGTCATCAAGCAATGGGTATCTTTTCGATGCTACCTCTTGGGCATGCCACTTCCCGTTGTTATGATCCAAATATGGTGAATGAAATTTGTCGCTAATATGTGTTAACTAGTTGATAGACTTCCAGATGTACTTAGGAAAGTAATCAAATAAAACAGTATGATCCCAAATCTTTTTTATTTCTCCCCTTATTGTGCTATATTCTTTACTGCTGGGTTTGCTTTGCATATATTCAGTCTTTTCTTTTAGCTAACCATATTATACCTTTCTTAATTTGATATTTGAATACTTTCTTAAGCTTTATGAGTGTTGGGATTCGTTCTTTTGATAGAGAGTTATAATTGCTTGAGTTAACTTCAATTCTGTGGTTCTAATCATTGATACATTTCTTAATTGTTGTTGGCCAATGAGCAACTGCTGGTTTTTGTCCCTTGTTGAATTAACTAATGAAGCATGAACACAATGAGTGCTTGTTGATATGTATGCAGAATATAGGCCATTGATGAAGCTCGAGCGCTGTTTGATAATATGCCAAAGAAGGGTACTCGGGGGCACAAGCTTATTGCACCCAAATTTGAGCAAATTTGATTAGAGAGAAATTGTTCAATCTAATGCGGGTTCAAAAACTTGCAGCAAGGAACGCTATGGATTGTAAGTTGAATTTTTGTTCTGGTGTTTCTTATATCAAGAAAATGCTGATAAATAAGGTAGATTTTGATAATATAACTTTAAATACGTCGCTCCATGCTTCCTTTGAGATAATGACGTTGATTTTTGTAGAGAATTACGTTAATTTTGTTTCCTATTCCATGTTGCTGCAGGTTATAATGTCATATTCAGAACATAATTGCAATTATGGATGGGATTGAATTCTATCGCGGTTTGTTCCTTGATGGTTGGTATGGACACAGGCTACTCTGTCTTGTTATTCTTTCTCCATGAAGGAACCATTGTGTTATGCTAGTAATTGGGCAAGCTTGCACTAGACTGTAACTATAATTAAGTTACATGCATCTATCACGTCTCTTGACTTGTCTTTTTTCCCTTTGTTTTCATTGGTCATTTATTTTCTCCACAAAACTCAATCGGGTATTCTTAGTCAAGTTCTTTGATTGCAATAGTTGCATGCATTCAAAAGGCATATTATGTATGCCTGAAACGTGAAAAGTTTTATCTCTGACATTACCCCCAATGACTAAATTCATGAACTTTAACAAGTGCACCACTCAAGTATATACATTTTTATATTGTCGAGCCATGGGTAATAATTACCCGCTAAATCATAAAGTGAAATTTATACGAACTAACCACAAATTGAAACACTATCCACCAACGCATTATTAAGGGTACAAATGAATTTTAATAGCCTTGCAAGGCATCGAATATTTCCTAGACATCTGACCAATAAATTGTACCCTCCACCTTGCAAATGGTCTTGAGGCATGGTCGTTTTATGATCACTTTATAACTTACCTCTCGAATATCTCTACCTCACATTGGACTCAGTTGGGCCCTTCATTGGGCCGCTCATGACCCACTTAGTAGCATAATTGGGTAACAACTAACAACCCTTGCTTACCTATAAATACACCAAGGAGCAACATATATAGTAGAGTCATTTTCACTCAAAAACCCTAATACACTAAGCCTTCTATCACCTCTTGTTAGTATCTCAAGGCTGCAACTATTTTTAAAATAATAAGACTAAGTCTTAGGGGGATTTATTAGCTTGTTAGTAGGAGGAGGAGTTGTTAGCTTGTTAGTAGCAATTTGAATTTATTTCTTGTTGAGGTTGTTATTTGGGACTTGTATATAAGGGCTGCTTTGTTAATCAATTAAATCATCCCTTCATTCATATTTTGTTCTATACTTCAATTAGTTCTTTGCAAATGGTCTTGAGTGGTATTGAGAGCCATTTTTCTTGAGGGACTTGTGAGAAAAGTTTTGTGAGAGTTCTGAGAAAAAAAATTTGAGAGATACACTTGTGAGGTTTTATTTTTGAGAAAAATGGAATCGGGATCGAGTAACCTGTCCATCTTAGCCCCACCTATGTTTGATGGAGAGAATTATCAAGCATGGGTCGTGAAAATGCAAGCATACATGGAGGGTTGTGATTATTGGGAAGCTATCAAGGAAGACTATGAGGTGACTCCACTTTCTAATAATCCAACTATGAATCAGATCAAAACGCACAATGAGAGAACCACCAGGAAGGCTAAGGCAAGGTCTTGTCTTTATGCTTCGGTTTTGCCAGCCATATTTAATAGAATTATGGCTTTTGGATCAGCGAAGGAAATATGAGACTACCTCAAAGCTGAGTGTCAAGGAGATGAGAGGATCAAGAGCATGAAGGTGTTGAACTTGATCAGAGAATTCGAGAGGCTACAAATGAAGGAGTCTGAGTCAATCAAAGAATACTCAGACAAGCTGATAGATATTGCCAACAAGGTAAGAGTTCTTGGGGATGATCTCTCTGATTCTAGACTGGTGCAGAAGATACTTATCTCCGTGCCTGAGAAATATGAAGCAACTATTGCCTCTTTTGAGAACACTAAGGACTTGACTCAATTGAGAGTAGTGGAGTTGATCAGTGCTTTACAAGCACAAGAGCAGTGGAGGCTAATGAGGCAGGAAGGAAGCATAGAAAGAAGTATAGAAGGAGCATTGAAGGCTAAGATGTAGCTAGGCGAAAAAGAAGAGGAACGAAAGTGGAATGGGAAGAAGAGTGATTGTAATAGTGGTTCAAAAACTGTTGCAAAAGGTAATAGTACTGAAAATTATAATAAGTATTCTTCATGTAAGTATTGTGAAAAACAGAATCATCCCCATTTTAGGTGTTGGAGAAGGCCAGATGTGAAATGCAGAAGGTGTAACTTGAAGGGGCACATTGAGAGGTTTTGCAAGGAATCGAGAAATCAACAGCAGGGTGAAGTACATGCTGTAGTTGAAGAAGAAGAGGATCATTTGTTTGTCGTCTCTTGTTTCTCATCAAGCATTTTATGTGACAATTGGTTTGTTGATAGTGGTTGTACCAATCACATGACTTATGATGAGAAGCTGTTTAAAGACCTTGACAGGTCATTGAAGTCGAAAGTCAGGATAGGAAATGGAGAATACCTAGAAGTGAAGGGAAGGGGCACAGTAGCAATAGAGAGCTGTGCTGGAACTAAGTTGATTTCAGATGTTCTGTCAATTGGTAGAGAAGAGATTCAAGGTTATGTTTGAAGAGGGAATGTGTCTGATCCTTGACTCTAGTGGCAATGAATTGTTTAAGATCAAAATGGAGAAGAAGAGGTTCTCATTGAATCCATTTGAGGAGGAGCAAGTGGCATCCAAGTATCAAGAAGATAATCCTATCGTGCAAGAACAACTGCAAATCAAGTGTTTTGAGAATGAGGAGTTGCATCCAAAGGTAACTCTCTTGGAGTAGCAGGTGACATCTCTCTCTGATAAATTATCATTTTTTGCACATGAAATATATAAAGAACATGCTGAGGAGCCACGGAAAAAGAATCTATCTCAGGAGATCAAGAGTAATGTGCAACTTTTAGAAGAGAATAGTGGGTTATGTTTCCAAAATCAAAAGCCGACTGAAGAAGTTTCATATGCCAAAGAATTGACATCTATAGATGTTGTTGAGTTTAAGAATTTAGTTGGTAAGGTGATTAAGCTTTCAATGCAAAATACAAAATTGAAAAAGGAATTATTAGTTGCGAGAAGATTGGTTAATCAAACTATAAATCGTATTAATCGCAAGTATAGTGACAACACAAGATCTTGGAAGAAGGGAAAGCACTCTGGGCATTCTTATGACTTTTCTAGAGCAACTTGTGATGATTTTGAATTATGGAATTTTGATTTAGATGGCATTGCATGCTAGGAAACAATTAGAGGCAACTCTTGAAGCTACACTAGTCGAAAAGGAATTCATAGAAGGCGAATATTGAAGAAACTGGTTTTCAGAGATCAGATGACGGATATTTTACTACATTTTTCATGCTAGTCATTTTGAGTTTCTTAAGAATAAATTTGGTGTCTGCAGCACTTGAGTTAGGAGGAGAATGTTAGTATTTCAAGGCTGCAGCTATTTTTAAAATAATAAGACTAAGTCTTAGGGGGATTTGTTAGCTTGATAGTAGGAGAAGGAGTTGTTAGTTTGTTAGTAGCAATTTGAATTTATTTCTTGTTGAGGTTGTTACTTGGGACTTGTATACAAGGGCTGCTTTGTTAATCAATTAAATCATCCCTTCATTCATATTTTGTTCTATACTTCAATTAGTTCTTTGCTAAATCAACACCTCTGCCTAAGTCTTACTTTTTTTAACTTTCAACCTTAGAGTGGGTGAGCTGGCTTTCTTTGACACCGCCCCCTTTCCTCCTCCATCTTCGTTGATATTATGTATTAACAAATTTCATTTGATTTTTGCATAGATGGTACATCATTGATGAAATGGATTAACTGTTGAGACTTAAGAGCAACCTTATTTTTTAAATGTGAGGAAATTAATATTGTAAATCAAAATAATAGTAATTCTGCCTTATGTATCTTTTCTTTTTCTTTTTTAAGTTTCAATTTATATGGGAAAGTAATTTCCTGCAAATTATCTAGAGAATTGTTTTCAATTGTTTGTGAGAAAGTAATTCACAAAAGAATGTTACATTGTAAAAAAAAAAGTAAATATAAGTTTTTGTATACCAAACTTTGGAATCATATTAAATTCCTTAAAAGATTAAAATTTCAATTATAACAGACGTTTCGGTAGTATCATAACAAATATATATATATATATTGGATAACTTGCATTCTAAGAAAGCACAACAATCATCCAGTAACAAGTTGAAATTGTGGAATTGTTTGGAATAGATTATTATGTTAGTCTCAACTTGAGTGATATCTTCATGTCATCGTGATTTATCCAAATTTAAAAATGGAAGATGTGGAACTGAAAGTTTATCCTAGGTTGCAAGAGTATTCCGAGGAGAAATACCATCCTAGCACATGAGGGAACTTAGCATCCGACTTGGCTCCATCTTCCAATTATTTGAAACGTGAATGTGATAGAGAATATGTTGGACATGAGTATATCAAATGCTTACTAAGTTTCTTCATATGATCATATCTGATTCGGGTTGAATGCTCTTAAACAAGCACAGCTACCATGATATGATGATGATTGATACAATGGTTTAATTCTGCGTAAATACAGAAATATTGTTTTCTGTCAACTTGATTAAATGTTACTATCAAAGGAGCATTTGAGTTGACAATTTACCAGTGTGACTTCCACTTCTCTTGACCTTAGCTAGAAGGAAATTTTAATTCAGGTTTACTACATGCATGGTGAGAAATGAAGGATAGGAATTTGGTTGCATTGCCTAAGAATTTGATCGTCCCTTTGGCACTGTCCAATTGGGAGATTTGACTTGCATAGTGGGTAGTAGGGAAAAAATGTGTTTCCGCTGTGGACCATTGCCTTGATATTGGGCTGTAGACAAAGGCGATTTCATGGGTCGACTTACTGGTTGAATTATTACTAACAAAGATGGTTTTCATAGCTAAAACTAGTTAGTTGAATACGTATGATTGATTTCTACTGAATCATGGGTTGTGTAACTTGATTACTATCTTCTTAAAAAGCGGAAAGTAAAAGAAAAGAAGGAGATGATGAATTATGAGAATGTGGTCTTAGAAACAACCTTGATAATACTAAACAAGGGGCTTTGGAGTTATTAGTGGAGATTGTTGTACAAATTGGTCACCTTTTGTTGCCAACTAAAATAAATAAATAATATTTTATTGAATTAAGCAATAAAGAATTCATCTTTTTAAGTATTTGAATTTTGTTTTTTTTTTTATCTTAAAATACCACATCATTTCATTTTGAATTTAATTATACCTGATCTAACTACCAAATACTTTTATTTTTTTATTTATTTCCAAATGCCCTTAATTTGGTCCACACCTACCCATCAGGTAGAAAAAGGAGGAAATGAGTGGAATGTAAGGCCTAAGGTTTCCATGTCGCTATCCACACTGCACCGCCCCACATGTGATTGTTGAGAGGATTACGTGTCAGCTTAGGATTTGTAGACCGTTTGATCTTGTGGCCCCAATGCAATCTATGATCAAGTAGCCTTTTCAACAGCTTCATCACGCGATCTTACTACAGTGGAATCTCTCTTATGGATTTTTATTAATCATGAAAAATAATGGTTTATTCTACTTAGCATAATTATTAGAATGATTGTCTTCCGATTGCGATTGATTTTAATAGCTTAAAGTTAGATCTTAGAATGTGTTGTGTAAGGCTTTCAAAACAAGCTTTTCCACTATGTTTTTACCTCATTATATTTTCACTATCTGCACTACATTTTAATTGCATATTTATTATTTAATTATATTTTAGGCCCTAAAAAATATGTAACTTAGACATCTACATTACATAGTCAATCATTTTAGTCACTTACGTTGAAATTTTAAACACTAATCTTATGTGACATTTTGCTTTTAAATTTTAATTTTAATTTTGATTTTAATTTTAATTTTAATTTTCGTGTAATTAAAGTAAAATCGATGTCATTATTATTCATAAAAATAATTACCATTTTAGTTCCCAAATTTTTAATTTAATTTAATTTGAATCACTCAACCAACACCTAAACCAAAATGTCATCAACCGACCATCATCAACTCCTCAACCGGCCCCCTCCAATTGCCGTTACGAAAGTAATTAGTATTTTTGGCTAGTAATTATTCCAAAGACTATCAATTCTGCAACAAAACCACTCATGCCTGGTAATGCAAGAGAAGCCATGATAAGATACTGAACATCGTAAATATTTTGGGAATCGAAACGGCCATTCTGCCCATTTCGTCGAGATAAACAAGAGGCATTCTATCATAACTCGTTCATGCCAAAAAAAAAAGTGTAGCACCGATAAAGCCATGAGATATTATTTTTAAAATAGCTCCATTTCAGCTTTCTTCTAATTCTCACCTCCATTCACGCATACCGTCTCCGCCACACTATCCTACTACTTTAATTCATTCCACCATTTTTCACCACACTACAAGAAAATAGATTTTTAGCGGCGCTTTTTTTAGCCTTTAGCGGCGCTTTTGAAAACGCTGCAAAAAACGCAGCTATAGGTAACGCCGCAAAAATTGGTGGCGTTTATTTAAAAAAAACGCCGCTAAAAGTCATGACTTTTAGTGGCGTTTGAAAAAAAAGTGCCGCTAAAAGTAATGACTTTTTCCCACAAACGCCGCTAATTTTGGCAGATTTGCAATGCATTTTTTTCACCAATATCCAGCCTTCCTACATTAAAATCCAACCAAATACAACAAATATAGCATAAAATGCAGCCAAAAACAGCAAATTTAGCATAAAAAATACAACCAAAAACATTAATTCTAAATGATACTTCAAATTTAACAAATGATATATGATGTAATTAATAAATAAAGTATGATTTAAAACATTCTTACAATAATGTTAAACGTGACAAAGTTAAAAACATTTTTACAACGAGAAAACTAATATCTAAGATGGCGGCTTTTGCGACTACTGAAACATCTGCATCATCTGCTGAAGCTATAGCTGGAGGTCATCGTACTTTTTGCTCTGCTCTGCTGCCATCACTGCTGCCTCTGCCTCCTTCGCTGCTGCCACTGCCTCCCTCGCTCCGCTCTAAGTTGTTGCTGGAGTTCTTCATATTTTCGTTGAACCTTGGCAATTTGCTCAACCGTGTTCGCTTGCATCTGAGCTATCTAGTCTCTTAACCTCTAAACTTCAGCTTGAGCTTGACTTCTGGAAGGCATGTATTGTTGGGAGCCGGATCCAAAATATTGGGTTGGGGTAACACCAGATCCTTGAAATCGAACCTGACCGTACCTTTCAGGACCCAAAACTTCAATGATAATTCTATTATCAATGTTCTCAAGATTAACAGAACTATCAGTCGAAGCAATCGCTTCATATTCTGCCTTCTTCTCCTTTAGTTTCTCCTAAAAAATCAATTAAAGAGTTAGAAACGAAATATATAATAAAAAGGAATGCAACATAACTTAACATTATTTAAAACTACTAATGATGAATTGAATTAAACAATTATAATTAAACATTTTAAATATTTAGAATAAATCAAATATTATTAAGTAAATATACCATAATTTCTCCAGCTTCGGATGTCATAGGAGATCCATCTTTCTTCCTATGCGTAATCTCAAAAAGCTGAAGGTGTCCAACCTTTTGTCCAGATTTGACTTCCTACAATATAGTAGTAAAAATATTATTTAATAGTAGAAAGTTATTAATATTTGAAAAAATTAATAAATTCATAATACCTCGGCCTCAGCTACAGAAGCAAAACTTCTCGACCCTGCCGTGTGCGTGAATTTTTATTTTTGCCTGCTGCTTGTTCGAACTTGCTCACGATCCTACATAATGAAATTATTATTACGTATATAGTAAACACTATATATAAGAGTTTGGAAATACGTAATACCTCTCCTTTCTTTGAATTCCAAAATCTAACCGCATCTTCCCATTGGTACCTCAGCATTCCCGGCGGGACATTTCTCAATTTTTCCTCGAGGCTTATGTCTTTCTTAAAATATTGTTTTTTTGAAGTGCTTTTATTGTCTTTTCATTTTTTACGCAATGCCTTCTTGATATAATCATCGGAGACCTCTAAAGCAAGTCTCTCCTAAAAAAAACACAAGTTTAGAATGTAAATATAAATGAAACTTAAACCAAAGTATTATAAATTACATTCACATTTTGTTACCTTAATATTAGCGAGAGCCTGATTTTTGTTGCTATAGGCCTGTGAAACTATGATTCATAGTTGATGGGCAACATATTGGCATTTCGTGCTAAAATGTCCAAATAGCCTGCTAAAAGTTGAGCTTCAGATCCAACAGGCTGACCATGAGTATTTCTACTTACTTTGACACGCTCGACAAGATCTAAGTCGTATAAATCTCTAAGCAGCGTACGTCCTCGAACTCTGCGCGTCCCACCACTTTCAGCAGAAAAATGATATACTATATTATAATAAAACTGACAAATAAATCAATAATAAAAGTCAACACATGTAAAATGAACTTAACATTACTTTGAAATTCTTCAGGCTCATCAAGTGTCTCTGGCACATTCGAAGATCCAACAACTGTCTGCTGTTCACTATTTGCTTCTTCCGAGTTTGGAGTATTCTGGACAATACTTAAATCTCGTAATCTTCTTCTATGCATTTTTCCTGCAATACACATAAAATAGTTAAAATTTTAATAACAAATTACAACAATAATAGTACATATAAAATAGTTAAATTATATAACATGACCAAGATTAAAATTATAATATTACATATAATTAAAAAATCATAAAATCTTACTACATCATTATTCGTAAATATCTTCATCCACATCATGTCGAACCCATTGATGTTGTGTACTAGTACTAGGGATATTTTCATCTAAGTTTTGTTCTAGAAAAGGTAATGTTTCTGATCTTTCGACGATGTCATCTCTACTTCCATTACCCATGTCATACAAGTCTCTAGGGGTGTTCCGGAGTACAACATACCAACCCTCATCAGTTGGATCTTTCGAATAAAAAACTTATTTCACTTGAGAGGAAAATACATATGGCTCGTCCATCAATTGTTGTCCAGTGTGAATCAAGCGAGAGAAATTCACCATTGTAAAACCAAATTGATCTTTTTTAATTCTTCGAGCAGTATTAACATCAGCCCAATCACACCGAAATAAGACAACTTTCCATTTGCCATAGTAATCCAACTCAATAATGTCGGTAAGAAGTTCGTAATACTCCACATTACCCTTAACCGGATTACTGTCCCTAGCAGTAGCATAACTTGTAATTGAAGAATTAACAACAACTCCACAATTTTGAGTTCTCCTCATTCTCTCGCGATACTTTGTATGAAATCTGTATCCATTGATGAGGAAGGCACTATATCTTTTTAGTACTCTATTCGGACCTTGGGAAAGCCATTTAACTTCGTCATTGATGTCCTTCCCACTCCAAACCTATTGAATCGAAAGTAAATTTAATAATTATAAATGTATTATGTAAAAACATTCTTATTTGATTAACTAAATTTCACGATTATATGTAACTTTTTAACTTTAGTTACATACCGTTTGGCTTAACCATTCATGAAAAGATTCTGTGAATAACTTATTAATCTCTCGATGTTGTAATCTTCAAGAGCGTGTACGAGATCTTAAAATTTGTTTGTACTCACTATGTTAAAAACAAGTTTAATTAGTTAGAAGATAAACAAATCAAAACAACGAATATGTGAGGAAATTTTAGAACTTACTTGCGTAACGGTTCAACTAAATCGTGGTGAAAAAGTACATATTGATGTGCTTGTATCCACTATATATCATCTAATTCTACAATTTCAACTTTCCTGATTGGTTCTCCATAACTTTGGAATAAATAAGTTTCAGCCAAGTTATGATCATTGAGCCCAGCATTTCTAGTTGGTCTATTCAATCGTGTCTTAACAGCTTCTAAATATCTAGAACAGAAGGTCATGCACTCCTCTGCCAAGTAGCCTTCAGCAATTGATCGTTCTGGATAACGCTTATTGCGACAATAAGATTTCAATTTGCTTAGGAACCTAAACATGATATACAATATTTATCAAAAGTTGTAACTAAATGTATAGAGGCGAATGAATAAATACTTGACAAATAAACTAGCACCTTTCTATAGGATACATCCATCGATAAAAAACCGGTCCACCAAGTATTACTTCGTGAGGGAGATGGATTACCAAGTGCACCATAATAGTGAAGAAGGAAGGTGGAAAGATCTTCTCCAAATTGCATAAAGTCAAAGTAGCTCGATCCTATACTTTCTTAAGTTCTTCAACATCCAAAACTTTGCCACAAATAGCTTTCATTATATTGGATAGTTCAATTATACAGGACGTCACATTTTTTGACATGCAGCACCGTAAAGCAATTGGGAGTAAATCTTGCATCAAGATGTGGTAATCATGTGATTTTAATGAATATAATCTTCGATCTTTAAGACTCACACATCGAGATATATTTGACGCATCCGCATCTGGGACCTTTATATCCTTCAACACCATGCAAAACTCCTCTTTCTCTTTCTTTGACATTGAAAAAATAGAAGGCGGCAACCGATATTTCCCATTCGAAAGTACTTGAGGATGAAGATCACGTTGAATTCTCATGTCAACTAAATCAAGTCAACTCTGAAGATTGTCTTTTGATTTTCCATCGACATTTAAAATTGTCCCAATTATGTTCTCGCAGACATTCTTCTCAATATGCATGACATCAAGATTGTGGCGTAAAATGTTGTGCTCCCAATAAGGCAACTAAAAAAAAATACTCATTATTTCCACAAGTCCGCCTCATTAGGATCATCCTCTTCGTCAGATTCATCATCAAATTCATCCCTCTATCTTCTCCTTGTTTGCGTGATAGGTGGTTGATTCATCTTCTCGTAACTAAAGTTGATATCTTTTAACATAAACAAGATTTCAGATCCAACGGTCTGCTCAAGAGCTCCTCTGTACTTTTCAGTACCGTCAAATAGAGTCCTCTGAAATCTAAATTTATGAGTTCTATCTAACCACCGACGATGGCCCATGTAAGAGAAATTCTTCCCATTATACAACCACTTCGAACAAGTTTGCGCAGCACAACAAGGACAGGCATAACGTCCTTTAGTACTTCAACCCGATAAATTAGCATAAGTAGGGAAATCATTAATTGTCCACAATAAAGCTGCACGTAAATTAAAGTTCTCCTTTCCTAATACATCATATGTCTCAACACCCGGCCATAACTGTTTTAATTCTTCAATAAGTGGCTGCAAATAGATGTCAATATCATTTCCGGGACCTTTCTCTTCAGGGATAATCATTGATAAAATAAATGAAGATTGTTTCATGCAAATCCATGGAGGCAAACTGTAAGGAACAAGCACTACAGGCCAAGTACTGTACGAAGTACTCATGATTTTAAAAGGATTAAAGCCATCAGCTGCTAGCCCAAGCCTCACATTCCGAGGATCACTTGCAAAGCTTGGAAATTTACTGTCAAACGATTTCCAAGCTAAAGAATCAGCAGATGCCTTAATAATCCATTATCGGTTCGTTGATCATTATGCCACCTCATAGAATCGGCCGTCTTTGATGACATGAAAAGCCTTTGAAGTCTTGGTATTAGGGGAAAATATCACATAACCTTGACTGGCTTCTTTCTTAAATGTGCCCCACCTTCATCCCCATTCACATTTTCTGTATTCCCATTCATCCAACGAGACTTACCGCAAACATGACAAGACTATTGGTTCTTCTGATCACCCCAATACAACATACAGTCATTTGGGCAACTATGAATTTTATCGTACCCAAGGCCCAAATCTTTTATTAGTCTCTTCATATTTTGACAAGACTGGGGGATTTTTGCAAACGGAAACATCTCTCTCAGAAACTCTAGCAGTATTGTAAAAGAGTTTCTGGTCCACCCTCCCAAACATTTTAAGTGAAATAGACGAATACAGAAAGACAATTTTGAATATTTTAATCCCTCGTAAAGTTCTTCGTTCATTTCGTTAAGTAAATTGTAGAGCTTCGCCGCTTCTTCATTTGGCTCCTCATCAGGTGCACTTGTTCCCGTTTCATAAAAAACATTTCCACCAATATTACAATCGTCGGATGCAATAAAGTTAGGTGAAAACGATTGCTCACCATAATTGTGCATATTAAATGCATCCCGCAACATACCTTCCATGTCATCTTGTCTAACATACTGGTGGTAATCAGTATCAGGATAAGTCGGATTAATCGTTGAAGAAGTTCCACTAGATGTACACTCTCCATGGAAAATCCATTTTTTATACCCCCGAATAAAGCCATCAACAATTAGATGCTCGTAGACAACTTCACGAAAATGCCAATTGATGTTGTCACACTTACACGGGCAAAGAATCATATTCTCTTGGCTTGCATTTTGAAATGCAAAATTTAGAAAAGTTTGTACTCCATTTCGATAGGCATTGCTTACCCTTGACAATTTCATCCAACTCCTATCCATTTCGTAGTTGTTGAAATCTAAAGTTGACAATAAATTGCGTTTACTAAAATAGATAATATATATCAAGTATAAATTATCTAATAGGTGTAAACTAATTCAGGCAGGGGGATTTTAAAGTGTATATTTATGTATTACGTAAGTTAAGTAAGCTTTGTAAGTTATGTAAGTTATGTTATGATATACATTTATGTAAGGTATGTAAGTTATGTAACTTATGATATGATACATATTTATGATATATATTTATGTATTATGTGGGTTAAGTAATTTTATTGTTAATTTTATAAGTGATGAGTTTATATTAGAAAATAGTTTAGTAAATTAATAAATATGAGTAAAACATATAATTATGTTGTTTGATAAAAGTAAATATTGATTTTAAAATTAATTATTTTTAATTTTAATTTTATTAATATAACATTTTATATTATTTTGAATAATTTTGAATAAAAGATACATATGATAATTTGAATATCTTATTTTCAAAAAAAGAATAATTTATTTTAATGTTTTAATAAATAAAATCGATTTACTATGTTCTACATTAAATGATAAGTAATCAATATTTTTAAAATTTTGAATTAAATAAAATTTATTATAATTATCAAACTCATTTTAAAAAATTAAATATTGAACTTTTAATGAAATGAAAATTAATACTCGAATCAACAAACAATAATAATAATAATAATAATAATAATAATAGTTCGAATTGGATGTTTGGAATTTAACATGCATGATGTATATAAATTTCAATGGTTAGATTATTAAATTATTAATTATATAAATAGTTATAAAAGTGTACTAAATTATTTTAATTTTTATAAGGGTTTTTCCTATATATACTATCTAATTTTAGTGATTTTTTTAAAAATAAAGAGTATTTTTAAAGATTATAGGTAAGAATAAGTATTATATTAAAATAAATATCAAATAAAAACATTTTTATTATATCTTTAAATAAATTAAAGAAACTTAATTCATGTTAATTCCAAAAGGTAACAATTAAAATACATTTAACTTTGGCATTATATTTATTTTTCATGTAATTTGTGTAAAATGTTAACATAACGTATAAATATTACGAGCTAAATTTGTTAAATTATGACTAAATTGATAGAATATATAAATATTACGATTTAATTTGTTAAATCAAGATCAAATTGATAGAATATATAAACTTAAGATCTATTTGTTTTGTGTAAACTATTTATGGAAAATAATTTAGGAAAAATATATTGATTTTATGAAAAATATATTTGACCATATAGAGACATGTTAAAAGCAAAGGAATTCTAAAGTTAATAACACACATTGGATCGGCAGCAAAATTATTATCAACAATAACTACTTCAAAAAAAAAAAAAAAACAAAACAATCATAGTAAACCAAAAAAGACTAGTTTCCCAAATATCTTAAACAACGAACTAAGAACCTTCCAGACATCTCAACAACAGTTTTTCTTTCAATTTTCTAAATGAAATTCAAGAACGAGGAGTTGTTAATATAATAAATAAATAAATAAATAAAAGTGGTAATCCTCATATTAGTGTTCAACTTTTGACCTTTATTTGATATAACGAATGGGGTTTGGACTTCTAGCCCAAGTTCTAATGTATGAATAAAGAGATCACAAAGGGATTTGACAGATACCAAGAAACTAAATGTAAAGACATCATAAATTGATAAAAGGTAAGCATTTCATGGTAATGTCTACCAGAATTGCTTGAGACTGCTTTGAAGAGCTGGCTTTGGGCAACATTCATTAAAGTTCATTTCCTTTTACATTTCAACGTTTTCTTTAAATAATATCATTTTAAAGTATAAACTAGCTTTATTTTTTTAGCGTGCAATTTGCTGATAAAATTTTCAATATTTAATATAAGATAAATCTATTCTACTTAAAAGAGTTGAATGGACCTACTGTGCCATAAATAGCATGGTGGAATATATGCATGGATATGATGATAATATTTCTGCTACAATGGGGACAAGAGAAACAGTTTTGTAAATATACATACCTCTTAAAAATTGTAATTTGGATGGTAGAGTCGATTAAATTGAATGGCAATTTAAATTACACCTGCAAACAATGAACAGGTACAAAATTGAAAAATAATCTAAGGATAAACAAGAATAGTAATTTAAAAAATGAAAAAAAAAAGAAAATAAAAGATTAACTAACCTTTTCGCTATCTAGGCTTTCTGTGTATTGCTTTAGTGTATGAAAAGAGTAGCAAATGCAGGTCCTGATAATTTGATGCCAAACTACTAGAAAAGAGCCACTCAAATGGGTTTTCTATGCCTGCCCTTGAATCACCTACAACACTAAGGAAACAGAATTGTAAAAATTAGGGTTTGTTTAAACAAAAATGTGGGGTTAAAAAGATCCAAATAAATCAAGCTAGATAGACTATATATACAATCAGATAAGCAACAAGGATTCAAACCAAAAGGAAAATGAAGTAGATTTTTTAGGAGTAAAACTCAAATGAAGACCACCGGATTACTTTCTGACCAAAGTGTAAACTTATTAATATTTCAGTGACCATGAGTGCAATTCACCCAAATTATTATAAATAAAATTATTTACCACCGACATCAGATAATAGGTAAATACAAAACGAGTTGTAAAAGGAAAATCAAATAATTTGCTAGTTATTGACAGTGCAAATTTCATATAGGCGGTATTCAAGTTTTGTACATGTTCAGATTTTGCATGTATATTATAGTTTGAGTGAGCTTCCATTCGAAAACACTGTTGCAAATAGCAGGAAACTTAATGCAGCAATAATAAATTCAGCTAGGTCCCTCCTTTTTTGGAACTTATATATCAGAAAATTATTAACAACCCTTTACAATATCTAATAAAGATACATGCATATACGACATTACATGGAAAGATATAATGTCTTGTTCCAATGTGAACCGGTTTACTCTTCTGGTCAAGTATTGTGACAGAACGCGCAGTTATTGAAGCCTCGTAGAAGCTTACCGTAACAATGAAATTAGTTTAAAACAATAAACGCGAAGGGCCCAAATTGATTAAACTACTAAACCAACATCATCTATTATAAAATTTACAAGTGGAAGGAAGGTTGAGTGCTGAGCATTAACAATAGATATCTGCATTCCCTGGATTTCTATTAAAATAAACAACAGAAAGTGTCAAAAGAGGAGAGACATTTACCGATTGATTGTAATAATGGAGACCGACGACGACGCAGCAGAGGGTTAGCCGAGGGCGATGAAGCAGTGGTAGGGTCAGCTTCTTCACCAGCGGATCGGTTGGGATTTAGACTTAGGGAAAATTTAGGGATTTGGGGGGAATAGCCTGAATTGGGGAAATTTTGCTAAGGGAAAAAACAAGAAGTATCGGAGGAGTGAAATGGGGTAAAACGAATGAAACCAAAATGACACAGTTTTGGGTATCAAGAAAATGACATTTGCGGCGTTTATAAAGAAGCGCCAGTAATTCAGTTTTTTTGTGACTTTTCTAGGATAGCGCCACTAATTCCTAAACTGAGCCATATAAAACGACGTAGTTTTCATCCGGTTTCTCATATTCTTAGTGGTGTTTATACGATAGCGCCACTAATTCCTAAACTGCGCCACATAAAACGACGTAGTTTTCATTCGATTTCTCATATTTTTAGTGGCGTTTATAAGATAGCACCACTAAATCTACTACCCGCGGAATAAAACGACGACGTTTCAATACAATTTCTCATACTTTTAGCGGCATTTATGACCTAGCGCCACTAACTCCACTGTCCCTCTAAGTAGAACGACGCCATTTTCATTCTTTTAATCATATTTTTGTGGCATTTTTTAATAAGCGCCACTAACCGTGCCACTTAAAACGGCTGCATTTTTATTCAATTTCCCATATGTAAAACCAATACGGCGCCGCTTTGTTTAAATTTAAATGTTTTTTGTGGCGTTTTAGACTAAACGCCGCTAATGCCTTTGATTTAAACACAAATTTTAATAAGTATAATTAAGCCCAAAACCAATACACTAAACCCCAATACCCTAAACCCTATAGACTAAACCCTAAACAAAATACCCAATACCTTAAACCCTATAGATTAAACCCTAGACCCTAAACCCAATACCCTAAACCTTATAAACTAAATTCTAAACGCAATACCCTAAGCCTTGAACTTAAATTTTAAACCTTAACCCCTAATTCCATGCACCTTAAATTCGTAACCATAAACGTCAAGATTCTTATTGCTTGTTTAAACCTTAAAATCATTTGATTTTTTCTCATTTTTATCAATACTCCTAATTACCTTAAAACCATAATACTCTAATAGTCCCTAATAACTAAACCCACTAATAGTAAAAAAGAAAATCACTATTTTTCAACTTTTTGCTAACCATAATTTAAGTGAGATAATTATTAATTTCGAAAAAATAATTTTCATAAACATAAACATAATCTTCAAATATATGTTGGATTGATATTCCATTTGCCAAATGCATCATTTTGCCATTTCACTTTTTTTCCCTCTTTCATTGTTTGTGTTTTGTTTTTAATTTGCTTTTATATTAATATCTATATACACATTAATATTATATTAAAATTTATTTTTAAGATTTTAGGGTTTATGATTTAAGAGTTTAGGGTTTATAGTTTAAGGTTTGAGATTTAAGGCCTATAGTTTATGGGTTTAAGGGTTAAAGGTTAGGAGTCAGGGTTAATGGGTTAGAATTTATGGGTTAGGGTCTAGTGTTTAGAGTTTTAAGGGTTTAAAGGTTTAGTGATTTAAGGTTTTAGTGCATTAGGGTCTAGATAAAATCATAACATTGATTTTAACAAACTTGGTAACTTAAGTTATCAAATTGTAATTTTCATAATTAAGTAACTAAAATGAAATTAACTTTCCCATAACTAAGTGAACGATTGTAGTTAATTTATATTGTTAATTTATAAATTAGTCGGTTTTAGATATGATCAAATTAAATAAAAGCGAAATCAAAATAGAAATAAGACCTTATTTAATTTGTTATAATTTGGTCCTATCTAAAATAGGTAGTTACCTATTCTTATCAATCATTACTTTTTTTATTTATTTTTCAATAAACAATTAATTTGTTATATTTTAATATATTAAAATTAATATTATCTCTTTACAACTATATAAGAGATTATTTTGATATAAATTAAAAATACTAATTAATCTAAACCATAAATCCTTAACTATAATCTCCAAAACCCTAAATCATAAAATATAAACCATCAATCCTAAACCAAAACCATTAATCCCTAAAACTTAAAATAGTTATCGAGCTTTAGTGGCGTTTATCAAAAAGCGCCGCTAATACTCAATCTATTGCGGCTTTTTTTACAAAGCGCCGCTAATGCCACTATTAGCGGCGCTTTTTGAAAAACGCTGCTAATGCCACTAAATCTCAAAGTAAAATGACCTCGTTTGGCTTAATCTTTTAGCGGCGCTTAATCAAAAATGCCGCAAAAAGATTGAGTTTTAGCGGCACTTTTTGAAAAAAGCCACTAAAGATCAATCTTTTGCGGCGTTTCTGATTAAGCGCCACTAATGCTCAATCTAAACGACGTCGTTCGGATTAATATTTTAGCAGTATTTTTTCGTAAATGCCGCTAATACTCTATCTATTCGCTTTTTAGTGGCGTTTTCTACTAAAGCGCCGCTAAAAATACCGCTAAAAACTTGTTTCTTGTAGTGCCACCTCATCCAAACCCTCAATTCCACCACCCTCAACCACTTTTTCCTTTATCACAATAAACCTTACCCATTAATCGAACTAAACATTGACCTAAATCAATCATAGCCTCACCCCACACACCGACAACCATCAAACAACAAATCGAAAAGAGCAAATAAAAAATAAAAATGCCTCAAACCTAAACTTGCAACAGTCCCAGTATTTATTTCGGCATTGGAGCTCTGTTCAACAATCTAAATGGTGAAAGTAGAGAAGGGGTTGAATAGAACAAAATATTTCAGGCTTTCAATGATCCAATGGTGGATGCCAATCTAAATGGTGAAAGTAGAGAAGGGGTTGAATAGAACAAAATATTTCAGGCTTTCAATGATCCAATGGTGGATGCCTACGAATCAGGGTTATGACACATCACACCTATCTCGGTTGCCGAATCTGAATGCGTGATGTCACATTATGTTGCCAAAGCAACTAAAACTACTATAACACAAATACATTCAATTCAATCATCAAAATAATTCATATGCATGCATTTATTCACTCGAGGTTTTCAAATTCATCAATTTACGGGGTTACACAAGTTAATTTCAGAGTTAGGAGTCGAACCCAAACTCAAATGTCAAATTTTAAATTTATGTCTTAAGACAAGGGTCTCTATGTCTCGAGACAAGTCATAAATTAATTTGTGATTTTCAGCTTCAAAGTCAACATGTCTCAAGACACTACATGATGTGTCTCGAACCAGAGTCATTTATGTCTCAAGACTAGATTTATAGACCATCCTCCTCTGTTTTCCTAATTTTTTTTATGCTTGAATGTCTCGAGACTTGCAGCAGGGCAAAATCTATTTAGCTTTGATGCTCTTCTATCTCGAGACTAAGATGCAATTTTCTCGAGACTATCAAGTATGTCTTAAGACCACAGGCTTTTGAATGCAAAATTTAAGTGAAATTTGTTCTAACGATCTCGAGACATGTTCTTTCTGACTTGAGACTTGATGACCAAATGGTCAAAATCCTGCACTTTTAAGTATCCAATGCCTTAATCATATGAACCTAAACATACTTGATAGGAGCTAAAAGTAACATGTTTTAGTTTCATTCTTAATGCATTTTTGGGTGATTATTCAATGTTAATGGTGAATTTTATGCTCCTAATCCTTTAAATTCATGTTTTTATACTTAAAAGAGCATTTGGAAGCAAAAGGAGGAAAAAACAAGTGAAAACTGAAAATAGGAGCGAGTTACAAGAGCCACACGAGTTGGACCATTCCCTAAGACCTAGACACACGGCTGTGTAAGCCACACGATCATGTGGTAGGTCGTGTCAATTTTGCAAATTTGGACCCTAAACTACAGGAAAACATGATTTTTAGGTTTCTTGGGCATTCTAAAACCTATATATGGCAAAAATAAGAAGATAGGAGGGAGTCGTCATAGAATATTCAAGAAAACTACTTGAAAAACACCATTGAAGTCGATCCTGAAGCCGATTTCTGTCAACATTGAAGATTCCTTTTTGATCTCTTTGGAGATTATTATGAGTTTATTTGTTTCTTACAGTTATACTGTCTCTAGATATTTTCAAGTATGAACTAATTTTCTAAATACCTAAGGAGATGAACCCTATGATGAATTTTATTGTTTAATTTTTATTTTACACATTAAAGACTTAGATATTGTTCTCAATTTTGTGTGTTTAATTATTAGTTTGATATTTCTAAATTATTGATCCATGTTTGATGTGCTTAAATCAGAGGAGGAATAGACCCTGTTTAAAAGTAGATCTAGTGTAATTGAGTGGAGTTGCATGTAATCCTAGAAATAAGATGACAGATCTACCGGATTAGAGTCAACCCTAATAGGAGAATTCATAAATCGAGTTAATGAGATAATAAGGGTTTTAATTAGAAAGAAATATCAATTAATCAACCTAGAGTCAATTACTCTTATTCTTGAAGAGAGATATTAGCATAATTTAAGGATTTCTACGGATTAAGATACTAAGTGAAGAAATTGCATAATTTAGATTGATAGTGACAGATGAAGTCTAGGTGAATTCTTTCCTAAGTATTGTTTCACTTATTGGTTGCTTACTCAATTATTTTCCTGATTTGTTCTTTGTTGGGTTTGTAGTTAATTAATTTAATTAACTTTAGTTGTAATCAATCACTCGAATTTATCGGTTAAATAATAGAAAGACGGTAATTACTAGTACTTTTAGTCTTTATGAGAACGATATCTTTGCTCACCGTAGCTATACTATTAATTGATAGGTGCACTTACCTTAGTTGTATTTTTAGTTGGTTTTGTAGACATCAAAACCTAAAATGTATCACAAAACATATTCATCCAATTAACCTATCTAAACATATTCAAACATTACCAAATTATAACCTTCAATATATCATTACTAAACCAACCAAGTTGCACATTCAAACTCACATAATCAAGCATAATTAACTAGTAATCAAAAGATAAAATAAAACTAAGATAACATTATAAGTCACTTACCAATAGAGCCGAAACTAACTTAAGTTACAAGCCAACCAACCTAGGTACATGCCATATGATCTCAAAACATATAAATACAAAATAGAACTGTAATAACTTTCGAGCTGAGCTTGAGAGTTTGATGCTTGACCGCGAATTTTTTTAGCTTTATTTGGAACCTATACACACACAAAAAAAATTGTATGCTAAGTAATGGTTACTCAGTGGTGCTAACATAATTAAAATTCAATTATAATAACAAAACTAAATAAACATAAGTAACATGATAATTCAAGCTATCCAATTAACCATTTCACAATAATATCAAAGATATGTATATACTAATAGATTATTTTTCCTTTCATCTTATTAACATAAATGGTTTATTCTATCTTATCGATATAATTTCTTATGCACCCTTAAGGTATTCGCATCTAACTTAACATATAAAAATCATAAATCGAATTTGTTGGATCTGGTGTCCTAAGTGTAGTATTTTTGTCTAAGTGTACTTGTAATTTTTTCTAGCAAATTGGTTAATAATTATTCATGAATTACATTAATACTTTAAAAATTATCCTCATATGGTTTTTGCATGCAAAGCAAAATGGAAGCAAATATTGCTCACTAATTGTCTAATGTTTAACTAATATTAAGTGGTATTACGTGGTCAGATTACAATACAGAAAGACAACTTATATTAGTAAACAAACCTAAACATATCCTTAGTCTAATTGGAAATGATCAAACTGTAACACCTCGTACCCGAGACCATTTTCGGAGTCGAACACGAGGTGTTAACGGACTTAATTCATTACTTAAACAGCTCATACAATTCATTTTAAAATTTCCAGACAAGCTGGCTAACTGCATCACATTCGCTTTAAAAATCATATCTCGAGTTTCGAAACTCAAAATCCAATTCCGTAAATTTTTCATGAAACTAGACTCATATATCTATCTACTAATTTTTTTTCTAGAATTTTTTCTCAGGCCAATTAGTACAGTTTATTAGTTAAAATCTCCCCTATTTCAGGGTTCGACTACTCTGACCTCTGTGTATTACGAATCAGATATCTCCCTGTACTGATCTTCAATGACTATGCTGTTTGTCTCTAATAACACTAGAATCAATAAGGAATCTTTACATATAAATTATGAATTCTAATTATCTTTTTAAAATTTATGGTGAATTTCCAAAGTCAGAACAGGGGATCCAAAAATAGCTCTGGCCCTGTTTCACAAAAATTTAAACATCTCATAAAATATAGCTCATATACCTGTTTTGCTTCTTCCATATGAAAATAGACTCATCAAGCTTCGATTCCATAACTTATTCATTATTTAATTCCATTTCTACTATTTTTAGTGATTTTTCAAATTCACGTCACTACTGCTGCCTGAATCTATTTTATGGTAAATTTTACCTATTTCATGGTTTCCATGGATTAGCTAGCAATTTGACATACATAACACCAAATATGATCATGATTAGCCATTCCAATGGCTAATCATTACCAAGCATTTCCATACCACTCAATAACCATATCATAAGACCATATATACAAAATGATTATAATGCTATACATGCCATACTCAAAATATACAAGCCATTATGCCAAGATGGTATACGGATAGTGTGAGCGAGCCTCCGACCGTTCCCGATTTCCGAGCTGGCTTGTCAAAACTACAAGGAATGAAAATGAGGAAGTAAGCATAAATGCTTAGTAAGCTCACATGCAAATAGCAAGTAACACAACAATATAAGCAAACATAAAACATCATTTGCATAATCATCACCTAGACATTCATATCACATTTTCATTTATCATCTTACCATATTGTTGTTATATCGAGTTTTCAACCCGAGGGTTAAGTACATACCTGTTCAAAGTATTCATTTCACAACACTTACCAATATGTCCCTTTCATCTTGAGTATTCCTCCATTTGAGTAGAACTTTACCGTTGAACACATGAATATAATTCGGATACATGGAAAGTTTGCACATAAGTGCCACATATGTAGCCAAGCTACTATGTAACCCGCCCATAAGCGAACTCAGACTCAACTCAACGAGCTCGGGCGTTCGCATCCATGAGTGAACTCGGACTCAACTCAACGAGTTCGGATGCCTAGTTACATCTCACGAACTCGGACTCAACTCAACGAGTTCGGACATTTGCATCCATAAGTGAACTCGGACTCAACTCAACGAGTTCGGATGCCCAAATATCCTAGTGACATGTCACTTGTATCCTAATCTATTCCTAAGGTTCAAACGGGATTTTCCTCGAACACATCTCCATGCCATCTTCCGTAAAATACCGAAACCAATACTCGGTAGCACTTTATATTTAACAAATAATTCACATAATTTGCATTTTATTCGAAAATAACCACAAAGCATATATTTCATGATAAAAATCAGCATATCATATAATTAACATCAATAACTTAAAAATAACAATTATACTACATTATTTACACATGAACTTACCTCGTATGCGAAAATGGCTACTTTTACCATTTCGTCCACAACTTGGTATTTTCCCCATTTTAGCCCGAATTTTAGTTTTCCTTGCTCTATCATTTAAAATATAGTCTAATTAGGACTCACATTATTCAAATTGACCCAAACTCATATTTTGGAAAAATTACAGTTTTGCCCCTAAACTTTCACATATTTACACTTTTGCCCCAAAGCTCGTAAATTGAACTTCAGCCTATTTTCTTATGTTTTATGACATGATGATCATTTTTCCCTTCTATGGCAACATCAAATTCTCACTGTAACATGTACTTATGACTATTAGGTATTTTTACCGATTAAGCCCTTTTGCTCGTTTTCGCTTAAAACCGAGTAGTACAAGTTGTCTAACATAATTTAAAACCTCATATTATATCATAAAACACCAAAATACACAAATTTAACCTATGGGTATTTTTCCAAATATGAACCCTAGGTTGAATTATTGCTAGCATAAGCTTAATCGAGCTACGGGACTCCAAAAGCGTAAAATCATTAAAACGAGGCTAGAACGGACTTACAATCGAGCTTGGAAGCTTGAAAACCCTAGCCATGGTTTCTCCTTGCTATATTCGGCCATGGGGTTGAAGATAAGCAAAATTGGCTTTAATTTTGTATTTTAATTCATTTTACCCCTAAATGACCAAAATGCCCTAATTACTAAACTTTCCAAAATTCCATCCATGTCCAATTTTGTCCATAGACTTAGAAATTGGTAAAATTTCTATTTAAGACCTCCTAATTAATATTTCAAAACAATTTCATACTAGAAACTTCTAGAATGTAAGTTTTGCAAATTATTCGATTTAGTCCCTAATTTCAATTTAAGTACTTTATGCATAAAATTTCTTCACGAAATTTTCACACAATCATGCAATCATATCATAGACCTTAAAATAATCATAAAATAATTATTTCTATCTCAGATTTTGTGGTCACGAAACCACTATTCCGACTAGGCCCAAAATCAGGATATTACACAAACTGACTGAAAGACTAATATTTTGTCTATCAAGTCCAATTGGGAAGATGCTTTGTAACACCCCCTACCCATATCCATTGCCGGAATAGGTACGAGGCATTACCGGAGTTTATTAAACATTTTCAGATAATTCTGAGTCATTTATTATTCATATTTTGAAAATAATCATAACGTCTCTCTATTAGGCCCTTGAAGCCCCAAAAATACATTAAAAACCAACAGGAATTAAATCGGGATCATAAAAAATTTCATAAAATCTTAAATATTTTCATCTAAGTACTTACCATTTCAATGCTTCTTATAATTAAACATGTTACCATTCAATCAATAGCTTGACACTTGTATAAGCGTCAAACAACATCATTGTTAGTATACTTGCACATATTTCATATAAATTCAACATTGATATACTTATTTTCTCGACATGTCACGCTTGAGTTTAATAATTGTCTTTACTTACATAATTTCCTTGTATCAACATATCAAAGATAATCATATATGTACATGTCATGAAACATATAATTCTCTTACCGTTTCTTCATAAGTATATATCAATCATTTCATTATATCAATATTTCATGCTCCATCATTTCCATTTATTTTATGTATATTTAATTCGGTAAAGTTTATATCAAACTTAACATAAATTATATTCCATGTACTTATTCTTATTTCGTTTATCTATCTTCATAATTATTTCATACAACTATTTTGTACATACATTTCCATATGACCAGTTCTTGTAAACATTTCACACAACCATTTCATAACCATTCGTCATCTGATACATATTACCTGAATATCAATTATTCAATAGATGTCATCATGTCTCCCATCCACGGTCTTATTTATCTTTGACGAGATGCCATAGTGTTTTTCAACTATGGTCTTACTCATTTTCTGTCAGGTTGCCATGGTATCTTTCAACCATGGTCTTGTTCATTTCATGTTACATTGCCATGGTATCTTTCAACCATGGTCTTATTCATTCCCGTCATGTTGCCATGGTATCTTTCAACCATGGTCTTACACATTTTATATCCTGTTGCCATGGTATCTTTCAACTATGGTCTTACACATTTCATATCATGTTGCCATGGTATCTTTCAACCATGGTCTTACACATTTGATATCCTGTTGCCATGGTATCTTTCAACCATGGTCTTACACATTTGATATCATGTTGCCATGGTATCTTTCAACCATGGTCTTACACATTTTATATCCTGTTGCCATGGTATCTTTCAACCATGTTCTTGCACATTTCATATCATTTTTCCATGGTGTCTTTCAATCATGGTCTTACACATTTCATATCATGTTGTCATGGTGTCCTTCAACCATGGTCTTACACATTTCATATCATGTTGCCATGGTGTCTTTCAACCATGGTCTTACACATTTCTTATCACGTTGCCATGGTATCTTTCAACCATGGTCTTACACATTTCATTTCAGAAAGCACACTCCCACGAACCTCATCCTTACAGCGAGATTACCAGTCCAGGCTAAATCCCCTGTAATATAAACTCATAGAGTATTGTCGGGATTACCAGTCCAGGCTAAATCCCCTGCAACGACAATTACTCTAATGAGCTTGGATCTGAATTACCAGTCCAGGCTAAATTCAGACCCTAATTCGGATTACCCATCCGTGCTAAATCCATTTTACACGTATTCTTCGGGAGGGCTATATCAGAATAGGATCACCCGTCCGGGCCAGATCCTTTTTACCGTCAATTCCTTTTCCAATGATCCATCGAATTCCATTCCATTCAACCGGGATTTATTTTCAATTTATATCGAGTATTATCAATATTTCATCAATTATCATGAATTGAACATTCAAATCATATTTTCATCACATAACCACATATTTCAAGTATTTAAAAATATAATTCAAGTTACACAAACTTACCTCATTGCTTGTTGTGTTTATAATTTCATTAATCCGATATCTTTTCTTTTCCACGATCAAGTTTCGTATTTGAGTCTTCCGGATCTTTATAAATAAATTTGATCATCATTTTCATTCATTTCATATTCTAATGCATTTAATTAATGCTCTAGGCAAAATTACCATTTTGCCCCTAAACTTTTAATTAATGATGATTTCATCCTTAGGGTCAGGAAAATAAAATTCTTGCAATTTAATCCTTATTTCCAGCTATTATTCTCATACATATTGATAACAGCCCATGAATTCTATAAAATATCAGAATTTTCCATAATTTCAACTCTTTTCAATTTAATCCCTAAAACATGTTTTCCCCCAATCTTGAACTAAATTAATAATTTCATTTAATTTTATAATTTAAAATAATAAAATAATCCATTTCATGCAATTTGGTCATTTCTGACATTTTTACAAAATTACCCATAAAGTTTTACTTTTATTCAATTTAGTCCTTGAGCCTAAAATATGCAAATTAGCCATGCTAGATGAATATTCATACATATTTTTCCTCCTCCTCCTCTCCATTCCACATCCTTAATGTATATACACACTTGTAAGTAACATTATCTATAATTTTTATTATTTACTTTTATGAATATTCAAGCTGTCTATCTGCATCATAATCACTAAATTATTTATATCTGGAGATATAGAACTCCAAATTAAGATCTGATAATTTTCCCTGAAATTAGACTCATATATATTATTTCCATAAAATTTCCAGAATTTTTGGTTTAGCCAATAAGTACAGTTTATTCTTTAAAGTCACCCTTATTCTGCTGTCTGACAGTTGTGACCCTTCTTCACTAAAAATTAATTATCTCCTCATACAGAATTCGAATGATGTTTCCGTTTGTTTATATTGAAAATAGACTCATTCAGGATTCTAAATATATAAATTTAAGCCCATAATTATTTTATCCAATTTTTTATGATTTTACAAAGTCAGAACAGGGGAACCCGAAATCATTCTGACCTTGTCTCACAAAATTTATCATATCTCATGATTTACAATTCCATTGCTTACATCATTTATTATATAAGAAACTAGACTTAATAATATTTAATTTAATTTTTTATTCATCCTATAATTAGATTTTTACAATTTTTGATGATTTTTCAAAGTTAGACTACTGCTACTGTCCAAAACTGTTTTAGTGCAAGATATTAATTACCATGTTATAACACCCTTATTTTCTTTTTCTACACCTTTTCTCTTCACTAACATATCAAGAATATAGGACCTTATGTAAGAAAACTCTACTATTACATTATTTCCATGCTTTGTCAATAATAACAAACTTAAAAACATATTGAAATCTTGATGTACTTAACTTGTTCTATTGATACTAATCTTTAACTTGATTTTCTCTCTCCTCCAGCTTCAATTTCTTGAATCCAACTTGATATTCTAACTCCTCATGGTCTCCTTAACATTTTTCTCTCTTAGTAGCTATGGAAATTCTTTTGATTTCTAGGTGAAAATGGTGAATTTTTTGTGGAAGGACCAAATTATAAAGAAAGAAAACTTCTTTTCTTCTTCCTCTCTCTCACTTTGGTTTGCATGGGAAAGAAAAGATGATGATTCCTCATCTTTCTTTCTTTATATATCCTAAATAAAATAATAATAAAATAATAAAATATCATTTAAAAATCAATTTAAAGTATTAATAAACTAATATTTTTTATTTAATTTATCTAAAATATCTCCAACATCATCATTGTCTCTAGATTTCTCTCTCTTCAAATTGACCATTTGGCCCTTAGTGATCTTTTAAAATTCCATTCTTGAGTCATCACTTAATTTGGTAAAATTGCAATTTAGTCCCTCATAATTCTTCACCTATTCAATTTGGTCCTAGCTCATCAATTTTCATTGGTTTCTAGATCATTCCACCCTTAAAATATTTGCACTATTAGTCCTTCAACTTTTCATATTTATATTTTAATCCCTCAAATTTTGAGTATTTACTCTTGGGCCACAAAACTTTTCTCACTTTTACAATTTAGTCCTGTCTTAAATCAGTATATCATAATATACTTCCCAGTGACATAACTCAAATTTTCTTCTTCTTGTCACTTTATTTCCTTATTTTACTATATTAAGGATAATATCTTACTGTAGAAATTTTCAGGGTGTTACATGCTGTCTTGGGTATTGGAGGGAATTACTCCCAAAAGATAGAGACATAGATGTGACTGACTAGACTAACAGTATATCAAACTGGACCTATGAAAAATAGATCTTGAATTCATTTATAGATTTATTCACTTATGACATTCATAGTGTGACATACCTAAATCTTAAGTGAATGACAAACTATTTATGCGTGAGTCGTACATTTTTTTGTAAGTAAAAATCTGAGCTCGAATAGATAAGGAACCGAAAGCTGGGGCGTTGGGTGTATGACTTCTGTTGTACGTTGCGTCATTCACAACAGTGGAATTTATAGCCTGAGACATAGGTAAATGATATCCTTTCATTAGGATTACATGATTGATGAAAGTAAACGTGGTCACGGGTCATTCATTTATATGATGAATGACTTGATTACAATTTGATAGTAATTGACTTTTTATGAAGGAAGATGTAATGATTATCATGAGATAAAAGAGGATCATATTAGGAGGGCGAATATTATCCCAAAGAGATTAAGGATATCCTATGAGGGTAACATACGTATAACAAAGTCATTGGACGAGCACTTAGTGGATGCTTTCGTAATGGTAAGTCGTTAAAGATAACTCCATCACGATACTATAATGAAATGACTTCGTGACTAATTGAGTTTATAATTAACAGGATAAAAATCAGAACTTAATTATAAATCATTTGAGACCTAATTACATATCACCAATCGGTCCCTCTTCTAGCTCATTGAGACCGTAAATGAATTGCGTGTTTGAATCAAAATGAACAGAATGAATAGAAACAGAGAAATAGAAAACATTCAGAAATGATTATAATTTTCTCCGAAATAGAGAAATGAAATCATTTGGAAATGAATATGGGTTTCAAAAAAATGAAAATGAAAATGAGAAATGAGAAATGAGAAATGAGAAATGATCTATTTGCAAATATATATGGATTACTTAAAAATGATTGGAAGAATAAATTTATGTTTTTAAGCAGTTTTTAAGCCCGAAAATAAAAATAAATCATTTAGTCACAGTGAACAAGTTTAGTTGTGAAATATTGAATATATTTTCTTGGAAAATTTACCAATGGTAAAATCATCATAATTTTATTAGGGGTAAATTTGGGATGTGAAATTTATTTAATTGGAAAATTAATGTTTATTTTGGAAAATATAAAAATATGTATTGGGTTGGATTAAATTATAAAGTGTTGAGTTAAAAGTCCAGAAAGCACATATAATTGTGCCTAATACAATGAAAGGCCCAAATCTTCATCATAATACATATAAGGGGAAGCACACTCTATCAATTGTGCCCAATACAATGAGAGACCCGAATCCTCATCATAATACATATGAGAGGAATCACACCCTATTAGCCCTTCTCCCTCTCCTAATTGAACTAGCAAGTTTTTTTTCTATTTGAAATGAACTTCTACAATTTAATAAGGGTTTTACCTTCTTTCCCTATAAATAGATAGCACCGGTAGAGATATTTACAGAACTTGGAGAGATTGTTACTCTGCCAAAAAATAGAGAGAACTTATTCTTAACTATTAAATATATTTTTCTAAAATAACAATTCTACTTATTTCTATTAAAGAGAGAATTTTTGTTTTCACCCTAAAGATAAAAGAAAACTTTTTCTAGTTCTGTGTTTTGATTCAATTGGTTTGAGCCCACACTCGAAGCAGTTCGCTGTATGAGAATAGCGGATAAGATCGTTTGGTTGAAAGTTAGAACATGTCAAGGATCCACTTATCCAAAAAACACAAATATGATTTTGGTTCAAGGTTTAATGCTATAAATATCACAAATTGGGTCGGTTTTCAAAATTTTAGTTTTTCGCTGTGTAAGAAAATCGTTTTCAAAATGGATACAAGAATGGATACATGAATCAATCCACCAACACACCAAATACGCACCGAAGTGCTAATCAGACTTAAATGCACTGATCCCACCAACCACACCAAAATATGTATGTAACCCCAGGGTATTTGAGCTGGTGATAAGTTCTCAACCCATTGGGTATTAGAGAACTATCACAATATGTACACACATGGCGCTGAATCTCTCACCTATCAATATGGACCCTATGGCATGTCAACTATACTTGTGACTCTATCTGACTACGTTAATAGTACAAATTTCATAATTAATCATCGTTTAATATTAAGTCAGCACAAACATATACAAATCACATACCAATGACCACAATTACAAAAACATGTATATATGTAGCTTTCAAATATAACCATATCAATATATTACTATTTTTGATCATTTGAAAATTCAAGCATATATATTTAATTATTTAACGAACTCTAATTATAAGAGTACAAACCAAATTAGCTATTTGTTGGTTGTTTTGCCTTTCCTTTTACTTTTGACATGTCGGCGTCGTCTTTAGCTACGTACTATAAATTTGGATATATGAAATCCATTAATCACACAATTCAAATGCAAATCAATACATTATAAACATGAATGCATTTTAGTCAATTTAGTCTTTGTATACCCTAATATTTGAAACACTCATTTCTCACAATGTACTAGACTGAATTTAAACCGACTTAATAAATATAGTACATGGACCTCTTACAACCATTATTCATTTTCAACAAAGTTTTATTATTTACAAATAAGTCTTTAATTACACAAAATTTAACTATTTAACTATGCTTAATTCTAGCCTAATTCCATACTTTTCACTAAAATTTCATCATAAATAACAATAACCTTAACTACTATTAACATGCATGAATTGAATATTAAACTTCTAACTTCTTCAAGTTTTTCATTAATGGAATTTCATATTAAACTCACTAATTTAATAATTTAAGTAACAAGTCCTTAATACTATTATATTTTAACTAAAATTTAACCAAAATTTGATGATAAAATCACCCATTTTCCTTTATCTAGGTTCAACAATCGTAGAATAAAAGGAAGAAATGATTTTCTTCTTATTTGGTGGATGGTGGAAAAGATGAAGGAAGATGATGTTTTTCTTTTCAATAATTAGTAATTTAATTAATCTAATTAGTTGTTAATATAATACCTTAATGAACTAGTTTAAGCAATTCATGTCTCATATACCAAGTTTATACATTAATTCATTTGACAATTTCATATGAACATACCATGTCATACTTTCTAACAATAAGTTACATTCATTTCCATGTCATAATATGCCTGTCGAAACCATTTATTTTGAAAAAAAATGAGAATCGACTTTTAAAACCGAATGTGTGATTGGGTCACCTACTAAAACATTTTGTTCCATTTAAATCCATTTTTGGTCCACGTAAAAAGATGGGTTCGGGAGTCGGTTACGTATGAGGATGGGTTAACACCCTCATTATGCCCAAAAACTGATACCAGATTGATTAAGTGCTGCCTTTATGTCTAGATTTTAAAAAAAGAGTTTTTGAAATGTGGTTCTTATTCAAACACTTAAGTGGTTCAAGTTGGTCGTCAAAATTCTCTCGTTTCAAAAGAATGTAGCATCACATCCAGCACGATTGGGCGCGATTCTTCATACCTTTGAAAATATGATTGATATTTGACTTCCAAAACCTTTTAGGTTAAAAATTATAAAAGGATATTTAGATATTTAGTCCAACGAAAAATCGTACCCAGCACGGTAGGGCACGTTTTTCCGAATTTCTAAATATTGAATATTGCCTTGTTTTTAACAAAGAAGTTTAAATAAATGGTTGTAAATTATCTCAAAATGCATTTATTTAGTTCGCTTGGGATATAAAAGAACAAAACAATTAAAAATCGGGCCCAAATACGTGGGAGACAAAAACATGGTATCAAGCATAGCACAAATATATGTGAATTCAACATAACATTACACTATTGAATAACAAAGATAACAATGCGAAAATCCAATCTGACATATACAATAATGATATTCCATCTTTTCATATTGAAGCGATATTAGCAATCAAAGCCCGATGAACTTCTTTTTGAAAATATATATATTTTATAACATTTACATGGCAAATTAATAAAATGTAAAACAAATTTTGAAGGATAATAAAAAATTTAAAATAAATGAACAAAAGAAACTTTGAAACCAATACATGTATATAATTTTAAACTAAATTATATGTACAAAAATTTTAAAAATAGGCAACATATGAGAGAATTGAAATAAAGTTTGAAATCAATGAAATACAAAACAATTTGAATTAAAATTGATAACACAAATAAAATGCAAAACTTAATAGAATTAATATATATATATATATATATGTATAAAAATAATAGATGAAAGTGTTGAAAAATATATATATATATATAATAAAATAGGCTTTTTAAAAGAGCTAGTTTTTGTATAAATATATAAAAATATATGTATGTGAATAAATTCAAGAAGTGATATATACATAAAATAATATAAAATTAACAATATATAAATAATAATGTATAATATAAATTTTAAAATAATATATAATGTATAATGTATAAATTTTGAAAATAAAAATACATGTATAAAGAAAATTTTAAAATAGAAATTTTAAATAATAGAACAATTTAAAGAAACAATTATACAAATGAATGAAATAACAAATTAAAGCAATATTTGAAAAACTATGTTAAGATAATTTTAGAAAACAAATAATAAAATCTTAAATAAAAGCGAATAAAAACATAAATTAAAAAACTTGATTGAAATGAAAATAAGATTAAGAGGACAATCTATAAACAAATAAAATCAATAAAACCAAAGATTAGACTAAGATGAAACATGCACCAATGGTTAGGGATTTAAAATACAAATATCCCAAGCTTCGAAACGCGGCATTTAAACAAGGACCAAATCGCAGCAATGCGTAAATCACAGGGAAAATGTAAAAATAAGTAAATAGAATCAAGGCCGAAAAACAGATCAATGCAGGATAGGAGGGACTCGTCGCAAAAATTGACCTTTCAGGGTGAAAAGGCGCAAATCCGGGCCTCCAAACGGGTCAACGCACAGATCCTTGTTTTACCAAACGACGCCATTTTTGGACATATATATGAATAAAAACAAAAGCCCTAATAACCTCAGACCGATTATTCTTCTCAAAACAGTTTCCAAAACCCTTTTCTTTCAAAATTTTTGAACCTCTTCTCCCCCCTCTCAGTCGACCGAACCAAAAGGTTCTTTACCCTTCATCTCCATGTCGTCAAATCGGACCCCCCCGAATCCTCATCAAAGCTTCGATTTCAATGAAGTAAACAAGGATTCGAAGGCTTCTTCCATCAGATAAGTGCTTACGCCCTTATTTATTTTGTATTTCACACACAATAATGAAAATCAAAGAAAAAAAATAGAAACCAAAATCGAAAGAAAAAAGTAAACTCTAAAATCACCTCTTGAAAACTCTCTTTGAACTGATTTCTATTCTTTTCATATATGTGTGTATTCGACTATTATTCTCTTCGTAAAAAGAAGGGGAAAAAAAGATCCCTATACATTTCATTCTATCCAGTTTTAATAACCGAAAAATAAATAAAAATAAAAGGAAAAAGAAATAGATTTTGTTGCTGTAATTTGATGTAATCTGCTGTCAACTTGCTGCTTTCTCTTTTTGTTTGTTAATCTGTTGCAAGTGTGGAGGCCGTGGTGCTGCTGACATGGCGAGGCCGTTCGTGGGGTGTGACGCGAAGTCTTCCAGAAGCTTCACTGTTTGGGGCTACTGATGGTGTTTGCGGTGCATAAGAAAGGCGGCTTGGTGGCCTAAGGTTTCCAATTTCTGAAAATAGTTAATGGGCTAAGTTTTGGGTTAGGTTCTTGGGCTGTGTAATGGGTTAGGATTAGGTCTAATTTCATGGGTTTTGGTTTTATTAATTCGGGCTTATTTGGACTTGTTTAATGGACTGTAAATTTGGACTTTATTTATTATTTTTTGTTATTTTTATTCTGTTTTGGTTTTGATGTGGGCCCGGGCCAAATGGGCCTATTACAATGCCAATTATTCATTTCATATCTTATTTCTTTCTTGAATCTATTGATTCATTTCGTTTCCACATCGACCTTCGAGGCTCATATAAATCGATTCACATGATCTTTCAGATGCTGACATTTTCCACATTTTATATTAATATGGATACACGGCACAGACTCAAGAGGGATACATGAATCATCCAACTGTAACACCCCAAACCCGGCCTAGACGTTATGATCGGATCCGACATGCCACATCGAAGCGTTCAAAACATTTTATTTTGTTGATCCAGAAAAACTTACTTAGTGTTTTAAAAGATAATTTCATTATAGGTTAAAGTGAATGGAAGCTGTGCACTAGGTAGGAAATTGGAAAAGAGGTGGTGAGTCCATCGGACTGCTTAAGTACCAAGCTCCCTTCGGATCCAATCCTAGACATGCATACCGCCATTGCCACACCTTAACGTCATGGATATTTCTAGGAAACCGATTTGATTAAGTCAATTTTAGGAAAAGTGATTAATCTTGGAAAATACTTTCATTGCGGAAGCTTTACTTGTTGTCGTGTTATTTTGAAATCAATTGTTGTTTTTGAAAACACGCTCTAAAGCTATCCAATTTCAACAGTTAAATATAAGTAATACTTATCTTAGTAATACATATTAAAAACCATCAAAAATAAATAAGCGGCCTTATTACATTTAAAAGCCCAAAACCTCAAACGTAATTAAAAGGATGTCTAGTTCACCAGAAGAAAATCAAACTTTCAGAACGGGTGGCCACTCCGAATTCCCTCACAGCTCCAAGCCCACTATGGTTGGGGATTTCCTGTGTGGATGAAAATAAAAGGGGTGAGTTTGGGGAAACTCGTGTGTAAGGAAAACCCATTCAAAGCCCAAGTCAGCTCAAGCCTATTGGGCCTAAGCCCATTCAGATAATAAGTGGTCTGGACGAGCCCTTTTCAGATTACAATAAACTGGGCCTTAGCCCCTTATTCAGATAACAGTATGGCCCATAAGCCCATTTCAAAATACATGCAACATCAATAAACATATGCAAGCCCATTTGGGGAGACTACTCAACCCACCAACCACTACACTCCACCCGTACCAGCCATACACTCCATGTGGGAATAGCTCAACCCACCCAAATTTAACACTCCACATTTGCGGCCTTTCGCTCGATTATCGATAAATTGAGGCAAAGCCTCCAAGACGTGGACAAGCCACTTTCAGTACTTCCTCCGTCAATATCCCAATCCCATGCATCAGATAAGAACAACATGGCATGCAGTAAATAACAACAGTCAAACATGCATTTAGGTCAATTTAACCCTAGGGGTATTTCGGTAATTTTGTACCTAGGGGTATAACAGTAATTTTCCATACATAGGGGTATTATAGTAATTTAGCTGTTTTTAGGGTTTTTCATGCATATTCCTACTTTTCACGTACTAACAGACTCACGTACCGAGGGTTCTTACCGAATTGGGCCCGTTGGCCCATCATTCCAATTTTGGCCCATTAAGCCCAAAAATATCGAGGGCACAGAAATCATGCACTTTGCAGTCTAAATTTTGCAGCTTACCAAAAACATTAATCGATTTACCTCACGAGCATTCGCTTTTCTCGCAAATCTACAAAATACCGGTTTTCGGCATTTCGCTTTTCGACTTTTGCCGATCCAGACTAAGAAAGAGGGTGTTAGTTACACACATTTGCGACGATATCTTGCCGAGATCCACACACGAACGCCTACAATTGGATTACTAAGACGTTAATCTAACTATTCAAATACGAACTACGATTAACCCCTTACAATATTCGCCAACCACACCTACAGATCATAGTAAGCTTATAAGAAATCAATAAGCAACTCATTAACAAATTTTTGTCAATGTTTACCATATAATCATAATTTCACTGCAAGCTGTCTTCCTGAGCAACAGTCACTAAATCATTTATAACTGGAGCTACGAAACTCCAAATCAAGTGCCGTTAATTTTCCCTAAAAATAGACTCATATATCTTCTATCCATAAAATTTTCAGAATTTTTGGTATGGCCAATCAATACCAGATTTTTCTTAAAGTTTCCCATGTTTCACTGTTTGACTAATCTGACCACTCTTCATTACGAATCAAATTTCTCATTGTACAGAATTCAAAATATGTTCTCGTTTATTCCATTTGAAACTAGACTCATTAAGCTTTAATTACATAATTTATGCAGCTTCTAACTCATCTCCCACAATCTATGGTGATTTTCCAAAAATCACGTTACTACTGCTGCCCCAAGCAGATTTATTACCAAATCACTCTTTCACACCTAACTTGCATGCTTGTTATTTAAACATGTATATCACCAATCAATCATCACATATCTATGATTTTCCTTAAGTATAATCTCCATTTCATCATTTTAAAGCACAACATGTTAGCCGATTTTTCCCCTTAGCATCTAAGGCACATGCATGCTCATTTGTTTGGCTCAACTTCACCTATCTTCCATTTTTCATCAAAAGAACATGAAACAACAACCATTTCCTTCATTTTAATTCATGACTAAATGCTCACAACACAACTAAAACCAAAATATGCTTCAAGAGTTAAGGTAGAATCAAAAAGAACTCATGAACATCAAGATAGAAGCAAACTACCATGAACTTACCTTCAATTTTCTTCCCCAAGTGACCGAACATTCAAGAGCTTTCTCCTCTCCTTTCTCTTCTCTAACTTTAGGCTATGATGAACAAAGATGGACAAAACTTTGTTCTTTTCACCCCTTTTTCTTTTAATAAAATTTCATATTTCATCCATTTAATTCCTTAATACAAAAGACATGAAATGCCCATCATGGAACATTTACCTAAACCATTATCATGGAACATTTACCTAACCCATTATCATGGAATATTTACCTAATCCATTATCATGTAACATTTACCTAACCCATTATCAATTTGTACCATGAATTATGGATATCAAGTGCTCATATTGTCTACAACAACATGATGGCTGGCCACTTCATGTAAAATGGGAGGTTTGTCATGCAAATCCTCCTATTTTGCACTCCTATTTATTTGGTCACTTCAATTTAGCCTATAGCATTTTCAAACATTTTCATATAGGTTCTATTTTATAATTTCACCACTTTTTTCTTATGGAACAAAAATTAACTAAAATTGTCGGGTTTTATCTTAAGCTTGGGCCTTCTAGAGGCCCACTAACATAATTAAACCTATGCCAACATTCACAGAATTCCTGAAAATTGGGGCGTTACACCAACCATCACACCAATACGGCACATAGTACCTCATTAGAATGTTCAAAGTATTAATTGTGCTTCGCACCTCATCGGTATAGCCGAAGTAAAATGTACTCCGCACCTCATTGGACATTCGAAGGAAATATGCACTCTGCACCTCATAGGTAAAATCGAACCATAAACTCGTACACAAATATAATTCTACGGCATGTCGAATATATCCAACTTTGTCAAAATAGTTAATAGGGTAACCAATGTTCCAATTATACATCATTTACATATTCACATATCAAAGTTTCATACCATTTTTAGATCACATATCATATATCACAATTTCATTTTATGCTTGGATATGTTATGTTCATTTCAACTCAATTCATAACATTTCATCTTACTTCATATAAATCGACTCATGAGACAAATAGAACATTTACCACATATAAACCAATTCGTAACATCCATGTATGTATATGTGTATATATATTGAACTCGAATCATAAAAGTACAAACTGAATTTTTGTCTCTCGTCTTTCCTACAAACTAAATTTTTGTCTCTCGTCTTTCCCTTCTCTTAAGATGGACCAGTGTCGTATTTAGCTATGTCCCGACATCATCTTTAGCTACATTCGATAATTTAATTATAAAACAATGTCAGTTCACATCCAAATCACATTAAAATACACAACCAACATATTTTTCATTTTATTCATTTTAGTCTTTATAACTGAAATGCTCACATTCTTCTATATCTAACATCAGATCAAAATATGATTTCACATTATTTCATAAGGGACCTTATAATTTTCATTTATAGCTTAATTTATTGAAATTTTCAATTTATTCAATTTAGTCCCTAATATCACAAAGTTATCTAAAAAGCTTAATTTAATTTCTAACTTAATCCTTAACATAATCTAAGTTCACTATCTAACAATCTCTTCAATTTCAAGCTTAATTTCATCAATTATGCTTTAATGGCAACTTGATAAACTAATTGAAAGAATGACCACATGGGCTAGATCAAGCTCCCATGATTCATATTCTAGAAAATTTCCAAAGATTTAGCTTAATTACCTTAGAAAATTGAATGGTTGAAAGTTGAATAGATGAAATAGGTTTTTTATTTTCTTTCTTCAACTTGGACAACATAAATGAGAAAAGATGATAATGGCTTTAATTTTTCCACTATAACCTAATATATACTAGGATTAGTTAATTAATTAGGGTTAATGTAACACCCCTAACCCGTATCCATCGCCGGAATAGAGTTACGGAGCATTACTAGGAACTTTTAACTTAAAACATTCGATTACAACCATTTATAAAACACATTATATTCCATTCAAATGTATGCATAACATCCTTTTTTCGAGCCCTCGAGGCCTTAGAAACACTTTAGAAATGATTCGGGACTAAACTGAAAATATTTAGAACTTCATGGAAAAAGATAGAAAAATTCATGCTACAGGGGTTACACAGCCGTGTGACTTACACGGCTGAGACACATGCCTGTGTCTCAAGCTATGTGGGCATTCAAAGTAGGGACACACGGCTGTGTCCCAGCCCGTGTAACTTTCTGACTTAGGTCACACGGCCAAGTCACACGCCCGTGTGCCAGGCCGTGTAACTCTCGAAATAAAACCTTTAAAAACGTACAGGGGACACACGGTCGTGTCGCGTGGCTGTATGTCACACAAGGCTGAGACACATGCCCGTGTCTTAGGATGTGTGGACAAGAAATAGGCCAAATTCAAGCCATTTCTTTCACCCAATTCAAGCACACCCTTACAAGTCATTTGCACCTATATTCAAGCGTTCAAAATGTACCTAACATATGCATATTCAAGCTAGATCATCATAGTATTTGATCATACAACCAATATGACCAAAAGGCACCTCAATCACAACAATCAAACATGATTATACATTTGTTAAGTTTAACCACAAATCAACTAACCTTTATAACTAATTTTATGCCAAAATTTACCATGATATTCACATACCAATATCATACTCAAAAACATCAATTTGACTATTCAACACCTATCATCACTGCTTTAGAAAACTTGACCATATGTCAACACATCCAAGCACACCAAACTAGCCATTTATTAACTCAATGTTCACTATCAATTTCCATACCTCAATGATCACATTCAAGCATATCAAAATAACATTTCATAGCATGCATTTTATATATCATTCCAATGCCCAACCTTTAACTACCAACATGCCAAAATATCAACCATTATAAGACCACATATGCATGCCAACATAACAACTAATGCATCATCCAGAATACCATAATTACAAGCCAAACACAATGGCTATATCAACAAGCACAAAACACCTATACATGTGCATATTTAACCATTTTTCTGTTAACTTGTTTCCATATCGAACATATCAAAATGACCTTACCATTGGGACTACTTCTCACATGCATCAAAACCATTTAAATGTCACCATTCTAACCAATTTCAAATGGTTCCAATAACCAACATATATACATACCAAATTATGTCCAAATGGTCATAATTCAAACAAATAGACTTGACTAAATTTCATATCAAACATGCCCTAAATGATCACTTTGCAAACATGCCAACTCTTACCACTTTGGCCATAAAACAATACATCAGTTTAATCTTATAAAGACCAACCTTTAAACATCAAAATGCCAAAAGCACACCAATCATTAAGGCATCAAATATCATAAGTTTCACAAATTCAAAGCAACATTACATGTCGATATCATTAACTAAACATTAGACATACGCCCACCTATACATGCCATTATAACCACGACCAAAGCATCAAAATCTACCAATAAACTTGATGAATAGTATGATGGATCCCTGACTAGCTTCTAACCCAATCGAACTTTTGATAATCTACAAGGTAAAGGAAAATAACTATGTAAGCTATGTATGGTTAGTAAGCTTATATAAACTTTAAGCATAAAATTCCATTTCTATAATAAACTTATTAGAATAGACATAACGCTATTCCAATGCCAAAATTAATAAATCTATATGATCATCAACTCACAAATGAGCAAATTCATTAATGTCAAATATGTTTGTAATTCATAACATGAAAGAATTTTATGGGACATAATGTATAACCATCAATCTTTTTATAAGATTATACACTTTTCAATTTAGTTACTTTCCATTCCATTCCATTCCCAATGCTTATGATAAGCTTTAACAACATTATTAATTCTTAACTCAGTGAATTTTTCCATAATATTGGTAGATTCAACCATAGCATAAGCAGTTTACTCACATATAAGTACATCATTTATTAGATTAAAACCTTTTATAACATAATAATACATCTCAATTATGTACTTACCGTTTCATTCCCTTTTCTTACCTGTTTCATATGCATGGTACAAGCATAATCGTAAACATCAATCATATTCACAGACTTGGCATAAGCCTAAGTACATCAACAACACATGTTAGTTCATTTAGACATGATTCAGTTCATTTAGACATGATTCATATAAATTTGACATGAATAACCATTGTACTTGAGCATAATTCAATTGGATCTATCATCCATCTTAACATAACAACATATTTTCCATGTAATTCAACATTTCGAAGTCTTTCATACATACATGTCTTGGTTCATATAGAACACTTACCATATCCTTGTAAATTTATGCCCGTTGAACCAAATAGAATACCGTTGGATATGCGGGATAGCTCATACGAAGTGTGTGAATCATATAATCGTAGCCTATCCTTTCCTGTACATATATGCTCACACGAGCTGTGAAATGGGCTTGCTCACACGAGCTACGAAATGGGTCTGCTCACACGAGTTGTGGAGTATCCCCAACACATACCGAAACTCAGCCACCAGTAGGACATTTAAGACCAGAATCCTAAATATTTAAACCCTAATGACACGTCATTTGTATCCTATGTATTCTTAAGGTTCAAACGGGGCTCGATAGTCGTCGTACGTCGTTGGATTTACGTCATCTCACAACATGATAACTTGTATAATAACATATGTATATCGATTCATTTTCAATAAAATCATATATTAAAATTCAATTTAATCAACATTCTACATAATATAGTTCATACAAACTTACTTGGCAAAATTGCAGAAATGTCAAAGTACAAGGATATTTTGGTAATTTTCCATTCTCCTCGATTTTCCACCCAATCTTAATCTAAATTAAAAATTTCATTCAATCCATTAATTTAGATAGTTAAAAATGTATTTTATGCAATTTAGTCATTTTTGATATTTTTACAAAATTTCCCTTAAAGTTTTATTTTTATTCAATTTAGTCATTAAGCCTAAAACATGCAAATTAACCATTTTTACGCAAAATTGAGCCTAGCAAAATACTTATGGCATCCAATACAGCCCATTATTGCAACAATGTCACATCAAATCCTTGTACTTTTACTATTTCAATAATTTAGTCCCTAATCGATAAATTCATCAAAAATCACTTAATAAAATACTTTTAAATAACAACTAATATCTCAAATTCATCAATTAACATCTAAAATCACAAGGTTCATTAATGACAACATTCAAAATCTTTAACAGTTTCAAAATTGAAGTTACGGGCTAGCTAGACCTAGTTGCAACGATCTTAAAAATATAAAAATCATTAAAAACGAGGCTAAAATAACATGCCATGCTAGCTTGTCAAGTTGCCGAAATTCCAAGGTTAACAATGGATTCTTTCTCCATTTACAATCCGTGAAAAAGAAACTGTAAAAGATGAATAAAACATTTTGGTTTTATTTATTTTAATTTAATTTATCAAATTACCATTTTAGCCTTGGTTAATAAATAAATAAAACATCAATTTCATGCACATAATTGTCCACTAACTCCTTGAATGGTATAATTACCAATTAAGTCATTTTTCCTTTATTTAATTAACCATTTAATCACTCAAATTAAATAGTGATCAAATTTTACATCTATTACGATTTAGTCCTTTTTAATTAATTAAATATTGAACCATTAAAATTTTTCAACGAAACTTTAATACCGCCTTCATGAAACGAAGTCAATTTATAGAAACGAGGTCTCGATACCTCATTTCCTAAAACCACTTGACCTTAGGGTCTTGCCACTTAAACTTAATAAATCACTTAAATAACATAAATTACCCAATCAAAAACCTTTTTAAAATCACATTTGACTTAATATTTATGAACTTACTCGTCGAATTTGGTGGCTCCAAAATCACTGTTTCAGACACCACTGAAAAACGGTCTGTTGCACTTAATTAATCATTATTAATTTATTTAATTAAGACATAATTATACATTTTAATTATAATATTAAAACTAAGTGGGAAACACCATCATCTTCCACTATCTCATGATAAAAATGGTTAAATAATCATTTTAGTGCTTTGAATAATTGCAAATTAAGTCCTGAAGAATTTTTAAACTAAAATTCAATAGTAATTGGTATTTTACATTTTAGTCCCTAAGCTTTAATTAAAAAATTTCTTAGTTGAATTACTTAATCGATCTTTAATATATTTTCATATTAACTCCGTATATCATCCTGTTTTATCTTTACAAACTTGGTTTACAAAAATGAGGTTTCAAAATCATATTTTCCAACATTGCCTAAATTCGGGTCGTAACATGTTAAGTTTTTAGAAAAAAATAGTTCCGCCAGCGACCTCTAAGCGATGATTCAATAATTGGTACAATGGATCAATACCCATCGATGAGTACAAGAACATACCTTAGATCTAAGTTGATTTGATAATCAATGTTGGAGATTGGAGAAAAATATGTTTGAGTTTTGATCTGTAGATTCATGATGTCCACAGTTGTTTCATGAAAAAAAATGAACTATAAAAGAGAAGGGGTAAAAGAGCTTGCAATTGGTAAAGGTATTGTGAATGGAGAAAGTCATATGACATTAGTTTTAATAATCCAATGATTTAAATAAAAACTTTTGCATAGTTCAATGACCAAATTGTAACTTTTGAATAGCTTATATTTTATGTAATTTATCACATTGATTTAATTTTTTTTAAAATGTTCAAATTATATTTTTACAATGATGATGCTTAATATCTAATTTTATGATACATTTATGCATCAATGTCATTTGTTTTGCAATTATTTTCCATATTAGTTAATTATGGTAGCAAAATATTTCATTTGGAAATTGGTAAGGTGGTATGAGTTAGTAATATAAATTAAGTGGAGTGGGAATATTTATAGGGATTGAAAATGAAAGTTCCTATGAAGTTGGAGAACATTCTCTAACATCATACATTAAACACAGCTCCATTGCAGTTAACCTAAACCAACTGCTTTCAGGAAATTATAACTTAACATCAAGTGTTGGCCAAAGATTAGCTATTTTTGTTGCTGCATTGTGTTTGCCCCACCTGTGTCCACAACTCTTCCAACTTTTATCACACTAATTTGGTATAATTATACACATAAAATCCTAATAAATACAAAATAATATTTTATCAATAATTGTGTTAATAATTTACAATAATTAAATCAAATCAAAATTTCATATATAAAATTATATAAAATCAAAATTCATGTATACAATTGCACATTAAATCATAGTTCGTGTATGGTTATGGTATTTATCCCTTTTATTTTCATAATTAATCTTTCTAACATACTTACAACTTATAATAATACTCAATGTCAAATTTAGCTCTCAATGTTTACATCTTTTGTTAATTTGGTTCTTTTTTTTTTGTCAAATTTAACCCTCAACTTTTCAGAAAAAGAGTTAGATTGCTTTTTTTAACGGAAATGCTGGCTAAAATATTAATTTTTTAAATAATGTTGGTGTGGCAACTTGCATGACAATTCACATGTACTTTTATGTTGCCATGGTACTATTTCTCGTATAAGCCATTGTCAACAAATAATTTTTTTAAAATAAAATATTAAAATTCAAAAAAATTAAAATTTCATAAAATTAAAAATAAAATTAACATGAAATATAAGTGAATTGTCATTCGAGTTACTATGTTTAAAAATTAATATTTTAGTCAGTATTTTCGTTTAAAACAACAAATTAACTTTTGTTTTTGAAAAGTTGATAGTCAAATTCGACTTTTTTAAAAGATTGAGAACCAAATTTAACTAAAAAGGTAAAGATTAAATTGAAAAAAAAATAAACATTGAAGATTAAAATTGAAGATTGTACCTATACTCAATCAATCATTATAAATGTTGAATTAATAATTAATTCAATTGAAAATAAATTTAAATCAAATTGATATATAATAAAATTCAAAACTTCTAACGTCCCTTCTTTAAATCGAGGTTGCACTAGCAATAAGATTAGATGCTTATTATTTTTGTTAAAAGAAATACAGTAGTTTTAAATGTTAAGGTAAACTATAAAAATAGTCACTTTTGTTTGACACAGATTACATTTTAGTTACTTAAGTTTAAAATGTTATGTTTTAGTCACTTACATTATCGTTCTGTTATGAAATGGCCACTCTACCGTTAAGCTCTATTACCTCCATAACGGCGGTCCTACATGGCAGCCCAAATGGATTTTAAATGCCAACTTGGATGTCCTATGTGGTAGTCTAATGAGATCTACAGCATGAATCAAGAAAAGTGAAACTGATTAACTAAAGAAGATGAGTTATAGAGTACAAAGCACAACATTTATAACACAAAGTATTAACAGTTAACTAACTATAACTACTATAACTACCAAGCTCTAACTACTAACTACTATAATTGTTTCCATTCCTTAACATACCTCCATCTGCTTCACTTCTACTGAGTCAACAAATTTTCGTAACTACTTCTAGACACGATCTGAATTTTGTGAATAAGGGGATTGACAAGGGTTTGGTGAAGACATCTGCAACTTGTTCCTGTGCTGGAATATGCCCCACACTAAGCTTTTCAGTTGCAATCTTTTCTCAAACAAAGAAGATGTCTAACTCAATGTGGTTAAACTTTAAGTGCAACACCGAATTTGCAGAAACAGCAACGGCACTTAAGTTATCACACCACATTTTCGTTTTTCTTGAGGTTGAAACATGTAGTTCTAACAAAAGAGACTCAAGCCAAAATACTTTTGTAACTGTAAGGGCTAGTCTTCTATATTCAGCTTTTGTTGTTGCCCTGGAGACAATCTGTTGCTTTTTCAATCCTCAGGCTACAGGGTTGCCCCCAAGGAACACACAAAAACCTGTAATAGACCTTCAATCATCTATATCTGTTCCCCAATTTGCATCTGAGTAGCCAACCAAATCTATGTTGGCAGTTTTAGTAATGTGAAGACCATAGTTCATAGTATTTTGGAGATACTGAAGGATGCGTTTGTGTAACACCCGTTAAGCCCAACCCATCGCTAAAATAGGGTTACGAGGCATTATCGAAATTAGACGCTAATAACAAACAACACCGAGTCATAAATCTATATTTCAATTTAAAATTTTTCAAATTCTACCTTTAAGTCCCTAATATGGACCTACAAGGCAAAAAAAATACTTAGGAAGTGTTTTGGGATTAAATCGGGAACTTTGGAAACTTTTCCTTGAGAATAGGGGCACACGCCCGTGCGGCCTGGGACATGCCCGTATGGCCTGCCCGTGGGGCTCCCATGGCCATGGGGCCAGCCCATGGGCAGATCTGTCTTGCTCACACGGCAGTAGGACTAACCTGTGGGCAATTATGACTTTGCCACACGGCCTGGGCATACACCCATGTGACTTGGCCCTGTAAAAACATGATTTTTCACCATTTTTGAGCTACTTTCACATATTAAACACACCTAATTCATACCCAAAACATTGACTTATAAATCTTGATCAAATAACATTCATTTATTTATTTCAAATACTTCTTAAAAGTTACAAATTACCTTACACCCAAAACATAAAATATATTTAAGTGACTAAAACAAAACCTAATACATGCCACATTTCCAAAATACAGATTCATCACCAGAAACGAAGATGAGGTCGGGATTGACTTAGATGCTATACTGAACTTCAACTTTACCTAGCCTGCACACGGAAACAAACCGTACGCTGAGTATTGGAAATACTCAGTGGTATTACCATAATTCAAATTAAAGCAAATATAAAATATCATAAACATGCATAGATAATTAACAAATCATACATATAATGTAACGCCCCAATTTTCGGGAATTCTGTGAATGTTGGCATAGGTTTAATTATGTTAGTGGGCCTCTAGAAGGCCCAAGCTTAAGATAGAACCCGGCAATTTTAGTTAATTTTTGTTCCATAAGAAAAAGGGGGTGAAATTATGAAATAGGACCTATGTGAAAATGTTTGAAAATGCTATAGGCTAAATTGAAGTGGCCAAATAAATAGGAGTGCAAAATAGGAGGATTTGTATGACAAACCTCCCATTTTACATGTAGTGGCTGGTCATCATGTTGTTGTAGACAAAATGTGCACTTGATATCCATAATTTATGGTACAAATTGATACAAATTGATAATGGGTTAGGTAAATGTTCCATGATAATGGGTTAGGTAAATGTTTCATGATAATGGGTTAGGTAAATGTTCCATGATGGGAATTTCATGTCTTTTGTATTAAAGAATTAAATGGATGAAATATGAAATTTTATTAAAAAAAAAGGGGGGTGAAAAGAACAAAGTTTTGTCCATCTTTGTTCATCATAGCCTAAAGTTAGAGAAGAGAAAGGAGAGGAGAAAGCTCTTGAATGTTCGGTCACTTGGGGAAGAAAAATTGAAGGTAAGTTCATGGTAGTTTGCTTTTATTTTGAGGTTCATGAGTTCTTTTTAATTCTACCTTAACTCTTGAAGCATATTTTGGTTTTTAGTTGTGTTGTGAGCATTTAGTCATGAATTAAAATGAAGGAAATGGTTTTTGTTTCATGTTCTTTTGATGAAAAATGGAAGATAGGTGAAGTTGAGCCAAACAAATGAGCATGCATGTGCCTTAGATGCTAAGGGGAAAAATCGGCTAACATGGTGTGCTTTAAAATGATGAAATGGAGATTATACTTAAGTAAAATCATAGATATGTGATGATTGATTGGTGATATACATGTTTAAATAACATGCATGCAAGTTATGTGTGAATGAGTGAATTTGGTAATAAATCTGCTTGGGACAGCAGCAGTAACGTGACTTTGGAAAATCACCATAAATTGTGGGAGATGAATTAGAAGCTGAATAAATTATGTAATTAAATATTTTTGAGTCTAGTTTCAAATGAAATAAACGAGAACATATTTTGAATTCTGTACAATGAGAAATTTGATTCGTAATGAAGAGTGGTCAGATTAGTCAAACAGTGAAACATGCGAAACTTTGAGAAAAATCTGGTATTGATTGGCCAAACCAAAAATTCTGAAAATTTTATGGATATAATATATATGAGTCTATTTTTATGGAAAATTAACGGCACTTGATTTGGAGTTTCGTAGCTCGAGTTATAAATGATTTAGTGACTGTTGCTCAGGAAGACAGCTTGCAGTGAAATTATGATTATGTGGTAAACATTGACAAAAATTTGTTAATGAGTTGCTTATTGATTTCTTATAAGCTTACTATGATCTGTAGGTATGGTTGGCCGAATATTGTAAGGGGTTAATACGTAGTTTGTTTTTGAATAGTTAGATTAACGTGTTAGTAATCCAATTGTAGGTGGTTCGTGTGTGGATCTCGTCAGCATATCGTCGCAAACAGGTGTGTAACTAACACCCTCTTTCTTAATCTGGATCAGCAAAAGTCGAAAAGCCAAAATGCCGAAAACCGGTATTTTGTAGATTTGCGAGTGTGCGAATGCTCGTGAGGTAAATCGATTAATGTTTTTGGTAAGCTGCAAAATTTGGACTGCAAAGTGCATGATTTCTGTGCCCTCGATATGTTTGGGCTTAATGGGCCAAAATTGGAATGATAGGCCAACGGGCCCAATTCAGTAAGAACCCTTGGTACGTGATTCTGTTAGTACGTGAAAAGTAGGAATATGCATGAAAACCCTAAAATAGATAAATTACAGAAATACCTTTAAAAGTAGAAAATTTACAGTTTTACCCCTAGTAGATAAATTACCGAAATACCCCTAGGGTTAAATTGACCTAAATGCATGTTTGACTATTGTTATTTACTGCATGCTATGTTGTTATTATTGATGCATGGGATTGGGATATTGACGGAGGAAGTATTGAAAGTGGCTTGTCCATGTACTGGAGGCTTTGCCTCAATTTATGATAAGCGAGCAGCAAAGGTGCAAGCTGTGGAGTGTTAAATTTGGGTGGGTTGAGCTATTCCCCACATGGAGTGTAGGGTGAATACGGGTGGAGTGTAGTGGTTGGTGGGTTGAGTACTCTCCCAAATGGGCTTGCATATGTTATTAATATTGCATGTATTTTGAAATGGGCCTGTGAGCCATACTGTTATCTGAATAAGAGGTTAAGGCCCAGTTTATTGTAATCTGAAAAGGGCTCTGGTCTAGTACCACTGTTACCTGAATGGGCTTAGGCCAATAGGCTTGAGCTGACTTGGGCTTTGAATGGGTTTTCCTTACACACCGAGTTTCCCAAACTCACCCTTTTATTTTCATCCACGCAGAAATCCCCAACCATAGTGGGCTTAGAGTCGTGAGGGAATTGAGTGGCCACCCGCTTAAAGTTTGATTTTCTTCTGGTGAACTGGACATCCTTTTATTTACGTTTGAAGTTTTGGGTTTTTAAACGTAGTAAGGCTGCTTAATTATTTTTGATAGTTTTAATATGTATTACTAAGATAGGTATTACTTATTTTAACTGTTGAAATTGGATAGCTTTAGGGCACGTTTTTAAAAAAAAAAACAACAATTGATTTCAAAATAACACGACAACAAGCAAAGCTTCCGCAATGAAAGTATTTTCCAAAATTAATCACTTTTCCTAAAATGACTTAATCAAATCGGTTTCCTAGAAATATACATGATGTTAAGGTGTGGCAATGGCGGTGTGCATGTCTAGGATTGGATCCGAAGGAGCTTGGTATAGCGGTCAGATGGACTCACCACCTCTTTTCCGGTTTCCTACGGTGCATGACTTCCATTCACTTTATCCTATAATGAAATTATCTTTTAAAACACTAAGTAAGTTTTTCAGGATCAACAATATAAAATGTTTTGAACGCTTCGATGTGGCATGTCAGATCCGGTCACAACGTCTGGGCCGGGTTTGGGGTGTTACATATAATTCATACCAAGTTATCATATTTCCATTGTATCATTTTCATTATTTGATTCAATATTTCTTCAATAAGATTACCAACTATTCATGAACCTTTGGTTCATCTCTCAATCACATATAAATATCCAATTCACATTCAAATATGAATAATTCATGAACCTTGGTTTTATGCCTTCAATCTCATAGCACAAATTGCATTTCTCAATTCATCTTACAATATCACTTTCTCATTTCATTCAATAATTCAATTTATCAATTTCATTTGATTTTTCTCTTCACATATATTTCCCTTATTAACATAACTCGGACTTTGGAGGATACACGGATCCAACCAAACACACCAGAGTTGCGGCCAACGCCTCATCGGATAGTTCGAAGCAAATAAGTGACAACCAACTTCTCATTGGCTAAGTCGAAGCAAAGTGGCGACCAACGCCTCATCGAATCTATCTGAAGCAAATATGACACACCAAGTGTCTCATCGACTTAAGGTCGAAAAATCCCTGAACTCTTCCTATCCTATGGCATGCCAACTATATCCACCCTAGCCCGACTAGTTAATAGGGTATCGGAATCACATATTCATATCACTTTCACTTTCAGTTGATCATAATCATTCTAATTCAAATCCATCGCAATAACAATTCAATCACAATTTCAAATTCACCACAAATCATTATACAATTCAATTTCACACATGTATACATTCATCAATCAAATCCAATTCTCATTCAATTCAAATATCACTACTTACCTTAATTTCATTTTTCATGCACATATATTGAAATTAAACATTTAATAATAAATAACTTGAATTAAGGTAATACAAACTGATATTTTCTCGAGCTACTCCTCGATCACTTTTTCCTTTCCCTTCGCATTCAATGTCTCGGTTTCCTTGTTTGCTACGAAAATTAGCTTAATTACAATTAATTAATAACACACTTATTTTATAGAAAATAATAACTTTCCATGCAACTTTAACCTAAATCCCAAATTTGTCCTAACTATTTTCATCTTCTTCCTTTTTATAATTCATATTATTTCCTTATTCAATTTCCATCAAAACTTTAATCTAACCATCAAACTTTTGTCATTTTTCCATAATTTTGAATTTCTATCAATTTAGTCCGTACAACACAAAACTTATGACCTTGTTTACAATTCAATCCTTTAATCAATTTAAATCAAAATTTCTATCAATTAAACTCTTAATTTCATCATTAGTTCAACATAAACCCTACTTAAAAGTCTATCATCTTTCAATATTTTGACACAAATTCAAAAGTATTCAACTTTAGAACTTCAACAACATCAAAATCACTAAGAAAGGGACTTAATTGACTTACCAATTTAACTTCCAAGCTTTCAAACCCTAATTTCTCCTTTTTCTTTTCTTTTCTTCTTTCTTTCTTTCTATCTCGTTTCTTCTTTGTTTCTTTTTCTTGTTTTTCTTTCTTTTATTTATTCTTTATTTCATTTTATTTCTTTTATTTACTAAATTAATAATTAATTATAAAATATCTAATTAATACAAATAAAATACTACATGTGTATTCATACACACATGTACACATGTAATATTTCATCACCATACATTTTCATTATCTCAATTAATTGATAAAATATAATAATAATAATAATAATAATAATAATAATAATAATAATAATAAGTAAATATCTTTTACTTAATTTATAAGTAAATTTATATATTATATACACTTGTACTAATAATTTAAATACACATGTATTTATTTTCTAACTTACACATGTCACTAATTTAGTTTAATTACTAATTTAATCCTTTATCCTTTCTCTATTCTATGATTAAGCTTTTATGCTCTATTTAATTTAATCCTTTCTACTAATTACTTCTAATTAAAAATAAATTCACCTAATTAAAATCTAATTCAACTCACAACTAACTTCGTAAATATTTTTTTTATAAATATTTACGAACTCATTTTCCTAAGATGGAAGCCCTAAACTCACTTTTCCGGTGCCCGTGAAATATGGGTCGTTACAGTTTGACAGCCTTGAAATGTTGATCAACAGGTCGATGCATGAACTGACAGACTTTGTTCACAGCAAAAGTGATATCTGATCTAGTGATGACCAGTGAACCGTTAGAAACCGGGGTATAAATAACATACTATAGGGCTCCCACAATGCTTCGATACTCAAACTCGTTTTCAATCGCACAACCATTATGCTGAGACAAGTTGGAAGAAGTGACCATGGGTGTAAGAGAGCCATTTGTCTGATCCATTCGAGCTTTTCTTAGAAGATCAAGAACATATTTGCTCTGGCTCAAAAACAATCCATCAACAGTGGAAGTTACTTCAATACCAAGAAAGTAACTGAGAGGCCCCAAATCCTTCAAGGAAAACTGAGTATCCAAGGTTGAAACAAAGCTATCGATGTTGGCTTAATGATTTCCAGTGACAATTATGTCATCGACATATACTAGAACATACAAAAGTACCCCATTAGTCTTCCTAATAAAGAGAGAACCATCTGACTTAGCCAAAACAAAGTGTGAATAGAGCAAAAAATCACGCAGCTTGCAGAACCAGGCCTTGGGAACCTGTTTAAGACCATACAGTGCTTTCTTCAACCTGCACACCAACAATCGATCACCATGGTTCTGCTCAAAGCTAGGAGGTTGAACCATATAAATCTCCTCAGACAAGTCACCATTGAGGAATGCATTATTAATATCCACCTGCCTTAGTTGCCAGCCAAACTTGACAGCCAATGCCAAAACAACTCGAATTGTTGTTAGCTTTACAATTGGACTGAAAATGTCTTGAATATAACACCCTCTAACCCTTATCCGTCACCGTAACAGGGTTACGAAGCATTATCAGACTTTTTAGATTATCTATGAACATTATATAACCATTTAGCATACACATTATAATTTAATTATATTTTCCCTTTTTTGAGCCCTCGAGGCTTAAAATATGTGTTAAAAAAATCGGGACTAAATCAGGTACTTCGGGAATTTTTCGCTAAATTTTAAAAATTTTCCTAAGTGTAGGGGACACATTCCCGTGTGGCCATGGGACACACCCGTATCTCAGGCCGTGTCTAACCCCATGTAACTCTCTGACTTGGATCACACGACCAGTCACATGCCCGTGTGTTAGGTCGTGTGTCACACACAATTGAGACACACGCCTCTATCTCTGCCCGTGTGAAAATACCTGAGCATTCTGTTTCGAAATTCTAGGGTTGCAGGGAACACACGGCCAAATCACACGCTCGTGTGTTAGCCGTGTGTCTGACACGGTCCAGTAACACGGCCGTGTGTCTGGCCGTGTGGACTCAAAATGAACCTTAAACATCAAGTTTACCATACCCTATAGACTTGAACACTAAGCAACTCAAAAACCATTTATTCAACCAATCCAACATAATCAAATATGTTTAAAACATGTCAAAACAATCAACTTTGATACTTATCCACTATTTATATTATCAAAACATTCCAATAAGGTACCATTCAAGTCATTTCAAAATCATACCAAATTTTAAATCCAATTTGCTTATACCATATTCACTTATACCCTAACTTAACATATCATATCATAACTTCATCATAACACATATGTTCTTATACATACTCAACCAATATCAACTTATAAACCATTTGCAATCATTCCACAAAATTATAAACACTTAGACATCCTAAGTACATGCCGATACAAAAAGAAGTATACATCACCACGTTTTGAGTTCGGGATCGTTGTAGATGCTAAATCGACGTTCAACTTTTAAATACCTAACCTGCGCATAGAAAACAAACCGTACGCTGAGTATGAACTCAGTGGTATTTCTGTAATCTGAATGCTTAAAGGTAAAATATTTAATCATGTATATATATAATCATAAAATAACTATAGCCATTCAACTATTCAATTCATAAATAAACTAATTATAACAAATTCAAATCCCAAGATTTACAATCTCAACAACTGATCACAATATGATACACAAATCATATCATTCTCAATTCACATTTTTTGCTATATAATAGCTTTTACAATTTGATCCACAATCCAATCACTTATTCATTCCATACCCAAATCATGAGTACATAACTCATGTTTCACATTTCAGATTTTTCATACATTATCATTCAATATTAATCAAAGTACTTTTATTATTTAATTACCCCTATTAACACGACTCGGACTCTGACGGATACACGGATCCAACCAAACACACCAGTTTGGCACCCAGTACCTTATCAGATAATTCAAAGCAGTAAACTGACACCCAGTGTCTCATCGGCTTAACCGAAGTAAATTGGTACTCAATACCTCATCGACTCAAAGTCGAAGTAATCCCTAAACCCTTCCAACCTTATGGCATGTCGTTTATATCCGAATCAGCTCGATACAGTTAATAGGGTTTCAATTCATTTTTCAAGGACAACATATATTCAATATTCAATTTCCACATCAGTCACATATACATATAAATTTAATATCAAAATACTAATACTCACCTTAATTACTTACCATAAACATTTAATTTAAAATACAACAATTAATAATTACTAGATTCGGATTATAAAAATACAAACTAGGATTTTCGAGCTACTCCTCGTCGACTTTATATTTTCCTTTCTTAGCCAAGGTTTCCAATACAACATTAGCTATGGAATTGAAACAATTGAAATTCATCAATACAATACAATTTCACATTGAATATTTCAATTTTTATTCAACTTTTGCCCAAATTCCAATTTAGTCCCTAAACCGAGACTAACTTTATTTCTTTAAAACTAATTCTTTTCATTCAATTTCCACTGTAGCGACGTAAAAATTTAGCTTGGTCGCTAATTGTGGTGATTTCTTGCAAATTTGAAAACTGACTTTCGATTTTATAAAAAAAGGAGTCGCCACCGATCCCTTTTCTTTAGGTGTGATCAGACACCTAATAAATCATCTTTTTGAAAAGAAAATTTATTATCGAACAAAAATGAAGGCTAAATTTAGGTCTACATGAAAACCAAAGTAAAGTAGGGTTCGGGAGTCGATTACGCGCGAGGAAGGTATTAGCATCCTCGCAACGCCCAAAATTGGTATCTTGTAAAACATGCGTTGTCTTAATTCTCAAAAATATGAGTTCAATTTAAATCTTAATCATGATCCGACCAAAACACGAGAAACTTTTTATAATTTCGATTTCTTTTGAGAAGGACGTTCCTTTTTAACACGAGCCGATGATATCCACCCAACATAGCGATGAAATCAAGGACTTAATGTTAAATCGACACATTGCCTTATTTATTGAAATTAATTAAAAGAATGAATAAAAATCTTTAAAGTAATGAACAGCAAAATGATATAAAAGGGGCGAGAAACAAAAATAAAGAGTTATAAATACATCAAAGCAAATAATAAATATGACAATAACATTAAAACGAGAACAATGTATGCGATATTAAACAGGATAACAATAGTATTAAACACAAAATAGAGATGAGCGTATATACAAACATATGGTAACGAGCAAAGTGCCGTAAGCGTAATATTAAAAATACTAATAATGTTACCTACATACCTACGTATATATTTAAAATATGAATATAATAATAGTATTACAAATTATATACATAGTATAAAAACATATTCATAGTATAACGTTAAAAATACATACATAACATATAGTTATAAAAATAATATGTTAGAAAAAAATGATGTAGTAATGTATACACGATATATAAAACACAATATTAACAAGGTATATGTATACGTAATCTAGAAAATGCATATATAATATAATATTAAAATATTTACATAACATATACATAAATAATAATAATGTTGAAAACACATACTAATGTTAATAACAATATTAATATTACATAAAGATATACCTATATAATAAAGTATATGAATAATATGATGTTTTAAAAAATATATACATAATATATGAAAATATAATAAAATAATAATAATAATAATAATAATAATAATAATAATAATATACATAATATAAGAATGTTAAAATAATAAATAAAAATAATGAAGAAATGAGTAAAATGATATACATAATAATACAGAAGAAAATTATATATTTATAATAAGTACTTAAAAACATCTATGTATATACGCATAATAAAAATAATAGTGAAAATAATAAATATAATAATAAATATGATAATAGAAATGATAATACTATATACAAATTATATATATATACATACATAATAAAATATATGTACTAATATTAATAATGAACATAATAGGGATAGAAATAAATGAAATAATATATACATAGTATTAGTATTTAAATATGTATAATATAATATTTAAGGAAAAGCAGTATATAATATATGCGTACTTAATATAGCATTTAAAATATATATATGATAATATAAGAATATAACTAACAATATTTAAGAATATACACATAATATAGTATAAATACATATGTACGTAATATAGAATTTAAAAATACTTAATATAACTAAAGAATATACACATAATATAGAGTTAAGAAAAATAATAATAATAATAATAATAGATAAAAGAAAACTATTAATAATACTATATAATATATGTATATATGTAAGTATTAAGTGAAAATAATACTAATGCTAATAAATAATAAACATAATAATGATAGTAATAAAATATAATAGTATATAGTATTAAAATTAAAATAAAATAATGAGAAAAAGTAAAAAAAAAGAGAGGATAAAATTGAATTAAGAATGAAGTTTTTGAGGCGAATTCGAAATAAAAAGGAAAAGGAGGACCACAGTGGAACACGCCAAGAAAGTAGAGGGATCCCATGCGCAAATAGACCATTTGGTCAAAATGCGTGGATCCTCCACGGGCTCGGGTCGGGTCACTCGGGTTAGAGGTCCAAAACGACGTCGTTTTGGCCTCTGAGCCCTAATCATCTAAGCGACTCTGTTTTGCCTCTATTACCTAAACCAAAACCCTTTTTTTTCCACTTTCAGCCTCTGTTTTAGAGAAAAAATCAGAGAGCCACTCTGCTCTCCCTCCCTTCTCATTTCTCTCCTTGGTCTTCCCCATGGCCGACCCTTGGCTTTCCACCGCCCGTCGTACCACCTCTGTATCCGGCGACTGACGAAGCGCAAAGATGGGGTTTGTCGATCCCTTTTTGAGTGTGTCCAAAGGTGGAAGCCTCCAAATCCACGAAATTGAAAGGAGAAAGGCCCATTTTTACCCAGTTTTGGTCCGATTCTGGCCACGGGGAAGAAGCCTCTGACGATGAGATCGTGGAGCGTCGACGCGGTCACAAGGTAACTCTGGTAAACCCTCTCTTTTTTCTTTTTATTTTTGTATTTATAAAAAAATAAACAAAAAAAAAATAAACTAAAGATAATAAAAGATAAAATGAATAACACGAAAATCACCTTAAAGCTTATATCTTTTCATTTTTCTATCCTCCAAATTTCAGAAGTAAAAACCTTTTAAAATACAATCGGTTTTTCTTCTTTTTTGTAAAAAAAATCCCCTAAATCGGTTTTTGCTTGGCTTTTTAAAGCCACTTACATGATTTTTTTATTGTTTCTATTGTCTTTCCTCTGCCTTGCGTGTTTGCTTTGTTGTGCAAGTGGGGCAGTCCGGTGGCAGAGGGCAGGTGACTGGTGCTGGTTGCGGTTGGTGACCTTGGCAGAGGGGAGGGGGTTGACCTAGGTGCAGCGCACCTAGGTGATAGGGGGCTAGGGTTTCTGATTTTAGGGTTTTTTTAGTTTGTTTGTTTTTTTGGTGTTGGGCTAAATAGGTTTGGGGTTTAATGGCTGTTGGGTAGGTTTAGTTTGGTGGGTTGGTTTTTTGTAATTGGGTTTTGGTTATTAATATTTGGGGTTTGGGTTAGTATTTCGGAATGGGTTGGCAAAATTGGGTATGTACAGCTGCCACTCTTTGCTCATTGTCGTGTAATGAGAATAGAGCAAAGACTTTTAAGAAAAACCAATTTTGCCTGGCCTCGTTGAGTTTTGACCTCTTTGTGCTTCTCTTCTTCAAGTAAACTTGTTCCAATCCATCGCATCTTGTAGCTTTGGTTTAACCCACTACATTTTCTAACATATGCCTTGTAGCTTTAATCTACTCCAATGTAACTTCAAGGATATGAGATTTGTGGCTTTGATCCGCTTCACTGTAACTCCAGAAAGATAAGATCTACAACTTCAATCTGCTCTTCTACCGCTTCAGTGAGATAAGGTTTTGGTTTTCTCTTCTGCCCCTTTAGAAAGGCAAGATCTGATATTCTTGATTAGCTCCACTGCAACTTCAGGGAGACAAGTTCTGGTGTCTTCAATCAACTCTAATCTTTATTCTTTACTCGGCATGTGATCTTGAGCTCAACTCATTTCTCGCAATATGAATTGACTCTTTAAAAACAGATATTAAAAACAGAAATCAAAAATAGCTCAGCACGTGAGCCAAGGCTCAACTCACCTCTCGCAATATGAGTTAGTTTTTGAAACTTAATTTGAAAAGTAGATTTTGAAAATACCTCGACATGTGAACCCAAGGCTCAACTCACCTCTTGCAATATGAGTTGATTTTTTTTGAAAAATATAAATTGAAAAAACAGAAATTAAAAATACCTCAGCATATCCTGAGGTTCAACTCACCTCTCGCAATATGAGTTGATTTTTGACAAACAGAAATTGAAATTACCTCAGCGTGTCCTGAGGCCTAACTCACCTCTCGCAATGTAGGTTGATTTTTTCGAAAAGTAGAAATTGAAAATACCTCAGCGTGCCCTGAGGCTCAACTCACCTCTCACCATATGAGTTGATTTTGACAAGTAGAAATTGAGAATACCTCAGTGTGCCCTGAGGCTCAACTCACCTCTTGCAATATGAGTTGATTTTTGAAAAAATAGAGATAAAAACATCAGAATACCAAAACATGTCATCTAGTGGAACTCAGGTGTCTTTTCCTTTGATTCAGTACAGCTATCATCACATCCTCTTGCTCTACTGGAGTACCTGTATATGTCATGCATGATGTTGTCATGATATGCACATGTTGGTCTTAAATGCCTTTATGCCTATATGATTATGCTATGCGCCTCGGGCTTGTTTGTCATATACTCTTTTTTGTCACGATTTTTGGTGATGATCTGCATTCATTACTTCAGCTCTTGACTTTCTCTTTAGGCCCTATACCCGTCCTCAAGTTTCACAAGTAATCAACGTTTCTCAAATATCACTCTTTTGCCCCTGGTTGAACTTTGTCCTTACTTTGAGACTCTTGTACTTATCAAATTCTTATCCATGTAATGATCAACATTTCTTTTGTTTAGAGTATATCATTTCACCATTTATCATGTAAATGAACCACATAATGAGATGCCTGAAAATGGTTAGGTAGGGACAAAAGGATACCTCACATTTATTTATTTCAAATGTAGCAAACAAAGAAAGTTAATCAATGATAGTAAAAAAATGTCATAAAGAGAAAAGAGATCGCATTCAATGTATACAAATGCTCTAGATATTCAACACATGAACTCTTCCACGTTCTTCAATCAAGAATCTTTTCGATCATGGCTTCTTGCATAGAAGATTTCGAGCTTTCAGAAATGCTTCAAATACTGTAGTCTTGCTGTTTGACCCAAAACACCTTGCTTTTTTAAGCTGAGTATTTGCTTCATTAGAACGCCCTTTCGGGTTTTCATCCTAATCTTTTGTGTTAATCAAGACGCCCTTTTTGGGTTTTCACCTTGATCCTTTTTTTCAAGTGCCCTTTTTCGAGTTTTCATCTTGATTTTCTTTTTTTAAGCATAATATTTCTTCACAGTATCTGAATTCACTGGATTAGGTAACTCCTTCCCATCCATCTCAGTGAGAATCAAAGCTCCACCAGAGAAAGCCTTCTTTACGACGTATGGTCCTTCCCAATTTGGTGCCCATTTTCCTCGTAGGTCTTTTTGTATTGGGAGAATCTTTCTCAACACGAGTTCTCCTTCGTGGAATTCTCTTGGCCGTACTTTCTTTTCATGGCTGCGATCATTCTCTTTTGGTACATTTGTCCATGACAGATTGCCTTTAAGCATTTTTCTTCGATAAGATTTAGCTGGTCATATCGAGCTCGAACCTATTCTGCTTCCTCTAATTTCGACTCCATTAAGACTCGTAGAGAAGGGATCTCAACTTCGATAGGTAGCACAGCTTCCATTCCATAAACCAAAGAGAAAGGAGTTGCTCCCGTAGATGTCCTTACCGATGTGTGATATGCATACAAAGCAAATGGTAGCTTCTCGTGCCAGTCTTTATAGGTCTTGGTCATTTTCCCAATGATCTTCTTAATATTTTTGTTCACTACTTCAACAGCTCCGTTCATCTTTGGGCGATAGGGCGAGGAGTTATGATGCTTTATTTGGAATTGCTCACACACTTCTTTCATCATCTTGTTGTTCACATTCAAGGCGTTATCTGAAATGATTCTTTCAGGCAAATCATATCGACAAATGATTTCCTTTTTCAAAAACCTGCAAACTGCAGTCTCTGTCACATTGGCAAACGAAGCGGCTTCTATCCATTTTGTGAAGTAATCAATAACCATAAAAATGAACCGGTGTCCATTAAAAGCTTTTGGGGAAATTGGCCCTATAACATCCATGCCCCACATAGAAAAAGGCCACGGAGAAGTCATGACATGAAGGGGTGAAGGGACTGCATGAATTTTATTGCCGTAAATTTGGCATTTATGGCATTTTCTTGCAAAACTAACGCAGTCGCTTTCCATCGTCAACCAGTAATAACCGAGTCTCATATTATTCCTGGCCATAGTGAAACCATTGGCATGTGTCCCACAGATTCCCTCATGGACATCTTCAAGTATTTTTCTGGCTTCAACAGCATCCACGCATCTCAAGAGCACCTGATCTTTTCCTCTTTTGTACAGGATGTCCCCATCAAGAACAAATCCCGCTGCCATTCTTCTGATTGTTCTTTTGTCATTCTCACTGGCTTGTTCGGGATACCTTTGATTCTTGATATATTCTAAGACATCATGGAACCATGGTCGTCCATCTGGCTCTTTTTCAATGCTGAAACAATGTGCAGAGACTTCATATATGTTCATTTACAGAGACATTATTTCTGTTTCTCTGTTTGCTTTGAACATTGAAGCCAAAGTGGCCAGGGCATCAGCCAATTGGTTTTCTTCTCATGGGAAGTAATGAAAAGTTATTCCTTTGGATTCTTTGATCAATTCAGCCACTAGATCACTGTACTTAATTAATTTCGGATCCCTCACTTCTCAATCTCCACGGATTTTTTAAATCACCAACGCTGAGTCTCCATATATCTCTAAAGTTTTGACGTTTCGTTCCATAGCTGCACGAAGTCCCATGATACAGGCCTCATATTCTGCTATGTTATTAGTACAAAAGAAGTTTAATCTGGCAGTGAATGGATAATGGTTCCCCTCTGAAGACACTAAGACTGCTCTAATCCCATGCCCATCAAAGCTCATCTTCTATGACTTCTCTTCTGATGACTCGCCCTCTTTTTCTGTAATGCACATCAAGTCTTCATCTGGGAAATCAAATCTCAACAGCTCGTATTCATCGGTTGTTTGAGTCGCTAAGAAATCAGCTATTGAGCTCCCTTTTATCGACTTCTGACTTACATAGGCAATGTTGTATTCCGATAAAAGGATCTGCCATCGTACCATTCTTCTTGAGAGTGCCGGTGATTCCATCATGTATTTTATTAGGTCCAGCTTTGAAATTTGCCATGTCTATGATACAACATATATTGCCTGAGTCTCCAAGCTACCCAAACCAAAGCGCAATAGTATTTTTCAATGGACGAATACCTTGCCTCAAATTCAATGAACTTTTTGCTGAGGTAGTAAATCGCCTTTTCTCTTTTCTCTGACTCGTCATGTTGCCCCAATACGCAACCCATTGACTTTTCGAACACAGTCAAATACAAAATCAATGGTCTTCCTGGAGTTGGCGATACTAGCACTGGAGGACTAGACAAATATTGCTTTATTTTATCAAAAGCCACCTGGCATTCCTCATTCCATTCTCCCGGGTTATGCTTTCGAAGAAGCCAAAATATTGGGTCGCATTGGTTGGTAAGTTGAGCGATGAATCGGGAGATGTAGTTTAACCTCCCTCAAAATCCTCTGACTTCCTTTTGTGTGCGCGGAGGTGGTAGTTCTTGTATGGCTTTTCTCTTACCTGGATCAACTTCAATGCCTCTCTTGCTGACAATGAAGCCTAGCAATTTTCCTGAGGTAGCCCCAAACGTACATTTAGCCGGATTGAGCTTTAGCTGGAACTTTCTCAGTCTGTCGAACAACTTCTTCAGGTTCACTACATGCTCTTCTTCCCCTCGAGATTTAGCAATCATATCGTCGACGTAGACCTCTATTTCTTTATGCATCATGTCATGGAATAATGTCACCATAGCCCACTGACATGTTGCCCCGGCATTCTTCAATCCGAACGGCATTACCTTGTAGCAGAATGTTCCCCACATAATTATGAAAGTAGTTTTCTCCATATCCTCAAGGGCCATCTTGGTTTGATTATAACCCGAGAATCCATCCATGAACGAAAACAATGAATGCCTGGCTGTATTATCCACCAATGTATCGATGTGTGGCAAAGGAAAATTATCTTTAGGACTTGCTCGATTCAGGTCACGATAATCCACACACATTCGTACTTTACTGTCTTTCTTTGGTACCGGGACTATGTTAGCCACCCACTCTGGATATTTGGATGCTTGTAAGAAGCCAGCATCAAATTGCTTCTTGACTTCCTCTTTTATTTTCAACAACATCTCAGGTCTCATCCGTCTTAGCTTTTGTTGAATGGGTTTGCATTCTGGCTTCAATGGGAGCTTATAGACCACTACATCTTCATCCAATCCTGGCATGTCCTGATATGACCATGCGAATACATCTTTGTACTCACGGATCAAAGCAATCAAATTATGCCTGGTGCCCCCTGAAATAGAGGTGCCAATCTTCACTTCTTGCTTCCTTTCTTCAGTTCCCAAATTTATTGTTTCAACAGATTCTTGATGAGGCAAAATCTGTTTATCCTCTTGTTCCATCATTCTTAGTAAGTCAGGAGACGAGGCATAGTCTTCAGCATTTTCTTCGGCTTCGAATTCTCCTAAACAAACAGCCTTCTCAAAATCGATTTCAAGATTTGTAACGGGTTTGTTCATATCGTTGACATCTGAGCACCTGAAAGTTGAATGGAAAAGAAAACTATAGAGGAGTATCAAAGTATTGGGACCAACAAGCATAATGGCATGATGTGGGATATATGCAATGAGAGGTTGTGAGAAGAAGGAAAAAATTATGAAATTAATGAGAATGAAAAGATCATGACAAACTGCATCTCTATTAATGTTCATTTAAATGATAAAGAGCAAATCATAAGCTCTTACAAAAGAATCCCTACTTGTTACTTAGGGGCACACAAAAAGAAAAGTGTTGACATTGCGCATTACTCTGGAGAAGACTTAGAAACTACAAAGAGATCCACAGCAGTCCAATTATTCCAAACGAATCCAGGAGGACAAGGGCATATCGTTGAGACATCCTTAATTGCATCACTTCCTTTGTCAATGACATTTATACTGACATTCTGAAGACCCCTTTCAATCAATAACAGCGTACTTCGTGGATTATCTTGTAACGCCCCGTACCCGAGTCCGCTGTCGGAATCGGACACGAGGAGTTAACGGCTTAAACCATTCACTTCCACAGTCCATTTTAAAAATTTTCCAGGCAGTTGGCTACTGCATCACTGTCACTTTAAAAATCATATCTTGAGTTCCAAAACTCGAAAACCAGTTTTGTAATTTTTCCCTGAAACTAGACTCATATATGCATCTACAAATTTTTTTCTAGAATTATTAGTCAGGCCAATTAGTACAGTTTATTAGTTAAAGTCTCCCCTGTTGCAGGGATCGACTACACTGACCTTTGTGCGTTACAAATTGGATATCTCCCTGTACAGGGCTTCAATACTGATGCCGTTTGTTTCTATAGAAACTAGACTCAAAGAGGAATCTATACATATATGGCATGACTCCTAATTATCTCTGTTTAATTTACAATGAATTTCCAAAGTCGGAACAGGGAATCCAGAAACCGCTCTGGCCCTGTCTCACGAAAACTTAAATATCTCTTAACATACTGTTTGTATGATCGTTTTGTTACTTTCTTATGAAAATAGATTCATCAAGGTTCGACTACATAATTTATTCACTATTTAATTCCCTTTCTACTATTTTTAGTGATTTTTCACATTCACATCACTGCTGCTACCAGCATCTATTTTTAAGGTAAACTTTACCTATTTCATGATCCTCCATGGATCAATAGAGTTTGTCATACATATACCAAAAGTGATCATGAATGACCATTCCCATGGCTAACCGTTACCAACATTTCCATACCTCTTGACAAACAACATACAACGATTATAATGCTATGATCAAAGTATATCTAAGCCATTTTCGCATGGCTATCCAAATTTACACAAAACCGAAGGGTACATGACCTACAACAAAAGGGTAGTCCTATACATTAACCAAGATATCCTCTCACTACTAGTCTATTCTATACATGCCATAAGATATTCCAAAACATAGCAGTACCAAACAGTGGGTAGCGATAGTGTGACTAGTTGCTGACGATCCCCGAGCCTGTAGCTTCCAAATGAGATCTATAAAACAGAGGAAACAAAGTACACGGAGTAAGCATTACAATGCTTAGTAAGTTTCAAGCAGTGTCAGCAGATAACAATCAAGTTATAACATAGTTGTTCGTATTTTATTTTACTCTTCCTTGGGCATACCACCCCTTTATCCAAATATGCACATCTCATCATAATCATAGGAATAGTCTCATAGATTGCTCTCGTATACATCACATAACTACCTTATGGTTTAGTTTGAATCAAGCTCACATATAAACTTGGAGTACATACCTGTTTAACCTTTCACATTGCGTATTTTTATAAGCAATTCTTATAAAAGAAGTCTTACCGGACATAATCTCCACACGTAGTCATCGGGTCTTACCGGTCATAATCTCCACACGTAGTCATCGGGTCTTACCGGTCATAATCTCCACACGTAGTCATCGGGTCTCACCCGGAACATATTCCAAGTTTCATGTACATTTAATCACATGTTACAACATTCACATTAGCCATTCGGCTTTACCACATATGCATATCACACATAAATTTTGCATTAGCCATTAGGCCTTATCACATATACATACACTTTCACATTCACCACATCGGCCATTAGGCCTTATCACATATACATACACTTTCACATTCACCACATCGGCCATTAGGCCTTATCACATATACATACACTTTCACATTCACCACATCGGCCATTAGGCCTTATCACATATACATACACTTTCACATTCATCACATCGGCCATTCGGCCTTATCACACATATATGTATATCATACATATTTCATATTTTTTTCTTGTACATCAATTTCAGCAATAGCTTATAAGCAACTCAAATAGTTTCATCAAAGTTTACAACAAAATCACATATTCACTACAAGCAGTTTTTTTTCTGACCAATAGTCACTAAGTTGTTTATAACTGGAGCTACAAAACTCAAACTCAATTGTCGTTAATTTTCCCCGAATGTAGACTCATGTATCTTTCACCCATAAAATTTTCAGAATTTTAGGTTTGGCCAATCAATACCAGATTTTTCTTAAAGTTTCCCCTGTTTCACTGTTTGACTAATCTGACCACTCTTAACTACGAATCGAATTTTTCATTGCACAGAATTCATAATGTGTTCTATTTGATTCCATTTGAAACTAGACTCATGAAGGAGTCTAAGCATATAAATCTTATCTTATAACCATTTTTGTACAAATTATAATGATTTTCCAAAAACAGAACAGGGGATTTCGGAGTCATTCCGACACTGTCCCGCACAACTTTAAATATCTCTTTATAGGAAATTTCTTTGCTTCCACGGTCTCTTTTATAAGAAACTAGACCAACTAAGCTTTGATTACATATTTTATTCAGCCTATAATTCCACACCAACAATTTATAGTGATTTTCTAAAATCACATTACTGCTGCTGTCCAAGCAGTTTATTACAATTTACTCTTAACTTTCCAAGTCCAAACACTTATGAACTTACCATTTGGGTTTAAGACATATCATGGCCACATCATATCTTATCAAATCAACTCATTATGTCCTATTATGATTGAATTTACTCAACGGTTAATCGCTTAAAACTTACCTCGGAAGTTGCCGAACGATTACGACGGCTATTCATCACCTCTTTCTTTCCCTTATCCAACTTTGATCCTCTAGGCTCTTGAGCTAGATCAAACAATTTACTTCCCAAATTAAACATAGTCATACGACATCCATATACATTTTATACTAGCCGAAATGTACCATCAAGATATACTTTACTCAAATAATTTACATTAGCCGATCATGTATAATGTTTTGTAACTTAATAAACTTATCATACATTATGTATTCATAATATTTGTGCAGCCAATTATCCATGGTCATACACACACCATCAAAATGAATACCAATTTTTCATATCCTCTAGGCCCTAAGCCGAATACACTTGTCATGTTCACCTACATTTTTCAAGTACAACATTCTCATTTTCGGCATTAGTATCAAGCATAATAGCTAATTCTTCCCACCACTTCATCAATGCAATCATACCATCACAAATCAACTTAAAATAACCATATCTAATAATCAAATACCTATAGCATTGCACATTTCTCACATAGCAAGTACAACTAAATTTATTATTAATATATATATATATATATATATCTAAACACTTAACTACAAGATTTAATCACCATTATCAAATCATAAAACAGCTTATAACCATCATTATCTTTAAAACACTTAGCATTTTACCCATTTAATCAAGCCAACTCTCAAGACCATTCCATCACACAAATTATACCATAAATCATACTTACAATTTCGGTTAATGCATGACCGAAACTCACCATCATTAACATCATTATCAAACCAAAACCAAAACACATCTATGGGATGAGTAGAGTTTGAACTAATCATCTCAAACATGCATAGATTTTCAAGAATCATTCAATACATACCTCATTCTAGCCATCTTCTAAGCCAAAAATCAAAGCAACCAAACTTTCCTCTCCCTCCCTTTAGGCTACGGCAATGGAGGACAAAGATCAACCAATTTTGATTCAATTTTTCTATGACCCAATGCACATACCTTGGATTTTAGCTTGCTATCTTGCTGAAATTCTCAAAGCATACTTCTTCTTTCTTTCTCCAACATTCGGCCAAGGATGTTCAAGAATGAACATTTTTTTCACTTTTTTTTTGTTTTCTTTCCTCCCACTCACGGCAAAAGGGGGGACAAACACACACTTTGCCCATGCTCTTTATTTTATTATCCTTTACATAATGCATTGTCCCAACATGTTTATGGCATGTTTTAGCCATAACACTTTGTCCACCCATGCTCATGGCCGCCACTACATTTTAGGGGAAAATTGACATGCAAGTCCTCCCTTTTGACTACATGCACTATTAGATCCTTGTAGATTAGCCTATCACATTTCAAAAGTGTCACACAAGTCCTTTTGACTAAATTCACATGCAATTTACTAAATCGAAGCTTAAAATTTTCGTACATTCATATTCACATATTTTAGACCATAAATATCACATCCAAATAATTTGGTGACTCGGTTTAGCGGTCCCGAAACTGCTTTCCGACTAGGGTCACTTTAGGGCTGTCACATATCTTGCCCGGGGTATATCATTCCTGCAGATGTAAATATTTTTGACAAAGGAGGGTACGTTATGGGCTCCCATTCTATTTCTCGGCCTAAGGTTCTTGCGATCTTTCTTTCCTGATCTTTCTTCCATTGTTTTCTTCTTTGACGCATGTCTGGCTGGAATCCCAAACCGTATCGGGCCTTATGGTGTACTGGCTTTAAAGCCCTGACTGTTCCTTGCATATATCTCCCTAAACCTCTTCTCGCTCGAGCTCCCCTTCCTACAGTCAACTTGACACCCATTCTGGTATTTCTCGACAGTTTTGGCACTAGAATTCTGTTTCCCTCAGCGACAAAAGTGGTATTGACAAATTCAAGGGATTGGAAGGAACATTCTATAGCATCTTTACTCACTTCAATGTATGGTGCGTCGATAGAAATAGATGCTACAATGTCTTCTTCTCCCTCGACAATGACCAAACAGCCATTCATGAAAAATTTCACCTTTTGATGGAGGGATGATGGGATCGCTCTAGCGGAATGGATCCAGGGTCTTCCCAAAAAGAATTTATATAATGGTGTAATGTCCATGACTTGGAACTCAACATCATATATGTAGGGACCCACTTCTAGAGGGATCTTAATTTTTCCCATGACTTCTCATCTTTTTCCATCGAATGCCCTTACTGTGGAATGGCAAGGCCTTAGATAGGACAAATCCATCGGAATCCTGGAAAGTGTGGCCAAAGGCATGATGTTGAGTGCCGATCCATTGTCAATGAGCACGTTCGGTATTATATAACCCTTGCAGTGGGTTGTGATATGCAATGCTTTCACGGAGCCTCTACCATTGGGTGGTATTTCATCATCACTAAAATAAATGAAATTATCCGCGTTTATGTTATTCACCCATCTGTCAAGCTTCTCAATGGATATATTGTTTGCCACATAAGCTTGATTCAACACCTTTAACAAGGAGTTCCGGTGTGGCTCTGAATTTAACAGTAGAGATAATACTGAGATCCGTGCTGGCTGCTTACTCAATTGTTCCACCACGTTGTACTCACTGTGCTTGATAAATTTTAAGAATTCCTGTGCTTCCTTCTCGTCCACAGGTTTTTTAACTTCTTGTTCAGGCACAGTTTCATGCTCATCTTCGATCACATGCATTGGTGCTTCAAGTCACTATTCTTCTTTGCCGGCTCGACTTCGTTAGAATAGCACCGCCCACTGCGAGTAAAATGGCCTACCTCCCCAACATCTCCAGTTGTGGCTTCGGACTTTTCAACTTCAAGTGTGACGATGTTGACGTCATCTTTCCACGGTACTACCTTGTCGTCCTTGTAAGGGAAAGGAGATGGTACTTTGATTATCACTTTCGGTTTCACCGACTCCTTCTTCGCGTTGTAATAAATTACTAACGACCGATTAGCGCTACAAGGGAGACCTGATGATTGGCTGTCAGAGGCGCATACTTCTCTTTCGTTGGCCTCTTCCCTTTTGTTAAGGACCTTAATCTCCTTATTATCCATCCGGTCTTGAAGCAACCTTTTAAATTCCTCACACGATTGAATGTCGTGTCCTACAATTCCATGAAAATTGTAAAAACTTTGACCTTCTTCTCCGAAAATTCTATCGGGGTGACAGAGCAATCCTTTCTTAATCAGTACCTCCTAGATTTTCTGCAGAGGCGTCCTTATTTTTGAAACATATCTTTTGACTTGCCATTCGTCCTCTTTCCCCACTGCGCTCACATTCCCTTCGGTATGGTTAGGGAACGGGTTCCCAGTTGCATTACTGGCACTATCGAATCGTAGGATGCCTGCATCAATGAGTCCTTGAACTCTCCTCTTAAAGGCTAGGCAATTCTCCATGGAATGCCCCTGGTTCCCAGCATGGTATGCACAACTAACGTTTGGATCGTTGCATTTCGGGTATGGAGGTTTAAGGGGTGCCATGTAATGGGGAGATATTAGTTGTTTCTCCAAAATTTTTGGGTATAATTCCCCATACGACACAGGGATAGGAGTAAATTGCGGTCTCTCAGGATTGGACCTTGCGGGTCTTGGTTCGTTTCTGGGTTGGCTTTGAGCGGGTACAGTGTTTTGTGGGAATGTGGTGACGGGTCTTTGGTTGTTCGTGGCGTATACGGGGTAGGAAGAAAGTGGTGCTTGGTAATAAGGGGTTTGAAGGGGATAATAGAAATTCGGAGGTGGATAATTTCGAGGTCGGGGTGGGTTTGGATATGGATTAGGGGTATAACGGCTTCCCATTCCCACCATATGGGCTTCTGGTTCTTTCTTATTCATGGGCGCTACCCTTCTTGAACTTTCTTGACCTTCCATTCTACAGCTCTTGACGGCATTCTCTATAAGCTCACCGGATATTACAATATCTGCAAAGTCCTTCGTGGCAATTCCCACTAGTTTGTCATAAAATGGCACATTTAAAGTGTTGATAAAGAGAACGATTATCTCTGTTTTTGTTAGTGGGGGTTTCACTTGGGCCGAGACGTCCCTCCATCTCTGTGCATACTGTCTAAAAGTTTCCGATAGCTTTTTCTCCATCATTTGCAAAGTCATTCGGTCTAGCACCATATCCGATACATGCTTGTACTGCTCACAGAATGCTGATGCCAAGTCCTTCCAAGATCGGATCTTTTCCCTACTAAGCTGGTTGTACCACCGAAGAGCCGATCCTACTAGACTATCTTGAAAAAAATATATGAGTAGCTTATTTTCGTTCACATAGTTGGTTATCTTCCGGCAGAACATGATGAGATACGCTTTTGGGCATATTGTCCCATCGTACTTTTTAAAATCAGGCACTTTGAACTTCGGAGGCAGAATTAGATCGGGCACCAAACTGAGTTCTTTAGCACCTAGTGCGGAGAAGACTTCAGTGCCTTCTATCGCTTTGAGTCTTTCCTCTAGGCTCTTATATTTCTCATTTGTATCGTGATTATCCAATTTCAACCTGGCTATCTCTACTAGATCGTCCAAATCTGGAACGAGTGGATCAGCAGGACTAGCCCTCGGGTTTGATACGAACATTCCTTGCCCTAGATTAGCAGGTGGCGCAGGTCGTTGCTCCAGGCCTGTAGGTTCCCATTGAGCGTACCCTCTTTGTGTTGCGTGGACGTGCGGTGGAGTAATCCTGGCGGATGGGGCGGATTCTGATCGCGATTAACCCTTGACTGTGGTTCCATAACGTCAGGGTTCATAGGTCCTTTTCCTTTTACTAGAGCTGACATCATTTCCATCATCTTGGCCATTTTGTCCCTTTGTTCTAGCGATTTTTCTCGAGATCTCACCATTAAGTCTCTTGTCTCTTGTTGTGACTTGGCCAACTGCTCTTGTAATTCCCTTTAAATTCTTTCCATCCTTTCAATCCTTTCATTGAATTCGGCCTCTATTACTCTAGCTTGTCGGCGCATTCTATACGAATGACGTGGTTCCAGTCTTGTGGTATTGCAACTGCGAGTTATATGTTTTAACTTCAGCGAATGATTATGGGATATGCAATGAATGAATGAATGAATGAATGCATAAATGTCAAATGAATTTTAGTTATGCATGAAAATGCAAGGATTTAGTGTTGATTTCAAGACGGCCCCTATTTAGGCATTTCATTTATCAAAAAAGTCCATTACAAAATATTTTACCATTTTCGATTCAGCCATTACACAAACTTCCTAGCTATATCGCCATATTTCTTTACTCGTGCTAAGAATTCTAATATGTTTGATCTTCGACTTGGAGGGAATTGGCAAATGAGAATTTTAACTTCTTCCGATAATTGTACCACGTGCAAGGTTACCCCACGAACTTTATTGATCAAATAGCTAAGTTGCATTTCTTTTTCTTGGAGGCCCTCTTCATAGGCATGAATGTCTCTATCGTACTGATTATTCTTTTCTTCCAAAGCCTTCAAGAGAGTATCTAGCTGTTGTTGACGATCTTGCAGCATGTCTTCTAAATCTCGTATCCTCTCTTTTAGTTCTTGACATTTAGATCGACTAGTCATTACCTTGGCAGATACAGCTTCATATTCGGCGTTCTTCTTCCTTAGCTCCATCATAGCCCGCGCAGTTTTTTCTTCTTCTTTCTTCGCTTTTCCTTTCCAGAATTCCATCCCGCCTTTGATGTTGCTTAATTCTTCTTTCTATTCCACTGATGATTTGCCCAGCCCGCTATTCTTTATAGTGCTTCTTAATTTTTTATTTTCCAGATGGAGGTCCCTTAAGTCATTTCTTATGACTTCAGCTTCCTTTTGCGCTTTCTCGGTTCTGGATCTTTCAATCTGAACGTCGATCTTCAGTTGGTAGTTTTCCTCTTGAAGAGCACTACGGTCCCGAGACATCTTGGCCTTTTCTCGTTCAAATTCTTGTCTTGCTATTTCTAGCTCAGATGACACTTCTTCCGAGAAAGGATTCTGGACGGTGTAGTTTGTTGACGAGATTTGTTGACAGTTCACCCGTTGCTTCCTCCATATGTCGTAATCTTGGGTGAGAGTGTCAGCGTATAGAGCTAATTCCATGAGATGAATTCTCTTCCAAGACTTTGCGATATCTCGAACCCTCTTCATATATCCCTCACCTGTAAAAGCAAACTCGGACTGTGCTAATCCTCCAGTGGCGGGTACGAATTGTCGCGAAGAAAATTGCCTTTGGACTAATAGCGGGGCATATCCAACTCCTCCCCATAATCCAAGTAGTGGCACCCAATCTTGATCTCCGACTTTGTATAGCAGAACCGAAGGGCGTATCCACGGTGCTCTCCACGTTATATCCTCAGCGCGAAGGTTCTGAAAAACTGAGACCCAATGTTGTTCAGTGACTTCTTTTGGCCATTCTTTCTTGAGATAAGCTTCCAATGGGGCAAATGTTTTTGAAAACATATGGAACGGTATGCGCTCTACTTTCCAGAAGTGGCTCAAGATTCAAACATTGAGCAACTGCGCGCATCCAATAAATTGTCCTTCCCCTTTCCTCTGAAAACTACTCTAGGATCTGAAGGTCTCGGCTAGGGTAGTCAGGACAGGGTTGATTCTTTGTTTTAATCTTTTGAAGAAATCCACCACCGCAACTTTTATGTGTCCAAGGACTTTCAGGAAGATGATCAAACCGTAAATAGCCAAAACGAATAGATTTACCCTTTTCAACATGTCAGGATGGTTCAGAACCAAATTTCGTAGGGAAGACCATGGAATGCAAATGGTTTCATTCTTCTTCTTTATCTGTTTTTCGGCCCACGCGTCAGTCATGTCTGTCAATCTCATTAACTTTTTCTTGAAGGTCATCGGCTTAGGCTCCTTCACATATACTTTATAGAATTGTGCACTTTCAACACGAAGTAAAGCAACGTACTCCTCTATAGTCGGAGTCATATCTTCTCGATTGAAGGTAAAACATTGGTAAGCCGGATCCCAAAATCTGACCATGGCTTGGATCAATCGTTCATCTACGTTGACAGCAATCAAATTGGCTATGTCCCAATATCTTTCAGTGAAGATACCCCTAGTGTCCCAGTCCCACTGATTCCAAACCCGAACCAAATCTTCAAGGTTATTCTGGCGAACATTCACAGTTACGTGCTCGGGTAGATTGGCAATACATCTCTCCACTAGACTATCCCCTTTTTCTTTCTAAGTTTTTAGAGACGAGTCCCGAACCACGGCATTTTTCTCGGTTGTTTGTATAATTGACTCTTCCATTAGAAACCCATTTTTTGGCAACCGATCTCTAGTCAACACCTTCCTAATATAATGCCTATAATGCATGATAAAAGAAATAAGGCAAAGACAAACAACCTTGATTAGTAATTAAATACAGGCAGAAAAACATGGAAAATTTAACAAATCAAACTACCTAAATCTAGTTTATTAAACAGAGCTAATCTTCTCGTATAGAAAGTGAAAGTACAAAAGGTAAGAGGCGTTTCTCCCGTGTACTTATTTTGGTGACTACTAAACGGACGGAGGTTTGGCATGGCTCTAATTAGGTGGCTCGTACGGTTCACTATATGCGGTTTCGGTTCTAGACAGGTACTCGAATTGTTCTCACTATCGTCTTCTAAGACTAGTACGAAGCCTCGGTCGTAGCCCATTACAGGCTCATGAGTTCAATTTGAGGGATCACATTTACTTATGCCTATGCGGAGGGACAAGTTAACTCACGAAAGCATAAGTCATATGTAACCCGAAAGTATTCACTAGCCTGTGCGGAGGGACAAGTTAACTCACGAAGGCATAGCGTTTACTTTCACTTAAACGGACGGAGCCCGGGTAGAGAGCTCATGTTATGCAAAATGCAAGTGCGCGGTGTGTGGGGAGAAACTCACAAACCTTTACGTTTTATTTAAAAACTAAACCAAAACTAAAAAAACTGGGAGCTGAAAATCAACAAGATAAAACAACTTAGAAGAATATTTACAGCATGATGCAAATGCATGAATTTTTTGAAAACACAATTTTGGGATCACAACTAAATATTAATTTGAACAATGAATTTTGAAAATTTTGACAACACGCGTTTAATTCGACTCGACTCTCAAAAATGGGTCCCCAGTGGAGTTGCCAGCTGTAGCGACGTAAAAATTTAGCTTGGTCGCTAATTGTGGCGATTTCTTGCAAATTTGAAAACTGACTTTCGATTTTATAAAAAAAGGAGTTGCCACCGATCCCTTTTCTTTAGGTGTGATCGGACACCTAATAAATCATCTTTTTGAAAAGAAAATTTATTCTTGAACAAAAATGAAGGCTAAATTTAGGTCTACGTGAAAATCAGAGTAAAGTAGGGTTCGGGAGTCAGTTACGCGCGAGGAAGGTATTAGCACCCTCGCAACGCCCAAAATTGGTATCTTGTAAAACACGTGTTGTCTTAATTCTCAAAAATATGAGTTCAATTTAAATCTTAATCATGATCCGACCAAAACATGAGAAACTTTTTATAATTTCGATTTCCTTTGAGAAGAACATTCCTTTTTAACACGAGCCAATGATATTCACCCAACATAGTGATGAAATCAACGACTTAATGTTAAATCCCCACGTTGCCTTATTTATTGAAATTAATTAAAAGCATGAATAAAAATCTTTAAAGTAATGAACAGCAAAATGATATAAAAGGGGCGGGAAACAAAAATAAAAGAGTTATAAATACATCGAAGCAAATAATAAATATGACAATAACATTAAAACGAGAACAATGTATGCGATATTAAACAGGATAAAAATAGTATTAAACACAAAATAGAGGTGAACGTATATACAAACATATGATAACGAGCGAAGTGCCGTAAGCGTAATATTAAAAATACTAATAATGTTACCTACATACTTACGTATATATTTAAAATATGAATATAATAATAGTATTACAAATTATATACATAGTACAAAAACATATTCATAGTATAATGCTAAAATACATACATAACATATAGTTATAAAAATAATATGTAAGAAAAAATGATGTAGTAATGTATACACGATATATAAAACACAATATTAACAAGGTATATGTAACGACCGAACTTTAAGGTTATCGAAAAATGTATTTTCGGTCTCCGTTTTAAAAAAATTAATTAGTAAATATTTAAATATATATATTTATGAAGTTAGTAGAGTGGTTAATTAGAGTTTAATTAAGTGAATTTAGCTTAATTAAGAGTAATTAAGAAAATGACTAAATTGAATAAAGGATAAAAGTTGAATTGTAGATTAAAAGAAAATAAAAGGATTAAAAAGGCAATTATACAAAAGTATAATTGAGGAGATTTATCGTGAAGAAAATCTAAGATTTTTTTAGTATATTATTATATTATTATTTTATTATATAATAAAGATACTTTATGTTTTAATTATATTATATTATATTATATTATATATATAAACTAAAGAAGCAAATGAAAGAAAATAGAAACAGAATGAAACGAAACAGAGAGCAGGGGAGAAAAGAAAGAAAGAAGGGAGAAAAGGAAAATTGAAGGTTTAAAGCTTTAAGCTTTAATAGGTAAGTCAATCAAGCCCTTTTACTTAATTTTGATGTTTTAGAAGTTTTAGAACAAAGTTTTGATGAAATTAAGTTGATATTTTGATAGTTATTAGATTTCTAGATATTGTCCATGTTAAATAAAATGATGAATTAAGGGCTAAATTGATAGAAATTCATGTTAAAAATGATACAAGGATTGAATTGTACAATGATTCATAAGTTTTATGCTTTAAGGACTAAATTGAAAGAATTTTGAAATTATGGTTTTATGATGAAAAATAGATAATTATGTCTAAGTTTGGTTAAAATTGAGTAGAAATAAAGTATGAATTAAGATAGAAAAGTAAGTGAATTTAGTTAGAATTAAATTGAAATTAAAGTAAATCAACATTTTGTACTAAGACTATTTTGGACAGCAGCAGTAGTCTAAGTTTGAAAAATCACCAAAAATTGTATAAATTGAATTAGAGGATGAATAAAATATGGAATTAAACATTATTGAGTCTAGTTTCTTATAGAAGAAACGATATAAGCAATTGAATTGTAAATTATGAGATATAATGAATTTTGTGAGACAAGGTCAGAATGAATTTGGGTTCCCCTGTTCTGACTTTGGAAAATCACCAAAAATTGAATAAAAATAATTAGAGGCTTAAAGTATATTTTTAGAATCCCTAATGAGTTTATTTTCATGAAAAATCAACGGGAATATTATCCGAGTTCTGTACTATGAGATAATTAATTTTTAGTGAAGAAGGGATGAAACTGTCAGACAGCAGAATAGGGGTGAATTTAAAGAATAAACTGTACTTAATGGCTAAACTAAAAATTTTGAAAAATTTTATTGTAAGAAGATTTGTGAGTCTAGTTTCAGGAAAAATTAGCGGATCTTAATTTTGAATTCTGTAACTCAAGATATGAATTAGTAATGTATTAATGATTATGAATTGTATTAATTTCATAGTCAATGTGGTACCTAAATCTCGGCTAAGAAAGGACAAGACAAAGTCAACGGAGTTAGCTCAAAATTACGGTTTGTATTTCTATAATCCGAACTTAGTTATTATTTGTTATATTTATATACATATGGCAATTGTTAGTGTTAGAATTATGATGTTTTACAATTGGAATGGATTGATTTTGGTATGCGATGAATTTATTGAATTTATATTGATTGAAATTATTTTGATTGAATTTATATTGATTGAATTATATAATATACATGATTTATGTAGAAATTTGAATATTGAATGAATGTTATATTGAAAAATATATTGATTGGAAATATGAGGAAATTGATATGAATATATGAGATTGTGATATTTGAATATTTGATATTGAAAAGTGAATTGAATTGCATTGAATTATGAATTAATGTGAATAATTGAAATATATTGTTGAATTGAATGAAATTGTATGAATTGTGAAAATGGGTGAATATATGTGATTATCGAATGGTATATTGATGAAAGAATTATTAAATTGAGAAAGTGAATGAAATACCCTATTAACTAGTCGGGTGAATCGGATATAATTGGCATGCCATAGGATCCGGAAATGTACGGATTTGCGGCTTTATCGATCGAGCACTTTATGTGTCGTATTTCAGGCACCTCGTGTGTCTTATCAGGCACCTCGTGTGTCGTTTTAGGCACTTTATGTGTCGTATACTGATCAGGTACTATGTATCGTTTTAGGCACAATGTGTCGTACTGGTGTGTTTGGGTTGGAATCCGTGTATCCGTCAAAGTCCGGGTTTGTTAATAGGGTAAATAAGTGAAAGATAAATCGAATAAATTTGATTGATCAAGCTATTGAAATGAAACGAGAAATTGAATTGAGAATTGAAAATTTAGATATGAATTGAAAATATGAACCAAAGGTTCATGAAATGATTGAGTTCGAATTTATGATATATGATGCCACTTGATGAATTGAAATGTGATTTGAGATATATGAATCGTATGTATATCTTGAAAGCTATCGAGGATAGTAAGTTGATATGATATAAATGAAATTGATGTTATTGAAATGAATTAAAATGGAATATGATTGATAAGTGTATAGTTGAATATAGTTTAATGATATTGAATTGTGAGTAAATTAAGGAAAGCTATACCGAGTAGTAAGTGAAAGAAAGGAGTAAATAATAATGGATTTAGTTAAGAATTGAACAATTATGTTATTGTGTTTATTATGTGATTTGTATAAAATTTATATGGTAAGTAGTTAAAATTTATCTATGAATAAATAATTGAATAATTGTAATTGTTATTATGATCTTAAGTATTTGTTATATTATTAATTGTTCGGATTATAGAAATACCACTGAGTATACCATACTCAGCGTACGGTTTGTTTCCGTGTGCAGGTTAAGTAAAGATAGTACGTTGAATCAGCATCACAAGATGATCCCGAATTCATTAAGGTAAAGTATGTTGAGTATTAATAATGGCATGTACCCAGGATGTTTAATGAGAGTCATTTAGGTTGTAAAAGTATTGATGAAATGAGTAAATTATGGTTGGCAACGGTATGTAGTATCAATTTTTAAATTTACTAAAAATTCGTAGTGATTCTAAATTAGTCCCGAATTAAATTTACTATTCATATTGGACCGCGAGGGCCCATTAAAGGGACGACATCTTAAAACTAGGATGTGTGTGAATATTTATTTTAATTAATGACCGAAATTGGACTGTACTGACTGGTAATGTCTCGTAACCCTGTTCCGGTGACGGTATAGGGTTAGGGGACGTTACAGTATATGTATACGTAATCTAGAAAAATGCATATATAATATAATGTTAAAATATTTACATAACATATACATAAATAATAATAATGTTGAAAACACATACTAATGTTAATAACAATATTAATATTACATAAAGATATACCTATATAATAAAGTATATGAATAATATGATGTTTTAAAAATATATACATAATATATGAAAATATAATAAAAAAATAATAATAATAATATACATAATATAAGAATGTTAAAATAATAAATAAAAATAATGAAGAAATGAGTAAAATGATATACATAATAATACAAGAAGAAAATTATATATTTATAATAAGTACTTAAAAACATCTATGTATATACGCATAATAAAAATAATAGTGAAAATAATAAATATAATAATAAATATGATAATAGAAATGATAATACTATATACAAATTATATATATACATACATAATAAAATAATGTACTAATATTAATAATGAACATAATAGGGATAAAAATAAATGAAATAATATATACATAGTATTAGTATTTAAATACGTATAATATAATATTTAAGGAAAAGCCATATATAATATATGTACTTAATATAGCATTTAAAATATATATATATGATAATATAAGAATATAACTAACAATATTTAAGAATATACACATAATATAGTATAAATACATATGTACGTAATATAGAATTTAAAAATACTTAATATATCTAAAGAATATATACATAATATAGAGTTAAGAATAATAATAATAATAATAATAATAGATAAAAGAAAACTATTAATAATACTATATAATATATGTATATATGTAAGTATTAAGTGAAAATAATACTAATGCTAATAAATAATAAACATAATAATGATAGTAATAAAATATAATAGTATATAGTATTAAAATTAAAATAAAATAATGAGAAAAAGTAAAAAAAAAGGATAAAATTGAATTAAGAATGAAGTTTTTTAGGCGAATTCGAAATAAAAAGGAAAGGGAGGACCACAGTGGAACACGCCAAGAAAGTAGAGGGATCCCATGCGCAAATAGACCATTCGGTCAAAATGCGCGGATCCTCCACGGGCGCGGGTCGGGTCACGTGGATCAGAGGTCCAAAACGACGTCGTTTTGGCCTCTGAACCCTAATCATCCAAGCGACGCCGTTTTGCCTCTATTACCTAAACCAAAACCCTTTTTTTTTCACTTTCAGCCCCTGTTTTAGAGAAAAAATCAGAGAGCCACTCTGCTCTCCCTCCCTTCTCATTTCTCTCCTTAGTCTTCCCCATGGCCAACCCTTGGCTTTCCACCGCCCGTCGTACCACCTCCGTATCCGACGACTGACGAAGCGCAAAGATGGGGTTTGTCGATCCCTTTTTGAGTGGGCCCAAAGGTGGAAGCCTCCAAATCCGCAAAATCGAAAGAAGAAAGGCCCCTTTTTACCCTGTTTTGGTACAATTCCGACCACGAGGAAGAAGCCTCCGACGATGAGATCATGGAGCGTCGACGCGGTCGCAAGGTAACTCTGGTAAACCCTCTCATTTTTCTTTTCATTTTCGTATTTATAAAAAAATAAACAAAAAAATAAACTAAAGATAATAAAAGATAAAATGAATAACACGAAAATCACCTTAAAGCTTATATCTTTTCGTTTTTCTATCCTCCAAATTTCAGAAGTAAAAACCTTTTAAAATACAATCAGTTTTTCTTCTTTTTTGTTAAAAAAATCCCCTAAGTCGGTTTTTGCTTGGCTTTTTAAAGCCATTTACATGATTTTTTTATTGTTTTTACTGTCTTTCTTCTACCTTGCGTGTTTGCTTTGTTGTGCAAAGGGGTCCCCAAGGAGAGAAGGTGTGACCAGGTCTTGGTTGCAATTGGTGGCCTTGGCAGAAAGGAGGGTGGTTGACTTAGGTGCGGCGCACCTAGGTGTTAGGGGGCTAGGGTTTCTGATTTTAGGGTTTTTTAGTTTGTTTGTTTTTTTGGTGTTGGGCTAAATGGGTTTTGGGTTTAATGGCTGTTGGGTAGGTTTAGTTTGGTGGGTTGGTTTTTTGTAATTGGGTTTTGGTTATTAATATTTGGGGTTTGGGTTAGTATTTAGGAATGGCTTGGCAAAATTGGGTATGTACATCCACTTTAGACTAATTTCAACTCTCTAATTTCACTTAAATCCCTAAATTTTAAAATTTTCTCAATTTAATCCCTATTACTCAAAACTTATAATTTATTTTACAATTCAATCCCTTTGTCAATTCTAACTTAAAATCCTATCAATTTAGTCCCTATTACTTAAATTATTCAACATGGACAACATCTAAAAATTCAATATTTTCCAAAATTTCAACATAGGTTAGGTAGTATTTAATACTAGGATTCTAAAAACATAAAAATTACAAGAAAATGGACTAAATTGACTTACCAATTAAGCTTTGAACTTAAAACCCTAATTTTCTCCTTTCTTTCTTTCCCTATTTCTTTTCTTCCTTTTCTCCCTATTTCATTTTCAATTATGTTCTTTCTTTTTCTTTTGGTTTCTTTTATTATTATTTTTAATTATAATAATATAATATAATATAATAATATTAATATATTTACTTAAATAATTAGTAAGTTTAATTTATTATTAAATATATGTATATTATTTACACATATGGAATTATTTTCACCATACACTTGTTATATAAGGATTAATTGCTTATTTAATCCTTCACTTTTATTTAATTAATAATTAAACTTTCACCCTTTATTCAATTTAATCCTTACAACTAATTATCCTTAATTCAAACTAATTCACCTAGCCAAAACCTACTTAACCACACAACTAACTTCGTAAATATTTTTAATAATATTTACGAATCCATTTTACGAAAGCGGATACCTAAAAATACACTTTTCGATTACCCGTAACTTTAGGGTTGTTACATTGAAAGTCAATGCCTGCCTCCTAAAGATAGCCCTTAACAACCAGGTGACCCTTGTAGCGAGCAATAGTGTCATGTCGTTTCAGTTTGAACACCCACTTACAACCCACAGCTTTTTGATTTACAGGTAAATGAACCAAATCCCATGTGTTATTTTTCAACTGAGCATCATACTCTTGCTGAGCTGTTAGTGTCCATTCTTTGCTAGCAAAAGCTTTTCCAATTATGACAGGTTCAATCTGACTTAATGCAGCAGAGAAAACCTTGGGCTTAAAAATGCCATTTTTGGACCTGGTTTGTATAGGATGAAGGTTGACAGGTAAGGATGAGGAAGGATCCTGATTGGAAGGCACTGAAGGAAAAACATCAGGAGGAGATGAATTTGAAGGATGAGTGGAATGACTATTGGAAGTTTCATGCCTTGCTGAGAAGCTGGCATTTGGCCTTACCTCGAAGGCAGGAGACTCTAAAAGAAGAAGATCAGTGGGTGAAATAGCAGATCCTGACACAAGTCCTGGAATTTGCTAGTCTAAAATGATAGACAAATTTGGAGCATCAAATCGAGGTTGATCCACAAGGGGCACCACAACTAGAATATGAGACTGCTGATGTTGGAACTTAGGTTGAGTGCAAGAAGGGACAGAATCACCTCTAGAGTCGGCAGAACTGGCAAAAAGAAAGCAGGTTTCATCAAACACCACATACCTAGAGATAAAAATCCTACTGGTAGCATCGAGACATTTATATCCTTTATGAATAGGGCTGTAGCTAAAGAACACACAAGGCCTGGAAAGATATTAGAGTTTATGAGAATTAAAAGGTCTAGGATAAGGATAGCACCTGCAGCCAAATACTTTTAAATGCATGTAGCTAGACATAGTCTTATGTAACACCTCATAGGGTGATCTGCCAGTGAGAAATGATGTGGGAAGTCTGTTAATAAGGTATACAACACTGATGAAAGCATGAGCCCAAAGATGCATAGGCATATTAGCCTGAGCCAACAAAGTTAGACCAATATTGATTATATGCTTATGTTTCCTCTCTACCAAGCCATTTTGTTCAGAAGTATGAGGATAAGAGAGTTGGTGATGAATCCCCAACTGAGATAGGACCTTTGGAAAAGAACAAAATTCTCCTCCTCAATTAGTTTGAAGAATCTTTATTTTACATCCAAACTGAACTTCAATAAATTTCTGTAGATTAAGAAAACTGTCCAATGCCTTAGACTTGCATTTGATAAGATACATCCAAGTGTACCTAGAATAGGCATCAACAAATGAGACATAATAAAAGTGACCGTCAGATGCCACAGGAGTAGGACCCAAGAGATCGGATACAATAAGTTCAAAAGGAGCTGTATAAACAGTAGTTGAGGGAGAAAATGAAAGCTTATGAAACTTTCTAAGTTGACATGCTGAACAAACTGAATTCAACCTATAATCTTTGAAACAATATTACACTTTTAAAGAACTGTCATAACAGTTTTATTACAAGGATGACCAAGGCGTTTGTGCCACAAATAAAATATTGAACTAATAGAAACAGGAGATCCCAGATGAGTGGTGTGAGCAATACCTGAAGGATTTGAAGCAGTGTTAAATCTCTGAGTGCCTAACAAATCGAACTGGTACAGGCCATCATGAATGCGGCCCACCAACAATATGGTCCCTGTCTTGATATCCTTCAAAAAGCAATAGAAAAGGTGAAATTCAAAATGAACCTGATTATTATTAGCAAATTGGGCAATAGACAATAAGTTTTTGCAAATTTTTGGAACATGCAACACATGTTTCAAATGAAAAATTCTGTTTGAACTTGTAAAAGAGGAGGAGCCAATGTGAGCCACTAGTACAGACACACCATTTCCCATGAAAAGCCTGTTGTTACTTGTATATTGTGTTGCCTCATGGAAATTATCCAAGTCATTTGTAACATGGTTGGACGCTCCCGAGTTTGGATACCAGACTTTTGTGTTCAAGAAGCCTGTGGGAAACTGTTCTTTGGTGGAGGCAGCATTAACTTGCAAGCCAGGATGTTGTACAATGGGCCTTTGAGAACAACAATGAGAACCTCCATATTGTGAATTAGAAGAATCCTGAAACTGATGACAATGTACTTGCATTGGCTGATTAGACACACCTTCAAATGATTCATCAAATCAGTAGTAACATTTTTAAACTATGTGTCCAATTCGACCACACAACTGGCATTGAGGTTTGTTATGAGCAAACCTCCTCCCTTGGCCTCTGCCTCGAAACGTCCTAGAGCCACTGCCTTTTTAAGGTGGTCTAGAGCCTCTGTCAAACAGCCCAGCATTTCTATCAATAGTACCACTGTGCTAAGCAACATTAGCCTGTAAGGGCATACTCGAAACAAAGTCTTGTTGTCGAGCTTCACAATCAGTCAGCATTTCAACAAGAAGATCAAGAGGAACACTCATTGCTGAAGCCACAATACGAATTGACTCATATTCCACTGACAGACCAGCAAGAATGATGCTAATCTGTTCCTGCTCAGAAATAACACTGCCTGCAATCATCAAGGTGTCACACAAACCTTTGATCTTGGCCAAGTACTCTTTAACAGTTAACTGTCTTTTCTTGTGGGAATACAAAGAATGCCTTAGAGTGGAAACTGTCATAGTGGACTTGGTAGCAAATCGCCGAACAACTGTTTGCCATACATCAAAGCTCAATTAAGCACTAGTAAGATACACCAAGATATCATCACAGATAGTGGACAATAACCATGAGGCTAACAGCTTATCTTGTTGCTTATGAAACAAGAAGTCAGGGTTAGCAACAAGGTTGCCATTTCTTTCAACAATAGATTGTGGAGGAACATTAATAGTTCTAAGAACAAAATCATGCAACCCATACCCCTCAAGAATTAACAGAACCTGTTGTTTCCATAAAAGAAAGTTATGCTCACTTAGTTTCATCGTATCATGTTTGGAAAACTGTTGAATCTTTCTCAAAGAATTACAACCAGGATCGGGAGAAGAGCCAGCTATAGGTGTAGCCATGTTGATTGAGTGGCGATTGTCTTCATCATTGCTAGAAACTGCTTTTTTCGCCATGGTAGAAGCACAAAGAAGAAATGCAGAGAAGGCGAAAAAAAATTTAAGGCTCAGATGCCATAATGAGATCTATAGAATCAAATCAAGAAAAGTGAAAATGATTAACAAAAGAACATGAATTACAGAATACAAAGCACAGCATTTATAACACAAAGTATTAACAGTTAACTAACTATAACTACATAACTACTAAGCTCTAACTACTAACTACTATAATTGTTTCCATTCCTTAACACAGTCCAAATTAAATTTATTTAATTAAAAACTTATTTTCATCCCAACAACTAGACATCCAAGTTGGCATTTAAAACTCTTTTGGACTGCCATGTAGGATCGTCATTAGGGAGGTAACAGAGTTTAATAATAGTGTGACCACTTCGTAACAAAACGATAACGTAAATGACTAAAACGTAACATTTCAAACATAAATAACTAAAATATAATATGAGACAAATAAAAGTTACTATTTTTATAATTTATCCTAATCATATTTATGCTACTGAAATTAGTACATTAATTGATACAAGATATGATTAATGTTGTACAGAGCAACACTAAAATTCAAAATTTGTCGTTCTCATTTTTCCTCCTATTTTTATAATATATATGTAAAAAAAGTATTATTGAACTCCACATGAATCTACAATTAAATTCTAGTAATCTTTTTATTCAAGAATTAATGCTAAATTATAAAACACACCAAATCATGAGCTGTATCTAAATAAACCAAATTCAACCCTTATATTATAAAAAGGGAAACGAAAAGAAAGCTAAAGGAGCTTATAAAAGGTTTAACGAAAATGGGCAGGGCAAAAAGAAAAATGTTGTTGGATAACGAAGGCAAAAAAGGAAGTCTGGGTTTTTAAGTTTAACGTTCTTAGAACAGAAAAATGGAAGTGCTTGTGCTTGCAATTTTGCATGTACAAAGCTTACTGCTTCTTTTGTTTCTTTATTCTTCTTCACTGATAAGAATTGGAGCTTAAAAACCCAGAACCAAACGAAGGAATTTTTCTTTCTTTTTAAGTATGCCTATCTTTTCACATCCTTCTCCATCTTCTATCTCTCAGTTTCTTAGCTTTTCTCGTGAAGATCAAGTCATCACATTCTGGTTGCTTGCATTAGCTTCCCAGTCTAATTACAGCTTCTCTTTTCCATTTTTCTGGGTTTGATCTTGGTGCATTTTTTCTGTCTGGTTGGACTGGCTTGATTGATTGCTGAGAAAGTGAAAGAAAAGCCTGGTTTCTGGATTTGTGTGAGAGAGAAGGAAAATATGATCAAATCTTAGTACTCGAGATTAATTTATAGGTATCATCAGAGAAAAACTAGTACTGAGATTTAATGTGCAAATTTTAAAGTCGTGTTACTCCAGCAACTTTGCACGTTAAATTTTATTTTTCTTTGATTTTCTGGAAAATCGAATAAAAGGGTAGGGAGTAAAGGAATAATATATCATATTATCTAAGGAAAAACAGAAAGCTCTTCCTTTTAGTTTTTGCCTTTACCATAAAGGGAAATTTCAACTAAGTTGAAGTTCTAGTGAACTCTAGATTTCCCCTCTTTTTTTTTTTTTTTTATTTACTTTTCAAGTAGCCACTCACCTGTCCTTGAACATACTAAAACTTTGCAATTTCTAGTTTGCCCTTTTGTTCCCATTATCCTTTCTCAGCAACCAAACAGACCTGTTGATGGGGTATAGCCAGCTAAGCCTCAAGTGTTGAGTTTATCTATTTACTAGCCGGCACTTGTTTAGCCTCTTTCAAATTTCTATTAGAGTTCCATGTCATGATGAATATTCTCTGTAAAGTGTTTCACATTAACAACAGGTTCTAATTTTTTTACTGTTATTAAATTGTTAGATTCCTAGCTTTCTGAGTCGGATTATGTCTTTTCTTGGCTAACTGTATTACTCAAGTTCAATGTTCTTTTAACCTTCTACCTACCATGTCTGGAGCAAGGATTTAAACAAAACAAAAACTAGAAAAAGGAAGTATTCCCAAGGCTTCTTTTACTTGTCTGTAACTTTATGTGACTATTTATTTGTTTTCTGTGGGCAGACTCTGGATCTACAATGAGGAAAGCAGGCTCTCTTTTTTTTTTGGTGGTGGGTATTGAATGGTAGAGACAATGAGGCAATTTTCTTCCATGTTCTATGGGTTAGCAAGGTCAATAAGTGGGAAAATTTCAGGGAATGGTGATGGAAGAGAAGCTGCTGAGGCAATGGCAAAGAATGCAAAGAAAAATTACCTGATTTTGAGGTCTTCCGGTTCTGTAAATGTCGATGGTTCCAACAATTTGGCCTCAGTTTTCTCCAAGAGAGGCAGGAAAGGAGTGAACCAGGATTGTGCCATTGTATGGGAGGTATAAAACATTGAGTATGTACTTTGTATACCTTGTAAATTGACTCCCTTTTATGATTCATAAATGTGGCTTTTGTTTACTCGGAATAGGAATTTGGATGTCAAGCAGACATGTTGTTTTGCGGGATATTTGATGGGCATGGTCCATGGGGTCATTTTGTAGCCAAAAAGGTTCGAGAATCAATGCCTTCATCGTTGCTTTGCAATTGGCAAGAAACTCTAGCTCAGGCATCCCTTGACCCGGAGATCGATTTAGAGTCTGATAAAAAGCATCAGAGGTTTCATATATGGAAGCATTCTTATCTGAGGACTTGTGCAGCAGTTGATCACGAGCTCGAGCAACATAGGAAGATCGATTCCTTTTACAGTGGAACAACTGCCTTAACAATTGTCAGACAGGTAAACTAAGCTCTTATTATGGAATACTCTGGGTATTTGCTTCAACTATTATGATATTTGAGAATAATTTGACATTTATATTGGACAGGGTGACCTCATATATGTAGCCAACATTGGTGATTCACGGGCTGTTCTGGCTACTACATCAGATGATGGAAACTTGGTTCCCGTTCAGCTTACCATCGATTTCAAGCCAAATTTACCTCGTGAGTTCTCGCCACACTCTCTAAAACTGTTGGAAAGAGAAGCCATTAAGAATCCTTATGTTTTTGGTTGATGTTGCTTGCAGAGGAGGCCGAGCGAATAGTTCAGTGCAAAGGTCGAGTTTTCTGCCTGCATGATGAGCCAGGGGTGCACAGGGTTTGGCTACCTGATGAGGAGTCACCAGGGCTGGCGATGTCGAGAGCTTTCGGGGACTACTGCATAAAAGATTACGGTCTTATTTCGGTTCCAGAAGTCACACAAAGACATATAACCAGCAGAGACCAATTCGTGGTGCTGGCTACCGACGGGGTATGCATATATAACTAAGGGTTTGATCAAAGTTGATAAAATGACAATGCTGTTGATCGTGACTAAAGCTTTGTTCTGCAGGTATGGGATGTTGTATCCAATCAGGAAGCAGTTCAAATAGTATCTTCGACACCGGACAAGCAGAAGGCAGCTAAGCGGCTAGTGGAGTATGCAGTCCGGGCTTGGAAAAAGAAGAGGAAGGATATTGCAATGGATGATATTTCAGCCATCTGCCTCTTCTTCCACTCTTCTCCCTTATCTTAGCATGAAGTTAATATTGTTACAACTTCAAAATGCTGTCATGTATTGTATTAATTTCCAAGTTCAATGTAGTTTATCATGTCCATATCTTGTTCTGCTCATGCCATTTTTCTCCCTACTCTAATAACAATATCTCTATCCACTATGATTGTGAATACGAGATAGAACTACTAAGTTAGAATCAGGATTTGATATTCAGTTATATAAGTTGAATAGGAAAAACAATCCAAATTTCTGATTATTATAAGAAGTGGTGGTGGACTGCCAACCTGCTGTGCGCCAGAAGAAAAGAAAACAAGGATGTGTAAGATGGTAATGGAAAACTATGCTCTCCCACTGCTTACTCCAAATATATTTATGTTTTACATTTGTATTTAATAAATATTTCTATTTTTTTAAAAAAAATTAAAAACAGCTTTTGGAAAATAATTTTTGAAAGATGAATTAATTTTCTGAAAATTTTGATATTTTTTGGTGTTTGAAAGATTTTGGATAAAATATTTTTCATTGTTTAGCATATTTTCCTAAAATCATGATCTAAAAATTGTTCTTAGTGAAACAAGTTTAGACATATTTATAGGTCGGGCCGAACCAATGCTCAAAATTTTTTTTTAAAAAAAATTCATACTCAACTTGCCCATATTGCTATTTAAAAAATGATAAAATTGTAAAAATATATTATGTGAAATTAATATTTATATACTATAACTAAATTTAAAATAAAAACATTTAATTTTAAATTGGGGTGGACCAATCTGAGGGCATAAAATTTTTGCCCAAATTCGCTCAAGTTAAACTAGGCCAACCACCCGACTCATGGATAGATGTAAAATAAGTACCACATAAATATATTTGTTAGAAAATATTATAGAAACACCTCTTTTGACAATGAAAATTTATTTTATAATAAATAGAAACTAATCAAAACTTAATTTAAATTATATATATTAGATATATGAGAGTGGATTGTGACACATTAGTATTTGAAGGAATAAATGAAGCTACACATGATTTAAACATGCACTTATATTTATATAATTAAAATTATATTGATATTTTATATATAAAATATTTATTATTAAATATTTATAAATTATAATATATTTTTGTTATTAAAATATTAATATAAATAGTTTTCAATAATATATTATAATATTATTTAAATTTTAAAATTATTATTGTTAAAATCTATTATTAAAATAAAATTGTAATATTAAATAATTTATTAATATTTATATTATTAAATATAACTAATTAAGTATGAATTTTTAAAATATTGAACATTATAATATTTTATATTAATATTTTAGTATTTTTAAAATAAAAATAAAAATTTATTATTAATATAATAATATTATACTTGATTCAATTGAATTTTTATATAAAAATAAAATTTCTAAGTAGAGAATTATTTTTCGAAAATGAGAAATCAATTTACAGTAAAATGAAATTATTTTCGTTAATCAATAAATTATTTTCTATTGAACACAAAAAAATTGGTAAAACAATCTAACTTAAATGTGACAGCCACTTGTATGCAAAGACTTAGATCATGTTGACTGTGTCAAGTCTTCCATCAAATGAAGGCGTTGCTTTTCAGTCATCAAAGCAGTGTTATCCGCATTTAACCATCTCTAACTAGCAACCACATAGTATTGAACTAGTTTGGCTAAGAAGAAGAAGAAGAAGAAGAAGAAGAAGAAGAAGAAGAAGAAGAAAGAATGGAGAGAAATTGGTTGTTGTCTTATTTGGCAATTATCATAGTTATGGCTGCTGCGTCTACTTCCATTTCTGGTATTCATCTCAACTTGTATCAGATACATTAGATGGTGTGATGTTTTAGTTTTGTCTTAATGTTCTGATGCAGATAGTGGCTCCGCTTCTCTCGCTTCTACAACCAGCCATCTGCTTCAGGTAAAGAAAGGTCTTCCTTTCTACTTTTAACCTTTTCTTTCTATCCCAACAATTTAATATTTGGATTTTTTTCATTTAAGCAAAGGAATATCCTTTACTTTCTACAAAAATTGGAAAAAAGAAAGTGATGTTTCTGTAAAATACTCAAGTTATGCTACTAATCTTTTACAAATACAATTATTACATATAATCATTCTCTTCACCAAACAAAACTTTCCTTTATTAATTTCAAACTATCTACACAAAATAAAATCTTCCTTTTACCTTTCTTTTCCTTTACAATGATATACCCGAACATAATGTTAAATTCTTAGATTTGATTCGCTCATGTTTTGGAAGATCATTTAACATGATTTATTGTATTTTAGGGATAAATATTATAACTGTACATGAATTTTTACGAACATTGATTTTGAACATGAAATTTTATTTAATTCAATTTTCACAAATTATTAATGACGTTATCAAATTAATATTATTTTATATTGATATATTACATACATAAACAATTATGTTAATATGATATGAAAATAAATATTTTCATTTCTTTAAATGAGTACAATTGTATATATATTAGATTACATCTCGTGTAAATTTGATATTTATTTATTTAATCTTGTGCAGCTTGATCTATTAAGTTTGAATTCCTGAATTATAATACCCAGCAAATCGTTGCTGTTGTGCAACGTTCAAGAAATTCGCATGCCCTTATGCAAAACAGATCAATGATTTTAGAACCGATTGTGCTTCCACCATGTTCAGCTACATCAACCTTTACGGCAAATATCCGCCTGGTCTGTTCGCTGCGGAGTGCCGAGAAGGGAAGCAAGGTCTCAAATGCCCTAAATCTGCCCCCACCCGCTAAAAAGCTCCACTTATTTATTTACCAAAATGCTGGCGCTACCTATCAAAGATAATAAGACCTTGTGGTGTTTGCTGCTAGTTGGACTCCCAGTATTACTAAAACAATGGGCAGAGTCATACTGTTAAAGTGTAACTTTTAGTTAATATTAAATCTTAAGTCGGATCTTTGGATACCCTGCCTTTTTATAAATGATGAGAAGAGGGGATACTATTTGTTTGTAGTAAAGCATAAAGCATTTTCTGTTTTCCATTAGTCTAATCTTACTTTACGCAATGCAATTAGGTTGAACTTTATTATTTCCATCCATGGAAATGTATGAATCCCATTTTTAGGATTTCAAAATTCATATAACTTTCAAAGAAAAATGAAAACTTTGATCAACAGAAATTAAAAAATAAATAACATTAAACATATAGCATAACCTTTGTCAAACTATTTGACTAATATCATCGAGTAGTTCCAACACTAGAAGGAGGTTTGTACAAATCCAAACACCCAAAGGAGAGAGTCCTTGACGCCAAACTATCGAGATTGCCCTCCTATAAATATGTTCAACTTTAATTGGACAATATGAGCCAACTCCTTTCCTTCTTGATGCGTAACATTTTACTACTGAAAATTTATCAATCTCCAAAACCACTTTTTCAATCCTGACGTCCCAAGCTTGTCCAAGCCCCTCAAAAGCACCCCAATGCCATCCTCCAAAACCTTGTATCCATCCTACTTGATCATCTCCAAGGAATATAGTTTTGTCTTGGGAGTTATTTTCCTAAAAAAAAATGAAAAATGGTTACTTTGATAATTGGTGCGAAAATTACTTTTCCTCTAGATGAGAAATAAAAAGAAAATATTTACACAATTAACCTTTATTTTCTTTATGCTTAGGGTACTAATTAATTTATCCAACATAAAAAGAAAAAAAGGTAGTTGTCTCTTATTCATCTATACAACTTCAATTCATTATTTCAAAGTTTTTAAAAGTAAATATTTATATTTTATTATGTTATAAGTACATTATGTTTTCTAGCATAAAAAACTTTAAGACATGTAGAATTAAGTATTTGTGTGCACACCAAGCCTATTCGCAGATGATATCTCGTTACTCCAACAATAATATTGGTATCACCTAATCTCAAATTCAAATCTTAAATTAGTTTATTGCCTAATTTTCTCATCAAGAAAGATATATGACATGTGACCCTAACAAAACTTACATGATAATTCCTTTGTGTTAAAAATTGAAAATCTAATGGCTATTGAAAAAATGTCATACATCAAAATCAAACTACCAGTTTAAAAGAATTAGTATCAAAATAGTTTCAAGCTATATACTTGAATTTATACCTTGAATGTAATACAAGAAAAAATTGTTAGTCGTACATATTCACAATCTTGAGTTAATATGCAAGTTTTTTTTAATGTATTCATATAATGGATTCGATCAAAATATGAAAAAATCATATCTTGTAGATTAATTTAAATATTTGTTAATAGTAAATATTATTAAATATTTTATTCAAATATTATTAATAATAAAATGTTAAAATACATTAATATTATTTTTTACTTAATAAGGGTAATTTTGTAAAGTAACCTTACATTCTCAAGGATGTGTTAGATGTACTAAACATGTTAATGTAACTTTCCTAGGATTTTAATTAATACTTTCTAGTGTATACTAAACCTTGTAAAATAACTTTCCTAGTAAGAATATTCTCATCAATCACATTTCAATGAATCACATTCCATTAGAACCATTAAAATATTAACATTGAAAAGCACAAAATCCATTAGTTCATAAAAAAGGCATACAGTTCACTGTCAGACCCCTTCTTTCTCTACAAAATTCTAGTAAAAAGTACACTGACATCTACATTTCCACAGTCCCCAACAACAAAATCCAAATTGGGTTCTCCAAGCAATAATCTAGCCTCTTTAGGTTCCTAAAAGCACAACTTATGATACCCCAGCTAAGAAATTCATTTAATTTCTCATGCTTAACTAACTTAGACCAAATGCTAGAGGCATACAAACATGTTCTAAGACTTGATCAATATCTTCAACACAATTGTAACAAAAAAAGGGCAATTCATATTATCATTGAGTTTTCTTCTACACCTCTCAAAATTCGTGAGGATTTTACCTTTACAAACAATTCATAAGGAAGCTTTAACTCACAGAGATCCTAAATATTTTCAATTAATACCATCGTGGATCCTTATTTGGTAAATTAAAGATCTGTAAGCAAACTTTAATGTGGAACTTCTCTTTTCATCCCAACACCAGCTTGGTGTATCATCAATCTCATATTCTATTAGGGCCAAGGTAGTAGCAATTTTCAAAACAACATCCTTGAGAACTAAGTATCCAAATTTACTCTAGTCCTATGAACAATCATCTACTATCATAGACATAACTGATGTAAATGAACTAGACAAGTTCTCTACCTGCTGAACATAATGAAAAATGGGTACTCAACTTCTATCCATTTTGATATGGTTGAAATGGATGGATGAGTGTGTGGAACCGGATCGTAAAGTTTGTCCAAGTTGCAGATTTAACTTAGGGCTCTAGACGTTCAGAAAAAAAACTTGGATTTGACACAACCTGAAACGTAACTGAATCCAAGTCAGATAAAACAATTAAAATAAATAACTAAGATAAATAAAGTAGAACAATAAATCAAAGATTAGAACAATAAAGATGAAAGTAAAGAAGATAGATGGAAAAGATAGAACGTGGCGTGTAGAAGTCCTAAGAGCCTTGGAAATAGAAGAATCCACAACCTCCTTCAAGCGACTCTAATTTCCCTTCAAAGAAAGAAAATTTAGCAAGAAAAAATTTGAAGATGATCCCCATGGAAAAGATTTTTAAAACTTTTCTAAAAAAAACTCAAGAAAAATTCTTGAAAAAAAAAACTCAAAATAGAAGTTGTTAAATAATAATAAATTGATTCCTTTGTGTACAATGCAAAGTCCTTTATATAGGCTAGCTAAATAAATATAAATAAAACTCTTAAGTATACTAGAACTCTAATTAACCAAAACAAGAAGTAGTTTTAAACTAAACTTTCTTGTTGGCATAAAACTCTAAATAACTTAAAATACTTAATAATTATAAAAAATTTGTAATAAAAATAATAAAATAATAAGAGCTGATAAATAAAATATTAGACTCATATGTAATAAAAATTAAGCCTAAAACTTGAACCCAATATGATTTCAACTCAAATAAAAAGCTTGAAACTTGTAATTCCTATCATAATCCCGTCCAGAAATTCTGTTCACATGGTCTTCACTAAAACGGTCATAACTTGAGTTTTCAAACTTAAAATGAAGTGATTCAAAGTGCGTTTCGAATCTAAGAGATAGATTTTCAAACGCTATGAAGACATTTTAATCCAGAAATGCCTAGATCCCATCCAAAAATTTGTCAAAAGTTGAGTAATCTTTTCAGGTTGAAAATTGACAGCTTGGTTGAATTGACTTTAATACATTTCACCCATTCCGTGCATGTATGATTCTTGGTTTCCTTGAAAAGATTAATCCTCACATACTGGCTTTGGTGGAATCTTGGTTTGATTTGCTTGGCATTTAACCTTATTGTTGGGCCTTGAGGTAGTGTAAGCCCATCACATCTATGAGCCTAAAATTGGCATTGAGACTCATGTCACATTTATCCCTCTAAAAGTCAATGGTTTTCCCATTCCTAAATTCCAAATTATGCCATCTTAAACTGCTCCACAAATTGTAGAGATACCTTTCCATAATCTAGAGAAACTATTCAAATATCGACAAAACATAATGTTTTCCTTCCACTTATAAGTTGACTTTAAAACTCGAAAAGCATTATATTAATTTTAGATCAATTGGAATCCGAATTTAATAAGAAAATACTTGTTAATAAAATATATTGTGTGCAAACCAATCCTAAGACTTAGCATCCCACTGGATTAAATTAATGCATCGTTTAGCATCATAATGACTCAAAATAAAATTTCTAATAATTTTATCTGTAGGACCCAAATTTTGCTCAGACCCAAAATATTTACAGTTCAATTACAAGACCCAACACCTAACCTAAACCATCAGCCCAATTAAGACCCAAAACACAACCCAAAATCCTGAGCCCAACATCACAAGGCCCGATTGGCCCAAAATATTTGAAATTTTCAGGAAACCCTAAGGTTCCCATCCACTCCAGCGCCGCAGCCTTGGTTGCCCCGCACCCCACGTGCCTCCGTCAGCGTACCCTCCGCCCGATGGTTGTTTCCTCGCACCAAAATGGCATGTTTTCGCCCTCGTTGACCCTTTAAGCCTACAAAAACAGAAACAAAAAGAAAGCAAAAAACAGAAACGAAGCAAAACAGTAGCAAGGAATAGACTAAAGCATTTTTGTATTCGGCTATATAGCCACAAACACGAAATATTGTAAAGGACACGATTTAAGCAATCAAAAAATAAAAAGGTTGAACTTCATTCTCTCGTCTTTTTATCTCTGTTTCTTTATTTTTTTTTATCCTTTATTTTTTATTCTTTTTTCTTAAGTCAGTTTTGAAACACAAAAAAAACAAAGAGAATCTAATACAAAAAATCAATCAAAAACCAAAACTTTAGAAGGTGATTCCTCTTTTATTTCATTTTTGCTCTTAAATATCTGTAGCTTTTGTTTTCTTTTATATTTTTTTGGAATAAAAAAAAATAAAATGAAAGAGTAGAAAAGGGAGGGTACTCATCTCCGTTGGCCTCCTCGGAGCCGAAAAAATCCCATTCGCGCAACGCCGGCCACTGGCCCACAACGGCGGCGCAATGGACACCGGGAAACCCTATCGCCAGACATGGGAATGAAGGGAGAGCAATGAGAACTCTTTATTTTTTTTTTTAGATGTTGCTGAAATTAAAAAAAAACAAAACAAAAATGGGCTTTAATAGCAGAGTAAAACGACAGCGTTTTACTACCCTCCCCACACGCCTCAAAACGAGGTCGTTTTGGGGAGGGAACCCGCGACCCGACCCGATTAATGGGGCGATCCGCGTGTTTTTAAAGCTCAAATGGGATATTTGCGCTGTGGGTCCTTCTTTTTGCCTTTTGTTTTCAATTTGCCCCCTTTTATTCTTTCTTTTGCGTTTTTTTTTTATTTTGATCCCGTGTTCTTTGCTCTCATCTCAATTTTGTCCCGTTTGAAACACTGCGCATGGAGGGCGGGAATATTTTCCCAATCAGTCCCTCGTTCTTTATGCGCGTTTCACTTCGGTCCTTAGTGGCCTATTTTTTTACAATTTGCATCTTAAATTTTAATTAAATTTCAGCTTAGCCCTAATCTATTTAATTTGTTCATTTATTTATTATTTCAACTTTTTAGGAGCTGTTTTATTGTTAGTTATTTTAAGTTTGTTTATCTTACATTATTTATATTAGACCATTTTATTATTAGTTATCGTAATCCTTTTTACGTCTTATGTATTGTAAATTGTTATAGATTTTAAATATTTTTACATATATTATTTGTTTTAACTACTATACATATTAGTTATTTTAAATATTTTTATCGTTATTTGTTTTAAACGGTTGTATATGTATTATCCATTTTAAGTTTCCTTTCATACTTTATTCGTTTACACTACTCTAATCGTTTAAAATTCATTTTTTATTTCTCACGTATTATTTATTTTAATATATTCTTTACTTTAGATTATTTTATATATGTTCTATTCTAAATTTTCATGTATAATATTTAATTTAAATTGTTTTATATGTTATTTACTTAAAAAAATTATATATTATTTATTTTAAATTTCTTTTTACATATTATTATTTTGAGCCTCTTAATATTTATTTTAAATCTCTTTATATATTATTTTAAACTTGTCTTATATTTATTTAAAATTGTCTTATACAACTTATTTTAAAATCTCTTATTTGTTTTAAATTGTATTATTGTTCATTTTAGTTTTTTTAAGTATTTATTATATATATTTATATATATATTACCTATTTTAATATTATATATAGACATATCCTCTATTTTAAATTGTTTTGTATATTTGTCGATTTTAAATCTCATTTTTTCACATTATTTTAATCTCATCTATTATCATTTTAAAATTGCTTTACATCTTATTCATTTTTATTTGCTTTATACCTTTTAAATTATTATTAAATTCATTTGTCTTTAATTGTTAGTGTTAATATTTAAATAATGTACCTTGTGTGATTATTGCCATAAAGTGAATTTTGATTCGTTTATTTCGTAAGTTTGCATTATTGTTATTCATTTGTATAATGTTGTGTCCATGTGTATTTGTCTCATATTCATTACTATATTTTTTCATATCATCGCCTCATGAATTAAACCCCAATACATTTATCCAATAAAACGTTTTATTTTAACCTAAACAAATAATATACGTCGTTTAAATACCGTATTCACTACTATTCAAAAAATGAAATTTCAAAATGAGGCAATGTTTCGCGTTTTGGAATATCGAAGAATTGTGCCCTAACTTACGGGGTTTCAGTTCTCTTGTTGATTCTAAATAGCTAAATATCCTTTTGAGTTTTAAAATACACGGGGTTCCAATTTAAATTAAAGACGACCTTACGCTCGGGAATTCATGGTATTGTGTCCTAACTTACGGGATGTGATTCTCCGATATCTCGAGATAAGGAAATCTTTATCAATCGTTTTGAGCTAATTCAAGAATTTTAAAATCGATGTTAATAAAAAAGGATCGTATTACAAATCTATTCCTGATTTTCAATTTTCGACATTAAGACACTAATTAATCAGTTCGGTACCAATTTTTGGGCGTGTCGAGGGTGCTAATCCTTCCTCGCACGTAACTGACTCCCAAACTTGTTCTCTTGAATTTCGTAGACCAAAATGTTGTTTTAGTAAACTAAAATTGTTTTTTTTTAAATAAAGGTGATCCGATCACACCAAATAAAGATCAGTGGCGACTCCTGTTTTAATCTTCACTTTCGAACAAAGTCGATACCCGTTTTCAAAAAAATGGTTCGACAGCTGGCGACTCTGCTGAAGGTCGAGCCATAAATTGATTAGTTTTTGTCCTTTGTCAAAAATTAAAAATTCGTTTTAAACTTGCGATCATTTCATGGCATTTCCCCTTTGTGGTTTTTGTTTTTTTTATGATTGGCTTTCTGTTTAACTCTTTTAAGTATACTTATGCGCATCATACTGCATAATCAGTCAATTTTACCCCTTAAGTGGAAGTGAGAAACTACTCCTTCGTGAGGTCTTCACCTCCGTATAGGATAGTGGATCGCTTTCTGGATACATCCGTACTTGCGTCTTCGTGAGATTTTCATCTCCGTATAGCCGTAGGGAAATGTATTCCTCTAAATCGAACTCGGTCCATATGAGCCTATAATGGATGAGGATCGAGGAATCTGCTGGTTCAGGTACCTTTACTTTAGAACCGAACCACATGTAGTGAGCACCAAACCCTAGTGGTTACCTGATTAGATGCTTAATTATTTCCTGTTTGCTTTGAGTTTTATTCTTTGTTTTAATATTGACTTGTTGTATTTTGCTATTATTGCATGGCATCTCATCATAAAAAGGTGTTGATTCACATTCGGTTACTAGATAGAAAAGTTTAGCATGGAAAAAAGATTTCTTGATAGAGTGGAGGATAATGCGGCCGTCCAAGTGTGGTTTGAGAGAACGCAACAAGAGAAAGGAGTTAGTTTGACTGGCGGATATGAATCGGAGTTGTGGGATTTCACTCGTATCAGTGTGACTTAGAACGACCTGCAAGAATTAAAGGATATATAGAATAGTTGGAATAATGAGGTCAAGCAACTCTTTTACTGTAATTACGGTGACCTACCCTATCTGCTCGATGTAAAGGTGGACAAATACTTGTTTCGAGCCCTCGTGCAGTTCTGGAATCCCGCCTACAGTTGCTTCACCTTTGGAGGAGTCGATTTAGTACCTATTGTAAAAGAATACACGGCGTTACTTAATTGCCCGAAGATTCAGGCCGACAGGGCCTATTCAAGACCTGTTAATGTCCCGAATTTTTTGAAGAAATTGATGAATACCACGGGGATGAGCGAACAATGGGTTGCAGCTCGGATCAAGCAAAAAAGGGATAGTATTGGAGGAATTTGAGGGATTTAATCTTAGTACATCCGGATATGAAAAAGAGGGTTGACGTTTTCGCCTTAAGCCTTTACGGTTTGATTATCTTTCCTAAGGCATTAGGACATGTAGAGGAAGTCGTTTCGAATTTATTCGATCGCCTTGATAAAGGGACCACACCTATCCCGGTAATCCTAGCAGAAACTTTCAGATCCTTGAATGCATGTCGGAGAGCAGGCGAAGGAAGATTTATTGGTTGTGCACAGCTTCTATTGGCTTGGTTCCATAGCCATTTTTGGAAGGTAGAAAAAGTCTCTTATCAGGTTTTCTCCAAGGACTATTCCCCATTAAGAGAGTTAGTGGCTACATCGAGGCGAGACAACATCTTAGAAAGGAAATGGATAACTATTCTCCAGAATTTACGAGTCGAAGATGTTGAATGGAGGGCTCCATGGTTGATCTCCGACGGGATCTTATATCGGTGCGGTGATTTTGACTGGGTCCCTCTGGCTAGAATATAGGGAGCCGTTGGATACGCTCCATTACTCGTGTTACGGTAATATCGATCAAGACAGTTTAGACCAACGATACAAGGGTTGGCACAATGTGAGTTCTCCTATAAAGACAACAATTATAAGAAGAAGGTTCGTGAGATATCAGATGCTTGGAACCAAACACGAAGAATGAAAGGATTCACGGCAGTTCCAATGATGACCTCTGAGTATGATCGGTGGTGGGGTAAAAGAGTCAACAACAACATCCCAATGCTAAGTCATGAAAATGCCCGACCAATAGAAGAGTATTTACAAGTAGTCCCATCCGAGCTAGAAATCATCAAACAAGACTTTGAGAAAAAGAGCTCAGAATTGGGAAAGAAGATAGAGCAATTAGAGGAGGAAAAGATGCGGCTAGGATTAGATGTCGACATCCACAAGCTAGAGGCTGAGAAGCTAAGGAAAGGGAAAAATAAAGCTGAAGAGGACTTGGATAGTCTGAAGACTGATTATAAGAAGCTGCGTACGTCAATAAGAACTGCCGGTTTGGGTAAGACGTCGGATCAGTGGCGTCAAGAAATTGAAAAAGAAAAGGCTAGAGGTGATCACTGGGAGAAGAAGTTTCAAGATGTTCAAATGCGGGAAGATGTTTTGAAAAAGAGTTCGTCAGAAAGCCAAAGCGAAAAATAGAAATTACAAGCTCGAATAGTCGAATTGGAAAAATCGCTACATATGCATCGTAACCGTAACTCCATAATAGAGTTAAAGACCAACTTAAGCAAAATCGAGGAGTTGAAAGGATGGATAGAGGAACTCGAGGCGGCATTACAAGATAGTAAAAGTCGAGTGGAATTCCTTGTGGCAAACAATGAACATTGCAAAGAACAACTTCACCACTCTCAAGATCAAATCAGAAATAGAGATTATGTCATGGGCGAAGCTGTGGCTCAAGTTCGAGAGATAGCCTATCATTTGCAAACCTTAGCAGTTCAGGCTGATGTATTAAGCCTAAAATATGAGTCAGAATCAAATCGAGGCCGAAACTTAGCTTGGCTTCTTAGGAAGGTTAAGGCTTTGGGCATTAGGGCAAAGTCGTATATGTAATCATCCGTTCTATGTAAAGAAATTTTTCTTCTAGTAAAGTTGTTCTAATGAAATTGAATTAGAATCAACGCCTCTTTTTGCATTCATTCATTTGCATTACATTTCATCATATGCATTAAATTTCATGAAAAGACCCTAATTAATTAAAATGTTTCAGTAATCTGGAAACTGACGAAAATCTCCCAAATACACATCCCTACGGTACAAGAAGAAAAACTAAAGCAATGGATAAAAAACTAGAGAGACTAGAGCAAATGCAGAAAGAGATGCAGGAGTAGATGCAAGCACAAGTGCAAGAATAGTTAGCAAAAATCCAGCAGGAAATGAAAGACCAGATGCTGGAATCCCAAAGAAATATGATGGAAGAGCTAACCCGACTACTGACTAGTAGGCCGGACAAAAGAAATGGCCCTATGGCCGATATGGGAAATAACAATGGAGATTCCCCTACCCCCCTGGTTTTACCCCGGCAAATGCCCAAACACAGCATGAGACACGCACGCAGAGGCCATCCATTACTGAAGATCCCCTCTACCTCCTGGTTTCACCCCGATGAATGCTCAAACGTAACCCGAGCTACACATGCAAAGACCATCCGTTACGATCAGGCCTCAGCAATTTCAGGCCGATACCTCGATGCCAATCAATTATCAAACGGGCTCAGGCTCTAATCTCGGGGATAACCCTGTTAATCCTATAATCTCTGATCTGGATAACATGGTAGAAGAAGAAAGAGTGAGTACGGGGCTCTCAAAAGATTTGGAAGACTGATGCAAGTGGTTAGAGGAAAAGTTCAGAGTGATGGAAAGTGCTGACTATCATTGTGGGATCGATGGTAAAGATTTGAGCTTGGTCCCAGACCTAGTCCTCCCTCCTAAGTTCAAAATCCTAGACTTTGAAAAATACAATGGAACTAGTTATCCAGAGGCCCACATCACCATGTTTTGTCGAAGAATGGCAGGGTATGTTCATAATGATCAATTATTGATCCACTCCTTCCAAGACAGTTTGGTCGGGTCTGTGGCCAAATGGTACAACAAACTAAGTCGCGCGCAAATCCACTCATGGAAAGACTTGGCACAAGCTTTCATGAAGCAATATGGCTACGTGGCAGACATAGCACTCGATCGAATCACGTTATAAAACTTGGAGAAGAAACAAAATGAGAGCTTCAGGCAGAACGCCCAAAGATGGAGAGAGGTGGCGACGCAAGTCCAACCACCTCTTCTGGAGAAAGAAACGACTATACTCTTTATCCACACTCTGAAAGCTCCATTTATCAACCACATGTTGGGAAGCGCTACTAAGAGTTTCTCAGACATAGTAATGTCAGGAGAGATGATAGAAAACGCGATAAGATGCAGAAAGATCGAAACAGGGGAAAATGCCAAAAGATCAGCTTCGAAAAGGAAAGAAAATGAGGTGAACAACGCGAGCATATACAATAAGAGTTATTCCAAGCCAGTCACTGTGAGCCAACCAAAGACAGTGACTACCAGCCATCAAGGATCTACAAGACAAGATTCAAACCCGAGGCCTAACACAGAAAGAGTCTAGTTTACGCCTATCCCAATGTCATACAGGGAGTTGTATCACAGTTTATTCGATGCCCATATGGTGTCACCTTACTACTTGAAACCCCTGCAACCTCCATTCCCTAAGTGGTATGATGCAAACGCTCAATGAGAATACCATGCTGGAATCTCAAGACATACGATTGAGAATTACACTGCCTTCAAAAAGGTAGTCGAAAGGCTCATAGGAATGGGCGTTGTGAAATTCGATGAGCCCACAGGACCTAATATGGCAGGGAATCTGCTACCTAGTCATTCAGACAAAGGGGTAAACGCGAAATTGAAAAGGGAAGGAGGAAAACCAAGATAGATGTATCAAAGGTAAAAATCCCGTTGAAATGGGTTTGGAAGATGATGGTGGAAAGAGGTTTAGTCACACAAGATTCAAGGCTCAAAGAAGCAAGAAGATACTGTGAGGTTCATGATGATGAAGGCCATGACATCCAAGAGTGCAATAAGTTCAGGTCTATAGTGCAAAATCTAATGGACAATAAGGATATGGAATTTTACGAAGAAATCGAAGGACCAGAAGAATGAGAGGTTTTGCCTCAGAGAAAATAACAACAAAATAGGTTTAAAGAGATAATCATCCTGTGGTGATAATTTTGCGACCAAAGAACAATGAAGCAGAAGTACAAATGGCGCCGAGAGTCATAATCCAGAAGCCGGTATCCTTCCCTTACAAGGATAGTAAAAGGGTTCCCTGGAATTATGACTGCAACGTGACGATCCCGGGTAGGGAGAACCCGGCTAACGCTTCAAGGGAGAACCAAGATGTAGGTTTCTATACACGCAGCAGGAGACGTTATGATCCCGCGAGTACAGGAACTGAAACTGTTAAAGGAAAGACCCTAGTGGTCGAACAAAGGAAGGAAAAGACGGTCAGGCTCGAATCGCCAATCAACGAGCCAATAACCGAGAATGAAGCTAGAGAATTCCTAAAGTTCTTTAAGCATAGTGAGTACAGCGTGGTTGAACAGTTACATAAGCAATCGGCTCGCATCTCGGTGCTAGCTTTGCTCTTGAGTTCAGAGACATATCGGAGCACGTTAATGAAGGTACTAAACGAAACTTACGTCACAGATGATATCTATGTTAACAAGCTCAACTCGTCAATAATATAAGCACCGATAATTTCATATTTTTCAATAATGATGAAATACCGCTAGGGGGAATGGGGTCAACAAAGGCGCTACACATCACCACCCGCTGTAAAAGACATACACTACCAGGAGTATTGATTGACAATGGGTCTACACTAAATGTCTTACCCCTATCCACACTGAATAGGTTGCCAGTAGATAGTTCTCATATCAAGACATGCCAAAATATAGTAAGGGTGTTTGATGTCACCGAGAGAAAAGTAATGGGAAGGATTGAAATACCCCTTTTGATCGGTCCAAGCACGTATGAGGTGGATTTCTTAGTAATGGACATCAAACCTTCTTACAATTGCTTATTGGGGAGGCCCTAGATTCACTCAGCGGGGGCAGTGCCATCATCTTTACATCAAAAGCTCAAATTTATAACGGAAGGCCGACTGGTGACTGTAAACGCGGAAGAGGATATCATTACCTCCGTTACCAGTGAGGCACCATATGTGGGGACAGATGTGAAGTAATAGAATGTTCTTTTTGATCACTAGAATTTGTGAATGCAACCTTCGTCGTCGAAGGGAACAAGGTCCCGGTGCCCAAAAATCTCCAAAACTACCAGGATGGGCTTACAACTGACGATTAGGAAAGGAGCTTTACCCGAAAAGGGGCTTGGAAGAAGCTTACAAGGAAGGATCAAGGCACCTATGCTTACGGACAAACGAGACCTTTTTGGCTTAGGGTACAAACTAGATGCAAGGTAAAAGAAAAAGGAAATAGAGAAAAGGCAAGAGAGAAGAAGAGTGCGTTTAAACGGAGAGGAGGTCAAATGGGAGCCCATGATCTTTCCTCATATATCTAGAACATTTGTGTCGGGAGGGACCATTTACTCTGAAGGAAAATCGACAGGGAAAGGGGCTGCTTTGAGCATTAACGCCATATCCGAGGAAGAAACGAGAGAAGAGAATCAAGTAGGCATTTGCCCATATACGCCTGGGAGCATCTTAAACAATTGGACCGCGGAGGAGATCCCTGTAACTTTTAAAATTAATTCAGAGTAATGTCCAAAACAAGCTTATTGCTCTAAGCCTAGGGGCAATAAGAATCCTTTTGTAAAATAGGCTCTTATCCAATATCGTTATTTTAATAAGAATGCATCTTTGCGTATTATCTTGAGCAAATATTCTTTTATTCTTTCCATTTCATTCATAATCATACCACCAATAAATATTCTTAGATTCTTTCGTTCTTTGGACTTTTTTTCATCTCTATAACAGGTCTCCAGATATCAACGATATGAGTAATACTGCTACTGACTCAAAGTCTCCTTTTGAGTAAGATATGTGTACAGAAGATTCTCAAGATTTTGAAGATGACCAAAACTATAACTTATCTCTGGATTTGTTAAGAATGGTAGAACAAGATGAGAAACAAATTTTACCTCACAATGAGTCAGTGGAAATTGTGAGCTTAGGAGAGGGAAGAGAGGTGAAGATTGGAATTTATCACCGTAGAAACAAGGTGAGACCTCGTTGAGTTACTACAAGAATTTAAGGATGTCTTCGCATAGTCATATCAAGACATGACCGGGTTGAATACCGATATCGTGGTACATCGACTTCCCATAAAGGAAGGGTGCAAGCCAGTCTAACAGAAACTCCGAAGAATGAGACCTAATGTTTTGTTAAAGATAAAGAAGGAGGTCAAGAAACAATTCGACGCCGGTTTCTTATAAGTGGTTAAATACTCAGAATGGGTAGCCAATATAGTCCCAGTTCCTAAGGAAGATAGAAAAGTACGGATGTGCGTGGACTATCGAGATCTGAGCAAAGCCAACCCAAAAGACAATTTTTCGTTACCTCACATTGATACATTAGTGGATAACACGGCAGATTACTCACTTTTCTCCTTCATGGATGGATTCTCGGGATACAACCAGATAAAGATGCATTCTGCAAACATGGAAAAGATCACATTCATGACCATGTGGGGAACGTTCTATTATAAGGTGATGCCACTGGGACTAAAGAACGGAGGAGCAACATATCAGAGAGCCATGGTAACTCTGTTCCATGACATGATGCATAAGGAAATCGAAGTTTACGTCGATGATATGATTGCGAAATCCAAAACAGAAAAGGAGCACGTACAAGTCTTGAAGAAACTATTTTTAAGATTAAGAAAGTTCCAGTTAAAGCTCAATCCTACGAAATGTACCTTTGGCGCCAAGTCAGGAAAGCTATTAGGATTCGTAGTCAGTGAAAAGGGGATCGAAATCAACCTAGATAAAGTCAAAGCCATACAAGAATTACCTCCGCCAAGCACTCAAAAAGAAGTTCGAGGTTTCCTAAGAAGGCTGAATTACATTGCCCGGTTCATTTCACAACTAACAGAGAAATGTGACCCGATATTCTGCCTCCTTAGGAAACACAACCCAGGTGTATGGGATGAAGAGTGCCAAAGAACTTTTGATAAAGTCAAGCATTACTTGTCTAATGCCCCGGTGCTGATGCCACCTTGCCTAGATAAACTACTGATACTATATTTGGCAGTGTTCAAGAACTCCATGGGATGCGTGTTAGGCCCACATGATGAGTCAGGAAGAAAAGAAAAGGTGATATACTATCTTAGCAAGAAGTTCACTGAATGCGAGACAAGATATTTGCCGATCGAGAAATTGTGTTGTGTTTTGATCTGGACAACCCGAAGACAGAGACAGTACATGTTGTACCATAAACTTGGATTATCTCAAAACTAGACCCTCTGAAGTACATGATTTAGTCAAATGCTTTGAACAGAAGAATGGCTCATTGGAAAATTTTGCTTTCTGAATTCGACATAGTCTATGTGAACCAGAAGGCTATAAAAGGGAGTGTGATAGCAGATTTTTTTACCAATAGGGCTCTAGAAGATTATGAGCCTTTGAGTTTTGATTTCCTAAATGAAGACTTAATGTACTTTGCGACCACGGAAGAAGACTCTAAAGAAGATCATCCTTGGAGACTGAATTTTGACGGAGCCTCAAATGCTATGGGTAATGGAATCGGGGCAGTTCTGGTATCCTCAAATGGAGATCATTATCCCTTTACTAGTAAATTGGATTTTGATTACACAAATAACATGGCAGAATACGAGGCATGCCTTCATGGGAATCTGTGTGGCCATTGAACGTAAAATCAATATGTTAGAAGTATACGGGGATTCGGCATTAGTGATCTATTAGCTCAAAGGTGAATGGGAGACAAGAGACCCTAAGTTGATCAATTATCGAAGGTTGGTTCTAGATTTAATTGAGGGGTTTGACGATATCACTTTCTGTTACCTCCCACGAGATGAAAACTAGATGGCTGATGCATTGGCAACTTTAGCTTCAATGATCGAAGTAAATAAACAGGAGGATGTGAAGCCTATCCAAATGAGTATCTATGAGGCTCTGGCTCATTATTACAACATCGAAGAAGAAGAAGAAAAGGACGATCACCCTTGGTATCAGGATATATTACGATACGTGAGGAATCGTGAATACCCAGACTAAGCGACAGAAACTGATAAAAGGACATTGAGAAGGCTAGCCAGTGACTATGTCTTGGACGGAGAGATCCTATATAAAAGAAGGAAGGATCAGGTACTCTTAAGATATGTGGACGCTGTCGAAGCTAAGCAGATATTAGAAGAGGTCCATGAGGGTGTCTACGTAACACACGCTAATGGTTTTACAATGGCCATACAAATCATGAGATTCGGATGTTATTGGTCCACTATAGAAGGGGATTGCATCAACTATGAAAAAAAGTGTCATAAGTGCCAAATCTACGGAGATAAGATTCATGTACCTCTTTCACCTCTTCATGTCATGACTTCTCCATGGCCTTTTTTCATGTGGAGCATGGACGTCATTGCACCAATCTTGCCAAAAGTGTCTAACGGGTATCGATTCATCTTTGTGGTCATCGATTACTTCACCAAGTGGGTAGAGGCCACTTCTTATGCCAACGTCACGAAATCGGTAGTCAACAAGTTCTTAAAAAAGGAGATTATATGTCGATATGGGATGCCTGAGAGGATCATATCCGACAATGCACTGAACTTGAACAACAGCATGATAGCAGAGGTCTGTAGCCAATTCAGGATCAAACACCATAACTCGTTACCGTATTGCTCAAAGATGAATGGTGCGGTGGAAGCAGCCAATAAGAATATCAAGAAAATCGTGGGAAAAATGACTGAGACTTATAAAGATTGGCACGAGAAATTACCATTCGCCCTTTACGCCTACTAAACGTCAGTCAGAACCTCCACCGGGGCAACACCTTTCTTTTTGGTTTATGGAATGGAGGCGGTCTTGCCTATTGAGGTTGAAATTCATTCTCTATGAGTCCTGTCAGAACTAAAGTTAGATGAAGAAGAATGAATCCAATCGCGGTACGACCAGTTGAACTTAATTGAAGAAAAGAGGTTGAAAGCTATTCGTCATGGTCAAATGTACCAAAAGTGAATGATGCTGGCTTATAACAAGAAGGTTATCCCTAGAGAATTCTGTGAAGGAGACCTTGTTCTAAAAAAGATTCTCCCCATACAAAAGGACTTCAGAGGAAAATGGATGCCAAATTGGGAGGGACCTTATATGGTGAAGAAAGCTTTCTCTAGAGGAGTTCTGATCTTGACTGAGATGGATGGCAAAAGCTTGCCTAACCCCGTGAATTTAGATTCATTCAAGAGGTACTTTACCTAAAAAAAAGGAAAGGCTAAGGCGAAAACCAGCAAAAAGGGCACTTTGAGACCAAAAGGTTTTTGAGTTAAAAACCCAGGAATGGGCAATTCAAGTTTTGATCGAAATGGGGCATACAGTAATTTTGTCTTCTCTAAATTAACAAGAAGGAGGGATGCTACATCTTGGGGCATGAACAAAGTACTCTTGGTCTTCTAAACACATATCAAATTTAAAGGGTCCTCAAGAAGTTTTGGGCAGAGAAGCTCATGTTACGATATCCGAGGCACCTATTTTTTTTATTTTTTATTTAGTTTGTATCTTAGCGAATTTGCTATCTTGATTATATTATTCATTTCCAGCTCTTTCTCAATAAAATTTCATCTTGTCCATTGCGATAATCTTTTTCAAGCACTTTTCATTGAAATAACGATTAATGGACTAATGACATCCAAAATGAGTTCTGCATATTACTCTGAAATGATTTTAAATAAAATAAGGACTTGAAACGGGACTAATTAATTTGAATTACCCAAATTCAAGGAGACATTGGAAAAGAATAGCCCAAATTGTGATTATTCTTAAAAAGATACCAGCTAAAGAAAAAGGGGAGAGTAATACGTCAGTAATAAAACCTCGATGAACAGCAAGTAATATCAAATTAAGCATTAAAAGAAAATAACATTTTTGCATTCATTCAAACATCACCCATACACATCTGGTTGGGGAATTTGATTCATTCATGACATCCTAATCATTTGGCATAAGCATAGGCTCAAGAAATTAATTTTACGAGTCATATCCCTCAGAGGACAACGTAACAAGATCGATTGAAGCTACGAAAATGGAAAATCTTATCTTCCTGAAGTTGCAGTGAAGCAGATCGAGGCCACTAACCTTATCTTCCTAAAGATGTAGCGGAGTAGGTTGAAGTTACAAGTCTTATCTCCCTAAAGTCGCAGTGGAGCAGACTGGAGATAGCAAATCTTATTTCCCTGAAGTTGTAGTAGAGTAGATCAAAACAAGTCTTATCTCTATGAAGTTGCAGTGGAATAGATTGAAGTCATAAATTACAGATCTTATCTCTCTGAACTTGCAGTAGAACAAATCAAAACAAACCTTGTCTTCCTGAAGTTGTAGCGGAGCATGTTGAAGTTACAAATCTTACCCCCCTGAAGTTGCAGTGGAGTACATCGAAGCTATAGATCACAAACCTTTGCCTCTCTGATGTTGCAGTGGAACAGATTGAAGCCATAAATTACAGATCTTATCTCTCTGAAGTTGCAGTAGAACAAATCAAAACAAACCTTGTCTCCCTGAAGTTGCAGTGGAGCAGGTTGAAGTTACAAATCTTACCCCCCTGAAGTTGCAGTGGAGTAAATCGAAGCTATGGATCACAAACCTTTGCCTCCCTAAAGCTGCAGTGAAACAGGTTGAAATAACAAGTCTTATCTCCCTGGAGTTGCAGTAGAGCTGATTGGAGTAGGGCATATTGAAGCCACTCGAAGAAAAAAAAGCGCCACCCAGTGGGTTCAGGAAAAATTGGCCCTCTTATAGTCTTTGCTCCATTCCCATTACACGACAATGAGCAAAGAGAGGCAGCTGTAGGACCCAAATTTTGCCCGGGCCCAAAATATTTATAGATCAATTAAAAGACCCAACACCTAACCTAAACCATCAGCCCAATTAAGACCCAAAACACAACCCAAAATCCTGAGCCCAACATCACAAGGCCCGATTGGCCCAAAATATTTGAAATTTTCAGGAAACCCTAGGGTTCCCATCCACTCCAGCGCCGCAGCCTTGGTTGCCCCGCACCCCACGTGCCTCTGTCAGCGTACCCTCCTCTCAATGGCTGCTTCCTCGCATCAAAATGGCATGTTTTCACCCTTGTTGACCTTCTAAGTCTGCAAAAACAGAAACAAAAAGAAAGCAAAAAGTAGAAACGAAGCAAAACAGTAGCAATGAATATACTAAAGCATTTTTGTATTCGGCTATATAGCCACAAACACGAAATATTGTAAAAGACACGATTTAAGCAATCAAAAAACAAAAAGGTTGAACTTCATTCTCTCGTCTTTTTATCTCCGTTTCTTTATTTTTTTTATCCTTTATTTTTTATTCTTTTTTCTTAAATCAGTTTTGAAACACAAAAAAAAAAAAACAAAGAGAATCTAATACAAAAAATCAATAAAAACCAAAACTTTAGAAGGTGATTCCTCTTTTATTTCATTTTTGCTCTTAAATATCTGTTGCTTTTGTTTTTTTTTTATATTTTTTTGGAATAAAAAAATAAAACGAAAGAGTAGAAAAGGGAGGGTACTCACCTCCGTTGGCCTCCTCGGAGCTGAAAAAATCCCATTCGCGCAACGCCGACCATTGGCCCACAATGGCAGCGCAATGGACACCAGGAAACCCTATCGCTGGACATAGGAGTGAAGGGAGAGCAATGAGAACTCTTTATTAATTCTTTTTTTAGATGTTGCTGAAATTAAAAAAAAAAACAAAAATGGGCTTTAATAGCAGAGTAAAACGACAGCGTTTTACTACCTTCCCCACACGCCTCAAAACGGGGCCATTTTGGAGAGGAAACTCGCGACCCGACCCGATTAATGGGGCGATCCGCGTGTTTTTAAAGCTCAAATGGGATATTTGCGCTGTGGGTCCTTCTGTTTTGCCTCTTGTTTTCAATTTGCCCCATTTTATTCTTTCTTTTGCATTTTTTTTAATTTTGATCCCGTGTTCTTTGCTCTCATCTCAATTTGGTCCCGTTTGAAACACTGCGCATGGAGGGCGGGAATATTTTCCCAATCAGTCCCTCGTTCTTTATGCACATTTCACTTCGATTCTTAGTGGCCTATTTTTTTACAATTTGCATCTTAAATTTTAATTAAATTTCAGCTTAGTCCTAATCTATTTAATTTGTTCATTTATTTATTATTTCAACTTTTTAGGAGTTATTTTATTGTTAGTTATTTTAAGTTTGTTTATCTTACATTATTTATATTAGACCATTTTATTATTAGTTATCGTAATCCTTTTTACGTCTTATGTATTGTAAATTGTTATAGATTTTAAATATTTTTACATATATTATTTGTTTTAACTACTATACATATCACTTATTTTTAAATATTTTTTATCGTTATTTGTTTTAAACGGTTGTATATGTATTATCCATTTTAAGTTTCCTTTCATACTTTATTCGTTTACACTACTCTAATCGTTTAAAATTCATTTTTTATTTCTCACGTATTATTTATTTTAACATATTCTTTACTTTAGATTATTTTATATATGTTCTATTCTAAATTTTCATGTATAATATTTAATTTAAATTGTTTTATATGTTATTTACTTAAAAAATTTTATATATTATTTATTTTAAATTTCTTTTTACATATTATTATTTTGAGCCTCTTAATATTTATTTTAAACTCTCTTATTTGTTTTAAATTGTATTATTGTTCATTTTAGTTTTTTTAAGTATTTATTATATATATATTTATATATATATATTACCTATTTTAATATTATATATATACATATCCTCTATTTTAAATTGTTTTGTATATTGTCGATTTTAAATCTCTTTTTTTTCACATTATTTTAATCTCATCTATTATCATTTTAAAATTGCTTTACATCTTATTCATTTTTATTTGCTTTATACCTTTTAAATTATTATTAAATTCATTTGTCTTTAATTGTTAGTGTTAATATTTAAATAATGTACATTGTGTGATTATTACCATAATGTGAATTTTGATTCGTTTATTTCGTAAGTTTGCATTATTGTTATCATTTGTATAATGTTGTGTCCATGTGTATTTGTCTTACATTCATTACTATATTTTTTCATATCATCGCCTCATGAATTAAACCCCAATACATTTATCCAATAAAACGCTTTATTTTAACCTGAACAAATAACATACGTCGTTTAAATACCGTATTCACTACTATTCAAAAAATGAAATTTCAAAATGAGGCAATGTTTCGCGTTTTGGAATATCGAAGAATTGTGCCCTAACATACGGGGTTTCGGTTCTCTTGTTGATTCTAAATAGCTAAATATCCTTTTGAGTTTTAAAATACACGGGGTTCCAATTTAATTTAAAGACGACCTTACGCTCGGGAATTCATGGTATTGTGTCCTAACTTACGAGATGTGATTCTCCGATATCTCGAGATAAGGAAATCTTTAACAATCGTTTTGAGCTAATTCAAGAATTTTAAAATCGATGTTAATAAAAAAGGATCGTATTACAAATCTATTCCCGATTTTTAATTTTTGACATTAAGACACTAATTAATCAGTTCGGTACCAATTTTTGGGCATGTCGAGGGTACTAATCCTTCCTCGTACATAACCGACTCCCGAACTTGTTCTCTTGAATTTCGTAGACCAAAATGCCGTTTTAGTAAACTAAAATTGTTTTTTTTAAAGCAAAGGTGATCCGATCACACCAAATAAAGATCGGTGGCGACTCCCGTTTTAATCTTCTCTTACGAACAAAGTCGATGCCCGTTTTCAAAAAAATGGTTTCGACACTATCAATATCCACACACATGCCTTTTGAAATTCATTGTCCGCATGGTATAAAATGGAATGGCAGCAAAAACTAACTTCGCAAGCATATTCCTTCCTATTAGCTAAAGTGTACGTGATTTTCATCCAGCTAGCTTATCCTTCACCTAACTGATAATATAACCATACGCATCCTTCGTGACCCAACGATGCAACAAAGGAACATCTATGTACTTTCCTTATCATCAACTTTGGAAAATCCAAGTGTTGGAAACTTCCATTTCTTGTTCAAACGACAGATATAACAACATTTATGGTGTAGTCAAAATTCTTTGGTTGGCATGTTTAACTATTTCATGAGTCTTGATTGCATATAGTTAAACTAGCAAATGAGGAGAATTCCATGCTAGAATATGAATTAATTATCCTCATCCATTCGACTAACATGAAAAAAAAGGTTAAGGTTTGATTTGCTGAAGATTCTTATCCATATCATTATCCTTATCTTGATTAGAGTATTTGAAGTTATAATGACACTTGTTTATGACATATTTTGTAGGATAATTACTCAAGATAATTACCAACACTTGGTAATTGATCTTCTTATAACTGAAATTGTTCATGGAGGAGACTGAACTCCACGCTCTTAATTGCCACATCCATCACTCTCCTTCACGGTGTTGGAACGCCCTTACCCCTGGCGCTGCCTTTTACAATCCTAGCCGCTCCAAGGCATCAGCTCTCCCTCTATCTCTGAGGTACTTACAGGCTATTTTAGCTCACACGTTGACAGGAAGGCGAGAGAGCACTGGCGTCGTCAACACTCACGACGCCTACTTTCTATGGTGTATGTCACACGGGCATGTCATAGACCTTGCTTATTTCATTACCCCCGTCATTCAACATTAGATGGAGCGGCATAGGAAGGGGGTCATCTCCATTGGGCCCTATGTGACGCAGTTGGCTCGGCACTTCGGGCTTCTCAACATAGCAACCCAATCATCCTCCCTCACTCTCATGGGCCAAATGTACCCACAGGGCATCTCGAGCATGCAAAGTATGAGGATGATCGAGAAGCGACATGGCACCTTCCCTCTTCAGTACTGTCTCGCCCAATCCACCGAGGAGGAGGACCTCGAGGACATTACCGATGATGTCCCTCAATGTCATGAGGACCCACTGTTTTAGCCACCACCACCCTCTCGTTCAGTTCATGCGGCGGCTTCATACGCTGACATCTCTTAGCGCCTAACTCGATTCGAGCAGCAGTATTTTCAGCACTTCCATCACATTGATGCTACACTACACCAGATTTTTCAGCACTTCCACATCTCATCGCCACTCCCACCTCGTGAACCATCTAGCGATGAAGATGTTTAAAAACTTTTATATATTATTTTATGTTTTTACTTTTATTCTACTTTAAGAATACTTTTTGTTTTTCTTTAAGCTTATTTTTATTAGGTTTTATAATTTTTATTTAACAATTTTGAATTTTGGCTATTTCCTATCGAGTAATTATTCTTCCTTATATATTTTCTAAAAGAGTTCCTAATTCTATCACAGTTATAAAGAGCTCCTCAGCTCATCATCACATAGTAACTAAAAACTCCACCGGGAAAGGTTCTCCACGACTGCCATGTCCTGCTCGACCACGACCATAGCTACCACCATATATAATATTCTTTGGTGCAGAACTTATAGACTAATGAACCTCTACCACCACTGGAGTATCCTCCTCCACCCTCACGCCGATTATTTTCCAAAACTTCAGCTCAAAGAATTCATTCATCACTCAGGAAGTTTCACTTCTCTCCCTATCTTATGTTTATATTCTTTTCTATATATCTATCTTTGTACATTAAGGACAATGTACATCTTAAGTGTGGGGGGTTTAATTTCCAAGTTAAGAAATCTTGATCAAATAAATATGAGGCGAAGCGCAGAAAACCTGACAATGGATGTTCCTAAAAAAATCATGGCATCAATGAGGAAGAAGATACGGTTGTGGACGATAAAGAAAAATAACACTCCATGACGTGCGTAATAAGTTTTATATTTATGATTGATCGTACTTGAAAACTAACTATTATCACGATAAAGGCAAGAACACCTATCGAACAATAGTATAGCTTATAGTAAGACCAGAATGTCGAACCCACAGGAACTAAAAGTACTAGTATTAACCTTTTTTTATTCTCTAGCCTAAAAATAAGGGGATTTGTGTAATACCCCAAACCCGGCCCAGACGTTATGGCCGGATCCGACATGCCACATCGAAGCGTTCAAAACATTTTATATTGTTGATCCAGAAAAACCTACTTAGTGTTTTAAAAGATAATTTCATTATAGGTTAAAGTGAATGGAAGCTGTGCACCAGGTAGGAAATCGAAAAAGAGGAGGTGAGTCTATCGGACTACTTAAGTACCAAGCTCCTTTTGGATCCAATCCTAAACATGCACACCGCCATTGCCACACCTTAACTTCATGTATATTTCTAGGAAACCGATTTGATTAAGTCATTTTTAGGAAAAGTGATTACTTTTGGAAAATACTTTCATTGCGGAAGCTTTGCTTGTTGTCGTGTTATTTTGAAATCGATTGTTGTTTTTTTTTTTGAAAACGCGCCCTAAAGCTATCCAATTTCAACAGTTAAAATAAGTAATACCTATCTTAGTAATACATATTAAAACCATCAAAAATAATTAAGCGGCCTTATTACATTTAAAAACCCAAACCTCTGCATCATATTCAGCAACGGTCTTACCACCCTGGGTCAGGTTCAGGAATTCCTTCCTTCACAAGATCCACATAGCTAGCTCGACATACTTCGCCTTGAAAGACCGCTTAAACAACTCCCAAGTTACCCTCTCATTTGGGTACCTCTCTCACAATGATCCACCACCGACACGCCTCATCCGTAGTAAGGATCTCGCTCCTTTTAACTTTTTCTCCATCGGCAGTCCAAGTCATCCATAATCCACTCCGTGGCTTCGGTCGAAGCTTACCACATTTGGGGCTACTCCAGATACACCCCTAAAAACTTCCGTTCCGTTAGCCCGGAGTCGCTCAAAAATAGAGCCCCTATTCATAGGCCCGATATTAGCTCCGGCCACCCATTCCAAAACTCTTAACATGGCCTGGGACAGAGCGTCATCCCCCGCAGCCAGATCATACAGCCGATTCTCATCCACCAGTGGTGGTTGTACTACTCCAGCGGGTATGTGTTCAGAAGACGAAGATCCAGCTTCAGTACTACCTCGGCCTCGACTACGGCCTGGACCACGGCCTCTTCCCCGAGTAGCTCACGTATTCATATCGATTTATTTGATTACAAATTTTATGCAGTTAGTTTACTGTTTCTACTGTTTATTATAGAATATCCTATGAACAGATAAGGTTTCAGAGTTGTTCTCGCGTAACCACAGTTTAGCTACTGTCTCAGTTTCCAAGGGCTTAGTTTACCCTATAGTCTCAGTTTTGTAGCCTTTACGCTACATTATCTATAATACTATCTCTAAGGTTTAGTACTAACTACAGTACAATTCAGTATATAAAACAGAATAGTATTTACAACCTTAGTGCCGGGGATTCAGTGTGCCACCTCATCAGTTTTCAGATAAACTCAAAAGATTTAGGCTTGTTGAAATCCAGTTTCCAAACATTTGTGTAAAAAAAAAAACAAGTTCGGAGATTATCTCCTTTAAACAGGAAATTTTCAAAAGTTAGGTTTTTTTTTTAAAAAAATACCCTCTCTCTTTTTTTTTGGCATAAAGTTTTTAAAACCCTTTTTTTTACCTGATCCACAGTCGAGTTGTTACAACCTAGGCTCTGATACCACTAAATGTAACAACCCAAACCCGGCCCAAACGTTATGGCCGGATCCGACATGCCACATCGAAGCGTTCAAAATATTTTATATTGTTGATCCAGAAAAACCTACTTAGTGTTTTAAAAGATAATTTCATTATAGGTTAATGTGAATAGAAGCTGTGTACCAGGTAGGAAATCGAGAAAGAGGAGGTGAGTCTATCGGACTACTTAAGTACCAAGCTCCCTTCGGATCCAATCCTAGACATGCACACCGCCATTGCCACACCTTAACGTCATGTATATTTCTAGGAAACCGATTTGATTAAGTCATTTTTAGGAAAAGTGATTAATTTTGGAAAATACTTTCATTGCGGATGCTTTGCTTGTTGTCGTGTTATTTTGAAATAAATTGTTGTTTTTTTTTTTGAAAACGCGCCCTAAAACTATCCAATTTCAACAGTTAAAATAAGTAATATCTATCTTAGTAATACATATTAAAACCATCAAAAATAATTAAGCGGCCTTATTACATTTAAAAACCCAAACCTCAATGTAAATAATAGGATGTCCAGTTCACCAAATGAAAACCAAACTTTCAGAACGGGTGGCCACTCCGAATTTCCTCACAGCTCCAAGCCCACTATGGTTGGGGATTTCCTGCGTGGATGAAAATAAAAGGGGTGAGTTTGGGGAAACTCAGTGTGTAAGGAAAACCCATTCAAAGCTCAAGTCAGCTCAAGCCTATTGGGCCTAAGCCCATTCACGTAACAGTGGTACTAGACCAGAGCCCTTTTCAGATTACAATAAACTGGGCATTAGCCCCTTATTCAGATAACTGTATGGCCCATAGGCCCATTTCAAAATACATGCAACATCAATAACATATGCAAGCCCATTTGGGGAGACTACTCAACCCACCAACCACTACACTCGCCTGTACCAGCTCTACACTCCATGTGGGAATAGCTCAACCCACCCAATTTAACACTCCACGATTCTTGACCTTTGTCTGCTCGGTTAACGATAAATTGAGGCAAAGCCTCCAAGATCGTGGACAAGCCACTTTCAGATACTTCCTCGTCAATATCCCAATCCCATGCATCAGATAATAACAACATGGCATGCAATAAATAACAACAGTCAAACATGCATTTAGGTCAATTTAACCCTAGGGATATTTCGGTAATTTATCTACTACGGGTAAAACTATAAATTTTTCACTTTTAAAGGTATTTCAGTAATTTATCTATTTTAGGGTTTTTCATGCATATTCCTACTTTTCACGTACTAACAGAATCACGTACCGAGGGTTCTTACCGAATTGGGCCCGTTGGCCCATCATGCCAATTTTGGCCCATTAAGCCTAAAAATATCGAGGGCACAGAAATCATGCACTTTGCAGTCCAAATTTTACAGCTTACCAAAAACATTAATCGATTTACCTCACGAGCATTCGCACACTTGTAAATCTACAAAATACCGGTTTTCAGTATTTCGGCTTTTCAACTTTTGCCGATCCAGACTAAGAAAGAGGGTGTTAGTTACACACCTATTTGCGACGATATGCTGACCAGATCCACACACGAACCGCCTACAATTGGATTACTAACACGTTAATCTAACTATTCAAATACAAACTACGTATTAACCCCTTATAATATTTAGCCAACCACACCTACAGATCATAGTAAGCTTATAAGAAATCAATAAGCAACTCATTAACAAATTTTTGTCAATGTTTACCACATAATCATAATTTCACTGCAAGCTGTCTTCCTGAGCAACAGTCACTAAATCATTTATAACTGGAGCTACGAAACTCCAAATCAAGTGCCGTTAATTTTCCTTGAAAATAGACTCATATATCTTATATCCATAAAATTTTCAGAATTTTTGGTTTGTCCAATCAATACCAGATTTTTCTCAAAGTTTCGCATGTTTCACTGTTTGACTAATCTGACCACTCTTCATTACGAATCAAATTTATTATTGTACATAATTCAAAATATGTTTTCGTTTATTTCATTTGAAACTAGACTCAACAAGCTTTAATTACATAATTTATTCAGCTTCTAATTCATCTCCCACAATTTATGGTGATTTTCCAAAATTAAGTTACTACTGCTGTCCCAAGCAGATTTATTACCAAATTCACTCTTTCACACATAACTTGCATGCATGTTATTTAAACATGTATATCACCAATCAATCATCACATATCTATGATTTTACTTAAGTATAATCTCCATTTCATCATTTTAAAGCACAACATATTAGCCGATTTTTCCCTTTAGCATCTAAGGCACATGCATGTTCATTCGTTTGGCTCAACTTCACCTATCTTCCATTTTTCATCAAAAGAACATGAAACAACAACCATTTCCTTCATTTTAATTCATGACCAAATGCTCACAATACAACCAAAAACCAAAATATGCTTCAAGAGTTAAGGTAGAATCAAAAAGAACTCATGAACATCAAGATAGAAGCAAACTACCATGAACTTACCTTCAATTTTCTTCCCCAAGTGACCAAACATTCAAGAGCTTTCTCCTCTCCTTTCTCTTCTTTAACTTTCAGCTATGATGAACAAAGATGGACAAAACTTTGTTCTTTTCACCCCTTTTTCTCTTAATAAAATTTCATATTTCATCCATTTAATTCTTTAATACAAAAGACATGAAATGCCCATCATGGAATATTTACCTAAGCCATTATCATGGAACATTTACCTAACCCATTATCATGGAATATTTGCCTAATCCATTATCATGGAACATTTACCTAACCCATTATCAATTTTTACCATGAATTATGGATATTAAGTGCTCATATTGTCTACAACAACATGATGGCTGGCCACTTCATGTAAAATGGGAGGTTTGTCATGCAAATCCTCCTATTTTGCACTACTAGTTATTTGGCCACTTCAATTTAGCTTATAGCATTTTCAAACATTTTCACATAGGTCATATTTCATAATTTCACTTTTCTTATGAAACAAAAATTAACTAAAATTGTTGGGTTCTATCTTAAGCTTGGGCCTTCTAGAGGCCCACTAACATAATTAAACCTATGCCAACATTCACAGAATTCCCGAAAATTGGGGCGTTACAACTCTATCCCCCTTAAAGAAATTTTAGCCTCGAAATTTACCTGATCCAAATAGTTGAGGGTATTGTTGACGCATAGTCTCTTCTGATTCCCAAGTAGCTTCTTCCCTTCCATGATTACGCCACAGTACTTTTACCAACGGAACCAACTTCCTTCTTAGAACTTTAACCTCTCAATCTAAAATTTGTATGGGTTCTTCCTCAAAGGTCAAATCAGTCCTTACTTCAATCTCCTCCACTGGCACAACATGTGAGGGATCCGATCGATATCGTCTTAACATAGACACATGAAAGACATAATGGATTCTGTCTAACTCTGGTGGTAACTCTAACTGATACGCTACTGGCCCTACCCTCTTAAGAACCCGATAAGGCCCTATAAACTGCGGACTCAATTTGCCTTTTTTGCCGAATCTTAAGATCTTCTTCCAAGGTGAAACCTTTAAGAAAACCATATCCCTAACCGCGAACTCTATCTCTTTGCGCTTTGGATCCGCATACGACTTTTGTCTATCAGATGCCTCCTTTAATCGATCTCTTATCAACTTAACCTTACTTTCAGTATCTGGCACCAACTCCGGTCTAAGCACTTGTCGTTCACCCAACTCTGTCCAACACGTAGGCGTACGACATCTCTGCCCATAAAGTGCCTCATATGGAGCCATCTGAATACTTGCTTGGTAGCTATTATTGTATGCAAACTCTGCCAATGGTAAGTAATCCTCCCAACTCCCACTAAAATCGATGATACAACCCCTTAACATATCCTCCAAAATGAATAACCCTCTCGATTTGTCCATCATGCGTGGGTGAAAGGCGATACTAAAATCCAAACGTGTACCCAATGCCTCCTGCAACTTCTTCCAGAACCGAGATGTAAACCTAGGGTCTCAGTCGGAAATAATCGACACTGGCACTTTATGTAGTCGCACTATCTCTGCCACATACAACCTAGCCAACTTTTGCGGGGAGTAATCAATCTAACCGGTATGAAATGGGCGATTTTGGTAACCTATCCACCACTACCCACAGAATCTTTCTTGGTGGGTGTCAAAGGTAGCCCACTCACAAAGTCCATAGTGACTCTCTCCCACTTCCACAATGGAATTTTCACGGTTGTAGTAATCCGTATGAAATTGATGTTCACTTTCACTTGCGGCATGTCGACATTTCCCACGAACTCCATTACTTCTTGTTTAAGCCCGTGCCACTAGTGCAGTTCTCGCAAGTCGTGATACAACTTATTCCCTCCGGGATGCATGGCACAAAGTCCCCATGAGCTTCCTTCAATATTGGTATCTCAAGTCGAGTCCTTGAAACATAAATTCTTCCTCGGAAGTATAAAACTCCTTCAGTATTCAGTCCAAAATCCTCATTCTCACCCTTTTCAACTTACTGAAACCGAAGAACCAACGAGTTATCCTTCAAATATTTTTCTTTAATCTGCTCAGTCCAAATAGGTCTCACTTGCAATTCTGCTAACAAACTTCCATCATCAAATAGACTCAAACGTACAAACAAGGCTCTCAAATCAGAAACAAGCCTTCGACTCAACACATCAGCCACCACGTTAGCCTTACCTGAGTGGTACTCAATCGAACAGTCGTAATCCTTAAGCAACTCTACCCATCTTCGTTGCCTAAGGTTTAACTCCTTTTGAGTTAACAGATACTTTAGGCTCTTATGGTCCATGTATATGATACACTTTTCTCCATATAAGTAATGTCTCTAGATTTTCAACGCAAAGATCACTGCTGCTAGCTCTAAGTCGTGCATAAGGTAGTTCGCTTCATGAGGCTTAAGCTGTCGCGAAGCATAAGTGACCACCTTACCCTCTTGCATCAGTACACATCCTAACCCCACATGCGACGCATCGGCAGACACAAGAAAGTCCTTCCAGACTCGGTTGAATCAACACCTGGTGCTTCAGTCAATACCTTTTTCAAATGGTCAAAAGCTTTTTGCTGACTCTCAGTCTAGACAAATGCTACTCCTTTCCTTAACAGTTTCATCAATGGTGCAGCAATCAGAGAAAATCCTTCTACGAACCTTCGGTAATAGCCTGCTAAACCCAGAAAACTCTGAATTTCCGATATTGATTTTGGTGGCTTCCATCCCAGAACTGCCTCAACTTTTTGAGGATCCACTCTAATTCCTTCAGCAGAAACCACATGACCTAGAAAAGCCACTTCTCGCAACCAAAATTCACACTTACTAAACTTTGCATACAGTTTCTTCTCTCTCAGCATTTGCAGCACAATACGTTGATGCTCCTCATATTTCTCCTCGATTTCCGAGTATACCAGAATATCATCGATGAAAACTACCACTAATCGGTCCAAGTAAGGTTGGAACACTCGATTCATCAGATTCCTGAAAGCGGCAGGTGCGTTCGTCAACCCAAACGGCATAACCAGGAACTCGTAATGATCATATCAAGTCCTGAATGTTGTCTTATGAATATCCACTTCCTTTACCCTTAATTGATGGTATCCAGATTGAAGGTCAATCTTGAAAAATACCGAAGCTCCTCTAAGTTGGTCAAATAAATCATCAATCCTTGGCAGTGGGTATTTGTTCTTTATCGTCAGTTTGTTCAACTGGCGGTAATCGATGCACATGCACATTGTCCCATCTTTTTTCTTCACAAACAGAACCGGTGCTCCCCATGGAGACACACTAGGTCTAATGAAGCCTCTATCTAACAACTCTTGGATTTGAGCTTTCAGTTCCACTAACTCATTTGGTGCCATTCTATAGGGTGCAATGGATACTGGAGCTGTTCCAAGTAACAAATCGATTCCAAACTCTACTTCCCGATTCGGAGGCAATCCAGGAAACTCCTCTGGGAAAACATCTCGGAATTCCCTAACAGTCCTGACGGTATCCACAGTCAGATCCCCAGTTTCAACTTGATTTACAAAAGCCAAGTTCGCCTCGCATCTCTTACGCATCAGTTTCTCAGCCCTTAAAGCTGATACCACATTGGACAAGTAATCTCTTCGTTTCCCAATAATCATTACCTCCTTATCCTCAATAGTCCTTAACACCATCCTCTTAGTTGCACAACCAGCGTTGCCCTATGCTTGGTCAGCCAATCCATCCCTAAGATCAAATCGAATTCTCAGAATGATAACTCCATTAAATCTCCACAGAAAATCCTACCTTGAGTTTTTAAATGCACCTCCCTAAAGAGTTTCTCTAATTTAACTGAGTGACCTAACGGACTTATCACAGTTACCCCACACACAGTTTCCTCAAAGTGAACGCCCAATGCCCCAGAAATATCACATGCAACATATGAATGAGTTAACCCCACATCTATCAGAGCAGTATAGGGTACGTCAGAGATAAAAAACGTACCAGTTATGACATCAGGTGAGTCACCCTCCTCGCGGCGACGAGCAGCATATACCACAGCTGGCTGACTAGCCTCAGTGTTAACAATACCCCTTCCAAGTGCCCCACGTCCATGGCCATTGCCACCGCGACCTTGGCCACGACCTCTCGACGGCGACGGTCCACCTTGCGCTGGTTGCACGGGTTGCACAGCCCTTTGTTCAACCACTTGAGCCAGAGCTGGCCTCTTAGGACAATCTCTAATCTTATGTTCCTTTGATCCACAACGAAGACAAGCCCCAGAACGTTTCCAACATTCCCCCAGATGCATTCTACCACAATCTCCACAAGCTTGTGGTCTAACAGTGTTTACCGGAACCTCTCGAACTGGTTCCTCCATCCTAGCTCTCTTAACATTCCGGTTTGCAGCACCAGTTGGTCCAGTATCTCTCCTGAACTGGTTTCGATCCCTGTCACGGTTCCTTCGTGCAGCTTGCTTCACCTCTTCGGCTATCTTAGCCTCTTCTACCAGTGCAGTAAAATCACGCTCTCTCTGCGGAGCTATGAGCACCCTTAGCTCATCCCTGAGGCCATCTTCAAAGCGAACATTGAGCTCGTATTCTGTAGAGACAATACCATTAGCATACCGGCTCAATCGCAGAAACTCTGCCTCATATTCAGCAACGGTCTTACCACCCTGGGTTAGGTTCAGGAATTCCTTCCTTCGCGCATCCACATAACTATCTCCGACACACTTCGCTTTGAAAGACTGCTTAAACAACTCCCAAGTTACCCTCTCAGCTGGGGTACCCTCTCTCACAGTGATCCACCACTGATACACCTCATCCCGTAGTAAGGATACTGCTCCTTTTAACTTTTGCTCCACTGAGCAGTCCAAGTCATCCATAATCCACTCCGTGGCTTCCAGTCAGTACTCAGCCACATTTGGGGCTACTCCAGATACACCCCTAAAAACTTCCGCTCCGTTGGCCTGGAGTCGCTCAGAAATAGACCCCCTATTCATAGGCCCGATATTAGCTCCGGCCACCCTTTCCAAAACTCTTAACATCGTCTGGGACAGAGCGTCATCCCTCGTGGCTAGATCATACAGCCGATTCTCATCCACCAGTGGTGGTTGTGCTACTCCAGCAGGTATGTGTTCAGAAGACGAAGATCCAGCTTCAGTACTACCTCGGCCTCGACCACAGCCTCGACCACGGCCTCTTCCCCGAGTAGCTCACGTACTCATATCGATTTATTTGATTACAAATTTTATGCAGTTAGTTTACTGTTTCTACTGTTTATTATAGAATATCTTATGAACAGATAAGGTTTCAGAGTTGTTCTCGCATAACCACAGTTTAGCTACTATCTCAGTTTCCAAGGGCTTAGCTTACCCTATAGTCTCAGTTTTATAGCCTTTACGCTACATTATCTATAATACTATCTCTAAGGTTTAGTACTAACTACTGATGCAGATTCAAGTATATAAAATGAATAGTACTTTGACCTTGGTGTGGGGATTGATGTGCCACCTCATCAGTTTTCAGATAAACTTAAAAGATTTAGGCTTTTTGAAATCCATTTTCCAAATATTTGTGTAAAAAAAAAACAAGTTCGGAGATTATCTCCTTTAAACAGGAAATTTATTTTCAAAAGTCAGGTTTTTTTTTTAAAAAATACCCTCTCTCTTTTTTTTTGGCATAAAGTTTTGAAAACCTTTTTTTTACCCGATCCACAGCCGAGTTGTTGCAACCTAGGCTCTGATACCACTAAATGTAACACCTCAAACCTGGCCCAGACGTTGTGGCCAGATCCGACATGCCACATCGAAGCGTTCAAAACATTTTATATTGTTGATCCAGAAAAACCTACTTAGTGTTTTAAAAGATAATTTCATTATAGGTTAAAGTGAATGGAAGCTGTGCACCAGGTAGGAAACCAGAAAAGAGAAGGTGAGTCTATCGGTCTACTTAAGTACCAAGCTCCCTTCGGATCCAATGCTAGACATGCACACCGCCATTGCCACACCTTAACGTCATGTCTATTTCTAGGAAACCGATTTGATTAAGTCATTTTTAGGAAAAGTGATTAATTTTGGAAAATACTTTCATTGCGGATGCTTTGCTTGTTGTCGTGTTATTTTAAAATCAATTGTTGTTTTTTTTTTTTGAAAACGCGCCCTAAAGCTATCCAATTTCAACAGTTAAAATAAGTAATATCTATCTTAGTAATACATATTAAAACCATCAAAAATAATTAAGCGGCCTTATTACATTTAAAAACCCAAACCTCAACGTAAATAATAGGATGTCCAGTTCACCAAAAGAAAACCAAACTTTCAGAACGGGTGGCCACTCCGAATTCCCTCACAGCTCCAAGCCCACTATGGTTGGGGATTTCCTACGTGGATGAAAATAAAAGGGGTGAGTTTGAGGAAACTCGATGTGTAAGGAAAACACATTCAAAGCCCAAGCCGGCTCAAGCCTATTGGCCTAAGCCCATTCAGTAATGTGATGGTCTTGGACGAGCCCTTTTGATTATAATAAACCGGGCCTTAGCCCTTATTCAGATAATGATGATGGCCCATAGGCCCATTTCAAAATACATGCAACATCAATAATATATGCAAGCCCATTTAGGGAGACTATTCAACCCACCAACCACTACACTCCACCCGTACCACCCTACACTCCATGTGGGAATAGCTCAACCCACCCACCCAACACTCCACGATTTTGACCTTCTTGCTCGATTAACGATAAATTGAGGCAAAGCCTCCAAGATCGTGGACAAGCCACTTTCAATACTTCCTCGTCAATATCCCAATCCCATGCATCGAGATAATAACAACATGGCATGCGATAAATAACAACGATCAAACATGCATTTAGGTCAATTTAACCCTAGGGATATTTTGGTAATTTATCTACTAGGGGTAAAGCGTAAATTTTCCACTTTTAAAGGTATTTCAGTAATTTATCTATTTTAGGGTTTTTCATACATATTCCTACTTTTCACATACTAACAGAATCATGTACCGAGGGTTCTTACTGAATTGGCCTCGTTGGCTCATCATTCCAATTTTGGCCCATTAAGCCCAAAAATATCGAGGGCACAAAAGTCATGCACTTTGCAGTCCAAATTTTGCAGCTTACCAAAAACATTAATCGATTTACCTCACGAGCATTCGCTTTTTCAAATCTACAAAATACCGATTTTCAGATTTTGGCTTTTCAACTTTTGCCGATCTAGACTAAGAAAGAGGGTGTTAGTTATACACTGTTTGTGACGATATCTTGTGAGATCCACACACGAACCGCCTACAATTGGATTACTAACACGTTAATCTAACTATTGAAATACAAACTACGTATTAACCCCTTATAATATTGACCAACCACACCTACGGATCATAGTAAGCTTATAAGAAATCAATAAGCAACTCATTAACAAATTTTTGTCAATGTTTACTACATAATCATAATTTCACCGCAAGTCGTCTTCCGAATAATGATCACTAAATCATATTTTAATTTTTTGGAATTTTCTATATATATTTTTTATTTTTCAAAATTTTTTTGAGATTTTATGACTTTTTTATTTTTGGATTTTTGTGTTTCTTTTCTATTTTATATATTTTAAAATAAAATATATTTTTAAAATTTTGGAACATTTTTAATAGTTTTCTTTTTTTTTAAAATTTGAGATTTTTTCTTATTATTTTTTTATTTTCTAATTTATTCAAAATAAAAATATAAACTGAGTGACGTGCCATATCATTTTTTAACAGCGTTAGCAGTTAGGATAAAGTGATACATAATTAAAAATGTAAATATCAAAAAAATTATAGATACCAAAATAATAATTGAGTGCAAGCCACAAATATTAATTAACCAAGTTTAAAATACAAGCTAAGATGATATTGTATAAGTTTAAATGTCACATGTACCACCGTGGACTTATACTTAGCAATGGTTTTTAAGAGCTTTATTCAATTCATTTTGAGAACATTTTTAGGGTAGTTTAATTTTTGATATCTTAAGCTTTAGTGGAGAGTTTTCATTCACTTGTAAGTTATCTAGGTAAAGTTGGTGCAAGCAATTGTATATTAGTGAGGCTATTTTTGTATTCGTGTTATAAGTAGAGGTGTTCATAGGTCGGGTTCAATTAAAATTTTAGACTTATTTGTTAGGTTCGGGTTTGGTTTGGTCCAAAAAATGGGTCTAAAATACTAAAACCTGGGCTCGACTTCGGTCATATTAATTTTTTATATAATTTTTAAAAATATAATACATCAAAATACTAAAAACATTAAAATAAATGTTTCCCAACAAATTAAAAAATAATATGTATACTTAAATAACACTAAAATAGGTGCAACTTAATAAGCAAATACCTCTAAAATAGTAACAAAATTAACAATAAAATAAGAGTAATACAATATCTAAATAATAACAACAAAATAATAGCAACATAATAGTAAAATAGTAGCAAAATAGTAGAAAAAAAAACAATAAAAAAACAACAAGAAAGCAGTAAAAAAGAACATCAATTTTTTTTGCATATTAGAGCCAGGCCAAAAACGCCTTGCTGGAGGCTTGATCTGTATTCTAAACGGGCCTTATTGTTTTCCCAATCTCATTTTTCGGGCCTATATTTTTACCCAAACACTCTCACTTTTCGGGAGAACTTTTAGACCGAGCCGAATGGTCCGACCCATGGACAGGTCTAGTTTTGAGCAAGTTAGGGCCAAAGGTGGATTCTCTTGAAGGTCTTGGTATACAAAATTTTGATTTCTTTTTTTGAAATTTTTTAAAAATTTTAATTTTCATTAATCTTACAAAAAAATTCAATTAAATCCCTTATTTTTTTTTAAGAAAAAATTCTCATTAAAATCTTAAGATTTTTAAAAGTTTTATTAGTCTCCCGAAACTTAGCATCAAAATTTGCCACTAACTAAGGCTTTAATCATTAGTTGTATTTAAAAAAAAAAATTAATAGATTCATTCTTAAAGTTAAAACTTTGAAGTGATAAAATTACTTTTCAAACTGCTTAAATAATCTTAATCCCATTTTACACTTTAATTCTTTTATTATAATATTTTGCTTCAAAGTTCCGTTGTAACACTTATTACAACATATTAATTTCTACGTGAAAGTCCAACAAATTGCAAACCAATGTGTTATTACACATTGAAATGGTTTATTCATAATTAAACTTAAATTATTTAGAATGGATTTGAATGAATGGTAGAGTATAGTGTGATGTGTTTAATTTATTTTTTATTTTACGTTATAATGTTGTTACAATATGTAATATTATTACTACCATTATATTTATACTAACTACAAATAAACACATTATTTATTTAAACTTACCTTTAATACTAGTCCCCACATATTTGTGGAAGAAGTTTGGGTTGAGTTCTTCCCAAAGATTACCCTCAAATTCACTTTTCACACGCATTTTTGGAGATGGAGACAATGAACTATCTTAGAATTAAAGAAAGATATTGGGATAGGAGTAAATTTTTGGTCTCTCCACTCGGATGTCAATGACAGAAATTTTGATTGAACAACAATTGGATGTATCTAGAAAAGGACCAGACCAATATCCTACCATTCATATCGATTTGGACAATATCTTTAATAATTCCAACCAAAATTAATTTATACTTTTATTTTATTTTGAATATTAAGTCAAGATTTTATATGTTCCAACTTTTTCTCCAATTTTGATGGTGTCGACTAAATGTGATGAAATGGTTCCAAAGAGCAGAATTCTTGGCAGCTCAACTTTGACATAAAAAACTACCCCACAATTTGATGAATTTGACTGTATATGTTAAAACCCAAATTGGGATCATTTCAAATTTCAATATTAGACGGCCGATATCCTACAATATTGTATTACATGATGTGCTCATATGTTGTGGTCATGTCGTCATGTAAAGCAAACTCCAACAAAGAATATGTTGTCATATTAACGATGCATTTCAGTCCTTCACTATATCGCATATATACAAACATCCATCCCCTCAAACCTCATACCTTTCTTCTTGCTTTTGAATCATGAATTTAGATCTTTTACCTGATGATTGCTTTGCACATATTCTTTCCCTCACATCTCCCATTGATGCCTGTCGAATCTCGCTTGTTTCTTCCTCCATTCGGATTTCAGCTAATTCCGACAGTGTTTGGGAAAAATTCCTGCCACCAGATTATCAACAAATTCTCACCAGGCTATGCCATCCTTTAATTTTCTCCTCCAAAAAACACTTGTTCTTCAGGTTATGTAACCCACATCTAATTGATGGAGGCCTTAAGGTAAAGCAATTTTAATTTCAGGGTTTTTTTTTTTTTTTCAAAACTAACAAGTTAATGCGACATTATTCATTAGTTTACTAAAGTAGTTATTTTATTAAGAATTTTTTTTTTAAAACTATTTACCACCTTCTGAAAAAGTATATGAAGGCTTACTATATGTCTGCTCCCACCATTCATTCATGTATCAATGGAGAGCTATCATTGATCCATAGAAAGCAGGTGCCAGCAAATGCAAATATGCAATCTGCTTTTTAATTCATAAATTCTGAGTTCGGAGGAATTAATGCAAAAAACAAAACAAAAACAGTTTGACCAAGGTTGTTTTTCTGTTGACAGGTGGTGGATCAAATATGAGTTCTTTAATGTAAAAATTCATATTTGTTCCACCCGCCTGTGGATGCAAAACATGACCCTGGTAAACTGCCCCCCTTCCAATAGCCAGGTCAAATAAGAGATCCATGATTTCTCAACTTGGATGGCTATTGTTCAATAACACCATGAAAACTTGGCAACCCATGAGAGAGATAATTTTGCAATATTTGACAGACGTTTTCATTAGAGAAGACAACAGGTAAAAAACAATATATGTTGAGTGCAAGGGAGTTGAACATAGCATGGGCCGACAACCCTCTCTTCTGGTCCTGGAAACCTTTCCCAGCATCAAGGTCTCTCACATTTATTCAATTTCTTTTATCTTAAACCTCTCCCTTTCATTGTCCCAACCGTTTAAACTACTTTTTCATTCCCAGGTTTGTTGTAGCAGTAGAACTTCGAACCATATGGTGGTTGGAAATCCAAGGCAAGATCAATTCTGGTATGCTGTCTCCAAAAACAACCTACGAGTGTTATGTTATTGTGAAATTTGTGGATCGTGCATATGGGTTAGATTTTTTGCCATCAAAAGTTACAGTGGAAATTGGAAATGCGAAATCAGAAGGGAATGTTTATCTACGGCAATACGAAAGTAAGAAACAATGTTTAGAAACACTCTGGTATTCGAACCGGATGGAATTAGTTCTAAGATCAATGGCCTTTAGAGGGATAATGGAAGAAAGGGTTGCTTGCAAACGTGAAGATGGATGGATTGAGATTGAATTGGGAAGTTTTTATAATAATGGAGGTGATGATTTAGAAGTAAAGATGTCACTAAAGGAAGTCACAGGAACGCACCTTAAAGGAGGGCTAGTTGTGGAGGGGATTGAGCTTAGGCCAAAGCAACAGACAACCACCAATCATATGTGACAGCAATAACGTCGAGGAATGCTGTTCATAAGGAGTCTTTCTTTCTTTCTTTCTAGTCAACTTGTGCGTTATTCATGCAATATATCATCCATTTTAGTTGATTACAGTTTGTTTCAGTTACAATACTGATTTATCATTAAAAGAAAATTTAGTTTCATGGAACATGTTTTTGCTACAATCAACATGCCGCAGGATGTTTTTAGGGGAAGAGGTGGGTGATATTCGCAGCCCTCGTGCCCATGGAAATCCAGGATTCGGGTTTTCTGCTGTTTCAGGCTTGAAAATGGATGGGTTTGATTTGCCATATGACTCCTCTGCCTCAACTTTGATTGTTGATGATGGTTCTGGCCCTAATTTTAACTAATGCTGTTTCAGACCACATTTAATTAGTTTCTTTATGGTAAAATATTAAAAGGAATCTCAAACAGTTTATCTCAATGTTTTTCGTTTCAATCTTTTAATTTTAATTTTTATTTATAAATTAAAATCTATATAAACAGTCTTTTAAACAAATTACAAATAATTATATTTTGTATATTAAATTTAAGTAGTTTTATACTTTATTTAAATAAAAATTTTAAAATATTAATATTAATATTTATTTAAAACTTTATTTATAAAAATTACAAAAATGATATTAAAAATATTTATAAATTAACCAATCAACTATTAAAAATTAATCTCATTAACTTAGTATGAATATTAAAAATAATATTAAAAATTAGTATTACAAATCCAGTCGGTCCAGGTCGAGCCCAAAAAAAAAAATTTGTAACCGAGGTCCAACCCATTTTAAAAACGAGTCTCATTTTTTTCCTAAACTCATCTTTTGAACTTAAACTTTTGTCTGAACTCTCTCACTTTTTTAACGAACTTTTAGATCGGATTGAATGACCCGACCCATGATCAAATCTATCATTTATAAACTCTATGTACCATAAAACAGAATATAGATCCGGGCTATTGGACCCCTTTATTTACTCAAAAATCATTCTAGCCTTTGGGAATCCAATACTTGGCTACAACCATCATTAAAATAAAAAGATTTAACTTTTTAGAATTTCGATTTTATTATTTTTGAACTAAATTTAACTGTTTTTCTTTCACAAAAGTTAAACTAATTTTTAATAAAATTTTAATTAAAAATTTTAACGATATTAGTGTGACAATATATGTGTAATATATTAACATAATATTATTTTTTATATATACATCATAAATTTAAGAAAAATATTAAGTACACGTGAATCTAATTGTCATATTTAAAATTTAACACTAGTCAACATTTTCATTAAAAACATTTAAACTTTTTTAAAAATTGATAGTAAAATTTAACTTTTTTTTTAAGAAATTGAGAATAAAATTCAATAAAAATAAATACCAAATTAATAAAAATATAAAAATTAAAAGTTAAATTTGTCATTGCACCTAATATTAAACCCTATACCTTCTCATTTCTTCCCCTTTAAATATCTGGCTATCTTAACCGTTGGCCGCCGCCTACCATTGATAGAAGATGTAAAAGGTTAAATTTGTCATAATACCTAAAATTAAACCCTATACCTTCTCATTTCTTCCCCTTTAAATAGCTGGCTCTCTCAACCGATAGACGCCGCCTTCTCTTGTTCATCTCTTCTATCTATTTTTCTGGTTTTATGAATTTTCTTCAAAGAGGAAAAAAGAATTGTTTTGATTGTTTATTTCGCCTTTTGTTTACCCGGTTTTTTTTTATCTATATGTCGTCGATGATGATGAATGTCTAATCCCAGCTCTATGAGACCTTTTGAAAAGGTCTGGGAATTGAATCATAATCCAACATTTATCTGAGCCCTCTTTTTTTAGTTTGAAATTTTCCTCTATTTTTCATTTTTAATATTTATGTGTGTTGGTGTTAAAAATGTTCCCTATGATAGCTTTTAAACCATGCTAATGCTGATAATCCAGTGATTAAAATATCTTTTGGATTCATTCTGATCTGAGGGAACTAAAATTTCTCTCTTCTTTTTAGAAGTTTTCTGTTCAGGTGGGGGGGGGTTATTTATTTGCAAGCTTATTAACTGTTGCCATGGCTTTCTTTATCTATTTTGAAACAAACCAAGTTTTCTGGTGTCAAATTTTAGTTCTTCCCTTGAGCATCTGAATTGTGTTTTATATATGGTTTTATTTTTAAACATTTGAAGAAAGGCGTCCATGTAGTAGAAAAATCACAGATAGATTCAAATGATGATGAAATAATCTTTTAATTGCTTAATTTTCTAGGAGTATAATGCTTAAATATTTAATATGTTATTTGATAATAAATTATTTTTATAAAATTACACAGAATTTTGTTAAGATTTTGTAGTTGGTAAAGGTTGAGACTTTTGAACAATTTTTTGCACTATCTTTTTATACTAGTGAAGCTAAAAAAGGAATAATTGATCGAGATTTTCTAATTGGGGTTTCCAAAAGTTGTAGTTCGGTTCTTGAAAATCTAAGATTTCGGAGATAACGGGGAGGTTTTGGGGTGGCAAACTGAGGTGGTGGCTTTGGGCTGCGATTAGGGTTATATTTTAGTAAGATAAAGACTAGAAAAAATTATAAAGAATTAAGGAAAGAATTGAAGCATCAAAAGAAAGCAAATGAAAAATCTTGGTAATTTTAATTTATTCGATTTTTAAAGAAGGAAAAAAATTGAAAAATATCAAAATGATATACTTGTCATATGTTATATTCAGCAAAAACGGGTTTATGAAAGTAGTGGCACCTAGGGCTGCATTACATTAAGATATGTCAACTTTTCAGATAAGTAAAGCATGTAACAAACCAATAGAGGCATCCCCTCACAACTAGATTTGGAGAACTTACAATCAGCCCAAAACCCCAACTACACCTATACTTTCAACCCAAACCTTTTGATTCCTTATTAATGTTACATTTCTCTTTACTTTCAATCAATCAACTGTTGAAGAGATGGAAGTGGCAATAACATAACCTGTATCCGAACTAAAACTCGTAATACAATTATAGTAATTTAGATTATAAAAGAGTATAGTTTGAGTCAATTTTTTCTATTTTAGTATATACATTTAGATTATCTATCTAAATTTGAAAGCTTTAGTCTTTGCAAAAATATTATGCCCAAATTAAACCTGATTAAAATATGAGCCAAGTTTAAATTTAAACATTCAAAGCCTGGGCTTAATTCAATCCATTTTGAAATTTGTAATTTTTATATTAGTTATTTTTATATATTATTTAATTTATACTACAAAATTAAATCTATATAATATAAACTTTTAAACAATTGTTAAAACAATTATATATAAAATTTTAATAAATAAAAATATAATTATTAAATAATATAAATAGTTTAAAATATGAGTTAACCATTGAATTAATTATTATAAATATGGACAGGGTTAAACAAAATTTTAAACGGTCAAATTTTAAATTCGAGTTAGCTCATTCTAAATCGTTTTTAGTGGAATACTCTTTTGTACGTATAATATGAATTTATTTTGCGTAATGTCATTAGAATTTTCCTACTTAACTTGTTGTATGATATATTCATATAAATTTGTGGATTGTTTCATGATGGTTTATCAATTTTATGCATTCAAATTCACCTATTTCTCTCGTGAGGAAGTAGGTGAATGATTTGGTCCTATGGCTTCTTCTAACTGCAGATTTTTCTTTTCTTTTTAAGTATTTTAACTTGGAACGCAACATGAGTGATATGTAGATAAAGTAAGAGGACTGGTGAGCAAAAAAAGTAGGAATTGTATATGGTGTTAAAAAGTAAAAACAAATTCAGATTGATGTGTTGTTTAATTGGTATTGCACTTAATAACTTGTCCTTCTTCCTGTAAGATGGCATTTACTGGAGGCAATGATTGGGAGAGGTGTGGTGAGACTACAGTCAAGGCATCAGATGAGACTGAATCTGATCGAAACCTTTGGAACACGTCATAGCCATGTTGAGTTCATTTCTTGAAATTTCTAGTTCCCGAGACCTATATCACTCCATTATTTCCTTTTGGTTTGGGAGATAGAAATCTGAAAATTGATGTGCTTGCATCCAAGATTGCTTTTGCATGATGTGGGACAAATTATTTATTGCTCTGTCTTTATTGCATACCTCTCTGGATAGTTTCTAACTTGTAGCAAAAAAGGTTATGAATTGCGGGAAACAGGAAATCATCCTTACCTCTTCACTTTCTTGATATTTTATGACAGGGGCTGGGAAATACTAGAATATTATTAACTTGCCAAGGCTTTGACTCACAGGCAAGTTATGATCTCTATTTCTTTTATTGTTTTACAGGCAAGTTACCTTTCTTTGCCAAGTGATCATCTTGATGATGGTGGTGGTGAATCAACAAATTCAAGTGGTTTTGAAATGGAATTAATAAGATATGTTATAGCTTCTAGTTTAATGAATTCATTTTAAATTGTAAATGTTAATGTAAAATTTTGATGATGTATTTGGTATATAAATATTACCCATCTTTGAAACTTTAATTCAAATGCATGTAATAGGTCTATGTTTTCTCTGTTATGTTAATATTTGATATTAGTTATATATTCAAATTAAAATAATACAAATGTGTTAAAATTATTAATTAAAATTTTAAAAAATATTTTTTAAAGTAATACAATTATATTAATATTTAATTAAAATTTATAAATAATTAATATTAATTACTTAAAAATATTTAAAATTGTTACTTCATATATTACAATATTAACAATAAATCATAATAAATAATTTTTATATTCTTAGTAAGATATCATAATATTAACTAATTTGAATAGTATTTAAATGTATATTTATTACTTTATAATTCTATGTTTAAAATGAATATTTTATTTCTCAAAAGTATTTTTTGACAGCAATACTAAACACTTAAATTTTAAATCAAAATTTTTAAAAGTAATTTTAAAAAGTACTTTTTAAAAGTATTTTTTAAATATAATGCTAAATTAGTGTTTAATACTGAGGAGTGTGTACTAATCTTAGTAGGGTTTCTTTGTTTCATTTAATTTGCTTCTAGATTTTTCTTTATTTGTTGTTTTTGGGTCTTAGGATGTCTGCTATTCGTCAGCCGCTCTTTTAAGTTTTGTTGGTTTTTAGTATTTTCCTTTGTTCTGTTTCTGGAACCTGCGCTTGGGTTTTCTATTTGGCTTGATTTATAAAACCCGAGTCTGATGAATTTTTCAAAAAATAAAAATAAAAATTGTTATTGATTACATTGTTAGTCAAATTTCGTGTAATAATTTTAAATGCATGATTTAAAGTAAAAATAAATTTATAAATGAAACTCTAAATAAATTTATAAAAAAAGTATTTTAATTTTTTTAAAAATTGTAAACAAATTACGTATAAATTAAAAATAGGACTATCTTTTTTATTTGTTAAAATTAAATTTATGATATTTTATAAATATTTATGTACATTGTATTTTAGACAATAAAAAAAAGAGAGCAGATCCATAATATATTAAGTCATCAAAATATAATTCTAAGAATTTGATAGTAGATAATTCAAAAATTATAATAAAACATGAGAGGGTGTTGAATGTGCATGCTAATCCATTAAAATAATTCAAGGTGAAATCATGAACACATTATTTTTGTATATATTGTAATCAAATTACATTTTCTCTCCTCACCGCCGCCCCCCCCCCGCCTTTCCTCACCCAACGTCCCACCGCAACAGCACAAGACAAAATATAAAGATAGAATCTTAAAAGAAAGCATAACTTGGTGAGGGGAAAAGCATAAACCTAGTTGTTTTCATAACTCAAACCTCATTTCCTTTCTTTCAAAGCAAACAATACCTTAGTTCTTTGCATTATAAAAATATTTACGTTCTCTGTAAAAACAAAACCCACATTTCCCTTCCTCTCTCCTTCAACTCCTTAGACAATGGCCTTTCCCAATTTTTTTCTTATTATTCTCTTACTCTTACCTTCATCTCAAGTTTTATCTGATGTCCAACACAACTTAAACACTCAACCATTGCTCATGCAGGCTTGCGAAGGCATTGATGACCGTGATTTATGCCTCTCAAATATTCAAACTCACCTTCAAAACTTGGAGCCTCACGCCCCATCTTCTGTTTTGCATTCTGCACTAAGGACCACGCTGAATGAAGCCAGACAGGCCATTGAAACGATGACAAGGTTCACTGGTTTGTCTGTCAGTTATCGTGAACAAATTGCCATTGAAGATTGCAAGGAACTCCTTGATTTCTCTGTATCCGAGTTGGCCTGGTCTTTAACTGAGATGAGAAAGATTCGTGATGGTGATACAAGTGCTGAATATGAAGGCAACCTCAAAGCTTGGTTAAGTGCTGCGTTGAGTAACCAAGATACCTGCCTCGAAGGCTTCGAAGGTACCGACCGACACCTTGAGAGCTTCATCAGAGGCAGCCTGAAACAAGTTACGCAACTCATCGGCAATGTTTTAGCTATGTACACTCAATTGCATACCTTGCCTTTTCGACCACCCCGCAATAGCACTTCCACGTATACGAGCTCGAAATTTCCGGAATGGATAACCGATGGTGATCAAGAGCTTCTACGAAATCATTCAAGTCGCATGCATGCAGATGCCGTTGTGTCGTTAGATGGTAGTGGACGTTATCAGACGATAACCGATGCCATTAATGAAGCTCCAAGTTATAATAATAGGAGGTACGTCATTTATGTGAAGAAGGGAGTTTACAAGGAGAACATTGACATGAAGAAGAAGAAAACCAATATTATGCTTGTCGGTGATGGAATTGGACAAACTGTAGTCACAGCGGACCGGAATTTCATGCAAGGATGGACAACATTTCGAACTGCCACTGTTGGTAAATATTATCAATTCTGATTAAATTTTCATGGAACTTAAGCATTCAATTAGCCTAATTATATGAATGACTGAATGAAGTATTACTTTTGTAAAGTGAAATTCCATTTATGATTGCACACGCTTCATCAAGCTTTTTTCTGGAATATAAAAGTTTCCAAGTTTTGTAATATTCCTTGCGCTTTTGATCTTTTCATACAATTCTCTGAAACTTGATTCTTGCAGCTGTTTCTGGAAAGGGATTTATAGCAAGAGACATAACGTTCCGAAACACGGCCGGACCAGAGAACCACCAGGCGGTGGCTCTCCGAGTGGATTCCGATCAATCGGCTTTCTTTCGTTGCAGTATCGAAGGGTATCAGGATACCCTCTACGTTCACTCCCTCCGCCAATTTTATCGAGAATGCAACATTTATGGCACCATAGACTTCATTTTTGGCAATGGTGCAGCTGTTCTCCAGAACTGCAAGATATTCACTCGAGTTCCTTTGCCACTTCAGAAGGTGACGGTTACCGCTCAGGGGCGGAAAAGCCCGAATCAGAACACTGGCTTTTCGATTCAGAATAGCTATATTCTAGCCACCCAACCGACTTACTTAGGGAGGCCATGGAAGCCATATTCGAGGACAGTTTTTATGAATACTTACATGGGTGGTATGGTGCACCCTAGAGGGTGGCTTGAGTGGTATGGCGACTTCGCCTTGAACACACTTTGGTATGGTGAGTATAGGAACTATGGCCCTGGTTCTTCATTATCTGGACGGGTTAAATGGCCTGGTTACCACATTATCCGAGATGCTGCCACTGCTAATTCCTTCACTGTTGGTAGGTTCCTTAACGGACGTTCATGGTTGCCGGCAACCGGCGTCAAGTTCACTGAAGGCCTGACCAATTAGATTGTGTTCTATACATTTTCTTTTCTATTTTTATATATGGTCTTTTTGCTAATTTTCCAGTGGTTGTAATGTTATACGTGTTTGTGAAGATCCGATGTCTGGCTGCTTCATTATGTATCTGTACAATTGATTGCTAGTAGTTCTTTGATATTTGATTTTAAACCTTGTAGAGAGCTTCATAATGTATGTGTTCATGTCATATTATTATTATTATTATTATTATGATCATCATATTGATGGTATTTTTATTATATTTTAATTTTTAAATTATATTGTGTCATATAAAAAAAAAGGTTTGTGGGCCCCAAAAGAGAAAAGTATACTTCTAATATGAATTGATATGATTAAGTTCAAAATACCTTTAAAATTAATTTTATATAACTATTGTAGACAAAAGGGTAAAAGTATACTTTTTGAACTTATATAAAATTAGGGGTTTAGCTTGGGTTTTATATTATTTAGATAAATAAATTATTTTTGGTTGGTTGTGTGACATATGGTAAAAGTGTGTCTTGTTGGGAACATTTCTGTCGACGTGGCGTCCTGCAAGGTAAAAGTGCACCTTGTAAGTAACTTTTTTTTAGGGAAAGCGTGTTCTATAGGACATGCTTTTTCCCTGTAGGACGCCATGTTGATAGTCCCATAAACTTTTGAAATTCAGCCTTTAGATGAAAAAAATACAACCGTTGAATTGAAATATGAAACAAAAAGAAGCAAAAGATAAATTTAATGATTTTATTCCCAAGAATCTCGGATATCTTCTCTATCAAACATTTTTAAATTCTGCCTTTCCATGTAAGAAATCAAATAGTAGATCGCCTTCCTATAAAATGGAAGTCGAGAATCCCAAACATAAAAAAGAAGCATTTTTTTGATTTGTGTAGTCATGCTCAATCTTTTTCAACATTTTGAAATATGTTTCATATATGGTGGTAGAGTCTTCCTATAAAATAGAGAGGTTTTTCAAAGTTAAGATACATATCGAGGGGAAAATTTGCATGCTGAGGAGAAAGAGTGTTGTTTAAAATTTGAAATTGTTATATTCATTTGCTTGAACAAAGTTCGAAGTTGCTGCAGCATAATTTGGAAACTCACCCTAATAGACTAATTTAGTTCAAATAAGTAAATAATTATTTGTCGTTGTCACTTTATTTATAAAATTTGGTTCAAAATTTTTAAACTACATATTTATGTGTTAGTAATTTATATTGTAACAAGATATCAAAATAATAATAAATATTTATTTTTGTACAATATTATCGTGTATATTTTTTCTGTTGTGTGTTAAATAGGTTTTTTTTCCAAAGATGAGTAAAAGAATTAGAGAAATTATTTATTACGACGATCAAATTCGTGATACCAAAATTGGGGTCATTTTTGTATATACTCGACCTATGGATTTGGCTTTCAATAAGAGCGTCAAATTGAACTAAATTCTGTCAAGAATTAGAAGAAAAGTCTCAAGTACGAGTGGAGGAGAATTTCAAGCTTGAAATATAGATATCTAACATCAATAAACCCTGTAAAATATGATACATTTGAGCTAAATGACGACGCATATGTCAAGTTAATAATTGATGTGTACTGCTCAACTGTGAATATTATAGTAGAGTTTTATGCCCAATTTGACAGTAGCCAAAGGTGGTCCAAGTTTATCAGCATCTCTAGTTAATATAGTTCTTGCTTTTGGTCAAGAACATGAAGCATAAAGTCCAACAACATAGTTGTATGGTAGTTCCATGGGTTGTTGCAAAGCTAATATCAAGGAATGCTAGAATCATCAATAGGAAGACATTCATTTGTTGTAGTCTTCGATTGCAGCTTTAGTGTACTATTAGGGGTAGTTGGTAACCTGAATGCAAAGATTCGAACACGAAATTCTTTGAGCACATTTAATTTCAACATAGATATGTGTATGTCCTATGCTCCAAACTCTTATGTGGATATGCCATCAAATTTTATGGGAAGACATTCCATAAGTAATTTTGAATTTAATGTAGGCTTTCCAAAAACGAATAATGTTCTCTTTACTCCCTACACTAACGAAGGACATCCAATCTAATAGATAATTTAACAACTCGGGTTGATAATGAAGAGGAAGCACAAAGTGATGAAACTAATGATGACCTAATCTGGGAGTGTGACCCTGATGGTTCTGAAATTGTATTATTTTCTAAACTAAAGGTCGTTCTTTCTGTACTAGAGGGGAGTGGTTCTAATAATGAAGTTCCAAACAATGCAAGAAGAACCTAAGAAGATTTCAGGCCATATGAACCTCCATACCACATGTTGAATGTTGACATTGATTCTCAACATATGTTAGAATTTCCATAACTACCTCATAGAAAATCAGGTCATGCGAGTTCTACAAATTTAGACAATTTGCAATTAGAAATGGGGTTTTCCAGCAAACATGCTATTATTTTTGTAGTAAAGCAATACAACATTAAGAATGAGTTTAATTTCCAAGTTAAGAAATCTTGATCAAATAAATATGAGGCGAAGCGCAGAAAACCTGACAATGGATGTTCCTAAAAAAATCATGGCATCAATGAGGAAGAAGATACGGTTGTGGACGATAAAGAAAAATAACACTCCATGATGTGCGTAATAAGTTTTATATTTATGATTGATTGTACTTGAAAACTAACTATTATCACGATAAAGGCAAGCGCACCTATCGAACAGTAGTATAGCTTATAGTAAGACCAGAATGTCGAACCCACAGGAACTAAAAGTACTAGTATTAACATTTTTTTTATTCTCTAGCCTAAAAATAAGGGGATTTGCTTTATCTAAACTGGTTAACTAAATTAAGAATGCACATGAAGTAATTGGGGAAATACTTTTGGGAAAACTAATTGATTTAAACAATACCCAAGGAAGAATCCACCTAGACTTCACTTGTTATTTGACTCTGAACTAGACGATTTATTCACTTAACTCGATCCGTAGAAATCCTTAATTTATATTATTATCTCTCTCGAGATTAACAACATCTAACCCTAGGTTGATTAATTGAAATCTCTTTCTAATTAAAACCCCCAGTGTTGCATTAACTCGATCTATGGATTCCCTTATTAGGTTTGACCCTAATCCGGCAGATTTATGTCGCCCTATGTCTAGGGGTGCAATCAACTCCGCTTAATTATGCTAGATCTACACTTAAACAGAGACTTTTGCTCCTCTGAATAAGCACATCAATACTTGAATCAATGTCCTGGAATATTAAAGCAAGAATTAAGAGCACATAATTAAGAACAAATCAAGTATTTATCATATAATTTAGAAAATAGTAACAAGATCCGTTTTAGGTTTCATCCCCCTTAGGTATTTAGGGAATTTAGTTCATATGTGTAAAAGAAAACATCTCAGAATAATAATAATAACAAAACATAAAGAAACCCAAAAAAACCCTGAAGGAAATTGAAGGGAGATCTTTAGTCTTGAAGGAGAATCCGGCTTTTGAGATGGATTAATTGGCTTTCTTCGAGTAATTCCTTGCCTCCTACTCTGTGTGTCTTTCTCTAGACGCCTCCTCGGGTGTTTATATAGGCTTTAGAATGCTTTAAAACCCTCAAAAGTGGCCTTTTTTGAGTAGAACTAGACTTGGGATCAATAGGGACACGACCGTGTGCCACGCCCGTGTGGGGTGGCTTAGGCCGTGTTAAAGTCTGCTAAATAGACACAGGTGTGTGGTCTACCCGTGTGAGGAAGTCTAGGCCGTGTTGATTTCCCACATTGACCCATTTTCTCTTTTTTTGGACCGTTTCTCGCTCTTTTTACTCTCCTATGCTCACCTAAGTATAAAACATGAAATTAAAGGATTAGGAGCATCAAATTCCAAAAATCTAATGATAATTCATCCAAAAATGTGTTAAGCATGAGATAAAAAATATGTATAAATTACGACTTATCACTCTACATACTTGTATTATTTGAGGTATTTCACAAGATCATCTGAAATTGGATTATGACCTTATCTCTAACATTATCTTACTTTTGGTGAAAACAAATACTAGGTTTCTTGTGGTGACTTTGATTGCTAATATATACATAGCAAATATGGTTACACCATATCTTATTATAAATCATGGGTTGCAAAACAGAAGGCAATGGATAAAATGTATACTGAATGGGATAAATCATATAATAAGCTATAGCAATGGTTGACCATACTAAAGCAACACGTTTAAGGTGCCATCATCTATTTGCAAATAACACCTACGTACCATGGAGATAGAACAATCCAAGGAAGAAAGATATCTTCATCATCTTTTTTGGACATTCAAGCTATACAATAATGCATTTTGGTATTGTAAACCTTTTTTCCAAATAGAGAACACATCTGTGTATGGAAGATATGAGCATCACTTGTTGTTGGTTGTTGCACAAGACGGTAATTGAAACATCTTGCCAATAACAATTGCAATGTTGAACGAGAAACCATATGTGCCTGAGTGCAACATCCCTAACTTGTATCCGTCGTTAGAATGGGGTTACCGAGTATTACCATATAAATGTAACATAAAAAAAACATTTCAAACATTAATGTAAACATAACATAATCCATTAATATACATGCATATTGTCCCTTAACTGAGCCCTCGAGGCCCTAGAAATACATTAGAAACAATTCGGGACTAAATTGGAAACATTTGAAAAGTTCAGGAAAAATTTAGAAAAATTGAACTGTAGGGGTCACACGGCTGTGTAGCCAAGCCGTGTGACTCACACGGCTGAGACACATGTCTATGTCTCAGGCTGTGTAACAATTGAAATAGGGACACACGGTCATGTCCCAGCACGTGTCCGTGCCCGTGTGACTCAAGTGTACCTCTTTGAGTTGAGTCACACGACTAAGCCACACGCCCGTGTGCTAGGCTGTGTAACACTTGAAATGGCCTTACACACTCGTATGCCAGGCCGTGTAATTACCTGACTTGAATGCATTTAAAACCTACAGGGGACACACGGCTGTGTCGCATGGCTGTGTGTCACATACGGCTAAGACACAGGCCCATGTCTTAGGCCATGTGGACATGAAATAGGCCAAAATCAAGCCATTTCCATTACCAAGCCAAATGTGTACCTACAAGCAATTTACCCCCATGACCAAGGCATCAAAAACAGACCAAAACATGATTAAATTGACCAATTCAAATGACCAAATGCATTCAACCAATATGCCGTATAAGGCACCTCAATCACAATCAAACAAACTTATCTAAACATTTGCATTACCACATTTAAAACATACACAACTAATTTAATATCATCTTAAAGCATACCACAATTGAGACCACAAGTAACTCAACATAACATACCATTTAATATCCTAAAAACAACCAACCATTGTGCCCTTCATAGACACAACAATTATATCCAACATTAACAACTAAAACATGTAAACATTGATCCATTTCTAGCATATCACTTAATTCACTCACGAGCCAGAAGAAATCACAAGTGTTCAATTTCATACCATACTAATTGTACCAAAAAGATACCTATTTACAATATTAATAAAGTAACTAGCAACTTAGTTTAGTATATTGTCATATTGTACCAAAACAAACCACATAGCCACATATACATGCCACTACCCTAAGGGACACAAGAACTATAACAGCCTGTTTTTGGTCAAATCGAAACAGTGATTTCAGAACCACAAATCCAATGTTGGAAAATTATTTGAATATTATTTTTGGTATTTAAAACATGTTATTTGATATATGTGAAAATTTTGTGAGTTAATTTTATCATTTGAATAGTCAATTTGAGAAAAAGGACCAAATCGCGTAAAATGTAAAAGTGCTGTTCTACTTGTTAAAGGTGTTAAATAGCTATGGAATATTAAAATAGAGGCCCTTATGGTTTAATTAGACCATAATTAAATTGAGTGGACATTTATGGGCATAATATCATGAAATTTGGTGGTTTTTATTTAAGGTTAATATTGGTATTTGATTAATAATAATATTATTAATAAAAAAAAATGAGACCATTATCTAATATCATCATATTCAACCATGAATAGAAAAGAAGAAAACCATTTTAGGGCTTGTGATATTCGGCCATTTAATAATTCAATTGTAAGTCCACTTTAGCTCGATTTTTGATGATTTCTATATTTTTGTAATTGTTGCAGCTCAATCTAGCTAGTCCGTACCTTTAATTTAAAAACTGTAAAAGAATTTGAGAGTTTCCATTGTTTAATCTATGTGTTCTTTGATGTTTGAAGATGAAATATGAATTTTTGACGATAGATTTTCATGTTTTGTAAAGTGATTTTTGATGAAAATGCATAATAGGGATTAAATTGTGAAATGTACAAATTGAGTGGTTAAAATTGAAAATAAATGAAAGTTATGGGCTTCTAGGGGGACTATGGTAATTCGACTAAGCTTGGGTTTATTGAAATTGTGTGAATTTTGTGTATTTGTGAAATAGGGACTAAATTGATTAAATGTGAAAGTTTAGAGGCTAATGTACAAATAGGCCTAAATGTATGTCATGGACTAAATTGAATGAATGGTTGATTTAATAAGTTAATTTTTAATATATTTAGATCAAGAAAAGAGGAATCCAGAATTAGATCGGGGGAAAAGTAAGGTTATCGAGTTGTTGATCCGATTTGTCAATTCTGAATATGAGGTAAGTTCGTATGTGGTAATTTCATTATAAAAGTATGTTAAAAGATTTGATATTGTATAAACTATGATTATGAGATTATAGATAATGTTCGAATTGTGAAAACGACTTTACGAATGCATTCGATGATATAAACGGAAAGTGTGAAATCCCAGTTGAGCTTTAGGAATATATTTGGATACTAGTGTCATGTTATTAGATGATAAGTTGAGTTGGCTTCGTGCCATGATATTAGCACTTTGGGTGCGAGTTATACCAGTTTGGCTTCGGGCCATGCATATCGGATGATTTGGCTTCGGGCCATGATAATTGTTTTTTCGGATAAGTTACCTTGATTTGGCTATGGACCATGGTATATATACTTATCTTATGAGACTATTGAGTATCTAATTTCTATTCCGAATGGTTCAACGGGTATGTACAGAACCTATTCGAGTATTAAATAGAGAAAGTTTAATGGGATGGTATTTAATCATGTTTTAAGACATGAGAAAGGTTAGTAGTTAATGTGAAATTGGTTGATTTACACTTATTCGATGAATTAAGTTAATTACATACGAGCTTACTAAGCTATGAAGCTTACTTCGTGTTATTTTTCTATGTTTTATTGTGAATTGATACATGATATTCGTGACAGGTTTTAAATATTTATAATGAATCGTTCTTGAAACTAACTATTATCACGATGAAGGCAAGTGTACCTATTTAACAGTAGTATAGCTTTAGCAAGACCGGTTTGTCGAACCTAAAGGAACTAAAAGTACTAGTAATGACTGTCTTTTTATTATCTAGCCTAAGAATAATGGGGTTTGTTTTAACTAACTAATTAACTAAACTAAGAATTCACAGAAAATAGAATTGGGGAATTACTTTTGGAAAAACGATTGAATTAAGACAATACCTAAGGAAAAATCCACCTAGACTTCACTTGTTATTTGACTCTAAATTGGATGATTTATTCATTTGACTTGATCCGTAGAGATCCCTAAGTTATATTATTATCGCTCTCGAGACTAACAACGTCAACCCTAGGTTGAATAATTGAAATCTCTTTCTAATTAACTCCCTAAGGTTGCATTAACTCGATCTATGGATCCCCTTATTAGGTTTCACCCTAATCTGACAAAATCTTGTCATCCTATCTCTAGGCGTACAATCAACTCCGCTTAATTATGACAAATGTACTCTTAGATAGGGTCTATTCCTCTTCTGAATAAGAGCTTAACTTGAATCAATATCCTAGAATATCAAGACAAGAATTAAGAACACATAATTAAGAACAAGTCAAATATTTATCATACAATTCAGATAATAATAACAAGATTTGTCTTAGGTTTCATTCCCCTTAGGTATTTAGGGGTTTTAGTTCATAACTAAAAAGGTAAACATCTCAGAAGAATAATGAATACAAATTATAAAGAAAAACCCAAAACTCCTGAAGGGAAATTGAGGGGAGATCTTTAGTCTTGATGATGAATCCGGATTCTGAGATGGATCAATCGGCTTTCTTTGAGCAGTTCCCTGCTTCCTTCTCTGTGTGTCCTTTTTCCTCCTCCTCTAGGGTGTCGTTATAGGCTTTAGAATGCCTAAGAACCCTAAAAATTGGCCTTTTTCGGATTGGGCTAAACTTGGGCTCGGTAGGGACATGCCCGTGTGTGATTACTTCAGGCCGTGATCAAGCCTGTTAAATAGGCACCAGCGTGTGGTCCACCTGTGTGAGTTGTGCTTCGATTCTGCCAAATTGACACCGCCGTGTGGTTTGCCCGTGTGAGGAGGTCCAGGTTGTGTTGATTTCGTACGTTAGCCCATTTTCTCTTTTTTTGGCCCGTTTCTCGTTCCTTTCACTCTCCTATGCTCACCTAAGTATAAAATATGAAATTAAGGCATTAGGAGCATCGAATTCATCAAATTTAAGGAAAAATTATCCATAAAATGTGCTAAGCATGGGATAGAAATATGTATAAATTATGATTTATCAAATACGCCCGCACTTAAGCATTTGCTTGTCCTCAAGCAAAATCCTCAACTCATAATGAAAATAAATTCTTCTCAACTTATAATTTCTATCGATAATATCTCAAAATAATCCATAGGTAATCATACATTGAAAATTCAACTGAAAGAACATCAAAGTTTCAAACATTCCAAGTTGAGCATTTTATCATGAAAACATAAGTGTCTCCCCTCATCTAAGTAATTACTTTTGATTCAAAATATCACAGAGTTTCACATCCTCACTAAAGATTCACTCAAATCACTTGAGGTGTTTAAGGACAATAAGTGAAGCACTCAATAGTCAATAATGAAAAGTCATTACCATAGGCTTGCATGAAAATCAAATCTCCACCACTATAAATTGAGATGAAACATCAATCAAAAGGTCTTTAAAGGGTTGTAACGTGGCTTTGGTTAGAGGGTGTGGTCACAAACTGAAAGAAAAAGGTTTGAATCAAGTTTGAATTGAAAAATTTCCTAACTAGAAAAATGACTAGTCATCAATTGCGTACAACAGGCCTTTTTCTCAGAATATGAAATTTAACTTCTTTAGCTACTGCTAATATGTATACATGTATTTTTTTCAGAACAAGTCAAATTAAAAAATAGAATAAAACATAGCTAAGCAACTATTCCAACTCAAATCTCGACAAAAGTAGGGATCAAATTAATTTAAGGGATTTCAACAATAATGAGTTATGGGTTAATATTAAGGGTAAATTAATGAATGAGTTGTTAGGCTCAAGGGGGTTCACTAAGGGTTAATTATGAAGGTAGGCTTTTATGGAGTGAGTGGGTTAAACCTAAGTGCCTTTCTCATTTTGACATATCAAATCAAATGGTGTGATTTTGGCATGCATAATCAAGCAAGTTCTAGAATAACAATTCGATACTGACGCACTCATAATGAAAGTGAGCATGAAAGAATTAATAGATGCTCTAAAGGCTCAAGATCTCACAAAAATTATGGCTTTTTGATGTTTAAACTTTGTGAATTCCAATTCAAGATAATACCTAAACTTGGGGAAACAACTTAAAATTTTAAATTCTTAAAAATCAACAACTTATCATGCTTAATTCTCTAATGTCTTAAAGTTTAAATAATCAATGCATGAATGCTTATGTTTTAATTTAAGATATATCAATAAAAATTATAAATCAATCAAAATTTATCCTAAACATGGTATGAGATCTTTTCAAGAGAACAAGGCAATCATTCAGGGATTTTTCTGATAGTGAAATGAATACCCCCCACACTTAAGATGTACATTGTCCTCAATGTGCAAAGATAGATATATAGAAAAGAATATAAACATAAGATAGGGAGAGAAGTGAAACTTCCTGAGTGATGAATGAATTTCCTTGAGCTGGAGTTTTGGAAAATAATCAGCGTGAGGGTGGAGGAGGATACTCCGGTAGTGGTAGAGGTTCATTAGTCCATAAGTTCTGCACCAAAAGAATATTATATCTGGTGGTAGCTATGGTCATGGTCGAGCAGGACATGGCAGTCGTGGAGAACCTTTCCCGGTGAAGTTTTTAGTTCCTATGTGATGATGAGCTAAGAGCTCTTTATAACTGTGATAGAATCAGGAACTCTTTTAGAAAATATATAAGGAAGAATAATTACTCGATAGGAAATAGCCAAAATTCAAAATTGTTAAATAAAAATTATAAAACCTAATAAAAATAAGCTTAAAGAAAAACAAAAAGTACTCTTAAAGTAGAATAAAAGTAAAAACATAAAATAATAAATAAAAGTTTTTAAACATCTTTATCACTAGATGGTTCGCGAGGTGGGAGTGGTGATGAGATGTGGAAGTGCTAACAAATCTGGTATAGTGTAGCATCAATGTGATCGAAGTGCTGAAAATACTGCTGCTCGAATCGAGTTAGGCACTCAGAGATGTCAGCGTATGAAGCCGCCGCATGAACTGGACGAGAAGGTAGTGGTGGCTGAGACGGTGGGTCCTTGTGACATGGAGGGACATCATCGGTAATGTTCTCGGGGTCCTCCTCCTCGGTGGATTGGGCGAGACAGTACTGAAGAGGGAAGGTGCCATGTCGTTTCTCGATCATCCTCATACTTAGCATGCTCGAGATGCCCTGTGGGGACATTTGGCCCATGAGAGTAAGTGTAACACCCCGTACCCGAGACCGTGACCGGAGTCGAACACGAGGTGCTAACAGACATAATATATTTATTTTCACAGTCCATTTAAAAATTTCTAGCCAGCAGGCTAACTGTGTCACTGTCACCTTAAAAATCATATCTTAAGTTCCACAACTCGAAAATCAGTTTCGTGATTTTTGCCTGAAACTAGACTCATATATGAATCTACAAATTTTTTTCTAGAATTTTTGGTTAGGCCAATTAGTACAGTTTATTAGTTAAAGTTCCCCATGTTACAGGGATCAACTACACTGACCTTTGAGCATTACGACTTGGATTTCTCCCTGTACAGGGCTTCAATAATGATGCCATTTGGTTCTATACTAACTAGGCTCAAATAGGAATCTATACATATATGGCATGACTCCTAATTATCTCAGGTTAATTTATAATGAATTTCCGAAGTCGGAACAGGGAATCCAGAAACCGTTCTGGCCCTGTCTCACGAAAACTTCAATATCTCTTAACATACTATTCATATGATCGTTTCATTACTTTCCTATGAAAATAGGTTCATCAAGGTTCATTTTTATAATTTATTCACTATTTAATTCCATTCCTACTATTTTTAGTGATTTTTCACTTCCATGTCACTGCAGCTGACAGCCTCTGCCTTTGAGGTAGACTTTACTTATTTCATAGTTTCCATGATTCCATTAGTCCCTTTTACATACATAGCACAAAGCATGATCATGATTAACCATTCCAATGGCTAATCGTTCCAAACACTTCCATACCTCTTAATGATCAACATACAAAACGATTATAGTACTATGCTAAAAACGTATATAAGCCATTTTCTCATGGCTATCCAAATTTACACAAAATCCATGGGTACATGACCAACAACACAAAAAGGGTAGTCCTATACATGCCATTTCAAAGTTCAACCAAAATTGTACCAAAAAGGGGGGGGGGGGGCTTTGATAGTGTGGGAGACTTCGACTTCCAAAAATCCCGAGTCCCAAAGCTGACGAGCCAAAATCTATAAAACAGAGAACAAAGAAACGGAGTAAGCAATTTATGCCTAGTAAGTTTTGAGCAAAGAATTTAAACACAACTGAAGTATAGCATTCACATAATTAAACGGGTAATTCCGTGTATACATACTTTCAAATCATTTCTACTTTACATTCCAACCCCTATGTTCATACATAAGGGATCATCTTAGCCAAATACGGAAGCTCATCACTCAACCGAGCGAATATTATTCAAGGAACTCAACTATTCCAATGCACATACGAACATACCTCATTGCTGAAATTTTTCAAGCGTATTAAGCTGGGATTTTACAGCAAGATCGTTCATTCCCGAATCACGTACCTTCGGATATTATCCGGATATAACGACTTCGCTCAAAAGCCTTGGGACATAGCCGGTTATAATAGCTCGCACAAATGCCTTCGGGACTTAACCCGGATTTGGGAACTCGCACAAATGCCTTGGATCTTAGTCCGGATATGGTTACTTAGCACAAAGCCTTCGGGACTTAGCCCGGACATTATTCGAATAACCATGCACATTTAACACTAAATCATGACACATTCGTATTTCATTTTCATTAGCAAAACTCAAACACAAGACACTTATCACACTTGCAAATTTCGCTCAATATCCACACACAAAGAGCATGATTTGATTTGCTTAAAACATGATCTAATCAAATCATAATTTAAGCTCTATTACTCAAGAACTTACCTCGGATGTTGTCGAACGATTTCGATGGCTATTCGACCACTTTTTCCTTCCCTTTATCGAATTTAGATCCCCTTTGCTCTTGAGCTTAATTAAATAAATAAATCGATTTAATCATTTGAGCATCGAAAAGAGGAACACAAGGCACTTAGCCCACATTTATACATTAGACATTAAAGTCACATACATGTGAAATCATGCATCATCTCAAGATATTAACCCACACTCCCTTTTTAGCCGATTGTCCTAACCAAGATAAAGGCATCAATATGCTTGCCTCTAACCGAATGTATGCACACCAATCCATCTCATGTGGCCGAATATGCATGTTGATGTTGAGGCCAATTACATATTTAATACCACACATAAATGGCATACATTTTACTAACTAATGCATTACATATTGTAGCTCAATACGCATCTATCATTTGCTTCATAACCAAACATCATCATAAGTAAATATATACCTTGAGATAGTATATATGTCATACCAATACATCATGTGCAAACATATATACATATAGGTGCAAGGGCGAATCTCAAGTTGATTATAACCAAATATAAACATATATCCAAAACACAAATCTTACCTACCATGCAATAAGCATAAATCATACTTATGGATATACCATGGCCTAATACATCACAACACCATACCATTTCAATTTTGGTCATGGTTAAACAAAGAACTTAATGTCTCACTCAAAAATGCTAAAAAGAAAATCCAAGAGTCATCAACCCACCATCACATATATCATTAACAAGCTTCATATTTAGCATGCAATGGCATTAACACAAAATCCACCTTGGCCGAACATCATTCCCATGCCATAGCAAAGATTTGAACCATGGGCTAATTAGAACTCAAGCTAGCAACTAAAAACATGCATGAATCTCATGGCACAACCTCAAACATACCTTAATCTAGATACAAGTATGGCCAAACCTCTTCCTAATCCTCTTCCAAACCAAACATGAAGCAAGAACTCCCTCCTTCTTCCTTAGAATTTTCGGCCAAGAGAAGTGAAAAAAAATGATGAACACTTTTTTTTTGTTTTCTTTCCCTGAACTCACGGCAATGGGGGGATCACACACCTTCTCTCTCTCTTTTTTTTTCCCATTTCTTTATTCCTAACCTTAGTTTATTGTTTCCTCCCATAATGCACCAACACAACATGTCTATGACATGTTTTGCCCATCATCCTTTGTCATGGCCGGCCACCACTTATAAAGAGAAGGGGTATTTGACATGCAAAGCCATTGTTTTGCTTGCATGATTCAATTAGTCATCACACATTTCCCTATCGTACTTTCAAAGTTTACTACTAGGTCCTTTTTAGTGAAATTCACATTTATAACCCTAAATCAAAACATCAAAATTGTCACACACGAATTAACACATATTATAGGCATCAAAATGAATATTAAATTATTTTTATGCCTCGATTTTGTGGTCCCGAAACCACATTCCGACTAGGGTCGTTTTAAGGCTGTCACAACTCTCCCCCACTTAAGAAATTTTCGTCCCCGAAAATCTTACCGGTAAATAGGTTTGGGTATCGCTCTTTCATAGAGTTCTCGGGTTCCCAAGTAGCTTCTTCTATCCCGTGTTTGAGCCATAACACTTTCACTAGCGGAACCCTTTTGTTTCGCAACTCTTTCACTTCACGTGCTAGGATACGAATCGGTTCTTCTTCATAACTCATATTGGCTTGAATTTCAACCTCTGATGGACTAATTACGTGCGACGGATTAGATCTATAACGTCGAAGCATCGAAACATGAAAGACGTCGTGAATCTTTTCGAGTTCAGGGGGCAAAATCAAATGATACGCAACTAGACCAACTCGTTCGGAGATTTAGTACGGCCCAATGAATCTCGGGCTCAACTTGCCCTTACGGCCAAATCTGAGTATCTTTTTCCAAGGCGAAACTTTAAGAAACACTTTATCTCCCACCTGATATTCAATGTCTTTTCGTTTCAAATCCGCGTACGATTTCTGACGATCTGTGGCCGCTTCAGACTTTCACGGATTACCTTTACTTTCTGTTCAGCATCTTTAATCAAATCTACTCCGAAAATTTTACTTTCACCGAGCTCGGTCCAAAACAATGGTGTACGGCATTTACGACCGTACAAAGCCTCGTAAGGTGCCATCTTAATACTTGATTGAAAGCTGTTGTTGTGGCGAATTCAATCAAAGGTAAATACCGTTCCATGAACCATCGAACTCGAGGATGCAACATCTCAACATATCCTCAAGTATCTCGAATTATCCGCTCGGATTGACCATCGGTTTGGGGTGAAAAGCGGTGCTAAAATGCAACTTGGTGCCCAAAGCTTCTTGCAATTTCTTCCAAAATCGTGAGGTGAATCTCGGATCTCTATCCGACACAATAGAAATAGGTACCCGTGTAATCTCACAATCGAGAAACATACAATTCAGCTAGTTTATCCAATGAAAAATCGTGCGCGACGGGGATAAAGTGAGCCGACTTAGTCGATCTATCAACAACGACCCAAATCGCATCTTTCTTACTTGCCGACACCGGCAACCCGGATACAAAATCCATCGTTACTCGATCCCATTTCCATTCGGTATCATGATCGGTTGGAGTAAACCCGTAGGCACTTGATGTTCGCCTTCACTTGCGACATATTAAACACTTGAAACAAAATCGAAATGTCTCGTTTCATACCATGCCACCAAAAGCGGCGTCTTAGGTCGTGGTACATTTTCGTACTCCCGGGTGAATTGACATTTGGCTACAATGAGCTTCGTTCGAGAATCATCGAAATGAGTTCGAATTTCTTGGAACACACAACCGATTTCTATACCTCAAACAATCGTCATCATCAATTTGAAACTCCGATTCCACATTCGGAACACATTCAGCCCATTTTGCGACCAACTCATCGTCGACTTTCTGAGCTTCACGAATTTGATGAATTAATAATGGTTTGGCCTTTAATTCAGCTACTAACACATTATCGGGTAGAATAGACAAGTGTACATTCATCGCTCGTAAAGCAAACAGTGATTTTCGGCTTAAGGCGTCCGCAACCACATTAGCCTTTCCCGGGTGATAATCAATGACAAGCTCATAATCTTTTAACAACTCGAGCCAACGTCTTTGTCGCAGATTCAAGTCTCTTTGAGTCATCAAATATTTGAGACTTTTGTGATCCGAAAATACATGGCACTTCTCACCAAATAAGTAATGTCGCCATATTTTCAAGGCGAATACAATGGCAGCTAATTCGAGATCATGGGTCGGATAATTTTTCTCATGTGGCTTTAATTGTCTCGACGCATAGGCCACAACTCGACCTTCTTGCATCAATCGCAACCTAACCCAAGTAGGGAGGCATCACTATAGATGACAAACTCTTTGCACGATTAAATTTGCACTAAAATTGAGCTTCCAGTCAAATAAGTTTTCAGTTGATCAAAACTCTTCGACATTTTTCCGTCCATTCGAACTTAACATCTTTTGAAGTAGCGTCATGGGTGTGGCTATCATCGAGAAACCTTTTACAAACCGTCGGTAGTAACCGGCAAGTCCCAAAAAGCTCTGAACCTCAGTAATATTTCTCGGAGGCTTCCAGTTAAGTATGGCTGAAATTTTGCTCGGGTCGACTCGAATACCCGATGCAGATACCACATGACCCAAGAAGCTAACCTCTCTTAACCAGAACTCACACTTACTGAACTTAGCATATAATTGCTTATCCCGTAGAACTTGCAATACTAATCTCAGGTGTTCAGCATGATCGGTTTCATCTCTTGAATAGACCAAGATGTCATCAATAAACACAACTACAAACCGATCCAAATACGGTCTAAAGATCCGATTCATCAAATCCATAAATACCGCAGGGGCATTAGTGAGCCCAAACGGCATCACTAAAAATTCGTAATGACCGTACCTCGTTCTGAAAGTAGTTTTGGGTACATCCGAATCTCGAATTCGCAACTGGTAGTAACCCGATCTCAAATCTATCTTTGAAAACACTGAGGCTCCTTTCAGTTGATCAAACAAATCATCAATACTGTGATAACGGATATTTATTCTTTATTGTCACTTTATTGAGTTGACGATAGTCGATGCACAACCTCATGGTTCCGTCCTTCTTTTCACAAACAATACGGGTGCGCCCAAGGTGAGAAACTTGGTCTAGCGAAACCTCTATCCGTCGATTCTTGCAAGCGAGCTTTCAACTCTTTAACTCGGTTGGTGCCATACGATACGGAGCTATCGAAATTGGCGTAGTCCAGTACAAGCTCAATACCAAACTCTACTTCCCGAGCAGTGGCAAACCCGGTAATTCTTGGAAAAACATCCGGTATTCACAAACCACAGTGCAGATTCGGGTTTCTTTTCCAATTCCTTGTCATCAAGTACATACGCAAGGTATGCTTCGCACCCTTTCTCACATATTTACGGGCCAACATTATCGATATTACGGTGGCAACCCTTTAAGTCTGTAGACTCAACTCGGATTATCTCGTTATTTGCGCACCTCGGATCAATAGTCTTGCTTTTGCAATTCACAACCGCATCATGCACGGTCAACCAATCTAAACCGAGGATAACATCAAATTCATCAAGCGGCAAAAGCATCAAGTCCGTGGGAAAGCAGGAACCTCGAATTACTAGGGACATTTCTTACACACTTTTTCGACAAGCACGTAACGACCCAAGGATTTGACACCGAATTACGAACTCGAGAGACTCAATAGGTAAAGTCTTCTTGGATGCTAAGGTTTCACATATATAAGAATGAGTAGAACCGGGGTCAATCAAAGCAATCACATTAGTATCAAAGAGAGTAAAGGTACGGTAATAACATCTGGCGAGGAAGCATCATCGCGTCTGGCGTATAGCATAAGCCCTAGCGAGCACGAGCCTCGAGATCCGGTCGCAGACATCTCTAGATCCTCTCGACCACCACTAGCATTGCCCGTATTTCCGGATGGTCTACCTCGGCGGTGGTAGCACCCGGTTTCCCACTCGATTTATATTACATCCGAGCAACCTCGGGCAATCTTTAATGAAGTGGTCGTGATCCGCACTTATAATGAAGCGGTCATGGAATCTACAACTTCGAATGCCATTTGCCACAATGTCGACACTCCGTTCGTCTCGGCGTTCATTCCCAACACTTGGCGGCGATCAAGTGCCTCGTGTACCTCTGAGGGTCGATCACGATCTCGCCTAAAAGGCCGAAGTGCCTCTAGACCAGCCCACATCATCTCGAAATTTCTTCGATACTGTTGAAGAGACTTTCCGAGGACCTTTATGAAACTCTCCGGTTCCCACATCAACTTTTGTTTTTCTTTTCTAAACTCTTGACTTTACAAGCTCGCTCGATAAGTACTACGAACTCTCGTATTTCAAGAATGCCAACGAACATTTTATATCTTCATTCAGCCCATCCTCGAAGCGTTTACACATGATAGCCTCGGACGAAATACATTCCGGCGTATCTACTAAGTCTAACAAATTTTCGCTCGAATCGATGGCGACATAGAACCTTGCTTAAGCTCAAGAAATTCCTTCCGTTTTGATCAACAAATCTCGGTGATATACTTTTTCCGAAACTCAGTTTGGAAAACTCCCAAGTTACTTGCTCTCTAGGCACAACAGAAGTCAACGTATTCCACCAATAGTAGGCAGAATCACGTAGCAAGGAGATAGTACACTTTAGGCACTCATCGGGTGTGCAAGATAGTTTATCGAGTACCTGAATAGTGTTGTCCAACCAAATTCAGCTTGCTCGGCATCATCACTATCCGTAGCCTTAAATTCAGTAGCCCCGTGTTTTCGGATTCTATCAACTGGGGGCTTATTTGGCCTTATTTGGTCAGTTACCGGAGGCATTGTAGGTGTGGGGATTGTGTTTGTTGGGAATGGAGGTTGTGGAACAGCCGTATTAGTTCGAATGTATTGGTTGAACCAATCATTCATCACGCTATAGAAAGCTTGTCTAGCTTCATCATTTGGATTACTAGCATTAGGTTGAGAGTCCGCCGGTTCTGTCCCTTGTGCGGGAGCCGGCGCTACACTCTAAAGATCATCAGCTACCGCTCGGTCAGGATCGGGATCCATTACTATAAATAAACACATTTGCAAATGTCAGAAATCACCACACTATCAAATAATCACATAAAATGGCATGTATAGCTAGACCCAAATGCATTACGGTAGTCCTAGAATCGACTAAACCGTAGCTCTGATACCAATAAAATTGTAACACCCCGTACCCGAGACCGTGACCGGAGTCGAACACGAGGTGCTAACAGATATAATATATTTATTTTCACAGTCCATTTAAAAATTTCCAGCCAGCAGGCTAACTGTGTCACTGTCACCTTAAAAATCATATCTTGAGTTCCACAACTCGAAAATCAGTTTCGTGATTTTTCCTTGAAACTAGACTCATATATGCATCTACAAATTTTTTTCTAGAATTTTTGGTTGGGCCAATTAGTACAGTTTATTAGTTAAAGTTCCCCATGTTACAGGGATCGACTACACTGACCTTTGAGCATTTCGACTTGGATATCTCCCTGTACAGGGATTCAATAATGATCCCATTTGATTCTATAGAAACTAGGCTCAAAGAGGAATCTATACATATATGGCATGACTCCTAATTATCTCAGGTTAATTTATAATGAATTTCCGAAGTTGGAACAGGGAATCCAGAAACCGTTCTGGCCCTGTCTCACGAAAACTTCAATATCTCTTAACATACTGGTCATACAATCGTTTCATTACTTTCCTATGAAAATAGGTTCATCAGGGTTCATTTGAATAATTTATTCACTATTTAATTCCATTCCTACTATTTTTAGTGATTTTTCACTTCCACGTCACTGCAGCTGACAGCCTCTGCCTTTGAGGTAGACTTTACCTATTTCATAGTTTCCATGATTCCATTAGTCCCTTTTACATACATAGCACAAAGCATGATCATGATTAACCATTCCAATGGCTAATCGTTCCAAACACTTCCATACCTCTTAATGATCAACATACAAAACGATTATAGTACTATGCTAAAAACGTATATAAGCCATTTTCGCATGGCTATCCAAATTTACACAAAATCCATGGGTACATGACCAACAACACAAAAAGGGTAGTCCTATACATGCCATTTCAAAGTTCAACCAAAATTGTACCAAAAAGGAGGGGGCTTTGATAGTGTGGGAGACTTGACTTCCAAAATCCCGAGTCCGATGGTGACGAGCCAAAATCTATAAAGCAGAGAACAAAGAAAGCGGAGTAAGCAATTTATGCCTAGTAAGTTTTGAGCAAAGAATTTAAACACAACTGAAGTATAGCATTCACATAATTAAACAGGTAATTCCGTGTATACATACTTTCAAATCATTTCTACTTTACATTCCAACCCCTATGTTCATACATAAGGGATCATCTTAGCCAAATACCGGAAGCTCATCACTCAACTGAGCGAATATTATTCGAAGGAACTCAACTATTCCAATGCACATATGAACATACCTCATTGCTGAAATTTTTCAAGCGTATTAACTGGGATTTTTACAGCAAGATCGTTCATTCCCGAATCACGTACCTTCTGATTTTATCCGGATATAACAACTCGCTCAAAAGCCTTCGGGACATAGCCCGGTTATAATAGCTCGCACAAATGCCTTCGGGACTTAACCCGGATTTGGGAACTCGCACAAATGCCTTCGGATCTTAGTCTTCGGGACTTAGCCCGGACATCATTCGAATAACCATGCACATTTAACACTAAATCATGACACATTCGTATTTCATTTTCATTAGCAAAACTCAAACACAAGACATTTATCACACTTGCAAATTTCGGCTCAATATCCACACACAAAGAGCATGATTTCGATTTGCTTAAAACATGATCTAATCAAATCATAATTTAAGCTCTATTACTCAAGAACTTACCTCGGATGTTGTCGAACGATTTCGATGGCTATTCGACCACTTTTTCCTTCCCTTTATCGGATTTAGATCCCTTTGCTCTTGAGCTTAATTAAATAAATAAATCGATTTAATCATTTGAGCATCGAAAAGAGGAACACAAGGCACTTAGCCCACATTTATACATTAGACATTAAAGTCACATACATGTGAAATCATGCATCATCTCAAGATATTAACCCACACTCCCTTTTAGCCGATTGTCCTAACCAAGATAAAGGCATCAATATGCTTGCCTCTAACCGAATGTATGCACACCAATCCATCTCATGTGGCCGAATATGCATGTTGATGTTGAGGCCAATTACATATTTAATACCACACATAAATGGCATACATTTTACTAACTAATGCATTACATATTGTAGCTCAATACGCATCTATCATTTGCTTCATAATCGAAACATCATCATAAGTAAATATATACCTTGAGATAGTATATATGTCATACCAATACATCATGTGCAAACATATATACATATAGGTGCAAGGGCCGAATCTCAAGTTGATTATAACCAAATATAAACATATATCCAAAACACAAATCTTACCTACCATGCAATAAGCATAAATCATACTTATGGATATACCATGGCCGAATACATCACAACACCATACCATTTCAATTTTGGTCATGGTTAAACAAAGAACTTAATGTCTCACTCAAAAATGCTAAAAAGAAAATCCAAGAGTCATCAACCCACCATCACATATATCATTAACAAGCTTCATATTTAGCATGCAATGGTATTAACACAAAATCCACCTTGGCCGAACATCACTCCTATGACATAGCAAAGATTTGAACCATGGGCTAATTAGAACTCAAGCTAGCAACTAAAAACATGCATGAATCTCATGGCATAACCTCAAACATACCTTAATCTAGATACAAGTATGGCCAAACCTCTTCCTAATCCTCTTCCAAACCAAACATGAAGCAAGAACTCCCTCCTTCTTCCTTAGAATTTTCGGCCAAGAGAAGTGAAAAAATGATGAACACTTTTTTTTTGTTTTCTTTCCCTCAACTCACGGCAATGGGGGGATCACACACCTTCTCTCTTTTTTTTTCCCATTTCTTTATTCCTAACCTTAGTTTATTGTTTCCTCCCATAATGCACCAACACAACATGTCTATGACATGTTTTGCCCATCATCCTTTGTCATGGCCGGCCACCACTTATAAAAAGAAGGGGTATTTGACATGCAAAGCCATTGTTTTGCTTGCATGATTCAATTAGTCATCACACATTTCCCTATCGTACTTTTAAAGTTTACAACTAGGTCGTTTTTAGTGAAATTCACATTTATAACCCTAAATCAAAACATCAAAAATGTCACACACGAATTAACACATATTATAGGCATCAAAATGAATATTAAATTATTTTTATGCCTCAGTTTTGTGGTCCCGAAACCATATTCCGACTAGGGTCGTTTTAAGGCTGTCACAGTAAGGGAGGATGATTGGGTTGCTGTGTTGAAGAGCCCGAAGTGCCGAGCCAACTGCGTCACATAGGGCCCAATGGAGATGACCCGCTTCCTATGCCGCTCCATCTAATGTTGAATGACGAGGGCAATGAAATACGCAAGGTCTATGACGTGCCTGTGTGACATACACTATAGAAAGTAGGCGTCGTGAGTGTTGACGACGCCAGTGCTCTCTCGCCTTCCTGTTAACGTGTGAGCCAAAATGGCATGTAAGTACCTCAGAGATGGAGGGAGAGCCGATGCCTTGGAGCGGTTAGGATTGCAGGAGGCAGTGCCAGGGGTAAGGGCGTTCCAACACCGTGAAGGAGAGTGATAGATGTGGTAATTAAGAGCGTGGAGTTCAGTCTCCTCCATGAACTCCTCAGTGTTAAGACCCAGTGCGGTTCCAAACTCTGGGACGTTCAACTGGCGTACTAGACCGACGAGGTGAAATTGGATTGTTCTTGGGTTATCAAAGCGGGCTATCACGATCTGAAGATGGAATGTTGAGCAGAGTTCCATCGTGAGTTCGAGATATGTCGGCTTGACAATCTCAAAGAAAAGCCCCCAAGGATCGGTGGTGAGGAGGGCCTGAATTGCATCCATAAGTTGGACTTGTTCTAGCATGGCCCAGTCTATACAGCGGCCCACCCGAGGAAGATGACGCTCCCTTCCTTTTCTTCGAAGGAGGGATGACGACCTTCTTTCCTCATGAAGATGACATGGTGTACCTATAATGGAAATGAAAGTGAATACTTTCCATGGGGCTTACATATTAACCTATACTATAATAGCCAAAGTAAATGTGCCAAATAACCTTATGAGAATAAGTAATGGAGATATCTAAAGAATGAATTTGTGTGGGGTTAAGAGCATGAAACCCATAGAAACAATAACCATGAATGAATGTAGCCTAATATACTGACTAAGAAAATAAAATAAAAAATTACCAAAATAAAACTTAAAAATATACATTTATCTACTATTCTAACTATGAATGTGCACGTAAAATAGTCAAATGGAGCATAGAAATCATGAAAGAAGTTTATAGAGCTTATAGAGCATAAAAATCATGAAAGAAGCAACAAAGATCTACAAAACAATCCAAAAAAAAATGAATAAGCTTATAGAGCTTAGTAAGAACATTTTATATCATTAAACTTAACAAAAATTGAAATAAAACTCATATTTTACTCAATTCAAAGTTACCACAGTGTAAACAGGGCATGCATGTTCAATTCAGGGGTATCGAAGTACAATCATGGGCACGTATGTGCAATTTAGGGGTACCGAAGTACAAATAGGGGCACATATGTGCAATTTAAGGAATAATTAACTATAAGAATTTAATTACATAATTATAATGTAAAAATATACAAGTAGAAATTCATTTACATATTGAAATACTATGAACTTACATTGACAACTAGAGCGTAAAAATGCTATCGAGTTAATCCGTAATTTTCACATTTCCTCGATTTTTCTTGATCTAATAAATAATTATATTCAATTAAGTATTTCAATCAATATTAACATTCAATTCAATCCATATTCACATTTATGCATAACTACAATTTTGCCCCTAACATTTTAACTTTTCACAATTTAGTCCTTAAGCTCATAATTTAAAATCTAAGCATTTCCATCCATATTTCATGCTAGCCGAATCCATTAAGAACCCATACCAACCCATATAAACCATTCTTTCACAATTTTACCATGAAGTTTACTATTACAAATAAGCCCCTAAATGACATTTTTATCAAAAATCACTTTACTAAACTTGTTTATTCATCCACAAAGACTCATAATGTACGATCAAACATCAAGAATCATGCGAGACCATTCATGGAAAAACCCTATATCTTTAAAAAATTTTGCAAATTTGTCCCCGAGCTAGCTAGATTAAGCTACAACGACTCCAAAAGCATAAAAACATCAAAAACGACACTTAGAATCATACCATGCAAGGAATTCAAGCTTGACCGAACAAGCAATTCATCCATGAAGTCTTCTCCTTCTTAATTTCAGTTAGGGCTAGAGAAAATAAAAGATGATAGCTTTATTTTCTTTTGTTTTTTTAACTTAATTTACCTAATTACCATTTTAACCTTTAAAACCTTTAATAATTTCATTAAAACATTGTCCATAAATATCCACTATCACTTTAATTGTTCTAATTACCATCCAATCCCATTAGATTAAAATTTCATAGCTATTTGACATCTTTAACTATTAGAACTTTACTTTTTCACTTTTTATGATTTAGTCATTTTCACCTAATTAAACATGCAAACGTCAAAATTTCTTAACAAAATTTTTATACGACCTTACCAACATTCTGTAAACATTAAAATAATAAAATAAAATTTTACTTGTCGGATTTGTGGTCCCAAAACTACTGTTGCACTAAGATTTCTTTACTAACTTGGGAAGAAATGTTGTAATACAACCCGAGATATGCATCGTTTCTGATAGAGAGACTGACATACACACTGCGATTGATCAAAATGGAAGCCTTTGGGATCGTACATACCATAGGTATTGCATACAACATATCGGGGCTAATTACATAAGGATGTTCCACGAGGATGAATAACTTCGACATTTTATTAACATGGATACATTAGTAAATTCTATTTCTATATCATTCTTTAATATATATGGTTTTAATCCATTTTTTGTACTCTATATTTACTTCAACAGGGTACGAGCTCGTACAGGATCAATTTTTTAAAGGCAATAAACAAAGATGATGCTGAATACCTAATCAGATAGGATACCTAAGGAACAATGAACTTAATCATATGAGAGAGATCTTTTAATTGAAGGGGATGTGCCATTTGCTAACTTTGGTGCTGAAAGAAACATATTTTCTCTTATCAATCTTGTTTTTAGAGATGGAATGTAATGCCCCAACTTTCTTATATTTAAATTGCTTAAAATATGTAAAGTGATCTGATTTGGTCTGGTGGTTAAGTTCATGGAATGTCTGCTTTAGGCCTTCTGTCCGAACCTCTGTGTGAGCAAAGATGAGATTCTTTTTGTTCTTTGTCTATTTGTTAGTGGTTGAGTTAATCTCAAACTTTAGATAAACTGGTGGGTTATGATATTATCAAAATATTTTTTATTTATTTTATTTTTATTTTTTTAAAATAATCAAAGTTTCCGTAATTTTTCTCTCTATTTACCGTAAATTTTTTCCATTCCCTTTTACACGCTTCTTTTCCTTTCTTCTTTACATTTTTGTTACTTTCTTTTTTCTTCTTTTCCTCTTTCTTTTCCCTTCTATTTTGGTGTGCCAATTTTTTTCTTTGCTATCACCCTTGTTCCATCTGTTCTCTATGTTTTTATTTTTTCCAATCCTTTACGCGTTAAGCGGGGTTCATATTTCCTTCCTAAGTGTAAGTATGTATGTAGATATTGCGGTGGTAAGGGTAAATGGGTCTATTACTTGTGGATGTTAGGAGTTTTATATGTTTCTAACGTTCAATGTTAATTGTTTTGGGCTCTTTTAGGTGAAATGTGTGAGATACGTGACCTACCGATGACCTAACTACCGTTTAGTAATTGTTTTTACAGAGTAAGTGTTGGTATATCAGTTTAGGGACTGATTTTACCAAATTGTGTTATCAAAATTAAGTTTTAGTTTGGTATTGAGTCAATTCACATTCTTTAATCAATTTGTTTTAATGTTATATGTAGGATTTGGGTGCAATATTTGTGTGGGTTATTAGAATCATCATTAGGTGTGTATACTAACTCAAAAAAATTGATTGAATCTGGAAAAAACCCTAAAACAGGGTCTATTTTTGAAATTTCCTAACATCACATAGCCGTGTGGCAGGCCGTGTAACAGACCATGTGCACTACAAGGCTGTGTGGAGCACACGACCCTGTGCGATTACACGGCTTGAACAGGTAGGCCGTGTGGGCCATTTTTGGCCTATTTGTAGGCCCAATTAGGGGCCAATTAAAGACTCAAAAATTGAATCCATGGGCATTTTGATAGGCCAATAAAAAACAAAAAAGTCAGTATGTTACACATGAGTAAGCATGTTAAGTAAGTTTCGATTTGCATAAGTTATGTGTTATGTTATGCTCTGTATATATATGTTTAGACATGCATGCCATTCAACCTATATGATACGTATGTATGTAAATATGATTATGCATATGCAGTAGGGTGGGTTTTGCTATGATGGAGGAATTGTATTATGGTAGTTCTACTACAATTTTGGAGGTTAAACCGCAATTTCAGTCTAGCAGCTCAGCTACACATTTATGAGTACCATACTGCCACGTACTGGTGTGGTTGGATGGATGGAATCTTGTACTCCTAATTGGTGTGATTAGTTAGACGAAGACGGTGTGTAGTGGATAGGGATAGGGTTTACTCTGATATTCTATAAATAAAATTCTGCATGTGGGCCAAGTCACTCATTGGCCTTCTAGCTCACTCGTTTGTTTTGTTTTGTTTTAGGTGATCCTCAGACTTAGTATTGGGCGACGATTCTGGAGCTTTGTTAAAACTTTTTGGATTAAAGTATGTTTGGGTTAAATTACGGACTTTTGAACTTTTAATTTTGTTTTAGAACTTTAATTTTGATTTGGTATTTTTTTTGCAAACGTACTATTTATAATCAGAATTCTAATCAAAACGGTAGAACTAATAAGATATTATAGTTTTATAAGAAAAAAAATCTTAATATGTTTTCCACTGCAAAGTTTCTGAAATTTGATACGAGGCCATACCATACAAGTGATCAAGCTTATGGGTTTGTTTAAATAAAGTTAATAAAACGTTGTTTTCGTCAAAACACACACATAATTTTCAGAAGCACTACGTTTTCGATAATTTAATCCGCTTTGTTTCCCTTAGAATTAAAAATGAGTTTTTACAAAAACTAAGTGACATTGTTTTTGTGTAACGATGTAACCTTCACAATCCAAACGTAATGTCTAGGCCGGGTTTGGGTTGTTAAATGAAAAAAAAAACAAATTAGACTGATGAAAGAAAGACACATTTGGTGCAAGGAACTGAAGAATGCCATGGAGGAAAACAAGAAAAAATCGAACTATATGGTGTTATAGTTATACCCAAGTACAAATACAATATATCATATGATGATTTTTAGTTGCATGTGTTTTTTATGGTTTGTGATATTGTGGTGTATACAAATGATGCTTTGAACTTGATTTTTTGGTATTACAAGTTATCATTTTGATATGGTATTGTTGAAGGTTAAATTAGGTGAGTTTTTAGGTGATCTTTAGATCCTAACATAGTTGTATAGTACATGGATCAGCTTGTATTGCATCAAATAAGTTAGGGAGCAAAAATGTATAGTAATAGGGATTTGTTTTGGTACAAGTGGGATTTGCACCCATGTGATGCGATCATTAAGACCACCAAAAATATCCCATCCCTATAAAATAATAAAAATAGTAGTATAAGGGAAGTAGGGTCAAATCCTCAGGGACCGGATTTGCACAATTGCTTGTTCCTCGGGATCCTGGTCAGAATCGTGCCCAAGAAAACCTGCGTACCTGGAAAAGAAATAAAAAAAACAAAATTAAAAGTTTTGATCTGGAAAAATAAAATAAAAAAAGAATTAAAAGTTTTGATTGGTATTTCAAAAATTAAAAATAATAAAAATAAATAAAGTTGAGGAAAATGTGTTCTTATAGAGAGATCCCAGCCTCCAGTTGTCTCGATCCGCCTTGGGTTCAATCCTCGACTTTTAGGTGATCCTTCTCAAACAAAATAAGCTAGTTATAGTGGAAGAGGACTCCTCCGACCACCAGGTCCAAGAATTTAAACTTAAAATTTTAGCGGAATCTGACTCTAGCCAACAATCGCTTCTATGAGATTATCTTATGCTAGATCATCAATTCTCAATGGCGAATCCCACGCTATTTTGTCTCTTGGGCTCCCCAACCTCTGATGCAGTAAGCTAATGAACCGACTGTGCAACCTTCCCAAAACATGCAAAGCGGTCACCTTTGCACACTTTGAAAAGATCACCTTTTAAGGGACATGGACGAAAGCATCATCCCCATAATATAGAGTAGCGATGAATATTTGTCAAAAAGGCTAAGTACGGATTCTAAGCCTCATGAACCCTTTTTTGGGGAATTTTGAAAACCTTCGGCTAGATAGATTTAGTGGCTCATGATTTTTGAGGAAAACAAATAAATATAATGGGAATGAAATTTTTATTGAAAGAAAATATAGAAAGAACAAAAAGGCTAAACTTTATGGGGAGAGAGTGTTTATAGAAAAAAATGATGTGAAATTTGTGTTACTCCATCCCCTATTTATAGTACTAGGAAAGATAGTCTAGTCCTACTTAAATTCCAAGTCTAGTCCTACTTAAATTCCAAAAAAATAAATACAAATAATTAAAGATAAATAAAGATAAATAAAAATAAATCCTAAAAATAAATCTAAATAATAATCCTAAATAATTATCCTAATATAATGGGAATTAAAATAGAGTCTTGTGATATAAAATCTCTTCTTTTGCACTTTAGCCCTTATGTTGTCCATACTTGCATTTTTGGCACCACCTTTTTCCCTATGTTGCATGTTGGCCCATTTTATCTTCAAATTCGCGATTTTTCCCTTAAATTTCCTTTTGCCTCCAATTTAGTCCCTGAAAGATAAAAGACTATAAATAGCTCAAATTAGTAAGATCATACTCAAAATAAACATATAATTAATACATAAAAATATGTCATTTTATAGTACTATCAAATTCCCCCTACTTATCCCATGCTTGCCCTCAAGTATGGTTCTTATCCACTGTGAAATTTAGAAATTGCCATGAAAGAAGTACCACTCCAAAGTTTTATAAAAATTAGTCAAAATGCATATGAAAAATAAAGAGAACCCTTAGCTCTCTTTAAGTAATATTGAAAAATTATTCCAATTATCACACAAAAATTAAGATCGACTTGGATTATTTCATCAAAATTAGGTAATTTACCAAACCTATCAAGACACCCTATTTGTTTCCACTTTTAGTCCCCAAATTCAGTTTTATTATTAATACTTTTTTTTCCTTTTTTTTTTTTTAGTTTTGCTTAAGAATATATTGAACCTTTTGACGCGAAGAGAGATAATAGTCAAGCACTCCACCTCGATTACTTAGCCCAACATACTCTTAATTTTTATTTTTCTTAAGAACATATTGAACCTTTTGACGCGAAGAGAGATGATAGCCAAACACCCCACCTCAGTTACTCAGTCCAACACACTCCTAATTTTTATTTTTCTTAAGAACATATCGAACCTTTTGACGTGAAGAGAGATGATAGCCAAGCACCTCACCCTGGTTACTCAGCCCAACACATTCTTAAAAATTAATTTCGGTTAGTGGAGTTTTACCTAACACATCATACAGCCTTTTGACATGAAATAGGATGACAAACCAATCACCTTACCCCGGTTACTCAGCTAGTCACTTCTTAAGCTGCACTCACAACCACAGAAACATTATTATTATTAAATGAAATTTTAATTTTGGAGGACTTAGGAGCAACAATCAAGTGTCAAAAATAAGTTTCAGCGACCACCTTAATAGTCATGAACATATTTTAAGCATGCAAATGTATTAAGTGTCCTCTTTTCATTTAGACTTAATCAATTATACTATAAGCAAGATAGGGTTGACTTTATCGATCATAATTATTCAGCCTAAAAGAAATAAAGCAATGGAGATGAAATCAAACAGACAAAATCATAACTAACTTAGTAGACAAGAAGCATGCATGTGGGTCAAATAGTAGGCAAGTCGAGGTCAAATTCTTGGGCATGAAAAGAGGCAGAATATTCTTTAAAAAAAAATTATATGGGTAGCAACGACCAAAGCAACAGCAGCAACAAAAACAACATCTAAAACGACAGAAATAATGAGGAATGCCTCCCCCTACTTAAAACACATAGTCTTCGATTTGGAATAAAGAAATAAATAGGCGGAAGAAAAGTTTAGAAGAACTCCCCGTGTAATTACTATCGTTCACGCATAAGGGAAACCTCTAACAAGCACTATTGTTGCTTCGGTTTACCTAGACAGAAGAAGAGAATTTTATCAACATTGAAAAATAAAATAGTAAATAATAAAATAAAGTAAAATAAAAATAAAAAGAAAAATAATAAATTAAAAGAAATTAAAGTTAAGAAAAATAAATAAAAATTGGGTTGCCTCCTAAAAGGTGCTTGTTTAACGTCGTTAGCTCGACGTCGTAAATGGTTCTATGGTGGTTCCAGATGAATCTTTTCAACCGCGTGGGCTTGAAAATTCTCGTTAAATGACTTCAACCATTGGCCATTAACCATGAACCGCTTTCTTGATTCTTCACTTTCTATTTCAAACTCATCATGTGTAAATACTTTGGTCACAATAAAAGGTCCTTGCCATCGAGATCGAAGCTTACCTGGGAATAGCTTTAGTACGGAGTTAGAAAGCAAAACTTTTTGTCCTATCGAAAAATGCTTCTGAGCTATTTTCTTATCATGAAACAACTTTGTCTTGTCTTTATAAATGCGAGCATTCTCATAGGCATCATTACGGATTTCCTCCAACTCTTGGATGTCTAATTTCCTTGCCTTCTCTGCGGGTTCTAACTCCATGTTACATTGTTGAATAGCCCAATAAGCTTTATATTCCAAATATACTGGAAGATGGCAAGCTTTTCCAAAAACAAGCCGATATGGGTCATGCCAATTGGTCCTTTATACACCGTTTAATAGGCCTAAAGTGCGTCATTAAGCCGAAGACTCCAATCCTTTCGGTTGGGCTGAACTATTTTTTCCAAAATAGACTTAATCTCCTTGTTTGAAACCTCTACTAGGCCATTCATTTAGGGATAGTAGGCTGTCACTATACAATGAGGAACTTTGTATTTTGATAATAACGCCTCCATGACTTTGTTGCAAAAATGGGTGCCATGATCACTGATCAGAGCTCGAGGTGTGCCAAACCTAGAAAAAATAGTTCATTTTAGAAATTTCACAGTAGTTTTAGCATTATCATTACGAGTAGGCTTTGCTTCTATCTACTTAGAAACATAGTCTACTGCAAGAATTATATATACATTTCTAAATGAGGAAATAAATGGGCCCATGAAATTAGTGCCCCATACATCAAAAATCTCACATACATGAATCAAGGATATGGGCATTTGATTTCGTTTAATGATGTTACCTGTATGTTGGCATTTATCGCACGACTTACAAAAATTATATACATCTCGAAAAATTGTGGGTTAATATAGCCCACACTCCAATACCTTGTGAGCAGTCCGTTTAGGGTCAAAGTGACCTCCACAAGCTTCTGTATGAAAAAAAGTGAGGATAGAGGTTACCTCAATTTCTAGAACACATCATCTTATTATCTGATCTGAACAGTGTTTCCACAAGTATGAGCCGTCCTAAATGGAATATTGAGCTTCCTGTCTAAGCTTTTCCTTCACGAAACGTGCTAACACAGTGGGCAACGAACTTGTGGTTAAGAGATTTACTATATTCGCATACCATAGGTAATGAGCCTTGGTTGAAAATAAGCTCTCGTCAAGGAACTTATCCTTTATAGGGGTGTCATCATCAGGTATTGTTAACCTACTCAAATGGTCAGCTACCAAGTTTTGAAAATCCCTTTTTGTCACGAATCTCTATGTCAAATTCTTGGAGTAGCAAAATCCATCTAATGAGCCTTGGTTTTACTTCCTTCTTCGTGATCAAGTGCCTGAGAGCTGCATAATTAGAAAAAATAATCACCTTAGATCCCAATAAATATGACCAAAATTTATCCAAAGCAAATACAACAACTAAGAGTTCTTTTTTTGTGGTGGTGTAGTTACTTTGTGCAGCATTTAGGGTTTTTGAGGCATAACAAATAACATGAGGCTCTTTGCCTATCTTTTTCCCTAACACAGCCCCCACACTGTGTTCTCTTGAATCGCACATAATTTCAAAGGGGTAGTTCCAATCTGGTGCTTGTACTATAGGAGCGGACACCATCTTCTATTTGAGTGTATCAAAAGCCTCTTTGCATTTTGGGTCGGACTCGAATTTCTTATCTTTAGGCAATAACTCACACAATAGTTCAGCTACTTTAGGAAAGTTCTTTATAAAACGCCTATAAAATCCTGCATGGCCAAGGAAAGAACGTATCTCCCTTACAGTAGAGGGATATGGAAAAGAATTTATAATGTCAGTTTTGGCCTTATCGACCTCAATTCCCTTACTTGAAACTATATGACCTAGAATCAAACCTTTGTCTACCATAAAATGACACTTTTCATAATTCAAGACAAGATTAAATTTTATCCATCTGTTATCGTAAGGTTTTTAAGGCATTCGTCAAAATAATTTCCATACACAGTAAAATCATCCATAAAAACTTTGATAATTTTTTCCATATATTCAGAAAATATACTCATTATGCATCTCTAGAAGGTGGCCGGTGCATTGCAAAGTCCAAATGGCATCATTCTATACACAAATGTGCCAAATGAGCACGTAAAAGTGGTCTTTTCCTGGTCCTCTGGTGCAACTGGGATTTGAAAGAAACCTGAGTATCCATCAAGACACCAAAAGTGAGTTGTACTAGCTAATCGCTCAAGCATTTGATCTATAAAAGGAATAGGGAAATGATCTTTTCTAGTGTAAGAATTCAACTTCCTGTAATCAATGTAGACATGCCACCCATTCTACACTCGAGTTGGTACTAAGTCACCTTTAGCATTTTTCTTTACTGTCACACCCATTTTCTTGGGCACGACTTGCATTGGACTTACCCATCTGCTGTCAGAAATGGGGTAGATTATGTCAGCATCTAGCAGCTTGATTATCTCCTTTTTTACCACCTCCATCATATTCGGGTTTAACCGTCTTTGTGCCTCTCACATTGGTTTTGTGTTTTCCTTCAAATAGATTCTGTGTGTGCATGTCAAAGGGCTTATCCCTTTTAAATCAACAATGGTCTAGCCAATTGCCTCCTTATGATTTTGTAATACTAAGATCAAACTTTCTTCTTCGAGCTTAGGGAGTTTATTTGAAACTATAATCGGTAGGGTATTACCTTTCCCCAAAAATGCATACTTAAGATGTTTAGGAAGCGGCTTTAATTCCAAAGCTGGAGCCTGCACAACAGAAGGTAAAAGTTTAGTGTTTGATGGAGACAATAATTCATTAACAGATTCATATTCATCAACTATAAATTCAGATTTATCTTCATAAATGGACTCAAAAGTCTCCTCTACTAAAGAGTCAATTATGTCAACACGGTTTACGCTCAATATCCCGCTTGGGTGACTAATAGCATTGTAAACGTTGAACTTCACAATCTCCCCATCAAATTCCATCGTAAGAGTTCCGCTTTGAACGTCAGTTTTGGTGCTAGCGGTACTAAGAAAAGGTCGACCCAAGAAGAGGTCTAAAGATCCAAGAGTACTATCCTCCTTCATTTTTATCACATAAAAACTTGCAAGGAAAATAAGTTTGTTAAATTTTACTAATACGTCCTCGAGGACTCATTCGGGATGCACAATAGACCTGTTTGCCAGCTGAATGATAACACCTATTTTCGTTAAATAACCTGCGTTAAGTGATTCATATATAGAATAAGGTACATTTATTGAGGCCTTTAAATCACACATAGCCTTCTTAATTCCCAGATGGCCTATCTTTCATGGTATTGCAAACATGCCCCTATCTTTACACTTTGCTGGCATTTTCCGCTGTAACACTGCAAATACATTCTCACCAACACTTACCTTTTCATTACCTGTTAATTTTCGTTTGTTGGTGCAGAGTTCTTTAAGGAACTTGGCATACCGTAAAATTTGTCTGATGGCATCCAACAGTGGTATGTTGATCTCGACATTTCTGAATGTTTCGAGGATCTCCTTGTCTTCTTTGCCCTTTCGACATTGATTTAATCATCCTGGAAATGGAGGTTGAATTTTCGGCAATTGGGGTTTCGCTCAGACCTGTTCGTCATTTTCAGAATTTTTCTGGGCGATTTCTTGGCCAAAATTCCTTCCAAGAATTGTTTCCAGTACCTTTCCACTTCGCAGCATCACTGCATTCGCGTTTTGTCGCGGGTTCAGTTCTGTTTGTGACGGTAGCTTCCCTTGAGAACTTATTTTCTCAATTGATGTGGTCAATTATCTTATAGACGCCTCGATTTTCTGTTGAAATTCAAGCATATTAGCTGCTAATTTATTGACCAAAGTTTCCAGAGAATTACTTGAATCTCGTGGCTGTTGTGGAACCCAATTTTGGTATGGCTAGTTATATCGTGGATTGGCCCCATAACTTAAGTTAGGGTGGTCCCTCCATCCTGAGTTATAGGTGTTAGCGTAAGAGCCGTATCGCCTTTGTGGTGGTCCAAAGAAATTTCCCATAGCATTTAAATGAGCTATAGTATCATCATACAAACTGGGAAATGCATTAGTTATATGTTCAGGTGTAGTACATATTCCGCATACTCGGGCTGGTTTGGCTTTTTCTGTAATAAGAGAGCTCACAATGTTAGTAAGTCTATCAACTTTATCTTCTAAGGTTGAGTTACTTAGCTGATGAACCCTTCTAGGGGGTTTAGGATTGGCTCAAAATTGCTGAGTATTTGCAGCCATCGTGGAGATCAAGTCTCTTACTTGTTGGGGAGTCATGTTAGCGCTCCTTCACTAGCGGCGTCTACCATATTCATCTCCATGGGTTTTAGGCTTTCATAAAAATATTGGAGAAGAGATTGTTCTGTTATACCGTGTTGTGGACAGCTTGCACATAACTTCTTAAATCACTACCAATTTCGTAGAGAGACTCTGCTTCTTTCTACCTTATTCCACGATCTTTCTTCTTAACTCAGCTGCACGTGATGCTGGAAAAAACCTGTTAAGAAACAATCGAAAAAGATTAGCACAAGTTGTAATAGATCTAAGAGGTAAATAAAATAGCTATTCCTTAGCTAAATCTATTAGGGAAAAAAGGGAAAGCACACGGTTTAATTTGATCCTCAGTTACCCTCGGAGGTTTCATACTAAGACAAACCATATGAAACTCTTTCAAATGTTTGTGGGGATTTTCGTTTTGCAACTCACAAAAAGTTGGCAGTCGCTAGATTAAACCTGACTTTAGTTCAAAATCAATATCCATAGTAAGATATACGATGCACAATGGTGGTTGTTCTGCTAGAGCCTCGGCCAGTTGCCAAATCATTTGAGCCATTGGTTGATGTGTTAGATTTGGGTTTTCGTTAACCCTAGTGTTAAGCACTTCGTCTGGGGAATCGACTTCTACTTTTCGCTTTCAATTGTTTAGGTAGAGTTTTCGTTAACCCTAGACTCTACTTCATTGTCGATTCCAACTTCTGGTGGTGGTTTACGCTGAGTCCCGACCACTCCTGACTACTTTTTGTGTAACTTTGTTTCCTTGGGATTGACTCTCGTAGTCTTTTCTATCTCTGAATCAAACGCAAAAGTACCTGGAGCAAGTCTAGTCATAAGAAACAAAGAACAAGATTAGAACAGCACCAAAATTTGATACGGTCGTTGAGAGCACCAAAAATATCCCATCCCTATAAAATAATAAAAATAATAGTATAAGGGAAGTAGGGTCAAATCCTTAGGGACCGGACTTGCACAATTGCTTGTTCCTCGGAATCCTGGTTAGAATCGTGCCCAAGAAAACCTGCGTACTTGGAAAAGAAATTATAAAAAACAGAATTAAATGTTTTGATCTGGAAAAATAAAATAAAAAAAGAATTAAAAATTTTGATTGGGATTTCGAAAATTAAAAATAATAGAAATAAATAAAGTTGAGGAAAATGTGTTCTTATAGAGAGACTCTAGCCTTCGGTTGTCTCGATCCGCCTTAGGTTCAATCCTCGGCTTTTAGGTGATCCTTCTCAAACAAAATAAGCCAGTTATAGTGGAAGAGGACGCCAACGACCACCAGCTCCAAGAATTTAGACTTACAATTTTAACGGAATTTGACTCTAACCAACAATCGCTTCTGTGAGATTATCTTATGCTAGAACATCACTTCTCAATGGCGAATCCCACGCCATTTTATCTCTTGGGCTCGCCAACCTCTGACGCAGTAAGCTAACGAACTGACTGTGCAACCTTCCCAAAATATACAAAGCGACCACCTTTGCACACATTGAAAAGATCACCTTTTAAGGGACATGGACGAAAGCGTCATCCCCGTAATGCAAAGTAGCGATGAATATTCGTCAAGAAGGCTAAGTACGGATTCTAAGCCTCATGAACCCTTTTTTGGGGAATTTTGAAAACCTTCGGCTAGATAGATTTAGTGGCTCATGATTTTTGGGGAAAAACAAGTAAATATAATGGAAATGAATTTTTATTGAAAGAAAATATGGAAAGAACAAAAAGGCCAAACTTTATGGGGAAAGAGTGTTTACAGAAAAAAATGATGAGAAACTTGTGTTACTCCATCCCCTATTTATAGCACTAGGAAAGATAGTCTAGTCCTACTTAAATTCCAAAAGATAAATACAAATAATTAAATATAAATAAAAATAAATCCTAAAATTAAATCTAAATAATAATCCTAATATAATTGGAATTAAAATAGAGTTTTATGATATAAAATCTCTTCTTTTGCACTTTAGCCCTTATGTCGTCCATGCTTGCATTTTTGGCACCACATTTTTTCCTATGTTGCATGTTGGCCCATTTTATCTTCAAATTCGAGATTTTTTCCCTTAAATTTCCTTTTGCCTCCAATTTAGTCCCTGAAAGATAAAAGACCATAAATAACTCAAATTAGTATGATCATACTAAAAATAAACATATAATTAATACATAAAAATATGTCATTTTAGAGTATTATCACCATGGAACTATGGTAGATAGGGTCCTGTCCCCTATTTTGAGTTGTTTTGACCATCAAAGACTCAAACTTGGTCCTGGCACCTAGGAATCGCTTTAAAATATTTCTATATTGATTTAAAAGTATTAAGAATAGTTTTATTATGAATTTTTAAAGTGTAAAAGGTTTTTAATTTGATTACTTAGTCATTTCCTTGAATGATCATAGTTGAATTGCTTCGAAAACAAATATAATGTCTTACATTCAAACCCGCCATCCGGGTCAGGTCTAGGTTGCCACATTGTCATAAATTTAGTGTCAAAAGTATAACTTGAAAAGTTTTATACAAATAAAATATTTTATTTTCAAACTTGAAAGTTAAAATCTCAATGCAAAGAAATCCTTTGATTCTTTTTTTCAAAAAAATTATTTGATCCCAAGGTCATTGGGACTTTATCTTAAATAGATGTGATTCGCTTCAAGGGTCTTCGAGATTTGATCTTGAAAGATGAGATTGGTCTTCTTTGTGTCATAGGAACAAAAAGGAAGAGACTTTTGATCCACCAGTTTTCAAGTGTCATTGCTCTTAGAAGGCATGGTTGATCTTGGTGTCATAGGAACAAAAAAGAAAAGACTTTTGATCCACCAGTTTTCAAGTGTCATTGCTCTTGGAAGGCATGGTTGATTCGTTTTGTATCGGTTGAATAAGATTAGAGAATAACTTTTAAGAATTTTAAAGAATTATCATATAATTCTTCAAAATTTCTTTGAAAAGTATCTTAGAGTTCTTTTATTGAAGCTCACACCTAAATCTTATCTTTAAACTCCAATTCTTGAACTTTTAAACTTATATTGAATGGCTTAGAGGTGACTCCTTTTATAGTATAAATAAAAATGTTCTTGTAAAATATGATTTCTTCAAATGAGAGTTCTAGAAGAATTTATCTATTTCATTTATTACTTATTTCTAAATTACTTTAATTTAATTCAAGATAAAATAATCTTTAATTAAGATATGATTTTAACAAAAGAAATGAAATTTATTTTATATATTTAGTGTTGGACAAAACACGTTAGCGAACAACAATTTAAATATAATAAAAATATTTATATATAAAATAAAATATAAATAGAACGATTTATATTTAAATTGTCAAATTCGTAAACCAATAAAAACAATAACAAAAAAGTTGAAATCAAGAAGAAGAATAGAGATTTACTAAATGTTGAGGCCTGCTTAACACAGTTTCCTTAAGACAAATTCGAACACTCCTACGGTAGCTGGAGAAATGTTGGTCGAATGTCTCCCAGGATAACAACATAATGGTCAAAGCAAAAACACCTTTGTAGTGATCAACGAACAAACGTTGCCTTTTTCTATTACCAGAACGTTGAAAAATATAGAAAGGAAAGAATAATTTTGAGAGCAAAATAAATTCGGTGTGAGAGAGTATGAGTGTAGAAAAATTCTTCAGAATTCATAGCCTTTTATAGACATTTAGTATGGTGAAATTTTGGAAATTTTCAAAAAATTTGCCTTTAAAGGAGCTAATAAATCAATTCAATTAAAATTAAATCAAATTGATTGAAATCAAATAAAATAAGATAAATGTCCTTTTATAAATAGATTCAGTATGTCTGCTGAGGAAAAATAATTTTGTGTTGGGCTAAATGTAACAGCCAAATTTTCAGTGGTGTCGGAAACAGTGATTCGAGATCACTAAATCCGACGAGTAAGTTTAGAAATTTTAATAAATAATAATTATGGGCCAAGCGCGAACTTAAAATAATTTTTTTTAATTAGTGAATTTTGCGATTTTAAAAGAATTAATCAGGTAAATTGGGTTGAAAACAAGGTATCGAGACCTCGGATTCATAAACCGAGCCATAAATATTTTTATAAATATTTATGGAGTGTTATTAAGTTAGTATTAAAGTTTTGTTAGAAAATTTTAACGTTTGGTTAGTCAATTAAATAAAAAGGACTAAATTGAAAATAGTTTAAGTGATTAAAAAGGAGGGATTTAAAAGGCAATTGGACCCAAATTGTATGGGCTGGACGGTTGGGCAAGAAAATCAGCAAAAAGACAAGGAGAAACAAGGGCAAAATGGGAAATTTTACAAATTAAACATATAAAACAAGACAAAATTAAAAAATCTAGAGATATCATCATTTTTCTTTAGCAAAAATGGCATGGGAGGTCTGAAAGTTGCTGGTTTTTCATACTTTGACATATGTGAGTTCAATTCTTTCCCTTTTCTTTGATATTTTTATGTTTTTGTGACTTTTACAATTACGTCCAAGTGTTTAATTCATTAGTTTTCGATTTTATGGACAAAATTGAAAGCTACCATTGATAAGTGTTGGCTTTTTATGATGAAATAAAATGAATTTGAAGCTTTGATTTTGTTTTTTGATGATTTTATCAAGTAATTTCAATAGAAATTGATTTTAGGACCTAATTGTGAAAAAGTTGTGAATTAAGGTTTAGTGTTAAAATTCTGATTTTCAAAGGTTGTGTAATAGTTTAGAATGATGGAATCAAATGTTAATTGAGAAAAATTAGCTTAATAGATGGGCTAATTAAGCAAGGATTGAATTGTATGACCTGTGAAATTTAGAGGAAAAATGGTAATGAACATCTTGAACTAAAACAGTTTTGGACAGCAGCAATAGGTTAACTTTGAAAAATCACCATAAATTTTAAAAATCTAATTAGAGGATGAAAAAAATATTGAATTAAAGCTTATTGAGTCTAGTTTCTCATAGAAGAAACGGTGTAAGCAATTGAATTGTAAATTATGAGATATAATGAATTTTGTGAGACAAGGTCAAAATGAATTCGGGTTCCCCTGTTTTTACTTTGGAGAATCACCAAAAATTGGAGAAAATTTATTTGAGGCTAAAATTTATATGATTAGAATCCTTAATGAGCCTATTTTTAATAAAAATCAACGGGAACATTATCTGAGTTCTGTAATGTGATATAATTTATTTTTGGTGAAGAGAGGTCAGAACTATCGGATAGTGAAACAGGGGAAACTTAAATGAATAAACTGTACTAATTGGACAAATCAAAAATTCTGAAAATTTTATGGTGGAATGATATGTGAGTCTAGTTTCAAGAAAAATTTACGGATCTTAATTTGGAGCTCCGTAGCTTTAATTATAAATAATTGAGTGACTATGACCATGTGAACAGCTTGATGTAAGCATTAATAAGTAAATTGTGAAATAGTACTTACAAGAATGTTATATACATTAAGGATGTGGAATGGAGAGGAGGAGGAAGAAAATAAATGGTATATGTTTATAAGAAAACAGTATGAGAATGATACATATCATGATATGTATATATATAACTAGTTTTGAATATGATGCTTGTTGGGTATGAAGTTGGATTGAAATGTCTCAGGCAAGTATTTTATTCTGCGCATCTGAAATGTGGTATTTTATGAAGATATGATCTAGCTTTAAATATGAATGCTTGATGATTAAGCTGAAAATATTTGGTAAGATGATAATCATGGTATAAAAGTATAAGTGGTACCATAATAGACAAGGTAAAATGAGTATGGGAGATACATGTATGATGACATACAAATACTATGTTTGTAGTTTAATTGAGAATGTTTAATCATTAAATGAATATCATGTTATATGCTTTTGATTTTGTATGAGTGCGTAAGAGATTAAGGTTGACCAAGGCTTGGAAAATAGCTTAGGTATTGACCACACAGGCAGAGACACGGCCGTGTGTCTCAGCTGTGTATGGAACACGACTTTAGGACACGGGCGTGCGATGTGACCATGTGCCCCTAAATTGATGATGATGTCATAAACAGAAACCTCCAAGGACAAGGGACACGGGCGTGTCCCAAGCCACACGGGTGTATGGAATCCACACGGCCTAATCAAACGGGCATGTGGGTACTGTTCACAAGTAAAATTTTTTAAAAAAATTAAGCGAAAAATTTTATGAGAAATCGGTTAAGTTCCAACTTGATTTTAATGTTCATGTTGGGCTTCGAGGGCCCAAATGAAGGTCGTTATATATATATGATCTCAGAAAGTGAATAGTAATGTTTCAATTAATCTGTAAATGTTCTGTATGTACTGGTAACACTCTATAACCCTATTTCGGCGATGGATACAGGTTAGGGGTGTTACACTAAAATTATTCATAAGGCCATTTTGGGCCCAACCAGTCTAGACATTTCGTGTCGCCCACGTTATGTGCGTCCAACCTTGATGGGTTTAGACCTGCACCTCTTACGCGGAGGTAAGGTTCCAAGCTTAGTCATTCAATTACCTTTCAAGAGGGTTCCCATATATATACACATCTCACACTTGGTATTTAACCAATGTGAGATTTTAGCTTTTATTTTTCCTCAATAAATATTTCTAAGTAGCTTACTTTGAGTATTCTCATTCATCACTTAACCATTTTAAGCATATGATATACCGTTGTAAAGGTCTCATGGAGTAGAATCTGAAACCAAAATTTTATATTTTAAATATCCACCTTTACCTATTGAGAATATGCCTCAAAGTTCTCATAAATTACAATTTTTTTCAACATTTAATTGATTTAAATTTAAATAAATTAATAAAATTTACATAGAAAAAGTTTAATTAATCTTAAATTTAAATAATTTGATAACAACTATATATTTAAAAATTATTTAAATTTTAGATTAGATTAATATATTATGATCTCTATTAGTAAACATTTACTAATTTAAGTTTAAATAAAATAGTAAATTTAAATATTTAATAGGATAACTTTGTTAATTTAAAATTTTGAAATGTTATTTGCATTATTAACTTTTAATAGTTTTTATGTTTAAACATATAGGTAAAGATAATTATTTGATTTACGGTTTATGGATAATTATTTGATTTATAGTTTATGAATTTTTTAGACTCCATAAATAAATTAAGACATAATAAATAAATTATTAATATAAAAGTAATTACTAATTGCAATATTCTTGATCAAAATAATAAAGTTATCGAATTTATTCAAAATCTTGGAAGCACGATCAATACAATTATATTGATAAATTCAACCTTTGAATAATTAAATTATTAATTAATATTTAAAAAAGGTTTAAATACTCATTTAGCCATTGAATTTCACTTTCTCCTAAGTTGATATTTATGATTTTTTATCTCAAGTTGGTACTTGAATTTTTTATCGGTCCAAGTTCTTAGTTCTTTTTTATAACAGCGTTAAATTTGAGATACGTGTTATTTTTAGACGGTGACACATGACAATGACAACATAATAATGATTTCATAATTCAATTTTTTTAATAAAATATTTAAAAATCTAAAAAATATAAATTAAAAAAAAATTTCAAGATTTTCTCAATTAGAAGCAGGATTTAAGATAAGCCATCTCCATCAAATTTGCTCCATTTCCCTCTGCTTGCTTTGCCTTTCTACTCTCATTCCATTTATTATTTGTATTCTATTTGAGTTGGATTTATTGAAACAACTTGAGTTTTTATCGATCTTATTTCCACACTTTTCCTTTTTTGTGTTTCAAATTTCAATCTTAAGTAGCAGAAGAAAGAAGAAGATTAAAGCAAATCTAAGATCTTCCCAAAGAAAGAATGTCCCCAACAGAGTTAAGGAAAAAATTATCAAATCGGGTTGAGGATTGTCCACGGGTTGGTGTTCCTCTCCTCTCGTGCCTACGTCAACCTTCTTCACCCTATTTTCCTCTTCACTTCATTTTTTCATTGTTCTGTCTTCTTTTTTTCCTTGAGGATTGGAAATTGAAATTTGGGTTATTTTTATTTTTTACATATATTTTAAATGTTGAAAAGCTGAAAGATGGTGTTGTGGATGCAAATAGAGGGAATAAAATAGAAACAGAGAAGAAGATAGTAGATTGAGAATTGAGAATTTTTCAAGGATTTTCGATAGATTTTCCTTTACAAACCAGTCTTATTTATATGTTAAGTCTATCAAAAACAGACAAAATCTGTTAAGGCCTTAGATGCCTTCCTCTCTCTCATGCTCCTGTGTAATTCATGGGTAGTCTTGCTAACCGTTCCTGGGTTGTTACTCCCCTCTCCAGGTGTATCATCAACGTCCCTTGCCACTGCTTCAGTCCCTTCTGTAACAGGTCCCCCACCTGCAAGAATGGCCTTGTCCTCAGGGTTGACAGATTCAGAAACTGGTAAGACATCCGTACACAACAATGGCAGTGGAGTGATTTGTTGCATCTGTTGACCTTTGCAGGACCTGAGTTGAGACACATGAAAAACAACATGTATACGAGTCGAATTCGATAAATCCAGTTTGTATGCCACTGACCCAATGTGTTTTAAAATGCGGTAGGGACCAAAGAATCTTGGGCCAACTTTGTCATGTGTCCTTAGGCGCAAAGACAGTTGCTAATAAGGTTGGAGCCGCACATAGACCCATGCACCTTCTTCGAATTCTAACTCACGACGATGTTTATCAGCTTGATTCTTCATGCGGCCTTGTGCTTGAACCAAATTGTGCTTCAACACACGGAGTAATTCATCTCTATCCTTCAAAGCTTGATCGACTTGAGTATTCGAAGCGCTACCTTCCAAATACGATAGAAGCGTGGGGGGATCTCATCCATAAAGTGCACAAAATGAAGTCATTCCCGCAGATGTGTGATAAGCAGTGTTGTACCAATACTCTACTCAGGCCAAATATGAGTCGCACCTAGTCGGATTGTCACCAGCCATACAACGGAGATACATTTCTAGGCAACAGCTCAGCGCTCAGTTTGACCATCTGTTTGTGGGTGGTAAGCAGAGCTTAAACATAATTCCGTTCCCTGAAGCTTGGCCATTTCAGTCCATATATCACTGAGAAAAATTCGATCGCGATTGCTGACTATCGTACATGGGAAACCATGCAGCTTCACAACCCCCTGAACTAAAATTTGTGCCACATATTTGCTGTCATAGTGCTGAGGAAGAGCAAAGAAATGATCGTATTTGGTCAGGCGATCAACCACAACCAAAATAGTTTCTTTCCTATTCGAATTCGGCAGTCCCACAATAAAGTCTAAAGAAATGTCTTCGAATACCTGTTCGGGAATAGAAAGAGGCTGCAAAAGCCTTGCTGGTACCAAGCTATCGTTATTCATGCGTTGACAAGTTTAGCATTCGGTAACAAACCGTCGAATTGCCTTGCGCATACCCGACCAGTAGAAATTAGCAGCCAAACGTTGAAAAGTCCAAGTGATTTCGGAATGTCCCCCAACCATAGAACTATGAAACTCACGCAGGAGCAAGGATCGAAGGGCAACTTCGTTGGGCACAAGGATTTTACCTTGAATAACAAAATCCATCATGTTCCGTGTAATCAGTATAAGCTGAATGTCCCTAGCAGATAGCTGTTCGAATAGTTACCAAGGAAGGATCGTGGGTGGTGGCTGTGCGAATATCATCTAAGACTCCAAATATTGGGCGAGAAAAAGCCATGTGAAAAACTTCATGTTCACGGGAAAGAGTATCTGCCACATTATTAAGCTTGCTGGGTCGATAACGAATTTTAAAGTCGTATCCTATTAACTTCGATAACCAGCGTTGTTGCTCCGGAGTTTGAATAGTCTGCTGATTTAATTACCGTAAAGATCGCTTATCCTTAAGAATAATGAATTGACAACCCACTAGATATTGACGCCATTTACCAACAGCCTGAGTGATAGCAAACATTTCTCTACTGTATGTCGACGAACTCTGCATTCTTGGGCTAAGTTTTTGGCTGAAATAGGCGAGAGGCTTACCATCTTGTGTCAAGACAGCCCCTATTCCCGAGCCAGAAGCATCCGTTTCAATTTGAAATTCTTTATTAAACTGTAGAAGTCTAAGAATTGAGTGAGAACAAAGATGATGTTTGAGCTGCTCCATCGCTTGCTAAGGTGTTGGAGTCCATTTAAAAGTTTGTCGTTGCGCAACAAATCTAAAATTGGTGACGCCAAGGAAGCAAAGCCCTTGATAAATCTGTGGTAATAACCCACAATGCCCAAAAATCCTTGAACATCCTTGAGGTTAGTGGGAACTGGCCAATTATGGATAGCGTTGACCTTGGTAGGATCCACGGTGAGACTTTTTGGAGAAACAATATGACCCAAGTATTCAACTGATTACTAGCCAAAGGTGCATTTACTACATTTAGCGACAAACCCATTTTCTCACAACCTCTGCAAAACCAACCGAACATGAACAAAATGTTCATGCCAATGCTTATTGTAAAAAAGAATATCATCCAGAAAAATGAAAACAAATTTGCGAAGAAAAGGCCGAAAAAGATCATTCATTGTTGCCTGAAATGTGGAGGGTGCGTTGGTTAAACAAAACGGCATGACAAGGAATTCTTAATGTCCTTCGTGAGTCTAAAATGCAGTTTTGTAAACATCATCGGCTTTAACCCAAATCTGATGGTACCCGGCCAACAAGTCCAACTTAGAGAAATATTGGGATGTGCCTAATTCATCAACAACTCATTCCCCGTGGGAATCAGAAATTTATCTTTGATTGTAACTGCGTTCAAGGCCTTGTAATTGACACAAAAGCTTTATGTGACGTTTTTCTTTTTGAAAAAGAGTACCGGAGAAGAAAATGGACTGGTGCTCTTGCGAATCAGATTATTGTCTAACATTTGTTGAATCTGGCATTCCACTTCTGCCTTTTGAAAATAAGGATACTGATAAGACCGAACGTTGACTGGTGTACTAATGGGCTCCAGATGTATAGCATGGTCAGTGTCTCGCGGGGGTGGGAGTCCTTGCGGAGGCACAAATACTGTTGCAAACTCAGTCAGTAAGTCTTTCATCCCGACAGAATCGAGTACCTGTGCTTCCACTGGTGGTGCCTCTAGATGTAAGCAGTAACAAGTGGCCAAGGCATTAGTTTCGGACATTTGACAGAATGACTGAAAGTTAACTTGGGAAGGAGTGAGACCCAATTCCCCCTGCCAATGATGATCTGTAGTTCCCAATCGAAACTGAAATTGAAGTTTCATAAAATCCATTGTTACAGGTACGAGAGTGGCCATCCATGCAACTCCTAAAACCATTTTGGTGCCTTCTAAAGGAAGCACATAAATATCAGTTACCTGCTGTGTTCCTTGCACCGTTAAATGAAGGTTATGGATGCATCCTTCATTCTTCAATCTGTCCCCATTGCCTACTAGTACTCGATTAATCCTAAATATTTGGCCACTCGTGATTGAACAAAATTGTGGGTACTACCACCATCAATCAAGATTCGCATTGCCTTCCCCTAAATTTCACCGGTGACTCGAAGCGTATTTGGGGTGAAGCACCCGGCGAGGGCATTAAAAGAAACCAAAGACTGTTCTCGCGCCGCTTCATCAGAACCTTCAGTTTTGTTTGGAACCATTGTCAGAATTTAGGATTCTTCTTCACTTTCATCGTCGAGAAGAAAGAGTTGTGGATCTTTACACTTGTGGTCAGGAAAAAAATTTACGTCGCAATAGTAGCAAAGTCCCTTTTCACGGCATGTTTGAGCCTCAGCTGTTGAGATACGACGAGGTTGTAAAGCAGGAGGAGAGTGAGAATGGGTTTCTAAAGGAGGTGGTCTACCTGGTTGTGTACGTGGCCCAAATGTATTAGTCGTAGGAGATGGTAATAGTGGAGGTAACTTGGGTCCAAAAAAATGGCCCAATGATTTTTTTACCTCACCAAGATGAGCCTCATGAAAGTGGGCTAGGGACAAAATCTCATTCATTGAAGTTGAGCAGTGACTCAATACTTCGTTTTTTATATCGGTACGTAATCCGAAGACAAAGCACTGAGTGAGAAATTCATTAGATAGATTGGATGTTCGTAAGGCCAAGTCCTCGAAAAGGGTTTGATAGTCTTCGAACGTTGTGGTTTGAACCAATTTTGATATTTGTCCTTCAGGTGATTCCAGTTCTAGCACAGCGAAACATTGTCTGATAGCTCCAACCAAGTGATTCCAGCTGGCTAACTGTCGTTGGCGTTGCATCCAACGAAACCATTTTTTTGCAATTCCTTCCATTCGAAAGGAAGCCATAGTGACTCGATGATGGTCTTCAGTTCCGTAAAATTCAAAGAAATCATTTGTAGATTCTAGCCATTCTTCTGGGTCAGTTCCGTTAAATACTGGTAACTCAACTTGCACCGGTCTCGGGGCAAACGGAAAAATATCATCAGAATCAAAACGTACCTTTGCCTTTCCCCGAGTGATCACACTATCGGCCGTGAGTTCGCCGCCGGCAGATGTCATTGCTGAAATGCCCAACTGGTTTGAAATAGCTTGTAACTGACGAGTCATTTCTTGGAGAGTGGATTGAGTGTTGGTATTCTACTATTCTTGGTTCGAAACATGGGCTTGGAGTGAGGTGAGGTTTTGTTCATGGCGGACGGTTGTATCCTGAAGGGATTTGATGGCTTCTGTGTTATTTACCATATTTGTAAGCTCAACGAAAGCACCAAATGTTGTGGATGCAAATAGAGCGAATAAAATAGAAATAGATAAGAAGATAGTAGATTGAGAATTGAGAATTTTTCAAGGATTTTCGATAGATTTTTCTTTACAAACTAGTCTTATTTATATGCTAAGTCTATCAGAAACGGACAAAATCTGTTAAGGGCTTAGGTGCCTTCCTCTCTCTCATGCTCTTGCGTAATTCATGGGTAGTCTTGCTAACTGTTCCTGGGTTGTTACTCCCTCTCCGGTGTATCATCAACGCCCTTACCCATCGCTTGGTCCCTTACGTAATGAGATGGATGATTGTTAGATTTCATTTATTAAGAGCCAATTTTGAAAAATAACTGAATACTGATGAATGATGATCCGTATGAACATAATCAACAGGGCTCATTTGGATTTAGATTTTTTTTGAATGATTTTTTATATTTTATTTTAAATATCCTTTTAATTTTTTCAAACCTCTTTTTTATAGGTATAGAATTTAATAATTTTAAGATAATTTGTTGTGATCATTTGATTTGTTAATAGCTATAAAGAGAATATCTAATAGAAAGTAATGTCTTCACTTATGGATAAACGGACCAATCCTTGATAGTAGGACTGAGTAAAACTCGATTCAATTTGAAAAAATTGATTTTTTTTTTAATTTTGAGTTAGTTAAATCGAGTTATTCGAGTAAACTTGAATAAGTAATACGAGTTTCAAGTTCAAATCGAGTTGAATTTTACAATTCAAATAACTCGAACAATTCAAATAATTTGAATAATAGATTGGTATAAATATCCTTTTGGTCCTTGTCAATTTTGAAAATGAGCGAATTGGTCTCTCTCAACAAAAATTACAAAAAAAATCAAAATAATTTTAAAATTAAAAAATATATTTTTAAAAAATTATAACAATTTAAAAAATTATAAATAATATATAAAAATGTTAAAATTTAAAATTTTGAAAATAAAAATTTTGAGGACCTAAATAAGTGAATTAATGATTCAAGTTTATCATACTAATTATTATTATTATTATTATTATTATTATTATTATTATTATTATTATTATTTTCTTTGAAAATTTTTCAAATATATATGCTCTAACATATAATTAGTTATCAGAATGTGAAATTTTAATTTGACATGTTTAATTTTTAATTTAACTCAAATAATTTCACTTGACTCAATTCAAAAAACTTTCAAATTGAGTTAGGATGATAAAATAAGACTGCCAACTCGAAATTTTTTCACTTGATTCAACTCGATCAAATCGAACGCTCACCCTTACTTGATAGAAGAGAAAGTTCCATTGGAACTATTATTTATTCCAGGATATTTTATCTAAAGAAAAATGAGAGAGAGGAACTACAAAGAGAAATGAAAAGAAAAAGATACGGTAACATAAAATTGGAAGAGATGCATCATTACCATGTGTTTTTATTTCAGAGCGCCACGTGTTTGAATTTAACGCCGTTAAAAGAGGATCAAAAGCATGGAGAGAGTTTGCTCTCTGTAGCACGGTTATAGCCTGCTCTCTATAGCATGTTGTTTTTTTTTCCCTTTTATTCAAGTTGTTCTATTCTACTGGTTTCAATTGAATAGTGTTCTATTAGAGCCTTGTCGAAATGGAAAAAGAACTAGCAAATCTCAATATAAAGGATGGGATCTCAATATAAAGAACTAGAAGTTTTGATTTTGCCTACTGATGGGATCTCATGGAAATCGATCATGATTGTTTTTTGGTTGGATATTTTTTTAACAGCGTGTGTGATGCACTTTCCGGCAATTAAGAACACGATGACAAATCTTTAGCATCCGTTAGGAGGAGTTTAAATCTCAGATCTGGGTGGGAAGCGATATTTGTTCAAAGTTTTCCATGAGTTGGACATCAAACGTGTGATTATGGGTGCTTCTTGGACTTTCAATAATCATCTATTGTTTTTTCACTGATTAAAAAAGGAAGAAAATCCAATAGAAGTTCCTATTGTTTCTTCTTCGTTTTGGATCCAAGTTCATGATCTGTAACACCCCGTACCCGAGACCGTCGCTGGAGTCGAACACGAGGTGTTAACAGACTTAATTCATTACTTAAACAGCTCAAACAATTTATTTTTAAAATTTCTAGTCAAGCTAGCAATCTGCATCACAGTCGCTTAAAAATTCATATCTCGATTTCTGAAACTCGAAATCAAATTTCGTAAATTTTTCCTAAAACTAGACTCATATATATATTTACTAATTTTTTTCTAGAATTTTTGGTCAAGCCAATTAGTACATTTTATTAGTTAAATTCTCCCCTGTTTCAGGGTTCAACTGCTCTGACCTCTGTATATTACGAATCAGATATCTCTCTGTACAGAATTTCAATGACTATGAAGTTTGTTTCTCTTAAAACTAGACTCAATAAGGAATATGTACATACAAATAATTACTTCTAATTATTTTTTTTACAATTTATGATGAATTTTTAAAGTCAGAATAGGAGATCCAGAAATCACTCTGGCCCTATTTCACAAAAATTCAAATATCTTATAAAATATAATTTATATACCTATTTTGTTCAATCCATATGAAAATATACTAATTAAGCTTCAATTTCATAACTTACTCATCATTTAATTCCATTTCTACTATTTTTAGTGATTTTTCAAATTTACATCACTGCTGCTGTCAGATTCTGTTTTATGGCAAATTTCTTTACTAAGGATTTTCATGGACTAAATAGCATTTTAAATATACATAACATCAAATATGACTTAGATTGGCCATTCTAATGGTTAATCATTTACAAACCCTTTTCTTACCAAACCATAGCCATATCATAAGATCAATTACACAAAGTGAGTGTTTTGCCATACATGCCACATTCAAAATACACAAGCCATTTTACCAATTTAAGCCTTCGGATAGTGTGAACGAGTCTTCAACCTATCCCGATTCTCAAGCCGGCTTGTCAAAACTACAATGAAAGAAAATGAGGGAGTAAGCACAAATGCTTAGTAAGTTCACATGCAAATAGCAAGTAACATAATCACATAATCTCACATAAAACATCATTTGCATAAACAACACCAAGACATTCATGTTTCATTTACATTTAATATCTTTCTACGATTTCATCATACCAAGTTTTCAACCCGAGGGTTTAAGCACATACCTGTCAAATTTTCTTATTTACCACACTTACCAATATGTCACCTTCGTTTTAGGCCTTCTTCTTATTCACTTAAGATTCACCCGTTAAACACATCGGAATATAATTCGAATACGCGGATCTCATGAACATAAGAGCCATACCCGCAGCTAGACAAACTCAATAGCCTGCGAAACTTATGTAGCCAAGCTACCATGTAACCCGCCCATAAGTGAACTCGGACTCAACTCAACGAGCTCGGGCGTTCGCATCCATAGGTGAACTCGGACTCAACTCAACGAGCTCGGATGCCTAGTTACATCTCACGAACTTGGACTCAACTCAACGAGTTTGGAACTCAAATATCCTAGTGACATGTCACTTGTATTCTAATCTATTCCCAAGGTTCAAACGGGATTTTTCCTCGATCACACATCTTTACCGTCTTCCACGGAATATTGAAACCGATACTCGGTAGTAATTCATATTTAACAAATAATAAACATAATTTGCATATTACTCAACAATAACCACAAAGCATAATATTTCATAATAATAATCATCATATCATATAAATATCATTAAGTTACTTAAAATGACAATTATGTTACTACATTTACACATGAACTTACCTGGGTACAAAATTAATAGCAATCGAGCCTATTCTTCGTAAACTTTGTTTTTCCCTCGATCGCGACTTGAATCTCGTTTCTCTTGATCTATAATGCCAAATTAATCTTATTTAATACATACATTTATCAAAACAGCATTTAATACGAACTTGGGAAAAATTACTTTTTTGCCCCTAAACTTTTGCATAATTACACTTTTGCCCCTAGGCTCGGGAATTAAACTTCATCCATTATTCTTATATTTTATGACATGCTGATCATTTTTTCCTGCTATGGCAACAACAAATTCACACTCTAACATGTACTTATGACTATTAGGTATTTTTACTAATTAAGCCCTTTTACTCGTTTTCGCTTAAAACCGAGTAGTACAAGTTGTCTAACATAATTTAAAACCTCATATTCTATCATAAAACACCAAAATACACAAATTTAACCTATGGGTATTTTTCCAAATATGAACCCTAGGTTGAATTATTGCTAGCATAAGCTTAATCGAGCTATCAGGATTCCAAAAACGTAAAGAACATTAAAAACGAGGCTTGGAATCACTTACTATGGAGCTTGGAAGCTTGAAACAAACCCTAACTATGGAGAACCCTTGAAATTTCGGCCTAATAAAGAAGATGGACAAAAATTGACTTTTAATTTTGTTTTTAATTCATTTTAATAACTAAATGACCAAAATGCCCTTACTAATTAACTTTCCAAAAATTCTATCCATATCCAATTTTTGTCCATAGACTTAGAAATTGGTCAAATTTCTATTTAAGACCTCCTCATTAATATTCCAAAACAATTTCATACTAAAAACTCCTAGAATGCAAGTTTTGCAAATTATTCGATTTAGTCCCTAATTTCAATTTAAGCACAATCATGAAATCATATCATAAACATCAAAATAATTATAAAATAATTATTTCTATCTCAGATTTATGGTCACGAAACCACTATTCCGATTAGGCCCTAATTCGGGATATTACATGATCTCCCTTCGGGATTTTTCTCGGAATCCATGGCTAAATTATTTGGTGGCTTTATTGGAGAATTTATTAATTATGACATGAAATAGTTGAATCGTAGAATGAAAATTTTTTCTTTGTATTCGGGCTTAGATAGACATTTGTAAACCGCTGAAATGACGAAAAAAATTATGATCTCTCAGTTAAAATTCACTTATGTGAATTTTCGATATGAAAAATTAACTTTCTTTTGTTTTTTATGTGCCATGGTGATAATATTTGCCCAAAAGACTTAATCAGGGATTGAAGGAGATGGAAATCGGATGGGACTTAACATTGAGGCCGAATACTAGAAGGGCATCAACAATGAACAATGTTTGGCTTCGTAAGGAAGATGAATTTAATTAGGGAAATAATGGTGGGGGTGAAATTCAAGGGATTTGATGAGAAGGGAATTGGGAATGGCAATCAATCCCATTTTGGGATTTAACTTGAAAGGGTACAAGATTCAAGTTGATAATGTTAATGGGAGTCCCTATAATGAAATGGATCATGCTATCATGGAAGATAGCCAAATAAGAAACGGTGATGGGAAGAAAAGGCTCAGGTTTGACAAAATGGACTTAGGTGTTTCTAATTTATTAGATTCGATAAGGCCCAGTTTGGAGCAAATCAATGCTCAAATTCAATAAAGATCGACGACTACCAATAGGCTAGCTAACCGAGAGCAATGAAACTTTTAAGCTGGAATGTCCGCGGGCTAAGGAATTTGCAGGCTATTAGAAGACTTCAACATATGTTTAAGAAATTTTGTCCCCAAATTTTCTTCTTTATGGAGATGAAGTTAAACTATTATAGGATGGAAAGATGTTATTATAGATGTGGTTTTCAAAATGGTAGATGATGAGATTTTATGGAGCTCCTGATATTCGTGAAAAGGAGAAGACATGAAATTTATTGAGGCGATTAGGAAAGGATCAAAATCATCCATGGATTGTTTGTGAGGACTTCAATGAAATATTGTATGCAAATGAAAAAAAAGATGGGGTACCGAGGGAGGAAAAAAGGATGGATGACTTATGCAAGACTCTAGAGGACTTCTCTCTAGTGGATAAGGGATATTCGAGAGCATGATTTACGTAGGAAAGGGGAAATCTCCTAGATACAAACATTAGAGAAAGACTCGATAGAAATGTGGCCAATACTGATTGGATGAATTTGTTTTTGAATTTTTTGATAAGACATTTACCCCATTCTTTCTCTGATCATTGTCTTTTTTTATCCAAACAAACAATAATGAATGCTAAAGCTTGACGAAAAGCTTTTGATTTGAAGCTTGGTGGACTTTAGAAGAATCGTGTGAGGGAGAAATTCGAAGGCTTTGGGAGACTAGTTCTGAAAATATATGGAAAAGATTGATCTTGTTGCAAAAAGGTTTGAAAACTTGGGAGAGAAAGATCCACATGAAATGATGAGGGCTTTTGGAAGATCTTATAAAGAAGATGGAGTCTCTAAATAATTAGGAGAGAGATGAGGAAAATCTTGTGAATTTAATGGAGGTTAAGTTATATTTTAACATGGAGATCAAGAAAAAAGAAGTCTTTTGGGAGCAGAGAGCGCGCACAGATTGGTTAAAACATGGAGAAAAAAATACTACATTCTTTCACAAATTTGCATCCCAGCGAAGAAGGATGAACAATATTCACTATCTAAACGATGAAAATGAAAGGGAAACTAGAGAGATGGAAACGATGAAACAGATTGCTCGAGGTTACTTCCAATATTTGTTTACCACAAACGGTGTTGAAAATTTGAATCATATTTCGGGAGGCGTGGGGAGATGTATCTTGGAAGATAAGAACAAATTTTTAATCGAGGAATACAGGGAAGAGGAATTGTATTTGGCGCTAAAAAGTATGGGCCCAACAAAGGCGTTGGGATTAGATGGATATCATGCATTATTTTTTTTTAGAGATTTTGGCATGTTTTGGGACGAGACGTTAGTGCTTACTTCTTAGGAATCATTAGTCAAGGTATATCGTTAGAACCTATTAATGTTACAAATATTGTTTTGATTCTAAAGACATCTCATTCGACAAATTTGAGAAGTTTCCGTCTTATAAGCCTATGCACTGTTATGTATAAAATAATTTCTAAGGATTTTGCAAAAAAACTTAAAAAAATGTTAGATATTTGTATTAATGAGGCACAAAGTGCGTTTGTTCCTGGTCGATGGATAATTAACAATGTTCTACTTGCCTATTAGATTTTTCACACTTCTAAAAATAAGAGGACGAATCTTAAGGGTTATTTAGCTCTCAAGCTGGATATGAGTAAAACATATGACCATGGAGTGGGGTTTTTTTATGAGCATAATGTTAAAGATGAGTTTTAATGCTAGATTGATTGATCTTATCATTCAGTGTATTCTCATAACATTATACAAGGTCATTATGAATGGTGAAGAAGAAGAGGTTTTTCGTCCTTCTAGGGAGTTGGCGAAGGTTTGTCAGCTCTTATGAGATTAGCTCAGGAAGAAGGTCTATTAAAAGGGGTTAAAGTTTGCCGCAGAAGCCCTTAAATTACGCATATCATGTTTGTAAACGACTGCATTTTGTTTGGCGAGACAAGTGTTAATGGGGCAAATGTGCTTGAAAATATTAAGAGGGAGTACGAAAGATGCACGGGTCAATGTGTTAATTTTGAAAAGTCAACAAGTTTCTATAGCTTAAATGTTAATGATCGAGAAAGGCAACTAGTGGAAAACATTTTGGGAGTCCGGAGTTCAGATAATCTTGAAAATATTTGGGGCTTCCAAACATGGTGGAAAGAGAAAAACAATGGGCTTTTCAAAATCTTAAAGATCACATCAACTAAAAAATTGACAGTTGGGGTACAAGATTTCTTTCGCATGGAGGAAAAGAAGTCTTTATAAATCTATTTTGTAAGCAATTCCAACGTATTCAATGTCCTATTTTCTTCTCCCAAAATCTCTTTGTGTGGGAATGGAAAACCTTATAGGTAAGTTTTGGTGGTAGAAAAGTCATGGAAAGTGTGGGTTACATTGGTGTGATTGGGGAACAATGTGAAAATTGAAAGATAATGGTGGTCTCGGCTTTCAAAGTTTAACCAAGTTTAATTTAGGGTTATTAGCAAAGCAATGATGACGTTTAATTTTTTATTTGAATTCCTTGTTAGTAAGAATGTTAAAATCCAAATATTACCCGTTAACAAATTTCATTAATGCATGTTTAGGTAATTTACCTTCCTATACCTAGCAAAGTGTGTGGGTTGCGAAAGGGCCCCTTCAAGCAAGACTATGTTGAAGAATGGGTACAGGGAGAGTGGGTAATTTCAAAATTCCTTTGCCATGATGCCCAAGCGATGATCACATTGCATAAAAAGGTGAAGCGTCTGAAGAATATTTTGTTTGTAGTGGTTACAAGCTCCTAATACAAGGCCTTACAAACCCTATTTCTAGACAAGAACAAGATACATAAGGTAATCTTTACAAAAAATTATGGCTGTTAAATGTGCCACCAAAAATCAAGATTACAGTGGGACCTGTAACTTGCAATTTTATTCCTACTTTCAACAACATACATTACAAGATATTGATGAGCACGACATGTTCCCTTAGATGCGATGAAGAAGCAGAAACAGTCATACATGCTTTGCGCGACTATAGATTTACAAAAGAGCTCTGGGAAAATTTTAGCTTTAAATGGCCCCAAAAATTGGAAAATACAAGCCAAAAAGACTGGTGCCTACATTTTTTACCACTATTCACAAAGTCAATGTCGACTATTTGTGTGTGCATTATGGGCAATTTGGATGAATAGAAATAAATGGGTGCATGAAAGGGGCAGTCAAGATGGGCTATCTATTGTGAATTTTATAAAGAATTACATCAGAGAATTGGATGACTTGGGAAGAATTTTACCTAAGAAATGTAGAGCAATAGAACGATGGAAAAGGCTGAGAAACACGTGTAAAAATCAATTTTGATGCTGCTTATAGGAAAAATGAAGAGAGTTCATGTTCTGGTATTTTGTTAAATATTCAAGAGGAAGGGCAATAACTTCAAAAATTACCTTTCACGAGGATATTCTGTCGCCGTTTACTGCTAAAGCAGTGGCTTGTGCTATGGCCTTGAAGATGTGCTTAGATCTGAATATCAGAAGTTTGGAAGTTGAAGGGGACTCTCTTACTATGATAAAGAAGCAAGCAAAAATGAGATTGATAGACCTAAAATCTCGGTATATATTGAAGATGTGAAAATTTTGAGCAAGGAATTCCAGTTTTGTACCTTCATGCATGTGTAGAGATTGGCCAATGCAGCGGCACATCAATTAGCGAATGAAGGGATTAAGTAAAGGACAAATATTTTCCTGATGAACGCTGTGTCGGAGTTTGTAGAGGTAATGGTAGAAGTTGATATCCGATGGATAGAGGCCCTAGATTGAAAAATCATAGTTGTAGATGAAAGGGGAAGCAGAATTCTGATGATATGTTTCGTGCTTCTTTAGGAAATGAAAGGTTTTTCCCCTGAAATTTGTTTATCAAGATACATTTGGCTTTTAGATTTTTCTAGAATTCATTTTTTCTATGCTTGCTGAAGTAGTCTAGAATATTGGGCTGGATTTAATTTTTGTTTATGATTGTTGTTTTCGGAGTGTTTAAGGAAATTTAAAGGTCCTGTCTTGGGTTTTGTTTTATTAAACCAATAGCTTTTTTTTTTAAAACAAAAAAGCATGAAAGGAATAAAAGTTGGAGTATAAATTTGGAACAAAAAAACTCAAAAGTATCAACTTGGAAGAAAATGACAAAGTCAGGAGCTAAATGAGTATTTAAGCCTAAAAAAATTATTATTTTTTGATATAACTAAGGTATTATTTATGTCCATTTTATGGTTTATAAACATTAACTCTTTTAGAATCTATTGTGCCGTTTCTAACAATATCGTGTCTAAAATTTGAACTTGCATTCTCTCGTGAGAATGTAATATGTCTTATAATTATACTAATATTTTTAGTAATATAAAAAAGAATATGAATGTGTTTAAAATTAGTAGATATATATTTGCTATGGTGTAATAAAAATTGAGCTGTTCTCTGCTTAGCAAATCAGTAGATAGAGATATTGTAAGATCTGAGTTCAGATAATAATTAACTAAAAATAAATCTAAATTAATTAAGTCAATAAAAAATAAATCAGGTTAAAATGGTATTTTTTCAAAGTGTTTTTATTAGATAGGAGGAGCCAAATTTAATAAATATTAGGATTTGTATGCTATTTCGTAGATTTGTAAGTTTCACATTCAAATATGGCAAGTTTTATCAAATTTAATGAGAAACCATGTAAAAGCGAGCTGTATAATAAATCCTAAAGTGATCATGAATCATAACAATTCAATACTTTTAATTTTAAATATTTGCAAAATAAGAAATAAATCCTCACTGATTTTTTTTCATTTTAAACTTGCAAACAATAAAAATTACTTCAAAATATAACGGTTTAATAAATATAATAATTAAACATATTTACGTCTGAAAAACATATAATAATTAGAATTAAGTAGTTTTTTTTTTATTTAAAGAAAACCAATTTTAAGACAAGTTAATTACAAAGAGGAACTTTGAGCAAGACTAATACTTGCTTGGATCATAGGCAAAATTGTTAACACTACTCTTGAGATCTCTTCAAACACTGTCAAGTTTTGACCTGTATCTAATGCCAATTTAGCCATACAATCTGTAATTTCGTTCAACTTCCTGGGAATATGTTGTATGACCCAATGTCTAAACTTCGCTAAGAGCCAATATATTCTTCTAATGAGGCTCAAATTTGAAATTGTCAAAGAGAAATCTTGAATGGTCTTGACCACCTCCAAATTATCTGCTTAAATCATTACGCCCTTAAATAACTTATCTTGGATAAGGGTTAGCCCATCGAGAATGCCCCACAATTCAATATAAAAAACTGAACAGTTACCAAAAGATCTGTTGTAATCCATAATCCAATCCTCATTTCCAAACCTTAGAACTCCTCCAGATATAGCAGTTCTAGTCATAGCTTTCACCATTCCATCAATGCATAAATTAATCCAGTTCCATCAGTGCTATCTAGGTAGATCTTTTCTATTGAAAGAAGCAAATTATTCTGCCCAAGTGAATGAGTTCTTAACAATGTCACTTGTACTCTACGAAGACCTTGAAAAATGCAAAGATTTCAATTTTTTCATATTCTCCAAGCTATCAAATCAAATAAGCTCGTTTAGTTTTATTTTGGGATACTAGTTGAAGTATTATTTTAAAAACTTGTACCAATTATTTGCAAAAGTGGATTAGGAAGTATCCCATGCCTTACTTTCAAATATAATTTCTTTATGAAATATAACAATTAATTAGTTGGCTATGATCTTGTGAATTAAAAAGCTAATAATTATTTAATCAAACCAAAAAAAAACTAAACACAAACAGAAGAGAGTTTATTTCCAATTACAAACCAAATTTGAAAAAAAAAAAAGTTCTTTTTTTTTTACTGAAACACAAATTTTCATAGTGAAATGAAAGTTAATTAATCTGAAATTCTATAACATAATGAAAGATTAAATTTCTGGAAACAAGAAATAAAAGGCTAAAGCTTAAGAGACAAATCAAGCCCTGAATCATCGTCATCAGCAGCATCGTTACGATGATAACCCTCACTTCCAGATACAGGAAAATCAATACTGCTTGTTGGGTTCTTTGGTGCTATAGTTGAAGCAGATGTAGGCAAAACGCTACTCTTCTGAGACTGTAAACCATCCATCACGATTCCGCCATGGCCGAAACGATAGCCGAGGGAGTTCCAAGGGTAACCCGAAATTGGAGGCTTTTGAATCATGGCATCCATTTTTATCCCAAGAGACCTATTAAAAGATCCATACAAAGGGCCTTGAGACAGGGTTGAATATGAATAGAAAGGATACTGTCGAGAAGCTAACGCCCCTACATCCATCTCTTTACGTCGTTTGGCGATTGCACGCTCTTGTTTATGCGCATTTTGATGCCCTCCCAGTGCTTGTGAAGTTGAGAACTGTTTGCTGCAAAAACCACACGTAAAAGCCCTACTTTTTGATGATTGCTGCTGAGGCTGTGGTGATGATCTCATACTGGAAAGTCTGAGTTCAACCGATTCATCACCGAGCGAAAGATGAAACCCTGATGGTTTTGGGTGCTCATGAACATCATCAACACTTGCTTTCTCTTTCAGTTTAGTGGCATTCATCATGTTTTGAGTTTCACCATTTGAGGGTGGTGAGATGCTGCAAGTATCTGAAGAACATGGTAATTTGACACATAAGGTTTCCATGACTTGGATCTGATGTTTTGTGTAGCTCATCCAAATCAAAGATGTTGTTTCTTATTTATTGATGGCTTCTGGTTTCAAAAGTGTATCTTGGAAATTATGGTGGGATATCTCATAGAAGCAAATGCATTAAAGGGATGAGACTAAGGTTGTTAATCTTTTTTGAATCAGAAAGAGTTGTTTACTACCATAACAATTATTCCCAAAATTAAGTCCAAAATAAAAAGATATGATAACAGTAATTAAGTAATCAATTTCTTAAATTACCATATGGGAATTCAGTGCAGTGTATAACTTTAACTCCTGAATCCTCACACATAACCCACTATAATTCAGCCTAAATAAATATCAAATGTCAATATAATATGAAAGGAAGGGTCAAACATATTTTATGCAAAAGTCATAGAAATTATAAGTTAAGTTTCTGTCTTGTAAGATATTACACTTAATAGCATTATTATGTCCTTCATTTTAATTTCCTCTTAAACCTCAAAAATGCTTTAATTATATTATTAAGCTATTGATGTTATATCAATTATCGAGTCTTTTCATTATAGAAATCGTATAGTTAAATGACACGTCTAATCTTACGTGACAAATTTAAATGAATATTGTATGAATGGATTTGTAAAAATCTTGGCTGTAATGTTTTGAAACTTTTATAGATATTATCATTTACTCTCTCTTTTTCCGGTTTTATTTTATGTTTAGTTTTTAATTATAAAATTTATGTAGGAATATTTTACTTTTCTTTAAAAATTTACTTTAAATTATATTACATAAGATTTGACATCTTATTTAGTGGTTAAATTAATAATTTTAATAATAGAAACATTTTATTAATACAAAATCAATAATTTAAAAGTATAATTAAAATTTAAAGACTAAGTTAAAAAAGAGAGGATAATTTAAGGACGTTTGATGTAGTTAACTCATATGACAGTTGATGTAATAAAGTTGAGTAAGTTTGGTAAACAAAAAGTTTGTATAATAATGTTCACAAAGTTCATATCAATATATTAACAATGGAAGAAACAACTATGAGGATGTCTTTATCCATGAAAAGGCAAAAAAAAAAAAAAAATCCATTTGCCAACTAACAGAATTCCGTATCTACAAATATTTTATGGGAAAGAATGGAATTATAAATTTTTAAGATAAAAATTATAATTCTATTATTTTTAGACAACTTAATAAATTATTTTTATTATGTAATTTTACCATATATATACATATAATTTTATTTTTTATAAAAGATATATTTATCACTCTGCTTTACTATACATTCAATTTTGCCATTACAGTTTTGTTTAATTGAATTATAAAATTTTTGAGTCAAGTTTACTATTCAAATTTCAATTAAAATAAATTAAATTTAATAAAAATGTTTTATTTATGTAATTAAAATTAATAAAATTGTTATTTAGAAAAGATAAAATATCATTTTTATATTATTTAAAAATTTCTAGATCTTCCTTCCATTAAAATAAAATATTTGAAGCAATAGTTTTTCCATAAATTTTGTTTTCAAATTATTAAAATCAATATCTAATTATAAAATTTTATTTAAAAAAATTAAAATTTATGGAAAAATTATTAAAATTTAAAAGTTAAGTGGTAACTTTATTCATATTCTTAAAATATAATGATTAACATCAATCAAAATAAAACATAATATTAGGTTTTACTGTCCACTTATAGTATAGTCACAAATTTATACTATAACCCTTTATATCATCAATCCAAAGCTTTTGTTTAAAACATGCAAAATCGATTTTAACTATAGTGTCTAGATAATTATAAAATACAAGTTTAAAAATTGTAATTACTCGTAATTGAATTGAACTTTATTTTTTAATTAATTTATAGTTAACTTTATTTTTCATGATACAAAATTAATATATTTCATTTTCAAAAAATGAAAAATAGTTTAAAAAACAATATAAAAGTTATTGGTTATTTTTATTTACTTGGAAAAGTATTGTTTTTAGAAATATTTATGAAAATCACTTTGAAACTTTGTCAAATAATATTCAAAACTCATAAAACAAAACTCATTTAGTGAAAATAAGTCTAAAAAAAATCCAAAACAGAAAAAAAAATAATATGAAAAATTGAAAATAGAACTGAATCAAATTATAATACGGTTCAAAAAATTCAAAAAAATCTAACAGAACTGAACTGGTATCTCCCTTAGATCTATTAAACCAATTTATAGAATTGTTTAATTTGCTTGAGTCGACGCCTTGACTTCCCAACTTTTCAAGCTTTTCTTTCAAGTTTGTGGAATACATGCATGCTCATGTGTAACACCCTTTGTCCATCCTAATAATCAATATGGATAAATAATGTCATATTAACAAAATGATCACTGTCACTCTATCAAAAATTAATATTTATCTATATAATAAATTTTCATAAAATGAATTTCAACATTTTAGAGATTTAAATACATTTTAAAATCACTTAACATTATTTTCGAAAAATTAATGTAGCTAAAATTATAACATTAAAAAAATATTAAATCTAAATTTAAAATTGACGTTCAATTTTCATATATCATTACAACTTTTTAAGGTCTTAAAAGCTATTTTAGAAGAAGCTACCCAAGTGAGAACATTCAAGCATCATTCAAAGTCCTTTTGTTAAAAAGACATATTTTGAGATACAAGACAATATGTCTCAAGACATATATAGACATGACATGAAAATTATAGCAAATTAATTATTGACTTGCATGTCTTGAAACATAAAATTTCTGTTTAGAGACCTTACATAGTTGAAACAAAATTTAATTTAAAAACTTTTAAATTAACTTCAAACATTAATATATTATACCAATAAATTTTAAATTATTCAAATATTTAAATATTTAAATGTGTTATAGACCGTATAAATTATTTATTCTAAATGGAACAACATTTTCCAATTGAGACAGGTGTTAAAATATTTTATTTGGCGTAAAACATAAAGCAAGGTCTAATGTCTAATTTAAGATTAAACTTTATTTCTTCTTATTCTTATAATATCACTGTTCAATTTGTGCAAGGCTTCTTTTTATGTGACTTGGTCATTTCATCACCTTCAATGGATTCCACGAGCTGAAATATATAGCTTAAATTGTCTAAAGGGGTCACAAATAGGTGGGTTGATATGGTTGAAATTAAAGTGTCAATGGATTTAAATTTTTTTTAGGTTTGGATAATTTTAAATTCAATTTTTTCGGGCTTAAAGTTTTTGAAATTTGAATTAATTGGGCATATTCAAATAACTTTGATATCTTATAAGTTATGAGTATTTTTCTTTCCAATATAATAATTAATTTTTTTATATAATTATAATACGATACAAATGTATTGTTATAATTTGCATTATTATATTATATAATACTATATTAACTATATTATAATCTATCACATACTATAACTATATTATAATTTAGGCTTAACGTACTAAGGGCGAGACTAGAAAATTTTATGATAGCAAAATGCAGTTTCACTATTTTAATGGCTTAGATCTTTATAATTTTAAAAGATTAAATTAAATTTTATCATTTTTTGGGGCAATGTGCAATTTTATCATTATTAATTTAAATTTTATAAATTATAAAAGGATGTAAATAGAAAATTTTCCATTTTAGAGGGGCTAGAGCCTTTGCCAGTCCCCTGGATTCGCTATTGAATGGTATAAAAAGCTATAGAAGCATTCACAAAAAATCAATTAAGTCTCTATGAACTTTTTATACTCAATTGAACACTTGAATTGAAAATTTTAATCAATTAAGTACTTTGATTGTTAGACATAATAGTTGACTGTTAAATTTAATAATATTGTTGATGTGACCATTAACGATTGTTGAGTTAGTTATTCCATGTTAATAATAGTTGCTAACCTAACAATATCAAGTGTGCAATAATAAAAGAAATATTAAAAATTCAAATCTATAATAAACTTATAAAAGTAAATATCCAAATTTATTTGATATATTAACATTATTGCCTAAATTCAATCGAAAACGTAGATCAATGGTAAAATATTATGGAGCCATATAACATAGCTATTTTTGGTGTTGAGAAAATAGGAAAAGGTCTGTTCTTGCTTACTATGCAAATATATTTTGTGTTAGGTGATTTGATTTGGTGATTGTTATTCACCATGAGTTGTAACTTTTTCCTCTTATTAATGCAAATCTTAATTTAATTGAGGAAACAAAAGTTGGCACTTTTAAATAGTTTGAGTATACATATTTCAACCATAAAAATTTGTTAAATATTTTACCCTTATTTTTATTGGTAAGTATTAGAATTCATAATAATATTTTATCCCTTATTTTTATTGGTAATTATTAGAATTTATTTGGAGCGTTTGGTTCTCTAGATATAATTTATAGTTCATAATATTTAATTTTGGAATAAGATTATGATATTTGGATTTTAACATTTCGACCATCTCGTAATCTCACATTACAACCTTCCTGTAATATAGGGTGTAATCTATTATAGCCTCTTTCTTAGGTAATCTGAGATTACAGGTGAAATCTGAATTTTAAAATAAAATTACCCTCTATTTTTGTTATATTTATCAATATAATCTTTTTTATTATATTTTAAGACAAACCAAAATATCTCTTCTTCTTCTTTTTCTTCTCTTTTTCTCTTGTAAGTTTGAAAACCATATTCGCAACCTTCTCCTCCCAATTTTAATTCCACATTTAGGTCAGTTTTTTTAATATTTTCAATTTCTAGTTGTGTCTTCATATTGCTTTATGGTTTATTACAATGAGAGATTTTCTTAATTTTTTTTTCATTTTTTTCAATACCTATTGTAGGCTTCATGTTTGTTGATTGTTATAGATTTTTTTTTTAAACTTATGTTGTAGGCTTCATGTTTGTTGAGTTCATATGTTGTTGATTGTTATGAGTTTTCTCCTTTTTTTAAGAAGGGTTCTCTTGATTGCTCTGAATTATTGTTTAATTAATTATAGAAAGTATACAAAGAGATAGGTAGAAAGAGGAGACCATGTACAATGGCCACCATCACCATCTCTTCCTCTTTGTTGTATTGTTTGTATGTTCGATTAACTTTCAATTTTTAAATCCTAAATTTCTTTTGTTATGAGTTTAAATTGTTTTATCAAGAACAATTGCTAACACTTATTCGATTAATTTAATATTACTATTATAGATTGAAGTTTGAAACTGATTTACTTTGTTGTTTGTGATTTAAATTATCCTTTCTATAGAAAATTTCAGTGAGGCTATAGCTTTCAATCAAATTCTTTTTTTTTCTCTCTCTTTAAAGGATTTTAGGTTTTTTTCTAGCTATTAGGATTATATAAATTTGGTAAGCTAACTTGCACTTTAGCATCCTCTTGTAGCTGACTTAATTTTTTGGCTAATGGCTCTAAATTCAAGGACAATTATTTGCGATATTCGAATGATGTGCAAGTATACACATTCGTAAACAAGTAATAAAGTAGTAACTATAGAGTTATCATAGGGATTGTATATGCAAGTCAACAATTGCAAAGTTAATTATTAACAATTTGGTAAGTAATAGAGATTTGGATGTGAGGATTTAATTAAGGACTCAAACTAAATTACACTGAGTATGTAAGCAAATTAAATAACAACACAAAAGAGATAGCAGTGGAAAAGTTTATCACTAACAAAAAATGACATGAAAGGCTAGAATAATTATTTCTCCATAACAGGCAATCATTAAAAACAATGATAGAAAATGTTACGATGACTTCGTGGCAATATGACGATTTATTAATCCAATTTCTTCAAGCTATAGGGTTCTCTCGAAGTCCTACATCAACCTTTTAGTTACTTAACATACATATGTGCCAAATTAACATCATGATCACCTTCTTAGGCATCATTCATAAGGACTATGCATATAACAATTATCTCTCAATATCGTCTCAACATGCACCATTCAAGTTGTGTGTCTATCAATTATTACCTCTTCTTAGATTAAATAATTAATTCAATTACTTACCAATGTTGGCCATGCATTTGTAAGTTGGACATGTAAAATACTTGAATGAATAAACAATCATATGCACAAACATTAATAGCAAAGAACCAACAATAGTATATCAAAGATCCATAATCGTTCTAACAAAACAACATTAAGCAATGATAATTAAATTGAAAGCAAGAAGGCAATTTGGAATCATGTTTATCAAAACAACAACAAAACAAAAATTAAGATAAAGGAAATATGAAAGATTAATAGCCAATGGTGGTTTTTCGAGGCTATAAATGTTTAAGAAGAGATGATAGTTGAATCTGGTGGTTCTCCATGGCTAAATTCTGCTTAATCTCTCACGGTGGCTCTCATCCTCTCCTAGGTGTTGTTCTCACCTTAATTCTCTCAAAGTTAATGATTTTTCTTTTTTGCTCCCAACTTCTGAGTCAAATGCTCTTATTTGTGGTGTGTTCAACATTTAACATCTTGCCCCTATTTATACTAGTGAGCCCCCTTCTTTCTTTTCTCTTTTTAAGTGTAGTAGTTCATTGATTTTCTCTTTTGGTTGAAGTGGTTCTTTAATTTTCGCTTTTCACATTTTGATTGTAGACTAAGTCTTTCTTATGCATGTTGGAGTTGGCTAACTATGCAACATCTTGCACATATGGCGAGCTGACATTGCAAGCTGTGGACTGCGCACTTCATTCCCGCTAGTAGTGAATGCGCCACAGCTCACATATTTGGCAATCTGCCAAGGTGTGAGCTAATGAAATGCGAACAGGAGAGCTGTGAGTTGCAAAGCATGCGGGCTATGACCTGCGAGTAATGCATGTGAGTTCCATGTAAGTGAACTATGCATGTGACCTTAGGATTGTAGATTGCTAATGTGTCGTGAACTAACTAAAAGTTTGACTAAGGTAAGTACACCTATCAATTAATAGTCTAGCTACGGTGAACAAAGATATCATTCTCACGAAAACTCAAAGTACTAGTAATTACTGTCTTTTTGTTATTTAACAGAATAAATCGAGTGATTGATTAAAAACTAAAATTAACTAACAAACACAACAAAGAATAAATCACGAAATAACTTATTAACAACTAAGAAGCAAAACAACACCCAGGAAAGAATTCACCTAGATGAAATCTGTCACTATAAATTTAAATGACGCACTTTCTTTACTTAGTAACTTGATCCGTAGAAATCCCTAAATTATGCTAATATCTCTTTCGAGAGTAAGCAACTGACTTTAGGTTGATTAATTAGAATTTCTTTCTAATTAAAATCCTTATTATCGTATTAACTTGTGCTATGGATTCTCCTATTAGATTTGACTCTAATCCAGTAGATTTATGTTGTCCTATTTCTAGGATTTCATGAAACTCCATTCAATTACGCAAGTCCTATTTCTAGGATTACAGGTAACTCCATTCAATTATGCAAGATCTACTCTTAAATAGGGTCTATTCCTCCTTTGATTTGAGCACATCAAACATGGATCAATAATCTAGAAATATCAAACCAAGAATTAAGCACACATAATTTAGAATAAGATTTAATTATTTATTGCGTAAAATAAAAATCAAATAATAAGATCAATCATAGGGTTCATCTCCCATAGGTATTTAGAAAATTAGTTCATACTTGAAAATAAAAACATCCTAGAGATAGTATAACAGAAAGAAATAAAGAAACTCATGATAATCTCCTAATGTTCAATCTTGACGGAAATCTATTTTAGAATCGGCTTCAATGGTGTTTTCGAGTTCTTTTCTTAAGTATTCTATGACGACTCACTCATTTCTTCTTATTTTTTGTCATATATATGTCTTAGAATGCCTGAAAAACCTAAAAATTACGATTTTTTGCAGTCCAGAGTGCAAATTCGCAAAATTGACACGGATTACCACATGGTCGTGTGGTAGCTTCTGAGAGTCATACGACCGTGTGGCGTCAACTCGTGTGGCTCCTGTATGTTGCTCTGATTTTTCAATTTTCGCTCTTTTTGCTCCCTTATGTTGTATTAAGCAGAAAAACATGAATTTAAAGTATTAGGAGCATAAAATTCACAATTAACATCGAATAATCATCCAAAAATGCATTAAAAATGAGATTAAAACATGTTACTTTTAACACTTACCAAATATCCCCACACATAATCGTTTGCTTGTCCTTAAGTAAAATCCTCAACCCACATTCAAGTTAAATTCTCTCAATTTATTATTTCATCGATAATGTCTTAGGATAATTTACAGATAATCATGTATTGGAAATTCAAATTAAAATAACACTAAAGAACACAAGCAATCTAATTAGAAAATTTTAAAGCATAAAAACATATGCGTCTCCCCTATCTCAATAATTACCTTAAATTCAAACTCAATAAAAATTGATATATTCACTAAAGATCACTCAAAGCACTCAAAGTGTCTAAGGTTCAAGTAATGTGCACTCAATAGTTGAACAAGAAATTTTATTACCATAGGCTTGCTTGAAAATCAAATGTCCACCACTATAGAATTAAATGATACATTAATCAATAGGTCTTTACAAGGTTGTAACGGGGCTTAGGTTAAGGGTATGACAAAGGTCAAAAAAGTTAGTTACAATCGAGAATTGAGTTGATAAGTTACCAAACTAGAAAAAAATTACTTGCTGAATTAAAAGAATTTACATCAACAAGAAATAAAGAATGAAAACGAGCATTTCAACGAAATATGTGTAACATCCCGTTTTCTGTGGTGCCAGAAATAGTAATTTTTGGACCATAATTTCAATGAGTGAATTATTATTTTATTATTTATTTAATGTCCACAGGACTATATTAAGGTTGTATTAAAATTTCATTAAGAAATTTTGATGTTTGCATAGTTAATTAAGTAAAAAGGACTAAATTGTAAAAGTGAAAAAAGTTGAGTTCTATTTGTTAAAGGGGTCAAATGGCTATGAAACCTTAAACTAAAGGACTTGAATGGTAATAATACCAATTCATGAGATAGTTGATGTTTATGGACATGGTTTTAATGAAATTTTGATAGTTTCTAAAGGTTAAAATGATAAATAAAAAATTAAAAGAAAAAAATGATAAATAAACAATTAAAAGAAAATTAAGTAAAGAAAGATGACACAAAGTTATCATCTTCTTTTTTTCATCTATTTCAACCGAAAATCACTATTGAAGTGAGCTAGGGTATTCGGTCAAGCTTCCAATCTTGCATGGTATGTGATTTCGGTCCCGTTTTTAGTGATTTTTATGTTTTTGAGTCTGTTTTAGCTTAATCTAGCTAGTTTGGGGGTTAATTTGCAAAATTTTTAAAGGTTTAGCAGCTTACCATGAATGATTTTGAATGATTTTTTATATTAATTGATAGATTATGAATTTTTGTTGAAAAATAAGCAAGTTTTGTTAAGTGATTTTTATGAATTTTGGAATTAGGGACTAAATTGTTAAAGGTGTAAATCTATAGGTTTTATTGTGAAATGATGGTAAATATGGGTTGTATCAAGGTCCCTTTCATCTATGGTTAACATGGATTTAGGTTAAAATGGTTAGATTTTAAGTTATGAGCATAAGGACTAAATTGTGAAAAATTAAAATGTTAAGGGCAAATTGGTAATTTTGCATAAATCTGAACTATGGATTAAATTGAATTCTATAAGTACTTAATTGATTGAAATTATCTATTTAGATCAAGTTAAACTATGTTCGGACTTAGATCGAGGAAAACTTAGAGCTTTGGACTAACTCGACTTTACTTCTACGCATTAATTATTGAGGTAAGTTCGTATCAACTATGATCATTTTTATGTTAGTTAAATTGAATGCTCATTATGTTAATTTGATATAAATTAACTTATATATATATATCAATGCTATGACGAATTGGCAGATATTGAGTCCCAATTAAACCTTAAGAATTCTTAGGATACAAATGGCTTGTCATTAGGGATTTCATGTTTTAGATGCTGGTCTTGAATGTCCTACCGGTGGCTGAGGTCCTACATTTGTTGCGAATTCTCCACAGCTCGTGTGAGCGGCATTGTGTAGCTTACATTCCAACCCATAGCTCATGTGAGTAGGCCCATTTCACAGCTCGTGTGAGCATTCATGTAAAGGAAAGGTTACGATTATATGTAAAAGCACACTATGTGTGAGCTTTCCCGAGTATCTGATGTAATTCTAGATGGTTCAATGGGTAGAAAAGGGAATGAAATGGTAAGTATGCAAATGGATTGAATCATGACTTTATGAAAGGATTTGTGAACTAAATGATGATAGTATATATGGAAATTTACAAATCTTATGGTTAATTTCATTTATATCATGGATAAGCATACTAACATATGAGTTGGTGATGTTGTTTATGCTTTTACCATGCTTATGGAATTGATAATGAATTATGTTTAATATTTGAATTTACAAAATCTTTCCTTTATTTTATAGATTATCGGAAGCTCATCGGAGATCTATGACACTATCCAGCAGTCAATTTGGTAGTTTTTGAGTAATTTGGCCAATGTTTATAATGGCATATATAGCTCATTTTGTAATGATAGTTAATGAACGTGAAAATGGTAATTTGAAATATTTGTCCTTTTTGTTTATGTATTGTTGGACTTGTAATACTTGTTAAGTTAAGTCCCTTTTGATCACTTATAAGTGTTTGTATATAAGGCTCCTTTTTGGTATGTTTATAATGGCTTGAAAATGGTCAATTGAGACATGATTTGCTAGATGTTTAAACTAGGTTCTTATGCTTGAAATAAGGCTATATTGACATGTTTAGGTAAATGATGTTTGGATGCAATTGTGGTGCCTTTGAATGGCATATTGGTTAGGTGAATTAGGTTGTTTGAATTGGCATGATTATGTGTATTTGAATGATGCATTAGTACCTTGAAAGTGTGCACAAATGGATTAGGTAGTTATGCATGAATTGGTTAGGAAATTTTTTGATTAGGTAAAATTTTAGGTCCAAACGACCTGAGATACAAGCTGTCACACGGCCGTGTGAGACATACAACTTGGCAACACAGTTGTGTGAGACACACAGCCTGGCAACACGGCCGTGTGTCATTTGTGAGTCTCTGTGACATCCTGAAATAAGGTCTAGTCAGAATAGTGGTTTCGAGACTGCGAACCCGAGATAGAAATAATTATTTTATGACTATTATGAGGTCCATGATGTGTATGCATGCTTATGTGAAAGTTTCATGAAGAAATCTATGCATAAAATGTCTGATTGCACTTTAGGGACCAAATTGAATAAGATGCAAAACTTGTGTTCTAGAAGCTTTTAGCATGAAATTGCTTTAGATTATAAATTTGAAGGTCCTAATTAGCAATTTGACTAATTTCTAAAATTTTTGAAAAAATGGGCATGCATAAATTTGAAAGAAAGACCCTAAGGGCATTTTGGTCATTTGGTAATTAAAAGAATAAAAAGGGAAAATCAAGCAAAAATGTGCTCATCTTCTCCATGTTTGGCCGAAATTCTCAATACACCATAGCTAGGGTTTTGTTCAAATTCCAAGCTTGATTGTAAGTGCTCCCAAGCCCCGTTTTTAATGTTCTTTACATTTTTGAAGTCATCGTAGCTTGATTGACCTATTTCCACCCTTATTTTGAAGTAGGGTTTATCTTTGAAAATTTACCCATGTATGGCATGCATGAATTTTGATGGTTTATGGAGGAACATGAAAGTTTGGTGTGTGATAAACATCTTTCACAAGATGATTTTTCATAAAAACCACTAAAAAGGACTAAATTGAAAAATGAGTAAAATAAGTGATAAAAATCTAATTTTTATGAAAAATATGGGTTGTTTTGAGTACAAGGGAAGTTCGGCTAGGCTTGGGTAGTAAAGAAAATGCATGCATTTCATTTTACGAGCCTAGGGACTAAATTGTAAATAAGTGAAAAGATGGGGGTAAAAAGGTAATTTTAACAAAGCATGAATTATGGATTGATTTGAAAAATGTGATTAATAAAGAAGTTAAATTTATCATTATAGATCAAGAAAAACGCGATACTCGTCTTCATCGAGGGAAAAATAAAGTTTTTGACAAATAGGCTCGTTTCTTGTCATTTTGTACCGAGGTAAGTACATGTGTAAATAATGTGATGATGTAGTATGTTTTGATGTGTTGACATTATGTGATAAATATTTTATCATTGTTATGTATGCTACGCCTAATGGAAATTTTGTAAGTATGAATGATATTATGGTCGTTGTTCATGACATTACGAGCAAGTACGATGGAGATGTTATGTGCATATGAGAAAGAATCCTGTTTGAACCTTAGGAATAGTTTAGGATACAAGTGACATGTCACTAGGAACTAAGAAATCCGGACTCATTGAGTTGGTCTGGGTTCGTGATATATAAGTGGCATCCGAACTCATTGAGTTGGTCAGAGTTCATGATGGATGCGATACATATAATTGGGTTCCAGGCGCTGGTCTTATGTGTCCTACCGGTGGCTAGGTAGTCCTGAGTGCATCGGATACCTAACAGCTTATGTTAGCAGCCCGAGTAGTTACATCTTGACCAATAGCTTATGCTAGCAGGCCCGTGAGTAGCTCTATTGCGAGCGTTACATGTTATGAGGTAGCTTTGGCTATGTATATATATGTGGCACTTATGTGCAAGTTTCCGCATATCCAATAGTATTCCGAGTGTTCAATGGGTAGGGAAATGGATGATGTGATGAAAGCCCCAAAGAAGGCATGTTAAAGAAGGTATGATTATATGATATACTACAAGTAAGTACAAGTATGTACGCTAAACTCATGAGTAATGCTTTGATAAAGGATGATTGTGATGAGAAAGTATATATATGAACACTTGATAAATAAGCCAAAATGCTTGAATGATGGATAATCTTTTGGTTATGTTATTATGCCTTTGTGTGATAATTGCTTACTATCATTGCATATTATTTGCATGTGGACTTACTAAGCTTTAATGCTTACCCCCTTCCTTTCATCCTTTGTAGTTCCGCCAAGCTAGCTCGGGGATCGGAAGCTGTCGGAGTATTCGATCACACTATCAATGGAATATTGGGTATAGTTAATTTGATAACTTGAGTATAGCATGTATAGGGGACTTGGTTGTTTTGTGATATGAGTCATGCAAAGTTGGCCGAGTTGTAAAGGCCCTATTATTGATGATTCATTTTGTAATGGCCATGTGATATGGCTTATATTTGATTGTTGGGCTGTAAACTTAATTGTCCATGCATGTATGAGCTATTGTCTTGATGATGTGAAAGATAATTGCCTGATGAATGTATGGTGAAGTATGGATTAGATGCTAGAAGATAAGAAATGACTTAATGACTTAAGATAATCATGGTCAAGGATATGTATTATGGAATTTGGATAACAAATTTGGTTATGCATGAAATTGGCGTGGAATGCCTCTAAATGGTGTGGCTAATTGCATGTGCTTCAGGATGATATTTTGAAGGCATGAAATGTCATGACATAGAATATTGAGTGTTTAAATATGCTATGTTGCATGTCATGAAACAAGGTTGAGTGTAGGGATGATTGAGGGTGACTATTGGCTTGGAAAATAGCCTTTAAATGGTCCACACGGGCATGTGTCTAGGCCGTATGTGACACATGGTCTGCCCCACGGGCGTGTTGAATGGCCGTGTGTCCCCTGCACCCTAATTTTTCAAGTCAGTATGCTCAGTCGTAAACACACAGACTAAGACACGGGTGTGTGTCTTGATCGTGTGAGAGACAAGGCCTACCCATATGGGCGTGTACTCTGGCAGTGTAAAGTATGCACCATTTTATAAAAAATCATTAGATTTTTAATTGACCACACGATCTGGCCACACGGGCGTGTGATACGGCTGTGTGACCCTAAATTGGTGCTAACGTCATAGTCAAAGAGTTACACGGCTAGAAGACACGGGCGTGTCAAGAGCACACGGGCGTATGGCTCTGTATTAAAAAAAGTTCCCCAAAATTTTCTAAAGTTCTCGATTTAGTCCCGAACCTTTTTCCGATGAATGTTTTGGGCCTCGTAGTGTAACATCCCGAAATAGGGCCTAAACGGAACAGTGGTTGCGAAACCACAAATCCGAGGTAGAATGTAACGGCCTAATTTTCAGTGGTGTCAAAAATGGTGACTTGAGATCACTAAATCGGACAAATAAGATTGAACAAGATAGTAACTTAATATTTATGAGTCAAGTAAGAATTTAGAAGAATTTGTGAAATGGTGAAATTAGTGAATTAAAATAATTTATTAGGTCAGACGGGTCAAAAACGAGGTATCGAGACCTCAAATTTAAAATCGAGCTATAAATATTTTTATAAATATTTATGAAGTGTCATTGAGTTAGTATTAAAGTTTAGTTAGAAAATTTTGATGTTTGGATAGCTAATTAATTAAAAGGACTAAGCGAAAATAGCTCAAAATTTGTTAAATTGTGAGTAAATAGCTTAAGTATTTAAAAGATGGATTTAAAGAGCAATTAGACCCAAAGGTTAATGGCTGGACGGTTTGGGTATGAAATAAGCAAGAAAACAATGTGAACAAGGGACAAAATTGGAATTAGCATAAAAGTTAATAGTTAAAAAATGATGTAATTGAAAATCTAGACATTTCTTCATCTTTCTCAGCCGAAACGCCGTAGCATGTCTCCTATGCTGGTTTTCATATTTTTGCACCATGTAAGTTCAATTTTACTATTTCTTAGTAATTTTATGTTTTTGTGACTTTTACAATTAGGTCCAATCATCTAATTCATTAGTTTTTGATTTGGTGGGTGAAATTGGAAGTTACCCTGGCTGAGTAAGGGTAGTTTATGATGAATTATTATGAAATTGAAGTTCTAATTTCATATTAAGGTTGTTTTATTAAGTCATTTTGATAGAAAATGGTATTTAGGACCTAATTGTGAGCAAAATTGTGAATTAGATGTTGGTGTTGAAATTCAGAATATCAAAGGCTGTGAAATAGTTTATAATGATAAAATAAAAGTGTTAATTTAGAAAAAATTAGTTCAATTGATGGGTGAATTGAGCGAGGACTAAATTGTAAAAGCTGTAAATTTTGGGGTAAAAGTGCAATTTCGAATTTTGAACAGCATAAATTGTGAAGTGAAATAGAAATCAAATAAATGCTAATGAGTAGAAATATTTTATATTATAGATCAAGAATCCAAAGAAGAACGAGGAAAAGAAAAGTAAAGGACTAAATTGTAAGGTTTAGTCACATTTTGTATCAAGGTAAGTTTACAGTAAATAAATGCAATATTCTTTTATTTTACATTATTATTGTCAATTTCAGCATTTATATATTATGTTATGAAAATATTTAAAGTCGAATTTAAGGTGAAGTGACAGAGGAAAAGTGTTAGAAAGCCGGTTGAACCCTAGGAATGTTAGGATATTAAGGTTGACAGATGTAGCGAGAAATGAGCCATGTAAGTCCATATTAGAAATATGGCTTTGGAGACAGATTGAGCCATATAAGTCCATATTATATATGGCATTGGAGCAGGAATAATTCATGTAAGTCCATGTCAAAGACATGGCATTGGCGGGATATTGATGAGCGAGAGCGACCCTAGTATCCTTAGTATTCCGAGTGGTTCAACGGGTCAGGATCTGAGTTAAATTACAGTGAATTAACAGCAAAGGAAAAGTAGATTATACTTATGAAAAGGAAAGGTCGGGTAAGAAAGAAGGTAAGGGAATAAAGAAGAAGATAGAAATTGAGAAGTAAAGAAATTTATGATGCTAGATGATATTATGCATAATTATCCATTATGTTGAATGTTGTGATTTATTTGCTTGTAAGCTTACTAAGCCTAGTGCTTAATCTCTTTATTTTCTTCTTCTTATAGTACTTATCTAGTCACTCGGGGATCGAAGGAAATGTCGGAGGCCGATCACACTATCAAAGAAATAACTCGGTATAACTAGGCGTTTTGTTTTGGGTATGGCATGTATAGAAACTTAGCTACTTTTGGTATAATATGAATAATGAATGATGTGTAAATACTTGCTAGTGATTAGCTAAGAAAATAGCTGATGATATACATGTTTATTAATATGTATGATTGAATGATGATTATCACATGAAAATTATGAAAAATGTGAAAGTAACCTAAAACAGATTCAAGTAACAGAAATGATGTAACTTTGAAAAATCACTAAAATTGTAGAAACATAGTTTGAAGATGAATAATATATGAAATTAAAGCTTATTATGTATATTTTCTTATGGAATAAGAAAAATAGGTAAAAGTATTATATTTTATGATATATCTGAGTTTTAGTGAAACAGGGTCAGAGCGATTTCTGGATCCCCTGTTTCAACTTTGGAAATTTACCATAAATTGTACAAAACTAATTAGAAGGTATAATTTATATGTTTAGAATTCTTGTTGAATCTAGTTTTGAGAGAAACAAACGACTTAGTCATATGAATTTTTTACAGGAATAAAAATGGTTCGTAGTAAGAAGAGGTCAGTGCAGTCAAGTTTTGAAACAGGGGAAACTTTAACTAATAAACTGTACTAATTGGCTAAGTCAAAAATTCTAGAAAAAAATTATTAGATATATATATGAGTCTAGTTTCATGAAAAATTTACGGATCTTAATTTCGAGTTTTGAAACTCGAGAAATGAATTTTTAAGTAACCATGACGCAGAAAAATAGTTTATTCCGAAAATTAAAATAAGTGATTTAGAGTTGTTTAAAAGGTAAGATAAGTTTAGTAACACCTCAAGCTTGACTCCGGTGATGGTTTCGGGCGTGGGGGCGTTACACGTAGGGCCATATAAGGGTCAAATTGCGTATGTATGAATGAAATGTTTTTTAAGAAAAATTTTATGGCTCGGTTTTGCATGAATGTATGTGTACAAGTCCGGTAATGCCTTGTACCCTGTTCTGGCGTCAGACACGGGTAAAGGGTGTTATAGTCTCTTACTGTTCAAGTTAGTGAGTTACACGGCCTGGCACACGGCCGTGTGGGGCTACTCAGTGAGTTACACGGGGACATGACCGTCTGTCCCTTGTTCAAAAGTTACATGCCCTGCAGTGATTCCAAACGGCCTAACCACACGGTTGTGTGACCCCTGTTTCTAATTTTTGCAAATTTTTCCTAAAATTTCCATTTTGTTTCAAATTAGTTCCAATTTGCTTCTAAGCTATTTTTAAGGCATCGAGGGCTCAATTTAGGGACGAAATGTATTTGATTAAATGGTTTATGATATGTTTTAATTTTTTTAAATTTTATGATGTTAAAAGTTTATGATTGTACTGTAATGATCCGTAACCCTAATCTGGCAATAGAGACGGGTTAGGGGTGTTATAATATGAAGCTAACGTTTCAAGCTCAATCAATTATATATATTTTTTATTTCTTTTTTTTCTTTGAGAGTAAAGTAAAATTCAACAATGTAAATAATGAAACATAGTCAGACAATTAACCAAATCAAATCTCGACAAAAAGTGAGTCAATAAGAAAAATGATTTACAATATTAATGTAGTTTACGGGTTAGAAAAAAAATATGTTAGGATCAACGGGGTTTATTAAAGGTTAATACAACAAGTAAGCTGTTTAACGGTTAGGCGGGTTAAATCCTAAGTGCCTTTATCATCTCAATATATCAAATCAATAATGTGATTTCGACATGTATAACTGAAGCAAGTTATAGAATAGCAAATCACAACAAAAAATAGAACGAGCACAAAAAAAAATGCTCTATAGGCTCAAAAGTTCACAAAAAATTATAGTTTGATGTCAAACTTGCAAATTTAAAGATAATTCTTCAATTTAGGGAGAAAGCCTAGAATATTAATTTTTGAAAAACAGCTTATCATGCTTAGGTCTCTTATGTCTTAAAGTATAAATCAATCAATGCACAAAAATCCAAAAATTATTCCAAAACAAAATCACTAAAAACTCCGAATTAAAGAAAATTAACTTTAATGATAAGTATGAGAAAATGCCTCAAACACAAACAACAATTCAAAAACTATATTGCATAAACATATAATGTAATAACCCGATAGTTAGGGGTGTCGAAAATTATATTTTCGGGACTCCATTTTCGTAAACTGGACCCTTAAATATTTTAATTAAATATTTCCGAGGCTAACTTAGTAGCTAATTAATTTTTGGATTAGTAAATTTCATGAAATTAGGAATTATTAAGGTAGAGGGACTAAATCCCGTACGGGTTAAAAGTTGAATTATATATTGAAAAAAGTGAAGGGACTAAAGTAGCAAATTTACCATTTATTAAAATGGTTAGAGGTGGTCGGTTATGGTTTAATAATTTGCATGTCTATATATTATATATTAAAGTAACTTTAATAATGATGATAATAATAACAAAGATAATAAAATGAAAACATAATAAAGAAATAGAAAGAAAGTGGAAAGAAAGATGAAACAATTGCATGCAAATTAAAGAAAAGAAAGAAAGAAACAAAGTAGCTGACAGCACCAAGGCTTCAAACTTTCAAATTTCAATTGGTTAGTCAATTTAGTCCCATTTTCTTGTGATTTTTACATTTTTGGAATCTTGGTACTTAGGGCTACCCGACCCATATTGTAATTTTTAGTATTGTTTAAGATTTTAGATGTTGACATTGTTGAATAGTTTAAGTATTAGGGATTAAATAAATAGATTTTTAAGTTAGAAATAGAAAAGGACTAAATTGCAGAATTAATTGTTGATTTTGATCAATAGGGACTAAATGGTGAAAAAATTAAAATTAAGGGGTCAAATTGGAAAAGAGGAAGCTAAATGTGGTCTAGAGTGAAATATACATATGCAAACGTACCTGAATCGAATCCAATTTCATAAAATCATTGACTTTCTCAAAATTTCCGTTTGAACCGTTTGGAAACATAAGGATACGCGGATAGCTCGAAAAGCATATACAATGTCAACGTCCCAGACATGGTCTTACATGTAATCAAACATCGATGCCACTGTCCCAGACAGGGTCTTATACGAAATCAGATACGATACCGATGTCCCAGACATGGTCTTACATGTAAAACAAAAGTCGATGCCAACGTCCCAAACGTGGTCTTACACGATATCACATATCGGAAATCCTATGTCATGACATATGTATCCTAAGTATTCCTAAGGTTCATACGGGGCTTTTCAGACGTCAGAACTTTGTCGATACTTTTTCGGATGTCTCATTTTATTCAACTCATATATTCATTCATCATAGTTCAATGGCAAATAAGCATAAATAAACCATTTCAAATACATTTATTTGTATATAGACTTGCATCTCATATACTATCAAAGCAATAACATTAAAATGCACATTGCATTATTAAAAATCATATGAACTTACCTTGCATACGAAAATAGCCATTTTTACCATTTAAGTCCACTACTAGGTATTTTCTCAATTTTAGCCCGAATCTCGATTTCTTTGATCTAACATTACAAATATAGCTCATTTATTACTCACATTATTCAAATGAGTCCATAAATCATATTTTTATAAATTTGCATTTTGACCCCTAAACTTTTGCATATTTGTACTTTTTCCCCAAGGTTCGGAAATTAAACTTCATCCTATTTTCTTATTTTTATGACATGTTGATCATTTTTCCCTTCTATGGCAACATCAAATTCTCACTCTAACATGTACTTATGAACATTAGATATTTTTACCGATTATGTCGTTTTACTCGTTTTCACGTAAAATCGCTTAGCAAAAGTTGTTTATCTAACACCCAACACTCATTTTCTACCATTAGAAATCAAAATGCATGCATGTTACATATGGGTCAATTTTTAAACATGAACCCTAGCTCAAATTAATGGTAGAAATGGGTAAACTGAGTTACGAGGATTTCAAAAATGCAAAGAACATTAAAAATGGGGCAAAGATGGACTTACAATCAAGCTTGAAAGTTTTACAAACCCTAGCCATGTCTTCCATCTCCATATACGGTTGTGGCATGAGAAAAATGAAGAAGATGACATCTTTTTTCTTAGTTATTTTGGCTTTATTTGCCAAATTATTAAAATACCCTTAATGAAAAATATATAAAAACATACCATGCCATGTCCATTTTTGTCCACTAATTACAAAATGGGCTATTTACCATTTAAGGATATCCAATTTAAAAACCCATTACTCACAAGTACTTCGTACCTTTGTGAACTAGAACACACATTTTGCAACCTTTTACAATTTAGTCCTTTTTGACCAAATTAAGTGCCCAAAAGTCAAAATTTTCGAACGAAATTTTCACGAAATTATTCCGTGAAATCGTAGACCACAAAAATATAATAAAAATAAAATTTTTTTTGTCGGATTTGTGGTCCCGAAACCACTGTTCCGACTAGGCCCAAAATCAGGATGTTACACGATTCATCTGGTTCGACCCGAAGAACATTCCCTCTTCACATTTCAACTCGATAACTTTTCTTCCACAATCCACTACGGCACCATGAGAAGTCAACCAATCCATACCGAGGATTAAGTCAAATTCATCAAACGGTAACAGCATTAGGTTAGCTGGAAAATAATGACCTCTAACCATCAAAGGACAGTTTCTACATATTTTGTCAACTAACACATGCTTGCCAAATGAGTTTGACACCTTTACTACAAATTTTGGAGGGAAAATATTTTTAAAAAAAAATTGTGGGGGAGATGGGTTTGGGGTAGATGGGGTGGGATGGGAGGAAGTAAAAGTTTTAAGGGGAAAATGGGAGGGAGTAAAAATTTTGGGGGAAAATAAAAAGTTTTGAGGGATTTTTGGAGTAAAATTTTGGAGGGAAAATATTTAAAAAATTTGGTGGGAAATGGATTTAGGGTAGATAGGGGGTTGGGATGGGATCGGAGGGGAGTAAAAGTTTTGGGAGAAAAATAAAAATATTTGAGGTAAAAATGTAAAATATTATAGTTTAATATTTGGTTTATTGGAATTATTCGAGTTATTCGAATTCAAAAACTCAACTTGATTCGAACTCGAAATTTGAAAAAAATTCGAGTTTACTCGAATAACTCGATTAATTTAACTCGAAATTTAATTTTTTTCGATTTTTTCAAGTTGAATTGAGTTTTGCTCACCCCTAATTAAGCATACCATAAACATTAATAGAAAATGGTGATGCAAGCATGAGCGCTTAAAAACAATAAAAATTGTCAATGTTGCATGCAACAAGGGAAAATGACAAGGAGAAGGAAGGAGGAGATCACGGTGATGTAAGGGAGGTCGATTCACTTAAAGAAGTAGAGAATCATAATAGGAATAAGAGGACAGACTGATCAAGAAAACTATTGTTCAAAATAACTTTAGGGTGCTAAAAGATTAATCCTTTTTTCGTCATTTATTTGAGTATTTATAGGAGGGATTATTTCTTTATTAATATGACGTGGCAGGATATTCATTCAACCCTAACTAAATTTATAAAAAATAATCATATCTTTATATTATCGGACTTTATCAATAGGTGTTAATTATGTCTAAATGAATTCTTTATGTGTTCACAGGTAATATTTACACTTAAAAATACGGGTAACTTAAGGCATAGTGTGATAATGATTGTCTTAGGTCACATCTGTTATGAAAATTATATTGGGAACGAAATTTGAGAACCGGTATATTTTATATCCTCTTATCATTGACGCAAAAGATTAAATATTAAATATAAAGTGCATATATAATAAAATCTTGTAATTATATTATACAGTATCTAAAATTATGAGACCTACACGAAAGTTAAAGTAACATATAAAACCATTTAGGTTGTCAGATTCATATCCTTAGAAATTTATGAATTTGAGAAATTATCATGATTTCCAAATTTTAGGAAAAATAAACAAAGGTTCCTTCTTAAATGCAGTTAGGCATGCATTTGTGTGGAGAAAGAATTATTGAAGAAATAACTTCTTAGGAATTATAGATAGATAGAGGAAGTAAGGTATTGGAATAATCCATAATTTAACTAATTTAAAAAAAGATAAAGCAGGTGAAATGGTTTTACGAGTATAGTATAGAAACAAAAACAAAAACAAATTTGGATTGATGAATGATTGGAATTTTGTGTGAATCCTCCAACACCTAATCAAAAGTTGGAAACCCTCACTCTCATATTCAACTAACAGTTAGGAGGAGCAGGGCATGTAGTTCGGCCACCGCAGTTTGCTTTGGGCCACCTAGCGTAAATAAAACTGATTCATATCCAACTCTTTTGTATTTATGCCACCTATTCTTTTATCAATCTCTAATACCAAATAATATCTACTGTCAGTAACAGTGATTAATCTTTTAACATTTCACGAATAGTCTTTTTATTTTTAACTCAAATCCAAAACCTCATTAAACTGAAATTGAATCTTAAAAAATTTATTAACTAATAAAATTTTACCAAACCAAAACGAGGAGGCCTTTATTTGCGCTTAATGTTACTTTTGTACTATAGTTACCCTTATTATTATTATTGAAGTATACTCTATATTTAAAATGTCAAATATTTATATAAATTTTAAAATTTATACAATAAAAGAGTTAATCAAGATGAAATCATGATTATAATTTATTTGAAAGCTTAAATTAATACCATAATAACAAAATAAAGGGAGGAATATTTAAGTGTTTTAATTTTAATAAATCAAAAGATTTTAAATTGATTTCTTTTAAATATCAATAATAAGTATTCTCTACTTTTTTCTCCTTACTTTTTTTGGTAATTTTCTTTAGTTTATCAATAATTATTAACTAAAATTTTATTTTTACCTACAAAATAAATGTGCAATAGGACTAGTATTTGTATTTGTATTTTTATGTTTTATATAAATGTACGTAGCAAATAATATGAGGGAAGTCTCAATTTGTCGTCTTTGAAAATGAACTTAGGTTGTATTTGTTTCATTGAAAATAACTTCCTAAAATTGATTTATGGAAAATAAATTGATTTTATGAGAAAGTTGATTTTTTTTGGTGTTTTGATGATTATGCATAAAAGAGTCTTCTTTGTTTGGAAAATTTTCTTGAAATCATTTTTAAAAGTTGTTCTTAGTGAAATAAACACAACATAAATATATTAATTACAAAATATTATAGTAGCAACAATCGAAATTTATTATATAATAAGATAAAAATTTATAATAATAAATATCATATATAAACTTAATAATAATAATAAATACTTAATTAAAACTTAATTTAAATTACATATATTACGTATATAAGAGTGAATAGTGATACATGAGAGTTAGAAGTGAAGCTAAGCATGATTTAATCAAATACCCATTTTATATAATTAAAATATTCATATTTTATATTATAAAAACATTTCTTGTTGAGTATTTGTAAATTGTAATATATATTTATTATCAAATATTAATGTAATTTTTTCAATAACATATTAAGAATATTATTTAAAATTTAAAATTATTATTGTTAAAATAAAACTGCAGTAGTAAATAATTTATTAAAGTAATGGGCAAATTGCATCCAAGGTCATTAAACTAATAGTAAGTTTACGTTTTGGTCACTCAACTTCAACAAGTGACAAAATGGTCACTGAACTATTTAAAAGTTTCCATTTAAGTCACTAAGCTGTTAAAATCGTTGTTGTATGGCTTTCTTTGTTCGCACCGTCTGCACCAATTGAAAGCTTTTCTTACTCTTCTCCTCTACAATTCTGTTCTTTTTCATGAACCATATTTGAATGTTATAAATATGCGAACCAAAATCCAAACAACTTTCTTGTCTAATCTCTAACATTAATCGTTAAATCGAATTGGATCTAAGATATGTTTTTCTACTTGTCGATGGGTACTAATATACCATACCATTCGTCGATTCATCGCTTGAAGCTCACTAACTGAACTTTTATTTTTAAAAAAAGCTTAACAACCCAACAAATTGAATAAAAACTTTTAAATAGTTTAGCGACTTCAATAAAAACTTTCAAATAGTTTAGTGACATTGGGTGCGGTTTACCTAAAATAATAAATTTATATTAATTTTATTAATAATTTTTCATATTATTAAATATAAATAATTAAATATGTATGTTTAATAATATTAGATATTATAATATTTTATAGTAATATTTTAAAAATAAAAATATTTAATAATATAATAATAATAAACTTGATTTAAGTTAATTTTTATATAAAAATATTTATCTAGAAAATAAGTTATATTTTTAAGAGAGTAAATCAATTTATAGGAAAATCATATTCAACGATAAAAAAAATTTTGATGGTGTAGATGATCACACAGCATTTGAAATAATATATTATTAAAATGAAAGATAGTAATTTTTTAAAACATTTAATTCAACCCTATTACTATGTCAAATATTAAACCTAAAAATAATTCTCAACACACAGTCATGGTAGCTAAAAGATGGTACACATTTTTGTCTTATCAACAAATACATATAAAGACAATAATTTGGGAACAAAACGTGTTGAATAAATATGAGCTAATGTTGAATCATGTGTTGCAAAAAAGTTATTGAACTATCACCTTGATTTACACATCACACCAACACAAATATCCCTACACTCTCAACTGATCCCTATTGTTTCATTTCTTCAACTATTGTTACGTACCTCTGCTTCAATGGCTAACTTGAGCTTCATCCTTGGCGTCATTGGTTAGCTCTCTTTCTCATGATTTAATTTTGTAAGCATATATTATCAGCAATTCAATCTTTAACCAAAATGCAAGATATTTTGAGTTCTCTTTCTTGCTCTTTTTGCAGGTAATGTAATTTCAATATTGCTTTTTGCTTCTCCCATGTGAGTAAACATCATCTAAGACAATAAACTAGAGCATAAATATTAGATACTGTCAAACTGGTCAGGCTTATCAGACAGATCAAAGTTTTTCCTTTGTTTCCAGAAAAACCTTTTGGGGGGTGATAAAGAAGAAATCAACGGGGGATTATAAAGGAGAGCCCTACATAACAACCCTTTTGAGCACCAGCTTGTGGACTTTATATGGAATCATCAATCCAGATGGGTTACTTGTAATGACAGTGAATGGAGCTGGTGCCATCCTTCAGCTCATCTATGTCATCCTCTTTCTCGTATATGCTCCTAAAGATGCGAAGGTGGTATTACTTTATAAGTTTGAAAGGCATCATATTTGTGCGGGTTGAAAAGTGTTTTGTTTAGAGATTTTTTATTTATTTTAGATTCAAGTGTTTGGAAAGTTGAAATATTGTTTTAGACAAAAGAATTAATAAATTTAAATGAAATGTAAATAATTTAATATATATATATATATATATATATATTAAATATAATGATAAATAATATTTAAATAATTTAATATATCATATAAAACTCTAAAAACATTCAACCCAAAAGCAAGGGAGAATGAAACCTAAATTGCATGCGAGTGTGAGTGGTTTCGTGTTTCCCTTGCAACGTAATAGCTATTAAGGTAATCGACTGCAAATTCTGTTTTTTCAGGTTAAGGCAGCAAAGTTGGTGTGTGTAGTAAATGTTGGTGTCCTTGGAACGGTTACCGCTGTAACTCTTTTTGCAGTTCATAAAAACACAAGGCTCACTTTTGTTGGAATTTTATGTACTGCTTTAACCATTGGCATGTACGCATCGCCATTGTCAGCCATGGTAAGTTTCTCCACCTGCATTTCTAAATCTACAAGATATATGTTTAATCCAAACAAGACTCAGCCTAAAGATCGATGCACCGTTTTTGTTCATTTACTCACATGCAAAACAAATATTGATTATAGTTGAACTCCCACCAGCAAAGGATAATTCATCTTAATTCATCACTTACAAAACAATTATCTTTTACTCTATATCTTTGATTTAATTAATTTATTATATCAACCCCATATCCGACACTCCATAATCCAACTACATTTCAAGGAGTGATGTATCAATTTTTAATGTTTAACAGAGCACGGTTGTAAAGACCAAGAGTGTGGAGTATATGCCATTTTTACTCTCATTGTTTCTGTTCCTCAATGCTGGTGTTTGGTCTGCTTATGCAGTGCTTGTGAAGGATATCTATATTGGTGTAAGTTCACATTTTTCATTTGACTTCTATCATCTTCTATTACCTAAATCGTTTGCATTTAAAGTAGTAAAGAAAAAAGCAATGAAAGGTAAATAGTTACGTATTATCTTGTTTTGCATAATTAAAATAAGTAAATGAAATTGATAAATAAAAAATTGAGTGTCCAAGAAAAAGTAAGAGATCCTTTGCCCAAATTAAAAATTTTATCCAAACAAAGTAAATGAAGATTTTTCTCTCACGCCAATCTAAACATAGGCTTTGCTACTTGGCTTTGTGAGTGTATCCCAATGGATAATATCATACATCCATATTTGAATATGTATTACACACCAAGTTAGAGATAATTAATTTATAAAGATTCAAGCTCACCCAAAAATATTTCAGGTGCCAAATGCAGTTGGATTATTTCTAGGATCAGCTCAGTTGATTCTCTATGTTATATACAAGAACAAGCCTGTTTCAACAAACCCAAGTGAGGCAATTGAAGAAGAAGAAGAAGAAGAAGAAGGCGGCTCAGCTCACCCAGCGAGAAGAGGCATAGAGATGAATTCATCACTTGGAAACGTCTAAACAATGGCAAAAGCCTCCCGAGACCACATTTTAATCAACAATACAACAAAAAAGAGAGTCCCTTTGACTCCATTTGAGTTGCGACCAGGTTGGACTCGTGACAATGATGTAGAGGATCCAAACAATGATCACCCCATCATCTTAGGACGTTAATTAAGCACTGGGAGCTTCAAAGCTTTCAAACTTCTGCCCTTTTTATTTTTTTCCTTCTTTCATGTGTCTCGCTTTTCTATTGTAAACCTATAAATGAAAAATAAAGAAATGATTCTCAGGGAGGGTAATATATATACATGGACCGGTGTTCATGCCTGTGATTTCTTTTTTTTTTTATTTGAAATTTCCGTAGACGAACCACCTTACTTAAGCAGATAAACACAACATGATTGAAGACATGGTAAGGAAAATAATAAACAAGTGAAAAATAACCCAGATTTGGGATCAAATGATTAATCAGTTTTGCTGTAATTGTGTGCTTATCTCAGTCCATAGTATCTCAACTTTCTAAAGTTTTAAAAATAAAACCATGAGAAATAAAAGAATCTGTCCAATACTAAGCTACATGTGAAATTAACATAAGAAATTTATTCATCCTTTGAATAAAGTTTGCGTGAGATCCTAATTGTTAAATGATGATTAAGAAGAAACATCAAGAAAAGCAAAAAAGAACCCTGATTTATTATATGCTCTAGATATATATAATGTATGCAGAAAAAAAACTGATTCATCAATGCAAAATGTGATATGAGTTTCTTTTTTCTTTTTCAAATGTCAATGCACCCTATATATATTTCAGCTGCAACATTTTCTGCACTTATAGAATACACACCAATCTTGAAAACAAGAGTTTTTTTTTTTTTTTCTTCCTTTTTTACTAAGGCAGGTTTATAAAGGGACGAGATGTTCAACTCAGTTTGTTAATAATTTTAAAGTTGATTATATGAGTGGACTAGATTAAAATCTAGCTTGTATAAACTTTGTTAGTGTCTTCTTTTAAGTTGGTAAACATGTGGACTAAGAGGGATCTAGTAGACGGCTAGATCTACAAAATCAAAGTGGGTGAGTTAAGGGGCATTTGAGTTGGCAATCCGATCATTCTTTTATGGTTGGTCAGTGAAAGATATTTAAGAGGATGAAAATGATAAAGTGAGTGCCACAAGATAATACTTTTCAAGGGTCCTTTCATGCTTACCTCATTCTGTCACATGATCACCCAATGTGCCTTGGGATTGGTTCCTTCGTCTGCTTGCTCCACACAGTGGCTTGACTGTACCGGTTCTTTGTAGTGTCGGGGTCCTTTGTATTCCAATCGTCAGGCTTTTTTTTGTTTGCTAGCTATAAGTTGTTCCATCTAATATTCCATGATGGTCCTTTAGGGTTATTCAAGTCCTTTTTCTGTTGGCCTTACAAGCATGATATAATAGAAGTCCCCATTCAAATTTGAAACGGGCTATAAACTGAATTGATGAAGACTTTGATGGCAATCAACTTCAAAGGGAATTTCTTAAAGTTATACATATGTTTAGAGACATTTTATTGAACATTCGAGAGCAAAATTTTGTATTTAATATGGGCGTGCACACACATTATTGAGCTCATTATGGCCAAACATTTGCTAAAAGAAAATATAGGGCTAGACATTAGTCTAATAATTGATTTCCCTAAAGAAAATATAAGGCCAAATTTTGTAACATGGAAAGGTATTTTTTGTATTTTATTTTGGAAGTCGATTTCTTTTTAACACTTCCTTTTGAGCCAGAAAGCTTTTTGGAAAAAAGAAGAAGAAAGAGTTGATAATGAAATTGTTGTAGTGAGAGAAAAGGGCATAATGCATATTTAATGAGTAAATTGAGGTCTGGAAAAGGTATTTGTGATAGGAGTTTTAAGATTCAATTTCAAATTCATGATAAATATGTGGTTAATTTTCCTCAGACCTAATTACAAAATCTAAACCAAGCACAATATGTTAATTCAAGGCTTTATGACCAAAAGTTTTCGAGAAGAGTTAAACCTTTAAGAATGTAGAATTTGAGCTTCTTTGAACAAAAAGGATGAATTAGAAGACTGCAAGCTTATTTTTGGACTCAAGAGTGCTGTAACACCCCTATCCCGTGACCGTCGCCGGAATAGGTAAGGGGCATTACCGGACTTGTAACTCATGTCAGAACCGTAAAATTTTAAACTTTTTCTTGAAATAAAGATCATTCATTTAAATAAGTACTAAGCACAGCCAGGGATAAAATTTAAACTTCTCTAAGTAAACATTCAAAAGATGCCATTTTCGCATGGCTTATATACATTAACCAAAATATTCTTCCGCCACTAATCTATTCTATACATGCCATAAAACAATTCAAAACATAATAGTAACAAGCAGTGGATAGTGATAGTGTGACTAGTTCTTGACGATCCCCGAGCACTGTAGCTTCCAAATGAGATCTATAAACAGAGGAAACAAAGTAAGCGGATAAGCATTACAATGCTTAGTAAGTTTTAAGCAAGTGTCAACAGATAATAATCAAATTATAACATAGTTGTTCGTATTTTATTTCACTCTTCCTTCGGGCATACTATCCCTTTGCGAATATGCACATCTCATCATATACAATAGGCAGATAAACTTTCACATAAAAGTGAGCTCATGTGACATAGATATATTGTGTAATTTCACATAACCTCTCACACTGATCCGATGTCACATAATCATAAGAATAGTCTCATAGATTGCTCACGTATGCATCACATAACTGCCTTATGATTTAGTTTAAATCAAGCTCACATATAAACTTGGAGTACATACCTGTTTAACCTTTCGCATTGAATATATTTATAAGCAATTCTTATTGCGAAGTCTTATAGCTTTAAACTCTACTCGGATTATCGGCGAGACCTTTAGCTCAGATGAAATCTCCACACGAAGTCGTGGGTCTTAACCTGCACATAGTCACCACATATGGTCATCTGGTCTTTAATCCCGGGTTTACATCATAGAGTTTCATACATATTTATTCACATGTTACAACATTCACATCGACTATCATAATTGTAATTCATTTACCTCATCAAATATCTAATAAAACACACCTTCCGCCGTTTGTCATTTGGCCACAATATATATATATATACACATCTCATACATATCTCACATTAGCCATTTGGCTTTACCACATATCCATCTCATACACATTTCGCATTAGCCATTCGGCTTTACCACATATATACACTTCCACATTCATCACATTGGCCATTCGGCCTTATCACATATATGCATGTTCACATTTATCACATTGGCCATTCGGCCTTATCACATATGTGCATGTTCACATTCATCACATTGGCCATTCGGCCTTATCACACATATGCATGTTCACATTTATCACATTGGCCATTCGGCCTTATCACATATGTGCATGTTCACATTCATCACATTGGCCATTCGGCCTTATCACACATATGCATATTCACATTCATCACATTTGCCTTGGCTGAATCTACATCTATCATTTTCCAATGAATAATTCAATTTCAAGCCATACTATCATTTCATATTCGAATACTTATAAACTTACAATTTCACAAATTTTAATATCAAAGATCCATCTAACACTCATATATCATTTTATAATATCACAATTTATAATTCACGTATGGGTTTAATCAATAGCTTATGAGCAACTAAAACAAGTTTTATCCATGTTTACAACATAACCACAAATTCTCTACAAGCTGTTTTCCTGAGCAACAGTCATTAAATTATTTGTAACTGGGGTTACGAAATTCCAAATTATGTGCCGTTAATTTTCCATGAAAATAGACTCGTATACTCTCTATCCACAAAATTTTCAGAATTTTTGGTTTGGCCAATCAATACCAGATTTTTCTCAAAGTTTCCCCTATTTCACTGCTTGACTACTCTAACTACTCTTCACTAAGAATTTAATTTCTCATTGTACAGAATTCAAAATATGTTCTCGTTTATTTTGTTTGAAACTAGACTCATTAAGGAGTCTAAGCATAAAATTTTATCTTATAATCATTGTTGTACGATTTATAATGATTTTCCGAATACTGAACAGGGGGTTTCGGAGCCATTCTGACTCTGTCTCACACAACTTTGAAAATCTCATTATCGGCAACCCCTTTACTTACACGATTTCTTGTATACGAAACTAGATGCATCAAGCTTTAATTACATAATTTATTCAGCCTTTAACTCAACTCCCACAATTTATGGTAATTTTTCCAAAACACGCTACTGCTACTGTCCCTAGCTAATTTATACAATTTACTCTGTAAAGTTCTCATTCACATATTTAAAACATAATATCATATATGCCGTCATTTAGAAAAGTCATTGACCTTAACGTATATACTTAATTCATATTCATCCCATTTAAAAACTTAAAACTTACAAAGGAATCAAACTCAAATACTTAAGAACTTACCTCGGATGTTGTCGAACGATTTCAACGACTATTCGATCACTTTTTCCTTTCCCTTATCCAACTTTGATCCTCTAAGCTCTTGAGCTAAATCAAACAATTTACTTCCCAATCAAACACAATCATACGACATTCATATACATTTTAGAACCAATTCATTTGAATCAATTTACTACTTAAGTCTATCACCATTTCGCTTTCAAATTTGTGTTCTTGGTAAGTCACATTAAACTACTACGAATATAACTTTAATACATATTTATTTTCGAATGTCTCAATGACACAAGGTGCATACATAAGGCACTAACATACATATAAGTATATATATATATTGTAGTCGATTACTTAAGTTATGCACAACCACGTATTTATATACACTCTCACATTCATTATTATGAATATTGCCGAATACTTAACACAACTAAGCTAAGAATTTACCCAATATCATCTTAATTAATTTCTACTTATACATCAAAATTTCCAATACAAGGTATTTAGCACCTATGTACTTAAACCGGATTTGCAAACACCCATAGACCATGCCCGAATGCCATTTAAACACAAGTCAACAAAGCCTCATGATTTCAATTCAAACTCTTAACAAGAATGCACAATGCCGAACCCTTAGATGATTAACATCTAATTTAGACAATTTAGAACACCTAAACGGCACTTGTTCAAAACATTAAACAACTACATGTTCGGCTATTACCATAGGTGCATTAGAAATCTATACTATTAATAAGCTCAACTCCTTAGCTCCTAATCGGTACACTAAGACCATCTTAACTCACTTCTCATCTTGTTAACAAAACATAGTAAAGCAAATCTTTATACACAATTATTATCAATTCATCCATCCACTAGGGACATAGCCTAATGTTCAATAACAAACTCCTTTATCAATTACATATTCGGCAAGAACATGGTAACTTATACTCCATCAATTTTAAGCATATAAATTACTCAAACATAATCAAATTCACATTCGGTCTTGGTACATAATAAGGTAGCCGATTCTTTTCCCTTAGCACCCAATGCTCACATATGATTATTTGTATAGTTCAAACACTCATCTACCATTGTTCATCTAAGTTTAACATGAAACAACAATCATCACCCTTATTAATTACCATAGCCGAAAGCCCTAATCATTCCCACAATAAAAAATTCAACATGGGTTACTAAAATAACTTGATACCTCATTCAAGATTAACCAAAATTTCAAGAATTAACATAACTTATTACCTTGATGTTAACTTAAGATGACCGAATGCCTTTCTCCCATCTTCCTCTTTACATTCGGCCAAGAAGAGAAAAATTCAAGCTTTGTTTTCATCACCCTTCCTTTCCTTATTTCAATTGTTTTTTTTTTCTTTTTATTTATTTATGTTATAAAATATAAAGCTACTAACTAATAATTAATACATATTGTATGTATATAACCCATCATGGCCGGCCACTACTTATCATAAGTGGAAATTTGACATGCAAACACATTATTTTTATAACATGCACAAATTGATCCTTATAGATTAACCTATCACATTTCAAAAGTGTCACACATAAGTCCTATTAACTAAATTCACATGCTATCGACTACATCGAAGCTTAAAACTTTCACACATTCATATTCACATATTTTAGACAATAAATATCATATTCAAATACTTCGGTGACTCGGTTTAGTGGTCCTGAAACCACTTTCCGACTAGGGTCAATTTAGGGCTGTCACAAGTGCAACCACTGATGTTGGACCCATTTAAGATACGTTAATGAGTCTAGGCATTAATTTATTGCCTATAATTATGTGTAAAATTTATATGTTAATAAAAGATTGCTTTAAAAAAATTATATGGTGACTATAACTTACCCAATTTTTCAAATTTGATTATAATATAAAATTGTATTTAATGAAAAATTAATTATATTTCCAATAACATAACTACAATATGACTTTATTATTCTTTCTTGCCTCATCAGGCATAAATTTATTAAGTAAAATATTTTATACCAAATTAAATCAAATCAAATGTTCTTCTCGTACATATATTTTTAATAAAATCTATAATATCTTTATTTCTTAATTTTTTAATCTAAATAGTTATATTCCATAATATTTATGTAATTAATATATTTAAAATATTACAAATATATTATATTTTGTTACAAAAAAATTATTATTAAGTGATGTCAATCAATATTGTGGAGTGTGTCTCGCATTTCGAATAAAACAGAGTCGACGTCAAGACGTCGGTTGTGATAAGGAAGAGCCGACGTCCCGACGAGAAGACACACCACGTCTTGACGAGAAGAACCTGCCATCTCGATGACGCGATGCCTGGTGTCTCAACGAGCCGAATGCGACGTAACGACGTGGCAACATGTTCCCCACTTAACTCGGTTTCTTCTCCTAGTTAAACTCTATTATATTTTCCCAATCTAACTTTGGTTATTCCAAGGAAGTTTTAGTCATATTTGTACACAAAATTCAACTTATAAATATGCCTCTTAGCAACCTTAGATAATTTAGAATAACAACAATAAAATTAAGAGAGTTTGTGGGAATTTCGAAAAAACTTTGTATTTCGGGTCCAGGTTTATTTGTTTCTCCATCTTGTATCCCCTTTTCGGTTTTTTCAGTTTTAGTGAAGTTTTTTTTGCCCGTGGTTTTTTATCCTCTTTGGAGAGGTTTTTCCACGTAAATATTTGTGTCCAATTTTCTTAGTTTTCGTTCGTGTTCGTTGCATAATTCGTGTTTGTCCCAACAAACTAGTATCAAAACTTGGTTCAATTTATGTAAACAACCCATTTTGTAACACCCCTAACCCGTATTTATCGCCGGACTAGGGTTAAAGGCGTTACCGGACAAATCAGAACTTTTTACAAATAATTCATAAACATCATCCACAATCATAATCAAACATTATCATAGAGTCCCTTATATAGGTCATCGAGACCTTAAACATGCTTTAGAAAGGAGTCAGGACTAAATCGAACACATACAAAATTTTTCGAAACTTAAACAATTTTTCAAAGTTATACAGGTCACACGCCCATGTGAACAGGCCATGTGCCTCACATGGCATTAGACACGCCCATGTGTCTAGGACATGCCAAAACAGGGCATACATACTGACTTGTCCACACGGCCACTAGACATGCCCCTGTGCCTGACTGTGTGAAAATTAGGGAGGCTACTGACTTAGCCACACGGTTGACTACACGCCTGTGTGTTAAGCCCATGGTCGAAACTGACTTGGCCACACGGCCTGGAACACGCCCGTGTGTGTGTGACCGTATGGTCTACCCAGGCTCATTTCAAAATGGCCCTCGAGAAACATGGCTGAGACACACACTCGTGTCTCTGCCCATGTTGGAAAAAATAGGCCATTTACAAGGCCAATCTACCACCCATTTTGGGTCCTCCCTACGAGCATCAAATCCACATCAATTTATACCAAATTTTCAACCAATTCACAACCAAAACATTCAACATTCATGCCATTTCATTAACAACAATTTCATGTCATTCCTCAAGCCAAAAAGATACCAAAACATATTGTTTATAACCTTAATATACTCATTCAATCTCATACCACATTCTTACCAATTCCACAATTAGCACATACCAAAAACTTATCAAACTTACCAAATCTCTTGGCTATTCATAAACACATCATATTGATCATATTGCATCACATTTCGTATGTCAAAATCAAATCATAATCACAACCAAAACCAAGTCATATCACATGGCCAAATATATACATCACAAAACATAATCAAAGTACTTCTACCCTATACATGTCATACTTTAATATTCACATTTTCAAAAGGTACCAAAAAGAAGTTTGATAGTGTGGTGATGATCCTCAATGATCCCCGAGCTCCCGGTAGCTACGATATCTATAAAATAGTTGAAAGACACACAAAGTAAGCTTTTAAAAGCTTAGTAAGCCATATACAAATAAACTTATCATATAACACAATTATAAACCAAACCATTCATATAATTCATGGCCAAATACTATCACTTACTATATAGTTCATATACAATTCACATAATCCCAATTCATTTGCTCATATAGCATATTTTCTCATAGTTATATCATATATCATCACTTGCATATGTACTTACCTTTTATTCTCAAACCTAGTATACATTTCAAACATACCTGATTCGGTTACACATTTCATATATTTATTCTTTTTTCAGAATGCCCGTTGAACCGTTCGAAATCATAAGGATACGTAGATAACTCAGAAAACTCATACAATGCTAACGTCCCAGACGTGGTCTTACATGTAATCAAATATCGATGCCACTGTCTTAGATAGGGTCTTACACGAAATCAAATGCGATACCGATGTCCCACACATGGTCTTACACGTAAATCATAAGTCGATGCCAACATCCTAGATGTGGTCTTACACGAAAACACATATCGGATCCTATGTCATGACATATGTATCCTAACTATTCCTATGGTTTGTACAAGGCTTTTCGGACGTCGGAACTTTGTTGATATTTTCTCGGATATATCATATTCAATTTAATAAGTCATTCATCATTGTTCAATAGCATATAAGCATAAATAAACTATTACAAACACATTTATTTGTATATAGACTTACCTCGTACGGATTTGAACGAACAAAGTCGACTATTCAACGACTTTCGTCTTTCCCTGATCTAATTCCGTTTTCTTTTGTTCTTGATCTAAACAAATTCAAATTTAACTTATTCAAGCTCACATTCATTCAAATCAATACAAAAATACATATTTAGGGCATTTTAGAAATTAGCCCTCACATTTTCATATTTTGATACTTTAGTCCTTAATTCACAAAATCACAAAATACACAAAATTCCCATACACACTTGCTTAACTGAATATACATGGTGTTTATATAAGCCCATATATTTTATTTATTTCACATTTTAGTCCCTCAATTTACAAATTTTTCAATTTAGCCCATTTTACTTAAATTCATCAAAAATTCAAAGACAAATCATGTTAACCCAACATCAAGCTTCCATATACTATCATCAAATGTTAACCCAACATCAAGCTTCCATATACTATCATCAAACTTCATAAAACTCATAATTTCATCAATGGCATAACTTAAAATCATAAAAAAAAATCAGAAATTGAGACATGGGCTTGATAGAACTCTAAACAACAATCACAAAAACGTAAAAATTATCAAAAATGGATCAAAACACATACCTCAATCAAACAAAACCATAGTCGAAACCCTAAGCATGAATTTCTTTCTTTTTCTTTGATGAATTCAGTAATATAAGGTGTTAATAGCCTTAATTTATGCTTTCTTTTATATATTAACTTAAATTATTAAATACCAATTTTGCTCTTGATTAATAACATTATAAAATCACATATATTAAGGCCTTTAATGTCCATTAACACAACCAATGGTTTAATAACAACATAAGGACCTCTCATTTAAAAAGACATAACAAATAAGCCCACTTAACATATAGCAAACAACTTTTACATTTTATGCAATTAGGTTTTTTTTTAAAAATTAAGCACACAAATGGTAAAATTTTCACACAAAACTTTCACACACGTCAATTCACATATTATAAGCATGATAAATAATATTAAAATATTTTTCTAACTCAAATTTTTGGTCTCGAAACTACTATTTCGACTAGGGTCTAAATCGGGTTGTTACAACTCTCTTCCCTTAAGGATTTTCGTCCCCGAAAATCTTACCTTTGAATAGATTTGGATATTGCTGTCTCATAGCATCTTTGGGCTCCCACGTGGCCTCTTCAACACCATGTCGATGCCACAATACGTTTACTAACGGAATTTTCTTATTTCGAAGTTCTTTAATCTCATGAGCTAAGATACGGATCGGTTCTTCTTCATAGGTCATATCAGACTGAATTTCAATCTCAAACGGAGAAATTACATGTGAGGGATTGGATCTGTATCGTCAAAGCATTGATACATGAAACACATTATGAATCTTTTTTGACTTTGGTGGCAACAACAATCTATAAGCAACTGGTTCGATACGCTTGATAATCTCATACGGCCTGATGAACCTCGGACTCAATTTACCTTTTTTGACAAATTGAAGTACTTTCTTCCACGGAGATACTTTGAAAAACACTTTATCGCCAATCTCAAATTCAATGTCTTTTCTTTTCAAATCTGCATCTGATTTCTGACGATCAGAAGCTACTTTCAAACTATCTGGGATTACTTTTACTTTCTGTTCAGTCTCTTTAATCCAGTCAACCCCGTGTATCTTATTCTCACTGAGTTCAGACCAATACAATAAGGCTTCGTACGGTGCCATTTTAATTCTCGATTGAAAACTATTATTATAAGAAAATTCAATCAATGGCAGATACTGTTCCCACATACCTCCAAACTCAATTATACAACATGTTGACATATCCTTGAGAATCTGAATAATTCGCTCAGATTGACCATCTGTCTGCGGGTGAAAAGCAGTACTAAAGTGCAATTTCGTACCTAAAGCCTCTTGCAATTTCTTCCAAAATCGCGAAGTAAATCTCGGATCTCTGTCTGACATAATAAATAATGGCACACTGTGCAATCTCACAATATCAGAAATGTATAACTCAGCTAATTTATCAAGCGAGTAATCAGATCTTAACGGAATAAAATGAGCTAATTTCGTCAATCGGTCAACCACAACCCAAATAGCATCTTTCTTCAGCGGAGATAAGGGCAAACCCGAAACAAAATCCATCGTCACTCTAAACCCGAAACAAAATCCATCGTCACTCTATCCCATTTCCATTCTGGAATCATAATCGACTGTAACAAACCGGAGGGCACTTGATGTTCAACTTTAACCTGTTCACAGATTAAACATTTCAAAACAAAGTCGGAGATATCTCTTTTCATTCCAGACCACCAGTAATGTTGTTTCAAATCATTGTACATTTTCGAACTACTAGGATGTACAGATAAACGGCTATTATGAGCTTCGTCAAAATAATCTGAATCAACTTTGGATTTCTAGGAACACAAATCCAATCTCAAAATCTTAAAAAACCATCTTTATCAATTCAAAATTCTGAAACAGGGTTAAAATCACACTAAGTTCGTTTTGTTATAATCTCATTATCAACCTTCTGAGCATCAATAATCTACTGTAAGAACAAAGGTCTCGCTTCCAATTTAGCTAAAATCGAACCATCATCGGATATACACAACTGAGCATCCATTGCACGCAATACAAATAATGATTTCCGACTCAAAGCATCAGCAACAACATTGGCCTTTTCCGGATGATAATCGATAACAAGCTCGTAGTCTTTTAGCAGTTCTAGCCATCTTCTCTATTGCAGGTTCAAATCTTTCTGAGTAATCAGATATTTCAAACTCTTATGATCAGAATATACATGACATTTCTCACCAAACATATAGTGCCACCAAATCTTCAAAGCAAACACAATCGCAGCTAACTCAAGGTCGTGCGTCAGATAGTTCTTTTCGTGCGGTTTTAACTATCTAGAAGCATAAGCTATGATTTTGCCTTCCTGCATTAAAACACATCCCAGACCGCTTAACGAAGCATCACTATATATCACAAATTCTTTACCTGATTCTAGTTCTACTAATACCGGAGCTTCGGTTAATAGGGCTTTCAACTGATCAAAGCTTTTCTGACACTTTTTGGACCATTCAAATTTCACATCTTTCTGAAAAAACTTCGTCAACAGAGTCGCAATCATCGAAAAGCCTTTTACGAACCGTCGATAATAACCAGCCAGTCCCAGAAAACTGCAGACTTCAGAAACATTTCTCGGAGGCTTTTAATCTAAAATAGACAAAATTTTGCTCGGATCAATTCGGATACCTGATGCTGACACAATATGGCCTATAAAACTGACTTCTCGTACCCAGAATTCACATTTGCTAAACTTTGCATACAGTTGCTTATCTAACAAAGTCTGTAGCACTATTCTCTGATGTTCAGCAATTCATTTTCATCACGCGAATAAATCAAAATGTCGTCAATGAATACAACAACAAATTGATCCAATTACGGTCTGAGTATCCGATTCATCAAATCCATAAAGATAACAAGTGCACTAGTTAATTCGAAAGGCATAACTAAGAATTAATAGTGGCCAAACCTCGTTCGGAAAGCAGTTTTCGAAATGTCTGAGTCATTTACTCACAACTGATAGTATCCCGATCTCAAATCTATCTTTGAAAATACAGTTGCTCCTTCCAACTGATCAAAAAATCATTAATTCGAGGCAGAAGATATTTGTTCTTGATAGTCACTTTGTTCAACTAACGATAATCAATGCACATTTTCATCGTACTGTCTTTCTATTTCACAAATAGAACTGGTGCACCCCAAGGCGTGGAACTCAGTTTTGCAAATCCTCTATAGGTCAACTCTTGCAACTGAGACTTTAATTATTTTAACTGTTAGAGCCATTCTATACGGAGCTATCAAAATTAGAGTAGTTCCTGGTACTAACTCAATACTAAATTCAACCTTTCAAATTGGAGGTAATCCTGGAAGTTTTTCAAGAAACACATCAGGGAATGCACAGACAATAGGTATTGATTCTAGCTTCTTTTCTGATACTTTCGAATCAATTACATAGGCAAAGTAGGCTTCACAACCCTTTCTCACAATACTCAGAGCTTTCATCGAAGATATCACAGCTGACAACCCATTCAAATCACTAGATTCAATTTAGACTATTTCATTATTCTTGCATCTCAAATCAATAGTTTTCCATTTGCAATTTACAATAACATCGTGCAAAGTTACCAATCCATACCCAGAATTATATCAAATTCGTCGAATGGTAATAACATCAGATCAGCCGAAAAACAAATGTCTCAAAACATTAATGGACAATTCTTGCACACTTGGTCAACTAAAACACTTTTACCTAAGGGGTTCGATACTTTAATCACAAATTCAGTAGAATCTACAGGAAAAGTCTTACTGGATACTAAATTTATGCATATATACTAATGCATTGATCCTAGATCTATCAATGTAATCGCAGAAGTAACGTAAAGAGTAAAAGTACTAGTAATAACATCTGGAGACAAAGCTTCCTCACGAGCTCGAATGGCGTAAGCTCTGGTAGGTGCACGAGCCTCAGATTTAACAGTAGTATCTTTAGTCCCTTTTTGACTACCACTCACATTTATCATATTTCTGGATGGTCTACCACGAGCTATATTGCCACTTGGCCTCAGATTTTGCACAATCTCTTGCTCAACAGACTCGGGACAATCACGGATAAAGTGATCTAATGATCCACATTTAAAGCAAGCCTGATCATACAGTCTACAATTATCGGGATGTCTTTTACCACAATGTTTACACTCAATGTGCTCCGATCTGACATTTTCAACACTTGCAATAGAAATAGTTGGAGCTCTGAAACTCGAATGTGTTCTCGGATGTCTCACATTAGCCTTTGAATAGCTATAATCATCTCAAAACTTCTTTGTTGCTAACTGAAATGGTTTACTTGTGGATCTCTTTCTTTCATCTCTAGCTTCAAAGTCGGCTTTTCTTTTCTCTTTCCCAAGTTTTTCAGCTTTATAGGCTCGTTCAACAAGCACAACAAATTCTTTTATTTCTAGAATTTAGACTAACAAGTGGATATCTTCATTCAAACTATCTTCAAATCTTTTACACATTATTGCTTCGGTCGAGACAAATTCTCGTACATACTGGCTCAGTCTTACAAATTCTCGTTCGTATTCTGTAATAGACATACGGCCTTGTTTCAGTTCAAGAAACTCTTTGCATTTTTGATCAATGAATCTCTGACTGATGTATTTCTTTCAAAATTCAACTTGAAAGAAATTCTAGGTGACTTGCTCTCTCAAAACCACAGATATCAGTGTTTTCCACCAATGATACACTGTGTCTCTTAGAAGAAAAATGACAGACTTAAGGCATTCATCCAGAGTCAATGACAATTCATCGAATACTCTTATCGTATTCTCTAGCCAGAACTTGGATCTCTCGGCATCATCATTCGTAGTAGCACGAAATTCTTCAGCCGCATATTTTCTAATCTTATCAACCAGTGGCTTACCTAACTGGATTGAATTAGCTTGTGGCATGAAAGGGACTTGTGGAGGATTGACTGGAGGTGAAGGTTGTGGCATAGTCAGATTACTTTGGATATATTGGGTGAACCAATCATTTATCATTTGATAGAAGGCTTAATTAGCCTTTCTGTCATGACTACTAGTAACCGGTCTAGATTCGGATAGCGCTGTCCCTTAACCAGGAGCAGGCGTATTACTCTTAACACCGTCAGCTACGGCTCGTTTGGGATCCATTTGCTATATAAAAACACATTTTTATTGCTAGGATTCATCACATTATTACAGTTCGTAACTATGACATGTATAGCTAGACTTACATACGCTATGTTAGTCCTAGAATCGACTAAACTATAGCTTTGATACCAACCAAATGTAACACCCCTAACCCGTATCTGTTGCCCGACTAGGGTTAAATGCGTTACTGAACAAATCAAAACATTTTACAAATAATTCATAAACATCATCTACAATCATAATCAAACATTATCATAAAGTCCCTTATATAGGTTATCGAGACCTTAAACATGCTTTAGAAAGAGGTCGGGACTAAACTAAACAGATACAAAACTTTTTAAAACTTAAACAATTTTTCAAAGTTATACAGGTCACACGCCCGCGTGAATAGGCCGTGTGCGTCACACAGCATTAGGCATGCCCATGTGTCTAAGCCATGTCAAAACAGGGCATACATACTGACTTATCCATACGGCCACCAGACATGCCCATGTGTCTGGCCGTGTGAAAATTAGGGAGGCTACTGACTTAGCCACACGGCTAACCACACGCCCGTGTGTCAAGCCTGTGGTCAAAACTAACTTGGCCACATGGCTTGGCACATTCCCGTGTGTGTGCGATCGTATGGTCTGCCTAGGCTCCTTTCGAAATGGCCTTCAAGCAACACGGCTGAGACACACGCCCGTGTCTCTGCCTATGTGGGAAAAAATAGACCATTTACAAGGCCAATTTGCCACCCATTTTGGGTCCTCCCTATAAGCATCAAATCCACATCATTTTATACCAAATTTTCAACCAATTCACAACCAAAACATTAAAACTTCGTGCCATTTCATTAACAACAATTTCATGCTTGTGACACATACCAAATCATGTCATTCCTTAAGCCAAAAACATACCAAAACATATGGTTTATAACCTTAGGCTCCGTTTGGAAGCCAGAAAAATATTTTTTGAAAAATGTTTTCCTGGTTTTACGGTGTTTAGAAGCTTGAAAACTTTTTACATTTGGAAATGTTTTCCTAGACACGGGTAAAATGATCTACAATTTAGGGAAAATATCTTACTGATTTCATTTCTATAAGACATTTTCCATCCCCTTCTTCATCCAGGTAAGTCTCTTCTTCTTCTTCCGTTCTTCAACTTTTTCCATCTCCTTCTTTATCCAGGTAAGTCTTCTTCTTCTTCCGTTCTTCAACTTCTTATAATATTTCTTCCCTTTTTTCCTTACCGTCGCATATCTTCTCTTCTCAGGCAAAATTTACATGCTGCTGTTTCATTTCCTATCTTTCTCTCTTTCACAGGATATCACTGGTGTCAAGAATAAGAAGCAAGGCTTCCCTAGCCTCAGAGGTATGCATCAATGCATGCCATTCATGAATCCTTTTTCTTTTTAACACAAGCTTAGCATTAAAAAGGGGAGGTAAGCAGGAACAGTCTTTGGTGTTTCATGCAATATTATACATACTTGTGGGTGATGGCTGATACTTGAAGATTGATTCCACCAGGCTCACCTTTAGCTATCTTCCTTGACAAACTTTACTCTTCCATATAAGTTTGTCGAATTTATTTCAGAATCAAGAGATCACTTTCTATTCCTGGCTTTTTTGTTATGTAGATAGGGTGGTTTAATTTGTTTTATGGTAGATTTTGTGCTTTGCCTTAACTTTGATGTCAATTTCATAGGAGGAGCCCTTATATCTAGCATGCAGTTTGAGTTAACAATAGCTGTAACATCTTAAAATAGGGAAAAATAGCTGGTAATTAGTGAATATAATGTCCAAAAAACCAAAAAAAGCGTATACAGTGATGTGATTGTTAAATACTAATTTTGTGAAACATCTTAGTATCTAATACATAATAAACCATAAGCCAAAATTCCTGAAGTATCATATAACATCTTGGTGGTTTTAGAATCAAAATTTTCAGAAATGCCTCTGCAATAAAAAAGTAAAACCAAACTCCTTGTTCGATAAATGGGTAATAAAATCTGTATAGTTTACCTGCAAATTTCACTAATTTTGCCTTAGTGTTTGTGATTCAGAGTAGGATCAAGCATAGATGCTTCATGTAGTTCAGTCATGACTTTTGCAAATGAAAGTGAGGTGCGTGAAAATATCAGTGCTCCCAAGTAGGTTTGATTGTTCCCTATAGTTTATGAACTCAGTTTATTCCACTGCCCCATCCTACCTTATGAAATCTACTAGGATAGAAAAGCTTTAGATTTGGTTTTAAGTTTGGAATCAAGTTTGAATACCTTCTTTCGTTGCTTCATTGTTAAAAAAAAGTTGGAGGCATGACCAATTGTGGTAAGTGATATTTGATGCAACAAGTCAAATTTGGATAGGATAAAGACCAAGGAATTCTATCAGCACTAGAGAATGAGTACATGTAACACTCCTAACTAATATCCGTCGGCGGATTAGGGTTACAAGACATTACCGAACAAAAGCGCAATTCCAAACATTCATATATTCACACAAGTCAAACTCATTTATAAAGAGCATATAGTTAATTTACATTTTAAAACATACATTGATTTGCACATTGTATACACAAATCATAAAACAAATTTTCAACATATTACTCACTTCATATTATGCATTAATTTACATAGCATTAATTATTATCAATATGGTCAAGCATACTTCTAATATCATCTATGTAGTTATGCATATAGCCACCAAATCACATATCATTTCAATATGTAACATTACAGTTATTCATCATATGTATGCCAATATGTCTACTTCTTTTGCCAACTATCAAATATGACATTCCTTAACCAATATACATACACATTCTTAAAAACTAAATAAGCCATATTACACAACTTTAAAAAAAAAAAAACCACTTACATATGCGGCATTAATAATAGTCAAAATGAAATTACATGCTTTGCACATTAATGCAAATTAAAACATCCATACGACAATAGTCATACATTTTCATAAACTTCATTTAAAACACTCATCATTAAAGACTAAACATACCTATTTTTTAGTCATTAGATCATACGCATAAGATCATAATAAATTAAACCATTTTAAGTACAAATACCACCAAAAAGTACACTCATTTCTTATGCTAATTAAAATGCCTAAAATTACATACTCATTAACAAACAAATAGTCAACATTCAGTCATTCAAAAAAACTTCAATATGAATTTTAAAAATATTGTTCACTTATTGCCATTCATGACCAAACTTAAATAGCAAATTCATGGTAAACATGTTTTAAGCATAAAACCATATTTTAGCTAGGTTTAACCGTATAATCATGTATTAAAAATATTCCATGAATACATATTTTCAATATAATCTAAAGCATAGCCGAATTGACACTATAATTGACATCATTTACAAACCACAACTCAAAAACATCCATTCTCCATTAAATAAGCTTACTTAAAGCTATTTATAATTTATTCATGTCATTAACCAAATATAAATATATATCCAAAACACAAATCTTATATACCATATAATAAGCATATCAAAATATATTTCTACCATGTTCGAACATAACCAAATATCCTTTAATGCCAATTCACATAATAATACGTTAATCAATCATAACAACCAAATTCACATATACTTTTATCTATGCATAAATCACAACCGAATCAACCACTTATACATCCAAAAATCACCAACCATTTCCAAAGCATATAGCACATATAAACTTGACTAAAGTTTCATATACTCACATAACATATTAGCCATTTTCTCATGGATTAATATATACATACTTCAAACTTAACCAAATATACCTGGCTTATACATGCCATAAGTTCAAGTTTAAACTTATAAAATACCAAAAACAATCGATAGTGTGATGGACTTTGCTGATGATCCCCGAGCTCATAACTAATCTCCAAAATCTATAAAACAGAGGCAAATATAAACACACAGAGTAAGTTAACATAGCTTAGTAAGTCATAAGAAAATAAATAACTCAATGACATAATCAACTCATTTAAACCAAACCAAATTATACTATCATAATCACATTAAATCTCAAGCTTACAATTTCATGTAAAACATATACTTTCACATATAAACTTATTCATGGTCGAATGTACATATATATATATATATATATTAACAAAGTATATTTCAATTTCAAAGCCAAAATGTCATTATATAACCAAGTACATTTACACTCATATACATATACTCATGAATCAAAATATAACATCACATATATATACATAGTATATACCGAAAATACTACACAAATGTATATATGTTTACATTAGTAACTTGTATAATTTGCATCACATATCAAATAGCCAACTTACGTTACTTTCAAATAAGTAATCAACTAACTCATACTTGATTATTTTAGCTCATTTTACACATTCGATCACAACTTATCATTGCCCGTTGAACTATTCAAAATTGAATAGGATACTCGGATAATCACATATATCATACAATGCCAAAGTCCCAGACGTGGTATTACATGAAATTACATATCGATGCCTCTCAGATAGGGTCTTACTCGCACACATATATCAGAGTCGCATATTGATGCCAACGTATTAAACGTGGTCTTACTCGCACATATATTTCGATGCCATGGTCTTACTAGCACATCATATATTGGAATCTTATGTCATGACATATGCATCCTAGCTATTCCTAAGGTTCATACGGGGCTTTCAAACATCATAACTCAATCAAAACGAACTTGTAAACATTGCTCCCATGTATATAACCCTTCGGCCATCATATATATATACTCATAAAATTCAATTCAACATTTTAAATTCAAATATATTCAAAATTAACAGCATTTATTTGGACTTGATAGACGACATATTAGTCTTTCAATCAATTTGCTCATTTTCGATTAGAGTAAGGACATGTTTAGGTTTGTCTACTAATATAAGCTGTCTTTCTGTATTATGATCCGACCATGTAATACTGCTTAGTATTAATTAAACATTGGACAACCAGTGAGCAACATTTACTTCCATTTTACTTTGCATGCAAAATCCATGTGAGGATAATTATACAAAGTATATTAATGAAATCAATGAATTTGTTTTATTAACCAATCTATTCGGAAAAATTATAAGTGTACTTAAACGAAAATACTACACTTAGGGCATCAGATCCAATAGTTTCCATATTTGGTAGTCCCACATGTTCTTCACCGTGTTATATAGTCTTGGTGGGCTTCTGTTTCTTTCGTTATTTCTCAAAAAGTTTCCACCCAAAGTGGTCCTCAATGGCCTTACTCATTAGATAGTCCCCGCGGACTTCTCGTGTTACATATTCCGATCCGAACATCTTTTTTTTTCTATAAGTCTCTAGTGGACTTTATTGATCAATCAACTTTCTGTGAACATTCTCTTCCATGTGGTCCTTTAGTGGACTACCCATCCGTCTGACTACCTCTTTAGCGATCACCAATTAGGATTTCAATCGCGATAATCCATTTTTCTTAGGCAATGTAGGTTCCGCATCAACTCAGGTGATCTCCAAGAGCAGTTACTATATTTGCCAATACGTTAGAGTTTCTACTTCCTTTCATACATACCTACGTTAAGGCGTTTCCATAAGCTCCACTCACTGATGCATTTTGGCGAATTCCCTTATTATCTCATATGCCCACGTTCTCAGACGCCTACGATCATTTTGTCATACTACTTGCCACACGACTCTCATAGTGACTTCTCCTTTCATACCCTGGTGGGCTTCTTAGTTCACTGTCATGCGGACTTCATTTGTTGCCATAGCCCTGTTATAGTCTTACATAGTATGATCCATGTTTATTTTCCTGGCGGACTTCATATGTTATCATAGCTTAGCTATGGTATTACATAGTGTAATCCCATGTTTATTGTCCTGGTAGACTTTCGATTCTGAAGAATCAATAAAACCTCTCTTGATGTGTCACCCCGAAGGACATATGAACCATTTACACGGTGTCACCCTGAAGGACCAGCTGATAACTATCGTCGTGATGTAACTCCATAGAGTCGATAAATCGTCGTCACCATGTTGCTCTAGTGAGCCAATAGATATCATTTTGAGATACTGCCCAAACTCCCTTTAATCTCCATTTCTATCCACCTATTCCTCCATTACGCCCATATTTCCTATTTTCAACTAACACATTATAGTAACTCCCTCCTTACTTCGCATAAAAGAAACATGCATATCACTTAATTCATTGCACATATTACTATATCATATAGTACGCCATTGATTACTTAGTAAATTCATAATCATATAACATCCAGTGTACATACTTACTCGGCATGATTCATACTCAGCATGCTTATTTACCATTTATATACATAACAACAGATTTAGATAGACTCAGAACACACTCAGACTCATACCATTCAAACAGTGCAATATCAACAAACATTTTAGGCTGAGCACAAAAACTCACCTGAACTTCATAATCCTCGTCAACTTAGTTTTTCCAAATGCCAAAGCCTCCATCATCCTGGCAGTTAAGTACGATAACCATCTATCGGTTAAATTAAATGTATTTTAACAATAAAAACCAGAACCTTTTTATACAAAAACTTATTAGGAAATCCTTACTCCCATTTATCCTTTAATTCCACAAGTAAATAAAGACAAGAAAGCTTACCAGTTTCTTAAATTCTCTACTTCCAGACTTCAAATCTCTCGACTACTACTCCATGTAGAGCTCTCTCAAATTTTTCTCTTCATCAGAACAACCGAAGAAGACAACGTAGAGGGGAAGAAATTTACAAACATAATTGAGAAGAATTCCTTTAATAGGAATATCCCTTCTCACCCAAATTTGTAACTCCTCTTGTACGTTTTCCGTAGCTCATATAGCTGTCCATCGGTAATCATTTTTTCTGCCACTATGGAACCAACCAGTTCCATCTTAACCAAAGCATATTTGAGACTCAACTAATTTTTCAGTGGTTAGAAATTTTCCAAAATTTCCCAGTAGAGTTTGCCAACTTCAATTTTTATTCAAACTCACCACAAACTGAAAACGAAGAAAAGTACATGTCATTGGTTCCTTATTCCAGTGCAATCAAAAGTTTAATGTATGCAATGGTTTGCACTCATCCCGATATTTCATATGCTATTAGTGTAGTAAGTAGATATATGACCAAACCGATAAATTACAATGGCAAGCTGTTAAGTGGATTCTAAGATATTTGAAAGGTACATCCAACATTTGTTTGGAATTCAGAAGATGTTCTTAAGGTCTAGTCAACCATGTAGATTCAGGTTATGCCTGAGAAAGACATAAGAAGGCCTCTTATAAGTTATCTATTTACCTTCTAAAATTAGACTATTAGTTGGAAAGCCACCATCCAAGCCACTGTGGCTCTATCAACTACCAAAATTGAGCACATGGCAATCATTGAAGATGTGAAAGAAGCCATTTGGTTGAAAGGACTATTCAGGGAGCTGGTTGATAAAAATGAAAAAATTTTCGTGTATTGTGATAGTCAAAATGTTATACATTTCATGAAAGATTATATACATCACAAACAAACAAAGCATATAGATATTTGATACCACTTGTTCGAGAGGTGATCACTCAAGGAGGTGTTCAGATTCAGAAAATTAGCACAAAGAACAATCCAGAAGACATGATGACAAAGAGTCTTCCAATTTACAAGTTTGGGCATTGCTTAAACTTGACAAGCATTAAACAAAGATCAAATTAGGCCCTTGACGAGGCTCGACAAAGAAGGCATTTCAGAAATACGAGTCAAGGTGGAGATTTTTAGAGTGTGCCTCACATTTTGAATGAAACAGAACTGACGTCATGATGTGCAAGAGCCGATGTCCCGATGAGAAGACACACCATATGTAACAACCATTTTTCCAGTAGTGTCAAAAATAGTGGTTTTAGGGCCAAAATTTGATGAGCGAGTTTGTAAATATTATTATTTAATATTCATGATTCAGTTATGGTGTTAAAATAAAATTTGAATTGGTAATTTATGCTGGAAGAACAATTAGGTTCAAGTGGTATGACCCTAACGTCAAGTGGTTTTAGAAAATGATGTATCGGGACCTCGTTTCTATAAACCAAGCCATAAATATTTTCATAAATATTTACAGAGTGTCATTAATATGGTATTAAATTTTCATTGAAAAATTGTAACATTTCGATAGTTAATTCTCGTAAAAGATGTAAAATTTTATCACTATTTGATTTGAGTGATTAAATGGGTTAATGAATGAAAGTATATGGACTTGCATGGTTAATATACCATTTTTAAAATGTGATAGACGGTTAGTAGGGTTATAGTTAAAAAATATGTTTATTAAATTATAATACATTATAATATATGTTATATGTTAATTAAATAAGTAAAAGAATAATAATAAAAAGAATGAAAGGTGATTCATTTATCTTCTTCATCACTTAGATGAAACTAAAAGGGGGAGAAGAAACCTAGCCCACATTTAGCTTCAAGCAACAATTGGTAAGTCGTTTTTGATTGGTTTCTTGTAATTTTTATGTTTTTGAAATCATTGCAGCTAGGTCCAGCTAGCCCATACCTTCGATTTTGAAACTTTTAAAGATTTTGAATGTTTCCATTGATGAATCTTGTGATTTTTTATGTTAAATGATGAATTTGAAATGTTGATTGATAATTAAAAGTATTTTGTTAAGTGATTTTTTCAAAATTTATCGATTAGGGACTAATTTGTTAAAATAATCAAAGTTCAAGGATTTTATGTGAAATTGCTGCAAATAAGGGCTGATATGGGTGCCATGAATATTTGGCTATTATAAATTGGCATTAAAAATGGTTAATGTGCATGTTTTGGGCTTAGGGACTAAATTGAATAAAAGTAAAATTTTAGGGGCAATTTTGTAAAAATATAAAAAATAATAAATTGAAAAAAATATATTATTTTACTATCTAAATTAATATATTGAATGAAATTATTAATTTAGATCAAGACTGGGTGGAAAATCGAGGAGAATAAAAATTACCAAAATGCCCTTATACTTTGACATTTATGCAATTTATCCAGATAAGTTCACAGTTTTAAATTTTATAATTGAATTTCCATATGTATTATTATTTTATAATTAATTAATTAACTGATTACATAAATTATACCCTAATTGCACTTACGTGCCCCTGTTTGTACTTTGGTACCCCTATTGGCACTTCGGTGCCCCTGATCACACATTCATGCTCCTTATTGCACTTTGGTGCCCTTGTTGTACATCTATGGTGCCCTTAATATGGTGTAGTTATCCGAGTATCAGGGTCAAGTTACTAGTTAAACAGTTATAAAAAGGTAAATAACGGTAAGTGTATTGAAAGTTAAGTTAAGAACATATGAAATGTATGAATTTTTGTTGATCCAAGTATGAGTATTGATGATTATGAAAAGTATGATTTAAGTGATGCTATGTTTATGTACCTTATCTTACCATGTGATGATATTGCTAAGTTTTGTGTTTAATTACTAACTTGTGTGGTTAATGATGCTTAAGCTTGTGCCAAGCTAGCAGTTGGATTATATTATGTTAGTTTTAAAGTTATGTATTGAAATAGTAAATGACAAATGGAAAGATGCTTATGTTCATGAAAAGTGGTAAGAATCAAAGTGTGTAATTTCTTATGAAATGATTTATCATATAGTTGATTCTAAAAGGGTTATGTTCAAATGCACTAGCTTGTGGCTATGGTTAATGTTATGTTTATGTCTTATGTGTATGCAAATGAAATGGGTGAGAATAGGTAATGAAATCATAAGTGCATAGTTAAGATGTAATGTGATGAAATAAAAGAATTGTCAAGTTAAAGGACTTACTTGTAAAAAGGGAAAATTACTTTTGCTATAGGTGAATTTACTTATGTCATGAATAAATACACTAATTCATGAGTTAATAATGTAATTAAATTTATGTTAAGTAAATGGATTGGTAAGTAAGTAAAGGAAATGGTTCACCGTTTGAGGAAAAGACTGATAATTATGTAATTCAACTTATGAGACCGTATTATGTTATTCGGGATGTTATTGAACTTATTCATTTGTGAATTGATAGTTATATAGTTGATAAGCCTTGAGGCATTGGTATAGGGTTATTTACGACTTATAAAGTTCTTATTGAAATGGATTATTGTATTTTAAAGTTTATACTAGCTTACTAAGCATCATTGCTTATACGGTTTTCTTTCTCTTACTTTTTAGATTATCGAAAACTCGATTGGTTTGGAAGCTATTTAGAGATCTATCACACTATCCAGCAGCTAAATCAGTAGATTTTGGTATTTCTAAGTTTTGGTTATAATGGCATGTATAGGTGTTTTGGTTGATGTTTTAGCTATTATGTTTGGCTTGTAAATTTGGTTTCTTGAATGATTGAAATGGTTGATATGTTGATATATGTATATGACCTTATGATAGATGACTTTATAGTCTTTATGATGCTTAGATGATAGAAGTTGAACATGGTTACTTTGGTATGAAAAACATAGTTGGTATTTATGATGCTAATTGTTAAATGGTAAATTTGGTACATATAATTGTGGACTTGATATGGTAAGTTTTGGCTAAACTAGGCATTTGGTTATGCATGTTAGTTGTTGTGTTAGAGGAGCCCTTTGGGCATATTGGTTGTATGACTATATGCCATATTGATTTAGCTTTATTATGCATGTTTTAAGTGCAACTTGAAGGCTTGTTTATATGTGGAAAATTGATTGTAGGATGTGCATGAATGGGTGAGAAAAGTGGCTTGGAAATAACCTATTTTTTATCCAAACGGGCATGTGTCTCAGCTGTGTGTGACACACAGCCAGGCGACATGGCTGTGTGTCCCTTGCAGCTTATTAAAGGTTGTAAGTTAGGTAGTTACACGGCCTAGCACACGACCTGGCACACAGGCGTGTGAAGCCATTTCGAAGGGTACACAGCTTGACACACGGACGTGTGGCTTGGCCGTGTGACCTAAGTCAGAGAGTTACACAGGCATGGACACAGGTTGGGACACAGCCGTGTGTCCCCACTTTGAATGTCCACACGGGCTGACACACGGGCGTGTGTCTCAGCCGTTGAGTCACACGGCCTGGCCGCACGGCCATGTGACCCTGTAGTTTGAAAAATTTTATCTTTTTCCTAAAATTTTTATATGTTTTTTATTTATTCCTAATTTGCTTCTAATATGTTTTCAGGGCCTCGAAGGCTTGTATAAAGGACAATATGTATGTTATTGATTGACTTTGCTATGATTGATGTTATGATATTAAATGTTTAAAATTTTTTATAGTTTTAAAATGTAAACTCAGGTAATGCTCTGTAACCCTATTTCGATGATGGATATGGGTTAGGGGTGTTACACCACATCTTGAAAAGAAAAACCCATCATCCCAATGACGCAATGCCTAGTGTCCCAATGAGCCGAACGTGACATCATGACGTGGCAACGTATTCCCCACTTAACCTGGTTTCTTCTTTTAGTTAAACTCTAATATATTTTCTCAATCTAACTTTGATTATTCTAGAGATGTTTTAGTCACATTTGTACACGAAATCCAACCTATAAATAGGCCTCTTAGAAACCCTAGATGGTTTAGAATAACAACAAAAAAATTAAGAGAGTTTGTTGGAATTTTGAGAAAACTTTGTATTTTGGGTTCAGGTTTATTTGTTTCTTATACTCCTCTTTTCAATTTATGTCTTTTTAGTGAAGGTTTCTTTACTCGTAGTTTTTTTATCCTCTTTGAAGGGGGTTTTCCACGAAAATATTTGTGTCTAATTTTCTCGATTTTCATTCATGTTCATTGCATAGTTCGTGTTCGTCCCAACAAATATCAAGATAAGTTTAATATAAATCAGGACTCTAATGTTTATTAGAAGAAAATTTTTATGTTATTTATATTTCTTATATCTATAAATATAGATTTTGGAAAGTTTTATAAATATATTTATTAATTAATAAAATATGTATTTCTCTTTACTCTCATAGTTCTTTTACGCTCTTTATTATTAATTTCATAACATATTTCAAATAATTTTTATATAGAAAACATGGCATTGCAGGGATAGAAAATAAAGACTCACATTGCAACAAAAATTTCATTATGAAATTTAATTACCTTTGAAATACATTTTTTTAGTAAAAGATATAGTCAAATCGATTTTGAATACTGAGAAAGCATATAGTATTGAAATCTTCCATTAAAATGGACCAATATCATTTATGAAATCTTAGCATTAATGGCACTACTACTATTTGACTCCCTATTACGGGAAATTATATCATCGGTCTTATTCACCACCTAAGATATAGGCCTAACCAATAAAAACAAACCGCATCAAATTTTTTTTACATGTCATCTTTACATGTAAGCAATACTTTTTTACCTTTATTGAATAAAAATAATAAACTAAAATTGCTTGGAAAAGAAAAACTAAACAAAATAAATCCATAGAAACTAAAAAAGGGAAAGATGAAGCGGTAGAATATGTGAAGGAACCAGACGATCAAGGTTCAGACATGGAAGTTAGTGCCAACATTATCTTGCTTTTCGAAGAATTTTATTATTATTTTTATATACTATTATTCTATTTTTATATACTATTATTCTAAACATTTTAGATAACGTTCTAGAACGCTATTCTCAATTCTTTAGAGAAAACATATCATGTTTTTCCATAATACACTTTACTTTTATAGATGATTTTTTTTCTCTCTTATCAAAATAAAAGATTCATGTAGGGGCAATAAAGTGAGAAATTCATTTTTTTTCTTTTTCCACATACCATGAAAATTTTTTATGAGTATATATTTATTTATTTATTTTACTACAAATTTTTGTATGAGAACTTCTTCTTCTAAGAATCCTTAAATATGGGCCAAAATTTAAATATTCAATTTTATCTACTAATATTTTATCTCTTCTTTGAGATAAATAATATTATATTTTAGGAAATTGTGTTACCAAGCATGGAACAACTAGCATCGTCATTTCATTTAATATCTCTTTCGGAGCAACAACTCTTATTTAGAATAATTGTTATTAAAAAAATGTTGTTCAAGAACGATTATGTCCATAATAGCTATATTCAAAACAAGACTTTAATTAGAACAATTGTCATCCAATGTAGTTATTTGAGAACAATTGTTTAGAATAGCTAAAGTTTGGAATAACTTTTGTTTAGAATAATAACATTTTAGGAATAGCTAAGTTTAGAACAACCATTGTTTGGAACAACTTGTATTTAGAGAAATTGTGTTTTCTTTTTTTGGTGAAAGAGTCGTTATTCAGAACAAGCTCTACCAAGAAAACATCACCACAGAACAACTATGTTGAGAACAATTTACATTTTTAACAAGTCAAAATAAATATTGTTCAAGAACATCTTTCATCCAAGAACAATCATTGTCTTGCATTTCAAGAGTTGATCCACAAAAGATGTTTCACATTGTACCACTTCACCAAAGTAGAAGAAGTGGAAGTAATCTCGAAATATGGCAAGGTTCTTAGGTTAGCTTCACTCTTGGGATGTTTTGGAGAACTTGACTTGGCGGATCAGATATAGAGGGAATTAAAAAGGTTTTCCTCTTGACCTTTTCCTATAACACTAAGTCTTTTTCCCTTCTTTTAGAAACATAGTGAACTCTTTTTCACTATTCATCATCAACATCACCAACAAAACCTTTCGCCACCTCCTTTTAACCATTATTGTAATTGTAGTTGAAAATTCATTTTATTACTCATATTAATTACCGATCTGTCGTAATTTGATATGGTAAATTAGGCTTCCCTGATACACTTGAGGAGCTTGTTTTCAACCATATCAGCATCTTTTCTATAGTTTTTTTTTTAGTTTTTAGGTTTTGACTTAATATATACACCCCTAACCCCTCTCAGTCACAGATTAGGGTTACGAGCATTACTATACAATCGAAACATTTATACCTAATTTCATTCAATATCATATGCATAACATAAACCATTCATACATACACACGCCGTCACTATATTGACCATCAAGCCCCAAGAAACACCTAAGAAACAACTCGAGACTAAATTGAAATCATTTGGAAAGTCTAGGAAATAGTTACAAAAAATTGGATACAAAGGTTACACAGCCGTCTAGCCAGGCCATGTGCCTCACATGGCTGAGACACACGCCTGTGTCTCAGGCCTTGTAACCTTCAAACTAGGGACACATGGTCATGTCCCAGCCCGTATCCTTGCTCGTGTAACTCACTGACTTGAGACACACGGTCGTGTCTCAGCCCATGTAACTCTCTGGCTTGGGCCACACAGACGTGTCCCTGGCCATGTGTCAACCCATGTGTGACACTACACTATGCAGTTATACCACACGTTTAAGGCACATGCCCGTGTGTGCTACCCGTGTGTGACACACGATCATGTGGCCAGGCCATGCACACCAAAAATGTACCTTAAAACTCAAGTTTACCATTTCCTACTTGCTTGGGCATTAAGAAACTCAAATACCAATCATTTATCCTATTGAAAATACAATTAAACATACTCAAAACATGTCAAAATAACCATCCTAGGTGCTAACTAATGTACCCTCATTGGTGCCACATTTATATCATCAAAACACATCAACAAGGTATCATCTAAATCAAAGTTTCATGAAATCCAAAATCACTCATTTTAGCCTAACATATAGCTATCTAATAAATCAAGCTTAAATTTGTACACACTCATATCAAGCATTGAGTCAAACTAACATATCAACATATGGCTTCAAAAATAAACATATACTTATATACAATGTCCATTATTATACTATAACCCAAATTTACATCACATTCATAAAACAACTATCAACCAAAGACATCCTAGGTACATGCTATTACAAAATATCACCACACTTGAGATTGGGATCGTTGTTGGATGCTGAGTCGAAGATCAAAAGAGAAGTACCTAACCTGCGCACAAAAAGCAAAACCTCACGCTGAGTAAAAATTAGTGATATTTTTATAATCTGAACATTTAAAAACATGATATGATACATGAATGCTCAAATTGAATTATACAATCATACTATTTATCTAAACATGTAATTACAAGATATCACTATTTTGATTTCATGCATATTACCATATTATTTCATGTTATGCTCAAGTTTCACATATATTCATACTTAGTTGGTTTTAACATATATCTCAATCTACATCACTTGTTATATAAATAACTTTTCATAGATCAATTAACAATTCACTTATATAATGGCACAAACCAACCCATATTCAATCCATTAGTGCATGACTCATATATCACATTTATGTTCACAACATAATTCACATTTCATTTTTCCAATCCACTTTTTTATTTCCAATTCACATACTTTGTCATTTCAATATCAATCACCTAACTTTTTTATTTATTTAATTACCCCTATTAACATGACCCAGACTCGAGCGGATGCACGAAGCCAACCAACACACTAGTTTAGCACCCAGTGCCTTATCGAAGATTGAGATTAGACCAGATTTAACTTTTAAGGAAGAATCGGTTCAGATTCTAGATCAAGACATTAAGGTTTTGAGGAGGAAATCTATTCCATTAATGAAGTTTCTACAGTGAAATCATGGCACTAAGGAAGCCACATGGTAACCTGAGGACTCAATCCGTTGTTAGTATCTGCATCTATTTGAATTAGGTAAATTTTGAGGTTGAAATTTCTTTTAAGGGGTAAGTTGTAACGCCCTGATTTCTTAATTCTATTTGCATAAATTCTATCATAAACAAGTGTGTGCTTCATTGATTGTGAGCTTTGGTTAGGAGGGCGAGATCTTGGGTTCGAGACTTGTGGGGGTATATTTATTTTGTTTCCACGTGGGTTGGTGGTGTAGTAGTAGTGGGGTCATGCTGGGATTCTGGTTAGTGAGAGGTGGTTAGTAGTAGGATGCTAATTTGTATCCTAAAATTCCTATCTCATTTTTTTAAAATTCTTTTTCCATTATTCCATTTTGTTTTTTTTTTACGATATTTTTTCTTTCCTTTTCCACTGTCTGTTGACTTCTATTTCAAAATTTCTTTTCAACACTTGATTGTGAAATCTTACTCCCTGTTTCGTTAGTTCCTTCGGTGGTAGGTTCTTGGTGTAGGGTAAAGTTTAGGGTTTGGTTTCTTCTTGTACTTTTTGTGTTTTGTTGGAAATAGCAAGAAGGGGGAGTTGGAATTTAATTATGTATATGTCTTGGCTAAGTGAGGATCGGGAATCATTGGATTTTCCTTTGGCGACCTAACTTTGTTGGTGGGCTGCTACTTTTGTTTGGAGGTAAAAGATTAATTTTAGATGTTAGGTTGATTGTGTCAATTTGGTGTCAAATTTGGTGATTGTTCAAGTGACTGATTTGGTGAATTAATGGTCGATTTTAAGTTTTAGATGACTCGTGGAGTTTGAAAACGACGACTGATGAAAGCCAAAAGTAAGGCCTGTCGACGCCATACGGCCGTGTGCAACACACATCTGTGTGTGACACACGAGTTAGGCCATTTTGGGTCGTGTGGGGCACAAGGGTGTATGGGCCATGTGGGCCACATTGGCAAAGCCATTTTGGGTGTATGGGATACACGGGCAAGCCACACGGGCAAGCCACACTAGCATGTGGGCCCAAATTTCAAAAATTTTCCCTCGGGTCATACATGTCTTCTCGATCGGTTGTGGGCATTCCATAGGGTCGGTATGTATGGTATAAGCCTTAAAGCATGAAATCTGCTACTCTATTGGATTGAAATTGACGTAAATAACATTCATATGAGTATTATGAAATACGGTATGTATGATATGCTTTGTTATGTATAAGCATGTGTAATATCTGTTATATGAGAATGCATGATATGTTAATTCTAGTATTTGTTAATATTTTTATCTGATATTCTGTCTGTATCTGGCTATGGGGCAGGTTTTGTATTATGAGCAGTAAGTGTTCTGTGTAAGGCGATATCTCACCATTATACTGGCAGCATTGCTGCGACTATTCTGAAAAGTGTCGTATAGAACTATGCGGTGCGTAGGGCTGGGTGGGTGTTTAAAACCCCATGTGGTGTGTTAGGATGGTCGGAGTTTGTGTGTAGATGTAGGGGTAGGATTATACATTTTTGTATCTGTATGATTCTGTATAATTCTAATTTTATAAAAAACTTAAGACTGTGTCTGTTCTGCTATGAGATTGAATCTGAATTTCTGTTTATATGCACGTTATACATTGAGTTACCAGAACTCACTCTCTATTTGTTTTTTCTGTTCAGGTAACCCTCAGACTTAGGTGGGTCGGTGCGAAGAAAGCTAAGTTGTGACCTCTCTTCCGTAAAATTTCGTTTTCGTAAAATTTGCTTAATTTTCTGGGGTTTTTTTATTAGAGTTTTGTAATTTTGGGACGCTCCAGATTTTTTGGGTTTGTTTTTTGTTTCAAATTTTATTTTGGTTTTCTAGCATAACAACTGATAAAGCGGTTTTTTTGAAAGCAATAACTTTTTTGAAATAATAGTTTTCAAAGTAACAATTTGAATTAACAAAAATATAACGATTTATGAAATTTCGTTGTAAAATACTTGTTTGAATTGATAGACATAAACAAATAACAATTTTAAATTAAATAAGTATATCAACCCGTTTTCCAAACAAATCGGGCATACTAAGTAACAAGGGTTTACGATGATTTACGAATAATAAAGAAGTTGTTTTAAAGTTTTCTTTGTATCAGTTCTAGATTTGGTCATAACTTCTAGGCCGAGTATGGGGTGTTACATTTAGTGGTATCAAAGTCAAGTTGTAAAACTTGAGCTGTGAAATTTTGGGTTCAAAACTTTATTTGTAAAAATTGGATTTCAAGCAAAGTTTACTTTTGCAATTTGAAAAATAAGTATGTGATTCACCGAGCCTTCAGCGCGGATTCTGTAAGTACTTATAAGTAAGAAATACTTGAGTTAGAAAACTCTAAAATGACTAAAACTGCATTGAATTAGTTAGAGACTGAAATTTCTAAACTTTTTGAAACTACTTTCGATAATTATTTGAAGCATAAGATACTACCAATAAATATTGAAAATAATTCATAAAACTTTGTAATGTAGATAAAACTTTGAATACAATGAGTGCTCGTGGAACGCATGGTCGTTTCACTCGTAGGTGCGACGAGTGCCGTAAAAGAGCTCGAGCTAAGTCATCCTAGATGGGCAGTATGCCTAATTTGGATACGAATGAGACACCAGCTACACCTTTAGCTGAGATCGGGACTTAAAGTCGCTCGGCTGAGGATGGCACGTTATCACAAGCCATACTTAGAATATTGGAGAGAGTCACTGGGCCTCATTCTAGATCTGGGAGCCACGGGTCAGAAACTGAACGACTCCGGTCTAAAAGTGTTTAGCTATTTAGGGCGTCATTAGAGTCGTCCCGACTATGGCCGAATACTAGTTGGAGGCCACCAAGAGGATAATGAATGACATTGATTGCACCCCTGAGTAGAAATTAAAGGGTGCAATATCTCTTCTTTATGACGAGGCATACCAGTGGTGGTTATTAGTTTAGGAGGGTACTCAGCCAAATCAGATTAATTAGGAGTATTTTAAGACTGCCTTCCAGAGGAAATATGTAGGGACGAGTTATGTGGATGCTCGCAGGCTCAAGTTCATAAACCTCACTCAAGAGGATAGGACAATGGTCGAGTATGAGGCCAAATTTCTGAGATTAAGCCATTACGCTCGTGGGGTGGTGGCGTCTGAGTATGAGAAATGCATCTTTTTTTAGGATGGTCTAAGCGGCAGTCTGAGAGTTTTGATAGCTCTGCAGAGGGAATGAGAGTTTTCCGTTTTAGTGGAAAAGGCGAAGATCACCGAAGAGGTTAAGCGCATTGAGTGCTAGAATAAAGATCGAGAGTGAGGTAAGAATAAGAGGTATTCAGAGCCCTCTAGTTCTGTTCAGAGGCCTAAGAAACGTACCAGACCTAATGGACCTTCTAGTGTTGGAGTTCTAGTAGCTCCTATTGGGGCTCAATCGTGCAATGACTGTTGTAAACACCATCCAGAAGAGTGTTGGAGGAGGTTGGTAGCATATCTACGATGTAGGTCGATGGAGATCGTATTAGAGATTGCTCACAGAACTCTGATCAAATGTAAGCTCCAGCTTCGGGTTTTATTCAACCTCAGAGGGCAGTTCAACAGCCGCTTAGGAGCCCTAGTTTGGCCAAGGGTGATAATGGAATCGGTAAAGGACAGAGAGCACCGGGTAGAGGTGCTAAACAGACTAAGGTGAGGCGACCTGCGTTGGTATATGCTGCTCAACACCGTGAGGACAGGGATGCCGCTGATGTGATTATGCGTATGTTCTTTATTTTTGAAACCCCTTATTTTGCGCTGAGAGACATAGGGTCAACATACTCCTGTGTAGCTAGTTTTATTTCTGTAAACTTAGGGATTCTAATTGAGAGTACTTCTAGTAAGATTTCTGTACTGAGTCTGTTGGGTCAATTTGTTCAGGTAAATAGACTGTATGGGAATGTACCTTTGGAAGTACAAGGGGTCGTGTTTCCAGCTAATCTGATAAAGCTACCATTCGGAGATTTGATTTGATTCTGGGTATGGGCTGGCTTATGGAGCATCGAGTCAGTTTGGATTGTGCTACTAAGAGGGTAGTTCTGATATTTGGAAATGGTGGGAGGTGCTTATGATCGGCGAGCGGTGGGATTACTTATCCAATGTGATCTCTTCCCTTGTGGCCAAAAAACTAGTTTGGAAAGGGTATGAAGCGTATCTAGCCTATGTAAGTAATTCAACTTCTGTGAACTCTTCTATCAAGAGCATCCCAATATTTAAGGAATTTTTAGATGCTTTTCTCGAGGAATTACTGAGTTTACAACTGAGTCGGGAAGTTGAGTTCGATATTGAGCTTTTGCGAGTACAGCTCCGGTGTCCATCGCTCCTTATTACATGGCATCGAAGGAGCTTAAAGAGCTAAATGCTCAACTTCAAGAGCTTTTAGATCGTGGGTTCATCTGTCCTAGTATGTCTCCGTTGGGGTACTGGTTTTTTTTGTAAAGAAAAAGAATGGTGCCATAAGAATGTGCATCGACTATCTTCAGTTGAATAAGCTAACTGTGAAAAATAAGTATCCACTTCCAAGGATCGACGACTTGTTTGATCAGTTTCGTGGGGCTTCGGTGTTCTCCAAGTTAGATCTCCATTATGGGTATCATCAGCTTAAGGTTATGGGATTTGATGTCCATTAAATTACTTTTAGGACTCGTTATGTGCATTACGTGTTCTTAGTCATGCCCTTTGGGTTGACGAATGCTCTGACTGCATTCATAGATTTCATGAATTGGGTTTACCAACCTATTTAGATCAGTTCATTGTAGTCTTCATCAATGACATTCTGTATACTCTAAGACCAAAAATGACCATGATGAGCATCTTAGAGTATTTCTTCAAATACTTCAAGAGAAATAGCTCTACGCTAAGTTGAGCAAGTGTGAATCTGGTTAAGGGAAGTAATTTTTCTAGGGCATGTGGTTCCTATAGAGAGGATCCGAGTTGATCCTAGAAATATTGAGGCTATGCTTGATTGGAAACAGCCTAAGAATGTTTTTAATATTCGCAGTTTTCTGGGTCTAGCGGGCTATTATTGGAGATTTGTTTAGGGGCTTTTGTTGACTGCAGCTCCTCTAACTAAGTTATTGCGTTAGAACACTCCTTTTTTCTAGACTGTGGAGCAGCAATAGATCTTTGAAAAGCTCAAATCTACTTTGACTCAGGCTCCTGTTCTGATATAGCCTGAATTTGGTAAAGAATTTGTGGTATATAGTGATGCGTCCCATGTCAAGTTGGGATATTTTTTGATGCCAGATGGTAAAGTTGTTGCTTATGCATCCCGACAGCTTAAGTCACACAAGGGGAATTATTCGACGAATGATCTCAAGTTGGCTACCATGGTTTTTGCCTTAAAGATTTGGATGCAGTATTTGTATGGTGAAAGGTGTATCATCTACACCAATCACAAGAGCCTTAAATACCTCCTTACTCAAAAGAAGTTGAACCTTAGGCAGCGTAGATGGATTGAACTGCTAAAGAATTATAACTGCTCTATAGAGTATCATCCCAGTAAGGCCAATATGATGGCCGACGCTCTTAGTTGTAGAGCAATGTCTGATTTAAGGGCAATGTTTGCTCACCTAAGTCTCTTTAATGATGGGAGTCTGTTAGCCGAGTTGCAAGTTAAGCCAACTTGGATTGATCAAATTCGGGATAAATAATTAGGGGATGACTCTCAGGTTCAACGTTTCCAACAAGTAGAGGATGGTAGTACATTTGATTTTGGGCTAAATAGTGATGGGGTTCTATGTTTTTAAGAACAGGTTTGTGTACTGAATAACTCTGATTTAGACAGTTTATTCTGAGAGAAGTGCATAGTAGCCCATATGCTATGTATCCCAATGGAAATAAGATGTATCAGGATCTTCGTGAACTGTATTGGTGGCCGAGTTTAAAATGAGAGGTAACAGATTTTGTTTCTCGTTGTCTGACATGCCAGCAAGTTAAGGCTGAGCATCAGTTGCCTTTGGGTTTGCTTCAATCAGTTACTATTCCTTTATGGAAATGGGAACGTGTAACTATAGACTGTCTTAGTGGGTTGCCCTTAACACCTACTAAGAAGGATTTTGGATGGGTCATAATGGATCGATTGACCAAGTCTACCCATTTCATTCTTGTTCAGATAAATTATTCTCTTCAGAAGTTGGCCAAATACACTAAGATTATGACACTTCATGGGGTTTTGGTTTTAATTATTTTGATAGAGATCCTCACTTTACTTCTCGATTTAGGAAGAAGCTTCATAAGACACTCGGTTCAAGATTGGACTTCAGTACTGGGTTCTATGCTCAGACAAATGGTCAATATGAGAGGGTGATTCAGATACTGGAGGATATGCTTCGTAGTTGTGTGATTGATTTTCGAGGTAGTTGGGAGGATTTTCTGCCATTAGCTACCTACAATAACAATTTTCAGTCTAGGATTCAGATGGCACCTTACGAGGCTCTGTATGGTTATAAGTGTTGTACCCCACTGTGTTGGACTGAGTTGAGTGAACGACGTGTTTTGGGTCCTGAGTTGGTTTCTGAGACTGAAGTTAGATTAGTTCGGGATCATCCTAAGACGACTTCTGATAGGCAGAAGTCTTATGTAGATTTGAAAAGGAGGGACATCAAGCATTATGTGGGGGTTTGTGTATTACTTAAGGTTTTGCCATGGAAGAATGTTCTGCGGTTTGGTCATAATGGCAAGTTGAGCCCTAGGTTCATTGGATCGTATCAGATTCTGAAGCGTATGGGACCTGTTTCTTATCAGTTAGAGGTACCTTCGGAGTTAAACCATATTCATGATGTGTTTCACGTCTCTATGTTAAGGCAGTATCGGTTGGACCCATCTCATATTGTTCATATTGAGGAGATTGAGGTTAGACCAGATTTGACTTTTAAGGGAGATTCAGTTTAGATTCTGGATCGAGACATTAAGGTTTTGAGGAGGAAATCCATTCCATTAATAAAGGTTCTGTAGAGAAATCATGGCATTGAGGAAGCCACATGGTAACCTGAGGACTCAATCCTTCACCAGTATCCGCATCTATTTGAATCTGGTAAATTTCAAGGTTGAAATTTCTTTTAGGGGGTAGAGTTCTAATGCCTTGATTTCTTAATTCTATTTTCATAAATTCTGTCATAAATGAGTGTGTGCCTCATCGATTGTGAGCTTTGATTAGGAGAGTGAGGCCTTGAGTTCGAGACTTGCGGGGGTATATTTACTTTGTTTCCACGTGGGTTGGTGGTGTAGTAGTAGTGGGGTCATGTTGGGATTTTGGTTATTAGGAGGTGGTTAGTAGTGGGATGTTAATTTGTCTCCTAAAATCCCTCCACTATTGTTTTCCCAAGTCTATCAATTTTAAAAAAAAATTATTTTTCCCTTATTCCATTTTATTTTTTTACGTTATTTTTTCTTTCCTCTTTTACTATATGTTGAATTCTATTTCAAAATTTCTTTTCAACACTTTATTTTGAAATCTTACTCCCTGTTTCGTTAATTCCTTTGGTGGTTGGTTCTTGGTGTAAGGTAAAGTTTAAGGTTTGGTTTCTTCTTGTGCTTTTTGTGTTTTTTGGATATGGCAAGAAGGGGGAGTTAGGAATTTGATTCTTTACATGTCTTGGCTAGGTAAGGATCATGAATCATTGGATTTTCCTCCGGCAACCTAACTTTGTTGGTGGGTTGCTACTTTTATATGAAGGTAAGAGATTAATTTGAGATGTTTGGTTGAATGTATCGATTTGGTGTCCGTTTTGGTGATGACTAAAGTGACTATTTTGGTGAATTAATGGTCGATTCTAGGTTTTGGACGATTCGTTTGGAGTTTTGGCATCAAAATCGAGAGAGATGTGTAACGAAAATGCGAGAAAATGATGACCGGCAAAAGTTAAAAATAGGGCCTATCGACGCCACACGGCCGTGTGCCTGGCAGTATGGTAGGCCATGTGCGACACACACCCTAAGCCATTTTGGGCTGTGTGGGCCATACGGGCAATGCCATTTTGGTCGTGTGAGCCACACTGGCATATGGGCCCAAATTTCAGAATTTTTTCTTAGGGTTGTACATGCTATCTTGATTTGTTGTGGGCCTTCCGTAGGGTCGGTATATATGGTATAAGCCTTAAGGCATGAAGTCTGCTACTTTATTAGATTGAAATTGACGTAAATAAAATTTATATGAGTATTATAAAATACGGTATGTATGATCTGCACTGTTGTATAAGCATGTGCAATATCTGTTATACGAGCATGCATGATATGTTAATTTTGGTATCTTTTAATCTGTTTTATCTAACATTCTGTCTGTATCTAGCTATGGGGCGAGATTTGTATTATGATGAGAAAGTGTTTTTTCTGAGGCGATATCTCACCATTATACTGGCAGTATTACTGCGACTACTCTGAAAAGTGACGTATAGACACTACGTAGTGTATAGGGCTGGGTGGGTGTTTAAAACCCCACGTGATGTGCTGGAATGGTCAAAGTTGGTGTGTAGAGAATGGGGGTAGGATTATGCATATCTATATCTATATGATTTTGTACAATTCAGATTCTGTAAAAAACTTACATTTGTGTCTGTTCTTCCATGAGATTGAATCTGAATTTCTATTTATATACGCGTTACAGACTGAGTTACCAAAACTCACTCTCTGTTTGTTTGTTCTATTTACGTAACCCTTAGACTTAGGTGGGTCGGTGCAACGGAAGCTCAGTTGTGACCACTCTTCCATAAAATTTCATTTTTATAAAATTTGTTTAATTTTCTAGGTTGTATTTTTTTAGTTTTGTAACTTTAAGACTCTCCAGACTTTTTGGGTTTATTTTTAGTTTCGAATTTTATTTTGTTTTTCTAGCATAACAATTGATAAAATGGTTTTTTTTTAAAACAACAACTTTGCTAAAGTAATGGTTTTCGAAGTAACAATTTGAATTAACAAAAATATAACGATTTATGAAACTCCGCTGCAAAATACTCGTTTGAATTGATAGACGTAAACGAACAACAATTTTAAATTAAATAAGTATATCAACATGTTTTCCAAACAAATCGGGCATACTAAGTAACAATGGTTTATGATGATTTACGAATAATAAAGAAGTTTTAAAGTTTTCTTCGTATCAGTTCCAAATTCGACCATAACGTCTAGGTCGGGTTTGGGGTGTTACAATCAGGATGTGACCACTCTCACATTTCACTAATCTAATTTATTCTAACTCGATTTTTGAGATGTGCACTCCTAACTAGGTTAGACGAGTCCAAGCCATTCTAGAATAATCATCATGTAGTAATTGAAGAACTTCATCCAGTGGTTGCATATATATTAGTTTGCCTAACAGCCTTGAGGATGCCATTCGTGCCAACCCATCTGCTACCTTATTACCCTTCCTAAACACATGTTTAATATGGATCGTCCAATCAAGTTGTAAGAGATCCTTTATAGCTCGTAGCACCGCAGAGTGATACTGTTCTGTTGAATTAGTTTTAATCAACTGAATTGTTTTAATATTATCAATCTCAAGCACCAATTTTTTAATCCCTAAATTCCATGCTAATTGAACCCTATCTAGAGCATCTCTTAGCTCCTCATTGATAATAGAGCATAAACAAATATTTTTTTTAAAACTTAGAAATCCAAACTCCATACTGGTTACGAATTAATCCCCCTATAGAAGCAATGCTCGACACATTATTAGCAACACCATCAATATTTACGTTAGGCCATTCATCCTCAGGTTGAATCCACTTGACTGATCTGTAGGTTTCGGAACGTTTCTGTAGCATATAGTTGGATTGAAGATAGTTGTCCATCATCCGGTAACTCTTCTCCAAAACACTCTCACCTTCAATGAATTCATCATTAAAAACAAAGTTATTCCTCTTGATCTAGAGCTGCTAGCAAATAACACCAAAGAGGGTTTTCCAATCATTCGTATCACTAGCAAAATAATCTAAATCTGTCAGGTTAATCTTAATCCACTCATTTAGTCTCATAGTGAAGAATTCCTTTCTCTTGTCTTACTTGATTATCGCCAACCATGTACCTACAGTTGGTGGACGTGACTAATGCTCTCTGTCACGTGTCCACAAATTTTACATCTAACATCAATAGTAAGGTACCTTCTTATCTGCTTTCATTAACAAAGACCTTATTTGAAAAAAGCTAGCCAAAGAAAAACTCTTACCTTTTGAGGTCCTAGTAAATTCCAAATTTGATGCCAGATTTATCCACCCCCTGTAACACCCCTAACCCATATCCGTCACTAGACTAGGGTTAAAGGCATTACCAGATGAATTGGAACAATTATTCATAATCATCAAAGCATCAAAGCATCAAATATCAATATAAAGTCCCATATATAGGTCATCGAGACCTTAAACATACATCAGAAAGGAGTCGATACTAAACCGAACACATATTAATTTTTCCAAAACTTAAACATTTTCAAATAAGTACAGGTCACAGCTCATGTAAATAGGCCGTCTACCTTACACGGCAATAGACACGCCCATGTGTCTAGGCCGTGTCGGAACAGGGCGTACATACTGACTTGCTCACACGGCCACAAGACACGCCCGTGTGCCTTGGCCGTGGTCGAATCTGACTTGGGCCACACGGCTAGCCACATGCCATTGTGTTTTGGTCGTACTCGAGCTTGACTTACAATTGTAGGGTACCCTAGGGGACACACCGCTGTGTAACATAGCCGTGTGTGACACACGGCTAAGACACACGCCCGTGTCTCTGCCCGTGTGGAAAAAAATAGGCCATTTGAATAGCCAATTTGCCACCCCTATTTGGGTCAAAATACAAACACCAAACCAAGTATATTTACACAATAATTTCAACCAATTTCTAAACCAAACTATGCCACATTCATGCCATAACATTATCAACCATTTACATGCTTATAAACTCAACCCAATTGTGTCAAAACATAAGATCAAATCTCATACCAAAACTTGCCAAACTTACCATTTCTCATAGCCATTCATTAGCACATCAAATAGATCAATTTGCATCACATTTCATATACCAAAATCAAAACATAAACACAACCATATCAAGCCATATCACATATCTAAATATAAACATTACAAATCCTATCCAAAGTACTTCTAGCCTATACATGCCATACTTTACTATATACATTTCAAAAGGTACCAAAATGAGATTCGATAGTGTGGTGACAGTCCTCGACGATCCCTGAGCTCACAGTAGCTTTGATGTTTATAAAACAATGTAAACACACACAAAGTAAGCTTTCAAAAGCTTAGTAAGCCATATACAAATAAACATATCATTCAAATCAAATAAGTATCATCAAATCATTTATACTTTGTATACAAATGCTTACACAAATCTCATATTCAAATACTTACCTTTCACTCTCAAATAAGCTATACAAAGTAAACATACCTGTATCCGATATGATTTCACAAAGTTATTCATTTTCTCAGAATGCCCGTTGGAACCGTTCAGAAACATAAGGATACGTGGATAGCTCAGAGAACATATACAATGCCAACATCCCAGATGTGGTCTAACATATAATCAAACATCGATGCCACTGTCCCAGACAGAGTCTTACATGAAGTCAAATACAATGCTAATGTCCCAGACATAGTCTAACACGTAAAACAGAAGTCGATGCCAACGTCCCAGACGTGGTCTTACACGAAATCAGATAACGGAATCCTATGTCATGGCATATGTATCCTAACTATTCCTAAGGTTCATACGGGGCTTTTCAGGCGTTGGAACTCTGTCGATACTTTCTCGAATAGCATATATTTAGCTCAGACATTCATTCATCACAATTCAATATCAAATGAATAATAATAACTCAATTTAAACAAGCTTATTTGTATATCGACTTACCTCGTACGAATACGGATGAATGAAATCGGTTACTCGACAACTTTCCCCGATCTAACTCTATTTTCTTTAATTCTTGAGCTAAATAAATTCAAATTTAATTTATTCAATCATAAATTCATTCAAAACAATCCATAAACACATATTTAGGGCAATTTGCAAACTAACCCTCACATTTTTACATTTTAACACTTTAGTCCCTAATTCACAAAATCACTAAATACACATAATTTGCATATACTCACGCTTGGCCAAATATTCATAGCACTCATACAAGTCCACACATTTCATTTATTTCACATTTTAGTCCCTCAATTTACAAATTTCACAATTTAGCCCATTTTACTTAAAACCATCAAAAATCCAAAGACAAAACATATAAACCCAACATCAAACTTTCATATTTCATCATATAACAACATAAAGCTCATGAATTTATCCATGGCACATTTCAAAATCATCATCAAAATCAGAAATTAAGGCATGGGCTTGATAGTATACGAAGCAACAATTACAAAAACATAGAAATTATTAAAAACCGAGATCAAAACATACCTTAATTCAAGATCAAAGTGCCGAAACCCTAGCTTGAGTTTTTCATTCTTTTTATTTAGTAAATTTGGTCAACATGGAGAAATAATGAACAATTTCATGCTTTATTTTATTATTAATTACATATTAATATACATTTTACTGAAATGGCCTTATTAATATCATTTAAAATCCATTAAGCAATGCCCATTTATGTCATTTAATTCATTCAATGGTCAAATAACCTTATAAGGACCTCAAAATTATAAAGCCAAGTCAAATAGGCACTTTTAACAAGTAGCAAGCAATTTTTACATTTTTTGCGATTAGGTCCATTTATCACATTGAGCACACAAACAATCGAATTTTCAGACGAAACTTTCACATATGCTAATTCACACATCATAATCATGGAAAATATTATTTAACTATTTTTCTGACTAGGATATGTGGTCCCGAAACCACTATTCTGACTAGGGTGAAAACTGGACTGTTACACCCCCAGCCGTCTCCACTCCACAAATGGAAGAATAAGTAGATCAAATTGAAAACCTGTGATTTTTATCCTTACCTTATCCAAAAAAATCACTAACAGAAGGAGGCTTATAAGATGCAATGCATGAAATCACAAGTGGTGACAATATATCTTTTATCAATTCCCAATTTCAATCTCCACTCGGCAAAACTATTTCCATAACAGGAACATGTTTAATGGGTATAATTTCGGGTTGTGTACAAACATTCATTAGAGGACCCCATTCCATAACATAGTTATGAATGTTAATTAGTATAAGGTATATTTATTTAGAAAATTATTATTTATACACATGAAATTTTGCATATAATTGATTTATTATATTAATCATATATGTAGGTATAATATGTATTTCCACATGAATTATTTAAAATATAAATATTGTAGATTGCTATACTAAAATTTTATTAAATAGCTTGATATAATAATTTTAATTTATAAGTGATTATATTAATCATATGAAATCTTTTAAAATTATAATTTTAATATAAATATATTCTTTTCAAATAGATGTTATAAAGTTTGTTAAATTTATAAAATGTATTTTGTACTTAATTAATAAATATAAGTTATTACCATTTTAATTTATAAAATTTATTTACTCATAATTTTTTAAGGAACCCAATCATTTATTACTACATTATGAAGTGTTATCTCTATATTATTAATTTTTTATAAATTTTTTTATTTTATATATTATTTTATATTTATATTTCTTTAAAAGTATTAATGTATTAAATCAATATTTGTTGCAATCATATTATATCAATAACTTACTAAGTATCCAACTATTTTATTAAAAATTTTGTTTAGTTATTTCTATGTTATTAATTGATTATAAAATATTATCATTTTATATATGTTACTTTAAATTTATTAACTTTATTCATATATTAATAATCATTTATTAATATCATCTTATTTTATTAATAATTTTATTTTAGTAGTATTTGGAAAGTCACTAGTAATTGGATACGGGTGTAATTGCTTGTAATTACAAAAGGTGATATGTTTAGATAATTGTTGTAACTGGTGGGTCTTATCAAATTAGGTGTAATTTGAGCACCTCAATTACACTTTCTAATTATTAGGGGAGGTTGAGAATGGTAGTAATTGCACTTAAATCCACATTTTAAAAAATATTTTTATATAAGTTATAAAAACTATATTATAAATATGAACATGTATGAGTCCTTGAGATGGTTATGGCAAAAATATTTTCCTATATTATAAATCCAAAAATATATATTATAAAAATAGTTTTTCTACTTTATAATTTTATAACAAAAATTATATTATTTAAATCATAAAATTGCTAAATTTATGGCAAAAAGTTTATTATAAAAGACAATTTACATGTTATGAAAGTGATATAATATATTTAATCATAAAAATTTATGGCCAAGAAGTATGAACATAACTTATTTATATGTGTTCATGTTATAAATCATAAAAATAATATACTTATTCATAAATAATATTATAGTTTTTCAATCATAACTTATTTATAAAAAAATAACTTTCTAAAGTTACGACAAAAATTTTATTATTTATAAAAGGTGTTATGAAAGTAATTAGATAATTTATAAAGCGTATTATATAAATTTTATAATATATAAAATTTATATTACTATTTATTTAATTTTTTCTTATAAAATGGATATAACCTAACATAATTCTTTCTCCAAATTAAATTTACATAAGTTTTATAATTAAAGTTCTACTCTAATTGGACTATGAACCTAAATATTATAAGGTCGATGCTAATTATGCAAATACAATTTTTTTTTTCTTACACTATATCATGAGGTATAATACCATTGAGAGAATAGTGTCAGACACAAACACCATAGGTAGCTTGCGGACTTTTTAATTTGAGACATTCAAAACTTCGAAATGTGGTTGAGAAGACATTTGCTATTCTATAAAAAATAATTTCCATATTAGCAACATCACCTTAATATAACATAAGAAAAAGGTTGGGTTGTATTGGCATGTTGTATATTTTATAACTTGAATCATATTGTAACACCTTAAACACGGCCTAGACATTATGGCCGAATCCGGAAGTATTACATGAAATGGGTTGAGAAACCATTGTCGTTAAGTTAAAATCTTTCTAGTTCATTAGCCTTTAGAGTTATTATTAATTTCAAAGCTTACTTTCATATAATCATTTAGAGATAAAACGTGTTTGTAGCGGAAGCTTGTAAAAACGTTGTGTCTAGAAAATCCATTCAAGATTTTTAGAAAACCATCACACTTATAAATAAGTAAAACCAAAACCCAAAACCAACATCAAAATTTTAAAAGAGTCCAGAGTCCCAGCAAATACAACCTCAAACCAAAACTTAATAACCCCAAAGCATAATAAAACAGTAAGATAGGTGGTCACTGTCGAGTCCTCTACTGCACCGATTCGCCTAAGACTGTAGGTTACCTGTACGAAAAAACAGAAAAAGCATGAGTTTACGTAAACTCAGTGTGTAACCCAGCAGAGTTAAGCATGTGCACATACAGAATATCACAAATCAAACAGGTTCACAATCAGGCCTGGGCCCTTGTCAGATACAGATACAGATTCGGGCCTGAGCCCATTTGAGATATAGATATGCAAATCAAACATTAGAATCCTACCCCCATCCTCTACACACCATCTCCAATCATCCCTACACACCGTGTAGGGTTTAAAACACTCACCTAGCCCTACACACCACGCTGTACCGATGTGTCACATATTAGATATAATGCAGCTGTGCTACTAGATATTAAGCATAATCTACCTTTAAAAACACTTCCTCCAGTATACATCATCCCACCGTAATCTCAGTAACAGAACATGCATACAAAATTAACAAATAAATCATGCTTAACATGCTTTCATAAACAGATAACAAATAAACAAACATACGCATGCTCATAACCATATTTCAGTCTAATAGATCATTTAGTTATAGGGTTAGATAGCATTTATAAACCCTACAGTAGGCCCACAATCGATTAGGACGACCCGTGCAACCCTATAGAAAATTTCAGTAATGAGGGCCCACACACATGACTGTATAGCCCACACGCACAGATTGGCCTTGCCTGTGTAGCCCACATGGCCAGGCCCAATAATTGACACGCTCGATCTAGCCTAGCCCGTGTGGCTCACACTACCACACTCTGGCCATCACATGGTCGTGCCTTGCGCACGACCTGGCCTTCATCGATCACACGACCGTTTTGTCGCACACAGCCTACCACATGGCCGTGTGGCATCAACAGAATAATTTTTCATCTTTTTCTGAAGTATTTTTTTTTTTTTGAGTTTTTGGTACACACTTGATTCATTTTTGATGTGAAAGCAATTCTGAGATCACCAGAACCAAAAATTGACCAATTAACCCTAAATTAATCTCTTAAAGCACTATTAAACTGAACTATCTCACAAAGGGCAACCCTTAAATTTACCAAAAACCCTTACCTTAAAGCAAACAATGATGCTTATGAAAGATTGGGGCACTGATTGAACTTCTCTAGCCCCTTGATTTTCCCCTAAACATAAAATGAACTCCATCAATCAAGGTTCATTATCCAAAACACAAACCGCACTCACCATACTTACCAATAACATACCAAAACACTGAAATAACAAGGCACGAGAAATTGATAGAATGTAGAAAGAAGAATGCAAAATTGGTGACACGAAGAGAGGATGGAATGACAGAGTACAAGAAAAGAAGACTTCACATCAGATTATTGGGAAATTAGAAGGAAAAAGGAAATATTGAAAAAAAGAAAAGAAAAATAATAAAAAAAATCAAAAGATTATCAGGAATCCCCCCAATTATCTCCACTAACCCACTACCCAGAATTTTAACTGCACTGAAACACTTGCGCAGGACCGAGTAAAAATAAATACCCATGCTTGCGCAAGGATTTAAACACAGAACCTACAAACAACACACAAATTCCTTTACCACTTGAACCAGCAAGCTCATTCTAATATAAAATTACAGACAAATAAATATAAGCCCACTAAATAAAGATAGGGCTTAATTCCAAAAATAAACAAAATTGCTAAAGGTAAGGCTTAAACTTGAGACCTCTCAGACATACCCAAAACACTTAACCATTGAAGCAAATACACAGTTGTATCAAATTTTTACAGAGGAAAACACAAGAGATTTAGGGCGTTACACATATATGGAATTGAAATGATCCATACTTCTAAGGGTAAAGGTAATAATCCTAATTATGCATATTCAAATTTAAATGATTATGAACTTGAAAATGGGATAACGAATCAAAACATGAAAATGAGACACATGAATTATGTATTCATGAATTGGATATTGTTATTGTTTCAATTGATATGTGGATCAAATTGTGAAAAGCTATTATGTATAGTAAGTGATGAAAATTGAATATGGTATAAAATGATGTATTTATATTTTGAGTATTGAGTGGTTAATTTTATTGTATAAATAAAATGTTGTTTAAAATATTCAATTGTGCCTATTATATTGTTTGTCTTTAAATATTTGGATCATAGAAATACCACTGAGTTTTTACTCAGCGTATGGTTTTGTTTTCTGTACGCAGGTTAGGTACTTAACTTTTGATCGCCGATTCTGCATCCAACAACGATCCTGAAATCAAATGTGGTGATGTCTATCTTTTGTGTCAGCATGTACCTAGAGTGTCTAAATAATAGTTATTTTGTGGTTTGATTGTAAATGAGGTTATAAGTTTAATATTGGTTGGTATATACATATGAATATGTGTTTCTGTTTGAAGTTATATTATGGCATGTTAAATTTATGTTTAAATATTTATAAACTAGGCAAAATGGAATAAATTAGGTAAGTTTATAATTTGGACTTGAATAATCTTTGATGATATGTGTTGATGTTATAAATGAGGTACCAATGAGGGTACATTGGTTAGACACCTAGGATGGTTGTTTTGATATGATTTGGATGTGTTGGATTGTGTTTTGAACTGGTTAAACGAATGATTTTTGAATTACTTAATGTCCAAGCTTGCAGGGAATAGTAAACTTGTTGTTTAAATTACATTTTGATTTTACACGGCCAGACACACCGGTGTGTGACTCGGCCGTATGAGACACACGGCTAGTACACGGGCATGCGAGGCCATTTCGAATGGGTACACAGCCTGGGACGTGGGCGTGTGAATTGGCCATGTGACCCAAGTCAAAGGGTTATGCAGGCACAGACATGGGCTAGGACACGGTTGTGCGGGGCCTATTTCGAATGCCCACACAGTCTAAGACACTGGCGTGTCTCCTAGCCATGCGAGTCACACGGCCTAGTCACAAGGCCGTGTGAACCCTGCAGCTTTGAAAATTTTTAATATTTTTTGAAAAATTCCCCCGACTTGTTTTTAATGCATATTTTGGGACTCGAGGGCTTGAATAAGGTACAATATGTATGAGTTTAATTGGTTTCTGACCTAAATATTATATGATACAAAATGATTGAAATTTATGTCTGTTTGATCGATAAACTTCGGTAATACTTTGAGACCCTATTCCTGCGATGGATATGGGTAGGGGTGCTACAAGCATACCCAATGACTCCATCTCTATTTGTTTCAAACTGTAAGCAAACATCAGTAGTGCTTCATAATTATCTCAAAATCCACTGAACTACTTTCCAGTGTTCTTTACCGGGATTCACTATTTGTCTACTAACTACACTGACTGCATATGATAAATCTAGACGTGAACAACTATAACATACAAGTGATCCCACTGCACTAGAATATGGAACATTTGACATTTAGTCAATCTCATCATCTGATTGTAGAGACAAAGCTAATGAAAGTCTGAAATCGGCCGCTAAGAAGTACTAACAGGCTTAGCACTTTGCATATTGAACTTGTAAAGAACTTTCTCAATGTACCCTTTCTGACTTAGGTACAATTTGCTTGCTTTTCTATCTCTGAGAATCTCCATACCAAGTATCTTTTTTGTTGCTCCCAAATCTTTAATGTCAAATTCTTACTAAGTTGGGCTTTGACCTTTCTTGTCTTTCCTTTATCTTTCTCTGCTATCAACATGTCATCAATATGGAGGAGTAAATACACAAAAGAACCATCATTGTTCTTCTTAAAGTTAACATAACTGTCAAAGCTACTTGTTTTGAAATCATGAGAAGTCATAAAAGAATCAAACCTCTTGAACCACTGCCTTGGTGACTATCTCAAGCCATGAAGGGACTTTTTCAACAAGAAAACATAGTCCTATTTTTTTGAGATTGTAAAGCCCTCTGATTGTTGCCTGTAAATGTCCTCCTCAAGTTCTCCATGCAAGAACGTTGTTTTTACATCTAACTATTCGAGCTCTAAGTCATACATGGCCACAATACCAAGTAAGGCCTGAATCAAACTATTCTTCACAACTGGTGAAAACATATCTGTGAAGTCCACACCTTATTGTATCCCTTCGCAACAAGCCTTACTTTATATCTGAGTTCTTCAACTCATGGAGTCCCTTCTTTCCTTTTTGAACATCCATTTACAATGAACAACCTTCTTACCTTTAGGAAGCTTCACAGGATCCCATATTCTATTCTTGTAGAGTAACTCCATATCTTTTTGCATGGAAAACATCCACTTTTCTGAGTCTTCACAGCTAACTGCCTCAGAATAAGTAGATGGCTCTTGATTTCCATCTATATCTTCAACCACATTTAAAGCAAAAGCAACTAGATCAACCTTGGCATACCTCTTTGTAGGGTTAATTTCTCTTCTAATTTTGTTTTAGGAAATTGCATATTGTGGTGAAGAAGCGACTTTGTTCTTATTATCTGTACTAACTTGAGGAGCCGAATCTGTTATAGATACTAGATCAATTTGAAGCTCCACCTACTTTTGTTGTTCTTTATTTGAAGAGTCTTTAAGAGATAAGTTAGGTAGCATAGCATTTTCATTAAAAACAACATCTCTGCTAATTAAAACTTTTCTATTTTCAGGACACCATAACTTATACCCTTTTACACCAGTCTTATGACTAAGAAAAATAAATTTAATAGATATTGGTTCCAATTTTCCATTATCAACATGAGCATATATAAGACATCCAAAAATCTTTAAATTAGAATAATCAGTAGGGTTACCAAACCATATCTCTCGTGGAGTCTTTTTCATAGTGTTAACGGATGGAAATCAGTTGATAAAAAAACATGTAGTAGAGGCTGCTTTAGCCCAAAATGACTTCGATAAATTAGCATTTGACAACATACATCGAACGTTCTCCATTATCGTTTTGTTCATTCGTTCTACAACACAGTTTTGCTGTGGAGTATGATGAATTGTCAAGTGTCTCATGATCCCTTCTGATTTGCACAATTCGTTAAATTCATCAAAACAGAACTCCAAGCCATTATTTGTCCAGATGTGTTTTATCTATTTTCCTGTCTGTTTCTCAACCATAGTAATCTAAAACTTGAATGTGGAAAACACATCGCTTTTCTCTTTCATGAAGAACGCCCAAAATTTTTCAGAAAAATCATTAATAAGAGTTAGCATATAATTAGCTCCACCTCTCGAAGGCACTCTGGATGGTCCCAAAAGATCAGAATGAATATAATCCAATGTTCCCTTTATGTTATGGATTCATCTGGTGAATTGAACTCTTTTTTTCTTCTAAAAAATGTAGTAATTACAGAACTTCAATTTGCTAATGCCTTGCTCATTAAGAAGTCTTTTTTTGCTTAATTTTATCATGTCATTTTCACTCATATACCCTAGACGCATATGCCAAATTCTAGTAACATCATCATCTGACAAGGAAGAGGAAGTAACTATAGCATCACTAGTAACAGTAGAACCCTGCAAAACATATAACTTGACAATTTTCCTCTGCCCTTTCATCACAATGAGGGAACTTTTGGAAATCTTTAGAACCCCACTTTCGATTGTGTATTTGTACCTTTTTGAATCAAGAGTTCTCAACGAAATCAAATTTCTCTTCAATTCTGGAACATGTCGTATGTCACTAAGTGCTTTACCAACTCCATCAAACATCTTAACTTTAATCGTTCCAACAGCTACAATTTTACACGAAGCATTATTTCCTATTAAAACAAAACTTTCAGAAACTGTTTCATAAGTTGTAAACCGATCCCAGTTGGGACTCATATGAAAGGTGCAGCCAGAATCAAGGATCCACTCCTCACTTACTTCAGAATTATTGGTAGAAGCAACTGAGAGTTCACCATCACTGTAGTCTTTTACAACATCAGCTTCTCCAGATTTTTCTAGTTGTTTTTCCTTTTGATCTTGTTCTGCAACTTATAGCACTCAAATTTAATGTGCCTTTTCTTTTTGCAGAAGTTACAGGTTTTACCCCTATTTGAAGATCTCGATCTACCCTTAGATTTCTACAAGGATTCCATTCTTATGTCCTTCTATGATCATCATCAATATTCCATTTTTGTCTCCCATGAACAATAAAACCCTTTCCCTAAAATTTGGATTTAATCACAAGATGTTTCATCTTGTCATACGAGGTCAAAGAATCATAAACCTCATCAACTATGAGAGATTCACGGCTATACGAAATCGTGTCCCTAAATTTTCTTTATCAAACTGAACCTCCATGGCCTTTAGGTTTGAAATAATTTCTTTAAACACATTTAATTGTTTGTGCAAAGATGCATCTTCTTCTAAACGATGAGCATAAAGACACTACTTCATATGTAACTTACTCGTCAAGGTTTTTGACATGCAGAGCTGCTCCAGTTTTTCTCATAATGCAATGGCGTTCTTCTCTTTCATCACATCTTGCAAAATTTTGTTAGACAAATGCAAATGTAATTGTGTCAATGCCTTTCAATCTTTACACTTCTTCTCTTCATCCATCAATGTTGAATGCATCTTATCTATCAACAACAGGGCATCTTTCAAATCCATCTGTGCAAGAACTGCCTGTATCTTTATATGCCACAACACGAATCTGGTGTTGCGATCCAATAGCATAATTTCATACTTCAGTGACGCCATTACAGTGATTGAGATAAGCAATTCAGAAGGCTCTGATACCAAGTTGAAAAATAGAATGTCTATAATGGAAAGAAAAGAGAGAAAAATAAAACACAGATTTTACGTGAAAACCCTTTCGAGAAAAAACCATGGGTAGAGGAGAAGAAAATTATCTATTTCGAATTTGAATAAGTAGAAGCAGTATAGACTGCGTCTATTTATAGGTTTAGAAAACCTTATTCTAATTAACATCTAATAGAAGCAATGCAATAAGATTGAAACACCTTATTGAAATCAGTATCAAACAGAGGAAGTAAACTTCTATACGGATTCTTTTTGTGCAGCCTGTATTTTATTTTAATAAGAATTTGGGTCACAACTCTAACACATCCTTAACAAATTCAAAAATGAAAAATAGTCTTTATGAAATTAAATATATGTGAAATATCATATAACGAAATGCTATCGAAGATTCCTTTGTATTTTACCCATGGTCTGCGCACAAAACAGACACCTAAAACATTGAGCTTTTACAAGCTCAGTGGTGATCAACTAAGCTCTAACAATATTATATACATGAAGTTACATGAAAAACAATCTAAATCATATATAAACTCAATACAATAAACAAGTAAAATCCATAAATTAGTACCAAACCATACTTAACAAAATCCATAATTTTCTACTTTCGTAACGTAACTTCATTAACATTTTAGCAATTAAACATTTCATCACAAAAAAAACAAGCATATAAATTACTTTCATTTATTAATAATTCATATTGTCTCATTTTAAGATGGCCTAAGTAACTTTATACGGAAAATTTTCTGGACACATGAGTATCCAACTATACTCCCAATTACAATCAATGAAGATAGCAAAAATCACTTCTTTAAACAATGACAATACTCCGATACATGCCCATCATGACTTAGCCATCCTAATACCAAATGTGTGAAGTGTAACAATGACAATACTTATGGGTGTACAAGGAAGACTAAATAATTAAAATGGTAACGAGTGAGGGATCACTATACTCTATGGCATGCCAACTAAATCTGAAGGTTCCCAACACATTTTTCGGGTAGAATATTAAATTTTATTTGCAACTTAGTGACAATTTTGAATCTGAACATTATAACAATTAATGTGATTTTATTATCCATAAAAAATGTAACATCATAGACGTAAATTCATTTAAAAATCAAATTTAACCGACTCCAACAAAATTATTCAATTACATAAGAAATTAATCTAACTACGATGTAGAATATATCAAAACATAGAGATCACAAATTATAATTCTTAGAATTCATTTATTAGAAATAATTGATCAATGAGCTTCACTTTTCCATTAGCTTTAGAGGTTCTACTGGCTTTGTTAGTTTCAAAAATTGAGATTCAATACATACATCAATAACGAAAATAGCAAAACTTACTGTAACTAATTAATCGATGCTAAAATCAAATCCAAACTCACTCTGCAATATGAAAATTGACCTGTCGTAATTTGATATGTCAAATTAGACTCTCTTGGATACTTAATGAGGTTGTTCTCAAGTAGTTTATGAGTATTTTTATTGTTTTTTAATGGTTCTTAGCTTTTAGTGTTAATAATATATTTTCTTACATTTTACTTCTTTTGAGACCCAAATTGGAAAAGCTATGCCATTGGGAGTCTAATGATTGATTTAAGCTTGTGTAGGGAGATGACTAAGGCCAAACATCAAGGAGGACCTTAAGGGTTGTAGGGGTCACGACACTGACTCCCCATCACTTCAAGGAAGAAAACTTCATTGAAAAATCAACTTGGAGTTGTAACACCTTATACCCGACCTGATCATCGATTTCAGGTACAAGACGATACAAAGACCCGATTAATTTAATGAACAACTTAAAATTTCAAACCAAAACTATTAAGATTCACGAAGAAATAGTAATAATTCTTACAATTGTAAATCCCACATCTATTTGTAAGATTTAAATTAAGACTTACTGACACAATTACTTAAACCCTTAGGCGTGCCTCTAAGGAAACCCCACTATATACATGAAATAGCTACCGCACCCACCTCTAACCCTGGCGGGGTCTAGCTTGGTCCCTACTCATGATTTAAAGTCCTTATGTACCCTGCACCAAATTAGTAATCTTATAAGTTCAGAAGAACTTAGTGAGTTCTGTATATAAAATTCATGGAAAGCTGCTTAAATATTAAGGAAAGCTAGGCACAAAATAAAACTCCTTGGATTTTATCACACTCCAAATTTGGTGGAACTGAAAAAAAGATGAATAAACATGAAGGTTACATATTTTGGCACACTATAGTAGCATAGTCTGCCATTTTACACGCTTCTAGCAAACTAAAGTTGGCACATAATGTATCCTCCCATAGTAGCATCTAAGGATTTCACCCAGGGGTATTCTTCAATTGAAGAAAGGGTACGAAAAATGAAAGGCATGCCTCAAATTCTTGGCTGAACATGAAATGCCTATTAAGTATATGAGAGAATTGTAAGGGACTAAAGTGTCTTTAAGACCACGCCATACGTGAGTCACCTCCAAGGTGCAATATGTCTAGTTTACATGAACACTATTCTAGTTGGATCTTCTAACGGGATTAGTTGAGGGCCGATTGGACTAATTTGACTCTCTTATTGACTAACCTATCTTTAAACATCAACTTCACTGGATTTTCCCCTACTTGCCTCAATTTTTTTGTAGGAAAACAAATGATACTTTTAGTAAGTATGGCCACCTTGAGTATATGTATATATATAGTAAGAATAGATCAGATAGATGGTTTTTTGTTCTTTCTATTCCACCCTCTAGTTCGTTTTCTTAGATCTAAACATTTATTCCCTTTTATTTAACTTGGAAGTTAAGATTTTTGGCTTAGTCGGTGGATGTTTCAACCTCTTGGTAAATCTGATAGCTCTGCATGTTATGATTTTGAAAGCGTAAGGGTGTTAAGAAGCATATAAACAATAGGGTGTGTATAAGAGGCCCTGCATAGGGGTCGGTAGTCGAGATGTTATTAAATTGACTGTAAATGAGATTTTAATAGAAGTTTCATGTTCTCTTAAGCTATTGTTGTTGCTAGTTCAAGAAGGACGATCGAATTTGGAACTCTAAGCTATAGTGAAGATGAGTTTCGGGTGAGTCTTTTTACTGACTCTTGCATGTTATTTCATAATGGTAGATTAAATGTTGATGTCTTCTCGGATAGTTGGTGAGTGTATGTATGTGAATTATCGTAAAAGTTATGTGTAACAGTCTAATTTTGGGCTTAGTCAGAATAGTAGTTTTGAGACCACAAATTTGAAGTCAAAGAAATTATTAAATTATTATTTTGGTGTTATAGCATATTATGTCAGTGCATGAAAAATTTGGTGAAGTAATTTTAGCGTTTGTGAGCTTAATTGTGAAAAAGGACTAAATAGCATAAAGGGAAAAAGTTGTGATTTGCTAGCAAATAGTGTTACATGCCCATAGATTATAAGGTAGGGGTATTTAAAGTGCAAATAGACCCTAGGATGGTTCTTGGCCGGCCATGAGGCAAGGAAATTAAAATAGTCAAATGTTAGGTAAAGTTTGGTGACTTATTTGGCCAAAAAGAAAATAAAATAGAAGAAAGATGATATCATCCATTTTTCATCTTCTTCTCCACTAAAAAACAAAAGGAAAATAGAGGTTTGAAAGCTTGAAAATTTTAGCAACTTGTAACCCTCACAAGTAAATGATTTTGATGGTTTTTCTTGATGATTTTTGTACTTTTAGAACCCTTGTAGCATGAGCTTTCAAATGAGGGGATTATTTTGCAAAATGGTTAAAAGTCTAGGGTTTTACCATGAGAGTGTTCATGTTGTTTTCTGAAATTTTATGGAAGAAAATGAATCATGGTTGTGAAATAAACAACTTTTGTGAAGTAGTTTTCATGGAAACCCTAACTAAGGACCATTTTGCATAAGTTGTAAAATTGGTAATAAATGTGTGAAATAATGAGAATTATGGGCTACTCCTAGTATAAAAAGTATTCGACTAGGCTTGATTAATGAGAAAATGTGATAAAAATTGATTTTCGGGTCTAGGGGCAAAATGGTCATTTTGCCCAATTATAAATTGTTAAGTATCTAGATTGATAAAATGATTAAATTTGTAAATTCTTATTATTTTAGATCAAGAAATACAAAATCTGAACCTAGACCGAGGGAAGCCCAAGCAAGTAGATTAAATCGTCTAGTCGCCTACATTTTGTAATTCGAGGTAAGTTGTATGTCAACAATGCAACTATATTGTTATGATGTATGATTGAATTAATATTGCATAAATTGTTATGATTGTGAATATGAGAATTCATGTTGAGAAATTAATGTAGTAAAGATTTTCGGTTGAAAATTTGGAATAGACTTGGATATTCATACCATGACATTGGGTGGTATGTGAGCCAGTGTAAAACATGTCTGGGACATGCATCGGCCACATCATGAGTTCCAGTGTAAGACGTGTCTGGGACATGCATCGGCATTGAGACGAGAGCTAGTGTAAGACATGTCTGGGACATGCAGCAGCCTCAGGATATACAAGCTAGCGTAAGACCTATCTGGGACATGGCGTCAGCTTGTTATGTGTTAGTGTAAGACATGTCTGAGACATGGCATTGGCACCGATAGATAAGAGCCAGTGTAAGACCTGTTTGGGACATGTCATTGGCCTCGATATATGAAAGTCAGTGTAAAACCTATTTGGGACACGACATCGACTTTAATGTGCTAGCCAGTGTAAGACCATGTCTAGGACATGGCGTCGGCATTTTATCCCTTATTCAGGGCTATTGAGTATCTGATAGTATTCCAAATGGTTCAACGAAAAATTTATGATTTATATCAAAATGAGAAAAGTTATGACCATGTGGTGAGTGGTACAGGTACCTATTTGAAATGTATGAGATATGGGCTCAATATATGCCATATGAATTGTATTGGATGGTGATGAGTAAGTTGTGCTTATATCTACTTATTGTATTCATGAATAAGCTCTGAAAGGTTATGAGCATGTTGTTCTATGATAATTAGTTGATGTTTATTTTCATGCAACTTACTAAGCTTTATGCTTACCCCATTTCCTTTCCATTTTCTTATAGTGTCACCAAAGTAGCTCGTGGGTCATCGCCTATGTCGAAGAAGCTAGTCACACTATCATTTTGAAGCACTTGGTATAGTTAGTTCCTTTATTTTGATTATGGCATGTATAGGATCCTTTGATTTTGTTAAAGTGTCACATTGTTTTGGGGCCTAATGTGTTGGCTTAATTTAGTACTTGACACATTTTGTATAAGGCCATGAATAATGGCTAATATTGAAAGTTGTTTTATGAATGCAAGAAAGTTATTCATGAATGTGAAAATTATTGGCATGGTCGTATATGGATGAAATGTATATAGGCTTTAGTTATGGTTGCTTGGTTGAGAAATCATGTTGTGATAGACTTGGGTATGATAGATTATGTTTAGGGGTGGCAAGGGGCTTGGTATATAGCCCTATATCGTCCACACGGGTGTGTGTCTAGGCCGTGTGTGGCACACAGTCAGCCCCATGGGTGTGTTGTTCGACCGTGCGTCCCTTGCACCTCAAAATTACAAGTCAGTATGCATGGTAGTAAACACACGGGCAGAGACATGGCCTTGTGTCTCAGTCGTGTAGAGGACACGGCCTCTGGCCACGGGCTTGTGCCTTGGCCGTGTGTCCCTAAATTATTGCTGACGTCAGAAACAAAATGTCAAGGTTTTTAAACACGAGCTAAGACACGAGCGTGTCATAGCCTTGTGAGGGACACGGGCCATGGATACAGGCATGTGTCAGGTCATGTGAAAACCCCTGTAGGTTTGAATTTGGAATTTAATTCACACAGGCTCGGGGCACGGGTGTGTCCCCTTATGCTTAGGTCGTGTGAACCACACGGGCCTTTTGCACAACCATGTCATAATGGCCACACGAGCTTGTTGCCCTTCCACACGTGCACGTGCCCTGCTTCAAGTGGCATTTTTCAAAGTTTTCAAAGATGTTGGGATTAATCCTGGGTTGTTTCCAAAATGTGATTTGGGCATCATAGGCACATATTAAGAACTTTTAGATTAAAATAGAAAAGTTTTAAGTTTGACCTAGTTTTCATAACTCGAAAATAATTGTATACATGCAGTTAAGTCAGGTAATGCCTTGTGCCCAGCCCCGGCCTCAGACTCGGGTAAGGGGTGTTACATTTAATAGTATCAGAGCTATGGTTTAGTCGATTCTAAGACTAACCTAGAGTGAGTACAAGTACAACTATACATGCCATAATTTTATATTGATAGTGTGACGACTCCTGACAAGATAAATTGTGTTTTATATATAGTAAATGGATCCTAACGTGGCTATGGTGGATGACGTGGAAAGTAATGCGCCGGCTCCTGCCAAAGGGACCGCGCTAGTCGATAGTGGGCCCATGACAATGAGTCAGGGTAGAAGGGCTAGAGAAGCTTACCTCCACATGATGGATGCATGGTATTCGGAGTTTATTCGTGCGAATCCGAATACTCTACCTCCCTTACCTCCCCCAATTCCTCAACCCTTTCATATAGCTTCTCGAGGAGCAGAAATGGTTAGAAGAGAGAAACCTTCAATCTATAGAATTAGAAAGCACGGGTGTGACAGCCCTAATGTGACCCTAGTCGGGAAGTGGTTTCGGGACCACAAAACTTAGTCATAAAAATAATTAACTGTCATATTTGGTGCTTATTATATGTATATATGCATGTGTGAAAATTTCATATTTGAATTTTGTTAATTGTAGGTGAATTTTAGTAAATAGGACTTATGTGAGAAAATTTAGAAATGTGCTAGGCAAATGTAAAGTGGCCTATTAATGCATGCTATCGAAATGATGGGTTTGCATGTCAAATTGCCCAAAATTTGAGCTAGTGGCCGGCCATGCTATGGGACATAGCATATTTTAAGCATGGTGTGTTAATGTTTCATGTTGGAAAGAATAAAATAAAAGAGTTAGTAATAAAATAAGGGGATGAAGCGTGATGAAAACAAAGAAAAGAAAAAAATGTTCATCCTTTAACATCTTTGGCGAAAATTCTAAGGAGAAAGGAAGAAGAAAGGTTGAAGAGGTTGACCATGCATGTAACTAGGCTAAGGTATGTTTGATGTTGCTCCATGAGATTCATGTATATTTTAGTTGTTAGCTTGAGTTCTACCTAGCCCATGGTTTAAATCTTTGCTATGTGAGGGAGATGATACTCGGCCATGGGTGTTGTCTTCTTGGTTGGTGTTTGATGTTGTGTTGAGGAGGTATGAAGATGATAGAGTGTGTGTGAAAATTTGAAAAAGGTAGGTCTTAGAAACTTCATGAAGCATTCGCCATGGTAGGAAGTAGAAGAGAAATATAGTTGTTGTTCATGTTAGATGAAGTAGAAGTTGTGTGCTAAGGTGAATGTGACTTTGAATACTATTGAGTAATGTATGTGTTTTGAATTGATGGAATGGAGAGGATGCTTTAATTTTGTTATGAATAATTATATGTTAAATTAAGGGTTGCTAAGTTAGCTATTAAGGTGAAGTGCAAATGTTAGTATTTGATTACTAGTGTATATATGTGTTTTAGCCAAACTTTGAACTTGAAACAAAATGGTAATTAGTCAATACAAGTGACCATATTTGTAGAATGTATTAAGTGTACAATCGGCCTCACCATAGACATGCATATTCGCCACATGAATGAATACATAGATTGATGTTGTATGCTCGGCTATAGGTAAGCATATTGATGGCTTTATCTTGACTTAGAAAATCGGCTAAAGGAGAATATTGGCTAGTAGGTTGAATTTGATTCATGATTTCATACATATATGACTCTAATGCCTAATATACATGGGCTAAGTACCTTGAATTTCTCCTTGATGTTCAAAATGATTAAATCAATTTATTTGTTAAATTAAGCTCAAGAGCAAAGGGGAACTAAATCCGAAAAAGGAAAGGAAAAGGTGATCGAATAGACATTGAAATCGTTCGACAACATTTGAGGTAAGTTTTCGAGTAGTGGAACTTAGATTATGATTCGATTACGTCATGACATATAAGTATGACAAATAAACGGTGATATAATGACTCTACTTGAATTATATATTGAGGTGATTAGTTTATACCTATGACGGGTAGCCGAATGTGTATAGAGATCATGTTATAAAGCCAATCAAAATCGTGCTCTTTGTATGTGGCTATTGAGCCGAAATTAGTAAGTGTGATAAGTGTCTTGTGTTTGAGCTTTGGTAATGAAAATGAAATATGGATGTCTCATGATTTATTGATATATGTGCATGGTTATTCGAATGATATCCGGGCTAAGTCCCGAAGGCTTTTATGCTAGTGACTATATCCGGACTAAGATCCGAAGGCATTTGTGCGAGTTGCTATATCCGGGCTAAGACCCGAAGGCATTTGTGCTAGCGACTATATCTGGGCTAAGTCCCGAAGATCCGGGCTAAGACCCGAAGGCCTTGTGCGAGTGGTTATATCCGGCTAAATCCCGAAGATACTTGGGTTTGGGAATGAGCGATCTTGTTGTAATAATTTCAATTAATACGCTCGTAAAATCCCAACGATGTGGTAAGTTTCATATATGCATTAGAATAATTGATTCCTTCTAAACAGTGTTCGCTCAATCGATTAACAAGCTTCCGGCTTTTAGTCAAGTTGATTCCTTATGTATGAATATAAGGGTTGGAAATGTGAAGTAGGTATGATTGTGAGAATATGTGTATATGGAATTTATTCGTTTAGTCATATGAATGCTATATCTTAGTTGTGCATGATTTCCTTACTCAAAACTTACTAAGCATTAAATGCTTATTCCGTTTCTTTGATTCTTTGTTTTATAGATTTTGGTTCGTCACCATCGGACTCGTGGAGTGTCCAAGTCAAGTCATCCACACTATCAAAGCCCTTGTGGTACTCTTTTAGTTGAACTCGCTAATGGCATGTATAGGATCGCCCTTGTGTTATTAGTCAAGTACTTTGGTGTTGTATATATTTGGATAGCCATGCGAAAATGGCTTATATATTTTGAGCATAGTGTTATAATCATTTTGTATGTATATGGTTATTGAGAGGTGTGGATATGCTTGGCAATGATTGGCCATTGGAATGGTTAATCATGATCATATTTTGTACTATATATGCTAAAGGGCTAGTTGAATCATAGAAACTATGAAATAGGTAAAGTCTACCTTAAAAGCGGAATCTTGACGAAGACAGTGATGTAAATTTGAAAATCACTAAAAATAGTAGGAATGGAATTAAATAGTGAATAAATTATGTAATCGTACCTTGATGAATCTACTTTCATATGGAAGAAACGAAAAGATCATATGAGTCGTATTTTAATAGATATTTAAGTTTTCATGGAGCAGGGCAGAGCGATTTCGGATCCCCGATCTGACTTTAGAAATTCACTATAAATTAACCAGAGATAATTAGAAGTCTTGCCATATATGTATAGATTCCTTTTTGAGTCTAGTTTCCTTAGAAACAAACAGTATAAGTATTGAAGCCCTATACAGGGAGATATATAAGTCGTAATGCATGAAAGTCAGAGCAGTCGAACCCTCAAATAGGGGAGACTTTAACTAATAAACTGTACTAATTGGCCCGACCAAAAATTCTAGAAAAAAATTTTAGATGGACTTATGGGTCTAGTTTCAGAAAAAATTTACGGAACTGGTTTTCTAGTTTTGGAACTCGAGTTATGATTTTTAAGGTGACAGTGACGCATTTAGCCAGCTTGTCTGGAAATTTTAAATGAACTGTGTTTTACAATGAAATAAGTCTGTTAACACCTCGTGTTCGACTCCGACAACGGTCTAGGGCGCGGGGCGTTACAACGGGGCCGAGAAATTTCGAGAAAATATTAATAATAACCCGGAGAGAGCAGAGCTTTGGTTGGAAAATACCATTAGGGTATTTGATGAGCTATTATGCATGCCCGAGGAGTGCATGAAGCGTATAGTGTCACTCCTACGAGATTCAGCCTACCAATGGTGGAACACTCTCGTGTCAGTCGTACCGAGAGAGTGAGTAACTTGGGATTCTTCCAGGAAGAATTTTGAAAGAAGTACATTAGTCAGAGCTTCATCGATCAAAAGAGGAAACAGTTCCTCGAACTAAACAAGGCCGCATGATAGTGACGGAATATGAGCACGAGTTTGTGAGGCTCAACAAATATGCACGGGAGTGCATATCTATAGAAGCCATCATGTGTAAGAGATTTGAAGATGGTCTAAATGAAGACATCCACTTATTAGTTGGCATCTTAGAGCTAAGGGAATTTGTGGTGCTCGTTGAAAGAGCTTGCAAGGTCGAAGAGTTAGCCAAAGAAAGAGAAGAGCTGACATCGAGCCTCGTGACTCAAAGAAAAGACAGATGGGGAAATCACATCAAACTTCATCCAAGAGATCGAAAAAGTTTCCTACTCTATCAAACGCGTCAGTGGGATTCTCGAGTAAGAGCAAGAATAAACAGTATGCAATGACAAAAGCCCAAACCACATCTATCGCGAGTGTTGGTAGTGCTCGCCCTAATAGACCAGAACATTCACAGTGTGGTAGACGTCATTTTGGCGAGTGCTGAGGTGCTGAAAGGGGTTGTTTTAAATGTGGGTTGTTGGACCATTTTATTCGTAGTTGTCCTAAAATGGTCGAGAAAGATAAGGATCAAAGCTTGAGATCAGATAATGCTCCTTCAAAGGGCAGACCACATAAGAACCCTAGAAGTAGGGCTAGCAATAGAGGTGCACCTAATGATGCTGCTATGAGGTCCGAAGGTAGAGCGCCTACAAGGACTTATGCTATACGTGACCGTGAAGAGGAAGAGTCTTCCGATGTGGTTACAGATACCTTTTCTATCCATGATATACCTGTTGTTGCTTTAATTGACCCAGAGTCTACCCACTCTTATATTTTTATGGAATTGATACCCCGTATGAACATGTTAGTCGAGTCCCCTGAATTTGTTGTAAAAGTGTCTAACCCTTTAAGCAAACATGTGTTAGTTGACCAAGTGTGTAGAAATTGTCTTTTGATAATTAGAGGTCATTATTTTCTGGCTAACTTGATATTATTGCCGTTTAATGAATTTGATGTAATCCTTGGGATGGATTGGTTGACTTCTCATAGTGTTGTAGTGGACTATGGGAGAGTTGAAGTGTGAAAGTCGGGATGTTCTTTGGGTTGATATTTGAGAAAAGGATATGAAGCTTATCTTGCTTTTGTATTGCATACTCAAGTATCTGAATTGAAGATAGAGTCAGTACCAGTGGTTTGTGAGTTCAAAGATGTATTTTCGGAGGAATTTTCGAGACTGCCCCCAGTGAGAGAAGTTAAATTTGGAATTGAGTTAGTCCCTGGTACGACACCTATCTCAATTGCTCCATATAGGATGGCTCTGATGGAATTAAAGGAGTTGAAAGTACAGCTACAAGAACTAACAGATAAGGGTTTTGTGAGACTGAGCTATTCTCTGTGGGGTGCTCCAGTGCTCTTTGTGAAAAAGAAAGACGGGTCGTTGAGGTTATGTATAGACTACAGACAGCTCAACAAGGTGACAGTAAAGAACAAGTATTCCTCGCCAAGGATCGACGATTTGTTTGACCAATTGAAAAGAGCCACCGTGTCTTCCAAGAAAGACTTGAGGTCCGATTATTACCAGCTCAGAGTAAAGGAGCAAAATGTACCAAAAACCGCGTTTAGGACTAGGTATGGGATTACGAGTTCCTTTTCATGCCCTTCGGTTTAGCAAATGCCCCTATGGTATTTATGGATTTGATGAACCGCATTTTTACCGTATTTGGATAAGTTTGTGGTGATCTTTATTGATGATATATTGATTTATTCTTAAGATGCGAGCGAACACGTGGAACATTTGAGAACAATTTTGCAAACTTTGAGAGAGAAGCAGTTGTAGGCTAAGTTTTGCAAAAGTGAGTTTTGGCTCCGAGAGGTAGGATTCTTAGGACATATTGTGTCTGGTGATGGGATCAGAGTTGACCCGAGTAAGGTCTCGACTATTGTTGAGTGGAAATCGCTGAGGAGTGTGTCAGAGATACGAAGCTCTCTAGGTCTGGTGGGGTACTACAAAAGATTTGTAAATGGATTCTCGATGATAGCTACTCCGATGACAAGGTTGTTACAGAAAGATGTCATGTTTGAATGGACAAAAAAGTGCCAATAGGGTTTTGAAAAGCTAAAGGCTTTGTTAATCGAAGCTCCAATTTTAGTGCAACCGGAACCAGGAAAAGAGTTTGTGGTATATAGCGATGCCTCCTTGAATGGATTGGGGTGCGTACTCATGCAAGAAGGTAATGTCATTGCTTACGCTTCAAGACAATTGAAGCCACATGAGAAAAACTACCCGACGTACGATTTAGAGTTGGCCGCCATCGTGTTCGCGTTGAAAATTTGGAGACACAATTTGTATGGTGAGAGATGTCAGGTATTTACTAACCATAAGAGTTTAAAGTATCTGATGACTCAAAAGGAGCTGAATCTATGGCAACGAAGATGGTTAGAGTTGATAAAAGATTACGAGTTGGTGATTGACTACCACCCCGAAAAGGTGAATGTAGCCACCGATGCATTGAGTAGGAAATCATTGTTTGCCTTGAGGGTTATAAATACTCAATTGACTATGACTGATGATGGTCCAATTCTAGCTGAGACGAGAGCTAAACCAATGTTCCTTCAAGAGATTTGTGAAGCTCAGAAAGGTGATAATGATTTGCAAGCTAAGATGGCTCAGTGTAAGGCGGGAAATGAATCAGAATTTTGTATTGGTACTGACAGTTGTATGATGTACCGAGACAGAATTTGTATGCCCAAAGATAATGAGCTCATACAGAAGATTTTACAAGAGGCACATAGTGGTTGCTTGTCTATCCATCCGAGTAGTGTGAAAATGTATAACGACTTAAAGAAAATGTACTGGTGGTCGGGGATGAAAAGATACATTTTTGAGTTTGTTTCTAAGTGTCTAGTTTGTCAGAAAGTGAAGGCTGAACACCAGGTACCTTCGGGTTTGCTTCAACCCGTAATAGTTCCTGAATGGAAAAAGGACCGTGTAACTATGGATTTTTTATTAGGATTACCGTTGATGCCAAGGAACGTTTGGGTGGTTGTTGATAGGCTTACAAAGTCGACACAATTTATACCGGTGCATACCAACTATTCCCTTGAGAAATTGGCCAATCTATATGTTTCTGAGATAGTGAGACTTCACGGAGTGCCCTTGTCAATTATTTCGGATAGAGATCCTAGATTTACCTCGCGGTTCTGGAAGAAGTTACAAGAGGCGTTAGGGGCGAAATTAAATTTTAGCACCGCTTTTCACCCGCAAATTGACGGTCAGTCAGAAAGAGTAATTCAGATTCTAGAAGACATGTTACGGTGTTGTGTCCTCGAGTTTCAAGGCAATTGGGAAAGGTATTTACCGCTAGTTGAATTTGCCTACAACAATAACTATCAGTCGAGTTTGAAAAGGGCGCTTTATGAGGTTTGTATGGACGCAAGTGTCAAACACCCTTATATTGGACAGAATTTAGAGAGAGTTAGATTCACAGGGTCAATTTAGTCAAAGAGACCGAATAGAAGGTTAAAATGATTTGTCATTGCATAAGAACCGCTTGGGATAGACAGAAATCCTACGTGGATTTGAAACGAAAGGAAATTGAGTTTCAAGCCGGTGATAAGGTGTTTTTGAAAGTATCCCCATAGAGGAAAGTCCTCAGATTCGGTAGAAAGGGCAAGCTGAGTCCTCATTTCATAGGACCTTATGAGATTACCGAGAGAGTAGGGCCTGTTGCCTACCGATTGGCTTTGCCCTCAGAGTTTGAAAAGATTCACGGTGTATTTCATGTGTCTATGTTACGTCGATATAGATCAGATCCTTCACATGTGATCGCGCCAACTGAGGTTAAGATTCAGTCGGATATGAATTATGGCGAAGAGCTGGTTAAGATTTTGGCTTGAGAGGTCAAACAATTGAGGAATAAAAGTATAACACTCATGAAAGTTTTGTTGCATTGACATGGAGTCGAAGAAGCCATATGGAAACTCGAGGAGACATGAGAGACCAATACCCGGATCTATTCACCGGTAAGATTTTCGGGGACAACAATCCCTAAGAGGGAGAATTGTACCAGTTCAATTTTGGGCTTAGTCAGAATAGTGGTTTCGAGACCACAAATCCAAAATCAAAAAAATTATTTAATTATTATTTTGGTGTTATAGCATGATTATGTCAGTGCATGAAAAATTTGGTGAAGTAATTTTAGCGTTTGTAAGCTTAATTGCGAAAAAAGACTAAATTGCATAAAGGGAAAAAGTTATGAATAGTGTTAATGGCCATGGATTATAAAGTAGGGGTATTTAAAGTGCAAATAGACCCTAGGATGGTGCTTGGTCTGCCAGGAGGCAAGGAAATTAAAATAGTCAAATGTTAGGTGAAGTTTGGTGACTTATTTGGCCAAAAAGAAAATAAAATAAAAGAAAGATGATATCATCTCTTTTTCATCTTTTTCACCACCGGAAAACACCAGCAAAATAGAGGTTTGAAAGCTTGAAAATTTCAGTAACTTGTAACCTTCACAAGTAAGTGATTTTGATGGTTTTTCTTGATGATTTTTGTACTTTTAGAACCCATGTAGCATGAGCTTTCAAATGAAGGGATTATTTTGCAAAATGGTTAAAAGTATAGGTTTTTACCAAGAGAGTGTTCATGTTGTTTTCTGAAATTTTATGGAAGAAAATGAATCATGGTTGTTAAATAAACAACTTTTTTGAAGTAGTTTTCATGGAAACCCTAACTAAGGACCATTTTGCATAAGTTGTAAAATAGGTAATAAACGTGTAAAATAATGAGAATTGTGGTCTGCTCCTAGTAAAAAAAGTATTCGGCTAGGCTTGATTAATGAGAAAATGTGATAAAAATTGCTTTTCGGGTCTAGGGGTAAAATGGTCATTTTGCCCAATTATAAAGTGTCATTTTACCCGAGTCTCGTGCCCAGCCCTGGCCTCGGACTCGGGTAAGTGGTGTTACATTCTGCTTAATTACAAATGGTATGTATGGGCGTGACATCAGGTATAAAAGAGTATGAGTTCTTCTAAAGTTAGAACCAATCTGGGTAAGTGCATTTTGTGTTAAGTGAGTAATACGACCATTTGAGATGCCTCCAGTAGGGTAGGTACATTGCTAACGGGATTGACAGATCATGATATGAAAATATGTATAAGACCATGTGGTTGAGATCCATGACATCATATGAAGAAGAGGATACTCATGGAGTAGACTTCGGTAAGATGTAAACTAGATTGGTAGAACACAACATGAGAATGTGTAAGGCCATGTGTTTGAGATCCATGACATTGTATGACAATGAAAATACTCATGGTGATACCTCTAGTAAGAAGTAGACTGGACTGGTAGATTGCGACATGAAGATATGTATAGGACCATGTAGAGAAACCTATGGCACTGTCTGAGATAGTCCGTTAGGAGTGTAAACATGTAATGTTCTATTAAGCTTTTGTGGTCAATCTGTTAAGCCTTTGTAGCGTATTCTGTAAAGCCTTTATGACACATTCTGTAATGCCGTTAAAGCGAGATCTAGATAACCGCCTTTGTGGTAAAATCAGGGTAACTTTAGAGACCTCTTCACTACATAACTCTATGGTAGAGATCTGAGTAAGTTCGAAAACATGTCTGTTTGGATAGGCTTTTGAAAAAATTGAATATGACTTAAAGACATTTCATAAAAGAGTTATTAACAGTGCTTCTGAAGGGTGAATCCACCGTAGTAGTCTGTCAGTACAAGTAATTTGGCGTATTCCTAATTATGAGAATTCTAAGAGTTTTTCAAATATGAATTTGTTTATGCTATCTAATGAGGTAATCTGAATTATCTGGTATCTACCAAATTTGAATGTTTCACGCCGTATATAAAAAAGTTATCTAAAGTATAACTTGTTCGTCAAATTAGAGTGTTCTCATATATGTAACATAGTTGTCTGGGATTCCACGAGATGAATTAAAGATTTCATCCATTAGAATAAATTGTGATCTGGGTTGATTTAAGACATGATTTGACTGATAATCTGATAGTCGTCAATTCAGTATGAGAATCTGCCAAATGTAGGATCTGTATAAAGTTCATCTTAAAAAGATCATATAGTATAAGTATCTACAAAGAATAGTATTTCTGAGTACCCCATCCTGAGGAAGGTATTCAACATCCGGTTGAGTGAGAATCTGTCGAAGTTAGGTTCTATATGGATATCCTTCTAAGAAGTGTATTTGTTTTCTAAAAAGGAATGAGATATGTATTAAGTGTTAAAGTCTGGAATATACTTAATGAGTGAACTATGTGTAGGATGATTAAGTATGGAAGTTGGCATATATGTATATGCCTGATATTAAGGAAGTATTCACCAAAGACAGAGGAAATCCAAAGTTTTCAAGATGAAGAATTCAACAACAAATGCTTCAAGGAAATTTGGGTTAAAACTCACTAAATTCATATGAAATTATGAATGTTTAGAATGTTTTTGTGCTAGTGTAAAAAAATTTCTGAGTGTTTGTGTCTCGTAACATTTGATATCCAGATCCGATGATTCAGGTCAGGTAGAGGGTGTTACAGATTTTGTAGGTTAATTCGTGAACCCAGTTGGTAAGGCCAATGCCTCATTCTTTTTAAGTCGAATATTGGCTGACTAATCACTTGTCTAGCCATAACCATAATCTATCTAAAGATATTCTCTCATGGTTCTTACCTCGGTTGTCGTAGTTTCAAATTTTCATTATACCTCTTTTATGATATGCCACATCCCTAATACTCATATTCATTGTACCCAAGTATTCACCATAAGTTTGGATCTTTACCTAAATAAGATCTCTTCCTAATATCTTGTTTTCCTTGGTGGACTAGTGCCCAAGATGTAACTCCATAGTATTTATTCTCTTAAATCCTGTCTTTTAAGGTACTCTATTAGGCTGATAGTTCCCAATGTATAATTTCTTACTCAAGTATTCCTTGACAGTTTACACTCTTGGTAGCGTTACATGGTATTTTCCATGTTACGTGCTACTACTTCTCACTATTTTCTGGTAGACTTTATTAATCATGCAGCCTTAGCTAGCATTTCCTCCATGAAAACACCTATTGATATGTTCATCCTTCCATCCACCTCTTTTTCGATTACCAAATTAGGATTTTATCCTATTGCAACCTATTCTACATTTTCTTAACCAAAATGGGATCCACACCTTCTCTAGAAAACTTTTATTGGCGAACATCATGTTTACCATCTTGTTTAAGGATCCGCACCCTCCTTTCATGCATAACTAAGTTAAGATGCTTCCTAGGCTCCATTCATCATTTCCTTTGGCAAATATCCTAGTCGTTGCATTAACTTATGACCCTAGATGTGCCAAGTCTATTCTATCTTATGACTTCTCCCGCAAGTCACAATACGATTTCTTCTTTATACCTTAGCAAGTATCCTGGTTTACTGGTCTGCAAACTTCACATGCTTTCATAGTTGAGCTATGGTCTTACACATATACCCCATGTTTAATGTCCTGATGGACTACCTCGTGTTTACTATCCCGATGCACTACCTTGTGTTTATTGTCCCAATGGACTCCATATGTTGTCGTGGCTGAGCTAAGGTCTTACATATGTAACCCCATGTTTAATGTCCTGGCAGACTCCATTGACTACCACATTCGAGCTATGGTTTTACACCTTAAATCGTTTCCATGGTGTCAACTCGAAAGATCTTACTGCTGTCGTGGTGTCACTCCATAGAGTCGATAAACCATATTCACAGTGTCGCTCTAGTGAGCTAGTTGATATCATTCCATGACACAACAAAATTCCTTTAAAGTCCCTTAACAATCTGCCCATTCTTCCATTTCGCCACTTATTCTAACTTCATCTACTCCGTCAAGGTAAAATTCCTCCATACTCTGCACATAATATTAACAAGTAATTCTATACATTTTATTTTTGCTAAATATTATTATAAATAGCATTGTAACAAACTGATTTTGGGGCTAGTCAAAACTGTGGTTATGCAACCACTATTCCGAAACCATAGAAATTATTTAATATTATTTTGTGTGTGACAACATGATTATAAAGGTGCATGAAATATTTGGTGAATTAATTTTAGCGTTTGAGAGCTTAATCGCAAAAACAAGACTACATCGCATAAAGTGCAAAAGTCATATTTTGATACCTAAGGGTGTCAAATAGCTAGAAAACCAAAATTAGAGGTCTTTAAAGGGAAAATAGACACTAAAAAGAGTGCTTGGCCGGCCATGGGGACAAGAATGTCAAATTAGGTGGGTTTTGGGAACTTATTTGACTAAAATAAAACTAAAATAAAAGAAAGATGATATCATCCCTTTTCACCATTTCTTCTCCACCAAAAATTCAACCATTGTTGGGGTTTGAAAGCTTGAAAATTTCAGCAACTTGTAACCCACTCAAGTAAGTGATTTTTATGATCTTTCTTGATGATTTTTGTATTTTTAGAACCTTTGTTGCATGAGTTTTCAAATGAGGGGACTATTTTGTAAAATGGTTGAAAGTCTAGGGTTTTACCATGAGGGTTTTCTTATTGTTTTCTAAAATTTTATGGAAGAAAATGAATCATGGTTGTAAAATAAACAACTTTTGTGAAGGGACTTCTCATGAAAACCCTAATAAGACCATTTTGTAAAGTTTGTAAAATAGATAATAATGTTGTGAAATATTAGGAATTTGGGGTTGTCATAAGAGTAATAAATGGTCGGTTAGGCTTGGCTAACAAGGAAATTTGATAAAAATGATTTTCGGATCTATGGGTAAAATGATCATTTTGTGAAAGTTTAGGGGCAAAATTGTCATTTTGCCCAATTATGAATTGTTGAGTACCTCGATTAATAAAATGATTAAATGTGTGAATTTTCATCATTATAGATCAATAATTACAAAATCCGAGCCTAGACCGGAGAAAAGCAAAACTAGTGGACTAAGACGAAATAGTCGCCATATTTTGAATGCCAAGGTAAGTTGTATGTTAATAATACAACTATATCTTTATTATGTGTAATTGAGTTGATATGGCCTAAATTGTCTTGATTTTGAATATGTGAATACATGTTAAGAAATTTACATAGTAAAGACTTTCGTTGAACATTTGGAATAGACTTGGATATTTGTACCGTGATAATGGGTGATATGAGTGCTAGTGTAAGACATGTCTGAGACATGCATCAGCCACAGCATGAGAGCCAGTGTAAGACATGTCTGGGATATGCATCAATCTCGAGATATTTAAGCTACTATAAGACATGTCTGGGACATGCATCGGTATTGAGACGAGAGCTAGTGTAAGACATGTCTGAGACATGCATCGGCCTCGCGATATACAAGCTAGTGTAAAACCTGTCTGGGACATGGTGTCAGCTTGTGGTGTGTCAATGTAAGACCTGTCTGGGACATGACATCGACACCGATAGATAAGAGCCAGTGTAAGACCTGTCTGGGACATGGCATCAGCCTTGCTATATGAAAGCTAGTGTAAGACCATGTCTGGGACATGGCGTCGACATCTTAACCTATGTTAGGGCTATTGACTATTCGGTAGTATTCCAAATGGTTCAACAAAAGGTTTATGATTTTTATCGAAATAAGAAAAGTTATGATCATGTGATGAGTGATACAGGTACCTAATTGAAATGTGGTATGCAATATGAGTTGCATTGGATAGTGATGAGTAAGTTGTACTTACATTTATTCATGGTACTCATGAATAAAGTATGAAAGTCTATGAGCATATTCCTTTATGATAAATAGTTGTTGTTTATTTTCATGCAACTTACTAAGCTTTATGCTTACCTCGTTTCTTTCCATTTCCTTATAGTGCCGCCTAATTAGCTCGTGGATCAATGTACATCGGAGGCATAGATCACACTATCAATCTAAGCACTTGGTATAGTTAGATCTTTTATTTTGATTGTGGCATGTATAGGACTCAGACTTTTGAGTTTTGTTTCATTGTTAATTGGCCAAATATGTTGGCTTACTTTAGCATTTGATTCATTTTGTATAAGGCCATGGAAGATGGCTAATATTGAAAGTTATTATGTGAATGCAAGCTAGCCTTTCATGAATATGAAATTGTTGGCATGGTTGAATGTGTTAATGTATATGGGTCATAACTATGGTTGTTTGCTTGAGAAATCATATTAAGTTAATCTTTTATGTGTTGGTTGATGTTAGATTTTGTTTCAGGGTGGCAAAGGCTTGGTAGATAGCCTTATATTGTCAACACAGGTAAGCACACGGGCATGTGTCTAGGCCGTGTGTGACACATGGTCAGCCCTATGGGCGTGTTGCTCGGCCATGTGTCCCCTGCATGTAAAATTTTCAAGTCAGAATGCAAGTTAGTAAACACATGGGCAGAGACACGATCGTATATCTCAGCCGTGTAGAGGACACGGCCTCTGGCCACGGGCTTGTGCCTTGGCCGTGTGCCCTAAATTGGGTGCTCACGTTAGAAACAAAATGTCAAGGTTTTTAAACACGGGCATGTCATGGCCGTGTGAGGGACACGAGCCATAGACATGGGGGTGTGTCAAGCCGCGTGAAAACCCCTGTAGGTTCGAATTTAGAATTTAATTGACACGGGCATAGGACACAGGTATGTCCCTAAATGCTTAGGTTGTGTGTGTCACACGGGCCATTAGCATAGCCATGTTATAATGACCACACGGGCGTGTGCCCTGTTTCAATAGTTATTTTTATTTAGTCGGTTTAAGGACCCGAGTTGGTTCCAAATGGATTCCAATGAAAGTTTGAGGCCTCATAGGCCCACATTAAAGAGTTCAAATAAAGTTCGAAAGAGCTTTAAATTTGATCAAGTCTTGGTGACTCAAAATCGATTGTATGCATATGATTAAGTATGGTAATGCCTCATGCCTAGTCCCGGCCTCAGACTCGGGTAAGGGGTGTTACAAGCACGTTATTCATCTATTTGTCAAGTCACAAACAATACCATTCAACAACTAGACTTGCAAGAGTACATACTGACAACATTTTTCATAATCACACACAACCATGGTTCTAGTCATTAATCAGAATAGACATGACTATAGTTCAAGCAAACAATATAACATTATCAATCACCCAGAAATGAAGATCAGAAACTCACCTTAAATCATTTCCCCTTGCCGGCTTAACTTATCGTTATGCTAGAGCCTCCTTTGTCCTAGAAGTTAAGCATGGCAATCGCATTAATAAGTTAAATTAAAGTCACACAAACCTTAACCCAAAATTCACTTAATTGAAACTTATTAGGAGCCCTTGCCCTTCCTCTTCTTAAATTCTCGAGCACAGAGAGTTAGGAAGCTTACCAGTTTCAAAATCTATCTACTTTCAGACTCAAATTTTTGTAATTTTTGCTTCATCCTAAGTTCTCTTCTTCTCTGGAGCAACTGAAGAAGACAAAGCAAGTAAAAGAAAGAAATTTACAAACTGAATTAAAAAGGACTTTCTTCTTTTCCAGAATGTCCACTTTCACCTATATACATATCCCCTATACACAGTCTCCCAAACCCTATTATCCAATCACTGAAAATCCTTATGTCTCCCATTGTGGAACCAATTAGTTCCATCTTAACCTAACAAGAATTAGAACTTAACTATCTACTCGTCAGTTCAAAATATTTCCTAAAATTCCTGGTAAAGTCTACTAATTCTCTATTTTTTTCAATTAAGTCCCAAAATTCCTTTATATCTGATTTCTTTTTAGAAATCTAGGTGTGATAGGAGTAATTTTCCATTAAAGTCATGACACTAAGTGTTTGGTGTTGTGACATTGAGCCTCAAATTCTCAACTACAAGCCAATGGCTAAAGTGAAGGAACCCAATGCCACTATCATCAAGGTTACAACATCAACAAGGTTGTGTCATGACACCAAGAACCCCTAAGCAAGCTCGTGTCCATTTCCACGGATGTCACAACACCAAAGCTTAGGTGTCACAACACTAAAGTCTAACGAGTGCAAAAAAACTACAAGGATAATTTTGTGTCCAAACTTAGCTCAAGTCACATCATTCTCTTTAAGGGTATTTTTGTCAATGTTAGGGTTAAAGAATGTAATGTATTTAAGGCATCTTTATGCCACAAAAAAAAGAGGAGAGGGATCTTTTCTGATCTTTTTATGACCGTCTTTTACTCTCTTACTACTTTTAGCTTTATAGGTTCTCCTTTCTTAACTTAGTAGTTATTCTTCTGATGTTTTCTTCTTCGTTTTCCGCTACACTCTTAGTTTTCTTCCAAAAATATATAAAACTCTTCATTGTTATTTTGGGTTTTTCTTTAAAGCATTCAATAGATTTGCTTATTTTTGGTTACCAAAAGTGAAAAAATATTAACTTGGGTTGTGTATTTGTCATCAATTTTCATTAAAGACTCTTTCAAGAGTCATTAAGCATTTCAAAACATTGTCTTTGTTACTTAATGAATCATTTAAGCATTAAATTGATTGGTATTTGTATTTTGATGATGAGTAGGAACTAATTTTTATAGTGTTTGGTTGATTGAAATGTTGCATGATAAATTTTAGGGTCGGGAACTAAATCACAAAAATTAAACTAAATCGAATAAACTTAAAAACCTAAATTTAAGCCTCAAGGTGAACATTTAAATAGTTGAGATCAAGAGGAGATCCTATTGTGATCTAATTTGGTTGTCTAGATTTAGTTTAGTGAGGTCGAGAGATAAACCATACTAAATTGTCTAATTGGGTAAAATGGTGACTGAGAAGTAGATTGGACCACTTAGGAGTTTGACCAATTTTGATCCCTAATTCAAGAATTAATTAGCAACATTGATATTAATTAACCACTTTATCTTATCGAATTTATATTTCTTGAACTTTTGATTATTATTCAATTAAGTCCTCCTAGGTATAGTTTAGCGTAATTAACCTTGAGTTATGAATTGTCGTAATATATCACTTAGTTATTAGCTATCTATACTTCTTAATTGCATTCTTGATCATTGTAATTCATCTTTGCCCGATCTCCCTTACAGTCGATCATTGCAATGCTTGAAGTGATCTATTGTAACACTTATAAATATTACAACTGACCTGTCACACTTGTAGTCAAAGTTGCTTTTAAATCATTATATTTTGAGCTAATTCTCTACTCGACATTTTTACACCATGACGCGGTAAAAAGTCACCTCCAATTTATATCAAAATTTCGCTCTATAGGTTGGGTGTCAACTCTATATGCATAGAAACCTTAAATATAGTCTTAAAACACATTTAAAACTTCAATTTACCTCTAAAATTTTGGATTCCCTTCTTGATAGAAACTTTTGGCAATAGGGTTGATAAAAAGATCATGGATTTCACTTTTTTTGTTTCAAATTTAATTGTATCTTTTTAGGAATCAAGGAAAAAAATGACTTTCCTCTCTCTTAATCCTCTAGTTTTTTTTTGGGGTGTAGAAAGTTTATTGAAATTGATGAAGGAAACTCATTTCTCTCTTGTTGACCGCATGTGTGCGTGCATAGAAAACAAATAGTTTTATAAAATGATATAAAAGTGTGATTTTAGCTACAAGCATACAGTGTCAGTTGTAATATTTGAAGTGTCAATGGAACACTAGAGCATTCCAAGGATCGAACCCAAAGGATTGCCAAATTGGTAAATGTGTTATCAAGTTAATTACAAGTTAAACAATTACTAATCTAATTGAGTAAAAAATTATTAGTGTACATTCAAATACAAATTGTTTATAAATTAAATTTACATTAACAAATAAAAATATCAAACTAACTTTCTTTTTACTAGAAACTATGCAAATGGATTGAAATGGTGGTTGAATAAGTCATGGATTACTAACTAAGCTAATAAAGTTATGATGATTATATTGTTTGTCACTCTTAGTTAAGTATGTCCTCTCGGTCTCATCCTAGACTAAAAGATACCACCTAGGTTCTCCTCTTAGTCTCACCTAGGCATATAGATTTCCTCTTGATCTTATTATTCTGCACAGGTGTATCAAAGTCCTATGTGATAGAGTCTCTTCTTAGTTTCGTCTATCTAAATCTTCCACTAGAGGTGTCAATTCTAGTGTAATATGCAATTTAATACACTTGAACAAATAATCAATCAAAGCATAGATAATAACTTAGTTAAGTAACCCATTAATCAATCAACCAATAAAACAATTCATCACATTATTAAACTCAAATTCCATACAAGTATTATAACAAACACATAATAAGTATAAAATATAAAATATAAGGGTTGAGAAATTGCTCATTAATAGATAAACATCTTATGAAGTGCGAGTTTTTAATACATCTCCATCCACAATGTTCCAGCAAAAACAAAGAAATGAAAATACTACAACAAAAAAAAAAAAGAAAAGAAAAAGAAAGAAAAGAAGAGAAAAGAAAAGAAAACCAAAATTAAGAGCTATGAAACTAAGGAAAATGTTTTTCGGCTAACAAAAATATGAAAATCCAAAGCTTATAATGTAATACTTATAGTCCACAACATTTAATCTAACAATGTTTTTCGGCTAACAAAAATATGAAAATCCAAAGCTTGCTTGGACATAAAATTGCCCATGCAGTTTTTTCACTTGTCAGGCAGTGGTCTCGCAGTACCCATGCTTCGGTACCGTGATACCCAAAACAGTCTTGAATTAGGGGTCCTAGGGCAGCTCGGTATCGCGATACCTATGCTAGGTACCGTGATACCACTGGAGATGGCCTCACTTCTCATTATTTTAACATTGTCAGGGTATCATGACTTCCATGCTTCAATATCACGATACCCCTCTTCTAGGTAATGGTTTCTTCAAGTTTGGGCCATTATCAACTCCCTACACTACTTAATCATATTGTTAGGTTCCCCATGGCATGATTAGCAATTTTGAGTCTCAAAATTGTGTAAAAACTGAACAAAAACATTTATTAATGCTCATAACTAAAATTCAATAAACATACTTAAAAGACACTTAAATTGCTTGAGAATAAGCTCCTCAAGTGTATTAGAGAGCCTAATTTGACATATCAAATTACATCAAATTACTTATGTTTAAAAGAACGGGGATAAATAAAAGAAGAGGGCTTGGTTCCTTCTTCAAATTAGGCTTCGGGAAAACAACTATTAAGCCCTTGGGTATATAACAACATACCACGTCATCCTTTCTTTGCTTGTTCAATTAAGTCCAAATTTTTAAAACATCTAATTTCACTTTCTTTCGAATCAACTCTTGGCCCAATTTAGTATCCTATAATTAATAAAATTCCAATAAATAATTACTAACTCCAAAAATTAAATTATGGTATTAGATTCACTTTCAGTTAATTAATTCTTGGTAAACCTCATGGATAAAATTATGGTATAAAATTTTGCGAAATATAACACTGAAAAGTTTTGGACGTTACAATTCTATCCTCCTTAAAAAATTTTAACCTTGCAATTTACTTTAAGTGAACAATTAGGTATGTTATTATCATATCAGTTCCTCTAGATCCCACATAACCTCATTGGTGTTATGATTTCTTCTAGAGTAATTAGGGGTATGCCTTTCCTCTTCAGTTCTTTGGCTTCTCAAACCAAAATTGTAACAGCCTGGTTTTAGCTAAATCAGAATAGTGGTTTCGGAACCACAAATACGATATCAAAAAATTATTTTAATATTATTTTGTGGTGCTTATAGCATGTTATTTGAATTGTGTGAAAATTTCGTGAGCTAATTTTATCGTTTAATAGCTCAATTTGAGAAAAAGGACTTAATCGCGTAAAATGCAAAAGTTGCATGCTACTTGTTTAAAGTGCTTAATTGCTATGGTTGATTAAATTAAAAGTCCTTATGATGATATTATACATTATTAATGTTAATGGACATAAATGGGCTTGATATCATGAAATTTGGTTACTTTGAATTAAGGATAAATTTGATATTTGGTGAATAAGGTAATTATTAATAAAACAAAACAAAAATTTGGCTTCATTATCATCTTCTTGAATCAAAATTAGAGAAAAAGAGAACCAAAAGATTAGGTTTTCCATTCGGCACCTTCATAGCTTGATTAAGGTATGTTCTTTGCTCGATTTTTGATGATTTCTACGTTTTTGAGATCTTGCTTCGTATTCTAGCTAGCCCGTGCCTTAATTTTTGAATTTGTTCATGATTTTGTGAAGTGTCATTGATGAATATTTGAGCTTTTGAATGTTTGATAATGGAAAATGACTATTTGTTGATAGATTTAAATGTTTTGTAAAGTGATTTTTGGTAAAAATGCATTTTAGGAATTTAATTGTAAAAAGTGTAAATTGAAGGATTGAAATGTGAAATAAATGAAATTTTAGGGCTGTTAAGGACCCTATAAAAATTTAGCACTCATGAATTTAGAAAGAAATTGTGTAATTTGTATTTTTATGTGTAAAGGACTAAATTGTAAAAATATGGAACTTTAGGGGCTAAAGTGTAAAATTACCTAAATATGTGTTTGTGGACTGAATTGAATGAATTGATGAATAAATGAGTTAATTTTGAATGTATATAGATTAAGAACAAAAGAAATCGGATTTAGATCGGGGAAAATCAAAGGTTATCGAATAGTTAATCCAGTCTGTTTATTCCGAATACAAGGTAAGTTCATATGCAAATAAATGTCTTTAAATTGAATTATATATGTTTAATTGTCATTGAACTGCTATGAATGTTGAATGATCAAATATGAGCAAGAATCGACTGAGTTACAATATCCGAAAATCCTGTACGTACCTTAAGAATAGTATAGGATACGAATGTCATGACATTAGGATTAAAGAGATGTGATTATGTGTAAGACCATGTCTGGGACATTGGCATCATTATGTGATTACGTGTAAGACCATGTCTAGGACATTGGCATCGTTATTTGATTTTGTATAAGACCATAGCTGGGCTATCAGAATCGATATGTGTTAACATGTAAGACCATATCTGAGATATGGCATTGTAAAAGCTATATCTGATTTTTGAGTATCCTTAACAATTCCAAAAGGTTCAACGAGAAAATTCAATTCGAGAAAGAATGTGTGAATGAGTTAAGTGAATCAGGTTCGTATGAGATTCATACAAGTATTTAAAAGAGAAGTATTTGATGAATTCATTCATGATATTGAATATGTATATATTAGGAAAGGTCCGTGAGCTTATATGTGCTTACTCATAGTTTTCCTATTGATGGAAATAATGTTGATTCATGTGATAATTTTATTTGTATATGGCTTACTAAGCTTTTAAAGCTTACTTTGTGTGTTCTTTCCCTGTTTTATAGATAATCGAAGCTAGCTCAGACTCGGGGATCATCAAGAACACCGTCACACTATCGATCAACTTGTTGATATTTTTGGTGCTTTGTAAATATGGTATATGGCATGTATAGGCTAGTGATATAATGATGTGTTTGAAGATATGATTTAGCCATGAGATTTGGCTCATAAATGATGTAAAAGTTGGTGTGTATTTGACCATTTGGGTTGGCTTATTTTATGAGTTTGGTAAGTGAAATATGATGTATATAAATGGCTTTATGTTTTGGCATGTTTGTCATGGATGCTGGGATGATTAATTGGTATGATTGAGGCTTAAAATAGATGATAAGATAGGTGAACTTATTGGTAATGGCATATTGTTTTAGTATGTTTTGGATTATGATTTGAGTAGTGAAATGGATAGATTTCAAATGGCATGATTTGTGTGTGAAATAGTCTGTTGTTGTTGCTTATAAACGTATTGAAATGGTATGAAATGATGTGGTTTGGTTTGCTTGAGGAGGGTGAGAAATGTGGCTTAAACCAAGCCTATCTGTGCCCCACACGGTTGAGCACTCGGGCGTGTGACTCGACTGTATGTCTGCTGTAACTTAATTAAACAAGTTAGTGAGTTACACAGCTTAGACACACGGGCGTGTCTACTAGCCGTGTGTTACACAAGGGCTGGCACATGGGCGTGTGGCTGGCCGTGTGACCCAAGTCAGTATACCATTCAGATTTTGCATGGCCAAGGCACACGGGCGTGTCTCGAGCTATGTGATACAAGTTGGTGTGTATGCCTTATTTCCACACAGCTTGTGACACATGTGAGTCTGGTGGCTGTGTGAGACACACGGCCTGTTCACATGGGTGTGTGATCCCTGTATGCATGAAAATTTTATAAGTTTCTCAAAGTTTTCAAATGTTATCAGTTTAGTCCCAAACCTCTTTCAAACATGTTTTAAGGTCTCATAGGGCCTTATAAGGGACAATGCAATTATGCTTGATTGATATTAAGTGATAATGAATTTATGTTTGATAAATGTATGTTGTATGTTGTAACATCCTGATTTTCGGGTTTTTCGCGATTCCTGATATTTTAAGTAAATTTCTAAAATTTGGTATGTGATGATGGAATTCATAATTTGGGTATGTAAATGGGCTTATGGAAGGCCCATGAGTTGGCCAAAACCCGAGGAGAATTTTTTTAAATTTTGGACTTAGGAGTTAGGGGTTCTGGCTAGGTGCCCTTATATTAAGTTGTGGGTAAAGTGTATCACAAAAGAGCTTTGGTAGAGTGGCAAGGGTGACGCCACTAAGCTCCTAAAAGGTGGCGTGTGGAGCATAAGGGAAGTCCTGGGTTCGATTCTGTGTTGGCAAATAAGAGGATTTATTTTATGTGCGGGAAGGGTAAGTGTTGGAACCTAAGTGGATTCTGTAAGAGGAGAGTTGGATCAAGTCAAATGCATAAATTAAGGAGGGATAAGGGAGAGATTTTAGGATTTGAGAGAAGGATAGAGCTTAGCCGTTTGGAAGGGAGATTGAGAGGGGATTTTCGACAGAAGGGTATTAGGCTAGTTAATTTTGGCATTAGGTCCGAGTGTGCCGATTTTTCTTTGGTATGTAGCCTTCTTCTCTTTTCCTTCTCCTCTTGCCGATTGTTCTTAAGCTAATCCTCTCTTTTCTTTCGTTATTTCTTCCACAAACTCTCTACTTCTTATTCTTCCTCTCTTTCGTTTATAGTAAAAGCCGAACCTATCATTCTTCTCGTTTCTAACCGAATATCAATAAGCCAAACTCAAGGAGTCAAAGGAAGTCGATTGCTCTATAAAGGTATACACTTGTTTTTTTTCTTTCTTTTAGCCGATTCTTGTTATTTTAAAAGCCTTTCAACTCTTTTGTCGACACCCTTTTGGTCCATAACCACTTTTGCTTGATGACCCAAAAGCCAAAAGCACAAGACCCTTGGGTGACTTGGTGGCGATTCATAGGATCCTTGTGGTACGGGTTCGCTAGTGTTTTAGAGTGCATTGCGTTGAATCGGAGTTAACACGAGATTGAAACCGTTTGGGTAAGTGAACCTTGGTAAGTGCTCGTAGCTTTAATCAATTCAATATTAGGGAGTTTAAGAAAAGCCAAACCTCTCTAATTTAGGAGATGGCGAATATGGGCATAGACTTTATGGGGTCTTCTTTTAATATTTTTGGTTTATTTATTGAAGGAGCAGCAAGGTGTAGTGTCGTTTTGGAGTAGCTTGGATCACGGAGTAGCTAGGCCTAGTCATCAATCGCGACAAAGGTAAGGTGCCTAAGGCCATTATGGATGGTGGCGAATGTGTAAGTGTTAATATTGGAAAGTTCTTATTTTGGTTCAATTATTGCGAGCTGATCTAATTAAACAATTGATTATAGGAGAAATCGATAGAGATCTCGTCAAGGAAAATCGCAAATCGTGTGTAACGAACCCTTTTCATAGCTTAAAGCGATAAATGCGAAAAGTCGAAATGCCAAATTCGGCATTTCGAGGACTTGTGAGCAAGCGAACGCTCACTAGTTAGTTAGAATCGATGAGATGATGATCGGGAATAATGGAAACGGTAAGGGCGTGTTTTTGGCGTTCACGATAAGTTGGGCCGCGAGGGGCTGAATGAGGGCCCAATAGGCTTTCGGGCCCATTTGGGTAAATTTGGTAGGAAATGGAAATCTGTTAAATTGCATATTAAAACTGTTAATACTGTTATGGATAAAGGCTAAATGGGCCTAGATGACAGAATCGGCTAAGTAGGGCCCATTAGGGGTTTTTGGCCCAATAACTCGATTTCGCTAAAAATGGGCCAGAATCACTGTTTGCACCCATGAATTGTTTGTAATCGTTAATGAACATGGAAACCCTAATTTTTGGTAAAATTATGAGATTACCCTTATACCATGAAAATGACCGTTTTGCCCCTAGGTAAAAATGACCATTATACCCCTAGGGTTTATGTACGATTTTAATACATGGGATTTTGATAAATATGGTATGTATGATATGCACATGACATGTATGATATGCACATGACATGTATGATATGCACATGATATGTATGATATGCACATGAGATGTTCATAAATGCATTGGGTTGGGTTTTTATATGGATGGAGGAAGTGCAAAAAGGGCTTATGCCCCAGTTATTAAAGGGCTTATGCCTCAGTTATTAAAGGGCTTTTGCCCCAGTTATTAAAGGGCTTATGCCCCAGTTATTAAAAAAGGGCTTTGCCCCAGTTATTAAAAGAGGCTCGGCCTCCAATTATATGATAAAGCAGCTATGCTGCCAGTGGAGAGTTTGGCGGGGTGGGTCGAGTTAATCCCCACATGGTGTGTTGGTTGGTACGGGTGGAGAGTAGCGGATGGTGGGTTGAGTAGTCTCCCCAAATGGGTTGCATTCTTTCATTGAAATTATATGTGACATTGAAATGGGCCTAAGGGCCATACCGTTTCTGATAAAGGCTTGCCCAAGAATATGAAATATGAAAAGGCTTCGCCCAAGATATGAAATATGAAATATGAAAAGGGCTACTACCAAAGGCATGATTGAGATTGATTTGGGCTTAGACCCAAAGAGTCGTTATTGTTTTGGGCTCGAAAGGGCTTGTTGCACATCGAGTTTCCAAACTCACCCCTTTCCTTAACCTTGCAGTGAGCCTTGATGTGGGGACTTGGGTAGGAGAGGATTCAGAGTGGCCACGGTGATCGCTTTTGGACCTTTAAATAAGCGTTGGTTTTATTTAATTATCTTTAATTATCATTTATTTTTGGGTTGTAATAAGGCCAATTTTAACTTTTCTTTTATTTCTTTTCGGGATTATTTTAATTTTTAATAACTTTAAAAATTGGTTAATAATTATTCAAATGGGCTAGACTTAGGACGTGTTTTCAAAATGATACTTGTTTTCAAAATATCTCAACACCACGATCAATCGATTTATCAAAGACGTCCACTTAAACAAACTTTAAACTCGATATAACAAAGTGTGGCTATGGTTGTGGGCATGTCTAGGATTGGATCCAATTAAAGAGCTTGGTACTTAAGCGCCTTCATGGCTCACCTCCTCGGCCTCGGATACTTACCGGTGCCCAGCTTCCATACACTTTGTCAACACAATAAAATATATGGTTTTTAAAACATTTAAACGGAACGTGGGTTTTCAACTCCAATGTGGCACGTCAGATTCGGCCATAACGTCTGGGCTGGGTTTGGGGTGTTACATTTAGTGGTATCGAGCCTAGGTTGCAACAACTCGGTTGTGGATCAGTCCAAAATGTTTTCAAAACTTAGGCCTAAGAAGGGTATTTTTGGAAAATAGTTTTGAAAAGTTCATTTTAAATATGGTTGCGGAGAAATATAGGTAAAAAGGGTACCAATTTTTCATTTTAAATCAAGAGTTCAAAATAAAGGAGTTTTCAAATCAAAGTTTTCAATTTCTATTTTCGATAATCAAAACATGTTTTTCTAAATGGATTGGAGAAAGAAGTGGCGACCTGAATCCCCGCACCAAGTCTGTAAGTATATTTTCCTTACAATATATGATATTGATATTATGAATAGTCTTTGAGACCCTACTATGAGACTTTAGCTAGGGTAGAGTCAAACAGTAGCAATGAGATCGTAGCTAGGCTACGATGATACGAAAATCCTTGAACTGCTATATCTACATAAGAAATTTTCTTAATAAACAAGTGGAACGTTATACTAATTGCATAAAATTCGTAAATCGATAATTCGATATGAGTACTAGAGGAGTCAGGACGAGGCCGCGGACGTGGTCGCGGAAGGTGCAAGTGAATCTTCATCCTCGGGGCATAGGCCAGCTTGAGGAGCCAGTGTGCTGCAAGCAACGGAGACCTGGTCTTATGATCGGGTCATGGGGATGACGCTTATCCCAAGCCATGTTAAGGGTTTTAGAAAGAGTGGTGGAGCTAGTATCGACGGTGAATAAGGGGTCTATATCGGAGCGACTCGCCAACGGAGCGAGGTATTTAGGTGTATCCGGAGTGGCCCGAATATGGCGAATATTGGTGGAGGAACAGAACGGATCATGGGCGACCTAGGCGCTCGGTGGAGCAAAAGCGAGAGGAGGCGTGTCGTCGCTACGTGACGAGGCATACCGATGGTGGATCACCGTAAGGGAGAGTACCCCAATTGAGTAAGTAACCTGGGAATTGTTCAAAACTGCCTTTAAAGGGAGGTATGTTGGAGCAAGCTATGTGGATGCTCGTCGAAAGGAATTCTTGAATCTGACTCAAGGTGATAAGACTGTAGCAGAGTATGAGGCAGAATTTTTGAGGCTGAGTCGATATGCTAGTGGTATAGTGGCAACCGAATATGAGCGCAAAGGTCCGCTTTGAGGATGGTCTCCGCGATGAGCTTAGGATATTGATAGCTCCACAGAGGGAGCGTGGTTTTGCTGCGTTGGTAGAAAAGGCTAAGATAGCCGAGGAGGTGAAGCTGAGTGAGTGACAGAATCGTGAGAAGGATCGACCTGATTCAAGAGGGATTTCGCACCCTCAAGTGCCACGAATCGAAGTGTTAAAAGAGCAAGGATGGAGGAACCGGTTCGAGCAGCCCAAGAATACTTATAGACCGCAGCTTGCGGGGACTGTGGTAGGGTGCATATGGGGAGTCTTTGAAACGAATCGGAGCATGTTTTCGATGTGGGTCAAAAGAGCATAAGTTCGAGAGAGTGTCTCGGAGGACAGCTCAGAGTCTGGCGGCAGAGCAAAGGGATGTCCAACCACGGCGAGGAGGACCACCACCACAGAGGGTCGTGGGCAAGGTAGAGGTGGCAATAGTAATGGACGAGGACGTGGGGCCCCGGCAGAGGTGCTGGTCATCTTTGAAGCTCGACAACCGGCGTTAGTTTATGCAAAGACGACGTCGTGAGGAGGGTGACGCCCGATGTTATAACTGGTACGTTCTTCATTCATAGCATGCCTTACACTGCTTTGATTGATGTGGGTTCCACCCACTCGTATGTTGCTTGTGATGTATCGGGGGCTTTGGATGTGCTTCCTGAGAAGACTGTGAGTGGGGTATCAGTAATAAGTCCATTAGGACATTCGGTTAAGGTAGATAAAATTTTTAGGCGATCAGTTAGGGACACAAGATAAAATCTTTGAAGGAGATTTGATGGAGCTGCCATTTCGGGATTTTGATCTTATTCTGGGAATGGATTGGTTAATTAAGCACAAGGCGACGTTGGATTGTGCGGCAAAGAGGATGGTACTAAGAACTACCGAAGATGAGGAGATAATGGTCATAGGGGAACGAAGGGATTATTTATCCAATGTTGTTTCGGCGTTAAGAGCCGAGAAGTTGATCCGGAAAGGTTGTGAGGCGTACTTGGCCTTTGTGAGTCAAACGGGACTTGAGGAGATAACGGTGGAATCGGTTAGGACTATTAGGGAATTTCAGGATGTATTCCCAGATGAACTTCCTGGATTACCCCCGAATAGAGAAGTCGAGTTTGGAATCGACTTACTACCGGGAACAGCTCTTGTGTCCATTGCACCTTATCGGATGGCACCAAAGGAGTTGGTAGAATTGAAAGCTCAGATTCAAGAGCTATTGGATAGAGGGTTTATAAGACCAAGTGTTTCCCCGTGGGGTGTACTGGTACTGTTCGTAAAGAAGAAAGATGGGACTATGCGCATGTGCATTGACTATCGGCAGTTGAATAAGCTGACTATTAAGAACAAGTATCCGTTACCAAGAATTGATGATCTGTTCGACCAACTAAAAGGAGCCTCGGTGTTTTCTAAAATTGACCTTCGGTCGGGATATCATCAATTAAGAGTTAAAGAGGGGGATATTTATAAGACGATGTTTAGGACTCGATACGGTCATTACGAGTTTCTAGTAATGCCATTTGGGTTGACTAATGCACCAGCAGCATTCATGGATTTGATGAATCGGGTATTCCAGCCATACTTGGATCAGTTTGTAGTCGTTTTTATTGATGATATCTTGGTGTATTTGGAAACGGAAGAGAAGCATGATGAGCATCTTCGTGTAGTGCTGCAAGTGTTAAGGGAGAAGCAACTTTATGCAAAGTTTAGTAAGTGCGAGTTTTGGCTGAAGGAAGTTACCTTCTTGGGGCATGTTGTGTCTGCCGAGGGGATCAAGGTGGACCCTCGAAAGATTGAAGCAATTCTGGAATGGAAGCCACGTAAGTCAGAACGGAGATTCAAGTTTTCGGGGTTGGCGAGTTATTATCTGAGATTCGTGGAAGGATTTTTCGTGTTGGCAAGACCGCTAATCTAAACTTATAAGGAAGGGAGCACCTTTTGGACAGATAAGCGAGAAGAGGCTTTTGAGAAGTTGAAGAAGGTTTTGACTAAGCGCCAAGATTGATTCACCAGAGGTCGGTAAGGATTTCACTGTACAATGATGCGTCACATGTAGGTTTGGGCTGCGTGTTGATGCAAGAGGGTAAAGTGGTCGCTATGCTTCACAACAACTTAAGCCACATGAGGTGAACTACCCCACGCATGACTTGGAATTGGCAAATGTAATCTTTGCACTTAAGATATGGAGGCATTTCAGTATGGAGAGAAATGTATCATCTATACGGGTCACAAGAGTCTTAAGTACTTGCGACTCAAAAGGAGCTGAATCTTAGGCGTGAAGGTGGATAGAGTTGTTAAAGGACTACGATTGCTCGATTGAGGTACAATCGGATTTGACCTTTGAAGAGGAACCTGCAAATACTTGATCGTGATGTCAAGGTGTTGAGAAAGAGGTCATCCGTTGGTGAAGGTACTTTGGAGGAACCATGGCAAGGAAGAAGCTACCGGGAGACCAAGAGGCAATGCGTCAAGAGTACCCTCAACTGTTTGGACTGTGTAAATTTCGAGGCGAAATTTCTTTAAGGAGGGTAGAGTTGTAACATCCCGATTTTTGGGTTTTCGCGATTCTGATATTTTAAGTAAATTTCTAAAATTTGGTATGTGATGATGGAATTCATAATTTGGGTATGTAAATGGGCTTATGGAAGGCCCATGAGTTGGCCAAAACCCTAGAGAATTTTTAAATTTTGGACTTAGGAGTTAGGGGTTCGGCTAGGTGCCCTTATATTAAGTTGTGGGTAAAGTGTATCACAAAAGAGCTTTGGTAGAGTGGCAAGGGTGACGCCACTAAGCTCCTAAAAGGTGGCGTGTGGAGCATAAGGGAAGTCTTGGGTTCGATTCTGTGTTGGCAAATAAGAGGATTTATTTTTATGTGCGGGAAGGGTAAGTGTTGGAACCTAAGTGGATTACGTAAGAGGAGAGTTAGATCAAGTCAAATGCATAAATTAAGGAGGGATAAGGGAGAGATTTTAGGATTTGAGAGAAGGATAGAGCTTAGCCGCTTGGAAGGGAGATTGAGAGGGATTTTCAGAGAAGGGTATTAGGCTAGTTAATTTCGGCATTAGGGTCCGAGTGTGCCGATTTCTTCTTTGGTATGTAGCCTTCTTCTCTTTCCTTCTCCTCTTGCCGATTGTTCTTAAGCTAATCCTCTCTTTTCTCTTTCGTTATTTCTTCCACAAACTCTCTACTTCTTATTCTTCCTCTCTTTCGTTTATAGTAAAAGCCGAACCTATCATTCTTCTCGCTTCTAACCGAATATCAATAAGCCAAATCCCGAAGGAGTCAAAGGAAGTCGATTGCTCTATAAAGGTATACACTTGTTTTTTTTTCTTTCTTTTTAGCCGATTCTTGTTATTTTAAAAAGCCTTTCAACTCTTTTGTCGACACCCTTTTTGGTCCATAACCACTTTTGCTTCAGTGACCCAAAAGCCAAAAGCACAGCACCCTTGGGTGACTTGGTGGCCGATTCGTAGGATCCTTGTGGTACGGGTTCTGCTAGTGTTTTAGAGTCATGCATTGCGTTGAATCAGAGTTAACACGAGATTGAAACCGTTTGGGTAAGTGAACCTTGGTAAGTGCTCGTAGCTTTAATCAATTCAATATTAGGGAGTTTAAGAAAAACCGAAACCTCTCTAATTTAGGGAGATAGTCGAATATGGGCATAGACTTTATGGGGTCTTCTTTTAATATTTTTGGTTTATTTATTGAAGGAGCAGCAAGGTGTAGTGTCGTTTTGGAGTAGCTTGGATCACCGGAGTAGCTAGGCCTAGTCATCAATCGCGACAAAGGTAAGGTGCCTAAGGCCATTATGGATGGTGGCCGAATGTGTAAGTGTTAATATTGGAAAGTTCTTATTTTGGTTCAATTATTGCGAGCTGATCTAATTAAACAATTGATTATAGGAGAAATCGCATAGGAGATCTCGTCAAGGAAAATCGCAAATCAGGTGTGTAACGAACCCTTTTCATAGCTTAAAGCGATAAATGCCGAAAAGCCGAAATGCCGAAATTCTGGCATTTCGAGGACTTGTGAGCAAGCGAACGCTCACTAGTTAGTTAGAATCGATGAGATGATGATCGGGAATAATGGAAACGGTAAGGGCGTGTTTTTGGCGTTCACGATAAGTTGGGCCGCGAGGGGCTGAATGAGGGCCCAATAGGCTTTCGGGCCCATTTGGGTAAATTTGGTAGGAAATGGAAATCTGTTAAATTGCATATTAAAAGCTATTATCTTGTTATGGATAAAGGCTAAATGGGCCTAGATGACGAATCGGCTAAGTAGGGCCCATTAGGGTTTTTGGCCCAATAACTCGATTTCGCTAAAAATGGGCCGTAATCACTTGTTTGCACCCATGAATTGTTTGTAATCGTTAATGAACATGGAAACCCTAATTTTGGTAAAATTATGAGATTACCCTTATACCATGAAAATGACCGCTTTGCCCCTAGGTAAAATGACCATTATACCCCTAGGGTTTATGTACGATTTTAATACATGGGATTTTGATAAATATGGTATGTATGATATGCACATGACATGTATGATATGCACATGACATGTATGATATGCACATGATATGTATGATATGCACATGAGATGCTCATAAATGCATTGGGTTGGGTTTTATATGGATGGAGGAAGTGCAAAAGGGCTTATGCCCCGATTATTAAAGGGCTTATGCCCAGCTTATTAAAGGGCTTTTGCCCCGCTTATTAAAGGGCTTATGCCCCATTATTAAAAAGGGCTTTGCCCGATTATTAAAAGAGGCTCGGCCTCGGTTATATGATAAAGCACTATCTTTGCCAGTGGAGAGTTTGGCGGGGTGGGTCGAGTTAATCCCCACATGGTGTGTTGGTTGGTACGGGTGGAGAGTAGTGGATGTTGGGTTGAGTAGTCTCCCCAAATGGGTTGCATTCTTTCATTGAAATTATATGTGACATTGAAATGGGCCTAAGGGCCATACTGTTTCTGAGAAAGGCTTGCCCAAGAATATGAAATATGAAAAGGCTTCGGCCCAGTATTATGAAATATGAAATATGAAAAGGGCTACGGCCCAGTGCATGATTGAGATTGGATTTGGGCTTAGATCCAGCAGGCCATTATTGTTTTGGGCTCGAAAGGGCTTGTTGCACACTGAGTTTCCAAACTCACCCCCCTTTCCTTAACCTTGCAGGTGAGTCTTGATGTAGGGACTTAGGTAGGAGAGGATTGAGTGGCCACGGTGATCGCTTTTGGACCTTTAAATAAGCGTTGGTTTTATTTAATTATCTTTAATTATCATTTATTTTGGGTTGTAATAAGGCCAATTTTAACTTTTCTTTTATTTCTTTTCGGGATTATTTTAATTTTTAATAACTTTAAAAATTGGTTAATAATTATTCAAATGGGCTAGACTTAGGACGTGTTTTCAAAATGATACTTGTTTTCAAAATATCTCAACACCACGATTAATCGATTTATCAAAGACGTCCACTTAAACAAACTTTAAACTCGATATAACAAAGTGTGGCTATGGTTGTGGGCATGTCTAGGATTGGATCCAATTAAAGAGCTTGGTACTTAAGCAGCCTTCATGGCTCACCTCCTCTGTCTCGGATACCTACCTGGTGCCCAGCTTCCATACACTTTGTCAACACAATAAAATATATGGTTTTTAAAACATTTAAACGGAACGTGGGTTTTCAACTCCAATGTGGCACGTCAGATTCGGCCATAACGTCTGGGCTGGGTTTGGGGTGTTACATATGTTGTGATTTGATCGATAATGCCTTGAAACTCTGTTCTGGCGACAGATACAGGTTAGGGGTGTTACAAAAATCCTAATTAGTTCTTCTTTATATAATAAATTCAATTGTAACTCAACCCACTCTATAGTGATCACATGAGAAAGGTTAGAATGGTATCTCCATAGTAGTGACATATGAAACACATTATGGACACATTCCATGTTTGGTATAAAGTCAATTAGTATGCCATTAATCCAACCCATTCAAATAATTTGTAAGGTTCGATGAATGTAAACATAATTTTCCTTTACGACCAATTGAAGAACTTTCTTACATGGTGACACTTTCAAGAATAGTTTATTACCAGTGTTAAACTCAATCTCATTGTGCTTTAAGTCAACATAATATTTTCTCATATCAAATAATGTCTTAGTCTATCTTAGACCAATATAACTTTCTCCTCAGTCTCTTGAATAAATTAAGGAACCACCATTTTCCTTTTGCTTAAATCAATCCAACACAAAGGTATTAGACATTCATGACCACACAATACCTCATAAGGTGCTATTTAACTGTTATTGTAGAAGATATTCGCCAATTTTTTATCTGTCATTGCAAATATAACGTTAAAGAGGAAATAGGGTCTCTCTCTAGCAATCAACACCACATTGCCATTAGAACATAGTAGGTTGATCCTCTTCAATTTACAATTAACCAAATCTATATATTTCAATAACTAGTCCATTCCTAATATCAAATCAAATTCATGGAAAGACAACTCCATGAGATTTATTGGGAACACATATCCTTAAACCATCAATGAGTATCCCTTATTCACTTAATTGACTATGATAGTCAATGGGCATCCTTTATTTACATGGTATCCACTACATCTTAGTCCTCACAAGCTCTAACTAAAAACTCTCTAGCTAGAACTCTGGTCTTAAGTTTGCGAACTAGCTTAAAAGCATATCTTTGTCCCCCAATAGTGCTAGCACCACCCCTGCCTAGTTTGCGGCCCCTTTTATGGTACAAGAGTGGATTTTTATGTATGACAAGGGTGTAATTAGAATTTATAGGATAGTCTATGATAAAATAATCCTTAGAAATACACAATAAATAAGCTTTAGATAGCCTTCAACTTTACCATTGCGTTTTTGGTTAAAATGATCGTAACCTGGTATAATCGGATTCGGCACCAAACCCCTAGAGCTAGCCTCTAAAACTAACTATTGAAAAGATTTATTTCCTACATCTAAGTCCTGTATATGATAGGCATAGATGCCTAGAGTCATTAGCGTCTATAACTCGTTTAACAAAAGAGGGATATGGGCTAATAGCTTTCTGGGCTCTCTTAATTTTGTCCTTTGACCTATATTATCTATCTCTTCTCATTGTTCAAAACCTGCTCCCTCTTGGCTGACTAAAAAAAATCTCTAATCTTGTGGGTCACTTACTACAACACAATGCTATCAATTAGACCCCTCCCAAATCGGGTACACCTATTCACCTTAGTAAACACCATCTCCAAAGCATAATGGCTCGGTCTAAGGAACTTCCCCTCATAGTCTGCCATCAACATACCATCTTGAACCAAGAGCATAAACTCTTGTTTACTTTAATCAATGAACAACTTGTTAGAAAAAAATGGTTCAAAAATAGTGTACTTACACAGCGAAAAAATAAAAATTTTGAAAATCGAGCCAATTATATTTATAACAATAAAATTTTTCCCTAAATAATACTTGTGCTTTGAGTGAGAAGGATCCTAGAAGTTTCCAACTTTCAACCGAATAGTCTTCTCCGCTATTCTCGTACAATGAATTACTTCGTGTGTAGGCTCGAACAATTACGAATCAAACACAGAACTAGAAATATTTTTCTTACTTTCAATAGGAAATTAAGTCTCTCTCTTATAGAAACTGGTAGAATTGTTATTACTGGAAAATAAAATTTATACTTAGAAATAAATTCTCACTATTTTAGGGCAAAATAAAAATATCTTAAAAGTTGTGTGTAACTTCTTATATTTTTAGTCCTATCAGTATCATGAATTTTAAGGAGAGGAAGTGAAACCCTAGTTGAATTAGTAGAAGGTATTTGATACCTATTTAATACAAAAAAAATCAACCCCTTAGTTGATTTAGGAGAGAAGGAAAGCTAATAGGGTGTGCTTATCTATATATGTATTATGAAGGGGATTCAAGCCTCTTCTATATTGGGTCCAACTATATGTGCTGCCTTGGCTTTTAATCCAACCCAATATATGTTTTTCTATTTCTCAAAATAGACATTATTTAATAAATTAATTTAAATGAATTTTACAATTAAATAATTGTCTTAATCCAATTCTATTTTTGTTAAAATCATGGAAACTTTATCACTAAAGAATATATGATAAAATATATTTAATTTCTACATTCAATGGATTCACAATGACCAATTAATTTAAATTCATTTTTAAACTTCACTTTTTTAATTAAATAATAATTTGAAAAACTTAAATTAATTCTCAAGTCATTTCCATACATAGTGAGAAACCAAATTCATTTCTGAATGTAACCCATTGTTCTAACTTTATCATATCTATCCATTTATGTTCATTTGATTCAACATGTAATTCATTTCTAGTTTCAACAAGCTAGAGGAGGGACTAGTTTGACATATGTGATTGGGGCTCAAATGATTTATAATTAAGTTCTAGCTTTTCAAATATTAATCATAAACTCATCTAGTTACATATTCATTTCACTATAGCATCGTGACTAAGCTCTCCCTAATTACGTACAATTATGAAAGCGACTTAATCCATGCTCATCCAATGACATTGTCATAAGTGTGTTGCCCTTATAGGACATCCTCAATCTCTTTGGGCTAAATCCACTCTCCCAATATGATCCTATTTTATCTTATGATAATAATTACATATTATTTCATGATAAGTCAATAAGTATCAAATAGCAATTAAGTCATTTATCTCAAAGACAAAAGACTCGTGACCACATTTACTTTTCATCTATCATGTAATGCCAATGAGAGGATAACATTTACCCATTTTTTGGGGCTATGAATTCCAATATTATGAGTGATGCTACATATTGTAGAATTTGTATACCAACGCATTAGCTTTCAGTTTCTTATCTATTCGAACTCAGGCTTTTACTTGCATCAAAGTATATGAGTCACATATACATAGTCCATGATCCACCCATGATTAAGGTATTCCACACTATGAACGTCACAAGTGAATAAATCCAAAAATGGATTCATGATATATTCTTCTTGGGTCTTGTTCGATGTACTTTCAGTGACATTTATGTCTCTATCTTCTAGGAGTTATCCGCTTCGATGCCCAAGACAAATCATCTCCTGAATTGGACTTAATAGATAGCATATTAGTCTTTCAATCAGTTTGCTCATTTTCGATTAGACTAAAGACATGTTTAGGTTCGTCTACTAATATAAGTTAATTTTTTTGTATTACGATTCGAATTCGTAATATCGCTTAGTATTAGTTAAACATTAGACAACAAGTGAGGTAATATTTGTTTCTATTTTTCTTTACATGCAAAAACCTGTGAGGATAATATAAAAAGAGTATTAATGTAATTCATGAATAATTTTATTAACCAATTTGTTCAAAAAAAATTACAAGTGCACAAACAAATATACTACACTTAAGGCACTAGACCAAACACAATTCTGCAATATTCTTCTTACGAGGCACAAATAAGAAGTCCTTCCAAGTAATCCTTTCTGATACATACTCTATCATCCATTTAGAATTAAGGTATGTCACACTATGATTTAGGATTTATTCTTCTTCGGTCCTATTCGATGCACTATTAGTCCATTTAGTCGCATCTATATCTTTATCTTCTAGGAGTCATCTGCTTTGATGCCCAAGACAAAGCATCTCCCCAGTTGGACTTGATAGACAACATATTAGTCTTCCAATTGGTTTTCTCATTTTCGATTAGACTAAGGACATGTTTAGATTCGTCTACTAAAATAAGTTTTTTTTTGTATTACTATCTGACCACGTAATATCGCTTAGTATTAGTTAAAGATTAGACAACAAGTGAGCTAATATTTGTTTCTACTTTTCTTTACATGCAAAAACCCTTGAAGACAATATACAAATGGTATTAATGTAATTCATGAATAATTTTATTAACCAATCTGTTCAAAAAAATGACAAGTGTACAAACAAATATACTACAGATAAGGGACTAGACCAAACACAATTCTCCAATATACTTCCTACAGGGCACAGGTAAGAAGTGCTTTTAAGTAATCCTTCCTGGTCTTGCTAGTGTGGACCTAACTGTATCGGTCCACCATTGGTAAGCCTCTTATTTTAGTAAGAAAACCATGCACTACACTCTTTTAGTAAGTGTGCACTTGAGCTAGTCGTGAACCCTCTTATTCTAATGAAACAAATGCATATAAATCATCACCTTTAAATCCTTTAAAATCCTCAATATAATACTTCCGTAGCTTTTCAATTGACACTCTTTAAACTACCTAGTGGGTCGAACCTGAAGGGTGGCTCTATTGACCTTTTAGAAAGCAACAACCATTACATGGGAAAGTGCATATTGGTTAGGTATAGCAACACTTGTCAATACATCCACAACGAGTACCTTCGATTTGTACTCACCTTGTACTTTTGTAGGTACATAGGTGATTTACACACACTTATGCACCAGATCTTTAGTGTTTTAGTACTTTCTATCTATTTGAATTTTCTAAAAATTGTTTGTGGCATAGATAGCATCCTCTTCGAACATGTTTGAAATTTTAAGTTCTTAAAAATGCTACTTTACTTTGTCTTCACATTTTTGTATCCTTTTCATCTATTGCTACTAAGTATTTTTAGGTTGCATTTGCATTTAGTGTCTTGTTTGCTGGGGGACAAGAAAAAGTTTTAAGTGTGGAGTTGACATGCTGCTAATTATAATGGTAGTTTAGAGACATTTTGACACTTAAAGAGTTTATTTTCTAGCTATTTTAGTATTAATAATTGCACTTTCGATACTTAGTAGTTTGTTAGTATATATTAATAAAATAAATTTTTTAACATATTTTTTAGTGTTAGTGACCTATTAGGCCTACACGGGCCTTAAGTAGTTCTAATATGTTAATTTAAGTGTGCAGGATGCTAAATTTTGGGCCTAATGGACGTATCAACTTGAGACAAGTGTTGCACAAGCTTTTCAAGCCGTTAAAAGATGAAACAAACCCAATAGCCTATAGGAAGCATGTCATGTCGTGTCGCGCCATGCAATGTCTATGGCTCAATATAAGCTTGACATGGAGCCCAAGTCTTTCAGGGTTAATTTAGTCTGCACAATCAAACTTATATGAAGACTTAGGATATACTAAAGACCTAATTCAGGTTGCTAAAAATACTATATATAAGTACTTAGGGCTTTGATTTAACCTAGTTGTCTTGGACGCCTCTCAAAACCCTAGTAGATTAGGATTAGTTTCAATTTAGTTTTCTCTTTGATTTTCTAAACTCTTTTGTTATTTTTTTCTTGGAATCAATTTTGATCCAAAATCTCTTTTATAATATCAAAATATTTCAGTTTATTTTCCTTTGCAAGTGACAATATCCTTTTCCCAATCGAGAGATTTACTACTCTGCACTCAATCAACATCGAAAAGATTATTTCTTTCTCTTTTCTCATTCAATTTGATTGTGTTCATTTACATGTCTATTTCAATTGAGATTGCGATAATGAAGAATATCATGAGTAGCTAATTCCTTTAAAGGAGATGAAAAAGTGGATGTGAGATTGATTAATGAAGGATTAAGGGTTTCCTATAGAATTAGTTGGTATAAATTATGTGTTTTTAAACCTTAGGAACTAATCAAAGGTTAAATGAAGTTGAGAGATAAGTTTTTCGAGTAAATTGTGATTTATCCCAGTTGAGAAAGTAAGGTCGAGAGATAAGCTAGTATTGGCCAATTAATTAATTAGTTAGAGGTTGAAAGGTAATAATTGGTTATTTAATAGCTAATTCACCCTAAAACCTGAATATGAAGTTAATTACAACCACTGAAATGAGTTAATCTTCCTTATTAGTTTAACTAGTTTAGTTTTTTTTTTTTAGTTATTTAGTTTATGATATTATCTCTTTTATGATTGATCGTAATATCAAATTTAATTATTACTATTTATACTTATTATTGTAAAGAGATTTTCAACAAATATAATTCATCCTCCCTTGGGTAAGATCCTTGGAATACTTCCATGTGTTTCGTTGTAACACAATACTATATAACAATTTGACTCGTATGGTTGCAGACACCGCTACTGTAATTTCATATATATTTGGTATAGAACTTTTCAGAAAACGTTCGCACATTTGGCGGTGGTCAGGAGTATGATGTGTGCTCATCATATTTATATTTTTATGCCTTTTTCATTTAGTTGATTCTTAAGTAAAATATCATACATTTAGAGTTAATTTAAATAGTTTGCATCACATTTGCTTTTTATGCATTTTTAGTAGTTTTAGCTTATATTTTATGCATTTTTGGAAATTAGAATTTAATAAGTGATTTATGAATTTTACTTGACTGAATTCAAGCTAAAGATGCAAGGCGCGAATCAAAGAGAAACAAGTGAGAAAAAAAATCAAGGAAAAGCAAAGCTGACATAAAATGTCATAGGCATCACGTGTAACAGCCCGTTTTTTAGTGTTGTCGAAAAAAATGGTTTCAAAACCCCATTTTTGACGAGCAAATTCATGAATGTTTTCATTTAATATTTACAAGGTTAGCATAAAGTTTAATTAAATTTTAGCCCACTAATTTTTTCTTTTGGATAGTAAATAAGGTACAAGGATTAAATTGTAAAAGTGGTAAAAGTTAATCGCTATGGATTTTTATTTAATCGAAGGACCAATTGAGCAATCAGACCCTTTTTATTATGGAATACAATGGTGGATGTGAATTTTAATCCACTATCCTTGATTAATGTTGATTAAAGTTTGTTAATTAAATTTTAATTAAAATAATTTAGATTAATTAAACTTAATATAAGTATATATATTAAATTTAAAGAATGGAAATCCATTTTCTTCAATTCTTGGCCGTGATAAAGAAACAAAGAAATGTCCTTAGGGTTTCAAGCTTTTGGCTACTAATTGGTTAGTGCAAATAAGTCTTTTTATTATTATTTTTATGTTTTTGAGGTCCCAAGAGCTTGATTTAGCTAACCCGTGCACCAATTTGTAAAAATGTTAAAGTTTTTAAAAGTTTCCATTGTTAAAACTTGATGAAATTGGTGTTAATTTGTTACATTTTAAGCTTAGATATGAAAAGAGACTAGTTTGTAAGCTTAATTGCTAGTTTTTGAACATAAAGACAAAAGTGCATAAATTTTGAAATTGATGTTAAATTTCTATAATTATAGGTAATAGAAGAATGTAAAAGGATTAAATTGAGATTGAATTCAAAATTGAGGCTCCAATTTGAAAGATATTGCAATTTGGGTTTAAGTGACTAAATTGAATAAAATTGAAAACTTTAGGGAACATTTAAAACATGAAATTGAATTGGCATATGCATATAATAGGATTTTATAAGGTGATTGGAGTTGATAAATTGAAATGAATTATCATTGAGATTGAGATTTGAATCAATCGGAGGATAATTGAGGAAAAGGCAAAATTATAGACTAGTCCTCTACATTTCATTTGTTGTTGTTTTTGCCAGGTAAGCTCATATGGAACTTACTATGTTATTTTATGTTATGTTTGAATTATATTATAATGTCTATTATTGAAGTTAGTTGTAATTGTAGTGATTTTGGCATCTAAAGGACTAAATCGTTAATAATGATAAATATAGTTTTATGAGTAAATACAATGTATAGAATGCATATAGAATTTTTATATACTTGAATGATATGTATATGATGACATCACAGGGATTGAAATGAATTTAATATCATAATTGAACCTGTGTGAACTTAGTAAAAGACGATGATACAAATGGTATGTCATTAGTGTTAAACTGGAAAAGGAAATGGTTCAATTGAAAAGAATGAAAAATGGGTGTTTGAACAAGGATTAATACGATGGCTTGAGATCCAACTATGCTGTGGATTCTCTAAAGCTAGTGTTAGTAGCATCAAACCCTGGTCTAAAGCTAGTGTTAGCCCCCCGAATATGTCAGCTTATGAGAGCAAATTAGTCCCATGTATCCGAGTTCAATTTGCTATAGTTCTCCAAGTGAAAAAGTTAATTAAATGGAAATGAAGTACTAAAAAAGAATGAATATTAACTCAATAGACATGGCTATACATATATATGAATTGATTACTATGACTTTGTTATGTTAATATACTAACCTATTGGTTGTTGTATGGAATTGTACATGAATGTATAAGGATGCCAAGGAAATGTCATGTTATGCACCATTGTGTTTCAATTACTTCAATTGTTGTATTATGATGGTAAGTTAAGGTAATTTTCATATGGAGTTGTAACAACCCGATTTAGACCCTAATCGGAATGGTGGTTTCGGGACCATGAATCCAAGTCAAAAAAATATTTTAAAATTATTTTCTGTGTTTATTTTGTTTGCATTTATATCTATAAAAATTTCGTGACTTAATTTTGTCGTTTAGGTATCCGATTAAATAAAAGGACTTAATCGCGTAAATTAAAAATTTGGTAGTTTAATGTATAAAAGGCCAAAATGCTATTGGCTTTTTAAATGGAAGCCTTTATGAGGTAATTAGGCCATTAATAAAATGGGTGGACGGCAATGGACATTTATAAGTGAAAGTATAATGTTTTTAACTAAGGTTAAAATGGTAAAATAAATATTAAGTTATCATATATCTTATAACATAAAAATAAATAAAGCCATGTTCTTATACTATCATCCACCGAAAACATAAATAAAGGAAAGAAATAAGAGAAAGCTAGGTTCGGCACTTACTCAAGCTCAATCAAGGTTCGTTTTTGTTCGATTTTTGATAATTTCTACGTTTTTAAGATCATTGCTTCGAGTACTACAAAACTCATGCTTGAAATTTTGATTTTGGTGAACATTTTAAGTTGTTCCATTGATGAGAGCTTGTGATTTTTGTTGTTTGATGATGAAAAATGAAAGATATGTTTTAGATTAACATGTTTTGTATTGGAGTTTTTAATGATTTTGAGTAATTAGGACTAAATTGCAAACATAATAATTTGAGGGACTAAAATGTGAAATAAATGAAACATATGGACTTGTATGAACACTAGGAATATTCGGCCAAACATGGGTATAGGGAAATTTTGCATATTTTGTGTTTTGTGCAATAGGGACTAAATTGTAAAAAGTGTAAATGTCAGGGGTAAAATGGTAATCTACCCATTTATATGTTTTTGGACTAAATTGAATGAAAATATGTTTGAATGAGCTTAATTTTAATATGTTTAGATCAAGAACCAAAGAAAATGAAAGTTGTCGTCAAGTTGCCCTGTTCTGTTCTGTATCGTCCGAGGTAAGTTTATAAGCAAATAGACGTGCTAAATTGTAGTTAAATGTTAAATGTATATTCTGGTATGAAATGTATGAATTTATACATGCTATGGCCGAATATGAGTAAGCTTGGCCATTACATTTCTGAATTCGTTTCGACCGAGTTACGATGTCCAAAAGCCCCGTATGAACCTTAGGAATAGTTAGGGTACTTATGTCATGACATAGGATTCCGATATATGTGTACGAGTAAGACCATGGCATCGATATGTGACTTCGATATATATGTGCGAGTAAGACCCTATCTGGGACAATGGCATCGATATTTGATTACATGTAAGACCACGTCTGAGATGTTGGCATTGTACGATAAATGTGTGATTATCTGAGTGTCCTACCCAATTCTGATTGGTTCATCTGGCAAAGCTAAGTTGTGATCGAATGTATAAAATGAGCTAAATGGACAGGTATGGGTTAGCTTGTTGTCTACTTGAAATATGGTAAATATGTGACTTGAAACATGTTACAAATTATGTACAATGCAAATGTGGATTTCATGTGAATTTAGTATGAATATTCGGCCTTTGATTCATATTTATATGTAATTATGACCATGCATATTTGGCCAAATAAGAGGTACATATTCATAATGTTTTATTATGATTTTTGAGCTTATTTTCATGAGTGTATGTATTAATGATTAAATAATGACTTCATAGCTTTGGAAGTTGAATGACATTCGGTTAATTTTGCTTATGTGAGTATTTGGCCAAGATATAGAATGTGTATGAAAATGTATTAATTATGTATTAGTAATTTAAGGTTAAGCATGTGTGATTAATACAATTTGGTTTGGTTTAAAAATGAGATATTTATATCATTGTGCTATTTATTTGCTTATGACTTACTAAGCTAAGTTAGCTTACTCTGTGTGTATATGTTTACCTTTTTCTTTTTATAGATTTTGGATTCACATTACAAGCTCGGGGATCGTCAGCAAAGTTCATCACACTATCTACTACTTCGGTACTTCAAAGTTAAACTTGAATTATGGCATGTATAGGCTAGATTACATTTTGAAATAATGAACCTTGGATTATGTATATAGGCATGTGAAAATGGCTTAATTTATATGTTGAATTCGGTTATGCTTGGTTGTGTTTGAATTTATTCGTGGTTATAGTGTGATGTGCTATGGATGAATGGTGTTGAGATAGGTGTTATATGTTTTGGAAATGGTTAATGAATCTGGTTGAATGTGTGGCTAGTTCAGCTATGATATGCATAGATAAAAGTATATATGTGCATTAGGTTGCTATATTTAGTTAATGTGTTATAAGTGAATTGGCATCTAAAGTTGTTTAGCTATATCCGAACTTGATATAAGTATGTTTTGATATGTTTATAACATGGTATGCAAGATGTATGTTTTGAATATATTACAATTTATGATTCGGTTATGCAAGGTATAGGGTTAGGAAAATGTTTCATGATTGTTTTAATTAATTATTTGGTATCAATTCATTTGTTAAATGTGGTTTTGAACTAGGGCAAACACGTATTATTTAATTAAACTGTAATAACATCATTAGTCATGTTATAATGTATTAAGTTGCATCAATAATTGCTTGTTAAATTATGTAATAAGTTTTCGATTGATATTATTAAGAGTATGTGCAAAAGTTGATATTCGTATACTAAAATGGTGTAATTATATAAAATTGATGTTAAATATACTGATTTGGTTTAAGTGAATAAACATAGTTGTTTGATGTATTTTGGATGGAGGTTCATTATTAAATTACAGTTAACTATATGACTTATTTATAATACCATTTAATAAAGTTGATAATCTTGTATGTTTTTGCTATTGAATAAAGTATTATGTAAACATTTTAAAATGTTTAAGATGTGCTAGAGTAAAATAAGATATAAATGGTTTGATTTCTTTTAGGTATTCAAATATTATTGAGTTGTTTTTAATATGATTTGTACATTATATTGTGTTTCATGAAATCATGATTATTATTTAATTGAATTTATGTTTTATATATATATATATATATATATGGATATGACTTATATATATGGGTGTGATTGTTCATAAATGTGTTTTTGTTCGTTAATGCCTTGTAACACTAATCTGGCGACGGACATGGGTTAGGGGTGTTACAAACTTACTAAGCATTCGATATAACACCCCAAACCTGACCTAGACATTAAGACTGAATCTTGAGGAATTACATTAACTTGTTTAAAATTTTTTGACTTAATCAAAACATAGTATGCGTTTCAAAATCATAAATTTTGGCAAAACTTTCACAAATGTATAGGAAAACTTATGTTTGAAAAAACCTAATTTAAATCCATAACTTGAATCGTAATTGTGCGATTTGAAAGTATTAATTTTGACAAATTGTTTCCATTTTAAAGGCAAACATATGTTAAAAACTACTTATTCATTTATAGAAAACACTTGAGTGATTACTTAACATTGCAACAGAAATTTTCAAAGTTTTAGTTCAAAACTGAATTCCAATTTGTAACTAGTGTGATTTTGTAGTTTTATGCTAAAAATACCCGAAAATCGATTAACTAAACAAAAACCAAAAATAAAGTCTAAAAACAAATTACAGCCTCAAAAGTCCAGAAAGATTAGTAACGTAAACTATCATATTTAATTAATTGAAAAAAAATCCAAGCTCTCGCTCGTCGTCTGATCCTAAACTTGCTAGTTGCCTGAGAGTATAACAAAAGAAGAGTGAGCTTTACGAAACCAGTGTGTAACACATCCCAAAAAACAAATCAGATATACATAAATAAACAGATATGTTTTCAGATTAGATTCAAACATATTCTCATATAGAAAATCAAATGTATTTTTAGATTCAGATATGGGTGCATTTGCAGATTTAGATACAATTGCAATCCCAGATTCTACCCCATCCATTACATACCAACTCCATCCAACCAGTCACGCCAAATAGAACTACAATAGTCCATCCATCCAATCAGACCGGGTCGTTGTGGTATGCCACTCATAAAGGTCAGCTAAGCTGTCAGACAAATATTATAGTTTAACCTCCAAAATTATAGTAATACTGGTAGAATACACTTCCTCCATCATATATCAAATCCCACCCCAATGCACATGTATTAACATGCTAACATATAATCGTAACAAATCATAAATATGACATGCTTATGCAAATGTCCTTAATACAGATTATATCATGTAGCCTACACAGAGTTTATTAATCCGAGTCATGCTTATCATACGTAATCATGCTTTCGGAATTATCAGAACAAAGAACATAAACATATTTCTCACATACCTTACCCATAGCACATACAGACACATATCAATAGATGTCACATTTTGAGTATTATTTAAGTCAAATGGACCCCCATGGAAGGTTTAATTATGAATTTCACAGTCAAATGGGCCTAAGTGAAATTTTTTAGAAAATGGCTGACTAGTCATATGGCCCACATGGCCTAACTGGCAAGCCCATGTGGTCCACATGGCCTAACGCATGACCTCACACATGCTCTGTGGCCCACACAGCCCAATTGACCCAAACAGTGTGATTTACACAATCTAGCACACGGTCGTGTGGTGTCAACAACCTACTTTTCGGCTTTGCGCCGCTTATTGTTTTTTGGGTTTTTCATCACACACTTGATCATTTTTCGAGCCAATAAATCAACGAGGATTCCAGAACCATGCACCACCAACTGACAAAACTGTTTAAAAGCACAAGATGAGACCAATTCTCGCCAAAATAGATTGAAAATAAAAGGCAATTAGAATGATAGAATAATACTTCATAACATGATAGAATAGTAGGAACTCACAGAAGCAAAATTGAATATAGCCGAAAATAGGAAATTTTGGGAAAAAAACAATGGAACGACAAATTTGAGAGAGGGAGAAAGTGTAGGAGACATGAAAGAGAGTGGGGGAAGTGTACGTCCATTTTGGAAATTTTTTTGGAAAACTAGTATTTTAATTATTTTTAAAAAATAAATAAATAAAAGATAAAAAATAAAAAATAAAGATAAAATCCTACTTAACTAATCCCTATCAGATTTCTAGAATTTTAATTCAAATTCTGACCATAGGAATGACACAAAGTAATAGAATAAAAATATTTCCAAATTTGCACACACGAGGATTTGAACACAGAACTTCTTGGTAAGCTAAAGCCTCACCATTGAACCAACGGACTCATCATTGACAACAAATGCTCACAAATATCTTTTAACGCAAATGCACATATTTAAGGGTTTAGGCAAATTTTAACAAAACTGGAAAGAACAGGATTTGAACTCAGAACCACACACAAGCCCAATAGTTAACCATTAAACCAGATCACTTCTCTTTACAAAATTTTTCACAATCTAAACTTAAAAGCCGAACGTAACCACTCTTAGTGTCACTAAACCGATTTCTTCTAACTCTATTTTTAGGATGTGACAAATCTTCCTGCCTTTAAAGAATTTTGTCCTAAAATTCCCACTGTTATAACATTCTCTTAACCATAAAATCTGAAATTTTTCATTCCAAAATGATCACCACGCTATCGCTGTAATGCCTGAATTTGGGCCTAGAAGAAATGGACTTCAAGTATCGAAGGAATTGGAATTTATTTGTGCAAGTGAATGACACAATTGATTGTCTGCTGTAGTAGTTAAGTGATTAGGAGTGTTTGGGAGTGTAGGAGAAGTCCTGGGTTCAAACCTGGGCTTTAGCAAAATTTTTTGTTTTAAGTGAATAAAACCCTAGATGCATGGATGAAGGCCTTTTAAATTATTGTGTTAAATAAATGACGCAAGGGAGCTTGAGCTCAAGTTTTGGCTCTTGAAATTTATTTTAATTTTTATCTTAAGTGAATCTAGACACTAGCACATATGTCTTATAGTTTATTGAGGACAAAATGTGATACAAGAGGAGCATGTGGTGTGGTGCCAAGGTGGCGTGTAAGGGAACCTTAAGGTCTGAGGTTCGAGTATGGCACAGTACTAATGAAGTATTTATTTTGTAATTGGGTTCGGCCAGTGGTTAAGTTGTAGTTGAATTCTGATGGAGGAGGTTGTTGAGGAGAGAATTGAGGAGTGATCTTGGGAGTGGATCATGGAGAGATAAGGGGAGGATTATGTGGAAAAAATAGTGGAGTTTGATTGGGGGAGGAGTTGGTCGAATTTAGGAGTCTATGGGTGCCTATTTGGTCATTGACTTAGTGCTGAATTGGTCAAGGACTTTGGGGGTTTCGATAGTTGTTTTTTTTTTCATTCGTTTTGCTTGTGTTGACTTGGCTGAATATTGCATTTTGGGGATCATTCTCTGTTACGTTTTGGTGTTAGCCGAATGTGTCTTTACCATTCGAGTTCCTTTTACTTTACTATCTTCTTTTGCTAAAAGTGTTATGTGCTAAGCCTCTTCTTGACTCTTCTTATCTTCCATATTCCCCTCTCTACCGAAATTGTTGTGTCTTTTATATTACCTCTCTCACCTTTCCTCAATAGTGGCCGAACAGTCTCTCTTGGATCATCTCTGTTTTCGATTCTCCTTCCTTTTCTTAAGGAAATAACCGAATATAGTTTCCCTTTTCTCTCTAACATTTCATTCTTTCTTTCGATCTTTTCTGAGCCGACCGTTCCTCCTTCCCCTTTTATTTGTTTAAAGTTTCTTGTCCTTTATTCAGTGTTTGGTTGATCATTCGATGCATTGTGGTATGGTGGTTCAATTTTGCTGAAGATTTAACAATTGGTATGTGGTTGCAAAGTTCTTCTTTGTTTCTCTGACAATTCTGTATGCACTCTATTTGTCTTCTTCTATCTTTTTAGAAAGCCGAATGCTTCTTAATATTATTGATCGTGATTTTTTGTTCCCTCCTCGCAAGGTGCAGTGTGTTGGGCTAAGAAGTCCTGAGGAGTGGAAAAGGGCAAAGATTATGCAAGTTATCAAACTCTGCCGCTCATTAATCGTATAAGGTAAGATCACTACCTTATTCTTACTTTGGGCCGTATATTCCTGTGGTTGGTAAGTTAACGTCTGTAGACTGAGGCCACATATTTGATCACTGTATGGGTTAATAAGATCTATTTTAATACAGATATTCGACATTCGGTGTGATCAATCCTGATTGGAGGTATTAAGAGATTAAAGTCATTCGCTAATCAAGGTTGGGACTTGGAGATTTTTATCGCGTGATTCCGCAAACAGGTGCGTAACTGTACACCGTAAACCATTACTATCAAAAGCCGAAAAAGGTGTGTAATCACACCCCTATTGAACTGCGAATCGGCAAAAGCCGAAATACAACGTTTGATGCCACACGAACTTGCAACTGTACGTGTGGTGTTTCAAGCCTACAAATCTTAGGCGTAGGACTGTAGAGGCCGTTATGGGCCTCGATAGGCAGAACTGGGTCGTGTGGGCCCAATGGGCCCCTTGGCCTGTATGGGTAAATTTTGCTGTTAAGAGGGAAGTAGATGGACTTGTCATGTCCCGCACATGACTTAGGTTGTTTTGGGCCTCGATGGGCCTCGATGGGCCTTGTGATGCCAATGGGCTCGTAGGCCCTACATGGATAAAATCTACGGTAAGTGAGTATTAATAAATTGGGCTATGGTGTACACATAGCTGTATCTAAATTTGGGCTAGATGGGCCACACGAGCGTGTGAGCCTACTTGGGCTGAGTATTTAGCCTTGGCCCATTTGCGTCGTTATGTCTTTTAGATTACTTAAGTCGCTCGAGGGGATGATGGACCTTCTGTTGGGTTGTTAAGACCTCGATTTCTAAAATTACTGAAATACCCCTGATTTGTAAAATTATCGAAATACCCTCAGGTTGTAAAATGACCATAATACCCCTGTAGGGTAAAATGGCCGTAATGGCCCTGTAGGGTAAATGACCGTAATACCCCTATAAGGTAAAATGACCGTAATGCCCCTGTATGGTAAGATGACCGTAATACCCCTATAGGGTAAGATGACCGTAATGCCCCTATAATAAAATAACCGTAATACCCCATGTATAGTAAAATGACGATTATGCCCCTATGTTTCATATGATTGATGTGCTTATGATTTAAATATATGATTGTACTGAGTATGACTTTGTATACATGTAGTGTTTGACTTTGTATACACGTAATGTTTATGACATGACATACTGCATGGGGTTGGGATTTTGATTTGGAGGAAGTACTATACTAGTGACTATGTCACATTCATTGTTACTGGTGGCTATGCCACAATTATTAATACTGGTGGCTTGCCACTGTTGCTGGCAGCTTTGTTGCGATGTTAGTGTGATAGTTGGGTGGGTCGATTTATATCCCCACATGGTGTGTTGGTTGGTACAGGTGGTGTGCTGGCTGGATTTTGGTGGGATGCATAATTGCACTACATTTTCTGATACTGTATTAGGCTTAGGCCCATACTATTATTGTATAGGGCTAAGGCCCAAACTGCACTGATATTGTATAGGGCTAAGGCCCAGACTGTTACTGCATGTTGTTTACTGTCTGACTGATAAAGAATTACACACTGAGTTTTCATAAACTCACCCTTTCTTTTAACTGCGCAAGTAACCCCCAGCCTTAGACGATTTGGTGCTCCGAGGGACTCGAAGGTGGCCACACGATTACTGATGTTCTACTTTTGACTTTATTTATTTAGATTTTGTTTGGGTTTTAATTTATGTAATAAGGCCATTTGTGGTTTTAACTTTTATTTGGGATTTGATTTCTTACCCTAAACTGCTAGACTAGGAAAAGATGAGTTTTCAAAATAATATTTGTTTTCAAGGAAAACATGCATTTTAGACTTCAAAGTTTTTAAAAAGCTTACGCGATGTTATTCAGTTTAAGGAATCAATGGTGATAAATATGGCAATTGTCTTGAAAAATTGATTTCAATTAGTAACAACTTAATTTGCCAAATTTTCTCAAGCAATAAAGACTAAAAGGGTTTTAACTTAAGTTCGGATTCTTAACGACAAGTCCTATTTTCGAAAAGCACTTCGATGTGGCACGCCAGATTCGGCCGTAACATTCTCGTTGGGTTTGGGGTGTTACAATCGCTGTGCAACTTTGATTTCAATGCAAACCTAGACAATATTTCACTCCTAAACCAGAAAATCTCTTTAACGAACTTGTCATTCACTAGCTCGGATTGTCACAAGAAACTTCCTATAAAAATATTAGTAACAATTCCACAATCCCAAAGTCTCAAAAACTCTAGTGGCAATCAAACACTTGGGTACAACCAAACACTTAATCAATGCAGGCTACAATTGGCATTAATCGCAAATGTATCTATCTTGCTGTCAAATGTGACTCAATCCTCTCAACGCCTAGTTGCATAAACCAATCTCTGATTCTATTTCAAAGCCAAAGCTTGCATCTAAATAAGAGAAGGTCGTGAACATTCACTAAATTAGTGTTCAACAGACCCACAACTAAAGTATGGCACAATTTTCCTCCAACATTTGCCCGAATTACACTTATCAATAATAGTTCTAGTAGTTGCTAAAAAGGGCCGACCTAGAATCAAAGGTACGCCACTATCCTCATCCATGTCTAAAACAACAAAATCAACTGGGAATATGAATTTATCAATTTTAACGAGAATATCTTCAATAATACCCGTAGGAAATCTAATGGTTCTATCTGCTAATTGAATACTCATCCTAGTTTGTTTGGGTTTCCCAAGACCTAGTTGTTTAAACATTTTATAAGGCATGACATTAATACTCGCCCCTAAATTAGCCAAAGCATTATTAACATTTAAACTACCAATTAAACAAGGAATAGTAAAACTCCCTGGATCTTTCAATTTGTTGGGTAGTTTATTCTGCAAAATGACCGAGCAAATATCATTTAGCTCCACCTGCGACGAATCATCTAACTTCCGTTTGTTTTCCAAAAGCTTCTTTAAAAATTTAACAGAATTGGGCATCTGCGAAAGAGCTTCAATAAATGGTAAGTTAATATGTAATTTTTTAAAAAGTTTAAGAAATTTACCAAATGTTCATCTGTGTGGTCTTTCTTTGTCGCATTGGGATATGGCACACGAGGTTTATATTCTTTATCGACCAATTTTTGCTCATTCTGGCATACCTCAACCTTACCTTTACTTACCATATTTTCTTACCTCAATTTTGGTTCGGATTCAACTAACCCTTCTTTATCTCGCATAGTAATTGCATAAAGTTGCTCCTTTGGGTTAGTTTCAGTGTTACTAGGCAAGCTACCTTGTGGTTGTTTTGAAATCAACTTCGCAAGTTGACCGATTTGGTTCTCGACCCCTCAATCAACGCTTGTTGATTTTTAAGTGTTGTTTTGGTGTTCTGGAAGCGGGTTTCTAACATCGAAATAAACTTCGTCAACATTTCCTCAAGGTTTGGCTTCTTCTCTTACTGGTGAGGTTGTCGTTGAAAGCCTGGAGGGGGTTGTGGTTACTGGTTTCCTTGACCACCCCAAGAGAAATTGGTATGGTTCCTCCAACCTGCATTATAAGTGTTACAGTAGGGATTATTTTGAGGTCTAGAATTGTTACCCATATAATTTATTTGTTCGTTCTATGTGCTAGGACCATAGGGTAAACATTCTGGATTGTTCATCCCTCCTCTATTCATATCACCGTATTACTAAATGTACCTGCATAGAACCATATAAACCATTAATTTTTTCTTATTTAAAAGTTCTACCTGATTTGGTAACATGTTGACCGCATCTAAGTTAAAAAAACTAGTTGCTTTTGGCGGCATCGTCCTAATGACTTGCCACTAATAATTATTCAGTGACATCTCCTTTATAAACTCATAAGCCTCTTCAGGTGTTTTATTATTCAGAGTACCATCGGCAGCTGCATCGATCAATTGCCTAGTTAAGGGGTTCAAACTGTTATAGAAAATTTGAGCCTGTAACCATAGAGGTAACCCATGGTGAGGGAACCTTCTCAATAAATCCTTTTACCTCTCCCATGCATCATATAGGGTCTCTAAGCCCATCTGTACGAAGGAAGAGATATCATTCCTCAACTTAGTTATCTTAGTCGATAGAAAGTATTTCAACAGAAATTTCTTGATTATTTGATCCCGTCTAGTGATAGAACCTCGTGGTAAGGAGTTCAACCACTGTTTAGCTTTATTTCTCAATGAGAAGGGAAACAACTGTAGGCGAATGACATCATCAGAAATGCCATTTATCTTGAAAGTGTTGCAAAATTCTAAAAAATTAGCCAAATCAGTATTTGGATATTCTTCTTGCAAACCATCAAACTGAACAAACTGTTGAATCATCTGAATAGTGCTCGATTTTAGTTCAAAGTTATTCGTAGCAATAGCAAGTCTCACGATACTTGATTTAGCCCCAGTTTGAGTGGGCTTGGCATAATCGTACATAGTATAAGGAGCAGGATTTGGATTGATAGGATTTGCTGCAACCACAGGAGGTAGCTGATTATTCTGATTTTCAGCCATCTTCTCAGTTATGATAATAACTTCCTCTTACTCTTCCACTATATTTTGTCAATTCTACCTTGCTTCTCTATGGTTTCTACGAGCTATACTTTCAATTTCGCTGTCAAATACTAGTGGTCCTGACGGGTTTCTTCTAGTCATAAACTAAAGGAACCTGCTAGAAGCAAATAAAAGAAAAAATTAGAAACCAAAAATTAAGCTAAAACAAAATTAAAATGCAATAAAAATAAAAATGGCTAAATTAATAAAAATCGAGTGTTCCTAATATTTTTTTCCCTGGCAACGGCGCCAAAAACTTGATGGTCACTAAACTAGCTAAAATTACGAAAAAGGCAAGCTCACCTATTGAATAAATAGTATAGCTATGGTGAGTCGACAATATCGTATCCACGAAGACTAAAAGTACTAGTACTTACTATTTTTCTATTATCTAACGGATAAAATGATGGAATTGTTTTTAATAAAAAATTAACTAAACTAATTACTAAGAATGCAATGGAGAATGAATTAAGAAAATAATCGAATAAACCAATAAGATAGACAATACCTAGGAAAGAATCCACCTAGACTTCACTTATTATTCTGAATCTGAATTAAACGACTTATTCACTTGTGCCTTGATCCATAGAAATCCTTAAGTTATGTTAATATCTATTTCAAGAATAAGAACAACTAACTCTAGGTTGATTAATTGAAATCTCTTTCTAATTAAAACCCATATTGTCGCATTCACTCGATCTATGGATTCCCATATTAGATTTGACTCAAATCCAGTAGATTTATGTCGTCCTATTTCTAGGAATGTATGCAACTCTACTCAATTATGCTAGATCTACTTTTAAACAGGGACTTTTGCTGCACTGAAATAAGCACATTAAGCATGTATTAATATCCTGAAAATATTAAAACACGGAATAAGCATACATGATTGAGAACACGATTTAAGTATTTATCATGTAATTCAGAAATCAAATAATAATATTCATATAGGTTTCATTCTCCCTAGGTATCTAGGGACTTTAGTTCATAATCTAGAATAACATCATCTCAAAGTTAGGAAAACAACAAGACATAAAGAAACCCAATAAAACTTTTAAAGAAATTGAATAGAGATCTTCAATCTTGAAAGAGGTCTGCATCTGAAATGAATCTGATGGCTTTCTTCGAGTCTTTTCTTTGTTCTTCGAGTCTTTTCTTCGTTCTTCTCTGTGTGCACCCCTATTTCCTTCCATTATGTATTTATAAACTTTAGAATTCTCGGGATCCCTAAAAATTGGCTTTTTTTGCATAAAAGAGAAATAGGGTGCAAAATCGACACGGGCTGGCACATGGGCATGTGGCCAGCCCATGTTGCTCACATGGTGTGTGCCCAGCCAGTGTAGAAATGTCCAGGCCATGTAGATCTTGAAAATAGTTTTTTTTTGTCCAATTTTAGCCCCTTTTTCTCTCCTTTTGCTCCTCTATGCTCACCTAAGTATAGAAACATAAATTTAATGGGTTAGGAGTATCAAGTCCACTCATGTTACATTTATGGTTTATCAAAATTATTAATTTTGGCAAATCGTTTCCATTTTAAAGGCAAATGTACGTCAAAAACTAATTATTCATTTATAGAAAAACACTTGGGTGATTACTTAATTTTGCAGTAGAAATTTTCAAAGTTTTAGTCAGAAACTGAATTTTAATTTGTTAATTCGTGTGATTTTGTAGTTTTACACTAAAAATACCTTAAAATTGACAAACCAAACATAAACAAAAAATAAAGTCTAAAGATAAATTGCAGTCCCAAATGTCTAGAAAGATTAATAACGTAAACTATCATATTTAATTAATCGAGAAAACAATCTGAGCTCCCACTAGTCGTCCTATCCTAAACATGCTAGTTACCTGAGAGTATAACAAACAAAGAGTGAGCCTTACGAAACCATTGTGTAACACATCCCAAACAAAAAATCATATATACATAATTAAATAGATACGTTTTCATATACATATTCAAACATATTCTTATATAGAACATGTATTTATTTTCAGATTCCGATATGGATGCATATTCACAGATACAAATGTAGTCACAGATCCTACCATCATCTGCTACACACCAACTCTGTCCAACCAATCACACCAAATAGGACTACAAGAGTCCATCCATCCAATCACATCGAGTCATGGTGGTATGCCACTCATAAAGGTGCAACTGAGCTGCCAGACAGATATTACAGTTTAACTACCAAAATTACAATAATATTTTCAGAATACACTTCCTCCATCACATATCAAATCCCACCGGAATGCGTATGCATTAACATGCTAAAATATAATCCTAATGAATCAAAAATATGTCATGCTTATGTAAATGTCCTTAACACAGATTATATCATGTAGCCTATACAGAGTTTATTAACCCAAGTCATACTTATCGTACGTAATCATGCTTTCAGCATTATCAGAACATAGAACGTAAACACATTTTTCACATACCTTACCCATAGCACATAAAACACATATCAACAAATCACATTTCGAGTCTTATTTAAGCAAAATAGACCCAAGTAAGGTCTCAATACAAATTTCAGAGTCAAACAGGCTTAGGTGAAAATTTTTAAAAAATGACCCACATAGTCTGTAGCCCAAATGGCCTAACTGGCCAGTTCATGTGGTCTTCACAGCCTGATGCATGACCTTACACATTCCCGTGTGGCCCACAGGGCCAATTGACCCAAACCGTGTGATTTACACGGTCTGGCACACAACATGTGACGTCGGCAACCCACTTTTCAATTTTGTGCCGCTTGCTATTTTTTGGGGTTTTCATTACACACTTGATCGTTTTTCGACGGCAATAGATCAATGAGGATTTTAGAACCACCAACCGACGAAACTATTTAAAAGCACAAGACGACTCCGATCCTCGCAAAAACATATTAAAAATAAAAGGCAGCCAGAATGATAGAATAATAGTTGATAACAAAATAGAATAGCAGGAACTCACAAAAGCAAAAATGAATAAAACCGAAAATAGGAAGTTTTCAAAAAAATAATGAAATGGAAAAAGTGAGAGAGGAAAACATGAAAGGGAGTGGGGGAAGTGAACATTCATTTTGGAAAAAAATTAGGAAACTGCTATTTTATTTATTTTTTACAAATAAATAAATAAAAAGAAAAAGATAAAATAAAGATAAAATCCTACTTAAGAAATCCTTATCAGATTTCCAGAATTTGAATTTGAAAGGAATGGCACAAAGCAACAGAATAAAAATATTTCCAAATTTGCACACTCAGCGATTCAAACATAGGACCTCTCAGTAAGTTAAAGCCTTACCACTAAACCAGCAGACTCATCCTTAACAACAAATGCTCACAAATAGCTTTTAACCCGGATACACACATTTAAGGGTTTAGGCGAATTTTAACAAAACTGGAAAGAACATGATTCGAACTCAAAACCTTTCACACACAAGCACAACACTTAACCATTGAACCAAATCACTTCTCTTTACAAAAATTTTCACAATCTCAACTTACACTTCAAATTTAACCACTCTTGGTGTCACTAACCCGATTTCTTCTAACTAGATTTTTGGGATGTGACATTCCAAATGCTTATCTGTTGCCTTCCTTTTTGCTTGTATATTTTTGACTTATGGAAAGTGTCGATCGAATCGCCTTGAATCTCACACTATCCTGCTATCATTCGGTAGTCTTTGCTCATTTAAAATTTTGGTTATGTGGCATGTACATAAGTGATGTTTTATTAACCTAAAATGATAGATTTTATTTTAAATTTACAAAAATGGCAATTTGAATATGTAAGTTGGTAATTTGTTGTGTTGGGTGACTAACAATTATAATTGCTTAGTTAAGCATGATACGGGATAAAAATACGTGATATTGAATGGCTTAAAGGCATAATAGTATAACTTGAATTTGAATAGGTCGAATTGATATGTTTTGGTGCCAAATTGTGGCATATTGGCTTGATTGTTTTGAATTGGCTAAAATGTGACGTTTTTGTTTGCTCTTGGTATGATATTGTAACATTTCGAATGAGGGCCTAGACAAAATAGTGCTTTTGGGACCACAAATACGATGTTAAAATAATTATTTCATGATCAATATGAGGTTTAGGATATGAAAATGAGCATGTGTTAAAGTTTCATGAATAAATTCTTAGTGTACGATGTCCAATTGGAAATTAGGGACCAAATTGAATCAAATTGTAAAACTTGGATTTTAGAAGCAATTTGCATGAAATTGCTTTAGATTAATTAGAAGGTCTTAAAGAGTAATTTTCCCAATTTCTATGTTTTTGGACAAAAATGAGCATGCATGGAAAATTTTGGAAGTTTGTAAGGAAGGGAATTTTGGTCATTTGGTAATAAAATCAATAAAAAGGGGAAATGAAGGCAAAAATCAACCATTCTTCTCCCTCTTGCTACCGAAATTCCAAGGGACACCATAGCTAGGGTTTTTTCACTTTTCAAGCTTAATAGTAAGTGACTCCTAACCCCGTTTTTAATGTTCTTTGTATTTTTGAGATCCTTGAAACATGTTCTCTCCATTTCTACCCATATTTTAAGCTAGGGTTCATGTATGAAAAAAGACCCATTTGTGACATGTTTGTTCTTTAATAATTTATGGGGGAATATGAAAGTTAGATGTGTGTTAAACATCTTTTCCTAAGTGATTTTCATGAAAAACCCCTAAAAGGACCTTTTTGCAAAAGGTATAAAATATGTGGTAGAAATGTGAAATAGGGGAAAATGTGGGCTAATATGTGTTTATAATACATTCGGCTAGGCTTTGGTAACCAAGGAATTGCATGTATTTCATTTTACGAGCCTAGGGACTAAGTTGTAAAATTTTAAAATGTTATGGGCAAAATGGTCATTTTGCCCAGGGTAAATTTCGGTCTGAAATAAATAGCATGAGGTATTAATAATTTATTTTTACTGATATAGACCCCGGGGAATCGATTTCGGAGATCGATTGTGAAAACGAAATGTTTTGGAATAATTGAAATACGAAACCTTAGCAATTACCAGGTAAGTTCGTATAACCCGAAGTAAGCTCTTAATATAGTTAAATATGCATGTTCTTGAATGTATGAAAAAAAATTAGATATTCGTTGCATGATAATCCATGAAACGTGGTAGTGTAATTGAAAAGATGATAAATGTCCTGATTGAAATAGAAAGGGAAATCTAATGGATAAATTATGGCTTATATGACATGAGATCCTGCATATGTTGCAGAAAAGGATTTAGCCTAGACGGGTAATCCAATGATCTCAAAATGGGAAGGATCTAGCCCGGACGGGTGTTCCTTGAGTGATCGAGCCTCTCGAAGAATATGAGTGCATTAAGTATTTAGCCCAAACGGGTAATCCGATTGAGGACTGAATTTAGCCGAGACTGGCAATTCAGATTCGAGCTTATGAGAGCAATTGTCGTTAAAGGGATTTAGCCTGGACTGGTAATCCCGACATTGCTCTATGAGTTACTACTACGGGGGATTTAGCCTGAACTAGTAATCCCGCCGTAAGTTATAAGGTTCACGGGAGTGCGTACTAGAGATGATCACTTGTATGACATGACGATAAATGGCTATCCATTGAATTGATGAGCTCATCTAAGACTAATGACATGATGTATTGTTATGAGACTAACTTGATGATTGAGTGCATGTGATAGGGAAACTATTTCATACTTGTTGGAATTAGTGCTTAATATGGTTGTATGCTAACTAACCAGTAAGTTTACTTTCCAGTTATCCGGATTTACTAAGCATATAAATGTTCATTTTTATGTAGGTTGTAACCTACTAATTGTGCTTGTTGGAATTAATGCTTAATATGGTTGTATGCTAATTAGTGATTACCATGGCTCATTTTGATATTGGTTGTAATCTACTAATTGTGCATGTTGGTGTTTAAATGTTCATTAGATGATTAAATGTGGTATATCATGAACGGACATGTGGAATGTGGCCAAAACACTTGGAGATGGCTAGGTCATAATTTGCAATGAGTTATAGAATGAGCCAAGTGTAAATGTGTTTGATGATATGGTAATCCTTAATATAAAAAGGATAATTTAGCATGTACTAAACCGATGAGATGAGGTTAACGTGCAACGAGTTATGCTAAGGTTGTTTAAGAGTATAACTAGGCCATGTTAAATACCCTTGAAATCTTTAACTGTGTATAGATGTGAAAGGGTGACCAAAGGTTTAGAAGATAGCCCTAAAAAGGTTCACACGAGTAGGCACACGGGTGTGTATCTAGGCCATGTGTGACACACAATCAGCCCCATGGGCGTGTTGCCTGGTCGTGTGTCCCCTGCACTTAAAATTTTAGGTCAGTTTGCATAGTAGTAAACACACGGGCAGAGACACAGCTGTGTGTCTCAACCGTGTGAAGGACACGGCCAAGCACACATGCGTGTGCCTTGGCCGTGTACCTCAAAATGAATGATGACATCATAAATAGAATGTCTGGGTTTTTGGACACGGGTGATGACATGGGCGTCTCTAGGTTCGAAATAGAAAATAAATCCAAATAATTCAACACGGATAGGACACACAGGTGTATCCCTACTTTGCCTGCACATGGGAGTGTGAGGCATAACCCTAGTAATTTTACTACAATTTTCTATAGTTCTCGGTTTAGTCCCAGATCGCCTTTAATATTTGTTTTGGACCTTGTAGGTCCATAATCAGGACACTATGATGACATTTAGTCGACTTTAAATTAGAATGAAATTTTATAACCTGTATTTTCTAAAAGTGTCCGAGTATATGTCTGTTATCGCCTCGTACTTGTCTAGGCCTCGGTTACAAGTAAGAAGTGTTACATTTAGTGGTATCAGAGCTACGATTTAGTCGAATCTAGGACTAACGTAGCATATGTCGAGTATAGGTATACATGCCATTACACAAGTTATGATAGTATGGCATCTCCTAACCATTTTTAATTGTTTTTGAATATAGTAAATGTCTTCCAATCAAGCTCAAGATGAGTCCGAGGGAGCCGAGAGCCATGCTCCAGCTTCTGTTCAACGAGCTACTGCTAGTAGTAGTAGAAGGCCTGTGTCTGAAGGCTGAGCAGAGGCACAAGCTGCCTTCTTTGAGATGATGGATGAATGATTTGGGGATTATTTAAGGAGCCTCCGCAATATACCATGACCACCTCCACCCCCTGCTCGACCTGAAAGAGAAGTACCATAAGATGTGGTGCCCGTGAGAATTGGTAGGCCCCAGTGGAAAAACTTAGGAAATATGGAGCCAAAGAGTTTAGGGCCACAATTGATGACGATCCGGAACGTGTCAAATTTTGGCTTGAGAATACTATGAGAGTTCTCGACGAACTGTCCTGTACTTCTAAGGAAAGTTTGAAATGTGCGGTGTCGCTATTGAAGGACACTGTTTACCATTGGTGGAAGACCGTATCCTCAGTAGCACCGAGAGAGAGAGTATCACATGGGAATTCTTCCAAGCGGAATTTAGGAAAAAGTATATCAGCCAAAGGTTCTTGAACCAGAAACAGAAGGAGTTCCTAGAACTCAAACAAGGAAACAGAACCGTGTCAGAGTACACAAGTTGTGATAATGTGATCTACCCTTCAAGGGAGCACTGTTTACTTTCACTTCTTGTTTTAACTCTCTCTCATCCAACTCGGGACAATCACAGATAAAGTGTTCCAATGATCCACACTTGAAACAACCCCTTTCATTCCCTCGGCACTCACCGAAATGATGCCTTCCACATTGTGAGCAGTCTGGCCTATTTGGCTGAGTGCTATCAACACTTGCGACTGAAGTGTTCTGGGCTTTCGAAGTTGTGTTCTTTCGATTCTTGTTCCTATTCAAATACCCCACCGAAGCGTTAGACCGGGTAGTGAACTCTCTCGATCTTTTAGATGAGGACTAATGTGATTTCCCTATTGTCTCTTCTTTACATCCCGCGACTCAAAAATTGCTTTCCTCCTTTCTTTAATCAACTCTTCAGCCTTACAGGCTCTTTCAACAAGGGCTACAAATTCACGTAGCTCTAAGGTGCCAACAAACACTAGGATATCTTCATTGAGGCCGTCCTCAAACCTCTTACACATGGTGGCTTCTGTAGACACGCACTCCTGCGTATACTTGCTGAGCCTTACAAATTCAGGCTCATACTCTGTCACTGACATTCGGCCTTGCTTTAGCTCTAGGAATTCCTTTCTCTTTTTGTCTATAAACTACTGATTAATGTACTTCTTTCGAAACTCTTCTTGGAAGAATTCCCAAGTTATCCTCTCTCTCGGTACAACAGACACGAGAGTGTTCCACCACTGGTAGGTCGAATCTCTCAAGAGCGACACTGCACACTTCACAAACTCCTCAGATGTGCATGACAATTCATCAAATACCTGATGGCATTTTCTAGCCAAAACTCTGCCATCTTCGGGTCATCATCTATGCTAGCCCAAAATTTCTTGGCTTTTTGTTTCTGGATCTTATTTACCGGAGGCTCCTCTCTTCTAAACATGTCCACGCCTTGCGAAGCAACTGGGGCATACTGAGGAATCAAAGAAGGTGGGGAAGGTGAAGTGTTTGATTCACACGAACAAACTCCATGTACCAAGCATCCATCATTCAGAAATAGGCTTCTCTAGCCCTTCCTCCTTGGGCCATAGTTATGATCTGACTCTCTACTGGCGCGGTCCCATCAGCGGGAGCCGACACGTTACTCTTCACGTCATCTGCCGTGGCTCTATCCGGATCTATTTACTATATGAAACATAATTTATAATCGTCAGAAATCGTTACACTATCAATATACAGTTATGGCATGTATAGCTAGACTAGTACTCTCGCTAGGTTAGTCCTAAAATAGACTAAACTATAGCTCTGATACCACAAAATGTAACACCCAATACCTGTAACCCACACTGGGGAGGAGTACAAGGTATTTCCTAACTTAATCTCATGTATACAACCAATCTCAAGTCACCAAGACTCAATCCAATCTTAAAAAATTTTCAATATCTACTTTAAACTTTTTATTATGGGCCTACGAGATCCAAATTGATCATTGAAAACAATTCAGAACCATTCTGGGTCCTTAAACCCACCTTAAGGAATTTGCCTTTAAAATAGGGCACATACGCGTGTGGAAGAGTAACACACCCGTGTGACCATTTCGACATGGTCTTACTGATGGCCCATGTGGCTCACACGGCCTGAACACCTTGGGACATGCCCGTGTCCCACACCCTTTTCCCACACCCGTGTAGAATTAAATTCTAGTTCACACCTATAAGGGTTTTTACATGGCTAGACACACGCCCGTGTCAATGGCCCGTGTCCCTCACACAGCCATGCCATGCCCGTGTCTTAGCCCGTGTACAAAAACATGGACATTCTATTTCTGACGTCAGCATGCTCATGATGCCACACGGCAAAGGCAGACGCCCTTGTGCTAGACCATGCACTCCACACGTCTGAGACACACGGCCGTGTCTCTGCTCGTGTGTTTATTACCGTACACACTGACTTGAAAATTTTACGTGTAGGGGACACATGGCCGAACTACACGCCCATGGGGCAGACTGTGTGTCACACACGGCCTAGACACACGCCCGTGTGTTTACCAATGTGGACAATATAAGGCTATTTACTAAGCCTCATTGCCACCCTTACTTGCCAATTTCCATATAAATTCCAACCAATGCTAAAACGAGCACAATTTCTAAAATCAAATAAGCCACAATAGACATTCATTATCTCATGATAATGCATCTTTTATAAATTCAAAATGAATGTTAGCCATCATTCAAGGCATAATACAAATTGAAGGGCTTCTAACCCAAGCCAATACATGTGGCCAAATCTCAGAAACACAAAATAATAAAGTCTAAGTCCTATACATGCCATAATCAAAAATATAAATCCAACTACACTGAATGCTTCGGTTGATAGTGTGATCGATATCTCTGACTTCCGGTGATCTTTGAGCTAGATAGGCAGCATTGTAAGGAAATGGAGTAAGCATAAAAGCTTAGTAAGTTTCATATAAGTAAATACACAACAACAACATTTTATCAATTATCCACATGCTTATGATACCAAGGTAGGCATAGGCATAACTTACTCATTACCATCTGTCTTAGTCACATATTGTTCAATGAGCTCATATCTCATACATACCTGCACCACTCACAACACGGTTATACTTTCCTCGTTAGCTTAGAACATAACGTTCACCGTTGAACCATTTGGAACACTACCCGATATTCATGAAGCCTCAAATGTGGGTAAGGTGCCGATGCCATGTCCTAGACATGGTCCTACACTGGCTCATATCTCAAGTCGATGCCATGTCCCAGACATGATCTTACACTGACTATCATCTCTTAGCCGATGCATGTCCCAGACATGTCTTACACTAGCTCTCGTCTCAATGCCGATGCCATGTCCCAGACATGGTCTTACACTGGCTCTCATAAGGTGGTCAATGCATGTCCCAAACATGTCTTACACTAGCCAACAATAACCCATATGTCATAGCATGAATATCTGATTTATTTCCTAGGTTCAAACAGGAACTCTGCTATCTCTATTATCATCATGCTATCTCAATTCCACAATCAAGCAATTCATGCTATATTAATTCAAATACAATTCAACATATACATTAGTAATGTAGTTGTATTATTCATATACAAATTACCTCGGATTACAAAACATATACGACTAGTTGGTTTACTCGACCTACTTGGCTTTCCCCCAGTCTAGGTTCGAATTTGACAATTCTTGATCTAATTAGCAAAATACACTCATTTAGTCACTAAATAAAGTTAAGCAATTAAAAACTCACATCTTCGGTAGAATGACTGTTTTGCCCCTAAACTTTGGCAAAATAACCATTTTACCCCTATGCTGAAAAATCAATTTTTATCAAATTTCTTCGCATCTTAAGCTTAGCTGAACTCTTTTTTACTCTTATAGCAACCCTAAATTCTCTCTATTTCACAAATTTATCATTCATTTTACAACTTGTGCAAAATGGTCCCTTTAGGTGTTTCCATAGTAACACCTTTCACAAAAGTTGTCTATTACACAACTAAGACTCATATTCTTCCATAAAATTTCAAAAAACACCCTAAATGCTCTCATGGAAAAACCCTAGACTTTCAACCATTTTGCAAGATAGTCCCCTCATTTGAAAGCTCATGCTTCTAAGGTCTCAAAAATCTAAAAATCATTAAGAGAAACTATCAAAATCACTTACTTGAGAGGGCTCAAAGTTGCTGAAATTTTTGAAGCTTTCAATCCCCTACAATGGCTGATATTTTTGGCTAAGAGAGAAAAATGATAGCTTTTCCTTTTTATTTTATTAAAAAAAAACTAGTCAAAATTGGTGACCTAAGCTTCACCTAATTTTGACCTTCTCTCCAATTTGTCTCTCATGGCCGGCTATGCTATCTTTTAAGGGAGTAATTTCCCTTTAAAGACCCCTAATTTTGGTCATCTAAGCTATTTAACACCCTGAGCTATCAATTCAAGACTTTTGCACTTTATGCGATTTAGTCATTTTTCACAATTGTGCTCACAAACGTTAAAATTAACTCACCAAATTTTTCATGCACTCCTATAATCATACTATGACTCTAAAATAATAATAAAATAATTTCTCTGACTTTAGATTTGTGGTCTCGAGACCACTACTCCGACTAGCCCCAAAATCTGGCTGCTACATTTCTCCTCCCTTAGGGATTTTCGTCCTCAAAAATCTTATTGGTGAATAAGTTCGGGTACTAATCTCTCATAGTCTCCTCGAGTTCCCATGTGGCTTCCTCGACTCCATTTCTATGCCACAAAATTTTCACAAGTGCTATACTCTTATTTCTCAATTGTTTGACTTCCCGAACTAAAATCTTGACCAGCTCTTCACCATAAGTCATGTCCGGATGAATCTCAACCTCTGATGGCGTAATCACATACGAAGGGTCTGATCTATATCGACCTAGCATGGACACATGTAACACATCATGAATCTTTTCCAATTTCGGTGGTAAATCTAATCTGTAGGCAACTGGTCCTACTCTCTCAATAGTCTCATAAGGCCTTATGAAACGGGGACTCAATTTACCTCTTCTACCAAATCTGAGAACATTCCTCCACGAGGACACTTTCAAAAATACCTTATCACCGACTTGAAATTCAATTTCCTTTCGTTTCAAATCCGCATAGGATTTCTACCTATCCGAGGTGGCCTTCAAGTAGTCACAAATCACTCTAACTTTCTCTTCAGTCTCCTTAACTAAATCGACCCCGTGAATCTAACCCTCTAAGCTCGATCCAATATAAGGGCGTTCGACACTTTCGCCCATACAAAGCTTCATAAGATGCCATTTTCAAACTTTTATGATAACTGTTATTATAAGTGAATTCAACCAACAGTAGATATTTTTCCCAACAACCTAGAACTCAAGGACGCAACACCACAACATGTCCTCTAATATCTGAATTACTCTCTCTGACTGACCGTAAGTTTGCGGATGGAAAGCTGTCCTAAAAGTCAACTTTGTTCCCAATGCCTCTTGTAACTTTTTCCAAAACCTCGAGATAAATCTCGAGTCTCTGTCTAAAATAATCGGTATAGGCACCCCGTGTATTCTCACAATCTCGAAAACATACAAGTCGGCTAATCTCTCAAGGGAGTAGTCGGTACGCATAGGTATGAAGTGTGCTGACTTTGTTAGCCTATCCATAACAACCCACACAACATCCTTTTTCTTCGGGGTTACTGGCAAACCCATCACAAAATCCATAGTGATTCGATCCCACTTCCACTCGGGGACCATGATAGGCTGAAGTAGACCCGAAGGTACTTGGTGTTCAGCCTTCACTTGCTCACACACTAGGCACTTAGACATGAACTCTGAAATGTCTCTTTTTATACCCGACCACCAATACATTTTCTTGATGTCATTGTGCATGTTCATACTGCTAGGGTGGATGGACAAACAACCACTATGTGCCTCTCTCAGAATGTTTTGAATAAGCTCATTGTTCTTGGGTACACAAACTCTATCTTTGAACATTATACATCCATCGGTACTAATACGAAAATCTGATTCAATTCCTGACTCACACTGAGTTCTCTTGGCTTGCAATTTCTCATCACCTTTTTGAGCTTCTTGGATCTCTTGGAGAAACTCGGTCTAACTCTCAACTCTGTTTGAACTGAACCATCATCAGACAAAGCCATATTGGCATTCATTGCTTTCAGTACAAATAATGATTTTCTACTCAATGCATACGCGACCACATTCGCTTTTCTCGGGTGGTAGTCAATAATCAACTCGTAATCCTTTATTAGCTCTAACCATCGTTGTTGCCGCAAATTCAATTCCTTTTGAGTCATCAAGTGCTTTATGCTCTTATGGTCGGTAAAAACCCGACATTTCTCGTCATACAGATGGTGTCTCTAAATTTTCAACGCAAATATGATGGCAACCAACTCTAAATCATGCATTGGGTAATTCTTTTCATGTGGCTTCAGTTGCCTTGAAGCGTAAGCTATGACCTTACCTTCTTGCATAAGTGCACACCCCAAACCATTCAAGAAGGCATTGCTATATATCACAAACTCCTTGCCTAACTCCGGTTGCACTAACACTGGGACTTCGGTCAACAAAGCCTTTAATTTCTTGAAACTCTGTTGGCACTTTTCTGTCCACTCAAGCTTGACATCCTTGTGCAGTAGCCTTGTCATTAGCGTAGCTATCATAGAGAATCCATTTACAAATAGTCTATAATATCTGGCAAAATCCAAAAAGCTTCGAACTTCAGCTACATTCCTCAGTGGTTTCCTCTCTACAATAGCTGAGATCTTGCTTGGGTCAACTCAGATCCCGTCTCCTGACACAATGTGTCCTAGGAATTTGACCTCCTTAAGCCAAAATTCACTCTTACTGAACTTGGCGTATAATTTCTTGTCTCTTAATGTTTGCAACACAACTCTCAGATACTCCGCATGCTCACCCTCATCACTCAAATAAACCAATATGTCATCGATAAAGATGATGACAAACTTATCTAGATACGGTTAGGAAATGCGGTTCATCAAATCCATAAAAAAGTCGGGGCATTAGTCAAACCAAAGGGCATGACGAGGAACTCATAATGCACGTATGTTTTCTAAAATGCAGTCTTTGGCACATCTTGCTCTTTCACTCTTAACTGGTAGTATCCGGATCTCAAGTCAATCTTGGAAAATACAATGGCTCCCTTTAACTGATCAAATAGGTCGTCGATCCTTGGCAAAGGATACTTTTTCTTCACTGTTATTTTATTGAGCTATCTATAGTCGATACATAACCTCATTGACCCGTCTTTCTTTTTCACAAACAACACGGGTGCGCCCCACAGGAAAAAACGCGGTCTCGCAAAGCCCTTGTCCGTTAGCTCTTGTAACTATGCTTTCAACTCTTTAAACTCCGTTGGAGCCATCCTATACGGAGTAATCGAGATGGGTGTTGTACCAGGGACCAACTCAATTTCAAACTCAACTTCTCTCACCGGAGGCAATCCGGGTAATTCTTCTGGAAACACGTCTGTAAATTCACAAACCACTGGTACCGATTCGATCTTCAACTCAGACACTTGAGTATTCAACACAAAAGCTGGATAAGCCTCATATCCTTTCCTCAAATATTTCTCAGTAGTCAAAGACGATATTACTACAGGCAAATTATCTGACTCATCCGGTCCAACTCAAAGAACATTCCCGTCTTCACATTTTAACTCAATTAACTTTTTCTCGTAGTCCACTACAACATTATAAGCAAACAACCAATCCATTCCAAGAATTACATCAAACTCATTAAATGGCAGTAACATCAAGTTAGCCAAAAAATAATGACCTCTAATTGTCAAAGGGCAATTTCTACATACTTGGTCCACTAGTACATGTCTGCCTAAAGGATTGGACACTTTTATTACAAACTCAGTGGACTCTACTAGCATACTCATACAAGGTATCAATTCCATACAAATATAAGAGTGGGTAGATCCTAGGTTAATTAAAGAACCAATAGATATTTCATGGATAGAAAAGGTACCCGTGATCACACTGGGAGACTCTGCCCCTTCTCGAGCTCGAATAGCATACGTCCTTGTAAGCGCTCTACCCTCGGACCTCACCACAACATCTCTTGGTGTGCCTCTACTGCTAGCCCCACTTTTGGGGTTCTTTTTCATTCATCCAACTCGGGACAATCTGAAGTGTTCCAATGATCCGCCCGTGAAACAACCCCTTTCATTCCTCGACACTCACCAAAATGACGCCTTCCACATTACGAGAGGGTTTGGGCTTTGAAGTTGTGTTCCATCGGTTCTTATTCCTATTCAAATACCCCACAAAGCATTCAACCAAGTAGTGAACTCTCTCGATCTTTTAGATGATGACTGATGTGATTTCCCCATCTGTCTCTTTTTTGCATCCCGCGACTCAAAAGCTGCTTTCCTCCTTTCTTTAATCAACTCTTTGGCCTTACAGGCTCTTTCAATAAGGGCTACAAATTCTCGCAGCTCTAAGATGCCAACAAACACTCAAATATCTTCATTGAGGCCGTCCTCAAACCTCTTACACATGGTGGCTTCTATAGACACGTACTCCCGCGTATACTTGCTAGCCTTACAAATTCACATTCATATTCTGTCATTGACATTCGGCCTTGCTTTAGCTCTAGGAATTCCTTTCTCTTTTAGTCTATAAACCGCTGACTAATATGCTTCTTTCGAAACTCTTCCTGGAAGAATTCACAAGTTACCCTCTCTTTCGGTACCAAAGACACGAGAGTGTTCCACCACTGGTAGGTAGAATGTGACGTCCCTAATTTGACCCTAGTCGGGAAGTGGTGTCGGGACCGTTAAACCGAGTCTTAAAAGTAATTAGAAGTTATATTCTATGTTTATGATGTTAGCAAATGCATGTGTGAAAGTTGCATGCATTAATTTGATCATTTCCATGTGAATTTATTTAGATGGACTTATATGAAACATTGTTGAAAGGTGATAGGCCAATCTTCAAAGGTCTAATAGTACATGCATGCAAAAGAATGGTTTTGCATGTCAATTTACCCAAAGAGAGGGAAGTGGCCGGCCATGGTGATGAATATGGGCAAAAGAAAACATGTCTTAAACATGTTTTGCTAGTGGTGGATGTTAGAAATAATAAAATAAGAGTATGGAAAAAAAAATTAATGTTAGTAGGATGAGAAACAAAAAAAAAAAGTGTTCATCTTTCTCCATAGCCCTTGGCCGAATATCCTAAAGAAAGAAAAAGAAAAAAATTTGTTCATCTATTTTCACTTCTTGGCCGAAAATACTAAGGAAAAAGGGGGAGGATTTTTGCTTCATGCTTGGTTTAGAAGAGATCTAGAAGGAGATTTGGCTAAATTTGCATCAAGATTAAGGTATGTATGAGGTTGTGTTAGGAGTTTCATGCATGTTTTGGTTGCTAACTTGATGTGCATGTTAGCCATGGCTCAAATCCTTGTTATGCCATGGAAATGGTATTTGGCCAAAGTTGTTATGGTGATAAAGCCATTGCATGCTAAGTGTGAAGCTTGATGATGATGCATGCAATGATGGATTGTCTACTCTTGAGTAAGATTTTGAGTTTTCTTTTGTTTAACCATGATTGAAGTTGAAAAGGGCATGATTGTCAAATTCGCCATGATGCATTCATGAGCATGGTTCATGCTTCTTGCATGTTAGTTAAAATTTGTGTTTTGGATGGCTATGGACACCTTGAAATTCGCCATGCTCATATATGTATATATATGTTTGCACATGATGTTTTGGTTATGAAGGAAGTGATGAATATGTTTGTTTAAAGAAGAAGATGTTGAAGAATAATTGTGAAATTGCAAGCACATTCGGCCTAGCACACATATGAGTGCTTGATGCTATATTATAAGTTTTGAGCTACAATATGCAAAGCATTAACTAGTAAAATGCATGCTGTTTTTGTGAGGTATTAAGTGCTTAATTGGCCTCAACATGTACATGAATATTCGGCCTTGGGTAGCCTATTGAAGGCCTTAGCTTTTCCTTGATGCTCGAATAAATTGTATTGAATTGCTTGATGTAGTATAAAATGTGCATGACCATTGTGTATTCAAGCTAAAGGGTGGCCATATGACCATTTAAACTCCTTGTCATATTCGCCATAAGCTAGCACAATGAGGTTTTAATAAATTGAATTTGTTTGAATTAGCTCAAGAGCTTAGAGGGCCACAATTGGACAAGGGGAAGGAGAAAGTGATCGAATAGCCGTAAAAGCCGTTCGACAACATCCGAGGTAAGTCCTCAAGAAGTGACCTTAATTGAATTATGTGGAATGAAATATGGATGTATTGATTATTGATTTATGTGTGTATGAGTATTCGAATGATACCCGGGCTAAGTCCCGAAGGCGATTATGCTAATGATTATAATTGTGTTTGAGCCTTAGTAACGAAAATGAAATATGTATGTCCAATGATTATTGATGTATGTGTGCATGAGAAATTGAATGATATCCGGCTAAGCCCCAAGACAATTATGCTGGAAATTATATCCGGGTTAAGACCAAGGCAATTGTGCTAGTGGCTATATCCGGGCTAAGACCAAGGCATTCGTATGAAGTCATTCTATCCGGGCTAAGACCAAGGCATTTGTGCACATGGTTATATCCGTTATATTCAAGAATCTTGGGCTGGAGGTGAGTGTTAGTTGCTGTAATAAATTCAATTAGTACACTCGAAAAGCCCAAAGAATAAGGTACGTTTATATGTGCATTGGAAAGTCGACATGTTTGAGCAACATTCGCTCAATCGACTAATGAATTTCAGTTATTGAATTGATTGATACTTTGTGAAAGTATATAATGATGCAGTGTGAAGTAAGAATGTGTATTAATGAAATGATGCATTTGGCTATGTGAATGTATTGCTGTAATTAGAGTTGATTATATTCCTTGAGACTTACTAAGCATAAAAATGCTTACCCTGTTACTTTGGCTCTCTGTTTTATAGATTTCGCTCGATAGCAATCGGATTCGGGATCAATAAAGTCAAGTCATCCACACTATCAACGCCTCTATTTTGGTATAAATTTTGGTTGAACTTTGAAATGGCATGTATAGGACTACCCTTGTTGGTTTAAAAATGTGGTGATGTATATGTATACTGCCATGCGAAAATGGCTCGTAAAAGGAAGCATGAACTTAGACTATTTTTGGTTTGTATGTATATATATGGTGTCATGATGTGATTATGGATTGGAAATGGGAATGTTGGTCACATGATCAGCCATTGGTATGGTTAAAATGATCATATATGAACCTATGTATGGCAAGACTAGTTGGTTCATGGAGACTACAAAATAGGTAAGACCTACCTTAAAAACAGAAGCTGCCAGCTGCAGTGACGTGAATGTGAAAAATCACAAAAATTTGTAGGAATGGTATTAAATAGTGAATAAGCTATGTAAATGAACCTTGATGAGTCTATTTTCATATGGAAGAAACGAAATGGTCATAGGAGTTACAGGTTAAGAGATTTGAAAGCTATTGTGAGACAGGGCCAGAACGGTTTCTGGGACCCCTGTTGCAACTTTAAAAATTTACTATAAATTATCCAGAAAGAATTAGGAGTCATGCCTTATATTTACAGATTCCATTTTGAGTCTAGTTTCATTAGAAACAAACAAAACCAGTATTAAAGCCCTGTACAGAGAGATATTCAAGTTATAGCGCGCGAAGGTCAGAGCAGTCGATCCCTGTAACATGGGCGACTTTAACTAATAAACTGTACCAATTGGCCCAACCAAAAATTCTAGAAATAAATCCATAGATGGATATATGAGTCTAAATTCAGGGAAAATTTACGAAACCACTTTCCAAGTTTTGAAACTCGAGATATGATTTTTAAGGCGACGGTGACGCAGTTTTCCAGCCTGACTGGAAATGTCAAATTGGTGGCAAAACATGTGAACTTGGCTTGTTAACCCCTCGTGTCCGACACCGGCAATGGTCTCGGGTTAGGGGTGTTACAATTTTATTGGTATCAGAGCCACGGTTTAGTCGATTCTAGGACTACCGTGATGTGTTTGGGGTCTAGCTATACATGCCATTAAATGATGAATCGATAGTGTGGTGATTTCTGACAATTTGACTTTGTGTTTGTTTATAGCAATGGATCCCGATCCCAACCGAAAGCGATAGCTGATGATGTGGAGAGTGTGGCGCTGCTCCGCAAGAGGGACAGCGCCGCGGACTCTCAACCTATGGCCAGCAATCCGAATGATGAGGCTAGGCAAGCCTTTTATAGTGTGATGAGCGAATGGTTTAATCAATACATTCGAACTAACACTACTGTTCCACAACCTCCATTCCCGACAAATGCAACCCCAGACCTACAATACCTCCGGTGGTGACCAAATAAGGTCAAGTAAGCCCCATCGATAGGATTGAAAACATGGGGCCACTGAATTTAAGGCTACGGATGATGATGATGCCGAGCGAGCTGAATTTTGGTTGGATAACACTATCCGGTGCTCGATGAGCTATCCTGTACACCGATGAGTGCTTAAAGTGTACCATCTCCTTGCTACGTGAGTCCGCCTACTATTGGTGGAGTACTCGACTGTGGTACCTAGAGAGCAAGTGACTTGGGAATTCTTTCAAACCGAGTTCGAAAAAATATATCATCGAGATTCATCGACCAAAAGCGAAGGAATTTCTTGATCTTAAGCAAGGTTCTATGTCGCCATCGACACGAACGAAAATTTGTGAGGCTTAGCCGATCTGCGAAAATGCATTTCGTCCGAAGCTATTATGTGTAAACGCTTCGAGGATGGGCTAAATGATGATATAAGGATGTTCGTTGGCATTCTCGAAATACGAGAGTTCGTAGTACTTGTTGAGCGAGCTTGTAAAGCGAAGAGCTTAGAAAGGAGAAACAAAAGTTGATGTGGGAACAGGAGAATTCGAAAGAGGTCCTCGGAAAGTCTCTTCAACAAGCATCGAAGAGATTTCGAGATGATGTGAGCCGGTCTAGAGGCGTTTGGGCTTTTCTAGACGAGGACGCGATCGACCCCTGTGACCACACTAGTCACTTGATCGCCGATGGTGGAAATGATCGCCGAGAGAGGCGAGTGTCTACATTGTGGCAAATGGCATTCGGGAGCTGTTGGTTTCGTGATCGCTCCTGCTATAAGTGTGGATCGGCCGACCACTTTATGAAGGATTGCCCGAGGATGCATGAGCAGAATGTAAGTCGAGTGGAAACCGGGTGCTACCATCGCCGAGGTAGGCCACCTAGAAATATGGGCAATGTCATGGCGGTCCGAGAGGATCTAGAGATGCTACCATCGGATCTCGAGGCTCGTGCTCTGCTAGGACTTATGCCATCTGGCGCACGCCGAGGATCTGCCTCTCCGGATGTCATTACGGTACTTTCACTCTTTTCAATACAAATGTGATTGCTTTGATTGACCCCGGTTCTACTCATTCATATATATGTGAAACCTTAGCATCCAAAGAAGACTTTGCCTATTGAGTATCTTGAGTTTGTAATTGGTGTCAAACCCTTGGGTCATTACGTGCTTGTCAACAAAGTGTGCAAGAAAAGTCCCCTAGTGTTTCGAGGTTCTTGTTTTCCGGCGGACTTGATGCTTTTGCCGTTCGATGAGTTCGACGTTATTCTTGGTTTGGATTGGTTGACCATGCACGATGCGGTTGTAAATTGCAAAAGCAAGACTATCGATTTGAGGAGCGCGAATAACAAGATAATTTGGGTTGAGTCTACGGACTTAAAGGGGTTGCCGGTGTAATATCGCGATGTTGGCCCGTAAATATGTAAGAAAAGGTGCGAAGCGTACCTTGCGACGTGCTTTCGATGACAAGGAATCAGAAAAGAAACCCGAATCTGTGCCCGTGGTTTGTGAATACCCGGATGTTTTCCCCGAAGAATTGCCGGGTTTACCACATGTTCGAGAAATAGAATTTGGCATCGAATTGGTACTTGGTACCACTCCAATTTCGATAGCTCCGTATCGTATGGCACCAACGGAATTAAAGGAGTTGAAAGCTCAGTTGCAAGAATTGGTGGATAGAGGTTTTGCTCGCCCGAGTTTCTCGCCTTGGGGTGCGCCAAGTATGTTCGTGAAAAAGAAGGATGGAACCATGCGGCTGTGCATCGACTATCGTCAGCTTAATAAAGCGACGATAAAGAACAAATATCCGTTACCACGCATCGATGACTTGTTCGATCAATCAAGGGAGCCTCGGTGTTCTCGAAAATAGATTTGAGATCGGGCTATTATCAATTGCGAATCCGAGATTGGACGTACCCAAGGCGCCTTGAGCGAGATATGGTCACTATGAGTTCCTAGTGATGCCGTTTGGGCTCACTAATGCCCTCGCGGTATTTATGGATTTAATGAATCGGATCTTCGACCATATTTGGATCGATTCGTAGTCGTGTTCATTGATGACATCTTGGTCTATTCAAGAAATGAGACCGAACATTTGAACACCTGCGGTTAGTCTTTGCAAATTTTACGGGATAAGCAATTATATGCTAAGTTCAACAAGTGTGAGTTACGGTTAAGAGAGGTTAGCTTCTTGGGTCATGTGGTATCTCAGATCGGGTATTCGAGTCGATTCGAATAAAATTTCAGCCATACTTAATTGGAAGCCTCAGAAATATTCTTGAGGTTCGAGCTTTTTGGGGCTTGCTTAGGTTATTACCGATGATTTGTAAAGGTTTCTCAACGATAGCCACGCCGATGTGAAGCTACTCCAAAAGGATGTTAAGTTCGAATGGACGGAGAAATGTTAAAAAGTTTCGATCAATGAAAACTTATTTGGTGAAGCCCCAATTCTAGTGCAACCCGAGTCCGGAAAGAGTTTGTCATCTATAGCGACGCCTCCCTACTTGGGTTAGGTTGTGTATTGATGCAAGAAGGTCGAGTTGTGGCCTATCGTCGAGGCAATTAAAGCCACATGAGAAAAATTATCCGACTCATGATCTCGAATTGGCGCCATCGTGTTCGCCTTAAAGATTTGGCGACATTACTTATTTGGTGAAAGGTGCCATGTGTACTCGGATCACAAAAGTCTCAAATATTTGATGACCCAAAGAGACTTAAATCTGCGACAAAGACGTTGGCTCGAGTGTTAAAGGATTACGAGCTGGTCATTGACTATCACCCGGGAAAGGCGAATGTGGTTGCAGATGCCTTGAGTCGTAAATCATTATTCGCTTCTGACGATGAGCGTGCACTTGTCCGTCCGATCCGATAGTGTGTTAGTAGCTGAATTGAAAGCCAAACCACTATTGATACATCAAATTCGAGAAGCTCGAGAAAGTCGACGACGAGTTGGTCGCAAAAGCGGTGAGTGTGTTCGAACAAGGACTCGAATTTCAAATTGATGATGACGATTGTTTGAGGTTCAAAGTCATCTATGTGTTCCAAAAATTGAACTCATTTCGATAATTCGAATGAAGCCCATTGTAGCCGAATGGCAATCCACCCGGGAGTACGAAGATGTACAATGATTTGAAACGTCGGTTTGGTGGCATGGTATGAAGCGAGACATCTCCGACTTTGTTTGAGATGTTTAATATGTCAACAAGTGAAATGGAACATCGGTGCCTTGAGATTACTTGACCAATCACGATACCCGAGTGGAAATGGGATCGAGTCACAATGGACTTTGTATCCGATCGCCATTGTCGACAAGTAAGAAGAATGCGGTTTGGGTCGTGGTAGATAGATTGACTAAGTCGTCCCACTTTGTCCCCGTGACGCACGGATTTTTCAATGGACAAACTAGCCGAATTGTGCGTTTCTCGGTTGTGAGATTACACGGGTGCCTATTTCCATCGTGTCGATAGAGATCCGAGATTTACCTCGCGATTTTGGAAAAAGTTGCAAGAAGCTTTGGGTACCAAGTTGCATTTCAGCACCGCCTTTCACCCCCAAACCGATGGTCAATCCGGCGGATAATTCGGATACTTGAGGATATGTTGAGATGTTGCGTCCTTGAGTTTAGTGGTTCATGGGAAGCGGTATTTGCCGTTGATTGAATTCGCTTACAACAACGACTTTCAATCAAGTATTAAGATGGCACCTACGAGGCTTTGTACGGTCGTAAATGCCGTACACCATTGTTTTGGATGAGCTTGGTGAAAGCAAGATTTTCGGGTGGATTTGGTTAGAGATGCTGAGCAGAAAGTGAAAGTAATCCGTGAAAGTCTGAAGATAGCCTCCGATCGTCGAGAAGTCGACGCGGATCTTGGCGTAAGGATATCGAGTATCGGTGGGTGATAAAGTGTTTCTCAAGGTATCGCCTTGGAAAAAGATACTCAGATTCGGCCGTAAGGGCAAGTCGAGCTGAGGTTCATTGGGCCATATGAGATATCCGAAGCGAGTCGGTCTAGTGGCATATCGTTTGATTTTGCCCCCGAACTCGAAAGGGTTCACGATGTCTTTCATGTTTCGATGCTTGACGCTATAGATCCGATCCATCGCACGTGATTAGTCCATCGAAATTGAAATTCAAGCTAATATGAGTTATGAGGAAGAACCGATTCAGTATCCTATCACGGGAAGTGAAAGAATTGCGAAACAAACGAGTTCCGCTAGTGAAAGTGCTATGGCTCAAGCACGGGATAGAAGAAGCAACTTGGGAGACAGAGAACTCTATGAAAGAGCGATATCCAAACCTATTTACCGATAAGATTTTCGGGGACGAAAATTTCTTAAGTGGGGGAGAGTTGTGACGTCCCTAATTTGACCCTAGTCGGGAAGTGGTGTCGGGACCGTTAAACCGAGTCTTAAAAGTAATTAGAAGTTATATTCTATGTTTATGATGTTAGCAAATGCATGTGTGAAAGTTGCATGCATTAATTTGATCATTTCCATGTGAATTTATTTAGATGGACTTATATGAAACATTGTTGAAAGGTGATAGGCCAATCTTCAAAGGTCTAATAGTACATGCATGCAAAAGAATGGTTTTGCATGTCAATTTACCCAAAGAGAGGAAGTGGCGGCCATGGTGATGAATATGGGCAAAAGAAAACATGTCTTAAACATGTTTTGCTAGTGGTGGATGTTAGAAATAATAAAATAAGAGTATGGAAAAAAAAAATTAATGTTAGTAGGATGAGAAACAAAAAAAAAGTGTTCATCTTTCTCCATAGCCCTTGGCGAATATCCTAAAGAAAGAAAAAGAAAAAAATTTGTTCATCTATTTTCACTTCTTGGCGAAAATACTAAGGAAAAAGGGGAGGATTTTTGCTTCATGCTTGGTTTAGAAGAGATCTAGAAGGAGATTTGGCTAAATTTGCATCAAGATTAAGGTATGTATGAGGTTGTGTTAGGAGTTTCATGCATGTTTTGGTTGCTAACTTGATGTGCATGTTAGCCATGGCTCAAATCCTTGTTATGCCATGGAAATGGTATTTGGCCAAAGTTGTTATGGTGATAAAGCCATTGCATGCTAAGTGTGAAGCTTGATGATGATGCATGCAATGATGGATTGTCTACTCATGAGTAAGATTTTGGGTTTTCTTTTTGTTTAACCATGATTGAAGTTGAAAAGGGGCATGATTGTCATATTCGGCCATGATGCATTCATGAGCATGGTTCATGCTTCTTGCATGTTAGTTAAAATTTGTGTTTTGGATGGCTATGGACACCTTGAAATTCGGCCATGCTCATATATGTATATATATGTTTGCACATGATGTTTTGGTTGTGAACTAAGTGATGAATATGTTTGTTTAAAGAAGAAGATGTTGAAGAATGATTGTGAAATTGCAAGCACATTCGGCCTAGCACACATATGAGTGCTTGATGCTATAATATAAGTTTTGAGCTACAATATGCAAAGCATTAACTAGTAAAATGCATGCTGTTTTTGTGAGGTATTAAGTGCATAATTGGCCTCAACATGGACATGAATATTCGGCCTTGGGTAGCCTATTGAAGGCCTTAGCTTTTCCTTGATGCTCGAATGAATTGTATTGAATTGCTTGATGTAGTATAAAATGTGCATGACCATTGTGTATTCAAGCTAAAGGGTGGCCATATGACCATTTAAACTCCTTGTCATATTCGCCATAAGCTAGCACAATGAGGTTTTAATAAATTGAATTTGTTTGAATTAGCTCAAGAGCTTAGAGGGCCACAATTGGACAAGGGGAAGGAAAAAAGTGATCGAATAGCCGTAAAAGCCGTTCGACAACATCCGAGGTAAGTCCTCAAGAAGTGACCTTAATTGAATTATGTGGAATGAAATATGGATGTATTGATTATTGATTTATGTGTGTATGAGTATTGAATGATACCGGGCTAAGTCCCAAAGGCGATTATGCTAATGATTATAATTGTGTTTGAGCCTTAGTAACGAAAATGAAATATGTATGTCCAATGATTATTGATGTATGTGTGCATGAGAAATTGAATGATATCCGGGCTAAGCCCAAGACAATTATCTTTGAAATTATAACCGGGTTAAGACCAAGGCAATGGTGCTAGTGGCTATATCCGGGCTAAGACCGAAGGCATTCGTGCGAATCATTCTATCCGGGCTAAGACCAAGGCATTTGTGCAATCGTGATATCCGGGTTAAGTCCAAGAGGCCTTGGTGCGGGTTACCATATCCGGCTATGTCCGAAGGCGTTTGAGCAGTAGCTATATCCGGTTAAGCTCCGAAGGTATGTGATTTGAAAATTATAAGCTTGCTGGAAAATTTCAGCTAATACACTTGTGAAATTTCCCAATAACAAGGTAAGTGTGGTGTGTGCTTTGTGCGCTAGGAGTAAGAGCGTATGCATATCCGCTCCTATGATGGAACGAGTTATCAGCCTTAACGAAGCCGTTATTTGTGTATGAACCTAAGAGTTGGGATGGTGAAGTAAGTATGATTATGTGAATGAGTATTAGTGAAATGATGTATTTGGTTATGAGAATGTAATGCTTTAATTAAAGCTGATTTTATTCCTTGAGACTTACTAAGCATAAAAATGCTTACCCCGTTGCTTTGGCTCTCTGTCTTATAGATTTTGCTCGATAGCAATCGGATTCGGGATCATTAAAGTCGAAGTCATCCACACTATCAACGCCTCTATTTTGGTATAAATTTTGGTTGAACTTTGAAATGGCATGTATAGGACTACCCCTTGTTGGTTTAAAAATGTGGTGATGTATATGTGTACGGCCATGCAAAAACGGCTCGTAAAAGTGAAGAATGAACTTAGACTATTTGCGGTTTGTATATATATATATGGTATCATGATGTGACTATGAATTGGAAATGGGAATGTTGGTCACATGATCAGCCATTGGCATGGTTAAAATGATCATATGTGGACCTATGTATGGCAAGACTAGTTGGTTCATGGAGACTACAAAGTAGGTAAGACCTACCTTAAAAACAGATGCTGCCAGCTGCAGTTATATGTAAAGATTCCATAAATTATCCAGAAAGAACTAGGAGTCATGCCTTATATGTAAAGATTCCATTTTGAGTCTAGTTTCATTAGAAACAAACGGCACCAGTATTAAAGCCCTGACAGGGAGATATTCAAGTTGTAACGCGCGAAGGTCGAAGCAATCGGTCCCCTGTAACATGGGTGACTTTAACTAATAAACTGTACCAATTGGCCTGACCAAAAATTCTAGAAATAAATCCATGGATGGATATATGAGTCTAAATTCAGGGAAAATTTACGAAACCAGTTTCCGAGTTTTGAAAATCGAGATATGATTTTTAAGGCGACGGTGACGCAGTTTTCCAGCCTGACTGGAAATGTCAAATTGGTGGCAAAACATGTGAACTTGGCTTGTTAACCCCTCGTGTCCGACACCGGCGATGGTCTCGGGTTCGGGGTGTTACATAGAATCTCTCAAGAGCGACATTGCACACTTCACGCACTCTTCAAGCGTGCATGACAATTCATCAAATACCCTGATGGCATTTTCTGGCCAAAACTCTGTCCTCTATGGGTCATCATCTATGCTAGCCTGGAATTCCTCAGCCCCTTGTTTTCTGATCTTGTTTACCAGAGGCTTCACCCTTCTAAACATGTCTATGCCTTGCGGAACTACCAGGGCATACTGAGGAATCGAAGGAGGTAGGGGAGGTGGAGTGTTCGAATTCACACGAACAAACTCCATGTACCAAGCATCCATCATTCAGAGATAGGCTTCTCTAACCCCTCCGCCTTGGCCCATAGTCACGGGCTTACCCTCTATTGGCGCGGTCCCTTCAGCGGGAGCCGGCACGTTACTCTCTAGGTCATCCACTATGGCTCTATCCGAATCCATTTACTATATGACACATAATTTATAATCGTCAAAAATTGGCACACTATCAATATACAGTTATGACATGTACAGCTAGACTAGAACTCTCGCTAGGTTAGTCCTAGAACCAACTGAACCATAGCTCTAATACCACTAAATGTAACAACCTATATACATAACCTATGCTGGAGAGGAGTACAAGGCATTACCTAACTTGATCTCATGCATACAACCAACCAATCTCAAGTCACCGAGACTCAATCCAAACTTAAAACTTTTTCAATATCTACTTTAAACTTCTTATTATGGGACTACGAGCCCCAAATCGATCATTGAAAATTATTCGAAACCATTCTGGGTCCTTAAACCCACCTTAAGGAATTTTCTTTTAAAACAGGGCACATGCCCGTGTGAAAGAGTAGCACGCCCGTGTGACCATTTCGACATGGTCGCGCTGATGGCCCGTGTAAGCTAAACACCTTGGGACATGCCCGTGTCCTATACCTATGTAGAATTAAATTCTAATTCACACCTACAGGGGTTTTCACACAGCCAGACACATGCCCGTGTCAATGGTCCGTGTCCCTCACACGGCAACAACACGCCTGTGTTCTAGCCCGTGAATAAAAACATGGACATTTTGTTTCTGACGTCAGCATGCGTGATGTCACATGGCCAAGGCACACGCCCGTGTACTAGATCGTGCCCTCTACACGTCTGAGACACATGGCCGTGTCTCTACTCGTGTGTTTATTACCATGCATACTGATTTGAAAATTTTAAGTGTAGGGGACACACGGCCGAACTACACGCCCATGGGGCAGACCGTATGTCACACACAGCCTAGACACACGCCCTTGTGTCTACCCGTGTGGACAATATAAGGCTATTTACCAAGCCTCATTGCCACCCTTACTTGCCTATTTCTATACAAATTCCAACCAATGCTAAAACAAGAACAATTTTCTAAAATCAAATCAGCCACAATAGATATTCATTATCTCATGATAATGCATCTTTTATAAATTCAAAATGAATGTTAGCCATCATTCAAGACATAATACAAATTGAAGGGCTTCTAACCCAAGCCAACACATTTGGCCAAATCTCAAAAACACAAAATAATAAGGTCTAAGTCTTATACATGCCATAATCAAAAATATAAAGCCAACTATACCGAATGCTTCGGTTGATAGTGTGATCAATATCTCTGACTTCCGGTGATCCTTAAGCTAGATATGCGGCACTGTAAGAAAATGGAAAGGAAAGGGAGTAAGCATAAAAGCTTAGTAAGTTGCATATAAGTAAATACAAAACAACAACATTTTATCAATGACTCACATGCTCATGATACCAACGTAGACATAGGCATAACTTACTCATTACCATCCATACTAGTTACATATTGTTCAATGAGCTCATATCTCATACATACCAATTAGGTACCTGTACCACTCACAACACGGTTATACTTTCCTTATTAGCTTAGAACATAACACTCACCGTTGAACCATTTCAAACACTACCGGATATTCATGAAGCTTCAGAAGTGGGTAAGGTGTCGATGCCATGTCCCAGACATGGTCTTACACTGACTATCATCTCATAGCCGATGCATGTCCTAGACATGTCTTACACTGGCTTACATCTCAAGGCCGATGCATGTCCAGACATGTCTTATACTAGCTCTCGTCTCAATGTTGATGTCATGTCCCAGACATGGTCTTACATTGGATCTCATAAGGTGGTCGATGCATGTTTCATACATATCTTACACTAGCCAATAATAACCCATATGTCACAACATGAATATCTGATTTATTTCCTAGATTCAAACAGGAACTCTACTATCTCTATTATCATCATGCTATCTCAATTCCACAATCAAGCAATTGATGCTATATTAATTCAAATACAATTCAACACATACATTAGTAATGTAGTTGTATTATTCGTATACCACTTTCCTCGGATTACAAAACATATACGACTAGTCGGTTTTGTCGACTTGCTTGGCTTTCCTTCGGTCTAGGTTCGAATTTGACAATTCTTGATCTAATTAGAAAAATACACTCATTTAGTCACTAATTAAATTTAAGCAACTAAAAACTCACATCTTCAGTAAAATGACCGTTTTGCCCCTAAACTTTGGCAAAATAACCATTTTACCCCTATGCTCAAAAATCGATTTTTATCGAATTTCTTCACATTTTAAGCTTATTTGAACTCTTTTTTACTCTCATAGAAACCCCAAATTCTCTCTATTTCACACATTTATCATTCATTTTACAACTTGTGCAAAATGGTCCCTTTAGGTGTTTTCATGGTAACACCTTTCACAAAAGTTGTCTATTACACAACTAAGACTCATATTCTTCCATAAATTTTCAGAAAACACCCTAAATTATCTCATGGAAAAACCCTAGACTTTCAACCATTTTGCAAGATAGTCCACTCATTTGAAAGCTCATGCTTCTAGGGTCTCAAAAATATAAAAATCATTAAGAGAAACTATCAAAATCACTTACTTGAGAGGGCTCAAAGTTGCTAAAATTTTTGAAGCTTTCAATACCCTACAATGGCTGATATTTTCAGCCAAGAAGAGAGAAAAATGATAACTTTTCCTTTTTGTTTTATTAAAAAAACAACTAGTCAAAATTGGTGACCTGAGCTTCACCTAATTTTGACATTCTCTCCAATTTGTCTCCCATGGCCGGCTATGCTTTCTTTTAAGGGAGTAATTTCCCTTTAAAGACCCTTAATTTTGGTTGTCTAGCTATTTAACAACTTTAGCTATCAATTCAAGACTTTTGCACTTCATGCGATTTAGTCATTTTTCACAATTGTGCTCATAAACGTTAAAATTAGCTCACCAAATTTTTCATGCACTCCTATAATCATACTATGACTCTAAAATAATAATAAAATAATTTCTTTGACTTTATATTTGTGGTCTTGAGACCACTACTCCGATTAGCCCCAAAATCGGGTTGTTACAGCCCCAAAATCTAATATTCCTAATCCTCGAGGTAGACCACCACGACATCCTAGAAGTGCAAGTGGTAGTTGAACTGGTGTCAAGGATACAACTACAAAATCAGAGGCTCAAGCCCTGGCAAGGACTTATGAGACACGCGCTAGAGAGAAAGCTTCAACTCCCGATGTCATTACGGGTGCATTTTCTCTTCATAATACTCATGTCATTGCCTTAATTTATTCGAGATCGACCCATTCCTACATATGCATGAAATTGGTGTCTAGCATGAATATGTTTATGGAATCAACGGAATTTATAGTTAAGGTGTTGAGCCCTCTAGGCAAGTCGGTGTTAGTAGATAAAGTTTGTAAGAATTGTCCTTTGACGATTCAAGGACATTGTTTTTCGGTAAATCTTATGCTTTTTCCATTTGACGAATGTGATATAATACTTGGTATGGATTGGTTGACTTGTGATAGTAAACTGTGGTAGCAAGTACATGGAATTAAAATGTTCAGATGGTGACATTTTTCTGGTTGATTCAAATGAGTTGAATGCACCACAGGCTGTGATTACTTCAATGATGGCTCAAAGGTATATGAAGAAAGGATATGAAGCTTACCTTGCATTCATATTGAATACTAAAGAATCTAAATTAAAGATTGAGTCGGTACCGATAGTTCGTGAATATCAGGACGTGTTCCCAAAAGAGTTACCAGGGTTACTTCCTATTAGAGAGGTAGAATTCGGTATTGAGCTAGTATCGAGAGCGATGCCTATTTCTATTGCTCCGTATAGAATGGCCTTACTGAGTTGAAGGAGTTAAAATCACATTTGCAAGAATTGACTGACAAAGGTTTTGCAAGACCGAGCTCTTCACCTTGGGGTGCTCCCGTTTTATTCGTGCATAGACTACCAGCAACTCAATAAGATGACTATTAAGAATAAGTATCCCTTGCCTAGGATTGCTGACTTGTTCGATCAGTTGAGGGGAGCCATCGTATTTTCAAAAATAGATTTGAGATCCGGCTACTACCAGTTACGAGTTAAGGAGGCAAATGTGCCTAACATTGCCTTCAGGACGAGGTATGGTTACTACGAGTTACTCGTCATGCCTTTTGGTCTAACAAACACCCTAGCTGCATTTATGGATTTAATGAATCGTGTATTCTGACCGTACTTAGACAAGTTTGTAGTAGTATTCATAGATGATATTTTGATCTATTCCTGGAATGAGTTCGAACATGCTAAACATTTGAGGACTATTTTACAGACATTACAGGATAGGTAACTCTATGCTAAGTTTGGCAAGAGCAAGTTTTGGCTTCAAGAAGTCAAATTTCTCGGTCATATTGTGTCGGGTGATGGCATTCGAGTTTATCCGAATAAAATTTCTACTATTGTCGAGTGGAAGCCGCCAAAGAACATAGCAAAGGTTAAGCGCTTTTAAGGCTTAGTCGGTTATTACCGACGCTTTGTGAAACAATTTTTGATGATTACAACTCCCTTGACGAAGCTACTGCAAAAAGGTGTTAAGTTTGAATGGTCGGAAAAATGTCAGCAAAGTTTCGATAAATTGAAGACATTACTGACAGAAGCTCCAGTTTTGATACAACCCGAACTGGGAAAAGAATTTGTGATTTATAGCGATGTGTCTTTAAATGGATTGGGTTGTGTGCTTATGCAAGAGGGAAAAGTGATAGCTTATGCCTCGAGGCAACTGAAACCACACGAGAAAATTATCCAACTCATGACTTGGAGCTAGCTACTACTGTATTTGCCTTAAAAATTTGGTGACACCATTTGTATGGTGAAAAATGCCGTGTATTTACCGATCCCAAGAGTCTGAAGTACTTGATGACTCAAAAGGATTTGAATCTGAGATAGTGAAAGTGGCTAAAGTTGATTAAGGATTATGAGCTTGTGATCGATTACTATCCTGGTAAGACTGACGCGTTGAGTAGAAAGTCCTTGTTTGCTCTGAAGGTTATGAACACACATTTGGTGTTATCTGATGATGGTTTGATTTTGGCAGAGTTGAGAGATAGACCGACATTTATCCAAGAGGTTTCTGCAAATCAGACCAATGATAGTGACTTGCAAGTTAAAAGAGCATCATGTAAAACGGGAGTCGAATTAGATTTTCAGATTGATTCTAATGGTTGTTTAATGTTTCAAGATCGGGTCTGTGTACCCAAAGATAATGATCTTATTCGGAAGATTTTGCAAGAGGCACATGATAGTTGTCTGTCAATTCACCTGGGAAATACCAAGATATACAATGAATTAAAGACCATGTACTGGTGGAATGGTATGAAAAGAGATACCTCTGAATTTGTGTCGAAATGCTTGATATGTCAGTAGGTCAAGGCTGAACACCAAGTAACTTCAAGATTATTGCAGCCTGTAATGGTTCCCAATAGATATGGGATAGGATCACCGTGGACTTCGTAACTGGACTACCGTTAACCCTGAAAAAGAAAGATGTTGTTTGGGTTATAGTGGATAGACTAACGAAGTCGGCTCACTTTATTCCTATATGGAAAGATTACTCTCTTGATAGATTGGCCAACTTATACATATTCAAGATTGTGAGATTACACGAGGTACTGTTGTCGATCATTTCAAATAGAGACCCGAGATTCACTTCGAGATTTTGGAAGAAACTACAAGAAGCCTTGGGTACAAAGTTGAGTTTAGTATGGCTTTTCACCCGCAAACTGATGGTCAGTCTGAGCAGACGATTCAGATTCTTGAGGACATGTAACAATGTTGCGTCCTTGAATTTCAAGGTAGTTGGGAAAAATACTTACCTTTGGTGGAATTCGCCTACAGCAGCAGTTTCTAGACAAGTTTGAAAATGTTACCGTATGAGGCCTTATATGGCCGAAAGTGCCTGACACCATTGTACTGGACAGAACTCAAAGAGCGCCAGATTCATAGAGTTGATTTGAATAAGGAAACTGAAGAAAAGGTTAAAGTGATACGTAATTGTTTGGAAGCGGCATCGGATAGGAAAAAATCATATGCTTAATTGAAAAGAAAAGAGATTGAATTTCAAGTTGGAGACAAAGTGTTCTTGAAGGTATCTTCATGGAAAAAGGTCTTGAGATTTGGTCGAAAAGGAAAACTGAGTCCAACGTTCGTTGGACCCTATGAGATTGCTGAGAGAGTTAGACCGTTGGCCTACCGTTTAGCATTGCCACCTGAATTGGAAAAGATTCACAATGTTTTCCATGTGTCCATGTTGCGTAGATATAGATCAGATCCCTCACATGTGATTTCACCGGCAGAAGTTGAGATTAGACCGGACATGATTTATGGGGAAGAACCAGTCAAGATTGTGGCTCGAGAAGTCAAACAATTATGGAATAAAAATATTTCCCTGGTGAAAGTTTTAAGGCAACGACACAGAGTGGAAGAGGCTACATGGGAGCTTGAAGAAACCATGAGAAGTCCTTGGAGGGAGAAATGTAACATCCCAAAGACGAAATAGTGGTTTTGGGGCCAAAAATATAACATTAAAATAATTATTTCATGAACAATATGAGGTCTAGGAAATGAAAATGAGCATGTCTTAAAGTTTCATGAAGAAATTCTTAGTGTAAGGTGTCCAATTGGAAATTAGGGACCAAATTGAATAAATTGTAAAACTTGGATTTTAGAAGCAATTCGCATGAAATTACTTTATATTATTAATTATAAGGTCTTAAAGAGTAATTTTCCAAATTTCTATGTTTTTGGACAAAAATGGACATGCATGGAAAATTTTGGAAGTTTAGTAAAGAATGACATTTTGGTCATTTGGTAATAAAATCAATAAAAGGGGAAATGAAGACAAAATTCAGCCATTCTTCTCCTTCTTGCTGCCGAAATTCCAAGAGACACCATAGCTAGGGTTTCTTCACTTTCCAAGCTCAATAGTAAGTGACTCTTATCCCCGTTTTTAATGTTCTTTGTATTTTTGAGATCCTTAAAACATGTTCTCTCCATTTCTACCCTTATTTTAAGCTAGGGTTCATGTATGCAAAATAACCCATGTGTGACATGTTTGTTCTTTGATAATTTATGTGGGAATATCACAGTTAGATGTGTGTTAAACATCTTTTTCTCAGTGATTTTCATGAAAAACCCCTAAAAGGACCTTTTTCCAAAAGGTATAAATGTGTGGTAGAAATTTGAAATAGAGGAAAATGTGGGCTTGTATGACTTTATAACACATTCAGCTAGGCTTGGGTAGCCAAGGAATTGCATGTATTTCATTTTACGAGCCTGGGGACTAAGTTGTAAAATTTTAAAATGTTAGGGGCAAAATGGTCATTTTGCTCGGGGGTAAATCTGGTCCAAAATAAATAGCATGAGGTATTACTAATTTATTTTTACTGATATAGACCCCGAGGAACTGATTTCAGAGATCAATCATGGAAAATAAAAGGTTTTGGAATAATTGAAATACGAAACCTTAGCAATTACCAGGTAAGTTCGTATCACCTGAAGTAAGCTCCTAATATACTTAAATATGCATGTTCTTGAATGTATGAAAAAAAATTAGATATTCGTTGTATGATTATCCATGAAAGGTGGTAGTGTAATTGAAAAGATGATAAATGTCCCGGTTGAAATAGAAAGGGAAATCTGATGGATAAATTATGGCTTACATGACATGAGATCCTGCATGTGTTGCTGAAAAGGATTTAGCCCGGACAGGTAATCCGATGATCTCAAAATGGAAAGGATCTAGCCTGGACAGGTGTTCCTTGAGTGATCGAGCCTCTCGAAGAATATGGGTGCATTAAGGATTTAGCCCGGACAGGTAACCTGATTGAGGATTGAATTTAGCCTGGATTGGCAATTCAAATCCGAGCTTATGATAGCAATTGTCGTTAAAGGGATTTAGCCTAGACTGGTAATCCCGACATTGCTCTATGAGTTACTACTACAGGGGATTTAGCCTGGACTGGTAATCTCGCCATAAGATATAATGTTCACAAGAGTGCGTACTAGGGATGATCACTTGTATGACTTAACGGTAAATGGCTATCCATCGAGATTTTTGAGAAAGTTCAATGGGATTAACATGAGAAATAAAGAATGGAAATATTGAATTGATGAACTCATCTAAGACTAATGACATGATGTATTGTTTTGAGACTAACTTGATGATTGACTGCATGTGATAGGGAAACTATTTCGTGCTTGTTGGAATTAGTGCTTAATATGGTCGTATGCTAATTAACCAGTAAGTTTACTTTCTCGTTATTCGGACTTACTAAGCATATAAATGTTCATTTTGATGTAGGTTGTAACCTACTAATTGTGCTTGTTGAAATTAGTGCTTAATATGGTTGTATGCTAATTAGTGCTTAACATGGCTTATTTTGATGTAGGTTGTAACCTTCCAATTGTGCATGTTGGTGTTTAAATGTTCATTAGATGATTAAATGTGGTATATCATGAATGGACATGTGGAATGTGGCCAAATCACTTGGAGATGGCTAGGTCATAATTGGCAATGAGTTATAAAATGAGCCAAGTCTAAATCTGTTTGATGATATGGTAAACCTTAATACAAAAAGGATAATTTAGCATGTACTAAACCAATGAGATGATGTTAAAGTGCAAGGAGTTATGCTAAGGTTTCTTAAAAGTATAACTAGGCCATGTTAAATACCCTTGAAATCTTTAACTGTGTATGGATGTTAGAGGGTGACCAAAGGCTTAGAAAATAGCCTTCAAAAGGTCCACACGGGTAGACACATGCCAGTGTGTCCCCTGCACTTAAAATTTTAGGTCAGCTTGCATAGTAGTAAACACACGGGTAGAGTCACGGCCGTGTGTCTTAACCGTGTGGAGGCCACGACCTAGCACACGGGCGTGTGCCTTGGCCGTGTGCCTCAAAATGGATGATGACGTCATAAATAGAATGTTCGAGTTTTTGGACACAGGAGATGACACGGACGTGTCTAGGCAGTGTGAGGGACACGGGTCAGGGATACGAGTATGTGCTTGGCCGTGTGAAAACCCCTGTAGGTTCATAATGGAAAATAAATCCAAATACTTCAACACGGATGGGACACACGGGCGTGTCCCTAAGCACACGGGCGTGTGCTTTGCCTCCACACGGGCGTGTGAGGCATAACCTTAGTAATATTACTACAATTTTCTATAGTTCTCGGTTTAGTCCCGGATCACCTTTAATATATGTTTTGGACCTTGTAGGTCCATAATCGGGACATTATGATGTCATTTAGTCAGTTTTAAATTAGAAGGAAATTTTATAACCTGTATTTTCCAAAAGTGTCCTAGTATAGTTCTGCTACAGCCTCGTACTTGTCCCTATCTCAGGTACGGGTAAGGGGTGTTACAGATATTATGCAAGTAAAGGTGTACAATTATGCACCAAATGTGTAATTGGTTAGGTTGACATGGAATAGGCACAAAATGGCCTAAATTTTACCAAAAATAAAGCCTACATCGAAAATAGTAACTCTCTTTGCCGCAACGTTGGCAGACAGTTTGTGGCATTCAAACATCGAGTGGCTAGAGTTGCAACGTGATAAACTATTTGGTGATGTCACAACGTCAACCTTGAATTTTTAAAACTTTACAATTTGGTCCTAATCTTTCTCAGGTCAACAAAAGAGATTTTGTAAGCTCAATTAAGGCTTGGATTTAGTTGTGAATCATATTATGTGTGTGTTTAAGTCATAAATGTTTGTTTGATTGATATACTTACTACATTTTGATAGAAGTTGCTCTGACAATGGATGTGGCATCCTGCAGCTCAAACCCGACAATCGTGTCGAGTAAAGGGTGCTACATCATGACACCAAGGTCATGCATTGCAGTGCCTAGAGCCAATATTTCAACAGTTTTTAGCTAATTTTTGTCCCTTTTCCAATGTTTTCAATGCTTTGCACCTGAGTAAGAGATGAAGCCTTTGGTTAGCCATCTAAACACCTATAAATAGCATACTTTAGGTTAAGTTAAAGAGTAGGATGTTATGCTATTTGAGAGAGTTAGTTTTGTTAGTTTTGTTAGTTTTAATAGTTATTTAGCTTTAGTTTTAGTTTTTTTTTCTCTTTAAAAGTGATTGTTCTGCTGATTAGTCGTCAGCTTCAATCAACTCATGGATTCAATTATTAAAGAGATTTGTAGTTTAAATCAATAAGAAATTTTTTTCTATTTTTTCTTTAATGTTTTTCGTTGTTATTATATTTATATTATTGTTTATGGTTGATTTGAATCTTGATATCAACTAACTGTCTAAATGGTGGTGATTGGATCATAGGTTAATGATGAGTTTAGATCTAGCAAGATCATTATTTTTAGTTTGTTCGTCATAATTAGCCTAGGTGACAAATAGGTTAAGGAATAAACTAGAGACGGTGCAAGAAGATGTTGGCTTAACCTTAGCAATCTAATTGATTCGAAATAAGTAAGATAATATGCACAAGAAATATCTTTTAGCAACTTAGGATAAGACTTGAATCTTCAAGAAATACATTTTAGTTTAGCATAATTTGATTCGATCCACCAAACTTGGGAAGTTGATTGCTTTGATCCAAATCCAAACCAATCTCCAAAATATGTTGCTATGTGTAGTTTGAATTTCAAGGATGGGCTGACAATTGTCTAACATAACAATAGGAATCACAATCCAAAGGAATTTGTTGTCAAATTTGTCAACTTAAACATGACAAGTTTTTTGAGCAAATAGGCTCACTACCAACTGGCACTGGTTCAGGCATTAGTCTAAGCAATGCTCAATAACTGCCTCAACATAATATATTAATTTATTTATTAACACAATTTTATTATGTCCATAAGATTTATATAAAGTGTATATATATATATGATATTCATCTATATAATATTCTGGTATGTATTTTATATAAAAATTGATATAATTCTTAATTTCTTCCCTCTACTTTACTATTAGGGCCCCTTTGGATGGACGTTTACCTCCAATGTGGTGCGTTTAGTTTTCTTTTTGTCTCATGCTACATTATTGCTACAATATCTAATCTCGCCACCACCGTTGTTTTTACACTAACCGCAGATAAATGCACTGCCCATCCAAAGGGTCCCTAAGTTTGTCTCACTAATATTTCAAAATTTGATATTCATATTTTACGAAGATTGATAAGTTAGTCCAATTGGTAATGTTATTGAACATTACTATTAAATTGTTGATCTAAGAATTATCAATTAATCAATTTATAATCAATGAATTAATAAAAATCAATATTTAACAATTTATATGCTATAAACTAGCAAACTTATAAGTTAAAGTTTATGTATTTACCAACAACTAAATAACTTCTCAATTATCCTAAAATACGATGATCAAGTTCTAACAAATTAAAGTGAAAAGACTAATTTTAACTTTATGTAAAATAAAATGATGAAATTCATAATTAAACAAAAATATTGAAACTTAAGGAACCTAAAATAAAATTTAATTTGAGACACAAATAGTCGACACAACATTAACAATTAAAATAGAAATAAATTATGTAACAAATCAAATAAATCTAATTAACAAATCATGAACAAAAGTATTGATCTTGTTATCCTTTAGACTAGTGATTATATATATAGTGATAATGTGAATACATAGCGGATAATATGAAATATTGTAAAAAATTGAATCAATACTTAAACTGGTCAAACCACTGATTTTTGGTTCAATCAGTAGTCCAAATCAGTTTTGGCAATTATGTACTAACCATCATTTGATACATATATTAAAAAAACTTAAAAGAAATTATTAAAATTAAATTAAAAATGAAATTAAGATAGAAAAATAATATATGTTGTATACTTACATAAAACCTAGACAAATAATATATACTATATATTTACATAAAACCTATCACTTTTGATATATATATAGAGAGCGAGAGAAAGAATAGAAGGTATAAATATTATTTAAAACAAAATTTTAAAATTTTGTAGTTATTATTTTAAATTTTAAAGTTATCTCATATTCTTGAATATCCATATATAAATTACTGATAATGTGTGTAAATATCTATATATGAATTAATTAAACTCTAATCTTCAAATAGAAATATTAATAAGCTATAAAAGTAACATATTTTAATCTTATTCTTGATGCATTTTGAATGATTTATTATTTAATTTAGTGAATTTAATGCTCCTAATCCTTTAATTTCATGTTTTATACTTAGAAGAGCATAGGGAAATAAAAGGAGCGAAAACGGCCAAAATCAGACAAAACGGGCTATTTTAAGGATCCACACGGCCAAGCTATTTCCTATATGGGCTGAGCACACGCCCGTGTGAGCCACACGGGCTGGCCACAAGCCCATGTGCCAGCCCGTGTTGATTTCGAACCCTGTTTCCCTAATACACAGAAAAATCCAATTTTTAGGGCTTCTGAGCATTCTAAAGTTTATAAATACATACTAGAAAAGGACTAGAGGACGCAGAGCTAAACGAAGAAAAGACTCGAAGAACGCCAACGAATTCGACTAAAAAGTTGGATCTCCTTCAAGAATGAAGATCTCCATTCAATTTCTCTCGAAGTATTTGGGTTTCTTTATGTTTTGTTGTTTTCCTAATTTTGAGATGTTTTCCTTCCAAACTATGAACTAGCTTCCTTAGATACCTAGGGAGGATGAAACTTAAGCCGGATCTTATTATTTGATTTTTTCTGAATTGCGTAATAAATATTTGTTCTTGATGTCAATTATGTGTTCTTATTTCATGTTTTAATGTTTTCAGGATATTAATTCATGATTGATGTGCTTATTCAATGGAGCGAAAGTCCCTGTTTAAGAGTAGATCTGGCATAATTGAGCGGAGTTGCATGCAATCCTAGAATAGGACAACATAAATCTATTGGATTAGAGTCAAATCTAATAGGGGAATTCATAGATCGAGTTAATGCGACGATAGAGGTTTTAATTAGAAAGAGATTTCAATTAATCAACCTAGAGTCAGTTGTCTTTATTCTCGAAAGAGATATTAACATAAGTTAGGGATTTCTACGGATCAAGACAAGTGAATAAATCGTTTAATTCAGATTTAGAATAATAAGTGAATTCTAGGTGGATTATTTCCTGGGTATTATCTCTCTCATCGGTTTTCTTCAAATATTTTCCTACTTTATTCTTTGTTTTGTCTTAGTAATTAGGTTAGTTAAGATTAGGTTAAAATAAATCCCTTTAATTTATTCGGCTAGATAATAAAAAGATAGTAACTACTAGTACTTTTAGTCCTTGTGGACACAATATTCTCGACTCACCATAGCTATACTACCATTCGATAGGTGTGCTTGCCTTTGTCATATTTTAGTTAGTTCCTGACATCTTCAAGTTTTTGGCGCCGTTGCCAGGGACTAAGATATTAGGAACGCTTGATTTTTATTAATTTAGCCATTTTTATTTTTTATTGCATTTTATTTTTGTTTTTAATTTTTATTTACTAACTTTTCTCTTATTTGCTTCTGGTAGGTTCTTTTAGTTTATGACTAGAAGAAACCCGTGAGGACTTCTAGTATTTGAAAGTAAGATTGAACGTACAGCTTGCAGAAACCATAGAGAAGAGAGGCAGAGTTGACAAAGTACAATAGAAGAGCAAGATGACGTTATTGTTATTACTAAGGAGATGGTTGATAATCATAATAATCAGTTACCTCCTGCGGTTGCTGCAAATCCTGTAAATCCGAATCTTGCTCCTCGTACTATGTACGATTATGCCAAGCCTATTCTCACTAGGGCTAAATCAAGTATTGTTAGATCTACTATTACTGCAAATAATTTTGAACTCAAACCTAACACTATTCAAATGATCTAACTGTTTGTTCAGTTTGATTATTTACAAGATGAAGACCCAAATACTCATTTGGCTAATTTTCTGGAATTCTGTGACACTTTCAAGATAAATAACATTTTTGATGATGGTATTCAGGTACGATTGTTTCCATTCTCATTAAGGAATAAGCCTAAATAGTGGTTGAACTCCCTACCATGAGGATCTATTACTACATGGGAACAAATGAGCTAAAAATTCTTGTTGAAGTACTTTTCACCAGCTAAGACAGCCAAATTGAGGAATGATATCTCCTTCTTTCTATAGATGGACTTAGCAACCTTACATGATGCATGAGAGAGATATAAGGACTTACTGAGAATGTGCCCTCACCATGGGTTATGTCTATGGCTACAGGTTTAGACTTTCTACAACGGTTGAACCCCTCAACTCGGGAACTAATAGATGCAGCCGCCAGTGGTACTTTAAATAATAAAACACTTGAGGAGGCTTATGAGTTTATAGAGGAGACTTCACTGAATAACTATCAGTGGAAAGTCATGAGAACAAAGCCAACAAAGGTAGTCGGTGTTTTTAACGTAGACGCAGTCACCATGTTATCAAACCAAGTAGAACTTTTAAGTAAGAAAATTGATGGTTTATATGGTTCTACGCAGGTACAGTCGGTGATGCAGTGTGATACGAATGGAGGAGGGATGAACAATCCAGAATGCCTATCCTACAACCCTAGCATAATAGACGAACAAGTCAACTATATGGGTAATAATTCTAGACCTCAGTATAATCCCTATAGTAACACTTATAATGAAGGTTGGAGGAACCATCCTAACTTCTCTTGGGGTGGTCAAGGAAATCAAAGACCACAACCCCCTCCACCTTACCAGTAGAAAAATAAGTTGAACCTTAAGAAGATGTTGACGAAGTTTATTTCGGTGTTAGAAACTCGCTTCTAAAACACTGAAACAACACTCAAAAATCAACAAGTGTCGACTCAAGGACTCGAGAACCAGATAGGTCAATTGGAAAAGATGATTTCTGAATGACCACAAGGCAGCTTGCCAAGTAACACCGAAATTAACCCAAAAGAGCAGCTTCCTGCAATTACTCTTCGAGATGAAGAAGGGTTAGCTGAATCTGAATCTAAACTGAGGCAAAAAACTATGGTAAGCAATGTTAAGATTGAAGTAAGCCACAACGAACAAAAACTGGTAAGTAAGGAGTATAAACCTCGTGTACCATATCCATTTCCAATAAGGAAAGACTGTACAAATGACCAATTTAGTAAATTCCTTAAACTTTTGAAAAAGTTGCATATTAACTTACCGTTTATTGAAGCCCTTTCGCAGATGCCAAATTCAGTTAAATTTTTAAAGGAGCTTTTAGCAAACAAGCGGAAGTTAGATGATTCATTGTACATTGAGCTGAATGCAGCGTGCTCAGCCATTTTGCAAAAAAAAACTACCCAACAAATTGAAAGATCTAGGGAGTTTTACTATTCCTTGTTTAATTGTTAGTTTAAATGTTAACAATGCTTTGGCTGATTTATGGGCAAGTACTAATGTCATGCCCTATAAAATGTTTAAACAACTAGGTCTTGGGAAACCCAAACAAACTAAGATGAGCATCCAATTGGTGGATAAAACTATTAAATTTCCTAAGGGTATTGTTGAAGACATGCTTGTCAAAATTGATAAATTCATCTTCCCAGTCAATTTTGTTGTCTTAAACATGGATGAGGATAGCGATGTACCCTTAATTCTAAGGCGGCCCTTTTTAGTGACTACTAGAACTATCATTGATGTTGGTACAGGTGAATTGATACTTCATGTAGGTGATGATATGATTAAACTCCAAAATTGTGATTCTGTTAAGATATCTAGTGATCGAGATGAATATACGAGTTCTGTTAATGTTAGTAACCTTGTGGCTCAACCTTCTTTGCAGAAACCCCTTTAGAAAAACGTGATGGAGCCACGTTCCAACTCATGCAACAAAAATAGAATGGCTCTTTAGGAACAAAGATTACAGATCGATGAACTAGATGAAGGGCAGACACAGGCTAATGAGAAACCAAGAATACACGATGAACCAAAGCGATGCCATGATGAGCACAAGGATGGAACAAACCAATTTAAGGTTGGAGATCAAGTAGTGTTGGATAAAACAGACCCTCGAACTGCCACTTCAAAGCTTAATGCAAATGGAGCAACTCCTTTTACAGTACTGAATATTTTCCCATACGGTACAGTCGAGGTAAATCATTCTAAATTTGACACTTTTAAGGTAAATATTACTTGGCTAAAACCTTATGTTGATAATAGAATTGACAATGAGAAAGACAGGTTTTGACTTCGTAAACCACTATAACCGTGCGAATATGAGGTAAATCGAGCTTAGACTTTAAATAAGCGGTTCTAAGGAGGCAACTCAAACATTAACATTCCTAATTTACTAATTTTATCTTATGATATTTTTGAAATTAATTAATTTTAAAAAAATATTTAAAACCCACACGGCCTAGACGCACGGGCGTGTCCTTAGCAATGTGGATCCGTTGACTTAGTTTTAAAACTTGAAACAAATCGACAGATAGTTACATGGCCAACCCAGACCACAGGAGTGTCCTTTGCCGTGTGGAGCCTAGGCCTTAGTTTTTCTCAAAAATCAACAAAGACATGGCCTAAAATAATCCACATAGGCGTGTGACATGGCAGTGTGGACCACACGGCCTAGAGACACTAGTGTGTCCTTAGCCGTGTGAAACCTGGAGCTAATTTTTTCAATTTTAAAACAAGTCAGACAGTTACAGGGGCAAGGCACACGATCGTGTGTGGGACACAGTCGAGCCATACAGGCGTGGTAGAAGCGAAAGAGAGTGCACACAGTCATGTGACATGGCCATGTGGGCGTACACGGGCGTTTCCAAGGCCGTGTGAAAACTGGGCTTAAATTTTTAACTTACACGGGCGTGTGTGAGGTCACATGGGGGCATGGGAGAAGCAAAGGAGAATGCATATGGCCGTGCGACATGACCATGAGAACCACACGGCATGGACACACAGGCGTGTTTGAGGCTGTGTAAAGACAGGGCAATGATTTTTATCGCACACGGGTTGAACAGAAGGCCAGGCAGGCGTGTGACACAGCTGTGTGGCCCAACACAGGCCCTACACGATCGTGTCTCCCTTTAAAACCTTAATCCTTTTTATTTTCTTTTTTTTTCTTCTTCTTCCTCCCTTCTTTCACCCTAGCCACCGTAACCCCTCAACCACAATACTCCGGCCACCGTCTCCTCTCTCCCTTATCCCTTCTCTGACGGCCACCCACGCCCCATTTTTTCTTTTTTCTACTAGACCACCCACCACACCCGATCTGCCTCCCCCTCTTCTCCATTGTCACCCCAAACCGACTTACCTAACCTTCCTCCTTTCTTCCTTCCATCATCTCCTACTCCTTAACAAAACCAGACATCGAACAAACCCCTTTCTCCCCTTCCTTTCCCTTCTTCCTCACCCCGTTGTGCCACTTTCTCCCCCCTCTTGCCCCCTTCCTCCTCTCCCCTTTTAAACCTGACCCTCACATCTACCTCTCACCTGTTTCCTCTTTCCTTTGAACCACCATCCTTAACCTCTCCCCACCACCGTCCAAACCATCACCACTACGCAACCTACTGACCACCGCCCCACATCACTCGCTTTTCCCTTTTTGCAATTTCTTTAATTATTATAATTATTCTTAGTGTTATTATTATTATGTCTTTATTACTGTTTTAGTTTACTTTGTTTATTTTTATTAGTTTTATTACAGAATTATTATTTATTATTATTATTGCTTTCTTGAAGTATTCATTCTTGGTTAGTTTAGTTGTTTACTGCTACTTTTATGTCTATTTTAGTTTTCCACACCATCAATATTTTGTATTTATTTTGTTTGGTCATTATCCTTTTGATTTTATTCATATTCTATTTGCCTATTCATTTTTATATATTGATCAGTTATCTAGCCTTCTACTGAAAAGTAACATTCTGATTACAAGTCTATTTTCCATTTACTCTAATTACTGAGCTAAACTTGGATATTCTTTCCTATTTGCTTACCTATTATGTTGATTCGTAAAATTGAATTTTGTGATTGTTTTCTTTCAGGTACACCATGATGAATACACGAGGCAAGACTAAGGTCGCTGTCCTCGCTTCGAAAAAGTGGAAGGGCCTCGGTGGGACCTCTTCTTCAAGCGCATCCGCTGAAACCCGCCACTCCTATCTGTGATTCTCGATGGCCACTAGGAGGATTTATATCAGCTCCCTCGAGCACGACCACTCGATCTAGGCTGCTGTATCAATTGGGCCGCTTTGGAACATGTCTGCCTTGCTGATGACGTTCGCGCCATTATCACTATAGCTCCGTATGATCGATTCTTAGCCATTATCAAGCCCACCTACATGGAACTGACGTTGGAGTTCTTCTCGATGTTTCTAGTGCAACAGGTTATGATGATTCATGACGAGCCAGGTACTATCACTTTCCTCCTTGATGGTTTGGTGCGATAGATAAGTGTCCCAGAGTTCGGTACTGCTATGGGGCCTTACAAAGAGGACTTTATGAGCACCAAAGACTTCTTTTGCCTTCATAGGCACATCCATCACTCACCATCATGGTGTTGGACCAAGCTTATAGGGAGTCAGACACCATATGACACGAGTCGTTTGAAGGCGACTTCTCTCTCTCCGACCTTATGATACATTCATGCCCTCCTAGCTCATACTTTGACAGGTCAGAGAGAGAGTACCAGAGTCATCAGCACTTATGACGCTTATTATCTATGAAGCATAGCGCACGGGCACATATTTGACTTAGCATACTTTATCGCTCTAGCCTTTCGCCATCATATTGACCGTCATAAGAAGGGCCCCATCTGCTTAGGCCCTTACGTGACTCACCTCGCTCGACACTTCGGTCTCGTTGACACACTGGAGCAGTCCTCCACACTCACACTTGTCAGCCAGATGTCCCCACAGGGCATATCGAGCATGATACACATAAGGATGATCGAGTGGCATCGTGGAGTAGATCCTCCTCAGTATAGACTATTTCATTCTGACGCTCAGAATGAATCCAAGAACTTCACTGATGATGTTCCTCCCTATCATGATTATCTACCACAAACTCCATCTTCGAGTCACCGACTTGTTCATTCTACTGCTAGCTTCCAAGGAGTATACACCGAAGAGTTCACCAGTTTCCGTCAGTACTACAATCAAAGGTTTGACCGTATTGTGATCAGAGGTTCGATCGTATTGATGCGACACTACAGCAGATTTATCAGCATTTCCATATTACTCCTCCAGCGTGGATGACTCACAATGCTGATACATTTGATGATGAGGACCATTGAGTCCATTTATCATTTATTTTTATTTTCAATTTTATTTTCTTATTTTTAGTTTTATTTTTATTTTTACATTTATTGTTATGTTTTTAGACTTCTTTTCTTTTTATATTTTGAACTATATATTTTATTTATTTATTATGGTTGTTTTAATCGAGTAACCCTTTAATCTTCTTCAACGTTGTGTTTATTTTCTTATCAGTTGCTCAGAATCATTCCCTACATATACATCTATCTACAATTCTGTTTTCACTACTCTGGGAATTTCATCCAATATTCAGGGCAGTTTCAATTCTCTTCCTCTCTTATGATGTTTTGTTTCTATTGTGATTATCTATTTTTGTACATTGAGGGCAATGTACATCTTAAGTGTGGGGAGGTTATTTATATGATTATTAGAAAATCCCTAAATTATGTCTTATATTCAAGTAATTTTCTCATTTTACTATTAGAATGAATTCTTATCAATTTGTGATTTTTATTGATATGTTTTAAACTAAATTCATAGGTAATTGTGCATTGATTGTTTAATCTTTAAGGCATGAGAGAACCAAGCATGATGAGTCTATTTTCAGAATTAAAAAAAATTGCTAAGTTTTTTCCCTAAATTGAGGTATTACCTTGAAGTTTGAAATTTGCAAGATTGATATAAAAAAACCATAATATTTTGTGAGATTTTGAGCCTTTAGAGTATACACTTTTCTTGCTCACTTTATTATTAGTTATGAGTGTGTCAATACTGATTGGTTATTCTAGAACTTGCTTCGATTATACATGTCGAGACCACACCTTTGATTTGATATACTAAGATGATAAAGGCACTTAAGTTTTAACCCACTTATACCAAAAATCCTACCGTCATAATTAACCCTTAGTGAACCCCTTTTAGCCTGATAAACTGTTTTTTGATCTACCCTAAATATTAACCCAAAACTCATTCTTTTTGATTTAGTGAGAATCTTTCCTATTTTATTGACTCCCTTTTTGTCAATATTTGATTTGGTTAGTTGTCTAACTATGTTCTTTGGTTCAATTGGTAAATTATTTCTTATTATTCCTTGTTATTGAAAAAATATTAATCAAAAAGAAAAGAAAATATTATATACATTTATCGTTTATTATTACTTAAATCCATGTCAATTGAGCTTGAACATTTATATTCATTTTCTATGAAGAAGCTCATGTTATTCTTAAAATTATTTCAATTGATGTAATTATTTCAGTATTAGTTTATTTTTCAAGTTAGGAAAATTTATCAATTCGATCTCGATTCTAACCTTCTTTTTCAGCCTTAATCCACATCTTTAACCCAAGTCCTATTACAACCCTTTAAAGTCCTTTTGATTTGTGTATCATCTCATTTTATAGTGGTGGAGATGTGATTTTCATACAAGCCTATGGTAATGACTTTTCATGTTTGACTTTTGAGTGCTTAATTTTTGAACCTTACACACTTTGAGTGATTTGAGTGAACCTTTAGTGAGGATGTCAATTCTTGTTGATTTTGAATTAAAGATAATTACTTAGATAAGGGGAAATACCTATGTTTTTATGCTTTAAAAATGTGTGACTTGGATTGTTTGAATCTTTAGTGATCTTTTAGTTGAATTATCAATGTATGATTATTTGTGAGTTATGACAAAACATTATTGATGAGAGTCATGAATTGAGAGAGTTTAATTTTTAATTGTGATTTGAGGATTTTCCTTGAGGACAAACAAAAGCTTAAGTGTAGGGATATTTGATAAGCCATAAAAGTAACATATTTTAATCTCATTCTTGATGCGTTTTTGGATGATTTATTATTTAACTTAGTGAATTCGATGCTCCTAATCCTTTAATTTCATGTTTTATACTTAGGAGAGCGTAGGAGAACAAAAGGAGCAAAAAATGGGCCAAAATCAGAAAAAACGGGCTATTTTAAGGATCCAAACAGCCAGCCTTTTCCCACACAGGCTAAGCACTCACACGGTCTGGCCAAATGCCTATGTGCCAGCCCGTGTGGATTTCGAACCCTGTTTCCCTAATACACAGAAAAATCCAATTTTTAGGGTTTCTAAGCGTTCTAAAGTTTATAAATACATACTAGAAGAGGACTGGAGGGGGGACGTAGAACTAAACGAAGAAAAGACTTGAAGAACGCCAATGGATTCGACTAAAAAGTTAGATCTCCTTCAAGACTAAAGATCTCCATTCAATTTCTCTCGAAGTATTTGAGTTTCTTTATGTTTTGTTATTTTCCTAATTTTGAGATGTTTTCCTTCCAAACTATGAACTAGCTTCCCTAGATACCTAGGGAGGATGAAAACTAAGTCTGATCTTATTATTTGATTCTTTCTGAATTACATGATAAATATTTGTTCTTGATCTCAATTATGTGTTCTTATTTCATGTTTTAATGTTTTCAGGATATTAATTCATGATTGATGTGGTTATTTAGTGGAGAAAAAGTCCCTATTTAAGATTAGATCTGGCATAATTAAGTGGAGTTGCATGCAATCCTAGAAATAGCACAACATAAATCTACTGGATCAGAGTCAAATCTAATATGGGAATTCATAGATCGAGTTAATGTGACGATAGGGGTTTTAATTAGAAAGAGATTTCTTTTAATCAACCTAGAGTCAATTGTCTTTATTCTCGAAAGAGATATTAACATAAGTTAAGGATTTCTACAGATCATGACAAGTGAATAAATCATTTAACTTAGATTTAGAATAATAAGTGGAGTCTAGGTGGATTCTTTCCTGGGTATTGTCTCTCTCATCGGTTTTCTTCAAATATTTTCCTACTTTATTCTTTGTTTCGTCTTAGTAATTAGGTTAGTGAGATTAGGTTAAAATAAATCCCTTCAATTTATTCAGCTAGATAATAAAAAGATAGTAACTACTACTAGTTTTAGTCCTTGTGGATACGATATTCCCGACTCACCATAGCTATACTATCATTCGATAGGTGCGCTTGCCTTTGTAGTATTTTAGTTTGTTCATGACGTCATCAAATATTCTTGTGATAGATTAGGCCAAGCCTATGTAGTAATATTAATAGACTTTATACATGTCGAAACCTGAATCAAGTCAAAATATGTGCATCAAGTTTCGCTCAAGTCCGCTGATATTTGAAAATGGTCAACCCAAGCTTATTTTAAGTTTATCCATATTAATTTTTAATTCTTTTAAAAAATTAATTTAATATTTTTTATTACTTTTTTTTGAATTTTTTACTAAATTTTAAACGTTGATAACTTCAATGTTTAAAATTATAGTATTATATCTTTAATTTACTTTTATATAAATTACATACTATAAAACTAAAATAATATATATTTTTATATTACAAAGTAGAAAACAGTTGAGCTTAAAAATTAAATATTAGAGTTCAACCTCTACTCATATTTTAAACGAACTTAACTTTTTCCAAGTTCATTTTTCAAGTCTTATATTTTTATTCAAACCTCCTATAGTTCAAACATGAGGCCTATAATTGACCTTTGAATAGTTCTATCTCCAAAATAATATGTAAAAACACATTAATGACTAGAATTTGTCACTTAAGTGAAAATATATTATATATAAATTTATATTTAGAAAAACGTAATAATTCATATATAAATTTTAAGAATATTTTTAAAAAAAGGTTGAATAGCTTTTTCCTAATAATTAGAAGTTGCGTTAATAATAATGCGAAGTTTATTTTATAGAAAAATACAAATGGATAGTTTTAATTGAAAAACAGTTTAAGTGTTCTAGATAAATTTATTTTATTTTATAAAATAATTAAATGATATAATTATCTTTATATCTTTTAAAATGTATAATTATTTATTTGGCCTCAAACTTTACATAAAAAAAGTTATTTTAGTTCTCCGTTTAATTTTTGCCTCTATTAGCCCTTAAATATATGTTGTTTGTCAAATCACTTTAAAATGGATAGAAAAGTTAACATTTGTTAACATTGTTAATGTGGCATATATGTGGATTATCACGTGAATGCCAAATCAGTAATTAATTAAATTTTAAATTTTAAAATTATTAAAAGGTATAAAATTATTTTTAAAAATAATTAATTTCTAATGTGGCAAACACATGGACTACCACATGGATGATATGTTAACAAAGTTAATAGATGTTAATTTTTCTTTTCATTTTGGTTGATTTGATAACAATTTAAGTTCAAGGATTAAAATAGGTGAAAATTAAATGAAAGGCTAAAATAACTTTTTTTAATAAACTTAGAGGATTAAGTAAGTCATTATGACATTAAAAGCGAACAATTTTAGCCTTTTTATATTTTTTATCAAGTGACACCAAATTTAATCAATCATTTTATTATAGTATATATAATTATATTGTTATCATATTCATATGTATATATGAAATAGTGATTATATACATACATATTCGTATATGAATTAACTTAACTTTTAAATCATTACCTATCCTTTGGTTTTTATCTCTTAGAATTATCTTTTACATAAAAATTTTATAATATACCATGTAATCACAAACTAATCACTTAATTATAGTGATTAAAGTTCATCTTTGTCACTAATGTCAATAAAAATAAAATTTTAAGGATATAATCATGAACTTATGATAAGCGGCAAATTAGTAATCACTAAAAGTGGAAATATAATAATGAATAAGAGAACAATGAAAGTAGAGATAATTTATGTTATTAATATGATATAAAAGATCATTGGTCACATCTTGTCAGTATACCTAAATATTTTTGTTTCATTAATATTCTTTAAGGAAGGAATTTTATGTCTCGCTAATAATGTAACAATGATTACTATCTCTACATGTAGGAAGTTTTTATCTTATTTAGTACTGAAACAAACCAATATTAATGCAAAATTCGATAGTATAAAATTAATTAAAAGCTCCAAAAGAGCTGATATATCAATATATAAAAGAACAAAATATATGATGGTTAATACATTAGTTTTAAAAGATATTCACTTTAATGGATCTCATATTTGGTATGCAAAAGATTCGACTATTGAATTGTTTCATGCATGATCCATGAATGCTTAAAAATTTGATATGCATGTTAGAATGATAATCGTGACATGTCTTATATGAGAAATTGAATTGACCATGTAATATCCCCATAAAGAGCTAAAAGCAGAATATTTGATCGGAATACTTGACCTTGTAATATCCACTTGAATTGTAGAATAATTTTAAAAGAAAGATATAAACATTTTAATATGATAATTTTATCTAATGCTCTTGAAATTGCAAGATTTTAAAACTGTTATTGAGTATAACTTTGCAATATTTATGATAAGTTTTCAAATTAACATTATGTGGGAAGAACATTACTAATGAGAACTTTTTATGCATAAACTGTGCTCCTACGGTAGCAATACGGTGAAAAAGGTTTTAAGATAAATTCCGACTTAATATCATGTTTACTTGTGGTTGAATAAAATAACGAGCTATTAAGTGAAAAATCATCAAACCCATCATATTTGGTCTATTCCATTCTCTGAAGTGAATGTAGCAAAATATAAAAATTACATGAACATACTAGTTATTTAATAATGAAAAGGTGTAACACCCCAAACCTGGCCTAGACATTATGGCCGAATCTGTGATGTGACATTGGAGTGTTATTCCATAACACAAATTGACAAAAAAATCTATTTTTCATAAAAACTTCTTCAGATTCTAAATAAAAGGTTAGGATGACTAGTTCCTTATGAAAACTCAAGTTATTTAAGCAAAATATAAATTATACTAGTTTCTCAAATTTAAAACAATGTTTGTTGAGAAAGCTTTTAAAACGTATGGCGTAAGCGTGATGATTTCAGAAAAACTTTGGTTTGCGCCTTCTTGAAAATACAGGTCCTATTACTAACAGGTAAAATTAAGGTAATTAAATTCCCAAATTAAAATAAACTTTAAAAAAGCCTTATGACATAATGAAAACCCAATATCAAATAAAATCTAAAATATAGAACTTTAAGTAAATTAACTATGTCGAGTGGCCACCTTCGAGTCCTCCATTGCCTCGATCCGTTTAAGCCTGGGGATTTCCTGCGCAGATAACAGATGGGTGAGTTTATGAAAACTCAATGTATGAAATCCCAAAATAACAAATAATCAGAGTAGATGTAATCTGGGCCTAGGCCCATTAGTTCCAGTTAGGGCCATAACCCCTTTTCATTAACAGTATCAATCTGGGCCTGAGCCCATTTCAGTAATAGAGGCAGTCTAGGCCTTAGCCCATTTCAGTGCAGTATGCAAACAAAGGATCTTACCCAATCCATCTGCTACACACCATCTCCGTACCAGCCCTACAAACCATGTGGGGATAAAGTTGACCCACCCAACCCTACACACCAAGTTGTACCGATTTCGGTACTAAACAACATTTACGGTAGAGCTGCCAGTAATAGGCTTATACCCATTCAGTACACTTCCTCCAAAATCATATATCCCACCCCATGCAATGTAACATAATATAAATGAATGTACAGTAAAAATGGCATGCTCACACAGTCATATATCACGTAGGGCTAAATCAGTCATTTAGAAAAATAAAGGTCCGAGTACACTTACCGGCCGAACAGTAGGTCCACATTTGTCTTGGGTGACCCGTGCAACCTTTAACAGTCAATCAGTGATAATAAGCCTACGGCCCCTATTATGGCCTATGTGGGCCCACACACTCGAATGGCCCACATAACCCAAAAATGGCCTTAGCCGTGTGGTTCACACAGCCTAGCCCAACAGTTACCACACTTCTATGTGGATCTTTCCATGTAGGCCCGTAGGCCAATTGGGCCCACTTGGCCTAGCTTGGCCCAAAATGGCCCTGTGTCATTTCGGCCTATGAAAGCGCTCATGGCCCTCTTGTTGACCACACGACCGTTTTTGGTTACACGGCCTACCACACGGGTGGCCACACGCCTATGTAGTGTCGACAACCCACATTTCAGCTTTTCACCTTTCTGATTTTTCGGCTTTTCAGCTTTTGTCGCTTTAGATCTAAAAACAGTGTTTCACACACCTGCTTACGAGAACGCGTCGAAGTCTATGACCACCAACCTATATTCAAACAAGACCCTCGAGTCCTATAATCAACAAGATTAAACACCTTCTTAAACACTCATCACAAAGACACACCGATACTTGTGTTGATTGAATGAGTGTGGTTTCAGCCCACCCAAAATGCTGATAAAGATTGCTAACAAACTCCTTGATGGTTATCTGTACATTAAACAGATTCATTACTCATGTTACTTAAACTTGTAGTTTGAATCCACATATATTAGCCTATAGAAAATGCAAATCCCAAAGTGAGAAAAAGGCATTCAGCCAATACCAACCCAAGCCAACATAATTTAGTTCGGATCAATCACAACGAATAATATTACCTTCGATCACAAACGAGAAAAAAGGTTCCAATTGTATCTGCAATGCTAGAGAATTCTTTTACTCCTTGAGGATTACTTAAACCCGAAAGAGCACCATAATCAAGAAAAGAAGGAGATAAGAATCGACATTAGAGAAAAAGAGGAGGAAAGTCGAAGAAAACAGAGACGCAGAGACTTACCAACCGATATTTAGCCAATGGAAACTGATTAAATAAAAGGGAAATGAGGATAGAATCGAGAGAGAGATGAGGGTCAGAAAATAAAGGAGGGAAAGATATCGATGGAATCAAAGCAACGTTCGGCTACAAGGGGAAGGGGGTATTTGGCCTAGACAAAAGAAGAGGAGAAAGAATTGAGAAGGAGAAGAAAGTCGACCAACCAAGCACACTGTCGCAAAGTAAAACCAATATAGGTCAACCTCAAAAAGTACTATTCGGCCACCAAACAAAAATATTCAAAAGAAGAAAAGAACAAAAAGGGTAAAAGTTATCGAAATGGAGAGCAACTAGAGCACAATTTTGGCACTATGGGAAAAGAGGTCCTATGACTGAATTTGCATAATGAGGAGTCCCACATTCGGCTAACTACTACCACTCCCCTCAACCTCCCATAATCCATTCCTACAATTTCTCAACCTATCGATTTGAATCTTTTTCAAACTTCTCAGAGTTTCGGCCAACCTAAAACACCTCTACCACACTTGCAGCAAAAATAAAAACACTCTACCACCCCACAAGGATTCGAACCTCTGCCCTCTAGCCTCATCAACACGTCACTTATCCCCTGGGCCAGCAGGCAATTTTCTGACATACCTTACCAAATTTTAGTTAAGAGCTCTACTAACTAGAGACAGGTTTATTTCAAATAAAGAATAAAATTTAGTACAAGCCAAGACTTGAACTTAGGACTTCTCCAATACTCCTTAGGACACTTAACCACTGAAACAGACATGCATTTGTGCATCACAACACACAAAAATAAATACTTAGATTTTTGGGGCGTTACAAAAGGGGTAGTCATAATAATTCTTTTCACCACCAGAAGTGGGAAAATGAATATACTGTGGAGACGGATAATAAGATTGACATTGAAATTTTAATTAATAGTTTCATCCTATATTTCAACTTTTAATTTTTGTTCATTTATGATATGCTCATATGTTTTGCTTAATTTTGTGCATGGACATATGCAAAGAAAATATTTGTTTGTGTGTATTTTGTAAATTGATAAAACTTTTTTGCAGCAAATGCATGTAGTTTCAGCTTTGATTTTATTATATTAAGGCTAATGTTCTATGTTTGGATGCTTTAAAGATGATACTTGTAACAACTTCTAGACTTGTTAATTTGGTGTTTTATTTGATACAATACTAGTATATCTATTTGAATGGTTAAGTCACATGCAATGGTAAATCAGAAATTTACATTAGTATTATTGAAGCACATGCACAATTAACTTGAAGTTTACTAATTCAAATATATTAATTAGTTGAAATGATCGGTTAGACCTTCCCAATAAAAAATGATGCAACAAAATGAGAATTTACATAAAAGTTTATTAAAGAACCTAGAATTTTTTATTTTTTTAACCGATGATTGTTCTCAAAGAAGATGAACTATTAGAATTTCACTACAAAAGTTGAGATTCAATATTTTGTAATTCAGAAAGAAATATGAGTTTATTTATCCAACAAATAGATGCATCTACAAGTTAATCACATATGAGTTATCAACTCGCAACCTTTAGTTTGTAAGATTATTTTTTTAATGATTTGCTTAAGAACACAACTTTCAAATTATGCAATCGATATAATTCTTGCTAATATTGGGGAGTTTATTACTCAGACTTCAATGATTACTGTATGCTAGATTGTTAATACGAGTAAGTATCGCAAAACTTGATGTTTTTGTGTATAAAATGGTTTAGCATAATTAATGATTCAATGCCTCCAGTTAGAGCTAAATCATATCTTTTGAGAATAAAACTTTATATATATATATATATATATATATATATATATATATATATATATTGATATCTTGGTAGCCTTCCGAGTAACTCCTCAACCCGGAGTTTCACCTGAGGAAGCAGGGGTCGCGGTTGCTGCTGAATCTTCTACTGGTACATAGACAACCGTGTGGACCGATGAATTAGAAATTAGTGAACCTATGAGAGACGCTTATGGGTTTGCCTTGGTATCATGTTCATACTATCGTATTGAATGATCCCGGTTACTTGCTTTCTGTTCATATAATGCATACGGCTCTAGTTGCTGATAAGATTATGCTTTGACTCTTGCAAAGAACGGACTATAGTAATTTAATACACATATAAATTAGAAAAATACATAAAAATATTGATTTTTATCAATTTCATGAACAAGATCCAAGAATAAGATTAGTTGATGGAGGGGGAGGGGTAGATCTGGAGATCAACCAAGAGCGAGAGAAGGATCGCTTCTTCCTAGAATTGAAGAGTTCGTTCAAAAATTCATCTATCGATTGATGAGCCATAAGACAATTCATGGTTCGACGACTAGTAAAAATAGAAAAGAATAAACGAATTGAGTTCATGGATTTACCTAAGTCGGGTTATGGACCAATACAAGAAAATATTTTTTATATTGAAACCAATTAATTATAAGGGCGGTGCGAGAAATCAAATCATACATAAAAATCGAATCCCCAGCGCCCCCATAACATAAGGTGCTCGGAAATGGTTGAAGTAGTTGAATAGGAGGATTGCTATGACTATAGCCCTTTTTTATGCAATTCCAAATGTGAAGTAAGTCTTTGTATCTTATTGGTGAAACTAACTATTTGAAATTCAACAGACCCCCTGTTTTCTTCTTTTTTTCTTGAAAACTAACTGAGATGAATGAATTTTTTACCATAAAACCAAAAAATTTCCCCTTTTTTTGAATGTGAATTTTACTGATCAGTAAAAGAAGGTGGGTAGAAAAACTTATTAGACACCGGGATCGATGGTATCTAATAAGTTCTACCTACTATTGGATTTGAACCAATGATCTTTGACTTCATATTCAGGAGTATAATAAGTCAATTTATACTCTTTAACACCAGCTTTGAATCCAACACTTGCTTTAGTCTCTGTTTGTGGTGACATAAGTCCCTCCCTACAACTCATGAATTAAGAATTCTCGCAACAACAAGGCATGAAAGTGTAAGAACTCAACGGGGCCTGCCTTAAGAACTCAACGGGGCCTGCCTCCTCTTTCTTTGTCTGATTCGCGAGGAAGGGTCCCGTTGAATTCTTAATGATCATGATCATAATATTTTGGTCGTATAAATGACAATAAATGGATCACTTTTTTAGATGATTTTTTTGAAAAATGAACTCAATTTCAATTAATTAATTCATAGCATCTGCTCTTCGATAGTATCTATCGATACTTTCAAGGTTAGAAGAAAAAAAGGAATCACTCAATTGGATGACACAATACAATATATATTTAATATTTTTTTTTCTGTCGACCAGATATCAATCAAACCTTTTCTAGACTAGTCTAACCTTACTCGATTTATTTTAGCATTTCATCAAAGTTTGAAATTATTTTATAAGTTTATCGCCTTGATTCTATTTTATCAAAAAAAATCGGTAAGGATTCCTTAAAACTTACAAGTAAACCAGATATAGAGATGGCGACTAAGGTTGTTGTTTCCATTATTATATAATTTCAAGATCACAATGGGTCTATGATAAGATTGTTTATTTACGATGAATGTTATACAAAGTCAACAGATCTCACTTGAATACAAAATAAGATTTATGGCTACACAAACCGTTGAGGGTAGTTCTAGATATGGTCCAAGACGAACTGTTGTAGGGGATTTTTGAAACCATTGAATTGAATATGGTAAGGTAGCCTGGATGGGGAACGACTCCTTTGATGGGTGTCGCAATGGCTTTATTTGCGATATTCTTATCTATTATTTTGGAGATTTATAATTCTTCCGTTTCTTGGATGGAATTTCAATGAATTAGATTCACAAGAATCACGAAGCCTCGCGTTTCAATAAAAAATTGAAACTTTTAGCTCTCGAATTTTTAGCCCCATTCTATTTCGGTAGTTCGTAGTGAAATTTATTTGTTTCGTATTTTGAATATGAGTGTGTGACTTGTTATAATTGATCCTATTGATAGTACGAAAATGGGTCATCATCTTGATCGAGATAGTTTTATCCGTCGGATAGTCATTCTAGTATCTGGAGCACGGAATATATGAAATGGATCACAAAGTATTTGAACTATGATTCGTACTTAATATTCAAACCTCATGGCGGGACCCAAAAAATTCAAAGAAAGAGTTATATTATTTATAAATCAAAAGATTTTTATTCTTTCAAACTCTCATTTAGTTTATGCTTATTTTGATCAAAGGACAAACCTTTCTTTTCTTTGTATTTTTATTTATTATATCTATTCTATTGATTGAATAAGTGATGATCCAATGGTTCTTACTCAAAGAATCTTTGGACTTAGTTTGAAGGTTTTATTGAATCATCGCGGTTCTGGTATGAATCTGAAGTTTCAATTGATTCATAGGTTCTTAACAAGAACAGCGCTGTAGCAATAAATGCGAGAATAATTACTTCCATAATTTCATTGTTTTTTTTACTTTGCAATAACTCAGGATTTAATCCCATAGAGATGATAAATTTGTCGCTTGTAAATTCAAGGCAATGACTTACATTTCAATGACATCGAATCGGATCAATATCATGAATAACAATATCTAGGCTATCAAATCGATTCACCGTCGAGAATTGAATAGTATAACATAGGAAGATTTTTTATCCACACCGAATACAAAAAGTGATGCCTGGTCCAATCAAAAGAATTCCTTTCCTTTATTTATATATATTCTTTTCCACCCTTTCTTTTCAATAATCTACCGCCTTCCTTGTACAATCATCGATGATGTATCATCATTGCTTTTCCACTTTCACCATTTACAAATAGTTTCCAAATAAACCCCAACAAAAAGAGAAAGGAAAAATAAATAAATAAAAGATAAAGATATCGTTGGGAATGAAATTCTATCATTTGTATTCCTTTGACAGAAAACGAAGGATCAATTGATGGATTTTAAAATTTTATCCGTCGAGACCGACGGGGCTCGAACTCAGACTTCCGCCTTGACAGATGGTGCTCGACCAATTGAACTAGAATCTGGAAATAAACAAAAGTGTACAACAGAGATAGTCTTATGATTTCATTCAAGCCATTTTCTATTTAGATTTTAGATTCGCAGCCGGGTTGTAACAAACAAAGGCGCGAGTGATATATTGATATCCATACGGGTATGCACTTTGAGTGAGAGTGACGCGGATTACTAGTTACTAGGAATCCTTTCGTTATTGCCAAATAAATCGATCAATAATCAATTTGAAAATGAAAACAAAAAAGAGTCTTCTTTTTTGTTTACTTTACTCTTTTTCTTTTCATTAAACTTTCTATATAATGATCCTGATATGAATCTAGAGCATTATCAAGGTCATAATTTATGGGAACAACTAAATAAATAGAACAAAATAAAAAAAAATAGTGGTAAGGATGGATATATCACAAAATTGGACTTTTTTTATTCTTCCCTAATTTTTTTGTTTGGCTTTTCGGGAAAACAAAATACAAAAAATGGCCATTTTAGGTTATGGCGGATCAGCGAATTATTGGGCCGAGCTGGATTTGAACTAGCGTAGACATATTGCCAATGAATTTACAGATTTTTTGTTATATATTTACATGAATCTATACTTGTACGTAACATGCTATAAGTTATGATAACTACTCTCCGTTACAATTGGCTTTCGGTCAGAAGTCAAATACAACTAATTTTTTAATGTGTAGTATATGTTCAAGTTGATCTACTACAATACACAAAATAAGTATTCAAAGAATGTTGAGAATATATATTAGTTATGAATCTCCTGAAATTATTAGATGTTTTAAGCAAATTGCAGATTCAATTATGACATGAATTGATACTATTTTGATTTGACAATTTTTTCAATATCAAAGGGAGATAAATAATAGTTGGATGAAATAATTGCTTGTAATGAGTTATCGTTATCTTTATCCTCATATAAAGCAATTTAAACTAGAAGTTCAAAAAGATAATTTATTTATTACATGTTAATTGTCAGATGTATTTACTAACATGATGAGAATAACCAAGTGTTATATACTAGCTAATGTTTTGATTTGAATCAAAATCCCAAGAGGAAAATCTATTAGAATAAACGAAAGTAATGCATGCCTAAAGTATGAATGATTGAAAGGTTCCAAATATGTAAATTCTCATTACAGGAAATAATAAATCAAGATGGTCATATAATGGATGCAAGCACTCTTAGAGCCTCACAACATAACTTATTATTAAAACCCTAAAATAGATTCAGGTGTTTGAATATGAAAATAATGAAATAAAGAGATCTCGATAAGTTATGTCAATACGAAAAAATAGGAAACCGTAAGAATGAAAAGTTGTCGACAACGGTTTTGCATTCAATTTTATTATTAAGATAACGAAAGAAAATGAGGACATTGAATAAATCTGTTAAGAAATATAGACATGGAATATATTAGCCAAAATGGAAAGACACAATTCAAGTAGAATTAAATTTGTAAAGTTTTTAGAGTAGTAGTCCAAATATCTAAAGAAATAAAGTAAATAAGGTTACAAATGAAGTAGTTATGCAAAAATGAAATAAGAAATATGAAGGTTTTTTACTAAGTCCTAACATTGGCTAAGAAAAGATATTCTTTGTGGTGGATGCGATAACATTTAAATATCTTATTAATTTGGCAATTCATGAAATATTTGACATGCATCTTACGATTGTTGCTACAACTTTTATATGAATCACGATATAGTGAAAATTTTATGTTAAAATAATTGAAGGATTTAGAATGCTAGAAGCATAATATAGAAATTCTCAAAAATTGTTCAATATAATTTGCATAATTATTAATTGATTTGATTTGAACATATGTATTTTTATAGAAAGATTATAATCAAAGTTTTTATAAAAATTGTTGAAACTCCTAAGGAGATCAAAATATATTTTCTCAAAATTTCTTCACTCTTGACATTCAGAAGAATAATGATATAAATGTTTATCAAATCTGTTCAAGTGGTCAATTGAAAAGTTAGGATTCAAGATTGAACAAGCAGAATAGGAGATATTATGTGATGTTGTCATGATGGGGAGTAAATACACATTGTATTCCTTTTCTCTTAATCGAGGTTTTGTCCCATTGAGTTTTCCTAGTAACATTTTTAATGAGGTAGCATGTTATGCGTATTATAGATATGTGTATTCATTTTCCTTCACTAAGAATTTTTTTTCTCACGTGATTTTTATCTTAGTAAAGTTTTAATAAGCCACATTAATTATTAATGGACATTTAAGGGGAGTGTTACAAATATTTTATTATTATAAAAGGGATGTCCATCAGGATAAGAAGTTTGATATACATTAAGACTCTAATATTTATTAGAAATAGATTTTCATATTATTTATACTTTTTATGTTTATAAATATGGACCTTAGAGAAATATTGTAAATATCCTATTAATCAATAAAATGCCTTCTCTTTTGTTCTTCTATTTCTTATTCTTTTATTATATATTTCATAACATGTTTATATTAATTATATTATAAAAATATTTATTATTCTTTTATTTTCTTTATTATTTATTTTATATCATGTTTATATTAATTATTCTAAAAATTATTTTTACCTTGATTAGATGATTGAGATGAAAACTATAAATTGTATCAATAAAGGGGATTTTTATAGAGATAACCCTAATATATTATTTAATTAGAAAAATGATCTAGAGGAAAAATTATATACGAAAATGAGGCATTTATTACAGTGGAAGTCAGTGCGTCTGACCAACCGGAGGCACCACCCCCTTTCCCCTAATCATTGCCCAATCATCAAATTTAAAAAAAAAAAAAGAATTTTTTATGCCTCTTGACTCGTATATATTTTTTTAATGGGTACTTCAAAAAATATTTTTTTAAAATATTTTTTTAATGGGTGTCGCTAATGTGTTAGGCGGCACCAGTGATTTTAAAAAATATTTTTTATAATTGGTGCTACCATGCTGTCAAGTGGCATCGGTGGTAAAGTGTTAGGAAAAAAATTTTAATGGGTGTCACCGATATGTCAGGTGGCCCTAGTGTTTTTTCGAAAAAAATAGTTATGAAGAGAAAAAAAGAAGACCGAAAAAAATAAATTTATTAGTGGTGTCACGGATGTGACAAGTGGCACCGATGGTCCCGCCATACTATTAGGCAATACCACCCAAAATATATAACCCCCTTTGGCCAAAAAATTGTATCTTTTGAATGTTTTGGTTTTTTTTGAAATTTTTGGTTTATGTGTAAAAGAGAAAGGGAAAAAAAGAAAGAAAGAAAGAAAGAAGAATTGTGTTTATAAGGAGGGGAGTAAACAGAGAAAAAGAAGAAAGATTTGTGCAGGTTTTTTAAAAATCAATTTCGATTTTATAAGGTAAGTTTGTAATTATTTGTATGTAATTAATTATATTTTTCAGTATGAGCTACTATTTTTAAAAAAATAAAAGCTATTTTTATTTTAAATTTATTTTACAGATATTGTATCAAAAATGAATAACCAATTCTTCGTATACGTTCATTTCTTTGAGGGGTAATTTTACAAACAAAAGTTGGTTGTATATTTGAATCTCGCCAACAAATAGGAATAGAGTTTAATAAGAATGTAGAACTTGAAGAAATGAAGCAAAAGATTAGTGCAAAAATAGTTCAATGTTGTGAGAGGAGGATGTCCAAACTATTCTAAAAATTTCCAGTTTTGTCAAATCCTATCAAATTTACTGAGATGAAACTTGTAGATGATGAAGATGTGGAGACAATGATCGCACTTTATTGCTCGATTGGGAACATGAACGATGAACTAGTTCAGTTGTTTGCTGAGTTAGAAGATGTGGAGCCTATTCAAAATGTCATTCCATTAAGTCAACAATACGGATTTGAAGACCTGTGTACAAAGGTTTTGAGAGTGTCTATTGATAAGCAATCATCTGTACATAGGTTTAACTTTGATCTAAATGTTGGATGGGTAGAACAGTGTGGTTATAGAGGGACATCAGCATAGGCTGAAATCCACACCATGGTCTGATTTCATATAACAACCCTAATGTAACACCCCTAACCAGTATCCATCACCGGAATAGGGTTACAAGGCATTAACGGACCTATTAGAACAATTCGCATTCATTTCATAATCAATATAGCATCAAAGTCACACATCATTATAGTATCCTTTACGTAGGTCAATGAGACCTTAAACATGCATTAGAAAAGGGTCGGGACTAAACCGATCTCATACAAAATTTTTCGAAACTTAAACATTTTTTAAAGTTATAAAGGTCACACGCCCGTATGAGCAGGCCATGTGTCTCACACAACATTAGACACGCCTGTGTGTCTAAGCCGTGGCAAAACATGGCATACATACTGACTTTTCCACACGGCCACAAAACGCGCCCGTGTGCGAGGCTGTGTGAAAATTAGGGAGGCTATTGACTTGGGTCACACGGCCGACCACATGCCCATGTGTCAGCTCGTGTGCCACACACAACTGATAGACACGCACGTGTGTCTAGGCTGTGTCAAAACTGTAGGGTATACTGACTTTAAATCGTAGGGTACCCCATGGGATACTTGGCCGTGTAACATAATCGTGTGTCACACACAGCTGAGACACACACCCATGTCTGTGCCCGTGTGGACAAAAATAGGCTATTTGCAAAGCCAAATTGCCACCCAAAAAGGGTCATCCCTATAAGCATAAAACAAAGCACATTTTATACCAAATTCTCAACCAATTCACAACCAAAACATACACCATTCATTCCATACCATCATTAATAAATTTCATGCTTGTCATCTATACCAAATTATGCCAAATAATAAGCTATAATCATACCAAGACATATGTTTCATAATCTTAATACCCTTTATTCATTCTCATAGCATCATTATACCATTACCTCAAATAAAATCATACCAAAGTCTTACCAAATTGACCATTACTATTGGCCATACATGAACACCTCATATTAAAATAATTGTTTCACATAGTTTACAATCCATACTTCATTCTTATACACAACAAAACCAAGCCATATAACATGGCTAGATATTCACATCACAAAACATACCAAAATAACTCTAGCCTATACATGCCATATACCATATATATAACTCTCAAAATGGTACCAAAATAGATGTCCGATAGTGTGAATAAGTCGCTGAAGATTACCGGATCTGAGCTAGCTTTATAACACTGTAAAATAGAGAACATTTCACACAGTAAGCTTAAAAGCCTAGTAAGTTCGTACCAAATATAATCAACAGTTTGTTTACAAAACATCATCTATTAATCACTTAGTAGTTCACAAATCATTTTTCAATTCTATTCCATCGCACTTAACATGTTCAAACAAGTTTATCAAGCTTCATACACATAGTATCATCTACCACATAGGTATCATACATACCTGATCTTTCCTGTATTTATTCATTTCATTCTCTCCTCTAGTTCAAATACATTAATTTATTCGAAAGTCTTTCCATGCTTCAAGAATTTGCACACTTAGTGCATTAATGATTAGCCGAAGCTATAACAATCTCGCACACTTAGTGCCATCTCAACTAACTAAAGCTATCTTGGTATCGCACACTTAGTGCCTCATATAGCCAAAGCTATTCCAATTCACATACTTAGTGCTATTTATAGCCGAAGCTATTTTGAATCGCACACTTAGTGCCAAACATGGTCAATTTATCATCATGCTCAAACCATAATCAAATATATACAATTTATGCATGATCAAAGCATTAAAACTTAAATTGTAACATCATTTATTACGTACGAACTTACCTTGTACTCGGAATTGACGATTCGGATCGTTTACAAGATAACCTTCGATTTCTCTCGATCTAAATCCGAATACCTCTTTTCTTGATCTATTTGCATTCAAAATTAACCCTTTTATTCAAAAACACATTCAATTCAATCCATATATACATATTTAGGGCATTTTGTAAATTAGCCCTCGCATTTTAACATTTTAACAATTTAGTCCCTAATTCTTAAAATCATAAAATATACAAAATTTCTTTAGACATATGCTTGGATAAATTTTCTCATAACTCATATAAGCCGACATAGTTCATTTATTTTACATTTTAGTCCCTCAAAATATCATTTTTACAATTTAGCCTAAATTTTTCTAATTCATTAAAAATTCAAAGACAAAAACATATTTATCTATTACATATCTTTCATTTTTCATCATTTAACAACACAAAGCTCACAATTTCATCAATGGCTCAACTCAAAATCATCAAAAAAATCAGGAATTGAGACATGGGCCTGATAAATTACTAAGCAACGATCACAAAAACGTAGAAATTATCAAAAACTGAATCAAAACCATACATTAATCAAGTGATCAAAGTGCCGAACCCTAGCAAGCTTTTTCTTTTCTTTTTATTTATATTTTCGATAAGAACAAACAAATAATGAACTAATTTCATGCTTTGTTTTATTAATCTAATAACAATTAATATACATTTTACTAAAATAGCCTTATTATTATCATTTAAATTCCACTAACCCTTGGCATATATGTCCATTCATAAATTCAGTGGTATAATTGTATCATAAGGACCCCTCAAATATAAAGACATAGCAATTTGGCACTTTATCAAATAGAACACATCTTTTGCATTTTACGTGATTAGGTCATTTTATCAAATTAAACACACAAATGATAAAATTAACGCACGAAACTTTCACACATGCTTAAACGCATACTGTAAACACAAAAAATATTATTTAAATATTTTTTTGACTTGGATATGTAGTCCTGAAACTACTATTCTGACTAGGGTCTAAGCCGAGCTGTTACAACTCTCCCCCTTTAGGGATTTACCATTAAACAGATTCGGATATTGCTATCTCATAGCATCTTTGGGCTCCCATGTAGATTCTTCAACACCATGTTGATACCACATCACTTTAACTAACAGAGTTTTCTTATTTCGTAGTTCTTTAACCTCGCAAGCTAAGATACGAATCAGTTCTTCTTCATAGGTCATATCGGACTGAATCTCAATCTGAGACGGAGAAATTACATGCGAAGGATCGGATCAGTACCGTCGAACCATCGATATGTGAAATACATTTTAAATCTTTTCTAACTCAAGTGGCAACAACAATCGATAAGCAATCGGCCCGATACGCTCGATAATCTCATACGACCCGATGAACCTCGGACTCAATTTGCCTTTTTTTTTCGAATCGAAGTACTTTCTTCCACGGGGACACTTTCAAAAACACTCTATCACCAATCTCAAATTCAATGTCTTTTCTTTTCAAATCTACATATGATTTCTGACAATCGGAAGCTGCTTTCAAACTATTTCGATCACTTTTACTTTCTGTCAGTGTCTTTTACCAAGTAAACCCTGTCTATCTTATTTTCACTAAGTTCTGACCAATATAATGGTGTTCGACATTTTCTACCATAGAAGGCTTCGTACAGTGCCATTTTAATGCTTAATTGAAAACTATTATTATAATCAAATTCAATCAATGGCAGATATTGTTCCCACGTACCATTAAATTCAAGAATACAACATCTAAACATATCCTCAAAAATCTAAATAATCCGCTCAGATTGACCATCTGTTTGTAGGTGAAAAGCATACTGAAGTGTAATTTTGTACCTAAAGCCTTTTGTAGTTTCTTCCAGAATGGTGAAGTGAATCTCGGGTCTCTATATGACACAATAGATAATGGCACACTGTGCAATCTCACAATATCAAAAATGTATAACGCAGCAAATTTATCAGGCGAGTAATTAGATCGTACCGGAGTAAACTGAGCTGATTTCGTCAATTGGTCAACCACAACCCAAATAGCATCTTTCTTCCGCGGAGATAGGGGCAAACTCAAAACAAAATCCATCGTCACTATATCCCATTTCCACTCCGGAATCATAATCGGTTGAAGTAATCCAGACAAAACCTGATGCTCGGCTTTAACTTGTTAACAAATTAAGCATTTTGAAACAAATTCTGAGATATCTCATTTCATACCATTCCACCAATAAAGTTGTTTCAGATCATTATACATTTTAGTACTTCCTGGATGAACAGATAGACGACTATTATGAGCTTCTTTCAAAATCATCTAAATTAACTCTAGATTTCTCGAAACACAAATCTGACCTCGGAATCTCAAACAACCATTATCATCAACTCAGAATTCTGAATCGATATTCAAATCACATTGAGCTCGTTTTGCTAATAATTCATTATCAACCTTCTGAGCTTCGTAAATCAACGGAATAAATAACGGTCTCACTTTCAACTTAGCTAAAACTGAACCATCATCAGACAAATTTAACTGAGTATTTATCGCACGCAATGCAAACAATGATTTTCGACTTAGAGCATCAGCAACAACATTGGCCTTTCCTAGATGGTCGTCAATTACAAGCTCATAATCTTTCATCAACTCTAACCATCTTCTCTATCGCAAGTTCAAATCTTTCTGAGACATCAGATATTTTAAGCTTCTGTGATCAGAATAAACGTGACATTTCTCACCAAACAGATAATGGCGCCAAATCTATAACATCCTAAAATAGGGCTTAGTCAGAATAGTGGTTTTGGTACCACAAATTTGATGTTAAAATATTTATTTTATGATTTTTATTAGGTTTATAATATGAATATATACATGTGTTAAAGTTTCATGAAGAAATTCTGAGTATAAGGTGTCCAATTGGAAATTAGGGACTAAATTGAATAAGTTGCAAAATTTGTGCTCTCGAAAAAATTTGTATGAAATTGCTTTGGATTATTAATTAGGAGGTCTTAAATAGCAATTTTCCCAATTTCTAAGTTTTTGGACAAAAATGGGCTTGTATGGAAAATTTTGAAGGAAAGACATTAAGGGCATTTTGGTCATTTGGATTATAAAAGAAATAAAATGGGAAAATAAGCCAAAAATAAGCTCATTCTCTCCATGTTGCAGCCAAAAATTAGGGTTCTCCATAGCTAGGGTTTTCAAGATTTCCAAGCTCAATAGTAAGTGCTCCCAAGCCCCGTTTTTAATGTTATTCGTATTTTTGAAATCCTGGTAGCTTGCTCTCTCTATTTCTACCCATATTTTATGCTAGGGTTCATGTTTAGAAATTTACCCATGCATGAGAAGCTTATGTTTTGATGATTTATGGAAAGATATGAGAGTTTAAAGGATGGGAGACAACTTTTACTAAGTAGATTTTCATGAAAAGGGCTTTAAGGACTATTTTGTAAAAGTTGTAGAAAAGGGATTGAAAATGTGAAATGAAGGAAAAATGTGGGTTGTTATGAACATGAAAATGTTCGACTAGGCTTGGGTAACTAAGAAATCCCTTACATTGTATTATTCGAGCCTAGGGACTAAATTGCAAATAAATGAAAGTATAGGGGTAAAATAGTAATTTTACCCAAGCATGAATTTTGGGTCATTTTGAGTAATGTATGTATTATAGATCAAGAGAATCGAGATACGGGCCTTGATTGGGGAAAGAAAAAAGGTTTACGAGGTTTAGGCTCGATTTCTAATATTTTGAACCGAGGTAAGTATTTATGCAAATAAATACATTAATTATTGTTATTAAATGATTTATTGATATATGTAGCTTAATATGCTTATTTTGCTATGTTGACAATATAACATGTTTTGATGCTTTGCTATATGATTATGAGACGTTGGCCATGTGAAAGAAACCATTATGCAAGTACGTTCGGTAAAGGTTTGGAAGTCTAAAATCCCGTTTGAACCTTAGGAATAGTTGAGGATACAAGTGACATGTCACTAGGATAGTCATGTGTGTTATGAGCTCATTTAATATGTGATACATGCTAGGGTTCGGGTGTTAGGTATCCTAAGTTGTGTTCGGATACTCTCTTAGCTCTTTGAGTAGCCCCGTTGAGAGCGGCATGTGATTCTGTGATATGAGGCACTTCAGTGTACTTTCTGTCAGGTAGACAAGGCTATGTTCAGGCACTTCGGTGCATTCTTTCCATGTGTCTGGATCATATTCCAAGTGTTCAACGGGTAACGTAACATGAATTTCGAAACTAAAATTTAAGTAGGCCGTGTGTGTGCAGGATGGCACAGGTATGTACTAAACCCCTATGAGGACTTAGTATATGAAAAGATATGTATTTAGATAAGCATGTGCATATGAATATGGAAGGTAAGTATATGTATGACATAATGAAAAGTATCATAATGGATAAGCAATTATTCTTAGATATTCAATAGTTGCAAAATGTAGATTATTTGTATGTGTACTTACTAAGCTTTATAGCTTACCCTTATCTCTTTTCCATTCCCTTTAGAGACGTCAAGCTAGCTCAAAGGATCAGGAGACGTCGGAGCTGGGATCACACTATCTTCAAGGATTTTGGGTATAAAAAAAAAGGTTCAATTATTTTGGTCATGGCATGTATAGGAAACTTATCTATTTTGTGTATATGTGTCATGTTGAAGTAGCTAAATATAATGGCTCATTTAGGCATTGATTATTTTGTATGTGGCCATGTGAATTTGTCCATATTAATGATTGGGATGTAACCCAAAGTATATCTTTACATGCATACTAAGATGTGTATGTGATGGTTTGATGGATGACTATTCATTTGCTAGTATGTGGTTGCATGATTTAGCACTCATAATGGATTGATAATAAGGAATATGGTAAACCATGAAATTGGTGTGGAATGACAAAAAGATAAGTTTGTGTGAATACTAAGGGACTAGTATGAAAAAGGGGTCATAATGATGCTATAATGTTGCATGTTTAAGTGTCCAATTATATCATGGGATATGCCATTGAACATACGGAAGTGTATGATTGTTTAAGGGTGACCAATGGCTTGGAGAGTAGCCTCTAAATAGTCCACACGAGTAGACACACAGGCATGTGTCTAGGCCGTGTGTGACACACGGTCAGCCCAATAGGCGTGTCGTTCGGCCGTGTGTCCCCTACACCTTGAATTTTAAGTTAATATGCATAGTAGTAAACACACGGGCAGAGACACGACCATTTGTTTCAACCGTGTGGAGGACACGGCCTATGGCCACCAGTATGTGCTTGGTCGTGTGCCTCAAATTTGTATAATGATGTCATAAATAGAATGCTCAATAAAATCACACGGGATACCACACGGGCGTGTCCCTAGCTATGTAAGGAACATGGGCTAAGGACACGGGCGTGTGCTCAACCGTGTGAAAACCCTTGTAGGTTCGAATTGGAAAATAAATCCAATAATTCCACACGGGTGAGGGACATGGGCGTGCCCCCAAGCACACGGGTGTGTGCATTGCCTCCACACGGGCGTGTGAGGCTTTAACCTAGAAATTTTCTTAGAATTTCTGTGAGTCCTCGGTTTAGTCCCGGCCCGCCCATAATGCATGTTTTGGGCTTCGTAGGTCTATAATAGGGACAAATTGACTTTAATTGATTAGTTTTAGTTGAATGAAATTTTGTGGCTCGGTTCTATATGTTTGGTTTTACTTAAGTTCAGTAATGCCTCGTACCCTGTCCCGGCATCGGATACGAGTAAGGGTGTTACAAAATTTTCAATGCAGACACTATAGCTGCGAATTCCAGATCATGTGTTGGATAGTTCTTTTCATGCGGCTTTAACTGTCTCGGGGCATAAGCTTTGACTTTGAATTCCTGCATCAAAACATAGCCTAAACCAGTCAAAGATGCATCGCTATAGACAAATTCTTTACCCGATTCTGGCTGAACTAACACCGGAGCTTCAGTTAATAGAGCTTTCAACTGATCAAAACTTTTCTGACACTTTTCAGACCATTCAAATTTCACATCTTTCTGAAGCAATTTTGTCAACGGAGTCACAATCATAGAAAAGCCTCTTACGAACCGGCAATAATAACCAGCAAGTCCTAGAAAACTGCGGACTTCAGAAACATTTCTCAGAGGCTTCCAATCCAAAATAGCCAAAATCTTGCTCAGATCAACTCAGATACTAGATGCCGACACAACATGTTCCAAAAAATCGATTTCTCATAACCAGGATTCACATTTGCTAAGCTTCACATTCAATTTCTTATCTCGAAAAGTCAGTAGCACTACTCTCAAATGCTCAGCATGTTCACTTTCATCACGCGAATAAATCAAAATCTCATCAATGAATATGACAACAAATCAATCTAAATATGGTCTAAAAATTCTGTTCATCAAATCCATAAAAATAGCAGGTGCATTTGTTAATCTAAAAGGCATAACTAAAAACTCATAGTGTCCCTACCTCGTTCTAAATGCAGCTTTTAGAATGTCTGAATCTTTTACTCGCAACTGATAGTAACTTGATCTTAGATCTATCTTTGAAAACACGGTAGCTCCTATCAGCTGATCAAACAAATCGTCCATTCGGGGCAAAGGATATTTGTTCTTGATAGTCACTTTGTTCAACTGACGATAATCAATACACATTCTCATCGTACCATCTTTCTTTTTCACAAACAGGACAGGAGCACCCCAAGGTGAGAAACTCGATCTTGCGAATCCTCTATCTGTCAACTCTTGCAATTGAGACTTTAATTCTTTTAACTTGGTAGAAACCATTCTTTACTAAGCTATCAAAATTAGAGTAGTTCCCTGCACTAACTCAATGCCAAATTCAACTTCTCGAGTCGAAGGTAATCCTGGAAGTTCTTCAGGAAACACATCAGGGAATTCACAGACAACTGGTGATACGTGATATTCGTGACAGGTTTTAAAAATTTATAATTAATTGTCTTGAAACTAACTATTATCAAGATGAAGGAAAGTGTACCTATCGAACAGTAGTATAGCTTTAGCAAGACCGAATTGTCGAACCCAAAGGAACCAAGAATACTAGTAATTACTTTCTTTTTATTATCTAACCTAAAAATTAAGGGATTTCTTTATTTAAACTACTTAACTAAACTAAGGGTGCATAAAGAGAAAATTGGGTAAAAGCTTTTGGGAAAACTCGATTGATTAAGACAATACCCAAGGAAAAATCCACCTAGACTTCACTTGTTATTTGACTCTGAATCAGACGATTTATTCATTTAACTTGATCCGTAGAAATCCCTAAGTTATATTATTATCTCTCTTGAGACTAATAACGTATAACCCTAGGTTGATTAATTGAAATCTATTTCTAATTAACACCTAATGTTGCATTAACTCGATCTATGGACTCCTTTATTAGGTTTCACCCTAATCCTGCAAAATCTTGTCACCCTATCTCTAGGCATGCAATCAACTCCGCTTAATTACTACAAATTTACTCTTAGGCAGGGAGCTTCCTCCTCTGAATAAGAGCATTAACTTGAATCAATATCATGGAATATTAAAACAAGAATTAAGAACACATAATTAAGAACAAGTCAAATATTTATCATACAATTCAGATAATAATAACAAGAATTGTCTTAGGTTTCATTCCCCTTAGGTATTTAAGGGGTTTAGTTCATAATTATAAAAGAAAACATCTCAGAAGAATAATGAATACAAAACATAAAGAAAACTCAAAAACCCCTGAATGGAAATTGAAGGGAGATCTTCTGTCTTGACAATGAATCCGGCTTCTGAGATGGACCAATCGGCTTCCCTTGAGTAATTCCCTGCCTCCTACTCCGTATGTCTCTTCTAAGTGCCCCCTCAGGTGTTTAAATAGGCTTTAGAATGCCTAAGAGCCCTTAAAAGTGGCCTTTTCCAAATAGGACTATACTTGGGCTCGACAGAGACACGCCCATATGCGATTACTCCAGCCCGTGGTCAAGGCAGTTGAATAGGCATGGGCGTGTAGTTTACCCGTGTAAGTCATGCTTCGATCCTACCAAATGGACACGACCATGTGGCACGCCCGTGTGAAGAAGTCCAGGCTATGTTGATTTCCCATGTGGGTCCATTTTATCCGTTTTCGGCCTTTTTCTCGCCCTTTTTACTCTCTTATGCTCACCTAAGTATAAAATAAGAAATTAAAGATTTAGGAGCATCGAATTCACCAAATCTAAGGAGAAATCATCCATAAATGTGCTAAGCATTGGATAAAAATATGTATAAATTACGGTTTATCAACTGGCACTGATTCTATTTTCTTTTCTATCATCTTCGAATCAATCACATAGGCAAAGTATGCTTCACAACCCTTTCTCACAAAACTCAAAGCTTTCATCGAAGATATCACAGCCGGCAACCCATTCAAATCACTAGATTCAATTCGGACTCTTTCATCATTCTTTCATCTCAAATAAATAGTTTTCTGTTTGAAATTCACAATGGCATCATGCAAAGTTAACCAATCCATACCCAAAATCATATCAAACTCATCAAAAGGCACTAACATCAGATCAGCTGGAAAACAAATGTCTCGACACATTAACGGACAATTCTTGCACACTTTGTCAACTAAAACACTTTTACCTAGGGAGTTCGATACTCTAATCACAAATTCCAGTAGACTCTACAGGCAAAGTCTTACTGTTCACTAAGTTCATGCATATATAAGAATGCGTTGATCCAGGATCTATCAATGCAATCACAGAAGTATCATAAAGTGTGAAAGTATCAGTTATAACATCGAGAGACAAAGCTTCTTCACGAGCACGAATGGCATAGGCTCTGGCAGGTGCTCTAGCCTCGAATTGAACAGTAGTGTCTTTAGTCCCTCTTTGACTACCACTCACATTTCCCGTATTTCTTAGAGGTCTACCTCTAGCTGCAGTGTTACTTGGCCTCGTGTTCTGAGAATTATCTTTTTAGCTAACTCTGGGCAATCTTTTATAAAGTGATCTCGTGAACCACAACTATAACAACCTCTGTTATTACTTTTCCCCCAACAATCACCAAAATGTCATCTTCCACATTGTTGACACTCAGGATTAACATCTTCTATGTTACCAACGCTCGATACCAATGTGGTTTGAGCTTTAGGATTAGTCTATTGTTTCTCGCGATCCCTACTCTGATATCCCGTTGAAGCTGTCGATCGATTAAAGTAATCTCTTGATTTCTTCGACAAAGAATTATAAGATTTATTTATCGATCTCTTCCTCGAATATTTAGTCTCTGAGTCAACTTTTCTCTTTTCTTTGCTGAGATCTTCGGCTTTACAGACCCTCTCAACTAGTACTACGAATTCTTTCAATTCAAGTATCTTGACTAACAGTTTTATGTCTTCGTTCAATCCATCAACAAATCTTTTACACATGATCTCTTTAGTAGACACATATTACCGGGCATATTTGCTTAAACGTGCGAATTCTCTTTCATACTCAGAAACTGTCATCCGACCTTGTTTTATGTAGTTTTTCCGGAACTCGGTCTAAAAGAATTCCCAGGTAACTCATTCCTTAGGAACCACCGATGTTAATGTTTTCCAGCAGTGATATGCATTATCTCTAAACAAAGATACTACTCATCATCATCAACTGTAGCCCGAAACTCTTCAGCCCCGTGTTTACGAATCTTATCAACAGGTGGCTTACTCAATAGAATCAGATCTATTACTTGTGGCACAATCGGGACTTGTTGAGGAACATATAGGGGTGGAGGTTGTAGAGCAGCTGGAGTCGTTCGTACAATTTCGTGAACCACTCAGTCATCATTTGGAAAAAGGCTTGCTTAGCCTTTCCTTCCTGACTACTAGATATCAGCCTAGATTCAACTGGCACTGCTTCTTGAGCGGGAGTAGGTGCACTGCTTTCAACATCATCAGCTATCGCAGTTATATATATATGGCATGTATAGCAAAACTCTCACTCGCTACGTTAGTCTTAGAATCGACTAAACCGTAGCTCTAATACCAACCAAATGTAACACCCCTAACCCATATTCATCGGTAGAATAGGGTTACGAGGCATTAACGGACATATCAGAACAATTCGTATTCATCTTATAATCAATATAGCATCAAATTCACACCCTTTACGTAGGTCAATGAGACCTTAAACATCCATGAGAAAAGGGTCGGGACTAAACCGAGCTCATACAAAAATTTTTGAAACTTAAACATTTTTCAAAGTTATAAAGGTCACACGCCGGTGTGATCAGGCCGTGTACCTTACACGACATTAGACACATCCGTGTGTCCAAACCGTGGCAAAACACAGCACACATAATGACTTGTCCACACAGCCACAAGACAAGCCAATGTGCCAGCCATGTGAAAATTAGGGACGCTACTGACTTCGGTCACACAGCCGACCACACGCCCATGTGTCAGCCCGTGTGCCACACACAACCGATAGACACGCCCATGTGTCTAGGCCTTGTCAAAACTATAGGGTATATTGACTTTAAATCGTAGGGTACCCCATAGAACACATGGCCGTGTAACATAACTGTGTGTCACACATAGCTGAGACACATGGTCGTGTCTCTGCCCTTGAGGACAAAAATAGGCTATTTGCAAAGCCAAATAGCCACCCAAAAAGCGCATCCCTATAAGCATAAAAAAAGCACATTTTATACCAAATTCTCAACCAATTCACAACCAAAACATACACCATTCATGTCATACCATCATTAATAAATTTCATGCTTGTCATCCATAGCAAATCATGTTAAATCATAAGCTATAATCATACCAAGACATATGTTTCGTAATCTTAATACACTTCATTCATTCTCATAGCATCATTATACCATTGCCTCAAATAAACACATACCAAAGTCTTACCAAATTGACCATTACTATTGGCCATACATGAACACCTCATATTAACATAATTTTTTCACATAGTTGACAATCCATACTTTATTCTTATACACAACCAAAACCAAGTCATATCACATGGCTAGATATTCACATCAAAAAACAAACCAAAATAACTCTAGCCTATACATGCCATATACCATATATATAACTCTCAAAATGGTGCCAAAATAGATTTCTGATAGTGTGAATAAGTCGCTGACGATTCTCGGATCCAAGCTAGCTTTATAACACTGTAAAACAGAGAACATTTCACACAGTAAGCTTAAAAGCTTAGTAAGTCCGTACCAAATATAATCAACAGTTTGTTTAATACAAAACATCATCTATTAATCATTTAGTAGTTCACAAATTATCACACTTAACATGTTCATACAAGTTTATCAAGCTTCATACACATAGTATCATCTACCACATAGGTATCGTACATAACTAATATTTCCCATATTTATTCATTTCATTCTTACCTCTAGTTCAAATACATTAATTTGTTCGGAAGTCATTCCATACTTTAAGAATTCACACACTTAGTGCATTAATGATTAGCAGAAGCTATAACAATCTCGCACACTTAGTGCCATCTCAACTAACCGAAGCTATCTCGGTATCGCACACTTAGTGCCCCAAATAGCCAAAGTTATTCCAATTCACACACTTAGTGCTATTTATAGCCGAAGCTATTTTGAATCGCGCACTTAGTGCCGAACATGGTCAATTTATCATCGTGTTCAAACCATAATCAAATATATACAATTTATGCATGATCAAAGCATTAAAATTCAAATTGTAACATCATTTATCATGTACGAACTTACCTTATACTTGGAATTGACGACTCGAATCATTTACTCGATACCTTTTGATTTCCCTCGATCTAAATCCAAATTCCTCTTTTCTTGATCTATATGTATTCAAAATTAACCATTTTGTTCAACAACTCATTCAATTCAATCCATATATACATATTTAGGGCATTTTACAAATTAGCCCCTGTATTTTCACATTTAACAATTTAGTCCTTAATTTATAAAATCACAAAATACACAAAATTTCTTTAGACATATGCTTGACTGAATTTTATCCTAACTCATATAAGCCCACATATTTCATTTATTTCACATTTTAGTCCCTCAAAATATCATTTTTACAATTTAGCCCAAATTATTCAAGTTCATCAAAAATTCAAAGACAAAACATATTTCTCTATTATATATCTTTCATTTTTCATCATTTAACAACACAAAGCTCGCAATTTCATCAATGGCCCAACTCAAAATCATCAAAAAAGTCAAAAATTGAGACATCGGCTTGATAAATTACTAAGCAACGATCATAAAAACGTAGAAATTAGCAAAAACTGAATCAAAACCATACTTTCATCAAGTGATCAAAGTGTCAAACCCTAGCAAGATTTTTCTTTTCCTTTTCTTTGATATTTTCAGCAAAAAAAAATAATGAACTAATTTCATGCTTTGTTTTATTAATCTAATAACAATTAATATACATTTTACTAAAATAGCCTTATTATTATCATTTAAATTCCACTAACCCTTGGCATATATGTCCATTCATAAATTCAATTGTATAATTACGTCATAAGGACCCTAAAAATATAAAGACATAGTAATTTGACACTTTAGCAAAGAGAACACATCTTTTGCATTTTACGCGATTAAGTCCTTTTATCAAATTAAGCACACAAATGATAAAAGTAACACACGAAACTTTCACACATGCTTAAACACATACTGTAAACACAGAATGTAACACCCCAAACCCGGCCTAGACGTTACGATCTAATCTGACTGCCACATCCATTACCTGAAAACCCAACAAGCTTAAGATGTTAACCCGGTTGTCGTAAAAGCCCTTATAGTTTTAAAGCCCATGTATGCCTAATGTTTCATGCTGCTTAAAACGTGTATAGTTTTTAATGCATTTGCTTTTATCGGAATTAAAGTCGTAGGTTTTCTTACAGAAAACGTTATTATTTTGAAAACCCGATGTTCCTACTCTAGCAGTTGATAAATACCAAATCATAGCCCAATTAAATGTTAAACCCCCGAATGGCCTTATTACAAAAATAAAACCCTCATATAAAATCATTAAATAACAAGGTCATTCGTGATCGTGTGTCCACCCCGAGTCCCTCGCAGCTCCAAACTGTCTAAGGCTGAGGATTACCTGTACAATTAAAAGAAAGGGTGAGTTTACGAAAACTCAGTGTGTAATCCCTTATCAGACTATAGAAAATAGTGCATACAGTAACAGTCTGGGCTTGAGCCCTTTTCAGTATCAGTATAGTCTGGGCCTTAGCCCTTAAACTGTACCAGTGTGGGCCTAAGCCCAATACAGTATCAGTTTAGTGCATAATGCAACCTATCCCAAAACCATCCAGCACACCACCCGTACCAACTAACACACCATGTAGGGATATCAATTGACCCACCCAACCAGCACACCAATATCGCAGCAAAGCTACCAGTAATAATAACGCAGCGTAGCTACCAGTAGCAGTAAGTGTGGCAAGCCACCAGTAATAGTAAACGTGACATAGTCACCAGTACAGTACTTCCTCCATATCATAAACCCAACCCCATGAAGATGTCCTGTCATAAATATTACATGTATGCAGTATGTCATACCCAAAACCAGCCATATAAATGTCATACACACATCAATTAACCTACCACTAGCGTTATAAAAGTCATTCATCAGTTAGGGGTAAAACAATAATTTTTACCCCTCAAGGGTATTTCTGTCATTTAACTACTTCTAGGGTCTCGGTACATAAAATGACTCTTCAGAACGTCTATAGTCATCTTGAATGACTCAGATAACCCATATGGCCAAAATAGTGTAAATGGGCTAAAGGCCCATTACTCGGCCCAAGTGGGCTCACACGCTTGTGTGGCCCATTTAGCCCAATTTTAGTCACGGCTATGCGAACACCGCAGTATAGTTCATTATTTTCCATTTACCGTAAATTTTGTCCGTGTAGGGTCCACGAGTCTTTTGGGCGCACACGACTCAACTCGACCTGACAAGGCCCATAACGGCCCAAGCACACGAGAGCGCTCATGGCGGCCTCTACAGTCAGTCGCCCATGATCTGTGGCTCAATTTACCACACGAGCGTTCGCACGCTCGTGAGACCTCAAATGCCGAAGTTTTGACTTTTCAACTTTTCGGCCTTTGCCAATTCACAGTTACGCAGTGGTGTGAATACACACCTTTTGGCTTTTGGTCAGTAACAGAATGGTGTACGGTTACACACCTGTTTGGAGAAGAGATCACTATACACCACGTGCTTCACCTTGATAAAACCAGTAGAGTTCAAACCACCCTTAACCAACAACCTTCACCTACTGGCGACAATCTGCACAGAAATCCCATCCATTTAACAACCTTAAAAGTAATAAACTTAGACTAAGTGTACTCCTTACAGAAACCTTCACCTACTGGCGACAATCTGCACAGAAATCCCATCCATTTAACAACCTTAAAAGTAATAAACTTAGACTAAGTGTACTCCTTACATAAACGTATACCAAGAGAGGAGGATAACAGCTTTCGGCCAACCCCAATACCACCTATAATCAAAGCATGCGATGGCACGAACGTTCTCCTGACAGAAATCAATACAAAGAAGAGATTAAAGAGGGAGACCACTATAGAAGAAGAAAGAGAACCGGTACCACTGTGAAACTACAATTGATAACCGTATTAGCAAGGCTCCACCATTGATAAAAACTCGACAACCCAAAGGAACTCACTTACCTTGATCAAAGTAGGGAAAATTCAGTAGAGAAAAGAAGATATTTGACTAGTACCAAGATAAACCCGAATAAAATGAAAAGGGAAAAAGCAAGCGGTTTTCGGTCAAGGCTCTAAGGAAAGAAACACAACAGAGTAATGGAAAAGGGGTCCAAAAGAAAGAAGAGAAAGAAAAGAGTTTCGGCACAGGCTAAAGAGTGAATCGAAAGAGTGTATTCGGCACAGAGTGACAAACAAAAGGGAGAAATAGCAGGAAAGAATTTTGAATTAACCTAAAAGATACCAAAAGAAATCAGCACAAGAAGGAAATGGTAACAAGAGAACAAAAATGCAAAACTTGAAATAGCCTAAGAACAATTCGACACCTATACTCTTCCTAGTTGCCGAAAACACACTCCCCAAAACCCATTGGCCGAAATTGCACTCACAAGCACCCCTATTCGGCTCCAACTCCTTCCAATTCAAATCCCTTGAAATCCTCCAAGATTTTCTCCCCTTATCCCTCCATAACAACCTCCAAGACCCATTTAAACTCACACCCAACATAGTTTCAGTCCACTACTAACTCTTGCCATCCCAAGCGGTAAAATTAACATTTTTTACCTTCTATGAGATTAGAACCCCAGACTTCTCATCTACCAGATCACGCCACATGCCACCAAGCCACAAGGCTTTTTTGTGGAAACAAGCAACTACAATTATTCATAAAGCTTAGGTGTCAACGTTCAGGTTATTTTTAAGAGAAAAACAATTTTTTTTTTGCAAAAGCCAGAGCTTGAACCCAACCCTTCCCAGACACCCCCAAAACATGCCCAAAACATTTAGCCACCACACCAAACATGCGATTTGTGACAAACTCGGCAAAATTACAAACCCTAAATTTTTAGGGCGTTACATAGAAAATATCATTAAAATATTTTTCTAACTCGGATCTGTGGTCCCGAAACCACTATTCGAACTAGGGTCTAAACTGGGCTGTTACACCTTATCTGGATCCCCATTTATAAATACATTCAGTGGTGATTGGTACCGATGCAAATGGTGAAGAAAGACCTGATAATGATGGTCATTCATGAGGGGTGCAGATTTCAGTGACCCCAATCTAGATGACATCTCGAATGATATCAATGATGAAGGCGTGGACGAGGGTGAAAATTTACACACCCCTTCGGCCGGAAACCCAAGTCATGGCATTGTCATTCACAGTGATCCTAGGGCCCACATGTTGAGTGTAGGTCCCATGCAGTGTATGCATCTAAGTTCTTTAAGTACCTATATATAATATCTTCTCACTGGTTAGTGCTAGATTCTAAATTGGAACAGTTATGCGTAGGCCAATAATTCACTAACAAAAAGGACTGCATATTTTTCATTAACCAGTATAGCATGAAGGTGTAGATGGACTACAAAGTCATTAAATCTACACCGACATTATATGTTGGGAGAGTTGGAGGTTTATAAAAGGGTGCAACTGACGAGCACGAGCTACATTTATCAAGAGGTCGCAATTGTGGGAAATTTTAAAATTCAAACGGCCTTACACATTCACTGTTGCACATATGACACAATACCATCTCACACTTGATGCGAAAATAATATGTAACTGTATCATGTCATTGGTGAAAGGCATGCCAACCATTCTTGTATCAAACCTTATTGTCGACATGCAAGGTTGGTTTCAATATAGAGTGTCGTACAGGAAAGCATGTTAGGCTAAATAGATGGCCATGGAATAGTTGTACGTAGATTAGGATGCTTCGTACAATGAATTTCAAGGGTTTTAGCCGTGAAGTAGGAGTACATGCCAGGTATTGTGGCTGACTTGTAGATGCTGCCTTCATACGGCCTGGACGAAAAACTACTACCGGGTAGAATAATTTTCCACCGCTTGTTCTAGACATCCGATCCATGTATTAAAGCTTTTCCCCACTGCAAGTAGCTTGTGCAGGTTGATAGCACCTGGATATATAGTAAATATGCGCATATCCTCCAAATTTCAATTGCACAAGATGGTAATTAGAACATACTATCAATTGCATTTTCCATCGTAGAATCCTAGAACATGGAATCATGACAATTTTTCTTAACGAACTTGCGGAGGTATGTTGTTAGACAAGACAAAATTTGTATTATTTCTGATAGATCTAAGGGGTTAATTGTTGCGATTAGGCATTCTGCTCTTCCAAGGAGATCCATCTATGCCTCCACCATATTATGGTTAATTTCCACAAGGACTTCAAGAATGCAGGCTGACATAAACAAGTCATGAACATGGGTAATTATCTATTTCATCTTTTTTTTAAAAGAAAAGAAAAGAAATATTTTGAATACTTTTAAAAACTAAAAAAAAGGCAGCATGTCATATACGAGTACATACTCAGGGTATGGGCTTAAATAACACTGTTTCAGACAAAGGCTAGTACGGCTTCAGGCTGATATAAATGATCAAGCAATCGTACATTACAGGAGTGGTTTGGTAGCATGGAGTCATGGCAACGGGCTCAAAGTTTCGATGATGGGTCTCGATATGGTCATATAATCACCAATCTCAATCTGGAAAGATTGTTAAAACTCTTCTAAAAGAAAATTCAAGAGAAATTCTTAAAGAGAAAACACAAAGAGAATTGTATTAACTCAAATTGAATAATGAATGAATTGATTATTGATTGTGTACAATGAAGAGAGATTTATATAGGTTGGCTAAGTAAATCCAAATAAAAATATTAAGTATACTAAAACTATAATTAACCTAAACAAGAGGTAATTTTAAAACTAAACTTTCTTGTGAAATAAAACTCTTAAATAACTTCAAATACTTAAAATATCAAAATTCAGAATAAATAATGAAATAATAAGAGCTAATAAATACAAAATTGGGATCATATATAATAAAAATTAAGCCTAAAAATAGAACCCAATATGACTTAAACTCAAATTAAAAGTCCAAAACTTGTAATTTCTGTAATAATCCTATGCAAAAATTCTGATAATGCAGTCTTCACGAGAGGTGCATTGCGAAGCTAAAAGATAGCTCTTAAAATTCTATTCAGATATCTAAACCCATAAATGTCAGGATCCAATCCAAAAATTCATCACAAGTTGACTAATCTTTTCAACTTAAAAATTACTAGCTCGATTGAATTGACTTTAATAAATTTCATCAATTTCATGCAAGTATTATTCACCTTTTCCTTGAAAAGATTCATCCTCACATATTATCTTTGATCAAATATTGGTTTGATTGTCTTGGCCTTTGACCTTGATATTGGGCCCTGAGGAAGTGTAAGTTCATCACATCCATTGGCCTAAAATCAAGCAATTAACTCTGTCTTGTAGTGTACATGTCAACTGCCAATTTCAGTTTCTTTCTCAACAACATTCTATACGTTTGCAACCTTGATGGCAAGAATGGGGCTAAAACGAGTAAAGCAGATGGAGGCAAGACACGTAAACATTGTGGAGGTTAAGAAGGCTATAGAGGTCAATGACTAGAGAGCGAGGTCGATCAATGTAGTACTATATTCTCTGAACTTGGAAACTTTCTAGATGAAAAAGTCCATAGGTCATCGAGCAGGTATCCCGACTAGGTCTTACAGAGTTGATCCTTAAAATAGGTGGTATGAGTGTCAGAGGTTCTAGGCCCTTCGGTACCCGTATGCGCACATCATTTCGGCATGTGCATAGGCTAATATCAATTTTGAATAATATATCAATGAGTTGTACATGTAGGAAATCACATTATGTATTTGAGAGAATGGGTTCACCTTATTAGGGAATGTGTTGACATAGGAAGTGCCTCCGTCTACATTCGACTTGCTTCCAAACCAGAGGCTACGTAGGGTACCCAAAGGTCATCCGCACGTCACCAAGATTCGTGCTGATATGGACTTAAGGGGAACGATTGATAGGTTCTAAAAGTAACATGTTTTAGCCTCATTCTTAATGTGTTTTGGGGTGATTATTCATTGTTAATGGTGAATTTTATGCTCCTAATCCTTTAAATTCATGTTCTTATACTTAGGAGAGCATTTGGGAGCAAAAGGAGTGAAAAATGAAAACTTGGAGCAAGGTACTGGAACGACGAAAATGTGCAAGTGTACACAATCGCAATAAGTAATAAAGTGACAAGTAAATGTTGAGTTATCGTACCCACAGGGACTGTGAAAAGGATTATTTATGAATGCAATTTAAAACACTTTGGTGAAGAAAAATATTTTTTTTTAAAAAGGGTGATTAAGAAAAATAAGATTTTAAACTAAATAACTAAAGAAATAAATCTCAAATGCACGATTTTAAAATATGATTTAATCAAGATGACATAATTGTGCTGATTTAATTACATTTCTTTAACTTAGAAATATTAAACTCATACTTATGTTGTTACGAATAAATTCACGGTAACTCAGTAATTTGCTAACTTATGAACATATTCACCTACACAAATCCATTCATCTCTTAACATATCCCTATGTTAATTCAAACGATTAAACAGATTTTAATAAGCAAACATGTTATGGCACATACATACTCATTAAATTGAACTAATCTCTCGCATATCCCTATGTCAATTCAAACGATTAATTAAATCTAATAAGCACATAAAAGACTATGTGAAGTAACAAGGTATCCCTACCTTGAAATAGTTTAATCACAATAATCATGCAAGTTATGCAAGGCAAGTGTATCGCCAGATATATTGCTAATTTAACCTTCAGCTACCTTAGAAGAATAAACATGCACTGATTAAGTATTGTATCAATTAATTACAATTTCAGTCCGTTTAAATAATTAATTCATTAGCTACCTCACAATTGTAATGCAAGAATAACTTAGGCATGATTTTACTTAATCAAGCATTTTACCGAGGCCTATAACTGCATAAACACAATTTTAATAATTTAAGTAAAAGATATGCAATCAAATCAACACGAATTAAATTCAAGCTAAACTGATTAAATTAACCATTCCAAAAATATAAATATTCATAGATATGTTCATCATAACAACAACAAAAATTAAACAGATAGGGAACAAGAATCAAATCTGATGTTTTTCTGAGGCTTGACTAGATTGCTCCGTCTTCATTCTTTGTTGTCCTCGCCGATCAAGGCTGCTATGAACACTTCAATGTTGCTTCACAATGGCTGAAGAATAACCCTTTCTCAATGGGAGAAATTGGCACAAGAGCAAGGGGCTTGAAATGGAAAAATGAAAGGAGAAAGTGAAAGAGGAGAGAAGAGATGTGAATGAATTGAGGTGTGCTTTGAATGATCAGCCAAGGGGGTTTTTATAGCTGAATGTGGCAGCTAAAATTTGCTAAAAATAGCATCCAAAGAGCCACCTCTTGGCCGACCATCTATGTGGCAAAGTTGATGTCTTCAACTTTGCTAAATTTAGCTTGGGGCAAATCTTCAAAGCCATCAATTGTGGAGAGGCTAATTTGCAATTTGAACAAGTCTTCAAGGGCTTCTTTGCAGATTAAATAATCAGCTAATGAGTTGAATTAGGTCAGCACTAGGACCGTTTTGGGCTGTCCTCTCCTTGGCCGATTTTGTTCACTCGGTTCGGTTCAATTGGACTATTTTTTCATAATTAATTAATAATAATTTATTAACCCAATTAAATTGGATATAAATTAAAATTAATTAAATTATGAATTAATACACATAATTTTGGACCATCTTAGGCTGGAAATTAATTCGCCTCGATACTTCAAAATTGTTTTTCGGTTTTGTGCTTCTTGCAGTGTCTATCGAGCCATTTTTCGCCCTTTGTGCAAATCTGTCGAAAAATAACCAAAATTCATCAAAAATAATTATAAAAATAACTAAATTTAAAATTGTTCATATTTTAAGTGCACTTTAATTATTTTATAAAAATTAATTATTTTTTGACAAGAATTTAACTGAATTCGCATGAATTTAAGTTTAAAAGGGTACGAAAAAGTGCGTAAATTTTTGTGTTTCCACACCCCCAAACTTAATTTATTGCTCGTCCCGGGTAATGCACAAATTTTGAAAAGAATTTCCCGGAAACATCTTTAAAAAACTCCTTCAGAACAACATTTTTCCCAAAATTATGAATTTAATATACTTATGCTCAAAGACAAGAAATTTGATAGTTATGCTACCTAAGTATACATATCATTCAAATTAATCTCAACGACTATTATGATAGCAAGAATTAGACTAAATGCTTCCTAATAAAGTCGTGTTAAACCTTACCAATATAATTTTATTCCCTTTATTCAAGATTAAGCTGCAATCATTAAGTTTAACTTATGTCTTCATATGTTGTACGTAGCAATTTCTCTCCACTAATGTAGGTAGCATTGGAACTTTGAATCAACAGGTCTTTAACAAGGTTTTAACGTGGCTAGGCTTAGAGGTAGGTAAAAGATAGATAAATTTAGGCTTTTAAACCCTGGAATCAGCTTCAATTGAACCTTTGGAATAATTTCCCTCAATACACCAACTTACTTTGCTTTCATATGCTCCTTTGTACATCTTATTTTAAGAATTCATGCTCTCTTTTTCTTTTTCTTTTTATTTAAATTCAAGCATTTTGCTTAATATACTACAATTTTAAAGCATTTGATACTTCTTTTCAACTCCCCCAAACTTATTTTTAAAGAATACTTTGAATAGTACTAAGCTAGTGTTTGGGACAATTTTAAGATAGTTAAAAGAGAAATGATGGCTAAATTTGCAAGGGTTCAAATAAAATTAGGCCATATAGTCTCAAAATTGGGTTTCAAAGGATAAAAATTTCATCGTGGTTGGCTTGAAAAGGCTCAAACGGTCCAACAAAAGTTGCCTAAATCATTTCCAGTGTTCTATGCTTCCTAGGATTTCACCTCAAGAAACTACTAAGTTGATTCTAAAAACTTAAACTTTCATGCATGCCTAACTTTCGTAAGGATCTAAAAATTTATGGTATGATTCGCATGCTTTATTAGAAATACATTCATATCATTATTAAGCTAACATAATAATTTATTGAAATAATATAACTTTATTCATCTTGAAGTTTAGCATACTTAACAAAATTTCAAATTATTGAACAAAATTTATCTTAATCATAATTAAAAGAAAAATTTATTCTAAATGGAAATAATTCAAATTCAATTTTTCAGTCCCCCTACTTAAGATGAACAATGTCCTTATTGTTTAAAGTGAATAGATATTATACACCAGGTAGGATTCTAGAAAAGAGGAGGTGAGTCAAATTGACTACTTAAGTACCAAGCTCTCTCTAGATCCAATCCTAGACATGTATATACCTATTGCCACACTTTACACTTTGCGACTTGTTCATTATTCATGATTTCCATCTCTTGCTTTATTCTGCGAAAAATAAAAATTCCTAATTAAACTTAATCCTAAAATGACCTAAGAACAAAAATAAAATAAGGTCAAGATCCCCCCTTTTATTTATTTGTAGACCCTTCTGAATTTGACTCATCTTTTATTCCATCATTATTTCCTTTGCATGAATCGCCCCACTCCTTCTTCGGTAATGGACTCCATGGTTCAAATATAAAATCTGGAAATTTAGGCACAAAAATAAATGGGTCATTGTAAATTTTCTTAAGAGCATTTCTCATCGAGTCATCCCTTATTTTTTAGTATCTCCAGTAGGCTTGTTGCTGCCATTGCATGTGCTGCATTATGTCCATCAACTTTGATAGCTCATCTCTTAGATCTGGGCTAGGCGGTTGAGCTCTGAACATTGAAGTTTTGTCATCAGGTTCAACTTCTGGTTCCAGTGGTTCCACCTTATCAGGAACTTCAGCCAATTGCATTGGTTTTATCTCTGTGGGATTTTCTTCCTCTTCTTCGGGATTCTCACTTTCTTCAATTCGCTGCTGTAGAATAGAATCTCCAACTATCCGGTAGAGGTCCCAATCTGTGATTGTGCTCTGGCTATAGCCTGTCTTCTTTACGTTTGCAAGAATTTTAGCTTTCAAGCACAGAATTATTATCGTAAAGGGAAAGTAGGCTGGGCCAAAATGTCTAACGGCACAATTTTGCATTTCTCTCAGGATGATTTTTCCCACATCAATGGTCTTTCTAGTTAAAATTGAGTATAATAAGACCATTCAGTCTAATGAAATTGTAGTTCCATGTGAACTAGGCATAAGGCTGAATCGGATGAAATAGAACCATACATTTGCAAGTGGTGTCAAATATTCTCTTCAACAAGCATGGATTCCTTGCTTTGACACAATCCACTTAGAACCTGGAACTGTAAGTTCCTCGAGAATTTCTTGCAAATTTTCAGGCTTTATATTGCTCATCAAGGAAGAATAATTATCATTTTCAAAATCAGGCAATTCAAAGAACTCATTAATAGCGTTTGAAGTTATTGTACCTTGATTCTGCAAACTGGAACTTCTTTCAACTTGCTTGAGGTTAAATTCGCATAGAATTTGCGAACTAGTTCTTCATCCACATTAGGTCTCTTTTCACAAAACAATTCCCAATTGAAGGTTTCAGCAACTTGACGAATACGTGCCATAAAGTCTTTGTAGTTGCTATCTTTCAATGTAAAGCCTTTCTCTGGATGCATATGTTGATTTTTGAAGATACTCTCGTATCTTGTTTTGGCTTCTTCACAATGGAACTTGTTTTGTGTTTCATCAATTTGGGCGCAGGCACGAGTTCTCTTGCGAGGCATGACTAACCTAAATATAAGATGGGAAAATTATTTTCTCAAAAATTTAATTAAATAAAAATTATTAATAATTCAATAAATTGAAAAATTAAATAATTAAATAAAATTAAAATTTAGGAGAAAAAAATTATCTTACCACCCTTTCTATAAAAATTAAGAACTCTTAAAAATAATTAATGAACAAAATAAGCCAATTTAGGATAGGTTGGAGGGTTTCGGCTAAGGGGCTTGGTGTAGGTGTGTGCCGCACAAGTCTTTGGAGGGCTACCGAGTCTGCAGGCGGATTAGCACAGAGCAAGCAAGCGATCTTGCGAGCAACGTCGAGACCTTCATCAAGCAGTCCGGCATCTTGCCCAAGCTGGACGACGAGGTGAGGCGCCTAGGAGCAGCTGCTGGGGCTTGGACGTGCAGCGTGTAATGGAGCTGGGGCTGCTGGCCGAGCAAAGTGCGACTAGGAGCTTGCAGTACTTGGTGTTTTGGGGGTTTGAGTGATGGATGAATGGGAAGATGGATGGAATTTATAGAGAAAGGAATAGGAATTAGAGTAGAATTATTAATATAATTTAACAAATTAAAAAATCTAATTCTAATTCTACTCAAAGTTAACAACAATTAATAATCAAATATATGCATATTAAATTATTAATGCTATTAATTTATTTAAACAAAATGAAATATAATTAAAGTAATCCTAATTCTATGCTAAATTGATAAAATTAATATATAAATTATAATAGATATAATTATATATTAAAGATTATCATCTTATTATTATTTGAAAAAACTTTCAAATAAAATATGATTAAATTAACACTAATCCTAACTCTATATAAAGTTTATAATACTTAATATATATTATAATGGATATAATTATATATTAATAATTATCATCTTTTTATTAAACTAAAACATTTATTCTAGAAGCCTTTTGAAAATATTTACAAAAGAGGCATCTAATTTTTATTATTTTTAAAAAGAGCAACCAAAATCTGAAAATAATTCAATTAAGTCCCTAGACTTAATGAAAATTGGAAATTGAGTTGCAACTTAAAACTTGGATCAAAATTGACCCATTTATTTGAAAAACTAAAAATTTATTTTGCCACTTAGGGAATAATTTGTCGAAGAATTATGTAAAAATCAATTCCCAGGAAAGATTGGAGAGGTCACAAGCTGTCCCGCTTAAGTTCAAATCTCCTAGACAGAATTTATTTAAACATACTAATCCCGAAAATATACCCTAAATCATTTATTAAAAAGGGAAATAAGAAAATTTAAACATCCGATAAAATGAATGAAATTTGATTCCGTTCAGTCTTATCTCCCCAGTAATGTTTCAAACACTAAGCATTAACTTGAAAATTACCTCCCTTACCTTGGAGTTCAACAACTCCATATGGATAGACGCGATGAATCGTAAATGGACCGGACAAACGTGATTTTAATTTACCAGGAAAAAACCTTAATCTGGAATTGAATAGCAAGACTTGCTGACCTACTTCAAATTCCCGAACTCGAATGTTCTTGTCATGCCATTTCTTAAGTCTTTCCTTAAGTAATTTGGCATTTCCGTACGAGAACATTCGGAATTCCTCTAGCTCATTGAGTTGGAGCATCTGTTTCTCTTTAGCAAGCTTAAGATCCAACTTGAGTTGTCTAAGGGCCCAGTAAGCTTTGTGCTCTAACTCTAAGGGTAGATGGCAGGCTTTCCCAAAGACCAACCTATAGGGTGACATCTCTAAAGGTGTCTTGTATGCTGTTCTGTAAGCCCATAAAGCATCATCCAGTCTTTCGGACCAATCTCGTCGATTCGGGCAGACGACTTTCTCAAGTATGCCTTTGATCTCCTTGTTTACCAGTTCAGCTTGCCCATTCGTCTGTTGATGGTAAGCTGTAGCGACCTTGTGTTTCACTCCATGTTTATCTAATAACCATTTCAACCACTTGTTCACAAAATGGGACCCTTCATTGCTGATAATAGCTCTTGGGGTTCCAAATCTTGTAAACACGTGTTTTTGTAAAAACTTCATCACAACCCTAGCATCATTTTTGGGATATGCCTCTACCTCGACCCACTTAGATACATAGTCTACTGGTACAAATATATAATTGTGACCAAAGTATGGAGGAAAAGGACCCAGAAAGTCAATACCCCATACATCGAACAATTCTACCTCAATGATGTTTGTTCGAGGCATCTCATTTCTGTTGGTGACATTTCTGACTCTTTGACATCGATTACAACTCTTTACGTAAGCATATGCGTCCTTGAATAGTGTTGGCCAAAAGAATCTGGCTTGCAATTCTTTGGCTGCAGTACGAGTACCTCCGAAGTATCCTTCACGCGGAGTTGACTGAAAATGGTATAGAATCTTTTGTACTTCTTCTTCTGCCATGCATCTCTTAATCATTTGATCTGCGCACTACTTAAAAAAGTATGGCTCTTCCCAGATATAGTATTTCACATCGTGAAGAAACTTTTTCTTTTGATGATACGTCTCATCAATTGGCATCAAACCACAAGCTAAATAGTTAGCAATATCAGCAAACCAAGGGTATTATGGACATGATTTACCTTCAGTATGTATTCATCTGGAAATGTTTCCTGAATTGGTGTAAGAGGAGAATTCCCTTCTTGTAGCTGAAATCTAGACAAGTGATCTGCTACTTGATTTTCTACTCCCCTTCGATCTTGAATTTCTAGATCAAACTCTTGAAGTGGAAGTACCCATTGGATCAACCTCGACTTAGCTTCTTTCTTGGAAAGTAAGCACTTAATTGCTGAGTGGTTTGTATAGACAGTCACCTTGGTACCTACAAGATAAGATCGAAACTTGTCAAAAGCAAACAGAATAGCAAGTAACTCTTTCTCTGTTATCGTATAATTCAGTTGACCTCCTGTCAGAGTTCAAATTGCGTAGTAGATGGGATGAAAAACTTTGCTCCTTCGTTGACCCAAGACAGCTCCTATCACGAAGTCACTTGTGTCACACATCAATTCAAATGGCAAATCCCAGTTTGGTGTGACGATTATGGGTGCCGTAGCTAACCAACTCTTCAAATCTTTGAAAGCTCTTAAGCACTCTTCATCAAATATGAACACCATGTCCTTCTCCAATAATTTGCATAAAGGTTTAGCTGTTTTGGAGAAGTCCTTGATAAATCTTCAATAGAAACTAGCATGGCCCAAAAAGCTCCTAACACCCTTTACAGATGTTGGAGGTGGAAGTTTCTATATAACATCTACCTTTGCTTTATCAACCTCTATTCCATGTTTTGTTATCCGATGCCCTAGAAAAATCCCTTCTCATACCGTGAAATGTCACTTTTCCCAGTTGAGTACTAGGTTTGTTTCTTCGCATCGCCTTAGTACCTTGGCTAGATTGGCTAGGCAATCATCATATGTATCTCCGAATACTGAAAAATCATCCATAAAAACTTTCAAATACTTCTCAACCATGTCAGTAAAAATAGACATCATACATCTTTGAAATGTAGGAGATGCATTACATAAACCAAATGGCATGCGTTTAAATGCAAATGTACCGTACGGGTACGTGAAAGTTGTCTTGTGTTAATCATTCGATGCTACTGTAATCTGATTATACCCTGAGTATCCATCAAGAAAACAGTAATAGTCTCGCCCTGTGAGTCTATCCAGCATCTAGTCCAAAAATGGAAAAGGAAAGTGATCTTTCCAAGTCGCCTTTTTCAGCTTCCGGTAATCAATGCAAATTCTCCATCCCGTAACCGTTCTACTCGTTATCAACTCGTTATTCTCGTTTTCAATGATCGTGATACCTCCTTTCTTGGGCACGCATGGGACTAGACTTACCCATGAACTATCTGAGATGGGTGGATTATATCTACATCTAACCACTTGATGATTTCTTTCTTGACTACATCCTTCATGATGGGGTTCAGTCTTCGTTGTCCATCAATCGACCCTTTTTTTGCCATCTTCCAGGATAATCTTATGCATACATAAAGAGGGACTAATACTGCAAATATCTGCTATGGTCCATCCGATACCCTTCTTGCTCAGTAGTTAATTCTACTGAAACAATCACAGGCAAAGTAGAAGTGTTACCTAAATAAACATATTTTAGATGTGAGGGAAGTACCTTAAGTTCTAATTTAGGTGGCCCCTCGATTGAAGCTTTTGGTTAGGCATAATCCCTTTTCTCTAATTCCAAAGATTCAAAACAGGATTGCAGATTAAATCCCTTTTGATTAGCTTCTAACAACGCTAAGTATTCATCCTCCTCTTCATTATTCGGAGGATCTAATGTTAAAATTTCTTCCAATGGATCCTCAACATAGTTGAGCTCCTTCTCTGTTATTAAATCCTCTAAATCAGATACTGCAGAACAATCATCAATTGTATCAGGAAATCACATAGAATTAAAAACGTTAAATGTTACCTGATCATCCTGAACACGCATAGTAAGCTCGCCCTTCTGCACATCGATAAAGGTCCTTCCAGTTGCTAAAAATGATCTTTCTAATATAATTGGCACTTAAAGTCCAGAATAACAAAATCAGTAGGGAAGATAAATTTATCTACATGTACCAATACATCCTCGATTTTTCCTTCTAGATGTGCTAAGGATTGATCTGCTAATTGAAGTGTAACCGTAGTAGGTCTAACTTCACCTATCCCTAACTTCTTAAATATTGACATAGGCGTCAAGTTAATACTCACACCTAAGTCACATAATGTCTTACCATAATATGTTGCTCCAATGTTGCAAGGTATGGTAAAACATCCAGGATCCTTCAACTTTGGGGTTAGTTTGTCTTGAAGATATGCACTGCATTCCTTCGTCAGAGCTACCGTCTCAAATTCTCCAAGTCTTCATTTTTTTGACAGGATATTCTTCATGAATTTTACGTAGATCGGCATTTGCTCAAGTGATTCAACCAATGGGATGTTGATATAAAGTTGCTTAAGTACGTCTAGGAATTTCTTGAATTGCATTTCCTGTTTCTGCTTCTAAAGTCTTTGAGGGTAAGGTGGTGGTGGTTTCTTTATTGGAACTGGTTGGTTCGTCTTCTGTGGCAATTCTGCATCTAACGGAGTTATTAATTGATCAGAATTAGCTGGTTCTGAAATTACCTTGTCGGGTTTTGCAGATTTCGGTTCTTGTGAAACTGGAATTTCAACACTCGGTTGAACTTCCTCTAAATCTTAAGCGTCAGCTTGCTCCTTTTCAACTTCTATGGTGTTGGGCTCTACTGTCTTTCCACTCCTCAATGTCAATGCTTTGCAATGTTCCTTCCTTGGATTCTTCAGATTCTCTGTATCACTAAGTAAAGCACCTTGTGGTCGGCTCTTGAGTTCAGTTGCAAGCTGGCCCATTTGGTTTTCCAAGTTTTTCAATGTAGCTGTTTGGCTTTGGATTAAGGCATCATTCTTGGTCATATATGCCTTCAAGAGATTTTCTAAGCCATTAGATGATTCAACTTGGGTTGGTTTCTAAACTTGTTGGGGAAAACTAGGTGGCTGGATTGATCTAGGTTGGGCGTAAGTATTATTGGTTCCAACCCCTTGGTTACTCTAGGACAAATTCAGATGGTTTCGCCATGATGGGTTATAGAAATTGGATTGCAATCCTTGCCTTCCTCAATTTTGGTTCTAGTTACCTATGTAGTATATGGATTTTGGGTTTGATGCACATTCTTCAAACAAATGTCCTTCCCCACAATAGACACAGGCTATATTTTCAAATTGGGTTGGTGGCTGTGCTACAAAACTGTTAGACCCATTAGTAGTAAGATTTTTTAACATTGAGGATATTGATGATAACTGAGATGCGAGTGAAGTAAGAGCATCTACTTCATGTATTCCAGCAACTCGTCTTCTTAACGTTGCTCGATTGGTTGGCCATTGATAATTGTTGCTGGAAATCCTCTCAATGATTTCATAAGCCTCATTATAAGACTTAGAAAAGAGAGCACCGTTAGCAGAAGCGTCCACTACCATCCTCGTTTGAGCATTGAAACCATTATAAAATGTCTCAGGTTGGAAGCAATGTGGGATTCCATGATGAGGGCACTTTCGTAATAATTCTTTGTACCTTTCCCATGCCTCATACAAGGACTCATCATCCATTTGTTGGAAAGCAGTGATCTCCTTCCTCAACTTAGCATTCTTGCTAGGCGGGAAATACTTCATAAGGAATCTTCTTGCTAACTCTTGCCATGTAGAAATTGAATTTGGTGGCAATGAGTTCAACCAGACTCGAGCTCTGTCCCTTAGTAAGTATGGGAACAGCTTCAATTGTAATGCAACTACGGGTACTCCGGCTAACTTGAAAAAATTGCTCAGCTCCATAAACAGTCTTAAGTGTAGGTGAGGATATTCGGTAAGCATTCCACTGAATTGGCCCATTTTCTGAAGCATCTAGAACATGACTAGCTTCAGCTCGAACTGTTGTGCCTCAATTTCGGGTCTCCTAATACCCAGATTAAGATCATTAAATATTGGCACGGCATACTGCCTTAAAGTTCTATCCCTATCATCAGCAATAAGGATAGGATTTTGAGCAGGGATTCCTCTATTTCATTGACTTGGATTTTCAAAGCTTATCTCTTCGGTCCTTCTCCGGTTTGCTTGTCTTCTTCTCACTCGAAAACTTTGTTCTATCTCAAGGTCTACAGGGGGTAGGTCAATAATCCGGTCAATACTCATAAACACCTGAAATAATCACAGAAAAATTAATTAAGTTAAAATTTAAACAAAAAAATAAAACAAAATGTAAAACTAACAAATTCACAAATAATGACTTTTTAAAATAGTCCCCGGCAACGGCGCTAAAAACTTGGAACGACGAAAATGTGCAAGTGTACACAATCGCAGCAAGTAATAAAGTGACAAGTAAATGTTGAGTTACCGTACCTACAGGGACTGTGTAAAGGATTATTTATGAATGCAATTTAAAACACTTTGGTGAAGAAAAATATTTTGTTTTAAAAAGGGTGATTAAGAAAAATAAGATTTTAAACTAAATAAGTAAAGAAATAAATCCTAAATGCACGATTTCAAAATATGATTTAATCAAGATGACATAATTGTGTTGATTTAATTACATTTCCTTAACTTAGAATTATTAAACCCATGCTTACGTTCTTACGAATAAATTCACGGCAACTCGGTAATTTGCTAACTTATGAACATATTCACCTACACAAATCCATTCATCTCTTAACATATCCCTATTTTAATTCAAACGATTAAACAGATTTTAATAAGCAAACATGTTATGGCACATACATACTCATTAAATTGAACTAATCTCTTATATATCCCTATGTCAATTCAAATGATTAATTAAATCTAATAAGCACATAAAAGACTATGTGGGGTAACAAGGTATCCCTACCTTGAAACAGTTTAATCACAATAATCTTGCAAGTTATACAAGGTAAGTGTATCACCAGATACATTGCTAATTTAACCTTCAGCTACCTTAAAAGAATAAACATGCACTGATTAAGTATTGTGTCAATTAATTACAATTTCAATCCGTTTAAATAATTAATTCATTAGCTACCTCACAATTGTAATGCAAGAATAACTTAGGCATGATTTTTTTAATCAAGCATTTTACCGAGGCCTATAACCGCATAAACACAATTTTAATAATTTAAGTAGATGAAATGCAATCAAATCAACATGAATTAAATTCCAGATAAACTGATTAAATTAACCATCCCAACAACATAAATATTCATAGATATGTTCATCATAACAACAACAAAAATTAAAAAGATAGAGAACAAGAATCAAATCTGTTGTTTTTCCTAGGCTTGACTAGGTTGCTCCATCTTCATTCTTTGTTGTCCTCACAGATCAAGGCTGCTATGAAAACTTCAATGTTGCTCCAAAATGGCTGAAGAAAAACCCTTTCCCAAGGGGAGAAATCGGTACAAGTGCAAGGGACTTGAAATGGAAAAATGAGAGGAAAAAGTGAGAGAGGAGAGAAGAGATGTGAATGAATTGAGGTGTGCTTTGAATGATCAGCCAAGGGGGGTTTTTATAGCTGAATGTGGCAGCTAAAATTTGCTACAAATAGCAACCAAAGAGCCACCCCTTGGCCGGCCATCTATGTGGCAAAGATGTTGGCTTCGACTTTGCTAAATTTGGCTTGAGGCAAATCTTCAAAGCCATCAATTGTGTAGGGGCTAATTTGCAATTTGACAAGTCTTCAAGGGCTTCTTTGCAGCTTAAATAATCAGCCAATGAGCTGAATTGGGTCAGCACTAGGACCGTTTTGGGCTGTCCTCTCGTTGGCAGGTTCTGTTCACTTGGTTCGATTCAATCGGACCATTTTTCATAATTAATTAATAATAATTTATTAATCCCAATTAAATTGGATGTAAATTAAAATTAATTAAATTATGAATTAATACACATAATTTTGGACTATCTTAGGCTAGAAATTAATTCGCCTTGATACTTCAAAATTGCTTTTCGGTTTTGTGCTTTTGGCAATGTCTGCCGAGCCATTTTTCGCCCTTTGTGCAAATCTGTCGAAAAATAACAAAAATTCATCAAAAATAATTAGAAAATTAACTAAATTTCAACATGTTCATATTTTAAGTGCGCTTTAATTATTTTATAAAAATTAATTATTTTTTGACAAGAATTTAACCGAATTCGCATGACTTTAAGTTAAAAAGCGTACGAAAAAGTGTATAAATTTTTTTGTTTCCAGGTACAGGGGCAACACGGGCTAGACCATTCCACATGGCTTTAACACATGACCATGTGAGCCACACGGGATGCCACATGGCCATGTGGCAGGCTGTGTCAATTTTGCGAATTGCACTCCTAACAACGAAAAATGCAATTTTTAGGGTTTTTCGGGAATTCTACAACCTGTATATGACAAAAATAAGAAGATGGGAGTGAGTCATCATAAAATATTCAAGAAAACAACTTCGAAAACACCATTGGAGCGGATTCTGAAGCAGATTTCCATCAAGATTGAAGAAATCCCTTTTGATTCCTTTGGAGATTATTATGAGTTTCTTTATTTCTTATGGTTATATTGTATCTTAGATGTTTTTATATGCAAACATGAACTAATTTTCTAAATACCTAAGGGAGATGAACCCTATGATGGATTCTGTCGTTTGATTTTTATTTTACGCAATAAATACTTAGATCTTGTTCTCAATTAGGTGTGATTAAGTCTTTGTTTCATATTTATAGATTACTGATATTTGATGTGCTTATATTAGAGGAGGAATAGACCCTGTTTAAGAGTAGATCTGGTGTAATTAAGTGGAGTTGCATGCGATCCTAGAAATAGGATGACATAAATCTACCGGATTAGAGTCAAATCTAATAAGGGAAACCATAAATCGAGTTAATCTGATAATAGGGGTTTTAATTAGAAAGAAATTTCAATTAATCAATCTAGAGTCAGTTGGTCTTATTCTTGAAGAGAGATATTAGCCTAATTTAAGGATTTCTACAGATCAAGATACTAAGTGAAAGAATTACGTAATTTAGATTGATAGAAATAGATAAAGTCTAGGTGAATTTTTTCCTGGGTATTGTTTCGCTTCTTGCTTGTTAATCAATTATTTTCCTAATTTGGTTTTTGTCACATTTGTAGTTAATTAATTTAGTTAATTTTAGTTTTAATCAATCACTCAAATTTATAGGTTAAATAATAGAAAGACGGTAATTACTAGTACTTTTAGTCTTCGTGGGAACGATACCTTTACTCATGTTACCTATACTATTAATTGATATGTGCACTTACCTTTGTTGAATTTTTAGTTGGTTTCGGGAACATCAATGGTCGAACCAAAACCTCGTCAATGATATGATTGACTAGGTCCACTTCTCGATGCCCTCATTGGTGCATGTGTTTAGTGACTACCATCAACTGCCCACCAAATAAATAAGGCATCTTGTTCTCCATTGACCAATGTTGGTAGTGGATCGAGGACGTGAAATTAAACAAACATGACTCCAACCAAGGCCTCCTTTAAATCTAGACACTTCAGAATGAAATATATTTTTAATGTTCCAATGTTCAATTCCTTGCTTCTTTTCCACTCCTATTAATTTCATGGACATTGTCAAAGTTATGTGGAATGTTTGGAACATCTTTTTTGCACCCGAATTGTTGCAGAACTCGATCCTCATTATACCACTCAACAGGTGAAGAATTCAACACGGGTGCGTTAATGAACCACATGAGTGAATCGTTATGAGCCCATGAGGGAATAACATCCACAATGCCTGGCATAATATATGTCATCCACATGAATTGCACAGTTAATTTCATGGTTATAGTGACATAAGTAAAATAACATGGACAAAGTAATTACATGACATGAATATAATTTTATTTTGGAAAAAATTTACCTCCTCCCTAGCATATGCCTTAATCGTCTGTTAGTAGATAACATGGTTTCAGACTTCTCGATACCCGAACAAGTAAACCATCTTGTAACCTCCCCAACCTGGCCTAAATGTTATAGTCGAATCATGAGAGTTAAATTAGCCACCGAGATGGCTTAGTAAAATATTGAGGTTTAGTAAGAAGACTTAAGTACTAAAAGCCTCAAGTTTCTTAGAAGGAATCATCTCTTGTTTAAAAGGCATTGAAACTCAATAAAGTACCGATTTGATTTGAGTATTCTATCAAACTTTGAAAATTTTGAACAAAACGTTATTTTAAGATTTAGGTATATATATTTATTTGAACTTTTTATAGAACTGGTGAGAATCACTTTTAGAAAACAATTTTGTTTTAGTTTCAATCTCATAATTAAAATCTAATCCATTTTAAAAATCATTAGTGTATTTTCATTATCTCATGTATTTAATTTTAATTACCAAAATCGATCGAAAAAATCATATTTATACCATTTAAGAATAATTTAAAATGATTTCTTGAAAACCTTAATCACATTCGTATTTATTATCAAAAGTATATAAAGTCAATCCCAAAATTAACACCCATATTAAGAATAGAAAGTTCATGCCACAATCCATTTGTAAACAATGCAAAAATCACGAAGTTTATAAAATGAAGTTTAAAGTACTTTTGTATAAAATTCAGTGACAGTGCTCCGATTATCGAGTTTTAACCCCAACCTCAAGAGTTACCTGGAAAGACGGGAAACTAAAAAAATGAGCTATGAAGCTCAGTGTGGTTTTAAAACAAAAATATGTAGCACTTAAGTAGTAATATAGCATATGAATTGGAGAAAACAGAGCATAATAAATTATCAATCTCATGGAAAATTTTCAATAAATACACAGTATGCATGAATAACAGTTCATAATTGCTACCCAACCATCTGCTACACTTCACAATAAGAGTTCCATGGAACTCATCCATCCCTGCACACCATAGTAATAATATGCAGATGAACCACCAGTTTAATAGTTTATTTGATCGATGAACCGATCCAACATTTAAAGCATGTAATTTCACCTTCAATGCAACAATATGGCATGCTTTTATAAATCAGAACACAGTAATGATAGCAGTATTAACATGCAACTTGTATGCAATCAGTGACGGTTTATAATTTTAACAGTAGAAATAAGCATGCATCGATTATAATTGTAGAACTAACATAAGGAATTTGTCACCATATAACCAACATAATCAAATCAGAAAATAACAACACACTACAATCAGATCTAACATACACAGTTTTGTTACCAACTAAACTGAATCATTAGATTTCCTTATTTTAAGATCAGATCTTGGGTTACTTAGCAAAATCAAAACCATTAGAATAATTTAATCTTCATCAGGATATAAAATCAGAAATCGAAATCACATGGGAGGAACATACACATTAGTCAAATGATTACACACACACGACACCGCTAGTGAAGACACGTACCTTCCTTCCAAGTCGTGCAACACCCCTCTCGATCTAATCTTTTCCGACTCTCTCATATCTGACCCTTAAGCAACATACAAACACACCAATCGCACAAGTTAGTAATTGGCACTAACCAAATTCGGGATTCAAAAATATTTGTTTAATTAATAAAAAAATGAAATAGATTGTACACACCATTTGTGTACTCAAATCTGAATCTCATTGTAAATAGATGATTTACACTTACCAACCAATGCAACTGGGAGCGAATTAATCGCTGGCAACCCTAAGTATTATGGGATCGAGGCGATCTATATGGTTCGGCAAATGAGACTATTGGTAGCTCAGGGAGTGAAAAATTCGGCAGTCTCAATCAGGGTACAAGATGCAACTGTGAGAAGGGGAAAGGAAGGGAAAATGACAGCCCAATAAGTGGTGGAGGCGGTTGCAAGGGAAACAACAAGAAGGGTTCGGTGGTTCAATGGTGCAATGAGTGGCGACAAGGAAAAAATAAAGAAAGAAAAGAAGAGGAAAAGAGAAGGGGAAGAGAGGGACGACACAAGGAAAATTAAGGAAAATAAAAGTGATGAGAACAGAAGAGAAGTGGTGAGCTACACTAAAGAGAACAGAGGTGAGGAGCTTAAAAAGTGTTCAGGTTTAGGTAGCATAAAACTAGGGAAGAAAAGAAAAGGGTGGTCGACCAAGCATAAGTATGTATTTATATCTAGGGTTGGCGGAACCCTAGGGTTTTATCCCTAGTATATGCGACACATGGGGACAAATATGGGGAAGGGAAATTGCGCTTTCAAAAGTTCTTAAGAGACAATTTCAAAAAAAAAAAAGGGCCCAATTACATGACTAAATAGAAAAAAAATAGAATAAATTCGACATTTAGCAATTTAATCCTAGAAAAATTTTACCCATACTTTGGAGGATGAAAACTCTCCCGTCCTTAAAAGAAATTATATCCTCAGAATTTACCTAATCTGAACAATTGAAGGTACCTTCCCCGCATTGAGTCTTCTGACTCCCATGTAGCCTATTCAGTGCCATGATTATGCCATAATACCTTAACCAACGATGTCCACTTCCTTCTTAGAATTTTTTTTCCTCTCAATCTAGAATCTATATAGGCTCCTCCTCATAAGACAAACTCAGTCACACCTCTATCTCCTCAATCGGAACAACATGTGACAAGTCGAATTGGTATCCCCGTAGAATAGAAATATGGAATACATCATGTTTATGGTTGAGCTTAGGAGGTAACTCCAACTAATATGCTACTCACCCAATCCTCTTAAGGATCCTATACGGCCTAATGAACCTTGGGCTCAACTTACCCTTCCATCTAAACCTCAATACTTTCCTCCATGATGACTTTTAAAAAACTCAATCACCCATACTATACTCTATATCCTTCCTCCTCATATCCAAATATGACTTCTGTCTATCTAAATCTGCTTTCGTTCTGTCTTGTATCAGTCTAATTTTCCTCTCAGACTCTTAACCGGCTCGGGACCCAACACTTTTCTTTCCCCCAATTCAGTCTAGCACATTGGTGTCGGGCATTTTCGATCATACAACACCTCATAAGGTGTCATCCGTATGCTCAACTAGAAATTGTTATTATAAGCAAACTCAGCCCCTCATAAGGCAAGTGCTCCTCCCAACTACCTCTGAAATCAATAATACAACCCCTTAACATGTCCACTAGAATTTGAATTACCTGCTCCAACTAACCATCTATCTACGGATGGAAAATCGTACTAAAATCCATTCTAGTACTGTAACACCCTAAACCCGGCCTAGACGTTAAGGTCGAATTATGAAGGTTACAATGTTCATAAAAACATTATCGATTAGCTTACGTGAAAACTTAGGTTTATTTTCAATTAATAAAGTTAGTTAATTTGTCAAAAACATAAGTATTCAGAAGATTGTATGTGAACACTTTAACGCAAACCTTGTTTCATTAATTTTATGAAAACAATCCCGAATGTTTAACCAATTGAGTTGTAAAATGTCATAATTCATTTCAGAACCATACAGCAAAAAAAAATACTGTAAATATTCTTATCTCTTAAAATCTTAGGGTTCCATCAGTTATGTCGTCTTAGGTGTGTTTACGAGTTATAAATAATACATCCACGAAAACAAATATCAAAGATAAAAAATTAACGTTCCAAAAACAAATTAAAATCTGAAAGACTATTAAGTTCGAAATCAAAATCCAAAACATACTTATACCAAAATTGTGTGAATCGAGCTCCAAAATCTCCGCCAAGTCTTAACTTTGAAGGTCACCTAAAATGTAGTAAACAAATGGGTGATCTAGAATCCCAATGTGTGACTCAGCCCACAAACAATATATACTTATAATGAACACATCTAAATACCATCATAAAAATTTTACTTATAATGTACATATTACTAAAAACATATGTCAGATCAGAATATCATATTTTCATAATCATATATCACAATGGAACTTAAAATTTCAGAATAAAAAATCTCACTCTTATACAAAATCAGATACATATTCAGATTCAAAGATATAATCAAATTAGGATACAAATGCAAACATAAATTCTGACACAGATGCAATCACAGATCCTACCCCCATCTGCTACACACCAACTCCATCCAACCAATCACACCAAATAGGACTACAAGAGCTAGTCCATCCAATCACACCAAGTAGTGGCGGTATGCCACTCATAGTAGTGCAGTTGAGCTGCTAGACAAATATTACAGTTTAACCACCAAAATTGCAGTAAAATTGCTAGAAAACACTTCCTTCATCATATCCAAAACCCACCCCAATGCACATGCATAATCATAATAACATACGTACATATCACATAAATGGTATAGCATGCACACCTCATCATATTTCTTACAGATCATACATATCAAATTGTTTATACTAACAGTTATTCTACAAACAGTTGTCATACATGTTTTTACACGTAATTGTGCTTTTAAAGTTATCAAAACACAGATCGTATATAAGTTTTTCACTTACTTTAGTCATATCACATACTAACAAATAACACATTTTGCGTCTTATTTAAGCCTAATGGACCCCAAGGATGGTTTAATTACACATTTTTTAGTCAAATGGGCCTAAGTGAAAAATTTTTAAAAAAAGGGCCAACACAGTCTACCTGATCAGCCCGTGTGATCACACACACCCGTCTGTCCCACACAGCCAAACCAAATTGCTTATGCAATCACACACCCCCATCTGACTAACACACTCTGGTACACAGTCAGCCACACAACCGTGTGGTGCACACGGCCTGCCACACAGTCGTGTGTTGCAACCTGCAATTCAAAATTTGCTATTGTTTTTTTCAAGTTTCTAGGTTTCGGAACTGTGCTTTCAAGTTAAAGACACACACTTGATTGCTCTTTTGATTAAACACACAAATAAGGACTCATCGATTAACAACATGAATGTACCTAATACCAACACCAAAACTTGAATTCGATAGACACAACTTAGTAACACCAGACCCTAAACTAATATACCAAACTTACCCTTCAAAAACAACAACTTAATACCGAAACTTAGTTTTTCAGAGTGTTGTCGTTAAACTCACGTCCTTCACCTAATCAAAGCACAAACAATTATATGATTGATAGATTCAAAAAGGCCAAAATTCTTAGATGGAAGTAAAAATCATATACGTTACCTACACTTAGATGGAAGTACGAATTTTCCTCATTCAAAAATATGACACAACAAAAACACTGGGATAATAAAGTAGTAGTAGAGGAACCATAATAAAGAAAAATTCCAAAAAATAAGAATTGTCTAAGATTGTCTTTAGAGGAAACAATAATGAAACAAAAGAGAAAGGAAAAGCGAAAAATGTCACGGAAGTAATTCAGAAAAAAGAAAAGAAAAGAAAGAAAGAAAAATAATTGAAGAATAAAGGGAAAGATGAGAAAATGGGAGAGTGGGGAGAACGAGAATTTTTGTGGAGGGATTTTAGGAGTTAATCCCTCAATTTTTTTATAAACTACCCACTAACTCCTAGGAAATATCCACTTCAAAATTTTCCTAGATTTTAAAACAAAAATAGTTTTTCCGCTTTACATATGTAAGGAATCAAACACAAGACCAAAGGGTAAGCTAAAGCCTTACCACTAAACCAGCAAGCTCATTCTTGTCATCAGTTGAGAAAAAATAATATATAAGCTAGACGTTCAAAGATCGGGGTTGAAACAAAAATAACAAAAATTCAAAGGAAAGAAACCTCACACACAAGCACAACACCAATTCACTAAACTAGAATAACTCACTTGACATAATTTCACAATCCCAACTTTTTCTAACCCGGTTTTCGGGATGTGACAAGTACCCAATGCTTCATGCATTTTTTTTTCCAGAATTGAGACATAAAATGAGGATCACGATTAGAAATTATCAGAATTGGTACCCCATGTAGTCGCATAATTCATAAATGTACAATTTAGCCAACTTCTTTAGTGAATAGTTCGTACGAACATGTAAAAAATGAGCTGACTTAGCCAGTCTATCTACAATCACCCGGATCAAATACTTCTTTATGGGTGTCAAGGGTAACCCACTAAAGAAGTCCATAGTCATACGCTCCCACTTCCACTAGGGAATCTTAATCGGCTATAGTAGGCCAAAAGGGAACTAGCGTTTAGCTTTCACTTGCTGGCACATCAAATATTTAGCTAGAAAATTTGTTACCTCTCGCTTCAAACCTAGCCACCAGTATAGTTCATTTAAATTCCAAAAACTTTTATTCCCTCCAAGATGCCTAACATAAAGGCTATTATGCGCTTCCTGAAGTATAGATTGCCTGAAACCCTAATCATTTAACGTACAAAATCTTCATTTGAAGCATAAAATACCATCAGAATTAAACAAGAAATCTGTCATCGATCCGTCCTCAACTTGCTTAACCCTAAGCAACAACGAAACATCCAAAGGTTGTTTCTCCTTGATCTAACTAACCAAGGTAGGCTTTACTTGTAATTCAGCCAGTAAACCTCCATCATCCACCAAATTCAAACTAGCAAACATCGTTCTCAGTTCAATCATATGCCTCCCACTTTGAGTATCTACTACAACATTGGCTTTACCGGGGTGATACTCAATGACACAGTGATAATCCTTCAGCAACTCAATCCATCTCCATTGCTTCAAGTTCAACTCTTTTTGGAAAAGAAGATATATAAAAATCTTTTGATCCGTATAAACGTAATGTAACTCTTTTCATTATATAAATAATGCATCCAGATTTTTAATTCAAATACCACAATTTCCATCTCCAAATTATGAGTCGGATAGTTGTACTCATGTGGTTTTAGTTACCTCGATGCATAAGTAACAATCTTTCCATCTTGCATCAATAGACATCCAAGGCTAGTGTGAGACGTATCACTATACACTACATAGTCTTTTCCCAACTCTGGTTAGATTAACACCAGAGCCTAAGTTCATACAAACTTTAGCTTCTCAAAGCTAGCATGTTAGTAATCATTCCACTTAAAAAGAACATACTTTCTCAAAAACTTTGTCAAGGGAGCAGAAATAAGAAAAAACCCCTCAAGAAACCTCCGACAATATCAAATTAACCCTAGAAAACTCTGAATCTCAGAAACATTTTAAGGTTCCTTCCACTCTAGAATAGTCTCAATCTTCTCTGGATCCACACGGATACCCTCAACCAATACAACATGTCCCAAAAACATTACTTCTTTCAGCCAGAACTCGCACTTACTCAACTTTGCATAAAATTTCTTTTCTTTGAGAATCTACATGATAACTTTCATATGCTCGTCATGATTAGTCTCGGTATTTGAGTAAACCAGAACGTCGTCAATTAACACAACAACAAACTGATCAAAAAATGGCTGAAACAACTTATTCATCAGTTCCATGAACGTGGCAAGAGAATTTGTTAGATCAAATGGCATAATTAGGAACTCATAGTGTCTATACCAAGTCCTAAATGCAGTCTTAGGAACATCTAACTTTTCACCTTCAAATGATAGTACCCATACCTCATATCAGTTTTAGAAAACACCATTGCCCTTAAAATTGGTCAAACAAGTCATCGATCCTTGGCAGAGGATACTTATTCTTGATCGTTAACTTGTTCAACTGTTGATAATCAATACACAGCCTCAGTGTTCTGTCCTTCTTCTTTACAAACAAGACTAGGCTCCCCAATGTGACACATTGGGTCTTATGAACCCTCAATCCGAGAGCTACTAAAGTTGAACTTTAAGTTCAATGAGTTCTTTGGGTCCATGCGATAGGGAGCAATAGACACCGATGCAGTTCTAGGATACACCTAAATTCTGAACTCAACCTCTCTATCAGGAGGTTATCTTGGTAGTTCTTCGAGAAAAACATCCGAAAACACCCCTACGGTACTGATACTACCCATAACTGGATTACTTACTTTTGCATCTAGAATAGAAGCAAATATGCCTCACAACCCTTCCAGACCAGCTTCTTTTTTACCATTGCTAAGATCACATTGGACAAATAATCTCTTTGTTCTCCTACCATAACAATCTTATTCCTATTAGTAGCCTTTAGAGTCACTCTCTTTGTGGCATAGTCCAAATTTACACTGTCTTCAACTAACCAATCTATCCACAAAATCAAGTCGAACTCACCAAAATGTAATTCCATTAAATTAGCTTGGAACACCTTACCCTGAATCTCCAACAGACACCTCCTATAGATCTTATTTACTACCACAAATTGTCCTAACTAACTCACAACAGTAACACTAGTTATACTCTCCTCTATCCCAACTCCAAGTTTATTAGAAACTATACTAGCAACATAGGAATTAGTGAAACCAATATCAATCAAAACAAAGTATGTCATAGAATGAATCGTAAAAGTACCTGCAATGATACTAGATGCATCGCAGTCTCTCAACGTCTAGCTGCATAAACCAATTTCAATTTTCTAGCCTCATTCCCATTTTAATTTTGATCTAGTACTCTCTAACCTCGACCCATTGTACCCGTAGCACCAATTGTGACTCTAAAACCACCATTCCTACCCTAACCACAATCCATCAGAGGTAACTACCCAGAACCCTAAGTCGAAGTTGCAGCTTACACCTAGCCAACACGACGTGGACAATCCTTCACTTTATGCTCAATAGACCCACTTCTCATACATGCACCCATCATAGAACCCACAAATTGGATCCTCCCCAATCCAGGTGTGTAACACCCTTATCCGTATTCAACACCAGAACAGGGTACTAAGTATTACCAAACTTAAACTCAAACAAACATTCAAAATCAAGACATGAATTTCCACTCAAATTTAAAACTTTTCAAAAACATTCATATCATCCCTTAAACGAGCCTACGAGGCCCAAAACATACCTTAGGAGTGGTTCGGGACTAAACCGAGAACTTTAGAAAACTTCCTAACACTTAGAAATTTTTTCATCAAAACAGGGGTTATACGCCCGTGTGGCTTAGGACACGCCTATGTAGGCAGGCCGTGTGGTCACACACGCTCGTGTCCCTAACCCGTGTAACTCTCTGTTTATGACATCATCAACAAATTAAAGTCACATGGCCAAGTCATACGCCCGTGTGCTTAAGTCGTGTCCTTCACACAGATGAGACACATGCCCGTGTCTCTGCCCGTGTACTCGATACTGAGCAATCTGTTTTGCAACAATTTAGGTGTAGGGGGCACATGGCCGAATCACATGCCCATGGGGCTCATCGTGTGTCACACACGGCTTAGACACACACCCGTGTGTCTACCCATATGGACAAAAATAATGCTATTTACCAAGCCATTTTGCCACCCGCACTTGTACACATCTACACAACTTTAATAGCATAATTCTAATACAAACAAGCAACCAATACCATCATAACTAAGGCTTAAACATGTCATTTAAAAGCCAACATCTATCAGGCTTAAAACATCATACTTTGCCAAACTCAAACATACTACAAGCACATCCATAATTAAGACAATAACATGACATCCTCGTGCCATTATTTATCATGCTTAGAATATCAACCTTTCCACACCAAATCATGCAAAATTTCACATTCACAAATGGAATTTATAGATGAATATACTCATAACCAATATTAGCCAACTTCCATGGCTATATACAAAAATGAACTAAACACAATTGCAAGCCAACACATATGGCCAAATTAATAATGACGCATATAACCAAAATACCAATTCCTATACGTGCCATAAACTCAAAATACTTGAATTCATAAATACCCAAAGTGATAGCTGGATAGTGTGATAGGATCTCTGACGATCTCTAATTCGAGCTAGCTTATTAACCCTATAAGACATGGAAAAGGAAGGGGTAAGCTATATAATGTAGCTTAGTAAGTTCATATGCAAATAATAAGCAACCTTAACCATACATATATCATACAATTAACATAATATAAATTCATACGAATGTTATTTAAGTCTCATAGTATAACTTACTCATTCAGTCTTACCAAGTGTTTATCATGTTCAACAATATGAACACAAATTATTATAATCTACCATAATCTCATGGTTACAATTTTTCCAGTCACAATGCTTACCCCTTTCAACTTATAAGTATAATTTAACATATCCTAGCATTAGCCTAACAACCGTAATCTTTCCTTTGTAACATATTATAGCAATTAACAAATCATTTCATGTCTCATAATAAACATGCACATTAATTATGCATACTCATATTTCCAAGCATATATCTTAATATCTTTCGATTTCTTAAACTTTTATCTTCTCGTACTTTCATGACTATTTTAATAGGCAATTATTCCAATCTTTCCTTTTTCTCATTTTTGATAAATTACAATTTATGTGATTAAAACATGCTATATCCTAACTCAATTGGCCCGAAGCCAATCACATAATAGTCAACCGAATTTAATATGAATTTCATACAACACAATTATAGATCAATAATCACAATGCTTTCACAAAATCATTAATCATGAACTCACAATATCATGAAGTCAATGCTTATAAACTTTACATACATACCTGTACTAATTGTAATACTTACGTACACTTTCTCTTCTTTGACATACCCGTTAAATTTTCCCGTTGAACCATTTGGAATACTAAAGGATACTCGGGGATCTCGTACACACAGTACCATACCAATGCCATATCCCAAATATGGTCTTACATGTAATCTCATATCGATGCCAATAGCCCAACTATGGTCTTACACGAAATCTCATATCAATGCCATATCCCAGATAAGGTCTTACACAAAATCTCATATAGATGCCCTACCCAGATATGGTCTTACATGTAATCTCAGTAACCCTAATGTCATCACATTTCTATTCTATCTATTCCTATGGTTCAACTGGGACTTTCGCTGTATCGAAACTTTATCGATCATTTTCGTAGTGTCGTACTCAATAACATTCACATTTTTATTTCAATAATATAGCATGTACCACAATAACATCAATTAGGCATTTATACATATATAATTTAATGCTTATTTCACATACAAACTTACCTCGACATAGAAACGGCAAAAAGGACTAAATCATCAAATTTTTTTTTCCCCCGTCTAATCTTGAATCTTATTTTTCTTGATCTATAACATCACATTTAACTTATTTAATCATTATACTATTCAAAACAGCCCGACATCACATTATGGCAAAAATTACATTTTTGCTCTAAACTTTTGACAATTTACAATTTAGTCCCTAGGCTCGTAAAATGAAATATAGTTAATTTCTTCAAAACCCAAGCCTAGCCGAACCTTATAAATGCTTATAACAGCCCACATTTTTCATTAAATCACACTTTTACTACATATTTTACAACTTTTACAAACAAGTCCTTTTTAGCATTTTTACCAAAAATCAGTTAACAAAAGTCGTTTAACAAACAACAAACATGCATTTTCTACCATCAAACATCAAAATACATACATGTTCAACATGGGTAAAATTTTAGACTTTGACATCACTTCAAATTAGTGGTAGAAATAAATAGATCTTGTTATGAGGATTTCAAAAACATAAAAATCATTAAAAACGGGGTTAGAACGGACTTACAATTGAGCTTGAAAGTTGCCAAAACCCTAGCAATGTCTTCTCCATGAAAGTTTCAGCCATGGGGTAGAAGATGAGCAAAAATTGGCTTCTATTTTCTTTTTAATTCATTTTAATTACTAAATGACCAAAATGCCCTTAAAGAAAAAACTTTGGAAACATACCTAACCATGTCCTTTTTTGTCCACCAACTTAACCAATGGTCTAGTTACCATTTAAAGACCTGAAATTTAAAATTTCATAGCAATTGGACACCTATAACATGTAGAACTCAACTTTTGCACTTTTTACAATTTAGTCCTTTTGACTAAATTGAGTGCCCAAACGTCAAAATTTTCGAACGAATTTTCATGAAACAATTCCATAAAATTGTAAATCATAAAAATGTAATAAAAATAAATTTTACTGTGTCAAATTTGTGGTCTCAAAGCCACTGTTTCGACTAGACCCAAAATCAAGTTGTTATAAGGTGCATTACCAACATTACCCCTTATAATATTTTGCTATGATCTGCCCTCCCTGGTTCGTTTCAAAGGTAATGAAAATGAACCAGTAAAATCTGAATCCCTCTTACTTTAAGCCTTGTCCTTATTGCGTTTTTATTTCTCTACACGCTTAACCTCCTCCACAATCTTAATCTTTTCAACCAGAGTCTCAAACACTCTCTCCTGATGTAGTGCCACCTGAATCTTAATATCATACCTCAGCCACTTCTTGAATCACAGGCTCTTATCCTGCTCAATAGCCACCATACCCAGAGTACAGTAGCTCAACCTCAGAAATTCGACATCATACTCAACCACAGTCGTATCACTTTTTGTTAACTCAATGAACTCCAAATTTTGCTCCTGAAATCCTCTTGAAAATACTCCCAAGTCACATGCTCTATCTAAGTACCCTTTACTATAAAATGCCACCATCAATAAGCCACACTGTACCTTTCAACTTTTGCTCTAGGTACAATCCATGTCCTCAAGAATACTTTCTATAGCCTCCATCAAATACTCAGCTACAGTCAAAGTTGTCCTAGCTACACCCCTAAATATCTCAGCCCTATTAGCCCGGAACCTCTCACTCACATATCCATAACCACTTGATCTAGTCTGGGTTCTAGCAACACTCTAAAGTACCTTTAACATGGCATGGGACAATGCATCATCACCCATATCATAATTTTCACCTCTAGTGGTATAGGAATGCTCTCCATAATCAGCCTTAAGAATTGGAGTATCATTCTGAGCTATTGGTGGCTCAACTAGAGTAGCTCGATGTGGCCTACCTCGGGGTCATTTACCACAGGTGCTCATAATGAATGCCCGAATATCTAAACTCTAGCATATATCTACAGTTTTAGAAAGTACAATAGATAGTTAGAGACGTCATTGGAGTCTTGAAATTATTTTAAAAACATAATAAAAATATTTGTGGCATGGTATTTGACAAAACCTTTTTTAAAAATATGCACACATACCTCATTAATCTCATAGTCTGAGTTTAAAATCCTTTGGCTCTGATACCATCAAATCTAATCTCTTTAAATCGGCTCAGATGTTATGATTGAATCATGAAAGTTACATCATCTGCCGAGATGGCTTAGTAAAACATTAAGGTCTAGTAAAAAAAGTTAAGTAGTAAAAGCTTCAAGATTTTTTGAAGGAATTATCTCTTGTTTAAAAGGCATTGAAACTTAATAAAGTGGTAATTTTTTTGAGTACTCTATCAAACTTTGAAAATTTTAAACCAAACGTTATTGTAAGATTTAGGTATATATATTTATTTAAACTTTTTATAGAACTAGTGAGAATCGCTTTTAGAAAAAAAATTATTTTAGTTTCAAATTCATAATTAATATCTAATCCATTTTAAGAAAACATTAGTTTATTTTAATTATCTCATTTATTTAATTTTAATTATCAAAATCGATAGGAAAATTCATATTTATAACATTTAAGAATAATTCAAAATGATGGCTTAAACACCTTAACCGCATTCGTGCTTATTGTAAAAACATATCAAGTCAATCCCAAAATTAACACCCATATGAAAAATAGAAAGTCCATACCACAGTCCGTTTGTAAACAATGCAAAAATCACAAAGTTTATAAAATCGAGTTTAGAATACTTTTGTATAAATTCAGTGACAATGCTCCTATAACATCCCAAATTTGGGGCTAGTCAGAATAGTGGTCTCGAGACCACAAATCCAGAGTTTAATAAATTATTTTATTATTAAATTGATGTTATGGCATGCTTATAAGAGTGCATGAAAAATTTGATGGATTAATTTTAGCGTTTATGAGCCCAATTCTGAAAAGGGACTAAATCGCATAAAGTGCAAAAGTCTTGAATTGATAGCTAAAGGTGTTAAATAGTTAGAGAACGAAAATTAGGGGTCTTTAAAAGGAAAATAGACCCTTGGAAGAAGGCATATCCGGCCATAGAGTCAAAGAGGAGACAAATTTATTAAAATTAGGTGAGTTGGTTACCAATTTTGACTAGATTAAAAATAAAATAAAGGGAAATGATATCATTTTTTTCCACCTTCTTCTCCATCGAATTTTCATCAAAATTAAGGGTTTGAAAGCTTGAAAAATTTCAGCAACTCATTCCTCTTGCAAGTAAGTGATTTTTATAGCTTTTCTTGAATATTTTTGTACTTTTGAGACTCTTGAAGTATAAGCTTTCAAATAAGGGTACTATTTTGCAAAATGATTAAGAGCTTAGGGTTTTTTCATGAAAGGATTTGTAATATTTGCTGAGTTATTATGGAAGAAAATGAGTCTTGGGTATCTTATAACCAACTTTTGTAAAAGGTGTTAGCATGAAAACACCTAAAAGGACTGTTTTGCATAAGTTGTAAAAGGACTATATTTATTTATGTGCAACTTACTAAGCTTTATGCTTACTCCCTCTCCTTTTTTATTTTCTTATAGTGCCGCCTATCTAGCTGAAGGATCAACGGAAGTCAGAGATATCGATCACACTATCAATCGAAGCTTTCGGTATAGTTTGATTTATATTTTTGAATATGGCATGTATAGGGAACTAGAATTGTGTTTTGTGTCATTGAGAGCTGGAAAAATGTGTTGGCTTGGATTGGAAACCTTTAATTTTGTATTAAGCCCTGAATGATGACTAATATTCATTTTGATTTATATGCAAAGATGTTATTTTCATGGATGAGTAAAATGCAGTAATAGAATGTTGTTTGTTGTGGCTAAATTGGTTGCATGAGATAGACTTGTATTGATTTTGGTTGTTTATCTGTAGGTTGTGTATATAAGGGTGACAAAGAGGCTTGGTAAATAGCCTTATATTTTCTACATGGGTAGATACACGGGCGTATGTCTAGGCCGTATGTGACACACGGTCTGCCTTATGGGCATGTGGTCCAACTGTGTGTCCACTGCACGTAAAAATTTCAAGTCAATATGTATAATAGTAAACACACGGGCAGAGACATGGTCGTGTGTCTTAGCCATGTGATGGATACGGCCTAGCATGCGGGTGTATGCATTGGCCGTGTGACATTTTGGGGATGCTGACGTCAGAAACAGAATGTCCATGTTTTTGCACAAGTTCGTGTCATGGCCGTGTAAGGACACGGGCCAGGGACACGAGCGTGTGCTGGGTCGTGTGAAAACCCCTGTAAGTGTACATTTAGAGTTAATTCTACATTGGCAGAGGACACGAGCGTGTCCATGTATTGCTTAGGCCGTGTGAGCCACACGGGTCATCAACACGACCATGTCGAGTTAGTCACACGGGCGTGTACCCCTGTACCTAGTGATATTTTCAGAGTTTGTGGGAAGATCCGTATCATTCCCGAATGGTTTTAAATGACGGATGGAACCTTGTAGGCCATTGTTATGAAGTTTTTGCTAGAGAATCGGAAAAGTTTTAAATTTGGCTAAATTTTGATGTCTAAAAATCGTGTGTTCATATGTGACCTAGTTAGGTAACACCTCGTATTCCGCCCCGGCGTAAGGTATGGGAGTGGGGTGTTACAGCTCCAATTGTCGAGTCTGAATCTCATTGTACACACACTTTTTATACTCAAATTTGAATCTCATTATAAATAGATGATTTACATTTACCAACCAACGAAATTGGGAATAAATTAATCGCCAGCAACCTTAAGCATCACGAGATTTGGGTGATTATATGGTTCGACAAAGAAAAAGATTGGCAGCTTAAGGAGTGAAAAATCCAGTGGTTTCGATCGAGGTACAAGTTGTGACTATGAGAAGAGGAAAAAAAGGGAAAACGGTAGCCCAAAAAGTAAAGGCGACAGCGGCAAGGGAAAACCAAGAGAATAAGTGACAAGGAAAAAATGTTAGGGTTCAAGGGTGTAATAAGCGACAACAAGGAAAAAATAAAGAAATAATAGAAGAGAATAAGTGAAGGGGAAGAGGGGGATGACACAAGGAAAATTAGGTAAAAGAAAAGTGATGAGAAGAAGAGAAGTGGTGAGCGGCGCAAGAGAGAATAGAGATGAAAAGCTGAAAAATGTTAGGGTTTAGGCGGCACAAAACTAAGGAAAAAAAGAAAATGGTGGTCGACCAAGCATAAGTATGTATTTATATCTAAGGCTGGTGGCACCCTACGGTTTTACCCCTAGTATATGCGGCACATAGGGAAAAATATGAGGAAGGGAAATTGGGCTCAGAAGCTCCTAACAGACTGTTTCAAAAAAAAAAGGCCCAATTACATGAGTAAACAAAAATATTGAATAAAGTTGACATTTAACAATTTAGTCCTAGAAAAATTTTACCCACACTTTGGGTCGTGACACATCTGAAATAAAGTAAACTTTTTAGGACATATTTTCATAAAAAAAATTATTGATTGAAGTTCTTTTACTCACTAAGCCAAAAATGGCATCATGTACAGCGCCCATGATAGTAGCAATATCAGGCACCCGTTTATAAATTTTGTATGATGATTCGTTACCCAACAAAGGTCACAATACAACATCGCTAATACTTTGAGCCCCAACTGTATGAACGGGCAACATGCAAATTAGTCAATAGAGGCAATTACATCATGTAGACTTTATTATTATTTGAAACTGACCTAAGTACCCTTTATCAGCTATTGTATATACGCTCAAGCAGCATATATCTTCTCCCACTCAATGACACTACTTGATAAGGTTTCAAAAATTCCTTTTAACCAGGAAAATTTCAAATTGGTAAACCTAGCTTCACCATCATTGCGCCAGCGTCCAAATAGGTGGTAGCAAAGCGCCTTAGGTTTGAACATTTTACTTGAACCCATGACCGCACCACCGTCAATAGGGAGCCCGAGTTGCAATGCGATGTTTCCCAAGGTAATAATGCACTTTCCATACGGTAAATGAAATGTGTGTTGGGAAATGTGTCTATATTGTAGTAAACATGTAATTTTTTTATATGTATTTGAACGATGAATAAATAAATTTCACATTCACTATTATGTCTTTTGCATTTCTGTCTTTCATATTTTGCATACATAGCGAAATTGTGGCAAGTAAATATTAGTTCATTTATTGTCTAAGTTTAAACTGATGATAATTGGCATTACAAGAATGTTTACATTACGAGAAGAAAACTTACTTCAATAGATAATTTAGACGAGTTTGTAACTCGTAAAAGAGTGAAAGTGAGCGTTTGATTTAAATGCTAAGAAGGATTATTCTATCGTCTACAATTCCAATTGAGAAGATGGCTAGTCTTGGCTATCGGAGCAATTGACTCCACGGGTAGAGACATAAATGTATTCATTGACAAAATGATACATTGGATTGGACCTAAGATGAATTAATTTTGAATCTGTTTGTGAATTAATTTATTTGTGACATTCATGGTGTGATTTATCTAAATCATAAGTTAGTCACTAATCATACGTATGTAATTCATGTGCTTTGATATAAGTGGAGCCTTATACTCTAAAGATGATCGAGCCGATAGCTGGTATGTTAGGTACATGAGTTGTGTATGGCATGGTTTTACTAGCAATAGTGAAAGTCATAGCTTAATTAAAAAGATAACGATATCATCTCATTGACATTGTATGGATTGATAAATATGGAACGTGGTCACAGGTTGCTTGTTCTTGAACGAGCAATTTATCACAGACATTTGTTGACAGTGATCATATTAATCATTAAGAAGATACAATGATGGCAATAAGATAAAATAGGATTGTATTGAGTAAACGGATTTAACTCAAAGAAATCAAGGATATCATATGAGGGTAACACACACATGATGAGGTCATTGGACAAAATAGTTGGATGAATTACTTTTGTAAAGAGTATACGATAAGGAGTTTCCAATCATGGTACTTCTTGTGGACTGACTCGAACCAACGGTAAATCGGTGGCTGGGCCGTCAGTGGCTCGAACCGAACCGACAGAAAGCGAACCAACTCAGAGTGCCGACGACATTTCGGTGGTCGAAAAATGGTCAGCAACGGTGGGTCTTCGATGGTTAAGCAGTGGAAGAATTACATCCTACTAGGACTCTACTTGAGAATTTGATTTCAAATTAACTATTCCAAAAATAATATTATTTTAATAGATTTAATTTTAATTTTAATTTAATACTTATCTTAATAGTATTTTATTAATTTAATATTAAAATGATTATCTTAATATTAAATTTAATTTAATGTTTATCTTGTTGTTAAATATTTTATCAATTTAATAAGATTTAATATTAAACTTAATCCAATATTTATCAAGATAAATATTATATTAATCTAATATTAAAGTGATTAAGTTTAATCATACTTGAATTCTCTAAACTCTCCCTATATAAAAAGAGCTTAGGTTATTATTTTTCACACCCTTGAATTCAAGAGAAAGTCATAAAGAGAAAATTCTCTAAAGAAATTATTTCAGAAAATTTCTAGAGATATTTTTCTTATTTACAGCTTGGTCCAAAAGTTTAGAGAAATTACGAAATTACCCCACTAGTAATTTTTGTGAAAAGTTTTCTGATTCGAAGCAGACCTACACTCAATAGACGTGAGCTTGAGGATAGCAGATAAGACTACTCGGTCGAAGCAATCATCTTAAACGAATTGAAAAAGATACAATTTTGATTAAATGTTTATGGCTTTAGATACAATGTTGAACTCTCCAAACTCTAGTTTTTCCCTAAATTTATTTTCCACTACGTTTTTCAAACCCGATTTTCCAAAAATGTGTGGGTCTCTGAGTGTCATTGCTCAACCAAGGCGGATATTAAGTCAGACTTCAACTCAAACATTCAAATCAATTCTGTTGTTCCAAATTCGACGGCATCCAAGTATGGCATAATACGTTCGACTAGCCAATAGCTCGGACCATGGACACATGCCATCAACACGTGGTACTCACCTTATCCATATTAAATTACCACATTAGTTAAATTCTTCCAATTAAATAAAAAACGACGTGTAACTTTATAAATATACTCGTGAATAGCAAATAATAATTTTTTTAACGATACATTAATCATCATTGTTGTGTGGTTGGTTGCTATGATCAAAGAACTCCTTTCGATATCTACACAAACAATAAAAAATTTAATCACTAACTAAACAAAAAAACATTTAAAATCATTTACCGTAATCCGTATTTTTCAACTGAAATTTAAGTATCTTTATTAAAATATATATATCTAAATACAAACGAATCAGTAGCAAACAACCCATTCCCATAATTAAATTTTCCCTATCCCAATTTTGTAATTATTAATTATTTTATTATTTTTATTATCTTAAAATCAAATCTATATATTATATGTAAAATATTATAATATACAAATTATTATTACAAAAAAAACATACATTAAAACTATCTTAATCTATCCATACGTCTTAAACACAAATCTAATTTTTAAAACAAAATATAATCTTAAAAGTTGTTTCTAAAATTAACAATAATCTAAAATATAAACATATATTTTTATAAAAATAAAAATAAAAACATACATTAAAGTTGAAACACTTTTTCTCTAAAACTCCAACTGTTAAAACCATTTTTTTTAAAGAAAAAAGGGTCGACTTTTGTTATGAAAACAAAAATTGGAGTCGGCACCAATCTTTTTTTATGAGGTGTGATTGGGTCACCTTGTGATTGATCATTTTAATAAAACGTTTTGATTTACTAAAACAATAATTTTGGTCTACGAAATTCGAGAAAATGGGTTCGGGAGTCAGTTACGCACGAGGAAGGATTAGCACCCTCGTAACGCCTAAAATTGGTACCTAATTGATTAATTGTCTTAACATCGAAAGTTGAAAACCCGAAAAGAATTTAAAATACGATCCTCTCTTTTTTATTAACGTTAATTTTACAAAAAAATGTTTGGATAAATCGAAACGGATGCTAAAGACCTTCTTGTCCCGCAGTAATAAAATGTCACATCCAGTACGTTAGGACACGACATTTTAAACCTTCGAGAATAAGCTTGTCTTTTTTATTTTCAAAACTCATGCATTTTAATTTTAAAAGGATATTCGGTTATTTGGGTCAAATGAGAAAAATCGAAACCCAGTATGTTAGGGCACGATCTCTCGAGTTTCCAAATACGGAACATTGCCTTATTTTGAACATTTTCTTTTTATGAAATAATAGCAAATATGAAATTTAAAACGATGTGTATTTATTTTGTTTGAAGTTTAATAAAACGACACATTATGAATAAATATGTTGGGACCTAATTCTCGATATGATCTGAACAAAACAAACTAAAATGGCAATATGAACACGGAATAATAATGTACGAATAAAATGTTATGTTAATGAATGTCTATAATATGGAAATACTAACAAATCCTAGTATACATAATGCAATAACCACATACTATCACTTTAATCCCAACACAAACAATCGAAGGAAATAAGATAAAATAAAAATAAATAATTTCAATGATAACAAAAATTAAATAGGCCTTGAACAAGACAAAACCAATTTTATGGTACAATAAGGACCGTGAATAAATAAATAGATATAAAAATAGATATTGAAGAAAGTAGTTTGTACAATATTGAAAATAGAAGGAGCAATTTGTGAATAAATATACTATAAATAATAATAATAATAATAATAATAATAATAATAATAATAATAATAATAATAATAATAATCTTGATAGTAATAATAATGATAATAACAATAATATATAAAAAATAAAAAATAATGATATTAATACATAAATATAAATAGAAATATAATAATAATAATAATAATAATAATAATAATAATAATAATAAAAGTTTTAAAATCATATAGGAGGACATAAATAAATAAATAATAACACGATATAAATAAATAAATAAAATATTAATAACAAGAGTAAAAAAACATATATAAGAAAGATAATAATGAAAACAATATTAGTATATAAATAGAAATAGAAATATAATAAATAGAAATATAATAATAGTAGAAATATAAATAGATAAATAAAATTAGATAAATAATAATAGTATTAGAATAACAAAATAAATATAAATAGAAACATAATAATAATAGCAATAATATATTAAAATAGTTAATTTGATAATAAAATAGCAAAAATAAAAAAAAGGATTAAATCGAACCTTCAAGGAAAATTTTGGGGCAAATCAAAAATAAATAAAAGGAAATGGACCAATTTGAACGTGCGAATAACAAGGAGGGACAAAAAGGGAAATAATCCCTACCTTCCTAAACGCACAGCTTCAAGGAGGACCAAAATGTAGTCAAAAAAAATTTTAGGGCCAAAATTAAAAATAATAAAAACTTAATTGCAAAACAATAAAAAGGCGAAAGGGCTAAAAGTAATTGAACGAATTTAGAAAAAAAAAAGAAATTGAAATGAAATGGACAAAATTCTCACGTCAAATTGAAAGAGAAAAGAAATTAATTCAATTCCAATGAAAATAGGAAAAGAGAGAATAATCCAATTCCAAATTGAAGTAGAAATACAAAAGTCATTTTTTCTCAAAAAACAAAAGCCTAACTAATTTAATAAATTAAAATAAATTAAAATAAAATAATATCTTCCTCTTTTTGGCTTTTTACCATGTCAACAAAATTTGATAACTCCTTAGCTTTCTCCATCTTTTTTATTTGGCCCCAATTTAATGATTGTCTTTCAATTTGGTCATTTTTGGCTTGTTTTTGACCGATTGCATCCTTTGGCTTTATTTATTCGGTTATTTTTTTTTCCGGGCCCAGGCCAAAATTGGCCTATTACAGTTGCCCATCTTTTCTCATTGTCATATAACGAGAATGAAGCAAAGACTATAAAATGGCCAATTTTGTCTGGACCTGCTGAGTCTCGGCGCTTCTTTTCTTTCTCTTCAAGCAACCTCGTTCCAATCCACTATATCTTCAAAGGTATAGGAATTGGTGCTTCGATCCGCTCCAATGTAATTTCAGGGAAAAGAAATTTGTAGCTTCGATCTACTCCGCTGAAAGTTCAAGGAGATAAGAATTGGTAATTTCAACCTGTTCCACTGCAACTTCAGGGAGATAAGGATTGTGGCTTCGATCTGCTCCAATGTAATTTTAGGGAGAAGATAGTTGTAGCTTCGATCTACTCTGCTGGAACTTCAAGGAGGTAAGAGTTGGTAATTTCAACCTGCTCCACTGCTACTTTAGTTAGATAAGGTTTGTGGTATTCAATTTGCTCCATTTCAACTTTAGGGAGATAAGGCTTGCTACTTCAACCTGCTCTACTGCAACTTCAGAGAGATAATGTTTGCTATCTTCGATCTATTCTGCTATAACTTCAGGGAGATAAGATCTACTATCTTCAGTCTATTCCACTGCAACTTTAGGGAGATAAGACTTGCTATTTCAACCTGCTCTACTACAACTTCAGAGAGATAAGGTTTGCTATCTTTGATCTATTCTGCTGTAACTTCAGGGAGATAAGATCTGCTATCTTCAGTCTGCTCCACTGCAACTTCAGAGAGATAAGACTTGGTACTTCAACATGTTCTACTGTAACTTCAGAGAGATAAGGTTTGCTATCTTTGATCTATTCTGCTGTAGCTTCAGGGAGATAAGATCTGCTATCTTCAATCTACTCCACTGCAACTTCAAGGAGATAAGACTACAATCTTTAGCCTGCTCCCTTGCTACCTCAGGGAAATAAGGCAGGTGGCTAAAATCTGCTCCCTGCTACCTCGAGAAGCTATGATTTGCCGTCTTCGATCTGCTCCACTGCTATCTCAAGGAGATAAGATCTAAAATCTTCAGTTTGCTTCGTTGCTACCTCAGGAAGATAAGACTACAATCTTCGGCCTGCTCCCTTACTACCTCAGGGAGATAAGGCTGGTGGCTAAAATCTGTTCCCCTGCTACCTTGGAAGATAAGATTCGCCGTCTTCGATCTACTCCACTACTATCTCAGGGAGATAAGATCTACAATCTTTAGTCTGTTTCCTTGCTACCGTAGGAAGATAAGACTACAATCTTCGGCCTGCTCCCTTGCTACCTCAAGGAGATAAAATTTGTGGTTTCTTCTATCCATCCCACTACAACTCAGGGGTATAGGATTTGTACCATCTTTGATCTATCCCACTGCAGCTTAAGGGTATAGGATTTGTGTCTTCTTCTATCAATTGATTTGGGTAACATGGCCAGATGTGTATGCAGAAATGTAGAATGTCATTTTTTCGAGAATGATCCCATTTTAATGCTTGGGTTGCTCGTTATTTGTCGAGGTTATATCACCGATGCAATATCTTGTCTCTTCGTTCAACTGATATCTTTAACAAAAAATTCGAAGAGATAGTTACAATTTAGACTCATTTGTCTCAAACATTTCCAACCCTAAGGTTTGGTGAGTTCTAAACAACAGTCCTATTTCAAGTTCTTGTACTATTTAGAAACCTCTAGAGTAATATGCATAACTTATTTTGTGAAAGTTTTATTAGTCCATTAATCATTATTTCAATGTAAAATGCTTGAAAAAGATCATAACAATGGACAAGGAAGAAAATAATTGGGAGCATAGCTCAAAACAAATAAGTTAATCAAAGATAGCAAATGCAATAAGAAAAAAATTTATTGAGAGCTTATCTTGAAATGAATGAAGTAATCAAAGATAGTAAATTCGATATGGGTAAGATGAAGACTAGGTGCCCCAGATATCGCAGCCTGAGCTTCTCTGTACGAACTTCTTGAGGACCATTTTGAGCTCGACATGTGTTTAAGAAACCTAGAGTACTTTGTCAATGCCCCAAGATGTAGCATACCTCTTCCTTGTTAATTCAGGCATAGCATTACTACCGCATGCCCCACTTTTATTTGAATTGCCCTTTACAGTTTTTCAATTCAAAACCCCTTTGGTCTCAAAGCGCCCTTTACGGGTTTTTGCCTTTACCTCTCTGTTTTTTTTAAAGGTCCCAAAGCGCCCTTTATAGGTTTTCACCTGGGCTTCTCACTTTCTAGGTGAAATACTTCTTGACAGAATCCAAATTCACAGGATTGGGTAAGTTTTTACCATCCATTTCGACTAGAATCAATGCTCCTCCAGAACAGGCCTTTTTTACTACATAAGGTCCTTCCCAATTTGGCATCCACTTTCCTCTGAAGTCCTTTTGTATAGACAGGATCTTTTCCAATGCCAGGTCCCTCTCGTGGAATTCTCTAGGACGAACCTTTCTGTCATAAGCTCGCATCATTCGTTTTTGGTATGTTTGACCATGACGAGTAACTTTCAACTTATTTTCTTCAATTAAGTTCACTAGATCCATTCTGCTTCATCCAATTCTTGACTCAATCGAAACTTGGAGAGAAGGAATCTCGATTTCAATGGGCAAACCACTTCCATTCCATAAACTAATAAAAAAGGTACTGCCCCGGCGAAAGTCTTGGCCTACATTCGATAAACATAAAAGGTAAATGGTAACTTCTTATGCCAATATTTACAAGTCTCGGTCATTTTCCCCATCATTTTTTTTTGCTCTCTGCTGCACCGTTCATTTTGGGGTGATATGGCGTCTGATCTTGAACAGACTGCAAACTTTTGATATCGTGCTATTGTGCATTGTTAAATATGATCCTTTCTGGCATTCATTCTGGCACATGTGACAGCCCTAATTTGACCTTAGTCGGAAAGTGGTTTCGAGACCACAAAATCGAGTTGTAAAAAAATAATTAATCGTCATATTTAATGCTTAATATATTTGAAAGTGCATGTGTGAAAGTTTCATACTTTAATTTCTTTAATTATATGTGAAATTTATTAGAAAGGGCTTATGTGAGAAAATTTAGAAATGTGCTAGGCAAATGTAAAGTGGCCTATTTATGCATGTTATAAAATAATTGTACTTGCATGTCAAATAACCCTTTTTGGTTATAGTGGCCGGCCATGATGAGGAATTTATATTAAAATAGATGTAAATAATTAGTTAATGGTTGTATAATTGAATTTTGTTAAGTAATAATAATAATAAAAAGAAAAAAAGGTGATAAAACAAAGCTTCATTCTTTTGGTTCTTCTTGGCCGAATTGAAGAAAGAAAGAAGGAAAGATTTCGGTCACTTTAAGCTCAAGGAAGGTTAGTTAATTGTGTTAGATTTTAAAATTTTAAGCTTGTTTCTAGTTAATTAGCAAATTTCTTACATAGCCCATGTCAAAATTTGAAATTTTGGTGATGGTTTGAGCATTCGGTTTCGGTTATTAAAGGATGAGCTTGGGTTATGATCTTTATGTTGTATGAAAAATTGTTGAAGAGAAGGGTTTAAGTTAGTCAATGTGACACCCCGAATGTGACCCTAGTCGGAGAGTGGTTTCGGGACCACGAAACCGAGTCACAAGAATAATTAAGTGTTATATTCCGTACTTATTGTATGTGGAATTGGTATGCGTAAATATTTCGTGTCTCGATTTTTATTAATTAGGTGCTAAATTATAAGAAAGGACTTAGTAGTGAACTTTGAAAGTACGATAGGGAAATAGGTGATGACTAATTAAAGCATGCATGCAAAATAATGGACTTGCATGTCAAATTCCCCTTTCTACAAGTAATGGCCGCCATGACAAAGAATATGGGTCAAACATGTCATGAAACATGTTTTGTTGGGCATTAGGGAGAAATAGTAAACAAATAAGCATGGGTAAGAAAAGAATGAAAAAAAAAAAATGTGTGTGAGAGTGGCATACCCCATTGCCGTGAGTTGTAGAGAAGGAAAGAAAAAATTTTGTTCATCCTTTCTTTGAGCCAAAACTAAGGAAGAAGGAGGATTTTGCTTCATGCTTGGTTTGGAAGAGATCTAGAAGGAGATTTGGCTAAGTTTGCATCAAGATTAAGGTATGTATGAGGTTGTGTTGGGAGTTTCATGCATGTTTTGGTTGCTAACTTGATGTGCATGTTAGCCATGGCTCAAATCTTTGGTATGCCATGGAAATGGTATTTGGCCAAAGTTGTTATAGTGATAAAGCCATTGCATGCTAAGTGTGAAGCTTGATGATGATGCATGCAATGATGGATTTTCTACTCATGAGTAAGATTTTGAGTTTCTCTTTGTTTTATCATGATTAAAGTTGAAAAGGAGCATGATTGTCATACTTGGCCATGATGCATTCTTGAGCATGATTCATGCTTCTTGCATGTTAGTTAAAAGTTTGTGTTTTGGATGGCTATGGACACCTTGAAAATTCGCCATGCTCATATATGCATATATATGATTGCACATTATGTTTGGTTATGAACTAAGTGATGAATATATTGATTTAAAGAAGAAAATGTGGAAGAATGCTTGTGAAATTGCAAGCACAATTCGCCTAGCACACATATAAGTGCTTGATGCTATATTATAAGTTTTGGGCCACAATGTGCAAAGCATAAATTAGTAGATTGCATGCTGTTTTTGTGAGGTATTAAGTGCAAAATTGACCTCAACATGTACATGAATATTCGCCTTGGGTAGCCTATTGAAGGCCTTAGCATTTCCTTGATGCTCAAATAAATTGTATTGAATTGCTTGATGTAGTATAAAATGTGCATGACCATTGTGTATTCAAGCTAAAGAGTGGCCATATGACCATTTAAAATCCTTGTCATATTCGCCATAAGCAAGCACAATGAGGTTTTAATAAATTGAATTTGTTTGAATTAGCTCAAGAGCTAAGAGGGCCACAATTGGACAAGGGAAGGAAAAGGTGATCGAATAGCCGAAAAAGCCGTTCGACAACATCCGAGGTAAGTCCTCAAGAAGTGACCTTACTTGAATTATGTGAGATGAAATATGGATGTGTATGATTATTGATTATGTGTGTATGAGTATTTGAATTCCACCGGCTAAGTCCCAAGGCGAATATGCTAATGATATTAATTGTGTTTGAGCCTTAGTAACGAAAATGAAATATGTATGTCCAATGATTATTGATGTATGTGTGCATGAGAAATTGAATGATATCCGGCTAAGCCCAAGACAATTATGTTGAAATTATATCCGGTTAAGACCAAGGCAATTGTGCTAGTGGTTATATCCGGGCTAAGGCCCAAGGCATTCGTATGAAGTTATTCTATCCGGGCTAAGACCAAGGCATTTGTGCACGTGATTATATCCGGTTATATTCAAGAATCTTGGGCTGGAGGTGAGTGTTGGTTGCTGAAATGAATTTAATTAGTACACTCGGACAGCCCAAAGGATAAGGTACGTTATATGTGCATTGGAAAGTCGACGTGTTTGAGCAACATTCGCTCAATCGACTAATGAATTTCAGTTATTGAATTGATTGATGCTTTGCGAACTTATACAATGATGAAGTATGAAGTAAGAATGTGTATTAATGAAATGATGCATTTGGCTATGTGAATGTATTGCTGTAAATTATAGTTCATTATATTCCTTGAGACTTACTAAGCATAAAAATGCTTACCCGTTGCTTTGGCTCTTAGTTTTCTAGATTTCGCCGAGGCAATCGGATTTGGGATCGTTGAAGTCAAGTCATCCACACTATCAAGCCTCCATTTTGGTATAAATTTTTGGTTGAACTTGAGATGGCATGTATAGGACTACCTCTTGTTTGTTAAATACGTTGTAATGTAAGTTTGTATGGCCATGCGAAAATGGCTCAAAAGGGAGCATGAACTTAGACTTATTGTGGGTTGTATGTATATATATTTGGGGTCATGATGTGGCTATGGTTTGGAAATGGGAATGTTGGTCATATGATCAGCCATTGGCATGGTTAAAATGATCATATATGAACCTATGTATGGCAAGATTAGTTGAATCATGGAGACTACCAAATAGGTAAGTCCTACCTTAAAACAGATGCTGCCAGCTGCAGTGGCGTGAATGTGAAAATCACCATAATTCATAGGAATGGAATCAAATAGTGAATAAGCTATGTAAATTAACCTTGATGAGTCTATTTTCATATGGAAGAAACGAAACGGTCATAGGAGTTACAGGTTAAGAGATATTAAAGCTATTGTGAGACAGGGCCAGAATGGTTTCTGGGTTCCCTGTCGCAACTTTAAAATTCACTATAAATTATCCAAAAAGAATTAGGAGATATACCTTATATGTACAGATTCCATTTTGAGTCTAGTTTCATTAGAAACAAACGACACCAGCATTAAAGCCCTGTGCAGAGAGATATTCAAGTTATACCGCGCGAAGGTCAGAGCAGTCGATCCCTGTAACTTGGGTAACTTTAACTAATAAACTGTACCAATTGGCCCGACCAAAATCCTAGAAATAAATCCATGGATGTATATATGAGTCTAAATTCAGGAAAATTTACGAAACCAGTTTCCGAGTTTTGAAACTCGAGATATGATTTTAAGGCGACAGTGACGCAGTTTTCCAGCCTGACTGGAAATGTCAAATTGGTGGGCAAAAACATGTGAACTTGGTTTGTTAACCTCGGGTCCGACACCGCGATGGTCTCGGGTTTGGGGTGTTACAATTTTATTGGTATCAGAGCCACGGTTTAGTCGATTCTAGGACTACCGTGATGTGTTTGGGGTCTAGCTATACATGCCATTAAATGATGAATCGATAGTGTGATGAATTCTGACAATTTGACTTCATGTTTGTTTATAGCAATGGATCCCGATCCCAACCGAGCGATAGCTGATGATGTGGAGAGTGTGGCGCTGCTCCGCGCAAGGGACAGCGCGCGGACTCTCAACCTATGGCCAGCAATCCTAATGACGAGGCTAAGCAAGCCTTTTATAGTGTGATGAACGAATGGTTTAATCAATACATTCGAACCAACACTACTGTTCCACCACCTCCATTCCCGACGAATGCAACCCCAGCACCTACAATACCTCCGGTGATCGACCCAATAAGGTCGGGTAAGCCCCAATGATAGGATTCAAAACATGGGGCCACTGAATTTAAGGCTACGGATGATGATGATGCCGAAGCGAATGAATTATGGTTAGATAACACTATCCGGTGCTTGATGAGCTATCCTGCATACACCGATGAGTGCTTAAAGTGTACCATCTCCTTGCTACGCGAGTCCGCCTACTATTGGTGGAGTACTCGACTGTGGTGCCTAGAGAGCAAGTGACTTGGGAATTCTTTCTAACCGAGTTCAAAAAGTATATCACCGAGATTCATCGACCAAAAGCGGAGGAGTTCCTTGATCTTAAGCAAGGTTCTATGTCCGATTATCGACTACGAACGAAAGTTTGTGAGGCTTAGCCAGACGCTGCGAGAATGCATTTCGTCCGAAGCTATTATGTGCAAACGCCGAGGATGGGCTGAATGATGATATAAGGATGTTTGTTGGCATTCTCGAGATACGAGAGTTCGTAGTACTTGTTGAGCGAGCTTGTAAAGTCAAGAGCTTAGAAAGGAGAAACAAAAAGCTGATGTGGGGATTGGAGAATTCGAAGAGGTCCTCGGAAAGTCTCTTCAACAAGCATCGAAGAGATTTCGAGATGATGCGAGCCGGTCTAGAGCGTTTCGGGATTTTCTAGACGAGGACGCGATCGACCCTGTGACCACACGAGTCACCTCGATTGCCGGTGGCGGAAATGATCGCGAGAGAGGACGGAGTGTCCACATTGTGGCAAATGGCATTCGGGAGCTGTTGGTTTCGTGATCGCTCCTCGCTATAAGTGTGGATCGGCCGACCATTTTATGAAGGATTGCCCGAGGATGCATGAAGCAGAATGCAAGTCGAGTGCAAACCCGGTGCTACCATCGCCGAGGTAGGCCACCTAGAAATATGGGCAATGTCAGTGGCGGTCAGAGAGGATCTAGAGATGCTACCATCAGATCTGAGGCTCGTGCTCCTGCTAGGACTTATGCCATACGCGCACGCGAGGATGCTGCCTCTCCAGATGTTATTACCAGTACTTTCACTCTTTTCAATACAAATGTAATTGCTTTGATTGACCCCGGTTCTACTCATTCTTATATATGTGAAACCTTAGCATCCAGAAGACTTTGCCCATTGAGTCTCATCGAGTTTGTAATTCGGTGTCAAACCCTTGGGTCATTACGTGCTTGTTAACAAAGTGTGCAAGAAAAGTCCCCTAGTGTTCCGAGGTTCTTGTTTTCCGCGGACTTAATGCTTTTGCCATTCGATGAGTTCGATGTTATTCTTGGTTTGGATTGGTTGACCATGCACGATGCGGTTGTAAATTGCAAGAGCAAGACTATCGATTTGAGGTGCGCGAATAATGAAATAATTCGGGTTGAGTCCACGGACTTAAAGGGGTTGCCAGTTGTAATATCAGCGATGTTGGCCCAGAAATATGTAAGAAAAGGGTGCGAAGCGTACCTTTTGCGACTTCGATGACAAGGAATCGAGAAGAAACCCGAATCTGCGTCGTGGTTTGTGAATACCGGATGTTTTCCCAAGAATTGCCGGGTTTACCACTGCTCGAGAAATAGAATTTGGCATCGAATTGGTACCTGGTACCACCCCAATTTCGATAGCTCCGTATCGTATGGCACCAACGGAATTGAAGGAGTTGAAAACTCAGTTGCAAGAATTGGTGGATAGAGGTTTTGCTCGCCCGAGTTTTTCGCCTTTGGGTGCGGTGTTGTTCGTGAAGAAGAAGGATGGAACCATGCGACTATGCATCGACTATCGCCGACTTAACAAAGCGACGATAAAGAACAAATATCCGCTGCCACGTATTGATGACTTGTTCGATCAACTGAAGGAGCCTCGGTGTTCTCGAAAATAGATTTGAGATCGGGCTACTATCAATTGCGAATCCGAGATTGAGACGTGCCCAAGACCGCCTTGAGCGAGATATGGTCACTATGAGTTCTGGTGATGCCGTTTGGGCTCACTAATGCCCTCGCGGTATTTATGGATTTAATGAATCGAATCTTTAGACCATATTTGGATCGATTCGTAGTCGTGTTCATTGATGACATCTTGGTCTATTCAAGAAATGAGACCGAACATCTTTGAACACTGCGGTTAGTCTTTGCAAATTTTACGGGACAAGCAATTATATGCTAAGTTCAGCAAGTGTGAGTTCGGTTAAGAGAGGTAAGCTTCTTGGGTCATGTGGTATCTGATCGGGTATTCGAGTCGATTCAATAAAATTTCAGCCATACTAAATTGGAAGCCTCAGAAATATTATCGAGGTTCAAGCTTTTGGGGCTTGCTTACATTACCGACGATTTGTAAAGGCTTCTCAACGATAGCCACGCCGATGACGGTTACTCCAAAAGGATGTTAAGTTCGAATGGACGGAGAAATGCCAAAAAGCTTCGATCAAATGAAAACTTATTTGATGAAGCCCCAATTCTAGTGCAACCCGAGTCCGCAAGGAGTTTGTCATCTATAGCGACGCCTCTCTACTTGGGTTAGGTTGCGTATTAATGCAAGAAGGTCGAGTTGTGGCCTGCGCGCCGAGGCAATTAAAGCCACATGAGAAAAATTATCCGACTCATGATCTCGAATTGGCCGCCATCGTATTCGCTTTAAAGATTTGGCGACATTACTTATTTGGTGAAAGGTGCCATGTATACTCGGATCACAAAAGTCTCAGTATTTGATGACCCAACGAGACTTAAATCTGCGACAAAGACGTTGGCTCGAAATGTTAAAGGATTATGAGCTGATCATTGACTATCACCGGAAAGGCGAATGTAGTTGCGGATGCCTTGAGTCGTAAATCGTTATTCACTTTACGAGCGATGAATGTGCACTTGTCTATCCGATCCGACAGGTGTGTTAGTGGCTGAAATGAAAGCCAAACCATTATTGACACACCAAATTCGAGAAGCTCGAAAGTCGATGACGAGTTGGTTGCAAAACGGGCTGCGTGTGTTCGAACAAGGACTCGGAGTTTCAAATCGACGATGACGATTGTTTGAGGTTCAAAAGTCGTCTGTGTGTCCCAAAGAATTGAACTCATTTCGATAATTCAATGAAGCCCATTGTAGCCGAATGGCAATCCACCCGGAGTACGAAGATGTACAATGATTTGAAACGTCGATTTTGGTGGCATGGTATGAAGCGAGACATCTCCGACTTTGTTTCAAGATGTTTAATATGTCAACAAGTGAAAGCGGAACATCAGGTGCCTTCAGGATTACTTCAGCCAATCACGATACCCGAGTGGAAATGGGATCGAGTCACAATGGACTTTGTATCCGACCGCCATTGTCAGCAAGTAAGAAGGATGCGGTTTGGGTCGTGGTAGATCGATTGACTAAGTCGGCCCACTTTGTCCCCGTACGTACGGATTTTTCAATGGACAAATTAGCGGAATTGTACGTTTCTCAGATTGTGAAATTACACGGGGTGCCTATTTCTATCGTGTCGGATAGAGATCCGAGATTTACCTCGCGGTTTTGGAAAAAGTTGCAAGAAGCTTTGGGTACCAAGTTGCATTTCAGCACTGCCTTCCACCCCCAAACCGATGGTCAATCCGAGCGGGTAATTCAGATACTTGAGGATATGTTAAGATGTTGCGTCCTCGAGTTTAGTGGTTCATGGGAACGGTATTTGCCGTTGATTGAATTCGCCACAACAACGACTTTCAATCGAGTATTAAGATGGCACCTACGAGGCTTTGTACGGGCGTAAATGCCGTACACCATTGTTTTGGACCGAGCTTGGTGAAAGCAAGATTTTCGGTGGATTTGATTAGGGATGCCGAGCGTAAAGTGAAAGTAATCCGTGAAAGTTTGAAGATAGCCTTCGATCGTCGAAGTCGTGACGCGGATATGAAGCGTAAGGATATCGAGTATCGTGGGTGATAAAGTGTTCCTCAAGGTATCGCCTTGGAAAAAATACTCGTGTTCTACCGTAAGGGCAAGTTGAGCCCGAGGTTCATTGGGCCATATGAGATATCGAGCGAGTCGGTCCGGTGGCATATCGTTTGATTTTGCCCCGAACTCAAAAGGTTCACGATGTCTTCCACGCTTCGATGCTTCGACGTTATAGATCCGATCCATCGCACGTGATTAGTCCATCGAAATTGAAATTCAAGCTAATATGAGTTATGAGGAAGAACCAATTCGTATCCTATCACGAGAAGTGAAAGAGTTATGAAACAAGCGGGTTCCGCTAGTGAAAGTGTTATGGCTCAAGCACGGGATAGAAGAAGCTACTTGGGAGACCGAGAACTCAATGAGAGAGCGATATCCGAACCTATTTACGGTAAGCTTTTCGGGACGAAAATCTCTTGAGTGGGGAGAGTTGTGACACCCGAATGTGACCCTAGTCGGAGAGTGGTTTGGGACCACGAAACCGAGTCACAAGAATAATTAAGTGTTATATTCCGTACTTATTGTATGTGGAATTGGTATGCGTAAATATTTCGTGTCTCGATTTTTATTAATTAGGTGCTAAATTATAAGAAAGGACTTAGTAGTGAACTTTGAAAGTACGATAGGGAAATAGGTGATGACTAATTAAAGCATGCATGCAAAATAATGGACTTGCATGTCAAATTCCCCTTTCTACAAGTAATGGCCGGCCATGACAAAGAATATGGGTCAAACATGTCATGAAACATGTTTTGTTGGGCATTAGGGAGAAATAGTAAACAAATAAGCATGGGTAAGAAAAGAATGAAAAAAAAAAATGTGTGTGAGAGAGTGGCATACCCCATTGCCGTGAGTTGTAGAGAAGGAAAGAAAAAAATTTTGTTCATCCTTTCTTTGAGCCAAAACTAAGGAAGAAGGAGGATTTTGCTTCATGCTTGGTTTGGAAGAGATCTAGAAGGAGATTTGGCTAAGTTTGCATCAAGATTAAGGTATGTATGAGGTTGTGTTGGGAGTTTCATGCATGTTTTGGTTGCTAACTTGATGTGCATGTTAGCCATGGCTCAAATCTTTGGTATGCCATGGAAATGGTATTTGGCCAAAGTTGTTATAGTGATAAAGCCATTGCATGCTAAGTGTGAAGCTTGATGATGATGCATGCAATGATGGATTTTCTACTCATGAGTAAGATTTTGAGTTTTCTTTGTTTTATCATGATTAAAGTTGAAAAGGAGCATGATTGTCATACTTGGCCATGATGCATTCTTGAGCATGATTCATGCTTCTTGCATGTTAGTTAAAAGTTTGTGTTTTGGATGGCTATGGACACCTTGAAAATTCGCCATGCTCATATATGCATATATATGATTGCACATTATGTTTGGTTATGAACTAAGTGATGAATATATTGATTTAAAGAAGAAAATGTGGAAGAATGCTTGTGAAATTGCAAGCACAATTCGCCTAGCACACATATAAGTGCTTGATGCTATATTATAAGTTTTGGGCCACAATGTGCAAAGCATAAATTAGTAGATTGCATGCTGTTTTTGTGAGGTATTAAGTGCAAAATTGACCTCAACATGTACATGAATATTCGCCTTGGGTAGCCTATTGAAGGCCTTAGCATTTCCTTGATGCTCAAATAAATTGTATTGAATTGCTTGATGTAGTATAAAATGTGCATGACCATTGTGTATTCAAGCTAAAGAGTGGCCATATGACCATTTAAAATCCTTGTCATATTCGCCATAAGCAAGCACAATGAGGTTTTAATAAATTGAATTTGTTTGAATTAGCTCAAGAGCTAAGAGGGCCACAATTGGACAAGGGAAGGAAAAGGTGATCGAATAGCCAAAAAGCCGTTCGACAACATCCGAGGTAAGTCCTCAAGAAGTGACCTTACTTGAATTATGTGAGATGAAATATGGATGTGTATGATTATTGATTATGTGTGTATGAGTATTTGAATTCCACCGGGCTAAGTCCCGAAGGCTAATATGCTAATGATATTAATTGTGTTTGAGCCTTAGTAACGAAAATGAAATATGTATGTCCAATGATTATTGATGTATGTGTGCATGAGAAATTGAATGATATCCGGGCTAAGCCCAAGACAATTATGCTGAAATTATATCCGGTTAAGACCAAGGCAATTGTGCTAGTGGTTATATCGGGCTAAGGCCAAGGCATTCGTATGAAGTTATTCTATCCGGCTAAGACCAAGGCATTTGTGCACGTGATTATATCCGGTTATATTCAAGAATCTTGGGCTGGAGGTGAGTGTTGGTTGCTGAAATGAATTTAATTAGTACACTCGGACAGCCCAAAGGATAAGGTACGTTATATGTGCATTGGAAAGTCGACGTGTTTGAGCAACATTCGCTCAATCGACTAATGAATTTCAGTTATTGAATTGATTGATGCTTTGCGAACTTATACAATGATGAAGTATGAAGTAAGAATGTGTATTAATGAAATGATGCATTTGGCTATGTGAATGTATTGCTGTAAATTATAGTTCATTATATTCCTTGAGACTTACTAAGCATAAAAATGCTTACCCGTTGCTTTGGCTCTTAGTTTTCTAGATTTCGCCGAGGCAATCGGATTTGGGATCGTTGAAGTCAAGTCATCCACACTATCAAGCCTCCATTTTGGTATAAATTTTGGTTGAACTTGAGATGGCATGTATAGGACTACCTCTTGTTTGTTAAATACGTTGTAATGTAAGTTTGTATGGCCATGCGAAAATGGCTCAAAAGGGAGCATGAACTTAGACTTATTGTGGGTTGTATGTATATATATTTGGGGTCATGATGTGGCTATGGTTTGGAAATGGGAATGTTGGTCATATGATCAGCCATTGGCATGGTTAAAATGATCATATATGAACCTATGTATGGCAAGATTAGTTGAATCATGGAGACTACCAAATAGGTAAGTCCTACCTTAAAAACAGATGCTGCCAGCTGCAGTGGCGTGAATGTGAAAAATCACCATAATTCATAGGAATGGAATCAAATAGTGAATAAGCTATGTAAATTAACCTTGATGAGTCTATTTTCATATGGAAGAAACGAAACGGTCATAGGAGTTACAGGTTAAGAGATATTAAAGCTATTGTGAGACAGGGCCAGAATGGTTTCTGGGTTCCCTGTCGCAACTTTAAAAATTCACTATAAATTATCCAAAAGAATTAGGAGATATACCTTATATGTACAGATTCCATTTTGAGTCTAGTTTCATTAGAAACAAACGACACCAGCATTAAAGCCCTGTGCAGAGAGATATTCAAGTTATACCGCGCGAAGGTCAGAGCAGTCGATCCCTGTAACTTGGGTAACTTTAACTAATAAACTGTACCAATTGGCCCGACCAAAAATCCTAGAAATAAATCCATGGATGTATATATGAGTCTAAATTCAGGGAAAATTTACGAAACCAGTTTCCGAGTTTTGAAACTCGAGATATGATTTTTAAGGCGACAGTGACGCAGTTTTCCAGCCTGACTGGAAATGTCAAATTGGTGGGCAAAAACATGTGAACTTGGTTTGTTAACCCTCGGGTCCGACACCGGCGATGGTCTCGGGTTTGGGGTGTTACAGTCAAATTATAAATTTTAACACTCATGAGTATAATAGCCAAACATAGATTTGTTTAATGAATTGAACAAATACCGTGTGAGTGATTGAAATGAATGAGTTTGAGGTTGGATCATATTAAGATTCGGCTTTGTACATAAATATTAAGAGTTTGATATTTTTTTTAATGATTATTGGATGGTAAATAAGGTTATGCATAAGATAAATATTAAGATTATGGTTGACTTGTGTTTAGTGAAGTTCGGCCAAGGACTTTATGTACATGCTTATTCGGTTTAAGTAGAGTAAATGTGACGGGTAGATATGACTAGGTTGTAGTTTATTATTGATTCGCTTGACTGTATGAATTAGCTTGTAAATTGGTTTGGATATAGTAAATAATAAGCATGCTTGGTAACGGTAAGGTTATTGATAATATGTCATGACTTTAACTTAACTAGTTGATTGGATAAGAAATGAATTGGATATATATAGATAATATTGACGAACTGCTTAGCTTATGAGTTTATATATTGGTTCGGCTACTAAGCTAGAAAATAATTGTTGGTAACATGGTATCCGTATCAATGCACCTATGTAGATATATATATATGTGGTATTTTAAGTATAATTGTTCATTTGATAAAGTTGGCTAATAGTTCAAGTAAGGATTACTCTATTCGATATGTCCATGAATTGAGGCAATGGGTTCGGTAATTAGCTTAGGACATTCGGGTAATATCACATGTCCGATCATAGTTAAACATTCGATAGTTGTGATTCTTTGGCTATAATATTTGAATATCACTATGGGAAAAATATATGATTGGTTGCCTATTATTTACTTTGAAATGAATCTTAATAAATAGGTATTCGTATATAGTAAAGTTGGACAAGTAATTGAATAAATTTATTTGTTTTATTAAGCTCAAGAGCATAGAAGGTCTAAATCAGATAAAGGAAAAGAGAAAGCAGTCGAGTAGCCTATCCGCAACCGTTCGAATATACCAAGGTAAGTCGTTGAGTAATGAAACTTAGTTTATGATTTGATAAGGCAATTATTTATCTATGAGCATAATAATTAACTTGTGACCTAATGATTCTACTTGAATTACATGACAAAATAAATAAGTAAAGTATTTACTTGTAGCCGTTTGGTTATAGAAATCTTGTGGATTAACGAAACGGGATCACGTTATTTGTTTAGGACTAATGAATCGAACGATGTATGGTTAGTAAACATACTGTAATCGCATTCGAGTATCAGGAATGATATTCAAATGTGATATGATATATAGATATGTATGCATATATGTGTGAATGTTAATCGGGGTGTAAATCCGAGCTTGGGTTCGAAGGGCTTTTGAGCCAGTGCTAATAACCGAACTTAATTACGAAGGGCTTTTGAGCCAGTGCTAATAACCGAACTTAGTTTCGAAGGGCTTTTGAGCCAGTGTCATAACCGGACTTAGTTCTAAAGGGCCTTCGAGCCAGTGGCCTAATCCGAGCTTGGTCTCGAAGGGCTTTGAGCCAGTGTTAAGAATCGTGCTTGATTCAGAAGGGTGGTTGTGCCGGCATAATATTTGAGGTTGAAAACCCATAAGTGTTCATACGAGAAATCATATAATACATGTGGGAACAATTTTAAACACCGTGCTACTTACCGTAAGATAACCGGGTAAGTAATTTACTCGTTGAGAATACAATTGATTTTAAACTATGACTACGAAATTGGTAGGTATGCTTAGACCATTGTTAAATCATTCAAATGTTTATGATCTGATCATGATGCATGAGTTCAAGATTAGAGAGTTCAATTTCATAAATATGAGATATATGTGTATATGCATGAGATTGATATGGAAATTTGAGATGAACAGGATTCGCTATAGATTGAATTTAAATTAGATATATTGACTTTACCTTTGTGATATGAATGATAAAAATGATACCTTAGTTAGGTTTATATTCGCCAAAGGATGGAACAAGTAAACTTTGAAATTATTATGCCACTCTTTTAAATGATTTCATTACTTAAAACTTACTAAGCATCAAGTGCTTAATCTTTTGCTTAAATTCTCTTTTATAGATTTTGTTCGTCACCATCGGACTCGGAGGTGTCAAAGTCGAAGTCATCCACAATATCTAAGCCACTTTTGGTACTCTTCAGTTGAATTTGATAATGGCATGTATAGGGCTGACCCTTTTGTTAATTAAGTATCTTTTGGTAATGTATATTCAGATAGCCATGCGAAAATAGCTTGTATATTTTGAGTATAACATTATGATCATTTTGTATATATGGTCTTATGATATGGTTATTAAGTGGTGTGGAAATGTTTGGTAATGATTAGCCATTGGAATGGCCAATCATGGTCCTATTGGTGCTACGTATGTCATGGCTAATCGTGATTATACTTGGAAATAATGTATGTCAAATTACTAGTTGATTCATGGAAAACTATGAAATAGGTGAAATTTACCTTAAAATAGATGCTGACAGCAGCAGTGATGTGAGTTTGAAAAATCACTAAAAATAGTATAAATGGAATCAAATAATTAATAAATTATGTAATCGAATCTTGATGAGTCTATTTTCATATGAAAGAAACGAAATGACCATATGAGCCGTATTTTATGAGATGTTTAAGTTTTTGTGAAACAGGACCAGAGCAATTTCTGGATCCCCTGTTCTGACTTTGGAAATTCACCATAAATTAACTAGAGATAATTAGAAGTCATTCTTTATATGTACAGATTCCTTTTTGAGTCTAGTTTCATTAGAAACAAACGGAATAAGTATTGAAGCCCTGTACAGGGAGATATCTAAGTCGTAATGCATAAAGGTCAGAGTAGTTGAACCCTGAAACAGGGGAGACTTTAACTAATAAACTGTACTAATTGGCCCGACCAAAACTTCTAGAAAACAATTAGTAAATATATGTATGAGTCTAGTTTCAGGAAAAATTTACGGAATTGGATTTCGAGTTTTGGAACTCGAGATTTGAATTTTAGAGTGACTGTGATGCGTTAGTCACTCGTCTGAAATTTTAAAATGAATTGTATGAGCTGTTTAAGTAAGGAATTAAGTCCGTCAAGACTCGTGTTCGACCAAAACGGTCTCGGGTACGGGGTGTTACATTTAATTGGTATCAGAGCTACGGTTTAGTCAATTCTAGGACTACCGTAATACGTAGGGGAATAGCTATACATGCCATTATGTGTTTATCTGATAGTGTGGTGATTTCTGACAGTTAAAAATGTGTTTATTTATAGTAATGGATCCTGATCCCAACCGAGCGGTAGCTGATGATGTTGAGAGTGTAGCGCCTGCTCTCGCACATGGGACGGCGCCGGTGGACTCTCAACCTATTGCTAGTAATCAGAATGATGAAGCTAGGCAGGCTTTTTATAGCGTGATGAATGATTGGTTCAATCAGTATATTCGAACTAATACGACTGTCCCACAACCCCCACCCCCGACTAATACAAACCCTGCACCTGTAATATCTCCTGGAGTTGACCCGTCGAGGTTGAACAAGCCCCCGGTTGATAGGATTCGGAAGCATGGGGCTACTGAGTTCAAGGCTACTGACAGTGATGATGCTGAGCAGGCTGAGTTTTGGCTTGATAATACCGTTCGTGTGTTTGATGAATTATCATGCATACCTAATGAATGTTTAAAATGTGCTGTATCTCTGTTACGTGATTCTGCCTACTATTGGTGGAATACTTTGGTTTCCGTCGTGCCGAGAGAACGGGTTACTTGGGAATTCTTTCAAACCGAGTTCCGCAAGAAATATATCAGTCAAAGATTCATCGATCAGAAACGGAAAGAATTTCTTGAGCTTAAGCAGGGTCCTATGTCAGTTACTGATTATGAGTGAAAGTTTGTCAGACTTAGTAAATACGCTCGGGAATGTGTTTCATCCGAGGCTATCATGTGTAAACGCTTCGAGGACGGGTTGAACGAAGATATAAAACTATATGTTGGCATTCTTGAAATTAGAGAATTTGTAGTACTTGTCGAACGAGCTTGCAAAGTCGAAGAGCTCAATAAGGAGAAAAGAAAAGCTGAAGTGGAAGTAAGCGAATTTCGTAAGAGGTCTTCAGGAAAGCCCTTTCAACAATCATCAAAGAAATTTAAAAGTGATCCAGGCCGATCTAAAGACACTTTGGGCTTTTCCAGACAAGATCGTGATCGACCCCTGTGAGTACGCGAGTCACTTCGGTTGCCAGTGTTGGAAATGATCGTCGGGACAGGACGGAGTACCAGTATTGCGGTAAATGGCATTCGGGGAGTTGTAGATTCCATGACCGCTCCTGTTATAAGTGCGGATCAGCTGACCACTTTATCAAGGATTGCCCGAGAGGTATGTCTCGAGCAGAATGTAAATCGAGTGGGAAACCGGTGCTACTACCGCTCAAGGTAGACCATCTAAAATGCGGGAATGCTAGTGGCGGTCGAGAGGATCTAGAGATGTTACCACCAGATCCGAGGCTCGTGCTCTGCTAGAGCTTATGCTATATGTGCACGCGAGGATGCTTCTTCACCGATGTTATTACGGTACATTCACTCTCTTTGATCTTGATGTGATTGCTTTGATTGACCCTGGTTCTACTCATTCTTATATATATGAGACTTTAGCATCCAGTAAGACTTTACCTGTTGAGTCTACTGAGTTCGTTATTAGAGTGTCAAATCCCTTGGGTCATTATGTGCTTGTTGATAAGGTGTGTAAGAAATGTCCCCTAGTAATCCGAGGTTCTTGTTTTCCGGCCGATTTGATGCTTTTACCGTTTGATGAATTTGATGTTATCCTTGGTATGGATTGGTTGACCGTACATGATGCAGTGGTGAATTGCAAAAGAAAAACTATTGATTTGAGATGTGTAAATAATGAGATAATTCGAGTTGAGTTTACTAACTTCAATGCATTGCCAGCAATAATATCTTTGATGTTGGCTCAGAAATATGTGAGAAAGGGATGTGAAGCATATCTTGCGTACGTACTTGATAGCAAAGAGTCAGAAAAGAAACTTGAGTCAGTGCCAGTGGTTTGTGAGTATTCAGATGTTTTCCCTGAGGAGTTACCAGGATTACCACCCGTTCGAGAGGTTGAATTCGGCATCGAACTAGTACCTGGTACCACTCCAATTTCGATAGCTCCGTATCGTATGGCACCAACGGAATTGAAAGAATTAAAAACTAGTTGCAAGAGTTGACGGATAGAGGTTTTGCTCGACCGAGTTTTTCACCTTGGGGTGCACCAGTATTGTTTGTGAAAAAGAAGGACGGAACCATGAGAATTTGCATCGACTATCGTCAGTTGAATAAAGTAACAATAAAGAATAAATATCCGTTACCGCGTATTGATGATTTGTTCGATCAACTGAAAGGAGCCTCTGTATTTTCGAAGATAGATTTGAGATCTGGGTTATTGTTGATAAACTGATAAAGTCGGCTCATTTTATTCCTGTACGTACGGATTACTCCCTTGACAAGTTAGCTGAAATGTATGTATCTCAGATTGTAAGGTTACATGGAGTACCTATTTCTATTGTGTCAGATAGAGATCCGAGATTTCACATTGCGGTTTTGGAAGAAATTACAAGAAGCTTTGGGTACCAAGTTGCATTTTAGCACCGCTTTTCATCCTCAGACTAATGGTCAATCTGAACGGATAATTCAGATACTCGAAGATATGTTGAGATGTTGCATCCTCGAGTTTAGTGGTTCATGGGAACGGTATTTACCTTTGATTGAGTTCGCTTACAATAATAGTTTTCAATCAAGCATTAAGATGGCACCTTACGAGGCTTTGTACGGTCGTAAATGCCGTACACCATTGTTTTGGACCGAGCTCAGTGAAAGTAGAATTCTCGGAGTTGATTTGATCAAAGATGCTAAGCAGAAAGTAAAAATAATTCGTGAAAGTTTAAAGGCAGCTTTAGATCGTCAGAAGTCGTACGCGGATTTGAAACGAAAAGACATTGAGTATCAGGTGGGAGACAAAGTGTTTCTTAAAGTTTCACCTTGGAAAAAGATACTCAGATTTGGCCGTAAGGGCAAGTTGAGTCCGAGGTTCATTGGGCCGTATGAAATATCCGAACGAGTTGGTCCAGTTGCATATAGATTGATTTTACCCCTTGAACTCGAAAAGATTCACACTGTTTTTCATGTTTCGATGCTCAGACGTTATAGATCCGATCCATCGCACAAAATTAACCCATCAGAGGTTGAAATACAATCTGATTTGAGTTATGAAGAAGAACCGATTTGTATCCTAGCTCGCGAGGTGAAAGAGTTGCGAAACAAAACAATTCCATTAGTGAAGGTGTTATGGCTCAAGCACGGAATTGAAGAAGCTACTTGGGAACCTGAGAACTCTATAAAAGAATGATACCCAAATCTATTTACTGGTAAGATTTTCGGGGACGAAAATGTCTCAAATGGGGGAGAGTTGTGACAGCCCTAATTTGACCTTAGTCGGAAAGTGGTTTAGAGACCACAAAACTGAGTTGTAAAAAAATAATTAATCGTCATATTTAATGCTTAATATATTTGAAAGTGCATGTGTGAAAGTTTCCTACTTTAATTTCTTTAATTGTATGTGAAATTTATTAGAAAGGGCTTATGTGAGAAATTTTAGAAATGTGCTAGGCAAATGTAAAGTGGCCTATTTATGCATGTTATAAAATAATTGTACTTGCATGTTAAATAACCCTTTTTGGTTATAGTGGCCGGCCATGATGAGGAATTTATATTAAAATAGATGTAAATAATTAGTTAATGGTTGTATAATTGAATTTTGTTAAGTAGTAATAATAATAAAAAGAAAAAAAGGTGATAAAAACAAAGCTTCATTCTTTTTGGTTCTTCTTGGCCGAATTGAAGAAAGAAAGAAGGAAAGATTTCGGTCACTTTAAGCTCAAGGAAGGTTAGTTAATTGTGTTAGATTTTAAAATTTTAAGCTTGTTTCTAGTTAATTAGCAAATTTCTTACATAGCCCATGTCAAAATTTGAAATTTTGGTGATGGTTTGAGCATTCGGTTTCAGCTTATTAAAGGATGAGCTTGGGTTATGATCTTTATGTTGTATGAAAAATTGTTGAAGGAAGGGTTTAAGTTAGTCAAATTATAAATTTTAACACTCATGAGTATAATAGCCAAACATAGATTTGTTTAATGAATTGAACAAATACCGTGTGAGTGATTGAAATGAATGAGTTTGAGGTTGGATCATATTAAGATTCGGCTTTGTACATAAATATTAAGAGTTTGATATTTTTTTTAATGATTATTGGATGGTAAATAAGGTTATGCATAAGATAAATATTAAGATTATGGTTGACTTGTGTTTAGTGAAGTTTGGCCAAGGACTTTATGTACATGCTTATTCGGTTTAAGTAGAGTAAATGTGACGGGTAGATATGACTAGGTTATAGTTTATTATTGATTCGTTTGACTGTATGAATTAGCTTGTAAATTGGTTTGGATATAGTAAATAATAAGCATGCTTGGTAACGGTAAGGTTATTGATAATATGTCATGACTTTAACTTAACTAGTTGATTGGATAAGAAATGAATTGGATATATATAGATAATATTGACGAACCGCTTAGCTTATGAGTTTATATATTGGTTAGGCTACTAAGCTAGAAAATAATTGTTGGTAACATGGTATCCGTATCTATGCACCTATGTAGATATATATATATATGTGTGGTATTTTAAGCATAATTGTTCATTTGATAAAGTTGGCTAATAGTTCAAGTAAGGATTACTCTATTCGATATGTCCATGAATTGAGGCAATGGGTTCGGTAATTAGCTTAGGACATTTGGGTAATATCACATGTCCGATCATAGTTAAACATTCGATAGTTGTGATTCTTTGGCTATAATATTTGAATATCACTATGGGAAAAATATATGATCGGTTGCCTATTATTTACTTTGAAATGAATCTTAATAAATAGGTATTCAGATATAGTAAAGTTGGACAAGTAATTGAATAAATTTATTTGTTTTATTAAGCTCAAGAGCATAGAAGGTCTAAATCGATAAAGGAAAAGAGAAAGCAATGAGTAGCCTATCCGTAACGCTCGAATATACCAAGGTAAGTCGTTGAGTAATGAAACTTAGTTTATGATTTGATAAGGCAATTATTTATCTATGAGCATAATAATTAACTTGTGACCTAATGATTCTACTTGAATTACATGACAAAATAAATAAGTAAAGTATTTACTTGTAGCCGTTTGGTTATAGAAATCTTGTGGATTAACGAAACGGGATCACGTTATTTGTTTAGGACTAATGAATCGAACGATGTATGGTTAGTAAACATACTGTAATCGCATTCGAGTATCAGGAATGATATTCAAATGTGATATGATATATAGATATGTATGCATATATGTGTGAATGTTAATCGGGGTGTAAATCCGAGCTTGGGTTCGAAGGGCTTTTGAGCCAGTGCTAATAACCGAACTTAATTACGAAGGGCTTTTGAGCCAGTGCTAATAACCGAACTTAGTTTCGAAGGGCTTTTGAGCCAGTGTCATAACCGGACTTAGTTCCGAAGGGCCTTCGAGCCAGTGGCCTAATCCGAGCTTGGTCTCGAAGGGCTTTGAGCCAGTGTTAAGAATCGTGCTTGATTCCGAAGGGTGGTTGTGCCGGCATAATATTTGAGGTTGAAAACCCATAAGTGTTCGCACGAGAAATCATATAATACATGTGGGAACAATTTTAAACACCTGTGCTACTTACCGTAAGATAACCAGGTAAGTAATTTACTCTCGTTGAGAATACAATTGATTTTAAACTATGACTACGAAATTCGGTAGGTATGCTTAGACCATTGTTAAATCATTCAAATGTTTATGATCTGATCATGATGCATGAGTTCAAGATTAGAGAGTTCAATTTCATAAATATGAGATATATGTGTATATGCATGAGATTGATATGGAAATTTGAGATGAACAGGATTCGGCTATAGATTGAATTTAAATTGGATATATTGACTTTACCTTTGTGATATGAATGATAAAAATGATACCTTAGTTAGGTTTATATTCGGCCAAAGGATGGAACAAGTAAACTTTGAAATTATTATGCCACTCTTTTAAATGATTTCATTACTTAAAACTTACTAAGCATCGAAGTGCTTAATCTTTTGCTTAAATTCTCTGTTTTATAGATTTTGTTCGTCAGCTATCGGACTCGGAGGTGTCAAAGTCGAAGTCATCCACACTATCTAAGCCACTTTTTGGTACTCTTCAGTTGAATTTGATAATGGCATGTATAGGGCTGACCCTTGTTGTTAATTAAGTATCTTTTGGTAATGTATATTCAGTATAGCCATGCGAAAATGGCTTGTATATTTTGAGTATAACATTATGATCATTTTGTATATATGGTCTTATGATATGGTTATTAAGTGGTGTGGAAATGTTTGGTAATGATTAGCCATTGGAATGGCCAATCATGGTCCTATTGGTGCTACGTATGTCATGGCTAATCGTGATTATACTTGGAAATAATGTATGTCAAATTACTAGTTGATTCATGGAAAACTATGAAATAGGTTAAATTTACCTTAAAATAGATGCCGATAGCAGCAGTGATGTGAGTTTGAAAAATCACTAAAAATAGTAGAAATGGAATAAAATAAATAAAATATTTAATTGAATCTTGATGAGTCTATTTTCTTATGAAAGAAACGAAATGACCATATGAGCCGTATTTTATGAGATGTTTAAGTTTTCGTGAAACAGGGCCAGAGCAATTTCTGGATCCCCTGTTCTGACTTTGGAAATTCACCATAAATTAACCAGAGATAATTAGAAGTCATGCTTTATATGTACAGATTCCTTTTTGAGTTTAGTTTCATTAGAAACAAATGGTATAAGTATTGAAGCCCTTTACAGGTAGATATCTAAGTCGTAATGCATGAAGCTCAGAGTAGTCGAACCCTGAAACAGGAGAGACTTTAACTAATAAACTGTACTAATTGACCCGACCAAAAATTCTAGAAAAAAATTAGTAAATATATGTATGAGTCTAGTTTCAGGAAAAATTTACGAAATTAGATTTCGAGTTTTGGAACTCGAGATATGAATTTTAGAGTGACTGTGATGCGCTTAGCCACTCGTCTGGAAATTTTAAAATGAACTGTATGAAATTTGTTTAAGTAAGGAATTAAGTCCGTCAAGACCTCGTGTTCGACTCGCAACGGTCTCTGCACGGGTGTTACAAAGACATGATCTTTTTCTCTTTTTTTTTTACGAAATTTGATGACTGTCGACTTTGTAACATTAGCATATGAAGCAACTTTCACCCATTTAGTGACGTAAAGATGGCGATGTCTGCTAGAAGCTTTTGACGAGATCGGCCCAATAACATCTATGTCCCACATAGAGAATGCCTATGAAGGAATGAAGGAGGCACATGAATCTTGTCTCGATAAATTTGGTATTTACTGCATAACTAATGCGATCCTCTTTCATAGTGGACTAGCAGTACCCAAACCTAATGATTTGCCTGGCCATTGTAAAACCATTAGTATGTGTTCTTCAGACACCCTTATGGACCCTTCTAAGATTTTCTTAACCTTAACAGCATCCACACGTCTTAGTAGCCTATGCATATCTTGATACGATCATGCGAAAACATCTTTGAATTCTTGGAATAACTGAATGTCATCTCGCTTTGTCTCTGTGGTGATATAGGCTCTGATCTTCACTTCTTTCTCTTTTTCTAGGCTCGTGATGTCCATTGACCCTTTGTAAGGTAGGATCTATTTTTTCATCTTGTTCTACCATCCTTAACAAATCAGGAGATAGGCTATAATCTCTATCATCTTCAAAGTCCTGAAATCCCTCTAGACACATATCTTGCTCAAAAGAGATTCGGGTCAAGAATGATTGTCGCTCATGTAAATCGATATCGGTGACTGTTGCAGGTACGAAGGAATATTCCAAAGAATAAATGAATCTAAAAATAATTATTTGTATGGTATGATCATGAATGAAGACTAAAAGAATACTTGAAAGAAAGTCTAAAGAATAAAAGAATCTAAGAATAATTGTTTGTATAAAATAAAAGAATATTTGAAATGATATTAAAGATGCATTTTATTGAAATAAAGATTTTGGACACAAGCCTATTTCACAAAAGGATTCTTATTTCTTCTAGGCTTAAAGCGACAAGCGTGTTTTGAATATTACTCTAAATTGGCTCTAAGAAATATAGGGATCTCTTCCATAATCCCATTGTTCAAAACACCCCCAAGTACGTAAGGGCAGAAGCTTGGAAAGTTCTATTCCCTGGTTCCTTCTTCGGATATGTCGTTAATGTTTAGATTCCCCAACATTCCCCCCAGGCCTTCAATATCTTCATAAAATTTGATTTCTTTATTGTCTATCATGTCCTGTGCTAGAGCCCCGAACTCGATGCATTCTTAGATTTCATGCCCCTTTTCATTGTGGAACTCTTGCTACAATTGGCGCAGATGAGTTGTCAAACTTTACAATCCCCATTTTAATAAACCTTTCAATTAGTTTTTTGAATGCGGTGCAATTTTCGATTGAATGCCCAATGATTCCAACATGGTATTCGCACTGAGCATTTGTATCGTACCATTTGGGAAAATGAGGTTGTATCGGTTCTAGGTAAAAAGGGGACACCATGTGTGCATTAAATAGGTTCTGATACAGCTCTCCATATGTCATGGGTATAGGTGTGAACTGTAACTTTTCTGCTTGTCTCGGGGGGTCTGATGGTTGGTGGTTATTGTCTTTGGCTGGCTCATAGTAATCAACTTTGAATGACCCTTGTTGTATGTGCTCATGTTATTCACCTCATTCTCCCTCTTTCTTGGGGTTGATTTCTCGGTGCTTTCCTCTGCTTCTATTTTTTCACACCTTATCGCATTTTCTATCATTTCACTAAACATTACTATGTCCAATAAACTATTGGTTGTGCTCCCCAGCATGTGATTAATAAATGGAGCCTTCAAAGTATTAATAAAGAGCATGGCTGTTTCCTTTTCTAGTAGAGGTTCTTGGACTTGTGTGGCAACTTCCCTTCACTTTTGGGCATACTGCCTAAAGCTCTCGTTTGGTTTTTTCTCCATATTTTGCAAGGTGATTCTGTCAGGGGTCATATCCGTCACGTGACTATACTGTTTCATGAAAGCTTGAGCTAGGTCCTTCCATAAGTTGATCTTGGTATGGCTCAATTGGTTGTACGATTTGGATGTTGCCCCAACCAGACTGTCTTGAAAGCAGTGAATCAATAGCTGATCATTGTTGACGTACCCAATCATTCGTTTACAAAACATGGTAAGATGAACCTCGGGGTAGCTAGTCCCGTTATACTTCTTGAACTCAGGAGTTTTGAACTTGGAGGGAAACACCAGGTCTGGAACCAAGCTCAAATATTTAGCATCGATCCCACAGTGATAGCCAGCACTTTCCGTCGCTTTAAACTTCTCCTCTAACCACCTGCATAAGTCTTCCAATTGTTTTGGGAGCTCTACTCTTGCTCTTTCGGCTTCCACCATGTCATCCAGATCAAGGACTATGGGATTAGTTAGGTTATCCCCTAGATTAAATCCTAAGCCTGCTTGATAGTTAATTGGCATTGAGGCACCGGCCTGAAATTGTTGGGGCCTGATTGTAACGGATGGCCTTCGCGTGTACACCTTGAGTTGTGCCTGAGCGTTTGTCGAGGTAAAACCAGGGGAGCAGAGAGAATCTTCATTGTCATCCCCAGAATTGACCATAGGGTTTTTTCCTTTTTCTTGCTCTCTAGTCAACAACTGGGTCAATTGGTTCATCATGTTCCTTTGTGTGACATCCCAAAATTGACTCTAGTCGGGATGTGGTTTCGGGACCACAAAACTGAGGCATAAAAATAATTTATAATTTATTTTGATGCCTATAATATGTGTTAATTCATGTGTGACATTTTTGATGTTTCGATTTAGAGTTATAAATGTGAATTTCACTAGAAAGGGCCTAGTAGTAAAACATTGAAAGTATGATGGGGAAATGTGGGATGACTAGTTTATAATGCATGCAAAAATAAGGGATTTGCATGTCAAATTTCCCCCTAACATGAAGTGGCCGCCATGACAAGGAATCATGGGCTAAACATGTCATGAAACATGTTTTGTTGGTGCACTAGGAGAAACAATAAACAAATGAGTATGGGTAATAAAGAAAGAAAAAAAAATGTGTGTGTGTGGTGAAACCCCCCTTGCCGTGCATTGTGGAAGAGAAAAGAAAATTTTGTTCATCCATTTTCTCTTCTTTGGCCGAAAATACTAAGGAAAAGGGAGGATTTTTGCTTCATGCTTGGTTTAGAAGAGAACTAGAAGGAGATTTGGCTATACTTGCATCAAGATTAAGGTATGTTTGAGGTTGTGTCATGAGATTCATGCTTGTTTTGGTTGCTAACTTGATGTGCATGTTAGCCATGGTTCAAATCCTTGTTATGCCATGGAAATGGTATTTGGCCAAGGTGGATTTTGTGTTAATGCCATTGCATGTTAAATATGAAGCTTGTTAATGGTGTATGTGATGGGGATTGATGACTCTTGGACTTTCTTTTTAGTATTTTTGAGTGAGACATTAAGTTCTTTGCTTAATCATGACCAAAATGATGGTGTTGTGATGTATTCGGTCATGGTATATCCATAAGTATGATTCATGCATGTTGCATGGTAGGTAAGATTTGAGCTTTGAATATGTGTTTGCACATGATGAATTGGTATGACATATATACTATTTCAAGGTATATATTTGCTTGGGATGATGTTTTCGGTTATGTAGTACATGAGAGATGTGTATTGAGCTACAATATGTAATGCGTTAGTTAGTAAAATGCATGCTGTTTTGTGTGGTATTAAGTGCATAATCGGCCTCAACATGGGCATGCATATTCGCCACATGAGGGAAATTGGTGTGCATGCATTCGGTTAGAGGCAAGCATATTGATGCCTATTCTTGGCTTAGAAAATTCGCTAAGAGGAATACTAACTAAAGTGTTGAGTTCGATTCATGATTTTGTACATATGCGACTTTGATGCCTAATGAGTAGATATTTATATATTGGCTAGGCATCTTGAATTCCTCTTCCGATGCTCAAATGATAAAACCAATTTATTTGTTAAATTTAGCCCAAGAAGCTAGAGGTGGAGAATCAAGCAAAGGCAAAGGAAAGATAATCGAGTAGTCGATTGGAAATCGTTTCATCCAATATAAGGTAAGTCATAAAGCATATATTTGGCATTGATTTAAATGATCATAATATATATATGCAATTGTGTTTAATGCATTGATGTGTAAGTGGAAATGTATGTGTATGGAATGATGCCATTGTTGAATGTATAAAGGTAGTAAAATGCATAACGATTGGTCTTGGCACTAAGTGTGCGGGTATAAATGGACACGGTGACAAGATTGGCACTAAGTGTGCGGATTTAAAATTTGTACAGCACTAAGTGTGCGAATTTGATTATATAGCACTATGTGTGCGAGCTGATTATATAGCACTAAGTGTGCGGACTTATTATATGCTTTTGCATCACTATTGGCACTGAGTGTGCGATATTATCGAGTTGATCACGGACAGCGGATCGGGTAAGTACCTCGAGCTCATGATGAATAGAAAATACGTCCATGCTTGGGGTTGAATTGGTAAGCCTTAAATCTATGTGATGATTGAAATTGTATGGTTGTGCTGGAAAATGAGTTAATGTGTGGAAAATACTTGATTATCTTGTTGTGTAGATTATGAAATGTGGATGTATGACTTGGTATGCGAGATTGGACCGAAAGGTCCGAGGTATTATGGTATAGATTCGATATGGATGAGTACCTAGCCTCGCTTGTTGTACATGTTGTAGTGACTTTATTAGTGGATTGATAAATGCTTATGACTTACTGAGTTGTAAACTCACTCAGTGTTTTCTTGTCACCCATTTTAGGTCACTGGGACTCGTCTTGTTGTGTGCTCGGAACCGTCGTTGAAGTCATCACACCGGCTGAAATCTTGTGGTATTACTTTTTTGTTGTTGAAGAACATTTGGCATGTATAGGCTATTATATTTTGTCGAATTGTGGGTTGTAAACTTTAAGCCATGTGAAAATGGCCTATGTGGTCGCCGAGTGGGATGCTAAAACCTATAGCCACGAGTCTTAGAAACTCAAATTTTGTTAAGGTGACCATAATTTGTGTCATGTATGATGGATGATTAAGGCCAAGGAAAAATTCATGAAATTGGCATAGTCTACTGCAGTAACTGTTGCGGACAGCAGCAGTGAGATGAGATTGAAAATCACTAAAAATAGTATAAGTAGAATTAAATAGTGAGTAAATTATGGAACTGATCCTTGATGAATCTATTTTATATGGACAAAACGAAACGACCATATGAGCAGTATACTGGGAGATATTAAAGTTCTCGTGAGACAGGGCCAGAACGATTTCTGGGTCCCTTGTCGTGACTTTGAAAATTTACCATAAATTATCCAGAAAGAATTAGGAGTCATGCCTTATATGTACAGATTCCATTTTGAGTCTAGTTTCATTAGAAACAAACGGCACCAGTATTAAAGCCCTGTACAGAAAGATATTCAAGTTGTAACGCGCGGAGGTCAGAGCAGTCGATCCCTGTAACATGGGTGACTTTAACTAATAAACTGTACCAATTGGCCCAACCAAAATTCTAAAATAAATCCATGGATGGATATATGAGTCTAAATTCAGGAAAATTTACGAAACCAGTTTCCGAGTTTTGGAACTCGAGATATGATTTTTAAGGCGACGGTGACGCAGTTTTCCAGCCTGTCCAGAAATGCCAAATTGGTCGGTACTTTAAGAGGATTTGTCTCGTTAACCCTCGTGTCCGACACGGCGCCGGTCACGAAGTTAGGGTGTTACAATTTTATTGGTATCAGAGCTATGGTTTAGTCGGTTCTAGGACTACCATAGCGCGTGTGAGTCTAGCTATACATGCCAAATTGATAGTGCTTAATAATGTGATGACTTCGACGGTTGAAATTTTTGTTTTGATTAGCGATGGAACCCGGTAGAGAGACCCTTGGCGGATGACGTTGAAAGTGTAGCGGCTGCTCTGCGCAAGGGACACCGCCTGTTGAGCCTCACCATCCGCGAATAATCAAAATGAAGGCGAAACAAGCCTTCTTCACTATGATGAATGAGTGGGTCGCATAATATGCCCGGACCAACCCGGCTGTCCAACCATTCCCGAATTTAAATACTCCACCCCAAGACTCCGCAATGCCTCCGATTCATCGATCCCGTGAGGTGAGTAAACCACCGTGGACTTGATTAGGAAGCGCAATGAGGAGTTCAAGGCCATAGTTCTTGACGATGCCGAAAAGGCCGAAGTTCGCTCGATAACACCATTAGAGTATTAGATGATCATCATGCACACCGATTTAATGTCTTAAGTGTGCTATATCCTTGTTATGAGACTCACTTACTATTGGTGGAGGACTTTAATTTCCATAGTCCCAAATGAACGAGTTACTTGGGATTTCTTCCAATCCAATTTCGAAAGAAATACATTAGTCAACGGTTCATCGATCGAAGCGTAAGGAATTCTTGAACTCAAGCAAGGCCGGATGATCAGATCTCGAATACGAACATGAGTTCGTAAGACTTAGTCAGTATGCTCGGGAGTGTGTGGCTGATGAGGTTGCGATGTGCAAAAGATTTGAATAAGGATTGAATGAAGAGTTAAAGTTACTAGTGGGAATTTTGGAGATAAAGGAGTTCGTGACACTAGTCGAACGAGCTCGCAAGGCGGAAGAACTTGGGAGGAGAAGAAGAAGGCTGAATTTGAAGCAAGAGATTACCGTAAAAGATCGACGAGTAAAGCTCCGTTCTCGGCTGTAAAGAGGTTCGTGGAGGACACCAAGAAGTCGAGGACGATCAGGAATTTCCATTAGAGCCCGACCATTGACGGACTCGAGCTACTTCAGTAGCTAGTGTGGGCAATAATCGTCAAGAGAGACTGAATGCCCCGGTGTGGAAGACGACACCTAGGTGAATGTTGGGGTAAGTCCATTAATAGGGCTGTTATGGATGCGGTTCAAGGACCACTTCATTAGAGATTGCACGAGCTAGATGAGAGGAATAAGACGCAAGGTGCAAGACCTAGTGGAACGACGCTACTGGAGGTAGGCCCCGAGAATCTCCGGAGGTAGGGGTGGTAATCGAGAGGAGCCTCTAATACGGCCGTCCGATCCGAGACCCGTGCTCTCGCTAAAGCATATGCCATCCAAGCACGAGAGGAGGCATCCTCCCCGACGTTATCACCGGTACTTTTACTCTCTTTGATACTATTGTGATTGCATTGATTGACCCCGCTCTACTCACTCATATGTATGTGAAACCTTAGCATCCAAAGAAGACTCTACCGCTGAGTCTCTCGAGTTCGAATTCGAGTGTCAAACCCTTTGGGTCAATACGTGCTTGTTGATAAAGTGTGCAAGAGATGCCCCTAATAATTCGAGAACTCGCTTTTCCTACCGATCCGATGCTTCTACCATTTCATGAATTGATGTTATTCTTGGTATGGATTGGTGACCAGACATGATGCAAGATGGTGGATCGCAAAAGGAAAACCATTAATTTGAGGAGTGCAAATAATGAGGTAGTCCGAGTCGAGTCTCATCGATTTAAAGGAGTGTAAAGAATAATATCTTCTATGACCGTCAAGATATGTGAAAAGGGGTGAAACATACCTTGCGTATGTGTTTGGGAGTAAAGAGACGGAAAGGAAACTCGAATCGGTACCAAGTGGTTTGTGAGTATTCAGATGTTTTTCCGAGGAGTTACCGGATTGCCACCGGTTCGAGAAGTGGAATTCGCATCGGTTGTACCGGTACTACGCCGATTTCAATAGCCCCGTATCGTATGGCATTAACGGAATTAAAGGAATTGAAGGTTCAATTGCAAGAATTGACGGATAGAGGTTTCGCTCGACCGAAGTTTTTCTCCATGGGGCGCTTTGTATTGTTTGTGAAGAAGAAGGACGGAACCATGAGGTTGTGCATCGACTATCGCCAACTCAATAAAGTGACGATAAAGAATAAATATCCATTGCCACGAATTGACGATTTGTTTGATCAATTAAAGGGAGCCTCGGTGTTTTCAAAGATAGATTTGAGGTCGGGTACTATCGGTTGAGGGTCCGAGAATCGGACATACCCAAAACCGCTTTTAGAACGAGGTATGGTCACTACGAATTCTTGGTGATGCCGTTTGGGCTCACTAATGCCCCTCGGTGTTTATGGATTTAATGAATAGAATTTTCAGCCATACTTGGATCGGTTCAGTAGTTGTATTTATCGATGACATTTTGGTCTATTCGAGAGATGAAACCGAGCATGCTGAACACCGAGGCTAGTGTTGCAAATCTTACGAGATAAGCGATTATACGCAAAGTTCAAGAATGTGAATTTTGGTTGAAAGAGGTTAGCTTTTGGGGCACGTGGTGTCCGTGACGGTGTCGTGGTGGACCCGAACAAAATTCGCCATAGTCGATTGGAGACCACCAAGGAATGTTACCGGTTAGGAGCTTTTGGGGCTTGCGGTTATTACCGACGATTTGTAAAGGTTTTCGACGATAGCCACGCCAATGACGGCTTACTCCAAAAGGATGTTAAGTTCGAATGGACGGAGAAATGTCGAAAAGTTTCGATCAATGAAAGCTTATTTGATGAAGCCCCAATTCTAGTGCAACCCGAATCGGGCAAAGAGTTTGTCATTTATAGTGACGCATCCCTACTTGGGTTGGGTTGCGATTGATGCAAGAAGGCGAGTTGTGGCCTATGCGTCGAGACAATTAAAGCCACATGAGAAAAATTATCCCACCCATGATCTCGAATTGGTCGCCATCGTATTCGCTTTAAAGATATGGCGACATTACTTATTTGGTGAGAAGTGCCATGTGTATTCGGATCACAAAAGTCTCAAATATTTGATGACTCAAAGAGACTTAAATCATGCGACAAAGACGATGGCTCGAGTTGTTAAAAGATTATGAACTCGTTATTGATTATCACCCGAAAGGCCAATGTGGTTGCGGATGCCTTAAGTCGAAATCACCGCTTGTTTTATTTAGCGATGAATGTACACTTGTCTATTCTACCCGACAATGTGTTAGTAGCCGAATTGAAGGCCAAACCATTGTTGGCTCATCAAATTCAGGAAGCTCAGAAAGTTGATGAGGAGTTGCTTGCAAAACGGGCTGAGTGTGTTCTGAGCAAGGAATCAGAGTTTCAAATTGATGATGACGATTGTTTAAGGTTTAGAAGTCGTCTGTGTGTTCCAAAGAATTCGGAACTTATTTCGATGATTCTAAATGAAGCCCATTGTAGTCGAATGTCAATCCACCCGGGTAGTACTAAAATGTACAATGACCTGAAACGCCAATTTTGGTGGCCCGGTATGAAACGAGACATTTCTGAATTTGTTTCAAGGTGTCTGATATGTCAACAAGTGAAAGCGGAACATCAAGTGCCATCGGGATTACTTCAGCCGATCATGATACCCGAATGGAAATGGGATCGAGTCACAATAGACTTTGTATCCGACCGCCATTGTCGTGAGTAAGAAGGATGCGATTTGGGTCGTTGTCGATAGACTAACTAAGTCGGCTCACTTTATCCCCCGACGCACGGATTTTTCAATGGACAAATTAGCGGAATTGTACGCTTCTCGATTGTGAGATTACACGGGTGCCTATTTCTATCGTGTCGGATAGAGACCCAAGATTCACGTCGCGATTTTGGAAGAAATTGCAAGATGCTTTGGGTACCAAGTCGCATTTTAGCACCGCTTTTCATCCCCAAACCGATGGTCAATCCGAACGGATAATTCAAATACTCGAGGATATGTTGAGATGTTGCATCCTTGAGTTTAGTGGTTCATGGGAACAGTATTTACCTTTGATTGAATTCGCCACAACAATAGCTTTCAATCAAGCATTAAGATGGCGCCTTACGAGGCTTTATACTATCGTAAATGCCGTACCCCATTATTCGGATGAACTTAGTGAAGGTAAATTCTTCGGTTGATTTGGTTAAGGATGCCGAGCAAAAAGTTCGAGTAATTCGTGAAAGTTTGAAAGTCGCCGGATCGCCAAAAGTCGTATGCGGATTTGAAAAGAAAAGATATTGAATATCGTGTTGGAGACAAGGTCTTTCTCAAAGTTTCACCTTGGAAGAAGGTGCTTAGATTTGGTCGTAAGGGCAAATTGAGTCCGAGGTTTATCGGGCCATATGAAGTATCCGAACGAGTTGGGCGATCGATATCGATTAATTTTGCCCCGAGCTCGAAAGGATTCACAACGTTTTCATGTCTCGATGCTTCGACGATATAGGTCCGATCCATCGCACGTAATTGCTCCATCTGAGATTGAGATTCAGCCTAATTTGAGCTATGAAGAGGAACCGGTTCGCATTATGATGCGTGAAGTAAAAGAGTTACGCAATAAGAAAATCCCGTTAGTGAAGGTGTTGTGGCATAAACACGGAATTGAAGAAGCCACTTGGGAACTTGAGGACTCTATGAAAGAGCGATACCCGAGCCTATTTACCGGTAAGATTTTCGGGGACGAAAATTTCTTAAGTGGGGGAGAGTTGTGACATCCCAAAATTGACTCTAGTCGGGATGTGGTTTCGGGACATGAAAACCGAGGCATAAAAATAATTTATAATTTATTTTGATGCCTATAATATGTGTTAATTCATGTGTGACATTTTGATGTTTCGATTTAGAGTTATAAATGTGAATTTCACTAGAAAGGGCCTAGTAGTAAAACATTGAAAGTATGATGGGGAAATGTGGGATGACTAGTTTATAATGCATGCAAAAATAAGGATTTGCATGTCAAATTTCCCCTAACATGAAGTGGCCGCCATGACAAGGAATCATGGGCTAAACATGTCATGAAACATGTTTTGTTGGTGCACTAGGGAGAAACAATAAACAAATGAGTATGGGTAATAAAGAAAGAAAAAAAAATGTGTGTGTGAGTGAAACCCCCCTTGCCGTGCATTGTGGAAGAGAAAAGAAAAATTTTGTTCATCCATTTTTCTTCTTTGGCCGAAAATACTAAGGAAAAAGGGAGGATTTTTGCTTCATGCTTGGTTTAGAAGAGAACTAGAAGGAGATTTGGCTATACTTGCATCAAGATTAAGGTATGTTTGAGGTTGTGTCATGAGATTCATGCTTGTTTTGGTTGCTAACTTGATGTGCATGTTAGCCATGGTTCAAATCCTTGTTATGCCATGGAAATGGTATTTGGCCAAGGTGGATTTTGTGTTAATGCCATTGCATGTTAAATATGAAGCTTGTTAATGGTGTATGTGATGGGGATTGATGACTCTTGGACTTTCTTTTTAGTATTTTGAGTGAGACATTAAGTTCTTTGCTTAATCATGACCAAAATGATGGTGTTGTGATGTATTCGGTCATGGTATATCCACAAGTATGATTCATGCATGTTGCATGGTAGGTAAGATTTGAGCTTTGAATATGTGTTTGCACATGATGAATTGGTATGACATATATACTATTTCAAGGTATATATTTGCTTGGGATGATGTTTTCGGTTATGTAGTACATGAGAGATGTGTATTGAGCTACAATATGTAATGCGTTAGTTAGTAAAATGCATGCTGTTTTGTGTGGTATTAAGTGCATAATCGGCCTCAACATGGGCATGCATATTCGCCACATGAGGGGAAATTGGTGTGCATGCATTCGGTTAGAGGCAAGCATATTGATGCCTATTCTTGGCTTAGAAAATTCGCTAAGAGGAATACTAACTAAAGTGTTGAGTTCGATTCATGATTTTGTACATATGCGACTTTGATGCCTAATGAGTAGATATTTATATATTGGCTAGGCATCTTGAATTCCTCTTCCGATGCTCAAATGATAAAACCAATTTATTTGTTAAATTTAGCCCAAGAAGCTAGAGGTGGAGAATCAAGCAAAGGCAAAGGAAAGATAATCGAGTAGTCGATTGGAAATCGTTTCATCCAATATAAGGTAAGTCATAAAGCATATATTTGGCATTGATTTAAATGATCATAATATATATATGCAATTGTGTTTAATGCATTGATGTGTAAGTGGAAATGTATGTGTATGGAATGATGCCATTGTTGAATGTATAAAGGTAGTAAAATGCATAACGATTGGTCTTGGCACTAAGTGTGCGGGTATAAATGGACACGGTGACAAGATTGGCACTAAGTGTGCGGATTTAAAATTTGTACAGCACTAAGTGTGCGAATTTGATTATATAGCACTATGTGTGCGAGCTGATTATATAGCACTAAGTGTGCGGACTTATTATATGCTTTTGCATCACTATTGGCACTGAGTGTGCGATATTATCGAGTTGATCACGGACAGCGGATCGGGTAAGTACCTCGAGCTCATGATGAATAGAAAATACGCCCATGCTTGGGGTTGAATTGGTAAGCCTTAAATCTATGTGATGATTGAAATTGTATGGTTGTGCTGGAAAATGAGTTAATGTGTGGAAAATACTTCGATTATCTTGTTGTGTAGATTATGAAATGTGGATGTATGACTTGGTACGAGATTGGACCGAAAGGTCCGAGGTATTATGGTATAGATTCGATATGGATGAGTACCTAGCCTCGCTTGTTGTACATGTTGTAGTGACTTTATTAGTGGATTGATAAATGCTTATGACTTACTGAGTTGTAAACTCACTCGGTGTTTTCTTGTCACCCATTTTAGGTCACTGGGACTCGATCTTGTTAGTGTGCTCGGAACCGTCGTTGAAGTCATCACACCGCTGAAATCTTGTGGTATTACTTTTTTGTTGTTGAAGAACATTTGGCATGTATAGGCTATTATATTTTGTCGAATTGTGGGTTGTAAACTTTAAGCCATGTGAAAATGGCCTATGTGGTCGTCGAGTGGGATGCTAAAACCTATAGCCACGAGTCTTAGAAACTCAAATTTTGTTAAGGTGACCATAATTTGTGTCATGTATGATGGATGATTAAGGCCAAGGAAAAATTCATGAAATTGGCATAGTCTACTGCAGTAACTGTTGCGGACAGCAGCAGTGAGATGAGATTGAAAAATCACTAAAAATAGTATAAGTAGAATTAAATAGTGAGTAAATTATGGAACTGATCCTTGATGAATCTATTTTTATATGGACAAAACGAAACGACCATATGAGCAGTATACTGGGAGATATTAAAGTTCTCGTGAGACAGGGCCAGAACGATTTCTGGGTCCCTTGTCGTGACTTTGAAAATTTACCATAAATTATCCAGAAAGAATTAGGAGTCATGCCTTATATGTACAGATTCCATTTTGAGTCTAGTTTCATTAGAAACAAACGGCACCAGTATTAAAGCCCTGTACAGAAAGATATTCAAGTTGTAACGCGCGGAGGTCAGAGCAGTCGATCCCTGTAACATGGGTGACTTTAACTAATAAACTGTACCAATTGGCCCAACCAAAAATTCTAAAAATAAATCCATGGATGGATATATGAGTCTAAATTCAGGGAAAATTTACGAAACCAGTTTCCGAGTTTTGGAACTCGAGATATGATTTTTTTAAGGCGACGGTGACGCAGTTTTCCAGCCTGTCCAGAAATGCCAAATTGGTCGGTACTTTAAGAGGATTTGTCTCGTTAACCCCTCGTGTCCGACACCGGCGTCGGTCACGAGTTAGGGGTGTTACACTTTGGGACACCAACACCTGGTCCCTCATATCCTGTTGAATCTTTTCCAACTGTTCCTGTATCTGTGTTTGCATCTGCTCTTGCATTTCCTTTTGCATTTATTCTAATCTTTCCAGTCTTTTATTCATCTCTTTAGTTCTTCTTCGTGTACCGTAAGGATGCGTACTTGGTAGATTTTTGTCAGTTTCTAGATTACTGAAATGATTTTTTTAATCAGGTCCTTTTGTGAAAATCTAATGAATATGATGAAATGCAATATAGATGCATGAAATGAATGCAAAAAGAGACGTTGATTCTGGTTCAATTCTGTTAGAACAACTTTTCTAGATAACAAATTTCTTTACATAAAGCGGAAACATGTACAGCCTCGCCCTCATACTCCAGGTGAAGATATCAATCCCTTTCTTCATATATGGATGTTAAGATCAAATCTCGCGAACTTCCCAATGGATCAAATCTCGCAAACTTCCCAATGGATGCCTCTACTAGCTCCTTTTTACTTGATCCGGGCTATGATCTATCACCCACTTATCCGCGTGAGACTTGTTAGCTTCTTTAAAAAGGTTGACGGCTCCTGAATAATCTTTTTCGGCTTGAATCCTCGGGCAGCAAAGCATAGTCGTATATTCCTCCACGAATTATCAGCCTTTTCTCATTGTGTTTACTTGGACCATTTTCGGACGATCGTATTATATTCCACTTTATCAAGAAATCCATTTTCCATGACAAACTCTCTATTTAGCAACTAAATGTGAATCAACACCTCCTTTCTATGATGATGCAATGCAATGCAATCACAAACAAAACAAAACACGTCAATACAGAAGAAATAAACAACAAATAAAGCACCAATTAGGGTGACCTCTAGGGGTTTGGTGGTTCTACCTAGGATGGGCTCTTAAGGCTCGCTATATGCGGTTTGGTTCTAAGGTAAAGGGTACCTGAACCAGCAGATTCCTTGATCATTTCCCATTACAGGCTCATACGGACCGAGTTCAATTTAGGGGAATACATTTCCCAATGGCCATGCGAAGATGAAAATCTCACCAAGACATAAGTACGGATGATTGTGTGATATTCGTAACAGGTTTTAAAGATTTATAAATGAATCGTTCCTGAGACTAACTTATTATCACGATTAAAGCAAGTGTACCTATCGAACAGTAGTATAGCTCAGCAAGACCGGATTGTCGAACCCAAAGGAACTACAAGTACTAGTATTTACTTCCTTTTTATTATCTAGCCTAAAAATTAAGAGGTTTGGTTATCTTAACTAATTACTAACTAAGAATGCTCAGAAAGAAAACTCGGGAAAATACTTTTGGGAAAATTCGATTGATTGAGACAATGCCTAAGGAAAAATCCACCTAGACTTCACTTGTTATTTGACTCTAAATCAGACGATTTATTCATTTGACTTGATCTGTAGAAATCCCTAAGTTATATTATTATCTCTCTCGAGACTAATAATGTCTAACTCTAGGTTGAATAATTGAAATCTCTTTCTAATTAACACCCTAGAATTGTATTAACTCGATCTATGGATCCCTTATTAGGTTTCACCCTAATCCGGCAAAATCTTGTCACCCTATCTCTAGCGCGCAATCAACTCCACTTAATTATGACAATTTTACTCTTAAACAGGGTCTATTCCTCCTTTGAATAAGAGCATTAACTTGAATTAATATCCTGGAATATTAAAACAAGAATTAAGAACACATAATTAAGAATGACTCTCCTATGCTCACCTAAGTATAAAACATGAAATTAAAGGATTAGGAGCATCGAATTCACCAAATCTAAGGAGAAATCATCCGTAAATGCGCTAAGCATGGGATAAAAATATGTATAAATTACGGTTTATCAAATACCCCCGCACTTAAGCATTTGCTTGTCCTCAAGCAAAATCCTCAACTCACGATCAAAATAAATTCTTCTCAATTTATAATCCCTATCAATAATATCTCAAAATAATCCATAAGTATTTATATATTGAAAATTCAACTAAAAGTACATCAAAGTTTCAGACATTCTAAGTTGAGCATTTTATCATGAAAACATAGGTGTCTCACCTCGTCTAAGTGATTATCTTGATCAAAATATCACAGAGTTTAACATCCTCACTAAAGATTCACTCAAATCACTCAAGGTGTTTAAGGACATCAGTTAAAGCACTCATTAGTCAATATGAGAAGTTATTACCATAGGCTTGCTTGAAAATCAAATCTCTACCACTATATATTGAGATGATACCTCAATCAAAAAGGTCTTTAGAGGGTTGTAACGTGGCTTTGGTTAGTGGGTGTGGTCACAAGCTGAAAGAAAAGGTTAGAATCGAGATTGAATTGAAAAATTACCTAGCTGGAAAAATGACTAGTAATCAGTTGAATACAAGTGAGCTTCTTCTCAGAATATGGAATTAACACTCAAGCTCAGAAATGGCGAATTACTACTAATATGTATGTAAGTATTGTTTTTATTGTTGTTGTTGTTGTTTTTTTCTCTCTTTTTTTCTTTTTTTTTTCTTTTTTTTTTTAAGAATAAGTCAAATACATAGAAGAATAAAACATAGCTAAGCAATTAGTTCAAATCAAATCTCGACAAAAATAGGGATCAAATTAGGGGATTTCAACAATAATAGGTTATGGGTTAATATTGAGGGTAAATCAATTAATGGTTTGTTAGGCTCAAAGAGATTCACTAAGGGTTAATTATGAAGGTAGGCATTTGTGGAGTGAGTGGGTTAAACCTAAGTGCCTTTATCATCTTGACATATCAAATCAAATGGTGTGGTCTTGACATGCATAATCAAGCAAGTTCTAGAATAACAATTCAATACTGACGCACTCAAAGCAACAATAGAAGTGAGCATGAAAGAAATAATAGATGCTCTAAAGGCTCAAAATCTCACAAAAATTATGGCTTTTTGATGTTTAAACCTATGAATTTCAACTCAAGATAATACCTAAACTTAGGGAAACAACCTAAAAATTTTTAATTCTTCAAAAATCAACTTATCATGCTTGATTCTCTAATGTCTTAAAGTTTAAACAATCAATGCATAATTGCCTATGTTTTAATTCAAGACATATCAATAAAAATCATAAATTAATTAAAATTCATTCTAATTGTGATATGAGTAATTCACGTGAGAATAAGACAAAATTCAAGGATTTCTAATGATGATAAAAAAGACCCCCACACTTAAGATGTACATTGCCCTCAATGTACAAAGATAGATATATTAAAAAAGATAGATACATAATCATAAGATAGGGAGAGAAGTGAAACTTCCTGAATGATGAATGAACTCTTTGAATTGGAGTTATGGAGAATAATCGGCCAAAGCAATGATGAGGGTGGAGGAGGATACCCAGGTGGTGGTAGAGGTTCATTAGTCCATAAGTCCTGCGCCATTGGAGTTTTTAGTTCCTATTTTATGATGAGCTTTGGAGCTCTTTATGACTGTAATAAAATCAGGAACTCTTTAAAAAATATAATGAAGTATAATTACTAGTAATGAAATAGCCGAAAATAAAAATTGTAAAAACTCAAGATAAAATAGTATTAACAGGAAATAAAAAATAATTTCAAAATATAAAGATAAAGCTAAGATAGATAATAGGTGTTTATAGAGAAATTGGGGCACACGGTCGTGGGGCACGCTTGTGTGCCTTCGTTTCAGCCCGTACGTTTCGTGGTTTTCGAAATTGGACGCATCGGTGTACTCGGCCATGTTGCACGACCGTGTCAATCTTCGTTCACTTCTCCCACACCCGTGTTAAATTGACAGGTTTGCCCACGGTTTCAAAACACGAGTGTGTCGCACGCCCGTGTTATTTTGGCAGTTTCGCCCACGGCCATGTCGTACGGCCATGGCAACTTATCGCATCTTGTGTTGGGGAAGAAATTTTTGCCATGTTTTCACATGGCCTAATGCATGCCCGTGTGTCTGGCCGTGTGGTGTTTAGAAAGTCTGCGTTCCATGATTCGATTAGTATGTTAGATGTTAAAAACTAAAATTTTAAAGAAATTAACACTGTTAATGCTCGGGTTGCCTCCCGAGAAGTGCTTATTTATAGTCTAAGCTCGACTTACCTCACTTTTGCATAGTCAAGGTAGAGCGAGGAGTTTACACTCCTTATCCCTGCTATAAATTTTATCAACATAAGGTTTAAGACGAGTATTGTTTACCTTAAACGTGTCGAATTTACGATGATTTACCTCAATTGTACCATATGGAAAAATACTGAGTAGCGTAAGAGGAATTTCTTCATTAGTTTCAGAAGTGGTAATGCAAGGATCTGCTGCATCTAGTAGTACTTTATCTCCAACCTTAAGTTGATTTGGTGAGGTATTGAGCTCGTCCTGGCTCGATTTCGTCCTATCAGGTGTTCTCGATTTCTGTGTCCGCCATTCATCTAGCTCCTCGATTTGTAGCCTTTGTTCTTCATAGATAGGTCCCTTGTTGTTGTTTGAACACGGCTCATATACATTCTTTGTAACTGTTTCCTGCACAGAAGGTTTCACCACGTGATCAGTACTAGTAGAATGATTTATACAACCACCTTCAATTTTTGATGTGTTACTCGAATTACGAGCTTGAAGGGTGATTGTTTCGTCTCCCACATGAAGTGTGAGTTCACCTATACCAACATCAATAATGGTTCTAGCAGTCGCTAAAAAGGGTCGTCCTAAAATTAAAGATACGTTACTATCCTCTTCCATGTCCAGAACAATAAAGTCTATTGGGTATATAAATTTATCGATCTTAACAAGAACATCTTCAATGATACCCCTAGGAAATCTAATGGTTTTATTAGCCAATTTAATGCTCATCCTAGTTTGTTTGGGTTTCCCAAGACCTAGCTGTTTAAACATTTTATAAGGCATAACATTAATGCTTGCCCCTAAGTCAGCCATCGCATGATGAACATCTAAACTACCAATTAAACAAGGAATCATAAAACTCCCTGGATCTTTCAATTTGTTGGGTAGCTTATTTTGCAATATGGCTGAACAAACTACATTCAATTTCACATGCGGCGCCTCATCCAACTTTCGTTTATTTGTTAAAAGCTCCTTTAAGAATTTGACTGCATTTGGCATCTGCGAAAGGACTTCAATAAATGGTAAGTTTATATGTAGTTTTTTTAAAATTTTAAGAAATTTACCAAACTGTTCGTCTGATCGGTCTTTTCTTGTCGCATTGGGGTATGGCACACGAGGTTTATATTCTGTACTCACCGACTTTGGGTCATTTTGGCTTACCTCATTCTTACCTTTGCTTACCATCGTTTTTGGCCTTAGTTTTGCAACTATCCCTTCCTCATCTTGAATGGCAATCGCGTTGAGTTGATCCCTTGGGTTAGATTCAGTGTTGCTTGGCAGGCTACCTTGTGGTCGTTCGGAAATTAACTTAGTGAGCTGTCCAATCTAAGTTTCGAGCCTCTGGATTGATGCTTGTTGATTTTTGAGTGCTGTCTCAGTATTTTGAAAATGAGTTTCTGACACCGAGATGAATTTGGTTAGCATCTCCTCAAGGTTTGGCTTCTTTTCTTGCTAGTAAGGTGGTTGTTGAAAACCCAGAGGATGTTGTGGCCTTTGATTTCCTTGGCCACCCCACGAGAAATTAGGATGGTTCTTCCAACCTGCATTATAAGTGTTACTATATGGGTTATTTTGGGGTCTAGAGTTATTGTTACCTATATATTGGACTTGTTCCTCCTCGATGCTAGGGTTGAAGGGTTGATATTCTGTGCATGCTCCTCCTCCATTAGAATCGTACCTCATCACTGGATGTAATTGAGTAGAACCACACAAACCGTCAATCTTTTTATTTAAGAGTTCTACTTGGTTAGATAGCATAGTAACCGCGTCAAGGTTGAAAACACTAGCTGCTTTCGTCAGCTTTGTTCTCATAACTTGCCACTGATAGTTATTCAATGACATCTCCTCAATAAATTCGTAAGCCGCCTCATGTGTCTTATTATTGATAGTTCCTCCAGCGGCTGCATCAATCATTTGTTGAGTCGAAGGATTCAGGCCATTATGAAACGTTTGAACCTGTAGCCAAAAGGTCCTTGTATCTCTCCCATGCATCATAGAGTGTTTCTAAATCCATCTGCATAAAAGAAAAGATATTATTACGTAATTTGGCTGTCTTAGCCGGCGAAAAATATTTTAATAAAAATTTTTTGGTCATTTGTTCCCAAATAGTGATTGACCCCCGTGGTAACAAGCTCAACCATTGCTTAGCCTTATTCCTTAACGAAAAGGGAAACAACCGAAGGCGAATGGCGTCATAAAAAACGCCATTAATTTTAAAGGTATTGCAAAATTCTAGGAAATTTGACAGGTGAGCGTTGGGATCCTCATCTTGTAAACCATCAAACTGAACAAACTGTTGTATCATTTGAATTGTGTTAGGTTTCAGTTCAAAATTATTTGCAGCAACAGCAGGTCTAACTATACTTGACTCAGTTCCTGTTAAATTAGGTTTAGCATAATCATACATAGTGCGTGGAGCAAGATTCTGATTTACTGGATCAGCAACAATTGCAGGAGGTAGCGAATTTTCTTGGTTTTCAGCCATCTCCTCGATTGTGGTTGAAGTATCGTCCTCTTGCTCGTCCTCTGTGTATCTTAGGCTTCGCCTTATTTTTCTCCGGTTTCTGCGAACTGTACGATCAATCTCACCTTCAAAAAGTAGTGGTCCTGACGGGTTTCTTCTGGTCATAAACTAGAAAAACCTGTCAGAAGAAAATAAATGAAGAATTAGAAAAGAAAATAAAAATTTAAATTGCAATAAAAGTCAAGTGTTCTTAATATCCTAGTTCCCCGGCAACGGCGCCAAAAAATTGGCTGCGTGATATTCGTAACAGGTTTTAAATATTTATAAATGAATCATTCTTGATACTAACTTATTATCACAATTAAGGCAAGTGTACCTATCGAACAGTAGTATAACTCAGCAAGATCGGATTGTCGAACCCAAAGGAACTACGAGTACTAGTATTTACTTCCTTTTTATTATCTAGCCTAAAAATTAAGAGGTTTGGTTATCTAAACTAATTACTAGCTAAGAATGCTTAGAAAGAAAACTCGAGAAAATACTTTTGAGAAAATTCGATTGATTGAGACAATACCTAAGGAAAAATCCACCTAGACTTCATTTGTTATTTGACTTTGAATCAGACAATTTATTCATTAGACTTGATCCGTAAAAATTTCTAAGTTATATTATTATCTCTCTCGAGACTAATAACGTCTAACTCTAGGTTGAATAATTGAAATCTCTTTCTAATTAACACCCTAGAATTGCATTAACTCGATCTATGGATTCCCTTATTAGGTTTCACCCTAATCCGGTAAAATCTTGTTACACTATCTCTAGGCGCGCAATCAACTCCGCTTAATTATGACAATTTTACTTTTAAACAGGGTCTATTCCTCCTCTGAATAAGAGCATTAACTTGAATCAATATCATGGAATATTAAAACAAGATTTAGGAACACATAATTAAGAACAAGTCAAATATTTATCATACAATTCAGATAATAATAACAAGATCTGTCTTAGGTTTCATTCCCCTTAGGTATTTAGGGGGTTTAGTTCATATTTATGAAAGAAAACATCTCAAAAGCATAAAGATAACAAAACATAAGAAAACCCAAAACTCCTGAAAGAACTTGAAGGGAGATCTTCAGTCTTGATGATGAATCTGGCTCTTGAGATGGATCAATCAGCTTTCCTTGAGTAATTCATTGCTTCCTACTCTGCGTCCCCATCCTAAGTGCCTCATCAAGTGTTTAAATAGGCTTTTGAATGCCTAAGAGCCCTAAAAATTAGTCTTTTCCGAATAGGACTAAACTTGGGCTCTGTAGGGACACGCACTTGTGACACGCCCGTGTGCGATTACTCCAGCCCGTGGTCAAGGCTATTAAATAGGCACTGGCCTGTGGTCTACCCGTGTAAGTCGTGCTTCGATCCTGCCAAATTGACACGCCCGTGTGACACGCCCGTGTGAGGAAGTCCAGGCCATGTTGTTTTTCCATGTGGGTCTATTTTCTCCATTTTCGACCCGTTTCTCGCTATTTTTACTCTTTTATGCTCACTTATGTATAAAACATGAAATTAAAGGATCAGAGCATCGAATTCACCAAATCTAAGGAGAAATCATCCGTAAATGTGCTAAGCAGAGGATAAAAATATGTATAAATTACGATTTATCAACAGATGTATCCCGAAAGGGATCCACTATCCCATGCGAAGGTGAAAGCCTCATGAAGGAATAGTTTCTCACTCCCACTTAAAGGGTAAGACGGAGCGGTCATGCAATGCGATATGCAAAACTACTTAAAGACTCAAACCAACGAAGTAGGTATTATGACATAAACCACAAAGATAACAGATGAAATGCAATGAAAGGATCATATTTTAAATCGAATTTTCAATTTTCGATGAAAAGACATAAATTAATTAATTTACGGCTCGACTCTCTTAGGTTCCCAACGGAGTCGCCAAGCTGTCGAAACCATTTTTTTGAAAAGAAAATGGTCGAATTTTGTTTTGAAAACAAAAATTGGAGTCGCCACCAATCCTTTTTTATGAGGTGTGATCGGGTCACCTTGTGATTGATCGTTTTAATAAAATGTTTTGATTTACTAAAATAACAGCTTTGGTCTACGAAATTTGAGAAAATGAGTTCAAGAGTCAGTTATGCACGAGGAAGGATTAGCACCCTTGTAACGCCCAAAATTAGTACCTAATTGATTAATTAATATCTTAACATCGAAAGTTGAAAACCCGAAAAGAATTTAAAATACGATCCTCTCTTTTTTATTAACGTTAATTTTACAAAAAATGTTTGGATAAATCGAAGCGGATGCTAAAGACCTTCTTGTCCCGAAGTAATAAAATGTCATATCCAGTACGTTAGGACACGACATTTTAAACCTTCGAGAATAAGCTTGTCTTTTTTATTTTTTAAAACTCATGCATTTTAATTTTAAAAGGATATTTGGTCATTTGGGTCAAACGAGAAAAATCAAAACTCAGTACGTTAGGGCACGATCTCTCGAGTTTCCAAATACGGAACATCGCCTTATTTTGAAAATTTTCTTTTTATGAAATAATAGCAAATATGAAATTTAAAACGATGTGTATTTATTTTGTTTGAAGTTTAATAAAATGGCACATTATGAATAAATACGTTGGGACCTAATTCTTGATATGATTTGAACGAAACAAACTAAAATGGCAATATGAACAGGGAATAATAATGTCCGAATAAAATGCTATGTTAATGAATGTCTATAATATGGAAATACTAACAAATCCTAGTATACATAATGCAATAACCACATACTATCACTTTAATACCAACACGAACAATTGAAGGAAATAAGATAAAATAAACAACAAATAATTTCAATGATAACAAAAACAAAATAGGCAATCTGAACAAGACAAAACCGATTTTTATGGTACAATAAGGACTAGTGAATACATAAATAGATATAAAACAGATATTGAAGAAAGTAGTTAGTAAAATATTGAAAATAGAAGAGTAAATTAAAATATAAAATAAAATTAAGGAGCAATTTGTGAATAAATATACTATAAATAATAATAATACTAGTAATAATAATAGAAAATAATAATAGTACTAATAGTAATAATAACGATAATAATAATAATATAAAAAATAAAAAATATTGGTATTAATACATAAATAGAAATAGAAATATAATAATAATAATAATAATAATAATAATAATAATAATAAAATTTTTAAAATCATATAAGAGGACATAAATAAATAAATAACAACACAATATAAATAAATAAATAAAATGTTAATAACAAGAGTAAAAAAACATATATAAGAAAGATAATAATGAAAATAATATTAGTATATAAATAGAAATAGAAATGTAATAATAGTAGAAATATAAATAGATAAATAAAATTAGATAAATAAGAATAGTATTAGAATAACAAAATAAATATAAATAGAAACATAATAATAATAGCAATAATATATTAAATTAGTTAATTTGATAATAAAATAGCAAAAAAAAAGATTAAATCGAACCTTAAAGCAAAATTTTGGGGCAAATCAAAAATAAATAAAAGGAAATAGACCAATTTAAACATGCGAATAACAAAGAGAGACCAAAAGGGAAATAATCCCTACCTTCCAAAACGCACAGCTTCAAGGAGGACCAAAATGCAGTCAAAACAAATTTTAGGGTCAAAATTAAAAATAATAAAAACTTAATTGCAAAACAATAAAAAAGTGGAAGAGCTAAAAGCAATTGAACGAATTTAGAAAAAACAAAGAAATGGAAATGAAATGGAAAAAAATCCCACGTCAAATTGAAAGAGAAAAGAAAATAATTCAATTCCAATAGAAATAGGAAAAGAGAGAATAATTCAATTCCAAATTGAAGTATGAATACAAAAGTCATTTTTTCTCAAAGAACAAAATATCCCTGTTTATATATATGAGGTTTACTAAAAATAGCCTAACTAATTTAATAAAAAATAAAAATAAAATAATATATTCCTATTTTTGGCTTTTTACCAAGACAACAAAATTTGATAACTCATTGGCTTTCTCCATCTTTTTTATTTGACCCCAATTTAATGATTATCTTTCAATTTGACCATTTTTGGCTTGTTTTCAACCGATTGCATCCTTTGACTTTATTTATTCGGTTATTATTTTTTTCGGGCTCAGGCCAAAATTAGCCTATTACACCAACACAAACAAACCTCTAACAATAAACACAAAATAAATAAATAAAAATTGAAGACCAAGCTCTTTTTTTTTCTCCTTCGGTGGTGGCTGATAGGGTAGGGGGACCAAACCCTCCTTTTATAGTGAAAGAAAAAAAAAAAGGATGTGGAGGAGCCCGTGACTGTCCGGTCACATCGGTGGCAGGATGTTAGCTTGGTGCTACTCACAGGCTCTCTCCACTCTTTATTTTTTTCTATTTTCTTTTTTTCCCTCTCTCTCTCCTTACTTCCTAAACTATATTTTTTCACCATGAATACCCGTTAAAATATTTTTCACCTATTAAATTATTTTTTTACACCTATTAAAAAAATTTTAAGTCAATAGTAGTAATAGTGATAGTAAAAAAATTTTCACCAGATGGTCAGGCCAATTATTCCATATATTTTGATAGTAAAAATAAATTTTTTGAGCTTAATAATGGTCATTCTTTTTTGAGTGAACTGGAAATTTTTTTTATATATTTATGGTAATTCTAGTTACATGAATAACGGATCAAAATATGATGATCCCCACTATCATTTTAACTTATATGATAATGATACAAATTATAGTTGGAATAATCACATGACAATAGCGGTTATGGGTTCCCCATATTTTCTTCTTTTTTTAAATTTTTTTTTTCAATTGTTTTTTATCACTTTACCCTTCTTTTCATGCACCACTTTAATAACTAAAAGCGTTGTCTTCCCGAGTTGTGTTTAAGCTTGTTTCCACTTCCACTGTCACTTCCCTTGTCAACAGTCTTTTGCTCCCACTTCTGACACAAGTTTTGGACAATAAAGTTAATGACACTACTTTGATGGAGAAAAAGAATGAGTTGATTAAACTCATTTTTTCCCTCTCAAATTTATGTATGGAGTTTTTAAAATATCCTTTTCTGGTGACATGAAATTTGATTACATAACCACCGTCAACTAGTGAGGTTTTCCATGCGCAGCTTTAAACACTATACTTGAACCCGTGACTGCATAACCACCATCAATTGGGAGCCCAAGTTGCAATACGAAAACTTCTAAGGTGATGGTGCACTCTCCACACGGTAAATAAAATGTATGGATCTCTTAATGTCACCGCATTACCATGAATTCAAAATGTTAAAATTATCACAATGTATTCCTAAAACACCAACATAAATAAATATTTCTCCCCAAATTTCGAACACCCAACAACAAAAATAATTTTTTTTCTATTTTCTCCCATTGTACTGAACACTGATCTTTTTTTTTTCTTTTATTTTCTTTTCTCCCGTACTAAACACAAATCTTTCTTCCTTTTTCTTCTTCTCTTCAACAGAAAAAAATTCAACAAAAAACCAAACACTTCAACATATCTAGATTTTGCATCAGAGATAGGGTATATAGTGGGTGGTGTCGCCTAACAGCATGGTAGGATCATCAGTGCAGCTTGATACGTCGGCAACACCACTAATAAATTTATCTATTCCATAAGAAAACACTGATGTTGCCTGACACAGACAACACTTAAAAAAAATATTATTTTTCTTATTTTTCACTGATATTTTTTTTAAATATGACCAATGTCACTTGACAGATCAGTTACACCTATTAAACATTTTTCTACCTATTAAACAAAATTTTATTCCTTCTTTTTTTCTCCATTGTGAATATTCGTATTTTTTATAGATATTTTAAAAAATATATAAATATCATCTGACATAGTAACAACACCTAATTTTTTAAAAAATTTGATGATTAGATAATAATTAAAAAAAGAAAGTGATGCCACTGGCAAACATTAACTTCCACTATAACAATGAGTCATTTTTGTGTATAATTTTTCAATTAATATTTTAAGCTTATATATATAAAAAACTAATAAAGACAATAATTTTACAAGTTCAAATAAATTTTGGACAAAACTATCTGGACATATGACATCGTAAAAAACTAATAATAATAAGACGTCCATTAAATTGAAGAACAAACAACTTGCATGTGTGAGCATTCATGCAGACAAAAAAAAAAGTTATAGGTTGCAGGACAAAAAATCAAAAGAGAAAGGATTCAGAGTTCTTAAAGGATTCGCTGCCATGTTTGTCAAGAGTTTAGCATGTGACAAAATCATTGTCTAAATGTATGTCTGGTCTTTTGCAGAAGCCTCGAAACCTGTGCATTGCGTGTCCCAGTACACGCCTCCATCCTTCCATCACCATTGCTTGCATTTTAAGGTTCATTTCCCATTCTCTGCATCTATTTCAATTCCCAACACTCACTCGGCCTATCCAATTACCCTTCTTTTTCCGAACCCATTCGTTAAAAGCCCTAACCAAAACCAAGGAAAAAATCCCCCCAGTTTTTAAGGCCAAGTTAATTGAAGCAGCCCAGGTACTGCCATTTTGCTTACCAAAACCAGTCATTTGACTGCCAATTACACCATCTTTGCTTGGCTTTCTTTGACAAATGGGACAGTTGAACCAAGCGTGTGTGTGTTTTCTTCAGTTTCAGACCTTCATTTTGTGCTCCGTACGCTTCTCTCGCCCCAAGTCAACCACGCAAAGTACAATCTGTGTGCATCATTATCATGTTATAATATTAGTCAAAACCCAGACCCATTTCTTCTTCAAAATCACCATTTCCCTTTTGTTTTTTTTTTTTTTTTTTGTTTCTCCTGGAAAGTACATTACATTAATCCCCTTTCAGTGGAGAACTCATTCCTTTCTGTGCTCCTCTGTCACTGTACATCTTAGATCAAATAATATAACCCAAAATTGGAAATTTATTCCCATTTCTTTTCTTTTTTTTTTGAAGTACTCGTATATCTACATTCGTTGAAATGTTAAAACATATTTTATAAGGCATCCATTTGTATCCTGTAGAACAATTTATTCACTGGTTAAAAAGATTGACAAACAAATCAATGGATCTAACTTTTTCTTGCAAAATCTGTTGGTTTTACTTCTTACTTAGATATCGTGAATGTAAGAAATTGAACTCATCTCATAATATATTATATATGGCCCTGCACATATAACTGCAAAACCTACATGTTATCAGAAATATCTTCTCTGCAAATTGATGTTTAACTTGGATGCTTATTTTTTGCGCCAGGAAACACTGAATTGTTTGCGTGAAAGCAAAAAAAACAAAAAAGGAAGAAGAATTGATGATTGCAGGTGAAGAGAGGAATGTAAAAGATAAACATATATATGATAGATTACCTTTTTTGTCCTGGTCGACATCTGTAGTTTCAAAGAGGTGAGATGCAGTTGCAGATTCAGTACTGCAATCAGCAATCAGAATGAGAAACTCACGGTGGAGAAGGGGAGCACGTGCAAAGTTCACTTAAACATAGGAACTTGCACGTGCCCTGCTTCTCCAACAAGAGATACTCACCCCCAACCAACCCATCCAAGTAAAGCTTTTCAAGTTCATGAGTTGAGTGCAGAAAGCAAAGGAAGTGACATTTATTTATATACAAGTTTTTCCGAAGAGAGAGAGAGAGAGAAAAAAAAGAAGAGAGTAAAAGAGATTGAGTCTAGAAGTGGGCATTCTTTAAAGACAGAGCTCTGGGGTCTAAGTTTTCATGTATCTATCTATCTGGTTTGTAATTATGAAATTCAGAGATGTTTTAATCTAATTGATATTATGAAACTTTCGAGATGATAATTATAAAAACCACACACTTAAGTTAACAAGGATGTGGGGTCCTCTTCCTTGTTGAAATTTCTAAATCTTCATTCATTTTAACTGATACGACCTTGAATTTGACTTAACTGGTTTTTTAAGTGCTTTCTGCCGCCAATACCCATCCCAAATCTATATTGAAACTTTAAAATTCTTGATCTCATCATCAGATAACTTGTTAGCCTGAACTTGGGTTTTCACATCTGTGGTAAAAAAAAAAAAAAACATATCTTGACTGTCTTTTATTTAACTCCTGTCAAACTCGAGTTTAATTTGCTGCTTTTAGCATTGTTAAAGCATTGTTAGAAGAGAGAATGGTCCTTTTTCTCTCCCTCTTTTTCATTTTCAGTCACTTAACGTGTATTGTTGGATAGTTCTAATATGGTATTACAATATTAGTCTTTTATTCTTGTTGTTCAATACCCTCAAGCATGTTTAGATTTTGACAGAGATGGAAACAAGAACCCCAACATGCAAAAAAGTGAAAATTTTGTTATTTGTTATTAAGATCGGAAATAAAGAAAAGGGGGTTGGCAAATGGCAAAGGGCAAACACAGGCGGGTGCAGAAGAGTGTAAGAAAATGCACGTCGGGGGTTGCGTGTTGGACCCAAGTTTTTTATTAAAGATAGAGAGAGAGAGAGGGGGGGAGGTTTTTTCTTTATCACCTGAAACAATGTGAGAGGGGGTATTAGTCCCTAGGCAGAAGCATAGATAGATATGGTTTCTGGTAGTTTTCATATCTGACCATTTCCATTGTCTTATAAATGTTTTACCAACACAGAAAGTAACCATTTTGATTTGAAAGCAGTGCTGCAATGATTGAACATCCCTCCATCTATCCTCCTTCCCCATTTCTATTTTGTATTGCATTTCAAAAGCCCTTCAACGTTTTTTTATTTAAATTACTCCACATTCATTCCAGATTTTGGTTTGCTCCTCATCCGGACTGGAACAAGTTAAGAAGTCATATTTCTTTCTAGAACAAATTTTCCATGAATAAACTCATGCAATCATAAAAGTAACTTCAAAATACAAATCATTACTCAGTCAACATACATGATAATTGATTGAAAATATTATTAGTATCGGTTATCAAGCTAGAAATTTTTAAAATACAAAAAGTAAAAAAAAAAAATTAATTTTTAAATTTTTTGGTGAATATAAAATAAAGAATTCACAAAGACTTAAACTAAAACACCTAAAGGAAGTTCAAACAAAAGTATAATTGTCTTTATTTCTGCAATCAATTTTTGCAAAAAAAATTCACAACTTTATTCTTTTCTCTAGGTACATGTAGGATACGTCATTGTACTGTCATTTCCAACCGTTGATGTATTTGCCTAACCAAAGTTGGATTTGCATTCCTCGAAATATTGTCTTAAATAATCTAAATTGCTTATATGCTATATGTACTGATCAACACTCTATCAAATCCTTGCTCCAATAGAAGAGATAAGCCCTAAAAAAATACCCCATAACTCAGCCTTTAATACTGAACATATTCCCAGAAACTTATTGAATCCTAAAATCCAATTCCCCTTTGTGTCACGCATAACCCCTCTGCAGCAGCAAAACTAGAGGCCACCTGGACAGTGCCATCCATATTTAATTAGATCCAATTAATTGCTAATATCGGGTAGGAATTTGTGCCATTTCTCTTGGTCGCATTCACCTTACAAACAAACACATAATGTTTAGCCCAACTATTTGAGACTTTGATCACTTCGTCAATACTCCACGAGATTCACTGAAACACATGTAAATTTCGGTTTCTCCAAATACACCAAGCGATTAGTACAAAAAGTCATGACCAATCCACCTCTCCAAACAAAATTTGCAACTGATTCTGCAAATTAGCCACAAGCCATTCTTTCAAATCTCCAAAAAAAACCATTTGCGCTTATATTCAGGAATCACTTGTAGCCAAATATCTCTAGCTGCACTACAATCTTTGATAACATGTAGAACATCCTCAAAGTCATGACCGCAAAATCCACAAGAACTGCTGCTCCCTAGCCTCCTTCTCGTACGCTCGACATTATTAAGAAGACGTTCTTTAAGTGCCATCCAAATGAAGAATCTAACTCGTTGTGGTCCCTAGTCGTCCTTTGGATTCCACGTCCTCTTGCGAAGTTTCCAATATGCACTTTTAATAGGAAAGAACCTAGTTGTAAACCCAACCCATATAACTCTATCCGGCCCTGCGGGAGGGTTTAGGGGGGACCCCCACAATCCTTCTAACTATATCCTCCGATAATCAAAGACAAAAGAGATCTAAATTCCAACAACCATCTTTTGTGACCATATCTGCAAGAAAACAATCCCTCTCAAGATTGACATGTGAAGGGATTTTGCCTACCAACGGCAATTTTTAATCTTTTAAGTATATCATCTTATAAAAAAATATAAAAACTAACTTAGAAAATATAATATGATATCAACACAAGCATTTTAATAACACAAAATTAATGTAATAAATGAAAATAGTAGGATAGGACGATATTTAATAAGAATTATTCAACAGAGATTGAACTCTCACATATGTAATTCTTTTTCTATCTTTGATGAAACCATTTTTTAAGAAAAATAAGAAAACCAAAGCAGATCTATTTCTAGGTGTCTACAAAAGATCGTCAAAACAACTTAGTTGATACATTTGGTTAAGTTTTGACTATTTAATTTAGAGTAAGTTAAATGGTTAACTAAATTGATTATAAGTGTTGAGTGTTTTAATGTGTCTGTCTCTAAAGGGTGTTAATTTCTTTATTTATATGATAAGGTTCCTAGATGTGACGTTGTAGGTAGGCCTCTAGGTATGTCAACACGTATCTTATTCTAAGATTAACACGTGTTCTCTACGTGTGGGTTCGCCTGCATGGTGGTGAGAACCCACCCTATGCGAGTTTAAAAGAGGATGCAAACTCATCACGTCAAACCCAAGATGTGAATTATGCAAGCTACAGGTCGGTCCCAGTTGGGTAACCGGGGTAACGGGTCGGTAATGACGAACATCATAACAATTTGTTTCCCACCTTTTTCAAAGAAGAGTTATAAAGTGACTATTCTGAGAACTTGGCTTCGTGAAGTGGGGAATATTTGAGAATGAAACTTATTGCATACATTTTTAGTTTTAAATTGTCATATACGCTTCATCACATGTTGAGGAGAGGTACAACTATATAAAGCTAATTGTGCCTTCATTCTTGAACACATAAACCGTCAAGTTGTAAAATTCTTTAAAAGGGAGGTTACCTTAACCCTAAATATTAAACTGCTTGGATTTAAATTTTTTTTAGAATAAGCTACTGTTGAGAAGGACAATCGTGATTTAGAGGTAAATTTCTTAAAATTTCCAAATTTTCTTTGTAGTTATTCTAGGTTTAGTTGGGCATGATGGTTAGGTCGAGAAGAGGTAGTCATAGCATTTAGGGTAACTGTGGTGGTTCAGGAAGTGAGCCTCCACAACGCTGCGAAGCAAATGCTCTAGTGGAGGCAAAATCGTATGTTTGCACCACTAGGCATAAAGAGATGAGCCGTCACTTGGCTGCTCAGAAGATTCAAATACCCAAATTTGCTTATAACTTCTCGATTGTTGAAAGGTCGAGGCGATTAAGTGACATCACCAATAGAAGTTTTCTACTTCCCTTACACAAACTAGAAGCATGTTTTCATCTTCCACTCCACCCCTTCTTTTTTCATTTTCTTGACGAGTATGGAATATCTCCGGGGCAACTATCCGGCTTCTCATGATGGGTTACAATGACCTACTTCATTGAATGTGGTCAGCGAGAAGAGGTGTCGTTGATTTCTGTTTTCCAAAATCTATACCAACTCAAAGCCTGTAATCGAAGAGGCTCTTTGGGCCTGTTTTATTTTACTCGTCGCGATGGATTGGAATCGATTATTTCCAACTAATCTTTGGACCTTCGACTGAATTGTTGTAAATACATACAGATAAAGAATAAATTTGGAGTTGGTTTTGATTTTCCCATTGAGTGGTCCACACCTAGCAAGAGTGAATGCCTGCGAAGACAAGAAATTATATCGGAGGTGGGGTGGGCTCAATTTTATAGGTTTTGCCAAGGTCGTGTACTGAAGCTGAAGGAGGTGTTAACTATTAGAAATGTGTTTCACCACTTCCTCATAGATTAGAGCACTAATGGATGGCGGCCAATTGATGGTAAAAATGGTGCAGACACTATGTCATTTTTGCCCGCGCAGTTCGCGTGGCCACATAGAGCCACTAATAAGTTAGTACTTATTCTTTTAGGGAAAAAGGAGGAGCCTAAAAATTATTTTTATACCTTTTGTAAATTAAAGCTTCTTCCATGGTCCTCTAAACCTGCAGGGGATCGAGAAGGTAGCGCAAATCCCCCTATAATCTATGTTGGTGCTGATAATAAACTTGTTGGTGATGCAGGCATTGCTCGTGTTGTTAAAGAGTCTTTGGGGCAATCAACAAGTTTATCTATGGAGATCAACAAATACATGGACGTTTGATCTTTTATGAAAAATGTGCAATGGGTTTGACCAGTTGTGTGCGTGCGCATTAAAACAACTAATTTATGAAACAATTTTTGAAGTTCGGTTTTACTGCAAGCATACATGACCGTTGTAATATTTATAGTGTTACAATGAAACACCAAAGTATTCCAAGGATCGAACCCAAAGAAAGAGGCGATTGGGCAATAACTAGCATACACAATAGAGGCTAAGTGGCTACTAATACGATTTTATATTACAGCGATTCATAAAAGATAAGTTTGCAAGAAAATTAAATATTCTACTCTAGAGACTAAATTACAATAAATGTAAACTAGAGGGACTATTTAGCAAATGACTAATGGGGGTTGGTTGACTTTGATTTGGCTCACCACATATTGGAATAGGGACATAAATCACATAAATAACCAAGTGACTCCATTTTATCTTCCAGTCTCAATTTTATCGATTTAGACGAGTTAGGTTCAGTTTATCTTCCAATCTTGCCTGTTAATATAAGATAACGAACAGGTGCGCGACAAGATTACCTTCGGGTTTCACTTTATCACAATATTCCTTTAGAGGCATCACTACCTAAGTTCTTAGTTCTATTCAAATTAGTCTAAGTTGTTACGATTTAATCCTTTGTCCAAAGATTTTAGTTTATCCACATCTCCATCAAGCAACCTCCTTAAGGATTTACCTACACATGCTCAAAGTTAAGAAAATAAACATTACAATAGAAAACAAAGCAACCATAAAAGTAAAACTTGAGAAAAATTTAAAAGTTAAGATTTTTATGGAGGAAAAACTTAAATATCATGAAACCAAAAGCATTTAACAAATAAATCTAAAGCAAGAAACATAAAAGGGACAAGCTTTAAAATATTTGAAGTAAAGAAAACTGAAATACATTAAACTAAAGCTTAAAAAGTTTTGAAAACAAGGTACAGAGATTGAAAATGTAAATAAACCTTAGCTACAGTGTTAAGTAACTTAACTAACATAAAGAACATCAAGAATAAGAAGTAAATGCAGAAAAATAAACTCTAATCTAGGGTAGAATAAGAGAAAAATAAAAACCCTAAAAAAGTGTAGAGAAAAACTAAAGAAAACCTACAGAAGCCTAAACCTAAACCTAAAACTAAGCTAAAATGTCTCTTTTCTCCTTAGCAATTTTTGGCTATTTTAAAGGGTGTTTTGATGAATTTTTTATCCCAAAATTGCCTGTACATGAGCCTTGTGTCATTGGTGGGTTGGGTAGACAAAGGTTGCCCCTTTTTGTCCAAGTTTGTCCCTTTGACAAAGGTAATATCGCAATACCAGCAGAGGATATAGTGATATCTCGGGTAATGTTGAACTTGGGGGTCTTCCTTGAGAGGTGGTTATCGCGATACCCAAAGAGAATGTCGCGATACCACTAAAGGGCCTCATTGGTCTTCTATACTGCTGAAGGTATCGCGATTCTAAGGGTTGAATATCGGAATACACTTGCCCTAGATGTCGTTCTCGCTCGTTTTTGACCTCCGACATGTCATTACATCACTCAAACACATGTTAGACCTCCCAATGGCACTATCAGCCAATTTGGGTCAAAAAATGGACAAAAACAATAGATTTTCACTTATTACCCAAAAAATATAAAAATATGAAAATAACGAAAAACTAAGGTAAAAACTATATTTTTCTCAAGAAAAAGCTCCTTATGTAACACATTATACCTGACCCGATCACCAAGCCCAAGTAACAAAATGCTACACTATCGTCTTGTCATCATCAAAACATAACATCTCAATGACATGCAATTAACATCATAAAATTTCATTCGACCATTGATAGGGATTCTAAGTCATGAATACCCTAAGCAACATAAAATCATACTAAACATACATCAGACGAGCTTATAATAGGATTTTAACATTAAACTTTGAATAAATCATGTAGGTATCGATACTGAATCTATGGTATTAGTAATTCTCATAGATGGTATTGATACCTCCCTAAAAATCGGTACCAAATTAGCATTCTATTTCTCGCTTAAAATTAAAAATCAAGAATTTATCGGTACCTTTTAAAAAGTATCGATGTTTTTACCCCGAGTATCGATACTCATGATATGGTATCGATACCAAATTACATTACTGACTTCTTGCACATTAAAAATATCATGGAGGTATCGATATTAAAACCTCAAATATAATGGAGGTATCGATATTAAAGTATTTAATCCATTCTTGTAACACCCTCTACCCGTATTCGTTTCCGGAATAGGGTACAAGTCATTATCGAAGTTTAGGAATTAAATTTTTTTTAACTCAATATAACCCATTTATAGATATCTAAGATTCCCTGCAATTTTAAACCGAGACCAATCCGCATCAACCAACCCAATCCAACATATTTTCAAGATAGGTTCATGCATATTTATAAGATAACGTCATCATATACCAAAATTAAGATTTGTTAGCCATACCAATGGCTGACCTTACATTAATTTCACATTAACATTTACTATATTAGCTTATACATGCCATTGATTTCCAAAATAAAGTTTCTTTATATACCGAAATCTTGAGGTTGATAGTTTGATGTGTCTCCGACTGAATCTGACCTCCGAGCTCTTAACACTACAAAACAGGGAAAAAAGAAACAGGGTAAGTACTTTGTGCTTAGTAAGATCATGTAACAAGAATTATACTTACCTAATATTCTCAATACAATGCAATAAACATTCAAATATCCATTCAATGCATTATTACCCTAACATGCACAAACTTAATATTCAAGTTAGTCCAATAATTTCCATGTATCAATAATATATACCATGATTGATGAGTTCATCAATAACATGATTTTCATTCCCTTGTTATTTTTCCATATTTATCCCGTTGAATTTCTCAGAATTTCGATGGATTTTCAAAGGTATACTTTTAGTGTACAATTCCGGGTCTGTCAATTCATATTCATTTGCGCACATTTCCATTTCAAAGAGCACTTTCCTGCAAACCTCATCCTTACAGCGGGATTACCAGTTCAGGCTAAATCCCCTGTAATATAAACTCATAGAGTATTGTCTGGATTACCAGTCCAGGCTAAATCCCCTTACTCTAATGAGCTTGGATTTGAATTACTAGCCTAGGCTAAATTCAGACCCTAATTCGGATTACCCTTCCAGGCTAAATCCATTTTACACATATTCTTCGGGAGGGCTATATCAGGGCATGATCACCCGTCCGGGCTAGATCCTTTTTACCGTCAATTCCTTTTCAAAGATCCATCGAATTTTCCTTTCATTCAATCGGGATTTCTTCCCCTTTTATCAATTTTTATACAATGAACATTCAAATCATATTCACATCAATAACATATATTTCAAGCATTTAAGAATATCATTCAAGTTATACGAACTTACCTCGATACTTTTCGTATACACAAATCTACTAATCCTGAACTTTTTCTTTTCCTCGATATAGCTTCATATTTGAATTTTCTGGATCTACATAAATAAATTTAATCATCAATTTAATACATTTCATGTTCATATGCTGCATTCTCTATAATTCCACTATTATTTATAGTTCATTCAAAGCTGTCTACTTGAGTCATAGTCACTAAATTATTTTTATCTTGAGCTAAAAAACTTCAAATTAGGATCCGATAATTTTATCTAAAACTAGACTCACATATCTTCTTACTATAAAATTTTCATAATTTTTGGTTTAGCCAATAAGTACAGTTTATTCTTTAAAGTCACCCCTATTCTGCTGTCTGACAATTCTGACCCTTCTTCACTAAAACTTAATTATCTCTTCATACATGACTTAGATGATGTTCATGTTTATTTCTCTTGAAAATAGACTCATTTAGGATTATAAAAATATAAATTTGAGCCCATAATTATTTTTCTTCAATTTTGTATGATTTTTCAAAGTCAGAATAGGGGAACCCGAATTCATTCTGACCTTGTCTCACAAAATTTATTATATCTCATGATTTACAATTCCATTGCTTACACTGTTTCTTCTATGAGAACTAGACTCAATAAGATTTAATTCAGTATTTTGTTCATCTTCTAATTCGATTTCCACAATTTATGATGATTTTTTAAAGTTAGCCTACTGCTACTGTCCAAAACTGTTTCAGTGCAAGATGTTATTACCATTTTTCCCCTAAACTTTTAATAAATGATAATTTTGTCCCTACTCAATTAGCCTCTCAATTGAGCTAATTTTTCTCAATTATCACTTTAAACTACTTTATAACCTTTGGGAATTAGAATTTCAGCACTAAATTTTAATTCCAAACATTTTCATAATTAGGTCCTAAAAATCAATTTCTATTGAAATTACCTAATAAAATCATCTCATAAACAAATTAAAGCTTCAATTTCATGCTATTTCATCATAAACTTACAACATTCAACTATGATCACTTTTAATTTTATCCATGAAATCAAAAACTAATGAATTTAATAGTAGGACCTAGTTGTAAAAATCTTAAAAACAGAAAAATTATAAGAAAAAGGCAAGGATTAACTCACTTGATGCAAAAATTATGAAATACCAGCTTAAAGAACGCCTCCTATGGCGTTTTTGCTGATGAGAATGAAGAAAAATGAAGAGAAATCTAGATATTTCCTGTTTAGTTCTATCTTTATTTAATTAATTATGCAATATTTCAATTTTTCCCTTAAATGGTCAATTTTCCTACTGATTTCATGCTCTTGCCGTCCAGCCCAAATAAATTTTGGGTCTAATTTTCTTTTAAATCCTTTCTCATTGGACACTTAAGCTATTTAATTATTCTAGCAACTTTTACACATTTTCCAATTTAGTCATTTTCATTTAATTGACTAGCTAAACATTAAAATTTTCTAACGAAATTTTAATATCATATTGCTAACATTTCATAAATATTTATAAAAATATTTTTTACTTAGTTTTACGAGATCGAGGTCTCAATACCTTGTTTTTACCCAATTTCTTCAATAATTTCTTTTTCTAACTAACCACTAAATTGGTAAAATTTTTCTATCGATATTTTCATACGATTTTCCTATCATATCAATATTTATGCAAAAATATTAAAATAAATTTCTCTTAAATCAGATTTGTGGTTACGAAACCACTATTCCAATAACCTTGAATTTAGGCCATTACAATTCTAATTTGTCTCTACTCAACATGTGTTTATTATCTCATCAAACAATCATCAAAATAACTATAATGGCAGTTCAAAACATCACAAATATATCCAAACAAGAAATCAATATACCAAGATCAATATCCACAAATCCTAAGAGCAATAAGTTCATGTAAGCATCCAAAACATCATGGCAATAATTAGTTAAAAGTCTACCACAGTACCTTATTCCCACAATTTGAAATAATAACTGTAAAATACCTACTCAAATGCTAAACTAGTTGGATTAATCCCTTAGAATTTTCCGCACCACTCACACCACAACACTAACAGTCTACAAAGGTTTAAAAGGAGTGGGTGAACTTAACAAGCTCAGTGAATGGTCAAAATAACCTTTAAGTAAACATGAAGTCATACGTTAGATGAAAAAGAAAAAGGAACATTCACATGCTAAGTTTACCATATTGACACACTATAGCGTTCATGCAATATTTAACAGCCCATTCAACATTATGGCCATACATTTATGCATACATCACATTTTATAGTATTACATTTAATAATACATTGGCACTTGAGGTTACGAAACATAAGAGTGGGCTCTATCACCACACATCGGATACACGGATCTTCAACACACCAAATGACTCATTGAGTCGAACATATCCTAAAAGTGTAGCACATAGCTAACACTTTCCAACACACCAACATATCCCAGTGAATGGAGTTTAGATCACATTCTCTTATCTCTCCAAAATTGTCTCGAGCCTTAATACCCCAAAAACACAACACAATGATGAGTACTCATAATTCTATGACATGCCAACTATATCCAATGGTCCCATAAAATCACAAGGCCAAAGTATCCACATTACACCACATAATCGCTTACCATTTTTCTTCACTTTCTCACCAGATATTTACATTAAACACAAAATTATCTCTATTAATCAGCATGTACAACATGCCCACAATTAACACTTTCGCAACAGCTATCACAAACATATTTCACATGTCATAATATCACATTACAATTCTTACTACACAACACATAATCAAAGGATATAGGAAAGCTTACACTCAAAACTTAGACTAGGGGTTTAGGCTACTCCTAAGTTCATTAATGCAATGAATCGCATCTACAACAAGAGATTCCAAACACTTATCGTTCACGCTTTCGCCTAGTTGCCGAAAGCTCAAACTAGATTTTTCTTGCCTTTTGCTTTACTCATAGAAGGTCTTAATGATTTTGAAGCTTCAATAAGTGAATCATCGAACAAGCAAAATCAATATTCAGCTAAAGACTCTCCTAAATCAATCAAAAACACAAGTCTAAGCTAGATTCTCTTGAACTGAAACTTTTGACATAGCAAACTTGAAACGCAAATATCTCGGGCTCTACTTGTTTCGTTTACCTAAAACTGATTCCATTCATCTAATTATTCATCTACGACTATTTCTCAACCTTCAAACTACCCAAAACTATATGGATTCATGGTTCCATAATTTTCGACATACTATGGCAATTTTGTAAAAAATTCAATAAAATGTTAGAATTCTTTAATAAAATTTTAAGAAATATTTAGAAACCTTCTAATCACATCAAAACTAATGGAAAAACACTTTGAAACCTCGTTTTTACTCAAAATCCTAAAATCCACCATTAACGACCCAATTTTTGGCTTTTATCCAAAATACTCGATTCAATAGGTGAAAATCAATTTTAACTGCTAAATAAAATTAAAAAATAAAAAAATCAAAACATTACCTTAGTTGAAGAAGAATCAAGCGTTTGATCAAAAAGCTGAAAAACCTAAAGTTTGATAGATGAAAAAATCAATGGTGTTTTGGGTGTTTCTTTTAAAATTCTATAGAGATTTAATGTTATGAGGATGAAAGAAATCAATGGAATTAAAGTTTGAAAAATAAAATTGAGAGGAGTTCGGGGAGCAAAGGACGACAACACAATAATATGGGGAAGAAACTATTGTGGGTTTGTTATTGGTGGGGGAAATATTAAGTTGAATTTTAAATTTTGGTAAATTTACTCTTTTGGTGGTCCTACTTTTAACCCTATTTACAAAATAGTCCTCTATTCAAAATTAAAGGTCTTTTGAAACTCATTTTCAAGAATTGATTTGATTTTCTAAAAGCCATAGACGAAGACATTTTCGGTTTACCATGCTACGAAATTTCAAGTACAATTGAGCAAAATTTCTAATTTTACCCTTGAAACTCTTAGGCCAAATTTTGGGATGTGACACCTTAAGTGTGTTGGAAAAGCCTAATTTTCTACATCTATTTATGGCATATCAGAGGTCCTTCTAGTGCTTTTACTGGGGAAGGAAGTGCAAGTAGTTGAAAGAAATAAAAGACTATTGTTGGAGCCGCTAATGTTATATTAAGCAACGAAGACAAGGGTAGCCCTTGCCAAAAAAAAAGTGAAAGGATTGTGCTAATTATCTGGTGTTGTAACAACCATTTTTATAGTCCCTCTTGTGGTTCATTCTCCTTCTGTGTCCCCACCTCTACCAAGACCACCAACCAAGGACACCTTTGGTGTAATTGTTTAGCATGATCCTCTTGGGGGTTCGTTGAAGTTTAGGTCTAGTGGTGGTAAAACACAAACATTATTTCCTTGGTATGAGCATCTGAGTATGCAGAAGTTTCCTTATTGCCCTACCGAGGTAAGTAGAAAGTATAAAGAATATATATCCCAAGAAGCAAAATAGTATGTTTGTCCTTCTGCATCCTCTAGCTGCGTAAAGAAACCGCCCTTGAAGGAACTTATACTAACCCTTCAGGTGGCTTTGGCTGAAGCTGGTATGGTTAGTATGGGACTTGGTGAAGGTATTGGTGAAGAGGAGGCCAGAAAGATGGAATCTAAGAATGTCTATCAATACACCATGGGGCCCTGGAAAGGCTCATGACCTACGTAAACAATTAGATAAAGAAAATAGGAAACTAGTGGATTAGAATATGAGGTTAAAAGATCGTCTTATTCTCTAAAAAAAAAGAAATCAAAAATTACATGAAGAGATTGAAGGTATGCAAGCTGATAAGATTATTTTGGAAGAGATGATGAAATCTATGGGTGAGCAGTATAAACTTGTTGTGGCTAATTTGGAGAAGAACCATGAAGAAGCCTTGAAAAAATATAAGGTTGATACAATGCAAAGCTTTTTTAAGATTACCTAATATATTTAAAGTCAATTTTTCTACTACATGCCTAAATGGTTGGCGGTCCCTTTGATGCTCGCAAGGTAAGTTTCGATGCTCTCAATCACCTCATGGGTGCTCAACTGGATTTTGATATTCGCTTTCAATCTGGAGCTACTTGGGAGGAGTTTGTTGAAGAGTGGAAAAATTCTAGCAAGCTTTATTTTGCTGATACTCCTGCTGAGACCAGTGTAGTTCCCACTACTAGATGTGAAGGAAATACTAACGAATGAAGGTAAAGATCTCGCAGACCCCAATGATACTAGTGCTAACTCGTGATTTCCTTGTATTCATTGTACTTTCTTTTTTTAAATGGAAAAAACTATCTTTGCTTAGTATTAAAACCTTGTGGTGTTTGATTGAGAACAAAGTGCATAAGTAAGTTGCCATCATAAATAACTTAAACAAATAAAATTGTGAAGGATTATTCGTTAATCACAAATCAATGAATTTAGGCTGTGATTGTAAATCAGCGCGTCTTAATAATATCAGTTGTGATCATAAATCAGTGAGTTGTTTGGAGTAGTGATAGTAAATCAGGTCACTCATAGAAAATTGTTCATGATCGTAAATCAATGAACTTAGGCTGTGATCATAAATCAACGAATTGTTTGAAGTAGTGATAGTAAATCAGTTAACTCATAGAAGATTGTTCATGATCATAAATAAATGAACTTAGGCTGTGATCGTAAATCAGCAAGCCTTAATAATATTAGTTGTGATCGTATATTAGCGAGTTGTTTTACATGTTTTAGCATTTCCTGTTTGGGAAAATTAAATAACATTTGCAAAGAATGTATCTTTATTAGAAAATACGGTAAAACATTCATACATAATAGTTTTTTAGATGGCGAGTGGAATGCGAGGTTTGTGCAAGTGTACACAGTCATTATCAAGTAATAAATAATTAAAAAAAGTTATCGTCTCTACGAGGACTGTGTATTTTAATAAATTAATTGTAAAATTAATATTAACAATTTGGGAAAAAACACAATATTCTTGTGGTGATTGATGATTAAATTAAATTAAATAATCTAGATGCAAAGTGATCCCTAATGCAAATTAACCTAAATGCAATGTATGCAATAAAATGAATGAGATGGATTTAGTAGTAGAATTCACAAGATTTCAATAGCAATAACATGAATAGGCTAGAATAATCACATCAATTGACTTAATTCATTTTTATCATGCTCATAATGTTTCGAAAAATATTCCATGGCAACTCAATCTTTCATGAACTTTTTTTAAACCAATATTAAGTCCTTTCGGAATCTTTTATTTAGAAAAACATGCATACTACCATGTTCATATTTAACTAAAGGTTTCCTATAATTCATGTGAAGTAATAGGGATTGACTAAGTTTGAAACAATTTAGTCACACAAATCCAAAAGCTATGAAGGTAATAGAGCTCTCTCGAGTTATTGCAAACCTTTAATTTAATCGGGTTAGGATCTAAATTAAGCATACACCTTTCAATTATTTCGATTAATTGTCGTCTAGCTAGGATTGCTCAAATAATTCTAATGCATTCAATCGCATTTTAATTAATGAAATACATGCATGATTTTAATTGAAAGCATGATCGATTGAGGCATAAAACATTATGAACATAAATCAAATGAACTTCATCAAATTAACGTAATCATTCTAGCTAAATAGAATTAAACTACCATTGTTGATGGAAAAACAACAAAATAAATTGCGAACATGATTAATATCAAATAAAACAGAGATAAGGAAGAATAAACTCTAATCAATTCGATAGTTCTTTAGGAATCAATCGTAGTGGCTTCCTCAAATCCTTGTGTTTGCTCATTTGCAAAGTGTTCCTCAAGGTCGCCGGCCAAGAAAGTGTTTTTTCTCAAAGAATTTCTAGCTAAAAGGAAAGGGGAAATGGGGATGGCTATGCGTGAAAAAAGAAGAAGAAAATATAGTGAGAGGAAGGAATGAAGAATGAACGTTGAGTGAAGGATGAGAGATGATAGAATGAGAAGTGAGTGTTGGTATTTATAGTGGATGGATGGTTAAGAGGTTTGTAAAAAATAACTTAAAATCCCTTAGGTTTCTCTTTCCCATGGTTCACCATAAATTCTGGAGATAGAGGGTTATTTAATTGGGTGATTCATGCATGAAATCATGTTTGAATCAAGCAAGGTGGTGGACTGTTTCAAGGGTGAAAGTGGTGTGATGATTTTTAATTTATTTCCAAGAGTAGGGACCTCAAATTAAATATCCCAAAAATTAATTTTGGGATGCTCATATGCCCTTTCCAAATTGGGCTTTTCTCCCCCTTGTTTGGACAGTTTTGTGCCCCCAATTAGTTTTCAAACTTGTCCATTATGTAAACCATCTTTAAATGGAACAATGTGACATCTTCATGACCCAATTTGCATACTTTTGTCATCCAACTAGGGTAGAAATAGTATCATGTCCATGTAAGAATTAAAATGAGCTTCATGCATAATCAACTTCATTGTCCCACTGCAACAAAAATAGAGGAAATTAATATGTAGCATGAATTAATTAAATTATGCCCAAAATTAATACAAAAACATAAAATTGCATATTTTATTGAATCATTCCCATTATCATAATATGAATAAATTTCACCCGATTAACTACCAAATACTCGGGACTAACATTATTTTTTAAGTCAAAAGGTGCCAAAAACAACTATAAAGCCTCTATATAAATTAGAGTTTACGGCGAGCGTTCCGTGTACGTGGTAGAACAGGACCATCCATTTTCTCTATTCTATAATCTCCATAGCCTATTTTCTCAACAATTTTGTAGGGTCCTTCCCAGTTAGGGGCCACTTTTCCCTATTGTGATGCTGGGAAACTAGCATCAGTATTTCTTAAGACTAGATCACCTATTTGAAATAGCTTGTTTTTTCACCCTAAAGTTGTATTATCGAGCGACTTGCTGAGCTCACGCAACATTTCTTATTTTTGTTATCTTTCTAATTTCATCAACAAGATCCAAATTGAATCTGATGGCATCTTGGTTTGCATTTTCATTGAAATGAGATGTCTTGTGGGATCGCAGGCCTATTTTAGTAGGGATTACTTCTACCCGACACACCAATGAGAATGTTGTTTCCCCAATTGTTGTGTGAGGAGATGTTCGCAAGGCCCATATAATTCCTGGTAGCTCTTCTAGTCAGCCACCCTTGGCCTTATCAATCTTCTTCTTTAAAGCTACTAAGATTTCTTGTTTATTGCCTTTACTTGATTGTTCGTTTGGGGCGTCTTCACAGAACTTTGAATAAGTGATATCCATAGGTCCTTAGAGAAGTTCTCAAATTTTCTTTCGAATTGAGTTCCATTGTCTATTATAATCAAACATGGGATGTTGAACCTGCAAACAATAGACTTCCAGAGAAAATATTTCATTTTCCTCTATGTTATTGTAGTCAAATCTTTAGCTTTTATCTATTTGGTAAAATAGTCGATAACGATAACTATGAATTTCTTTTGAGATGTGGCTATTAGAAATGGACCCAAAATACCTATTCCCCAAGTTGAGAATGGCTAAGGACCAAACATCATTTGTAGAGGCTCAGCTGGTGATCACTGCACTGGAGTATGTTTTTGGTAGAAATTACAAGTGCGAACCATGCTGTAAGCATCTTTTTGTATGGTTGGCCAATAATATCCTTGTTTAAGAACCTTTTGTGCTAACAATCTTCTCCCTAGGTGATCACCACATATTCTCTCATGACGTATTCAACTTCAGTAGCAGCGAGGCATCTCAAAAGTGGTTGGGAGTAACTTTTTTTCTAAAGCACTCCGCCTAACATGATATATCTAAAGGTGATAGATTGAGCAATTTTAATTAAATGAGAGTTAAGTTATAATGACCAAAAAGTCAATGGAGTCAGAAACGGTGGTTTTGAAATGTTGTTTTTCGATGATAGAATTTGTGAATATTATTTATTAATATTTACGTGGGTATTACAATATTATATTGATGTTTGGTCTAATAATTTTAATTATTGGGAAAGTTAGACAAGGTACAAGTGTATTGGTTCTAAAGTCGGTGGTTTTGGAAATTGAGGTATCAGGACCTCATTTCTATAAATCAGACGGAGTTATGATAGAGGTGAATTGTATTTCGATTAGGTAATTTCGTCAAATTAGTGTTTAATTTAAGTACAGGGACTAAATCGCGTAAGTGATAAACATGTGATTTATTAAAGAATTTAATTAGAACTTATTAAAGGGGACATAAAAGGTAATTATACCAATAGGTTATTAGTGGAAGACAATGGGGTTGTTTAAATTGATGAATTGTGTTATAAGTGTAATAATAATAATAATAATAATAATAATAATAATAATAATAAATAATGAAATGAAACATATTTTAATTAATAAAATAAAGCTAGCGGAAGAAATGAAAGTCATTTTCATATGTTCTTTCATGCAAAACCAAAAAAGAGAAGAAGAGAAAAGGGGAGAACGACAATAAGGCTTAAAATTTTCAAACTTCAAATTGGTTAATGCAATTTAGCCATTTTCCCGTAATTTTTATGTTTTCGGAATCCCAACACCATAAGCTAGTTGACCCATGTTGATTTTTCAATACTATTACAGATTTTAGATGTTACCATTTTGGGTAGTTAAATCTTTAGGGATTTATTTGATAGATTTTTAGGTTAGAAATGAAAGAGGACTAAATTGTGAAGTTAATTATTGATTTTGAGCAATAGGGACGAAATTATGAAAATTTCAAAATTTAGGGGTATAAATGAGAATTAAGGAGTTAAATTTGTCTTAGAGTGAATTTGATATTAAACTTTGGGGTTAAATGTGGAAATTAAGTTAGTCCGGGCTTCAGGGACTAAATTGAGTAAAGTGTAAAAGTTGTATAAATTAGCAATTAAATGTGAAATTGCTTATGTATTAATGATATGTATGGTTTATTTATTTTCGAAGCTAACGTCAACTCAAATTCCTTGAAAAAGAAGGGAAAACGCAAGGTTGTTAACAAATAGCTTGGAGATTACGGTTTGTGTTTTTAAAACCCGAATAACTTCAATTGTAGCATTTATGAACTATATTGCATGGGAAGATTATAAGGTAAGCAATAAAAGATAAAAAGAGCTGAACTGATCCGATTCAAATTCATTATTTGTGATAAGGATTAAGGAGAATAGTTTTGGAAATATTGTATTATAATATAAATATGAAATTGAATGCTTTTAAGATGTGATACATAAATATAATTGCGTATATGTATATAAGTATGATGGATGAAATAATGATATGGATTTGGGACATTGATTATAAATGAAATTGAATAGAGGATACCGAGTAGAGTTCAAAATGTGTATATAATATTGATGTGATAAAATTATTTGATTTTTATAAGGAGAAATGTATATGTGATACAATTTTGTTAGATTGAATTATTATAAGTAAACCAAATTGTAATATTAAATGATGCATTATGACACGTAGCTTTCCAATAATAATTTGTTTTTGATATTGTTGTCATGTCATGCATTACATAATTTATATTATAATTTAATATTTGATATAAAAATACCACTGAGTTATACTCAACGTACGTTATTGTTGTTCGTGCACAGGTTAGGTATTATTCAGTTTATACGTCTACTCAGAATCCAGTGGCAATCTTGAACTCAAGTGTTGGTGATATTCTTATTTTGGTTTTGGCATGTACCTAGGAAGTCTTTTGAGTTATAAAGTTAGTTTTGTATTTTAATGGTCATTTTGTATCTTGTTGGTATTTGGGTTTCTATGTTATAAGTATTACATATATGTATGTGTGTGGTTGGTAGGATTGATCATATTGAATATGTCTTGTTAAAGTAGTTTGATTATATGTATATTGATCAAATAATTGAAAAGCTAATATGCTAGGTGAGTTTTTGGTTAATGCATAGTTATGATAATGATGGATGATAGATGATTTGAACTTACAATGAATGATAATGCCTTGTTGTACGTTTCCAAATGAAATTAGAAGCTTAGTTATTCATGTTGAAGTACCTTAATGGTTGATTGTTTAGGTGGGTTGAACTTAAGTATATGTATTTGGCTTAGATATTGATGTATTAAATTGAGCTTTACGTGAATGGAATGCTTGGATGTTGATTTACATGCCTTTATTATGCTTAGGTAAATTTTGAGCATAACTGGAACTTTTAAATAAAGTTTTTACCATTTCTTAACTCAAGTATCGATACTTTTGCATCTGGTATAGATACTTAACCAAATGAACAGTTTTAAAACAAATAGAATGCATAAATGATATCGATTTTTAATTAAGTATCGATACTTTTTCATAAAATATCAATACCACGAGATAAATATCGACACCCTTATTTTGCAAAGAAAATATAATTGAATTTTGGTATCGATTTTCAATAAGGCATCGATTCAGTATCGATACAAAATGTGAAGTTTCAATATTGATTTTTAAACTTTAAAATTTTACAATTTAATCCTACCATATGCCTGAATTTCACGAGTAGGTCCACGTAGATTACAGATTTTCAATATGTTTGACTATATGTGATTTGATGTTAAGTATTTGGAATTTTTTTTAGTAAAGTATATGTTGATTGTTGAATTTTGTCTTAGCATTTTATTACTCGGGTCCACCAATCGGACCAGTGTAAAGGTCCAATTTCGTCCGGCCCAAAACCAAAAATAAATAAACAAAATACAAAAACCAAAAAATAAAAAAAAATCCAAGTCCATTTAAAAAAAATAGGGCCCAATACATTACTTAAATTACAAGCCCAATAACACAAAACCCTAAGGCCCACAACTTAAGTTTTTAGCAAACTAAAAAAACCCTAGCCCTTTGAGACGCCGCTCCTTGCCACATCAGCCAGCACTTCGCTCGAAGACACCCACATCCCGAGGTCTACCGCTCTACCACCATTGCACCAAAATGGCTAAAGTGCAACTCCCACCGTTATTGTTGACCGTCCACGAATGCCCGCAAAGAAAAAGAAAACAAAATAGATAATAAAACTAGCAGAAACAACAAAAGAAAAAAGAAAAAAAACGTGTGCAATCGACTATAAAAGCCAAAGATTTGAGATATATTTTTTACACAGAGAAATAAAAAAGAAAAAAACAAAAAATGAAAGCATAAGAGAGAATAGAAATTGCAATAGTTCAAATAGAAGGTAGTTTTTCATTGTTGTTATTATTTTTATTATTTCTTTTTGGAAATATATATAAAAATAAAAAAGGAAAATTTTTTACCTGCACCGCCGTAGTTGGTGGTCCTCTCTGGCCTAGAAGGCTGTCGAATCCCTAAGGATTCACTTGAAGCCGCGTCAAATAGGAGGAGAAACCGAAAGGTCCCTCGGGGTTTTGGTCGGATTGTGATCTTTTTGTGTGTTTTGACCCCATAATCGTGTTCTCCAGGAAAAGAGGCTGAAAAGGGATTTTTTGGATTTTCCGACCACAGGAGGCGACAGTCGCCATCGCCATCGCCAATGATCGGTGGCCGCATCGAACAAATAATGGCCCTATGGCCGGATTGAGAGAGAGTTTTGAGAAAAAAATAAGAGAAGGAAAACAGGGTTTAAAATACTTTTTTGTTCTATTTTTTTTTTATTTATATAGAGCCCTGTATGACGCCGTTTTGGGCTTAACCTTCAAACGCTCAAAACGGTGTCGTTTTGACGCTTAGCCCAATGACACGGCCCAAACTGCATAGTATCTGCGCGTTTTTTATATGGGAGTTTATTTATTCCTTTGGTCCTTCCGCTTTTGTGGCTTGTTTCAATTTATTCTTATTCCTTTTTAGTTCTTTATTTCTTCCCCTACAATTTTCACTTGCTTACAAATTAGTCCCTTGACTCAGCGCGGACCTTCTGGAGAATGACGCGTGTCCTAGGGTTTGGAATATTTTCCCATTCGCCCCCTACTCTTTTTCATGCGTTATATTTTAGTCCTTTATTTGGGAATATTTTCCTATTCGGCCCTTGTTCTTTTTGGCGTGTTACATTTTAGTCCTTATTAATTAATTAATTTACTTTATTACGACTTTTAATTTCATTTAAATTTTAATTCAGTCCTTTATTTATTTAATTTCAACCTTTTATGAACTTTATTTATTTATTCATTTATTTATTATTTCTTTACCCTTTTTTATATTTAAAATTTATATTATTCATTTCCTTTTATTTACACTATTATTATTATTATTATTATTATTATTATTATTATTATTATTATTATTTATCTTTCTTTGATTATTTATATTAGTATTAGAATAGTAGTTATAATATGATTATGGCCATTGTTATTATGAATTGGTGTTTTATTACTATTAGAGTCATATCATTGTCATTTACTAGCATGACATTTTTATTTACTTATTATATATATATATATCATTGTTTCATTTTCTACATACTTCCATTTTATTTTATTTTGCTACAATCATGTCGCTAATCGTGTTTAAATATACTTATGCATTTTTATACTATGCCTAAATAAGTTAAATGCACATTGCTTTAAATATTACATTCGTTTTACTCTGTGCATAAAAAAAGGAAAAGTAAAAAATCAAGACAATGTTCTGTATTTGGAGATTCAAGAAGTCGTGCCCTCACTTACGGGGTTCGACTTTCACTTTGAACCTAGATAACCAAACATCCCATTTAAAACTAAAACACGAGAGATTTAAATAGTAATTAAATAATGAGCAAGCTTACTTTCGAGGATTCGAGATGTCGTGTCCTAACTTACGGGACATGACATTTTCTTTTTGGTTACCTCGAAATAAGAAGGCCTTTCACATATGTTTTAATTTATTTAAGTGATTTTAATTAAAAATATCATCATGTAAGGTGGGATCGTGTTTTAAAATTCTCTTCAAATTTTCAATTCTCGATACCATGACATCAATTAATCAACAAGGTACCAATTTTGGGCGTTACAAGGGTGCTAATCCTTCCTCGTACATAACGAACTCCCAATGTAACAGCCCGATTTTGGGCTTAGTCAGAACAGTTGTTTCAAGACCACAATTCAAAGTTAGAGAAACTATTTTATTATTTTTAATATTATTTTATGTGTTATAACATGATTATATAGGTGCATGAAAATTTTGGTGAATTAATTTTAGCGATTGTGAGCCCAATTATGAAAAAGGACTAAATCGCATAAAGTGCAAAAGTCCCATTTTGATAGCTAAGGGTGTCAAATAGCTAGAGAACCAAAATTTGGGGTCTTTAAAGGGAAAATAGACCCTTAAAATAGAGGTGGGCGGCCATAGGAGACAAAAGATAGAGAAAGTCAAGATTAGGTGGAAATTTGGTAATTTATTTGACCAAAATGAAATAAAATAAAGAGGAAAAGATATCATCTTTTTCTCACCCTCTTCACCACCAAAAATACCAAAAAAATAGGGGTTTGGAAGCTTGAAAATTTTCATCCACTCTTTACCTTCACAAGTAAGTGATTTTGATAGTTTTTCTTGATGATTTTTGTATTTTTGGACCCTTTGTAGCATGAGCTTTCAAATCAGGAGACTATTTTGCAAAATGGTTGAAAGTTTAGGGTTTTTCCATGATAGTAACCATGTTGATTTCTAAAATTTTATGGAAGAAAATGAATCATGGTTGTTAAAGAAACAACTTTTGTGAAGTAGTTTTCATGGAAACCCTAACTAGGGACCGTTTTGCATAAATTGTGAAATAGATGTTACATGTGTGTAATAATGAGAATTATGGTCTGATTCTAGTATAAAAATTATTCTTCTAAGCTTGGTTAGTGAGAAAATGAGATAAAAATCAATTTTCGGACCTAGGGGTAAAATGGTCATTTTGTGGAAGTCTAGGGGCAAAATGGTCATTTTTCCCAATTATAAATTTTCGAGCGTCTAGATTAATATGCTGGTGAAATGAATGAATTTCTATCATTTTAGATCAAGAATTACAAAATTCAGGCCTAGACCGGGGAAAAACAAACCTAGTGGACTAAGCTGAACTAGTCGCCTATAGTTTGTGTACCGAGGTAAGTTGTATGTAAATAATACAACTACATTGTATTACATGTGTTTGAATTGATATAATATGGTGGCTTGATTGTGGAAATGATGATGTATGATGATAATTGAGATAGCAGTACTCCGTTTGAACCTCAAGAAATAAATCGGATATTCATGCCATGACATTCGGGTTATTTGTGTGCTAGTGTAAGGCATGTCTGGGACATGCATCAGCCACATTATGAGAGCCAGTGTAAGGCCATGTCTGGGACATGGCATCGGCATTGAGACGAAAGGCCATGTTTGGGACATGGCATCGGCATTGAGACGAGAGGCCATGTTTGGGACATGGCATCGGCATTGAGACGAGAGCTAGTGTAAGACATGTCTGAGACATGCATCGGCCTCGAGATGTAAGCCAGTGTAAGACATGCCTGGGACATGTATTGGCTACGAGATGTGCTAGTGTAAGACCATGTCTGGTACATGGCATCGTCACGGATATGTGAGAGCTAGTGTAAGACCATGTTTGAGACATGGCGTCGGCCTCGATTTCGATAGCCAGTGTAAGACCATGTCTGGGACATGGCATCGACTTGATGGATGAGCCAGTGTAAGACCATGTTTGGGACACGGCATCGGCATTATACCCTATGTTTGAGGCTTAGTGAATATCCGATAGCATTCGAAATGGTTCAACGGTGAGAGTTACAGTTTAAGTTAAACAAGAAAAGTATAACCGAGTTGTGAGTGGTACAGGTACCTATTTGAAATTTATGAGATATGAGCTCAATATATGCTATGTGAATTGTATTGGATAGTGATGAGTAAGTGGTGCTTATGCCTACTTTTGTATTATGAGCATGATGATGAATGGTAAAGTTGTTGTTATATTTATTTGCATGCAACTTACTAAGCTTTATGCTTACTCCTTCTCCTTTCCATTTTCTTTTAGTGCCGCCTAATCAGCTCGAGGATCATCAGATGTTGGAGGCATTGATCATACTATCAACTGAAGCACTTGGTATAGTTGATTTTATTATTTTGAGTATAAATTGCCAAGAGTGTTAATTGACAATGGATCTGCGCTGAACGTGTTGCCTCTATCCACACTAAATAGATTGGTAGTGGATAGCTCTCACATGAAGACGTACCAAAAATCTAGTGAGAGCATTCAACGATACAGAAAGGAGGGTGATGGGGAGGATTGAAATACCTATCTTAATTGGTCTGAACACGTATGATATAGATTTTTTGGTAATGGATATCAAACCCTTCTATAACTGCTTGTTGGGTAGGCATTGGATTTATTCGATTGGGGCAATGCCGTCGTCATTGCACCAAAAACTGAAACTAGTAACAGAGGGTCAACTGGTAAAAATAAATGCTAAATAGGATATCATTGCATCTGTAACTAGTGTCGTGCCATACATAGGAGCAGATGAAGAGGCAATAGAATGTTTCTTTCAATCACTTGAATTTGTTAATGCAACTTTCATTATTGAAGGAAACAAGATCTCAGTGCCAAAAATATTCAAAACCACGAAGATGGGCCTGTAATTGACGGTTGGGAAAGGAGCCTTGCTTAGAAGAGGACTCAGAAAATACCTTCAAAGAAGAGTTAAGGCACCAATACTGATGGACAAACAAGACCGCTTTGGCTTAGGGTACAAGTCAGATGCAAGGCAAAAGAAGAAAGAGCTGGAGAAGAAGTAAGAAAGAAGAAAAGTGCGACTAAGTGACGTAGAGGTCAAATGGGAACCGATGATCTTTCCCCATATATCTAAAACGTTCGTGTTAAGAGAAATTATTTATCCTGAATGAAAGATGTCAAAAAAAGAAAGCTCGGAAGGAATGTTAGGAAACTTGAGCATCAATGCCATATCTGAAGAAGGAATTGGGGAGAACTTATCAAGTATTTGTCCTTATATCCTTGAAAGTGTTCTAAACAATTGGACTGCGGAAGAGATCCTTGTAATTTTTAGAACTAATTCAGAGTAATGTACAAAACACACTTATTGCTCTAAACCTGGGAGCAATAAGAATTTTTTTGTGAAAAAGGCATATGTCCACTATTGTTATTTCAATAAAATGCATCTTTGTGTCTCATTTTGGAAAATATTCTTTTTTTTTTTTTTCCATTTCATTCATACTCATACTACACAGATAATTATTCTTAGATTTATTTGTTCTTTAGGTCTTCCTTTATTCCCATAACAGATCTCAAGATATCAATGATACAAGCGACGTTGTTGTTGACTCAGAGTCTCCTTTTGAGCAGGATATGTGTTTAAAGGAACCTTGCAACTTTGAAAATGATCGAGATTGTAACCTATCTCTTAATTTGTTAAGGATGGTAGAACAAGAGAGAAACAAATCCTACCTTACAAAGAGTTAGTAGAAATTATGAGTTTGGGAGACAAACAAGAAAAGAAAGAGGTGAAGATCGGAGCTTGCATCGTTGTAGAGACAAAGCGAGACCTCATTGAGCTACTCCAAGAATTCAAGGACGTCATTACATGGTCGTCTCAAGACATACCTGGTCTAGGTACCGATATTCGTTGTACACCAGCTTCCCATAAGGGAAGAATGCAAGCCGGTTCAATAGAAACTCTCAAGGATGAGGCCCGACATCCTATTGAAAATAAAAGAAGAGGTCAAGAAAAAATTCGACACTGGCTTCCTACCAGTGATTAAATACTCGGAGTGTGTAGCCAACATAGTCCTCATCCCTAAGAAAGATGGAAAAGTACGAATGTGTGTAGACTACAGGGATTTAAACAAACCTAGCCTGAAGGACAATTTCCTGTTGCCTCACATCAACATTTTAGTGGACAAAACGATAGGTTATTCACTGTTCTCCTTCATGGATGGCTTCTCTAGATACAACCAGATAAAGATGCATCCTGAAGACATGGAAATGACCACATTCGTAACCATGTGAGGAACATTTTGCTATAAAATGATGCCATTTGAACTGAAAAATGTAGAAGCGATGTATCAAAGAGCCATGGTAACTTCATTTCATGATATGACACACAAAGAAATCAAGGTTTATGTCAATGATATAATCACAAAATCCCTAACAGAAAAGGAGCATGTACAAGTCTTGAAGAAACTATTTTTGAGGTTGAGAAAATTCTTGCTAAAACTCAATCCAGCAAAATGTACCTTCAGGGCTAGGTTGGGAAAATTGCTAGGATTTGTAGTCAACGAAAAGGAGATCGAGATCGACCCAGATAAAGTCAGGACTATACAGGAGTTGCCAACATCGTGCACTCAAAAAGAGGTTTGGGGTTTCTTAAGGAGATTAAATTACATCGCCCAATTCATTTCACAACTGATCGAGAAATATGACCCCATATTTCATCCCCTTAAGAAACATAATCCAGGTGTATGGAATGAGGAATGCTAAAAGACCTTTGACGAGGTCAAACATTACCTGTCCAATGCTCCAATATTGATGCCACCTAGTGCAGATAAGCCATTGATACTGTACTTAGTAGTATTTGGGAATTCTGTGGGATGCGTGCTTGGCCAACACCATGAGTCAAGAAAGAAAGAAAGAGCAATATACTACCTCAATAAGAAATTCATTGAATGTGAGACAAGATATTCGCCAATTGAAAAATTATGTTGCGCCTTAATATGGACAACCTGAAGACTAAGACAATACATGCTATACCACACAACTTGGCTAATCTAAAAAATGGACCCTCTAAAGTACATGATAGAGTCGACTACTTTGAATAGAAGAATGGCCTAATGGAAAATTCTACTTTCCAAATTTGATATAATCTATGTGAACCAAAAAGCAGTGAAAGGGAGTGCAATAGTAGATTTTCAAGTCGGTAGAGCTTTAGAGGATTATGAGCCTTTAAATTTTGATTTTCCAAACGATGATCAATGTATGTTGTGACCATTAAAGAGGGTGCTCAAGAAGAACATTTTCGGAAACTAAATTTTGATGGGGCCTCAAACACTGTAGGTAATGGGATCGAGGCAGTCCTGGTATCCCCAGATGAAGATTATTATCCTCTTACCAGAAAACTCAATTTTGATTGCACAAATAACATGGCAGAATACGAAGCATGCATCATGGGTATCCGTACAGCCATAAAACGCAAGATCAAGGTACTAGAGGTATATGACGATTCTGCACTAGTGATTTATCAACTCAAAGGTGAATGAGAGATGAAAGACCCCAAGTTAATCAATTATCGAAGACTGGTTTTTGAGTTAATTAAGGAATTTGACAACATCACCTTCTGCTACCTCCCGCGAAAGGAAAATTAGATTGCTGACGCCCTGGCTACCTTAGCTTCCATGGTCAAAGTGAATAAACAAAAGGATGTAAAACCTATCCAAATAAGTATTTATGAGGCCCCAGCCTATTGTTACAACATCGAGGAAGAAGAAAAGGATGATCACCCTTGGTACCACGATATACTACGATATGTAAAGAATTGCGAATACCCTGATCGGGCAACCGAGAATGATAAAATGATGTTGAGGAGACTAGCTACCTACTATGTCTTATATGGGGAGATCCTATATAAAATAAGAAAGGATTAAGTGTTACTAAGATGTGTGAATGCTGTTAAGGCTAAGAAAATCTTGGAAGAAGTCCATGAGGGTGTTTGTAGAACACATGTTAATGGTTTTACATGTAACACCCCGAACCCGAGACCGTCGCCGGAGTCGAACGCGAGGTGTTAACAGACTTCAACCCACTTATTGACAATTTTCAGACAAGCTGCCAATCTGAGTACTAGTCGCTCCAAAATTCATAACTTGAGTTTTACAACTCGAAAATCAGTTCCGTAAATTTTTCCTGAAACTAGACTCATATGTCCATCTACATATTTTTTCTAGAATTTTGGTCGAGCCAATTAGTACAGTTTATTAGTTAAAGTCTCGCCTGTTGTAGGGATCGACTACACTGACCTTTGTGCGTTACGAATTGGATATCTCCTGTACAGGGCTTCAATACCGATGCCGTTTGTTTCTATAGAAACTAGACTCAGAGAGGAATCTACATATATGGAATGACTCCTAATTATCTCTGGTTAATTTACAATGATTTTCCAAAGTTGGAACAGGGGATCCAGAAACCGTTCTGGCCCTATTTCACAAGGACTTTAAAATCTGTTAACTTATAACTCATATGACCATTTCGTTTCTTCCATATGAAAGTAGATTCATCAAGGTACACTTACATAATTTATTTGCTATTTAATACCATTCCTACTATTTTTAGTGATTTTTCACATCCACGTCACTGCTGCTGTCAGCATCTGCCTTTAGTAGGCTTTACCTATTTCATACTTTCCATGATTCAATTGGCCCTTTTTACATACATAGCACAAAGCGTGATCATGATTAACCATTCCAATGGCTAATCGTTTCAAAATAATTCCATACCTCATAAGGGTCAACATACAAACGATTATAGTTCTATGCTAAAACGTATATAAGCCATTTTCGCATGGCTATCCAAGTTTACACAAACCGAAGGTACATGACCTTCAACAAAGGATGGTCCTATACATGCCATTTCAAAGTTCAACCAAAATTTGTACCAAAATGGGGCTTCGATAGTGTGGATGACTTCGACTTCTTTGATCCCGAATCCGATAGCTAACGAAAGCGAAACCTATAAAACAGAGAGCCAAAGCAACGGGTAAGCATTTTAATGCTTAGTAAGTCTCATGCAATGAAATCAGCTTTGACTAAGGTATTTTATTCACATGGCTAATTAAACCACTTTACTAATTCACATTCCCATACTCATACTTATTTCACATCACCGACCCTTATGTTCATACACAAAAGAACAACTTAGCCCAAGGCCGGTAGCTCGTTTATCAACTTAGCGATACTTACTTGTAAGAATTCAATTAGTACAAGCACATACAAACATACCTCATTGCTGGAATTTTCACAAGTGTATAAGCTGAAATTTTCACAGCAAGATTGCTCACTTCGAATCACATACTTTCGGATTTAACCGGATATAGCGACTCAGACGATTGCCTTGGTCATAACCCGGTTGGTGACTTGCACAAAGGCCTTGGTCTTAGCCCGGATATATCAACTTCGCACGAATGCCTTTGGTCTTAGCCCGGATATATCAACTCGCACGAATGCCTTGGTCTTAGCCGGATATATCAACTCGCATACGAATGCCTTGGTCTTAGCCGGATATATTTCCAATGTTCACTTACATATATATCAATATTCAAGACACGTCCATAGTTCATTTTCGTTACTAAAGCTCTAACACAAAATATCTATCAACCTTTACTATTTCGCTCAATGGCCACACAAACAAGGAGCATAATTTTGATATAATTCAAGTAGGGTCATCACTCAAGACTTACTTGGATGTTGTCGGCGATTTCGACGGCTATTCAACTACTTTTTCCTTCCCTTTATCGGATTTAGCTCCCCTTTGCTCTTGAGCTAATTCACACAAATTTAACTTATTAAAATCTCATCATGATAGCTTATGGCCGAATATGACAAGGAGTGTAAATAGTCATATGGCCATCCTTTAGCTCAAATACACAATGGTCATGCACATTTTTACATCACAACAAGCAATTCAATACATTCAAACATCAACGTGAAGTTCAAAGTACTTGGCCCTTATATACATTAGGCATCAAAGTTGCATATGTACGAAATCATAAATCGAACTCAACACATTAGTTAATATTCCTCTTAGTCAATTTTCTAAGCCAAGAATAGGCATCAATATGCTTGCCTCAAACCGAATGCATGCACACTAATTACCCCTCATGTGGCGAATATACACTTAATACCACACAAAAAAAACAGCATACATTTTACTACTAACACATTACATATCGTAATTCATTGCACATCTCTTATTTACTTCATAATCAACACATCATCACAAGCAAATATACACTTTGAATTAGTATATATGTCATACCAATCCATCATGTGCAAACATATATTCATGTAGGTGCAAGGGCGAATTCTCAAGTGGCTTATATCCAAATATATACACATTTCCAAAGCTTAAATCTTACTTACCATGCAACATGCATGAATTATACTTATGGATATATCATGGCGAATACCACAACACCACACCATTTCAATTTGGTCATGGTGTAACAAAGAACTTAGTATCTCATTCAAAAAAAAAAAATGCTAAAAGAAAATCTAAGAATCTTCAATCCTCCATCACATGTATCACTTTCAAGCTTGTTATTTAACATGCAATGGCATTAACACCACATTCACTTTGGCGAATTTCATTCCCATGACATAACAAGGATTTGAACCATGGGCTAACAAGAACATTAAGCTAGCAACTAAAAACATGCATGAACCTCAAACATACCTTAATCTTGATGCAAGTTTAGCCAACCTCTTCCTAATCCTCTTCCAAACCAAATATGAAGCAAAACTCCTTCCTTATCCTTAGTATTTTCTACCAACAAGAGAGTGAAAAGAGATGAACAAAATTTTTTCTTTCTTTCTTTAGGACATTCGCCAAGCTATGGAGGAAGATGGACACTTTTTTTTTTTTTGTTTCTCATCTACTAACATTAATTGTTTATTCCATACCCTTATTTTATTCTTTCCATCATAACCCATTTACCAAACATGTTTCATGACATGATTTTTGCCCATAAATCCTTGTCATGGCCGGCCACTAGCTATGGGGGAATTTGACATGCAAGTCCATTGTTTTGCATGCATCCTTTAATTAGTCATCACACATTTCCCTCATACTTTCAAAGTTTATTACTAGGTCCTTTCTAGTGAAATTCACATCTATAATTCTAAATCAAAGCATAAAAATATCACACATGAGTTAACACACATTATAGGCAATAAAATAAATATTAAATTATTTTTATGCCTTGGTTTTGTGGTCCCGAAACCACATTTCGACTAGGGTCGTTTTAAGGCTGTCACAACTCTCCCCACTTTAGAAATTTTCGTCCCGAAAATCTTACCGTAAATAGGTTTGGATATTGCTCTTTCATAGAGTTCTCGGGTTCCCAAGTAGCTTCTTCTATCCCGTGTTTGAGCCATAACACTTTCACTAGCGGAACCCTTTTGTTTCGCAACTCTTTCATTTCACGAGCTAGGATACGAATCGGTTCTTCTTCATAACTCATATCGGCTTGAATTTCAACCTCGATGGACTAATTACGTGCGACGGATCGATCTATAGCGTCAAGCATTGAAACATGGAAGACGTTGTGAATCTTTTCAAGTTCAGGGGCAAGATCAAACGATACATAATCGGGCCAACTCGTTCGGAGATTTCATGACGGCCCAATGAATCTCGGCTCAACTTGCCCTTACTACCGAATCGAGTATCTTTTTCCACGGCGAAACTTTAAGAAACACTTTATCTCCCACCGATACTCAATGTCCTTTCGTTTCAAATCCGCATACGATTTTCGACGATCGGAGGCTATCTTGATTTTCACGGATTACTTTTACTTTCTGCTCAGATCTTTAATCAAATCCACTCCAAAATTTTGTTCTCACCGAGCTCGGTCCAAAACAATGGTGTACGGCATTTACGCTCGCACAAAGCCTCGTAAGGCGCCATCTTAATACTTGATTGAAAACTATTGTTGTGTTTAATTCAATCAAAGGTAGGTACCGCTCCCATGAACCATCGAACTCGAGGATGCAACATCTCAACATATCCTCAAGTATCCGAATTATACGCTCGGATTGACCATCGGTTTGGGGGTGAAAGGCGGTGTTGAAATGCAACTTGGTGCCCAATGCTTCTTGTAATTTCTTCCAAAATCGCGAGGTGAACCTCGGATCTCTATCCGACACAATGTAAATCGGTACCCGTGTAATCTCACAATCGAGAAACGTACAATTCAGCTAGTTTATCCAATGAAAAATCCATACGCATGGGGATAAAGTGAGCCGACTTAGTCGGATCTATCAATAATAACCCAAATTGCATCCTTCTTACTTGTCGACAACGGCGGTCCGGACACAAAGTCCATTGTGACTCGATCCCATTTCCACTCGGGTATCGTGATCGGTCAAGTAACCTCAAGGCACTTGATGCTCGCTTTCACTTGTTGACATATTAAACATCTTGCAACAAAGTCGGAGATGTCTCGTTTCATACCATGCCACCAAAACCGACGTTTCAACTCATTGTACATCTTCGTACTCCCGGGTGGATTGCCATTCGGCTACAATGAGCTTCGCTCGAATTATCGAAATAAGTTCAATTCTTTGGAACACACAAACGACTTCGAACCTCAAACAATCGTCATCATCAATTTGAAACTCCGATTCCTTGTTCGAACACACTCGGCCCGTTTTGCACGCAACTCCTCATCAACTTTCCGAGCTTCACGAATTTGATGAGTCAACAATGGTTTGGCCTTTAATTCGCTACTAACACATTGTCGGGTAGGATAGACAAGTGTACATTCATCGTCAGTAAAAGCAAACAAAGTGATTTCGGCTTAAGGCATCCGCAACCACATTAGCCTTTCCGGGTGATAGTCAATGACCAGCTCATAATCCTTTAACAACTCGAGCCAACGTCTTTGTCGCAGATTTAAGTCTCTTTGAGTCATCAAATATTTGAGACTTTTGTGATCCGAATACACATGGCACTTCTCACCAAATAAGTAATGTCGCCATATCTTTAAGGCGAATACGATGGCGACCAATTCGAGATCATGGGTCGGATAATTTTTCTCATGTGGCTTTAATTGTCTCGACGATAGGCCACAACTCGACCTTCTTGCATCAATACGCAGCCTAACCCAAGTAGGGAGGCGTCACTATAGATGACAAACTCTTTGCCGTTCGGGTTGTACTAATAGTAATGGAGCTTAGTCAAATGAGTTTTCAATTGGTCAAAACTTTTCGACACTTTTCCGTCCATTCAAACTTGACATCTTTCTCAAGGCCGTCATGGGTGTGGCTATCATCGAGAATCCTTTTACAAACCGTCGGTAGTAACCGCAAGTCCCAAAAAGCTCGAACCTCAAGAATATTTCTTGGAGGTTTCAGTTAAGTATGGTTGAAATTTTGCTTGGGTCGACTCGAATACCCGTCTGAGATACCACGTGACCCAAGAAGCTAACCTCTCTTAACCGTAACTCACACTTGCTAAACTTAGCATATAACCGCTTATCCCGTAAAATTTGCAACACTAATCTCGGTGCTCGCATGTTCGGTCTCATCTCTTGAATAGACCAAGATGTCGCCGATGAACACAACTACGAACCGATCCAAATATGATCCAAGATCCGATTCATCAAATCCATAAATACCGTAGGGCATTAGTGAGCCCAAACGGCATCACTAAGAACTCGTAGTGACCATATCTCGCTCAAGGCGGTTTTGGGTATGTCCGAATCTCGGATTCATGAATCGATAATAGCCCGATCTCAAATCTATTTTTGAGAACACCGAGGCTCCTTCAGTTGATCGAACAAATCATCGACACGTGGTAACGGATACTTGTTCTTTATTGTCACTTTATTAAGTCGACGATAGTCGATGCACAACCTCATGGTTCCGTCCTTCTTTTCACAAACAACACCGGTGCACCCCAAGGTGAAAAACTCAAGCGAGCAAAACCTCTATCCATCAACTCTTGCAACCGAGCTTTCAACTCCTTTAATTCCGTTGGTGCCATACGATATGGAGCTATCGAAATCGGTGTGGTCTCGGTACAAGCTCAATGCCAAACTCTATCTCCGAACAGTGGCAAACCCGCAATTCTTGGGAAAACGTCCGGTATTCACAAACCACCGCAGCAGATTTGGGTTCTATTCTAACTCCTTATCATCAAGTACATACGCAAGGTATGCTTCACACCCTTTTCTTACATATTTCGGGCCAACATTGATGATATTACGGTGGCAACCCTTCAAGTTCGTAGACTCAACTCGGATCATCTCGTTGTTTATGCATCTCAAATCAATAGTCTTGCTTTTGCAATTCACAACCGCATCATGCACGGTCAACCAATCCAACCCAAGAATAACATCAAATTCATCGAACGGCAAAAGCATCAAGTCCGCGGAAAGCAGTACCTCAATTACTAGGGGCATTTCTTACACACTTTGTCGACCAGCACATAACGACCCAAAGGATTTGACACCGAATTACGAACTCAAGAGACTCAATAGGTAAAGTCTTCTTTGGATGCTAAGGTTTCGCATATATAAGAATGAGTAGAACCGGGGTCAATCAAAGCAATCACATTAGTATCAAAGAGAGTGAAAGTACCAGTAATAACATCCGGCGAGGAGGCATCCTCGCGTGCGCCAGATAGCATAAGTCCTAGCTGGAGCGCGAGCCTCGGATCTGGTCGCAGATCTCTAGATCCTCTCGACCACCACTAGCCTTGCCCGTATTTCCGGATGGTCTACCTCGGCGGTGGTAGTACCGGTTTCCCACTCCGATCTACATTCTGCTCGGACAACCTCGGGCAATCTTTAATGAAGTGGTCAACTGATCCACACTTGTAACAGAGCGGTCACGGAATCTACAGACTTCCAAAATGCCATTTGCCACAATCGGCACTCCGTCCTCTCTCGTCGATCATTCCCACTCTTGGCGATCAAGTGATTCGTGTGGTCACAGGGGTCGATCGCGATCTCGTCTAGAAAAGCCCGAAGTGTCTCTAGATCGGCCTAGCCATCTCTAAGTTTCTTTGATGATGTTGGAAGGGCTTCCCGAATACCTCTTACGAAACTCCCTTGCTCCCGCTTCACTTTCCTTTTCTCCATACTAAACTCCTCGGCTTTGCGCTCGCTCGACGAGAGTCACAAACTCTGATTTCCAAAATGCCAACATACGACTTTATCTCATCATTCATCCATCTTGAGCGTTTACACATTACGACTTACGAAGAAATGCATTCTCGCGTCTGGCTAAGCCTCACGAATTTTCGCTCATAGTCGAGAACCGACATGGAACCTTGTTTAAGTTCGAGAAATTCCTTTCGTTTTTGGTCCATAAATCTCGATCGATATACTTTTTCCAAACTCGGTTTGGAAGAACTCCCAAGTTACTTGTTCGCGGGCACTGTGAAGTCGAGTACTCCACCAATAGTAGGCGTAATCACGTAGCAAGGAGATGGTACACTTTAGGCATTCATCGGTGTACAAGATAGCTCATCGAGTACCGGATCGTGTTGTCCAACCAAAATTCGCTTGCTCGGCATCATCACTATCCGTAGCTTTAAATTCAGTAGCCCCATGTTTTCGGATTCTATCAACTGGGGCTTATTCGACCTTATTTGGTCAATTTAGGAGGCATTGTAGGTGCTTGGGTGTGTTTGTTGGGAATGGAGGTTGTGGAACAGTAGTATTAGTTCGAATGTATTGGTTGAACCAATCATTCATCACGCTATAAAAGGCTTGTCTAGCCTCGTCATTCGGATTACTAGCAACAGGTTGAGAGTCCTGGCGCTGTCCCTTGTCGGAGCAGCGCCACACTCTCCACATCATCAGCTATCGCTCGGTTGGGATCGGGATCCATTACTATAAATAAACACAAGTTCAAACATCAGAAATCACCACACTATCATATAATCACATAAAATGGCATGTATAGCTAGACCCAAACGCATTACGGTAGTCCTAGAATCGACTAAACCGTAGCTCTGATACCAATAAAATTGTAACACCCCGAACCCGAGACCGTCGCCGGAGTCGAACGCGAGGTGTTAACAGACTTCAACCCACTTATTGACAATTTTCAGACAAGCTGCCAATCTGAGTACTAGTCGCTCCAAAATTCATAACTTGAGTTTTACAACTCGAAAATCAGTTCCGTAAATTTTTCCTGAAACTAGACTCATATGTCCATCTACATATTTTTTCTAGAATTTTGGTCGAGCCAATTAGTACAGTTTATTAGTTAAAGTCTCGCCTGTTGTAGGGATCGACTACACTGACCTTTGTGCGTTACGAATTGGATATCTCCCTGTACAGGGCTTCAATACCGATGCCGTTTGTTTCTATAGAAACTAGACTCAGAGAGGAATCTACACATATATGGAATGACTCCTAATTATCTCTGGTTAATTTACAATGATTTTCCAAAGTTGGAACAGGGGATCCAGAAACCGTTCTGGCCCTATTTCACAAGGACTTTAAAATCTGTTAACTTATAACTCATATGACCATTTCGTTTCTTCCATATGAAAGTAGATTCATCAAGGTACACTTACATAATTTATTTGCTATTTAATACCATTCCTACTATTTTTAGTGATTTTTCACATCCACGTCACTGCTGCTGTCAGCATCTGCCTTTAGTAGGCTTTACCTATTTCATACTTTCCATGATTCAATTGGCCCTTTTTACATACATAGCACAAAGCGTGATCATGATTAACCATTCCAATGGCTAATCGTTTCAAAATAATTCCATACCTCATAAGGGTCAACATACAAACGATTATAGTTCTATGCTAAAACGTATATAAGCCATTTTCGCATGGCTATCCAAGTTTACACAAACCGGAAGGTACATGACCTTCAACAAAGGATGGTCCTATACATGCCATTTCAAAGTTCAACCAAAATTTGTACCAAAATGGGGCTTCGATAGTGTGGATGACTTGACTTCTTTGATCCCGAATCCGATAGCTAACGAAGCGAAACCTATAAAACAGAGAGCCAAAGCACGGGTAAGCATTTTAATGCTTAGTAAGTCTCATGCAATGAAATCAGCTTTGACTAAGGTATTTTATTCACATGGCTAATTAAACCACTTTACTAATTCACATTCCCATACTCATACTTATTTCACATCACCGACCCTTATGTTCATACACAAAAGAACAACTTAGCCCAAGGCCGGTAGCTCGTTTATCAACTTAGCGCATACTTACTTGTAAGAATTCAATTAGTACAAGCACATACAAACATACCTCATTGCTGGAATTTTCACAAGTGTATAAGCTGAAATTTTCACAGCAAGATTGCTCACTTCGAATCACATACTTTCGGATTTAACCGGATATAGCGACTCAGACGATTGCCTTGGTCATAACCGGATTTGGTGACTTGCACAAAGGCCTTGGTCTTAGCCGGATATATCAACTCGCATACGAATGCCTTGGTCTTAGCCGGATATATCAACTCGCATACGAATGCCTTGGTCTTAGCCCGGATATATCAACTCGCACGAATGCCTTGGTCTTAGCCCGGATATATTTCAATGTTCACTTACATATATATCAATATTCAAGACACGTCCATAGTTCATTTTCGTTACTAAAGCTCTAACACAAAATATCTATCAACCTTTACTATTTCGGCTCAATGGCCACACAAACAAGGAGCATAATTTTGATATAATTCAAGTAGGGTCATCACTCAAGACTTACTTCGGATGTTGTCGGCGATTTCGACGGCTATTCAACTACTTTTTCCTTCCCTTTATCGGATTTAGCTCCCTTTGCTCTTGAGCTAATTCACACAAATTTAACTTATTAAAATCTCATCATGATAGCTTATGGCGAATATGACAAGGAGTGTAAATAGTCATATGGCCATCCTTTAGCTCAAATACACAATGGTCATGCACATTTTACATCACAACAAGCAATTCAATACATTCAAACATCAACGTGAAGTTCAAAGTACTTGGCCCTTATATACATTAGGCATCAAAGTTGCATATGTACGAAATCATAAATCGAACTCAACACATTAGTTAATATTCCTCTTAGCGAATTTTCTAAGCCAAGAATAGGCATCAATATGCTTGCCTCAAACCGAATGCATGCACACTAATTACCCCTCATGTGGCGAATATACACTTAATACCACACAAAAAAACAGCATACATTTTACTACTAACACATTACATATCGTAATTCATTGCACATCTCTTATTTACTTCATAATCAACACATCATCACAAGCAAATATACACTTTGAATTAGTATATATGTCATACCAATCCATCATGTGCAAACATATATTCATGTAGGTGCAAGGGCGAATTCTCAAGTGGCTTATATCCAAATATATACACATTTCCAAAGCTTAAATCTTACTTACCATGCAACATGCATGAATTATACTTATGGATATATCATGGCGAATACCACAACACCACACCATTTCAATTTGGTCATGGTGTAACAAAGAACTTAGTATCTCATTCAAAAAAAAAAATGCTAAAAGAAAATCTAAGAATCTTCAATCCTCCATCACATGTATCACTTTCAAGCTTGTTATTTAACATGCAATGGCATTAACACCACATTCACTTTGGCGAATTTCATTCCCATGACATAACAAGGATTTGAACCATGGGCTAACAAGAACATTAAGCTAGCAACTAAAAACATGCATGAACCTCAAACATACCTTAATCTTGATGCAAGTTTAGCCAACCTCTTCCTAATCCTCTTCCAAACCAAATATGAAGCAAAACTCCTTCCTTATCCTTAGTATTTTTACCAACAAGAGAGTGAAAAGAGATGAACAAAATTTTTTCTTTCTTTCTTTAGGACATTCGGCCAAGCTATGGAGGAAGATGGACACTTTTTTTTTTTTGTTTCTCATCTACTAACATTAATTGTTTATTCCATACCCTTATTTTATTCTTTCCATCATAACCCATTTACCAAACATGTTTCATGACATGATTTTTGCCCATAAATCCTTGTCATGGCTTGGCCACTAGCTATGGGGGAATTTGACATGCAAGTCCATTGTTTTGCATGCATCCTTTAATTAGTCATCACACATTTCCCTCATACTTTCAAAGTTTATTACTAGGTCCTTTCTAGTGAAATTCACATCTATAATTCTAAATCAAAGCATAAAAAATATCACACATGAGTTAACACACATTATAGGCAATAAAATAAATATTAAATTATTTTTATGCCTTGGTTTTGTGGTCCCGAAACCACATTTCGACTAGGGTCGTTTTAAGGCTGTCACATTACAATGGCCAGGAAAATCATGTGATTCGGATATTATTGGTCCACCATGGAAGGGGATTGTATCAGTTATGCCAAGAAATGTTATAAATGCTAAATTTATGGAGACAAAATTCATGTGCCTTCTTTACCTCTTCACGTTATAACTTCTCTATGGCCTTTCTTTATGTGGGTCATGGATGTTATTGGGTCGATCTTGCCAAAAGCTTCCAATGGGTATCAGTTCATCTTTATGGTCATCGACTACTTCACTAAGTGGGTAGAAGCTATTTCTTATGCCAATGTCACGAAGTCGACAGTTAGTAAATTCTTTAAGAAAGAGATCATATGTCGGTATGGGATGCTAAAAAGGATTATATCTGATAATGTATTGAATTTAAAAAATAGTATGATAGCGAAGGTTTATAGTCAATTCAAAATCAAGCATCACAACTCATCGCCATATCGCCCAAAAATGAATGGTGCAATGGAGGTAGCCAATAAGAATAATAAGAAAATCATGGGGAAAATGACAAAAACTTATAAAGATTGGCATGAGAACTTACCGTTTTCTATCTACGCTTATCGAACATCTGTTAGAACCTCCACGGGGCAATGCCTTTCTTATTAGTTTATGAAATGGGATTTTGCCCATTGAAGTTAAGATTCCTTCTCTCCAAGTTTTGTCAAAGTTGAAGTTAGAAGAAGCAGAATGGATTTAATCTCGATATGATTAGTTGAATTTGATTGAAGAAAAAAGGGTGAAAGCTATCTATCATGGTCAAATGTACCAAAACGAATGATGTGAGTTTATGACAAAAAGGTTTGCCCCAAGGAATTTCATGAGGGTGACCTAGTATTGAAAAAGATCTTGCCCATACAAAAAGACTTTAGATAAAAATGGATGCCGAATTGGGAAAGACCTTATGTGGTAAAGAAAGCTTTTTCTGGAGAAGCATTGATTCTCACCGAGATGGATGGAAAAAACTTGCCCAATCCCGTGAATTTGGATTCAGTCAAAAAATACTTTACCTAAAAAATGATAGGCCAAGGCAAAAACTCGCAAAGGATGCCTTGAGACCAAAGGTGTTTTGAGTTGAAAACCTAGGAAAAGGCAGCTCAAATTTAGATCAAAGATTGAACATGTGGTAGTTGTGTCTTCTCAGAAAGAGAAACGTTAGATCTTGGGGCATTAACAAAGTACTCTAGATCTCCTTAAAACATATCAGGCTCAAAATGGTCCTCAAGAAGTTTTTGTAGAAAAGCTCACGCTACGATATTTGAGGCACCTAATTTCATCTTACTTATTTTGTATTTTAGCAACGTTTGCTATTTTGATTAATCAATTCACTTTAAGCTTTTTTCCAAAAAAATTTCAATCTTATCCATTATTACAACCTTTTTCAAGCATTTTTACATTGAAATAACGATTAGTGGACTAACAATATTCAAGTAAAAGGATTTTTGCATATCGCTCTAAAAGGTTTCTAAATAGTACAAGGATCAGAAATAGGACCACTAGTTAGAACTAACCAAATCTAAGGGGTCCAACATCTGGGAACGAATAATCTAAATTGTGATCACTTCTTCAGGTTTCCTCTCAAAGATACCAGATCTGAACAAGAAGGCATGGTAACACATCAGTGATAGAACCTTAATGAACAACAAGCAATATCAACCTAAGCATTAAAAAGGGGATCATTCTAAAAAATGACATTCTGCATTCATACAAATATCATTCATTTACATCTAGTTAGGAGCATTTGATTCATTCTGATCATAACATCCTAATCGCTTTGCATAAATATAAGCCTATGAAGTAGATTCTACAGGTCATGTTATCCAGAGAATGATGTAACAGACTAACCACAAATCTTATACCTTAAAGTTTTAGTGGGTCAGATTGAAATCACCATAGCGAATTGCAGTGGAATAGATTTAAGCTACAGATCCTACACTCTTGAAGTCACAGTGAGATAGATTGAATCGACCATAGCGAATCTTATCTCCCTAAAGTTGTAGTGGAGCAGATTAAAGCTACAAATCTTATCTCCCTAAAGTTTTAGTGGAGTAGATTGAAGCTACAACAACAAATCTTTATCTCCCTGAAGTTACAGTGGAGCAGGTTGAAGCTATAAATCATATCTCCCTGAAGTTGCAGTGGAGCAGATTGAAGTGACAAATCTTATACCTCTGAAGTTGCAGTGGGTCAGGTTAAATCTACCATAGCGAGTCTCATCTCTCTGAAGTTGCAGTGGAACAGATTAAAGCTACAAATCTTATTTCTCTGAAGTTGTAGTAGAGCAAATTGAAGCTACGAATCTCATCTCCCTGAAGTTGCAGCGGAGTAGATTGAAACTACCCCTGAAGTTATAGTGGGTTAGAATGAGGCTACTTGAAAAAGAGGAGCACCAAAGAAGTCTAGATTCGATAGGACTAGACAAAATGGGCCCCTCTTAAAGTCTTTACTCCATTCCCGCTACACAACAATGAGCAAAGAGTGGCAGTTGTTAAGACCTAATTTCGTCTAGCCCAAAACCAAAAATAAATAAACAAAATATAAAAACAGAAAAATAAAAAAAATCCAAGTCTACTTACAAAACAATAGGGCCCAATACATTACTCAAATTATAGGCCCAATAACACAAAACCCTAAGGCCTACAACTTAAGTTTTCAAAAAACTAAAAAAACCCTAGCCCTTTGAGCTGTCGCTCCTTGCCACGTCAGCAGGCACTTTGCCCGAAACACCCGCACCCTGAGGTTTGCTGCTCTGCCACCGTTGCACCAAAATGGCTAAAGTGCAACTTCCACCGTCGCCGTTGACCGTCCACAAATGCCTGCAAAGAAAAAGAAAACAAAACAGATGATAAAATTGGCAGAAACAACAAAAGAAAAAAGAAAAAAAAACATGTTTATAATCGGCTATAAAAGCCAGATATTTGAAATGTATTTTTTACACAGAGAAATAAAGAAGAAAAAAACAAAAAATGAAAGCATAAGAGAGAATAGAAATTGCAATAGTTCAAATAGAAGCTAGTTTTTCATTGTTGTTATTATTATTGTTATTATTTTTTCTTTTCTCATATATATATATAAATAAAAAAGGAAAAAAATTTTACTTGTGCCGTCGTAGTCGGTGGTCCTTTCTGGCCTAGAAGCCGCATCAAAGAGAAGGAGAAACCAAAAGGTCCCTCGGGGTTTTGGTCGGATTGTGATCTTTTTGTGTGTTTTGACTCCATAATTGTGTTCTCTAGGAAAAAAAGGCTGAAAAAGGGATTTTTTGGGGTTTTTCAGCCATCGAAGGTGGCAGTAACCGTCGCCTATGATCGGTGGTTGAGGCGAACGAACGACGATCCTGTGGCCGGAGTGGGAGAGAGCTTTGAGAGAAAAATAAGAGAAGGGATTTAAAAAAAAGGGTTTAAAATAATTTTTTGTTCTGATTTTTTTTATTTATATAGGTCAAGCCCAAAACAACATCGTTTTGACGCTTAGCCCGACAACCCGACCCGACCAGAACTGCATAGGATCCTCGCATTTTTGATATGGGGGTTTATTTATTCCTTTGGTCCTTCTGCTTTTGCGGCTTGTTTCAATTTAGTCCTATTCCTTTTTAGTTATTTTATTTCTTCCCCTACAATTTTAACTTGCTTAAAAATTAGTCCCTTAACTCAGCGTGGACCTTTTGGGGAATGATGCGTGTCCTAAGGTTGGGAATATTTTCCCATTCGCCCCCTGCTCTTTTTCATGCGTTATATTTTAGTCCTTTATTTGGGAATATTTTCCTATTCGTCTCCTGTTCTTTTTTGCATGTTACATTTTAGTATTTATTAATTAATTAATTAATTTTATTACGTTTATGCTTTTAATTTCATTTAAAATTTGATTTAATCCTTTATTTATTTAATTTCAACCTTTTATGAACTTTATTTATTTATTATTTCTTTACCCTTTTTATATTTAAAATTTATGTTATTCATTTTCCTTTTATTTGCACATTTGTTGCCCTTATTATTATTATTGTTATTTATCTTTCTTTGACTATTTATATTAGTATTAGAATAGTAATTATAATATGATTATGGCCACTGTTATTAAGAATTCGTGTTTTATTACTATTAGAGCCATATCATTGTCATTTACTAGCATGACATTTTATTTTTTAAAATTTTTTATTTTATATATATATCATCGTTTCATTTTCTACATACTTCTATTTTATTTTATTTTGCTACAACCATGCCATGAATTGTGTTTAAATATACTAATGCATTTTTATACTATGCCTAAATAAGTTAAAAGCACATTGCTTTAAATATTACATTTGTTTTACTTGATGCATAAAAAAGGAAAAATAAAAAATCAAGGCAATGTTATGTTTGTGGAGATTCGAGAAGTCATGCCCTAACTTACAGGGTTCGACTTTCTCTTTGTACTTAGATAATCGAACATCCCTTTTAAAACTAAAACACGTGAGATTTAAATAGTAATTAAATAATGAACAAGCATATTTCGAGGATTCGAGATGTCGTGTCTTAACTTACGGGACATGACCTTTTCGTTTTGGTTACCTCGAAATAAGAAGGCCTTTCACATATTTTTAATTTATTTAAGTGATTTTAATTAAAAATATCATCATTTAAGGTGGGATCGTGTTTTAAAATTCTCTTCAAATTTTCAATTCTGGGTACCAAGACATCAATTAATCAACTAGGTACCAATTTTGGGCGTTACGAGGGTGCTAATCCTTCCTTGTACGTAACCAAATCCAGAATCCATTTCCTAGATTTTGTAAACCAAAATAATCATTTTAGTAAATCTAAACTTTTATTAAAATGATCAAATTATGAGGTGATCTGATCACAACTAATTAAAAAAGATTGGTGGAGACTCCCTTTTTCATTTTAAAATGAAAAGTTGATTTCCAAAAAGGTTTCAATACCGAATAAGGGGTGTTACATAAGTAGCTTGCAGATACAAGAATAAATTAAATTTAAATAACAACATCGTACCTTGTAGCCTTATGTTGCATTTTGGCTATCTCTTTTTTGTTGAGCTACTGAGTTTCCCCTTGTTGAGCTTTATTATGGGGGTCATCCATGATTGCTCTTGATTTAGATCAAGGACTTGCTGACTATCACAACTTAGGGTAGCTCTATGCTCTAACAGAATCTTCCCTCTTTGCTCAATAGTTATAGAGGATGCTAACTTAGATAAAATGTCAGCTTTGGTGTTCTCTGTCCTAGATAATTGTCTAACTTCTGCCTTAACAAATTGAATAAACAGTTGGGTAGTTATGGCATGGTACTTCTTTAGACTAGGCTCTTTTACATCATATTGTTCGTTCATTTACTTCGCCACCAATTACGAATCAGTGTATATTATCAGCTCCCTCGCCCCTAGTTGCCAAGATAGCTGTAGCCCAAAAATTAATGCTTCGTATTTTGCAACGTTGTTAGATGCTTGGAAGCCAAAGAAAAGTCTATACTGTCATTTATTCTCATCAAGGTCTATAAAGAGAATGCTCGCTCCTGATCTCGTATTCACTATTGAGCTATCCATAAATTGTCTAACATTTTGACTTTGCATTAGGCTAGTTTGTCCCTGTGATGAGCTAATTACTACATCTTGTATAATCAGTCAAAAACTTTTTTTTTTAGAAACAAATGTATATTTGTGATGAATTATCATGAGGAAAAATGAGTTCAATAACTTATGTGACATACTATTATATCATCTATGTAAGTAATAGTGATTCAAATTAAAAAGTTACCTTCAGAGCCTGACGATCAACTAAAAGATCATTCTACCATGAAGTCGGCTAAGATCTGAGTTTTGATTGTAGTTCTCGATGCATTCTTTATTCCAAATTCTACTAGCTTAATTCCTCACTTGGTCATTCTTCCTAAGGTATCTACTCTAGATAATATGTCTTTGATGGGTTGGTTTGTCATGACTGTTATAAGATGGACTTAAGAATATGGTCGTAGCTTGTGAGCTGCCACTACTAAAGAAAAAATGAGCTTCTTTATCTTTGATTACCTTTGCTCACCATTCTACAACACTTTGCTGACATAGTATATAGGAAATTGGCAAACCCCTTCAGTCCTGATAAAAAATGTTGTAACTGTTTCTTCAGAAGTTGCTAGATAAAGTGAAAGAGTCTCCCTCATTTTGTGGCGACATGAGTAGCGATGGAGACGTTAAGTACGATTTAAGTTGTTCAAAGAAAACTTGACATTCCTCTTTCCAGCTGAAGGAAGTCCTCAAATCCTTGAAGAAATGTAAACACTTATCTACCATTCTAGACACGAACCTGTTTAATGCAACCACCCTCACTGTTAGATGCTGAATGTCTTTGATAGTCTTTGAAGGAGGCATATCTAGAATAGCTTGAATCTTCTTAAGGTTCACTTCTATACTTCTTTCTGAAACCATGAAGCCCAAAAATTTTTCTGCTTTTACCTCAAAGGCACACTTCTTTGGATTCAACTTCATGTTATAGGCTCGTAAAATGACAAAAGCTTTAGAAAAATCTTTAATGTACCCTCTTAAATTAGTACTATTCACTAACATGTTATCCACATAGACCTCGACACCGCGACCAATCTACTCTCTAAAAATCTTGTTAACCAACCTCTAATATATTGCACTTACATTCTTTAAACCAAAAGGCATAACCCTATAGCAAAACAAAACTTCCTTTGTCATAAAGGTTGTCTTATCTTGGTCCTATGGAGCCATAGAGATTTGATTGCACACGGAGAATGCATTTGTGAAGCTTATGAACCTATGCCCTAATGAAGCATCTACCAGTCTGTCAATTGAGGGTAAAGGAAAACTATCTTTTGGACAAGCCTTGTTGAGACTAGTAAAATCAATGCACATTCTCTATTTACTGTTAGCCTTTTTCACCATAACAACATTTGATACCCAGTCTAGGTATGCCACTTCCCTAATAAACTTCATTGACAAGAATTTGCCTATCTCCTGTCTGATGGCTTCCATAACTTGTGGAGCAAACCTTTTTATTTTCTGCTTGATCAGTTTAACCTCGGGGGACACATATAACCATTGGACAATCACCGGGGATACACACTAGCATGTCCGTTGCAGACCATGCAAAGATGTTTGAATTCTCCCTTAAGCACTGCACTAAGTCCTTATTTTCTTCCTTACTAATGCCGCTAAAATCCTTTATAATATTTTTGTGTCATCATAAAATAGTTGCAGGGTTTCTTTTACCTCTGTTGCTTCTGGCTTGCGAACTCCTTCCTTGTTTCTAACATTCAAGCTATCTATATCTAAAACCTAACTAGCCATCTCTAATTGTTGCAAACTTTGTACCTATAGCTTTTGTTCGTGAGTTTGTTTAACTAACAACTTATGGCATTACTTCGCTAACCATTAATTAGGCTTTATGAAACCTATCCCCATCTTAGTAAGGAATTTGATCTTTATACAAAATGTGGCAATCATCATTCTGGCCATTCTCATTATAGGATGCCCAAAAATAGCATTGTAAGCCATAGGATGGTCTACCACAAAAAATTGAACATACTTTGTGGTAGTGTGCTTGCCATTCCCAAGGGTAATAGGCAGAGTAATACACCTTTTTACCTCAATTGGATGATTAGCAAAGCCATAAAAAGGGTCACCTTCTTAAAAGCATGTTCCTTTCGCCCCATCTTCCAGTACGTGTTCCAAGTTAAAACCTCTACAGGACTTCAACTATCGACCAAAATCCTTTTAACATCAAATTCTGCAATGGTTGTTGTCACGACGATGGGATCATTTACTTCCTCAACATATACTAAATCCTCATCTTCTTTATTAAATTCTACCTTCTATCTCTCTTGTTGACATAACCCCTTCGGCAAACTAACTGACATCACGCTCCTAAGATGAGCCTTCCTTTTAGTGTTCAATGTTGCCCACTCTTCATATGTACCAATTATTACATGTATTATGCCTCTGACTTTTTGTTTACTTTTATTAGCATCTCGCGTGGTTTGACTTGACGGCGAAGCCTCTTAGGCTATAAAATTTCCCAGCTTGTCGTTTTTAATAGCCTCCTCTATAGCATCCTTCAAAGAGAAACAATATTCAGTCTTGTGCCTCTTATCATTGTGGAAACTACACCTGTCCTTTGAGTTGGATCTAACTGATTGTGTCGCATAAGTAGTGGGCTTAACAAAATGCCTAAACTCCTAACCTGATTAAGAATGTAGGTACTCGAAACATTTTAAGGAATGTAAGCTTCAAATTTTCCAAAAGAAACATACCTCATTTTGTGTTGGCCTTGAGACCTTTGGAATGTCTTTGATAATTCATTTTGTGAGTAATTCTTCTGTTGTTCCCCACTTTGGACACTCAAACTCTGAGAAGGGAAACCTTGTTGGTCACACATATTCTGGTGACCCCTAAACTGTCTGTCATCCTTCTAAAAGGAGTTGTAAGCTACTCTTTTAATTTCTTTTACCTCAACAAACTTATGTGCCCTCTCATATAAGTATGCCAAATTCTACGACCTATTATCAGTAAATGAATACTACATGTGGTCATTTTGAGCCCTCATAATGAATGCATCAATAGCCTATTGGTCCTCCAAATTCTTCATGTTCAACGTGGCTGCATGAAATTGCTTCACATAATCTTGTAAAGATTCTCCATTCCTCTACTTTACTGACATCAAACCTATAGGAGTACTTATTATCTTCTTATGGCCATGAAACCTCCCCAAAAACATCTAACCCAATTGTGATAAGCTTTGAATGAAACCCTGTGGCAAATATAAATACTAATCATTTGCACTTCCCCTGAGAGTCGTCAAGAAAGCTTTCCACTTTTCCACATTATAAGCCCCTAATATATTCATGTAATCATTATATTGCATGAGATGTACCCTGGGGTCCTTTCTAACTTCAAACATTTCTTTTGGCACTTCAAACTTGGATGGCAGGTTCACAGCTGCCACTTTCGGGGATAAAGGGTTGTTAGAACAATGTGTAATACTTGAACATCTCTACGTAAAACATCTATCTCATTTTACCATGTATTTGCATGTGCTCCCATAGCCTTTTCCTAGAGAGGCGTGACATGATCTTGCAAAGCAGAATCTTCGAATTGCATTTTTTTTTCTTAATTCTTCATTATGTCTCAACAGCTCTTGATGAAATAATTGTTGTAGTTCAAACCTGGTACTTTGTTGAGTCATCTGTTTTTTTATTAACCTTAATTGTTCTTGTAAACCAAAAAACTATTACGGATGCTATCTGGTCAGAAGGGAAGTATAGTCCCTGACCAGAGGGAACATTAAGATGAAAAGAATTAGATGCACCTGGTTGGCTTGAGTTACCCAAGTTGTCTAGCTGGCCAGCAAACCAACCAACAAAAAGGTCTATCTCATGGGGTTGATTGCCAATGTCAGAAGCTCCTACTTGGTTCGATGGAAAGCTGATGGGGAAATTCTTGTTAGGGTGAGTCATCTTAGTTTTCTAAAGATCTGAAGGTCAAAATTTTGTCCATGCTCACCACACCATATTATTGAGTGTTTTAATTTCTCTATTTATATGATATGGTTCCCAGATGTGACGTCGTAGGTAGGTTCCCATGCATGCCAACAAGTACCCTATTCTAGGATTAACACGTCTTCTATACGTACGGGTTCACCTGCATTGTGGTGTAAACCTACCCCATGAGAGTTAATGAGAGGATGTGAACTCATCACGTGCGAACCCAAGATATGAACTATGTAGCCTAAGGATCGGTCCCAGTTGGGTAATAGGGTAATGTGTCAGTAATGGCAAACAACGGGTCAGTAATGGTGAACACGATAACAATAAGTTAATGAATTTCATGACCAAATCAATTGGTTTAACTAACTTAATATGTATTATTAAGTTAATACGTTTAATATGTATTATTTGTAACACCCCTTACCCGAGTCCAAGGGCGGGATAGGGTACGAGGCATTATCAGACTTAAATGTACACAACTATGTAAAATCGAGCTATAAAAAAATTTTGTTCAAATTAAAAACATTCATTCATATTCATAATATCCCTTATATGGGCTTACGAGGCCCAAAACATACATCGGGGGTGGTTTGGGACTAAACCGAGAACTTACGAACTTTTTACAACACTTAGAAAATTTTCTAGTTTTGAAGAGTCACACGCCTGTGTGGGTTAAGCCGTGTGGTCACACACGCCCGTGTGAATTGGGACACGCCCGTGTCCCCAGCCCGTGTAACTCTCTGTTTATGACATCAGCAACGATATAAGGTCACACATCCAAGTCACACACCTACGTGCTAGACCGTGTCCTCCATACGGATGAGACACACGGCCGTGTTTCTACCCGTGTGGCCCAGAAAATGGCTATTTACCAAGCCATTTGGCACCCTCGTTAGCACTTAAACATAACTTCAATGGAACTTTTTGTGGCAATTCCATATCGATATATTCATGCATAAGGCACCATACTTTACCTAGTTTAAACTTATCAACTTCATTCCATGATTATCGTTAACACGTTCTTACATTTCTTACTCATGCCAAGGTTTATCCATGGGCCAATTTAGTCACTTTAAAACCATCAAGTAATCTAGGGCACATTCGCAATTCATCCATACCAAACACACATGACCATACCATATGAAACCTTTAGCATATGCATACATATATGAATAGGTTTACAACCCAATAACCATTATGAGCCATATCTCATGGCCATATACAAAATGAATCCTATTCCATTATGAGCCAATACATTTGGCCAACTCAAATGACACATACCCAATTCACTAAGTCCCTATACATGCCATAGAATTAAAGTGCTTGAAATCATATATAACCTTCAAAAGCTGGATAGCTTGATAGAATCTCCGACGATCTCCTACCCAAGCTAGCTTACTAACACTATAAAATAAGGAAAAAGGAAGGGGTAAGCTATATAGCTTAGTAAGTACATATGAAAATAATAAGAGATTTATTGACATGTTTTTGTCATATTCTCACAACATGTTCTCAAGGTAACACAATCATAATTGTACATTGTAAGAGCCCAAATTTGACCGGGCTGAAAGTAGATTATGAATAAATAAATATTTAAAATGTCCATTAAAGTCTATTTACAAATAAACAGGCCTCAAAGCCTGGTGAGCCTAAAGCCCGTTACACTTGTAACCCAATCAGGCCTAAACTACCTTGCAGACCCACAAACACCCGTGAACCAATTAAACTAGCTAGCCCAAATTTAAAAAGCCCAATTGGTCCAACTTGTTACACCAAGGTAGGAAACCCTAGGGTTCCTGCCTTTCTCCTCGCGCCGCAAGCAGAAGCTTCCAGAAGCAATTTCAACGGATGCGTCCGCTCATCTCTCACGACGTTTCATTAACCCTCCATCAGCGTCGTGATCAGTGCACGTGTCTACACTAGCATGGTCACTGCCGGATCCCTCGCTCGATTGCCTGCAAGAAAAGGAAACAAACAGTAGATACGCGAAAAAGTAGAGTAGAAAATGGCAAGGAAATCACAGCACATCAGTCAAAGATACAATAGATAAGAAATCAGAGATTTCTTTCCTTATGTAACAAATCAGAAGGCTATAAAAAAGCCTTTGTAACCCTTGTAACAAACACGCATACAGAAATAAAAAAAGAGAATACAAGCAGTTTCAAAGAAAAGGTGATTTAACTTTTTTTCTTATTTTAGAACATATGCATGTATGTAAACTGTTTTTTAGCAAAAAATATAGATTACAAAAATACAAGGAAGAAAGTTACCTGATGAACGACGAGTGAAAGGAGGGTTTTTAAACCCTAGCCACCGTGTACGGTGGTCCTTAGGGTGGCGCGTGGGGGCGTGGGCGGTGTGTGGCCGACGGAGGCCAGAGCCCGGAGCTCCCTCCTTTCTCTCTTTCAGAGAGAATTCTTAAATTTTTTTTTTAAAACTGGTTTCAAATGATTTTAAGGCTAATAACCTGGCTTATATAGCCTTGACAAAACGGCATCGTTTTGTGACTCAGGGATCCGCGCGTTGACCCGATTACCCGGGGAGGATCCGCGCATTTTTGAGAGTTGGGTTAAATACCCAATTGATCCTTCTATCCCTTTTGTACTTACAATCAAACTTTATTTTATTTTATAATTTGGCCCATTATTTTATTTTAGTTTTAATTTAGTCCCTATGGCTATTAAATTATATTCTGGAAAACGTCACCGTTTTGGGAATAGGGTTATTTGCCCAGTGACCCTCTTTTATTTTGCGGGCATTTCAAATCGGGCCTTAATTCAGTTTTAGCTTTTTAAATTTTCCCGTAATTTTACAAAACTTTAAATTTGGTTCTATTTTTTATTTCTATATATTTTTATATTAATATTTGATTTATTTTTACTTTTATACATTAAAATTATTAAAAGTGTTATTTTATTACTATTATATATTATTTCCTCAAACTATTATTATTTTTATATATTATTATATTCTCACATATATTATATATTTATTAATTATTTATATATATATATATTGTTTTACATGCTATTTTATATTATATCTATTACATTTCTTATATATTTATATTACATTTTATTATATAATATTTTTATTTTTTATGTATATCATGCATCACCAATTATATTTTTATGATTACATTATATATATTGTTATTATTATTAAATCATATTTTTAACCCACACTATATATATATTTTTGTTAATTATTTATTTATTTACTATATATTATTTCATTTTAAACTAATATTGTTATATTATGAAATCTCTTACATACTCCTAAACCAATATTTTATCATATAATTACTATTCTTTTATTCTTGTTATCATATTATCTATTAAATAACATTTTAAAATGGTTATGAAATGTCTTGTTTTTAATTGTATATATTTTGTTAGCAATCAATTTTTTTATATATTAGTTCTTCTATCGTTTTATATTTTATGCATCATGTATGTGTTAAATTTATTTTTATTATAATTATATGATTGACACTATATTTCTTCTATTTGTATATCATACTTTATTTGATTATGTTTTTTTATATCATGCATCATTTAAACATTATTTCGTATGTTTATATACTTTGTTTATTCGTTTTCAATACATGCTATATATATCTTTGTTTGCATTTTTTGCTTTATATGTATTATTCTTTTATCGTAGTATTCATTTTTTATCTACCTAGTACGATAATATATTATTATGATTTATAATGTAATACAATTCTCCACACATCTTTAAAAGACAAGGCTCCAAAATTTTCAAAAAATATAAAGGCAATGCTTGATGTTTGGAAATTTCGAAAAGTAGTGCCTAACTTATTGGGTTGCAACTTTTCTCGTTAAGTTCGAATAGTCAAGTACCCTTCTAAGTTTTTAAAGGTTTTTAAAATATAAGTAACTATCTTGGAATTACAAAGTGATATGTCCTAACTTACTGGATGTAGCATTTTGTTGTTTCGAGATAGGGATTTCTAAAAGGCTAACTTATAGCCAATACTTTAAAGAGGATCACATCTTAAGATTTTTTTTTAATTTTCGACATGAAAAACATTTTGATAATCAATTAGGTACCAATTTTTTGGGCGTTACGAGGGTGCTAACCCTTCCTCGTACGTAACCGACTCCTGAACCCATTCTTTTGATTTCGTAGACCAAAACCAACGATTTTAGAACAAATGTTTTAAAGGTGATCCAATCACACCTAAAAGGTTGGTGGCGACTCCCATTTTCGTTTTTTTAAGTCGATTCCCATTTACCAAAACTCTATTACAAAATGGGTTTCGACAGCTTGGCGACTCCGCTGGGGACTAATAAGAGAGTCAAGCCGTGTAATTGATTATCTCTTGTCTTAATGTCGGAAATTAAAAATTTTAAAATTTAATCCTCTTTGCATTACATGTGTTTGTATTATTGCATGTGTTGCTATATTCTGATATGCATTGCATTTGCATGACCGTTGTGATCACACCCATAAGTGGGAGTGAGAAGCCACGCCTTCGTGAGGTTTTCGCCTCCGTGCAGGATAGTGGATCACTTTCGGGATACATCTGTACCTATGGTTTCGTGAGATTTTCATCTCCGTGTAGCCATAGGGAAATGTATTCCCCTGAACTGAACTCAATTCAAATGAGCCTATAATGGGTGAGGATCGAGGAATCTGCTGGTTTGGGTACCTCAAACTTTAGAAACAAACCACATATAGAAAAACCGTAAGAGCTCAATATAGATAGAATTATACTTAGGTTATCTTTGTGTTTATTAATATCATATGATACTGACTGTTTTCTTTCTTTTGTGCATGTCATTTTGCATTTAAAAGGTATCGATTCACGGTCAGTTTCTAAGTTAGAAGGTTTTATTATGGAGAACGGACTTCTTGATAGAATGGAGGGCAACGTTAACTTCCATAAATGGTCAAAGGAAACGCTGAAGGATACACATCAGAATTATGGGGTTACACTCGCATTAGCGTGGCGCAAAATAATCTCCAGGAGTTAAAGGAAATATGAGATCAATGGAGTAATAAAGCCAAGTAGTTGTTCTACAATAACTAAGGGGACTTGCAGTATTTACTTGACAGGAGGATAGATGAGCAGTTCAAAGTGAGTGTGGGAGTATTGATGGACACTTCTACCATTATAGCGTTTCTCTTTCATATGAAGACGGTTGCCATGTGGATGGTAAGGGTATTGGAAGGAAAGTGATTGATAGAGTGCATGAGACCTACAAAAATGAGTTGGATAGAAAGAATTTTGCCTATAATGGTAAAAAGCTCGTTTACTATAGGACCACTACCAAACAACAAGCATAAGTTTACTATGTTGCACTTATCAGAGACAATGGAAATGCAAGCCCTGATGGTCTGTCAAAATGGACGCAAAACAATAAGATTAAAGAAGACCATATCATTTAAAGACCTTTAAAGTAGAGATTAGCTATGCTACGAGGATACCCATACAAGTAATGCTCTGCGGGAGCAGAAATCTAAAAACTCTCAAGAAGTATTGAGGATATAGGATATCATTTTAAGGCAAGACATCTTGGAGCGATGATGCCCGCTTGTTCACCATTTTCTCTCGGGATAATCGAACAATTTCACGGTATTGGAGGAGGTGTCCCTAGCTGCACGGATTACCCCACAAGTGAGGTCGTAGCTCAAACTCAGGAGGTAGTTGATTATTTACAGACATTGGTGGTACAGGCTGACATATTGAGCACTAATATGAGATACAATCAGATCGTGGCTAAGAGTTTGTTTTAAAACTTTGGGCATTAGGGCGAAAGCGTATTTGTAATCCATTTATATGTAAAGATATTCTTTTTCTAAATAAAGTTTTCTAAATGAGATTGAATCGAGATCGATACCTTTTTGCATTCATGCATTTGCATTGCATTACATTACATCAAAGAAAAGAAGGTGTTGATTTGAAATTTGATTCCTAAATAGAATAGTTTGTCATAAGGAAATGAATTTCTTGATAAAGTAGATTATAGTGCGGTCGTCTGAATATAGTCCAAATAAACGATGAGAGAAAGCTGATAGTCCATGGAGGAATACATGATGTGATTGCCAGAGATTCAAGCCAACAAAGGCTATCCAAGAGCACGACAAGAGAAAGCTGGAAGTCCACGAAGGAATACATGACTTGATTACCAACGAAGATTATCCAAGAGCCGGCAATTTTTGATGAGTATCATGGAGATAAGCAAGCAAGAGATCGAGGCTCAGATTAAGCAGCAAGGAGCTAGCAAAGGCATCTTTTAGAGAATTTACAGGATTCGATCATGAAGAAAAGATCAGCGTTTACTTGGACTATGAAGGGCAAGACCACATATGTAATCTATTTTCATGTAAAGAAATCTGTTTTCTAGAAAAGTTATTCTAATGGAATTGAATTCAAGATCAACATCTCCTTTTCTTTTGCATTCATGCATTTGCATTGCATCACATCACATGCATTTAAATCCATAAAAAACCCTAATTAGTTAAAGTTATTAAAAAGAGAAAGAAAAAGAGAGAGAGAGAAGAGGGTCACGGCTGAGTTGAATGGGAATTAACGAAGTTCCCTTACATATCCCTGACTTTGGTGTCAAGAGGGATAGCTTACCCGGAGAAGGGGGTGTTTGGAAATAAAAATTATCCCATCAAAGTCATACATGAGGAAGGGACTGAACAAAAAAACCTTAAGGGTATTCACCCTTACGAACCGGGGAGTTCTCTGAACAATTGGACTGCGGAGGATCTTCCTGTAGTCTTTAGAAATTTTTCAGAGTAATTCTCGAAACATGTTTATTACTCTAGGGCCTAGGAGTAGTAAGATTACATTTGTGAAAATAGGCTTATGTTCATCTATTATTATTCAAATAAAACATAACTTTTACCAATTTAAAAGAGTATTGTCTCATTTTTATCAACCAATATTCCTTTAAATTCTAACAATTCTTATTCTTTTATTCATAGCACATAAACAATCATTCTCAAATTCATTCATTCTTTGTATATTCTTTCATACCCCTCACAGGTCTCTAGATATCAATGATATGAGCGCTAATACTGCCGCCCCTGATTTCTCTTGTGAGCAAGACATGTGTTTAGAGGAGCCTCAGGATTTTGAAGATGTTCAAGATTATGACGTATCTCTCGATCTATTAAGAATGGTAAAACAGGAGGAGAAACAAATCATGCCATATGAAAAAGAGGCAATAGAGAATATAGCCCTAGAGGAAGGGAAGAAGGTGAAAATTGGAACACTGATCGCTAAGGACACAAGGCGTAGCTTGATTGAGTTGCTTCAGGAATTCAAGGATATCTTTGCATGGTCTTATCAGGATATGCCCGGATTGAGTACTAACATTGTAGTACATCGTCTTCCGATAAGACAAGAATGTAGACCGGTCCAACAGAAGTTGCGAAGGATGCAGCCAGACATTGTCCTAAAAATAAAAGATGAGGTCAAGAAGCAGTTTGATGCAGGATTTTTACAGGAAGTGAAGTACTCTGAATGGGTAGCTAATATTGTACCTGTCCCTAAGAAAGATGGGAAGGTACGAATGTGCGTTGATTACAGAGATCTAAACAAAGCAAGCCCAAAGGATAATTTTCCTCTGCCACACATCGACACTTTAGTAGACAACACAGCGGGATATTCATTGTTCTCCTTCATGGACGGCTTCTCAGGATACAATCAGATAAAGATGCATCCAGAGGATATGGATAAAACTACTTTCATAACATTGTGGGGCACCTTTTGTTATAAAGTAATGCCGTTTGGGTTGAAGAACGCAGGGGCAACATACCAACGAGTCATGGTAAACTTGTTTCACGACATGATGCATAAGGATATTGAGGTATACGTTGATGATATGATCGCCAAGTCGCGAACAGAAAAAGAACACATTGAGGTCTTGAGAGGATTTTTCTTAAGATTGAGAAAATTTCAGTTGAAGCTCAATCCAGCAAAGTGCACCTTTGGAGCCAGATCGGGGAAGTTATTAGGCTTCGTAGTCAGTGAAAAGGGAATTGAAGTTGACTCAGACAAGGTTAGAGCCATACGGGAGTTTTCTCCACCACGTACTCAAAAAGAAGTTCGAGGATTCCTAGAAAGGTTGAATTACATTGCTCGGTTCATTTCACAATTGACTGAGAAATGTGATCCTATCTTTCGTCTCCTCAGAAAGCATAATCAAGGTGCTTGGGATGAAGAATGCCAGAATGCTTTTGAGAAAGTCAAGCAGTATTTGTTGAATGCTCCAATGTTATCTCCGCCTAGTCCAGATAAACCGTTAATACTATACTTGTCAGTGTTCAACAATTCTATGGGATGTGTGCTTGGTCAGCATGACGAGTCAGGGAAAAAGGAAAAGGCAATTTATTATCTCAGTAAGAAATTCACTGACTGTGAAATGAGATATTCACCAATTGAAAAGTTGTGCTGTGCGTTGATTTGGACCACACGGAGATTAAGACAGTACATGCTATACCATACAACTTGGCTCATCTCAAAATTAGATCCATTAAAATACCTGATGGAATCAACGGCTCTAAATGGAAGAATGGCGAGATGGCAAATTTTGCTTTCAGAGTTCGATATAGTCTATGTAAGTCAGAAGGCTATCAAAGGAAGTGCGGTGGCAGACTTCTTGGCCAGTAGAGCTTTGGAGGATTACGAGCCATTGAATTTTGATTTTCCAAATGAGGAGCTAATGTGTATAAAGAATCGAAGATTCTCCATGGAAGCTAAATTTTGATGGGGCTTCTAATGCAGTCGGAAATGGAATTGGGGCAGTCTTGGTATCCCCGAATGGTGACCATTACCCGTTCACGTGCAAGTTGGATTTTGACTGTACAAATAATATGGCTGAATACGAAGCATGCATCATGGGGCTCCAAGCGGCCATAGAAAGAGGCATAAAAACCCTAGAAGTATATGGAGATTCTGCGTTGGTAATCTATCAGCTAAGAGGTGAATGGGAGACAAGAGACCCTAAGTTGATCAATTATCGAATGGTAGTTTTGGGGTTACTAGGAGAGTTCGATGACATCACCTTCAACTATCTCCCACGAGATGAGAATCAGATGGCAGATGCTTTAGCAACCTTGGCTTCAATAATTAAGGCAAACAAAGAGGAAGAGATGAGACCAATTCAAATGAGTGTCTATGAATTTCCAGCTAGCTGTTGTAACCTTGAAGAGGAAGAAAAGGATGACAATCCTTGGTATCAGGATATATTGCGATATGTAAGAGATCGTAAATATCCAGCACAGGCATCCGAAAATGACAAACGAACCCTGAGAAGATTAGCTTGTGACTATGTTTTGGACGGGGATGTTCTGTACAAGAGAAGGAAAGACCAAGTACTTTTGAGATGTGTCGATGCTGTGGAAGCCAAGCTAATTCTAGAAGAGGTCCATGAAGGTGTATGTGGTACGCATGCAAATGGGTTTACGATGGCAAGACAAATCATGAGGTTTGGCTATTACTGGGCCACTATGGAAGGAGACTGTATCAATTATGCCAAAAAATGCCATAAGTGTCAGATTTATGGGGACAAAATTCATATACCACCCTCACCTTTACATGTCATGACATCTCCATGGCCATTTTCCATGTGGGGCATGGATGTCATCGGACCAATATCGTCGAAAGCTTCGAATGGACATCGGTTTATTTTCGTAGTTATTGACTACTTTACAAAATAGGTAGAGGCTGCTTCTTACACAAATGTTACTAAGCCAGCTGTAAGTCGATTTTTGAAGAAGGAAATCATTTATCGGTATGGAGTGCCTCTGAGGATCATATCCGACAATGCATTGAATTTGAACAGTAAAACGATAGCAGAGGTTTGCGACTAGTTCAAAATCAAGCATCACAACTCTTCACCCTATCGTCCAAAGACGAATGGGGCAGTGGAGGCTGCCAATAAGAACATTAAGAAAATAGTGGGAAAGATGATTGAGACTTATAGAGATTGGTATGAAAAGCTACCGTTTGCACTCTTGGCTTATCGAACATCTGTTAGAACTTCTACTGGGGCAACTCCGTTCTCGTTAGTTTACGGGATAGAAGCAGTTTTACCTATTGAAGTGGAAATACCTTCTCTCTGAATTTTAACAGAGATAAGGTTAGATGAAGCTGAATAGGTTCAGTCTCGATATGACCAGCTAAACTTGATTGAGGAAAAGAGGCTGAAGGCTATCCAACATGGTCAGATGTACCAGAAGCGTATGATGCGAGCTTATGATAAAAAGGTTCGTCCAAGAGAATTCCATGAGGGGGACCTTGTGCTAAAGAAAATCCTTCCCATTCAAAAGGACTTTAGAGGAAAATGGATGCCAAATTGGGAGGGGTCATACGTCGTGAAGAAGGCTTTTTCTGGTGGTGCATTGATTTTGACAGAAATGGATGGAAAGAGCCTACCCAATCCAGTAAACTCAGCTCAGTCAAAAAGTACTTTGTCTAAAAGCGAAAAGAATCCAAGGTGAAAACCCGCAAAGGGCGCCTTAAATTTTGAAAAAAAAATGGAGAGGCCGAGGTGAAAACCCACAAAGGGCACCTTGTGACTAAAGGGATTTTGAGTTGAAAACTCGAAAGGGCAACTCAAATTTTGAAGGGCATACAGTAACCTTGCTATATTTGACTTGACAGAGAGTGAGGAATAGTGTACATTGGGGCATCAACAAAGTACTTTGGATCTTTTAAACACATGTCGAACTCAAGAAAGGCTTCGGGGAACTAATGTATAGATGCTCAAGCGGCGATATTTAGAGCATCTGATCCTGTTTTCTATCTTTAGATTCTATTTCTTCTTAAAGATATGCTATCAGACTTATTTCCTTTGTACTGTTAACAATTCAAATCCAATTATTCTCAAAGATTTACTCATCTCCCGATATTTTTAAAGTATGTTGCATTGAAATAATGATATATGAACCAAAATATTTTCACAAACGAAGTTTTGCACATTACTTTGGAATTTCTAGATAAATACAAGAAACAAAAACAGGACAATTGTTTGAGAAATTCACGTAAGTAAGGGATGAAGGAACTCGAAGGATTTCTTTCTTCCAGTCCAAAAAGAAATGGATGATTCAATTCTTACAGACGTCCTCAATAGATCATAGCATTGGAGGAAGGCCTACAAGCTTAGTAAGAATAAAATTTTGAGAAAGACAAATGAAGGAATGAATGATGACACTTGAGATAGGGGTCATATTCACAGCACTTTGCATCATAACATGTTCGACTCATTTCAATCATAGCATACTTAGGCATAGGCACATACTCATCTTACAGGTCATGTCCTCTAGGGAACAATGAAGATCAAAGATTTCAACATGGCATCCCTGTGCTTATGGGAAACAAATTGAAGACAGCAGATCTAGACTTCAGACATTTATGCTGAAGCAGATCCAAGATGATTTGGTATTCTTGTGTTTACAAGAAACAAATCGAGGACATAGCAGATTTGACTCTTAGACGTTCTCAAATATAGCAGATCTAACCTTCAGATGTTTATACTGAAATAGATCCAAGATGATTTGATATTCTTGTGTTTACCAGGAACAAATCGAGGACATTGCAGATATGACTCTCAAATGTTCTCCAACAGACTCAAGATGGTTTGGCATCCTTGTGCTTACAAGGAACAAATCGAGGACATTGCAGATATGACTCTCAAATGTTCTCAAACAGACTCAAGATGGTTTGGCATCCTTGTGCTTACAAGGAACAAATCGAGGACATTGCAGATATAACTCTCAAATGTTCTCAAACAGACTCAAGATGGTTTGGCATCCTTGTGCTTACAAGGAACAAATCGAGGACATTGCAGATATGATTCTCAAATGTTCTCAAACAGACTCAAGATGGTTTGGCATCCTTGTGCTTACAAGGAACAAATCGAGGACATTGCAGATATGACTTTCAAATGTTCTCAAATAGACTCAAGATGATTTGACATCCTTACAAATCGAAGAAGCAGACTCAGTTTGATGGAAAGCAGATTGAAGATCATGGAACCGGTCAAATTTGAGTCTTTCTATGAGTCTTTGCTCAATTCCTATTACATAGCAATGAGCAAAGAGGGGCAGTTGTAAGAGCCCAGATTTGACCGGGCTGAAAGCAGAATATGAATAAATAAATATTTAAAATGTCCATTAAAGTCTATTTACAAATAAACAGGCCTCAAATCCTGGTGAGCCCAAAGCCCGTTACACTTGTAACCCAATCAGGCCTAAACTACCCAGCAGACCCACAAACACCCGTGACCCAATTAAACTAGCTAGCCCAAATTCAAAAAGCCCAATTGGTCCAGCTTGTTACACCAAGGCAGGAAACCCTAGGGTTTCTGCCTTTCTCCTCGCGCCGCAAGCAAAAGCTTCCAGAAGCAATTTCAAATGATGCGTCTGCTCGTCTCTCACGATGTTTCATTAACCCTCCATCAGCGCCGTGATCAGTGCACGCGTCTACACCAGCATGGTCACTGCCAGATCCCTCGCTCGATTGCCTGCAAGAAAAGGAAACAAACAGCAGATACACGAAAAAGCAGAGTAGAAAATGGCAAGGAAATCACAGCACATCAGTCAAAGATACAATAGACAAGAAATCAGAGATTTCTTTCCTTATGTAACAAATCAGTAGGCTATAAAAAAGCCTTTGTAACCCTTGTAACAAACACGCATACAGAAATAAAAAAAGAGAATACAAGCAGTTTCAAAGAAAAGGTGATTTAACTTTTTTTTTATTTTAGAACGTATGCATGTATGTAAACTGTTTTTTAGCAAAAATATAGATTACAAAAATACAAGGAAGAAAGTTACCTGATGAACGACGAGTGAAAGGAGGGGTTTTTAAACCCTAGCCACTGTGTACGGTGGTCCTTAGGGTGGCGAGTGGGCGCGTGGGCGGTGTGTGGCCGACGGAGGCCAGAGCCCGGAGCTCCCTCCTTTCTCTCTTTCAAAGAGAATTCTTAAATTTTTTTTTTAAAACTGGTTTCAAATGATTTTAAGGCTAATAACCTGGCTTATATAGCCTTGACAAAACGGCATTGTTTTGTGACTCAGGGATCCGCGCGTTGACCCGATTACCCGGGGAGGATCCGCGCATTTTTGAGAGTTGGGTTAATTACCCAATTGATCCTTCTATCCCTTTTGTACTTACAATCAAACTTTATTTTATTTTATAATTTGGCCCATTATTTTATTTTAGTTTTAATTTAGTCCCTATGGCTATTAAATTATATTCTGGAAAACGTCACCGTTTTGGGAATAGGGTTATTTGCCCAGTGACCCCCTTTTATTTTGCGAGCATTTCAAATCGGGCCTTAATTCAGTTTTAGCTTTTTAAATTTGCCCCGTAATTTTACAAAACTTTAAATTTGGTTCTATTTTTTTATTTCTATATATTTTATATTAATATTTGATTTATTTTTACTTTTATACATTAAAATTATTAAAAGTGTTATTTTTATTACTATTATATATTATTTCCCTCAAATTATTATTATTTTTATATATTATTATATTCTCACATATATTATATATTTATTAATTATTTATATATATATATATATATATTGTTTTACATGTTATTTTATATTATATCTATTATATTTCTTATATATTTATATTACATTTTATTATATAATATTTTTATTTTTTATGTATATCATGCATCGCTAATTATATTTTTATGATTACATTATATATATTATTATTATTATTGTTAAATCATATTTTTAACCCACACTATATATATATATATTTTTTTGTTAATTATTTATTTATTTACTATATATTATTTCATTTTAAACTAATATTGTTATATTATGAAATCTATTACATACTCCTAAACCAATATATTATCATATAATTACTATTCTTTTATTCTTGTTATCATATTATCTATTAAATAATATTTTAAAATGGTTATGAAATGTCTTGTTTTTAATTGTATATATTTTGTTAGCAATCAATTTTTTTATATATTAGTTCTTCTATCGTTTTATATTGTATGCATCATGTATGTGTTAAATTTATTTTTATTATAATTATATGATTGACACTATATTTCTTCTATTTGTATATCATACTTTATTTGATTATGTTTTTTATATCATGCATCATTTAAATATTATTTCGTATGTTTATATACTTTGTTTATTCGTTTTCAATACATGCTATATATATCTTTGTTTGCATTTTTTGCTTTATATGTATTATTCTTTTATCGTAGTATTCATTTTTTTATCTACGTAGTACGATAATATATTATTATGATTTATAATGTAATACAATTCTCCACACATCTCTAAAAAGACAAGGCTCCAAAATTTTCAAAAATATAAAGGCAATGCTTGATGTTTGGAAATTTTGAAAAGTAGTGCCCTAACTTATTGGGTTGCAACTTTTCTCGTTAAGTTCGAATAGTCAAGTACCCTTCTAAGTTTTTCAAGGTTTTCAAAATATAAGTAACTATCTTGGAATTACAAAGTGATATGTCCTAACTTACTGGATGTAGCATTTTGTTGTTTCGAGATAGGGATTTCTAAAAGGCTAACTTATAGCCAATACTTTGATACAAGTGAACCCAAATTTTCAAATACTTTAAAGAGGATCACATCTTAAGATTTTTTTTTTTAATTTCCGACATTAAAAACATTTTGATAATCAATTAGGTACCAATTTTTTGGGCGTTACGAGGGTGCTAACCCTTCCTCGTACGTAACCGACTCCCGAACCCATTCTTTTGATTTCGTAGACCAAAACCAACGATTTTAGAACAAATGCTTTAAAGGTGATCCAATCACACCTAAAAGGTTGGTGGCGACTCCCGTTTTCGTTTTTTAAAGTCGATTCCCATTTACCAAAACTCGATTACAAAATGGGTTTCGACATACATAATTCCACCATTTATTCATATTCCAGACAAACTGTCTACGCGAGTCATAGTCACTAAATTATTGATAACTTTAGCTACAAAATTCTAAATTAAGATCCGTTAAAAGAATTTGAAACTAGACTCATATATCTTTCTACTACAAAATTTTTAGAATTTATGGATTATCCAATAAGTACAGTTTATTTTTCAAAATTACCTCTGTTCTGCTATTTGACAGCTTCAACCTTTCTTTACTAAAAATTAATTATCTCACAGTACGGGGTTCAGACAATGTTCCCGTCTATTTCTCTTGAAAAATAGTCATATGAATTCTAACCTATAATTAATTTCATACAATTTTTAATGATTTTCCAAAGATAAGACAAAGGAACCCGACATCACTCTAGCCCTGTCTCACAGAAATCCAAATATCTCATAACATGAAATTCTTTTGCTTACGTTGTTTCCTCTATGTGAAAGTAGACTAGATAAGCTTTAATTTCATATTTTATTCAACCTCTAACTCAATTTCCATAATTTTTGGTGGATTTTCAAAGTTGGACTACTGCTGTTGTCCAAAACTATTTTAGTGTAAAATAATGATAACTAAGTTTATAACACATTTACAAATCATTTCAACCATCATGGTAAAAATGCATATTTATACATCATAAGCATAGACCCATAATCACAAGGTCATCACAAAATCATTCTCATGAGCATGACTTACTTATTTGCATCCTTACCAAAGGTGCATCATAAACCGAAATCATTTCTCATGAGTTTTGCACTCATACCTGTACCACTTGCAACATAATTATAACGTTTTTTAATCATGACACAATTTTTAAATCACCCATTGAACCAATTAAAATACTAAAGGATACCTGATAAGCCTCATATAAAAGGGTAAAATGCCAATGCCATGTCCCAGACATGGTCTTACACTAACTCTCATACATCGGTGCCGATGCCATGTCCTAGACATGTTCTTACACCGACACATCTAACAATGCCAATGCCATGTTCCAAACATGGTCTTACACTGGCTCGCATATTAAGGTCGATGCCATGTCCCAGACATGGTCTTACACTGGCTCACATAACAATACCGATGCCATATTCCAAACATGGTCTTACACTGGCTCGCATATACCGGTGATGATGCCATGTCCTAGACATGGTCTTACATTGACACATATCGAGACCGATGCTATGTCCCAGACATGGTCTTACACTGACTCTCATATCGCCATGGTCCAACCATGGTTTTTTCCGTCAATTCATCACGAGTCTTAGTCTGATTATACTCGACCCTGTATTTTTCTTAAATTGATCTTTCAATTCAATCTCATATTATCATGATTTGATAACAATTGTACGTAATAATAATACATTATATCATTTCTAATTTAATAATTGATCATTGTCAACTAACCATATGAACATACCTCGTTCGCTGAAATAATTAATTAAGTCGACTAACCCAACACTTTGTTTTCCCTCATTCTTTGTCCAGATCTCGTCTCTCCCAATCTATAAAATAACAAATTTTACTTATTTAGTCATCAATTTATACAATTTAGTCCAAAAATTCACATTAGGACAACTTTACACTTTTGCCCCTAATGTTTCACATTCTTGCAATTTAGTACCTATCACATAAAAGTGCAAAATTCATGAAATTAAACACAACCCAAGCTTAGCCGAATTTTTATAATTATTGCTAGCTGCCCATAAAACATACTTTGGCAAATTTACAGTTTTTCCCCTAAGCTTTCACAAAATTATGATTTTGCCCCTAGGCCCGTAAAACGATTTTCATCGAATTTCCTCATTAACCAAGCCTAGCCGAAACTGATTTAAGCTTATAGAAACTCTCAATTTCAATTTTTCCACACATTTATTACCTATTTTATAACCTTTACAAAAAGGTCCATTTTAGGTGGTTTCATGAAAAAAATCCTTTCACTAAAGTTGTTAATTAAACAACCAAGATTTATTTTCTTTCATAAAAATTCAGCAAACAAAATGAGTATTCACATGGCAAAACCCTAGACTCTCAACCATTTTATAAACTAGTCCCTCCATTAGTTAGCTTAAGCTACAAGGGTCATAAAGATACAAAAATTATCAAGAAAGACCTTCAAAAACACTTACTTGCAAGAGAACTAAGTGGCTGAAAGTTTCGGCTCTCAAAAGCCCTATGTTTGCAGCCATTTTCGGTGGATGAAGAAGAAAGATGAAAAGATGACAACATTTTTCCTTTTTGTTTTATTTTATTACTAAATAAGTCACCTAATGCCCACCAAATATTGACTTTTCAATTTCTTTGTCTCCATGTTCAGCCACTAATTTTTATTGATCTATTTGCTCACTAAGGACCTCTAATTTAGTGTTTATAGCTATTTAACAACATTAGCTTGTAGAACAAATCTTTCGTACTTTATGCGATTTAGTCCTTTTTCGTAATTAAGCACGAAATCGCTAAAATTAATTCACCAAAATTTTCATACACTCATATAATCATGCTATAACACATAAAATAAAAAAAAATTTCTCCGACCTCGGATTAATGGTTCCGACTAGGCCCAAAATCAGGGTGTTACATTATTTTTATTTATTGTAAATATATTTATAATATTATATATAAGTATATAATTTAATTTTTTTAACAATCTCATTATAGGTTTTGATTATATCTACTCTTTTTAACACAATGCCTAGAACTATCCATAGTCTCTCCTCAACCCACAAATAGGAGGATAATGCGCTTCAGCGCACTTGAATCCACATCCACCTGTATTGACAATAATGTCCATGACAATCGAAATAAGATTTAATCGACAAATATATAATTTAAATTGAATCCAACCTAATAATTGAATAACCTAATTCCAAATAATCTACCCCATCCAATCCAAAATTATATATTTTATTAATTTCATTTATTAAAATATAATTTTATATTAAATAGAAATAAACATTTGTGATAACTTTGGAATGCTTTTAAGGTCTTAAATATTTTGATGTTTCTTCGTAGGGCTAACATTTCAAGACCCAAAAAGGTTAACAAAAAATTGCACAAACATGAAGAGAAAAATTGAGTTAATTAACTTAACCAATTGAACCAATCAATAATAAGTGGATTTGATTAGGTCAGTTGACATAGAGATGTCAAAGGTTGATGAGTTAAGTGTATTATATATAAAAAAATCCATCGACTTGAGCGATTGATCATCGCTACCTATTTCAACTAGCATTACAACTATTCTTTTACTTGACTCATGTTCTTAACAAGGTTGGGTGATAGCAAGAGTTGTAGTTAGCCAATAAAGTAGGTTTTAAATTAGTATTCAAAAATCAAATTAAATTTTGCTAATATATGATGAGCAAAAAAAGTATTAACCCAAGGTTTAATTAGTTATGGTAACCAAATATTCGTTTTTGTCTTGATAATTCTCATAATAACGGGATTTTTTTGTACATAATAAAAGATAAAAAGGGAAAGATATTTTGAGTTTTGAAGCATATTTCGCTAGTCACTCCATTAGTAGCCTCCTTGAATAAAGATTCATGCTTATGTATTCCAATCCTCCTCAAAGATTTCTAAATAAACAATCTTTCTCCAGACCACAACTGCTCCTACTTAAGAATTCTCATAATGTCAATAACTCAAACGCTTCCATGAAGCAACCATAAAACTCATTCTGTACTCCATTTTCTTGAAGATGTCCTTATTTCTTGTATACAAACTTTTTACTTCTTCAAATTTGATATAAGCCACTAAAAAAATCTAATACAAAAGTGATTTTAGAAGAAAATGATCCATTTTATTACATATTTTAAACTTACAAACCAAATTTCCGTATAGCAAAATAATCACAACAGGCTCAAAACACGTCTGATACTTCCAGGAAGGAGGGGGTAAAACCGTAAAGCAGCTTCAACTGGAAATTTCAAAAAAAGAAAGAAATCAGACACCAACACGTGACAAACCATTGCATAGGGTTAAGTTGAAAAGATTCATGTTTTGTCTTTTTTCATTTTCATCGTTTCAAAGCCACCCACGAAGCCCTTCTTCTATAACCTTCCAGAATTATCTATCATCTAAATCCCTACAACCCGACCTTTTCTCTGTATTCTCTGTTCTTCAAATTTTCTTCGAAATTTTCCTATGTCTTGGATGAACCTGTTTATCACTGAAACCGCCATTTTTTTTTTGTTACTTGCCTTTTTTGTATTTCTAGATTAAGATTGGGTATTGTTTCAGGGGAAAATGGGCCGTTCAAGCCGCACGCTCTATGTGGGCAATCTGCCTGGGGATACTCGTATGAGGGAAGTTGAAGATTTATTTTACAAGGTTTTCTTTTCCCTTGTTATTCTTAAATCATCATCTATGTTCATTCTTGCAGTATTTTACTAAATAGTTTCAAAAGTTGCTCTACTGTGACCTATTTTTATAGTTTTAACTTTGGGTAGTGGAGATATGGCATAACTAGCTGTGTGAAAAAAAAAAAAAGAAAAAAGAAAAAAGAGGAAGAAATAATTTTGTTGGATTAATCAATTTTGGGTTTCCAAATTACTGTTTAACGCATTGCTTTATCTTGTTTTGGAGGTTTGCCGCTTGCTTAGTATTTTATGCTTTTATATTGCAGTATGGACCCATTGTTGATATTGACTTGAAGATCCCACCAAGGCCCCCTGGTTATGCATTTGTTGAGGTGAGTTTTAATATTTTGTGATTTGAGGCAAAGAATAATAGGAAATCAGTTTTTAGGTTTCAGTAATCTAACAATTGCATATTGCAGTTTGAGGATCCTCGTGATGCTGAAGATGCAATTCGTGGTCGAGATGGTTATAACTTTGATGGGAATCGTCTAAGGGTTTGTAGCTAATCTTGTTTAGTTCATATATATTAGTTTTATAGCTTTCTGCCTGCCTGATAATGGTTATGATTCTTTATTTTTAGGTTGAACTTGCTCATGGTGGGCGAAGACCTTCATCTGTGGATCGTTATAGTAGTTACAGTGGTAGCAGTAGCCGTGGGCCTTCCAGGCGCTCTGACTATCGTGGTATGTATAGTTTTCCAAATCATCTTTGTAGTTTGGCAAACTGCTGCTGTGTTCTAACCTCATAATCCCTTTATATGCAGTTTTGGTGACTGGTTTACCTTCTTCTGCTTCATGGCAAGACCTAAAGGTGAGTGTTATAACTATTGCTTGTTCTTTACTACTCAATTCCTTTTCTGTGCTTGTAATTTTTCCTTGATTGTTGCCTTTTCGCATGGCTTTGATCTACATATGTGTATGTATATGGGAAACGATGATAAATACTAATTATTAAATTAGTTGAAGTTGTGACATGGTCTATGCATCAAGGTTTTTGAAATGCATAAAAGTGTGTTTTCCGTTTTAAATGATTTTTTGTTTTATGACCAGGATCACATGCGAAAAGCTGGGGATGTCTGTTTCTCTCAAGTGTTTCGTGATCGTGGAGGTTAGAATCCTTATCATGCTCCTTAACGCATAAGGACTTCATTCCATAACCATAGGATGAAATAGCTTAGATTCCTCTGGGATTTATGTATTGCTTATCAACATGATGCATTGCAAGTTTGCTCCTGCACATGATTTGCTTCTTGTTTACATTTGTTTGACAGTTATCTTGAGGAAAAAATTATTTGACTTTTATATTAATGTTATTGCGTTTTCTTTGCAGGCATGACAGGGATTGTAGATTACACGAACTATGATGATATGAAATATGCTGTAAGCCACTGTTCTTTAACTTTGTGGACTTTTTAAGTTTTAACTTGTTTACATGGAGTTGGTATTTGTGTATACTTTAACCTAAAAGGCTATACTTCCTCTAATTAGCTATCTTGACTTGGCAGATAAGGAAGCTTGATGACTCTGAGTTTCGAAATGCATTTAGCCGGGCTTACATACGGGTATGTTTGGATGCATTTTAAGTCTTAGATCTATGCTTCTGTGACATTACTTGATAGCGTATCTAATTTTCTTTTTTTTCAGGTGAAGGAGTATGATTCAAGATATGATTCTAAGCGCAGCTACTCTAGAAGTCCTAGTCGTAGCCCATATAGTCGAAGCCCTAGTCGCAGTTATAGTTATAGGAGCAGGAGCAGGAGCAGGAGCAGGAGCAGGAGCAGGAGGTGAGTCTCCCTTCGTGAAAATATCTGCTAGAAGATTTACATTTCATCCCATTGAAGTTACCCTTAATTTAACCTATCTTACAGCAAGTCTCCAAGGGCCAAATACTTAACGGTATCAAGGTCTGTCTCACCTCGTTCCCGTTCAGTGTCACCTGCCCGCTCCTATTCGAGGTATGGCGTAAGTTTAATTTTTTACTTCTTCCTTTTTATGTTGTTGATGCTTTTTATTTTACTGCAATTCTGCATTTGTAAACTTTATAAGTGAACTTGGTGACATTCTCGTTTTCAATATTCTATGAACTTAAATATTCTCATTTTGTATGAACTTAATACCCAAGTCTTTCTATTCTTCTAGAAGCGAAATAACTTGCATGGTGGGATTTAATGCTGCTGCTCACTTTTTCTGTCTTTTTTACTTCGATTAAAATACTTGATTGATATTGTGTTCCTTTTCTTGAAGAGTCTTGACCTGTATTTTTCATGGTCTTTGTGTGATGTGAAACCTTTTACCGATTACTTGTAGTTCGGTTGGATGTCAGCTTTCGGCTTGGCAGAAAAAGGTGTGAACTTTAGTTATATTTTAGAGATAGAAGGGCTTAACACCGTTCTACTAGTTTTTACAAGTATCACACTGTTTGTCAAGCTCTAGCTGAAGCAAAACATTCCTTACAAGTACCTAAGTGTGTTTGTAAAATGGTTCTGGATGGTTGCTCCCTCATCAAATTTTGTGCTACTGCTTTCAAAATCATTTAAGTGTCCTAAAGGGGTGATTCAGCTCCCTATTGTAATCCATTCCTTGGTTTGTTTATTGTGAGCCACAGTTTCAGACTACTTCATTTGTAATATTTTCTTGTCTACTCTTTTTCCATTTCTTCTTCACGTAGTTTCCCGAATTACACTTTTCTTTGTTTAATCAAATATTTGGATTATCTTCTATCAAAATGGATTATGGAGTGTTATGTTTTTTAATCACCATTCTTCTTGGTATCAACTCGTGCCTGAGAATTTTGGACACCCATAAAAAAAACAGAGTTCTTCAAAATATTTTTGTTTAATGCGAGATCAAAGTAATTAATTTTCCACATTATAGAACTTACGTTGTCCTATTCTGTAATACGAACCCTTATTCTTTACCAGCCTGCAAATTACAGTAAAAAAATACATTTTTTTTCCAAACTGGAGAGGGTAATACAGTAAAAGGCTTACTTGGTTCGCCAGTTATCATACCTTTTTCATAAGGGTTCCCTTGTTTCCTTGCTAGATCTGGCTCTTTGCGGCAATCCGTGGATTGGATGTTAGGAACTTTGATGGGATGTGGTGCTCAAATGCCTGCAACTCATTTATTTTTTGGTTGAGGTAAATTTATTGTTGTTGTAGAGCACCTCCGGGAAAACCATTAAAGGTCTAAAATTTCTGATATGTGATGTATGGAGCGCAAAAAGAGCTAAACTGCATCAGCATGTCAGGATGAGTAGCGATTTTAAAGCGGGATGACTATGATTTAAGTGCTTTTACTTTTGCCACTCAATGCTTGACCATCAGGGTCTACTGTCACTCTTTGAATTTGAGGATATGCGTATCTGTGCCCCTATTCAGTGTGGTTTGATCTTTAGCTATCATAATAAGCTTGTAAAGGAAAAGATATTTTACTGAACAGTGAGATCATTAAGGTAATAGTTCTCCTTCCGCTGGTTGCTCTGGTTAAGATGGGTGATATATTCGTAATATGGAAGTGATGATGAGGCCTTGGGACCAAAAAAACAAAAAAGGTAGTAGAGGAATTTCTGGATATTGAAATCATTGTTTGTGGAACTTTTTGCAGATCTCGATCCAAATCCAGATCAATCACTCCATCTGTAAGTTGATTCCTACTTGTCTTTTGTTTTGCGAGGGAGCAATTGCAATAGTTTATCTTGTGTTGAAATCTTTATGCTTTGCTTGGATATGCAGCCTCGCCCATGGAAACGCAGTCCAAGTAGGAGCCAAAGTGTAACTCGTTCTCATTCACCATCTGTATGTTACTTGCCTTTCAGTTTCTCTTAATAATTCTCATCGTTCTTGCTTGGTTGTGATGAGTTTGTGTGTGGTTTGACAGGAGAAATCTGAATGATGAGATGGAGATGGAGATTACAAAGACTAGCTCTTGAGCATAAGAGTAGTTTAATATTTGGATGCCACCTATGATGACATTAAACCATGAACCACTTCTTTGTTGTTATAACATAATGGTTGGGACCTGATGTGTAATGGATGGGAGGGAGAAAACATTCTCTGGATCCACCAATTTTACAGCTTCTAATTCTAATATTATAAACATTACGGATTTTATTTTAGATATTTTCATTAATATTTTATGGAATACATTAAACTTAGATTATGAATATATCCATTTAAATTTAACAGTCATTAGAATTTTTAGCTTTCTGATTTAACTTGAAAATCGGAAGCAAGCTGTTTGTTTGTACTTTTAGTTTGGTTTGGAAAACTAGTTTATTTTAGAAATCAATGGTAAAATAACCTACACCCATCAAGTAAAGCTTAAATTCCATCTTTACCATCAAACGGTATTCTTTTTTCTTTTAATTATTTTATATCCTCAAAGCCAAAAGAAGTAGAGACCGAGTCAAGCACACCGCCAAGGCTATCATAAAGATCGTTTTCGGGTCACTTTAACACAGTTTTTCAGCCAGCCAGGATCCAGAGATTTGAGCATTCGTTCATCCGTCTCTCAAGCATACATAACATTATGGTTTCATTCATAGAAGATTTAGTTTGCTTCACCCAGGAGGGGGTATAAAGGAATAAAACACTATGAACGACTTTGTGAAGGTGGCCTCTCAGATCCAAGCCTCTGGCGGAAGCTGCATCCGGGATCTGAACCACTGGTGGCAGCCTCATGGAGTGCACCCCAACCTGGATCTCTCTCAACCTGGCTTAGTGAAAATGATGATAAATGGTCTCTTTCCCAAGCATGGAACTGAGATGACATAGGGTTTTCAGGCTCTTGAAAGCTCCGGCCACCTGAAGTACCTGATGGAATGAAATAGAAGCCACCCATATGGTCAGATGAAGAGGCCACTGGTCCAACATGACCATGACAATGACTTCTATGGCTGCCCAGCCTTCGGGAGCCAGAAACAATGGGTGTCCGTAATGCTGGCAAGCTGCTAGGGTGGTGGTGTTGATAGTATGCCTGAAGAGCTTGAACTCTATCACGAGCCCGGGCATTGCTACCAGGGTAAGGAGGGATAAATGAGGAAGCAACTGCAGTTGCTGTTCTAGTACCAGAACTGTGGAAATGCAGCATTTGAAATTATCAGCAGAGAAATAACAAAACCATTCTGTTTGATGTCTATATCCTTAGAAAATGTAACCCTCTTAACTAAATGTTTCTATATTTTGGAATGATAATTTTGTCCAACAAACGAAGCAACATTCCAAAAAATCAAGCTCTATGTTTTCTCAATGTCTTATTTAAGCCTTTTTTGGAGTTCCCGTAAGGACTGTGAGGAAAGAGAACATGATGTATTTTGCATCTTCCATAAAAGAACAAGCGAAAAGCAGTGAAAACTCAAATCAAATGAAAAGATTCCATTACTTTGGGCTATACCTGTGGCCAGCAACAAATGGATGCATAAAAGTTCCTGGTCTTGGCATATCTGAACTGTTCCTGGCAGACCTTTGACTGACAGGTGGAATTGAAGGTTGACCGGAACCACCAATTCGACGGTTAGATGTAGAGAATGGAGCGGAATGGTGCTCCCAACCTTGATAATGGAGATTCATTGCAGGAAAAGCATAAGATGGAGGTATCTCACTAGGCACAGACGGACCATTCCAGTGACTGTGGAAGCTAGAACTATCTGGAATAGTTCCACTGGAATTTGAGGAAGAGGGATGAATCGTTGGCCCAAAGTAAGCTATATATTGGCATGGATGAGTAGCAGAAGAAGAATGTTCAGCAAAGATAGCATGTTGTCCCAGTAACTCATGATCTGCATTCCAATATAACTCATATCAGCATATTAGGCCAGACACCTTCACTAATAAAACCCACAATAACAAGCATTACTTAATAAAACAAGGAAATATCTTACATGTTCTAGACGAAAACTCTCCCTGCCTGAAAAATAACAGAAGAAAATGACACATTAAGGAAAGATAATAGTTGGAACTTGACCACGGCAAACAAAACTAAGCAAACAAAAATGTAATGATGTGTAAAGAAATGAAAGGAGAATTTTACACGCGCCCATGGCACTAACATATTTAGGTTTGGGCATTTATTCATATAAATCTTACTAAAGAGGGCGCCATTTCACTGTTACTGTTCCAGCTGTTAAAATTAGGTCCATTTGTCTCGGACTAACTTAAATTCCAGAGCCTTGTTACCACAAATAATAAGCAGAGGATGAACCTTTTCTCAACTTCTAAATCAGTTTCTAACTAAGAAGATGCCAACTCTCTCCCAAAATTTCCACCAAACTCTCTGTCTCTCTCTCTCTTTATAGCAAAGATTAACCCTTAAAAAACAAAAAGCACAAGGTGGCAAACATTTGATGTGAAGAACAGACAACTGATCATCACTTCTCAGCATAGAAATTGAAGCAGAAAACTACTCCGATTCAACCTTTAATAAATGAGAAAATGCTTACTCAAATGATGAAGGAAGTTGTGCTAAGCTTCCAAATGGACACCAATGAACTCCAAATGACTACAAAGAAAAAGCCAAAATAAGTAAGCAGCAAATGGATTTCAACTCAACTCATCTGTCAGCCTAAAGTGTACGCAAATAAAGAAAGCAAACAACAAACACTAACATGGAGACATGATTGTATAGGTTTGCAAAGAACTTTCGGCAGAAATTATTGTACTTAAAACATACCTAGATGATGAAGATTAGTTTAAATCAGTGAAAGAACTTTGGTTTATTAACTAAGAGCTCAAAAAAAACACATATCACTCAATAAATCAATAAATAGGATGGTGGAACCGTAAGTAAGGCAATAAAAAGTCATTTAGGCATGGCATGAAGCCAGAAATTATATGTAAAGAATTCGCATAGCAATGTTACTCCATTACCATTTCAGAGAAACTTAGATCATAAATGTCGTCATCATGTGTCAAATCATCCACACTAAATTCTGGGTTTGAACGGCAACCATTGGCATAAAGCCATTGACCTTTTTCAATTTTTCTACAGTTGGGGCATTGCATGGCACCCTTTATATTGAATGCTGAACCAATGCAATCTGAAAATAATAATTAAAAAACATATAAATAATAAATTAGAACCTTAAAAAAAAGGATTTTAAACAATCATTTTCTTACACAGTCTGCCAAAAACAACAAATGTAACATACAGAATACACTAAAATCCTTCAAATTCAACTAATGTCCATCAAATTACCCCTCTCAAGCTGTTGTTCATCAAAATATATCGATAAAATCAGTGAAACTAAAGACATAAATTTTTTTCTTCTAACTTGATACCCTTCGACACTAATAATCTGGGGAAACTGATTGCAATACAACATTCACTCTGATCATCCAATCAGCCAAAGCAATAGACCCACAAAAATGAACAATTTATTGGAATATCTAAAATCCATTAGATTGCGTCTCATTCAACTAGTTATGCTTTTCTATGAAGCTAAACTATCATATCCAGCTAAAAGAATAGCAAAAATTGAAAAATTAAAAATAAGAAGTTCAAAAGTTCTCATATACATGATCAATTAAAGGCATCCGTGAAATTAACTGAGGAAAATTGAGCCCAGATCTTCAATCCCTTTTTTTTTTTTTTAGAAAAGATTTCTTGACAAAATCAGCTGCAAAATCTTGAGAATTTTGACTCACCCAAATGAAATTGATGACCACATTGAAGATTAGCCCACGATCGATCTCCATTATCAGTAACCGTTTCGAGGCAAATCGAGCATGAAACCGAGCCGAAAGACTTCATTCCATTTCTGCAATCAACATTACCGCCACCATCACCTCCGTCACCGTCTTCCACCACTACATCATCCACACTATTGCTCCTTAATCCCATAATTAAAACAGTTATAAAGTTAAAATTAATACACCCCCGGAATCTCAAAACCTAAATTACCTAAAATTAAGAAAAAAGAAAGGTAAAATTCAGCCCCTCTTCCTCCTCCTCCACCTCCTCAATTTACTAACACAACCTCCGATTCCAACCAGATAAAATTACTAAAAAAAAAAAAAAAAAGAAGAAAAAAGACTCGTCGTCTTAAATTCCTTTATTGATTGACCATAGAAGAACAGAATTTAGATTTTCCTTTTTTGGAAGGCTTACGAGAAAAATGAGAAATTAAGTTGAACTCTTATTTTTCTTTTTAAATGTCCTTCTATTTCAATTTTTTTTCTCTTATTTTACAACGTTTTCGTTTTCCTTCTTTTATTTTTAGAAATTTTTATTTAAAACATGATAGAAAAGAAACGTTATTTCCTAAAAATAAATTTTTAAGTTTAAACTATTCAATTAGTCATCTAAATTTTAAGATAGCTTTTATTTTGGTTACTCAAAAAATCTTTACAATTTCATCACTACCGTTAGAGAAGGCTTTAATTTTAATTACTCAAATGTTAAAATTCTTATCACAATTGAGGAACATGTCAAATCATTTTCACATTAAAAGAAATTATTTTTAAAATTTCTTTAAAAGATTAAAGCAAAAAAGCGATAGAAACTAAGATGATATGTAAAAATTATCAAATTGTTATTTATCCCATTACCAAAAATTTTAATTTTTTCAATATTAAAATTTAAATTTCAAAACATTAAAATCAAATAAATAAATTGTTCAAATCTATTATCCCTTGATAGTTTGTTATTTTAATATTTAAATAATTAATTTAATCTCCTAACGTTTAGAATTTTATTAAGAAATCAACTTAAATAACTCATATTTAATAATTGTCTATGAAACTTAAATTTCTTTTGATTATATGATCTTAAATCTTCTATGCTAAGCCAAAAGTAAAGAAAATCTCTACAATTAATTAAATTAATTGATTGTTCTTTGTTTAGGTAAATAATTGATTAAAAAATATGTATTTTGTTTGGCATAGAAGATAAAATTATTTAATTGCAAAGTTTTTTTTTTTAACTTTTAGCTTATCATGAAAAATTTAAAATAATAGAATCTAAAGAAATTTAGTTTTATAGACAATTATTAAAGATGAATTATTTAAGTTAACTTCATTAAGGTTAATTTAAAAACATAAAATACAAATTTAAATTTTAGAAAGAGATTAAATTAATTATTTTAATTAATTTTAATATTATAATAATAAATCTGTTGACATTATCAAGAGATTAAAATTTTCTAACAATTTATTTAATTGATTTTGATGTTTTAAATACCAATGTTTCTTCAACCACTCAGTGTAAGCCTCGTGTCTATCATTAAACACCTCCAATAAATACTAATCGTGGCCAGCCCAAACAAGCACCACACAAAGTCACCCAAGAATGTCAACATGCACAATTCAACTCCTATCAACACTACTACCACTATAACCATTACCCTAAAGCCATACTAGTGCCCCAACTTGATTAGAACTATCAAAATCCTCAGTAAGGTCTCAACTGTCTCATTTTAAATTATGGCACATTAGATATTATATTTAATTTAGTTGTTAAAATAATAATTTTAATAACAAAAGACCTTATTGATAGAACATTTATAATTTAGAAATGTAATTATAATTTTTAAAGTTTAGGGACTAATTTAGAATGAGGTCATAGTTTGGATATATATAATGCAATTAACTCTTGTAATTATATATATGGTTTTTATTTTATTTTTTGTTCAAGAGATATGAGTAGTTTATCACAGAAGTGATAAGCCATTGGAAAGTAGATAATATTTTAAGGTGTGTAAATTTTCAAAAATAAAAATAGATAACTATCTTGATTTTATTATTATTTGTTAAACTAGCTTTATTTGATAATATGTTTTGATATAACAAATTAAAATGTTTTTGAATAAAAGTTGAAGTTGAACAAAATTAACAAAATGATAAAATCAAGTTAAAATGGTTTCAATTGAGTTAAACATTTTCAACCAAGTTAAATTTTTTTTAAAACAAGTCAGTAAGTATCAATAGTTTTAAAAAAATCGATACCAAATCGACATTTTGTTTTCAAGCAATTTAGCTAAGTATCGATCCAATATCGATATTTTTCATATGGTATAGATAAAAGCCCATTGGTATCGATATCTTTAGCTACAATGGTCACTAAACTTTGCATTAAATGTAAAAATTACCGATACCTTGTTAGCAAGTATCGATACTCATTGTTGCAGGTGAATTTAATCATCTGGTATTTTCATCCCCAATGACTCTATTAACTTCCACAACAACCCCAACATTTGGAAATGAATTAGAGGGTATAAATACCATTTTCCAAAGATCCTACAATGTAACAACTCGTTTTCAGTGGAGTCGAAAACAATGGTTTCGGGACCACAATTTTGACACTGATTTCGTATTTTATTGTTATTTATTTTATATGAGTCAAACATAGTTTATATTGAATTTTGATTTGATAAATTTTTGCTAGTTGAACAAATAGTTAAGTTCAAATAAGTTGCTTTTAAAGTCAAGTAGTTGTGAAAAATGAGGTATCGAGACCTCGTTTTTATAAACTAAGCCCATAAAATATTTACAGAGTTATTATTTTGGTATGTGAAAGTTCTGTTTGGAAATTTTAATGTTTGGTTAGTTAATTAAGGAAAAAGGATTAAATCGTAAAAGTTGTAAAACTTAATCACTATTGAAATTTATTAAATAAATGGTTTAATTAGTAAATATGGGAGGACTTATATGGTATTTAGACCATAATAAATTTATATGGACAGTTAAAGGTTAATAATTAGTTTATTGTGATGATATTATTAAGGATAGTAATTAGATTAATGAAAACATAAACAAAATAAAAATAAAACAAGTTATTCTTCCTTATATTTTTTCCCACCGAAATTATAGTGAGAGGAAACCATTAAAGAGCTTTAAGGTTCCGCCATCACAAAATTCATGCATGTAAGTGGTTTTTCTATCTGTTTCTTGTAAATTTTATGGTTTTAAGATCATTATAGCTTAATTTAGCTAACTCAATCACTATTTCGTAAAACTGTTAAAGGCTTTAAGACTTGCCATTGACGAATTCTAGGTGTTCTCGAGATTAAATGATAAATAATCTTGATTTTTAAATAAGAAGTAAAGGAATTTTTTATAGTTTTAAACCTATGGATTAATATGAAATTTTGTAAAAATCTAGCATATTAAATTGAAATTTTTGAATGTTTAAAGGCTATATAAGGTGCTGGTTTGTTCGGGTTTGAATATTAGGGGTTAAATGTGAAATTTTAAATAGTTTCGATTTTAGGGACCGAATCATATAAAATATAAAAGTTTAGGGTAAAAGTATAAAATATTGTTAAAGGGTCAAAAATGTAAATTTATATATTTTATGATATTGAATTAGTTAATTGAATAAAAATATTATATATAGATCAAGAAACGGATCGGTTGATTGATAAACGCGAGAAATGAAAAGTCATCGGGTAGTCGTCCCGTGTTAATAGCTACCGTATTTTGGTAAGTTCATAGTGTATTAATAAATATATTTTTGTACTTGTTACTTGCTGTAAATCTTAAAAATTTTGAGATTGTAAATGTTTTGCATTGAGAACTATGAATGGTATGATTTCTAAATTAATGTAAATTATTACATAATATGGAATTACTTATGTGGAAGTGCCTCTGATTTGTTAATGTGATGAATTCATTTAAATGTTTACTTGAACGTAGTGAACAATTAGGATACGATTGGCATGCCAATAGGGTTAGAACACGTGCTTGTATGGGATTGTACTTCAGTGCCTCTCTTAGCATTTCAACGCTCTTTGGTGTGTTTTGGGGAACTCGAGTATCCAAGTCATGTTACTATAGTTCATCGGGCTATGAAAATATGTAACTAATGTTAAAATGATGATGCATAATCGTTTGAATATTTGTATCAAGAATGATCATGTAAATATGTTTCATTATGGTATTAATGTGATGAAAAGTAAATATATATACACATGTATAAATTAGTTTGGATTAAATCATTATGGAACGTAAAGCATATGATGAATCATTTTCAATACTAATTCTATGTGTTCTCGTAAATTATGGTTAGGTTTAATTAATCTAAGTTATTTAGTTTTCAAATTTTTTAATTGAGGTAAGTGATTTGAATTTCATCTATGGACTTACTAAACTACTTAAGCTTACTCTGTTTATTTTTTTGTTTTTTGTAGTTAACATTTTGTAAAACTGGTTGGACGGATCAACTTCGAAGGTCACACTATCTAGATTTTGTTTCTATAGTATGTTAATTCGTTATTTCGAATTTATGGCATGTATATTGGGTTTTGAATTTGTTGAACTTAAAGTTCTTGTTGAATTTGCAACCTTGGTTAATGTAACAGGCCGATTTTGAGCCTAGTCAGAATAGTGGTTTCAGAACCACTAATTCGAGGTTGGAGAAATTATTTTTAAAATTATTTTATGTGTTATAGCATGATTATATGAGTGCATGAAAATTTTGGTGAAATAATTTTAGCGATTGCATGCTTAATTGTGAAAAAAAGGACTAAATCGCATAAAAGGAAAAAAGTTTTGTTTTTTTTAGAAAATGGTGTTAAAGAACTAGAGAATCATAATTAGAGGTCTTTAAAGGGCAAATAGGCCCATTTCAATAGGGGTGGCCGGCCATAGGGACAAAGATGAATAAAAAAATCAAGATTTGGTGGAGTTGGTAGCTTATTTTAACTAGAAATAAGATAAATAAAACAAAAAGGACTTCATCTTTTATCATTCAGCTTCTCCACCGAAATTATCAACAAGAAAGGGTTTTTTGAAGTTTGAAACTTTCAGCCATTAAGTTCTCTCATAAGTAAGTGATTTTGATGACTTTTCTTGATAATTTTTGTACTTATGGGACCCTTGTAGCTTAATTTAGCTAATGGAGGGGCTATTTTGCAAAATGGTTGAGAGTCTAGGGTTTAGACATGAGACTACTCATGTTGGATGCTGAAATTTTATAGAAGAAAATGAATCATGGTTGTTAAATAAACAACTTTTGTGAAGTGGTTTTCATGAAAACACTGAAGAGGACCATTTTGTGAAGTTTATAAAATAGGTTGCAAATGTGTGAAATAATTGAAATTGTGAGATCCTATAGGCTTAAAGTAGTTTCGGCTAGGCTTGGTTAATGTGAAAATTAGATGAAAATAGATTTACGAGCCTAGGGGTAAAATCATAATTTTGTAAAAGTTTAGGGGCAAAATAGTCATTTTACCAAAATATGAATTATGAAATGCATTGATTAATATGGTGATTTAATTGGTGAATTTTTATCATTTTAGATTAAGAAATACGAAATCCAGACCTAGACTGGGGGAAAACCAAGCTAGTAGACTAAATCCAACTAGTCGTCCACTTTTTGTATACCGAGGCAAGTTGTACGTAATTAAGACAAATTTATCGTTATTACGTCTGGAATGATTGATTTTGAAAAATAATGATGAATATGCTTATGATTAATGCATGATGAAATTTAATGTGGTAAATTCCCGGTTGAACCTAGGAATAGATTGGATATCCATGCCGTGACATTTGGCTGATATATACGCTAGTATAAGACCATGTCTGGGACATGGCATCGGCCACATTATGAGAGCCAGTGTAAGACCATCTCTGGGACATGGCATCGGCCACATTATAAGAGCCAGTGTAAGACCATGTTTGGGACATGGCATCGGCATTGATAGGTGCACTAGTGTAAGACCATGTCTGGGACATGGAATCGACGTTGATATGTGCGCTAGTGTAAGACCATGTCTAGGACATGGCATCGGCATTGATATGTACGCTAGTGTAAGACCATGTCTGGGACATGGCATCAGCATTGAGATGAGAGCTAGTGTAAGACCATGTTTGGGACATGGAATCGGCAATTTACCCTCTTGTGTGAGGCTTATCGGATATCCTTTAGTATTCCAAATTGTTTCACGAGTTATTTTAAAGCTTATAATAAAGATATGGAATGATATAATCATATTGTGAATGGTATAGGTGCTTCTTTGAAACTCAAGAGATATGAGTCTAGTTAGGATGCCTTAATGGTAAGAATGACATGAGTAAGTTCTAGCTATACAAATGATTTTGGGGCGATTTTGTAATCTTTGGCTTATACTTGTGATATTTAAGCATGTAGTGATATTTACTTTTGTTCACTCAAGAATGTTGTGTTGATTTATAATATGCTATGTGTTTAAATACGCATGGTTGATGTTGTTACTTATTTAAATGCAACTTACTAAGCTTTATGCTTACTCCCTCTCTTTTCGATTTTCATATAGTGCCTCCAAGCTAGCATTGGGAATCAAGGGACGTCGGAGGCATCGATCACACTATCACCTGAAGCTTTTGGAATAGCTAGTTTAAATGTTTTGAGTGTGACATGTATAAGGACTTGATCTTCTGTTTAGTGTCATGTTAGTTTAGCCACAAGTGTTGGCTTATATGGATGTGATATTCATTTTGTATAGGCCATTAATGTTGGCTAATATTGATTATTATTAAATGCATTTGATGAAAATTTTCATAGTTGTGGTTGTTTTGGTTATGTGTGTTTATGCTTGGATTGATTATATTTGATGTTGTGTAGGTTGGTGCAAGTAAGGGTGTGCAAAATTCGGGTAAAACCGAAAAAATTCGGTTAACCGACCGAATTCGGTTAATCGGCCGGTTAACCGAATTAATTCGGTTGGGGGTCGGTTAATAATTTTTTGAGTTTTCGGTTAATGGTTAATTCGGTTCGAAACCGATCGATTAACTGAACTTTTTCGATTTAACCGAAAAAATAATAAATAAAATTATAATATATTAATAGCCCACTATTCACTCAAACCTAATCCAACATAAACCCAAATACCCCATCTAATATATCTTAACCCAAGTACCCAACCCAATCATAAAAATTACAAATAATTTAATAAATAAAAATAAAAATCTAAAACTAAAAATAAAAATAAAAACATATAATTTTATACAAATAATTCGGTTAATTCGGGTAATTCGATTAATTTGGTTAATTCGGTTAATTTTATACTTATTTTAACCAAAAATAAAAAATATATATATAATTTTCAGTTAATTCGGTTAACCGACCGAATTAACTGAAAAATTTCAGTTCGATTAATTTTTTTGAAAAAATTTTGGTTCGATTAACAGTTAAAAATTTTGAAGGGTCGATTAATTCGGTTAATGTTATTTCGGGTTGGTTAACCGACTGAACACCCCTAGGTGCAAGTATGGGTGGAAAAAAGGTTTGGTAGATAGCCTTGTTTTTGTCCACACGGGCAGACACACGGGTGTGTGTTTAAACCGTGTGTGACACACGGCTTGCCCCATGGGCGTGTGGTAAGGCCGTGTGTCCCCTGCACCTAAAGTTGGCAAAATAGAATGCCTAGTAGCAACCACACGGGCGGAGACACGGCTGTGTGTTTCAATCGTGTGGAGCACACGGCCTAGTACACAGGTGTGTACCATGGCCATGTGCCCTTACAGGGTTGCTGACGTCAGAAACAGAATGTCAACGTTTTTGTACACAGGCTAAGGCACATGCGTGTTATGGCCGTGTGGGGGACACTCATGGACATGGACGTGTGCCAAGCCGTGTGAAAACTTTTATAGGTTTGAATCGAGAAATAAATTCGCACGAGCTAGGGACATGGGCGTGTCCCGATATGTTCAGGCCGTGTGAGCCACACAGGCCTTCAACACTGCCATGTTAAGAAGACACACGGGAGTGTTGCCCTTCCACATGGGCGTATGCCCCTGTCTGCTTGAAATTTTACAAATTTTTCTAGAGTGCATAGATTAGTCCCGAATCAATTCCAAAGTGTGTTCAGGGCCTCATAGGCCCATAGTAGGAACATTAAGGTATTGTGAAAAGTTTTAAATTGGAGCGAAATTTCAGAACTAGGAAATATAGGTTTGCATATGTTGAGATAGGTAGCACCTCATACTCTATTCTGGCGTCGGATACGAGTAAGGGTTGTTACAATTAAAGTTGTTATAAAAAGCTAAGTTTATGTTTTATATTAAACTTGTGATGAATGTGGAGTAGTTAGTTGAAATGTCATATTGACCCTATTTTGTGAGATGAAAATTTGTACCATTTGAATGCTAAGCATGAGTTTTTTTTTTTATGTACTAAAATGGTAGTTAGTTTTGGTGTTTTATTTGGTGAATAAATGTGGAAATAGTCATTTTGGTTTTGGTATCTTATGGTTTTTAGGTTGACTATGTTTGTCTTTGGAAAGTTGGTATAAATGTATTATTTTGGCATATATTATTTGAGTCATAGTTGATGATTGAATGAGATTAACATGTTAATTATATCTTTTTTTAAAATGGTTATTGTTTATGGTTAAATTGTGGTGCCAATTAATGCATATTGGTTAGGCACATGGGTTGATTGTGAATTGGTATATTTTGGCATGTTTTGGCACATTTTGAATAGGTTTGGATGTTAGTTAATGCATGACTTGTAAACTAAGAAAAGGTGTGTGAATGTCTTGTGATTTAAGGTGTTTTTAGGTATACACGGATTGAGACACGATCTGCCACACGGCCATGTGCCTCACACGGTTATACGACACAGTCGTGTGCCCTATTTAATTTTGGTTATTTTAGGTTCACACGATCTCAAAGAGTTACATGGCTTGACGACACGACTGTGTGACCCTGAGTTACATGGGCATATGTTATTACATGGTTTGGCCACACAACCATGTCTATACTCCACACGGGCTAAATCCTACCACACAGCTTGGCCACACGGTTGTGTGACCCCTGTTTTCAGTTTTTACACTATTTTCATATTTTGATTCAATTAATCCTCGGTTGTTTCTCAATTACTTTTAATGCTTTGTAGGCTCAATTTAAGTCCCGTTTTAGTTTGAATGACATGTTTGTTGAATGAAATTATTGATGATTGATTTAAAAGTAAAATTTTGAATTGAAATAATCTACGATTGTTTTGTTAATTGTTCTAATTTCCTGTAACCTTAATCCGATGACAGAGACGGGTAAAGGGTGTTACATACAACAACGAGAGAGATCATTAAGCTTAAAGATCAATCAAAACAACCTTAGTACTTAATTATTTCATACTTTTCTTGTACACACTTGTGAGCTTTCATTGATATTATTTAGCTCAAGTGTATTATTGTTCATTTGAGCTTTATTGGTAAACATTCTGATCTTGTAAAGATTATTACTTTGTTTCCTTCTTTATTTCTCTTTGAGAGGGTTGAATCTTAAGGTTTGGGTAGAAATATTAAGGGAGATTGTAAGGTTAAACCTTATCTTCAAAGGTTATCAAATTAGTGAATTTAGGAAAATCCTTAGTTGTGGAAAGCTAAGGTAGTGGAGTAAGCAATTGGGGCCGAACCACTCTAAATTCTTGTGTTCATTGTTTCATATTATTTCCTTGCTTCCACCATTTTTCTTAATGGCTAATTATCCTTCCCTCTTGATGATTTTAGATTGATTAATTGAGCTAAGAATTGGTATCGTAGCTAGTCTCTAAAGACGGTTTAACAACCAAGAAAAGATTCTCAGAGAAGCTCAAATAATCATAAACTCTTTCTACAACAATGACATCTATTTTCAAGTCAACTTTCTTTGGTTATTCTCAATCTATCTCCAAACCTCAGTATTTCAATGGTGCTAACTATTTCTATTGGAAGTCAAGGATGATGTTGTTCATCCAAGCAAATAATCTTACCATATGGGACATTATTATGGATGGCCTTCAATTCCATTCAAACAAGAAGGAGAGCTTTTAGTTCCAAAAAGCAAGCAAGAAGGAATGGAATGAGGAAGATAGAAGAAGCATTCAACTCAATTCCAAGGCAATGCACATTCTATTTTGTGCACTTAGTCTAGATTAGTATAATAGAGTTTTGTCTTGTTCAAACGCCAAGGAGATATGAGACAAGCTTGAAGTCACCCATGAAGGTACTAGCCAAGTGAAAAAGTCTAAAGTTGGAATCCTTACACTCAACTACGAAACTTTCAAGATGAAGCCTGAAGTGGTTATTAAGGAGATGTTGATCGGTTCACAATCATCATAAATTGATTGAAGTCTTATGGAAAGATTTATCTAAATGAAAAGGTTGTAAGGAAGATGCTTCGAAGCTTACCTAAATTGTAGGAAGCCAAGATGACTGCAATTGAAGAAGTAAAGAATTTAAAAATATTGACTTTGGTTTAGCTCATCAGTTATTTGCTTACACATGAGATAAGATTCAATGAAGGGGTTGAAGAAGAAAAAGTTATGAAGAAGAAGGTTGGTATTGCTCTAAAATCCGCCACAAATAAAGATAGTGAATCAAGTGAAGAGGTGGATAAAAAAAAGGAGATGGAGATATTTGCTAGGAGATTTAAGAGGTTCATGAAGTCCAATAAAGAAATAATATTCCAAAAGATGGAGGAATTGAAGCTTGAATCTACCAAGTAGAAATATCCCATTATTTGCTATGAATGTAAGAAATCGTGACACATAAAGTTTGGTTATCCTCAATGGAAGAAGAAGGGATCAAGCGAACAAAAGCTTAAAGCTTATATGGCTACTTGGAATGATGAGGATAATGATTAAGATCAAGAAGTAGCCAAAATATGCATTATGGCCATCAATGATGCTAAGGTAACTTCTAACTCATCTACTTCAAATTCTTATTCTTTTGATGAGTTGTAAGATGTCTATGATGAATTAGGCTTGGAGTTTGAATTTATGGTTTCAAAATATAGGAAAAGCTGTAAAACCCCGTACTCGGTCTGGTTGCCGAACCCGAGCTATGGAACGTTACATTAGCCATCTAAGTGACTCTCCATTAAAGCCTAACCTAACCTCCAACACACGATAAGTTAAAATACAAAATATGCTTAAGTTAATAACATGTAGTAGAATATCTTATAAGTATTCATTAACATCCTTAAACTAACTTTTATTCAGGTGATACTCTGGTTTAAGTAAACAGTGTACACATCTCAACATCAAAGTTCACTCCTATTGTAGCTCGCACATTCTAAGTTTTCATTATGTAAGGCTCATTAAGTAGGGTAAGCTTTGCGAAATACCCCTACGTGTTTAGATACTGTGAACTCGGTTCGCAGGGTTTTCTCTTATTCTGCATATCAAACTTTATTAAGGGCAATTCTAAATTCTTGTGTTCATTGTTTCATATTCTTTCATTCTTTCCACCATTTTTGTTAAAGGTCAATTCTCCTTCCCGCTTGACGATTTCAGTTTGATAAATTGATCTAACATTATTTAATCTATATACTATTAATAAAACCCCTAATAGAGTTGGTGTCACAAGTTAATCAGGTACCATACGAAATGACTAATATACCATTTTACTAAATGACTACTACTATTATTATTTTGATGACGTTTTATCTTTTCATACTTTTATATAATTCTTAAATAAAGGAACTAAAATTAACATGTATAAGGATTAAACTCGTGTTCAATAGATTTATAAACAAATTATTTACCATTACAGTAATAATTCTTAAGTAAACTTTAAAAAGTAACTTTTAACATAAAATGTTTTCTCTCATCAAATTTGTGTATATATAGATAACGCCACTGATTGCATTAGTGTCATAAGACAACTCGACATTTAATTTAAAAAAGAATTTTAATATTGAATTTTCTTTTGATAACTATTTGGCTTGCTATAGAAAAATGATAATATCATGATAAACAATTGGAGTGCATTTAAATATCTTAATACCTATTTCAATTTTCTTTTACATACAAGTTAAATTATTTTTAATTTTAATTTCGTACATAATAAAAATGTGATGGTATTATTATTAGTTTCAAACCTTATGCTTCATGTAACACTCCAAACTTGGCCTAGAAATTTAAGCTAAATCTGGAAGAGTTACATCAATGCGTTGAAAACAGGTTTAGATAAGAATTCAGAAAACACTCAAAACTTTACTTGATTTGTAACGGAAAACTTTTCAGAGTCTTAACTTTAAAAACCAAAAATCCATTTTAGTCGACTTAAATGATTTTGTAGTTTCGTGTTAGAAATTGTCAGTTATTGACGAGATTGGCATAAAGTAAGGCGAGTTCAAAAACATATTACAAACCCAAAAGATTAAATCAGTGCAAAATTAATCCAAACTCCTGTACGCTGTCTGGTCCTAAGTCAGAAATTTTACCTGAACAGATAAAAATAAAACAAGGGGTGAGCTATAAAGCACATTATATAACCAAACTCAAATACAAATAAACAGATTACAACATATAAATCGTAGTAATGTAAAGAACCTAATAGCAGTCATATAGCCTGCACGGAACAGATCCAGAGTATCAGAGAGATTTCAATAATGGTAGTACAATAGATCATAACAAAACAAATTGAACAGAGCAGAACAACAAATGTATGTCTATGTCGATGTAGTGTTTTTCAAAACCAATCAGAGTGCAAGTTTATCATAAAACATCTTACGCAACTCCGCGACACACCAAAATAGAGTTCTCCAGAACTCGTCCAACCAAATCACGCCAATAGATAGTTGTGGACAGTGTCACCTGAATTTGTAGTTAAAACTGTCAGATAAAATACAAGTGGTCAAGCCACTATATTGCAGTTAAGCTACTAGAACAAAATTGTGGATAAACCACCAGATAATGCAGATCATTAAACTGCCAAAAATTTCCTCCTTTCACATCATCCCAAATCCCATGCAATATGTCATGGCATACACATACAGAGTCAGAGTGATAAGTATGTAGGTCATGCTATCGTACAATAACAGAATTAGTAGGCTTGGGAGTCCATGCTTTGTAAAATAGATTTATCAAACCTCAACAGATCACATCAGATTGCCATGAAGTCATATTCATGGTTATAAATCATAATTAATACCAATCAATTCAACATATTCGGATATTATATATTCTTAATCAATAGAGTAAGATAGGAGCGTACCGTTGGACTTAACAGAATACAAATTGTACCTAGATAATTCACATACCTCAACGTATCCAAACAGGGGTACATTATACATTAGCAATCACTTTTACTTATCTTAAATCAAAACAGATATACGTACAGATAGTTGGTTATACACTAACAGATAAACAATTCCTAAGTTTTATAGCTTAATACAAATCATACAGACCCTACGGAAGGCCTACATTCGATCCAGACAATGTTCATAGCCCTAGGGAAAAATTTCAGAATTTTGACCCACATGGCGCACACCCGTATAGCTCTGTTAGTGACTCACATGACCTCGCACATGGCCGTGTTGTCCCAAACAATAAGTTATATGGGCTGGACACACGTTTGTGTCCCTAGCCCGAGTGACCCTAAATAGTGCCTCACACAGTCGTACGACGCACACGGCCGTGTGGCGTCGAAGGCCATGTTTTTTGATGTTTGCAAATTGCAGAAATTCAGGTTTTGGATACCCACGTGATACGGATTCAATGCAGAAGCAACACAGATGAACTCTCGTCCTTAAAACGACAATCAAACCTCAATCAAACGATCTCCATAACCATTTCAATAACTAACATATTTATAACCAAAGTTCCGTTGAAATTTTTTGACACAAACTCAAAATTTGTAAGGCCCCGAAAATAGGTTTAATAGTTTTGGGTAAGTTTATCGGGTTCCGTGTGAAAATTGAGAATTAATCGAGTTAATTAGCGATTTATATTCTCAATTAGTTAGCTTAATTTCATCTAAAAATTGGTAAATAATATTTCAAAAATAAAAATATTTTTAGAAAAATTAATTTTATGGTTTTAAATACTTTTTGGGTAAAAATAAATATTTTGGGTTAAATTGGAATTTAAAAATAATTTAAAATGGGGGTTTAATTGGGTGATTTAAAATATTAATTAAATGGGACTAATTTGAAAAATAAAGGAAATGTGTAAGAGGTTTTGCAGCAAATAAACCATATTTTTAGAATTTTGAAGGGAAATGAGCAAATTGTAAAACAAGGGAAAAGGGGGAGTGACCTGATGGCAAATTCCCTAAATTTTGAAAATTAGGTGGGGGTTTTCAGTTTTAAAAACTCTGCAATTATCTCACTTTTCACTCAAATTGAGAGCTTTTCCTCTCTCTTTCTCTCTCTCTCTCTCTCTCTCTCTCTCTCTCTCTTGCTTGTTTTCATAAATCAAATACCATAGAATAGATCTAAACCTTTTCTCTCCCAAGATTCTCTCTAAAATCTCTCAAAATAATTTTCAAAGTTGGGCAAAAAGTCATCTGAATTTCTTCAAGCATTTTGATTCAAACTTCCAAATAAATGATTCAAGTTCAATTAAAGGAAATCCTCATCTCTAAACTTGTTTTTAAGTTGATTTCAATCATTATTTGTTAATTAAAGTAATTATAATGGATTTTCAACTTTAGTTTCTTCTTTTTTGAACTTGAGGATCAACAATTTTGGATATTTAATTTTGAGTTGGTATCCCAATATTAATGGATTTTTAAGCTCAAAATAGGTCTAATAAGAGGTTTTTTTTTATCTTAAACCAAAAGATCAAACACTTTTTATTGATCAATTTTGAGAAATTCGAATTTGATTAAGAACATGGATGATTTTTCTAGAAAATTATGAAACGGATCAAATGATGAAAGCACATAGAATACATGTTATTGGACTAGGAAGGAATATTAGAAGTGGTTTGAAGTGCTGAAAGGGGAGTTTAGTTGAGGAATTTCATATTTCGGCTTAGTTGTACAACATTGGTAAGTTAGTTTAGAGCAATGATTTAGATTCATATACTTTATCAAGTTTTGTGTTTCTTATTGCTATTGTTAGTTTGTAATGCATACTTTGTCTTTGTTAAAGCTCCACGTTAAGAGGAGGAACGTGCAAACCAGAATTGAAGCTCAAACTTCCTTGTTTGAACACATCTTTGCTTAAAGAGCTAAGTGTGGAGGCGAGTGATATTAAGGGCAATTTGGTAAATTTACCTAATTATGTGTTAAATTAAAGATTTAATTGGTTCTGTTGATGACTTAATTGCATATTGGATGGTTGGATATGCAAAAATAGGCAATTGGTTTGGTAAGTTGTGTATTATGCTTTTAGCATGATTAAATTATATGAAATAAATTGATATTTGGAGCATGATTGCTGATTTATTGAACATTTGATAAAAGTGTTCTAATTGGTATATGAATATTGGAAAAATGATATTTGCTATGCTTAATTTTATTGATATTAAAATTGCTTAGCAACATGCTTTTACTTGCATTTTAACATCCTAAATTAACTAATTAAACAACAGATTTTATGCCCTGTATGTATGATTATATTGACAAAATTGCCTGGTGGATTCATTGGCTATAATTGGCATGCCATAAGATTTTTGTGTACTCACCATTATTTGTGATATTGTGAGTATATGGCTCTTGGTGGACTGATTTTTTTTGGAGTAGATAACGGAGTGTTGAGCTTGAGTCTCCACTCATCGGGTTATTTAAGGAGCTATAAGGGAGGTGTGGCTTTAGCCCGCTCAATTCGGAGGACTGTATTTGATTTATAGGAGTTCGGAGATCCATTTATCCAATGTATGATCACACGTTTACTTATTCCCATGGATGTATTATGCCAATAATTGATTGATTGTGTCAATATAATTGAATCTTTATGTGTTAAAAGATAATTTTACATGCCATGGAAAAATTGATTCTTAATTCTTAAAATAGCATATGATGTTATGGTGAAATGTTAACATGTTGTGACTGAAAATTTAATGCTTAATTGATTTGATTTATGCATGATTGGGTACAAATTACTTGATGTTTTTCTATCATTCATTGAGCTTTTTAAGCTCACACCCTCACATTTCGTGCAGAGAATTTTCGGGCGTAAGGAATCGAGAAGCGAGTGCAAGAGCGATCTAAGAATAAGGCTCGGTAGTGGCTTAAGAAAGTTAATTTAAAGACTATACAGGGGGATTGCGATGCTTTTGGGACTAGTGTTATTTTACTTGTAATGGACATTGGACATTAAATTTTGAACATTAAATTTGGTGATTTTATAATTGCTTTAATACATGATTTTATGTCTAATTGATGTTTTATTTGTGGTATGTTGATGAGTGTTCGTACGGTGGTTGATAACACAGTGTATAAAGCATGTATTTTATTCTAACAATGTTTAATTGAAACTTATCATGGAGTGGATTGCTTGCGACTAATATATGTAGCTTGTGTGAATTAATTGGTTTTAGCTAAGCGTGTAATTGGATGTTAAATTTTGATTAATTATTGTATATTTGTTGTAAATAAATTAAACTGGAGATGTGTGGATGTTTATGGTAATTAATTGTAGCTATTTCAAGTTTAATGAGTAAGTAAAATATGTAAAATCGAGTAATTAAAACGAATTTTTGACAAAATAGGAGTAGTGGTTTGCACACGGGTGTGTGTCTTTTCACACAGGCGTGTGGGTTTTTGGGGTTTTGATTTTTAGTTTTTGTAATATAGTATTCTAATTTGCTTAATTTATAATTTAGTCCTAAAACTTGATTAGATTAATCGAAGCCTTTAATGATAGGAAAACTTGGTAATATTTTAGTATTAGACTTGTAACTGTTAATATTTGGTAGAAACACCCTTAATTTTCAATATGGAAAATGTACTAAAAGTTTATAATAGTTGCGATTTAGTCCCTAATAATAAAACTTGAATTAGACATAGTAAATGAATTTGAATTAAGTTGAAATTTTTAAGGCTTGCATAATTTGACTAAAAAAGGTTGATAACTATTTATAAATAAAATCGAGATAGTTTAACCTTAGGTGGTAAAATGACCAAAATACCCTTAGGTTTAAATACTTAGAAAAAGTTTAAAAATGGTTCACAAATTACTTCCGCATTAATAAATGATAGTTAATTAGTCATAAATGAGGTGTTATAAGGTCGGGGTGTGCGTCAGGTGGTCATTAGCTGGAGAGTCATTTCGATGGCTAATGCAACGCTTCGAATTCAGGCCGATCCGTTTGGGGTGTTACAAAATCAAACTTAAACTCTTACCCCCCAACCGCTTGTATCCAGCAATATAAGTACTTAAATCGGTGGAGAAATTCGATATGCAATCCATTCACCTAAGAGAAAGAACCAACTGAAACCTCAAAAACGAAATTTAACAAAACAAACATAACCATTTCAATTTTAACAAATAGCAATTAAGAGTGAATATTAGCATAAATTCAATTAAAAATTTACATTGTTAATTTTTTTTCGAAAATGACAAGATACACAATCTCTTCAACAAAACCAGTAGCGGAGTTATTAGAAAGAAAAAGGAAAAAAAAAGGAGAATAACTGGCATTTCAAAAAAGAGAGGAGTTTTTAAAAGATGAGTTTAGTTATTTTTAAATTATAAAAATAAACTAAATGACTTCTTAAGGCAGCATAAAAGAAGGAAAAAAAAAAACATTTTTCTTATCGCTTTCATAGTGATTCAAACACCAAACTAAAGAGTACACAAAAGCTTATCCATTGAACCACTAGGCTCGTCGTTGTCATCAATTGATCAAAATTAACTTATAACCCACATGTCCAAAGATAGAGGTTTAATAAAAAATAGAAAAATTTCAAGAGATAGGATTTGAACCCAAAATCTCGCATACATAACCTGTAACAGTCCGGTTTAGACCCTAGTCGGAACAGTAGTTTGGGGACCACAAATCTGAGTCAGAAAAATATTTTTAATATTATTTTCCATGTTTACAGTACGATATTCAATATATGTGAAAGTTTCGTATAAAAATTTGATCGTTTGTGTGCTTAATTTAGAAAAAGGACCTAATCGCGTAAAATGTAAAAGTGGCTAGCTATTTGTTAAAAGTGCCTATTTGCTATGGATTTTTAATTATGAGGTCCTTATGTTGTAATTATTCCATTGATAGTAGGAATGAACATAAATGGGCATTAAAATGATGGTTTTTAAATGGTTTATTAAAGGGGTAAAATGGTAAAATATGCATTAATGTTAATTAAATTAAAAAAAAGCAAAAATTCATCCATTATCATTCTTTTTTTTTGAAAATACAAGGAAAAAGAAAAGATAAAGAGTCCTAGGGTTCAGCTAAGGAAATTGATGATTTAGGTATGTGTTTTGATCCGTTTTCGACAATTTTTATGTTTTTGTGATCGTTGCTTAGCAATCTTTCAAGCCCATGTCTCAATTTCTGAATTTGATTATGATTTTGAGCTGTGCCATTGTTGATAATGTGAGTTTTATGAATTTAGATGATAGAAAATGAAATATATGTGTTAGATTACTATGTTTTGTATTGGGATTTTTGATGAATTTGAGTATTTTGGACTAAATTGTGAAAATGAGAAATTAAGGGGCTAAAATGTGAAATAAATGAAATATATAGACTTATTTGGACTAGAGGAAAATTCGGCTAGGCATATGTGAAAGGAAATTATGCATATTTTGTGATTTTATGAAATAGGGACTAAAATGTTAAAATGTGAAAATGTGAAAATGTGAGGGCTAATTATAAAATTCCCTAAATATGTGTTTATGGATTGAATTGAATGATTTTTTGAATAAAAGAGTTAAATTTGGATTTATATAGATCAAGAACCAGAGAAAACAGAATTAGATCGGGGAAAGTCCAAAGTCATTGATTAGCCGTTCATTTCTGTTCATTTCGTACGAGGTAAGTCAATATAGAAATAAATGTGTTTGAATTGATTTTTCATCTTTATATGATATTGAATTGTGATGAATGACTATAGAATCTGAATATGTGAAATGGAAAAAGTTTCGATAATGTAACGACATTTGAAAGCCCCTTACGAACCATAGGAATAGTTAGGATACATATGTCATGACGTAGGATTCCTATATGTGATTTCGTGTAAGACCACGTTTGGGATGTTGGCATCAATTTGAGATTTACGTGTAAGACCATGTCTGGGACATCGGCATCGTATTTGATTTCGTGTAAGACCTTATCTGGGATAATGGCATCGATATTTGATTACATGTAAGACCACGTCTGGGATGTTGGCATTGTACGAGTTTTTTGAGCTATCCAAGTGTCCTTAATGATTCCAAATGGTTAAATGAGTAACTATGTGAATGTATATTTGATTCAGGTACGTTTGAAATGTATAACATGATTGAAAATGAAAGGTAAGTATTTGTACAATTGTGTACATATGATATATGTAAGAGAATTATGGTTAAATGAGCTATATGAGACTTATAGATATGTGAATATATTTTTCCATAAGTTACATGAATGAATTGGTTCTAGAAATATGTTATGTGATAAGTTATTTGTATATGGCTTACTAAGCTTTTGAAAGCTTACTTTGTGTGTTCTTCATCTGTTTTATAGATATCGAAGCTACCGAGAGCTTGGGGATCATCAAGGATCATCACCACACTATCAAACTTATCTTTGGTATCTTTTGAAAGTGTAAATGTTAAAGTATGGCATGTATAATCTAGATAAATTGAGATATGTTTTCGAGTTATGAATATTTAGTCATGTGATATGGCTTAGTTTTGGTTGTGATTATGAATGACTTTTGAGTATAAATCATGTGATGCAATATTGCTAATATAATGTGTTCATGATTGGCCAAGAGAAATGGTCAATTTGGTAAGATTTTGATATAAGATTGATTGAAGTAAATTGGAGTTATGAAACATATGTTTTGACATGACTTTGGCTTATGATTTGGTATGGAATATAAGAATGAAATAGATTGATAATAATATGACATGAATGGTTTATGTTTTGGGATTGAAATTGGGTGAGATCATGGTGCATTTGATGTTTATTTGGTGCTTGTAGGGAGGACCCAAAGTGGGTGGCATATTGGCCTTGTAAATGACCTATTTTTGCCTACATGGGCAGGGACACGGGCGTGTGTCTCTGCCGTGTTGCTTGAGGGCTATTTTGAAATGAGCCTGGGTAGACTACACGGTCGCACACACGAGCATGTGCCAAGCCGTGTGGCCAAGTTAGTTTCGAGCACGGGCTAGACACATGGGTGTATGACTGGCCGTATGACCCAAGTCAGTAGCCTCCCTAATTTTTACACGGCCTAGCACACAGGCGTGTCTTGTGGCCGTGTGGTCAAGTCAGTATGTATGCCTTGTTTCGCTACGACCTAGACACAGGGGCATGTGTAATGCCGTGTGAGGCACAGGGCCTATTCACACGGGCGTGTGACCTCTGTAACTTAGAAAAATTGTTTAGTTTCGAAAAATTTTATATGTGTTCAGTTTAGTCCCGACCTCTTCCTAATGCATGTTTAGGGTCTCATTGACCTAAGAAAAGGACTTTATGTTGATATTTGACTTTGATATGATAATGTATAACTTATGATTGTGAAATGTTCTGATATGTTAGGTAATGCCTCTTAACCCTAGTCCGACAACGGATACGGGTTAGGGGTGTTACATAACCAAAACACTTAAACACTGAACCAAATAAATTTACTTGTCAAGAATTTCCAAAATCTAGACTCAAAATCAAAAAATAACTACACTTGGTTTCAAAATTCAATTTTTCTAACTCGATTTTTTGAATGTTACAACTCTCTCCCCCTTAAAAGAATTTCGTCCCCAACATTCCCACGGTCTTATCAGTCTTTAAACCACAAAATTTGAAATGTCTCATTCATACAGACCACCACGCTATCACTACGCAACTAAGATTCCATACAAAACCAAACACTATTTCCAACGACTTTCTATTCATTAACACAAATTATCACAAAAACACATAACAAAAATCGCTAATGATTCTTAATTCGCAGATTTGAATCAATAGCACTCGTACTCCTCTCATAGTTTGGAGTTGTTCAATCACAGACCCTTGACCCACAAATTCAAATTGAGTCTCTTAGAACTCATTAAATATAACCCAAGGCACCGCAGTGCCCAACGTTTCCTGATTGCCGCCATCAGATTTGGTCATCCTAACATATTCATACTTTCTCGAATTGCGCTCATTGCCTTGAGAAGAGGACTCGACTTGAATCGCTCGACTATATCCAACTTGCCTTCGCACAATAAGGCTACGTGTACTAATTATACTAATCTGTCGTTTTACAAATTTTATGAGTTAACTTAGGTTTATTAACAATCCTAAGTATGAAGTTTTAACAGAGGTTTTCATAGAATTTTCCATAGTTTTAACTAGGACAGAGTAACCAAAACACTATGATTTGTGTTAGTTTACTTAATATAGCTAAGCTAGAGATACTTACAGGATCGATGTCGGAGTCTTAAATTTTTTATTTACACACAAAAAAATAATCAAAAATTGAACACACTTTTTAGAAATCTCAAATCTCAAAGTTAGTCAAAAGTTCCAGGTACTTAAAAATCTTTCAGGAAGAGCTCTAAAATGAAAACTACAGCCCAAGTTTTGCAAACCTGGCTCTGATACCACTAAATATAACATTCTAAATTCGACCTAGAAGTTTAAGCCAAATCTGAAAGAGTTACATCAATGCGTTGAAAACAGGTTTAGATAAGAATTCAGAAAACACTCAAACTTTACTTAATTTGTAGTGAAAAACTTTTCAGAGTCTTAACATTGAAAACCAAAAATCCATTTTAGTTAACTTAAGTGATTTTGTAGTTTCATGTTAGAAATTTCTAGTTACTGACGAGATTGCCATAAAGCAAGGCAAGTTCAAAAATATATTACAAACCCAAAAAATCAAATCATAGTTACATCAGTGTAAAAATAATCTGAACTTTCGTACGTCGTTCGGTCCTAAGTCAGAAATTTTACCTGAATAAATAAAGATAAGATAAGGAGTGAGCTACAAAGCACATTATATAACCAAACTCAAATACAAATAAACAGATCACACAACATATAAATCGTAGTAAAGTAGAGAACCTTATAGCAGTCATATAACCAGCACATAACAGATTCAGAGTATCACAGAGATTTCAACAATGGTAGTACAACATATCATAACAAAACAAAACAAAACAGAATAGAACAACAAATGTATGTCTAGGTCAATGCAGTATTTTTCAAAACCAATTAGAGTGTAGATTTATCAGAAAACATCTTACCCAACTTCGCTACACACCAAAATAGAGTTCCCCAAAATTTGTCCAACCGAATCACACCAATAGATAATTATAGACAGTGTCACCTAAATTTGCAGTTAAAATTGCCAGATCAGATACATGTGGTCAACCCATTATATTACAGCCAAACTGCCAAAACAGAATTGTGGATAAACCACCAGTTAATGCAAATCATTAAACTGCTAGAAACTTCCTCCTTTCACATCATCCCAAATCACATGCAGTATGTAATGGCATGCATATACAGAGTCAGAGTGATAAACATGTAGGTCATGCTATCATACAATAACAGAATCAGTAGGCATGGGAGTCCATGCTTTGTAAAACAGATTTATCAAACCTCAACATATCACATCAAATTACTATGAAGTCATATGTATGGTTATAAATCAAAATTAATACCAATCAATTCAACATATTCAGATATCACATATTCTTAATCAACAGAGTAACACAGGGGCGTACCATCAGATTTAATAGAATACGGATCGTACCTGGATAATTCACATACCTCAACGCATCCAAATAGGAGTACATTATACATTAGCAATCACTTTTACTTATCTTAAATCAATATAAACATAAGTATAGATAGTTGATTATACACTAATAGATTAATAATTCTTAAGTTTTATAGCTTAGTATAGATGAAACAGACCTTAAGGAAGACTTACATTCGATCTAGACGACGTTCACGACCCTAAGGAAAATTTTCAGAATCTTGATCCACACGCCCGTGTGGATGCACATGGCCTGGGTGTCTGGCCTGTGTAACCCACATGGCCTAGAACACGCCCTTATGGCTCTATTAGTGACTCACATGACCTGTCACACGGCCTCACACATGGTCGTGCGGTCCCAAACAGTGAGTTACATGACTTGGACACACGTCCATGTCCCTAACCCTTGTGACCCTAAACAGTGCCTCACACGATCTACCATACAGCCGTGTGGTGCACATGGCCTACCACACTGCCGTGTGGCGTCGAAGGCCATGTTTTTCAGTGTTCGCAAATCACAGAAATTCGGGTTTTTAATACCAACTTGATACAAATTCAATGTAGAAGCAACACAGATGAACTTCCATCCCTAAAACAACAATCAGACCTCAATCAAATGATCTCCATAACCATTTCAATAACTAACATCTTTATAGCCAAAGTTCCATCGAAAACTTTTGACACAAACTAAAATCGAACTTAGAACTCTTAACCTTCCTCCCGTGTTCGTATCCAACAATACAAGTACTTAAATCGGTGGAGAACTTTGATATGCAATCCTTTCGTCTAAGAAAGAGAACCAACTGAAGCCTTAAAAATGAAATTTAACAAAACAAACAAAACCATTTCAGTTTTAACAAATAGTGATTAAGAGCGAATATTAGCAGAAATTTGACTACAAACTTACACTGTTAATCTTTTTGTTGAAAATGACGAGATATGCAATCTCTTCAACAAAATTAGTAGCGGAGTTATCAGAAAGAAGAAAAAAAAATAGAAGAATGAGAAGAATTGATGTTCCAAAAAAGAGAGGAGTTTCTAAAAGATGAGTTTAGTTATTTTTAAATTATAAAAATAAACTAAACAACTTCTCAAGGCAGCATAAAAGAAAAGAAAAAAATATATTTTTCTTATCACTTTCGTAATGATTCAAACACCAAACTAAAGAGTACACAGAAGCTTATCTATTGAACCACTAGGCTCATTGTTGTCATCAATTGATCAAAGTTAACTTATAAGCCACATGTCCAAAGATAGGGGTTTAATAAAAAATAGCAAAATTTCAAAAGATAGGATTCGAACCTAGAGCTTCACATACATAAACAGAACACTTAACCATAGAAAGATCAATTTACTTGTCAAGAATTTCCAAAATCTAGACTCAAAATCGAAAAATAACCACACTTGGTTTCAAAGCTCAATTTCTTCTAACCCGGTTTTTGGGATGTTACATTTCATCATTTGATGTATATTATTTTTAAACACACACCCGTGTTTTAAATATGTGGTTTCCACAAGCATACGCGTATGATAGAATTTCTAGTTAAAATTTATTGATTTTATTGTATTTTTTATGATTAATTTGGTATCATTTGACTCGTGATACCAAACTTAATTACACACTTTATGATTAGTACAAATAACTATTAATTTATTAAGTAAATTTTAAATAAAAGAGAATAATACCTTAATGTATTTCTATTTATTTTCCTTCATCTTAATTAAACATAATAAAATTTAATTACTTTACAATTATATTAAGTTCCATGAAATTAAATTTTAAATTATTTTATATTAGACCTCGAGTACAATTAAGTATTTTAATTTTTATTGAATTCATTATATATTAACCTTAAAGATAAATTTTTATTTAAGATAACTTATTATTATTTTAGAAGGTTTTAGTGAAAATTTTATTAAAAATAAAATCAAATAAATAAATTAAAAAGAAATTCGACTGATATATAAAATTGAATGTAAATTTAAATTTAAAATATTTAACTTTTCTTTGTATAAAGACAAAATTAATAAGAGTACTTAAAGAATAAAAAACAAAAACCAGAGTCTCATTTTTTTATATCTATTTTTATAATTACATTTGTTACGTAATGCCTATTTTTACATGAGTTCACCATAATATAATACTAATATGATTTTTTGACTGAAATTAGTGTGAGGACCAATTTAATTAAAAAATAAAAAATTATTTTGAAGAAAATAAGAGATGAATGATGTAAATATCATTTAACATCAATTTTAAATATTATAATTAATAATGTTTAAACTTTACAATAATTTAAATTATAAAATTACCCAATTCACCTGCAACTTCCTTTTTCTTTTTAGAACAATATAGGAATATAAAATATGATGGAAGAATAAAAGAAACTTTTGATGTGTTTTCTGGTATGTCCTGCAAATGAAATTTCACTCTTATTTATAAGAGGTCTTATGTAGAGATATTACTACTCAAATGAATAGTCATATCTTTATTTATAAACATAATTATTCAATAGATATCTACTTGAATAATTATGACCATTTATTTTTAATTAACATAATTTTTAATAACTTATAACTTTTCATTTGCAACTATTGAAATATTGTATATTTTGAAAATGTTCCAAGCTCAAAAACTTTGAACCTTGCTATAAATGAGATTCATAGTAGGGTCATGGATGTTATAGACATGTAAGTATTTAAAAAGTAGTAACATTTCGAGGAACTTGTTTAAGGGTTCAGTTGTGGGTGTATTATAAAAGATGGAGAAAGAGGGAAGCGGGGGAGGGATGGGAACGGTGCGGGGATATTTTTAATATTAATACAATTATTTTTATTTAATATTGATATAAAATTATTTTTTAATGGGATGATGATATGGTAAAATTTAATTGGTTGATATGTTTGTTTTAACGACACTAAGAGCAGATACCAACTTAAGTAAAAGAATTAAAATTTAGGTACTCAAATTGATAAAAAAATAATTTAGATGTCTAAAACAAATCTAATAATTTAGGTACGTGTTGTTGAATTAAGCCTAATTATTAATATATAATTTTGATTAAATTTACGTGTATATTAAAATTTGGTGAAACAATGTTATAATAGTAGTAACACTTAGGCTTATTGAACATTATATATTCCAAAAATACTTAATTAATTTATTCAAAATTATAAAATATAATTTTAATTTAATTTACATGTGATATCTGAAGATAAAAAATAAATAAAATACCAAGTATTATTAAAAGATAAATTTGTCTTTTAATTTAAAATTTAGGTAATAAATAAACCTTAGAGAAATTTGTATATTTTTCATCAAACCTCAAGGTATTGGCGGGCAGTTCTCCATCTATATGGATAAGTGGTTTTCTTATCAAATAAGAGGAGAGCTGAATAAGAAAAAAAATCGAAAATTAATTTAATTCGAAGTGTTTAAATAATTTATGAAATAAAAATTAAAAACTTAAAAGTTATTTGAATTGAATTGGATTCTGTTTTTGTATTTGATTTATAATTATTTTATTTTTTATGATGTAAGAATAAATATCTTATATCTAAAATAGTGAAAAATAACTTTAAAATTTTTATATAAAAGTATTTTTTAAAAAACACTATATAAGAATTATTGATATATTTATTTACTTTAAAATTTTATTTTTAAAAATATTTATGAAAAATTTTAAAATTTAATCATATAATATTAAAAGATGGATCCAACTAAACCAGGCTTGAATACTTTTTTTTCCTTAAATATAATATGTTTTCAATTTTAAATATAGAGTGTAAACTAAATAAGATACTTGCAAGTTAATTCAAAATTTAGTCTAAAATAATCATGTCATCATCAAATCAAACTTCTAATTTATGTTTTCTATTTAATAAATAATTAAAAAAATTCAATGTTAAAGTAAAAAAAAAAAAAAAAGAATCTAGATTAAAAGTTTCCAGATAAGTTAAACTCATGTTTTACTGTGTAAACTATTTTAAATAGCTTCCAAAGTAATGATTTTCTGAAAAGGTTAATATCATTTGTAGAATATATCTTTGGTTGCTTAACTAATTTTATTGAAATTGATTTTTCTAAGTTGTTTTCAGATTATATTTGTTATAGTCTAACACAAGGTTTTGAAGCTTGAGCTTGTGTGTCAAATCTACTTCAAAATCTAAGCATTACTATGATACCCAAATACAAATCTAAATTAAACAAATTATTCACAATCCACTAACTTAAATAAGATATTAGGATTAATATGCCGGACCCAAACCGTAAAAACCAAAATCTTCGATACATCGCCTCTCACATCCATTTCAGACGGCAGCTTTTTGCATTCATGAAGTTGAAATATAAAACATGGAAAGGAAGAGTTCAAAAATCTTTCCCTGCCTTCTTTTAACTTTAACCTTCAAGCTTTTGAAAGAACACATAACCAGTGTGTACACTCAATTTCTTTTGGTACAAGCGATGCTGCATCCTTTCTTTTTTTTTTTCTTTTAACTTCTGACCTCCCGAAAGACAACAATACTAGAAGAAATTGATAAACGTCATCCTCAAGAAGGCCAGAACTGAAACCAAACTCCCTCCCACAACACATACTTGATGGATTTTTCTTGTTTTTCTTGAGCTCAATGATGTGAAATGGGACAATGCCACCTCCAAAATCGATTCCCCATCTAGGAAATATACCTGATCAACAAAACAAAAGGATTAGTATTGAAAATCCATGCACCTCACATACTCGGGTATGGGTATGAGAGTATGATCCTAATAACATACTTTGCAAAAGAAAAAAAAAAAATCGACTATGCCAACATCTGACACATACTCATATCTGAGATAGAATCCCTAATCTACTTATAGACAGTAAAAACAATTTGTTTCCCTAATATGACAATTTAACATTAACCTTTATTATCAATTATCTGTTTGTTAGGGCAATGAAGTGCACTGCAATGAAGGTGGAAAAGCATATGCTTGAACAGAAGGTAAAGTTTTTCCATGATGTAAAAATGCTGTACTTACGGGTAAACTATTGAGAAGAGCTAACGCTAGAGAAACGTGGAATGTGCATATTAAGCTCTTTTCCAGTTTATTTGGAAGATATTTGCTGAGAAAAACCCCCCACCGAGGTTGATATTCAGTCAACTGAACTGAATGCGCCATCGATATCATGTCACCTACAAAAATAAAAGTCCCACCACATGTTTGTTCTACAGCATCCGAAGAAGTGTTGGAATCTAAAAGGGAACTTCTAAGTTGTAAGCATTCTCTTGAATAAAGACGTGAATATGTAATCTCAATCCACATCAAATCTGGAAACTGAACCGGACTTAAGCAAGACTCATCCTGCAGGCATTAAAAAACAAGGTTGTGATCAATGATATATTATTAGCATCATCTTGAAGCAAGTTCGAGAAAAAGGATAATGGCTAATTTATGCTTCCAAAGAAAAACATCTACCTCGGAACACATACAACTGCTTCCATTTTTCTTTACTTTTCCCCGTCCATCACATTTTTCGAGATTGACAATATCCTTTGTATTCAAACAGAGTGCATTTTCCTTTCTTCCAAGATCAACATCTTCACCATCCATATCTACTGACTTACTTGGATCAAAGCAGTAAATTTTCACAAATGCCGTGAAATCTTCAGGGCAAACAGATTGGTTTTTGGCCAATTGAACATTCTTGCCATCTTCCAACAAGGCATTAGGCACGCAGTACCCCTTTCTGCTATCTACAGCACCAAAACCTTTAAAGTAATGGGAATCACTTGAATTGTGAAGTATCTTTTTATCTAGTAGAGCAGTCATCTCTATCCAATCTTGCATGCTATGGATGGCTGCATCATCCAATGACGCTATTGCATCCCCGGGAGACAAAAACTCAGATAACGGTGATGCTACTTCCAAGATCTATTCAAGACGGGAAAAAGATAAAACAAGTCAATCTCATCAACATGCTTTAACTGAATAAAACAAAATGAAATATGTAAATACTTGCAGCGCAGTACCAAAGGGCTCTCGGCATGCATGTAAAAGGGAAACAGGATCACGGGCCGCAGGAACAACAACAACCCACAAAGTGCACAGAACTACAAGAGGGACAAAAGTAAAAGTTAGAGGTGAACTAGATTAAGCTGTGTTTGACCATTACAGTAAAATTGTGGAACTCCAATTCCCATCACAATGACAATGCTATATGTAAACAGATTCAAAATTTCAGTTTTGCACCATGGTTTGACAAACCAACGTGTTTCTGTACCCAACTACAATGCTAAACTCAGCTTAAGCCAACCAAGAACTCACCCAAACATGATACATCTACATTATGCTATGCAGGTACAAAATTTCAGCTTTGCAGCCCAACTACAATGCTTACCTAAGCCTAATCCGATCAAGAACTCATGTAAACGTTAAATACCGATTACAAAATTTTGAGTTTACTACTGCATGTGGAAATACATAAACGGATTCCTAATTGCAGCACCATGGTCTGACAAACCAAAGTGTTCTGCAAATCCAGCTACAACGCTAAGGCCTAAGCCGATAAAAAAATCATCCAAACACGAAAGACTGATTATAAATGTGTGAGATTACCACTGCATTATGCCAAATACCAGCACAATATACGCGAAGAGAGGTTAATCGAGGCAATGCCTGCAGCAAATCATAATCAAAAGCAACTAGAGCACCAGGGAATAGAACCGCAATAAAAACTGCAATGTACTCCAATTGAATTCCCTCACTGCTTTTTCACCTATCGCAACAAACATGAGAAAAACCTGACCTTGAAGCTCAAAATTCAACTTAAAACATCAATGTTGTTTCCAATGCAATCAATTAAATAGAAGTTGACCTTGCAAGGGCGATAGCGTGGCCAAATTCATGGACGGAAACGGAGACCAAAGTGGAGATGAACAAATATCCGGCATCCGACATTGAGATTCTTAAAGAAGGGGAAAAGCCGAACAAAAGGGAGCTGAAAAGGTTGCTTAACCGCGTGTCGGAGCTAAGGAATAGTTGCCAGATAAGAATCCAAGTGACTCCGATGAGTGCCGTTAGGCCGAAACCAGTGCCAATGGAAAACCAGAGTTTAAGAATCATGTTGTGCTTTCGGCCGAACCGGAAGAGAGGTTCGTTGAGGGCGTAGATTTTGAGGTCGCAGTACCAGCAGGAAATGGCGTTGACGGTAGCCATCACGCGGTGGATTAGAGGAGGAGAAGCACGAAGAGGGAGGCGGGCTGCTCCATGCCTTCTTGCTCGGTTCAATCTCATAGCTCAGATTCCGACCGTACACTTCTCCGTTATTCCTCCTTTGACATATGTTTGGCGGCGGCGGCTGTTAGTAGGGTTTCTTTTTTCCCTCAAACTGATTCAGTTAATGAGACAATTAAATTGGTAATAGATAATAGAACCGGACGCGACTAGTGGTGTAAACGAGCAGTGGTTGGATTCGAGCCGAGCTTTGTTATTATATTAATGTATTTTATTTTTCTTTGGTTATTATATGAATATGAGTTTACAATTTTATCAAATTTACATATATTTGTTTATGATTAACTTAATCTATTTTAAACATATTCATATTGAATTATGTTATTTTAAAAATTTTAAAATATATTTTTATTTAATATCTAATAATTTTATTTATTAAAATTTTATATATAATCTTCTTTAACATTTTTCATAGTATAGTATATTATTATAAAATTAATTTTATGTATTATAAATTATATAATATATAAAATATTATAAATTTAAAAAATGACAGAATTAGAGTTGAGCTCAATTTTTTTTTATCTCTTAAATCTTAAATTTTGAGTACATCTTTGAAGTTGAGGACGCACATAACTTCAATTATTCAGAGCTTGGCTTTCCTTAATTCTAAGTGCATGTAATATTTATTTGGGTAACTTATTTGGTTGGTCACCTAAATTTTAAAATATTTTCATTTTAGTCACTTAAAAATATATCCTTACAATTTTGTCATCTTCATTAAAGACGCTTTTATTTTAATTGCACAGACATTAAATCTCTACTAACAGTTAATAATACATGCCACATGATGTTTACTCTTTTATTTTGGTCATTCGAAAAATATTTTTTTAAATATTGATATGGGTAAAAAATTAAGGATTAAAGTAAAAAGAGATAGAAACTAAAATAATGCATTAAAATTGTTTCTCCCTTACTAAAAGTTATAATTTTTTCAATATTGAAAATTTAAATTTTAAAACATCAAAATCAATTAAATAAATTGTTGAATTTAATTAATTTAACCTCCTTCTAAAATTTTAAATTTTATTTTTATATTTGTAAATCATCATTAACTAAAACAACTCACATAACTCATATTTAATCTACAAAATCCAAATATCTTTTGATTATATGATATTGAATCTTCCATACTAAACTAAAAGCAAATAAAAATTCCTTATAGTTCATTAATTTTATCTTCTATACCAAACAAAATCCATAATTTTGTCCATCACTTCTTTACCAAAATGAAGAATAAGCATTTAATTTAATCGATTTCAAGGATTTTCTTTCTTTGTTTTTAGTTTAATGTGGGAAATTTAGAATCATATAATTAAAAGAAAATTGTTTAAATAAATTAAACTAATTTGTATTCTCCTGCGATGCATGGGTCAACTGTGTATATTAAATTTGTAATAATTTTATAATATTAGTTTTTGTTTTACAAATTTTAATGAATTTCTTTAAAAACCATTAATGAATTGAAAATGTAATGTAATTACAAAATATTTTTAAAATATTTAACTAATTATAATCATTTATATTAATGTTATTTAATTTTATAAACATTTAATATTAAAATAATACAAAAATTCATCATGGATTGAATATTAATATATTATAATTTAAATAATTATTAATAATTTCTTACAAGTTATTTCTTTTATATATTGTTAAATAAAAATATTTAATATTTCATTTTTTGTAATTTTATATTTATCTTTACTCTACTTTAATTGATAAATATAATTAACTCTTATTATATTTGAAATAAATATATAAATTTAATTTGATAAATATTACTAATACGTGCCTTTTTAAAAATTATTTTTTCAAATGTTGGGGATAAATCCGTGTAAGCAGCGAACAAGAAAAATAACAAAAAATTTGAAAAAGATCAAACACACAAATATTACGTGGAAAAAACCTATCTAAAGAGGATAAAAAACTATAGGCAAAGATGATTTCACTAAATCAGCAAAAACAAATAGTACAAAGATGGAGGTAAAAACTAAACCCTGAAACTCAAAAATAAGAGCCCTCAAAACTTAAATACAAAATCCCTTGAAAGCTTGTAAAAGCTAATACTGAAATGTTATGGGTTAATCTTTCTAGGGTAGAAAATGATTTATTTATAGGCTAAATTCGTAGGTCAAATAATCTTAAAATAATATACACTAATTAGAGTTCGACTAAGACAAATAATCAGAATTTGACTGGAAGAAGAAAATAGAGAAAATTGCATGACACATCGCCACGTCCTCTATCGTGTCGTTGCGACGTTGTTTCTGCTTCTTCCCTGTTTCGTTGTCGTGATATCGCATGGCTCCTCGTTGTGAAGTCGCTCTCTATTTGTGTATTAATCTGATTGAAATGTGAGGCATAATCCACAAATCTCCACATTGACTCGTATCTCCATAATATCTTTTTTATCGAGCCTCTCACAAGCCTATCTTGAACTTTACAGGATATTAACTAAGTCCAACATGTGCTTGAACTTTAAAACCGAAAGACTTCTAGTCTTCGACTTGTATACTTCCAAATCAAAACTGACTCGAGTCTACTTTCCACAAATGTAATGCTCTGTCTTTCCAAATTCTACACCCAAAAGAGAACTTCTCATATTCAAAACAATAATAAATTTTTCCCTCCTATGACCAAATTGTCTCTGCTTCAAACGAGTCGACTTCGACTCTTTAATAGACAAGGGACTTGTTGTTTTACTAGTCACCGTTAAACCTTACAAAACATAAAGACTATTAGTCTTTTGATATGCCACAATTTGTTGCAACAAGTTAGACTATTTTTGGCACTTAATGAGCTTGATTTCAAGTTATTTTATGTTATTTTGTTTCGTTTTTTGTTTTAGTAGCTTAGACAAAATTATTAGCAAAATAAGCATTTTTATACATTTTCTAGTGTTTCGATGATTCATAGGCCAACTTGGGCCTCAGGAATAACTAATAGGGTATTTGACTGTGTACGGTGTCATTTTAGGCCCCAAAACACAAAGGACGACATCCATGTCGTGACACAAGCATCTCATGTCACGACACCGAAGATCGAAGCGAAAAACAAAATCCTGGAACAAGCAGCCATCGATGTTGCGACACTGAAATTGGGTGTCACGACACTAGCTCAATGTCGCAACACTGTAACCTAGTGTCGCGACATAGCCTAGACGACATCATGACGCAATGCTGACATTAGCAGCCGTATTTTGGGTAGATTTTCTTATTTTTTATTTCTTACTTACAGTCAAAGTATCAAGGGTATTTTAGGCACCTAAAAACCTAATATTTTCCTATATAAACACCCTTATAACCCCCATTAGAGGGAAGTCGACTTGGAGATACAATTTTTCTTTAGTTTTAAATTTTAGTTTATTTTTATATTCGCTTAGTCGGAACTTTTCTATTCCAATGTGAATCCAATTGCGAGCGGAGATTGTTCCAAAATTGTGCTTTAATGATTTATCAATGAGCAATTTCTCCTATCTCTTATTCTTTTATTTATATTTTCGTTAACCTGATCAACTAAAGTTTGTATGAATATTAGTATAAAATTTTCTTTATTTATATTTGGCATGTTTCGATTATGAAACTGTTTAATTGATTAAGTAGTTTAACAAGTGTATGTGTGAGTAGTTAGCAAATAAACAAGGGTTTCTCTTATGAATTAATTGGTATAAATTCATGTGTTTTTAGACCCTATGATCGATGACCCTAGGAAGTGATATAGGTAAACAGATTGAGATACGAGGTTACCGAGTACATCATGAATTTATCCCGATCAAGAAAGTGAGGCCTAAAGGTAAGCGTGTGCTAGTCGATTAGTTAGGCGGTAGAGGCTGAGAGGTAATATTATCTAGTTAATAATTAATTCATCATTAAAATTATAACAATTGAAGAAAGTTAATCTTCTACCTGTTAATCGAACATAGGCTTAAGCTCGCATCATTGACACTAGGAATAGGAAATTCCATTAGGTTAAATTAGGCTTAATTAATTTAATTAGTTTAATTAATATTTTAATTTAGATTCACACTACTAACTTGTAAATTGATTAGATTAGTAATTATTTTCTTTAATTATTTTAGTAATAAATTTCTCTAACTTGCAATCCCTTGGGTATGATCCTTGAAACACTTCCTAGTGTTTCATTGTAACACTAACCTATATTACAATTTGATCTGTTTGCTTGCAAATACCACACTTTATTATAGACATTTTATTTGCACGATTTTACTCTAAACGTTCACACATTTGGAGGCGGTCAAGGTGTTGGCGTTGTTGCCGGGGATTACGACGGTAAAAATTGTTATTAGATTGATTGATTTGTAAAATAATATTAACCGAAAGATGAACGAGTTAGATAGTGTAATAATTTTTAATTATTTTTATTTTCATTATTTTATGTTATTTTTATTTTTTATATTTTTAGATACCTTGTCGATTATTTAATTTAATCATGGATACAATTGATGATGAATTTGATGATGATAGCAGTTGAGATGAGGAATGCAATATATCTGCTTGTTAAAATGACGATGTATACAATCAAGAAGAAATTATGTAGAACCAAAGATTATTTATGATAAATCTGCTCCAATGAAAAGACGAAGCAATGACTCCAGTGGATGAGGTCGTGCATGATGTTCCCAAAACTGATAGCAAAGACCATTGTATTATTGTCAACCATCCTGAACTAGATTGTACAAGTCAGCAAGAGTTGGAGATGTATTCGCAATATGATGGGTACCTTAACGAAACATCAAATTGGATAAACAGAGCCTCGACAAACACATGGAGTTATGACAAAGAATATGGTATACCCAGACAATTAGCATTTGGTGACGGGTAATATGCTTGCTACTATGGAAAAATCAAGGCAGTATGAGAGAAAATATTAGACAAATACCAATAATGGTTAAGATAGGTGCATCTGGGGAAAACACAAGGCAGGAGCCTATGGAAAGTATGTTCGAAGGTGTGGCTACCATAACTATTTCTATGGCACTAGAAGGCTTGAACTACTCAGGTTTTTGAAGGAGACTCAGCCATGGAGGTAGGCAATGGTTTGGTTAATGTGTAAGATGATGAGATTCTTCTTGATGTTGATTTGGCCTAAGTTGTTTTTTTTTCTGGTTTTCTTAACTTATTATTATATTATTATGATTATGAATATATTTAAATGTTTTTCTGGAATTGCTAAGGGGCAATCATCCTCAATTTCATAATTTTCTTAAGGAATATAGGAGGGAGTTCCATCCTGATTTTGTTTTTTTATTCGAGACATGTATTCGCGGAAAAAGAATAAACAATGTTATTGCTAAGTTGGGGTTTGCTAATTCTTTCGAATTGAAGCTAATGGTTATGCAGGTGGTCTTTGGAAATTTTGGAATGATAATATTTCTATGGAAGTTTTGATAGTCTATCCTCCATTTGTTTACATGCGCATTCAAAGAAATTTTAGTCCTACTTCATTTCTCTTTACAACAATTTATGCAAGCCCACACTAACCAATCGAAAAATTCTTTGGGAATATTTGGATCTTCTTGCTAGTGACATTGTAGAACCATGGGTCATGGTCGAACATTTTAATTCGATTTTAAATTATGCGGAAAGGAAATGAGGCACAGTAACTAAATGATCGAGTTGTAGTCTATTTCGTTATTTTCTATTTCGACAGGGCATCCATGATATGGGGTTTCAAGGACATATGTTCACTTGGAATAGAGGTAATCTCTTTCAACACCTTGGTAGATCTATTTGTAATGATCTTTGGGAATCCTTTGTGCCCAATGCTATAGTCTACCTTCTCCACAAGCTTAAGTCCGATCACCGACCTCTTTTGGTATCCATGAACTCGACTCATTCAACTCGTGGTGAACCTTTTTTTTTTCAATTCTTTGCTAGTTGACTTATGCATCCATAGTTCAAGGAATTAGTTCAAAATACATGGAACAATTCAGTGGATGTTGTTTCAAACTTAAAAGAGGTTTTCCACTTCGATTCAAGATTGGAAAAAGCGAGTCTTTGGTAACATTTTTGCAAGAAAGTGGAAAATTACAACAAAGTTAGAATGAGTTCAAAAGGTGTTGGATTTTCACGACTCTATGCAACTTCAAGCCTGTGAATTGAATCTCAGAACTTATTTAGAGAAAATTTTATTCCAATAAGTTTTTTGGTACCAAAAGTCGAGAAGTGTAACAACCTATTTTTAGTGAAATCAGAATAGTGGTTTCGGGACCACAAATCTGAGTTAGAAAGAAAATTTATTTTAATATTATTGCATGAATTGCATTATGATAGAAATGAGGTATGAAAATTTCATTAAGAAAATTTTACCGATTTCATGATTAATTGTGGAAAGGACCAAATTGCATAAAATGCAAAAGTTGAGTTCTAGTATCTATAAGTATCAAATAGCTATGGAATTCAAAACTTGAGGTCCTTATAAGGTAATTAGACCATTAAGAAAAGTTTGTAGATATTTTTTGGTGAATCATCCATAGAAAATTAGAAAAAGAAAATGACTAAATTGGAAAGTAGAAAAATTAAAAGATGATAATTAAATTAAATAAAAAATATCATCTTATTTTCATCATCTTCCCCAAATTAAAACATGGAAACCCTAGGAAAGAGAAAAATGTTCAAGCAAACTTTCTTGGCTTGATTAGGTAAGTTTTCTTGTCTCGTTTTTAGTAATTTTTATATTTTTGAGATTGGAATAGCTTAATCTATCTATTTAGGGGACTAATTTGCAAAGATATCAAAGTACAGAAATTTTTCCATGTATGTAAATACAAAAAATTTGAAATTTATGGTAGAAAATAAAAGGTTGTTGATAGATAAATAACTTTTACAAAGAGAATTTTAATGAAATTATGATTTAGGGACTAAATTTTAAAAATTGTAAAACCCGTGGAAAAATTCTGATTTTTGTGAAATTCATGGGCTGTTATTAAGACATGTAAAAATCAATTAGGCTTGGAATAATGATTAAATTGCATGAATTTTAATTTTCGAGCCCAGGGACAAAATTATCATTTATGAAAAGTAAAGGGGCAAAATGGTAATTTTGCCTAAGAAGTGAATTGAGTTCAATTGAGTATGAGATGGATTAAATTGATGTTAAATTCATTTATTTAGATCCATAAAGACCAAATAAAGGGTTAGATCAAGGAAAAGAAAAGGTGACGGATTAGTAGATTATCATACACAAACAAGTATCGAGGTAAGTTCGTGTAACTTAATTATGTATATTAATATGTTTGAATTTAATGTTGTATTTGTGTGAATTGCATAAATGTTTAATGTATGAAATTAATCACATGCCCGATATTGCTCGATAAATGATAAGTTCCGTTTGAATAATGAAATGCGATGGATACAATATTTTCCTGTATTGATTATAGTCTTGCATATGTTGAGGACATTATAGCTTGGACGAGCATCCTATTAAAAGCCTTCTTGAGCATTCCTGTTATATAGTTCTTGCGAGCATCCTGATCGGTAGTGATCCTGCATATGTTGCGCACTACCGTAGCTATTTTTGAGCGTCCTGTTACATGATTTGATCGGTTGTGATCTAGCATTTATTGCGGACATAAACGCAGCTCTTCGTGAGCATCTTGATATAAGTTCTTATGAGCTTCCTGACATGGCTTGCTGGAACTCCCTGTTATGCTATCCGGAGCTCCCTATTAATAACTCTTTAGAGTTACTTGTTAAGCTTAATGAGCTTCCTGATTAAAACTCTTATGAGTTTCATGTTTAGCCCGTATAAGCCTCCTGATACATGGCTCACATGAGCATCCTGATATATGGCTCGAGAGTGTACTTCCTGATTATGTGCCCTTATGGGTACTGCTGAACATGATTTGACAGATCATTAATTTGTATACCTCGAGTATACTACCTGGGTATCCATCGACATTTCAACAATTCAATTGACAAAATTTCTTATGTGAGAAAAATATAAGAATTAACTGGATTATATCTTAGAAATTCCTAAAATACTTGTAAATCTATGTTTGATGAGCTCATCTCTATTTTCTTGAAATTCATGTGAATTACATGACTAACTGTTTTGATGAGTATATGTGATTAGACAGCTGGACAAAATGATTGGATGCATGTTTTGTATAATAATCTTAAATGTAAATACATGGTAAGTTAAATTCCTGTTATACAAACTTACTAAGCATTAAATGCTTACTCTGTTTTATTTTCCTCTATTTTATAATACTTGGAAACTCATAAAGGTTGGAGATAGGTCAGAGCCTCATCACACTATCCTCTAGCTTGTTTTGGTACGAATAGAAAACTTATTTTAGTATAATCACATGTATAACCTAAATTAGGTAAAATGATGAAATGTTTGGTTGTAATTAGCCATTGGAATGACTAGTGGAAAGTATATTTTGATGTAATTATATAAGGTCATATCATGTTTGATGAATGTTGGAATGGCTAAATGGTAAAAGATATATATATTTATATATAAAGAAAATGATAAATGGATTTGAGTTAGTATAATTGAATAACTTCTAAGTAAACATAAATGAAATTGTGGAAATTTAAACATTTAATCCTATGTGTTAATATAATATAAATAATACTTGTTTTTGGCTTGCTTTATATGTACCAAATTGGTTTGAAAATATGTTGAAGTGTTCATGTAGGTGCAAGGAAAAAAGGGTGAGAGATAAGGCTTGGAAAATGGCCTTATTTTGTCCACATGAGCGTGTGTCTCAATCGTGTGTGACACATGGCCATATCCACGAACATGTGGCTTGGCCGTATGTCCCTTGCATATTAAAAATCTAGAAACAGAATGCTTAGAATTGAGCACACGAGCAGAGACATGGGCATGTGTCTTAGCCGTGTGAGATACACAGCCCAGCACATGGGTGTGTGTCTTGGCTGTGTAACCCCTGCACCTAATTTTTGAAAATTAAATTGTCCACACGGTCTAACACACAGGCTTGTGGCTGGCCGTGTGACCCAAGTTAGAGAGTTACACGCGTAAGTACATGGGCTGGAGCACTGCTGTGTGCCTCACATTGAATACCCACATGGCCTAGGACACGGGCATGTCATTGGCCATGTGAGCCATACGGCCTGGCCACACAAGCGTGTGTCCCTTGTATCTAAGAAAAATTTTAAGATTTCGCGAAAATTTTTTTGTGATCTCGGTTTAGTCCCAACTCGATTCTAATATGTATTTTGGGCTTCAAGGACCCATATAAGGGACATTGTGATTGATTATGATTGATTTTTGAAAATGAATAGTAAATGACATAAATGAACCATAATTGATCTGTAAACTCTGGCAATGCTCCATAACCCCGTTCTAGCTACGGATACGGGTTAGGGGTGTTACAAGAAGTGAATGGCTCGCTGGTGGAGATCGAAACATGAAGTTCTTTCATAGTCTTACTCTTACTTGCAAAAATAAAAATAGGATTGAAGCTTTTTAAATTGCCAATACTAGCTGGTGTTTTGATGATGAGGTTCTTCAAAAACATGCAATTGATTTGTATAAACAACTCTACTCGATGGATCCTTAACTTGTTGGTCATTTTCCTTGCAGAGGTCGATTTCCAATCTTTTTAAAGAATGAAAAGGTGAATCTAATTGCTTCAGCCTCGATGGAAGAGGTTTGAAAGGTAGTTTTTAGTGTGTCACCCTTGAAGGTGCCAAGTATTGATGGATTTCATGTAAGATTTTATCAATTTCAATAGGATTTGGTGGGTAACATTGTCTTGTCAACGTGTTATGGAATGGGCCATACTAGATCTTGGTATAAACAAGACACTTCTAGTTTTAATTCCAAAGACCACGAGTGTAGAGTCCTTTAACCAATTTTGTTCGACCAGTCTCTGTACCGTACTTTATAATATCATCACTAAGACTTTGGTGAATCATCTTTGTCCTCTTATGAACAAATTAGTACGAAGAAATCTAGCTAGTTTTATAGCAGGTTGTAATATCTCAGACAATATTATCGTTGCTCAAAAGGCAATGCACACCATGAAGATAACAAAAAAGTAAAAGTATTAGATAGGTATCAAAGTTGATCTTGAGAAGGCATATGATAGAGTTCGGTGGGACTTTTTGGAAGATACACTTATGGATGCAAGCTTTCTTAATGATTATGCATTGTGTCAATTTGAAGACTATACAGGTTTTATGGAATGGAACAGTTACGGAACCTTTTTGTCCAATAAGAGAGGTGAGACAAAGAGATCCTTTATCTCAGGAATGGAACATTTGGGTCACTTAATTGATCAGGTCATTGACAATAATGACTGGGAACCACTTTTGCTTTCTCGACGAGGTCCAGGTGTTACACACCTTTTTTTTTAGATGAATCGATCCTGTTTTCTAAGGCTGATAGTCAAGGTGTTGAGCAAATTAATGCTATTTTGAGTACTTTTTTCTCTTATTCTTGACATAAAGTAAATAGACAAAAAACTCAAATTTTCTTTTCAACCAACACTCCTGAAGCAATGGTTATAAATGTGAGTGATAGGTTCAGCTTCTCAAGGGTGGATGATTTGGGAAAATATTTAGGGATGCCTATGTTCCATAGATGGGTTTCTATTGATACGTTCCAGTTTGTGGTTGATAAAGTCTGTACTAAGCTTAATGGATGGGATTCTCAAAGACTTTCGATGGTAGGAAGATTTACTTTTACCAAATCAGTGCTTCTTGCTATGCCAAATTATTTTATGAATATTGCTCGTATTCCCATTTCAGTGTGCAAAGAAATTGAAAATTTTTCACATAATTTTTTGTGAGGGTCGAGTTTGTAAAAAAGAAAGCCCGCTTTAGTTAATTGTAGGGATTGTTGTTTCCCTATTGAGAAAGAAGGATTGGACATTCGAAGTCTAAATTACCAGAATAAGATTTTCCTTCTAAAATTAGGTTACAATATTGTTGCTAATACAAATGCTCTTTGTGTTCGAGTTCTGAGAAACAAATAAAATGTGTATGGGGTTATTCCAACATCCATAGTGTTGGGAAATGTTCCCATATTGTAGTAAACAAGTAATTGTTTTCTATGTATTTGAACAATAAATAGATAAAGTTAATTTCACATTTCACTATTATGTATTTTTTGTTTGGCTTTCATATTTTGCATGCATAGAGAAATTATGACAAGCAAATATTAGCTCGTTAGTTGTCTAAGTTCAAACTAATGATAAGTGGAATTGTAAGAACGTTTACATTGCGAGAAAGATAACTTACTTTAGTAGATAATCTAAACGAGTCTGTAATCCCGTAAAAAAATCAAAGTGAGCATTTGATTTAAATACTTCGAAGGATTATTATGTCGTCTACAATTCCAATTGGGGAGATGGCTAGTCTTGGCTATCGAAGTAGTTGACTCCACGGTTAGAGACATAGATGTATTCATTGGAAGAATGATACATTTGGCTGGACCCAAGATGAATTAATTCTGAATCCATTTATGAATTAATTCTGAATCCATTTATGAATTAATTCACTTGTGACGTTCAGGTGTGATTTACCTATATCCTGAGTTAGTCACTAACCATGTGTATGTAACTCATGTGTTTTGATATAAGTGGAGGCTTATGCTTTAAAAATGATCGAGCCCATAACCGATATGTTGGGTACATGACTTGTGCATGACATGGTTTTACTAGAAACAATGGAATTCATAACTTGATTAAAGAGTTAACGATATCCTCTCATTAGCATTATGTGGATTGATAAATATGGAATGTGGTCACAGGTTGCTTGTTCGAGAACAAGCAATTTATCATAGTCATTTGTTGATAGTGATGATATTAATCATTAAGAAGACATAATTGTGACAATGAGATAAAATAGGATTGAATTGAGTAGGCAAATTTAACTCAAAGGAATCAAGGATATCATATGAAGGTAACGCATACATGACAAGGTCATTGGACAAAGCAGTTGGATGAATTGCTTTCGTAAAGAGTATACAATAAGGAGTTTTCAATCATGATACTTCTTTTGGACTGACTCCATGATTAAGTAAATTGCGAATTATCAAAATGATGCTTCTAGACATAATTGCAATTACTTTAGCCTAATTGTATGTCGAATCCGTCCCTCCTCTAGCTCAACAAAAGCTCGATCAGACTGCATTTGAATCAGAAGAAAATTCTATGACTTAGGAAATAATTTAATTGAGTCGATTTATTCGATGTGGAATTCAATTAGGCGATTGTGAGAATTTTTCAACTAGAGAATTTGACTAAAGAATTTTCTTGAAAAATTAATTTAGAAAATCTAATTTGGGAAAATTAATTTTGATAAAGTAAAATTAAATTAATCAAATTAATTAAAATTAATATGCTATTTTTGGAAATCAATTTTCAAGTTAGACAATTGGCCCAATCGGTAATTGAACTTGAAAACTAGACCTTAGATCAAAAATTGGGTCCGAGAACCCAAAACTAAGTCTAAAACCCAAAACTAGTCTAGTATGCGAAGCTGGCCTGGTGGTCCAACTCATGGCAGGATCAGATTGGCCGGGTTGTCATTCGCCTAGACCGAATCGGCTCGGGGTGTCGTGCGGGTTTCACACCTGTGATGGCACCACTAGACATGACAGTGTTGGCAACGGCAGCAACATGCCAGTGGCCGGCGGATGATCCTTCGGTGGTTGAGCAGTGGAAGAATCACACTCCTACTAGGGCTCTATCGGATAATTTGATTTTAAATTAACTATTCCAAAAATAATATTATTTTAATAGATTTAATATTAAATTTAATTTGATACTTATCTTTATAGTATTTTGTTAATTTAATATTAAATTAAATTTAATATTTATCTTGTAGATAAGTATTCTATTAATTTAATAGTTTTAATATTAAATTGAATTTAATATTTATCTTGATAATTATTATATTAATTTAATATTAGTGATTAAGTTTAATCATAGTTGAAGTCTCTAAACTCTCCCTATATAAAGAGAGTCATGGGTCATTATTTTTCACACACTTGAATTTAAGAGAAAGTTGTAGGGAGAAATTCTCTGAAGAAAATTATTTCAGAAAATTTCTAGAGATATTTTTTTATTTACAACTTGACCTAGAGAATTTACGAAATTATCCCATTGGTAATTTTATGGAAAGTTTTCTTATTCAAAGCAAGCCCATACTTGGCAGATGTGAGCTTGAGGATAGCGAAGAAGGCTACTTTGTCGAATCGCTTATCCTAGACGAATTGAAAAAGGTACAAATTTGATTAAATGTTTATTACTTTAGATATCACAACCAAATTATAGTTTTGAATTTTCTTTTAAAACTTTAATTTTTCCTTAAACTTATTTTTTGTTGCATTTTCCAAACCCGTTTTTCAAACACATAGAATGTAGTAACTGCTTATATATTTGGTGATCCCTCATGAATGTCTGGCATGAAGTTAGTGATGTTGTTATATGGTCTATTAGTGATGGACGACTACTAGAATGATCATTGGGTAAAAGATATCGGCCCTCTTCGAATGCATTACTTCAAATTTTAACCAAGTCAAAATGATTTCAACCAAGATAAAATCATTTTAACACATCAAAATGATTTTCAAACAGGTTAGAATTGTTCCAGGCCAAAAAGTATCGATACCATTTGGCCAAGTATCGATAATTTTTGTAACACCCCAAAATTTAGGGTTAGAAGTTTTAATGTAGTTTGTAGCTAGGGTTAATAGGAAGGTTGGACATGTAATGAACCGAAAGTTACGGTATCGGAAATTGAGTCTTGAGTACTGCTTCCGTGAAATTAATTCATGAATATTTATTAGAAATATTTATGAATTATAGTTGAATGGTTATTTAGTGTTTAATTAAGTGAAGTAGCTTGAATTTAGTTTAAAGGACTAAATTGCATACGGTATAAAAGTTTAATTATAGATTAAAGATTAGTAAATGGACTAATCTAGCAATTAGACCCTAAGTGCCATGTGTGTGAATGTATGATATAACATGTGTAATAGTTGATAAAGATATTAAATGTGTTAAAATAGTTTTTCTTATAGATTAAGTTATTTTATTAGAATAATATTATATTATTAATATTATTATATTGAATATAGATTTATGAGTAAGTTAAAAAGAAAGAAAGAAAGAAAGAAAGATAGAAAGAGTTACAGAGAGCAAACGTGAGAAAGAAAGAAAGAAAGAAATAAAGAAATAGAAAAGGAAATTTGAGGATTAAGGCCCTAAAGCTTGATTGGTAAGATGTTTTAGCTTATTTTCTTATAATTTTTATGTTTATGGATGCCTAATTCAAAGTTCTACATGTATGAGGTTAAAATGAAGAAAATAGAAAATTTTTAGATATTGATTTAGTTGAATAAATTGAGGTTTTATGGGTTAAATTGATAGAAATTGAAGTTAGAAGTGAAAATTGAGTGATTTATTAAAAGAATTCTAAGTTAGGTTTAAATAGGGATTAAGTTGAATAGAGCTCAAAATTTATGTTTTATAATGAATTTTATGAGTTAGAAATTGTTAATGAGTTGATTAAAAGAGAATATGAAGCTTAAGTTAAAGAAAAAGATTAGTAATGGAAAAAGGACGAAATTGGAATTTTGTAAAAGTTTGATAGAAAGTGAAAATGTGTTTTATGAATTAGTATATTGATGATTTTTAATTGTATGATTGTTAGTAGCAAACGTAGTACCGGATACATCATCAAAGAAGGAAAGAGAAAGTGAACGAAGATATCGATTAAATTCGATAAATAGTGGTTTGTATTTCTATAAACCGAGCTTAATCGTTATTGCTATATTTGATATTTATATTGTATGAAAATGTGAATGAGGTAAGTATTTTTACCATATTGAAATGAATGTGATTTTGAATACCCTATTAACAAATGTCGGGCTAGTCGGATATAGTTGACATGTCATAGGAATTGGAAGTATTGGGATATTCCGACATTGAGTCGATGAGACAACGTGTGTCGACTATCGTTAAAGTTCGGATTTGTTCCGATGAAGTACTTTGTGTACTATAATGTTAAAGTTCCAAATTTGTTCCGATGAAGCACTATGTGCTTATCCCGGAGTGTGGATTGGATCCGTGTATCCGTTAGTGTCCGAGTTATGTTAATAAGGGTAAATAAAGTAAAGATTATTAAAGGACTGATTGATATTGAATAATAGCAATAATGTGTTTGAATTACCATGTTTTAAAGTTGATTAAGCTATTGTTTATAGAAATACTACGAGAGTATTCTCAGCGTGACGGTTTGTTTCGTCATGCAGGCTAGGTACGAAAGTATAAGGACTCGACATACAAGCCGATCCCGAACTCAAATTGGTGAAGTTTCTATCTTTTGGAAAATGGCATTGTACCTAGGATGTCTTTTGGTCATTTTGAAAGTATCTAAGTTGTTAAGTGATATTTTGGTATGTTTTGTAAATGTTACCAAAACCTTAAGTATGGTATGTTTTGATATTTTAGTGAAGAGTAATAAGAGGAAGTGTTGGTAAATATTGTAGAGAGAAGAAATGAAGATGTTATAAACTTAGTTATCAACATTTTATACTAAAACAGATTTGGACAGTAACAGTAGTCCAACTTTGAAAATATACCAAAAATAGTATAAAGTGAATTAGATGATGAATAAAATATGTAATTTAATATTAATGAATCTATTTTTATATGGAAGAAACAAAATAGGTAAAAGAGTTGTATTTTATGAGATATTTATGTTTTCGTGAAACAGGGTTATAGCAATTTCTGGATTCCCTATTTTGACTTTAGAAATTCACCATAAATTTTGTATTAAGAATTAGGACTCAAAATTTATATGTATGGATTCCTTATTGAGTCTATTTTTAATTGAAACAAATTTCATAGTCATTGGATTTCTATACAGGAAGAAATTTGATTCGTAGTGCACAAGGTTCAGAGTAGCCAAACCCTGAAACAGGGGAGACTTTTTCTAATAAACTGTAATAATTTGCCTGACCAAAAATTCTAGAAAAAAATTAGTAAGTAGATATATGAGTCTAGTTTCAGGGAAAATTTACGGAATTGGATTTCGAGTTTCGTAACTCGAGATATGATTTTTTTACCAACCGTGATGCAGATGGATAGTTTACTACGAAAACTGTTTAAGTGCTAAGATAAGTTTTGTAATGTCTCCTGCTTGACTCTGGCAACGGTCTCGGGTAGGGGGACGTTACAGGACAGTTGAATTTATTTTAACGTTTTAGTATTAGAATGAGCTTATTGGTTCAACTGTGGAGTGTGTTGTTAGTTTGCCTTGGTCTTGTGTTCGAATCACGATGTGGGAAAAGAGAGAATTTGAATTTAATTTTTTGTCCCTTTGTATTAATTTAAATCTATTTATTTTTAATTAGATTTTTATTTCATGAATTAAAAAGAAAGGGTGAAAATAATTCCAAATTTCCTTCACGTTCTTTCCCCACCATTCTTCACGTTCTTCCTCTTTTATTTTATTGTTTTCCCCAAATTTTTAGTTTCTTTTGTTTTTCTTGCTTCTTTCCTTTTTACACTTTTGTTATCATTTTTTGGTCAAGAGTTGTTTGTCCTCGTGTTTCCCGTCTAATTGGATTTTGAATTGGGTAAGTTTTAGTGTGGGTTAATTCTTTCTTTCTAAGTTTTAGGTTAATTCTTAGTTGATTCATTTGTATTGATTTGGATTGATCATACTTTAGCATGTTGGTTTACTAGTTTTTAGAATTGGTGGAATTGAGGTGTTTCAGTTGTTCGTTGTGTTTGGAATTGCAGTTCAGGTGTGTGTTTTCAAAACTACTGATGTTAGGAATCGATTTGTTGAGGAAATTCACGAATTTCAGTCGAATTTGATGTGGTCTCGTGCTCACACGAGTAGCCAAACTAGTGTGTGTCGCACATGGGCAGACCACACGGCCGTGTGTAGCGGTAGAATTAGGCTATTTTTGAGTCACATGATATGGGGTGTGCTACACAGCCGTGTGACCTCTTTTTAAGGATTTTATCGTTTTTCACACGAGTGTGTGTCTTGGACACACAGCCGTGTTTCTTAGCCACATAGGCCTGTGAGTTTGCCACACGATCGTGTCTACTCTGCTTCTAAAATTTTGCTAAATTGCACAGTGAGTTACATTGGCTGACCGCACGGCACCATGTAAACTTGTTACACGGGCATGTCACTCTCCACATAACCGTGTAGACCCCGCACACGGTCTGGGCTCCTCCATATGGCCTGAGCACACAGCCGTGTGGCTCTGTTTTTCAAATCTTTGTTCTATGTTGGAAAATTGACTTGCTTTAGTTCCTGTGTAATCCGACCCTCATTTAAGCCTTTGCAATTGTGTTTGGAACTTCACTACAACTTGGATTCAAGTATGTATGTGTTCTTGTGAAGATCGAGTTTAGTTAATCGGGAAACGTATTGATGTGATATGATGAATGAGCTTGAGACATTTTCTTGTTATCGTTACTTATTAAATGTGTACAAGTGTTATTGATTCTGAAACTATCTGATTGAATATGAATCATTGTTTTTGTGAGTCTGTTAGCGAATTGTGTGCATTCCTGCATTTGCATAAAATATGGGATTTTGGTTGTAAAGAGAAGGAAGACTTAATTGGCAGTTTAACTGCAATGTTTCTGTACAGCAGTTTACCTCATTATATTATACATATGTCAACTCATCTACGTATTATTATTTGAGTGGCTTAGTTCCACATTTGTGGTGTGTAAGGTGGATGGGCCTATATGGTCCTATGTGGTGTACAGGATGGATGGGCCTACTATAGCCCTAATGTGGTGTGCAAGGTGGACGAAGTGGTGTTTGGTTGGTGGGGTGGGTTTTTAATTTGCTACTCATCTGAGCATTATTCTTTGTGTGTTTATATTTGAATATGAATGTTAGATCGTTAGTAAATAAGTTGTTACGTTATTGTGGTAAGGTAATATGCATGTTATGGATCTGTGTAGTTCTACGTGTTTTCGATTCGCACATTTATTATGAATGTTGATTTTGCGAGTAAGTTAATTCAGTCAAGATTTCAATTTACAGGATATTTTGTTACTCTGCTTACATTCGTTAAATTCTGTCTCAACCTATTCTAACTGTTTAGTTTCAAGACTCACACTAAGCTTGCATAGCTCAATTCGTTTTAGTTTCTTCCTTTTAGGTAATTCGCTTGGTTAAGCCCTGGATTCAGCACATCGGAGCTCTAAGAAAGTTTTGGTGTTAGTTGGTTAATTAAAATTTCCATAAGTTTAGTACGATTGGTTTTAAGATTATTTGTAAGGCGATTATACAAACAATGGTATGGGTGGATTTGGACTTTTTGTTAAACTATGTGTTTTCAGTTTGAACAACATTTCGAAAGTTTCGAGCACATTTTTTAATTAGGCTTATTACTATTGTTCCAAAGGTCACACGTTTTTGAGAAATGACCTATGGTCAATTAAATATTGTATCAAAATATAAATAAGTTTTATCTAATTTACTAAAATAAGAAGTAAAATGTGTTAGCAAAGAATTTTCTTTGTTTAAATCAGAGTTTTTGTCTCCGCCACTTTTGGTGGCCAATGTAACCTCCAGAAATCGGTCGAAACTTCTGGGTTGAGTTTTGGGGAGTTATGATTTTAGAACTATTGATATCCTTAGAAAAATCAAGACCAAACTTGCATTCTGTTTTTAGAAATGCTACAACCTCAACGGTTGGAAATCAATTAGGGGGTATAAATACCAACTTCTAAAGTTCCTACAAGAACAAGAAAGCACTTTTGAAGCAAAAATCACTAATCAAACAACTTTAGACCTTAATACTTTCATATTCTTCTTACATACACTTGTGAGCTTTATTTCTATTCATTTGCTCAAGTGTATTTTATTGTATTTGAGCTTCATTTGCAAACAATTTAATGTTATAAGGATTGTTTCTTTGTTTGCTTATTTGTATCTCTTTGAGAGGGTTTGTAATTTAAGATTTGGGGTAAAAATCTTAAGGAGTTGTAAGTTTAAACCTTGTCCTCAATTGTTAAACAAATTAGTGAATTTGGGAAAATCCTTAGTGGTGGAAAGCTAAGGTAATAGAGTAGGCAATTGGGGTCGAACCACTCTAAATCTTTGTGTCAATAGTTTTAATTTTCTCTCTTTACTTCCACCATTTTTTTAAAAGGCCAATTCACCCCCTCTTAGCGTTTTCGGTTTGTTCAATCGAGTTAACATTTCATAACAGTCTTGCTTTTCTAGCACGTCTCTGTCTATTATTTCTAGCAGGTTTTTTTTAGGTTTTTTTTAGTGATTCTTAATTGGTGTTTTTGTTGATGACATTGTTTTTGGTTTAAATTCTTTCTTTCGTTTCTACATTCTGGTTGTTTTGTTTTGTATTTTTTTATGGAGAGAGAGTTGGGAGATCTATCGTTGGATGATGAGGAAGATGAAATATTGTAGGCATATATGGATCCTAATTCTATACCTATGGTAATTGATCTCTAACTGGTTAGGTGTTTTCTGACGGCAATTGTTATACATTTCCTAGCGATGAGAAGTACGATGACAAATTTATGGCATCTGGTAAAAAAGGTTCAAATATCAAATCTAGGGGAGAAAAGGTCATTGAAAGATTACTAAAAGGATCTTCATGGAGTTTTAGTAATCATCTTTTGATGTTACATCAGTTGGAAAAGGATGAAGATCCGTTAATGTGCCATTAATCTTTGCATATTTTTGGGTACAAATTCATGAAGTACCGCTAGGTTTTTATATTGCAACTTTAGCTTACCAAATTGGGGGTTTTCTTGGGAATTTTTTAGAGTTCAATTGTGCCAATTTGGGAAAAGGGCTGTGTACCTATTTGCGTATAAGGGTACAACTGGATTTTAGGAGACCTCTAAAAAGGAAGAAGAAAGTTATGTTTTCAGCTGGGGTTTGTTCCTATGTTAGTTTTAAATATGAATATTTGACCCTATTTTGTTTTTTCTATGGACGACTAGGGCATAGTGATTCTTTCTATCAAGCCAAAATAGTGCTAGGGTTTGATGTAGATGAGATGGGTTGGGATTTGTCATTGAGAGCTCAATCTAGAAAAGCCCTTGCAATAAGCAGCATGTGGCTACGAGAAGATAGGGAAGGGGTAAAGAGAGAGAACACTCTTGTTGATCAAGACTTGGGTAGGTGCATTGATCCTATATTGGGAGTAAATCTGGAGGGGTTTGAATCTTGCATCTTATTTGGATGGGGGTTATAAAAATATATGAATAGAAAGATATGAAGCATGACTCGGAAGAGAGCATGATTGAAGGGGGTGATGGGAAAAAAAGAAGCCTAGAAGGGAGGGTGATAAATCTATTGATAGGGAGGAACTAGAATCTCTTTTTGTTAGGAGAAGGAGGGTGTTGGGAAGTAACCATATTACATTAGCGGCTGCCAAGGGACAACTTGATCGGTTGTAATGAAAACATTTCGTTAGAACGTCCGTAGTTTGGGGAGGCCACGGGCTATTAGGAGACTTCAACATATACTAAAGGTGTATAATCCCCAAATTGTCTTCTTAATTAAATTCTAGAAAGATAGAGAATGTTCGCAGAATGTGTGGTTTTTTGAACGAGATTGATCTTGAAGCTAATGGTTCTTGAGGGGCATTTTGTAAGCCTTTGAAAAGAAAGGGAGCTACCTTGGGAGGGAGGCTTTCAAAAAGGTTCTTAATGATTGTGTAACACCCCAAACCTGGCCCAGACGTTATGGCCGAATCTGATGTGCCACGTTGGAGTTGAAAACCCACGTTCCGTCTTAGTGTTTTAAAAACCATATATTTTGTTGAGTTGACAAAGTGTATGGAAGCTGGGCACCAGGTAGGTATCCGAGACAGGGGAGGTGAGCCATGAAGGCTGCTTAAGTACCAAGCTCTTTGATTAGATCCAATCCTAGACATGCCCACAACCATAGCCACACTTTGTTATATCGAGTTTAAATTTGTTTAAGTGGACGTCTTTGATAAATCGATTAATCGTGGCGTCGAGCTATTTTGAAAACAAGTATCATTTTGAAAACACGTCCTAAGTCTAGCCCATTTGAATAATTATCAACCAGGTTTAAAGTTATTAAAATTAAAATAATCCTGAAAAGAAATAAAAGGAAAGTTAAAATGGCCTTATTACAACCCAAAAATAAATAATAATTAAAGGAAATTTAATGAAAACCATCGCTTATTTAAAAGTCCAAAGGCAATCACAGTGGCTACTCTGAATCCCCTCCGGCCCAAGTCCCCACATCAAGGCTCACCTGCAAGGTTAAGGAAAGGGGGGTGAGTTTGGAAACTCAGTGTGCAACAAGCCCCTTTCAGAGCCCAAAACAATAACAGCCTGTTGGGCCTAAGCCCAAATCCAATCTCAACATGTACTGGGCCATAGCCCTTTTCATATTTCATATTTCATAACACTGGGCCGAAGCCTTTTCATATTTCATATTACTGGGCCGAAGCCTTTACTGTAAATGGTATGGCCCATAGGCCCATTTAAATATCACATATAATGTCAATGAAAGAATGCAAGCCCATTTGGGGAGACTACTCAACCCACCATCCGCTACTCTCCATCCGTACCAACCAACACACCATGTGGGGATTAACTCAACCCACCCCGCCATACTCTCTCTTTGGCGGCAAAGATAGCTTTATCATATAACTGGAGGCCTAGCCTCTTTGAATAACTGGGGCAAAAGCCCTTTTAATAACTGGGGCATAAGCCCTTTTTCACTTCCTCCATTCATATAAAAATCCAACCCAATGCATTTATGATTACATCATGTGCATATCATACATATCATGTGCATATCATACATGTCATGTGCATATCATACATACCATGTTTATCAAAATCCCATGTATTAAATTCATACATAAACCCTAGGGGTATAATGGTCATTTTTACCTAGGGGCAAAACGGTCATTTTCATGTTATAAGGGTAATCTTGTAATTTTACCAAAAATTAGGGTTTCCATGTTCATTAACAATTACTAATAATTCATGGGTGCAAACAGTGATTCTGGCCCATTTTTAGCGAAATCGAGTTATTGGGCCTAAAACCCCTAATGGGCCCTACTTAGCCGTTTTTGTCATCTAGGCCCATTTAGCCTATATCCATAACAGTATTAATAGTCTTAACATGTAATTTAACAGATTTCCGTTTTCTTCCAATTTTTCCCAAATGGGCCCAAAAGCCTATTGGGCCCTATTGCAGCCCCTCGAGGCCCAACTTACCGTGAATGCCAAAAATCACGTTCTTACCATTTCCAATGTTCCTGATCATCATCTCAATGAATCTAACTAACTAATGAGCATTCACTTGCTCACGAGTCCTCGAAATGCCAGAATTTCAGCATTTCAGCTTTTCGGCATTTATCGCTTTAAGCTTATGAAAAAGGGTTCGTTACACACCTGTTTGGCGATATTCCTCGACGAGATCTCCTACACGATTTCTCCTATAATCCATCGTTAATAATCAGCTTCCCATAATTGAACCGAACCAAAAATCATCTAATACTAATACTTGCACATTCGGCCACCATCCATAATGGCCTTAGGAATCTTACCTTTGTCGCGATTGATGACTAGGTCTAGCCACTCCGGAGATCCAAGCTACCCCAAGTCGACACTACACCTTGCTGCTCCTCCACTAAATAAACCACAAAAAATATTAAAAGAAGACCCCATAAGGCCTATACCCATATTCGGCCACCTCCCTAAACTAGAGGGGTTTCGGCTTTTGGCCAAAAGTTACTCTAGGGATTGTTTAGAGTTCGAGCACTTACCACAGTCTTTCTCCTCTTGAATCCAGATGCCTAAAAGATAAAAGAATTGAACACCAACAATTGAAAAGGAAAGAAAAGTTTGCTGGTCACAAAGAATCGGCACCCCCTAGCTTTATTGATTTCGACTTTTGCGGTATTTCGACAGAAGTAGAGATAAAGGAAAGAAATAATGGGTGAATGAAGGGAAATAATGGTCTGGTTTGAAAGAAAGAGAAGGAAGAAAAGATGGAAGAAGAGATGGTAGGTTCGGCTGCAAAAAGAAAAAGAGAGAAGAAGACTAACCTCAAGGGAGAAAACGACACACCAATACCTAAGTGCCGAAAATCCCTAACTAAAACCTCTATGCCGAAAATCCCCTCTGCAATCTCCCTTATTCGGCCAACTCTATCTCCATATCAAATCCCTAAAATCTCTCCCCTTATCCCTCCTTAATCTATGCATTTGACTTGATCCAACTCTCCTCTTACAGAATCCACTTAGGTTCCAACACTTACCTTTCCTGCACATAAAAATAAATACTCTTATTTGCCAACACAGGGGCTCGATCCCATGTCTTCCCTTATGCTCCACACGCCACCTTTTTAGGAGCTTACTGGCGTCACCCTTGTCACTTTACTAAAGCTCTTTTTGTGATGCATGTTACCCACAACTTTATATAAGGGCACCTAGCTGCACCCTAACTCCTAAATCCAAAATTTAAAAATTCTCTAGGGTTTTGGCCAACTCATGGGCCTTCCATAAGCCCATTTACATACCCAAATTATGAATTCCATAATCACATACCAAATTTTAGAAACTTACTTAAAATATCAAGAATTGTAAAAAACCCAAAAATCAGGATGTTACAACTCTACCCTCCTTAAAGAAATTTCGGCCTCGAAATTTACCTGATCCAAATAGTTGAGGGTACTACTGACGCATTGCCTCTTCTTGGTCTCCCAAGTAGCTTCTTCCTTGCCATGGTTCCTCCAAAGTACCTTCACTAATGGATGACCTCCTTCTCAACACCTTGACATCGCGATCAAGTATTTGCAGTGTTCCTCTTCAAAGGTCAAATCCGACCGTACCTCGATTTCTGCAACTGGCACGATATGAGTTGGGTCAGAATGATATCGCCTTAGCATGGACACATGGAAAATGTCATGAATACGATCCAACTCTAGAGGTAACTCTAGCTGATATGCCACCGGCCCTATCCGCTTAATGATTCGGTAAGGCCCAATAAATCGTGGGCTCAACTTACCCTTCTTACCAAATCTCAAAATCTTCTTCTAAGGCGAAACTTTCAAAAAGACCATGTCCCCTACTGCATATTCAATATCCTTACGCTTCAGATCGGCATAAGACTTTTGTCGATCCGCCGCCTCTTTTAACCGATTCCTGATCACCTTAATCTTGTTTTCAGTATCTGCTACCAACTCTGGTCCAAGTATTTGCCATTCCCCCAATTCTGCCCAACAAGTAGGCGAGTGACACCTTCGCCAATATAGTGCCTCATATGGAGCCATCTGAATACTTGCTTGGTAACTGTTGTTATACGCGAACTCCGCCAATGGCAAATGGTCCTCCCAGCTGCCTCTAAACTCAATAGCACAACCCCTCAACATATCCTCTAAGATCTGAATAACCCTCTCTGACTGCCCATCTGACTGAGGGTGAAAGGCCGTACTGAAATCCAATCGCGTTCCCAATGCCTCATGCAACTTCTGCCAAAACCGAGATGTAAACCTTGGATCTCGGTCTAAAATTATAGAATGCTGGCACACCATGCAACCGTACTATTTCCGCCACATACAATTTGGCCAACTTCTGAAGTGAGTAATCGGTTCGGACAGGTATGAAATGAGCAGATTTCGTGAGTCTATCCACAACCACCCAAACCGAATCCTTCTTAGAAGGTGTCAACGGCAACCCACTTACAAAGTCCATAGTTACCCTTTCCCACTTCCAAAGTGGTATCTTTACCGGCTGTAACAATCTCGAAGGTAGTTGATGCTCGGCCTTCACTTGTTGACATGTCAAACATCTCCCTACAAATTCAGTCACTTCTCGCTTAAGCCCAGGCCACCAATATTGCTCTCGCAAGTCTCGATACAACTTACTCCCTTTTGGATGCATAGCACAAGGTCTATTATGTGCCTCTTTCAAAATCATCAATCTCAAGTCTGAGTCTTTCGGCATACAAATTCTTCCTCGAAAACAAAGAACTCCCTCACTATTTAACCCAAAGTCCGGATTCTCCCCCTTCTCAACTTGCTGAAATCGAGAAACCAACGACTCGTCCTCCAACTGTTGCTTCTTAATCTGTTCTACCCAAGTCAGTCTTACTTGCAACTCTGCCAATAAACTTCCGTTGTCATACAAACTTAGACGAGCAAACATCGCCTTTAATTCCGCCACAGCCCTTCGACTTAGCGCATCAGCCACGACATTCACCTTACCTGGATGGTACTCAATCGAATAGTCATAGTCCTTTAACAACTCTATCCACCTTCGCTGCCTAAGATTCAGCTCCTTTTGAGTCAGCAAGTACTTAAGACTCTTGTGATCCATATAGATGATGCATTTCTTCCCATACAAGTAATGCCTCCATATCTTAAGTGCAAAGATTACTACTGCCAATTCCAAGTCATACGTAGGGTAGTTCACCTCGTGCGGCTTAAACTGTCGTGAAGCATAAGCGACCACTTTCCCCTCCTGCATCAACACGCAGCCCAAACCTACATGTGACGCATCGCTGTACACAGTGAAATCCTTACTAGATTCTGGCTGAATCAACACTGACGCTTCCGTTGAAACCTTCTTCAACTTCTCAAAAGCCTCTTGCTACTTATTTGTCCAAACAAAAGGTGCTCCCTTCCTTATAAGTTTCGTTAACGGTGCTGCCAACACAGAAAATCCTTCCACGAATCTCCGATAATAACCTGCCAACCCCAGAAAACTTCGAATCTCTGTTACCGACCTCGGTGGCTTCCATTCCAAAATTGCTTCAATCTTTCGAGGATCCACCTTGATCCCCTCGGCAAACACAACATGCCCCAAGAAGGTAACTTCTTTCAGCCAAAACTCGCACTTACTAAACTTTGCATAAAGTTGCTTCTCCCTTAACACTTGCAGCACTACACGAAGATGCTCATCATGCTTCTCTTCCATTTCCTAATACACTAAGATATCGTCAATAAAAACAACTACGAACTGATCCAAGTATGGTTGGAACACCCGATTCATCAAATCCATGAATGCCGTCGGTGTATTAGTCAGTCCAAAAGGCATTACCAGAAACTCGTAATGACCGTATTGAGTCCTGAACGCCGTCTTATAAATATTCACCTCTTTAACTCTTAATTGATGATATCCTGACCGAAGGTCGATCTTAGAAAATACTGAGGCTCATTTTAATTGGTCGAACAGATCATCGATTCTTGGTAACGGATACTTATTCTTGATCGTCAGTTTATTCAACTGCCGATAGTCAATACACATTCGCATAGTCCCATCTTTCTTCTTTACGAACAAGATGCAGTGCATACGGAAAACACTTGGTCTTATAAACCCTTTATCCAACAGTTCCTGTATCTGAGCTTTCAATTCCACCAATTCCTTTGGTGCCATCCTATAAGGTGCAATGGACACAGGAGCTGTTCCAGGTAATAAGTCGATTCCAAACTCGACTTTTTTGCTTGGGGGTAATCCAAGAAGTTTATCTGGGAATACATCCTGAAATTCCTTAATAGTTCTAATCGACTCTACCGTTATCTCCTCAAGTCCAGTTTGACTTACAAGGGCCAAGTACGCCTCACAACCTTTCCGAATCAACTTCTCAGCTCTTAAAGTCAAAACAACATTGGACAAATAATCCCTTCGTTCCCCTATGACCATTATCTCCTCATCTTCAGCAGTTCGTAGTACCATCCTCTTTGCAGCACAATCCAACGTCGCCTTGTGCTTAGCTAACCAGTCCATTCCCAAGATAAGATAAAAATCCCCAAATGGCAGCTCCATCAAATCTCCTTCAAAGATTTTATCTTGTGTCACTAACGGTACTACCCTAAAAAGTTTATCTACCTTAACCGAATGTCCCAATGGACTTATCACCGATACCCCACTCACAGTCTCCTCAGAAAGCACATCCAAAGCCTCAGATACATCACAAGCTACATACGAGTGAGTGGAACCCACATCAATCAAAGCAGTGTAAGGCATGCTATGAATGAAAAACGTACCAGTTATAACATCAGGAGCGTCACCCTCCTCACGACGTCGTGCAGTATAAACCAACGCCGGCTGTCGGGCTTCAGCATGTCCAGCACCTCTGCCAGGTGCCCCACGTCCTTGTCCATTACCATTGCCACCTCTACCTTGCCCACGACCCCTCTGTGGTGGTGGTCCTCCTCGCCGTGGTTGGACATCCCTTTGCTCTGCAGCTAGCTCTGAGCCGCCCTTCGAGGACACTCTCGAACTTATGCTCCCTAGACCCACATCGAAAACATGCTCCATTCGTTTCAAAGACTCCCCATATGCACCTTACCACAGTCCCCGCAAGCTGCGGTCTATAAGTATTCTTCGAACCGCTCAACCGGTTCCTCCATCCTTGCTCTTTTAACATTTCCATTCGTGGTACTTGAGGGTCTAAAATCCTCTTAAACTGGTCGATCCTTCTCACGATTCAGCCGCTCGATCGACTTCACCTCCTCGGCTATCTTAGCCTTCTCTACCAATGCAAGAAACCACGCTCCCTTTGTGGAGCTATCAATATTCTAAGCTCATCGCGAAGACCATTCTCAAATCGGACACTGCGCTCATATTTAGTTGCCACTATCCCACTAGGATATCAACTCAGCCTCAAAAATTCTCCTCATACTCTGCTACAGTCTTATCACCCTGAGTCAGATTCAAGAATTCCTTCCGACGAGCATCCACATAGCTTGCTCCAACATACCTCCCTTTAAAGGCAGTTTTGAACATTTTCCAGGTTACTTGCTCAATTAGGGTACTCTCCTTTACGGTGATCCATCATCGGTATGCCTCGTCACGTAGCAGCTACACAGCTCCTTTCAGTTTTTGCTTCATTGAGCAGTCTAGATCGCCTATGATCCGTTCTGTTGCCTCTAGCCAATATTCTACCACATTTGAGCCTACTCCAGATACACCCCTAAATACTTCTGCTCCGTTGGCCCGGAGTCGCTCCGATATAGACCCCCTATTCATTGTCCCAGTACTAGCTCCAGCAACTCTTTCTAAAACCCTTAACATGGCTTGGGACAAAGCATCATCCCCCGCAGCCCGATCATAAGACCCAATCTCCGTTGCTTGTGGCACAGATGGCTCCTCAGCTGGCCTATGCCCTGAGGATGAAGATTTAGCTTGCGCCCTTCTGCGACCACGTCCGTGGCTTCGTCCATGAACTCCTCTTGTACTCATATCGAATTATCTGATTTACGAATTTTATGAAATTAGTATAATGTTCCACTGTTTATTAAGAAAATGTCTTATGAAAATGTAGCCGTTCAAGAATTGTTTTCGTATCGTCGTAGTCTAGCTACAGTCTCATTTCTACCGTTTCACAGTTTTACCCTATCTACAGCATCATAGTAGAGTCTCAGCACTCTTCATAATATCATATCATTATCATATATCGTAAAGAAAATATACTTACAGACTTGGTGCCGGGGATTCAGTGCGCCACTTCTTTCTCCAATCCAAAACTTGAAAACCATGTTTTTGATCACTGAAAATAGAAATTTCAAAACTTTGATTTGAAAACACCCTTTATTTTGAACTCTTAATTTAAAACAGAAAAACTTGGACCATTTTAACATGTATACTCTGTAAAACATCTTTGAAAAGAATTTTCAAAACCATTTCCAAAAATACCTTTCTTAGGCCTAAGTTTTTTTTGAAAATTTTTTTTTGAACCCGATCCACAGCCGAGTTGTTACAACCTAGGCTCTGATACCACTAAATGTAACACCCCAAACTCGGTCCAAATGTTATGGCCGAATCTGACGTGCCACGTTGGAGTTGAAAACCCACGTTCCGTCTTATTGTTTTAAAAACCATATATTTTGTTGAGTTGACAAAGTGTATGGAAGTCGGGCACTAGGTAGGTATCCGAGAGGAGGAGGTGAGCCATGAAGGTCGCTAAGTACCAAGCTCTTTGATTGGATCCAATCCTAGACATGCCCACAACCATAGCCACACTTTGTTATATCGAGTTTAAATTTGTTTAAGTGGACATCTTTGATAAATCGATTAATCGTGGCGTCGAGCTATTTTGAAAACAAGTATCGTTTTGAAAACACGTCCTAAGTCTAGCCCATTTGAATAATTATCAACCAGGTTTAAAGTTATTAAAATTAAAATAATCCCGAAAAGAAATAAAAGGAAAGTTAAAATGACCTTATTACAACCGAAAAATAAATAATAATTAAAGGAAATTTAATGAAAACCAACGCTTATTTAAAAGTCCAAAGGCGATCACCGTGGCTACTTTAAATCCCCTCTGGCCCAAGTCCCCACATCAAGGCTCACCTGGAAGGTTAAAGAAAGAGGTGAGTTTGGAAACTCAGTGCAAAGCAAGCCCTTTCGAGCCCAAAACAATATGACTGTTGGGCCTAAGCCCAAATCCAATCTCAACATGTACAGGCCATAGCCCTTTTCATATTTCATATTTCATAACACTGGCGAAGCCTTTTCATATTTCATATTCTTCGGGTCAAGCCTTTTATCAGAAACGGTATGGCCCATAGGCCCATTTCAATATCACATATAATGTCAATGAAAGAATGCAAGCCCATTTGGGAGACTACTCAACCCACTATCCGCTACTCTCCACCGTACTAACCAACACACCATGTGGGATTAACTCAACCCACCACCGCCATAACTCTCCTTTGGCAAAGATAGTCGCTTTATCATATAATTGGAGGCCTAGCCTTTTTGAATAACTGGGGCAAAATCCCTTTTAATAACTGGGGCATAAGCCCTTTAATTACTGGGGTATAAGCCCTTTAATAACTGGCGCATAAGCCCTTTTTCACTTCCTCCATTCATATAAAAACCCAACCCAATGCATTTATGATTACATCATGTGCATATCATACATATCATGTGCATATCATACATGTCATGTGCATATCATACATACCATGTTTATCAAAATCCCATGTATTGAATTCATACATAAACCCTAGGGGTATAATGGTCATTTTTACCTAGGGGCAAAAAGGTCATTTTTATGTTATAAGGGTAATCTTGTAATTTTACCAAAAATTAGGGTTTCTATGTTCATTAACGGTTACTAACAATTCATGGGTGCAAACAGTGATTCTGGCCCATTTTTAGCGAAATCGAGTTATTGGGCCTAAAACCCCTAATGGGCCCTACTTAGTCGTTTTTGTCATCTAGGCCTATTTAGCCTATATCCATAACAGTATTAACAGTCTTAACATGCAATTTAACAGATTTCCGTTTTCTACCAATTTTTCCCAAATGGGCCCGAAAGCCTATTGGGCCCTATTGCAGCCCCTCGAGGCCCAACTTACCGTGAATGCCAAAAATCACGTTCTTACCATTTCCAATGTTCCTGATCATCATCTCAATGAATCTAACTAACTAATAAGTGTTCGCTTGCTCACGAGTCCTCGAAATGCCAGAATTTCGGCATTTCGGCTTTTCGGCATTTATCGCTTTAAGCTTATGAAAAAGGGTTCGTTACACACCTGTTTGGCGATATTCCTCGATGAGATCTCCTACACGATTTCTCCTATAATCCATCGTTAATAATCAGCTTCCCATAATTGAACCGAACAAAAAATCATCTAATACTAATACTTACACATTCGGCCACCATCCATAATGGCCTTAGGAATCTTACCTTTGTCGCGATTGATGACTAGGTCTAGCCACTCCGGAGATCCAAGCTACCCCAAGTCGACACTACACCTTGCTGCTCCTCCACTAAATAAACCACAAAAAATATTAAAAGAAGGCCCCATAAGACCTATACCCATATTCGGCCACCTCCCTAAACTAGAGGGGTTTCGACTTTTGGCCAAAAGTTACTCTAGGAATTGTTTAGAGTTCGAGCACTTACCACAGTCTTTCTCCTCTTGAATCCGGATGCCTAAAAGATAAAGGAATTGAATTCCAACAATTGAAAAGGAAAGAAAAGGTTTCTGGTCACACAGAATCGGCACCCCCTTAGCTTCACTGATTTCAGCTTTTGCGGTATTTCGGCAGAAGTAGAGATAAAGGAAAGAAATAATGGGTGAATGAAGGGAAATAATGGTCTGGTTTGAAAGAAAGAAAAGGAGGAAAAGATGGAAGAAGAGATGGTAGGTTCGACTGCAAAAAGAAAAAGAGAGAAGAAGACTAACCTCAAGGGAGAAAATGGTACACCAATACCTAAGTGCCGAAAATCCCTAACTAAAACCCCTTTACCGAAAATCCCCTCTCCAATCTCCCTTATTTGGCCAACTCTATCTCCAAATCAAATTCCTAAAATCTCTCCCCTTATCCCTCCTTAATCTATGCATTTGACTTGATCCAACTCTCCTCTTACAGAATCCACTTAGGTTCCAACACTTACCCTTCCTGCACATAAAAATAAATACTCTTATTTGCCAACACAGGGGCTCGATCCCATGTCTTCCCTTATGCTCCACATGCCACCTGTTTAGGAGCTTAGTGGCGTCACCCTTGCCACTTTACTAAAGCTCTTTTTGTGATGCATGTTACCCACAACTTTATATAAGGGCACCTAGCTAGAACCCCTAACTCCTAAGTCCAAAATTTAAAAATTCTACCGGGTTTTGGCCAACTCATGGGCCTTCCATAAGCCCATTTACATACCCAAATTATGAATTCCATAATCACATACCAAATTTTAGAAACTTACTTAAAATATCAAGAATCGTAAAAAACCCGAAAATCAGGATGTTACAGATTGTCAGTTGGTGGATGTAGGATATTTTGGACCATGGTTTACTTGGGAGAGGGGTAACCTTCACGAAACAAATATTAGGCAAAGATTAGATAGAGGGTAACAAATGAAGGATGGATTGCTCTGTTTCCTAATGCAATGGTACGCCATCTCAAATACTCTTTTTTTGATCACTGTCCGCTTCTTATTTAGTTAGAGCAATTCGACCCAAACATTTTCGTTTTGAGGCATGTTGAGTGTTAGAGGAGACTTTTGAATAAGAGGTTAGGAATTTATGGGGAAGGGCGACGACAATATTCTTGTAAGTTGGAGAGGGTTCGGGTTGGCTTGAGGAGATGGGCAATGGAATTTAGACGGAAGAAAGTGGGGATAAAAAAAAGAGTTAACAATAAAGGTTAGAGTTCTGGTGGAAGAGGATAGAGATGATGATAACCTTGTGGAACTGGTTGATATTAAAGTTTAGTTAAATTTCAAGATTGATAAAGATGATTATTTTTTTGAAACAAAGGGCAGGGGTGAATTAGATGAGGTTGAGAGATAAGAACACAACTTTTTTCCATAATTTTGCCTCTCAAAGAAGGAAAGTGAATAGAATTGGTGGCTTGCAATAAGGAATAGAAAATTAATGAAAGGAGAGCCTGAGATGGAAGGCATTGCTAAGAATTATTTTCAATCCCTTTTTTAGTCAAAGGGGATTGGTGATACGAGCTATAATCTGTCTAGGGTGAGACTGTGACAGCCTTAAAACGACCCTAGTCAGAATGTGGTTTCGGGACCACAAAACTGAGGCATAAAAATAATTTAATATTCATTTTGATGTCTATAATATGTGTTAATTGTGTGACATTTTGATGTTTTGATTTAGGGTTATAAATGTGAATTTCACTAAAAAGGACCTAGTAGTAAACTTTGAAAGTAGGATGGGAAATGTGTGATGACTAATTGAATCATGCATGCAAAACTATGGTTTTGCATGTCAAATACCCTCTTTTTATAAGTGGTGGCCGCCATGACAAAGAAGGATGGGCAAAACATGTCATAGACATGTTTTGTTGGTGCATTATGGGAGGAAACAATAAACTAAGGTTAGGAATAAAGAAATGGGAAGAAAAAAAAAGAGAGAAGGTGTGTGATCCCCTCCTTTGCCGTGAGTTGAAGAAAAGAGAAGAAAAAAATTTGTTGTTCATCTTTTTTTCATTTCTTGGAGCCGAAAATTCTAAGGAAGAAGGAAGGGGTTCTTGCTTCATGCTTGGTTTGGAAGAGGATTAGGAGGAGGTTTGGCCATACTTGTGTCTAGATTAAGGTATGTTTGAGGTTGTGCTATGAGATTCATGCATGTTTTTAGTTGCTAGCTTGATTTTCTTATTAGCCTATGGTTCAAATCTTTGCTATGTCATGGGGATGATATTCGGCCAAGGTGGATTTTGTGTTAATGCCATTGCATGCTAAATATGAAGCTTGATAATGATACATGTGATGGTGGATTGAGGACTCTTGGATTTTCTTTTAGCATTTTTGAGTGAGACATTAAGTTATTTGTTTAACCATGACCAAAATTGAAACGGTATGGTGTTGTGGTGTATTCGGCCATGGTATATCCATAAGTATGATTTATGCATATTGCATGGTAGGTAAGATTTGAGCTTTGGATATATGTTTATATTTGGTTATAATCAACTTGAGATTCGGCCCTTGCACCTACATGTATATATGTTTGCACATGATGTATTGGTATGACATATATACTATCTCAAGGTATATATTTACATATGATAATGTTTCGGTTATGAAGTAAATGATAGATGTGTATTGAACTACAATATACAATGCATTAGTTAGTAAAATGTATGCTGTTCATGTGTGGTATTAAACATGTAATTGGCCTCAACATCAACATGCATAATCGGCCACATGAATGAGTACATAGGTTGATGTGTTGTTAGGCCATAAGTAAGCATGTTGAAGGCTTTATCTCGACCTAGAAAATTCGGCTAAGGAGAGTACTAACTAATGTGTTGAGTTTGATGCATGATTTCACATGTATGTGTGTAACACCCCAAACCCGGCCTAGACGATATGACCGGATCTGATGCGCCACATCGAAGCGTTCAAAACATTCCAGATTACTTAGTTTGAAAAAACTTAGTTGGTGTTGTAAAAGGTACTTTTAAAAGTAGGTTAAAGTGAACTAAGTGTGCACCGTGTAGGAAACCAGAAGAAGAGGAGGTGAGTCCGTCGGACCGCTAAGTACCAAGCTCCCTTCGGATCCAATCCTAGACATGCACACCGCCATTGCCACACTCTAACATCTCGTATAATTTTTGCGAAAACCGTAATTATGCCCATCTTAAGAAAATGATTAAGGTTGAAAACGCTTGCTTAAAATATTTATTCTCTTGGAAAACATTTACTTTGCGGAAACTTTGTGCGTCATCGTGATCTTTTATAAACAAGTAGTTTTTATAAAACGAACCCTAGTGCTAACCAATTTAATAATCCCCAAAATAAAATTAGTAAAAAGAGCGGCCTTATTACAATCTTCAAGCACAATAAAAATAATCCAAATTAAATGCTAAACTTATTTAAAATCGGCAATCAAGCTTCATGGCCACTCTGAATCCCGCCCAGCTCCAAGTCCACCAACTAGGGCTCACTTGCAAGGATGGAAGAGGAAGGGTGAGTTTGGGAAAACTCGGTATATCTGAAACCCATCCAAAGCCAAAATCACTCGAGCCCATTGGGCCTAAGCCCTATACAGATAACAGAGACATGAGAACAAAGCCCTTTTCGAATACATGAGCAAGGCCTTAGCCCTTTTAACATAACAAGATGACCCATAGGCCCGATTCAAGAACATATGTAACAATATCGGGAATGAATGCAAGCCTAAATGGGAGACTACTCAACCCACCAACCGCTACATCGCCTCGCATCAAATTTCTACACTCCATGTGGGAATATCTCAACCCACCCAAATTTCTACACTCCACAGTGGCGAAAGAACGCTCAATTATCGATTAGTTGAGGCAAAGCCTCCAAGACGTGGATGAACCACATTCAAGACTTCCTCCATCAATACCCCAATCTCATGCAACAAATATTAATAAATGCATATCATGTAAAATACAAGATTAATCAATCATGCGTTTAACCAATTTAAACCCTAGGGTATTTTAATTATGCTATTTAGGGTAATTTCGTACTTACGCAACTACACACGTTATTCGAGTAATTCTTAACAATCATATGCAATTTGATTCTCCCATCTAACCGACAGCTACTTTGCCCACCTCTTGCCCATATTGGTAGTAAGCCCATTGGGCCCGATTTTGGCCCATCGAGGCCCTATTTCAAATACGTTGAAACGTCACACAAACTTACTTACCACTTTGCGGTGCTAGATCTAACAATTACTCTATGTCTTGAGAGCATTCAGATACTCACAAGCTTATGAAATGCTGGAATTTGGCATTTGACTTTTTTTGAATTGAACTAAGAAAAGGTGTTAAGACACACCGATTCATGACGATCGCTAATGAGATCTCTTCGATATCCTACAATTGATTAGCACAAAGTGCTTATTTACAAACTATAATCACTAAATTCCAAAACTTACTCACCCATGATCGAACCATGTCCCTAAAAGCCTTTGAAACCTTACCTTTTGTCAAAATCGATAGCTAGCTCGAATCCGATTGCTCCAATGATTCACGCTTTCTATCCAACACTTAAGAAGACTCTAATCACCGAGAGAAAACATTAGTTACAAACCCTTAAAGCCTTATGCTCAAATCGATGACCTCCCTAATTTTTGGGATTTCGACTTTTCCTAACATCGCAAAATAAGAACAGATCCGAGATGATAAGTACTTACCCCTTACTCCTACTTGATTTCCACGCAATCTAGTGTAGATTTATCCTTAGAACAATGGTAAAACCCGAATCCGTGAGTTTGAAGAAGTTTCGCTATAAGCCCTAAACCAAATGGTACTTTCGGCTTTTGGGTGGTGAAGAAGATGATAATGTGGAACTATAACCTTGAAGTAGAATTACCGTCAAGTATCTAGGATTAAGAAAAGATAATCGAGATTAATAAAACAAAGAACATAGAAGGACACGGCTTTGAAGAAATCGGCACAAGCAAAGTGATCACGAGATTTCGCTTTTATAGATTCGCAAAAGTATTGATGAATAGCAGGTATGATGAATAGTTTTGAAGTAGAAAAATAGAAGAAGAAGAATAGGGAGGTGGTAGTTTTGCCAGAGAGGAAAAGAGAGGAAAACAACCCTAAGGTGTTAAAAAGAAGAAAAACGGCACCACTCAATACCCTAAGTGTCAAATACCAACCTAATACCCCTACCGATTTTCCTCTTCAATTCCCATAATTGCCAACTCCTAGCCTCATCCAAATCCTTAAATCTCTCCCTTATCCCTCCTTAATCCAAGCATTTAAACTGATCCAACTCTCTTCTAGCAGAATCCACGAACTCCAACACTTACCCTCCCGCACTTAAAAATAAATGCATCTATTTGTCAACACAGGAATCGATCCCATGCCTTCCCCACCGCTCCACATGCCACTTTTCTAGGAGCCTAGTGGCGTCACCCTTGCCACTTTACCAAGGCTCTTTTGTGATGCAATTTACCCACAACTCTACTTAAGGGCCACTTAGCGTAACCCCTAACTCCTAAGTCTAAAATTCCAAAAATTCAACTGGTTTTGGCTAACTCATGGGCCTTCCATAAGCCCATTTACTTACTCAAAATATTAATTTCACATCCAAATACAATAATTTAAAGTCTTTATAAAATATTGAAAACCACGAATAAATCCGAAAAATCAGGATGTTATAATGTGACTTTAATGTCTAAGGTATAAGTGTGGGCTAAGTGCCTTGTGTTCCTCTTTTCGATGCTCAAATGATTAAATCGATTTATTTATTTAATTAAGCTCAAGAGCAAAGGGGATCCAAATCCGATAAAGGGAAGGAAAAAGTGGTCGAATAGCCATCGAAATCGTTCGACGACATCCAAGGTAAGTTTTCGAGTAATGGAGCTTAGATTATGATTTGATTAGATCATGTGTTAAGCAAATTGAAATCATGCTCTTTGTGTGTGGCTATTGAGCCGAAATTGTAAATATGATAAGTAACTTGTGTTAGAGCTTTGGTAATGAGAATGTAATAAGAATGTGTTATGATTTGTTGATATATGTGATTGGTTATTCGAATGGTATCCGGGCTAAGTCCCGAAGGCATTTGTGCGAGTTACCAAATCCGGGTTAATTCCCGAAAGCAATTGTGCGAGTTACCAAATCCGGGTTAAGTCCCGAAGGCATTTGTGCGAGCTATTATAACCGGGCTATGTCCCGAAGGCTTTTGAGCGAGTCGCCATATCCGGATAAAATTCAAGGTACGTGATTCGGGAATGAGCAATCTTGCTGTAAAATTTCAGTTAATACGCTTGCAAAATTCCAGAATGAGGTATGTTTCAGATGTGCTTTGAATTAGTTGAGCCCTTACAAATAAGTATTCGTCGCTTGATAAACGAGCTACCGCTTTGGCTAAGTTGATCTTTTGTGTATGAACATAAGGGTTGGTAATGTGAAGTAAGTATGATATTGAGAATGTGTGCATATGAAATTATCCGTTTAGCTATATGAATGCTATACTTTTGTTGTGCTGAATCCCTTGCTCAAAACTTACTAAGCATAAATTGCTTACTCCGTTTCTTTGTTCTCTGTTTTATAGATTTTGGCTCGTCACCATCGGACTCGGGATTTTTGGAAGTCGAAGTCTCCCACACTATCAAAGCCCCCTTTGGTACAATTTTGGTTGAGCTTTGAAATAGCATGTATAGGACTACCCTTTGTTGTTTTTCGAGTACTTTTGTGATGTATGTGTGTATGTACCATGCGAAAATGGCGCATAGAAGTGGAGTATGGCATTAGACCATTTGTGTTTATGTATATATATATGGTTTCATGATGTGACTATGAACTGGAATGGAAGTGTTGGGCAATGATCAGCCCTTGGAATGGCTAAATATGATCATATGTGGACCTATGTATGACAAAACTCTAGTTGGTCCATGGAGACCACGAAATAGGTAAAGTTTACCTTGAAAACAGATGCTGACAGCAGCAGTGGTATGGATGTGAAAAATCACTAAAAATATCAGGAATGGAATTAAATAGTGAATAAATTATATAAATGAGCCTTGATGAATCTACTTTCATATGGAAGAAACGAAACAGTCATATGTGTTGTATGTTAAGAGATATTTAAGTATTCGTGAAACAGGGCCAGAACGGTTTCTGGATTCCCTGTTCCGAATTTGGAAATTCATTTTAAATTAACCAGAGATAATTAGGAGTCATGCCATATATTTATAGATTCCTCTTTGAGTCTAGTTTCTATAGAAACAAACGGCATCAGTATTGAAGCCCTGTACAGGGAGATATCCAAGTCGTAATGCGTGAAGGTTAGTGTAGTCGATCCCTGTAACAGGGGAGACTTTAACTAATAAACTGTACTAATTGGCCTAACCAAAAATTCTAGAAAAAAATATGTAGATGGACATATGAGTCTAGTTTCAGGGAAAAATTACGAAACTGATTTTCGAGCTTTGAAACTCAAGATATGATTTTTAAGGCGACAGTGACGCAGTAACCAGCTTGTCTGAAAATTTCTAAATGGACTGTGAAAATAATTAAGTTAAGTCTGTGTGCACCTTGTGTTCGATTCCGGTAATGGACTCGGGTACGGGGTGTTACAGAGACAATGTATCTCTAATGAAGCAAATGGTTTGTTGACGACAGAATACATAAAGAAAGAAGTCATAGAGGCTTGAATAGTATGGGTCCTACGAAGGCATCAGGGGACGATGGCTTTTCGGCTCTCTTCTATAAAAGGTGTTGGCATTTTGTTGGGAAGGATATTTCCTCTTACTGTCTAGAGGTACTAAATGAAGGTAAAATTTTAGTTCTTTTAAATGTTACAAATATTAGACCTATTAGTTTATGCACGATTCTTTATAACATGATTGCTAAGATGGTAGCCAATCGGTTCCAGAGGGTATTAGAGGATTGCATTGATGGGGCCTAGAGTGCTTTTGTGCCGGGTCATTTAATTGCTATTAATGTTTTATTAGAAGAAGGATTTTGTGGCACTTAAACTTGATATGAGTAAAGCTTATGATCGAGTGGAATGTGATTTTTTGAAACAAATGATGGAACGTATGGGTTTTTCTAGTAGATGTGTGGAAACCATTATGACGTGTATCTCATCGGTCTCATACTTGGCGGTTCTAAATAGGAAAGTAAGGGAGAGGTTGCGCCAGGTAGAGGGCTTCAAAAAGGTGATCTTTTGAGTCTGCTTCTTTTTCTGATATATAGTGAAGGATTATCTACTCTTATGAGATTGACTTTAGATGAATGAATGATTAAGGGTGCTAAGGCTAGTAAGAGGGGTCCATAACTAACACACATTTTATTTGTAGATGATTGTGTTATTTTTGGTGAAGCTACGGATAAAAAGGCTACTACTATGAAACAAATTTTAAAGGAATATGGAGTCTTCTCCGATCAGTGTATTAATTATGAAAAATCCACTGTGTGTTTCAGTCTAAACGCTTTTGAAGGGGATCAGATTCGAGTTTCATGTTTGATGGAGGTTCGTCAATCTAATGAGATAGAAAGATACTTAGGACTTTCAAATATGGTGGGTCGATAGAAGCAGATAACTTTCTAAGCTTTGAAGAATAAGGTCAAAAAAAGAATTGATAATTAGAGTACAAGGCCCTTGTCGCAAGGGGGTAAGGTGGTGTTTTTCAAAGCGGTTTTACAAGCCATTCCAACATATACGATGCCCTATTTTGTTGCCTAAGTCATTATGCAACGATTTGGAAAGTATAATAGTGCGATTTTAGTGGCAGAAAAGTCATGTCAGAAAGGGTTTCATTAGTGTCAATGGGCAAAGTTGTGTGCGCTTAAAGAAAATAGAGGGTTGGGCTTCCATTGTTTATCTTTTTTTAATATAGCTTTGTTAGTCAAGCAGGGTTGGCATCTTATTAGTAATATCCATTCTTTATTGAGTCGCATTCTAAAAGCCAAATATTATTAGAGTTGTGATTTTTTGCAGGCAAGGTTAGGGGGGACTACCTTTTTTTACCTTGCTCAGTATAAGGTTCACAAAGGGTTCGCTTCAAGACGACCTTGGTTGGCGAGTGGGAAGAGGAGACCGAATTTCAATCCGAGAGGATGCTTGGTTGGTTGGGGCTAAAAATTACAAAGTTTATTGGAATATTAATGAAAATAGTTTAACTAAGGTATATGATTTGACTAACCACTCTTGTAGGAATTAGAATGTGGGTCTAATAAGGAGTATCTTTGAGGAGAGTGTTGTTGATAAAATACTGAGAATTCCTTTGGCCAGGTTAGAATACGAGGATATGGTCGTGTGGAGAGGTGAACCTTCAGGAGCCTTCTCAGCGAGTAGTGCTTATAAGCTTATCCTTGATAGTAATTGGGATTCCCAATTTATAGTTCTTCAAAATGCCACAAAGGGCTTTTACAGGAAATTGTGGAATTTAAACTTAACTACAAAACAAAAAAATTACAACATGGAAAATTTCTTGGAATTTTTTGCCTACTCTAATTAATCTTTATAACAGAAGAATCAGAGTTCAGCTAGCTTGCCCTAGATGTGGTGGGGGTCTAAAGACGATTGACCATGTGTTTTGGGACTACCTTGTATCAAAGGAAATGTGGAATAGGCTTAATATTTCTTGGATTCTATTTCAATCCCAGTTTAATATTAAGGAATGGCTTACCTGGGTTTTTTAGAATGGTTCAAATGACATGCGTAGGAAGACATGTTGTGCGATGTGGGTAACCTAGAATGAGAGAAAGAAATCCCTTCATGAGAGGTCTAAAAATTTCGGACGATGGGCAGTAGAGGTTGTAGGTAAATAGATTATGGAGATGGATGGGTTAGGTAGTCATGTACTTACTTGGAAATGTATCGTTTTGGAGTGGATTCCCTCTATAGATCCTTTTATACGAATAAATTTTGATACTGCTTTTAATCCCAAATAGTATAGATCAGGATCGAGTGTAGTGGTCAGAGATGACAGAAGGGATGTTATTATCTCAAAATCAACACTGCATGGGGGTTAGATCCTTGTTCGCGATGGAAACACTTGCGTGCTCTCAAGCGGTAACATTGGGTAAGAGTATGAGAGTCAATATAGTTGAGATAGAAGGAGATACGTTAACAATTATAAAAAAAATTATATCAGATGAAACTGACAGATCCGAGATCAATAATATAATCAAAGATATTAAAAAAAAAGAGTGGTTTCAAAGAAATCTATTTTAAATATCTACCTAGATCAGCTAATCGTTTGACCCATACTATCGCATTTGAAAGTTCGAGAAGAGGAGTAGAAGTGTACTTGGTGGGTGCGTTGTCAAATTTCGCTAGGATATCACGGGGTCTAGGGACTCATCGAGAACGTGAATTGGATTGAACAAAAGCTTCGATGTTCTTAAACCGGCGTAGGAGTGCAGAAATGGAGATCATATGGGTAAAGGGTCTGTGCTCGGGGAACTGATCCATCTATGGAGAAAAAAGGAGTTCTAGAAATGAAGATGATCTGATAGGTGTTCAAATCAGGCTGGAGTAATCTATTGTTTTTGTTTTTTCAATGTTTCCTTTTGTCTTTTTCTATACTACTTTTATTGTCGTTAGTTTTTCATAGTTTTGTGTCGTTTTGGTTGTTCTGGGCATTTATGTTTTGTTTGTTTTATTTTGTGTTTTGTTAATAAAATGTCCAACCCGGTATGATCTAAAAAAAAGAAATGAATTATTTTCCATAATTTTATTGTTAGGGTTTAATATGTTATTTGTAGGTAAAAAGTTAGTTTAACTTGTTGATTTGTGGGACACATCACCATCATTATTCATAAGGTAATATCTTTCCTTAATTTGAACATTTTATTTTACACTTTTGAAAATCACTGTATTTATATTGCCAAAAGTATTTATGAAATTTTTATTTTTAAACATATATTCATAATGGATAAAAATCAAGAATATCTTGAAATTAAAGATAACTGAAGTTTGTGTAGCTTTTAAATCAAGTTTTAAGTAATTAAGGTTTAAAATCAAAAGAGTTTTAAAAAATGAAATTGAAGTGAGTAAAGCAAAATGGTGAAACTTAAAATTACATATTTTGTTATGAAAAGTTTAGTCATGTATTTCTTTTATAATATTACATTAGAAATATATTGTTAAAATTTGTATAGTTAAACCCTTCCAGATTATACTTGAAGCTTTTGGTTTCTTTGGTCTATTATTGAAATAATGAAAACGTAATTACACATTAAAGAAAGAAAAAAGCTAAATATTTAAAAACATATGTTTAAAATATATTATTGCAAAACAAATCATTATAACTGAAAGGAAAGAATAAATTGCGTGTAAATAAACAAATAATTACTATACCGTGGAAGAACCACTGCTTTAGAAGTAAATCTGCCCTAACCGGTGTAACCATGCAGTGGATGTCACCCCCAAAGTTAACATAGAACTTCAATATTCGTACACTCGAATAAAGAATGTGGAACACAATTGATATTGCTCTTCTAGAAAAAGAATTTGGAAAAATAGGCTGGGAAAACAAGATTGAAAACTTGGTCAGAAAAATTGAGCAGAAAAAGTTTTCAGAAACGAGAACAGCCAAACTTTGAGAAAGAACTGATTTTTGTATTGTTGTGTGTTTAACGAGGAGAATGACCCAACTATTTATAGGATTTTTTGAAGGGCAAAACAGTAAATCCAAAAAGGTAAAACGATAAATCTGAAGAGTCATTTCATAAAAAACACAACGGTTAGAAGCTAGTTTCTTAAAAAAACGCAATAGTCTGGCTGGTCAAGTCAAAATTGTAACAATTTAGAAACTAAAATGATATAATTTTCTCAAAATAAAAATAACAAAAAATTTATCCAAAAACGACATGTGTTAACATGGACACGGGCCAGACGAGTGATGGCACGCGTGTTTTGGGCCATAGCCTCAATTACTCAATGAAGGTAAGTAGTAAGGCTATATTAAACCCTCTTCAAAGTATTTTCCCAACCAATGTGGGATTTCCCTTTTCTTTTGCATTACCAACATTCCCCAACAAATGCAAAAGAATTAGAAAAACTTTTTGTAAAAATTAGAAAAGGTAAAACATGAAAAGAGTAATAGTGGAATTAGCAGTTTAAGCACTAGTATCTTGTGGGTTTAAACTAGTACATAGTGAAATAAGTGATTTTTCTCTTTAACAAGTGAGCGAATCTTGAACTTGTTAAGATAGGGGTTAATTCATGACACACGACTAATCTCAGATCCAATTGATGTTTCGCGATAAATCAACAAGTTTTAGCCAATACACTTCAGGATGCTAGTAAGTGCTCAAGAAAGATTGTCCAATGTCCCTCATAGAAGGTGGCTAGTTCTTCACTCTTACGTAGGTGTTAATCAAATCTATCTCAATATAGACTACTTGAATCAAGACTATGAAATCATTAAGATCATTTATTAAGCTTAACATCTCAAATTTCAGTTTGGTGAATTCATCAAGTTTGTCTCAATAAGACCACCTAAACTTTGGGATATGAACTCATTTGGAGTAAGAAACTCAACCTCATGTGTTGGTTAATTCATCAAGTCCGTCTCAATAGGACCACCCAAACTCTGGGATATAAACTCATTAAGAGTAAGAAACTCAACCTCACATAATCATGAATTCATCATGTCCGTGTCAACAGGACCATCCAAACCCTGTGATATGAATTCATTAAGAGTAAGAACTCAACCTTATGCATGTACATCGTTTTCCATAGGGATAGGTAAAATGTACAATATGAGTGTTTCCATGGTTTCGTTTAACCACGTTGAACTTAGAAAACTAGGTTGGGTATCCACCATAAATTCTTTAACTATTGGGCTTAAGACCCATCCCCCTTGACGAATCAAGAACCATTTTCCAACTTAACCCTTCGGTTAGTGGATCATCTAGGTTCCTTTTAGACCTTATGTACTCCAAATCAAGTACTCAATTCTTTATTAAATATCTCATAGATTCATCTTTTATTCAAATATGTCTTTTCTTACCATTGTAAGCTTGACTCTTAGCAACGCAAATTGCATCTTGTGAATCACATAATAGAGATATGGGAGGTGTCGGTTTTTCCAATAAAGGAATCTCTGCAAGTAGATTCCTAAGCTACTCAGCCTCTTGCCCAACTAAGTCCAAGTTCACTTCAGAAACCATAGAGGCTATTATCTCATCGGGTTTTTCAACTAGATGTGCTTGTAGTTTGTTTTTGTTCTAGCAGTCAAGTTAGTAGCATTGGTATGCTTTGTCTCCAACTTTTCCATATACATAACAATTCATAGAGTTGTTGGATTTATCCTTTCCTAATTTCTTGAAGTTGACAACCTTTTGTTCTGGATTTTTGTATTCTTCTTTGAATTTTTAGTGCCTTTTAACCTGTTAAACTTGAGACCAAAACTAGATTCCACAAGGTTAGCTTTTAAATGAAATTCACTTGAAGTAACTAAAGCCTTATCTTTAAGATGATTGGCTTCCTCAATCTTCATGTAGAAATTGGCTTCCTCAATCTTCATGTGGGAAATCATTTCCTCCAAAGAAATGTCTCGTTTCTTATGCTTCAGGAGATTGTGGTAGTCGGACCAGGACTTTGGTAATTTTTCAATTAGAACATTTGCTTAGAGGGTTTCATACATCTTTATCCCTTCAACTAGGATGTTAAAAACTAATTTTTTGTAGAAATGTATTTGATCCATTATCGGCTTATCATCAGTCATATAGAATTTGAGTCACTCTCCAATGACGTACTTATTAGTTCCAATATCATTAGCCTCATACTTCTTCTCCAAGGTTTCCCAACTTGGCTTGGCTGACTTATCTTTGACAAATAAGTCGAAGAGGTTGTTAACCATGTGGCTTAACATGTGAACTCTTACATTTTTTTTTTGTCCTTGTCATACTTGGCTTTTATTATGGTATTGATGTCCGAGTCTCCGTGAACAGTGGCAAAATATCCAGTTTTCTCGGTGATAGGTGGACTAAATAGGACATAGTCAACTTCAAGTTGTTTGAAAAATATAACCATCCTTTAAGACCAGCGACAGTAGTTGTTTCCGTCAAGAGGCTTGAGCTTGGTTAGATCAAGATTAAACTTGTTCATCATGTTAGACATGTTTAAATAGTATTATGAGTTTTGCTTCTAAATTGTTGGAAATATACTACCGGAAAACAAATCATTAGCACTGACAGGAAAAAATAAATTGTGCATAAATAAATGAAATAATTACAATGCCATAGAAGAAACACTATCTTGTAAGCAAATCCGCCCTGATCGATGTAATCAAGTAATGGACGTCGCCCCTAAGGTTAACACAACTATTGTATTGTTGTGTAGCTTTGAGAAAGAAATTATTTCTGTACTGTTGTGTGTCTAACATGGAGAATAACCCAACTATTTAACATGGACACAGGCTGAGTGGGTGACGAAAATATATGTGTGTTAGGCATTAGCCTCAATTACTCAACAAAGATAATAAGTAAGGTTATATTTAAACCCTCTTCAAAGCCTTTTCCCAATCAATGTGAGATTATCTTTTTCTTTTGCATTACCAACAACATCAACCTTGTATTATTTACCCGATTGTAAATAGAAGAATTATAAAAATATATCAATATTGGCAATACATGAAAATTATCATTGCTATTGTGAAAATATAATTATTGACTAATTGTAAAAATAAAATTATAGAAAAGCATCTCAACTTCTGGACAAAGTTGTGTTCCTAAGCCTATTTTGCAAATCTTTATTAGAACAAAAATTTAAAAATGAATATAAAATCATTATAAATTGAATATAACGAATTGTTTATCACATACCTTGTATTACTATTCACTTGAGCTTCTTATTATATTTTTACAGGGATCCATATATAGATGCAAAATGAATTTAGAAATAGGAATGTATTCATTATTACAATTGATTTGCTTAATTCCACTACAAATCACTGGCTTGTGGTAAATATTGTAATATTGAAAGAGGTTTGTGGTGGTAAATGCATTATTCTAATACATGATTTACGACAATCATGTAGAATTTGATTTCAAAAGCCTCATTCTTTTTTTACAATGTTTGAGTTTTATCTTGATAAAAAGGAAAGAGTACATCATCTATATCCCTTTTCCAATCATTTAATAATATTTTAGCTAATTTTTACATGTCATTCACATCTTATTTAATTAATTTTTAACCATAAATCCCTAAAATTCCAATTCTATTTTTTTTAATCCCTAAAATCCTAGTTCATTTATCGATTCATTCTTTGTACCCCCGTTTTACTAGTTTTTTCGTCGATTTCACATCACCATTCACATAAATCTTGGTTGAGTTCATAACACCATTCACAATTATCATTCTTCGATTCTCTATTGTTTACATCACTTTTTTTGCTAACCATAGGTATGAGTTCATTCAATTCTTAATTTTCTTTCATTTTTTTAACAATCAAGATATTTGGGTTTTTTTTGTATGATATTTCTTCATTTTTTGGGGGTTTTATCTATTGTTGATATCACTCATTCGCCAATTACATGTATGGGTTCATTCAATTTTTAATGTTATTTTATTTGAGGTATTCATTTGCCAATCATGGGTATGGGTTCATTCAATTTTTGGATTTAGGTTTCATGAATTTTTCAATCACTAATTTGTTGTATTGAAGTAAGCATATGTTCATTAGCGTTTTTTGGGATTTCTTCATTCTCCATGGCTGATTTTTTTTGGAAGAAAAAAGTTGATAAATAAATAGAGAAGCAACCACTGCTGCAAACTAGCAAAAATGAATTCTTTGGTTTCTCTACTTGTTATAACTTAAATGCCTTAAACCAAACTAATTTTAATCTAAAAGTACCTTATAAAAGAAAAAGCTTTCAATCAAATTTTGTTTGGTGGGTTCAATTGTTGTTTCTATACCATTGGTTCTGCCATTACAAAAAGTATGCATCTTATGGGATTAGCGTAATTGTATGAAGAAGAAGAAACCATTTCCTATGAAAGAGGATAGATTTAAAATTGAAGGATGAGTGATTGGTTTTCAGAAACATGACAATTGCTATCTTAGGATGTTATTGAAAAAGTACAGGGCTTCATGTTTAGGTGATAATTATGTTGATAGCCTACTTTTGAGAATATATGTTGTGATACCAAAGATCTTACTTTAAGAGATGTTGTTTCAAGATCCATGACCATGGAAATCAGGAAAGGTTGTGGTGTAGGTATGATTATCTTCTCATTTCATGCATTTTTATTATGCAGTGTCATTTATGTTTGTCTTGCTTAAGTAATGTATACGAAGTTGCAATATGTACTGTGAGGTATTGTATTATAGTGCTTATGGTTTAGAGTAAATATGTGTTTGCTTTTATCTGGCATTTTGCATGAATTTTAGTCTTAATCCCTTGAAGATATAGGTATCAATTTTCACACTCCTCTATGTTGTTGCATGTACCATAAGAAAGATTTGTTGATTTAGTATGTTGTGTGATGTGAACATTTACTCCAATTACAGGAAAATATAATATGAATATGTTCACAACTTGAGATTATTAAGTGTGATATTTATATCTATAGGACCTTTGAAGGATCATATCTACCTCCACTTGAATAACTTACCACCAAAGGTGCTCAAAGAGGGGCTTCCAAGTATCTCTGACATTGTAGTCATTTTTGCTGGTGGGGATGTTACAAAAGAGTCCATCCCTTTCTTGCCTACTATGCATTATAATATGGGTGGAATTCTTAAAAAACACCATGAAGATGTGTGGTATTCAAATGCATATATGTATTTATATGTGGTTGTTTTGAAATTTTTATTTTTTATGTATATGGGCCTCTAGTCAATGAGGTTTAGTGGAATTTTATTGTGTTATTCATTTTAGATATACACAAAACAAATGCGTATTATATATGAGTGTTTTTATTTAGAATTTACACAAAACAAATGCATATTATATGAGTGCATTAAATTTTTGAGAATTTTTTGCAAAGTATGAAAAATATTAAAATTTCTAGTTATGTCATTTTCAAAACTAACATCAAATTACCAAATCAATATATTTACAAAAATATTGATTGAACTTCTTCCATGTTAAATACTAAAAGAAAAAAATACAAGATAGCACTATAAAAACCATATAACAAGATTATTCTCAAAACATTATATAATTACAAATAATAATAAAATTGAAGTCTTTATCATGAATTATCATTAGTCTTTTGAGATTCTAAACCATTTGAGAATTGTTCATGCATTAAAAGTATTATACTATTAGATAAACCCTTGAATTATACATATAATAATTTCATATAATATAAGTAAAAACATATTACTTGAGTGAATAGCGATGGATCATTCTCCTCCAGCATTTTAGTATAACTCATGTTAAATGAAGAATTGAACCTCCAATTTGAAGAAAAATCCTACATAAAAATAATTTCACAATACATGTACTTAAATATTTACGAATTTTGACATTTAAAAAGAATAATGCATTCAATCAATACCTGTAGAGGATGAAAAAAGTGGTTATGGTAGTTTGGAGTCATTAATCTTGGAATTTGATGATAGGAAGGATAAACATGAGTTTGAGCCTCTATTGGGAGAGACTAATGGAGAACCTTCATGCATAGGTGATTTGTTTTGTTTCCCTTGATCAAAATAACAATTATTTGTTAAAATTAAATATGACAATATGCAAATTAAAGTATAGCAAAGCAAAACTTAACTTTTTTTTTTATTTTTTTCATTAAAATCAAGACATAAATTAATTAAATAACATAACCAATAGATGCAAATATAATACTAAAGGAAAGCATACTCACTTGATATTTTCTCCTTATCTTTTGAAACTTGAAAGTTCAATGCCTTTTTTGTTTTGATTTTTTCTTGAATTAGGTTTTCATTCAATAATTTCTTAAACCCTTTGTTTTGACACATACAGGATCAAACATTGATTTTTCACTTGATCTCCCATGGTATCATTGATAGCATATTGAAAAGATGTATACTTTAAAATCTCTAAATCTTTAGCTTTTTGCATAGTATTCATCTCCTTTTCAACTAACTATAATGCCTCAAATATTTTTTCTTTAACAATTTGAGTACTTTTAGGAGTCAATCAACCTTTTTCAAAAAGGTTGTAACTGATATGGTTGAACTCATTGAGGCACAATAAATAGCTAGATTTTTCTTCATGTGCTGATGAGGCTCTAAAATCACTTGCCAACAACGACTTTGCTTTTTTTGTCCATCTCCTAAGTATATATTTTTCGAGTATCTATTTAATGTTATTCACAAAAAAGTAATCCAAGACTTTCAAACATATTACAACTACATGAGACAACACTATTTGAAATGTCAAACTCCACACAGTAAATTCTTTCACATCCATCTTCGGTTAGATGATATAAAGAAAGATTTTTGATGTTATTAACTTCAACACAATTCAAGCGTATGCAATCCATCAACTCATTTACCTTTTAAACATAGCAAGAGTGTAAATATCACATTCATGCTTTAAAATCCCACATCCATTAACTTGGTTTGGTGCTTCATTTTTACCTCGAAAATCTTGATTTAACTCTGTTTGGTGAAATTATTTTGCCTTTTCCTTATAATGTTGTATAACCTGATAAGAGACAAAAAGCAATTCATAATCTGATGTAATATGCTGTTCGTACTCTCACTTCTTTGAGTGGATCTAATCCAAGCCAAAAAAAAAAATCTATGCTAAAGGTAGGGCACCATTTTACGCGAAGCTCATATAATCTCTTAAGTCAAGCATGATCTTGAAGTTCAAAATTTTCAATCATGGTAGCCCAACTTGATTCAAACTCTATTTCACATTCAAATATATAAAAGCATTTATTAATTGTGCTTTGAACTTGGCATTGGCAAAACAACTAGCAAGATGTTGTTTAGCATTATTTGAAATGTGCCACATACATAATTTATGAGAAGATTTTGGGAGGACAATCTCTATTGCTTTCATCATTGCTTGATCTTGATCAATAAAAATACTCTTCGGTTCCCAGTGGCCCATGGCTTCTAAACATGTTTCAAATAGCCAAGTAAATGACTCAATGGTTTCATCTGATAAAAAAGCACAACCGAAAAAAATAATATTCTTGTCAGGATTTTAACCCGATTAAGTAGTGAACAAGTAAAATAGCGGAATAAATTGAGAAATTGAACACACAAATTTAACGTGGAAAAACCCCTCTAAAGAGGATAAAAAACTACGGGCAAAGATAATTTTACTATAATGGCAAAAGAACGAAGAGTACAAAAGATGGAGATAAAAACTAAACCCCGAAAACCCGAAAAACAAAGAACCCACAAAACGTAAACACAAAATTCTCTAAATGTGTTATGAGTTCTAATCTCTAATGGGTGTATATTCTAAGGTTGTAAAAGAGCCTATTTATAGGCTAAATTCATAAATTAAATAATAATAAAATAATCTAAACTAATTAGTGTTTGATTCAAACAAGTAAACAGAGTTTAACTGAAAGACTATTTTTCAAATTTGACTGAAAATAGGAGTCATATTTTAACAAATCTCCACCTTGACTCATATTTCCACAACGCCATCTTTGCCAAAGCCCGCCACGAGCCTATCTTGAACTATGCAAGGAATTAACTGAGTCAAATTTGTGCTTAGAAACTAGAAGACTTCTAGTCTTTGACTTGTACACTACCAAATCAAAACTAACCCGGGTCTGTTTTTCACGAACACAGTGCCCTAACTTTTCAAAACCTGTATCCAAAAGAGAACCTCTCTTAAACAAAATAGTCATACCTTTTTCCCTCCTATGACCAAGTTGCCTCCGCTCCAAACAATTTGACTTCAACTCCGTAACAGACGAGGGACGTCCGATTTCACCGGTCACTGTATAACCTTCCAGAATATAAAGACTGCCGGTTCTTTTACCTTTTAACAAAACGAGAGCTCCATGAGATAATTTAATGCCACTCGACTCGATGTTGATTTTGCATCCTTTCAAGTCTAAAATACTTAAGGAGATGAGATTCTTTCGTAAATCAGGTACATGTCTGACATCTGAGAGTGTCCTAATCGTCCCATCGTGCATCTTAATTTTAACAGTACCAATACCAATTACCTTACTAGATGAATCGTTTCCCATGCGCACAACTCCACCTTGAATCGAACTGTATGTGGAGAACCATTCTCTATTGGGACACATGTGGAAAGGACATCCTGAATCTAGGATCCACTCGGACGTGAGCTTGGTGTTATCACTTGTTGACACTAACAAGAAATCATCCCCATTTTCATCGACCAAATTAGCACCAGCTACATCTTCCTCATTACTCTCAGCAGCTTTTTTATTTCGCAGTTTATAACAATCTGCTTTGACGTGACCTAACTTTTTACAATAGCGACACCTTTTATCTTGTTTCTTTGATGCTACCAAAATGGAAGCTTGCCTATCTGTCTTGCTATCCAAATGAAGCTCATTGTCGAGTTTGTCTCTACTCAACAAATGACCCTTCACATCTTCGAACGAGAGTTTGTCTCTGCCATAAATCAGGGTCTCCCTGAAAGACTTGTATGAAGGGGGTAAAGAGCACAGTAATAGCATAGCCTGATCTTCATCGTCAATATGAACCTCAACATTCTTTAAATCATTTAAAAGAGTAATGAATTAACTGATGTGATCTCTAAGAAGCTCACCTTCGTTCATACGAAACGTAAATAGACGTTGTTTCAACACTAAACGGTTAGCCAGAGACTTAGTCGCATAAAGAGTTTCTAACCTTTTCCACAAGGAAGATGAGGTCTTCTCCATCAATACCTCATGCAATACCGTATTCATGAGGCACAACTGGATTGCAGATAAAGCCTTTTCATTAAGCTCTTCCCATTCTGTTTTATTTAGATTCTCAGGCTTTTTCCCAATAACAACCTTTTTCAAGCCTGATTGAACTAGAATTGCCATCATCCGAACTTGCCATAGATTGAAATTTGTCTCACCATCGAACTTCTCAATTTCAAACCTTGTTGTTGCCATCTCTGAACGGGCTGATCTATAAAAATTGAACTAACTCTGATACCACTTGTTAGGATTTTAACCCGATTAAGTAGTGAACAAGTAAAATAGCGGAATAAATTGAGAAATTGAACACACAAATTTAACGTGGAAAAACCCCTCCAAAGAGGATAAAAAACCACGGGCAAAGATAATTTTTCTATAATGGCAAAAGAACGAAAGTACAAAAGATGGAGATAAAAACTAAACCCCGAAAACTCGAAAAACAAAGAACCCACAAAACGTAAACACAAAATTCTCTAAATGTGTTATGAATTCTAATCTCTAATGGGTGTATATTCTAAGGTTGTAAAAGAGCCTATTTATAGGCTAAATTCATAAATCAAATAATAATAAAATAATCTAAACTAATCAGTGTTTGATTGAAATAAGTAAACAGAGTTTAACTGAAAGACTATTTTTCAAATTTGACTAAAAATAGGAGTCATATTTTAACAATTCTAGTGGTTGTTGATTTCGACAAATGGAGCACAAACCAAATTATACTTATTGGTTCTATACGTGGTATCAAACACAAGAACATCTCCAAAACAATCGTAGTCCAATTTTGATCTTCCATCTCTCTAAAAAAAAAACATAGCTAGCCGATTATTCTGGTCCACTTGCATTGAATAGAAAAACATAGGGTCTTCAGCTTGCTTATATTCGAAAAAATTGATAATGCTCTATGCATCACTTGTTTCAATCATTTTCTCTATTTCTATTCGCAAGAAATTATGAAAATCTCATTTGGTATATGTAATATTTTCAAACCCAATCTCCTTTCTGAGAAACGAATATGAACTTGTTTGTTTGATTCCTACAACAATCATTGAATTAATAACATCTTCATGTCCTTCCAAATTTTTTCTTCCTAATCTTAAATTAATTCTTTCTTTTGAAGTTGCTAAGTGGTGATTATGATAATCATTAAAGTAAGAAACAATCCAAACACCTTGTTCTATCGTAAAACGGAATTTAGCATGACAACTTGTCCTTGTCTCTAGAAGATTATTTTTTTTCACTTTGCCAACATCTTCGTATTTATGATACCTAGATTTTGAGCATAAAAATTCATGCTTTCTTGTAGGTTCAGTCATACTTCGTCTTTTATTTCATCTTCGAATACTAAACCCCTTCCTCAAAGAAAATTAATTATCAATATTATAAGTCTATTCTTCAGAATGCACTTTCAATCCCACTTTTATTTCTTCAACGGAGTTATCTTTTTTTCTCGACAAGATGAACTATTTCGTCTTGATTTGTCTCAATGAATGAAAATTATAAATTAACAAAACCTGAGAAGAAATTTTAATATCTAATAAAAAATCATGATAATACAAGAAATCATTAAAAAATTCAATTAAAATCTAATAAAAACACAACTCGAAAACCATATAGATTTTTTTTTCACTAAGCTAAATCCTTAATATTAAAAATCACAATTCTTTCAAAGATTCTAAATACAACTATATTTCAAACAAATGAAAATCAAGCAAAAATGCTTAACATCCCAAACAAACACAGTTCCACACCAAACTAAAACAAAACATCTCTAGAACGTCTAAATAATTACAAACTAGAAAATCTCCATGATTTGCAATGGTGTAATGCATATTTAATTTAATCATATGTCTAATATAAAAAAAATCAATCAATAATAGCAGCCAGCAGCTTTGAATCATTGTACCTTCTTCTTAATTTTCATGATTCAGTCATCATCATCATCATCATTATCATATTGTGAAAATAGAAACCGCTAAATTTAAAACTTACCTTAAAACAACAATAGAATAACAGCATACAACAATTGAATAGAAAAATAGTAGTAGGCAATAGTTGCTAGAAAAACAACAAATGAATAGTAGTAGCCAACAGTTACAGAGAAATGCTAAGAAAAACAACAATTGAATAGCAAAATAGCAGCAGCTGGAAAAACAACAAATGAATAGCAGCAGCTAGGGGTGAGCAAAATTCGATTCGATTCGAAAAAATCGAAAAAAAATTTGAATTTCGAATTATTCGAATCGAGTTAATCGAGTTAATTGAATCAACTCGAATTTTTTTTCGAATTTTGAGTTCGAGTCGAGTTAAATTTTCGAATTCGAATAACTCGAATAATTCGAATAAACCGAATATAAACTATTTTTTTATTTTTTTAAAAATATTAACCTTTTAATTCTTTAACCATTCCCCTAAGCCCATGCCCATCAGCCCAAAATTTTTTTCCCCCAAAATCCAAATTAAACCCCCAACCGGTCAACCCCCACCCAAATTTTAAAATTCTATCGGTATTTTTGAAAACCCAAACCCCATATTCAATTTTTTCTTTCTGTTCTCTCCTCCAAGTCTCCACTCCACTTTCCAATCTCTATTTTTATTTTGAAACCCTAAATCTATCTTTCTCAAAAAGCCTGAAATAAACTCTCTTCTTCTTCTTCTTCTTCACATCAAAATCTTTACCTTCAAAAATCGAGTTGCTGCTGTTCTCTTCTATTTTAAACTCCAATTTGTTGCATTTTAAGGTAAGATTTATCTTGAAACTTCTTCCTTTGTATTCCTCATCTGCTTGAGTGCTTGACTGCCTCTGCTTCTTAGTAATTTATTACACCCATTTTTAGTATTTTTTAAGTTGAGTTCTTGTTGTTTATTGGAAGTGTTTAGTAATTTTAATATAACTATCATGTTGCTTTGATGATTAATTTGGTACTTTATAACTTGAATATTATAAATTTTAGAATTAGAAAAATCTTAAATATTATGAATTCTTAATTCCAACTTGCTAAACTCTAAAGAACCCAAAGGTTATTCTGCTACTGCAAGAAATAATCCAATGGTAATAAAAAGTAATTTTAAAGCCTACTGATCCAACATGAAACAGATTGCTAACACCAACATATGCATGCATTTCATAGCTATATCATTCAAGTTGGTAATGCATTTCATAGTAATTTTAAAGATGATCGCCAAGTAGTACTGATTAAGGTCTAGATATTTTATTTTAAGTTTTTCCTGTCGGATGCTTATTTTAACATGGATGCTTCATTCAAGAATCAGTATAAAATTTTAAGTTAAATTAATTTCCATGGTTTCCAAGTTGGATTGGGCAGGTATAAAAAAGTCACTCCATTCTCAACGGTGTTGCAAGTTGCAACTTGCTAAATATCGATATCCTGTTTGTTCGATTTAGATATAAGTAACTAATTTTGTTATTCGAACTCAAATATAAACATTCAATGTAATTTATAAGTATATTCTTTTATTTTTAAACAAATCTATTATGTGCTTTGAATATTTTTAAATAGATAAGAGAATATTTAATATATTCTCTATTTAATATATTCTGGATATAAATCTCACTTAATAATAACATAACATCCCATCATTAAATAAAACATAAAAATAATAGAAGACTTATAAATAAATTTTGATAACTTTATTTAAATAAAATTAAATAATTAATTATAAATAAATGCTAAAACTCTAAACCCCTAGACTTAAATTTTTAAACTCAATATCCTAAATCTGAAATTTATTAATAAATAAATTTTGTTTATTGTTGTTGATGAACTTCTTTGTTTACTTGTAGATGAATGATCCAAAGCGAGATGGTTCAATTCAAAGTTCATAAAATTCTTCCCCAAGTAGAGATGATCAAACAACAACTAAGGAAAATGCTCGAAAAAAGATTACTCCAAGGGCAGCTTGTTGGAGCCATTTCACCAAATTTGTGACTAAAGAGGAGGAGAAGAGAGCAAGGTGCAATGCATGTGATGTTACTTACACCATGGAATCAACTTCGGGTTCTACAACGAATTTGAATAACCATTTGAAAATATGCCTAAAAAAACCTCAAGGTAATACTTCTAATCCGAAGCAGTCAGAATTATCATTTGTGAAGGTTAGCCAAGAAACGACGGATTTATCAACTTGGGTGTTTGATAAAGATGCTATTAGAAAAGCATTGGTTCGTATGATAATTGTGGATGAACTACCTTTTAAAATTGTAGAGGGAGAGGGTTTTAAATACTTTCTTTCTATAGCATGCCCACGGTTTAGTCTTCCATCTTGTTGGACAATTAGAAGGGATTGTCTTGATTTATTTAACTCCATGAAGAGTGTGATGAAGAATTGTTTTGAAAAAGATATAAGTAGAGTTTGTTTGACGACAGACACTTGGACTTCATTGCAGAGGATATCTTACATGGTTTTAACAGCACACTGGGTGGATGATGAGTGGAGGTTGCAAAAAAGAATTATAAATTTTTGCCCAATATCTGCTCAAAGAGGTGAAAGCATAGGTCAAACCATTGAAAAATGTCTTCGAGATTGGGGGATTGAGAAGGTCTTCACTATTATGGTTGATAATGCATCCGCCAATAGTGTTGCCATTGAATATTTGAGAAAGAAATTGAATCATCGAAATGCTTCTGTTGCAAATGGAAAATTTATTCATATGAGATGTGTTGCACACAATCTTAATCTCATTGTGCAATACGGTATTAAGGATGCTTCTGTGTATGTGGATCGAGTTAGAGGTGCTGTGAGGTATATAAGAGCATCACCATCGAGGTTGACAAAATTCAACCAACGGGTAAAAGAAGAAATGATAGATAGTAAGGCTCAATTGTGTTTAGATGTGCCAACTAGATGGAACTCAACATATATGATGTTAAAGGTGGCCGAAAAATATGAGCGTGCATTTGAATCATATTTACGTGATGACCATAATTTTTTTCTTGACCTTACTGCTGGAGATGGAGTTCCTACATTTGATGATTGGGATATTGTTCGAAGAGTTATAAAAGTATTAGAGCCTTTTTATCATCTTACACTGAAGGTGTCCGAATCTTTGCATGTTACCTCTCATTCACTTTTTGAAGTATTGACAGATATGCATTGTCTTTTTGATGGGTGGCAAGATTGTGGAGATCTAGAAATAATTTCTATGACTTCCAAAATGAGAGAAAAATATAATAAGTATTGGGGTGAAGGAAACAAGATCAACATGCTAGTTTACTTGGCGGTCATCTTTGATCCACGATGTAAAATGAGTTTTTTGGACTTTGGGGTCAACTTGCTTTTTCCTAATGTTGCTAATGACATTATGAAAATGATTGATAAAGAATTGCATTGCTTGTTCAATGAGTATTCTTCTAATGCCGGGAGAATTCAATTGTTTGAAGGTAGATCTAGTTCTTTGACAAATTTTTGTAGTTCAATGGAAATAGATCAGTCAGAAATGAAAACGGGCTTAGCCAAACAAAAATACCTTAAGAAGAAGAAACAAGTTCGATTAGAAAGCAAATCTGAGTTGGATAGATATTTGGGTGAGGATGAAGAAGTAAACAATTCAAGTTCATTTGATTTACTGTTGTGGTGGAAAATGAACAGTCCTAGATTCCCTATTCTTGCACAAATGGCTCGAGATATTCTTGCTACTCCTATTTCAACGGTTGCCTCGGAAAGTGCATTTAGCACGGGTGGACGTGTTCTTGATAGTTTTAGAAGTTCTCTAACTCCTCTCATGGTCGAGGCTTTGGTTTGCACACAAGATTGGCTTCGAAAATCTAATGATGCCATCAATCTTGAAGATTATGTTGATGAACTTCAAACCATGGAAGATGGTAATACATAAATTTTAATTTATAAAATAAGCTTTTGTGTTATTTATATTAGTAATCATTCCCATAATTTAACTAATACTTTTGTTTTTAAATTTACTAGACTTATCCAAAATACCCAAAGAATAAGAAGGTAATATACTTAGTATTAGTTTATAAAGTTAAACGTTTATTTAATTTATTTTGTGAACATTTTCATCATTTAACTAACTCATTCAATACTTTTACTAGATGTTTCAAGATTATCAATGCCATTGTCATCGATGTTTGAAGCACAAGAAGAAACTTAAACTAATGGTTCTTGAACTGATGTGTTATTGTTATTAGTTTGGTTTGGTTTGTTATTTTTGTTGGTTAATTGGACTTTTGTTGTGTTCTTTTTTTGTTTATTTGTTTGAATTGGTGTAGGTTTCTATTATATTTTGGACTTTTACTTATGTTTTTTATTATTATAATGTTGTTGTTTAGTTTGACTCGTGTTTTTTACTTCGACTTTTACTTATGTTTTTATTATAATCTTGTTGTATTGTTTTTGTTGTTTTTTTGGACTCATTTTGGTTATTTAGGTTGATGTTGTGTTGTTTTTATTTATTCACTTATTTATTTCAATTTCTTGTTGTATGATCATGTTTAGAAATTTTAAAGAAAATTATTTTTTTTGAAAAATTTTAAAGAAAATCATTTTTTAAAAAATTAACTCGAACAAATATATTCGATTCGATTCGATTCGAATTTCATCTCACTCGACTCGATTCGAGAAAATTTCAAATAAAGTTAGGATGATAAAATTAGATTCGAAAACTCAATTAACTCGAAAATTTTTTATTCAATTCGACTCGATTCGATCGAATACTCACCCCTAGCAGCAGCCAACAGTTGTAAAGAAGTGCCAAGAAAAAAATCAATTAAATAGCAAAATAGCAGTAGCCAACAATTGTTGGAAAACAACAAATGAATAGCAGCAACCAACCGTTGTAGAGAAATTTTTAATTAAGATTGAGTTGTGGTGGGAAATTTTTACTTGGGAATTAGGGATTTATGGTTAAAAAATTAATTAAATGAGGGATACAAATTGAAAAGAGGTACATGTTATTAAATGATTGAAAAGGGATACAGTCATTGTTTCATACAACCATTTTCCCTTGATAAAAATGTGTAGTTTTCAAAGTATTCTTGATTTTTAAATGAAATTTTTGCATTTAATTTTGAATACATATAAATTTAAATAAGTTCGTATTTAACTACCATAAAATAAAATCAATTGTTTTTTTAAAATATTAAGTTACACACGTGTCACTTATTTAATCTGCGAAATATTCCATAAAAAAACACATCCAACAAAGTAAACTTTTTTTTTATTCAAAACCTTGCTATTCATTTATAATATTAAAATGGGTAAACTATAAAAATAGTCACTTTTGTTTGCCTCATGTTACATTTTAGTCACTTATGTTATTATTTTGTTACGAAGTGATCACTCTTCCGTTAAGTTTTGTTATTTCCCTAACGGTAATCCTACGTGGCAGTCCAACTAGATATTACTGAATCTGCTAATACGTACTTCATCCGGATGAAGTATGTATTAGCAGATTCACTAATATGATTATATATATAAATATATATATTTACGCATGTATCACATTACAAAAACAAAATTTTAAATACTTATACCTAATAAAACATGTATCTCATTACAATAATAGTAATTTTCCAAATAGCATATTGTTTTATAATTTTATTTCTTATTTAATATTTTAGTTTAATTTTAATAATGTATACTTTATCCGGATGAAGTATGTATTAGCAGATTCAGTAATATCTAGTTGGACTGCCACGTAGGATTACCGTTAGGGAGATAACAAAACTTAACGGAAGAGTGATCACTTCGTAACAAAATAATAACATAGGTGACTAAAACGTAACATTTCAAACATAAGCGACTAAAATGTAACATGAGGCAAACAAAAGTGACTATTTTTATAGTTTACCCTATTAAAATTTAAGAGTTTAACAATTCACCTTAATTTTAAAGAAAATTTAAATGAAGAATTTGCAAATTGTCTTTTTAAAATTAAAAGTTGGTTTCATTGAAAAAAAAAAACAATCAATAAATACACACTTTTATGAATCAAATAAAAGAATGTACAAATCTACGTAACATTATGAAAATGTGTTAGACATTATTAGAAAACAATTATAAAACCCTATTTTAAAATTTACAGATAATCATATCAACTATTATGCCACTTAATGCTTAATTTATAAGTTGAATGCTAATATTAACGTATCAATATTATTTAAATGTAAATTTAGAAAAGACAATAATACAATAATTATTAAGTAAAGATTTGTATAATTAAAATTAAGTAGTAAAAGTAATTTAAGAACAAAATTAAATAATTTTCTAATTAGAAAACTCTTATTTTTAAAAAAATACACGTAATAAAGTGTAAAGTAGTAAATTTTAATTTGTAATTTTATATAATTGAACATTTTTGAAATATTAGGAAAATTTGAATAATTTTAAAAAGAGCAAGTACTTCACTAAAAATATGGAAAACACAGAGGGCTTATTTTGTAAATTACCCTTTGCAGAACAATATATATGATTTATTTCCTAAAATGCGATTTTTGCAGTGATTTGAAAAAGAAAAACTCTTTTTCGTTCAGTTTATTTTTTTACAGCAAAACATTATCCTTTGAATCGTCTTTATTTTTTATTTTTTTTACTTTTTAAATCTGTTTCTCTTTTCTTTTCTTTTTTTCAAATCCAAAATCAGCTTTATTTTTCCAAAATCTTCTCTCTTTTTTCGGGAAAAAAAAAACTCTTCCTCCTATTTTTCGTGTTTCTCAAACTTAAAGTGTAAAAAAAAAAAAGTTCCAATTTAAAAAAAAAACTGAGTTTAAAAGAAAATTTCTAAATTCGCTTCATAACTATTATATTGATAAAATATAATTGTTACTTTCCATAACAGGTTTCCTAAAAGCCTTAAATTTATTTTTCAATATAATTATTAATTACACACGACAAGCTTTTGTAACGACAAATGACAGACTATTAGATTACCACGTAAGAATTATTTTCTTTTATTATAACATCAAATTACTATATATATATGTTGGACGTGCTTTATGGTTGGTAGGAATAAGCCCCCACATTTGCTTCCATTCCCACATTTTACTCCACTTTCACTTTGTATGTATAGTAATAGGACATATTTTGGTTTTTTTTTTTTTTTTTATGGAAATCACCGTTATAAATACCCTCAAGAATAAAAATATTAAAAATAATTTCATCTAGTAAAGTTTTCAAGAGCCTAGAAAATTAGTAATTTTTGTGTTTTCGTATAACTAAATTCGACATCTTTGTTGGTTGTTTAACTTACTTGACAGTGGTGTTATAACATTTATATTCAGGCAATAACTTGATGTATTTATGTTCGATCTTTTCTACTGCACTTTAATGTTTAAAAAATAATTTATACTTACATTTGGTATCAAAGCATGGTTAATCTATGCCTTATCCGATTTTAAAATTTTGTAAATTTTCTAAAAGAATGATATTGTATTTCTTTGAATTATTTTTAAAAAAAAATTTAAGAATTTTTATTGCAAACTTTTATGCACAATCGTTGGATTTTATTAAAGTAAAAGTTCTAAAATTAATTAGGTTATCAACATTAAGCATTTAGCCGTAAGAGAACGTTTGAAAGAAAAGAAAGTGGTCATTGAGCATGTAGTAGGCCAAATTTGCCCGACCCATATAAAAACCAAAAAAACAAACCAAAATTAAAAGCCCAACAAATATTATATCAGTCCCTTAAATACTTAAAGTCCAATTACATAACATAAGCCCGGTTGCATGACCCCATTACTAATACTTTAGTCCAATTACTAAAAGCGAGGAGCCTTACATGCCCAAATATGAACACCCGAATAGCCGAAATTTTAGAACCCTAGGGTTCCTTCCCATGCGCCATAACCAAGTATCCTCCTCGACGCCACGCACACTCCCGTGCGCACGCCAAGACCACCCCATACACCTCGTGCCAAGGGCCAACGACTGACCTCCCTCATGCCACGCCTAAACCATCTGAAAGTGCGCACCCATACCGCAAAAGAAAACAAACGAAAGCGACAACAAGCCAATACAAGAGCAAAGGACAAAAATTGTTGTTTTCTTTAGTTATTCGGCTATAAAGCCTTGGATTTTCGATTGTAAAAGGGTACGCAACCAAAAGAATAAAAATACGGACAAAGGCAACAAAAAAAAGACGAAAAAGATAATACAAAAAAACAATACAAAAGAAGAAGGTGATTTTTTTAACGTCTCATGCTTTTTTTCTTTTCTTTTTCGCATTTGTTTCATATTCCTTCCGCTTTCATACTTTTCTGTATAATCAAAAGAGAGAGAGAGATAGAGGCCTTACCTTCACGGACGAGCCATTAGAGACCATCTTTTCTTCGTCGAAATCGAATATGGAGACGGGTTTTCAAGCTAAACAAATCTCACCTTTTCGGGGTAAGGCTTGGAGTAGAGAGGCATCATGAATCCATGGCGAGCCACCGTCCATCAGTCTCAATGGTGGAATGGGGCAGTCGAATGGTCAAATGGAAAAGGGGAAAGCCGAAAATCGGCTGTATTGAAACCCTAAGGGTCGGGTTCACTGCTTGTGGCAAAAGAGGGATGATAAGCTGCCAATTCAATGGCCTTTAGCTTTAAATCCACAGCGAAACGACGCCGCTTCAAAAGAGGGAGGGTCCGCGCGTCAACCCGCTCCAGGACCCGAACCCATGCGTTTTGCTTCGAATGGGCTATTTGCAAGTTAAACCCCTCCCTTTTAGCGGCGCATTCAAATTCTCTCCTCTACGCTTCTTTTGTTTTTTTTTTAAATTTTTACTTATAATCTTCGCTTTGTCGCAATCTGGTCCGCATGGGTGTGCTACGTTTGGGAGCCTGGAATATTTCCAGATTGAGCCCCTTTGTATTAACACACCTTGCATAGGGGTCCCTTTTTCTATTATTTTGTTCTCAAATTTCCCTTTTATTTTGGATTGTTTCTAATTGAGTCCTCTTAGTTCATAGTCATTGGTGTTCTTAATAAATTTTATTTTTAAACCATCTTGGGTAATTATTATTTTATTATTTGTAAACTGTTTCTATTAACAATGCTAACATCATGTCTTGTACATCTCGAATATTTGCTTCATTTACATTATTATGCGGATACGTATATACATATTATAATCTTGTTCATATATTTTATACATATAATGGCTTTCGACTCTATATATCTCTGCATCTCAATATATATTTTATATGCTTCGCATATGTTTTATGTAGGACTTAAGTTATTTTGTATCCATTTATTTTTGTACATGTATTTGATTCATATGCATTATTAAGCATGTATACATTATCATTTTTACGACAAATTTGCACGCATTTTTAATTTATAGGTATACATATTAATATACTTGTTATTTTAATGGACTATTTATTTCAAAATACTCTTTGTTTTATGATTTTTTTATGTATATATGAAATTGTTTTTAGAAACTCCCTTTGGTAATTTTAAAGTTATTTTGAATATTTCTTTATATTATATGGCTTTTGTGTTTTATATAGCTTATTATTTAAATATTTTGATATGAGGATATATATGTTTTTTAAAACCAATTTAAAATTATTTATGTATTAATTTAAATCTCATTCTTTTATTAATTTATACGTACATTTTTATATAAATCTATTTTGGGCCTCATGTTGTTGTCATGAATTTTTGTATCGGTATTTTATACCATCATGTATTTTGATAATTTTAAATAAATTCATGTTTAAAACATTTTACATGCAATTCGATTCAAATTTTCATTCTGTAATATTAGTTCCCAAAAATCATATAGCTATCTATAGCCTTCGTGCAAATTTGTCAACTTATATAGGTCCATTTACTCGTTATTATCAGTGGATAGCGTATTGGTTTCTAATTGCTATATTATTTTTATATGTTGTATTGGTTATTCTATATCATATGTTGTATATTATTGTGGCATGTTATCACATGTATTGTTTTGTCTGAATGGTTGTTATATTATCATCTTTGTCATTATATGATTATATAAATTATTCTCCGTGTATTAGTGCAACCGGATTACGCTTTTAGGTTAGCTATTTTCAATTATTAGTTTGTTAATTGATCATATCTCACATATGTCGATTATCTCATCTCATCGCTTTCATTTGATTTTCGAAGTGTGGTTTTATAAAATCCAAACTTCATGATTAATTTCGTCATATTTCAAATCGAATTAATACGTCTTTAGCTAGCTCTATAATCATTCATTCAAAAATTCTCCAAAACGAAGACGAGATTCGATGTTTGGCAATTCGGGGAATCGTGCCCTAATGTGTTGGGTTGCAATTTTACGTTTGCTCAAAATAATCGGGCTTCCCTTTAAAATTCCATTCATACCTTTTAAAAATTTTTAAAACAAAGGCAATATTCGGCGTTTGACAATTCGAGAATCATGCCCTATCGTGTTGGGTTGTGGTTACTGGTTTGCTCAAAATGATCGAACATTCCTTTACTTTCTCACTCATGTTTTAAAAAAACAAATACTTAAAAACAAAGACGATGTTCAATATTTGGCGATTTGAGAATCGAGCCCTATCGTGCTGGGTTGCGCTCTTTCATTTGTCCAAAATAACTGAATATCTCCTCAGAATTTCACACGTATTTTAAGACAAGGTAATGGTCAATGTTAGGGAATTCGAGGAATCGTGCCCTACTGTGCTGGGTTTCGGTTTTCCGTTGAACTAAATAGTGAGTATCCTTTTGGGATTTTCAAATTATAAATTTTAGGCGTCGGAACAAGAAGATTTTTGACAACTAACTCGGGTTATCCGAACATTATTAAAAAGAATCACGTTTTAAAAACATTTTTAACTTTAGACATAAGGACAATATTTAATCGATTTGGTACCGATTTTGGGCGTAGTGAGGGTGCTAATCCTTCCTCATGCGTAACCGACTCCCGAACCCATTTTCTCAAAAGCTCGTAGACCAAAATCGTTGTTTTAGTAAATCAAAAAAGTTTTATTAAAATAACCAAATTCTTAGGTGATCCAATCACATCAAAACAAAAAGATCGGTGGCGACTCCATTTTCACTTTCCAAAAAGTCTATCCATCATTTTTAAATATGTTTAAAAAAAATGGTTTCGACAGCTTGGCGACTCTACTGGGGACTTGAGAGTCGAGCCATGAAAATCGATTATTTATTATCCTTTTGTCAAAAGCCGAAAATGTATTTTAAGAATCATGCATCTTTCGATTGCATTTTATGATTGTTTTGGTGCGGGTCTTGTATAATAGGACTGCATTTTATTGCACGACCACTATGGTCACACCTTCTAAGTGGGAGTAAGAAACTACGCTTTCGTGAGGTTTTCACCTCCGCATGGGCTAGTGGATTGCTTCCGGGGTACATCCGTGCCTATGATTTCGTGAGATTTTCATCTCCGCATGGTCATAGGGAAATGTATCCCCCCGAACCGAACTCGATCTATATGAGCCTATAATGGGTGAGGATTGAGGAATCTGCTGGTTCGGGTACCTCTTTTCCTAGATCTAAACCACATATAGTGAACCTTAGGAGCTATCCTTGGGTGGAGCTGCGTCGAGCCTTAGTACTTACCTGTATATGCGTTATAATCACCGTTTATGTATTTGCATTCTATCGCTATACTAACCGATGTTTTGTTTTGATTGTCTTTTTTACATGACATTGCATACTAAAGGAGGCGTCAATCCATATTCAATTACTAAGTTAGAAAATTTGACATGGAGAATGAATTTCTTAGTAAAGTCGAGGATAATGCGGCCGTTCGTGCATGGTCGGGCTTCTAATCTGAGAGAGGGATAGCTTAGCGAGAAGGGCATGTATCGAGACTACGGATTTCACTCGCGTCAATGTAGTACAGAATGAGCTGCAAGAGTTGAGAGACATTTGGGCTAGTTGGGATGAAAGGATCAAGCAGTTGTTTTACCAAAGTTATGGTGATATATCCTATCTGCTAGACATTAGAGTGGATAAGCATTTGTTCCGAGCCTTGGTGCAATTTTGGAATTCTACATACAAGTGTTTCACCTTTGGAGAAGTGGATTTGGTACCTACTATAGAGGAATACACTACGCTGCTTAGGTGTCCAAAAATTCAGGTCCGGAAGACTTATGCCCGGGTTTTTAGTGGTCAGGCTTTCGTGAAGAAACTGATGAGCATTTCTGGGATGAGCGAGCCTTGGGTCACCTCTCGGATTCAGCAAAAGGGAGATAGCAAATGTGTCCCCTGGGAGAATTTGCAAGACTTGATCTTGATTCATCCAAACGAAAGAAAGAGGGTCGATATATTTGCCTTAAGCATCTACGGATTAGTGATCTTTCCTAAGGCTTTGAAGCACGTGGACGAGGCGGTCATTGACTTGTTTGATCGCCTTGAGAAGGGAATCACTCCAGTACCGGCGATATTGGCAGAAACTTTCAGATCTTTGAGCTCATGTCGGAAGACGGGCGAGGGGCGATTCATTGGATGTGCTCAACTATTGATGGTATGGTTTCATGGGCACTTTTGGAAGGTAGACAAGGTTTCTTACCGAGTCTTTTCCGAAGGTTATTCCCCTTTGAAGGAAGAAGCAGCCATACAGAGGAGAGAGAATATCTCGGAGGAGAAATGGATGGATATTCTTCAAAACCTTAAGGAGGGATATTGAATGGAGAGCTTATTGGATGGTCCCCGACGAGATCATGTACCGATGTGGTAACCGATTGGGTGCCATTGTTAGGAATCGGGAGCTCTGGGTATACTCGTTGATAGCTTTGAGGCAATACAAGTCGAGGCGGTTTGTACCCACGACCTACGGACTTGCTCAGAATGAATTCCCATTTAAAGGTGCTCACTATAAGAAGAGAGTTCGGGAATTATCAGATGCTTGGAAACAAACTTGCTGGATGAAGAGGTTAGCCGTCGGTTCTATGGTAACATCCGAGTACAGTGAGTGGTTTAAGAAGAGGATTAATGATAATATTCCTAGGCCAAGCTTGGAGAGTGCTCGACCTGTCGGAGAACAATTACAAATCGCCCCATCAGAATTAGAGATTATAAGACAAGATTTCGAGAAGAAAAGTTTGGAGCTTGGGAAGAAGATCGAACAATTGGAGGAAGAGAAGATGCACCTAAGGTTAGAGGCTGATGTCCAGAAGTCAGAGGCTGAGAAGTGGAAAAAAGGAAAAACTAAGGCTGAAGAAGATCTAGACAGTTTGAAAACGGATTACAAGAAGTTACGCCTATCTATGAGGATCGGGCTTAGGTAAGACTTAGAACAATGGCGCCATGAAATTCGAGAAGAAAAGGCTAATACCGACCGGTGGGAAAGGAAATTCCAAGAAGCTCAGGCACGAAACGAAGATTTGGAGAAAAGTCTGTCGGAAAGTAGAAATGAGCGAGGGGAATTAAGGGCTAGAGTGTCAGAAGTCGAGAAGTCTCTGCGTCAATACCGAAACCGCAACACCGCGATGGAATTGAAGGCAAGCTTGAGCAAGATAGAAGAAATGAAAGGAAAAATTGAAGAGTTAGAGGCGTCGCTGCAAAACTATGAGATGAGGATCCAATTTTTCGAGGCAAACGAGGATCGTTGGAAGGAGCAGCTTTACCATGCGTAAGACCAAGTTAGAAACAGAGATTACCTTATGGGGCAGGCCATAACTCAGATTCGGGAAGTAGCGGACTACTTGCAAACTTTAGCTGTCCAGGCGGACACACTGAGCGTGAAATATGAGTTAGTATCGGAGCGCGGGCAAGAGCTGGCCTCATTGCTTAGAAAAATTAGGACTTTGAGCGCTAGAGCGAGATTTTATTTGTAACTTGACTTTATGTAAAAGATTTTATTTTCAAGTAAAATTTTCTAAGGGCAATTGAATCAAAAAATTGAGGCCTCCTTTGCATTCATGCATTTGCATTTGCATCATATCATTATGCATTAAAGGCCATAAGAGTTTTCTAATTAATTAATTAAAAATTATTTCAGTAACCTGGAAACCAACGAAAACCAACCAACCACACACCCCTACGGTACAAGGAAAAAATCAATGGATAAGAGACTTGAGAAATTGGAGCAGATGCAAAAAGAAATACAAGAACAAATGCAGTCTCAGATGCAAGAGCAACTAGCCAAGATTCAGCGAGAGATGAAAGAGCAAATGATGGAGTCCCAGAGGGAAATGATGAGTCAGCTATCCCAGCTGTTGTTGAAAGGAGCGGATAAGGGAAAGGGCCCTATGGATAAAGTTGAAGAAACTAACGAGGATCCTCAATACCCCCCTGGCTTCACTCCGACGTATGTACCGATAAAGCCCAAGATTAATTTACCGAAACCATCTATCACGATCATGCCCCAGTAATACCAGGCCAATGCCTCGACACCAATAAACATTCCTATAGGATCAGGCTCTAATCCCAGGGATAATCCAGCTAATCCATTTGTCCCGGACCTTGATAACATGGCAAAAATGGAGAAAGGAAAAATAGATATGGCAAAACAACTCGATAATCGGTGCAAATGGCTTGAGGAAAAATTCAAAGCAATGGAAGCTACTGATTACTGTGGCGGGATCGACGCCAAGGACTTAAGCTTGGTCCCAGATCTGGTGCTCCCACCAAAATTTAAAACCCCGGAGTTTGAAAAGTATAACGGGACGAGCTGCCCTGAAGCTCATATTACGATGTTCTGTCGAAGGATGACAGGGTATGTTAACAATGATCAGCTGTTGATCCACTGTTTCCAGGACAGTTTGATCGGATCTGCGGCCAAGTGGTATAACCAGCTCAGCTGTGCCCAAATTGGTTCATGGAAGGACTTGGCTCAAGCTTTCATAAAACAATACGGTCACGTGACGGACATAGCACCTGACAGAATCACCCTACAAAACATGGAAAAGAAGCCAAGTGAAACCTTCAGACAATATGCACAACGGTGGAGGGAAATAGCGATGCAAGTCCAGCCACCCCTCTTGGAGAAGGAAACGACCATGCTATTCATTAACACTCTAAAGGCCCCATTCATTAACCACATGTTAGGAAGTGCTACTAAAAGCTTCTCAGACATAGTAATGTCCGGGGAGATGATAGAAAACGCGGTAAGTGTGGGAAGATTGAAGCAGGGGAAAATGCCAAGAGAACGGCTCCAAGAAGGAAAAAAAACGAGGTGAACAATGCGAGCGCATATTATAAGGGTTATTCCAAGCCGGTCACAGTAAACCAGCTGAGGGCAGTGACTACTAGCCATCAGGGCTCCGCAAGTCAAGATTCCAACCCAAGGCCTAACACAGAAAGAGTTCAATTCACGCCAATTCCAATGACGTATAAGGAGCTTTACAAGAACCTGTTCGACGCATATGTAGTGTCCCCATTTTACCTAAAACCCATGCAACCTCCATTCCCTAAGTGGTATGATGCAAACGCTCAATGCGAATACCATGCAGGAATCTCGGGACACACAATTGAAAACTGCACGGCCTTTAAGAAATTGGTCGAAAGGTTCATAAAGATGGGCATTGTGAAGTTCGATGATCCCACAGGACCTAATGTGGCGGGAAATCCGTTACCCAGTCATTCAGATAAAGGGGTAAACGCGATAGTCGAAAATAAAGGGAGGAGAACCAAGATAGATATATCAGGGGTAAAGACTCCATTGAAGTGGGTTTGGAAGAAAATGGTAGAAGAAGGTTTACTTACACAAGGTTTAGGGGAGAAGCCCGAAGGAGCAAAATACTACTGCGAATATCACAATGAAGAGGGTCATGAGATCCAGGAGTGCAATGAATTCAGGGCAATGGTACAGATATTGATGGAAAATAAAGAGATTGAATTCTTTGAGTATACTGAGGGCCTCAAGGGAGAAGATGTGTGCACGTCAGAGCAAGGGCCAACCAACAATGTCCGAGGGGTCAATCACCCAGTCGTAATTATATCCCGACCAAGAGTCAGTGAAGTCGGAGTATCAATTGCGCCAAAAGTCATAATTCAAAAGCCCATTGCTTTCCCTTATAAGGATAGCAAAAGGGTTCCTTGGAATTACGACTGCAATGTAACAATCCCGGGAGGGGAGAATCCAGTTGTCGCTTTTGAGAAAGGTCAAGATGAGGGTTTCTATACACGCAGCGGAAGGCGTTATACTCTGAACACAAAGGCAGAATCAGCTAAAGGAAAATTCGTGGTCATTGAACAAGAAAAGGAAAAGACGACAGACTGAATCACCAGTCAATGAGCTCAGAATCGAAAAAGAGGCTAAGGAATTCTTAAAATTCTTAAAACACAATGATCTACGTTGTGGAGCAATTGCACAAACAACCACTCAGTATATCCGTACTAGCCTTGCTCTTGAGTTCGAGATACTCACGAAGTGCATTGATGAAGGTTTTAAATGAAACATATGTTGCGGATGACATCTCTGTCAACAAACTTGATCGCCTAGTCAATAACATCAGTGCGGATAATTTTATTTTCTTTAATGATGATGAAATACCACCAAGAGGCATGGGATCTACAAAGGCCCTACACATTACCACTCGCTGCAAAGAATACACATTGCCGGGGGTATTGATTGATAATGGATCGGCATTGAATGTCATGCCCTTGTCCACGTTAAATAGGTTGCCAGTGGATAACTCTCACATGAAGACATGTCAAAACGTCGTGAGAGCATTCGACGGTACGGAAAGAAAAGTGATGGGAAGGATCGAGATACCTCTCTTGATTGGCCCAAATACATACGAGGTAGACTTCTTGGTAATGGACATCAAGCCATCATACAATTGTCTGTTAGGGAGACCGTGGATTCACTCGGCGGGGACAGTACCGTCGTCCCTACACCAAAAGTTGAAGTTGGTAACTGAAGGTAGGTTGGTAACGATAAACGCGGAGGAAGATATCATTGCATCTCTCACCAGTGATGCACCGTACGTAGGTACAGATGATGAGGCGATAGAGTGTTCTTTTCGATCACTAGAATTTGTCAATGCTACATTCATCGTTGAAGGAAACAAGATCCCAACACCTAGAATATCCAAAACCACAAGGACGGGCCTACGATTAACTGTTGGCAAAGGAGCTTTGCTAGGGAAAGGACTTGGAAGATGCCTCCAAGGAAGGATCGAGGTACTAATGTTGCAGGAAAAATGAGACCACTTTGGCTTAGGATTCAAGCCAGATACGAAGCAAAAGAAGAAAGAGCTGGAGAAAAGGCAAGAGATGAGGAGAGCGCGTTTGTGCGGTGAGGAGGTCAAGTGGGAGCCGATGACCTTCCCTCATTTATCCAAAACATTCGTCTCAGGAGGGACTATTCACTCTAAAGGAAGATCGACAAGGAAAGAGCCCATCAAGAAATATTGGACGGTTTGAGCATTAACGCCATATCTGAAGGAAAATCAAGAAAATTTAATGGAATTCGCCTTACATCCACGAAGCGTTTTGAACAATTGGACGATGGAGGAGATCCCTGTAACTTTTAGGGTTAACTCAGAGTAATGTTCAAAACAAGTTTATTGCTCTAAGCCTAGGGGCAGTAAGAATCCTTTTATGAAATAGGCATATGTCCAAATATCGTTATTTCAATGAAAAATGCATTTTTGCGTATCATCTTAAGTGAATATTCTTTTATTCTTTCCAATTCATTCATAATCATACCATACAAATAAAATATTCTTAGATTCATTGTTCTTTGGATTTCTTTCTTCATCCATAACAGGTCCCCAGATATCAATGATATGAGCAATATTGCCAATGACTCAGAGATTCCTTTCGAACAAGACTTGTGTATAGAGGACACGGAGGATTTTGAAGATGACCAAAATTGTGGCCTATCTCCTGATTTGTTAAGAATGGTAGAACAAGAGGAGAAACAAATCTTACCTCGCAAAGAGTCGGTGGAAATTGTGAGCTTAGGAGAAGGAAAAGAGGTGAAAATTGGAGCTAGTATCGCTGCAGAAACAAAGCGAGACCTCATCGAGTTACTCCGGGAATTTAAGGATGTCTTCGCCTGGTCATATAAAGACATGCCCGGATTGAATACCGATATCGTGGTACATCGACTCCCTATAAAGGAAGAATGCAAGCCAGTTCAATAGAAACTCCAAAGGATGAGACCCGATGTTTTGTTGAAAATAAAAGAAGAGGTCAAGAAGCAGTTCGACACCGGTTTCTTACAAGTGGTCAAGTACTCAGAATGGGTGGCCAATATAGTCCCAGTTCCTAAGAAAGATGGAAAGGTACGGATGTGCGTAGATTATCGGGATCTAAACAAAGCCAGCCCAAAAGATAACTTTCCGTTGCCTCACATTGATACATTAGTGGATAACACGGCGGGTTACTCACTTTTCTCGTTCATGGACGGCTTCTCGGGATACAACCAAATAAAGATGCATCCGGAAGACATGGAAAAGACCACATTCGTAACCATGTGGGGAACATTTTGTTATAAAGTTATGCCATTTGGGCTAAAAAACGCGGGAGCAACATATCAGAGAGCCATGGTAACTTTATTCCATGATATGATGTACAAGGAGATTGAAGTTTACGTCGATGACATGATTGCAAAATCCAGAACAGAAAATGAGCATGTGCAGGTCCTAAGGAAACTATTCTTAAGGTTAAGGAAGTTCCAACTAAAACTCAACCCCGCAAAGTGTACCTTTGGAGCCCAGTCAGGAAAACTGTTGGGATTTGTGGTCAGTGAAAAAGGAATTGAGATCGACCCAGATAAAGTCAGGGCTATACAAGAATTACCTCCACCACGTACTCAAAAAGAAGTTCGAGGTTTCCTAGGAAGGCTGAATTACATCACTCGGTTCATCTCACAACTGACAGAAAAATGTGATCCGATATTTCGTCTCCTTAGGAAGCATAATTCAGGTGTTTGGGATGAGGAGTGCCAAAGAACTTTTGACAAGGTCAAGCATTACCTATCCAATGCCCCAGTACTGATGCCACCCTGTCCGGATAAACCACTGATATTGTACTTGACGGTGTTCGAGAATTCCATGGGATGCGTGCTAGGCCAACATGACGAGACTAGAAGAAAAGAAAGAGCAATATACTATCTCAGCAAGAAATTTACTGAATGTGAAACGAGATATTCGCCGATCGAGAAGTTGTGTTGTGCTTTGATTTGGACAACCCGAAGACTGAGGCAATACATGTTGTATCACACAACTTGGCTCATCTCAAAACTGGACCCTTTGAAATACATGATGGAATCAAACGCTTTGAACGGAAGAATGGCTCGTTGGCAAATTTTACTTTCTGAGTTCGACATAGTCTACGTGAATCAAAAGGCTGTAAAGGGGAGTGCAATAGTAGACTTTCTGGCCAGTAGAGCTCTAGAAGATTATGAGCCATTGAGCTTTGATTTCCCGAATGAAGATCTAATGTATGTTGCAACCACAGAAGAAGAGTCTCAAGAAAGCCACCCTTGGAAGCTGAATTTTGACGGAGCTTCAAATGCTGTAGGTAATGGAATCGGGGCAGTCTTGGTATCCCCAAACGGAGATCATTATCCTTTCACCAGTAAATTAGATTTTGACTACACAAACAACATGGCGGAATACGAGGCATGCATCATGGGCATCCGTGCGACCATAGAACATAAAATAAAAGTATTAGAGGTATACGGAGATTTCGCACTAGTGATCTATCGCCTTAAAGGTGAATGGGAGACAAGAGATCCCAAGTCGATCGATTATCGAAAAGCGGTTCTTGAGTTAATCGAGGAGTTTGACGATATCACTTTCGCTATCTCCCACGAGGCGAAAACCGGATGGTGATGCCTTGGCAACTTTAGCTTCTATGATCAAAGTGAACAAGCAAGAGGATATGAAGCCTATCCAAATGAGCATTTATGAGGCTCGGCTCATTGTCTGCAACATCGAAGAAGAAGAAGAAAGATGACCATCCTTGGTATCGGGATATTTTACGATATGTGAAGAGTCGTGAATACCTGCACCAAGCGATCGAGAATGACAAGAGGACATTAAGAAGGTTGGCAGTGACTATGTCTTGGATGGAGAAATCATATACAAGAGAAGGAAGGATCAGGTACTCTTAAGATGTGTAGACGCTATCGAGGCTAAGCAAATCCTGGAAGAGGTTCATGAGGGTGTCTGCGGAACACATGCTAATGGTTTCACCATGGCCAGACAGATTATGAGGTTCGGATATTATTGGTCCACCATGGAAAGAGATTGCATCAACTATGCCAAGAAATGCCATAAATGCCAAATCTATGAAGATAAAATTCATGTACTTCCTTCACCCCTTCACATCATGACTTCTCCATGGCCTTTCTCCATGTGGGGCATGGATGTCATTGGGCCAATCTCACCAAAGGCATCTAATGGACATCGTTTCATCTTTGTGGTTATAGATTACTTCACCAAATGGGTAGAGGCCACTTCTTACGCCAACGTAACAAAGTCGGCAGTCAGTAAGTTCTTGAAGAAAGAAATCATATGTCGATATGGGATGCCTGAGCGAATCATATCGAACAATGCACTGAACTTAAACAATAGCACGATAGCAGAGGTCTGTAGCCAGTTCAAGATTAAACATCATAACTCGTCACCGTATCGCCCAAAGATGAATGGTGCGAGAGAAGCGCCAATAAAAAATATAAAGAAAATCATAGGAAAAATGACTGAGACCTATAAAGATTGGCACGAGAAATTACCATTTGCCCTGTATGCCTACCGGACGTCAGTCAAAACATCTACCGGGGCAACACCATTCTTTTTAGTTTATGGAATGGGGGCGGTTCTACCTATTGAGGTCGAGATTCCCTCTCTACGTGTGCTTTCAGAACTAAAGTTAGATGAAGCAGAATGGATCCAGTCTCGATACGACCAGTTGAACTTGATTGAGGAAAAGAGGCTAAAGGCTATCCATCATGGTCAAATGTATCAAAAGAGAATGATGCGGGCTTACAATAAGAAGGTTCGTCCTAGAGAATTCCATGAAGGAGACCTCGTATTGAAAAAGATCCTTCCCATACAAAAGGACTTCAGAGGAAAGTGGATGCCGAATTGGGAGGGACCTTATGTGGTAAAGAAGGCTTTCTCTGGAGGGGCTCTGATTTTGACCGAGATGGATGCTAAAAGCTTGCCTAATCCCGTGAATTCAGATTCGGTCAAGAGGTATTTTACCTAAAAAAAAAAACAGAGAGGCCAAGGCAAAAACCCGTAAAAGGGCGCTTTGAGACTAAAGGGGTTTTGAGTTGAAAACCCAGGAATGGGCGATTCAAATTTTGATCGAAGTTGGGGGCATGCAGTGGTCCTGTTTCCTATGAATTGACAAGAAGGAGGGATGCCATATCTTGGGGCATCGACAAAATACTTTTGATCTTTTAACGCATACCGAGTTCAAAGGGTCCTCGAGAAATTTGTGCAGAGAAGTTCATACTACGATATCTGGGACACTTTTTTCTTATCTCATTCACTTTACATTTTTTGGCAGAATGTGCTATCTTGATTAATTCGTTAGTTCTCATTTTGTATCTTAGCAAATTCACTATCTTGATTACCCTATTCATTTTGAGTTTTGTTCTCAAATAAAATTCCATTTTGTCTAATGCGACAACCTTTGTTGAGTGTTTTTCATCGAAATGATGATTAATGGGCTGATAATATTCACAAAAGAGTTTTGCATATTACTCTGAAAAGCTTCTAAATGATACAAGGACCTGAAACGGAACTAATTAGTTTGAATCGCCCAAATTCAAGGATTAGAAAAGTTGGGGAAAGAATAGCCTAGATTGCGATTATCCTTGGGTATTCTCGCGGAGATACCGATCAAGAAAAAGCGAATAATCGTCAATAATAAAATCTTGATGAACAACGAGTGATTAAAAAGGGGGGGACATTTTGCATTCATGCAAACGTCATTCATGCACGTCTAGCTAGGAGCATTTGATTCATTCTTATCATGACATCCTAATCATTTGGCATAAATAGGTCCATGAAACGAATTCAACAGGTCACGTTCTCCAAAGAATGGTGTAACAGATCGAAGACGAAGAACCTTAATTCCTTAAGCAGTAGGGTAACAGGTTAAATTTACAGATCTTAACCCCCTAAGCAGTAGAGAAACAGATCGAAGGCGAAGGGCCTTAACCCCCTAAGCAGCAGGGTAACAAACTGAATTTACAGATCTTAACCCCTAAGTAGTAGGGAAACAGATCGAAGATGATGGGCCTTAACCCCCTAAGCAGTAGGGTAACAGGATTGAAATCAAGTATCTTCTCCCTGAAATGGCGTTGGAGCGGCTAAAAGCCACAATAGATCTCCTTGAAGTTTCAGTAGAGTAGATTGAAAATCACAGATCTTCTCTCTGAGGTTGCAGTAGAGCAGATCCAAACAAACCTTATCTCCCTAAAGTTGTAGCGGGGCAGGTTGAAATCACGAGTCTCATCTCCTTGAAATTGTAGCGGAGCAGGCTGAGGATAGTGGATCTTATTTCCCTGGAGTTGCAGTGGAACAGATCAAAGCTACGAATTACGAGTCCTATACCTCTAAAGTTACAGTAGGGATTCTCCATATTGAGCAGATACATAGCAGATCCAACCTTCAAATGATTTCATTGAAGCAGATCTAAGATGATTTGGCATCTCTGTATTGTCAGAAAACAAATCGAAAAAGTAGATTTGGCATCCCTGTGTTTATAGGGAACAAGTTGAAGATAGCAGATTTGGCGTCTCTATATTAGCGGAGAGCAGATCAAAGATAGCAGATTTGGTGTCTCCGTATTGGTGGAGAGCAGATCAAGATAGCAGATTTGGCGTCTCTGTATTGGCAGAGAGCAGATCAAAGATAGCAGATTTGGCGTCTCTGTATTGGCAGAGAGCAGATCAAAGATAGCAGATTTGGTGTCTCCGTATTGGCGGAGAGCAGATCAAAGATAGCAGATTTGGCGTCTCTGTATTGGCGGAGAGCAGATCAAAGATAGCAGATTTGGCATCTCCGTATTGGCGGAGAGCAGATCGAAGATAGCAGATTTGGTGTTCCTATGTTTTCAAGAAGCAAGTTGAGGATAGCCAATTTGCCACTCCTGAAAACATCAGAGTACCTTTAGGGAAGAAGAGGATCAAGACTTCGAGACTTAGCCAGACCGGGCAAATTTGGTCCTCTTTATAGTCTTTACTCTATTCTCGTTACATGACAATGAGCAAAGAGGGGCAGCTGTAGTAGGCCAAATTTGCCCGACCCATATAAAAACCAAAAAAACAAACCAAAATTAAAAGCCCAACAAATATTATATCAGTCCCTTAAATACTTAAAGTCCAATTACATAACATAAGCCCAGTTGCATGACCCCATTACTAATACTTTAGTCCAATTACTAAAAGCAGAGCCCTACATTTAAATATGAACACCGAATAGCCCAAAATTTTAGAACCCTAGGGTTCCTTCCCATGCGCCATAACCAAGTATCCTCTCCGACGCCACGACGCTCCCGCGCATGCCAAGACCACCCATACACCTCGTGCCAAGGGCCAACGCACAGCCTCCCTCATGCCACGCCCAAACCATCTGAGTGCGCACCCATACCTGCAAAAGAAAACAAACGAAAGCAGCAACAAGCCAATACAAGAGCAGAGGACAAAAATTGTTGTTTTCTTTAGTTATTCGGCTATAAAGCCTTGGATTTTCGATTGTAAAAGGGTACGCAACCAAAAGAATAAAAATACGGACAAAGGCAACAAAAAAAAGACGAAAAAGATAATACAAAAAAACAATACAAAAGAAGAAGGTGATTTTTTGAACGTCTCATGCTTTTTTTCTTTTCTTTTTCGCATTTGTTTCATATTCCTTCCGCTTTCATACTTTTCTGTATAATCAAAAGAGAGAGAGAGATAGAGGCCTTACCTTCACGGACGAGCCATTGGAGACCATCTTTTCTTTGTCGAAATCGAATCTGGAGACGGGTTTTCAAGCTAAACAAATCTCACCTTTTCGGGGTAAGGCTTGGAGTAGAGAGGCATCATGAATCCATGGCGAGCCACCGTCCATCAGTCTCAATGGTGGAATGGGGCAGTCGAATGGTCAAATGGAAAAGGGGAAAGCCGAAAATCGGCTGTATTGAAACCCTAAGGGTCGGGTTCACTGCTTGTGGCAAAAGAGGGATGATAAGCTGCCAATTCAATGGCCTTTAGCTTTAAATCCACAGAGAAACGACGCCGCTTCAAAGAGGGAGGTCCGTGTCAACCCGCTCCAGGACCGAACCCATGCGTTTTGCTTCGAATGGGCTATTTGCAAGTTAAACCCCTCCCTTTTAGCGGCGCATTCAAATTCTCTCCTCTACGCTTCTTTTGTTTTTTTTTAAATTTTACTTATAATCTTCGCTTTGTCGCAATCTGGTCCGCATGGGTGTCTTTGCGTTTAGAGCTGGAATATTTCAGTTGAGCCCTTTGTATTAACACACCTTGCATAGGGGTCCCTTTTCTATTATTTTGTTCTCAAATTTCCCTTTTATTTTGGATTGTTTCTAATTGAGTCCTCTTAGTTCATAGTCATTGGTGTTCTTAATAAATTTTATTTTAAACCATCTTGGGTAATTATTATTTTATTATTTGTAAACTGTTTCTATTAACAATGCTAACATCATGTCTTGTACATCTCGAATATTTGCTTCATTTACATTATTATGCGGATACGTATATACATATTATAATCTTGTTCATATATTTTATACATATAATGGCTTTCGACTCTATATATCTCTGCATCTCAATATATATTTTATATGCTTCATATATGTTTTATGTAGGACTTAAGTTATTTTGTATCCATTTATTTTTGTACATGTATTTGATTCATATGCATTATTAAGCATGTATACATTATCATTTTTACGACAAATTTGCACGCATTTTTAATTTATAGGTATACATATTAATATACTTGTTATTTTAATGGACTATTTATTTCAAAATACTCTTTGTTTTATGATTTTTTTATGTATATATGAAATTGTTTTTAGAAACTCCCTTTGGTAATTTTAAAGTTATTTTGAATATTTCTTTATATTATATGGCTTTTGTGTTTTATATAGCTTATTATTTAAATATTTTGATATGAGGATATATATGTTTTTTAAAACCAATTTAAAATTATTTATGTATTAATTTAAATCTCATTCTTTTATTAATTTATACGTACATTTTTATATAAATCTATTTTGGGCCTCATGTTGTTGTCATGAATTTTTGTATCAGGTATTTTTATACCATCATGTATTTTGATAATTTTAAATAAATTCATGTTTAAAACATTTTACATGAAATTCGATTCAAATTTTCATTCTGTAATATCAGTTCCCAAAAATCATATAGCTATCTATAGCCTTCGTGCAAATTTGTCAACTTATATAGGTCCATTTACTCGTTATTATCAGTGGATAGCGTATTGGTTTCTAATTGCTATATTATTTTTATATGCTGTATTGGTTATTCTATATCATATGTTGTATATTATTGTGGCATGTTATCACATGTATTGTTTTGTCTGAATGGTTGTTATATTATCATCTTTGTCATTATATGATTATATCAATTATTCTCCGTGTATTAGTGCAACCGGATTATGCTTTTAGGTTAGCTATTTTCAATTATTAGTTTGTTAATTGATCATATCTCACATATGTCGATTATCTCATCTCATCGCTTTCATTTGATTTTCGAAGTGTGGTTTTATAAAATCCAAACTTCATGATTAATTTCGTCATATTTCAAATCGAATTAATACGTCTTTAGCTAGCTCTATAATCATTCATTCAAAAATTCTCCAAAACGAAGACGAGATTCGATGTTTGGCAATTCGGGGAATCGTGCCCTAATGTGTTGGGTTGCAATTTTGCGTTTGCTCAAAATAATCGGGCTTCCCTTCAAAATTCCATTCATACCTTTTAAAAATTTTTAAAACAAAGGCAATATTCAGCATTTGACAATTCGAGAATCATGCCCTATCGTGTTGGGTTGTGGTTACTGGTTTGCTCAAAATGATCGAACATTCCTTTACTTTCTCACTCATGTTTTAAAAAAACAAATACTTAAAAACAAAGACGATGTTCAATATTTGGCGATTTGAGAATCGAGCCCTATCATGCTGGGTTGCGCTCTTTCATTTGTCCAAAATAACTGAATATCTCCTCAGAATTTCACACGTATTTTAAGACAAGGTAATGGTCAATGTTAGGGAATTCGAGGAATCGTGCCCTACTGTGCTGGGTTTCGGTTTTCCGTTGAACTAAATAGTGAGTATCCTTTTGGGATTTTCAAATTATAAATTTTGGACGCCGAACAAGAAGATTTTGACAACTAACTCGGGTTATCCGAACATTATTAAAAAGAATCACGTTTAAAAACATTTTAACTTTAGACATAAGGACAATATTTAATCGATTTGGTACCGATTTTGGGCGTAGTGAGGTGCTAATCCTTCCTCATGCGTAACCGACTCCCGAACCCATTTTCTCAAAAGCTCGTAGACCAAAATCGTTGTTTTAGTAAATCAAAAAAGTTTTATTAAAATAACCAAATTCTTAGGTGATCCGATCACATCAAAACAAAAAGATCGGTGGCGACTCCATTTTCGCTTTCCAAAAAGTCGATCCATCATTTTTAAATATGTTTAAAAAAAATGGTTTCGACAGAGCACATTAACACTGAGCAGATGTTAGTTGATCCTTTGACTAAAGCGGCATGTCACCACACAAATTTAATGATCATGTTGCCACTACGGGATTTATTCCCACCTTTTAAATTTTCGTTATAAGAATGATTAGAAAGAAACTTTGTTAAGTTTAATGTTTCTTATATTTTATGTGCATATTAATTTGATTATTTCAAGAAATATCACTAAAGTTTAGATCTAGAATAAACATTGGGTTTATTCATTAAGAAATTTGGACTAAAGAGTTGAGACATCATATATTGTGATACATGGAATATACTAATCAAATTCTAAGAGAAAATATCATCATGATTCGTACATTATGTTTTTACTCTAAGTATTAATGAACAATACGAACCAAATGGGAAAATGTTGGATATGCTTTATGGTTTGTGGGAATAACCCCCACATTTGCTTTCAATAATATCTTTAATATCTTTTCATTAATCTATTAGAGCAAGAAATACTTTATATATACATTATATATAAAATTCAATTTTCAATAATTAAAAATGAGTGCATGAATGAATAAGTATATTTTAAATTTTAAGGACTTGAAGTGCAAATTTATTTTTCTATATTAGATATTAAAAATTGTATATAATGAATTAATATTAAGAACAAATTAAAACTGGACTAAGTATGCACATATTCATATTTTTTTGAAATCTATGACTAAATCAATTATAGCAAAGATTATTAATATATATGATCTTTGTTATATGAATGAGTATTCAATGTTGATATATTTTTATAAACAAATTAAATTGAAAAAATATTCATTTTAAATTTTAGTCAATAAAAAACATGTGGTATTTAATTAGCATGCCAAATAGCGGATTTTTAGATATGCCACATAGGAATTATTTCTTTTTCTATAATCTCATATAAATATATATATATATATATATATATATATAAAGAAAAATTAATTGAAATAAACAATGGAGATTGCTTTTGATTTAAAATGAATGATTGAAAATTGATATAATGGTAGAGAATACTTTAGATTATATATTTTTAGATAACTATAAAGAATTATTAATTTATGAGTGAAGATAATTTGTTAATTTTGTGTCACAGACTTATAAATAAGTTAAGGTATAATAAATCTAATTAAAATGTTCAATAAAAAAAAAAAAAAAAGAAAAAACATTTGAAGCATTCTAATTGTGTTTCAGATTTTTATTACGGTGCGGTTAATTAAAATGCAAATATTTAATAACAAATTGGGTAAATAAAAAATTACAACATATTTCTGAGGTTAAAAGATAAGAATACATAATTGGTTTTATATATAATTGTTTTTTAAATTCAAATAATGAAAATTACTTAATCAGTTGAATTGTTATAAGTATTTAAAAGTATTTTTGAAAACTTGTTAAAAGTTGGATAGATTCCTTTAAAATATTTATAATTTTTATTTTTCTTCTTATGAATAATTTTTAACCTTTGAATAGATTTTGTTTTACATGAATTATTAAAATCAATCAAATTTATATAATTATTATTGTTAGTTTTTTTTTATTTACTATATATTTAAAAGTTTTGTATTTACTTGGCCAACTTAGCGAAGTGGTGTCATGCATCCTAAGATAAGGGTTGATGGTTTGATCCCCGTAAACATATTTTTCATAATTAATTTTTAACAATATTGGCATATCTTTTATGAGCTTGCAAGTTGTATTTGCATTAATTGAGGTGCTACCTAAGAGTAACAAAATCTCTAGTTGGGACAATACCTTCTGTTGAGGGTCTAAAACCAATCTCTTCTCAATAATTGTATTTTATTTTTATTTTTACATATAATATCCCATCAATAAATATTTTACTTTTTGTTTTGTTAAAATTTATTTTAAAAATAATATTTGGAAATTTTTTATTTTAAAGAGTTGAAAATAAGTTATAATTGTTTTATAAAATTTAAATACTAATTTTTTGTAAATAAAAACTTGAACATATGATTGTTTCTCGTACCATTTTAAATTTAATTTCTTTTTTTTTTTGTTATGCTATTTATTATACTTAGTAATAATTAATATAAAAATTGGTAAATATTAAACCATTTAAAAATATATGGAATTTAAGAACCAAATTTGGAAAATGCAATTTAGTAAAAGAAAATTAAATTAAAATTTATATAATAAACATTTTCATATAAAGCAGTGGATGTAAATGAAGATATAAATCTCAGTTTTTTAATGTGATTATCTAAGGAGGTTTTTTAAATAAAATGTTTTAGGATAATTAATTAAATTAATTATTTTGTAAGTTGGTATTGCACAATATCTAATGGCACATTTGGTTCACTAGAATTTAATAAGACTATAATGAAATAAAATTGTAATTAGTAATTCAATTATTTTGTTGAATAGAATGAAATAGAACTGTAATAATATTCTTATATTTAGTTGAATAGAATAAATGTTATAATAGAATAAGGAATAATCATACCAAAGAATAGCTATTACGGAAAGACAAGTAATAAGAAAGTAATTTACATCCTATCAAATGAGTATTACGTTCAAACAAATAAAGAAATAGTTAACCATTCAATGAAGCATTCCCCAACTAAACATAGTATAAGAAAATTAGAATTGGGAAATTCACAAATGGAAAATGGCTAGGGATAAAATTTATTTACAAAAATGATTTTAAATAATAAAAATAATATGTGAAATTAAGTTAAAATCGCATTACTAAAAAAACAGTAAGATGATAGAGGATTATAAGAAGGTAGAAAGAAATTTGTTAAGGGTAACTAGAATAATTAATACTTTTGAAAATGAGAGATTGTATTGCGAATTTTGTTGTGTTATAACCTATATAAATAAATAATTTTAGTTAAATATGTGTTCAAAAATATAATATGTATCTAAGGGCAATTTACTAAAAAAATCTTTTATATTATTATTTATCGAAATGACCTGACTTTTTGATTATTTACCGGAAAGGGTCATTTTCCCCGAAAGCGCGTCCACGTCAGCGCAAAGTCAGGGGACGTATCAGCAAAGCGCTTTCTTTGGGGAGCGTTTTGCCCCCTTTTTTTAGGGTTAGGGTTTTTGATTGGTTTAGGGTTAGGGTTTAGTGGTTTAGGGTTTTTAGGTTTTAGTGTTTTTTAAGGGAAAAATTAATTAAATTAGAGTTGAAGGTTAATTAATTAAATTAACTATAAATTAAAAAAATTAATTAAATTAGGGTTTAGGATTTTTAGGGTTTATTAATTAAATTAACTATTAATTACGGAAAAAAACTCCCACGTGGACACTCTTTTGCCACAGTAGTATCTGAAAAAATAATTTTGAGAAGATGTTTCTTAATAAATAGTGTCAAAAACGCTTCAAGAAGGATGCACTGTCAATAAAATTACGGAAAAAAGCTCCTACGTGGACGCTCTTTTGCTACAGTAGTATCTGAAAAAGCCTTAAACTATAAATGAGTCAAATTTCATTCTTAGGTTACATAAGTTACAGCAAGAGAAATTGAGGCTAAAGTAAAATAGAAACTGAAGATGAGTGAACGTATTAGTGCTGTTATTTACTATGATGGCGAGGTCTGTGACACCGAGAACGACGTTGTTTTTTATTGGAGAACACAGCGCGACTGGTTTTTAACCAGAACATAGATTTGATAGAACTTCGTAAAAGAATTAAGCTTAAAATCTTCGGAACTACGCCAATGAAAGTTTTGTCTATTAAGTATTGATTTTGTATTTCGGTTGATCCCATGAGATATGACTCATTCGACATCAAAGGTCCTCGTATCTTGGAGGCAATGGTGCAGACTCATCTTGCTAGTGGATCACCCTATCTTGAGTTATATGTACAATTTTCATCGTCAAATGATGCATTTGCAACTTCAACATCTAATGCTGTTCGAGAGGAATACACGACCCCTACCCGACACTCCGTTAGTGGGTGGCAAAACACGAAAGCGCCCGTGTTTAGTAGCAGTATGGCCTACACAACCCCTGCACGACATTCCACTGGTGGATGAGACATGCACCTCAGTGGGTCGATGTTTGATACTAGAAATACGTACTGGGGAACGACATCAACTTCTAGTGGTTGGAAATCCACATCGGATTGGGGACGTTATGAAACATCTAGAATAAGGGATGATGTACTCCTTACGACATCCACCGGCGAGGGGACCTCGTTTGTTGCAGATGATGGTGGGTCAGATGATGAGTCCGATGTGGATCCACCTCGAGAGCCCGACCTTGATGGTGTAGAAGTTGGATTATTTTTTGAACCGAAGCCTATTCCTACCATACCTGAAGATGTTGAAGGGGGTTCAGATGAAGAAGAAGAAGATCCACGATTCAGGGCATACTCGCCTTCAGCCCACATGCATAATGTCGATCTATCTCAAGATGATACGTTGGAGTTTCTAGATCTACCACACAGAAGGCGTGACCGTACAAGTTCTTCATTGGATTCAGATGAAATAGAAGCTGGTAGGGAGTTTTCCAATAAGGATAATTTTCTTGGTGCATTGAAACAACATAGCATCATGAACGGGGTTAACTACAACGTGATTAAATCCAAATTTGATAAGTTTGAGGCCAAGTGTGCAGTGCAAGACGGTACATGTTCATGGAAAATCATGTCCTCATTGAGGAAAAGGACAGGCTTGTGGGAGATAAAAAAGTACAAAGGTCCACATACATGTGTTGCCGGTAAAGTATCACCAGGTGTTTAGGGTTTTTGAATAATATTGTTATTACGTAATGTTGCATTATTTAATATACTTCGTTGACAGGTGTTTAACAAGATCATCCCAAGATGGATTCAGATATGTTAGCTAGCATAATACTACCGACGGTGAAGGTGGATCCGAAGACTTCAGTACCAGTCTTAATTGCCAATATTCGTAGCCAATTGAAGTACACGCCCTCTTACCGCAAGGTTTGGATAACTTAGTAGAAGGCGTTGAAAAAGATGCATGGTAGGTGGGACGTTTCATATAATGAAGTGTGGTAGTGGTGTCAAGTGCTGGAGAGATATGTCCCAGGTTGCATAACAGACCTTGAAACGGCACCTGTGTACTACAACAACCGATTGCTCCGTGGATGCCAAGTGTTCAAGCGTCTGTTCTGGAGCTTTAAGTAATGTCGGGACACATTTATATACTGCATGCCATCGGTACAAATTAAGGTATCTTTATGTATGGTAGATATACCCATCGAATATTGCTAGCTGTGGCACAGGATGGCAGTTGGAGAATCATTCCAATTGCGTTTACAATAACACCGGGGGAGTCAGTTGATGACTGAGATTTCTTTCTTTCTAGGTTAAGGAGGCATGTCTACCCCCAACCTGATATATGCATTATATCGGATTGGGGCACTGGAATACTAGCCGCAATTGAGCGACAAGGAAGCTAATGGCATCGCACACACCATCGGTATTGCCTAAGGCACGTTGTGTCCAACTACTATGGGGAATATCAATCTACAACTGAATGATGGCAAGTGACCAATATGGGTATTTAATGTCTAGTAATATAATTTCATTTGTAATATTCAATTTATTCTGAATGGAAGAGTGGTATGTAATTTTTGTTATCAACTTATATTGGCAGTGTATGAGATAAATAAAGACCGTTTTCATGAGATGTTAGCGGTTTTGCATTCAGTTAATGAAGAAGGCGTAGACTACCTTTGTAACATACCTTTTGAACAGTGGACACAAGCATACGACGACGGCCTACGATATGGTCATATGACCTCAAACCTGGCTGAAGCATAAATTTTGTTCTAAAAGGAACGCGTCATTTACTAATAACAGTCGTTGTGTGAGAGACATATTTTCGTTTAGCAGCACTATTTCCAAAACGAGCAGTGAGTTATAAAGGCCAAATGCAGGGAGGCCATGTATGGTGCGCGAAGGTATTGCGAGAGATTAAAAAGGAGAAGGCACGAGCCAACACCATGCACATAGTGTGTCACGATCGCGACAACCTATGATTTTGTGTGACGGAGTTTGACAAACCAAACCAAGGTATTATTGGCGGGCAATATCGTGTACACTTAAGAAATAGGACATGTGACTATGGGGTGTTTGACGCACTATGTTATCTATGCGCTCATGTAATTGTAACTTGTTAGAATCTCCGTTTAGATCCCATGACGTATGTCGACCAAGTGTACAAAATAGAATACATGTTCAACGTGTAGAGACACGTATTCCCACCAATCCCAGATAAACGTAAGTGACTGTTTGTATCGCTTGCTCCGTTTAAGCTGTTACCGGATAGAGAATTATGTCGCAAACCAAAGGATCGACCTTGCTCGACTAGAATACGTAACAATATGAATATCCGAGAAATAACGAACCAACAGAGGTTATGCGGATGGTGTAGGAACCCAGGCCATATAACTCAATCATGTCCAAATCGGAATATCTGATAGTTGTTGTAATAAAATTATGTTGCATTATTTATATTTTATTAAAAAATAAAAAATATTAAAATTATTTCCATATTCAAAATAACATTTATTTTAATAAAAATTATTGGCTAATTTAAAAGAATATTTATTGTATTAAAATTAAAAAAGTAAAGTACAATTAAAATATTAAAAACAATTTTATTTTATTATATGAAACTATATAAAAAAAGTTTCTACAAATATATTAAAAAAATCAGTGTTTGTCTAGTCGAAATCAGTGTTACATGGGGGTCATCGACGGTTATGCTCTGGATTCCTCATTGGTTCAGCTTTCAGCGAAGGTTGTGGTTACTCCGGTGGAGATTGTGGTTCCTTCGGTAGGGGATATGGTTGTGGGTGTTGGGAGGATGACCCACCTTGATAGAATAATGAATGCAGAGGTGTTTGCATCACCCATAGTGGAGGTGTTTGAATCCCATAAAGAGATGGGGAATGGTAAAAAGAAGAGCTCCCCGACGGTGCCTCGTGCGATCCTTCATGTGACGGTGGCCTATTGATCGGCGGTTGACTCGGAGCAATTGGGAACGGAGATGAACTGAGCCATGCATTCCAACCTTCTATAGGACTGGGAAAAGGAAACATAAAAGGGTTAGGATACATATAAGGGCTAGGATACGCACATGGCATAATCTGAAAAGGATGTGATATGGGTGTCGTCGGTTGAGGTGTTGGCCAGGTAGCTGTGTGGGCGCTGCTGATAGGCCCGGTGATTGTGTGAGCGCTGCTGATGGGCCTACATCGTCATCCCTTCTTCTTGGATTTAAAGGGCCCCGTCGTTCCCTTTGGACACGAATTTGTCATCGCCTCTCCTCTTCCGACAGTAAATATGGCTTGCCATGGATTTTAAACCATGGCATGTATTCCGGCATGCATGCTAACTCAGGAATGATTATCGGTTCCCAAGTAGGTATATAGTCATACTGATTTTCCCACATTTCGATATATTCTGACCAGTGTCTCGGCGAATCCGTATTCAATAGCCGTAAGTCAACTTTGTGCTAATCATCGAGCACCTCAGGTTCCACAAGAATCAGTTGTCGAAATCTAAATTGTCGCAATACCCTATCTAACTGGTGCATCTCCACGATAACATAATTGACCAATGGGACCTTCACATGCCAAATGTTCAAATTTTGAACAAATTCATCCGGAATTACTGCCCGAATTGCCGGATCCTCGTATGGTGCCCATTGAAACTATATGAACATGATAAAAATATTGGTTATATAGGTAATACTAAATAATAAATACTAAATACTAAATGCGAAACGACTATTTTATTATGTATATATATTTTATTTAATACTTACTTATGCTTCCGACCGTTGGTCTAATAGAAGCAGTATAACTTCAAGAGATGTGGGTATTCCAACATAACTCGCCGAATGGTTCCACCTAATTAAATAATTTTTTTAGCATACAATTATATTTTAAATCTACGTAATAATTGTAAAATCTAATAGAAAATTTACCTCATTATTAGTGGGAATGTATATGGGTGGTTCACTCGAGGACGTAAACATGAAAAGCGAAACCGTGCCCATGATTGCAATAGTGATAGGCATCCTCTGATTTTGGCTTTATTTGGTCACGTCGCCCCGCACATCTCCCGATACAATGTTGCTAACACAGCAGACCCCCAATTTAATTCACCTGTTACTCTAAAATCAAAGAGTTTCAGCAGCCATCTCAGATGTACGTGGTTTCGTGACAAGTCTGGCATCAGATAACATTTAATTATCTCAAGAATGTATGCTCGAGCATATCGTATTCTTTCTAATTTAGTCGAATCATTATCCGACTCCGGAAATGTGTCTTATAACCAGCCCATCTTGATCCGACCTCCATTAATATTATCCGAAATAGTACACTCTGTGCATGGAAGATGGAAAGTGTGTGTCTCAAGTCTCCACCTCTCTATCAATGCACTGATTAGTTTCGGGTCCAACTTGCACCTCCGGCCTATCGTGGCCACGTGCCAAAAAATCACTTCCCACAGGTAATTCTCTATCAACGGTGATGGAGGACCAGACAGATTATGGATATAGCATTGCAACACCCGATCTACAGACTGTTATAAAAAATTATAAAATAAATATTAATTAAAATTGCATAAATGAAAAAAAATTAAATACTATTCAAATATTAATTAAACTTATCACTTACCATTGTCATTTGATCGACGGAGATGTGTTTCATATCGAGACGAATTAATTCTCCAGCCATTGCTAACATGATCGAATATTTTTGTAATTTTAAAAATAAAACTAATTTAAAAAAATTTAAACAGAGCTTTTTTGCAAAAATTAGAGAGAGCTTTGACAAAAACTGAGAGAAATTTGAGAGAATTTGGAGAGAATTTAGAGAGAATTGTGAGAGGACTATTGTGTGAAAAAATGTAAGGGGGAGGGGCATTTTATAGTTTTTTTCGCGCTAACGTGGACGCGCTTTTGTGAAAAATGGCCCTTTCCGGTAAATAATCAAAAAGTCAGGCCATTTCAGTAAATAATGATATAAAAAGGCTTTTTTTAGTAAATTGCCCTCTATCTAACTGCCTTAGAACTACAAACCTATAACAGAATGTGGTAATTATTCCAGTATTGCTGAGGGCCCGCAGGATTATAAATAAATAAAAACAACAAATGTAACTTAAAATTTAATTTTTATTGCATTATTAATCCATTTTACAATGGGTAAACGGTTAAAATAATCGCTTTTGTTTACCTCAGGTTACATTTTAGTCACTTATGTTTGAAATGTTATGTTTTAGTCACGTTTAGTCTGTGAACCATTAATTGCCATTAACGGTGTAGCAGTAAGCTAACATGGCACATTAAATCATCATTTCAAATGAAAATTTTAGGTTAAATTATACAATTGGTCCCCATATTTTTTTAGTAATTTTTTTTATTTTATGTTGTTTTTAACTTTCCTTTCCCCTGTCAAATAACCATCTCTAATAAGGTGGGATTCACATGGAGGAAAAATCAGAACCACAACTCGATCAGTCGATCTCATGAATAGTTATCCTTCTGAGTTTGAAAAGAGGCAAAATACTCAAAAACCTACAAGCATGAAGATACATGAAGACCCAACAAAGAGTAAATAACAACAATATCCATAAGATACCTTAAGGAAACAAATAAAAATTGCTAACCCAATGCAAAAGGTAGTGTCTTTACAATCTAAAGGCAAGTAAGCCAAATATAATCAACAAAGTATTCAACCATTTACCTTTTTCGGTGGACTCCACAATCTTAATCGCTTCTCATAGTTAAAGAAAACTTTCCTTCTATACACCTCTGTAATGGAAAATGAAAATGTACCATTATTTTTTTTATACATTTTACTACTAATTAAAAGCAATAAAGGATTGAGACAAACTTGAAAGAAGAGCAATAACCTTCAAAGATGAACTTAGAGCTATAGTTAGGGAGGGTTAGTTTATGAAACATAGTTTTCAAACCATCGATGGCAGATTCATCACTTTCCATTAACCATTCGAAGAAAGACGAAAAGGGTTTTTTGAAAAAAGTAGAACCCCAATCCAAAGCTGAAGTCGAGTACCACTAGTAGACTGCACCTAAGATCTAACAAAAAGGGTTTTTTGAAAAAAGTAAAACCCCAATCCAAAGCTGAAGTTGAGTACCACTAGTAGACTGCACCTAAGATCTAACCAATAGCGATTTCGGAAACCCATTATATGAAAGTGCTAGAAAATGATGTTTGAAGCGTCGGCAAGAGATAGGGATAAAAACTGGCATGTTAGGAGTCATTGTTGGAAAAGGGAGAGATGGATCATCGATGGCGAGGATCGTCTTAGAGGGAGAAGGGAGAAGGGAGGAAACTAGAAAGAGAAGTAGAAGAGAATAGAAAATAAAGAAGAAAAAAGGAAAGCTAAAAGAACATAATTTTTTTTTGCTCAAACTGAAAAAAATATGGGGACCAATTGTATAATTTAACCTTGAATTTTTATTTGAAATGATGATTTAACATGCCACGTCAGCTTACTGTTACATCGTTAACGGCAATTAATGGCTTGGTTATTAAAATATTACAACACGATAACATAAGTGACTAAAATGTAACCCGAGGTAAACAGAAGTGACTATTTTAATAGTTTACCCTTTTATAATTTTAGGTTTAGATTTTTGCAATATTTAATATTTAATTTATCTTCCTTTTAAATAATGAATTTTCATAAGATCATTATATTTATAATAAATCTTTTAGAATGTTTGGTCGATGTTTTGATTTTTTTATTTAGGTTTTCAATGTAACTAACAATTTTAATACAACTATAGATAATGTAATTATTGTATGTTATAGTTTTCATTCTAAATTTAATACAACCGTGAATGATGGATATTCTGTATTGAATCTTACATTGACGTAGAATTCCCAAATTTATGACTAAAAAATAAAAACATGCTAAAAAATGATATAAATTGTCTTATATATGATTAAAAGAAGGGTTTTGAAAGGGAATTGTTAATGCCAAAAAAATGTTCTCGTCTTCTTCGATTGATACTGCAAATAGGAATGGAGTTGGTATGTCTATTACTGATGACTCCAACACTAAGAAGATTCGATTTAAGGAATCGGACGCGTCTCCTAATGATATGATGGTTGTGGATCCAATACCTAAGCCTTCGCTGTCATGGAAGGATATGCTAGTGGGAAAGGAAACTTTAGATCTGACCAACAAGAATGATGGCCAACATTTTGTTGATAGTTTCGCCCTTATAGAGCAGGATGTCAAGAAATATTTTATTGATGGGGTTCCTTCCATTGATTTTTCGGAGAGAGTTCATCAACTCTTGAAAAAGGAAATGTCAACATCTGTGGTTCTTAAGATGCTGGGAAGAAACCTTGGAATCACGACCTTGCAAAATTAGTTATATGGAATATGGAGATCGTCTAAGCCTTTTCAAGTAATGGATATTGAAAATGACCATTTTCTTGCAAAATTTTAGAATATTGAATATTATGACAAGGTCCTTTCACAGGGACCATGGGTTTTTTCCGGTTACTATCTTACTGTCCAGCCTTGGACGATTGACTTCAACCCCAACTTACCTTATCCAAATTTGGTTCTCACATGGATTCGTTATCCAAGTCTACCTAGCCATTTTTACAAAAAAATAGATTCTCATAGAGATTGGAGGTATGATAGGTAAAGTCTCTAAGCTGGATTTGAATACGTATAGCACAGCAAGGGGACGGTATACTCGTATGGCAGTTTTTATCAATTTAGAGCGGGCTTTAATCTCTAAAATCCTTATTAATGGTAACCCTCAGAGGATCGAGTATGAAAACTTACCTATGGTATGCTTTAATTGTGGCTATTATAGCCATACTAAAGAAACTTGTTTATCAGTCACACAAATCTCAGGGGAGACAGAGAAGGGTGAGTCATCGGGGCATGTTTCTACTAATACTGCGGCAGCCGAAGAAGAAGTTAATGCATAAGCTCTCTAGAACTCAATTTGCCTTAGATCTTTCCAGATCAAAATCTTTGTTTCATGAGGAAATTTTGATTCGTAAGGAGATTAAAAATATCCTTCATCATGAGGAGTTGCTCTGGAAGAAAAAATCAAGATGCAAGTGGCTAAAATTGGGAGATCACAACATGAGTTATTTCCATAAATGCACTATTCAGAGGAGGAATTTTAATAAAATCACTAACTTATGTAATAATGAAGGGGATTGGATTTTTTATCCTGAGGTTCTCAAGACTGAAGCGGTTAAGTTTTTTTAAAATCTTTATGAGGAAAATCCAGGTTTGCTAGGAATTATGCCTCCTAGCGCTTTTCCTAGCCTTAACACTAAAGACGCTAATTTTTTCAGAAGGAATGTTACGAACAAGGAAATAAGGGATGCTCTCTTTTATATGGCACCTTTGAAAGCCCCATGTAGCAATTGTTTTTAGGCTGCTTTCTTTCATAATCAATGGGATAATATTGGGGATGCCATATGTTAGTGGGTCAAGAAAGTTTTCAAAAGAGGCATCATTGTTCCAGAGTTCAATAACACACATTGAAACAGCCCAAATTTCAATGAAATTAGAACAGTGGTTTCGGGACTACAAGTCTGAGCAGGAAATAAAATTTATTTTAATTTTATTATATGATCAGGATTATATTTGAAATGTCATGTGAAAATTCTGATAAGAAACTTTTACCGATTATGTGTTTAATTACGGAAAGGGCTAAATCACGTAAAGTGCAAAAGTTGCGTTCTAATAGCTAATGGTATTAAATAGCTATAGAACTTTAAATTGGAGGTCCTTACATGGTAATTAGACCATTAATAAAAAGTTAGTAGATATTTTTGGATGATTCAACCATGGAAAATTAGACAAACGCTAAGGACTAAATTGGAAATCAAAATTATTAAAGATGATAAATTAATTAAATAGAAATAAAAATCATTTTTATCATCTTCTTCCCCAAAATATTCCATGGAAACCCTAGGAGAGAGAGAAAACTTTCTTAGCCAAATTGGGTAAGTTTTCTTGTCCTGTTTTTAGTAATTTTGATATTTTTAAAATCGGGATAGCTTAATCTATCTATTTGGGGGATTAATTTGAAGAGTTATCAAAGTATGGAAATTAGTTCATGGATGTATATGCTTACAATTTGAAATTTATAGTAGAAAATGAAAGATAAACAACTTTTACAAAGTGATTTTTGATAAAAACATGATTTAGGGACTAAAATGCAAATTTGTGAAAAATGAAGAAAAATTCTGTATTTTTAGAATATATGTGCTGTAAATTTTATGGTGAAATTTTAGTTAGACTTGGAATAGGGAGTAAATTGCATAAATTTCATTTTCTGAGCTTAGGGACGAAATGAGAATTTATGGAAAAGTTAGGGATAAAATGGTAATTTTTCCTAGGATGTAAATTGAGTCCACTTGAATATGAAATGTGATAAATTGATGTAAAATTTACTCGTATATATCTGGATAGACCAAATTCGGAGCTAGAACGAGGAAAAGAGGAAAATGTCAGATTAGTAGATTTTACGTACACGAACATTTGTCGAGGTAAGTTCGTGTAACTAATTTGTGTATGTTTAAATGTTTGAATTAAGTGTTGCATTGTGAATAATATAAATATCATATATATATATATATATGTAAAATTGAAATTGTATCTGACAAAGCCCGATCAACGATAATGCCCGAAAAATGATAAATGATAAAAATGTTACTTTTATGCTTGAAATGAATGTGGAATGTGTTTATTTGAATTATATGAATGTTATGGATGTATGAAATAATCACATGCCCGATAACGCTTGAAAAATGTTTAAATCCCGATTGAATAAATGGAAATTGATGGATATGTGATTTTCCAAAATGAATGAGGTCCTACATTTGTTGCGGAAAAGATTTAGCTCGGACGAGTAATCCTATTGACCTCATTACAGAAAGGATTTAGCCCAGACAGGTAATCCTGATATAAGTCCTCTCAAGCAAGTATTATGAATTGGATTTTACCCGGATGGGTAATCCAGATCAAGCTCCTTAGAGCATATATCATAAAAAGGATTTAGCCTGGACTGGTATACATGTGTGGCTCAAGAGTGTACTCACTAAAATAGTACCTTACCATTGAATATGAACTGACGGATCCTGATTTGTACACCTTGAGTGTGCTACCTTTGTATCCATCGATATTTCAAGTAAATTCAACAGGTCACAATCCAGTCATGAGAATATATGAATAATAAAATGAGTTATTACACATATTCATCTAAAATACAAGAAAATGATGATACATGGCAAGTGATATATGAAAGTATGAGATGATGATATTTGTATATGGAAATTATTTGATGATAATGTTCATCCTTGATTATAGACTTGTACACCTTGAGTGTACTACTAATCATGTGACCTTGATATTTCGAATGATATGAGTAAAGTTCTGACATGAAATAATCTGAACTCGAGATGAACTATTATGAAATTATACTTGTAATATAAAGAGATGATTTATACATGTTAAATGAAAACATGTTGTGGAAAACATATGTGCATGGAAACTTGATTGCTGTTGAGCCCATATATGTTTTGATGTTATTATGGAATATATGACTAACAAGGACAATAAGGATGTGTGTAAGGCTTGAGGTCAAATTGATTGAATATGCCTTACATAGTTACCTCAAAATAGAATGAATGGTAAGTTAAGTACCATGTTATACGAACTTACTAAGCATTTTATGCTCACTTAGTTTTATTTCCCTATTTTAGAGTTAATCGGAAGCTTGTTGGATTGGAAGCTTAGTGAAGATCACTCACACTATCCATCGACCCATGTCGGTACAATATGGTAAAGCAATTATGGTTACAATGACATGTATAGGTTATATCGGTCATATTGGCATGTAAATGTAAATGATTATTGTAGTCTAGCTGTTGGAATGGCTAGTGATGATTATGTTTTGGTACATGTATATATATATATGTATTTAAGTTTATTTTATGGAGATAACATAAGTGTTTATTATTGATTGATCGAGAAAGGTTAAAATGAGTATGCTTATAAAATGTAAGATTTAAAGCATGAGTGCAAGTAACAATGTATCATATCAGATGTTATAAATTGCTTAAATTCAATGCTTGGAGTGGTTGGTGTTTAGATGTAAGTTTGGTATAAGAATTTGGTATGATTTAGGGTGAGAAATGAAGCTAGGAATGACTTTATTTTGTCCACATGGGCAGACACATAGGCATGTGTCTAGACTGTGTGTGACACACGGCTTGGTACATGGGCGTGTGGTTAGGCCGTGTGTCCCCTGCACCTTAAATTAGAGAAAACAGAATGCTCGGAATTGAGCACATGGGTAGAGACACGGGCATGTGTCTCAGTCGTGTGTGCTACACTGGCCTAGCACACGGGCGTGTGGCATGGCTATATGCACAAGTTAGTTACACGGGGTCGAACACGGCCTGTAACACGTGCGTGTCCCTTGGACCACATAGGGGTGTGAGCCTTGCCCCTTGGAAAAATTTTGAAATTTCGCGAAAAATTCTTAGAGTTTCTGATTAAGTCCCGACTCGATTCTAATGCTCGTTTTGAGCGTCGAGGGCCCATTTAAGGGACATTATGAATAAATCTTAAGGAATGAATAGTAAATGTTTGAATTATCTAAAAATGTTCTGAAAGTTTCGATAATACTCCGTAACCCTATTTCAATGACGGATACAGGTTAGGGGTGTTACATTTAGTGATATCAGAGCTACGATTGAGTCAGTTCTCGGATTAAACATAGCATATGTGGAGTCTAGAAATACATGCCATTATCCTAACTCTGATGAAAACTATTTTACAAATAGACAGATATGCTTTCCAACCGAGCTAATTCCGATACTGCTAAAAGTGATACTCACGTGCTTGAGTAAAAATGTTACTTATGATGAAATGAGACTCATAAAGGTATCAAATAAGTATTGTATAATGGACATCTTAATGATACACGTTAAGTGATATGTGTGTATTTATGAAAGTTAAATTTTGAGGCTTATGATCTCCACCCTCTTATCAGTACAGTTTTATACGATGAAAATTCACAAGATTTATATTGATTAAGTTCATAAGTGTGAGACAAGGGTTCAAAGGCTGAATGATTAATAATGTAGTCAAAATTGAGAATAGGTTAATAAATAAAGACGGTATTAAAAGATATATCAGTTTTTTTTGAAGATTATTCTGAATATGTGATGTCATTGTTAAGGAAGAAGTTATTTATGAGTAATCAACTTATCCAGATATGATATTTACAAAACGGATTAGCCGAAAATTCTTCGGAATTGACTCTTTCAGTGAACTGAATAATGTAAGATTATTGATGACTATATATGTTAGTGGGTTAGTGATGAAATTGCAAAAATATTTGAATACAGCTGTTATAATCGGGTATATTACAGCAATCTCTTTTTGGTATTTTATATGGGTATTCTATATGCATTGTTACTCTCAGAGATATATGTAATTGTTCATGTTCGGATGTTATAATCATTATATGGAAAGGTTGGCTAAACATGGTAATAGATGGAAATTATTGCAAGCCTGATTGACTCATGAGTGATATTGCTTTATTTTTCTTTGGTTTTCCAAGCCATTATAGGTGATAGAAGACTTGATGATAAGATTCGTATGATGCCATTTTCTAATTCTGTTGATTGAAGTTCTGAATGGAAAATGTGCAAGTTACACTATCTTTATTAAAACTGTTTATAGTGTGAATGTGTAATATTACTCTTCTGGACTTTCTCTGAGATGTCATCAATCTTTATATTATTTAACATGGATTATCTTCTCAGAAATTTAGTGTAGCTTTGCAATTTGGATTTTGATATCTCAATTTTCTTGTTATTTTATGGTTTATCTGTGAAAGATATTCATTGGTCAATGGTAATTATACTTACTACTATTATGAATTCTGACTTGATCATGGGAATTTGGTAATATGGAACACAGATTATAGAAACTGTATTATTTCACTGGTTGATATTGGAGCCACCCTTGGTTTTCCTCTTTTATTTGAAAACTATTATTAAGGTTGAGGTATTGTTCCCTTTATATTGTGGAAAAGTTAGATCTATTATAGTATTATGGATATAACTTATCTGATGATTATGACCTCGGAATAATTTAAAGCTTCGATATCCTTTTTAATTTTTGTGAAAGTGTTTTCTATGATAGCTTTATTAATGATATGGATATCACAGAAAGATATAATATTTGAATGGACTGACAAATGTTAGTAAAGTTTTGATCAGTTGGAAGCCTTGACGACCTAAACATCAGTTCTAGTTTAGTTTGAACCGGGTAATGAATTTATTACCACAATGATACATCATTGAATGGATTAGACTGTATTTTGATGAAGAAAGGTAAAGTAATGGTCTATACTTCCAGCCAGATAAAGCTACAGGAAAAAGAATTACCCGATATATGATCCTGAATTGACAATTATTGTGTTCGCACTGAGAATTGGTAATAGCATCTAAATGGTGAAAATATCATATATATACTCATCATAAATTTTAAAACACCCGATGATATAGAAAGATTTGAATCTGACATAGAGTAGATAATTTGAATTATTGAAAGACCCTGATTTGGTAATTGATTTTCATTCAGGAAAAGTAAATATAGTTGTTGATATGTTGAGTAGAAAATTCTTTGTTTGCTTTATGAGTAATAAATACTCGTTTGCTATTGTTTGATGAAAGAATAATTTTAGCTAAGCTTAAAGCTAAACTGATGTTTCTACAACAAATATGTGAAGCCCAGAAAAGTGATAATGAGTTGTAAGATAAATAGGTATTGAATGAAATAATTATTGAATCAGGATAGCAGATTTGAATCTAATGATTGTCTAATATTCTGAGATAGAGCCTGTGTACTAAAGAATTTGGAACTTTTACAGAAAATTTTACATGAATGATCACAGTGGTACTATGTCTGTTTATCTGGGAAATGGTAAGATGCACAACGATTTGAAAAAGATGTACTGATAGCCCGGAATGAGAAGTGGTATTTTTGAATCTATATTTAAATGTTGGATGTATCAGCAAGATAGAGATGATACTTTCAAGATGGTTATAGCCAGTTAAAATACCGAAATGGAAATGGGACAAAGTTACTATGAATTTTATATCAGGATTCTCCTTGTCTATGAAAAAGAATGATACTATTTGAGTAATTTAATTGTTTGATGAAGTCTGTAATTTTATTCTGGCATGAATGGATTTCTCACTTGATAGATTGCCTGAATTATATGTTTTTGAGATTGTTAGATTATATGATGTGCTAGTTTTTGTTATTTCTGATAGAGATCTACAATTTATATTCTGCTTCTAAAACAAGTTACAAGAAACTTTAGGTAAACGGCTACACTTTAGCACCATATTTCATTCTCAGAAGGATGATCAATTTGAACATATGATTTAGATTTTTTGAAGATATGTTTCAGTGTTGTATTTTAGAATTCAAAGGCAATTGAAAAAGAAATATTTGTCGTTAGTTGAATTTGTATATAGTAACAATTAACAATCAAGTATAAAATTTTACCGTATGAGGTTTTATATAGTCACAAGTGTAAAAATTCAGTGCTTTGGACAGAGTTCAGTGAGAAAAGATACATGTAGTTGGTCTGATTCGTTGAAACCGAAGAGAGGCTAAAGTGATCTGAGACAGTTTAAAAGCAGTATTTGATTGTCAAAAATCCGATGTGAATCAAAAATGAAAAGAAATAGAGTTTCAAATTTGCAATAAAATATTTTTGGAAGTTTCACCATGGAAGAAAGTTCTCTGGTTTAGCCGTAAAGGCAAATCAAGTCTATAGTTTATCAAGTTATAAAAGATTATTGAAAAGAATGAGACCTGTTGCGTGTTGATAGGTATTATTATTAGAGTTCTACAGAATTCACAATGTTTTTATGAGTATATGTGTTATGATAGTATCGATCAGACCCATCATCTGTTATTGCTTTGATAAATGTTAAATTCAACCTGATACGACTTACAGTAAGAGATTGATTGAAATTCTGGCACTTAAAGAGAAAAACTGAGAAATAAAAAGGTATCCTTAGTAAAAGTTTTCTAACAATGACATGATATAGAGGGAGCTGCCTAAGAACTGGAGGAAACTATGAGAAAGTAATATCAGAATCTCTTTACTGGTAAAATTTTCGAGGACGAAAATTCCTTAAGGGGGAGAATTGTAACAACCTAAATTTCAGTGAAATCGGAACAGTGGTTTCGGGACCACAAATCCAAGCCAAAAATAAAATTTATTTTAATTTTATTATATGATCCATATTATATTAGAAGTGTCATGTGAAAATTCTGATAAGAAAATTTTACCGATTATGTGTTTATTTAATGAAAGGACTAAATCGCATAAAGTGCAAAAGTTGTGTTCTAATAGCTGAAGGTTTAAATAGCTATAAAACTTTAAATTGGAGGTCCTTATATGGTAATTAGACCATTAATAAAAAGTTAATAGATATTTTTGGATGATTCATCCATGAAAAATTAGAAAAAGGCTAAGGACTAAATTGGAAATCAAAATTATTAAAGATGATAAATTAGTTAAATATAAATAAAAATCATTTTTATCATCATCTTCCATAAAATATTTTATGGAAACCCTAGGAGAGAGAGAGGAAACTTTCTTGGCCAAATTGGGTAAGTTTTCTTGTCCCATTTTTATTAATTTTGATATTTTTAAAATCGGGATAGCTTAATCTATCTATTTGGGGGATCAATTTGAAGAGTTATCAAAGTATGGAAATTAGTTCATGGATGTATATGCTGAAAATTTAAAATTTATGGTAGAAAATGAAAGGTTGTTGATAGATAAATAACTTTTACAAAGTGATTTTTGATAATAAAAAAAATGATTTAGGGACTAAAATGTAAATTTGTGAAAATTGAAGAAAAATTATGAATTTTGTAGAATATATGTGCTATAAATTTTATGGTGAAATTTTAGTTAGGCTCGGAATAGGGAGTAAATTGCATAAATTTCATTTTCCGAGCTTAGGGACAAAATGGGAATTTATGAAAAAGTTAGGGACAAAATGGTAATTTTTCCTAGGATGTAAATTGAGTCCACTTGAATATGAAATGTGATAAATTGATGTAAAATTTACTCGTATAGATCTAGATAGACCAAATTCAGAGCTAGAACGAGAAAAAGAAGAAAATGTCGGATTAGTAGATTTTACGTACACGAACATTTGTCGAGGTAAGTTCGTGTAACTAATTTGTGTATGTTTATATGTTTGAATTAAGTGTTGCGTTGTGAATTGTATAAATATCATATATATATATATATATGTGTGTGTGTGTGTGTGTGTGTGACATTGAAATTGTATCTAACAAAACCCGATCAACGATAATGCCCAAAAAATGATAAATGATAAAAATGTTTCTTTTATGCTTGAAATGAATGTGGACTGTGTTTATTTAAATTATGTGAAAGTTATGGATGTATGAAATAATCACATGCCCGATAATGCTTGAAAAATGTTTAAATCCCAATTGAATAAATGGAAATCGATGGATATGTTATTTCCCGAAATGAATGAGGTCCTACATTTGTTGTTCACGGGATTTAGCTCAGACGAGTAATCTTATTGACCTCATTACAGAAAGGATTTAGCTCAGACGGGTAATCCTGATATAAGTCCTCTCGAGCATATGTTATGGATTGGATTTAGCCCGGACGGGTAATCCAGATCATGCTCCTTAAAGCATATATCATAAAAAAGATTTAGCCTAGACTGGTAATCCTGTTGTATACACGTGTGGCTTGAGAGTGTGCTCGCTAAAATAGTACCTTATGGGTACCATTGAATATGAATTGATGGATCCTAATTTGTACACCTTGAGTGTGCTACCTGTGTATCCATCGATATTTCAAATAAATTCAATAGGTGACAATCTAGACATGAGAAGATATGAATAATAAAATGAGTTATTATACGTATCCGTCTGAAATACAAGAAAATGATGATACATGACAAGTGATATATGAAAGTATGAGATGATGATATTTGTATATGAAAATTATTTTATGAAAATGTTCATCCTTGATTATAGACTTGTACACTTTGAGTGTACTACTAATCATGTGACCTTGATATTTCAAACGATATGAGTAAAGTCCTGATTGAAATAATCTAAACTCGAGATGAACTATTATGAAATTATACTTGTAATATAAAGAGATGATTTATGCATGTTAAATGAAAACATGTTGTGGAAAGCATATATGCATGGAAACTTGATTGTTGTTGATCCCATATATGTTTTGATGTTATTATGGAATATATGAATATATGACTAACAAGGACAATGAGGATGTGTGTAGGGCTTGAGGTCAAATTGATTGAATATACCTTACATAGTTAGCTCAAAATAGAATGAATGGTAAGTTAAGTACCATGTTATACGAACTTACTAAGCATTTTATGCTTACTTAGTTTTATTTCCCTATTTTAGAGTAAATCGAAAGCTCGTTAGATTGGAAGCTTAGCGGAGATCACTCACACTATCCATCGGCCCATTTCGGTACAATATGGTAAAGCAATTATGGTTATAATGGCATGTATAGGTTATATCTGTCATATTGGCATGTAAATGTAAATGATTATTATAGTGTAGCCATTGGAATGACTAGTGATGATTATGTTTTGGTACATGTATATATATGTATTTAAGTTTATTTTATGGAGATAACATAAGTGTTTATTATTGATTGATTGAGAAAGGTTAAAATGAGTATGCTTATAAAAGGTATGATTAATAGCATGAGTGCATGTAGCAATGTATCATATCAAATGTTATAAATTTCTTGAATTCAATGCTTAGATTGGTTGGTGTTTTGATGTAATTTTGGTACAGGAATTTGGTATGATTTAGGGTAAGAAATGAAGCTAGGAATGACTTTATTTTGTCCACACGGGTAAACACACAAGCGTGTGTGTAAACCGCGTGTGACACACGACCTTGTACATAGGTGTGTGGTTAGGCCGTGTGTCCCCTGCACCTTAAATTCGAGAAAACAGAATGCTCAGAATTGAGCACATGGGCAGAGACAGGGGCATGTGTCTCAGCTGTGTGTGCTACACAACCTAGCAAATGGACGTGTGGCATGGCCGTGTGCACAAGTTAGAGAGTTACATGGGGTCGAACACAGCCTGTAGCACGGGCGTGTCCTAAGGTCACATGGGTGTGTCCCTTGGACCACATGGGCGTGTGAGCCCTACACCTTGGAAAGATTTTGAAATTTAACGAAAAATTCTTAGAGTTTTCAATTAAGTCCCGACTCGATTCTTAGAGTTTTCAATTAAGTCCCGACTCGATTCTAATGCTCGTTTCGGGCCTCGAGGGCCCATTTAAGGGATGTTATGAATAAATCTAGAGGAATGAATAGTAAATGTTTCAACTATCTAAAAATGTTCTGAAACTTTTGGTAATACCCGTAACCTTGTTCCGACCATAGATACGGGTTAAGAGTGTTACACACTTATTGTATTAATTCCTAAAGTCCAAAATCTGGAAGAATTCTCTCAGTTTCGGCCTATCAGTCTTTGCTCGATGTTGTACAAATTAGTCATGAAGGTCGTTGCTAATAGATTTAAGAATAATTTTTCGAAGATCATAGGTCAAGAACAAGCAGGTTTCATTACTAGAAAAAGTATTACTGATAACATCATTATTACTTAGGAAGTTTTACACTCTATGAGGACTAAAAAGAGACTCCCAATGGATGGCAATCAAGATTAATCCGGAAAAGGCTTACGATAGAGTCAGATAGGACTTTGTTGAAGCCTCTCTTAATGTAGTAGGTATTCTTTCTCTTTTGGTTAAAGTTATTATGAATGCTATATCTTTATCTTCTATGTAAGTATTATGGAATGGCACGCAAACTTAAAAGTTTAAACCGGTAAGGCGTATTCGAAAAGGATGCCCATTATCACCATACCTCTTTGTTCCCTGTATAGATTAGTTGGGGCATAGATTTCACGGAAGCATCTCTACGGGAGAGTGAAGGCCGATTCGTTTATCGCGCACAAGTCTAAAACTTTCGATCTGTTTTTTACAGATGACTTGGTGATTTTTAGCCAAGCTGATTTGTTTCATAGTGGCCTCCTCAAGGATTTTCTGAGCAACTTTTGTGAGCTTTCTGGCCATAAGGTTAATACTCGGAAAATGAATGTGTTCTTTTCTTCAGGGGTTAATGAATCTTTAAGGAATGCCATTAATGGCACCTTTTGTAACACCCCAAACCTGGCCCAGATGTTACGACCGAATCTGGCGTGTCACATTGAAGTGTTTTCCAAAATCATGTTTTCATTGAAAACCCTTCTTGATGTTTAGAAACTTTTACCGTTTAAACTTATATAAAACCTTAGCCTTATTTTTTTCCAAAACATGATTCATTGTAATAATCAAAACATTGTTAACAACCTTGTAAAATCTTATGGGAAACTTTGAAAACTTATAAACCTTTGTAGTGGCAGAAACATGTTATTTTAAAAACAGTTAAGTATCGAGAAATCAAACCTTCTTTGTTATGGCTTAAAGTGAATGGATACTACGCACCAGATAGGATTCAAGAAAAGAGGAGGTGAGTCAATTAGACTGCTTAAGTACCTAGCTCTTCCAAGATCCAATCCTAGACATGCACACATCCATTGCCACACTTAAAGCTTATTACTTGTCCACGAACAACAAATTAAGTTTAAGTATATTTAAAATATTTATTTCCTTTAAAAACATTTACGTTGTGGAAGCTTTGCTCGGTTATCGTGATATTTTAAAAATAAGTAACTTTTATAAAACGTGCCCTAGAGCTAACCAATTTAATAACCCAAAATATTAAAAATAATAAAAATAGCGGCCTTATTACAACTTAAACCGAATAAAATAATCAAAATAATAAATGCGAAACTTATTTTAAAAAAAAGAAACTTAATCTTCGTGGCCACTCTGAATCCCGCCTAGCTTCAAGTCCACCAACTAGGGCTCACCGCAAGGATGGAAGAGAAAGGGGGGTGAGTTTGGAAAACTCGATGTGTAAAGTATCTCAACCGAGCCCAAATCGGTTCAAGCTTTCTTGGCCTAAGCCCTATTCGTAATTTAGTGTTAATTGGGCCTTAGCCCATATCAATATTAATTTGGGCCATAGCCCTTACGAGAAAGAGTATCTTGGGCCTAGCCCATATCAAGATCAATCGGGCCGTAGCCCTATTACAAGTCGAGATATATTGGGCCTTGCCCATATTAGCCTGATTGGGCCCATTTCAATCTGATTGGCCCATAATGTAACAGTCTCATATGATTAATGCATGATAACCCCATCCAACCTCGCACTTGCCTCCGTCCATCCCTACACTTTCGTGGGGAATAAATCACCCACGCCATCCCTACACTTACAAGTGTTAGCACCGATGCAAGACTAACTATAATCCGCAAGAAAGTCGCTTATATCGTAATATGTGGCATGACCACCAAAACAGGTTCTTCCTCCATAACAAAACCCAACCCCATGCAACAGATATACATGTCATGGAATATAGCAAACTGAATCAGAATATCATGCATTTCAGTCAAAATTAACCCTAGGGGTATAATGGTCATTTTGCACCTAGGGGTAAAATGGTAATTTTCATACTTAGGGGTAGTTTAATAAATTTTAATATTCTAGAGTTTACATACATATTCTAACCATTAACACATTAACAGAAGCACTTACCGAGCATTTTTATCGAATTGGGCCCGTTGGCCCACTAACCCGTTTTCGGCCCATTAAGCCCAAATATACCGAAGTGCACAAAATTGCGCACTCTGCAATCATACTGCTTGCGATTACCAAAATTAACAACCAAACCACCTCACGAGCGCTCGCACACTCGCAAGTTCACAAATGTCGGCTTTTCAGCTTTTCGACTTTTTGGCTTTTCGGCTTTTACCGATCTAGTCTATGAGTGGGTGTCATTTATACACCTATTTTATGACGATTCGTTGACGAGATCCACGCACGAACTACCTAAAATTGTATTACTACCACGTTAATCTAACTATCGAAAACGAACTACATATTAACTCCTTACCATATTCGGCCAATAACACCTTAGGCACTAGCGATCCTACCTTTGCCGAAGTTAGCGACTAGGTTTAGATCCAGTTGTTCCACTTGTCCAAGCCCTTGATCAACAGCCTCTAGATCACACTATTATCAAAATAAAGTAATTATCACAACCCTTAGGGCTATAAACCCAAATCGACAGCCTCTCTAACCTTTAGGGGTTTCGGCTTTTTCTAAAGTACGAAATAAAGACTAGGTTGAAAAGACTTACCACCGATTCCTTCAATCAACGATTCCCCTTAATTCCTACTCGATTCTGATTTAGTTCTAAGCCCTCAAATGATAACAAAAGTCGAGCCTTCAGTGATCTTAAAATTTGGCTATGTCCCTATGGCTATGCATTTTCAGCTTTTTGTAACAGTGAAGAAAAGATGAGGATTTTGTAATGGCTTTGTCGACAAAAACTTGGGGTTTAGAGGACTAGAGAATCGGTCAAGAATGATGAAGAGAAGTAAAAATATTTGGCTAGGAAAAATCGGCACAGAAGAAAATATAGGCTTTCGGGATTTCGACTTTTTATGGCAAATGGTTATGAAGGTTTAGAAACAACTGATAAAAGATAGAGATGTACAAGATGATAGGAAGATTCGGCTATAGAGGAAAAAAGAAAAAGAAGAGGAGAAAGTATATGGAGAGAAAAATAAAAGAAAAGAAGAAGGAAAGAAAATGGAAGAAGAGACAATATCAAAACCCAAAGGAAATATTCTAAAATACCCCAAATATATACTGAAGAAAAAAAAACAATTAAAGGGAACAAAAATCAACAATGGCTAATTTACTCAAATCCAAGAGACTAGCCGAAAAAAACTCCCCAACTAACACCCCATAGTTGGCTTAAATACTTACCCCACCTCTTTCCAATTTGAATTCCATTAAAATTCCTTCCTTAATTTTTGCCAAAATTTTAATTTGAATTACACCCAAATTCTTTCCCTGTAGAGTAAACCTGCTTAATTCAAATTCCAATCAAGGTCTGGGTGTTTCGGTCCAGTTCAAATACCTTCCCCACGTGCAGCGAAAATCCAAACTTTGCGTGCGTGAACTGCAGCTCGAACCCTAGACCTCCGTCCGCCTTGTGCCCACACCCGAGCTGCTGGCCACTGCACCAGGCTTCCTTCCTTACTAATATATGGTCGCAATAAATTATAAACCTTACCTGCTTCAGTTCTGGCCCACTTTAAAAATAAAACAAAATTCACACGCATACAGAATTGAACTTGCGCCCTCTCCTTATGTCCAGCACGCTGCTGCCATTGCGCCACAGGCGCTCTTTGTGTTAAATTATACCCGCAAATCCTCTTAACCTTATTCTAGCGATCGCATATTAAAAAAAAACCCAAATTTATGCGCGCGCCTTGAACCAGAGCCCTCCCACGCCTCCTAGCACCCTTAGCCACTGGGCAGATGCTCGCTTGTGCTAAAACTCACCCTATTTTATTAATGAAGCCTATTGCCCGATTCCCTTAAGAGGCCAAATTAAAACAATTTTTTCCTAGAGTTTAAACACCAAAACAACAATACTTTTATAAATATATATTTTATTTTTATTTTTTCTATCTAATAATAATAATTATAATAATAATAATTTTATAAATATATCTAATAATAAAATTTCAAATATCAATAATACAGTAAATAATAATAAAAATTTTCAAACATACATACAGTAATATTTTTCTAAGAACAATAATTTTATCTCATAATACTAATTATCCGTAATAATAAATATAGTAGAAATTTTCTAGTAGTAATTTAATTCAAATTTTTTTCTTAAATGATAATATTTAAAACTTCTTAATTATTCAAGTTTTCTTCTATCTGAATCCTAGACTCAAGGCCCAATTCTTTCTAGGGCCAATCTTTGGGGCGTTACACCCATGGTTTTCAAGAAGTTAATAACTTGGACCACTACCTTGGGGTTCCACTCTTCCATCGAAGAGTTAATAGCATCTTAGATTTTTTGGTGGAAAGAGTTAGTAGTCGACTTTCTAGTTGGGATGCTAAGAGACTTTCTTTTGCTGGAAGGGTCACCTTAGGACAATCAGTTCTGTTGTCTATACCAAGCTATCTCATGCAATCAACCCTTGTCTCTAAAAGAATTTGCTACTCTATTGAAGAACTAGCGAGACAATTCATTTGGAGAGCTACGGATAGCAAAAGAAAGATGGCCTTGGTAGGGTGAGATGATATCTGTCAGCCTAAGATTCATGGAGGCCTCAGTTTACGTCGCTTGAGGGATCAGAATAAAGCATTCATGTTGAAAATTTGCCACAATCTCATTGCTAAGTCTGAAGCTCTATGGGTTCAGGTCCTTAGAGCTAAGTATGGATTGCGTGAAAGTATGTTGGACTCTGTTATGAGGAATACTTGCTCCTATAAATAGAAAGCAGTTGCCAAAGTTTGGCATTTATTACATAGTAGTATAATTTGGTCCATTGGAGATGAGAAGATTGTTCGATGTTGGAAAGACAATTGGGTTCCTAATATAGGACCATTGAACCAGTATGTTCCGTGTTATGGCAACATTGTTCCTGAGACCAAAATTAATGAGATGGTTTTGGTCAATAGTGATTGGAATCTAGATCTTTTCAAAATGTGGCTGCCTGAAGAGGTGGTCAAACATATCATTAGCATTCCCCCTCCTTTGGACTAGGCTAGACCAGTTATTTTATCTTGGTTTAGAATGACAACAGGGGTCTTTTCTGTGAAAAGTGCGTACATTATGCTGAAGGAGAAGACTTGGAATCCGAAGGAGGTGAAATGGAGCATGCTTTGGAAAATCCCAGGGCCCCAGCATGTGAAACATTTCATCTGGTTAATTCTCAAACAGAGACTTTTAAATAACTCTAAAAAAGTTAGAAGGGAGATTGTGCAAGATGCATCATGTCATCTTTGTGGCCATATTAAGGAAGATATTCTTCATATCCTTAAAGATTGCTCTTTTGCGAGGGAGATTTGGCATAAAATCATCCCTGCTAATCAACTTCGAAGTTTCTTTTCTGGAAATTTCTCGGAGTGGCTTTTCTCGAATTTACAATTTCTTTCTACAAACAAGTTGGGTGACTCATCTTAGGCTTGTCTTTTTGGGATCATTCTCTAGCGCATATGGAGGAACCAAAACTTGACTATTTTTCAAGGAAATGCTGTGAATTCGAAAGACATTATCAATGTCTCTTATAGTTGGGTGAAGCACTTTCTCTCCATCCATAACGAAGAGTTAATTTCTCAGCTGAAGCAATTCTAAGTCCGCCAAAACTCAGATACATATGTATTCCTTAATACTAATGGTGTTGTTCACTCTATGTCTGGTTTCTCTGTTGCAGGTGGTGTGTTACGTAATAGCAAAGGGGAGTGGATCTTAGGCTATAATCGCTTTTTGGGGGAATGCTCAGTTGCGAACGCTGGATTGTGAGGCTTATTGGATGGATTACTTATACTTTAGAAACAAGGTTATGATGAGGTCATATTCAATCAGACAATCTTAAGAATGTGATTTCCATCAGTGACAGCAAGTCTGGTGGTCCAAAAAACTCTTTGATAAAGAGGATTCAACAAATTCTAGCCTTTGAAGAGAATTGGTCCTTGAACTATGTTCCCAGATAGGCTAATCGGGTAGCTGATGATTTCACAAAAATGGCTCTGTCGAGTGCTAAATCTTTAAACATATTTGAGGTTCCCCCTCTGGAGATTAAAGAGATCTTGAAGGATGATAATTCTTTTGATAATGTGATTATGATCTATTCTATGTAAATTTTTTTGTTTATTTTACCAAAAAAAATAAAGAAGGGTTTTGATAATAAATAAAAAATCTTACATTGACAGCACATGTATTGATTAATTTTAGTTAATGTTACATATTTCATATTTAAAATATTTTTTTATTTTTCTATGTGAATTGTTAATTCAAAGCAACTTTCACAACATTTTATTAAATGATTACCTAAAATTGAATTTCATCTTAAATTAAATTTAATATTCATCATATTTTTGGATTTATTCCTAAACAAGGATTGTTGTAGTTAATTGAAATTTCTATTTTATTAAAACTGAACATGTCCCAACTAAAATCCATATATAAAAAAACTACAAACTCTATAAATGATGGTTGAAGTTGAGAAAATACAAGTAAATTGAAAATTAATATAAATAGAATGTTGTTGAACATGTAGAATATATTTTAATATGGGATCAAGTAGTCATAAAATAATCAAATAAAACTATTCGGGATCAACTCGATTAAGCAACGAATAAGTAAAAATAGCGGAAGAAATTGAGAAATTGAACACACAAATTTAATGTGGAAAAACCCCTCCAAAGAGAATAAAAAACCATGGGAAAAGATAATTTTACCATAATGACAAAAGAACGAAGAGTATAAAAATGGAGATAAAAAGTAAACCCCAAAACCTGAAAAACAAAGAACTCTCAAAACGTAATCACAAAATTCTCCAAAAATGTTATGAGTTCTAATCTCTAATGGGTGTCTTTTCTAAAGTTGTAAAAGAACCTATTTATAAGCTAAATTCATAAGTCAAATAATAATAAAATAATTTATACTAATCAGAGTTTGATTGAAACAAATAAATAGAGTTTAACTAGAAGATTATTTCTCAAATTTGACTGAAATAGGAATTATACATAACAAATCTCCACATTGACTCATATTTCCACAACCCCATCTTTGCCTAAGCCCGCCACAGGCCTATCTTGAAATATGCAGGGAACTAATTGAGCCGAATCTATGCTTAGAAACTGGAAGACTTCTAGCCTTCAACTTGTACACTGTCAAATCAAAACTAACCTGGGTCTGATTTTCACAAACACAGTGCCCTAACTTTTCAAGACCTACATCCAAAAGAAAACCTCTCTTCAACAAAATGGTCATACCTTTTTCCCTCATATGACCAAGTTGCCTTCGCTCCAAACAAGTTGACTTTGACTCTATAACGGACGAAGGACGTTCGATTTCACCGGTCACTGTAGAACATTCCAGAATATAAAGATTGTTGGTTCTTTTACCTTTTAACAAAACGAGAGCTCTACAAGATACTTTAATTCCGCTCGAATTGATGTTGATTCTGCATCCTTTCAAGTTTAAAATACTTAAGGAGATAAGATTCTTTCATAAATCAAGTACATACATGACATCTGAGAGTGTCCTAATCATCCCATCGTGTATCCTAATTTTAACAGTACTAATATCAATTACCTTACTAGATGAATTGTTTCTCATGTGCACAACTCTACCTTCAACTGAACTGTATGTGGAGAACCATTCTCTATTGGGACACATGTGGAAAGAACATCCTGAATCTAGGATCCACTCGGACGTAAGCTTGGAGTTATCGCCCGTTGACACTAACAAGAAATCATCATTGCTTTCATTGGCCAAATTAGCACCAGCTACATCTTTCTCGTTACTCTCAATAGTTCTTTTATTTGGCAGTTTATAACAAGCTGCTTTGACGTGACCTAACTTTTTACAATAGCGACACATTTTGTCTCGCTTCTTTGATGCTACCAAAATGGAAACTTGCCTATCTACCTTGCTATCCGAACCAAACTCATTGTCGAGTTTGTCTCTACTCAACAAATGACCCTTCACATCTTCGAACGAGAGTTTATTTCTGCCATAAATTAGGGTCTCTCTGAAAGACTTATATGAATGGGGTAAAGAGCACAATAATAGCATAGCCTGATCTTTATCGTCAATCTGAACCTCAATATTCTTTAAATCATTTAAAAGATTAATCAATTTACTGATGTGATATCTAAGAAGCTCACCTTCGTTTATGCGAAATGTAAATAGACGTTGTTTCAACATTAATCAGTTAGCTAGGGACTTAGTCGCATAAAGAGTTTTTAACCTTTTCCACAAGGTAGATGAGGTCTTCTCCATAAATACCTCCTACAATATCGTATTCGCGAGGCACAACTAGATTGCAGACAAGGCATTTTCATCAAACTCTTCCCATTCTACTTGATTTAAATTTTCAGGTTTTTTTTCGCGATAACAACCTTTTTTAGGCCGGTTTGAACTAGAATTGCCATCATCCAAACTTGCCACTAATTGAAATTTGTGACACCATCGAACTTCTCAATTTCAAATCTTGTTGCTACCATCTTTGAACGGGCTGATTTACGAAAATTGAACTAGCTCTAATACCACTTATTAGGGATTAAGTAATGAATAAGTAAAAATAGCGGAAGAAATTGAGAAATTGAACACATAAATTTAACGTGGAAAAACCCCTCCAAAGAGGATAAAAAACCACGTGCAAAGATAATTTTACTATAATGGCAAAAGAATGAAGAGTATAAAAATGGAGATAAAAACTAAACCCCGAAACCCGAAAAACAAAGAACCCTCAAAACATAAACACAAAATTCTCCAAAAGTGTTATGAGTTCTAATCTCTAATAGGTGTCTTTTCTAAGGTTGTAAAAGAGCCTATTTATAGGCTAAATTCATAGGTCAAATAATAGTAAAATAATCTATACTAATCAAAGTTTAATTGAAACAAATAAACAGAGTTTGATTGAAACAAATAAATAGAATTTAAATAGAAGATTATTTCTCAAATTTGACTGAAATAGGAGTCATACTTAACAAAAAAAATTGAAAAGAAGATACAAACAAAGTTAGAGCCCTCATGTGTGTGTAAAGTTGAATCTATATTGTGGTTGTGGTAAGGGTGTAGGGCCTATTTGATGTTGCACAATAACCCTGCTCAAAATTATATATACAAATAGAATTGTAAGATGAGTGTATTAAATCATATATAATTATAAAATGAAATCAACAATAATGTAAAAATATACGAGTGATGTAATATCCTGATTTTGGGCCTAGTAAGAATAGTGGTTTCGTGACCACAAAATCCGATATAGAAATAATTATTTTATGATTATTTTAAGGTCTATGATATGATTGCATGATTGTGTGAAAATTTCGTGAAGAAATTTTATGCATAAAGTGCTTAATTTGAAATTTGGGACTAAATTGAATAAATTGCAAAACTTGTGTTCTAGAAGTATTTTGCATAAAATTGAATTAGATTATTAATTAGAGGTCCTTAAAGAGTAATTTTACCAATTTCTAAGTCTATGGACAAAAATTGGACATGGATGGAATTTTGGAAAGTTTAGTAGTAAGGGCATTTTGGTCATTTAGGGTAAAATGAATTAAAATACAAAATTAAAAGCCAATTTTGCTCATCTTCAACCCCATGGTCGAATATAGCAAGGAGAAACCATGGCTAGGGTTTTCAAGCTTCCAAGCTCGATTGTAAGTCCGTTCTAGCCTCGTTTTAATGATTTTTACGTTTTTGGAGTCCCGTAGCTCGATTTAGCTTATGCTAGCAATAATTTAACCTAGGGTTTATATTTGGAAAAATACCAATAGGTAAAATTTGTGTATTTTGGTGTTTTATGATAGAATATGAGGTTTTAAATTATGTTAGACAACTTGTGCTACTCGGTTTTAAGTGAAAACGAGCAAAAGGGCTTAATCGGTAAAAATACCTAATAGTCATAAGTACATGTTAGAGTGAGAATTTGATGTTGCCATAGAAGGGAAAAATGATCAGCATGTCATAAAACATAAGAAAATAGGCTGAATTTTAATTAACGAGCTTTGGGGCAAAAGTGTAAATATGCAAAAGTTTAGGGGAAAAAATTGTAATTTTTCCAAAATATGATTTTGGGTCAATTTGAATAATGTGAGTCCTAATTAGACTATATTTTAAATGATAGAGCAAGGAAACTTGAAATTCGGGCTAAAATGGGGAAAATACCAAGTTGTGGGACGAAATGGTAAAATAGCCATTTTCGCATACGAGGTAAGTTCATATGTAAATGTTGGTAACATAGTTATTATTTTAAATGCTTTAATTTTTTTAAATGATATGATAATTATTATGAAATATTATACTTGTGATAATTGTTTGATAATATGTCAAATTATGTGATATACTTGGAAAATGTGAAATACTACCGAGTATCGGTATCGGCATTCCGTAGAAGATGGTTGAGACACATGATTGGGAAAAGGTCCGTTGAACCTCGGGAATGGATTAGGATACAAGTGACATGTCCTGGGATATTTGGGCATCCGAACTCGTTGAGTTGAGTCCGAGTTCACTTATGGATGCGGCGTCCGAACTCGTTGAGTTGAGTCCGAGTTCGTGAGATGTAACTAGGCATCCGAACTCGTTGAGTTGAGTCCGAGTTCACTTATGGATGCGAACGCCCGAGCTCGTTGAGTTGAGTCCGAGTTCACTTATGGGCGGGTTACATGGTAGCTTGGCTACATATTCCGATGTGTTCAACGGGTAAAGTTCTACTCAAATGGAGGAATACTCAAGATGAAAGGGACGTATTGGTAAGCGTTGTGAAATGGATAATTTGAACAGGTATGTACTTAACCCTCGGGTTGAAAACTCGATATAACAACAATATGGTAAGATGATAAATGAAAAGGTGATATGAATGTCTTGGTGATGATTATGCAAATGATGTTTTATGTTTGCTTATATGGTTATGTTACTTGCTATTTGCATGTGAGCTTACTAAGCATTTATGCTTACTCCTCCTTTTCATTCCTTGTAGTGTTGACAAGCCAGCTCGAAATCGGAAACGGTCGGGGCACGCTCACACTATCCGTATACCATCTTGGCATAATGGCTTGTATATTTTGAGTATGGCATGTATAGCATTATAATCATTTTGTATATATGGTCTTATGATATGGTTATTGAGTGGTATGGAAATAGAAATGCTTGGTAATGATTAGCCATTGGAATGGCTAATCATGATCATATTTGGTATTATGTATGTCAAATTGCTAGCTAATCCATGGAAACCATGAAATAGGTAAAATTTACCATAAAATAGATTCAGACAGCAGCAGTGACGTGAGTTTAAAAATCACTAAAAATAGTAGAAATGGAATTAAATAATGAATAAGTTATGGAATCGAAGCTTGATGAGTCTATTTTCATATGGAATAAGCGAAACAGGTATATGAGCTATATTTTATGAGATGTTTAAATTTTTGTGAAACAGGGCCAGAGCGATTTCTGGATCCCCTGTTATGAATTTGGAAATTCACCATAAATTTTACAAAGATAATTAGAAGTCATGCTTTATATGTACAGATTCCTTATTGAGTCTAGTTTTATTAGAGACAAACGGCATAGTCATTGAAGCTCTGTACAGGGAGATATCTGATTCGTAATACACAGAGGTCAGAGTAGTTGAACCCTGAAACAGGGGAGACTTTAACTAATAAACTGTACTAATTGGCCCAACAAAAAATTCTAGAAAAAAATTAGTAGATATATATATGAGTCTAGTTTCAGGAAAAATTTACGGAATTAGATTTCGAGTTTCGTAACTCGAGATATGATTTTTAAAGCGACTGTGATGCAGTTAGCCAGCTTGTCTGGAAATTTTAAAATGAATTGTATGAGCTGTTTAATTAATGAATTAAGTCCGTTAACACCTCGTGTTCGACTCTGGCAACGGTATCGGGTATGGGGTGTTACAAGTGAAATTATAAGAAAAATGTTAACTTTTATTGGAGTGAAGTTATAAACAGTACCCAGCTTTCAAATGTAATGTAAGGATAGTCTGTCGCATGGCACATTTCCTTGTTTCTATGTTTATCCATAAGTGAGACGTTTCTTTGCTTATTAGTTTTTTTAGGGTTTTCATTAGTTTTCTTACGATTTTGCATGGTTTGTGATCGATTACAGCCAGATATGGAGGATGATTTAACAAGATTGTGGATTGGGGGTGGGAAGAGGAGGCTTGGGCCAGGAGGGTTCGAAGAAATCTTTGTATGAATATTTTTTTAATGGGTTGTTTTCTCACAACAAGTGTCATTCATATTACATGGGCAGAAGGAGTTGCAAATTTGTTATAGTGGTCAGCTTTTTCCACGGTAACCTCATTCTTTTTCAGACCATTGCCCCTTATTTTTGGCCACGACCAATGATGAGAGTAAAACGAGGAAGTATAGGTTTCGATTTGAGACATGGTGGAGTTTGGAAGAAACCTGTGAAGTGGAGATACGATGGTTATGGGAAAACGACCAAGGTAGTATTCCTATTCGACTTAACTTTCTTACTAAAAGAATGCAGAAATAGGCGGAGCATTTGAAAAAGGAGAAGAAAGGTGTAAGAAAATATCTTTATCGAAAAATTAATCAACCAAGTAAAAGGGAGAGAGATGATGAGGTATTGGGCGATCTAATGGATTCAAAGTTGCACTTTAATATGAACATTAATAAATAGATGTTATATTGGGAATAAAGAGCTAGGGTGAATTGTCTTAAGAATTGAGATCATGGTACGACTTTCTTTCATAAATTAGCTACTTAAAGACGAGGGACAAATTACATAAAAGGGTTATAAATGAGTGGAGGGTAGATTACGTCTGATAAAAAGGAAATGGATAATATTGCAAATGAATACTTCTCGAACCTGTTCACTTTTCAAAGGGGTAGGAGATGTAGGTCGAATCCTATTAGTGGTGGATTAAAATATTTTAGAAAGTATGAATTAAGCCCTCACTGTCGAATACAATGTGGAAGAATTATGGATGACATTGAAGGAAATGGCCCCAATGAAAGCATCTAGAGCTGATGGTTTTCCAGCAATGTTTTATTAGAAATATTAGCATATTGTGGAAAGCGGCGTTGGTGATTATTGTTTTGAAATTATTAATGGAGGTAATTCATTAGAACCTTTAAATACCATGCATATTATTCTTATACTGAAGATTGCTCAGCCTTCTAATTTGTAGCCTTTTCATCCAATTAGCTTATGCAATGTACTTTACAAGATTATCTTGAAAGTTATAGCAAATTGTTTTCAAAAATTCTTGATGCACGTATTGATGTAGCACAAAGCGCTTTTGTTCCAGAGAGTTTAATTTCAGATAATGTATTACTTGCGTATGAAATATTGATAATGTATTACTTGCGTATGAAATATTGCATGCATTTAAGAGAAGGTCAAAGAGACGGGGGAATTTTGCGCTTAAGTTGGATATGAGCAAAACTTATGACAGAGTGAAATGAATCTTTTTATGATGTAATATAAATAGATTCTTTTAAACTCATACAAGTCATTTTTAGTCTTTCTTTATAGTTTAGTTACAAGAGGGGATTACTTGGGTCAAAACAGAGTACACAAGACCAATGTCGCTACATTGGGAAATAGGTGTCGCGACATTAATCTTTTGATGTTGCGATATTGGAGCAAATTAATTTATTGACTCCAATGTTGCGACACTGACTTGTGGTGTTGCTACATTGCTTTGAAGGTTGGATGTCGTGACACTGGGACAAATTGCCCAAAACATAAAACATAACTTAAACTTTTAAAACTAAGTCAAAATTATCTTAACATTTTATAACATTTTAAAACACTTTTAGGACTAAAAATATGTCAAATCATCATTCAAAAACTTCGTAAAACACAAGATTATATCCATCCAAGGAAGATTATCCCAAGATACAAAATGATATTAAAATTTTGAAACCACTCAATTATTTTACAACAAAAATTCATATAGTTGTAATTGTATGTACATACCACTCTATTATTAATATCTAAGTTCTATACACTATTCCTTCGTTGAAGATGAGAGGAGGATAAAGATGACTACTTCAAAACAATCTTTACTTACGACTTCAAAAACAATGAAATTTAAAAAATAAAAATAAAAATTTTAATTGAATTGAGTTTGCTTACCCTACCCATATTTTTTGGTACATGATTACTAATTGCATAATATTTTAGTAAATATTAAACAATAAGAAATTTTAAAAAAATAGGGTGAAACAGAAACATAGAAATGGTGGGACCCAGTTGAAGGCGGAAATTGCAGCACAAGCTTCGAACTCTGCAAACCGCCGAAACTTAACAAAACAGAATTAAGCAGTTAAAAATAAATTAATTTCAAATCCTGAAGTGATTCGTTTTAACAAACAAGAACTTCAAGGGTGTTTCCGTAAATTGAGAATCCTTGAGAGAGAGGCCTTGGTTTTGATTTTGAGCTCCCGCTATAAATCCTCGCTGCCGCTTGGCTGCCGAGACACCCTCTCGCTTTGCTTTCTCTTTTCAATAAATTTCCACTTCAATTTTTAAATTTTTAAGGCCTCCAACGATACACACAGAAAGAGAGAGTCAGAGAGGATAATTTTTTAGCAAATATGTTAGTTTATCAGGATATTCTTACAGGTATCAATCTTTTATTTCCTCTTCAATATCTCTCTCTTTTTCCTTGGCTCTGTTTGAATTGTATTTGGGATATCCTCAAATTTTGCCTTTCTTTCAACCCCTCCTTTCTTATATACAAGGATGATGATATTTCAGCATACTTTCTTTTTAATGGTTTGATCTGTGAGGTTTTATTTTTCCAGAGAATTTAACAGAAAAAAAATAAAAGATTTTTTGTTTTAATTTTTATTTGACTATCGGTTATCTATTTTTTTTAACGATTTTCTGGGCAATTATTTTCTGTTTTTTTTTAAAAACCCTGAATTAGAAGATAATATCTTCAAAGAGAATTAGCTAAATGGTTGCCTATTTGATAAGGTTAACAAATGTGGGTACACTGGATTGAATTAAATAATTGTTTTTTAATCTCATAATTGTAAAGTTGGTTAATAATGAGGAAAATTCAGGTGATGAGCTCCTCTCAGATTCTTTCCCATATAAGGAAATCGAGAATGGAATGTTATCGGAAGTAGAAGGGAAGGTTTGAATCTTTTCCCTCTTCATTATTCTCAATTGTCACTCTTAAAAATATGAATTTGGATTTCATTTACTATTTAAGTGATGTATATATTTGGAAAAGTATGAATTTAAGAAATAATTACGAGTGTTATTAACTAATTTGAAATCTAAGTTTTCAGACCCTATCTTAGGGTTGCAAGAATATGTATGGTAATGACTTTAGTAGGGTTGGGTTTTTCATTAAATTTTCAGGATAAGTTCTCTTCTTTTAAATTTATAATTATTTTTATTTTTTCAAATATAACATATTTTAGGTTTTTTTAATTTTATAAGAATGCAGTAGTTTTGTAAAAATAATATGGGAGCAGGATTGAGAAAATCAGAGTTTTAAGTAAACGAAACCGCTCCGCCTTGTTGCCATTCTTGGTGTTGCGTTTAAACCCAAGAAAAGATAATTTGGTTGATACATGCAGTGGGTTGTCCAAGGAGCTGTGACTGTAGATATTGGCGCAAACCCTTCAGCAGAAGGTGGTGACGAAGACGAAGGTGTCGACGACCAAGCCATAAAGGTGGTCGACATTGTTGACACTTTCCGACTTCAGGTATTAAACCAACCCCCGTTCATCTGAATTTATATCACATAATAACAAGGGTTTGTTTGAAATGATAGGAGCAACCTGCATTTGACAAGAAGCAATTTGTTACGTACATGAAGAGGTACATCAAGAACTGAACACCAAAATTGGAGACAGCAAAGCAAGAGACATTCAAGAAGAACATAGAGGGGGCAACCAAGTTTTTGCTTGCCAAGCTTAAGGATCTTCAATTGTACGTACTGCTACTTCAACTCTCAACCATGGAATTATTTTTTAGTTTTAATTTTTTGTTTTGCAGTTTTGTGGGTGAAAGCATGCATGATGATGGTAGCTTAGTGTTTGCGTATTACAAAGACGGCGCCACCAACCCCACTTTCCTCTACTTCCCCTATGGCTTGAAGGAAGTCAAGTGTTAATGGGAGTGATAGTCATTGCTGGACAGGTGTAATTCTAGATTTTCATTTCATTCAAGGGCTTAAAGTTGGGGTTTACTATTATAATTTTACATTTTGTTTGAGGTTATCAATATATATATATATATATATATATATATAATTATACCAGGAATAAATAGCAACTGTATTTTTCTTTAAAATGAATCTGTTAGGGATATCTTTCTTTGATGGCCAAGTGGCATATGTTGTGGTGGCCAACTTCTAATCTCTCAAATTATTATAATTTTTCTAACTTTGATTATAAAATATTTAAATTTTTGTAAGTAGTTAAGAAAATGAAATAAACTATTTATTTAAATCACATATTCAAATTATACTATTTATTTAAATCACATATTCAAATTATCATCTTTAATTTTTATTTAAAATAATATAAAATATTATATTAATGAGATTAAAATTAAACTATAAATATATATTTTTAAAATTAGTATTTACTTTTATCAAATAACATAATTATATTCATTATGAATATTTTACTAATTTAACAAACAATTTTCTTATATAAATTCAATATTTATAAAATTTAATAGTAAAAATTTAAAATTTTAATTTATCAAACAACGCCTTATATAATAACAATTATTTAGAAATAAATTTATATTAATATAAAATATTGTTAGTGTGATTATGATAAATTATAATAAAACCAAATAAACTTTGAGATATTTTGAGAAATAAAAGGTGTATTTTGAGTTTGAACTACAACTTAAACTTGAAATATTCATGTAAATCTATAGATTTTGAGAAATGACAAGTTAAGTCAATGTTTTATTTTTAGAAAATATTAAATAATATATTTTTGGATTGAAAAATAAAAGGAAAAGATCATTTTATTATTTTCAATTAAAACACTTTGAAAAAGTTAAATGTAAGATTATCAAGACTTATAAAATAAATTTTTACTCGAAATAAACTTATAGTTAGTTATGAGTAAGGTTAAATTCATAAAATTGATAATAATTTTATTTTTAAATAAAAATAAAATAAAAACAAAAAAGTTTAAAACTAAAATTAAAACATTCAAAAAAATGAAAAAAATAAATTACATCATAATTTCTAATATTTCAGTTCTTTGTTTATTTATCATATTAATATCATATTCATTTGTGACTTTTACAAATTTCATAATCTAATCATTAAGTCCTCAATTCAACCTATAGAGATTGCTACTTTTTTAATACATGCATCATGTTTCACCGTTTAGTATAAATTTTCATAATTTCATCACTACTCTTTATCATTTATTTCACAATTTATTTTTATATATTTAACTTACTAATCCGTCTTTCTTATACTCCCTCAAATACATTCAATTTGATTATATCTTCACTTTATTGATTCATTATTTCGATTATTAATCAAAGATAAACTTCTACCTTGTAACGAAAATTGTTTACCTTTTTAGCAGAGACCTAGTAGACTAAAAAGAATACTTGGGATATACGGAATTGATACAAATAAAATAGTAGGCACCGAAGTGCGAAACAGTAAGGACTAAAGCACGAGACAATAAGCGCACTAAAATTTCCTTAAAAACATGTCATCTATATCCCAATAGTTCTTATCTCGTCTACTTGGGCAAATCATATAATGCACTCATATCACTTTTACATTTTTCACAACTTAATCCTTGTAACACTATTTAGTATAATTATGTCTCCCACTCTCAATAACACATGTAACTTGTTTTCATATTTAACAATCTTCCATAACTCACTAATAATTATTATTATACATTTCCTATAACACTTTTACATACTTTAAAATTTAGTCCTCATTAAAATATTTCATGTAACAATATCTTTCCCTTTCAATAACACATATAGTATATCTCAATACTTATTAATATCTCCATAATTCACCACATCTATTTTCACATATTAAGTGTTATGCATTTCACTATTACTATTTCTAACATAAATTTTCTGAAATTCATGATATAACCCTAATTTCCACAACTTAGAAAATAATTATAGTTTGAACTACAATATTCATATATTTTTGTATTTTTTTGTAAACTTTTATAATTTTCCAATTTAATCACTTCTTTTTTTTCATAAAAGTTTTCTATTCACTATTAAATAAATTTTCTTTCTCGTCTCACTCAATTCACATAATTAATTCCACTATCTTATTTTACCTATCAATTTTCTATGTATTTCATTTATATTATTTCCACCACATATTATTCTCAAGTCTTTCAATTTAGTTCATAATTCCATAAATTTTCATATTTTTCCATAATTTCACTTATTTAATACTTTGCATAATTTTCACTATTACATAACACATCTATTATTTTTATTATAATTTCCTATTTTATATGTTAAATTATTTCACACCTTGTTTCATTAATTTACTACACATTACACTAAGTTCACATTATAATCCTTAATATTAAGAAAGTCCACGGGTGCTTACCTCTTTTCTATTAAAATCTCTTCTCTTTTTTTTTCTTTTTTTTTTTCTCTTCTCACCACTTGATTCACTTTCTCAACTTCTTTCTTCGTCAACATGTCAAAAAAACAATATTTCCTCATGAGAAATCTTTTCTTTAACACCATATTTATACTTTTCTCACTACTAAACTTGAAAATAACATAAAACCTTAACATATATACCTTATTCTCTTGAAACCAAACTTTAACTTGACTTTCTCTCTCCTCCAACTTCTATTTTATTGAATCCAACTTGATATTTTAGCTCCCCATAATCTCCTTATCATTTTTGTTTCTTGGTGGCTATGAAAATTCTTTTGATTTCTTGATGAAAATGGTGTACTTTTGTAGAAGGACTAAGTTGCAAAACAAAAAAAAGTTTTTCTTTTCTCTTATCCTTACATTGGAAAGATGGAAGGATGAAGACTCTTCATCTTTCCTTCCTTCTATACTAAGTAAAAATTAATAAAATATAAACAAATATCAAATCAAAATATTACTAAACTAATATTTATCTATTTAATTAATCTAAAATATCACCATCATCATTATTCTTTAAAATTATCTTTCTTGCTAAATGATCATTTTGCCCCTCATGATCTTTCAAAATTCCTACATTGAATAATCACTCATCTTGATAAAATTGCCATTTAACCCCTCATATTTTTTCACTTATTCAATTTAGTCCTAATTCATTCATTTTTCTTAGTTTATAGATCCTTTTACCCTTAAAATATTTATACTATTGACCCTTCAAGTTTTTTATATTTACACTTTAATCCCTCAATTTTTAAATATTTTTTAGGCCACAAAACTTTTCTCACATTTACAATTTAGTCCTTATTTGAACTACTACATCATAATATACTTCTTAATCAAATTTTTAATTGACATAACTCAACTTCTCCCCTTTTTATCACTTTTATTTCCGTATTTTTCTTTTATTTCAATTTATCAATGGCAAAATCTCAATTTTTCACTACTTTCATATTGTAGCGACTTTTAAGGTGTTACAAACCTTACATTTTAACATGCGGCAAAAAAGATTTCAAATTTATAAAAAATAAATATATTTTTTCATTTATCAAAATGTGATGATGTCACATTTCACCATGCTATTGGTTGTCAGCACCATGCCAACATATTTTAATAATGTTTACAAAAAAAAAATTGACTTACAATTTTAAATTTAAGTACTAGTTAAATAAAAAATAGATATCAAGTATTTATAAATTGTCAAATTCAAGAAACTCCATATTTATTAACCCTTTAAAATAAACTAATGTATAAATTATTAGATCAAATAAGGTAACAACCTTTAACAAAAGATTTCAAAAGTTCAAATTCAATTGATTAAAACATAACAATATTGTTTGAATTGTTTGACTCGAGAAGTTAAACTGAATTTTTAAATTATTATTTTATTATTTTTAAAACTTCTAATAATTTTTAACCAACAAACAAACTAGTGACCTGTGAATTCAATCACCAATTCAAATTCAATTTCAAAAACATTGAGAACGATTTACTTGTTTTCAATTTTAATTAGAAAGTTCCGTTTTGATCATCAACTGGTTAATAAAAAGTTGACAAAATAACTTTTAAAATTAACATAATAACAAACTCTTAAGTTTTAATAATATTTATACATTGTACCAATTTAATATTGTTTCAAAAAATTAAATCTAACAAAATGAGACAAAACAACTCCAAATTTGAAAAGTAGATAATTTAATTTCTTAAAAAAAAAAAGTAAACTTCATTAATTCATCTTAATTGGACCTCTTTCAAGTTAAAAAAATACAATTAATTATCATTGAAATATATCAAAATTCTTAATCATTTAAAGTACAAAGAAAACAATATATTTGAGGATTACTTAATTTACTAATAAATGGAATTTAAAAAAAATTGCTATAACTTCTAATATATGCATTGTGTAAATAAACATCGACTAAACACAATGTATAAACATTTACAACTAAACTTGTTATTATAAAGCTATCTCATTATCATCTTTCCATTAAACAGACCATTTTATATAAAGAAAAACTATCACCTAAGTTTTAACAGTTTAAGAGGATTTCTTTCTTTTTCTTTTCCTATTCAAATACAAAATTTTCAGATTAAACTTTTTTTCCCTCTCAATCTTAATCTGTTGCTGAACTAGCTTATTCAAATAAAAAGATGGCAGTCTTTTAAACAGAACAATCCATTTGTAAATGGTTTTTTTTATATAAAATTAAGTGCAAACCAGGAAAACCTAACACAATATAATTGGGCAGAGAGTAAAATATGTATATCAACCTATTCTCAACACAACCCACCTTCACATTCTTACACTGAAATGCTCTCCCATTATGCATAGTAATTTAGGCTTGCCTTCTTCTTAGCTTGCACCTGAATGATGCCTTCATTAAAATCTTCATGGTTCACCTAAAACACAACCCCCAATTTGTTATTTAGCAGCTCCCCCACCTCAAATAAAAGAAAAACTTCTAAAAGATTAGAAACTGCACCTCAGTTGCATCGCGGCGAAGAGCTAGCATGCCTGCCTCCACACAAACAGCTTTCAGCTGTGCTCCATTGAAATCATCTGTAGATCGAGCAAGTTCTTCAAAATTGACATCTGGATGAACGTTCATCTTCCTTGAGTGGATCTACAAAATCAATGCAAGCTTTTAGTAAAATTCTGTGCATGATCGAATCCATGGAAGCAGAAGCAACGAAAGTCATACCTGAAGGATTCGAGCTCTTGCTTCTTCAGTGGGATGTGGGAACTCAATTTTACGATCCAATCGACCAGAACGCATCAGAGCAGGGTCAAGGATATCAGCTCGGTTAGTTGCTGCTATGACCTATAATACATTCATTATATTAAAATAGATCCCTTATGTTTTAGCAAATAGATAACAGAAAAAAAATGATGCACCACAAAGTCAAACCTTAATGCGTTCATCACTGCTAAAGCCATCAAGCTGGTTAAGCAGTTCCAACATTGTTCGCTGAACCTCCCTATCCCCACTCACCTCACTGCATATAGTAGCAGGCAGATCAAGAATCAGTGGTTTCTATCCACAAATAGATGCCACAACCAGATTTGAAACAAATTTGCCTCTGAAGATTTTAAGATATGGCATTACCTATCAAAACGCTTTGTGCCAATTGCATCAATTTCATCTATAAAAATGATGCATGGAGACTTTTCTTTTGCAAGCTGAAAAGCATCACGGACAAGTTTTGCTCCATCTCCAATAAACATCTACATGCATTATGATTGTTTACTTATTATAGGGCCTAAGCAAGCCGATATGAAAGCACAAAATAATACTGTTAAATGATAAAAACTACTCCATTACTCACTATTTTCTGTCATGTTATACTAACCAAGTAAGGAGTATGGCAAAAAATGATTCCAACGGGAACTGAAATGAGTAGACAGGATCTAAATATATAGAGAAGTAAGCCGAAAAGGCTATAGGACTTAATACCTGAACCAGCTGTGGGCCTGCTAGCTTCAGAAACGTGGCATTTGTTTGTGCTGCACAAGCACGGGCCATCAAGGTTTTTCCAGTGCCAGGAGGTCCATATAAGAGCACCCCCTTAGGTGGACGAATGCCTAACTTTTGAAACCTTTCTTTATGAGTCATGGGCAACACAATGGCCTCAACTAGTTCTTGGATCTGATCCAGGAACAACAATCAGAAAATGGGGAAAAAGAATTAAACTTTAGCTTAACAGTTACAAAATGATAATCTCGGAAAGGGCAGTAGGAATTAAAAAAACTTGCCTGCTTCTCCAAGCCACCAATATCATTGTAGTCCTCAGTTGGCTTCTCATCAACCTCCATAGCCTTTACTCTGGAGTCGTACTCAGATGGCAAAGTATCCAATATCAAGTAGCTGTCTTTGTTGACACCAACCAAATCACCAGGTTTCAATTTATCAGGGTCTACAAGTCCAACCACAGGTAGAAAGATGGTCTGTAGTAATTATAAAACATGTCAAGATCAAACCAGTTTTTCTTTCCACCGAGATATTCAAAGATGTTGATTTTGGTAACCACTTGAACTAAGGAAAAGCATAACTGATTATTGACTTTCCCTATCATAGCAGATAAGAAATGATGCTGTGCCATTACCTGACGAGTAGAGGTTTTCAGCACAACACATTTACCCTTCCTTTGTGAGTCTAGATCTATGTTGGCACCATCCTCCTCTGCCTCATCTTCAGGGTTCATCTCCAATATCTGAAAGAAAGAGTAGTTAAAATTTAAAGCAGCAAACTATGTGGATCTGACTATCATTTTACGGTACCCATGTTTGACATGGGTGCCACACACATTTTTCGACATGGGCCATGTCAAACACATCTGTATCCAATACTCACAATCTAGTCCAACTAAAATGCAAGCAGAAGCTTTGCTTATTATTCATCTGCAATGGCTCATTATTCATTTGCTGCCCCCTTTGAATACTCTTTTGAGTTTATTTAAATTCAGAATTATATATACCAGTACAGAACAAATAGAAGATTACTGGAACACAAATTTAACACAGAAGTTCAACAGGGTTCATTGGGGGAAAAAGAAAGAAGAAAAATTTACCTCAACAATGTTGCCGACTAAGTAAGGCAACTGCTTGTTAAGCTTAATTTTCTCTTGATTCTCCTTAATCTTTTCCTTGTATGAATCCAACTCGAGATTTGTCCTTTGCATCTCCTCCTTTAATCCCAGAAACCAATTAAAACAAAAATCAGAAAATTCGATCAAAATATAGCTACATTATTTCAGAAGTAGAAAAAGTTTTTCCATAAAAAAGAAAATAATATAGCTTTAACCATCAACATATCCCAATTATAATAAACCAGAAAATTTACAACTAAACTAAAGAACATTCCCTTATTTGTAAACATTGCCTAGATTTAATCCATACCCAAAACTAAAATCCGATTAACATCGAGTAATTGAAAGAAACCATCTGATTAAAATTGATAGTTGTGGATTAAAAAAGAAACAAAAACAAAAACCCTAAAAAATAGTAATCATAATGCGGGGGAGAGAGAGAAAGAGAGAGATCAAGGTCAAAGAGGGACCTTGAGAATACGAATCTCGTTATCAAGAAGACGGGAAGCTCGGACGATATCCTCGGTAGTCATGGAAGCCAACTGGTCTTCTTCAAAGCTAGAATCTTCTACCATAGCGGTCGCCATCGGTGAGGGTTTCAAAAAAAAAATACAACGATGAGTCGGAAAATGAAGGAAAAGAATACAAGACGGAGAGAATAGAGAAAAAGGAAGAACAGATGAAGATCTTTATACTACCAAACTGTAGTTCTCTTGTTGTCGAAGAAAATGAGAGCTTGAAAAAATTCGATTTCAGCCGATGAATCTGCAATGGGCTTATTTCCTTCACGTCGGCCTGCTCTTTCATTCAAATCTGGGCTCCTTTTCTTTTTCAAATTACTCCAAGCTTTTCTCACTGCACAGCCCAAATATATCCCATTTGTAATTAAAATAAAGTTGTATTATTTGAGAATATTTTTATTTTAAAAAAATTAATAAAAATAAAAATATGAATATAATGATATTTAAACTCACACCAATTGGATTGACAAAACCTTAATTTTATTACTCAACCAAAATTTCATTTTAATTTATTTTATATATTTATTTTAATATGCACTATTTGTTATCTCCACCAACTCTATAAATTAATAATATTTTAAATTATTTAATATATATTATTATTATACATATATATTTGTAATTTAAATAAGTGGTTTATATATATATGTGCGTGTGATAAGATTTTTACTATTAAAATATATTTGATTGAGTAGAGGTCAACTTGTAAACTTTCTTTTAATTTTAATATTATACAAATTTTATGTGTTATTTTATTAATTAATTTCAAACTATTTAACATCTAAAGTTGGTAAATTAGTGTGATTTTTAAAACAAAATCAGCATTCACGATGTGAAGTGTATTCAAATCGGAAGTAAATACCATTTCAAGATCATTAACACGCTATATACATTTGATATTAGTAGAGATATTGGTGGTGTAAGAGTTATCTGAGTTAGTAGAGATACGAGAACAACATGAGGTAGAAGTAAAAGCTGGAAATTTATATTTAGCATATATCAAAACTGCTGATATATCAAGGTTTCTTATTTACATATTCGAACACCAAATTTTAACATGTATTCCATTGTTTTAGCATATTAGCTTCCAAATACTGTTTCCAAGTCTTCAGTGGGCTTATGTCACTTGTGTCTGAATGCTTTTCCTTGGATCTGCAGTTCATTAGCAAGCCTCTCGCTGCGAATCCCATCAATTCAGTTGGATCCATATAACTGCGAATCCTTGAACCAATCCCGCCTTCACAAGAATATCCCATTCTCGTATATCCATCTGCAGTGGCTTCTTCGGGACTCATATCATTCAGCTTCGTTCGGGCTTCTTCTACCAAGGATTCATACCTAATATATTCATGGCTTCCTAACCCAAATGGATCCAAATCTACCTGGTGCAAGATATTGGCTGCTCGTTCTGCACCATCTTTGTTATGGTTTTCTAATCGGATAGATTGCTCGAGCGCTAATTTATCGACTTTTACTTTCAAAATCTGCAGTTGATGCCCAATTCTAGATGCGACGGCATCGTATAATTTTCCTCTTGATGCTTCTGTGGCTTCTTCCGAGTTAAGCAGATCATCAAAAATTATAGGGTCTCCAATTAGAACTGTCACCTACAAAATTGCATGTATTAAAAGAATTCAGCATAACAATTATTGACAGGAAATGAGATCATAAACATAAAACCCAATATTACGGCCAATTAGGAAGGATTTTTCTTAAATGCTACTATAAACGGGACCATGTAAAAGCATTGTGAAGCCACTGGAGATATCACATAAAACTAATGTCTATTAAGCAAAGGAATAACAGCAGGAATACATACCGTCTTGCCAATCCTTGGGAAATTGGCCCCTATTGGCATAACATCTTGCATTCCGGTATGCACAAATGGCAGAACAATTGGGGTACTGTCAGCTTCTAGAACTAACCTGTATCACCATAACAATGTTTCCAAAAGTTTTTGTTACTAACAAGGAAAGCAACAAATAGGCTAAAAGTTCCTCTTTTTTTTTTGAAAAAATTTAACCCTTTAACACAGATTCCGTCAAGAGATGGGTCTGTTTATTTCCTGATGTGAGAAGATGTAGATTTGCATAGGAAGTTATTTACACTCACCTCCCGACACCTCTCTTAGAAGATCTCACAGTTTTTCCACCATCTCGAGAACGACTACCTTCTGGAAAGATATGAACCCACCCACCAGTATTCAATTTCGAAATGGCCATATCCATGCCCTGCAACAAATTGAATCAAAATGATGAAATGGGCATAAATACCACACATGTTTAAGTAATTAATGAAGGCGTAAACATGCAAGATAAAATCAACATACCGGACTATAAACCTGTTGATGAAAGTCCAAGTATCTCACGTCTAACACATATTACATAACTTATGCATCATATGAAGTTCAAGGAACGGAAAAGGAAACAAAGTCCCTTAAAGGCACTAAACAATATGCATGTAGATTGTATGTACAATCAAACTATTCGACTACATTAGCAATCATACATTTCAAAGACATTCAAAAGCCAATAATATATCCGTCTTCTTTGTTTTCCACCTTCAGTTAAACGTTCCTCATCTCAACAATGTATACCACAAATCGCTATCTTTCCAACCATTTTCACATTGATACACAATCCTAATCAAGGAACACTAGCGATCCAATTTAGTAAAACTAATGATCTGATTAATGTATAGTTTATTATAAGATTATTGGGTAAAACAAAACAATCCACTAACTTCGGAATTGAGAATTGTGTATTTTATATGAACATAAAATTCGTATGTATAAGTTCCAAAAAATAAGGTTTTATGTTCCAATAATCATATTTCATTCCTACTAAACGAACTAGAGAAAACCATACTATCAAATTAGGTTTCATTTAAGTAGCGACTGTGCTCTAATTTTCATTCCCCTTACAAAACATATCCACATCCCTTGTAACATTGATTCTATGCACTTGCATGATGTATACTTATTGACTTGATTCTTACTCAACACACACTGTTCCATACTTGCTAAGAATATGCCAAAATTTAAAAGATGTACCATCTGGTAAATCCCATCACCACGAGAAACTGGCAACACTTTTACAGATCGAAAGAATGCGGATGTCACGGGATTACTGAAGCATCGATCTGATGCACACAGGGTCCATCTCAAGTTCTGAGCATCAAGAAGAACTCTGGGAGGAAGCAGTGAAGCAATGACAAACGGATCATCCACAGAAGCAACATGATTGCTTACCTGCAAAGAAACATTCCTTCATCAGCATAGGACTCAACATACCATAACATAACACAGATGAATGAGACAAAAGCTAAAACTGACAAAAAGAAAAAACCATGGCTTATACCGTTATAAGGGGCTTGTTCTTGGGTCTATTAAGCAAAGCATCATGTAATTTTTCAAGGCCATAAACCTGCCACGTTAGAGAACATGCATTAGTTCCTAGAAACTGTGAAATACCTGCAAAGAACACTACAGAATTTTCTCAATCACACAAAAGCGTACGTACTTGGACACGATTGAGACCATTCATGAAAACATGGCAAACATTTCCAATCAAAGGAACCGCAACAGCCTGAAGCATTCGAAAAATAGCTGAATCCACCTCCACGTCAAAGTCTTTACTCACTATAAGACCAGAAACTTAAATTGGTAAGCTAAGAATTCAATTCAAAGAAATTTTTAAATCTTCAAATTATGAAATTAGAAATAACTGAGAGGGCAAAAAGGTCATTTTACTTTCTAACAATTACTTCTTTGCATCCTTTGATAGTAAATTAAAAAAAAAATTAAAGGAAATAAAACTGCTACAAAGCAAAAAAATCATAAATAGATCGAAGACATGAAACCCAGCGCAGGAAAAGCGACCTTTTTTACGGTAGAAAGAGGAGGAAGAAGGGAGAGAATCGCGACGGAAGTCGCGGAAGCGACGGAGCCAGCGCTGAACCGAGGAGGAGAAGTAACGATCAGCAAGGACTGAAGGACGGTGGCGATCGACTGCCACCCTGAAGCGCTGCCTGAGCTGGAGTTGCAAAACGCGAGCCTTGTTCTTCCATAGATCGCCTCTGTCTAACCGCTGTACGGCCATTGCGTCGGCTTTTTCCTGGGCAGAGTTCTCAGTTGCGTAATAAAGATTCTTATTTTTACAATCTTTATTTCTTTTGAATTTCCTCTTGATCTGGTGAAAGCAGAGAAAAGCGCGAGTGTAGGGAACGGAACACAAGAAATAAGTGACAAGAAAACGCAGTAGGACTAGGCGGCGAGGTTTTGAGCAAACTTTGGTTTATCCATTAAACCGACCTAACTCCACTTCGGTTAATTTTGCTCGGTTTTTATTGTTAAAAAATGAGGCTAAATACATTATTTGCCCCTATAGTATTCGGTTGTTTCAATTTGGTATTTAAAGAATTTTGAAAAACCATTGACTTTTGTAATGCCGGTAAAAAAACCCGACTATCTCCTCCAACCAATAAATAATCGCCACATTGCACATCTAGATAAAAAATAAAAATAACTTTTAAAATCTTTAATATGATATCTCCAATCCTTTTCAATTTCAATATTGAACAAATTGGTCTCTTTTGAGAAAATCAAAGCAATTTAATCCTTGATAATTTAAAAAATAAGTAACTAAGAATAATTTATTAACTTAATATTTTTGTCAATTTTATATAATTTTGATTGATAGAATAATTAATTTAACCTCAAAATTTACATATAAATACTGATTAAATTGTTTGATTTTTTAAAGAGATTAATCTGCTCAATTTTAAATTTGCTCTTTATGTTTTTTTAGAAGGACCAATTTTCTCCTTTAAAATATATAAATTATAGAAAATTTAAAAATATATAAAAAATTTATCAAATATAAACATTATAAAATTTATCGAATATTACCAATAATTATTGGATATAGTAATAAGACATATTACACTTTTAAAAGAAAAACACATTTAATCTTTAAAAACATTATTTAAAAACTCCTAAATATGAATAGTAAAACCAACAGAAAAAGTAGAAAAAAAATTAACGAATGCTTTTTTTTTTTTTTTTGTAGGTGGAGGTTCCTTGATGGAATCCATGACCATATGTTTTGAGTGAAACTTGTTGGTTAACAGTGCATCAAAAAGCTCTCTAAACTATGATAGATATTCTAAATTACTCTTCAAATTTTATAATTTTAATTGAGTCATGCATGATATAAATTATATCCTTCTATCAGCCCAACAGTTAGGCTTGAGGTTAGCTTGGATTTGATATGAACCTTCTTCCTTTTTTCCAAATCGCATGTCCATGATAAGAGTAAATCACCATCCTGCATACGCTACAAAGTAGGTAATCTATGAGACTCAAATCCACATGTAGGCTTTGCTGTCAACACTGTTCCCCATTTTGCAACTTTTTTTTAACACATTAAATTCAATTAAAATTTGACCTCTCTAATTTAAATAAACTCCACTTCATATATTTTAGTTAGCATTTAACACCAAAATTAGGCTAATGGAAAATTCTAATAAAACATTTTGAAATTTAAAAATCTATCCCAAACTCTTTTCTTCTAGTGATTGCTTGGAACTATGGTCCTGTTAATTCATCTCTTAACTTCTTTTTTTTTTAATGAAATTCATCTCTAACTTAGTCAGATTATAGAGGATTGAAAATCCATTAAACTTGAATATGTTAGCATTATTTTTAGATATATGGTATATTCTTATCTTTGAAAATAATATATCTAGTCTTTATCTTATATTTTAAATGGTAGACGTATATGACCGGTGTCATTGAGTTTACAATCCAAGATGATATTTATAAAATACATAATCTATAAACTATTGTAAAGAGAAAGGTCCAACTGGCCTTCTTTTGTTTACACGTACTATTGATTTTCATTCCTTCAACCTTGTAAGAGAAATGGGTCATATTTTATAGCTTTGTTCTTTCTACTATGCCTATATTTTAATTTCTAACATTATTGTATTCCTGCACTTTAAATTAGTTGCTCCTTCTCAATTTTTTGTCCGTGCGTAACTACCTTTGAGGTTTTACAATTGCAAAGCAATCTTGAAAGTTTGAATTGTAACACCCTAAAACTTTTATCCATCGCCGAAACAGAATTATAGAGTATTACCAGTCATTGCAATTCAAATATAAACATTACACAATTAAATAACATACATTTCATAAATTAATCAATCTAATGACCTAACCTATTTATTTTTATAAATACTTTAACCATAATATTCAAATTAATTCAAAAGCCACCATTTGAACCAAATATAAGATTAAACTAATTTCAACCAAAATATACCATTTAATAACTATAACCCAAAACATATTTATATAAGTACCAATATTAACTTATACCTCATTTACAAACATTATCCAAAATGACCAAGTATAACATCTGATCGTGTGTGAATCGTGATAAGTTTTATAATTTATGAATGTTCATTCTTGAAAACTAGCTATTATCACGACAAAGGCAAGCACACCTTATCGAACAGTAGTATAGCTTATGGCAAGACCGGGATGTCGAACCCAAAGGAACTAAAAGTACTAGTATTAACTTTCTTTTTATTATCTAGCCTAAAAATAAAAGGGGTTTGTTTTATGTAAACTAATTACTAAACTAAGAATGCATAGAAAGTAAATTGGGGAAATAACTTTTGGGAAAATTGAATGATTTGGACAATACCTAAGGGAAAAATCCACCTAGACTTCACTTGTTATTGACTCTGAATCAGACGATTTATTCACTTGACTTGATCCGTAGAAATCCCTAATTTATATTATTATCTCTCTCGAGACTAACAACGTCTAACCCTAGGTTGATTAATTGAAATCTCTTTCTAATTAACTCCCTAGTGTTGCATTAACTCGATCTATGGATTTCCTTATTAGGTTTCACCCTAATCTGGCAAAATCTTTTCACCCTATCTCTAGGCGTGCAATCAACTCCGCTCAATTATGCTAGATCTACTCTTAGACAGGGACTTTTGCTCATTTGAATAAGCGCATCAATACTTGAATCAATATCCTAGAATATTAAAGCAAGAATTAGGAACACATAATTAAGAACAAGTCAAATATTTATCATACAATTCAGAACATAATAACAAGATCTGTCTTAGGTTTCATTCCCCTTAGGTATTTATGGGGTTTAGTTCATATTTGTGAAAAAAAACATCTCAAAAGAATAATGATAACAAAACATAAAGAAAACCCAAGAACTCTTGAAGGGAATTAAAGGGATATCTTCAGTCTTGAAGGTGAATCCGGCTTCTGAGATGGATCAATTGGCTTTCCGGCTTCTGAGATGGATCAATTGGCTTTCTTCAAGTAATTCCTTGCCTCCTACTCTATGTATGTCTTTTTGGTACCTCCTAGGGTGTTTATATAGGCTTTAGAATGCTTCTAAACCCTCAAGAGTGGCCTTTTCCGAATAGGACTAGACTTGGGCTCGACAGGGACACGCCCGTGTGACACGCCCGTGTATGATTGCTTCAAATCGTGTACGAGTCTGTTGAATAGACATGGGCGTGTGAACTACCTGTGTGAGGAAGTCCAGGCCGTGTTGATTTCCCATGTTGACCCATGTTCTCCGTTTTTTGCTCTTTTTTACTCTCTTATGCTCTTTTAAATATAAAACATGAAATTAAAGGATTAGGAGCATTGAATTCACCAATTCTAAGGATAATTCATCCAAAATTATCTAAGCATGGGATAAAAATATGTATAAATTACGGTTTATCAAATACCCCCACACTTAAGCGTTTGCTTGTCCTCAAGCAAAATCCTCAACTCACAATCAAAATAAATTCTTCTCAACTTATAATTTTCATCAATAGTATCTCAAAATAATCCATAATTACTCATACATTGAAAATTCAACTCGAAGAACATCAAAGTTTCAAACATTCTAAGTTGAGTATTTTATCACGAAAACCTAGGTGTCTTCCTTCATTTAAGTAATCACCTTTGATTCAAAATATCACAGAGTTTCACATTCTTACTAAAGATTCACTCAAATCACTCGAGGTGTTTAAGGACAAGAAATTTAGCACTTAATAGTCAAAATGAAAAGTTATTACCATAAGCTTGCGTGAAAATCAAATCTCCACCACTATATATTGAGATGATACATCAATCAAAAGGTCTTTAGAGGGTTGTAACGTGGCTTTGGTTAGGGGGTGTGGTTACAAGCTGAAAATGAAGGTTAGAATCGATATTGAATTGAAAAATTACCTAACTAGAAAAATACTACAACTTGATAAATTACATTTCTAATTAGGAAATCCTAGAATTGAACTTTTCTTCATGGGATAAGGAATTTAAATACTTAAGCTCAAAAACAAAGAATTACTACTAATAAGTATGTATGTTGTTTTTTTTTTTAATTTAAGAACAAGTCAAATAACATAGAACTTTGCTAATTATTACAACGAAAAATAAAACATAGCTAAGCAATTAATTCAAATCAAATCTCGACAAAAATAGGGATCAAATTAGGGGATTTCAACAATAATGGGTTATGGGTTAATATTGAGGGTAAATCAATGAATGGCTTGTTAAGCTCAAAGGGGTTCACTAAGGGTTAATTATGAGGGTAGGCTTTTATGGAGTGAGTGGGTTAAACCTAAGTGCCTTTATCATCTTGACATATCAAATCAAAGGTGTGGTCTTGACATGTATAATCAAGCAAGTTCTAGAATAACAGATCAAAATTGATGCACTCAAAGCAACAATAAAAGTGAGTATGAAAGAAATAATATATGCTCTAAAGGCTCAAGATCTCACAAAAATTATGGCTTTTTGATGTTAACCCTATGAATTTCAACTCAAGATAATACCTAAACTTGGGGAAATAACCTAGAATTTTTTATAATTCTCAAAAATCAACTTATCATGCTTTGATTCTCTAATTCCTTAAAGTTTAAACAATCAATGCATAAATGCCTATGTTTTAATCCAAGACATATCAATAAAAATCATAAATTAATCAAAATTCATTCTAATAATGATATGAGAAGATTATTTGAGAATAAGACAAAATTCAGGGATTTTTCTGATAATGAAATAAATAACCCCCCACACTGAAGATGTACATTGCCCTTAATGTACAAAGATATATAATAGTGATATAAAGATAATATCAGAAGAGAGAGGGAGAGAAGTGAAACTTCCTGAATGTTGAATGGAATCCTTGAATTGGAGGTATGGAGAATAATCGGCCAAGGCAATGATAAGATTGGAGGAGGATATTCTGGTGGTGGTAGAGGTTGGGTTCCACAACCCCAGTGTCCAGCGAAGAGGTTATCTTGGTGGTCGGGCAGGACATGGCAGTCGTGGAGAACCTTTTCCAGTGGAGTTTCAAGTTCCTAAGTGATGGTGAGCTTTGGAGCTTTTTATAACTGTGATAAAATCAAGAACTCTTTAGGAAATATAAAGAAGCATAGTTACTCGTAATGAAATAGCCGAAACTATAAATTATTCAATAAAAATTATAAAACCTAAAAATAAAATAGTATTAAAGGAAAATAAAATAAAAAGTACTTTAAGAAGATAAATAAAGATAAAAGTGAAAATAAAAATAATAAATAAAAAGTCTTTAAACATCATCATCGCCGGATGGTTCGCGAGGTGATGGTAGCGATGAGATGTGAAGGTGCTGACAAATCTGATGTAAAGTAGCATCAATGTGATCAAAGCGTTGAAAACACTGCTGCTCAAATCGAGTAAGGCGTTCAAAGATGTCAGAGTATGAAGTCGCCGCATGAACTGGACGATGGATAGGTGGTGGTTGAGACGGTGGGTCCTCATAACATGGAGGGACATCATCAGTAATGTCCTCTGGGTCCTCCTCTTCGGCGGACTGGACCAAATGGTACTAGGGAGGGTCAACTTCACGTCGTCGCTCGATCATCCTCATATGTAGCATACTCAAGATGCCTTGTGGGGACATCTGACCAATAAGGGTGATGGAAGATGCTTACGCTGCTGTGTTGAGGAGGCCTAAATATCGTGCCAAGCTAGTCACATAAGGGCCGATAGATATGACTCCCTTCCTATGCCGCTCTGTCTGATGGTGAATGGCGAGGGCAATGAAATAGGCAAGGTCGAAAACGTGCTTGTTCGCCATACTCTATAAAAAGTAGGCGCCGTGAGTGTTGACGATGCCAGTGCTCTCTTGCCTCCCTGTCAGAATGTGGGCCAAGATGGCGTGTAAGTACCTCAGAGATGGGGTGAGGGCCGATACCTTAGAGCAGCTGGGGTCATAGGTGGCCGAGTCAAGAACTAAAGCACTCCAACACTTCGAAGGAGAATAGTAGATATGGCGATGAAGGGTGTCGAGTTCGTTGTCATCCATGAACTCCTCTGTATACAGCGCTAATGCAATTCCGAACTCAGGTACGCTCAATTGGCGCACTAAACTGCCGAGACGGAACTGGACCGTTCCAAGATCATTGAACTGTGTCATGACGACTTGAAGGTGGAAGGTCGAGCAAAGTTCGAGTATGAGCTCAAGGTACGTCGACTTGATGATCTCGAAAAAGATGCCCCATGGGTCAATCGTTAGAAGGGCTCGGATCGTGTCAGCCAGTTGGATTTGTTCAAGTGCTTCCCAATCAATGCAGCGACCCACACTTACGGGTCGGGCCCGTAGTATCTGAAAAAGTTCCTCTTGTGGTCCCGAGGGAAACTGGAGGAATGGATGCCTAATTTTAACGGTAGGACTCGATGATAATGCTGCTCTTTTCCTCTTCTTCAAGGCGGAGATGGCGATTTTCTTGCCACGTGGATTTGACATAGTATCTGCAATAGCAAGACAAAGTTATAGAAATACCCCCCAAGAATAGCATGGAAATGTATGTAATCATGTTAAAATTAAAGAAGAATACTTCATGGGCATCATAGGCAAAAGGGAAGATGTACCGAAAAGTAACTAAATCCTAATGGAAAGATATATCAAGTCATTAGTAACAATAAGAATATGAGAATGGGGCTAAATGGAATACCTAGTAAATGAATGCATGTGGGATTGATAATATGTAATATGGTGTGGGTAAGCATGAAATCCATGGAAACAAGAGGAAAATGGATGAATGTAGCATAATTATCGACTAAAATGGCAAATTTCTAACAAAGAGAATAAGCATTACTATCATTGGAACCATGAATATTAAGCAAAATAGTCAAATAACACAATAAAAAAAATCATAAAATTAGTAAAAGAATAGAAGAGATTAGAGAGAAAAGAGTGAACAAATGCAATAGCTTGGTAGAGTGAGGAGCTTAGGTCGTCAATGGTGATGCTATGGTCGGCGCACGGGCGTGCCAAAAAGGGTGTGTGAAAGGATTTCGGTGGCTAGAGCTTGATATTTGGGGAAGGGGATGATGAATAGTAGGGGGTTTTATATAGATTTTGGGGCACACGGCTGTGGGACACGCCCGTGTGTCCTAATTTTAGCCCGTGTGTATCGTGATTTTCAAATTTGGGCGCGTCTGAAATTCAGCCCATGCCCGTGTTCTTTAGGCGTGTTGATGCACATGGCCTTGTCGCACGGCCGTGTTCTGCTTCGTTCGCTTCTCCCACACCCATGTATGTATGTCCACGCCTGTGTTATTTTGTCAGTCTTGACCACGGGTAGTGAGCACGGGCGTGCGTTGTTTTCTTAGTTTCAACCATGGCCTCTAGACACAGGCGTGTCGGACACCCGTGTTGTTTTGACAGATTTACCTATGGCCATGTTGCACAACTGTGGCAACTTATCGACTCCCGTGTTGGGGAAAAATTTTACCCTGTTTTCATACGGCTGTATCGCACGACCGTGTTGCCTTCTGTAGTATGGACACGGCCTAAGGCACGCCCGTGTGCCTGGCCGTATGGTTCTGGAAAACCTGTGTTTAGTGACTCAGTTAGTGAATTAAATGTTAAAAACTAAAATTTAAAGAAGTTAACACCGTTAGTGCTCGGGTTACCTCCCGAGAAGTGCTTATTTATAGTCTAAGCTCGACTTACCTCTCTGTTGCGTGGTCATGGTGGTGCAAGAAGTTTACACTCCTCATCCCTACTATCAATTTTATCAAAATAAGGTTTTAGACGAGTACTATTTACCTTGAACATATCAAATTTGGGATGAATTACCTCGACTGTGCCGTATGGGAAAATGCTAAGTATCGTAAGAAGGATTTCTCCATTAGGTTCAGAGGTGGCAATCCGAGGGCCTGCTGTATCTAATAGTACTTTGTCTCCAACCTTAAGTTGATTTGGTGAAATATTGAGCTCGTCATGGTGTGGTTTTAGTTTATCGCGTGATCTTGGTTTCTGTGTCCGCCGTTCATCTAGTTCCTCGACTCGTAGCCTTCATTCTTCATAGATAGGTCCGTTGTTGTTATTTGAACATGGCTCATGTGTGTTTCTCGAACGTGTTTCCTGTATAGAAGGTTTCACCATATGATCAATACTAGTAGTATGATTTATACAATCACCCTCGATTTTTGAGGTGTTACTTGAATTACGAGCTTGAAAAGTGATAGTTTCATCACCCACATGAAGTGTGAGTTCACCTGTACCAACATCAATAATTGTTCTAGCAGTTGCTAAAAAGGGCCATCCTAAAATTAAAGGCATGTCACTATCCTCTTCTATGTCTAGAACAACAAAATTGATTAGGAATATAAATTTGTCAATTTTAACGAGTACATCTTCAATAATGCCCTTAGGAAATCTAATTGTTTTATCTGCTAACTGAATGCTCATTCTAGTTTGTTTGGGTTTCCCAAGACCTAGTTGTTTAAACTTTTTTTAGGGCATGACATTGATACTAGCCCCTAAATCAGCCAAAGCATTATTAACATCTAAGCTACCAATTAAATAAGGAATCGTAAAACTTCCTGGATCTTTTAATTTGTTGGCCAGCTTATTCTGTAGTATGGCTAAGCAAATTGCATTTAACTCCACATGCGACGCCTGATCCAACTTCTGCTTATTTGTTAAAAGCTCCTTTAAGAATTTGACTGCGTTTGGCATCTGCGAAAGAGCTTCAGTAAACGGTAAGTTAATATGTAATTTTTTTAATAGTTTAAGAAATTTACCGAATTGTTCATCTGTGTGGTCTTTCCTTATCACATTGGGGTATGACACCCGTGGTTTGTACTCTTTACTTACCGGTTGTTGCTCACTGTGGACTACCTCTCCTTTACCTTTACTTACCACCATTCCTTGCCTTGGTTCTAGTTCAGGTTCAACCAACCCTTCCTCGCCTTGAGTGGTAATCGCGTTGAGTTATTCCATTGGGTTAGATTTAGTATTACTTGACAAGCTACCTTGTGGTCGTTTAGTAATTAGTTTGGTGAGCTGTCTTATCTGAGTTTTGAGCCCTTGGATCGATGCTTGTTGATTCTTAAGTGCTGTTTCAGTGTTCTGGAAGCGAGTTTCTAACATCGAGATAAACTTTGTTAGCATCTCCTCAAGGTTTGACTTCTTTTCCTGTTGGTAAGGTGGTTGTTGAAAACCCAGAGAATGTTGTGGCCCTTGATTCTCTTGACCACCCCACGAGAAATTGGGATGGTTCCTCTAACCTGCATTATAAGTATTACTGTATGGGTTATTTTGAGGTCTAGAGTTATTGTTACCCATATATTGGACTTGTTCCTCCTCGATGCTAGGGTTGAAGGGTTGATATTCTGTGTATACTCCTCCTCCATTTGAATCGTACCTCATCACTGAATGTGCCTGAGTAGAACCACACAAACTGTCAATCTTTTTATTTAAGAGTTCTACCTGGTTAGATAGCATAGTAACCGCATCGAGGTTGAAAACACCACTGCTTTCGTCGGCTTTTTCCTCATAACTTGCCACTGATAATTATTCAGTGACATTTCCTCTATAAATTCATAAGCCTCCTCAGGTGTCATATTATTGATAGTTCCACCAGCAGCTGCGTCAATCATCTGTCTAGTCGAAGGATTTAGGCCATTGTGAAATATTTGAACCTGCAACCATAAGGGCAGCCCATGGTGAGGGCACCTTCTCAAGAGGTCCTTGTATCTCTCCCATGCATCATAGAGTGTTTCTAGATCCATTTGCACAAAAGAAGAGATATCATTCCTTAATTTTGCCATTTTACCCGGTTTAAGTAAAAACTTTTGGGTCATTTGTTCCTAAGTAGTGATCGACCTTCGTGGTAACGAGTTCAACCACTGTTTAGATTTGTTCCTTAATAAAAGGGAAACAATCGAAGGCGAATGGCATCATCAGAAATGCCATTAATTTTAAAAGTGTCACAAAACTCTAGAAAATTTTCCAAGTGATTGTTTGGATCCTCATTCTGCAAACCATCAAACTGAACAAATTGTTGTATCATTTGAATCGTGTTAGGTTTCAGTTCAAAATTATTTGCAGCAATAGTAGGTCTAACTATACTTGACTTAGTTCCTGTTAAATTCAATTTAGCATAATCATACATAGTGCGTGGAGAAGGATTTTGATTTATTAGATTAGCAGCAATCGCAGGGGATAGCGGGTTTTCCAGATTTTCAGCCATCTCCTCGGTTGAGGTGTGGATACCGTCCTCTTGCTCTTCTTCTATGTATCTTAGGCTTAGCCTTATTTCTCTTCGGTTTCTGCGAGTTATGCGATCGATCTCACTATCAAAAAGTAATGGTCCCGACGTGTTTCTTCTAGTCATATACTATAAAAACCTGCCAGAAGCAAATAAACGAAAAATTAGAAAAGAAAATAAAAATTTAAATTGCAATAAAATTAAAATGGCTAAAGTAATAAAAATTGAGTGCTCCTAATATCTTAGTTCCCCGGCAATGGCACCAAAAACTTGATCATGTGTGAATCGTGATAAGTTTTATAATTTATGAATGTCCGTTCTTGAAAATTAGCTATTATCACGACAAAGGCAAGCACACCTTATCGAACAGTAGTATAGCTTATGGTAAGACCGGGATGTCAAACCCAAAGAAACTAAAAGTACTAGTATTAACTTTCTTTTTATTATCTAGCCTAAAAATAAAAAGGGTTTATTTTATCTAAACTAATTACTAAACTAAGAATGCACAGAAAGTAAATTGGGGAAATAAATTTTGGAAAAACTGAATGATTTGGACAATACCTAAGGGAAAAATCTACCTAGACTTCACTTGTTATTGACTCTGAATCAGACGATTTATTCACTTGACTTGACCCGTAGAAATTCCTAATTTATATTATTATCTCTCTCGAGACTAACAACGTCTAACCCTAGGTTGATTAATTGAAATCTCTTTCTAATTAACTCCCTAATGTTACACTCGATCTATGAATTCCCTTATTAGGTTTCACCCTAATCCGACAAAATCTTGTCACCCTATCTCTAGGCATGCAATCAACTCCGCTAAATTATGCTAGATCTACTCTTAGACAGAGACTTTTGCTCCTTTGAATAAGCACATCAATATTTGAATCAATATCCTAGAATATTAAAGCAAGAATTAAGAACATATAATTAAGATTAAGTCAAATATTTATCATACAATTCAGAACATAATAACAAGATCCGTCTTAGGTTTCATTCCCCTTAGGTATTTAGGGGGTTTAGTTCATATTTATGAAAGAAAACATCTCAAAATAATAATGATAACAAAGCATAAAGAAATCCCAAGAACTTTTGAAGGGAATTGAAGGGAGATCTTTAGTCTTGAAGGAGAATCCAGCTTCTAAGATGGATTAATCGGCTTTCTTCGAGTAATTCTTTGCCTCTCGTACTCCATGTATGTCTTTTTGGTACCTCCTAGGGTGTTTATATAGGCTTTAGAATGCTTCTAAACCCTCAAGAGTGACCTTTTCTGAATAGGACTAGACTTGGGCTCGACAGGGACATGCTCGTGTGACACGCCCGTGTGCGATTGCTTCAAACCGTGTACGAGTCTGTTGAATGGACACGGGCGTGTGAACTACTCGTGTGAGGAAGTCTAGGCTATGTTGATTTCCCATGTTGACCCATTTTCTCCGTTTTTGGCTTTGCTCTTTTTTACTCTTCTATGCTCTCCTAAGTATAAAACATGAAATTAAAGGATTAGGAGCATCGAATTCACCAATTCTAAGGATAATTCATCCAAAATTATGCTAAGCATGAGATAAAAATATGTATAAATTATGGTTTATCAACATCCTAGGTACATGTCACTTACAAAAAAGAAATGTACACCACCACTTTGAGTTCGGAATCGACTTTGGATGCTGATTCAACGATCTGACTTTACCTAACCTGCGCAAGGAAACAAACCGTACGCGGAGTATAGACTTAGTGGTATTTCTATAATCCGAATATGGTATAAGCAAAAAATTATATTGTTTATATTTATATTCACACAAACATAATCATTCAAACAATTAATCAATTTCTTATACATATCATTCATAACACTTTGAATTATCAGCTCTTCTATATCAGTCTCATAATTGCTATTCAATAACTTTTCATGATAAGATACTCAATTCAATTTCAATATCAATATTCTTTTCATGAATCTATGATTCATGCAATTTCATGTATTTCAGTTGCATATTTCATTTCATTGTTCATTCCAATCCATATTCAATATCATTCAATATCATTTAATAACAATTAATTGTTCAATACAGTTGTACACCCTCTATTAACATGACTCAGACTCGGACTGTAACACCCCTTACCCGTATCTAACACCGAGACAGGGTACGAGGCATTATCGGACCTAAACTTATGTAATCATACAAAATCAAGACATGAATTTCTGTCCAAATTAAAACCATTCATTATCATGCATATTGTTCCTTATATGGACTTACGAGGCCCAAAACATACTTTGGGAGCGATTCCAAACTAAACCGAGAACTTCGAGGATATTTGGAAGACATAGAAAATTTTCTTGTTTTGAAGAGTCACATGCCTGTGTGGGTAGGCCGTGTGGTCATACACACTCGTGTGGCTTAGGACACGCTCGTGTCCTTAGCCCGTATAACTCTCTGACTATGATGTCGTTAGCAAAATAGGGTCACACAGCCAAGTCACACGCCTATGTGTTAGGCTGTGTGGCGAATTAAATTCTAAAAATCAGGTGCAGACTTCACATGGCCTGGGCAGACGCCTATGTCCTAAGGCTGTGTCCTTCACACAGCTGAGACACATAGCCGTGTCTCTGCCCGTGTGTTTACTACTGGGCATTCTGTTTTGCATTAATTAGAGTGCAGGGGACACACGGCCTGACCACACGCCTATGGGGTAGACCATGTGTCACACACGGCCTAGACACACATCCGTATGTCTACCCGTGTGGACAACTTTAAGGCTATTTCCAAGCCAATTGCCAACCTTATTTGTTCAAACACACATGACATTCGTCAACATTTAATCATTAATAACTATAAGCCATGTCATAATGGAATTGGCATATACATACATAGATGAATAGGTTTACTACCCCATATTCATTATGAGCCATATCTCATGGCCATACACAAAATAAATCAACTATCATTATAAGCCAACATATTTGGCTAGACCAATATGACATATAACAAAAAGACCAAGTCCCTATACATGCCATACTTAAAATGTTGAGACTAACTATACCCAAAAGATCCAATTGATAGTGTGAACGTGCCTCCGTCGTCCTTTGATCCCCGAGTTAGCTTAGCAATGCTATAAGAAAATAGAAAAGAGAGGGAGTAAGCGTAAAGCTTAGTAAGGTTGCATGTAATTAATAAGCAATAAGAGCATGCACTTTCATACACATTCACAACATAACCTAAACTATCTCAATAATCATTGTAGCCATTTCTTATCCCATTCAATTCATATAATGTTCAATAGAGCTTAAGATCATAATTCCAACATTCTCATCTTACTGAAATCTCATCCTTTCGTAATCTCAGTAACTACGAGCTTGGCTCACATACCTATACCCATTCAACATGATCATATCTAGCCATTTCTTTGACAAATCCTTGGACTACCCGTTGAACCACTTGGAATACTAAGGATACTCGGGAGTATCATATACACAATAACATGCCAACGCCATGTCCCAAATGTGGTCTTACATGGGATCTCACATCGTTGCCATATCCCAGATATGGTATTATACGAAATCTCATTTTGATGCCATGTCCCAGACGTTGTCTTACACGAAATCTCATATCAACGCCATATCCCAGATATGGTCTTACATGATAACACATACCAATGCCGATGCCATATCCCAGATATGGTCTTATACGGGATCTCATCAACTCAAATGTCATGTTATTTGTACCTTAAGTATTTCTACGGTTCAACCAGCTTTCATTGCCTCAATTCTTTATCGAACAACATTAATAATATTCACAAGACAAATATACAATTCAAGCAACATTAAATGCTAAATACATAGTAAAATGTTGTAACAATTACACACAACTTACCTCGGTACAAAAATATGGACAATCAATTCAATTTAGTCCAAGATTTTGCTCTTTCCCCGGTCTAGGCTCAGACTCCATTTTTCTTGATCTATAATAGCAAATTTCACTTATTTAGTTACCACATTATTCAAAACAGCCCATAAATCATATTTTGGCAGAATTATAGTTTGCCCTTAAACTTTCACATAATTGTAATTTAGCCCTTAGGCTCGTAAAATGAAATGTGTCCATTTTCTTGGTTACCCAAGCCTAGCCAATTCATATTCCCTCTTATAGCAGCCCATATTTTTCATTAAATCAGATTTTTAACATCTATTTTTACATGTTTTACAAACAAGTCCTTTTAGGTGTTTTCATAAAAATCACTTAGAAAAAAAGAAGATGTTCGTCTAACACCAAACTTCCATATTCATCCATTAATCATCAAAATACATGCATGACACACATGGGTAAATTTTTTAACATAAACCCTAGCTCAAAATAATGGTAGAAATAGTTATATCATGCTTCAAGGATCTCAAAAACATAAAAAAATCAAAAACTAACACCAAAATGACTTACATGTAGGGGGTTTATTGTGCTGAAAATTTTAAGCTTCCATGGAGGAATTTCTTCTTCAATTTTCTGTGGAGACAAGATGGGGAAGGAAGATGACCATTTTTCTTTATTTTATTCATTTAGCTATTGTCATCAAATACCAACCCTACCAACTTTGACTTTTTAACTTTTCTTCTCTATGTACATCCATTTACAAATATAATGGCTGTTTACTCATTAAAGACTTCAAATTTTAAGTTCTATAGCTATTTAACACATTTACCTAATAAAACACAACTTTAGCACTTTACGCGATTTAGTCCTTTTTTACAAATTAAACATTCAAACGATAAAGTTTTTTAACAAAATTTTTAAATTATCATATTATCATGCTGTGGACCTCAAAATAATACTAAAATAAATTTTATGACCTCAGATTTGTGGTCCCAAAGCCACTGTTCCGATTAGGCCCAAAATCGGGATGTTACAACTCTCCTCCCTTTAGGGATTTTCGTCTTCGAAAATCTTACTGGGAAAAAGGTTTAGGTATTGGCTCCTCACTGTTTCCTCGGGTTCCCATGTGGCCTCTTCAACCCCATGTCATTGCCATAACACTTTGACAAGGGCAATACTTTTATTTCTTAATTGGATCTTTTATTTCTCAATCGGTTCCTCACCATAAGTCATATCCGATCGTTTCTCCACTTCTGTAGGTGAAATCACGTGTGAAGGGTCAGAACAGTATCGGCACAACATAGATAATGCAATACATCATAAATCATTTCCAACTCGGATGGTAAGGCTAACCGATAAAACGTGGACTTAATTTGCCTTTCTGACCAAATATAAGAACTTTCTTCCACGGGGATACTTTTAGAAATACCTTATCACCGACTTGAAACTCAATTTCCCTTCGCTTTAAATCCACGTAGGATTTCTGTCTATCCAAAGCTGCTTTCAAGCAATCTCGAATTACCCTTAATTTCTCTTCAATTTCTTTGACTAAATCGACCTCATGAATCTGATTCTCTCTGAGTTCAGTCCTATAATGGTGTTTGACACTTACGCCCATACAATGCCTCATAAGGCTCCATTTTCAAGCTCGATTGAAAGCTGCTATTGTAGGAAAATTTCACCAACAGCAAATACTCTTCCCAACTGCCTTGAAATTCGAGAACACAACACCAGAGCATGTCTTCCAGTATGTGTATTACTCTCTCTGACTGACCATCGGTTTCTGGTTGAAAAGCGGTACTAAAATTCAACTTTGTATCTAAAGCTTCTTGTAGTTTTTTCCAAAACCGTGATGTGAATCTCGGATCCCTATCCAAAATAATTGACAAAGGTACTTCATGAAGTCTCACAATTTCATAAACATACAACTCGGCTAACTTATCAAGTGAGTAGTCGGTACGTACTGGAATAAAGTGAGCCAATTTCGTTAATCGATCAACTACGACCCAAACAACATCTTTCTTTCTTGGTGATAATGACAATCCCGTCAAAAATCCATAGTAATCTAGTCTTATTTCCACTCGGGAACCATCATAGGCTGATGTAAACCCGAAGGTACTTGGTGCTCAGCTTTCACTTGCTGACAGATTAAGTATTTCAACACAAACTCAGAGATGTCTCTTTTCATACCCGACCACCAATACAATATCTTCAAGTCATTATACATCTTGGTACTACCCGGATGAATCGACATACAGCTATCACGCGCCTCATGAAGAATTTTCCCAATAAGCTTGTCATCTCTAGGTACACAGACCCTATCTTGAAACATCAAACAACCATTGGAACCAATCCAAAAATCTGACTCGACACCCGACTCACATTGAGCTCTCTTAGTTTGCAAATCACTATCACATTTCTGAGCTACACAGATCTCTTGGAGAAATGTTGGTCTAGCTTTCAACTCCGCTAGTATTGAACCACCAACGGACACAGTCAACTGAGTATTCATAGCTCTTAAGGCAAATAAAGATTTCCTACTCAAGGTATCGGTGACCACGTTCGCCTTGCCCGGGTGATAGTCAATCACCAACTCATAATTTTTTATCAACTCCAGCCACGTCCATTGCTGCAAATTCAGATTTTTTTTGAGTCATCAAGTACTTAAAACTTTTGTGATCGGTGAATACCCGACATTTCTCACCATACAAGTGATGTCTCTAAATCTTTAATGCAAATACAATGGCAACTAGCTCTAGATCATGCGTCGGATAATTTTTCTCATGTGGCTTCAATTGCCTTGAAGCATAGGCTATCACTTTCCCTTCTTGCATAAGCACACAACCCAATCCATTTAAGGACGCTTCACTATAAACCACAAATTTTTTTCCGGACTCGGGTCCTGACTCGGGTTACACTAATACCAGAGCCTCAGTCAACAATGCCTTTAATTTTTCAAAACTCTGTTGGCACTTTTCTGACCATTCGAACTTCATATCTTTTTACAAATATCTTTTTGCAACAATTTTGTCATCGGAGAGGAAATCATGGAAAATCCTTTAACGAACCTTCGGTAATAGCCGGCTAAGCCCAAAAAGCTTCTAACCTCAGATACATTTCTCAGCGGTTTCCAATCAACAATGGCCAAAATCTTACTCGGATCAACTCAGATCCCATCACCCCACATAATATTCCCTAACAATATGACTTCTTAAGCCAAAACTCACTTTTGCTAAACTTAGCATACAACTACTTATCTCTCAAAATTTGCAAAACAGCTCTTAAGTGTTCGGCATGTTCAGATTCATCACGGGAATAAATCAAGATATCATTAATAAACACTACAACAAATTTATCAAAATAAGGTCAGAAAATTCAGTTCATTAAATCCATAAAAACCGTAGGAGCATTCGTTAGGCCAAAATGCATTACCAAAAATTCATAGTGACCATACCTCATCTGAAATGTAGTTTTCGGCACGTCCGAGTCCTTAACTCTCAACTAATAATATCCAGACCTCAAATCTATATTGGAAAATACTGTGGCTCCCTTCAGTTGATCAAATAAATCATCTATCCTCGGTAAGGGGTACTTATTCTTTATCGTCACCTTGTTGAGCTGTCGGTAATCAATACACAGCCTCATGAACCATCATTCTTTTTCACAAATAAAACTGGCGCTCCCCAGGGTGAATAACTAGGTCTCGCGAAACCTTTATCTGTCAATTCTTGTAATTGGGTTTTCAACTCCTTTAACTCAATCGAAGCCATCCTATACAGAGCAATAGAAATGGTTGCCATACCCGGGACAAGATCAATACCAAATTCAACTCCCCTAATTGGAGGAAATCCGGGCAACTCCTCTGGAAATACGTCTAGATACTTACAAACTACCGGCACTAACTCAATCTTCAACTCCGACTATTTTGTATTAAGCACAAAAGTAAGATAAGCTTCATAACCCTTCCTTATACACTTTTGAGCAGACATAGAAGAAGTCACTACAGACAAGCTATCCGATTCATCTGATTCAACACGAAGAACACCACCGTTTACACATTTCACTTCAATAAAATTTTTCCCACAATTTACTACTACATCATGAGCAACTAGCCAATCCATACCAAGAATTACATCAAACTCATCAAATGGAAAACACATAAGGTTAGGACAATTTCTACTACTTTATCGACTAACACTTATTTGCCTAATAGGTTTGACACTTTTATTACAAATTCAGTTGATTCAAAAAGCATGCTCATACTAGACACCAATTTCATACAAATATAGCAATGGTTACATCCCAGATCAATCAAAGTAATAACAGTAGCATCATAGATAGAAAATGTACCTGTAATCACATTCAGGGACGAAGCCTCTTCGTGAGTGCGAATGACGTACGTCCTTGCAGGAGCTCTGCCCTCGGGTCTCACAGCTAACTCTTGAGGGGCATTCTTACTGCTCGCTCCACTACTCGAATTTTTCTACAGTCTGCCTCGACTAGCAATGTTACCCGATCTTGCACTTTGGTATCTCTCCTTTTCTGCCATCTTAGGGCACTCTCTAATAAAGTGGTCTGGGGAACCACACTTGAAATAGGTCCTTCACTCCCTCGACACTCACCGGAGTGATGTTTACCACATTGAGGACATTTTGGTCTACTTGGTCGAGCATTACCAACACTAGCAATCAAGGTGGTCTGGGCCTTAGTACTCGAATACTGGTTACCTCTATTTCTATTTAAAAAATCAACAGAAGCATTGGAACGAGGATAGAAGTCCCTAGACTTCTTCAATGTAGATTGAAATGACTTGCCCATAGATCTTTTCTTTGAATCCCTAGCCTCAAACTTGGCCTTTATTTTCTCTTCAGCCAATTCCTCGACCTTACAAGCTCTTTCAACGAGTATAATGAACTCCTTCAGCTCAAGCATACCAACAAACGTCCGAATGTCTTCTTCTAGTCCATCCTCAAACCTCTTGCATATAATGGCTTTGGTCGACACACATTCTCGAGCATACTTGCTGAGTCTCACAAATACACGCTCGTATTCAGTTACGGTCATTATACCTTGCTTCAACTCAAGAAACTTTTTTCTGATCCATAAATCTCTGGCTGATATACTTTTTCCGAAACTCCTCTCAAAAAAATTCCCATGTTACCCTCTCCCTTGGTACAACCGAGACAAGTGTCTTCTACCAGTGGTAAGCAGAATCTCTAAGCAGTGATACAACGCATTTCATGCATTCTTCCAGTGTGCATGACAATTCCTCAAAAACTCGAATGGTGTTTTCGAGCCAAAACTCCACACATTCTGGATCATCATCAATGCTATCTCGGAACTCTTCTGCTCCTTGCTTTCTAATTTTATCCACCGGAGGTCTATTCAGTCTTATAAAATCCATACCACAAGGTGCCACTAGGATAGGCTGGGGAATAGGTGGGGGTGGAGGGGGTTGAGTATTTGGGTTCATCCAAACGAACTCCGTGTACAAGCATCCATTATATGGAGAAAGGCTTCTCGAGCCCCTTCTCTTCCTCCTTGACTAACTGTGGGACGTCTACTATCTTGTGGCACTATCCCTTCAGCGGAAGCAGGCACGTTACTTTCTACGTTGTTGGCTTCAACTCGATTGGGATCCATTATTATATAAAAAACATAATTTAAAAAGGCAGGAGTATTCACACTATCATAATGTATTTATGGCATGTATAGCTAGACTAGTACACACGATATGTTAGTCCAAGAATCGACTAAACTCTAATACAACTAAATGTAACACCCCTTACCCGTATCCAATGTCGAGACAAGGTACGAGGCATTACTGGACCTAAACTTATGTAACTATACAAAATCGAGACATGAATTTCGTCCAAATTAAAACCCTTCATTATCATGCATATTGTTCCTTATATGGACTCAAGAGGCCCAAAACATTCTTTGAGAGCGGTTCAGGACTAAACTGAAAACTTCGAGGATATTTGCAAAACTTAGAAAATTTTCTTGTTTTGGAGAACATGCCTGTGTGGGTAGGCCGTGTGGTCATACATGCCCGTGTTGCTTGGGACACGTCCCTGTCTTCAGCCTGTATAACTCTCTGACTATGACGTCATCAGCAAAATAAGGTCACACGGCCAAGTCACACGCCTGTATGCTAGGCTGTGTGGCGAATTAAATTCCAAAAATCAGGTGCAGACTTCACACAGCCTGGGCACATGCCCATGTCTTAAGGTCGTGTCCTTCACACAGTTAAGACACATGGCCATGTCTCTGTCCATGTGTTTACTACTGGGCATTCTATTTTGCATTAATTAGAGCATAGGAGACACACGGCTGGACCACACGCCCTTGGGGTAGACCATGTGTCATACACAGCCTAGACACACGCCCGTGTGTCTACTCGTGTGGACAACTTTAAGGCTATTTTCCAAGTCAATTGCCAACCTTATTTGTTCAAACACACATGACATTCATCAACATTCAATCATAAATAACCATAGGCCATGTCATAATGGAATTGGCACATACATACATAGATGAATAGGTTTACAACCCAATATTCATTATGAGCCATATCTCATTGCCATACACAAAATGAATCAACTATCATTATAAGCCAACATATTTGGCTAGACCAATATGAAATATAACAAAAAGACCAAGTCCCTATACATGCCATACTCAAAATGTTGAGACTAACTATACCCAAAAGATCCAATTGATAGTGTGAACGTGCCTATGTCGTCCTTTGATCCCCGAGCTAGCTTAACGATGCTATAAGAAAATGGAAACGAGAGGGAGTAAGTGTAAAGCTTAGTAAGGTTGCATGTAATTAATAAGCAATAAGAGCATGCACTTTCATACACATTCACAACATAACCTAAATTATCTCAATAATTATTGTAGCCATTACCTATCCCATTCAATTCATATAATGTTCAATAGAGCTTAAGATCGTAATTCCAACATTTTCATCTTATTGAAATCTTATCCTTTCGTAATCTCAATAACTATGAGCTTGGCTCACATTCCTATACCCATTCAACATGATCATATCTCGCCATTTCTTTGACAAATCCTTGGACTACCCATTGAACCACTTAGAATACTAAGGATACTGGGGATTATCATATACACAATAAGATGTCAACGCCATGTCCCAAACGTGGTCTTACATGGGATCTCACATCGTTGACATATCCCAGATATGGTCTTATATGACATCTCATTTTGATGCCATGTCTCAGACGTGGTCTTACACGAAATCTCATATCAACGCCATATCCCAGATATGATCTTACATGATAACACATACCAATGCCGATGCCATATCCCAAATATGGTCTTATACAGGATCTCATCAACTCAAATGTCATGGTATTTGTACCTTAAGTATTCCTACAGTTCAACCGGCTTTCATCACCTCAATTTTTTGTCGGACAACATTAATAATATTCACAAGACAAATATACAATTCAAGCAACATTAAATGCTAAATACATAATAAAATGTTGTAACAATTACACACAAACTTACCTCGGTACAAAAATATGGACAATCAATTCAATTTAGTCCAAGAGTTTACTATTTCCCTAGTCTAGGCTCAGACTCCATTTTTCTTAATCTATAATAGAAAATTTCACTTATTTAGTTACCACATTATTCAAAACAGCCCATAAATCATATTTTGGTAGAATTACAATTTGCCCTTAAACTTTCACATAATTGTAATTTAGCCCCTAGGCTCATAAAATGAAATGTGTCTATTTTCTTGGTTACCCAAGCCTAACCGATTCATATTCCCTCTTATAGCAGCCCACATTTTTCATTAAATCACATTTTTAACATCTATTTTTACATGTTTTACAAACAATTCCTTTTTGGTGTTTTCATAAAAATCACTTAGAAAAAAAATATGATCATCTAACACTAAACTTCCATATTCCTCCATTAATCATCAAAATACATGCATGACACACATGGGTAAATTTTTTAACATAAACCCTAACTCAAAATAATGGTAGAAATAGTTATATCATGCTTCAAGGATCTCAAAAACATAAAAAACATAAAAAAACTAACACCAAAATGAGTTGCATGTAGGGGGTTTATTGTGCTGAAAATTTTAAGCTTCCATGGAGGATTTTCTTCTTCAATTTTCGGTGGAGATAAGATGGAGAAGAAAGATGACTATTTTTCTTTATTTTATTCATTTAGCTATTGCCATCAAATATCAACCCTACCATATTTGACTTTTTCACTTTTCTTATCCATGTACATCCATTTACACATGTAATGGCCTATTTACTCATTAAGGACTTCAACTTTTAAGTCTATAGCTATTTAACACATTTACCTAATAAAACACAACTTTAGCACTTTACGTGATTTAGTCCTTTGTCACAAATTAATCATTCAAACGATAAAGTTTCTTAACAAAATTTTTACACAATCCTATTATCATGCTGTAGACATCAAATAATAAAAAAATAAATTTTATGACCTCGAATTTGTGGTCCCGAAACCACTGTTTCGACTAGACCCAAAATCGGGATGTTACACGGACGGATACGCGGATCTAACCAAAACACACAAGTACGGCACTCAGTGCCTCATCGGTCATGACCAAGTGAATCGGTACCTAGTACATTGAATTTAATCCGAAACAATAATACGACACATAGTGTCTCATCAGAATTATTTGAAGCAATATTACGACACATATAGTGCCTCATCGGCTGAAGGTCAAAGCATCCCTGAACACTTCCAATACTATAGCATGCCAACAATATCCGACTCAGCTCGATACAGTTAATAAGGTTATTCAATTCATTTCTCAATTCACGGTAATTATACATTTTAATATCAATTTCACAATAGTCACAAATCATCATAATCTTAATTCAATATCAATATAACAACAAATAATACTCAATTCAATTCCATTTTATTCAATTCAACACCACAATTATCCAATATTCAAATATCATATTAATAAAAAATTCACATACATTCAATTCGATATCAAAACACTAATACTTACCTTAATATCTTTTCATACACATATAATAAAAATTCAACAATTAATAATTAAATTCGGATTATAAAAATACAAACTGTATTTTTCCGAGTCACTCGTCGTTAACTTTCTCTTTCCCCTTTTTAGCCGATGTCTCCGGTTCAACATTAGCTATGGAAATTTAAAACAATTAAAATTTATCAATACAACACAATTCACATCAATTATTTCAATTTCTATTCAACTTTTGAATAAATTCTAATTTAATCCCTAACCAAAACTAATTTAATTTTCTTTACAATTTATTCTCTATTTTTCATTCAACTATCACTTAAAACCAATTTCAACTCTCTAATTTCACCATAAATCCCTAATTTCAAATTTATTTCAATTTAGTCCCTACTACATAAAACTTATGATTTGTTTTACATTTCAATCCTTTTCTTAATTCTAACTTGAAATTCTGTTAATTTAACCCCTAATTCTTCAATTCTAACTTGAAATTCTGTTAATTTAACCCCTAATTCTTTAATTATTTCAACATGAACAATATCTAAAAATCAATTAACTTTCAAAATTTCAACATAAATCAAGTAGTAATTTGTTCTAGGATTCCAAAAGCATCAAAATTACAAGAAAATGGACTAAATTGATTTACCAATCAAGTTTTAAACCTCGAAATCCTATTGCCCCTTTCTTTTTTTTCTTTCTTTCTTTCCTTCTCCCCTGTTTTTCATTTGGCTATTCTATTTCTTTTCTAACTTTGTTTCTTTATTTCTTTATTTAATTTATGTTTTATTATATTATATTATATTATATTATATTATATTATATTATATTATATTATATTAACTTAATAATTATTTCTTAAATTATAAGTAAATACATGTATTTATTACAAATGTATTTATATTATTTAATTCACATGTATTTTATTTTTACCACACACTTGGCACCTATGGCTTAATTGCTAATTTAGTCCCTCATCTTTTCTTTATTCTACAATTAAAATTTCACACTTTATTCAATTTAATCCTTACACTAAATTAACCTTAATTGAAGCTAATTCACTTAGCCAAAACCTAATTAATCTTACAATTAACTTCGTAAATATTTTTAATAAATATTTACAAACCCATTTTACGAGAACAATGACCCAAAAATGTACTTTTCCAATAACTGTAAATTTCGGGTCGTTACATGAATTCCCTTATACATCTAAATGCTTTAGTGATAATTTGTGCTTTTCGTTTAAGAATTGGCTAAAGTCGCCAAGAATGACCCAACTTTCATCCTTTTCGGTTAAGAATTTCTTAGTCTCAACATTAACTTTCTCTTTATGATCAACTCTTTTAAGAAATGAACTGCTAAGGGTCAACCTAACTTATTAGCATTCCAACTTAATACCCTTGTGGCTTACTTGGAGGCACTTTCAGGCCAACCCTCTTAGCCCCCAATAGTAACTCCTCTTTCACTCACTGTGCTAATAGTTCAAAAGTAATGCCTCACATTCCTACTAGAATCGACATCATCAGTATCTTTTTCACAGTCAACATCTTTTGTCATTATTTGCTACTATTTAAAGAACTAGAATTTGTATCACTCTTAACATCAGTGTTTAGTGCCTTTGAAGCATCCTTTAGTGGCCTTAACCTTGTTTTCTTTTGAGACCAAGTTAGTTAGTGGGATAAGCCCACCATCCTTTTCATTAAACAAACAAATCATATTACTTTAACCTTGGTTTTGTAAAGAAACTTTCTATTCCTCTTATTCAAGTTTACAATATAGTAGTTTGGTCTCAACCACTTCCTTTCTACCCTCCTCAAGATAAGCTCCTTTAATCTTTTCCACAACCTTCTAACCCTAGTCTAGAATCTCTTATTCGTTCAACTCTTTATAATCAGCTTTTTTCAAAGACAACTCGCTTCCTCCCAGTTCCATGTAGAAAGGTTCATGTCCATGCCCATCTAATTGCATCAAGGTTCATCTCTCCTATTCTAGACCTTTTTTCTTGTCATAGATCACCCATCACACGTGTAACCAAAGATCCTTCCAGAAAACCCTGCTTTTGACCAAGTTTAATGGCGAGTTCTTATTCGTAATCTCATTTTCATTCATCATATTTTGGATTTAGGTCATCTACAACTAAGGTATTAAAAGACAAATATTGATCCATTCCCTACTCCCCCTATGACACTAACCTCTATTGTTAGCGTCAACCTTATCTAACTCAAGTTCATTTGAATTTTGATAAAAGTCAACCTTTAAGCTACTATTACCAACCTAGTTTTCCAGTACATTCCCCTTAATCAAAACTTTTACCATGTTTAATTCCCTATTTACTTCCACACGATTGAGGTTTTCTAGAGTAAAAACAAGCCTTCACAACCTTCTTTTTTGCATAAATTCAAAAACTATTTCATTTCTGGTATCCATTAATGGGACACAAGGACTAACCATATTCTCAGACAAAGCTTATGCTAATTGCTTCTATAACATGTTAAAAAGCTAATTGCTTCTATAACATGTTAAAAAACTCAACCTTTATACCCAAGTTCCCCGAATGCATTACAAGCCTTTCCTCCTCAATCAATATGCCCTTTCCTTATAAAATCTAATATAATCATTAACTTTGTTTCCATAATCATTCTAATGATGTACTCTTAGATAGTTACCATCTTCATAGATATTAAAATTAAGTTAAAAGGATGTGAAATAGAGCTTATACCAGTTCCTTGTTATGTTTCAACTCTTACCGCGGGCAGCCAATTGCTCATTTCCACATCTCATGCATTTTCAGATACTAGTATCACATTTATCAAATAAAATTTCCCTTCCTCTAAGTCAATCAGGTGCAAATGTAACAACCTAATTTTCAGTGGTGTCGGAACAGTGATTCGAGATCACTAAATCCGACAAATGAGTAGGAAATATTATTAATTTAGTGAGTATAAGTTAAATGTGAAGTTAGGAAAAATTTTGAAATAGTGAAATGTACAAAAAAAAATATATATATATTACAATAATTAGAATTGAAAACTAGGTATCGAGACCTCGGGAATTTTAAATCGAGCCATAAATCTTTTTATAAATATTTATGGAGTGTTAATAAGTTAGTATTAAAGTTTCGTCAAGAAATTTTAAAGTACTGATAGCTAATTGAACAAAAAGGACTAAATTGTATCAAATGCAAAATTGTGAGAAATGATTAAATAGCTTAAATGATAAAAGAAAGAGGGTTTAAAAGGCAAATAGACCCAAGGTCTATTTGGGCTGGACGGCAAGAGCATGAAATCACCAAGAAAATAAGGACAAAATTGGAAAATTGCAAAATTTACTTAATAAAGCTAGGACTAAAGTGAAATTATCTAGATTTCTCTTTATTTTTCTGTATTCTCATCAGCAAAAACACCATGGAAGAGTTCCCTTAAGCTGGTTTTTCATATTTTTACTACAAGTAAGTTCAATTCTTGATTATTTCTTGAAATTTTTGTGTTTTCAATTCTTGATTATTTCTTGAAATTTTTGTGTTTTTGTGACTTTTACAACTAGGTCCATTTGTTGAATTCATTAGTTCTTGATTCTATGAAAGAAATTGAAAGTTTCTATGAATATGTACTGGAAGTATATGATGATTTGATATAGAATTAGAGCTTTAAATTGTTTATATGCTGATTTTATTGAAAGAATTGAATAGAAAGTGAATGTTTGGGACCTAAATTGTAAAAGAGTTTGAAGTTAGAGTTTTATGTGGAAATTCTGAATTTCAATAGTTATGAAATAACTTATAATGTCTAGGAAAAGTATTAATTGAGAAAATTAGCTTAATTGAGGGGTTAATTAAATAAGGACTGAATTGTATGAACTGTGAAATTTGGGGCAAAATGAAAATCAACATTTTGCACTAAAACAGTTTTGGACAGCAGCAATAATCTAACTTTGAAAAATATCCAAAAATTGTATAAATTTAATTAGAGGATGAATAAAATATGAAATTAAAGCTTATTGAGTCTAGTTTCTTATAGAAGAAACGGTGTAAGAAATGGAATTGTAAATCATGAGATATAATAAGTTTTGTAAGACAATGTCAGAATGATTTCGGGTTCCCCTGTTCTGACTTTGGAAAATCATAAAAAAATTGGAGAAAAATAATTAAGGGATTAAATTTATATGTTTAAAATCCTTAAAGAGTCTATTTTCAATAGAAATAAGTGGGAACATCATCCGAATCTCGTACGATGAGATAATTAATTCTTAGTGAAGAAGGGTCGGAACTGTCAGACAGCAGAACAGGGGCAACTTTAAAGAATAAACTGTACTTATTGGTTAAACCAAAAATTCTGAAAATTTTATGGTCATAAGATAAGTAAGTCTAGTTTCAGGAAAAATTAGCAGATCTTAATTTCGAGTTCTGTAGCTTAAGATATAAATAATTTAGTGACTATGACGCAAATGGACAGTTTTGAATATACATAAGTAAATAGTGAAATTATTGATAATGTTATTTGTTGCATGTTATATAAATTAAGGATGTGGAATGGAGAGGAGGAGGAGGAAAATATGTATGAATATTTAGCTAGCATGGCTAATTTGTATGTTTTAGGCTCATGGACTAAATTGAATAAAAGTAAAATTTTATGGGCAATTTTGTAAAAAAAATGTTAGAAATGACCAATTTGCATGAAATGAATTATTTTATTATTTAAATTACAAAATTGAATGAAATTATTACTTTAGCTCAAGATCAGGGAAAAACATGTTTTAAGGATTAAATTGAAAAGTGTTAAAATTATGGAAAATTCTGACATTTTATAGAATTCATAGGTTGTTATCAATTTGTGTGAGAATAACGGCTGGAAATAAGGATTAAATTGCAATAATTTTATTTTATTTTAACCTAAGGATGAAATCGTCATTAATTAAAAGTTTAGGGGTAAAATGATAATTTTGTTTAGAGCATTAGTTGAATGTATTATAACATGAAATAAATGAAAACGACGATCAAATTTCTTTATAAAGATCCGAATGACTTGAATACGAGACTTGAACGTGAAAAGAAAAGATATCGGATTAATGAAATATCTGATAAATGAACCGGTAACTCCGGTAATGCTCCGTAACTCTATTCCGGTGACGGATTCGGGTTAGGGGCGTTACAGCAGATCTTACATTGAACTTTGTGCTTTGAATTCGATGATACCTTATGTGTAATTAAAGGGTCGAGATGTTTCTAATAACTCCCTATCCTGAATATTATCATTATCCTTCATGGACATTCAAAACTAAAACGAGGTTGACTAAGCCTTGGGGCATCTCATCCACTTGGACCTTTGTTGCCTCCTCAAGTATTTCCTCTTCAAGAATTAGCATTGTGTACCCCTTGATGAGACCTATGTATTTAATACTTAACATTCTCCTCTGATATCATTAGCAAAGAGAATTTTGTCCATGTATAGGTTGATGTCTCTCTCTATCTCTCTATTCTCCCTTTGGTACTAGGTACATATGTGTCCAATCCTACAACACAACCTATTTAAAGACCCCTTTTTTTATCTAAAATTTACCCATATTCTAGGGTCATTTTTGTTCTTCACAAAGCACCTAGTTATCAATGGTTTCCATGGATTGAACATTCATGCACTCTAATGTGTTAACACCTATGGTGAGTTGCTAATTTATTGAGAATTGAATGAATGAAACTGTGCTAAATATTGAAAGAATAGACTGAAAATGTACTAAGTACTGAAAGAAATCTTTATATTTGGACTAGTAATCTTAGATTGTACATTATAGTGATAGTATTTATAGAATACATGAGTAACTGCTATTGCTAACAACTTAACTACTTGAATAACAAATTAACAGCTAATAGGCTAGCTCAATAACAAAGTTAACTAGCACAGTCCTTATCTGTACTCTTAACATTCACCCATCTTCCCTAGAGGGAAAACCCAAAGAAGATTCTAAAATCTAGTAAAGGACGATACAGAGAGTGGCTTGGTAAGAATGTCGGTGACCTGATCACACACAGGAACCTCACCAGCAACAACAGAGCCATCTGCTACCTTTTCATGAACAAAAAATAAATCAAGCTCGACATGTTTAAATTTGGAATGTAAGACAGGATTGATAGCTATAGCAACTGCACTAGAGTTGTTACACTAAATAGTAGGTAGATCAACACTTTGAAGTTCTAACTCCTTTAGTAATGATACTAACCAAGTAATATCACCGGTAGCTGTAGCAAGACTCCGATATTCAGCTTCAGTCGTAGACTGTGAAACCACCTGATGTTTTTTGGAACACGAGGAGACAGGTGTGTAACCAAAATACACACAGTAGTCTATCGTAGAGTAACGATCATCAAAATATAGCCCCCAGTTAGCATCTGCATAACCAACTAAAGAAAGCTAAGCAGACGGACGAAAAATAATCCTATAATCAAGTGTACCACATAAATATTGCAGGATTCGTTTTAAGGCGACCAGATGGACAGTAGTGAGCGCATGCATAAACTGGCATATACGATTTACCACATAGGCAATATCAGGACGAGTCAGGACCACATACTGTAAAGCACCTGCAAGGCTTCTGTACTCAGTAGGATCACGAAGGCGATCCCCATCATCCTTGGATAGAGTAGACGAGCTAACCATTGGAGTATGGACACTCTTTACATGAGACATAGAGCTCCTTTCAAGTAGATCACGGATGTATTTTCTTTGACAAATATGAAAACACCCTGTGGAGGAACGAGTAAGCTCAATCCCTAGAAAATAATGGAGATCACCCATATCTTTAAGTGAGAACTCGTCATTCAACTTCTGAACAAAGCTATTTATACAGTTAGGCACACTTCCAGTAATAATAATGTCATCCACATACACAAGCACATAGAGAGTGGAGTTAGACGTAATTCGAACAAGTAGAGAGGCATCAGACTTGGATATGACAAAGCCAACAGAAAGGAGAAAAAACTTCAATTTATCAAACCAAACATGCGGAGTCTAACAGAGTCCATATAAAGCTTTCTTCAGATGACAGACTAAAGGTTTGCCATTTGAACCATATTGAACATACCCTAGAGGTTGTTGCATGAACACCTCATTAGCAAGGTCGCCATTCAAAAAAGCATTGTTCACATCGACTTCACGGAGCTTCCATCCTCTGGAGACTGCAATAGACAAGATTACTCGAATAGTAGTAGGTTTTACCACCGAACTGGACATTTCCTTGAAGTCATACCCAGGTACCTGAGAACATCCTTTTGCGACTAACATAGTCTTTCGACGGGCGGTAGTGCCATCAGGATTTTTCTTGACTTTGAAAAGCTATTTACATCCGATTACTTTGTGATTAGGTGGTAACAGAATAAGATACCAGGTAGAATTATTAATAAGAGCATCATATTCAGCTTGGGCTACAGCACGCAATTCTGTAGTAGAAAATGCTTCTTTAATTGTGTGAGCTCAATAAACTCAACAGACAAAGCTTTGGGCTTAAAAATGCCAGCCTTAGATCAATTAACCATCGAATGAGTATTTTTCGGAGGTACAGGAAGACTAGGAATACCATCACCAATGGGTAAGGAGGAAAGATTATGTGACTCATGGTAAGAACCCACCTCAGTTGGCAGAAACAGATGGGGAGGGAAAGAAATCAGGAGGTGATGCAAATGATAGAGTGGGTGAAAACTCCATGGACAGAGAGGGGACAGTCTTAATAAGAGGAACAAAAGTTGACATAGAGCCAGACGAAGATCCAGAACCCCCTATAGCAGACGAAGGAGACAAAAACCTTTGTTCATCAAACACAACATGACAAGAAGTGTTGATCTTACCATCCGATAGAAGACATTGATATCCTTTGTGTTGAGGACTATATCCCAAGAACGTACAAGGTTGAGAACAAAAATCCAGCTTATGGCATAGAAATGGACATAAATGTGGAAAACAACAATACCCAAATACTCGTAGATGATTATTTGTGGGATCTTGTCCATGAAGATCCCTATATGGAGTCTGTAAGTTCAGAACTGAGGTAGGAAGACGATTGATGATATGAACGGCACAATAAAATGCATAGCCCCAATATTCCATAGAAAGATTTGGTTGGGCCAAAACTGTGATAACCATGTCAACAATATGCCAATGTTTGCGTTCAGCCACCCCATTCTGTTCGGAGGTATGTGGACAAGACAACCGATGAATTATCCCTTGAGTTGCTAAAACAGATGTGAAAGCTCAAAATTCTCCGCCTCAATCACTTTGAAATTGTTTGATATTTTCCCGAATTGAGTTTTAACTAATTGCTAAAACTGAACAAAACAATCTGCCACTTAAGACTTTTGACGTATAAGATAAATCCACGTATGTTAAGTGCACATATCAATAAAGGATACATAATACCAATTATGACCACATGCAACCGATGCAGGCCCCATAGATTAGAGACAACCAAGGCAAACAGAATATTATATTCAGTAGTAGAGTTAAGAAAGGGCAATTTATGAGACTTCCCTTTTTGACAGGCAGTACAAACATTATCAAGACAAAATTTAGTAGAAGCAATATTACATTCATCTAAAACAAATTTAACAATAGAAGCAGAAGGACCACCAATGAGTTTGTACCATAGAGAAAATAGCGCCATTGTCATATTTACTCTAGAGTCCAAAATTAGTAGTAGAAGGAGTTTCAACTGACTGAGCAGACATAACTGGTGGAGAAAAGTGGTAGAGCCCATCACGAATGTGGCCCCTCAGTAAAATTTCCCAAGTCACAATGTCCTTAACAACACAATACGTCGAATGAAATTTAAAAAAACGTTATTGCTAGTGGCAGACTGAGATATAGACATGAGATTATTCCGAATATTTGGTACGCACAAAATATTAGATAAATGAAGCAATTTAAACAGTGTAGATAAAACTGAATTACCAATAGATGATATTTTGGTGAGAGTTCTGTCACCCATTAAAAGAGAAGACGTACTTGAGTAAGAAGTAGAGTCACACAAACCAGAGGCATCGTGACATACATGATGTGTAGCACCTGAATCTGGATACCAAGATGTAGTTCCAACTGACATAGGAATATAGGAATCAGTGCCGTCATAGTTTGAACCGAACCGAGTGGCATTAATATGAGACCCAGTGGAGTCAGAATATCAGAAGCATGCAAATTAGGTAGACGAGGGAGCCCAATGCAAGGGTCGAACTCAATGTAAACACCAGCCTTTGGTTTGGTCTACCAAGGAATGGAAAGGTCGGACACATTACAAACACCACCACCAGAAGCTTCAAGGTCTCGTCCATGGCCAGGAGAAGCTGCAAACTCTACACAATTCAAAATCGACCCATTTAGATGAGGAGCTTGTGGCTCAAAGGAAGAAGGGGCTCCCCCAAATTTTGGACTTAGATCAGACGTCGTTTTCCCATTGAAAGAACCAAGCCCAATCAGCTTAGAAACGTCATCATTTGCAGACCGATGCGTAAAATACGGCTCATGCCTAATTCCAAATTGAAATTTTGACCTAACATGGGGCCCACAATAAAGGCCATTATCACTTTGTAAAAATGAGTTAGAAACCCTATTATGTCGAGACACAGGAGGCGCAGCATATGGCTAGAAATTTCCTCTCAAAAAATGACCCTGCGATTTTACCGAAGAAGAACCATGGAGAGAACCAGAGACCGACGATAGAAATGGCACACCAGGCCATGACGATCTGCCAGATTCGACGTCCGAACAACCGTCAACAGGCCATCATATTCACGATTATAATGGTAAAAGCATTTCTAGGCTAAGTACCCAAATCGACCATAGATCTGACATTGTATGGGAGATCGAAACCTTCTCTTGCGGCCTCCAGACGAGGGACGAGCACCATCGATAGAGCCCACCATTGCTGGTGATGGAACAGTCTCCAAAAGATTGGCATAAAGAGGCACGTCTTGTACCGCATGCACTTGGAAATTCTCATACTCGAATAACACGTCAATGAGGCGTTGAAGTGGAAAAGGCTCTGACGAGAATGAAGCAAATGTAAGAACGACATCGAACTATGGAGGTAAGCCCGTAAGTACTATTTCTACCTTCTCTACCTCCGAGATCTGAGATCTGAAAGCCTCTACCAAGGCATTTATATTTTGAATATTATCTACATATTCTTTAACCGAGAGACTACCTTTTTTAAGTGAATGAAGATCATAACGGAGGCGAGAGAGCTTCACACCTGTGACAACAATGAAGAAATGAGTGGTGGTATCCCACACATCACACGCCGTTCGAGCCTCTGTAAAAGAAGATAAAAGTGAGGGGTTAATTGTGGAGAGTAATCAGGAAGCAAATACTTGTCTTGTTGGACGAACGTCGAGGCATTCGGATTCAGAATGAGTAAGCCCTCCAGAGACTGCACAAAACGCGGCGGAGTAAGTAACATTCCATCCAAAAAATCAGTTAGCTCGTATCCTTCTATGATCAGCCGAACATGTTACTGCCATTGAACGAAAGTGTCGTCATCCAACTTGATAGTCTCATGGCGAGGAAATGATTGGATGAGCCTAGCAATAGTGAACGCCAGAGATTCATGCTCAACAGAAGCAAAATCAACAGAAGCTATGGTGGTCATGGAAGCAGACTGATAATAGTTCTCTAGCACCTTAGGCGACTGATACCATTTTAACACCTACGGTGAGTTAGCTAGCATAGTTATTATTTGTACTCTTAACATAATGAAATGTAGATTATGTGGAAAGTCAAGCTTTTAGTCAATTGTTACAACCCCTTTTATTATGCTAACAACCCTATAGGCTATTATAGGAAGCAAAATCTCCACTAGGAGACTTGCACCCAAATGGGAGACTTTATAAGCTATAGTTCTCTTAAAGAAAAGTTTGCTCTCCACCACCTATTAAACATAAAAAAACCACCCTCCAAAGCCCATGAACTGTGACTTAAGATGAAATTCCTATCCATGTAATCTTCAAAATAGAACACAAAGAAGCTTCCCTCCCTTCTAACTACTGCCACACAATCACATATCCTTTATACACCATTCACCAAAATGAACCATTATTTTTTGTCGAAAATTTTCTTGCACCCAGAAGATAAGTAAAGAGACACTGGCTTCTAAAAGTCCATTAAACTTCTATATACTCATCCTTTACATTGATAACATACTCTCTTTTAACCCTCACTCATGGTCTAGGTTCAGCTAGAGGAGCTTGAAGAACAACGTTGGCCTCTTTGTTATTGTAATGTAGGATTTGTACTTAGTGTTGAGCTCACAAAAAAACCAAAAGATGTAAGATAAGAACAAAGGATGTGAGAAAAAATATAAGAACAAAGACACCAAAAGACTAAAGATCTATCATGGTAAGTTGTCAAATTGAGATAACAAAGAATATTGATGTCATACTTGTTAGCCAACCAATAAATGACACATGGCAAACTATACTATAACCCTATTGGTGAACCTAATATTTCTATAAATAGATACTTCTATCTTTATTTAAACTTCATCCCACTCTAAAAAATAATCGAGTTTTCTCCTTTTCTCTCTCTTTAGAATTCTCTTTACCAACCAATATACTAACTTGATCATCAAAGAGCGTATTGGAGGAAAGCCTCCAATACCATTTAATCTGCTTTCCTTTTTACAAGAATAACCATTGTATTTTCTCATATGAACACGTGATGAAACGAATGCTCTCTACGATCACATGTTTGGTGTACCTCTATCTTGTCCATTCCACTCATTTAGGGACAAGTCGCCATCATCATTTCAGTTGTTATAGCCAATGTATATCTTTTACTCGTAACAATTTTCACTCCCATAAAGGGACTCCTTACTTTTAGTCCAAGCACCCTCCATTCTAAAAGCAACTCCCTTCATATTCCTCTGATGAGGAGGAATGTATGTTTTTAGTTTTGAGAAAGAAGAAAACAATTTCCTTTTAAGGTTAATGACGCTCTAAAAAATGACTCTTTGCATGGCTTACCAGTGATGTATTTATAAAGGCTAAAAGAGAAACCTTTACCCATCCTAAATAAGAATAGAAGACTTTCCTTTTGATAGGGAAAAGCTAAAGAAACTCAAACCAAATCTCCCAAAAGCAAATCAAGCTAGAAGTAACGAAAAGAATAAAAGAAAACTAGGTATAAAACACATCTAAGAAAAGAGATCGAAAGACAAAACAAGCCTACTAATTGACAATAAAATCATATCTACAAATAGTACCAAAGCCATTAAATATCAACAAATCCATAACATAAAATAGAAAATTGAGGTTAACAATAAATCTAAGAAACTAATAAGAAAAATAGGCGTTTATTGTTAATTTTGTTACTTTTTTAGAGGCACTTGCTTCTTAAGTTGCGACAATCTTATTGTCATATAAGTATAAAGACTTTTTTAATGTATTTTTAATTTGTTGGGAATTATTTATTTTAGTATTTTTTTTGGTGGAAAAGAAAAAATACAAAAGACAAAAACTAAATCCTCATAGGAGGATTCTCAATCAATCTTAAGCCAAGACTTCTGGAATGAACTGACTTGGCCAAACCATCGGCGACTAGATTTTAACTGCGAGGAATATACTGGATCTTCCACTGTTTTAGAGTTGTGAGAGTGAAATGAATTCTTCTGACGAGTGTAGAATTAAAAGTCCCTGCGAAACCTTCTTGAATAGAATTAACAGCTTCAAGACTATCAGTTTGGATAAGGAACTTTTCGAAACTTCTATCCAAAATAAGATTTAAGCCATCTAATATCCCTCAAAGCTCAGCCTCAACCACCGTACAATTACCGAAATATCTGCAGTAGCCTATGATCCACCCACCATTATGATCACACAAATCACCAAGTTTAACCGAACCATCTAATTTCAAGCTTACCCAATTGTTGTCCAAATTCGAAATGTGTGAGTAACAATGCTCCATGTAACACCCCAAATTTGGCCCAGACGTTATGGCCGAATCTAGCGTGTCACATTGAAGTGTTTTAGCGAAAACTGTGTTTTCATTAAAAACCCTTCTTAAAATAAAAGAAACCCTAATTAACTAAAAAAAAACCTTTCACTTACGAAAGCCTTGTTTAAAACATTTGATTTTAAAAAAAAAACTTAGTTGCAGAAACGTAGAAAACATACTATAATTTAATAAATCCATGTTCAACTTCTCGTAATTACAATGAAAATGATAATAATTCAAGTAATAATAACATAATGAAAACCTTATTACAATTTGGTCTGAACATACTTAAAAAGAAATAAAAACTTAAATGCTTAAAAAAACCAAGTCTGAATTATCTTGCTAGCCGGCCACCCAGAGTTCCTCCAAATATCGAACCTTCTACTGAGCATCATCTGAAAATAAAATAAAAGAGGGGGTGAGTTTTCACAAACTCAGTGTGTACAACACTCGGATAAAATAAGCATTCAAAAAAAACATCATTCATTAATCATGCAATGCAATCCCATCCAAATTATCCATCTGCTACACACCAGCTCCATCCCCCGTCACACCATGTGGGGATATGAATATCGACCCACCCAACCCACACACCATGGTAGCCCGGTTGCGGAACTACCTTAATTTACATATTGGACTTTAAAAGTCGTCGGTGAATCCACGATTGTCAAGCAACCATGCGATCCTCATATACTTCATCCGTTCCATAATTCCCACCCATATGCAACTTAAGCAGAATATCATATGTATGCATGTCACATCCATAAAACTTACATTCTACACCTAGGGGTATTTTGGTCATTTTCACCCTTAGGGGCATTTCAGTAATTTTTCTATAATTACGGTTTCATTTACCTTGGCCCGTTAACGAGTCTCATGAGCTAAGATGAATGAACACTATGCACCAGGTAGGATTCTAGAGATGAGGTGGTGAGTCATTAAGACCACTTAAGTACCAAGCTCTCCCTAGATCCAATCCTAGACATGCATATACCCATTGTCGCACCTTAACCTTTTGACTTGTCCACGGTCGCAATATATTAATTAAGTCTTATGTGGATATCATATACTAGGCCCAAAACCTTCACATACCTGTATCTGGCCCATTAAGCCCAATCATATTCATATAGCCCATTAGGCCCAAATCACATTTATATGGCCCGTTAGGCCCAGTCACATTCATATTAATGCTCACATACAAGTTCCTATCACATAGCATCAACATTCAGTTTTTGCCTATTATGGGTCCAACAGCCCATCGGGCCCATTTAGCCCATTCCGGCCATATGGCCAAATCACAACCCAAGTCTATGGAATCGCCCGTGGGTCTCAGGCAACCTATCGGTCTCCCCCTTACGAGTGTTCGCGCACTCGTAAGACTACCGTAGCTAAACTTTCAGCTTTTTAGCATTTTGGCTTTTTGGTATTTCGGCTTTTGCCAACACATAATATGCGTGCAACGTATGTACACACCTGGTAAGCAAGCGTGATACGATTTCCTTAGCCCAAACCTAAAATCGATATCACTCAAAGTTTAGTCACACGTACTTATCGATCACTTTACCAAAAGTCGGAATTTCACATTAACCTTACCTGAACGCCAAGCCTTTAGTAGCTTTTACTTAATCACTAAACACGCGTATTTCTCAGATCTGAAGAGCAAATCGATAGGAATCCAAAACCAAGATCTGACACTAATTCCTTACCAAAGTCGATTAGAAAGAAGTAAGGGACCGAATACTCGATACTTATCAAAAACTGATTGGGAGAACGGACACTTACACTTGAATCGACTGGGTTGAAAGAGTAGTGGTAGCACCAAGGGTATTCGGCTCTTAGAGATTTCAATGGCAATAATTGATTACTAAGCACCAAAGAAGAGAGGAAGCAGAATTGGCTAAAGAAAAGAAAATATTGAGTAGAGGAGGAATAAGAATTCGGCACAAAGAAATAAAAGAAAAAAGGTTTTCGACTTTTTAGAGAAAAGGGTTTCTGGCACAAAGTGAAGGGAAATTCGGCATTAGCTTTTCAATCCTCCCATTCGGCATCTATTTATAGCCCTATAGCCAAATTCTTCAAGCCCAAGTTCCCACTTCAGCTCCACTTACTCCTCACTTTTCATCTCCTCGTTTTTCTCCCTGATAACCCCTTGATCATTTCCTTAATTTTCTCTTCTGAACACTCCCCTTAGAGTCCATCTTCACACCACTTCCATCCTTCTAGAAGGCCAAACTTAAACTCTAAAAATACTAAACTAGGATTTGAACCTTGGACCTCCTTGCTAGCTACTAACGCCACCTTACTACACCTTATGTGGTGTCACCTTATCTAAGACCTACTAAAATTATCGCTTGGATAAGAATATTAAACACAATTTTTATCAAAATCGAAAACTAAGAAAATTCAGGATTTCAAGGTTTTCGGGGCATTATAACTCTACCCCCTAAAAGAAATTGTCCTCAAAATTTCCAATTACTAACGCAAACTACCATACCACACTTCTGCTGTGCACTTTAATTCGAACTTAGGTAAATAGCACACTATGGGTAAGTACGTACCGTTATTCGCCTCTGAAGCGTCTCCATCCTCTTGACGACGTATTGCGTAGACCCAAGCTGGCTGCCTCGCCTCAGCATGACCAACACCTCTGCCTGGTGCTCCATGACCCAAATTGTTTCCACCCCTGGCCTGATCACGGCCTCTCGGCGGTAGTTGAACACCTCTCAGTGGCTGTACACCACCTCGATCCATGACTGGCACCTGAGCTGACATTCTAGGGCAATTCCTGATCCTATGCTTCATAGATCCACAAGATGGACAAGCTCCCGTCCTCTTCTAACACTCGCCTATATGACCTTTCCCACAATCAGCACAAAGTGGCACCCTTGGATTAACAGCAGGGGGCCCTGCTCTATCTGGCCCATTAACTCTGGCCCTAGCCCTCGGCATCTGTCCAACACCAGGAGTCTCAGCCTCTCTTTTACTCTTACCCTTTTCTTTTTCTCGATTTAAGCACTCAGTACGCTTTACCCCTCCGCTATCTTTGCCTTCTCCACCAACTCCAAGAAAACTCACTCCCTTTGTGGAGCCATCAGTACCCTGAGGCTATCTCTAAGTCCATCCTCAAACTTAACGCAACGCTCATACTCCGTTGCCACCATTACTCTTTCATACCTATTAAGGTGTAGAAACTCCGCCTCATACTCTGCCATCGATTTGCTTCCTTGGGTCAGGTTCAGGAACTCCTTCCTTCTAGCATCCACGTAGCTTGCACCACATACTTCCCTTGGAAAGCAGCTTTGAAGAACTCCCAAGTGACCCGCTCCGGTTGGGTGCCCTCTTTCACTGTCAACCACCACTAGTAGGCTTCTTCCCTTAATAGTGACACAGCTCCTTTCAGCTTTTGTTCCGGTGAGTAGTCCAAATCCTCCATTATTCTTTCAGTGGCCTCCAACTAATATTCAGCCACGTTAGGAGCCACGCCAGCCACGCCTTTAAAGATCTCAGCCCCGTTCGATCGAAGTCACTTCGGATTGGACCTCCGATTTTCGCTGCCATTATTGGGCCCAGTGACCCTTTCCAAAATTCTCAGTATTGCCTGTGACAATGCATCTTCTCCTGCAGCCCGATCATACTGTCCATTCCCAGCTACAGGTGAGGCCGGAGCCTCTTCTATTCCAATTTCAAGCATATGGCCCGATGCTGATGATTCAGCCCTAAAACTTTCGCGGCCTCGGCCTCGGCCACGGCCCCTTGCACCTCTTCTAGCACTCATCGTCAATTCGTTAGTTTTCTGAATTAAAATTTTTTATGAAGTTTTAGTTAGTTTAATAATTAACCAGATGTTTTATGGAAGTAATTTAAGAGAAGATTGTTTTCAAAAATCCTCTACAGTTTCAGGATCCTACGGGCTTCAGTTCCATTCTAACATAATCATCTAAAGTAGCTCTCTAACTATCTACTGTGTAACAATTTAAACAGGCTTAAGAACAAGAATACTTACTTGGTTCGACGTTGGAGACTCGGTGTGCTGCTTAGCAAGACTTCCCTTTTTCCAAAACATTGTGATTCAAAATATATATTTTTTAAGACACAAAAAAATCAAGTAATAAGGCCCAATTCACAGCCCGAGTTTTGCAACCTAGGCTCTGATACCATTAAATGTAACACCCCAAATCTGGCCCAGACATTATGGCCAAATCTGGTGTGTCACGTTGAAGTGTTTTAGCGAAAACATTGTTTTCATTAAAAACCCTTCTTAAAATAAAAGAAACCCTAATTAACTATAAACAAAACCTTTCAGTTACGAAAGCTTGTTTAAAACATTTGATTTTTTAAAAAAAACTTAGCTGCGGAAACGTAGAAAACATACTATAATTTAAGAAATCCATGTTCAACTTCTCGTTTACAATGAAAATAATAATAATAATGCAAATAATAATAACATAATGAAAGCCTTATTACAATCTGGTCTGAACATACTTAAAAAGAAATAAAATCTTAAATGCTTAAAAAAAACCAAGTCCAAATTATCTTGCTAGCCGGCCACCCAGAGTCCCTCCAAATATCGAACCTTCTACTGAGCATCACTTGAAAATAAAATAAAAGAGGGGGTAAGTTTTCGCAAACTCAGTGTGTACAACACTCGGTAAAAACAAGCATTAAAAAAAATCATTCATCAATCATGCAATGCAATCCTATCCAAATTATCCATCCGCTACACACCAGCTCCGTCCCCCGTCACACCATGTGGGGATATGAATATCGACCCACCCAGCCCACACACCATGGTAACCCAGTTGTGGAACTACCTTCATTTACATATTGGGCTTTAAAAGCCGTCAGTAAATCCACGATTGTCAAGCAACCATGCGATCCTCATATACTTCCTTCGTTCCATAATTCCCACCCATATGCAACCTAAGAGAATATCATATGTATGCATGTCACATCCATAAAACTTACATTCTACACCTAGGGGTATTTTGGTCATTTTCTCCCTTAGGGGCATTTTTATAATTTTCCCATAATGACGATTTTCACTTACCTTGGCCCGTTAACGAGTCTCATGAGCTAAGATAAACAAACACTATGCACCAGGTAGGATTCCAGAGAAGAGGAGGTGAGTCATAAAGACCACTTAAGTACCAAGCTCTCCCTAGATCCAATCCTAGACATGCATATACCCGTTGCCGCACCTTAACCCTTTGACTTGTCCACGGTCGCAATATATTAATTAAGTCTTATGTGGATATCATATACTAGGCCCAAAACCTTCACATACTTGTATCTGGCCCATTAAGCCCAATCATATTCATATGGCCCATTAAGCCCAAATCACATTTATATGGCCCGTTAGGCCCAGTCACATTCATATTAATGCTCACATACAAGTTCCTATCACATAGCATCAACATTCAGTTTTTGCCTATTATGGGCCAACAGCCCATCGGGCCCATTTAGCCCATTTTGGCCCATACGGCCAAATCACAACCCAAGTCCACGGAATCGCCCGTGGGCCTCAGGCAACCTATCGGTCTCCCCCTTACGAATGTTTGCGCACTGGCAAGACTATCGTAGCTAAACTTTCGACTTTTCGGCATTTTGGCTTTTCGACTTTTCAGCATTTTGGCTTTTGCCGACACATAATGTGTGTGCAGTGTATGTACACACCTGGTAAGCAAGCGTGATGCGATCTCCTTAGCCCAAACCTAAAATCGATATCACTCAAAGATTAATCACACGTGCTTATCGATTACTTTACCAAAAGCCAGAATCTCACTTTAACCTTACCTGAACGCCAAGCCTTTAGTAGCTTTTACTTAATCACTAAACACGTGTATTTGTAACACCCCTTGCCCGCACCGACGCCGGGACGGGGTTCGAGGTGCTACCTGACTTTTACTAACACTTATATACTAAACAGGGCCATGAAATCTCAAATAATTAAAAACTTTTCTTTTCACATACAATTTGTCCCATATACAGGCTTACGAGGCCCAAAACATACATCTGGAGTGGTTTATACGCCCGTGTGGGTATAGAGCACACGCCCGTGTGCTAGGGACACGCCCGTGTCCCGAACCCGTGTCCAAAAACCTAGACAAATACAAGGCTATTTTCCAAGCCATTTTGTCACACTCACAACAGATGCACGCATACTTATACAATAACATACAACATGGCAAAGTTAGGTACTTAAACATTCCTAACATGTCATGATTATGGCAATTTCACATGTAATAGATATCATAGATTTTACTCACATCTTTACCACATTCATGCTATAATCATTATAAACTCATCACATAATACCATAGCAAATGTATGCATAATTAAAATGGATTTACAACCCCATAATCAAAATAGGCCAACACATATGGCTAAAGCCATATCACATACTCTAATATTTAAACTCCTATACATGCCATAGGCTCAAAGTACTTGAAATCACTACACCAATAACGTTAGCTTGATAGTGTGATAATATCTCTGACGAACTCCAACCCGAGCTAACCTGGAAACCCTAGGAAACATGGGAAAGAAGGGGGGGTAAGCTTTCACTTAGTAAGTTCATATGAAAACAATAAGCAACTCATTAACTTGTTTTATCAATGTTTACAACAAATTCTCAAGTTCACTACAAGTTGTCTTTCTGAGCAATAGTCACTAAATTATTTATATCTGGAGCTATGAAACTCCTAATTAAGTTCCGTTAATTTTCCATGAAACTAGACTTATTTTCTTTTCTTTCATAAAATTTCCAGAATTTTTGGTTAAGCCAAATAGTACAGTTTATTCCTCAAAGTTACCCCTGATTCACTGTCTGATAGTTCTGACTCTTCTGTACTAAAGTTCAATTATCTCATAGTACAAGACTCGAATAATGTTCTCATCTATTTATATTGAAACTAGATTCATATTACTACTTACTAATTTTTTTCTAGAATTTTTGGTTTGGCCAATTAGTACAGTTTATTAGTTAAAGTCTCCCCTGTTTCAGGGTATGACCACTCTAACCCCTGTGCACTACAAGCCAAATTTCTCCCTGTACAGAATTCCAACGACCATGCCGTTTATTTCCCATAAAAATAGACTCAATAAGGAATCCATGCATGTAAGTTATGACTCTTAATAATCTGTGTACAATTTTTGGTGAATTTTTAAATTCAGAATAGGGGATCTCGAATTTATTCAGACCCTGTTTCACAAGAATTCAAATATCACACAATATGGAATTCTTTTTCTTCCCCTATTTCTTTTATGTGAAAATAGGCTCATTAAGCTTTAATCCCATATTTTATTCTGCCTCTAACTCATTTTTCACTATTTTTAGTGTATTTTCAAAGTTACACTACTGCAGTAACTCAAATCTGTCAAGGCTAAATTACTCATTCGTGATCATTGTTCACAAAATTAATACAACATCATTTGTATAATCATCACCGAGACATTCATATCACATTTTCATTTATCATCTTACCATTTTGTTGTTATGTCGAGTTTTCAACCCGAGAGTTAAGTACATACCTGTTCAAAGTATCCATTTCACAACATTTATCAATGCGTCCCTTTCATCTCGAGTATTCCTCCATTTGAGTAGAATTTTACCCATTGAACACATCGGAATATAATTCGGATACATGGAAAGTTTGCACATAAGTGCCACATATGTAGCCAAGCTACCATGTAACCCGCCCATAAGTGAACTCGGACTCAACTCAACGAGCTCGGGCGTTCGCATCCATAAGTGAACTCGGACTCAACTCAACGAGCTCGGATGCCTAGTTACATCTCACGAACTCGGACTCAACTCAATGAGTTCGAACATTCGCATCCATAAGTGAACTCAGACTCAACTCAACGAGCTCGGATGCCCAAATATTCCAGTGACATGTCACTTGTATCCTAATCTATTCCTAAGGTTCAACGGGACCTTTTTCCCAATCATGTGTCTCAACCATCTTCTACAGAATGCCGATACCAATACTCGGTAGTATTTCACATTTTCCAAGTATATCATATAATTTGACATATTATCAAACAATTATCACAAGTATAATATCTCATAATAATTATCATATCATTTAAATAACATCAAAACATTTAAAATAATAACTATGTTACCAACATTTACATATGAACTTACCTCGATACCACAAAGGTAAAAAAAGACGTAATTATCCCTTAATCGATTTCTTTTCGTTCTAGGTCTAAATCTCGATTTTCACCATCTAAAATATCAGATTCAACTTATTAAAACAATGTACTGATCAAATTAGTCCATTGACACACTTGAGCAATTTTTACAATTTTGCCCCTATATTTTGCCAAAATTACCAAATTACCCCTAGGCTCGTAAAATAATTTTTATCACATTTCTTTACTCCTTGAGTCTAGATGAACCATTTTCATAACTATAGCAACTCATAATTTCAACTATTTCACACATTTACAACTCATTTTACAACTTAGCAATCTAGCCATTTTTAAGGTGGTTTCATGCAATTTCTTTCACAAAAGTTGTTTATTAGACAACTAGGACTCATAATCTTCCATAAAAACACAGCAAACAACACATTTACTCTCATGGCAAAACCCTAGACTCTTCATCATTTTGCAAAATAGACCCCTCATATGAAAGCTCATGCTTTAGGGGTTCCAAAAATGTAAAAATCATCAAGAAAGACATTAAAAATCACTTACTAGCAAGGAATGTAAGTGGCTGATATTTCAGAGCTTCAAAACCCCTTTCTTTTCTGCCATTTTCGGTGGAGGAGAAGAGAAAAATGATAGCTTTTTCTTTTTAATTTGTTAATAATAAAACTAGTCAAAATTAGTGACCAACTTCACCTAATTTTGACTTTTCAACAATTTTTTTTTGTCTCCCATGGCCGGCCATCACAATTTAAATGGCCTAATTTCACTTTAAAGACCCCCAATTTAAGATACAAGGCAATTTAACACCTTTAGTATTAAAACACAACTTTTACCTTTTACGCGATTTAGTCCTTTTTCGAAATTGGACTAGAAATTGCTAAAATTAACTTACCAAAATTTACATGCACTTATAAAATTATATTATAACACATAAAATAATACTAAAATAATTTTATTTGGCCTCGGAATAGTGGTCCCGAAACCATTGTTCCGACTAGGCCCAAAATCGAGCTGTTACAGTATTTCTCAAATCTGAAGAGCAAATCGGTAGGAATCCAAAACCAAGATATGACACTAATTCCCTACCAAAGTCGATTAGAAAGAAGTGAGGGATCGAATACTCGATACTTATCAAAAACCGATTGGGAGAACGAACACTTACACTAGAATCGACTGGGTTGAAAGAGTAGTGGTAGCACCAAGGGTATTCGGCTCTTAGAGATTTCAATGGCAACAATTGATTACTCAGCACCAAAGAAGAGATGAAGAAGAATCGGCTAAAGCAAAGAAAATATTGAGTAGAGGAGGAATAAGAATTCGACACAAAGAAAGAAAAGAAAAAGGTTTTCAGCTTTTTAGAGAAAAAGGGTTTCTGGCACAAAGTGAAGGGAAATTCGGCATTAGCTTTTCAATCCTCCCATTCGGCACCTATTTATAGCCCTATAGCCAAATTCTTCAAGCCCAAGTTCCCGCTTCAGCTCCACTTACTCCTCACTTCTCATCTCCTCGTTTTTCTCCCTGATAACCCCTTGATCATTTCCTCAATTTTCTCTTCTAAACACTCCCCTTAAAGTCCATCTTCACACCACTTCCATCCTTCTAGAAGGCCAAAATTAAACTCTAAAAATACTAAACTAGGATTCGAACCTTGGACCTCTTTGCTAGCTGCTAACGCCACTTCACTACACCTTATGTGGCATCACTTAGCCACTTCATCACAGGCTCTTTTTTTTATACTATTTCCCCTAACTTTATTTAAAAGCCCAACTACTTGCCAGCCCTGATTCTTTTAATATCTAAACTATAATTTCATTTATTCCTAGGTTCGAACTCAAACCTTATCTAAGACTTACTAAAATTATCGCTTGAATAAGAATATTAAACACAATTTTTATCAAAATCAAAAACTAAGAAAATTTAGGATTTCGGGATTTTTGAGGCGTTACACTCCATGTGATGAGCTGGTTTTGAAACTAATAGATATTGCTTAGCCAAACTACATGAAACTTTGAGGATTTCTTTATAACTCCAAGAAAAGTCTTGAAAAATAAAGAAGTTGCGGTTCTTCCAGATGCGCCAAGCAATAATCCCAAAAAGGCATGGCCAATCTACACCATCTAAAGAAAAAAAGAAATGATTTGTGAGATTAACCATCAACCAATTATGGAGAGAACTAATGTAAAACTTGAATCGCCTTTCTTCTGGGATAATATTGCCCCAGATGATTCTAGCTGCAGAACAGTCGCGAAGTACATGAAGTAAATCCTCACAATCATGTTTGCAAAATCCACAACCACTGCTATTCCCAATACCTCTGCTTGTCCTTTCGGCATTCGTTAGAAGGTGATGCTTAAGCGCAAGCCATAAGAAATACTGAATTCGCTGAGGACCTCTAAACCTCCAAGGCATCTCCCAAATGCATTCTTTAGGATTCAATGAACCAGCTCAGATCTTCTCATAGGCAGTTTTGATGGAAAATAATCCAGTCGAGGTAGCCCCCATGCTATTTTGTCAAGTCCCGAGGAAGGGTGTGGATGTGGAATTCCAACAATTTTATGAATGATTTCTTCTGGAACCCATAAACGAAAAAGATCTAAGTTCCACGATCCATCACCTGCAATTATGTTACTAAGTGTACAATCCATAGTAAGGTTAGAAGAGCATGGGATATAAGATAATAAGGGACCACCATTTGGGATCCAAGGATATCGCCAACATTGGATATTCTTACCATCTCCAATGGACCAAGAAATGTTTTCATAGATAAGGGGCCATACCTTAGCAATGGATCTCCAAAGGAACGAACAACGCCCCCTCAATATATTCTGGGGTAATCCACTGGAAATGTCATACTTAGTCCGAATAACCTGAACCCATAAAGCATTAGTATTAGAGACAATGTTAAAACCCATATTCATCATGAAAGAAGTATTATGATCTTCTAGGTGTCTCAGACCAAGGTCTCCATGAGCTTTCGGTTGACATACTGAATCCCAACTCACCAAGGCTATTTTAGTGTTGCCATTAGTGGAACCCCAAACAAATTTCTGCACTATACGTTCGATCTCATCACACAACCCTTTAGGAATCATCATTGTCTGCATGAAATAACTTGGGATCGACAGAAGGATAGATTAAGCTAAGGTCACCCTACCTGCCAAGGAAAGTTGCCTGGCGTCCCAGCTAGACAGCTTGTTGCGCACCTTATCTACCACAAAATGTAGAGTATAATTTGTAACCCTCTCGTGGAATAGGGGAACACCTAAGTAAAGCCCCAAATTACTCACTTCCTGAAAACCAAAAAAGTTGTTGATACTTCGCCTTACGTTGCCATTGACGCCTTTGGAGAAAAAAAATATTCGTCTTCCTCTTATTAATCTTATGACCAGAGTAACTACAAAAATCATCAAGAATATTCTTAATGATCAGAACCTGATGTTCCTCAGCATGACCAAAGAGAATCAAATTATCCGCGAAGAAAAGATGAGAAAGCGGTGGACCATTGCGAACCAGGCGAATGGGGGACCGATTGCCAACACCTATGGCAGCCTGAATACTATAACTCAGCCATTCCATACACAAAATGAATAAATACGGTGATGAAGGACAACCTTGACAAACACCTCTGGTCGGTTGAAATTTCATAGTTGGAACCCCGTTCCACAGCACCTGCATAGTAGAACTGAAAATTACAGACATAATAACATTACGTAAAAAATTAGGAATACCTGTAGCTTGGAGCGTCGAGTCAATGAAATCCCAGCGCACTCGATCATAGGCTTTTTCCAGGTCTATTTTGATGGTCATCCACCTCCTATTTTTTTGTAAGCTTCTCATAGAGTGGATAACCTCTTGAGCAATTACAATATTATCAGTGATGTTTCGTCCTGCTAAGAAACCAGTCTGCTCAGGAGCAATAAGCTTGGGGAAAACCACTTTAAAACGGTTAGCAATAATCTTCATAATCAGTTTATAAAGAACATAACACAAATTGATTGGCCGAAACTAGGCAAAGCCTTCCGGATTATGGGTCTTAGGAATAAGAACAATAAGCGAATTATTTAATTCTGAATCAATACTCTTACCAGCAAAAATACCTTTAACCCAACTACAAAAGGAGGCGTCAACATGATCCCACTGGCTTTGGTAGAAAAGGACGTGAAAACCATCACTTCTTGGAGCTTTCAAAGGAGCCATGTCAAACGAAGCGGTTTTGATTTCCTCATAAAAAACTGGCCTATTAAGGAGATTAAAATCTTCATCACGAAGAGGTGGGGAAAGCGTTCAAGGGTAAGCCTCTCACAGGACTGGGGTGTTCGCCATATAAAGCTTTAAAGAAATTGACTGCTTCAGTCTTTAGCTGCTCCTCATCCATGATCCATTCCCCCAAATCATTTTTTAAAGTGGTGATTTGATCCTACTTCCTTCTTCTCAGAGTTCGAGTATGAAAAAATTTAGTGTTGCAATCCCCCAAGGTTAGCTAGACGCATCGAGCTTTCTGTCGCCAGAGAATCTCTTCATGATACAATACATTTTCCAAATCTTCTCTAACCTCTAACTCAACTTGACTAAGAAAAGCCGAGTTTCTTCTGCTGTGCTCGATCTTAATGTTGTGAAGTTTCTTTGTCAGAAACCTCTTTCAGGTAGGAATGTGACCATACACAACTTTGTTCCATTTTTTGACTTGATCAGTAAACTCAGAATGAATCGTCGACATGTTAGATGAAACCTTCCAATTCTCTTTAACAAAATCCGAGAACGCAGGATGTTCAACCCAACCTGCTAGAAATCTAAACGGACGCCCTTGAGAGGAATGAATAGCTGGCATCAAAGAAAACTCAAGGGGTCTATGGTCCGATTTAAGTCGTGGTAAATGGGTCACCAAAGAATTAGGAAAAAGAGTGAACCAAGCATTGTTACAGATAGCCCTATCCAGACGCTCCATAATCCCCCATCACTGCCAAGTGAATTGCGGTCCTCTAAAGCCTAAGTCTTGCAACAAGGCGGAGCCCATAAGTTCACCCAAAAAAGGACATCTTTTTCCTAGAGTTCGGCCCCCTCTCTTTTCAAAAGGAGAAAGAATAGCATTAAAGTCACCAATCGCCATCCATGGAGACCCATCCACAGGAATAGTTCTCTGTAAAGTCCCTCACAAAAGTCTCCGTTTACTATGATTCGAGCTGGCATACACGAAAGTGACCAAAAGAGGCTGCCTAGAAGAGGTACCAGAAATTCTGACTAACACAAATTGCGAATGGTTTTTAAGAACCTCCACACAAATGGATTCTTTCCAACCAATCCAAATACCACTTGAAAAGCCCACTGCCTTGACACAATGTGAGTAATGAAACCCGAGCTTCATAATAATTGAATCAGCTTTTCCCTCACTGACCCTTGTTTCGATAAAACTAATCAAATCAGGTTTATGTTCCTGATTGTATTCATGAAAAACCCAAGTAAACTTCGAACTAGCACAACCCTAACAATTCCAAGAAAAAATAGTAAAATTCATAAATAATAAATTAAAAGTAAGAGGACTAACCTTTCAAAGGCCAATGGAAGCTTTATCTCCTTTCTCGTTGGTACTAACCATGTCAGTAAGGGTCTCCACTTGCTCACCAATAAGTTTTGCCATGGAATTCATATCATCAATGAGTGAGACACGCGAATTTCTAGCAATTTTAAAACGTCTCCCCCGTCCTCGAATTGTCTTATTTAGCACTCTACCACTACGCCCACTTACTTTTTTATTATCAAGTCCATGTCCTTTTGAAGGAGCAGACAAGATACTAGAATCAGTTGGTCTATTATTTAACTCAGTAACTACGGTCTTGTGATCTGAATTTCCTTTAAAAATAACGGCCGAATGTCTTTTGGGATATAACACGTTAAAATATAAAATCACCTCTGACTCCATAGGTCATTCGAAAATGGGATTAAAGTGCAGGGAGAAGTTTTTATTTTTTGAAATCGGTGTGGGGCCCGACTACACAATATGGTCTAAGTGTCTTGAATCATTTAAAATCAGCTTGCCTGTCAAAATGGGTTGTGACCCGTCCGTATTGGAGCCAATATTATTTTCTAAAATTAAATCCCCATGCGTCTGACCTTGTCCAGGTTTTCCTTGTTCAACTTCCAAATGGACTAACCCACTAGCTTTATCCTTAAGCCCAATAAATCTGTTATGGCCCACTATTTCCTTACCTTTATTTCCTTCAGCCCGATGCCCATAATTTCCCTCAGGCCTGTTTTCTTTTAATTTCCTGATAAAATCTCCTTGTTTAAAAGCAACCTCCTTCAACCCCAAAATTTTGGCCCCCGAATTATCAGCCCTTGATTTCCTAGCCCCCAAATCTGCCAATTGATTATTTTCAGTGAATAACGCCGTGAATCTTCATCCATCGGGATTTCCTTCCGTAACTTTTGTGTGATGATTTGGCTTTCTGGCTTGGTTGCGCCTAGATTTACGCTAGACTACCATCCACGGGCCAAAGGCCTCAGCCATCGTCACCGGATCTGCATCTTTGTCCACCGTCACAGGAGCGTCTTCCTTCTCCCCTTGCATGCTCCGTTCTGCCAAAAAAAAAGGACAAGAATTTTTTAAATGGCCATATTTACCACAATGAAAACATACCGTGGGAAAAGCTTCAAATTCCACTCTTTGGATTCACCCGTTGATCGAGACTTGTGAGGTAAGTGGCTTTTTCAAATCAACCGACACCGCCATTCTAGAAAATTGGCCTCTTGCTCCACTATCCGTCTTGAAGTCTAGCTTCATCACTTTTCCACCAAGCTCCTATCTCCTCTAATATCCTTTTCTTATACAGGAAACCCAGCAATCCTGAAAAACGGATCCAGGCGGTAACCACGCTGGGAAAAGGTTTCAGTGGATCAAACTCGATTGTCCATGGCTGAACGGTTAGATAGTGTCCAAACACTATCCAAGGGCCTTGAGGCAGAGCCAGATCATAGTCAACTCTGCTTTAGAATCTGACAAGGTAATATCCGTTCTCGATGTCCATCAGTCGAAAAGGTTGGGAGGGTTTCCAAAGGCTAGAAATGCAATTGTGTAACACCCCGTAACCTATGTTCCTTCCCAACAACTTGACCACGACGGTAGTCTCCATATCCCTAATCAAAATATTCTTTAAGCGCTCCGAGAAGTTAATGGCAGGGATTCCATTAATAGAGGATCGAAGAATGTCACCATCTTCAATTATGAGGTCTCCATCAGAGGCACCATCACCAGATTCAAAACCATTCCTTCCCAGAAGCATCTCTTTCCAAGAAACTTCTTTCACTGGAGTCGTGTCGACCACCATGTTATCCATTGAATCCTCTCCCACCACTTTAAATCTGACTTTTTTGGTGTTGCGTTCCTCCTCAGTGAAAGTACCGATATCAGTCCGACCGTCGGATGGAACGTTGAAAACGGATGCCTCTTTCATGGAAACCCTTAGTCTTATATTTTATGCTAATTTGATTTTTGAATAATTTAATCCTTCGGTTTCATTCCTAAACTTTTTTCTTTTTTAGTGTATTTGATTAATTATATTTTTTAAATTTACTTTTATAAAAAAAATTTAATATAGGCGGGCTGAGTTTGAGTTTAGTATTTTTTATCTAAGTTGAGTTTAAGCAAAATTTTAAGAGTATTTTTAACTTGGGAAATGAGCTTAAAATTTTACATTAACTCCGACCCATGATTAGGTTTACTCGTCAGACACTAGAGCAATAGAGCACATGCTAAACCTAGTAGCTACTAGACAAACGTTAGGGATTCAAGGCTAAAGAAGGTAACAAAAAGAGACGGAACAAGGCTAAGAAAGAAACAAAAATAAGGCGTTAAACGAAATAGAAATGGAGTCACTTATAGAGGAAAAAAAAAGGCTCTAGTAAGAGAAAAATTTTCCTCATTTGCTTTTGGTTAAGAGTTTTGAATGCTTAATAATGGTTTGTTAATGGAGATGAAAAAGATTCTTGGATGAAACCAGACAAAGAAAATGACTTTTTTTGTTAGTATAAATATTGGTTAAATTATTTTTTAATCCTTTAAAGATTGCACATAAAGATAATGATATGGCAAAATTGCCATGCGTCATCATTTCACTGGTCAAACTGCGACATCATGCCAAATAGGTAGTGCATTAGAACAAAGCCTAAATTACACGGGGGATTCATGCCAAATCCCAATTAAGGAACAATCTCTTCAACAAGGATTGAAGTAAAACTTAAGAGCAACAGGCTAAAATGAAAACAAGGATGCTACAATTCTTTCTATCAAGTAACAATAGGGTACACAATGGGTAAGTCTGATACACAAGAAACACTAGCAAGCCATTATTATGAGTATACAAGCATCCACCAACAACCATACTGTTTCTTTCGTGGTACATGCATGGTTATTGATTGTGAGATTCTGAATCCAAACAGTGCTGTTAGCAACTATGGTTGGATCTCAAGCTCCTCTTCGGAAGAATCAACAAATAAAAATCTGATAATCAGGCTGTGAATCTCCAACGTTCAGATAGTTTACATCAACCACAACATTACCCAGATCATCTGCCCCAAACCATGATATTATACTAAGTCATTGCATACAAAGTTAAGCCGAAAAAGCATACATACACTTACCTACACAAATAAAACTAGTATCAAAGCAAATGTAATCAAACCTTCATATATGGTCCTCACAACATTGACATACTCAGGTATGAGATCCCTATATACAATTCCTCCAGGATGAGCATCCAGGACAAGCAGGACTCCTGATATCATTATTCATAACCAAGCTAATTATATTGGATCCTCTTATTTTAAAACAGAGAAACAATAGTAACTCAGTACGAGCTGAAACAGATTGGTTCCTGCGATTTTATTTAGAACCAAATGCGGAGCTTACAGAAGACCTACCTGGAGCTATCCAGCCTTGTGTTGAATTGCTTGGCAATGGAGCAAGCCAGAGAATATTTCTCAAGTTTATCGAATCATCATAAGTCACATTAGAACCTGGAAAAAGAAATTGTAATCAATAGTGCATAGAGGCACAAAACAGAATCAGATGATACTTGTATATGTTATTACATCTTTAAAATGTAATATGAAACTATAAAATGGAACATTTCTTCTACATAGATGATAGATCGGATAAAAAATTGAGCAAAGTGTACCCTTCTGGCAATAACCCAAGTAGTATGGAAACACTTGTTTATCATACAGGGGGTATTCTTTAGCATGAAACCTGAAATCCAAATGCTACCAAATTAGGAGCATGCAAGAGTTCAAAGTAAAAGGTTGATAAAATGAGATTTCTAATGTAAATCACAATACTAATCTTTGTCTGTTTTCCCTATGATTCCAATTTCGGATGGCTGATCACAATTTAAGAATCTCTGATGTATATTCTTAACCAATTTCAATATTTTCCTAAAGACTAAGGCTTGAGAAATAAAAAGTTTATCAAAACAATACTACAAGAAAATCAGGTCTTAAAATTGATGGGGTTCACAAGTACCATAAGAACACTGGCCCTTGAATTTGGATATAAATAAGAAAACTAAGCAACTATCATCTAACTCATTTGCCCAACATTTTCCAATTTGTGGTAATTCTTTAACCTCAGTAATTGGCACAAGCAGATACTTTGACAAATGTGAGCTCCAGATATGGAGTCCGGCATGGGCGTTCTCAATTTTTTCATGTATTGGGAGGGTCTTTGAAGGGTTGCATACTCGTATAGCCATGTAGAACACAAGTTTTTCAAGCAAAATGAAGAGTAGATAGAACAACACTTACAATATGCCTAGCCTTCCAGTCTCTGTGGCAATAAAAAGGTGACCATGAAACAAATCATATCGATTTAATGAAACTTTCAATCCAACATCAGGACCCCTCTCAACAATGAGTTTAAACAAGTATTCAAGATATGAATTCAACTCCTGAAAATTCAAGTAACGAACAAATATAACTAAGCTTAACACTAGAAACCAAAGGTTATTTTTGAAGAGTTTGACTTTAAGAAACCTGACTTATGAAGCGTCTGCCATAAGGCGTTCTGGTTAACTCGCATTTATCTTCCTTTGATCCTTCAACATCAGGCACCTGTTCACGACCGTAATCACAGGCGTTCAACAGCTAAAACTATCAAAGATGAAAAGAAGGAAAACCCCTTTAACTTACAGGCATCACGGTAGGATCAAGAGCGCGATGGATTGAATCAGGACCACCACCAGAGTCGAAAGCGAGCCTGGCCAGCTCAAGAACCGGTTCAGGAGGCCACCAAATGAGCTCATTTTGTTCATCTCTTGGGCTTTTCAAAAGGGACCGTCTAGAAGAAGGGGATTTGAAATCAGAGGAGCTTCGGGTATTGCTTGGATTAAAGGGGACGAGGAACTTGAAACAGGACTTGAGTTCATCGGCGATTGAAGGGTTAACTGAGGAAGAGTGAGAAGGGGTGGCCAAGAGAGAGAGCAAATCGGATGGCGTAGCTTTGGGGATTGAAGATGATGGGGATTGGAGCTTGAAAAATGAGAAGGGAGAAGATGAAGTTGCGAAAGAAAGGGAGAGAAAGAGGGAGAAGCGGAGGGAAAGAAAGGGGCAACCCATTGGCATTTTCCTCCCCTCCTTTCTGCAACCGTTTTGGGGATTACATTTGGCGCTTGACAAGTGAGAATATATATAGTATTAGTGCAATGAGTTTGCCTCCAGTTTTGAAGGTGAGAGTGATATGATTAGATTTTGTCTGATCAGCGTAATTTTAGTGGGTCCATTATAAACCGGATTTGGGATCAGATGGGTTGTTTGGTCGAATTATTTGTCCCTCCCGGCAAAGTATAAGGTTTTTTTTTTTTTTTTTTTTTATATAGGTGAGAATCTTAGACACAATTTAAGAATTAAGAACTTGGAGCAGGTATGCTGTGCCAACAGTACAGACCATTCTTCTTGGTCTTTTAAACAAACATGGTCTTTTAGCTACAAATACTTAGTTTAAGAAACTTCTGCAATTCTTAACAATATTGACATCTTTTGATTAGAGTTTTAACATTTCTGATGTGCAGGATCCATATATGGCAAGCACAGAGCATACTATATTATAACTCTATAATTTAACTCATGTATTCATCCCTGTCTAAAGGAAAATTTAGAAAGAAAGAAAAGAAATTTAGAAAGCCATGGATAAAAACACACTGATATTTTATTAGATAGAAGACTTGATGATCTTACAAGATAGAAAACATCCCCTTTTATTGATAAAGGAGATGAGAAACAACCAAAATAGCTACAATGCCAATACATAATTATTAAAGCAAAAGCAAACATAAAAGATACAAACAACAATGAAGATTCCTAATAGTACATCTTCTTGATATAAGGAAAAGCAAAAGCATGAGATTCTTTAGAGTGCTTTAGCTGTTGGCATTGGAATGAGGGAATTGTGAACTGTCAAGAGAGCTTTCACTGTAATCATCTTTACACATATCCTCATCTTCAGACTTATCTTCTTTTTCATCTTGGATCATTGTCTTGATGGATCTAGAATATTCTCATAGTATTCTTGGATTGCCTTCAAAATTTCTTTATGATAAGGTTTATATTGAACTGGCTAAGTATCCCATGGAGCAGTAACATATGGAGGTGGCCATACTTCAAATGGGATGACTTTATTAAGCTGGCAAAAGAACTTTTGGATTTCTCTATAATGAAAATCAGAATTGCTGATATCATCAAGAAAGATCTTTTGAATCCAAGCAGTTGGAAATGATCCTAACTGAGTTGATTTTCCACATTGCATGAAATATTGGGGCTTGTAAAAGATAATTATCATATAAAGTCCCGATTTTTCACGATAAGATTGATTTATCATGTTTAGCCATTGTGGTAATGGATGAAACTAACTGAGGAAGGTGGAAAAATTTTGATGTTCAGGTTCAATGTTTCCCCTAAAAGCTTTTGTGAGACGGTAAAGTAGATCAGGGACAAAGAATTGTATGGCAATATGGTGAAGATGTGTGAGGTACCATAAGAACCATTTTAGTTCTTCTAGTTGTTCAACAAATTCAAACTTGATTAGGTGTATGAATGGATAATCTGGATGAACACCCCATGGTTTGAGAATAAGTCCTCCAAATTTTTTAAAAACCTGAATCTGATACTCAAACATCATTTCTTTGGTTTTTTGGTGAAATTTTTTGATGAACAAGACTCATAACTTCTGGTGAGAATTCTGGATTGAGGTTAGGAGTAACAGGATAGGAGGTATGAAAGGTTGAGGATGAAGAGGTTGGCCTATACATCATTATAGGTCTGGGCCAAAAAGTTCTTTTGTAAGCAAAGATTTCTTTTTTGGGCTTGGAAAGGAAATCAGCAATAATGTTTTCCTTTCCTTTAATATGTTTAGTATCAAAAGAGAATTTTGAAAACCATTCAGCCCATCTAAGGAGCTGAGGATGTGGAACAGTCTTTTGTTTGAACTTGAGCATTTGAGGGAAAGAGGACATATCCATTTCAATAAGAAAATGGTATCCTGCAAGATGAAATTCTTACTTTAAGATACCTTTTTTAACTGCCAGAATTTTTTTGAAAGTGGAATGATAATGGATTTCTGCTTCTGAAAATCTTCCACTTTTGAATCCACAAAGATGTCTTTTGCCTTCTTTTTCTTCAAATAATATTGCACTCTAGTATTTATCACTGGCATCTGTCTGTAAAATTATTTTTCCATCAGAAGGAATTTGGAGTGGAGGCAAATCTTACAACATTTCTTTCAACTTTTGTACCGCTCTTATCTGAGAAGATGACCATGTAGGAGGTTCTTCCTTAAGCATCTTTCTTAGGGGATTAATATATTTAGAAACCTTTTGAATAAAGTCTCTAAGATAATTAACAATCCCTAAGAATTGTTGTACCTTTTTTTAGACAGGTTTTCATCTGGAAACTTAAGAAGTTCTTGTGAAATATGAGGCCCTGGAGAGTACTGTCCATCTTTTTGCTTCATTCCCAGAAATTCAATTTCTGGTTTATTTATTTGTATTTTCTTTTCTGAAAGCATTATCCCATATTTGAAAATAAGATAGCCGAGCATGAGATTCTTCTTCTAGGCTATAGAGCAAAATGTCATCAATGTAGATTAAAGCATTTTCCATAAGAGGTTGTGAAATTTTTATCATTGCTTTCTGAAACAGTGAAGAAGTGGTCTTTAACCCAAATGGTATAACTTTCCACTGAAAATGTTTGTTTGGAATACAAAACCCTGTTTTGGCTCTGTCATTAGGGTGAATTCCTAATTGCCAGAATCCTGCCTTGAGATCAAACTTGAAAAATATTCTTGCTTTAGCCAGGCTAGAAAAAAGAGAATTTCTATTTGGCAATGGAAACTTGTCATCTTGAAGGAAGTAATTAATAGGCTGGTAATTGATAACCAGACTTAATTTTCCTCTAATTTGTCCTGTTCTCTTGTTCACATAAAAGGCTTCACATGCTCACTGGGAATTTGATGGTTTAATCAGATCTTGTTGTTGAAGTTCTTTACATTCTTGTTCTACTGTAACAACTCGATTTTGGGCCTAATCAGAATAGTGGTTTTGGAACCACTATTTTGAGGCCAAAAAAATTATTTTTAATGTTATTATATGTGTTATAGCATGATTATATGAGTGCATGAAAATTTTGGTGAAAGAATTTTAGCAATTGCTAGCTTAATTGAGAAAAATGACTAAATCGCATAAAAGGCAAAAGTTAAATGTGTTAAATAGCTAGAGAACCATAATTGGGGGTCTTTAAAGAGAAAATATACCTTTAGAAAAGACTTGGTCGGCCATAGAGACAAAGAATTTGAAAAGTCAAAATTGGTGGGTATTAGGTGACTTATTTGGTATTAAAATAAAAAAATAAAGAGAAAAAATCGTCATCTTTTCATCTTTCTTCTTCATCCATCGAAAATGGCAGCAAGGAGGGGTATTGAAAACTCAAAAATATTAGCCACTTATATTCCTTGCAAGTAAGTGATTTAAATAGCCTTTCTTGATGATTTTTGCATTTTTAGGACCTTGTAGCATGAGCTAACTAATGAGGGGACTATTTTACAAAATGGTTGAATGTATAGGGTTTTTACATGTGAATAATCATATTTTTTACTGAATTTTTATGGAATAAAATGAGCCATGGTTGTGTAATAAACAACTTTTGTGAAAGAAGTTTGCATGAAAGCACCTAAAAAGAGCTATTTTGTAAAGTTGTAAAATAAGTTGGAAATGTGTGAAATAATTGAAATTTTGAGTTTCTATAGTTATAAAAATAATTATACTAGGCTTGGTAAAGGATGAAATTTGATAAAAATCGATTTACGAGCCTAAAGGCAAAATCATAATTTTTGTAAAGTCTAATGGCAAAATGGTCATTTTGCCCAATTGTGAATTATAGAATTTTTTAATTAATGTAATGATTAAATGAGTGAATTTCATTATGTTAGATTAAGAAAATCGAGATTTGGGCTTAAATCGGAAAGTACGAGGTTTTGGACTAAAATGGAGTAATTAGCCGAAATTGCATTTGAGGTAAGTCTGTGTGACTAAATAAACATGTTATCCATGTTATTATTAATATACTTGAAATCTATTTTGCTATGATTGTATTGAATTATATGTTGATGGGGTTATGTATGAGAAAGCGATACCAAATGTTAATAACATTTTTGTAATGATTGAATACATTGAAAATTTGATGGAATATGATATTTCATTGAAATGAGTAAGTAGTGCGTAAATATTACAACTTTATCGTTATTATGCATTAAATGTTCGATTTTTTTATATAATGCTTGAATTTGGTTATGAGTATGGTAAGATGAGACTTATCGTGATAAACTCCCGGTTGAACCTCAAGAATAGATTGGATATTCATGCCATGACATTTAGGTGATATGTGTGCTAGTGTAAGACATGTCTGGGACATGCATCGACCACATTATGAGAGCCAATGTAAGACCATGTCTGGGACATGGCATCGGGATTTAGACGAGAGCTAGTGTAAGACATGTCTGGGACATGCATCAGCCTCGAGATATACAAGCTAGTGTAAGACCTTTTTGGGACATGGCATCAGCTTGATATGTGTCAGTGTAAGACCTGTCTGGGACATGGCATCGACACTGATAGATGAGAGCCAGTGTAAGACCTGTCTAGGACACGGCATTGGCCTCGATATATAAAAGTCAGTGTAAGACTTGTCTGGGACATGGCATCGACTTTGATGTGCTAGCCAGTATAAGACCATGTCTGGGACATTACGTCGACATCTTACCCTATGTTTGAGGCTTAGTGAATATCCTGTAGTGTTCCAAATAGTTCAACATGAAATTTACGGTTTAAGTCGCAATGATAGAGACTATGGTTAAGCCGCAATGATAGAGATTATGGCTATGTTGTGAGTGGTACAAGTACTTACATGATATTGATGAGATGTGAACTCATTTCATGTTGTATGATTAGTGAGGAATGAATATGAGCATGTTGAGTAACACAGGTAAGTATGCCAAGCTCATGAGAAATGATTTTGGTTTATGATGCACATTTGGTGAAGATGTAAATAGGTAATTCATGCCTATGAGAATGATTTGTGATGAACTTGTGATTATAGGTCTATACTTATGATGTATAAATATGTATATTTACCAATGTGGTGAAAATGAATGAATAAGGTGTGATAAACTTGGTATCATTAATTTACACTAAAATAGTTTTGGACAGTAGCCGTAGTCTGACTTTGAAAATCCACCAAAAATTTTGAAAATTGAGTTAGAAGCTGAATAAAATATGAAATTAAATATTAATGAGCCTAGTTTCACATAGAAGAAAAGGTGTAAGCAAATGACTTTCATATTATGAAAAATTTAAATTGCTGTGAGACAGAGTTAGAATGATTTCGAAATCCCCTATCCTGATTTAGGAAAATCATTAAAAATTGTAAAAAAATAATTATGGGTTAAAATTTATATTATTAAAATCCTTAATGAGTCTATTTTCAAAAGAAACAAATTAGAACATCATTCAAATCCCGTGTGAGGAGATAATTAATTTTTAGTAAAGAAAGGTTGAAGCTGTTAAACAGCAGAATAGGGGTGACTTTGAAGATTAAACTGTACTAACTGGCTAAACCAAAAATTCTAAAAATTTTTTGGTAAGAATATATGTGATTCTAATTTCTGGAAAAATTAGTGGATTTTAATTTGGAGTTTTGTAACTCCAGATATAAATAATTTAGTGACTGTGACTCGAGAAAATAGCTTGATTTAGTATAGGTAAAAAGGCAATCATGATAGTATTACTTTGAGATCATGTTGTAAGAATTGGTGGAAGCATATTGATAAATTGCTTATTATTTTCATATGGACTTACTAAGCATGAAGCTTACTCCCTTCTTTCCATTTCTTTTAGCTTGTCAGGTTAGCTAGGAGTTGGAGATCGTCGGAGGCAACATCACACTCCCAAGTTACTACCTTTGGAATAATGAAGCATATATTAGAAATTTCAAGTGAGTGGCATGTATAGGGATCTAGTTTTATGACATGTGTTATTATGCTTTGGGCAAATATATTGGCTTTTATTGAGTCATATGTATATGGCTATGAGATGTGGCTCATATTGATTATGGCTTGTAAACCTAGCTATTCATGTCATGCTTAATGTTTATAATGTGATTATATTTGTTTGCCATGTATGGTTGGTAATATGACATGCGTGTTGGATGTATGCTCTATGACCATTTGAGGTGATCATAGCCATGTAGTAATTGTATGTTATAAAAACAACATGACGATGGTTGAATATGAGTGCTCGAGGGATAAGTTGGTAACTTAGCATAATGGTAAAAGTGGTCATCAAAATGATGGGTCTTATGAATATGAATTAATGAATCCAGACTTGGTATTTTAAGTAGGTGCATTAATATAAAAGGACATGTCAATGTTATGAATGTGTCTTAATAAAGGGTGTTTAATCACTAAAATGATGTCATGATTTGTGATTTTGATGTGCATAAGGCTGTAAGGGATTATGGGTAACATGAAGGCTTGGAAAATAGCTTAAGTGTTGGCCACACGAGCTGAGACATGGCCGTGTGTCTCAACCGTATGAGTGACACAGCCTGGAGACACGGGCATGTGGGCTGGCCGTGTGGTTCAATTTGCATACTGACGTTATAAATAGAGAGTTACATAGCCTAAAGACACACGGATGTGTCCTTATGTCCACACGGGCGGTGACCCTATTTCATGGGAAAATTTTCTAAGTTTTCCCAAAACTTTCTAAGGTTCTCGGTTTAGTCCCTAACTTCTTTCAATGCATGTTTAGGGTTTCATAGGCCCGTGTATGGGACATTATGCATGTGTATGAAAAGTTTTGATTTGAACGAAATTTTGTATCCTAGTTTTTGCATGTTTATGAACGATTAAGTCCGAGTAATGCCTCGTACCCTGTTCCAGCGTCGAACACGGGTAAGGGGTGTTACATCTGCTAACAATAAATGATCTGGATTCATTCCCATTTGACTGGCTTTTGTAGGGTTAATGTCTTTATTCTTTCTGAACAGAAGGGTAATAAAAAATTCAAAATTTTTCCATAAAGGGTTTGGACATTTGAGTAGAAATTCTAAATGAAAATCTACACAGGATTTTCTCAAATATTGGGCCTTTGTGTAGAGGTCAAAACCTACTACAATATCTTTTCCTGGGAGTTTTGAATCCAATACTGTAGTTCTAAAACTACACCCTGGAAAGAACTAAATAGTGATGGGTTTACTAATCAAATGAGTAGCAAAAGGATGATCTGTAGCAGAATTAAAGTACCTAACATGTGGCTTCCACTAGTTGGGGGTAACATATCTGGATTCATGATTGTTTCAACTACTTCAGTATCTATAAAGGCAATTATAGTAATGGGTTTACTATATTTGTCTAAATAGATTTTCACAGGAATATGAGGAACATGTACAATGCTGCTACGATTTTTCTGAACTTGGGCTTGCAACATATGAACATCTGAATATTCTAATTCTGAATTGAGATTTCGTCAGAATGAATAGGAATAGTGCAAATAGTTTTATCTGAAGGTTCATTTTCAAAGGAACAGACAGGCTCTATATCATCTTCCTTTTGAATCTTTATTCTTGATTGTTGAATCATTTGTGCAATCTTTTTTGCTCTCTTCTTGCTCTTAGGACAGCCTTTTGAAAAATGTCCTTTTCAATTACAGGTATAACATCGGTCAGACTTTGCTATTGATTTTCGCTTCTTTCTGAGATATCTCTATTGTGGTTTCTTTCTCCTTTTCCATCTTGAAGAGATTGTGTTTTTTGAAAAAGAATATCTTTTAAAATGTTTCTTTTTCTTAGAACAACAATCACAAAGCTTGCCTTTGGAGCATTTGTATTTTAGATGAGATTCATCACATGCTCGATCAATTCTTTTATCACCATGGAGATAATCTTTGAATATTTTCCTCGTGTTGCAAATGTCTTCCAAAGCAATAAAGACATCTTACTGAATTTCTTCAACTGTTAACTGGAGAATATCTCTATTTTGTCTTTGAAGAGCTTGATTAACTGCAACTTGAAGAGGATCTGGAAGGGATGAAAGGATTACTGGCTTCAGATTTGAATTTAGGCCTAAAGCACAAAATAATTTAGTCATTATTTTAAAGTGCTTTGTTAAATCTCTTTTGCTGCATGAACAACATTTTTTTTTGTAAAACTCTCGTCTTTTGAGGGTTAAGAGATCATCTAGATTACCCACAGAGTGATGATGAATAATTCGAATTGGTTGGGCAAGATCTTGAAGGACCAGAAATTGCATTTGATCTTGTTGACTGATAGAATTCCACCAATCTCACAGCATTCCAGTAAATCTGGATGCAAAATCCATGAGGATATTGTAATTACTTTCTTCAGTAAGCTTGTGAGTTTCAAGCCAAGAATGAAATTCTTGAATTTTATCTGGCCATTTTTCTTGTGGAATATCATCAAGAGTAAATGTGGTTCTTCTAATGGAAGTTTTTGGTGTAGAACGTTGTTGTGATGAAGATGATTCTAGCGCTTCTGGCATTTCTTCATCATTTGATTGTTCTACTTTTGGATGAGTTTGTAAAACCTTTGAAAGGTTTTCTTCTTTAGATTGACTTTCTGATGATAGTTTTGATGATGAACTAGAATCTGACCAATCAGTATCAGTATCTAATTGTTGTTCTTGAAGTTGTAAAGTTGAAACCTTTGGAATCACAAATTCTTTATAATACTTTAAGAACTTTGTCAAAGGATTTCATTTTGTTGTATCATCAGAGACTTAGAAGCTTGTTTTAGAGGAGCTGACTTTGAAGGTGAATTATCAACAATTGGCCTTTTGCCTAGTTTGATTTCTTCTTCTTTCTCAGCTACTTCAGATTCTTCAGTAGCTTTTTTCTTTTTCTTTTCAGTTTCTTTTCTTTTAATTTCCAGAAATACTTCATAAGTGCTTGGCTTGGTTCTTTTTGGAAATTTTGGGAAGGAAATACGAACTCCTTTAGCTGAAAGAGTATCATTTTTTTCGAATTGAAAGAAATAGCTCAATTGTTTCTAACCTTGGAGATGGTGTTGAAATTTTCCCAGTTTCTTGGTGTGTCTTAATTTATTCTTTGAGATTCTGAATTTCTTTTTCTCTTTGTGCCAAATGAGAAATAAAATCTTGACCTGGTACGGCTGGTTCTTTTGCCACAACATCTAATCTTTTCTGTAACAGATTGATTAGATTTTTCACCATCTTCATATTGTCATCAACTTTGGCTTCAACAACTAAAATTTTTGAATCAATCTTTTTCAAGGCATGATTCTAAGCTAAAGCATTCTCAGTTTGCCAGTTGAGAGTGGCTTCTGTAGCACTTATCTTTGCAGGTGCACCAGAAATATCTGTCTGGATTTTGAGGGGATTTTTGGTGCATAAGTGTAATTTTTCTCAGTGTATTCATCAAGAGGAGGAACTCCTTGTCATATGATGTTTTTTTAGAAGATTGCAACATACATACAGCATGAGTTGGTTTTTGTTCAGGCAAAGGATTTTTCTGAACCTATTTGTTGAGCTTTTTGTAACATGGTTGGGAAAAAGGTTTTGGTTTTCTTTGAAGATCAGTATTTTGTGGTTATTGATTTTGAGGAGGGGGTTTGCAAGGTTTTGGAGAAACCTTTTGAACTAGTGATGGTAGATTGGCTGAATAATCTACAAGATAAATAAATTTACCATTATCCCCACCAAGTGGTCCGATATTTAGATCTCCCTCCATCCATCTTTTGTAAAATTCTGTCTGGGTGGAATTTTTGGTCTTCTCTTTTCCTGGTTTTGAGGCAGAGTTGACCATATGCACTAATTCTGTCATCAACACATAATTCACATGAACAATGTAGATCCCACGGGCAATGTCCATTATTTTCATCTTTAAACATATACAAAGGTTTTCTATCTGTAGAAAAACTTTGTATTATATTTCTTTTTGGACCAGGCTCACAAAAGGCACAGCAACATTCAGGGTCTTCACCATTATGGTCTGCCACTGGACTCCCTATTGGTTGCATCATAAGTTGTGTAATAAAAATTGAAGGACTTTTAGGACTGTGAAGATGGCCATGATCAAACTTTATTTCTGTAGTTCCATCTTCCTTGGATGTAATCTGGCTTTTGGTAGACTAGATGGGTTGACTATGCTCATGAAGTTGTTCATAGTTAGTAACCCATTTTTCTGGAAGAAGTTTAATTAGTTCCTTCTTGGGGATCTTTCTAGAAACATGAACACAATGAGGTTGATCATTTGTATTAATAGAGATAAGTAGAGAATCTCCTATTCCATGTCTTGATAGGTTGAAAGCATGATCTTGGACTTTGTAAACAATCTGGTAGTGCAAGGTTGCAACTATTGCAGATGGTACTTGAGGTGCTCCAACAATCTGGATTTGAACTTTGAGAGCTTCAAGCAAATATGGATCTGCTAATGCCATCGTGAAGTTTGGGAAAAGAGTAACCACAACAAGGCTAGAATTTAGGGTGGCTTCAATAGTAGCAATACAAGTATGCTGATATTCCAAATATCTGGAATTCAACAAAGCAATTCTTGCTACCACAGGTTTGCCTTCTGTACCATGGTAATTTAATTCAAGTCGCACTGCTCCAAAATGGATATGAGAGTATCCTGCTTGTATCCATTTTCTAGGAAATTCTGACGAAATTTTAAGAGTAACAAACTGTTCAGAAGAGGAGGCAGATAGAGGATAACTATCAACCCTTGATGCTTGAATATATTCTTTTACTTGCTTAGAGGAACTATGGATTAATTTTTTATAGATCTAATAGGAGAAAATGGGGATTTCCTATAAGCAGAGTAAGGATTTACAGTAGGAAGATTTGTAGGTTAAATATTGTCTTCCTCTTTAAGATAGTCTATTTCATACAAAGAAGAAATATTTTTTGCAGAATGAGACTTTAAAGGAATGCTAGGCATTTAAAGAGAAGTTGAAGAGGTAGAAGGTCTCGATAACATTTTATCAAACATAAGTGGAAAGACTTTTCTCTAAATTGTTCCTATTAAAAGAGATGACATTCATAAGTATTGAGCAATAACCTGGCTCTGATACCAATATAGGTGAGAATCTTAGACGGGATTAAAGAAATAAGAACTTGTAGCAGGTATGCTATGCCAACAATACAGACCATTTCTCTTAGTATTTTAAGCAGGCACTGCCTTTTAGCTACAAATACTTAGAGACTTCTAGGTAGTTTTTTTTTTTAAAAATTTAGAAAAATAAATCATTTTTGAAAGAAGAGTGTGAAAATGTCTCAGTCTCTTTTTTAAGGCTAGGGATAGGGTTGTTTTTGTTAGGAATTAGGATTTAGGATTTTAAGAGTGAAACCTTAAAAGTTTATAAGTATATTTGAAGGGCTAGGGATGTGATAATGCATCTTAGAACACATACATTTCATATGTCATGCTGGGATAAGACCATTACCTTAGAAACCCATCCTATGGAAGTCAGGTTTTGGGGTGATAACGCTTGATACGGTCACAGGTCGAAGTCAAAATGGAGGTCCCAGTCGGTGGCTATGATGCCGTCAAGGGTTCGAGTATAACTAGGAGCTAATTGATAGTTATTATATAATCATGAGTTCAAGCTTCTTGGATACCCGCAAATGATGCCTTATATATACCATACATAAGATTAAGACCATAATCATAGGGAAAATTGAAGGGATTTCCAATAAAATCAACGTAATTTTCTTCTTTATTTCCAAGCAGTTGGTATCTTTAACCTTTCATTCTTATCCAAAGGCTGACATCGAGGTGGACATAAGAGGGCTCTCAAGTGGAGAGCGGATGTTCCAGCATAGTAGAGGTTAAACTTGGGTTGACACGGTAAAAATTGTAGTTATTTATGGGTTGTTTAATAACGGCAACTTTTGTCACCCCAAAAGGAGCAGCACCTTTACTGTATTGCAGCAACCAATGTTCCCCTAAGAGTCCTCCTATAACATCCCGCAGATGGGCTTGGAAGTTGTAGCCTCACAAGTTAAATGTTCGTTAGTGTTCTAACAAACTGAGTGTTCTCCAAGGTTTAGGCGAGCTGGGGGTTCACAAAAAGAGTATTAGCAAGGGGGCTCGCCAGTAGCAGTGTATGCCTGAATATGTGGTAAAGGGTTTGCCAAATCCATTACCAAGTTAGGTTTGTCAATTTCTCTGCCAGGTAGGCTTGCTAATGTACTGGTGAGCTGGGGTTCGCCAATTTGTTTGGTGAGTTGGGGCTTATCTGTTGAGTTGTGAACTAGGGTTCACCAGTTATAGATATAATCAGACTCGAATTAGGAAATAAATATTTAGTGAAACTAGGAATACTTTACATACACATAACAACTTTCCTAAGTCAAATAGGGTATCCAAAGATTATCAGGACTCTTAGGTATATAAATACAACCTTTAATTCTGTAAATTATTCACTAAATATTCTGTCGTCAAAGTCTCTGTTCTAAGTTCAGATCGTAGCTATCAGGGTAAGTCTTTATCTTGTTGGGTGTAATTGTCTAGGTTCACATTGCATGAATTTTATATGACTTATTCTATTTAAGTAATATGTGTGTATGTTGTTGCAAACTAGTCGAACCATCTACCAACAAGGATAAAGGTAAAACTAAACTTGTTTAAGTTTTTTTGTTTTTCGGTGAGTGGTTTGGAACTATTTGGAGTATGTAAACTAACATGTTGTTAAGTTTTTACTGATATGTTTCTTTTAAGAATTATGTTTTCGTAACAAGTTTCAAAGGTAAGTTTTATGAAAAGATATGTTTTAAAGCTACAGACCTCTATTTTCAAATACGATTTGAAATATGATTTTTGAAGCACAATTTTGTACGAGCTCCTATACGAGCTAAGGTTTTAAAGAATGTTTTCAGAAATGATTTTACAAGCTGTGTATCAGCGAAGCTCCCTACGTGAGCTTAAGTGATAAGCTTTGTATTAGTAAAGCTCTCTACGTAAGCTTAAATGTTAAACTGTTTATCAGTGAAGCTTCCCATGCGAGCTTAAGTGATTGTGCTCCTCAGTGAGCCCAGCTATGTGCGAGCTAGTGTGATATGTCTCAAAGTGCATACTCCTCTATGAGTTTGGTTTGATTATATCCAACAAGAAAAAGTGACAAGCCAATCTTGCGACCAAATACAGACTCTACTCATAAGTGTGAATTGGTCTTGCGAGCTAAGGCAGACCTTATTCAAAGGAAAGGTTTTTCTAAAAAATATGAGCTGGCTACACGATTTTAGGACGAACCCAGACTCGATTTTTAAAAGTTTTTGATAAATGAAAAAGGCCTCGCGATTTTAAGGCGAGCCCTACCAAGTATGTTTTAAGAAAAGGCTAATGAGTTTTCAAAACTATTTTCCAAATTTATGTTTTCTGATAGAATGTGTGAATTGGGTCTCACAACCTCTTCCGCGAACCCAGCACCTGAAACATTTTCAAGACTAAAGTTTCTTTAAAAAAATCTGTTTCTAAAAAAAATCCTAATGTTTCTAATTGTTCACTGAGTTCACAATGAACTCACCCACTCCTCTCTTACTTCTTCTTAGGTAAGTAGGTTGTAGATTAACATTGGCGAGATTGATGATTAGGCAAGGTCGTTCTTAAGTAGATATTGGCAAACCTGGGCGAAAGGTAATGAGATTTATTTTGTTATGGCTTTTAGACATATTACATTTATGAACTCGTGATTCTGACAATATTAATTAAAGATTGGATATTTTACCCTGTTTAGATTTCCAATTTATTACCTTACGAACCATGTCTTAAAATATCCGATTATTATATGAATAAAATCGATATTATTCATGTATGAGTATTTCGTTGTTTGGTTGAGTATTGAGAATTGTGGTTCATGTATGGTTGCGTAAATTACATGCGTACCCCTACAGTGATTGTCTTATTACATGCGAACCTTAGAAATTATGCGAACCCTACTAACGTATGAAAACCTTTGCATGCATGTCCCCTTGTTTTGTGAGGTATGCAAAAGCATGAAGTCTCTGCAAACTAATGATATTATGTGAGCCATAGTTTTGTGTGAAGCCCTTACTTTAGGAGTTATGTGAACCCTTATGCTATGTGGTTCTAAGTGAAGTTTGATAAGAATACGAGCTTACGTATTATGTTGTACTACAAACTCATGTTTATGTTGATAATAAGATATGTGAGCTATGTTTGATCGTTATGCGAGTGCTTAAGAGTAGTGTTAACCTATAGATGTTCTAAGTATATGGAATTTTTATATCGCATAATTATTTACTCTGATCTATCTTGCATGCGCCTGTGTTTTATGAATATATAATTTCTGCTGCTTTGCAAAGGTTTAAACACCTTCTTCACATGTTATCTGTAAGTGGTGTGTTGGAAGTTACGTTGGGAGTTAAAGGAGAGTCACTTCGGTGGCCAATGTAATTGGGTCAAAACTTTTAGGCCGGGTTTGAGGTGTTACACCTCCTATGTCCACGATGGTGCCAACCTTCGGATAAGAAGGAAGGTTAAAGATATCAATTATGTGGAAATGGAGAAAAAAATTACGCCAATTATAGCAGAAAGTTGTTGGAAAAAATCTCGTTTGAAAACAGTTTTCTTATATAGTGAAAAATTAAAAATTTGAAAAATGACCCAATTTGTGATATTTATAGCAATAAACCTTAACCGAATACGCACTCGTATTTTTTGATAAGTGAATCCTTGATGTTTTCTGGCTTTCAACCAAACGATCTTCTCCACTATTCTCGTACCATGAACTGCTTCGAGTGTGGGCTCAAACTAATTGAACCAAAACACAAAACTAGAAAATAAAATTTCTTTTTGAAGTGAAAACAAAAATTTTCTCTTCTTTGATAGAAACAGGTAAAATTGTTTTTTTGAAAAATATGTTAATAAGTTGAGAATAAATTCTCTCTATTTTTCGACAGAATTACAATCTCTCAAAGGTTGTATTAATAGTTCTACTAGTGCCATCTATTTATAGGAAGAGAAGGTAGAACCCTTGTAGAGTTGTAAATGTTTATTTTAAATAGAAAAACTATATCATACTTAGAATAGGAAAAGGGTGAACAACTCACCCTTGTATTTCTACTTCCGCCCCCTTCATGTTATATGAGGGGTTTTGGGCCCCTCTCACATCGAGTCTAATTACAAGTACTTCCAAGACCTTTTTGACCCAATACTCTATAATGTGATCCAACCCGATTGTCCCAAAATAAACTTTAATATTTACATATTAAATAGTTTTCTCATCCCAATTTTACCCCAATAAAATTTTGATGATTTTACCATCCAGTAAAGTTTTGAAAATTTTACCCTCAATAAAATTTTGAGAAAATTTGTTCAATATATCACAACTCAACATGTTCACTATGACCGAATGGTTTATTTTCATTTTCAGGCTTCAAAACAATCCAAAAACATAACCTTATCCATCATTTTTAAGTAATCCTATATAAGATTGCAAATTTCTATTTCCATTTTTGAGAACCTATATTCATTTACAAATGATTCATTTATCCATTTCAAAGAAAATCATAATCATTCCTAAATGTTTCCCATTTCTCTTTTTCTATTTATTCCATTCATTTCTATTCAAACACACAATTCATTTATGGTTTCAATGAGCTAGCGGGGGATCGATTGGACATATGTAGTTGAGGCTCAAACGATTTATAATTAAGTTTTTTCTTTTCACCTATTGATTATAAACTCATTTTGTCAAAAAGTCATCCCACTATAGTATAATGATTAAGCTCTCCTCAACGACATGCCATTATGAAAGCAACTACTCAATGCTTGTCTAATGACCTTATCTTATGTAAGTTTCCCTCATAGGATATCATTGATCTCTTTGGGATAATATCCGTTCTCCCAATATGATTCTATTTTATCTCCTGGTAATCATTACATCTTCCTTCATGAAAAGCCAATTACTATCAAATAGTGGTTAAGTCATCTATCACCAAGACAGACGACCCGTGGCCATGTTTACTTTTCATCAACCATGTAATGCCATTGAGAGGATATCATTTACCCATGTTTTGGGATATGAATTCCACTATTGTGAATGACACTACATACTACAAAAGGCATACACCTAACGTACCAGCTTTGGTTTCTTATTTATTTGAACTCAGGCTTTTCCTTTCACCAAGGTGTACGAGTCATGCATACATAGTCTTCCATTCATTCAGAATTTAAGAATGCCACACTATGAATGTTATAAGTGAATAAATCCCTAAACAGATTTAGGATCTATTCTGCTTGAGTACTGTCCGATGTATTGTTAGTCCAGTCAGTCACATTTATGTCTCTATCTTTTGGGAGTCATCCGCTTTGATGTCCAAGACAAGGCATCTCCCCAATTGGATTTGATAGACGACATATTAGTCTTTTAATCTGCTTGCTCATTTTTTATTAGACTAAGGACATGTTTAGGTTCGTCTACTAATACAAACTGTCTTTCCGTAGTACGATTCGATAACATAATACCGCTTAGTATTAGTTAAATATTTAGACAACCAATGAGCAACATTTGCTTCCATTTTGCTTTGAGTGCAAAAACCATGTGAGGACAATTATACAAAGTTTATTAATGTAATCAATGAATTTGTTTTATTAAATAATTTATTCAAAAAAATTACAAGTGTATATTGACAAAAATACTACACTTAGGGCACCAGATCCAACAGAAGCCCCACGATTTTTTCCTATGATTATGCTGTCAAACTTCTATATGGTATTTATAAGACAACATCTCCGCGTATCCAAAAAGTTTGAGTTTGTGTTCGCCTGACGACCTTCAACTGACTCCCCTATTATACTTTGATCCATGACCTCATAACGACCACCGATTAAGACCTCTACATAGACTTCCACTCATGTCTGTATAAAGCAAAATCACCCCGAAATTCAAATTTCACATGACACGTTTTCGAGGTAATGGTCCCATTTTGGCGGGATATAAGAAATGTGTGTATCTCAGAGTGGGATCGCATCATCGACAACTTAAGAATACTTCAAACCAAAAATTTTATTAACAATAGAAATTTTTAACATTGAAGCGAGGAAAAAAACTGAGAGAAATATTGTAAAGTGGAGGGATGGAGGCTGAAAGAGATTATGAGTTTAAGGATGATAGAGTATGGATGGGGAGCTTCCCTTATATAGACACGGGGAAGGAATGATATTACAAAGGAAAAAAAACCCCAATGGTCGAAAACGCATCGCAAGACAAGCTTTTTCATCAAATATCTGAAAAACGTGCTTCAGATCTTACCTGGGATTCCTGGGATCAGAGTAATTTTTGGTAGAATTTAGTGGAGATGGTAAGAAAACTCGTCCAAATTGGTGAGCCCTCATGACATGGTAGGAACGTGCACCAAATTGGATGCGTTTTCTTTATATTTAGTGGAAAGTGTACCCAGCTAGGCGCGCTTTCCTACCATGTCAGCAGGAAACTTTGTCCAATTAGACGAGCTTTTTTACCATTTCCACTAAAGTCTGCCAAAAAGTGTTTAGACCTTGAGAATCCCGGGTAAGATCTGAAGTACGTTTTGAAGCATTGAATACCCTTTGAAGAATGCATTTGATGAAATTATTTGATAATTAAAACACATTTTCGAGCACTGAAGAGCATTTCATTATTATTATATGATGAAAGAGAATATTTTTAAATGCATTTTGAAGCACACCTTCCTTCTCTTATCGTTTTATTTTGTTATTAAAGTACTAAAGTTTTTAAAAGTTAGATACGCACCAAATTCATATAAAATATTGAAGAGCTGCACTGTAAGTGTTGCCTGCGTTTCTTTGGAAAACCATTTGAATATTTTTTTTGTTCTAAATATCTAATTCATTATATATTGAAATGAGTCAACGAGTGAAATCTGTCATTTACTACGACGGTCAAATTTGCAATATGGAAGTCGGGGTTGTATTTGTAGGAGCCCAGCCCGTGGAAACTATTCAATTGCGTGAGCTACAAACTAAAATTAGGAGGAAAGTTTGGGGTTTGATTCAAGGAAGAGATTCAAGCTTGCAATGTAGATATCTGGCATCGCTTGACCCCTTCAAGTATGAGCTATTTGATATGAAAGGCAAGCTCGAGTTGGAGGTGGTCATATCATCACACTGTTCAAGCAAAAACGCTATAATGGAGTTACATGTCGAGTTTCATGAGGTTGATGAAATTGGTCCATCTTCAACAACTGTTGCAACTAATGCGGGAATCGAAGTAGAAGCAACAAATCCTACTACATGGTTGTGCGGTAGGTTCATTAGTTTGTTACAGAACTCTTATTATGATTTCCCGAGGCATAAATGGGTAAACATTCTTCGATTTCAGGTATTGATTTCAATTTTGATAGGCACTATCAGTCGGGGTATAAACGTAACTCGAACCTCGACACCTATCCACGACATTCAGTCGATGTTTTTGATTTGAACTTCAGTGGTTCGATGTCCTAGGTTGGTAGATCTTATACCAGGGGGCCATCAACCTACACTAGTTGGCAATCCAATGCAGATTTTTTCGAGTACATGGGGTATAGAAGAATTGATGATTTACTCCTTACAATCGGGTCCGATAAGGGTACATCAAAACCTTTGGTTGAAAATGACAATGAATATGCAACAGAGGAAAATGGTGCAGCCGAGGAAGAAAAGGCAGCAGAAGTTTTTGACAGATTAGAGTTGGACTAAATCCAATTCAATAGTCCGGTCCAAATGGTTCAGAAGTAGCACTTTTTTAAAAAAAAAAAAACTAGGGTAGGTTCCAATTGAGCTAGAACCTTGCGATTCAAACAATGGCGATTTGGATAATGCTCTGGAACCAGATCCACGATTCTTGGCATATGAACCTCTGCCCCACATGGCCAATATCGACCTCTCTGTCAAGGGTGGTTTAGAGTTTCAGCAACTTTTGTATAAAACACTTAACCATGCAAGCTCATTATTAGATGTCCGAGTATTGGAAGTTGGCATAGAGTAACCAATAAAGATGTTTTTCTTACTGCACTAAAGTAGTACAACTTTAAGAACAGCATGAATTATCACATCACAAAATCTTGTTCAGAGAAATTCGAGGGAAAGTATACAATACACGACGATTACTATAGAAACCCAGGACATACGAAAGCAACATATTCTGTTTTCAGAGGTACATTAAGGCCTCAATGTCGCTAGCATTCATTATTTTTTGTGATATAAAATTTATTACAATGCTTTTTTGATTATACAAAATCTGTTCATTTTTTTTTATTTCATTTGTATTTGCCACTATTACATATTTCAATAAAGGTACCTATCTTTTTACCATTTTTACAATTTCTCTGGCAATTGAACTTTTACCATTTTTACAATTTAATCCATATATCATAATTAATCACTTGTTGGATAATGGTACCTATCCAAAGTTACATATTTCATATCAAATATTATATATGGAAAATTATATATAATTTACATTAGAATTTAACAAAGACAAATATGAGTTGCAACAAAAATATAAAAAAAAAATTGATCATTTTTTATTGATGTCATTTACATCAAAAAAAGAAAATGAAAAATACATCATCAGCATCGTTGGGCTGAAGAAGGTTGTACGTAGGATTTTTGTGAACAAGTTTTGGTGTCAGCTCCTCCTCTTGATAGTGATCATTGTCCTCATCTCTTTCATGTTCACCTCAATCCTCGTACTCATCTTTATCTCCACCATCGACTTCATCTTTGTCTCCATCACCTTCCTTCGTGCTTGAGTGTGGTTTCATCCTAGCCTCTCATCATGTGTTCTCCACTCCATGAGAAGGTGGTTGCGCCGATGACCCACATCAACAGAATATCGATGTGGTGGGTGTTTATGACACTATCGACGAATAACCGTATGATGTTGCAAAACCTGGATACGTCGACATTGATGTGTGTATCAATACTGGCGTTGATTGGTGTCGCCATCGGTGTGGATACATGCATCAACATCTGTATTGGAATTTGATTCAACATCAGCATCGGCACCGAGTCGTAGTATGCTAGGGACGGAAGTGCCTCAAAATACTTACCTACGGGAGGTGTAGATGCAGGGTGTTGTGGTGGTGCATAGTGCGGTGCATAATATGATGCTTGTGAATAAAACATGGGATTAGTGAAATGAACAAGAATATATGGAGTAAACTGACCGGAATATGGAATAGATATCGATGGCTCTTATTGGGTTGGAACCGGGAACGAATCCATCGCGGCACCTCCTCTAGAGCTATGTTGCTGGGACAATCGTCGTGGCCTCTTCTGATGAAGTTGCCTACTCCTTGCCTCCATTGACAACAAATATGACTTACTAGTGGCTCTGAACCAAGATATGTACTCTGAATAGGTCGCTGTGTTCGATGAGAAAAAGGGTTCGCGGATGGGTTAGAATTTTATCCTACGATCCCAAATGTCGATGTACTCATTGTAGTAATCTTGCCAATTTTCATCGGAAATCCTTAGTAGATCAAGCTTGTACAACACTTCCATATCTCATGGTGGTGACGAAATCTTTTGCCTCCACCCGCACAACTGTATCACTCGATCTGATTCGTGCATCTCCACATTCGCGTACACTATCAATGGCACCTTTATGTCCCACATACTCCGAATGACCAAAAATTTGAGCGAGACGCATTCTATGATATCCGGATCGGTGGCATCCATTCACACTGTAGTGCACAATTATAAATTCTACTATGTAAGGAATTTTAAATTTTAAATCATTACGTATTTATTATAGGTTTGAAAAAAATTAATAACTAATCTCAGCTTTCGAGTGTTGATCTAACATCAGCCAAATATCTTTGAGCTACTCCTGTAGTCCCACGTAACTCGGCCCATGTTCCACCTATTCAAGTGATATGGTAATTCAAACATATAATAAATAAACAACATTTACAATATTAACTACATATTATTATCAAATGAATTTTACCTTGTCACCAATTGGAACATAAAAGGGCCGTTCATTCAGGGATGTGGAAATGGTAGCTGCCACTATGCCCATGACTGCAACAGGAGCAGACAACCACCGGTTGACATTTTTTTCGGTTCTTTCGCTCGACACAACTCCCAATACAACATGGCCAACATGACTATTCCCCAACTTAGTCATCCACATTCTTTGAAGTTGAGTAGGTGTAGTAGCCACCTTATGTGTACCAAATTTCGAGATTTATCAAGCATTAAGATGCCCCTGATTAACCTCAGGATGAATGCTTGGGCGTTTTTTTCTTTGACGACATTGGTTGCATCCTTAGAAAGTTCATTGAAATTATTTTCCAACTACTTCATATCTATCCGGTCACCTTGAAACTTTTTCAGCACCTTTCCCAAAAATGCCTCGCAAATGTCCTCTTTACTGGAAACAATTGCTAACCCCATAACGACTGACCCATCCACCAGTAAACAGACTTATAAAGCTATGTCCTCGAGTGTGATTGTACACGCACCACATGGAAGATGGAAAGTGTGTGTCTTGGGCCTCCATCTTTCCACCAGTGCGCTGACGAGTGTAGGATCAAGTTCCCCAAGCGTACGAGACACATGCAAGAATCTTGCATCTTGCAAATAACCACAAATTTCGATGTCTGGGCTCTTTGACAAATTATGCATGAACCCTTCCAAAATATGATCATCTGCCTATCTATATCAACAAAATAAAATAATTTTAAAAAATAAAAAATTTTAAATTTAACTTAATTGAAAATAAGAAAATTTAAAATTTCTCTTTACCATTATTGCTTGAGCGACGTAAATGTGCTTGCCATCGAAATGAATAAGAGAGCTTATCATTCGTAAAAATTTAATTGAAATGAATATACAATACAATTAAATAAAACTATAGTATTTTAATATAGGAAAATTTCAAACAAAACTTAAAAAATTGAGAGAATTGAGAGAGATGAGAGAATAAAGAGAGTTGGAGTTTGAGTGAAAAGAATGAAAAATGATCTGGTATTTATAGGAAAAAAATTGTCGTTGTCCCTTTAAAAAAATTTATTGTTGCTAACGTTTAAGAAGCCGTTGGGAAAATGATTGTTGGAGAAAAGCGCATCTAGCTGGACACACTTTCATATTCTCTCTCCAAAAATAACCTATTTTACTAATTTAAAAAATAACTTAAAAACAATTAAAAAATAACATATATAGCTAATTTAGCCATTTTTAATTAAAATACTGTAAAGAGAACTATGTAGAAACCCTTTTTCACTCGAATACAAAATATATTCATGTGAACAATTAATTAAAAAATATGAAAATTAAATTATTAAAATAATTATCAAACAAGGATAAATTGGATGCATCACTTACATGTGCTTCAATAATACACGAAAAATTATTGAGAGGATTATTTCATTTATTATTTAATGGTTATTTAAAAGAAAAAAATAAACCCTGGACTAATATCCTGCTGCATCATCTCTTATACTTCTTTAATAGCAGCTATACAAATAGCTCCACAACCAATTCTTAATTCGATGGAGTGATAATGAAGAATGTAAAAATCAATGAATTTGAAGTGTGGATTATTGGTGTTGATGGTTGTGAGTAAAGGTGTTACCCAACGCTCAGTAAATTTAAAAAAGACTAAGAAGCAAGACCAAATGTATAATAAATAAGTTATTATTTACAAAATAAAAAGGAAAAAGTTTGAATTCGTTTAAATCTTGTTTGTGGATTTTAAGAAATTATTTTATTTATAAAATAATTATTTTGATAAATAAATTTCATGTTAGAAAACGAGAAAATTGGGTATTTATTTATAATTTTACATGTATTTTATGAAAACTTATGTATTTTATATAAAAAATGAACTTTTATATAATTATATAATTATATAATTATTTATTATTTTAATTTTGAATTTTGAATTTTGAACTTTTAAGAATCAATACTAAATTCAAAGAATGTGTAAAGTTGAGGGCTAAATATAATGCCTCACACCTGGCTTGATTGTCGAACCCGAGTAACAAAATGTCACATCAATCATCATAACTTACGCATACACGTATATCATTCAAGCAGGGCCACATATTAAAAATTCACCAATTACAAAGGTGTTCACGACTTAATAAATATTAATCGTTATTAGAAACACTTTAAATACGTGCTCAGGGACCATTTAGAAAAATTACAAAGAAACCATAAAGGTATCAATACACAATCACAGGTATTGATGTTATCAAGATAGGTACTGATACCATTAAGAAAATCGATACCATTCCAGCATTTTTTTTCAACTCAATTTTGAACCAAAAACATTTTATCGATACAAAAATAAATGTATCAATATTTTTACCCCGAGTATTGATACCCGTGAAAGGGTATTGATGCCAAATTAAACTACTATTTTTTCTGAATATGCATTTTAACATCGAGGTATCGATATTTAAGCCCCGAGTATCGATACCTCTGCTTAAATTTACAAAAAACAAAACACACACACAACAAACATGGTATATTTCATGATCAACATATTCCATTTCCAACATGCATTATCCACCACAACATTAACCATCAAAATTGCCCAAAACATAGTCCAACATAACATCAATACCTTATCGGTCCAAATCCATAATAAAATAATTAAGAATAATAAAAATAATGATAGTAATAATAACCAACCAAAATTTCTAAACTCACATTGCCTTTATTCAAAATACCCAAAGTTTATAACACCACCTACTTATACTTATTGCATTACTAGGATCACTTCTTTGGCCGCACAACTCACACCAAAAACTCTACTTATCTGTAAAGATTTAGTGAGGAGTGTGTGAGCTTAAACAAGCTCAGTGAATGTTGGAATAACGATAAAGCATACACAACATCAATGTTTAAGTAAGAGCATACTACAAAACATTCACAACCATATTCTTGTAACATCCCAAAATAGGGCTTATGAGTTTTAGGGGTATTTTAGTGATTATAACTTTAGTGTGAGCCGAAGTTTCGTTAGCATAGTATTAACTTTTTTTTGTTTACGGTATTTAGAAAATCCAATCAAATTTTGAAAATAATGTTAAAAAGGTTTTCAATTTAAAAATGTTTTCAATTTTGAAATAGGGACAGATTTGTAAAAGGGTTTAAATTGTGAGTTTTTAAAAGATAATTAAACCAAAAACTTTAAAAATCCCTTATTCTTGTGCTGTCCTTTGCATCCCAAACTCCTATTCATCAAGTTTTGATTCCCAAACTTAATTCCATTGATTTCTTTCATCCTCATAGCATTAAATCTCCATAGAATTCCATAGAAAAACACCTAAAAACACCATTGATTGTGTTATCTCTCAAGTTGTGGGCTTTCCAGGTTTTCAACCAAAAGCCTATTTTTCTTCCCTCGAAGGTAGCCATTTGTCTTTTTTTAGTTTTAAATGTTATCTAGTCTTTAAAATTGAGTTTTTAGCCATAAAATTGCATATTACAAATAAAGTTGAAAATTGGGTAGTTAATGGTGGATTTCGGGATTTTGAATAAAAACATGGTTTCAAAGTAACTTTCAATTAGTTTTGACATAATTAGAATGTTTCTAAACTTACTTTGAAGTTTCGTTAAGTATTTCTTAGGTTTTAAAAGAATTTCGTGAAAATTGCGATGAACATGTCGAAAATTTTGATACCATGAATTGAGTAGTTTTGTGTAATTTAAAGGTTGAGAATCTGTTGTAGGTGAATAATTAGATGAACAGAATCAGTTTTAAACAAAAAGATTAAGTATAGACCAAGATATTTGGAATTTAAGTTTGTTATATTAAAGGTTTCAGTTACAAGGGAATTTAGCTTAGGCTTGTGTTTTGATTGTTTGAAGTGAGTCTTTGGCTGATTGTTGATTATGTATATTGTGTGGTTATCATGTGTGAAGCATCAAAACATTGGAGCCTTTTACGAGCAAGGCGAAAGCCAAGGAAAGCTAGTTTAAGCTTTCGGCTTTTTGACGAAAGTATAATCGGTGAGTGTTTGGAATCGCTGCTAGTAGACACGATTCATAGTGTTAATTGAGAGCTTAAGAGTAGCCTAAACCCCTATCCTAAATTTTAAATGTAAGTTTTCTATTTTCCTTATCTTATTTTGGCAAATTATGTGATTATGTGAATAATTGTGGGTTGATTATTATGATACAAAATTATGATGTGAGACATGTGTAATGACTATTGTGAATTGTGATGTGTTGTAGGCATGATATACATGCCAAATGATAGTGATAATGATATGCTAATAATTCAAATATGTAGCGAAAGCCAGCAGAATTTTGGTAAGTATATATGTATTGAATTCTAAAATGTGATATTATTATGACTGGTAATATGTAAGAATACTTGTTTGTGATATATGATGTACTGATTTTAATGCACACATATGTGGTCGGGTATGTGATGGCTCAATGAGTATTATTGTAACACCCTCTAACCCTTATCCGTCCCCGTAACAAGATTATAGGGCATTACCGGTCTGTACAGTTCAATTATAATGATTTATTAAAATAAATGTTTCTATCCCTGCAAATTAAAACTTCAACCAATACAATTTGCTAACATTAAAACAATCCAAATACACTTAAATATGCTCAGATCTTACCAATCTAAAACATTTTATAACCTATCCAATGAATCTTTTTAAGTATATCACTTACTATATCAATTATTTCAACTTCATACTATATACCATTGACAACCATAATTTACTTATTTCATCAAGACTTTCACAACGTAGATGACTCTAATAAGACGTCCTAGGTACATGCCATTACCAATACTCAACATGCTTTACCTCATTGAATTCGGGATCGGCCTGGGATGCTGATTCAACCGTCTAGCCTTAACCTGTGCACGGAAATAAACCGTACACTAAGTATACACTCAGTGGTATTTCTATAATCCGAACACTTAAACAATTATAAAACCTATTAATTTATATATATATATATATATATATATATATTGAACTATTCAAACTCAATGAGTATTCAAACATTCACTTTCCAACCAATGTTTTGATCTATTTTAAAGTCAAAATCATTTATTATTTTTCAATAGCAATTAATCAATCAGTAATATTCATTAACAATCAGCTAATCAGAACAATTATTTATTCAATAACAGTCGGTAACAATCAATTATTCAATAATAATCAATTATTCAGTATCAATCAGTTGATCGGTTATCCAGTAATAGTCAATTATTCAGTAAAATTAGATATACAGTAACAATTAAATTATTCAGTAACAGTCGATCTTTCCAGTTCCTTTATTTACCCCTATTAACATGACTCGGATCTAGACGGATACACGGATCCAACCAACACACTAGTACGGCACATAGTGCCTCATCGGCTGAAGCCGGAACAACAATAGTAACAGTAACAGTACAGTACAGTAACAATAACGGTAATAGTAACAATATCCGGCACACAAAGTGCCGAATCGGTAATAGTAACAGTAACAGTAACTAGTAACAGTATTCGACACATAAGTGTCTGATCAGTAAGCTGACAAAACCCGTACTCTTCCATATCCTATGGCATGCCAACTATATCCGACTAGCCCGACTATTTAATAGGGTATTTAATTCACTTTTCAGTTTTCAATTAATTCATATTTTAATTAATTAACTATATATTTTCAATTCAATATAATTCCATTCACTTTTCACTAATAAATATTCAATTTCACAATAATCATATTTTTCTATCAATTTCATCACACTTCCAACTACATATATTTTCTAATATAACAAATATTTATTATTCAATTTCCACATCAATATTCATTTCAATTCAAACATTCACATATATTCATAAATCAATTCAATATAAATTTATCACACACTAAATCAATTCATTTCAATTATAAATACACAATACAAATAATTCCCATCTTAACTATTTATCATAACATTTATCCAAAATTCAATTATCATAATTGCAATATCTCATTCACACACACACACACACACACACACACACACACATATATATATATATAATATAATTTAATTTAATTCAATCAATATAAATTCATCACATACCAAATTAATCCATTTCCATTATAAACACAATAATTCTCACCTCAACATTTATTAAATGCATTGAATAAAAAAAATATAACAATTAATAACTAGGTTCGGATTATAGAAATACAAACCATATTTTCTCGAGCTAACTCCCGTTGTCTTTGCCATTTTTCCTTACTTAGTCGAGATTTCCCGAGACAACGTTAGCTATGGAAATTAAAACAATTCATATTCGTTAATTCACTACTAATTTATATCTAATTAATACAATTTCTATTCAATTTCTACTTTAATTTCAATTTAATCTTAACTAAATTCACTTACTTTTTCTATCTCAATTCACACTTCATTTCTATTCAAATTTTGTCCAAACTCATACTTAACAATTAAATTTCCAGCGTATTTTCCTAATTTCGAAATTTCATTAATTTAGTCCCTACAACATAAAACTTATGAATTACTTTACAATTCAATCCTTATTTCATTTCTAACTTGAATTTCTATCAATTTAACCCTTATTTCATCATTTTACTCAACATGAACATTATCTAGAAATCTAATAACTTTCAAAATATCAACTTAATTTCATCAAAATCTTGTTCCAAAACTTTTAAAACATCAAAATTAAGTAAAAATGGCTACAATGACTTACCAATTGAACTTCCAAACCTTGAAATCCCAATTTTTCCTTTTCTCCCTTTCTTTCTTTCTTTCTTTCCTTCCACTGCTCTTTGTTTCGTTTGGCTTTCTGTTTCTATTTCTATTCTATTCTTTCTTTTTGTTTTATATATATATATAATAACTATAATAACTATAATAAAAATCTATTTAATAACAAATATTTATTTAACATTTGTACAAATTATTTTTATACACTTGTTTTTCTTTTCTTTTATATGTATATATAAAATAACTTAATAATATACTTATATAATAAGTAAATATACATGTATTTTACAATTGTATGTATATTAGTATTACAGATGTCAAGATATGCACCATACATATGTCTTATTTGTATTTATTTATTTCATAAAATATTATAATATAATTATTTAATTAATAAATATCTTTTATAAATAATAAATATCTACTAATAATTAAATATACATATTACAAATTTATGTATTCAATTTGTTACATGTGTATTTTATAATTACCACACATTTGTCACTATTTTAATTTATTTCATAATATAATATTAATAATAATTAATAATTATAATAATAATTTATTATTTAAATAAATATCTATTTATTATCAAATACTTGTATTACAAATGTGTATATTTTTATTTATACACTTATATCAAATCATTTTCATACACTTGTCTTTATTTAATTTATATTTTATAATATAATATCAATTTAAATAATAATAATAATAGCAATAACAATAATAATTAATATATATATAATCTAAGAAAAATCTTAGATTTTTCAATCTAATTGCCGCCTCAACTATATCAAATGGCATATTTCTCTTTTTGGTCCCTTTTTTATTAATCTATAATTAAACCTTTACCCTTTATTACATTTAGTCTTTTTTACTAATTACTCTTAATTAAGCTAAATTCACTTAATTAAAGCCTAGTTAATTACTCAATTAACTTCGTAATTATTTTTAATAAATATTTTCTAATCCATTTTTTTCAGAAACAGAGACCCGAAAATACACTTTTCCTATAACCTTAAAGTTCGGGTCGTTACAATTATTGTGGCACTTAAAAGTTCAATTAAATGTGAATTTGATAAGCATGCATTTTGTATAAGTTGTGTTGTAAATTGATGAATATGAACAGAGATGATGTGCATTAAATCAGTAATTAAAAATGTGTAATTATGATGTGGATATTTTGGCCTTGTGACCTTATGAGACCGTTAGATATAGTTGACATACCATAGGATTGTGAGTACTCTCCTATATGTATATGTGATTTCGACATTGAGACCTTAGGACATGTTTGGAGAGATAAGGGAATGTGAGCTAAGATCCATTCAACAAGACATGTTTGGTGTGTTGGAGAGTGTTAGCTTTATGCTTCACTTTTTGGGATATGTTCGACCCTATGAGTCAATTGGTGTGTTGGAGATCCGTGTATCCAGTGTGTAGTGATAGAGCTCACTTTTATAGCCTCAAGTGCCAAATTATTGTTTAAATGTGATCTTATTTATTGTGATAATACAATGTGAGATGGTCGCATAAACATGTAAATGATATGCTAAATGAGTTTATTTAAGTTCATAAAAATGATAGTAAGTTCTAATAGTAAATTGCGTATGTAATCGTAGTTTGGGCTGTTTCCATTTAACTCGTGAATGCATGAGAATATGTCAACTAGACTTGTGAGTTATTAAAGCATGTATACGTTAGTAGTCTTGATGAATTATTGTAAAATGAATTATTTGAATATGAGTTGAGTGTAGTTATACATGAGAGTATATGATAGTTTTATGATTTAATGAAGCATGAATATGTTATTCTGACATGGTTAGAATATGGATGTGAATGTTTTGTAGTATGCTCTTGTTTAACCTTTGATATTGTGTATACTTTCTGGTTACTCCAACATTCACTGAGCTTGTTAAGCTCACCCACTCCTTTTAAAATCATTGCAGATTAGTTATGTTTCAGTGTGAGCGGTGTGGTTCCAGGTGGTGATCCAAGCAAGTATTTTACATTTATTTGTAGGTGTTTATTATTTGTTTATGATTTGGGGAAATAAAGGCAATATGGTAGAACTATTGCATAAATGTTGCCATGATGTTTTGGTTATTTTCATAGCTTATTAATTCTTAGGATTTGTGGATATTGTTCTTATTATATCGCTTGGTTACTTGGACATGTTTTCGATGATTGAACTATTATTATGGTCTTTTTGATATTTATTTACCGAGGTATTAATTACATGTTGAATGGTTTATGATTGTGATAGATTATTTGCCTTATTATGTTGTATTTTTCGTGTTTGGAGTAGAGGTATCGATATTTGGGTTTTAAAAATGATACCTTTGTGATATTTCGTTGTGCAGGAAGTCAGTGTTGTAATTTGGTATTGGTATCTTATCATGAGTATCGATACACGGGGTAAAATAATCGATACTTTAATAAATGTACTGATATTTTCTAGGATTTGATTTTTAGACGAGAAATAGAATGCTATTTTGGTACTGATTTTCCAATCGGTATCGATACCATTTAAGGTAAATATCAATACATATGTTTTAGTATCGATACTGTAACACCCCTAACCCGTATCCGTTGCCGGAACAGGGTTTCGGGGCATTAATAGGATTTACATATCATTTAACAAAAATTTCAATTAAATACTTACCGATTAAATGCATCATATAAATAAACATATTACCGTTCAATCAATAGCTTGGCACTTGTCTAAGTATCAAACAACAACATTGTTAATATACTTGTACATATTTCATATAATTTCAACATTGATATACCTATTTTCTCGACATATCATACTTGAGTTTAATAATAGTCTCAACTTACATAAATTTCTTATATCACATATCAAAGATAATCATATATATACATGTCACGAAACATATTATTCTCTTACCATTTCTTCATAAGCATATATTATTCATTTTGTTATATCAATATTTCATGCACCACCACTTCCTTATTTCTTATGTATATTTATTTCAAGTAATAGTTCATATTAAACTTAATATAAATTAAATTCCATGTACCCATACTTATTTCATTTATCTATCTTCTTAATTATTTCATACAACTATTTTGTACATATATATTTCTATATAATCAATTCTTGTAAACATTTCACACAACCATTTTGTATAACCAATTCATATAACCATTTGTCATCTGGTATATATTACCTGAATATTAGTTGTTCTACAGATGTCTTGGCGTCTCTCATCCACGACCTTATTTATCTTCGACATGTGGTCTTACTCATTTTCTGTCATGTTTCCATGGTATCTTTCAACCATGGTCTTATTTATTTTCCCGTCATGTTGCCATGGTATCTTTCAACCATTGTCTTATTCATTTCCCCGTCATGTTGCCATGGTATCTTTCAACCATGGTCTTATTCATTTCATGTTACGTTGCCATGGTATATTTCAACCATGGTCTTACACATTTCATATCATGTTGCCATGGCATATTTCAACCATGGTCTTACACATTTCATATCATGTTGCCATGGTATCTTTCAACAATGGTCTTACATATTTCATATCATGTTACCATGGTATCTTTCAACAATGGTCTTACACATTTCTTTTTAGAGAGCACACTCCCGCGAACCTCATCTTTACAGTGGGATTACTAGTCCAGGCTAAATCCCCTGTAATATAAACTCATAGAGTATAGTTGGCATTACCAGTCCAGGCTAAATCCCCTGCAACGATAATTACTCTAATGAGCTTGGATATGAAGTACCAACCCAGGTTAAATTTAGACCCTAATTCAGATTACCCGTCTGGGCTAAATCCATTTTCTACATATTCTTCGAGAGGGCTATATCAGAATAGGATCACCCGTCCAGGCTAGATCCTTTTTACCGTCAATTCCTTTTCAGAGATCCATCGAATTTTTCTTTCATTCAACCGAGATTTCTTCCCCTTTTTATCAAATATATCAATGTTTCATCAATTTTCATACAATGAACATTCAAATCGTATTCAAATCAATAACATACATTTCAAGCATTTAAAAATATAATTCAAGTTACACGAACTTACCTGGCGAAATTTCAGAAATATCAAGATTCAAGGGCATTTTGATAAATTTTTCATTTTCCCCGATTTCACCCAATCTTGATCCAAATTAATAATTTCATTCAGTATATTAATTTAATCAATAAAACAACTCATTTCCTTCATTTTGGTCATTTTTGGCATTTTTACTAAATTTCCCATACAGTTATTCATTTATTCAATTTAGTCCCGGAGTCTAAAACGTACAAATTATCCATTTTAAATGTAAACCTATTAAGGGTGGCAACAAACAGCAGTATGTATGTTACCTGGATGAAATACTTCTCTCAATTTTTCATCCCTTTTGCTTCTGTTCGTTTGGTTGCAACTCTCAAGTCCTTGAATCTCAAACTTACTTCATACTTCATTCGAAATTATTACTTTGTTGCTCTAGCTTCAACAAGAGCTTCATATTTCATCCGGAATTATTACTTTGTTGCTCTAGCTTCAACAAGAGCTTCATATTTCATCTGGATAACTTGGTTCTATTTTTCTTCTTGTGTGAAAAACCCGACAAAACCCTTGCTAGCTGAAAATTCATATATTTATTTCCCTTCCCTTCCTCTCCATTCCACATCCTTAATTTATATAACATGCTACAAGTAACGTTATCAATAATTTCACTATTTACTTGTATGTATATTCAAAACTGTCCATTTGCATCATAGTTACTAAATTATTTATATCTTGAGCTACAGAACTCGAAATTAAGATCCGCTAATTTTTCATGAAACTAGACTCATATATCTTCTTACCATAAAATTTTCAGAATTTTTTTTTATTTAGCCAATAAGTACAGTTTATTCTTTAAAGTTACCCCTGTTCTTTTGACTCTTCTTCACTAAAAGTTAATTATCTCCTCATACAGGATTAAAATGATGTTCCCATTCATTTGTATTGAAAATAGACTCATTCAGAATTCTAAGAATATAAATTTAAGCCCCTAATTATTTTCTCCAATGTTTGATGATTTTCCAAAGTCAGAATAGGGGAATCCAAAATCATTTTGACCTTACCTAACTAAATTTGTTATATCTCACCATTTACAATTTCATTGCTTACATTGTTTCTTCTATGAAAAACTAGACTCAATAAAATTTAATTTCATATTTTATTCAACTTCTAATTCAATTTCCACAATTTTTGGTGATTTTTCAAATTTGGACTACTGCTGCTATCCAAAACTATTTTAGTGCAAGATATTAATTACCATGTTTATAACACCCCTTATTTCCTTTCTCTACACTATTTCTCATCACTTTCTCTTGTTTTCTTTTCACTAACATATCAAGAACATAGGACCATATGTAAGGAAACTCTACATTAACATCAATCCCATGCTTTTTCAATAATATCAAACTTAAAAATATATTGAAATCATGATGTTCTTACCTTGTTCTATTGATTTCAATCTTCATCTTGATTTTCTCTCTCCTTCAGCTTCCATTTCTTGAATTCAACTTGATATTCTAACTTCCCATAGTCTTCTTAATATTTTTCTCTCTTGGTAGCTATAGAAATTCTTTTGATTTTTGGGTGAAAATGGTGAATTTTTGGTAGAAGGACCAAATTATAAAGAAAGCACAACTTTCTTTCTTTCTCTCTTTCTCTCACGTTAGTGCATGGGAAAGATGGTGATAATTCTTCATTTTTCCTTCCCTTTTATATTAAAATAATAAAAATAAAATAATAAAATATCTCATTAAAATAATATTTATCTAATTAAATAATTATAAAATATCATTAACATCATCATTACTTTCTAGATTTCTCTCTCTTCCAATTGATCATTTTGCCCTTTATTATCTTTGGAAATTCCATCCTTGAGCCATTATTTAATTTCGTAAAATTATAATTTAGTCCCTCATAGTTCTTCACCTATTCAATTTGGTCCTAATTCATCCATTTTCCTTAGTTTCTAGACCATTCCACCCTTAAAATATTTACACTTTAACCCTTCAAATTTTGAGTATTTACTCTTGTCCAACAAAACTTTTCTCACTTTTACTATTTAGTCCTTTCTTGAATTAATATATCATAATATACTTCCCAATATTGACATAACTCAAAATTTTCCTTTTTGTCACTTTATTTCCTTATTTTACTATATCAAGGATAGTATCTTATTGTAAAAATTTTCGGGGTATTACATTTCTCTCCCCCTTAAAATAAATTTCGTCCTCGAAATTTCCTTGTTTTCTTTTGATCATGAATTTCATTATTTCTATAATTCTATAGTTTCATTATTTCCTTTCATTTCAAAATTTATTTTCAATTCAATATTTCACATTTGCCTTTCAGAGCTTTTACCAACAAAAATAGAAAATAATATCATATGAATCTTATTATCAAGTGTTCTATCACATATATTGGCTTGGAAAACCAAAAAAAGATAGAGTAGTGCCACTTGCGAATCAATTAGACTTGCGATAATTTCTGTCTATTAGCATATTTATCCAACCTTTCCATATAACTATTATAGCATCCAAACATGAACAGTTGCATATACCTCTGAAAATATCAGTACATATAAGATACCCTTATAAAATCCTTAAAAAAATTTTACTATAATGTATCCAATTATAACAGCTATATTCAAATATTTTTGCAATTTATTCACCAATCTATTGACTAGTATAGTCATCAATAATTTCACATCATATGGTTCACTCAAGAAACTAATTCGAAAGAATTTTTTTAGTTAACTATTCTGTAAATACCAGATTTGAATAAATTGATTTTCCCATAAATAACTTTTTTCTTTAACAGTGGTACTGTGTATATCTTAACTGGTTAAAAAAAAATCTGATATCTCTATTCAGAACCCATCTTTACTTATTAACTCATTCTCAGTTCCGACTGTATTATCAATTGTTCAACCATTGAACTTTTCACTTTCCACTTCTGAACTTAATCAATATAAATCTCATTTTTTTCATTGTATATAACTGTACTAGTAAAGGGGTATAGATCGTAAAGCTTCATAATTTAATTTTCATGTATTTACTCATATAACATTTATCATTTTCAAGTACTATAAAACATTTATCCGTACTTTTACGAGTTCTACTTCATCATAACTAACATTTTACTCAGAGATAATCCTTTACCTCGTAACGAAAATTGTTTACTTTTTACTTAGTAGAGGCCTAGTAGACTAGATAGAACACTTCGGATATACGGGACTTATAAAGAGGTGCATTATTATGCACTATTAAACAGAGAACACTGAAGTGCTATACAAAGAGTACGAATGTGCTGAATGTGCTAATAATCAAAGAGCACTAGCGTGCTAGTAATCAGAGAGCATGCTGAGGTCCCTTAATATCCTAGTAGTTCTAATCTTGTCTACTTGGGTAAATCATTTCATGCATGCATATCACTTTTACACCTTTCGCATAATACTTTTACATGCTTTACAATTTAATCCTTGTGCCAATAATTCATATACTTATATCTTCTGTATCTTCAATACATGTAATATATTTCAAAATTCATTATTCATCCATAATTCTCTAATAATCCTTATCATGTATTTCATATATTACTTTTATATATTTTGTAATTTAGTCATTAGCACAATATTTCATGTAGTAATATCATTTGCTTTTAACAATACATATAGCATATATTCCTCATCGACATGTATTATAAAACATTTATTCATACCTTTTTCAGTACCGATTCATCATAATCAACTTTCTACTCATATACTTGAGTATTGCATTTAGCATTATCGGAATTAGCTTAGTTGAAAAGTATCTCTTTCTATAAGTAAAACAAAGCTCATCAGAGTCGAGAGATCATATAATGACATGTGTTTTTAGACTTCACATATACTACATTCGGCCAGATAACCGACTAAACCGTAGCTCTGATACCACTAAATGTAACACCCCTAACCCGTATCCGTTGCCGAAACAAGGTTTCAGGGCATTAATAGGATTTACATATCATTTAACAAAAATTTCAATTAAATACTTACCGATTCAATGCATCATATAAATAAATATATTACCGTTCAATCAATAGCTTGGCACTTGTCTAAGTATCAAACAACAACATTGTTAATATACTTGTACATATTTCATATAATTTCAACATTGATATACCTATTTTCTCGACATATCATACTTGATTTTAATAATAGTCTCAACTTACATAATTTTTTATATCACATATCAAAGATAATCATATATATACATGTCACGAAACATATTATTCTCTTACCATTTCTTCATAAGCATATATCATTCATTTCGTTATATCAATATTTCATGCACCACCACTTCCTTATTTCTTATGTATATTTATTTCAGTAATAGTTCATATTAAACTTAATATAAATTAAATTCCATGTACCCATACTTATTTCATTTATCTATCTTCTTAATTATTTCATACAACTATTTTGTACATATATATTTCTATATAACCAATTCTTGTAAACATTTCACACAACCATTTTGTATAACCAATTCATATAACCATTTGTCATCTGGTATATATTACCTGAATATTAGTTGTTCAACAGATGTCTTGGCGTCTCTCATCCACGACCTTATTTATCTTCGACATGATGCCATAGTGTCTTTTAACTATGGTCTTACTCATTTTTTGTCATGTTGCCATGGTATCTTTCAACCATGGTCTTATTCATTTCCCCGTCATGTTGCCATGGTGTCTTTCAACCATGGTCTTAGTCATTTCATGTCATGTTGCCATGGTATATTTCAACCATGGTCTTACACACTTCATATCATGTTGCCATGGTATCTTTCAACCATGGTCTTACATATTTCATATCATGTTGCCATGGTATCTTTCTGTAACACCCCGAATTTGGGCCTAGAAGTATTGGGCCTTGAGTGTGGGTCCGTAAGGAGGTTGTTTATAGGTATTTAATTGTGCAATGAAATGACACAATTAAATGTCTGCTTTGGTGGTTAATGGCCCTGAGAAGTGTTAGAGAAATCTTGGGTTCAAACTTGGGCTTTAGCAAAAATTTTGGTATTAAGAGAAAAAAAAACCTGGATGCTTGGATGAGGGCTTTTAAATTATTGTGTTAAATAAATGACACAAGGAAGCTTGTAGTCTAATGGTTGTGGCATCATTAAGGTTGTATGGGAGCCTGGGTTCAAGCCTTGGCTCTTGCAATTTATTTTGGTTTTTTTTAAGGGAACCTGGACTTTGGCCTTTAGACCTTATAATTAATTGGGGATAAAATATAACACTAAAAGCCTTGTGGCTTAGTGGCAAGTAGCGTGTGGAGCATCTGAGGGGAGGCATGGGTTCGAATCCCATGGCAAGCAAGGAGCATTTATTTTGAAAACAAAGGCAAGAGTTGGTGTTGAATTTAAAGTCCGATGTTGGAGGATCCCACATCGGAAGCTAACATAAGAGTGGATCTGGTCGGCTTTAAATAGAGAGAACCATGAGGAGAGTAAAGGTACCTTTCTTGGCTAATCCCTTTCGCTTTTTGGCGTGCTCGTTTGGGTTGGGCGTCGGCTAAGAGTGCTCGGAGTGTGGATTAACTCCAGTCGCTAATCAGGAGTGTATTTCTCGCTACTCTAGCTATAGGATGGCTACTTTCGGCCGCGATGGGCCGAAAGAGGTCATGTGGGCCTACGGGCCCAATTGGATAAGTTGTTTGATTGTGTAGTAAATATTGGACTAGGCTAGGTGAATCTCATATTTGTGGCTAGATTTGGGCTAAAAGGGCCACACGAGCGTGTGGGCCCATTTGGGTCGAGAATAGGCTTTAGGCCCATTCGTATTGTTATCCCTGTTTAGAATACTTTAGTTTATCAAATTACTGAAATGCCCTCAAATTGTAAAATTACCAAAGTGCCCTCGATTTACAGAATTATCGTTTTACCTTCGATTATAAAATTACCATTTTACCCTCGATTTATAGAATTACAATTTTACCCTCGATTTATAGAATTACCGTTTTACCCTCGATTTATAGAATTACCATTTTACCCTCGATTTATAGAATTACCATGGTACCCTCGATTTATAGAATTATCGTTTTACCCTCGATTTACAAAATTACCATTTTACCCTCAGTTTACAAAATTACCATTTTACCCTCGATTGTGAAATTACTGAAATACCTCAGAGGATAGAATTACCAAAATACCAACTTTGGTTTGAGAAATTACCAAATACCTCAATTTGTAAAATTACCAAAATACCCCTGATTTACAAAATTACAAAAATACCCTTGACTTTTTTAAAAATTATAGGAATTCCATTGGTTTACAAAATTACTAAAATACCCTTGGTTTGTAGATTTACCAAAACACCCTTGTAGGATGAAATGACTAAAATACCCCTAATAGGTAAAAAGACCGTAAAGCCCCTGTAGGGTAAAGTGACCGTAATACCCTTGTATGGTAAAATGATGGATACGCCCTTATGTTCCGTATGACTAATGTGCTTAGGATTTACATATATTGATATTGGAATAGTTAAGTTTGAGTGACAGGTGGTCGTTATCCTAGGTGATTGATTATGGAAACGTTTCAACTTCAACCCATAATAGGTGTGTACTAACCCTCGTAATAGCTTAGATTAATATTTGCTGAGAAGCCGAAATGCTAAAATACCGGTATTTTGGGAACTTGTAATGTTGCGTTTGGGTATAGATGCGATAAATACGATAAGATCGGTGTTTGGATCGATGGAACAAGTAAGAACTCAATTTTGTGCACAATGGTAAGTTGGGCCTCAATGGACTGGAATTGGGCCCAAAAGCCATTTGGGTAAAATTGATAAAAAAAAATGGAATTTGAAAAAGTTGCACGTTAACACGGTTAGTATTGTTGTAAAATTTGGGTTAAGTAGGCTAAATCAACATTCGTAGGGCCCATTAGGGGTTTTGGGCCAAAAGCCCGAATTTGATAAAGTGGGTTAAAGATCATTGTTTAAACACTCGGAAATATTGAAAATTGTAATGAACATGGAAAACCCTGATATTTGGTAAAATTACGAAAATACCCTTATAATATGAAAAATGACTGTTTTGCCCTTGTGGGCAAGTGACTGACTTGGACTGTGTGGTTGACGGATTTGATTGTGAATATATGTTGGTGATATGAGTGTCTTGACTGTGATTGTTTGATTCAAATATGGGCAAGACATTCTGCATACATGACATATTGCATGGGATATGGGCTATATTGATGGAGGAAGTGCTAAAAGGGCTCTGCCCCAGTTTACCGAAAAGGGCTCTGCCCTAGTTTATCAGAAAGGGCTTTGCCCCAATTATTAAAAGAGGCTAGGCCTCTAGTTATATGATAAAGCAGCTATGCTGCCAGTGGAGAGTTTGGTTGGGTGGGTTGAGTTATTCCCCACATGGAGAGCTTGGTTGGTACGGATGGAGAGTAGCAGATGGTGGGTCGAGTAGTCTCCCCAAATGGGCTTGCATACATTCATTGGTATTTCATGTGATATTGAAATGGGCTTGCATACATCCATTGACATTACATGTGATATTGAAATGGGCCTAAGGGCCATACTGCTTTCTGATAAAGGCTTCGCCAAATGATATGATTTATGAAAAGGCTTCGCCCAAGAATGCTAAATGAAGGCTTGACCAAAGATATGTCAAGACTAAATAGGATTTGGCCCAGATTGTACCGACATGTGTTTTCACTGTTTGTTTGTTATTGGGATTACACACTGAGTTTTCGTAAACTTACCCGTTTCTAACGTGCAAGTGTAATCCCTAAGCTTAGATGGTTTGGAGTCATGAGGACTCTGAGATGGCCACACTACTATTTCTTTCTTTTAATTGCAATAAGTAGCCGATTTATTTCTTTATAAGTTTTATCTTATTAATATTATTATTTGGTTTTGGGTTGTAATAAGGCCATTTTAATTATTTTTCTGGGATTATTTTATTTTATACCCTATATTTTTTTGATAACAATATGAGTTAGATCTAGGGCGCGTTTCCAAAATGATAATTGTTTTCAAAATAATGCAACGATACAATTAATCTGTTTATCAAAAATATCTACTTACATGAATTCCAACTCGTTTTTCTCAAAACCTAACCTAGCACCAAAGTGTGGCAATAGTTGTGGGAATGTCTAGGATTGGATCCAATCAAGAACTTGGTACTTAAGCAGCCTTCATGGCTCACCTCCTTTATTTCGGATACCTACCTAGTGCACAGCTTCCATTCACTTTATTAACTTAGCAAAGATTATCTTTTAAAACACTAAGAAGGACGTTGAAAGAGGCATGGGTTTTTTTAAAAACTTCAATGTGACACGTCGGATCCAGCCATAACGTCTGGGCCGGGTTTGAGGTGTTACACTTTCAACCATGGTTTTACATATTTCATATCATGTTACCATGGTATCTTTCAACCATGGTCTTACACATTTCATTTCAGAAAACACAATCCCGCGAACCTCATCTTTACTATGGGATTACTAGTCTAGGCTAAATCCCCTGTAATATAAACTTATAGAGTATTTTCGGGATTACCAGTCCAGGCTAAATCCCCTGCAACGACAATTACTCTAATGAGCTTGGATTTGAATTACCAGTCCAGGCTAAATTCAGACCCTAATTTGGATTACCCTTCCGGGCTAAATCCATTTTTTACATATTCTTCGGGAGAGCTATAGTAGAATAGGATCACCCGTCCGAGCTAGATCCTTTTTACCGTTAATTCCTTTTCAGAGATCCATCGAATTTTCCTTTCATTCAACCGGGATTTATTCCCCTTTTTTATCAAATATATCAATATTTCATCAATTTTCATACAATGAACATTCAATCGTATTCACATCAATAACATACATTTCAAGCATTTAAGAATATAATTCAAGTTACACGAACTTACCTGGTGAAATTTCAGAGATATCAAGATTCAGGGGCATTTTGGTAAATTTTTTATTTTCCCCAATTTCACCCAATCTTGATCCAAATTAATAATTTCACTCAATATATTAATTTAATCAATAAAACAACTCATTTCCTTTATTTTGGTAATTTTTGAAATTTTTACTAAATTTCCCATACAGTTCTTCTTTTATTCAATTTAGTCCTTGAGTCTAAAACATACTAGTTATCCATTTTAAATGTAAACCTATTAAGGGTGGCAACAAATAGCAGTATGTATGTTACCTGGATGAAATACTTCTCTCAATTTTTCATCCCTTTTGCTTTTGTTCGTTTGGTTGCAATTCCCAAGTCCTTGAATCTCAAACTTACTTCATACTTCATCCGAAATTATTACTTTGTTTCTCTAGCTTCAACAAGAGCTTCATATGTAACACCCCAAACCCGAGACCATCGCCGGTGTCGGACCCGAGGGGTTAACAAGCCAAGTTCACATGTTTTTGCCCACCAATTTGACATTTCCAGTCAGGCTGGAAAACTGCGTCACTGTCGCCTTTAAAATCATATCTCGAGTTTCAAAACTCGGAAACTGGTTTCGTAAATTTTCCTGAATTTAGACTCATATATCCATCCATGGTTTTATTTCTAGGATTTTGGTCGGGCCAATTGGTACAGTTTATTAGTTAAAGTTACCCATGTTACAGGGATCGACTGCTCTGACCTTCGCGCGGTATAACTTGAATATCTCTCTGTACAGGGCTTTAATGCTGGTGTCGTTTGTTTCTAATGAAACTAGACTCAAAATGGAATCTGTAAATATAAGGTATGTCTCCTAATTATTTTTGGATAATTTATAGTGAATTTTAAAGTTGCGACAGGGAACCCAGAAACCATTCTGGCCCTGTCTCACAATAGCTTTAATATCTCTTAACCTGTAACTCCTATGACCATTTCGTTTCTTCCATATGAAAATAGACTCATCAAGGTTCATTTACATATCTTATTCACTATTTAATTCCATTCCTATGAATTTTGGTGATTTTTCACATTCACGCCACTGCAGCTGGCAGCATCTGTTTTTAAGGTAGGACTTACCTATTTGGTAGTCTCCATGATTCTACTAGTCTTGCCATACATAGGTTCATATATGATCATTTTAACCATGCCAATGGCTGATCATATGACCAACATTCCCATTTCCAAGCCATAGCCACATCATGACACCAAATATATACATACAACCCACAATTAGTCTAAGTTCATGCTTCCCTTTCGAGCCATTTTCGCATGGCCGTATATACTTACATCACAACATATTTAACAAACAAGGGGTAGTCCTATACATGCCATCTCAAGTTCAACCAAAATTTATACCAAAATGGAGGCTTGATAGTGTGGATGACTTCGACTTCAACGATCCCAAATCCGATTGCCTCGAGCGAAATCTAGAAAACCGAGAGCCAAAGCAACGGGTAAGCATTTTTATGCTTAGTAAGTCTCAAGGAATATAATCAACTCTAATTACAGCAATACATTCACATAGCCAAATGCATCATTTCATTTGTACACATTCCTACTTCACACTTCATCATTATATAATTTCACAAAGTATCAATCAATTCAATAACTGAAATTCATTAGTCGATTGAGCGAATGTTGCTCAAACATGTCGACTTTCCAATGCACATATAACGTACCTTATCCTTTGGGCTTTTCGAGTGTGCTAATTGAATTCATTACAGCAACCAACACTCACCTCCAGCCCAAGATTCTTCGAATATAACCGGATATAATCACGCACAAATGCCTTCGGTCTTAGCCGGATAAAATGTCTCGCACGAATGCCTTCGGGTCTTAGCCCGGATGTAGCCACTAGCGCAATTGCCTTCGGGTCTTAACCCGGATAAAATTTCCAGCATAATTGTCTTCGGGATTTAGCCCGGATATCATTCAATTTCCCATGAACACATACATCAATTATCATTGGACATACATAATTCATTTTCGTTACTAAGGCTCAAACGCAATTATAGTCACAAGCATATTCGCCTTCGGGACTTAGCCCGGGTAGAATTCAAATACTCATGCATACACAATCAATAATCAATACACATCCATACTTTATTTCACACAATTCAAGTACGGTCACTTCTTGAGGACTTACCTCGGATGTTGTCGAACGGCTTTTTCGGCTATTCGATCACCTTTTCCTTCCCCTTGTCCAATTGTGGTCTTCTAAGCTCTTGAGCTAATTCAAACAAATTCAATTTATTAAAACCTCATTGTGCTAGCTTTTGGTCGAATATGACAAGGAGTTTAAATGGTCATATGGCCACCCTTTAGCTTGAATACACAATGGTCATGCACATTTTATACTACATCAAGCAATTCAATACAATTTATTCGAGCATCAAGGAAATGCTAAGGCCTTCAATAGGCTACCCAAGGCCGAATATTCATGTACATGTTGAGGTCAATTTTGCACTTAATACCTCACAAAAACAGCATGCAATTTACTAATTAATGCTTTGCACATTGTGGCCCAAAACTTATAATATAGCATCAAGTCCCTACATGTGTGCTAGGCCGAATTGTGCTTGCAATTTCACAAGCATTCTTCCACATCTTCTTCTTTAAACCAATATATTCATCACTTAGTTCATAACCAAAACATAATGTGCAATCATATATATGCATATATGAGCATGGCCAATTTCAAGGTGTCCATAGCCATCCAAAACACAAATTTTAACTAACATGCAAGAAGCATGAATCATGCTCAAGAATGCATCATGGCGAATATGACAATCATGCTTCTTTTCAACTTCAATCATGATAAAACAAAAGAAAGCTCAAAATCTTACTCATGAGTAGACAATCCATCATTGCATGCATCATCATCAAGTTTCACACTTAGCATGCAATGGCTTTATCACCATAACAACTTTGGCCAAATGCCATTTCCATGGCATAACAAAGATTTGAGCCATGGCTAACATGCACATCAAATTAGCAACCAAAACATGCATGAAACTCCCAACACAACCTCATACATACCTTACTCTTGATGCAATTTTAGCCAAATCACCTTCTAGATCTCTTCTAAACAAAGGAAATGAAGCAAAATCCTTCTTCCTCTTAGTATTTTTGGCCAAAAGGAGAGAACAAGGATGAACAATTTTTTTGTTTTCTCTTCTTGGTTGCACGGCAATGGGGGAATGCTACTCTCACACACATTTTTTTCATTCTTTTCTTACCCATGCTTATTTGTTTATTATTTCTCCCTAATGCCCAACAAAACATGTTTCATGACATGTTTAGCCCATATCTCTTTGTCATGGCGGCCATCACTTGTAAAAGGGAATTTGACATGCAAGTCCATTATTTTGCATGCATGCTTTAATTAGTCATCACACATTTCCTATCGTACTTTCAAAGTTCACTACTAAGTCCTTTCTAGTGGAATTCACCTTTATAACACTAAATCAATCATCATAAAATGTCATACATGAGCACACACATATTATAGGCATCAAAATAAATTTTAATTATTTTTATGCCTCGGTTTTGTGGTCCCGAAACCACATTCCGACTAGGGTCAATTTTGGGTTGTCACAACTCTCCCCACTTAAGAAATTTTCGTCCCCAAAATCTTACCGTAAATAGGTTTGGATATCGCTCTTTCATAGAGTTCTCGGTCTCCCAAGTAGCTTCTTCTATCCCGTGCTTGAGCCATAACACTTTCACTAGTGGAACCCGCTTGTTTCGCAACTCTTTCACTTCCCGTGATAGGATACGAATCGGTTCTTCCTCATAACTCATATTGGCTTGAATTTCAATTTCGATGGACTAATCACGTGCGATGGATCGGATCTATAGCGTCAAGCATCGAAACATGAAAGACATCGTGAACCTTTTGAGTTCAGGGGCAAAATCAAGCGATATGCCACTGGACCGACTCGCTCGATATCTCATATGGTCCAATGAACCTCGGGCTCAACTTGCCCTTACGGTAACTCGAGTATCTTTTTCCAAGGCGATACCTTGAGAAACACTTTATCACCCACCGATACTCGACATCCTTACGCTTCAGATCCGCGCACGACTTTCGACGATCGGAGGCTATCTTCAGACTTTCACGGATTACTTTCACTTTCTGCTCAAGATCCCTAATCAAATCCACCCGTAAATCTTGCTTTCACCGAGCTCACCAAAACAATGGCGCATTTACATTTACGATCGTACAAGGCCTCGTAGGTGCCATCTTAATACTTGATTGAAAGTCGTTGTTGTAAGCGAATTCAATTAACGGCAAATACCGCTCCCATGAACCACTAAACTCGAGGACGCAACATCTTAACATATCCTCAAGTATCGAATTATCCGCCGGATTGACCATCGGTTTGGGGTGAAAGGCGGTCTTGAAATGCAACTTGGTACCCAAAGCTTCTTGCAACTTTTTCCAAAATCGCGAGGTAAATCTCGGATCTCTATCCGACACGATAGAAATAGGCACCCGTGTAATTTCACAACTGAGAAACGTACAATTCCGCTAATTTGTCCATTGAAAAATCCAGACGACGGGACAAAGTGGGCCGACTTAGTCAATCGATCTACCACGACCCAAACCGCATCCTTCTTACTCACGACAATGGCGGTCCGGATACAAAGTCCATTGTGACTCGATCCCATTTCCACTCGGGTATCGTGATTGGTGAAGTAATCTCAAGGCACCTAATGTTCCGCTTTCACTTGTTGACATATTAAACATCTCAAACAAAGTCGGAGATGTCTCGCTTCATACCATGCCACCAAAACCGACGCGTTTCAAATCATTGTACATCTTCGTACTCCCGGTGGATTGCCATTCGGCTACAATGGGCTTCATTGAATTATCGAAATGAGTTCAATTCTTTGGGACACACAGACGACTTTTGAACCTCAAACAATCGTCATCGTCGATTTGAAACTCCGAGTCCTTGTTCGAACACACGCAATTCGCTTTTGCAACCAACTCGTCATCGACTTTTCGAGCTTCTCGAATTTGGTGTGTCAATAATGGTTTGGCTTTCAATTCAGCCACTAACACACCTGTCGGATCGGATAGACAAGTGCACATTCATCGCTCGTAATGTGAATAACGATTTACGACTCAAGGCATCCGCAACCACATTCGCCTTTCCGGGTGATAGTCAATGATCACTCATAATCCTTTAACAACTCGAGCCAACGTCTTTGTCGCAGATTTAAGTCTCTTTGGGTCATCAAATACTTGAGACTTTTGTGATCCGAGTATACATGGCACCTTTCACCAAATAAGTAATGTCGCCAAATCTTTAAGGCGAATACGATGGCGGCCAATTCGAGATCATGAGTCGGATAATTTTTCTCATGTGGCTTTAATTGCCTCGACGCATAGGCCACAACTCGACCTTCTTGCATTAATACGCAACCTAACCCAAGTAGAGGCGTCGCTATAGATGACAAACTCTTTGTCGGACTCGGGTTGCACTAGAATTGGGGCTTCATCAAATAAGTTTTCATTGATCGAAACTTTTTGGCATTTCTCCGTCCATTCGAACTTAACGTCCTTTTGGAGTAGCTTCGTCATCGGCGTGGCTATCGTTGAGAAGCCTTTTACAAATCGTCGGTAATAACCGGCAAGCCCCAAAAAGCTTCGAACCTCAGTAATATTTCTCGGAGGCTTCCAATTTAGTATGGCTGAAATTTTATTCGGGTCGACTCGAATACCCGATGCAGATACCACATGACCCAAGAAGCTAACCTCTCTTAACCAGAACTCACACTTGCTGAACTTAGCATATAATTGCTTGTCCCGTAAAATTTGCAAGACTAACCGCAAGTGTTCAAAGATGTTCGGTCTCATTTCTTGAATAGACCAAGATGTCATCAATGAACACGACTACGAATCGATCCAAATATGGTCTAAAGATCCGATTCATTAAATCCATAAATACCGCAGGGGCATTAGTGAGCCCAAACGGCATCACTAGGAACTCATAGTGACCATATCTCGCTCAAGGCGTCTTGGGCACGCCTCAATCTCGGATTCGCAATTGATAGTAGCCCGATCTCAAATCTATTTTCGAGAACACCGAGGCTCCCTTCAGTTGATCGAACAAGTCATCAATACGTGGCAACGGATATTTGTTCTTTATCGTCGCTTTATTGTCGACGATAGTCGATGCACAATCGCATGGTTCCATCCTTCTTCTTCACGAACAACACGGCAAGCACCCCAAGGCGAAAAACTCAAGCGAGCAAAACCTCTATCCACCAATTCTTGCAATCGAGCTTTCAACTCCTTTAATTCGTTGGTGCCATACGATACGAGCTATCGAATTGGAGTGGTACCGGTACCAATTCGATGCCAAATTCTATTTCCGAACAGTGGTAAACCCGGCAATTCTTGGGAAAACATCCGGTATTCACAAACCACGCACGATTCGGGTTTCTTCTCCGATTCCTTGTCATCGAGTACGACGCAAGGTACGCCGCACCCTTTTCTTACATATTTCGGGCCAACATCGGCGATATTACAATTGGCAACCCTTTAAGTCCGTGGACTCAACCCGAATTATTTCATTATTCGCGACCTCAAATCGATAGTCTTGCTCTTGCAATTTACAACCGCATCGTGCATGGTCAACCAATCCAAACCAAGAATAACATCGAACTCATCGAACGGCAAAAGCATTAAGTCCGCGGAAAACAAGAACCTCGGAACACTAGGGGACTTTTCTTGCACACTTTGTTAACAAGCACGTAATGACCCAAGGGTTTGACACCGAATTACAAACTCAAGAGACTCAATAGGCAAAGTCTTTTTGGATGCTAAGGTTTCACATATATATGAATGAGTAGAACCGGTGGTCAATCAAAGCAATCACATTTGTATTGAAAAGAGTGAAAGTACGGTAATAACATCCGGAGAGGCAGATCCTCCAGGCGTGCAGATGGCATAAGTCCTAGCAGAGCACGAGCCTCGAGATCCGATGGTAGCATCTCTAGATCCTCTCGACCGCCAACGACATTGCCCATATTTCTAGGTGGCCTACCTCGGCGATGGTAGCACCCGGGTTTGCACTCGACTTACATTCTGCTCATGCATCCTCGGGCAATCCTTCATAAAGTGGTCGGCCGATCCACACTTATAGCAGGAGCGATCACGAAACCAACAGCTCCCGAATGCCATTTGCCACAATGTGGACACTCCGCCCTCTCTACGATCATTTCCACCATCGGGCGATCAAGTGACTCGTGTGGTCACAGGGGTCGATCGCGTCCTCGTCTAGAAAAGCCCAAACGCCTCTAGACCGGCTCGCATCATCTCGAAATCTCTTCGATGCTTGTTGAAGAGACTTTCCGAGGACCTCTTTCGAATTCTCCAATCCCACATCACTTTTTGTTTCTCCTTTCTAAGCTCTTGACTTTACAAGCTCGCTCAACAAGTACTACGAACTCTCAGATCTCGAGAATGCCAACAAACATCCTTATATCATCATTCAGCCCCTCCTCAAGCGTTTACACATAAGGTATGTCTCCTAATTATTTTTGGATAATTTATAGTGAATTTTAAAGTTATGACAGGAACCCGAAACCATTCTCGCCCTGTCTCACAATAGCTTTAATATCTCTTAACCTGTAACTCCTATGACCATTTCGTTTCTTCCATATGAAAATAGACTCATCAAGGTTCATTTACATAGCTTATTCACTATTTAATTCCATTCCTATGAATTTTGGTGATTTTTCACATTCACGCCCACTGCACTGGCAAGATCTGCTTTTAAGGTAGGACTTACCTATTTGGTAGTCTCCATGATTCTACTAGTCTTGCCATACATAGGTTCATATATGATCATTTTAACCATGCCAATGGCTGATCATATGACCAACATTCCCATTTCCAAGCCATAGCCACATCATGACACCAAATATATACATACAACCCACAATTAGTCTAAGTTCATGCTTCCCTTTTGAGCCATTTTCGCATGGCCGTACATACTTACATCACAACATATTTAACAAACAAGGGTAGTCCTATACATGCCATCTCAAGTTCAACCAAAATTTATACCAAAATGGAGGCTTGATAGTGTGGATGACTTGACTTCAACGATCCCAAATCCGATTGCCTCGGCGAAATCTAGAAAACCGAGAGCCAAAGCAACGGGTAAGCATTTTTATGCTTAGTAAGTCTCAAGGAATATAATCAACTCTAATTACAGCAATACATTCACATAGCCAAATGCATCATTTCATTTGTACACATTCCTACTTCACACTTCATCATTATATAATTTCACAAAGTATCAATCAATTCAATAACTGAAATTCATTAGTCGATTGAGCGAATGTTGCTCAAACATGTCGACTTTCCAATGCACATATAACGTACCTTATCCTTTGGGCTTTTCGAGTGTGCTAATTGAATTCATTACAGCAACCAACACTCACCTCCAGCCCAAGATTCTTGAATATAACCGGATATAATCACGTGCACAAATGCCTTGGTCTTAGCCCGGATAAAATGTCTCGCACGAATGCCTTGGTCTTAGCCGGATGTAGCCACTAGCGCAATTGCCTTGGTCTTAACCCGGATAAAATTTCCAGCATAATTGTCTTGGATTTAGCCCGGATATCATTCAATTTCCATGAACACATACATCAATTATCATTGGACATACATAATTCATTTTCACACTAAGGCTCAAACGCAATTATAGTCACAAGCATATTCGCTTCGGACTTAGCCGGGTAGAATTCAAATACTCATGCATACACAATCAATAATCAATACACATCCATACTTTATTTCACACAATTCAAGTACGGTCACTTCTTGAGGACTTACCTCGGATGTTGTCGAACGGCTTTTTCGCTATTCGATCACCTTTTCCTTCCCTTGTCCAATTGTGGTCTTCTAAGCTCTTGAGCTAATTCAAACAAATTCAATTTATTAAAACCTCATTGTGCTAGCTTTTGGCGAATATGACAAGGAGTTTAAATGGTCATATGGCCACCCTTTAGCTTGAATACACAATGGTCATGCACATTTTATACTACATCAAGCAATTCAATACAATTTATTCGAGCATCAAGGAAATGCTAAGGCCTTCAATAGGCTACCCAAGGCCGAATATTCATGTACATGTTGAGGTCAATTTTGCACTTAATACCTCACAAAAACAGCATGCAATTTACTAATTAATGCTTTGCACATTGTGGCCCAAAACTTATAATATAGCATCAAGCACCTACATGTGTGCTAGGTCAATTGTGCTTGCAATTTCACAAGCATTCTTCCACATCTTCTTCTTTAAACCAATATATTCATCACTTAGTTCATAACCAAAACATAATGTGCAATCATATATATGCATATATGAGCATGGTCAATTTCAAGGTGTCCATAGCCATCCAAAACACAAATTTTAACTAACATGCAAGAAGCATGAATCATGCTCAAGAATGCATCCTGGCCGAATATGAAAATCATGCTTCTTTTCAACTTCAATCATGATAAAACAAAAAGAAAGCTCAAAATCTTACTCATGAGTAGACAATCCATCATTGCATGCATCATCATCAAGTTTCACACTTAGCATGCAATGGCTTTATCACCATAACAACTTTGGCCAAATGCCATTTCCATGGCATAACAAAGATTTGAGCCATGGCTAACATGCACATCAAATTAGCAACCAAAACATGCATGAAACTCCCAACACAACCTCATACATACCTTACTCTTGATGCAATTTTAGCCAAATCACCTTCTAGATCTCTTCTAAACAAAGGAAATGAAGCAAAATCCTTCTTCCTCTTAGTATTTTTGGCCAAAAGGAGAGAACAAGGATGAACAATTTTTTTGTTTCTCTTCTTGGTTGCACGGCAATGGGGGAATGCTACTCTCTCACACACATTTTTTTCATTCTTTTCTTACCCATGCTTATTTGTTTATTATTTCTCCCTAATGCCCAACAAAACATGTTTCATGACATGTTTAGCCCATATCTCTTTGTCATGGCCGGCCATCACTTGTAAAAGGGAATTTGACATGCAAGTCCATTATTTTGCATGCATGCTTTAATTAGTCATCACACATTTCCCTATCGTACTTTCAAAGTTCACTACTAAGTCCTTTCTAGTGGAATTCACCTTTATAACACTAAATCAATCATCATAAAATGTCATACATGAGCACACACATATTATAGGCATCAAAATAAATTTTTAATTATTTTTATGCCTCGGTTTTGTGGTCCCGAAACCACATTCCGACTAGGGTCAATTTTGGGCTGTCACATCATATTTCATCTGGAATTATTACTTTGGTCTTCTAGCTTCAACAAGAGCTTTATATTTCATTCGGATAACTTGGTTCTGTTTTTTTTCCTGTGTGAAAAACCCAACAAAACCCTTGCTAGCTGTAAATTCATATATTTATTTCCCTCCTCCTCCTCTCCATTCCACATCCTTAATTTATATAACATGCTACAAGTAACGTTATCAATAATTTCACTATTTACTTATATGTATATTCAAAACTGTCTATTTGCGTCATAGTCACTAAATTATTTATATCTTGAGCTACAGAACTCGAAATTAAGATCTGCTAATTTTTCATGAAACTAGACTCATATATCTTCTTACCATAAAATTTTCAGAATTTTAATAAGTACAGTTTATTCTTTAAAGTTGCCCCTGTTCTGTTGCTTGACAGTTTCAACCCTTCTTTACTAAAAGTTAATTATCTCCTCATAAAGGATTCAAATGATGTTTCCATTTATTTCTTTTGAAAATAGACTCATTCAGCATCCTAAGCATATAAATTTAAGCTCCTAATTATTTTTCTTCAATGTTTGATGATTTTCCAAATTCAGAACAGGGGAACCCAAAATCATTCTGACCTTATCTAACTAAATTTGTTATATCTCACCATTTACAATTTCATTGCTTACACTGTTTCTTCTTTGAAAAACTAGATTCAAATTTAATTTCATATTTTATTCAACTTGTAATTCAATTTCTACAATTTTTGGTGATTTTTCAAAGTTGGAGCACTGTTGCTGTTCAAAATTGTTTTAGTGCAAGATATTAATTACCATGTTTATAACACCCTTATTTCCTACACTATTTCTCATCACTTTCTCTTGTTTTCTTTTCACTAACATATCAAGAACATAGGACCATATATATGTAAGGAAACTCTACATTAACATCAATCCCATGCTTTTTCAATAATATCAAACTTAAAAATATATTGAAATCATGATGTTCTTACCTTGTTCTATAGATTTCAATCTTCATCTTAATTTTCTCTCTCCTTCAGCTTCCATTTCTTGAATTCAACTTGATATTCTAACTTCCCATAGTCTTCTTAAAATTTTTCTCTCTTGGTAGCTATGGAAATTCTTTTGATTTTTGGGTGAAAATGGTGAATTTTTGGTAGAAGGACCAAATTGTAAAGAAAGCAAAACTTTCTTTCTTTCTCTCTTTCTCTCACGTTAGTGCATGGGAAAGATGATGATAATTCTTCATCTTTCTTTCCCTTTTATACTAAATAAATAATAATAAAATAATGATAATAAAATAATAAAATATCTCATTAAAATAATATTTATCTAATTAAATAATTATAAAATATCATCAACATCATCATTACTTTCTAGATTTCTCTCTCTTCCAATTGACCGTTTTGCCATTTACTATCTTTTAAAATTCCATCCTTGAGCCATTATTTAATTTGGTAAAATTACAATTTAGTCCCTCATAGTTCTTCACCTATTCAATTTGTTCCTAATTCATCCATTTTTCTTAGTTTCTAGACCATTCCACCCTTAAAATATTTACACTATTGGTCCTTCAAATTTTTCATATTTACACTTTAGCCTCTCAAATTTTGAGTATTTACTCTTGTGCAACAAAACTTTTCTCACTTTTACAATTTACTCCTTTCTTGAATTAATATATCATAATATACTTCCCAATATTGACATAACTCAAAATTTCCCTTTTTGTCACTTTATTTCCTTATTTTACTATATCAAGGATAGTATCTTACTGTAAAAATTTTCGGGGTATTACAGATACCAATGTGATTGTTTTGGGACATTTTTCTATGTGTTCTTAGACTTCGGACCATAACACCATAACTATAACAATGGGAAAATGGGGAACAACCTCAACTCCTTAAGCAGGGAGATACATGCATACATTAAGTTATGAGCCAAATGTTCGGGTGCTTAATCTCCTTGATTCCAAATATTCATATCAAAAGTATCCTATGAACTCACAAGAAAATTTGTGCCAAATTTGATTAACAAGTTAAAGGGTGTAGAGGAGAAACCAAGACTGGGGGCTTGGGGTCATTAAACTTGCCAGTATAGAGCATAAATTTGAAAACAAAAATAAATAAATGAGTTAAAGATAAAAAAGGGTAAATTAAATAGGTAAATGTAAGCATGTTTACTTTTATGTAATTACTAATATTTAGTTAAAAAGTTGAAAAAAAAACAAATAAAAAAAGAAACCTTCAAGAAGGCAAGTAAAATGGGAAAGGTTTAAGCCTTTTATTAGCCTTCTTAAGCCACCCCCGAAATTAGGAACATAAACACTTAACAAAATAAAAAGAATTAAACTTTATTGTCAAAATTCGTTCTTCACTATCATGATCAGATATGCCTAGGCCAATTTGACTAAAAGTGGCTTTATCTATCAGAAATTGCTAATTTTTAACAACAACCTAGATAGTTGATACTTGAATTCTGAAAGGTTAATAACCTAACTATATCAAGAAAATAGACAACAATCTAGCAATCAATGAAAGCATAAGATTGAAATTGTTGATACAATGCACAATAAGGAGGAGGACCAAAAGGAGGATGTGGTGGTGCTGAGGAGGCTGGTTCAATTTGAAAGGTGGAGAGTTGGAAAAGAGAAGAGGACAGGGAAAACGTTGAGGAAAATAAATGGTCAAAGGTTTCTTATGTTGGATCTAATGCCCTAAGTGTAATATATTCGTCTTTTTACACTTATATTTTTTGAACAAATTGATTTAATAAAAATCCATTGATTACATTAATATTCTTTGTATATTGTCTTTAACATTTTTTTGCATGCAAAGTAAAATGAAAGCAAATATTAACTCACTAATTATCTAATGTTTAACTTATACTAAGTGATTTTACGTGGTTATCTTGTAATATGAAAAGATAACATGTATTAACATATAATCTAAACATGTCCTTAGTCTAATTAGAAACGAGAAAACCAATTAAAAGACTAATATTTCATCTATCAAGTTCAAGTGGAGAGGTGCTTTGTCCTGAGTATCGGAGTGGATGACTCCCAGGAGATATAGACTTAGATATGATTGATTGGACAAACAGTACATTGGGTAGGACCAAGTAGAATAGATCTTAGATCAGTTTATAGATCTATTCACATTTGACACTCATAGTGTGACATACCTTAATCTTGGATGGATGATGAACTATGTATTTGTGACTCGTATACTTTGATGTAAGTGAAAGCTTGCATTCAAATAGATAATGAACAAAAAGCTAGTATGTTGGGTGTACGACTTTTGCAATATGTAACATCATTCCACAATAGTGGAATTCATAGTCCAATTAAAGGGTGAATGATATCCTTTCAGCGAAATTATAGTGTGTCTAGCCCGTGACGAAAATACCCATGTAACAACCTGCTTTTAGTGGTGTCAGAAACTGTGGTTTCAGAGCCACCAAATTTGACGAGTAAGTTTATAAATAATATATTTAATATTTACGAGTAAAATATGGTTTTTAAAAGGTTTTTGATATGATAATATATGTTATATAAACGATTTATTAAGTTTAAGTGGTTTGACCCTGAGGTCAAGTAGTTTTAGAAAATGAGGTATTGGGACCTCATTTTTATAAACCGAGCCGTAAATGTTTTTATAAATATTTAAGGAGTGTCATTAAGGTGTAATAAAGTTTCGTTGAAAAATTTTAACATTTCGATGGTTAATTAAGAGACAAGGACCAAATTGAAAAAGGTGCAAAACTTGATAATTAATACATTTAGGTGATTATATGGTTTAATTAATAAATGAGGAAGGGATTAAGTGATAATTAAGCCATAAATAATGAGTGGGACGGCATAATGGTTGAAAATGAATTAAATCTTATAAATTCAATAGTAATTTTATAATTAAATGGAAATTAAAACAAATTAAAGTGAAATTAAAATAATTTAATTTCATTTCTTCTTCTTCACTCCACCAAATGCCATAGCTATGGAGGAGGCTTCGATTTTGGCTTTATTCCTTTACATGTGAGTATAATCGATCCTATTTCTTATAATTTTTATGTTTTTGAGATTGTTTCAACTAGGTTCAGCTAGTTCGTACCTTTGATTTTGAAACTGTTAAAGATTTTGAATGTTGCCATTGCTGAATCTATATGATTTTAGTTATTAAATAATGAATTTGAGATGTTGGTTGATATTTAAAAGCATTTTATTAAGTAATTTTGATGAATTTTTTAATTAGGGATTAATTTGTTAAATTAATAAAAGTACAAGAATTTAATGTGAAATTATTGCATAAATGGGATGTTTTGAATACTATGAACATTTGGCTAGCTTGGGTTTACATTAAAAATGGTTAATTTGCATGTTTTAGGTTCAGGGACTAAATTGAATAAAAGTAAAACTTTAGGGGCAATTTTGTAAAAATGTCAAAAGTGAACAAATTGTATGAAATGAATTGTTTTATTGTCTAAATTAATATACTGAATAAAATTGTTAATTTAGATCAGGATATGGTAGAAAATTGAGGAAAATAGAAAATTACCAAAATGCTCCTTAATCTTGGTATTTCTGAATTAATTTAGCCAGGTAAGTTCATAGGAACTGTATTCTATATAATTTTGATTAAAGTGAATGTCAATAGGTGACTATATTGTGATTAAATCAATATATATATATGTCAGTATGAAATTTATTGTGTTATGAAACGACATAAATCCAAAGACGTACGACAATTATCAAGTCTCATTTGAACCTTAGGAATTCGTAAGATACAAATGACATGTCATTAGGGTTACTGATTCTCAACTTGAGAGAGCTTACCGATATTCAACTCGCATGAGCTTACCAATATTCAACTCGTATGAGCTTACCGTTTACAGCTCATATGAGCATACATGTACAGGAATTGACGGATTACAGTTTAGTACACCTCGTGTGTGCTACCCGAGTATCCAACAATATTCTAAATGGTTCAACGAACAATGTTCTGTTACGAGACGATATGAGTTCGATACGAACTAATATAGATATATACATGAAATACATGGAAATGATGGTACATGTTATATTGATATATTGAAATGGATGATATATGTATATGAAGAAACGGTAAGAGAATGATATGTATCATGACATGTACATATATGAATATCTTTGATATGTTGATACATGGAAATTATGTAAGTTGAGATGAGTAATAAACTTAAGTGTGACATGTTCAGATAATAAGGTTATCGATGTTGAATTTATATGAAATATGTTCAAGTATGCTAACAAGTGTTGTTGTTTGATGCTTAGGCAAGTGCCAAGCTGTTGGTTAAATGGTAATTTGTTTAATTATAAGTTGCATTGAAATGGTAAGTGTTCAAATCAAAATATGGTTGAGCTCATGAAAGAGTGGTATGGTTTAAAGTTATTTAAAATCCTACTATGCTAGGGATGATATATATAAGTGATGCTGTGGATCTATTTGTAACACCCCTAACCTGTATCTATCACCGAAATAGGGTTACAGAGTATTACTGAAACATTCAAAACATTTACAAATAATTCATGTTAATTACTATTCATTTACTGAAATTATTCATAATGTCCCTTAAATGGACCCTCGTGGCCCAAATTGAGTATTAGAATCGCGTCAGGGCTTAATCGGAAACTCTAAGAATTTTTCACAAAATTTCTAAAATTTTCCTAGGTGCAGGGCTCACACGCCTGTGTGGTCTAGGGACATGCCCGTGTGACCCTAAGACACGCCCGTGCTGTAGGTCGTGTTCGACCCCATGTAACTCTCTGACTTATGCCACACGGCTAGCCACACGCCCATATGAGTAGGCCGTGTAGCACACACGGCTGAGACACACACCCGTGTCTCTACCCGTGTGCTCAATTCTGAGCATTCTATTTCTCGAATTTAAGATGCAGGGGACACACGGCCTAACCGCACGCCTATTTACCAGGCCGTGTGTCACGCACGGTCTAGAAACACGCCCGTGTGTCTACCCTTGTGGAAAAAATAAAGCCATTCTAGCTTCATTTTTCACCCAAAATTTTACCAATATCCTGCACCAAAACTTACATCCAAATAACAACCAATCCAAGCATTGTATTAAGACCAATTCAAGCATCTAACATAGTATATCATTATATGCATAACTCAATCAATCTATAATATATGTACTTATGATAATACCATAAGATTACCTTAATAGATATCCCAAAACATAGTCATTACTAGCCATTTCAAATAGCTAGATTACAACAACATTTATATGCCAACATTTGACCAAGTTACCTATACATGCCATTATACCAAAATGAGGTTACTATTTCTACCAAAACAAGCTAGCAAATAGTGTGATGATGCTCCAACCGTTCACCAACCTTCGCGAGCTTCCGAGTACTATAAAATAAAGAAAATAAAACCTAATAAGCATTATATGCTTAGTAAGTTTGTATAACTGAAATTAAACTTACCAATCTCATTTATTAAAATTAAACATATAATAACATATTTCCATCAACTTGGCAAAATTACCTAAACACATGCATTCAATCAAACATGTTAGTCACAAAAATACTCATATACATCAAGCAAACATAGAGGAGCTTATCATACTATATTCTCTCAAAACATTATTCATTTCATTTCAAAACTCTCATATCATGTCAAGTATTTTGTCCATTGAATCATTGAAATTCAGATGGATACTCAGGTAGTACACTCAAGGTGTACAATTCAATAACCTGTCAATTTATATTCAAGAGTACCTATTAGGGCAGTTAATCAAGAAACACACTCTCGAGCCACATATCATATAATAGGATTACCAGTTCAGGCTAAATCCTGTCTCCAACATATGCTCACAAGAGCTTAATTAAGATTACCAATCCAGGCTAAATCCTGATTATAACATATGCACAAGAGGGATTATAAAAGAATTACCCGTTTAGGCTAAATCCTATCTTAAATGAGGTCAATAGGATTACTTTTTCAAGCTAAATCCCGTCAGCAACAAATGCAAGACCTCATTCAATAAGGGAAATCACATTTATCCATCAAAATCTAATATTCAAACAGAACTTAACCCTTTTAAATCGTTTAAAACACGTATTCATTTCTTTATTATAACATTCAATTAATTTACATAAATATAAAAAACATTCCATACAAACACAACATTCAATTTTACATATTTACAAGCTCAATTAAGTTACACGAACTTACCTCAACACTTGTTCGCGTATATAAATTTACTAATCCAAAACTTTTTCTTTTCCTCGATCTAGCCTCAAATTTGTGTTATCCGAATCTATATAAATTATTTTAATCATCAATTTCTCACATTTCATATTCATTTGGACTCAACTTACATCCTAGGAAAAATTACCATTTTGCTCCTAAACTTTCCATAAATTCTAATTTCGTCCCTAGGCTCGGAAAATGAAATTCATGCAATTTACTCCTTTTTCCAAGCCTAACCAAAATTACAATATAAAATTTACAGCACATATATTCTATAATTTTTATAATTTTTCTTTAATTTTGACAACTTTACAAATCAGTCCCTAAATTATGTTTTCATGAAAAATCACTTTGTAAAAGTTGTTTATCTATCAACAATCTTTCATTTTCTACCATAAATTTCTAATTTTCAGCATATTCATCCATGACATAATTTCTTTACTTTGATGACTTTTCAAATTGATCCCCTAAATAGATAGATTAGACTATCCCGGTTTCAAAAATATAAAAATTACTAAAAACAAGACTTGATTACTTACCAATTTATGCCAAGAAAGCTTGTTTTCTCTTTCCTAGGGTTTCCATGGAATATTTTTGGGAAGAAGATGACATAAAATAAGATATTAATTTCTTTTTTATTATTTATCATCTTTTAATTATTTCTATTTCCAATTTAGTCCTTGCTTTTTTCTAAATTTCCATGGATGAATCATAAAAAATATCTACTAAATTTTGATTAATGTTCTAATTACCATATAAGGACCTCAAGTTTTGAATTCCATAGTTATTTAATCCTTCTAGCTACTAGAATTCAACTTTTTGCATTTTATGCGATTTGGTCATTCCCGAAATTAAGCACTAAATCGGTAAAATTTCATTATCAGAATTTTCACATGACATCTCTATCATAACACGGACCATGCAATAAAATTAAAATAAATTTTATTTTCGGCTCGGATTTATGGTCTAGAACCACAATTCTGATTTCACTGAAAATGGGCTGTTACATTATTCACCTTGTGAGTTGTTGAATATAGCTTCATGAATCTTGCGGTACGATATTGGATTATCCTTGATATTTATAAATTTCATATTTGAAATGAATCAATATGATTAAAGTTTATACGAGCTTACTAAGCATTCATTGCTTACGTAGTTGTTTGCCTTTACTTTTCAGATTATCAAAAGCTCGATCGGGTTGGAAGCTTGTCAAAGCTATATCACACTATCCATCGGTTCTATCGGTACTTTCAGATGTTTTGATTTTGGTTATAATGGCATGTATAGGTTATTTTGGCTAAATGTTGGCCTATATGTATTTTGTTGAGATTAGCCACTTATTTGGCTTGTGTTTTGGTATTTTGGTATGTGCATAATTTGCCTTATAATGTTGATGTGTGGAATGATTTTTGGTTGAATGATGAAAGGTAAAATAGTAGTTGAATATACATATGAGGTATGTTTTATAACTTGGTGTGATTCGGTATTATGCTATAGTAAGTGTATATGTATTTGATGCTATTGAATAAGTGGTACAATTGGTACCAAATGGTAAGTTTTGGTAAATGATTTGCATGTTGTGTATTAATGCAATTATACATAAAAGTTGGTTGATTACTTGGTTACATGGATTACATGGCTAAACATGTTTATAATTTTCATTTGAGGTGCCTAAGGGCATATTGGTTGAATGTGTATACTACATGTTTAAGGCTTGATTTTGCTTGTTTTGGATGCCATAATATGGCTTGTTTATTTGCACAATGTTAGGTGTAGGTGGATGTCATATTAGGTAAGAAATATGGCTTGTAAAATAGCCTATTTTTGTCTACACGGGTGTGTGTCTCAGCCGTGTGTGACACGTTAAATAGTGTTAGTCAGTAATTCACACGGCCTGGCACATGGACGTGTGGCTTGGACGTGTGGTTCAAGTCAGTGAGTTACATTGGCACAAACACGAGCTGAGACACGACCGTGTGTCCCTAATTCGAATGTCCACACGGCCTGAGACACGGGCGTGTCTTTTTATTGTGAGTCACACTGCCTGGCCACACGGCCATGTGACCTCTGTAGTGTTGAAAATTTTAAATGTTTTTGAAAAATTTTTTGAGTTTCCAATTTAGTCCCAATTTGTTTCTAATGCATAATTTGTGGCATCGAGGGCTCGTATAAGGGACAATATATATGATTTTTAATTGGTTTTTGACATGAATGTTATATAATACAAAATGTTTGCATTTTCTATCTGTTTGGTTTATAAACTTGGGTAATGCTTTGTAACCCTATTCCGGCGACGGATTTGGGTTAGAGGTGTTACAGCCTAGGCCATGTGGCTCTTAAAAACAGCTCTATTTGTCCGATTTTGGCACATTTTTTGCTCCTTTCACTCCCAAATTCTCTCCTAAGTATAGAAACTTGAATTTAAAGGATTAGGAGCATCAAATTCACTAGTTTGCATAATTAATCATCCAAAAATGCATTAAGAATAGGATTAAAATATGTTACTTTTATAGCTTATCAAATTATACGTGCTGGGTCAAAAGCCCAAGAAGCACATATAATTGAACCCAATGCATGAGAGGCCTAATTTGCCTCACATAGCATGTGAGGGGTGATAACCCTAAGGGAAATTAAGAGGGTCTGCTACCCCTCTATCTTTTATTTAGTCTAGAGGAGGCATCTCCCCAATTGGACTTGATAGATGACATATTAATCTTTCAATTAGTTTTCTCATTTTCGATTAGACTAAGAACATGTTTAAGTTCGTATACTAATACAAGTAGTCTTTCTAGTCTGGCATGACTTACACTGTAATGTATATCCCTTTTCACATAATTTTAGCTTATCTAATAACTAAATCAAGTCATTTTAGTGTTAATTCCTATTTTTATAGTTTAAATATTTAATTTATGATTTTTATTAGTTTTTTATCATCTTTGATATCAAAATAAGGTTATGTGATTATGTAGGATGGATTAGGAGCTAAAGATGCAACTTTTGGATTAAATTGATGCCAATGTTGTGACATTAGGCCATAAAAGTCATGACAACAAAAATTGAAGCAAGAACAAACTCCTAGGACGGAGTTGCCACAGATGTCACAATATCGAAATTGAATGCCGTGACATCGACTGAGTGTTGCCACACTGGATTTGGATTTCGCAACATTGCTTCTGTGTGACCATAATTTCCTGTGTGCGTCAACTGCAATTTTAAGGGCAATTAGGGGTATTTTACAATTTAAAACCTAATTGTCATTATAAATGAAGGGTTACTTTAGTCTTTTGATTTTTTTTCTATATAAACAACATTTAGCTAGATTCAAAAGGAATTTTACACATTATTCAATTTCAATTCTTTAGATTATGTTTTGATTATGTTTACTTAATTGAAAATCTTCTATTCTGAACTTAAGACGTTGTGAGCGAAGAATGTTCGAAACGCGTGCTTTTATATCGATATATCAATGATCATTCTCTTCTTATTCTTATTATTTTTATCTCTTTCATTAATTTCATTAATTGAATGTTTGTATAAATATTAAAATAAGCTTGTGCTTTTCTAAATATCTTGCATGAATTGATTGTATAACTGGTTAGTCGATTAATTAATTAATATCTAAAATTGGAAATTTATTCATGTTTGCCATATAACTTTGTGTACTAGGATTGACGACCCTAGTAGAATATCTAGACATGTGAGACTAAAAGGGTATCCTGTTGGATAAGCTATTTGGAGACTTGTGCTAAGCAATGACACTGAAAGGGTATCTTAGGTAGTAACTCTTAGTGAAGATGAGACCCAAAAGATATTCCTAGCTAAGGGTGATAAAGCAATCAGTTAAGGGTAACTAGTGACTTAATTGAGAATTAAGGTTTCAATTGATTCTAGGCTAGGAGCTCACATCGTTGAAAGGAGGAATATGAAATTCTGATAGGTTAGTTTAGGCTAGTTTAATCTAATTAATTTCATTATTACCTTAATATTGAATTTGCACTACTAATTTGAGACTCGACTAGATTAATAATTATTTTTAGGTAATTAATTTTGTAACACCCCATACCCAGACTAGATTTTATGTTCGAATATGAAGGAATTACATACACTCGTTTTAAAATCATAAATTAAAATTTAGAAATGTAACATAAAAAGAAAATTGATAATGACATTTCTAATTTTTAGGGAAAACACCATAATAAATTTATTCATTTTAATTACAGATAACACCTACAAGATTACTTAGTTTTGCAGGCAAATCTTAAGTTAAACAAAGTTTTGAAAACCGTAGTTTGATTTTGAAATTCATTATTTTGCAGTTTGAAATGAAATATTCTAAACTCGATAAAGCAGTTCAAAATGAAAATTAAATCCAAAATAGTTAACAGTCCCTGAAAAGTCCAAGGATAGTCCAATTGAAAACAATACTTAAACTTAATCAAATTTAAAAAAAATTAGTAATTTAAACCGAGCTCCTGCTTCTTCGATCTGTCCTAAGTTTGTTGGTTACCTAAGAGTAAAACATATAGAAAGTGAGCTTACAAGGTCAATGTGTGACACATTCCAAACAACAAACAATGAACATAAATTAACATATACATTTCAGATGCATGATCAGATTCGGAATCAAATGTATTATCATAATCAGGTATAGATGCAAAATTAGATACATATTCAGATGCATAATCATATCCTACCTCCATCCACTATACACCATCTCCATCCATTCCTACACACTAAATAAAGTATCAAGTACCTATCCAACCCTACACACCAATAGGTGAGCATATGTCACTTTTCAAAAATAGTGTAGCCAAGCTGCCAAATAATAATACGCAGTAAACCGCTAGATTCAAAAATATATGGTCAAGCTACCAAATAAGGCAGATTATTAAACTACCAATACGTCCTTCATCAAACTTATTCCCACCCCAATGCTCATGTAGAAACTAACAGATATCATTTACTCATATGTCATGCATGCTTTTCACATAAGACATGCTCTCAGAATTACCAAAATACACATCATATATAAATTTCACATACCATAGTTACATTACATACAATAGCATACTATCAAATATCATGATTTCACATTCTATTTATATAGTATGGACCCTACGAAGTGGATAAATACGAATCACACTACCATACGGGCCTAAGCAAATATTTTTAGTTAATGGCCCACATGGCCCTACTAGCCCAGCCTATGTGGTTCATACAACCCAATTGACCCAAACCGTGTGGCCTAGCATACAGCTGTGTGACGCCTATAGTGAGATTTTCAGCATCGCGCTGTTGACTATTTTTCGAGTTTTCTATTACACACCTTGATGTTTTCTTATGCGAATCTAAGAGCGAAATTTCCAGTACCAAAAATAAGTATTTAAAATGCTCAAATTAGTAATGATACCCTAAAACTAAACCTTTAAATCGACATCAAACACCAATAAAAAATCCTTAACAACACAGAACAACTATTAGCACAATATTTGATTACTTACCCAAACCGAATAATAACTTCCAACAAAAAATAATTCGTCGAAGGAACGCTTGTCTCAAAATCCTTACCTAAAACAAAGTTTTCAAAAATATTAAACCCACGCCACAAGAATTAACCAATTCATCCATCAAAACCCTTTCATAAAAATTCAGTAGCAAAACACTTATGCAAAGTTGGACGAAAGATTAACGGCGCGAAGATAAGAAGGACAAAGAGTGCAAAGAACAAAAGTAATATCAATAGAAAAAGGTGTAGGAATGAGTAAGAAGGAAAATTGAAACAGGAAGGAAAAAGCAAAAATAAATAAATATGAAACGGGGGCCAAAGTGGATGGTGAAAGTGGGAAAATTTGGATAAAACACAAGAATAATTTTTTTAAAAGAAAACTGATCCACTTCCACACAACCACCCACTAAACCAGGTACCAATCCCTAACAAATCTCTTTAAGAATACCAATTCTATCCAAATTCCTCCTCATAGGTGGCACCACCAGGAAATAAGAAAAATAATTCTCATTTGCATACGCAGGATTCGAACACAAGATCAAAGGGTAAGTTGAAGCCTTACTACTAAACCAACAAACTCATTTTGTCAATAGTTGAGCAAAAATTAAATTCAAGCTAGATGTTCAAAGATTCAAACCCAAAAACTTACACGCATAAACACAACACCTATCCACTAAACCAGATTAACTCACTTGACAAAATTTAACAAATCAACAACTCAAAATTTTGGGACGTTACAAATTTAGTAATAATTTTCTCCAATATAGAAATCCTTTAGGTACGATCCTCAAAATACTTTCTAAGTGTTTTATTGTAAGCAAAATCTATATTACAATTTGACATGTTCACTTGTAGATACCGCACTTCACTTCTATATTCAATTGCATAGTCTTAAGCTCTAACGTACGCACACATGCTGGGGTGCAATCAAGTTGTTGGCGCTGTTCCTGAGGCTTGCAGCAGTGAATTTTTTTATTAAATTGTTTATTTAGTAAAATAATACTAGTCGAAAGGTGAACAAGCTAGATAGTGTTTAAACTTTCTTAAATATTTATAATATTGTCGTTTTTAGTATTTTTTTATTCACCTTGTTGACAATTTAACTTAATCATAGATAATGATAATTACATGTGGTGTGATGAATGGTACACATATGAAAGAGGATCAAGTTGGTTAAATGAAGCCTCAGCAAATAAATGGAGTTATGATGAAAAAGATGATATGCATGAGTACTCGGATGAACCTCTGCATGAGTCGTATAAGGATGCATTCGAGATGGACAAAATTGCTTGGGAACGCTAAGAGACATTCAAAGAAATCCAAAACATGATGATTCAGATGGTGGAACTACTTCAACGTCAATCTAAAGTGCAAACTCCAATGGAATAAGTTGTGCATGATGTTAATGATTCTGATTATGAGGACCACCGTATTGCCATCATTACTATTGAGTTAAACGGTGAAGTTCAGTAAGAGTTTGGAATTGAAGACCATGATGAGGAGTTGGAGATGGAAGAAGGTGTCACCAACCCAATTGACATAAGAGTAGAGGTAGAAGTAACCACTGACATTGAGCTTGAATCATTTTTGAAAGTGTAAAGGAGTCAATACACTTTCTAGCTATAGTTGGGGAGATGTCAACTGAAGAAATGTCAACTGAAGAAGTCGATGTGTTCTTCTTGTTCTTATTTGATGATGGAGGCAAAGCTTGAGCAACCAAAGCTTCACAATACGTTAGGGTGAGGAAGCTAGAGGTAATAATACCTCAAAAAATAGTATTGGGTCGGCTCAGATTTGGCATCAAATGGCTCGTAATATGGATGTCACGTTGATCGAAGATAAGGCACTATCAATGGATTCAACCGAAGATGTTAGTTCATATACATCAATGGAAGAAAAAATGATGAATCAAAGCATTGAGGACTAACTAGAAGTTCTTTTATGGTGGCAATATGGATCGTCCCGGTTTCTAAAAGGCTTTTATGTTTTATTTATTTAATATTTGTGTTAGAGTTGTGTGACCCAAATTCTAAGAGATTGCTTACAAGTCAAGTTAAAAAAAAAATATATTTTTTTTCTAAAATATTTAGTATTTATTAGTATAATATATTTAGCATTTATTAGCATAGTTTATTTGACTTACTAATTTAGCCTATAAATAGGCTCTTTTACAATCTTAGAAAAACACACCCATTAGAGATTAGAACTCATAACACATTTAGAGAATTTTGTGTTTACGTTTTGAGGGTTCTTTGTTTTCAGGTTTTTTGGGTTTAGTTTTTATCTCCATCTTTTATACTCTTCGTTCTTTTGCCATTATAGTAAAACTATCTTTGCTCGTGGTTTTTTATCCTCTTTGGAGGAGTTTTTCCACGTTAAATTTGTGTGTTCAATTTCTCAATTTCTTCTGCTATTTTTCTTGTTCGTTGCTTAATCGAGTCGATTCTTAACAAGTGGTATCAGAGCTAGTTCAATTTTTATAGATCAGCACGTTCAGAGATGGCAGCAACAAGGTTTGAAATTGAGAAGTTCAATGGTGAGACAAATTTCAATCTATGGCAAGTTCAGATGATGACAATTCTAGTTCAAACAGGCTTGAAAAAGGTTGTTACCGGGAAAAAGCCTGAGAATCTAAATCAAACAGAATGGGAAGAGCTTGATGAAAAGGCTTCTCTGCAATCTAGTTGTGCCTCACGAATATGGTATTGCAGGAGGTATTGATGGAGAAGACCTCATCCGCATTGTGAAAAAGGTTAGAAACTCTTTATGCGACTAAGTCTCTGGCTAACCATTTAGTGTTGAAACAACGTCTATTTACGTTTTGCATGAACGAAGATGAGCTTCTTAGAGATCACATCAGTCAATTCATTACTCTTTTAAATGATTTAAAGAACGTTGAGGTTCATATTGACGAGGAAGATCAGACTATGCTATTATTGTGCTCTTTACCCCCTTTATACAAGTCTTTCAGGGAAACACTGATTTATGGTAGAGACAAACTCTCGTTCGAAGATGTGAAGGGTCATTTTTTAAGTAGAGACAAACTCAACAATGAGTTTGGTTTGGATAGCAAAGCAGATAGACAACCTTCCGTTTTAGTAGCATCAAAGAAACGAGACAAAAGGTGTCACTATTGTAAAAAGTTAGGTCACGTCAAAGCAGATTGTTATAAACTACGAAATAAAAGAGCTACTGAGAGTAACGAGTAAGATGTAACTGGTGCTAATTTGGTCGATAAAGGCGGTGATGATTTCTTGCTAGTGTCAACGAGTGATAACTCCAAGCTCACGTCTGAGTGGATCCTAGATTCGAAATGTTCTTTCCACATGTGTTACAATAGAGAATGGTTCTCTACATATAGTTCGGTTGAAGGTGGAGTTGTGCGCATGGGAAATGATTCATCTAATAAGGTAATTGGTATTGGTACTGTTAAAATTAGGATACACAATGGGACGATTAGGACACTCTCAGATGTCAAGTATGTACCTGATTTACGAAAGAATCTCATCTCCTTGAGTATTTTAAACTTGAAAGGATGTAGAATCAACATCGTTTCGAGTGGAATTAAAGTATCTCGTGGAGCTCTCGTTTTGTTAAAAGGTAAAAGAACCGGTAGTCTTTATATTCTAGAAGGTTCTACAGTGATCGGTGAAATCGGACATCCCTCGTCCGTTAAGGAGTCGAAGTCAACTCGTTTGGAGCGGAGGCAACTTGGTCATAGGAGGGAAAAATGTATGACTATTTCATTGAGGAGATGCAGGTTTTGAAAACTTAAGGCACTGTATTCATGAAAATCAGACCCGGGTTAGTTTTAATTTGGCAGTGCACAAGTCGAAGGTTAGAAGTCTTCCAGCTTTTAAGCATAGATTCGACTCAGTTAATTCCCTGCATAGTTCAAGATAGGCCTGTGGCGGGCTTTGGCAAAGATGGTGTTGAAAGAATTCGTGTCAAGGTGGAGATTGTTAGAGTTGTGTGACCCAAATTCTAAGAGATTGCTTGCAAGTCAAGTTAAACAAAAATATATTTTCTTTCTAGAATATTTAGTATTTATTAGTATAATATATTTAGCATTTATTAGCATAGTTTATTTGACTTACTAATTTAGCCTATAAATAGGCTCTTTTACAACCTTAGAAAAACACACTCATTAGAGATTAAAACTCATAACACATTTAGAGAATTTTGTGTTTACATTTTGAAATTTCTTTGTTTTCGGGTTTTTGGGGTTTAGTTTTTATCTCCATCTTTTATACTCTATTTTTCCATTATAGTAAAATTATCTTTGCTCGTGGTTTTTTATCCTCTTTGGAGGAGTTTTTCCACGTTAAATTTGTGTGTTCAATTTCTCAATTTCTTCTGCTATTTTTCTTGTTCGTTACTTAATCGGGTCGATTCCTAACAATTTATTTTTAATTTTGTGTTTTTTTCGACTTGATTTTTTACTATTTTTTGTATGGGCACTTTTGTTGCTATGATATGAAGATGGGTCCCATAAAGGAGCTACTCGAACGAGGTCAAGAGGAGTTGGGCTTCGATTTATTTGACCCAAAAGTTCCTGAGTGAGTCTGCTTTTGTGAGAAAATGCATGAAACATGCATGATTACTCAAAAATACCTTCTAGAGGAGGAAGGTTTTAAATAGAAACAAGGTGTTAAAGAGGAGCAAATAGAAGCTTAGATTAGTGATATTCAAACAGGCCATCAGTAGGCCCAACTCTTACTGAGAAAATTGATCCTCCTACAATTGATCCTATGCATCCTGAAGAAGTTATCTCGAAAGCTAATGAGAAGGAAACTCAAGATGTAGTGGTTGATTAGTAGAAATAATTTTGTAAAGAATTTATTTTTATAAATAGTTTGTGTCTAATGAAATGAAAAACAAAAATTCTTGTTATCACATTGCTTGAAATTGTGCCAAATGTTGAAACTATTGAACAAACATGATTGACTATCCATTAAAATGAAAACTTACATATCAAAAGTATCCCATGGATTCACAAGAAAATTTTGCGCAATTTAAACAAAAAGTAAAAGTATGTTAAGGAGAAAGTAAGACTGAGGGATTAAGGGATTCATTAAACTTGCTAGTATATAGCACAAATTGGAAAAAAAATAATTAAATGAGTTAAAAGAAAAAAAAAGGCCACATGAAATAGGTAAATGTGAGCACGCTTGCTTTTATGAGATGGATCCCATTTTGTAATCCTTTAGTAAAAAGTTGAAAAAAAAACAAATTTAAAAAATAACTTCAAAAATGTTGGCAAGTAACATAGGAAAGGTTTAAGCCCTTTACCAGCTTTCTCAAGCTATCCCAAGAAATAGGAACCTAAACACTTAACAAAATAAAAAGAAACGAACTCTGCTGTTAGAATCCGTCCTTCACTATCATGATCATATTTGACTAAAAGTTGTTTTATCAGTTAGAAAACTACTAATCTTTAACAACAACCTAGATAGTTGATACTTGAACTTTGAAAGGCCAATCTCCTAACTATACAGTAGACATGGAATCAAGAAAACGGACAACAATCCCAGCAATTAATGAAAGCATAAGATTGAAATGGCTCACATTTATTAAGACTTGATAAATGGATAAAATCAAGCATGATTGCTCTTCACTTTTCACATAGTTTCAAAGTCCTATTTCGTCATTAGAAGTTGAAGGGTAGCTATAATTTTTTTTTTTGATATTGTGTTCTTTAAAGTAGTAATCTACTAATTCCATTGGCAGTATTTCAAAATTATAATGTACAAGATAATCATTTCCAAACTTAAGTATATATTGCAAAACAAAGAAACTAACATTACATTAATAAATATAAAATCCAGGAGAAGTTGATGTAAATGTCGCGGGGTTAGAACTTTAGTCTAGCAAACCACATAGCCTTAGGCGATTGCTTCTCTTCAAATCTAAGTCAACCTAACCACAAGGCCTTAGGCGATTGCTTCTCTTCAAATCTAAGTCAACCTAACACTCGAAAAATGAGAATTCTCTCGAAAATTCACTAAGGCACCAAAAAAATATAATGAAAGTAAACTCAAAACAAAAAAATGATGAGAGAATTGAAAAGCCACAAGAAAGTAATGCACACCAAGTGTTTGAGTAGATGCTCTCAAATATATTCTTTAATTATCAATGAGATTCAATGGGATGATTACAAATGATGGGGATGCCTCTATTTATAGTTGAGTTCCCCTAGATCCAACGGTATAGATTAAATTACATAAACGGCTGAAATTAATGTCTATATACAAGATAAGAGTACTAAAGGATTTAAACTCCATACATTTTTATCCCTTAAGATTTACATTAATTACCCTAATAACTCTAGTTTCACTGAAATCTTTCACTGGGCCACCAAGACTTCAAGTAGATGAGCTTCTCCATGGGTTCCACGAGTCAGACCAGTTCGAGCGAGTTAAATGAGCCATATTTAATAAGTTGACCTCCATGGGACGTTCTGTGCACAATGGTCGTGGGCTTTGATTCGTTACCTGTGACATAAGAACAAACCTCACTGACTTAAAAAACAAAGAATACTTGTTAGCATAGTTGCCTGGTTCGATCACCAGAACTGAGCTATAGGAGGCTACCATGCGAGATTCACATAACATACACATACTTTAAACATACACGGGGGACCATGCCGTGGAATAATAGGTGGCGGATCGATCTTGTGGATTGTTCATCTACGCATTTAAAATTTAGATAGCTAAACTTTGGATTATTCTACGAACACACTTATTGCGCAAAGTAAGGTGAACATCTAATTTAGAAAATTTCCTATGGAAACCTTGTGATAGCCCTAAAGTGACCCTAGTCGGAAAGCGGTTTCGGGACCGCTAAACCGAGTCACCAAATTATTTAAATATGATATTTATTGTCTAAAATATGTGAATATGAATGTGTGAAAGTTTTAAGCTTCGATTTAGTCGATTGCATGTGAATTCAGCTAATAGGACTTATGTGTGACACTTTTGAAATGTGATAGGTTAATCTATAAGGATCTATTAGTGCATGTAATAAAAGGGTGGACTTGCATGTCAATTTCCCCCTTAATTTAGTAGTGGCCGGCCATGACAAGGAAGGAGGACAAAATGTTATGGGCAAAACATGTCATAAACATGTTATGTTAGTGATTTATGTTAGGAAAAAATAAAATAAGGAGTATGGGTAATAAAATAATAATGGAAAGGTAAATGATGATGAAAAATTGTCTCATCCATGTTCCCCCCATTGCCGTGAATTGAAGAAAGAAAGAAAAAAAGTGTTCATTCTTGAACATCTTTGGCGAATAGAGGAAAGAAAGGAAGGGAAGAGCTTGAGAAAATCGGCTATGGTGGTTTGCTAGACTAAGGTATGTTTGATGTTGTCCTTGAGATTCATGCATGTTTTTAGTTGTTAGTTTGAGTTCTACCTAGCCCATGGTTTAAATCTTTGCTATGAGATGGAGATGATATTCGCCATGGGTGTTGTCTTCTTGGTTGATGTTTGATGTTGTGGTGATGAGGCATGAAGATGAGTTAAGTTTTGGCTCGTGGATTTGTGTTGATGTCATTTGCATGCTAAGTGTGAAGCTTTGTAATGATACATGTGATGGTGATTAATGACTCTTGGATTTTCTTTTGGCATTTTGAGTTAGACATTAAGTTCTTTGTGTAACCCATGACCAAAATTGAATGGTATGGTGTCTTGATGCATTCGGCCATGGTAGAAAATAGATGTGAAATGGTAGTAAGGTGAAGTGCAAAATGTTAGTATTTGATTACTAGTGTACATATGCGTATTAGCCGAGTTTTGAACTTGAAACAAGATGATATATAATCAATACAAGTAACCATACTTGTAGGAAGTATTAAGCATATAATCGGCCTCAACATAGACATGCATATTCGGCCATAGGAAGAAGATTGGTGTTGCATGTATTCGGTTAGAGGCAAGCATATTGATGCTTTTATCTTGGCTTAGACAATCGGCTAAAAGGAAGTGTGGGTTAATATGTTGAGTTGATTCATGATTTCATATGTATGTGACTTTAATGTCTAATGTATATATATATGGGCTAAGTACCTTAAGTCCCTCTTTTCGATGCTCAAATGATTAAATCAATTTATTTGTTAAATTAAGCTCAAGAGCAAAGGGGAACTAAATCCTATAAAGGGAAGGAAAAAGTGGTCGAATAGCCATCGAAATCGTTCGACAACATCCGAGGTAAGTTTTCGAGTAATGAAACTTAGATTATGATTCGATTAGATTATGTTTTAAGCAAATCAAAATCATGCCCTTTGTATGTAGCTCTTGAGCTGAAAATGTTAATGCTTAATACGTGACTTGTGTTTGAACTCTAATTATGCAAATGAGATATAAATGTGTCATGATTTATTGATATGTGCGTGAATATTCAGATGATAACCGGGCTAAGTCCCGAAGGCATTTGCGCTAGTGACTAGTTCCAGGCTAAGTCCCGAAGCCATTTGTGCGAGTTACTATATCCGGGTTAAGTCCCGAAGGCATTTGTGCGAGTTACTATATCCGGGTTAAGTCCCGAAGGCATTTGTGCGAGTTACTATATCCGGGCTAAGTCCCGAAGGCATTGGTGCGAGTTACTATATCCGGGCTATGTCCCGAAGGCATTCGAGCGAGTAGCTATATCCGGTTAACTCCCGAAGGTACTTGGCTTGGGAATGAGCGACCTTGCTATAATAGTTTCAATTAATATGCTCGTAAAATCCCAGCAATGAGGTATGTCTCGTATATGCATTGATTTAGTTGATCCCTTACAATTAGTATTCGTCGATCGATAAATGAGCTACCGCCTTTGGCTAAGTTGATCTTTTATGTATGAATATAAGGGTTGGTAATGTGAAGTAAGTATGATATTGAGAATTTGTGCATATGAAATTATCCGTTTACCCATATGAATGCTACACTTTAGTTGTGTCTAATTTCATGGCTCAAAACTTACTAAGCATTAAATGCTTACTCCGTTTCTTTGAATCTCTGTTTTATAGATTTTGGTTCGTCAGCTATCGGACTCGGGATTGTCGAAGTCGAAGTCGTCCACACTATCAAACCCCCTTTTTGGTACACTTTTGGTTGAACTTTGAAATGGCATGTATAGGACTACCCTTTTTTTTTTTGTTGTGGGTCATGTACCCTTCGGTTTTGTATAAATTTAGATAGCCATGCGAAAATGGCTTATATATATTTTTTAGCATAATGCTATAATCATTTTGTATGTATATGGTTATTGAGAGGTGTGGATATGCTTGGCAATGATTGGCCATTGGAATGGTTAATCACGATCATACTTTGTGCTATATATGCTAAAGGGCTAGTTGAATCATGGAAACTATGTAATAGGTAAAGTCTACCTTAAAGGCAGATGCTGACAGCAGCAGTGGTGTGAATTTGAAAAATCACTAAAAATAGTAGGAATAGAATTAAATAGTGAATAAATTATTTAATCGAACCTTGATGAATCTACTTCCATATGGAAGAAACGAAACGGTCATATGAGTTGTATTTTAAGAGATATTCAAGTTTTCGTGGGACAGGGCCAGAGCGATTTCTGGATCCCATGATCTGACTTTGGAAATTCATTATAAATTAACCAGAGATAATTAGAAGTCATGCCATATATGTATAGATTCCTTTTTGAGTCTAATTTCATTAGAAATAAACGGTATAAGTATTGAAGCCCTGTATAAGGAGTTATCTAAGTCGTAATGCAGGAAGGTCAGTGTAGTCAAACCCTGTAACAGAGGAGACTTTAACTAATAAACTGTACTAATTGGCTTGACTAAAAATTCTAGAAAAACATTTGTGGATGGATACATGAGTCTAGTTTCAGGAAAAAATTACGAAACTGATTTTCGAGTTTTGGAACTCAAGATATGATTTTTAAGGTGACAGTGACACAGTTAGTCAGCTGTCTGGAAATTTTTAAAATGGACTGTGAAAATAAGTGAATTTAGTCTGTGAACCCCTCGTGTCCGACTCCGGTAACGGTCTCGGGTATGGGGTGTTACAAACCTAATATGGTGAATTGTTCCACAAATACTCCACAATGTGATAGGTCCCGTGAAACTGAAAGCGCAGAACATAATATAACTGAATTTCATTTTTATTTTCATACATCATGAAATTCCAAGTAATCACCTTCAAAGTTAACATGTTTGTTTACAAATAAACAAACAACTATATGCATACCACTTAGACCAACTCAATTTAAAATCAAAACTCTGCCACAACTTCTATGGATAATGTGAACTTGTTGTTGATCCAATTGCGACTCTTTGAACATTTAAAATCTACAAGAAAAAAGTAATCTAGGCATAAGTATTAAGAATACTTAGTGAGCTCATACAAATTCTATAGTTAACTTACCTCACATAATAATTATATGATAGTTTAATATGCAAACACAGTTTTCCTATCAGGCAACACAATTCGCCAACAAGGTAAGTGCCTAAACTTCATCAAATACATTATATCGAGTATGCAATATGATACAATAACACTCTTCTTATCAAATTCATTCCCATACCTTTCAATGGTGCGAACTCCACTTATAATAGTCAATTGTTTTATTTCCCCTCATTCCTTAACTTGCCAATTTCACACATTTTATATTACCCGATGAACATCATAAAAGAACCCAAACCACAAGTACACTTCACATCAGAAGCTCATCCAAGCTTATCACGTATAGAGGTGTTAGGTTACCCGTCCAGGCTAAACTTTTACCAACATAATGAAAGCCTGGCCAGGGCTATATATATACATGTAAGGTTACCAGTCCAAACAAAACCTTTAAAACGACATCAAATTACCAGTACAGGCTAAATCTATGCCACATGTATCTTCAAGTCCGCAACAAATGCTGGATCTCAGAATCATTAGGAAATAACATGTAACCATGTGTATGAGTCTTTTACTTAGTTCATCAAGACACTTTCATTTTGTAGACTTATTCTCATTCCTTGGTTTCATCATCTAGTATCTCTTGTCTCAATACATAGTAACTCAAATCTAATTTACCAAAATTTCAATTATACAATTAAAGGACAAAAGAAAAGAAAGTTAAACAATGTTTATATTGAATGAACTTACCTGAAAAAATAACAACACGCCACGGTAGAGTCTACTCAACGACTTTTCCTTTCTCACGATCTTCTCTTGGCGGATTCAAAACTTGATCTGTAACATAATTTTAATTCAATTTTTTTTATTAACCATTATCATTCATCAGCTTATGAAACATATAAGTCAGTTCAATTCCATCACCCTAACTTCCCTAAACCTAACACTTAAATAGTCAAGCCCTTCATAACAATGTTTATAAAAATCTTAAGCTTGTTTTGAAATGTCTACACTTTAGTCATGTTATTCGAAACTAACAAATTCTTATTTTACCAAATGATCCTTTTTCATAACTTTTCATCTAATCTAAACATTTAACACCACAATTTCAAGCATTCAACAATGGTAATCTCATGAATTTTTTAACAGTTTTGTAAATGAATACCACTATTAATTAAATTGAAGTACAACAATCACAAAAACATCAAATTCAAGGAAAAAAAAAGACTTGAATTAGCTTACCATGCAAGAAAACAAAGCTTGACCGAGTTTTCTAACTTTAACAAAGAAGAAAGACGGTGATGAAAAAGATAAAAGAAAGAAGAATGAGTTTTCTTCCCTCTGTCTACAATGTTACGGTATATATATATCTAATTTGATCATTTATTACAATTAACATGGTGATAGGAAACGCTAACACATGTTCAACCACTATCTATAAATATGACTTAATTTTTATTTTAATCCCTAATTGATTAATGTATTACCATTAGCAAAAGAAATTCATAATGATAAACTTTTACTACCCTTACGAATTGATCCTTATGCTAAAATAGATTATCCAATCAATCAAATTAGAAAACTAATGTTTCATATAACACTATAATAGACTAATAGATATTAAATATTAAAACCTACTGAATCAATACATCGATAAACGGGTTCCAAAATTACTATTTTCGATGCTACTAAAAATGGGTTGTTACAATAGCACTACGAGGTCCTAATGTAAAACAAGATAGGTATGTAAAAAGGTGGCATAATTTATATCCATAAATGAAAAATATTCCAAGTATCACATCTAAGATAAACCAATCTAAATCAGACATACCCGACCTAGGTACTATTGTTGTTCCAGAATAAGTGAATAACTAAGTTTTGTAATGTATTGCTGCAAGTCCAAAAGCTATTATAGTATCCTTCGATAAGAGACAGTTTGATTGACTCCACATTTTGGTGCCGTTCCAAGAATAAAACGTGCGCTAAGCATACCAAGAAAGAATCTTCACAAACTTTGTATTCTCTAGGAAGTGAAACGTCTCATGATTCTAGGGTTATATGCTATCCACACTTTTTGTGGCTTCTTATGGGCCAAAATAGTCCACGGTTCGCCTTGATTCGAAGGAAGAGTTACTCCATTTTTTGGCATTCACATATTTGCTTTCATCTTTGTTAGAGAAGTCGTCCTACCTGGCCAAATCAAGGTTCAAACACAATATAACCCATCCCTCTAGTCAAATTACATACACAACTAAAACAAATTAAAGAGAGAAAGAAGGAATAGTTCTATAAATCACAACATCGGTATAAGCACTAGTGCTACACATGTCTAAATTTTCTGCACTACCTGAAGCACAAGCAGTTTTGTTCTTCTCGGTGGCCACAAATTTAGCATTAACATCAACAGTTTGTCCTTAATTTGTTCTTTACCTCAATGCAGTTCTGAGTTGTTGAACTGTCATTGCCTAGATTTTGCTTGGACCATCCTTGATATCCAGTAACTCAACCAAATTTACATTACTTTCTTTAATTACCATAAAGAAATATAGAAAAGCATAAAATTAAATCCATTTAACTCAAAATATGACAATATATTGATCCTGTTTACTAGTTTATGTTTATTATGCGTACTGATTTAGTTTTCTAACCACTTTTATTAAAACCCAATTAGAAAACTAAGAATTATTATTTTATATATATATAATTAAAAGAAGAAACCTTGAGAAGAGGGTTATCAATTGCTTCTTTATAAAGAACAGTGATAAACCTATTCCGGTAAATAAATGGGTGGCCAGCAATGGGGCATTTCCTTATCAAAAAGCACGAGAGTAGATAAGCAGAGCTCTCTATTTTCCTTCCTGGAAAGAAAAGAAACACCATTACAAATGGCCACTGTTTCACTAACTCTCCTATCACCCCTATTCTCAAATTCTTCGAAATCTTCATTAAAACTTGGAATCTCTAATGCAAATAATGCAAATCAAACATCAATTCAAGAAAACCTCAACCTCATCTGTATCGATAGTAAAAGAGGAGTCAGCGTGAGTCAGAGGAGAGAAACATTGATTAAAGGGCTGGCACTGCTGCCGCTGGTGGTATTCGGAGGAACTCCCATTTCAGAAGCAAGAGAAGTAGAGGTGGGGTCGTACCTTCCGCCATCCCCCAGCGACCCTTCTTTCGTCGTCTTCAAGGCCTCCCCAAAAGACACCCCAGCTCTACGCGCAGGTACCCATGTCCATCACCTAGTCCAACCATCAATAGTTATTTGTGTGGTTTGTAATTGTAAAGCATCAAACCAATTTGGTATGTGTTTGCTGATAATACTTGAATATTTAGTTCTAGTTTTATTGCAGGAAATGTGCAGCCATACCAGTTTCTTATCCCACCCACATGGAAGCAAAGCCGAGTGGCCAACATCTTGTCGGGAAATTACTGCCAGCCCAAGTGTGCAGAACCATGGGTAGAAGTGAAGTTTGAAGATGAAAAACAGGGGAAAATCCAAGTGGTGGCATCTCCTTTGATACGTCTAACAAACAAGCCGAATGCATCGATCGAAGAAATTGGGAACCCCGAGAAAGTGATTGCATCACTTGGTCCTTTTGTAACTGGAAATTCCTATGACCCGGATGAACTCCTTGAAACATCTGTCGAAAAACGTGGGCAACAGACGGTACGTTTCACTACTACTACAAGTCTACAACCAATTCGTTTTTCCTACTTTATGTTTATGCATTCTTATGTCAGGTTAAGTAGACGTAGTAGGGATCTCCATAAAAAACGATAACGATGTAGGGAAATGGAAGAAAGCGAAAATCAAAATTAAATTAAAAGAAAGAACAGAAAAAAAAAATTGTATGCCTTTTTATAATCGAAATAATTTTTTAAACGTATGGATCAATATAGAAATTTTATGATGACAGTGGAACATATGCTAAAACTTTTCTAAAAAAAAGTATAGATAATTAATGTTTCTAATATACAATTATTTTTTAATAGCTGAAATCATATAATTTATTATTAACCATATTACGTTAAATATAAATTTATAATATCAACAAATGATTATGGGTGGAAGTAGATTTTTCTCCGGATATTCGAATCATTATTAAAAGGACTTTACTTAAATATCATCTCAATCCATATATGATTGGTCTCGAATTGTAAAACTGATAAAAATACCCAATTTTATACCAATATATATTTATAGTAGAGAAGTTCTGCAACTTGTGTCTTGATAAAGATAAAGAAAAAAAGAATTGTCTTTGTTTGGATTTTTAAGAGATAAAATTAGAAATTATAATTAATTTTATTTAGGTTTAAATAAATTTTAAGTATTTATTAGAAAGTTATCCAACTTTTTTTCTCATTAATGATATGAAAAATTACAATGTATTAATTATGCATAAGCTTATGTATTGATAGTGTCTCAAATATAATCTCTCTCTATATATATATATCCATAATTATATGCTTGTATATATTTTTTGGCAAGTAATGGGAAAAAACAAACATTTGATGCTCAAGTAAATGATTTTTGTTAATTTGAAAAGCATATTCATATAGAAATATAATATTAAAGGGAAAAATTAAACACAAAAAAAAATAATATATTGAAAAGTACTCATGAGTGTGTTTTAGATAATAGGGATTATAAATTCTTACTTCAGTATAAATATATATGATTTTATTTGATTCTAACAGTATATATACTTTAATAAAGGTAACCTCATTTAATTAAAATTATGTATATTTAAAGAAAAAGTTGTAATGAAATATTTTCATATTCATTGATAATAGATACATAGATGGTTAGTGAATTGAGTTAATTATTTATTTATGCTTAATAAAAATTTAAAAGATAAAATTTGTTTTAAGTTTTTATACACTTTGTATATTTAGGATTGAATCCTTCTTTTAATTTTTCTATTTTTTAATTTAAAAATTCAAGTTAAGTTGTTTTCACTATTAAAATTTTTCTATTAAACTTATTGAAGAGATATTTTAAAATGAGAAAATATATATTCACACGGTAGTCATGCAATAATAAAAATAGCGTTGAACATACCAATTAGGACTTCTTTTCTTAAAAACACTCTTTTAAACTCATCATGATAAATAAATTTTTGTGTAGTATTTAAAAAAAATTGAAGTCAACATTTGATTACAAAATTAAAAATATTAGCTATTTAAGCTAACTAATGAAACTTATAAAATAGAGGAACCAAACTATAAAAAGAATTAAAGCATATATATATATATATATATATATATATATATATATATAATTTCAAGTTTCAGCATAGTATAGAAGGAGTTAAAATTAAAATTTGACCATTACCTTATAATATAAAAATGGAAAAAGGCAAACTCAAAAGAAACGGGAAGTCACTCGTCAGTCTCTAAGACTTTAAAGATATTCTAATTATATATAACCACCTAATAACTTAATAAAAAAGTTAATAATATTAATTATTTGAATTAATTAATAACATTATAAAAATATAGTAATTAAATCATAAATTTAAGAATAATAAAGGAAACAAAATTAAAATTTAACCACTAGTCGAATAAAAAGGAGAGGCATGAGATGCGTGTGTGAATAAAAGGAAGGTTTAGGATCTTCCTTTTATATATATATATTTATGAAGTTTGACAAATACTTAAATAACATAACATGCAATAAATGCATAGCTCTTTTCGATCAAATTATAACCAATTGACTTATAAGCAATTTACCCATCAATGTCTTTTTCAATCAATATTGCTATACCTTTCTTCACTACTACTCTATCAATTCTAATTAAATTTTTTCACGAGTTTTTTAGATTTACCATTATCAATTCAAATGCATATTTTTATTCTTATACCCAATTTTCATATACTTTGTGGGTTTGAATGTAACTTTATTTTTTTATCTATTATTCAAGTGTTGTTACATTTTAATTTAAAATTTTGACAATATTAAATTGGGATTTGTTTTATAATTAAATTTATTTTATGATGTGCATATTAGTAATATCTAGGAAATATTAGTGAAGAATTTTTCTTCTTAATAAGTAGGTAATAGGCTTTATAAATAAAGAATAGATTTAGCATTTAGAATTATGAAGTAAAAGAGTGATGTTAGTGTTATAAGATCTTTTGTGAGGAAGATTTTTAACTTTACCTTGAGTAAAAATTACGCTTGTGAGGATTGTTTGTAGCTTTATCCATGCAAAAGCTACAAGTTTAGGGAGTGATCTTTTTTTCTTTTGGTATTATGGATGTAGGCCAAAGTAACCTAATTATGTTAAATATTGTTTCCTATGAGAATGATTAATTTTGTGTCGACCTCGTGTTTATTACAGTTCCACTCATAAATTTCCAACAATTGATATCAAAGCTAAGGTTCAAATTTCATAATGGTGTGCGCATGAATCATTTATTTGGTTTTGAGAAAATTTGTTGCTATAGATAGTGGTTGCAAGATCAAAGACATGCAAGAGAATACTTGTTATTGAAGGTTTCAGATGTAGATGGAGATCTCAATTCATCTAGTGGTGCTTCAACTAAAATTTTTAGATTTAGAAGCAATCTGATATTAAAGATTGAGGGCCAATTTTTTTTATTGAATTTATGCAAGGTGGAGATTGTTAGATATTGACCCAAGGCAATATTCAAGTGAGATTCTTGTTTATTTAGGGATTAATTGATTACAAAGTTTATCTAATAAAATAATATAGAGGAAATCATGGTAAATAAGGTTTCTTAGTGGTCAAGAATTGGGTTATGTAAATAAAGAGTAGGGTTTAGCCTTTAGAATTATCAAGTAAAAGAGAGATGTAATCTTTACACGATATTTTATGAAAAGGAATTGTAGTTTTATTTGTGCAAAATTTATGAGGCTAGAGGGTCAAACCACATTAAATAGTGCCTCTTGTGAGTATGGCTAAATTTAGGTTGATCTTGTGTTGCTTATTTTGTTCATAATCTGAGTTCAGCTTTAAAGTTGTTATCTTACTCCTCAAAGCTTTTAAAAGCTCTTTTAAAATTCTAAGCAGAGTTTAACATAAAGTAGATAGAGTTTCACTTAGTACAAGCATCAAGATAAAACATTTCTTTTGTTCTCTAAATTTTCCATATCAACATACTCCTTAAACTGTTCGATTCTAGTTAGAGATTGCTTCATATATATTACAACCCCTAACACATAGAATAGATTTATGTATTTCTTTTAAACCTTCAACTACAGTTAATTTCACAATGCATGCAATTCATCTCATAACTTTTCTTTCTCAACTAACTAAATAACAACATAATTTGCACTTGCATTATCAACTATTACATTGAACAATGTATTAATCCCTAATTGAACAAGCATTTCTTACTCAAGTTACCACTAGCCTAGCCTTTATGAATAGAAATTGGACAAAAGTTTATAATTTTTATTCAATTTCCAATCATTATCAATAAAATAGGTTGTAAGATAGATAATTGGATATTTACAAACAAGTCTATGCGTTAGTAGTTAAAAAAAAAATTTGCATCTCAAAAATTATTTTAGTTTGACACTTTCATCTAAGTAAAGTAGATAAACATGCATTCCTTTTCATGTAATTCGTGAAGAAATATGGAACCTAGGACATGCCATATGCATAAACTTCCTAAAGCCTTCACTTTCTACAAACTTGAAAGGTAATTCATCAATTCAACCATTTGTGCTAAATCTTTCCTAGTTACATATTGATCAAGTTTCCAAGTTGTAAGATTTGATTCCCTTTTAAGACCCTTACTATGTAATTCTAGTTGGCCTCGAGTAATCCCAATTATTTCTTCGGTTTGGCCTGAAGCGTCATATGATGAATTTTCAAGCTTAGTTGAATTAGGAGGTGTATCACTACCACAAAAAATTGTTGCTCCAATGAACATCTACAAAAAAATTAAAATGATACTAATGGTTAAAAAACCTTGAACCGAAAACAAAAGCTATTAACATTTAACTCTCTAAAAAAATTTCAAAGACAATAACTGTGTATCAAATTCATTGACATTAATTTTTATGTAAATTCATTAACATTAGATAGTAAAGTAGTGTAGCAAAATGAACTTACTAAAATTGAATAGCCTCTTTAGTACTTATTGGAATAATATCTTATTTTTCAACTTGTCTAAACATGATTCAAATGTTAATTGACTCTTCAAATTTTCTTTGGCATAAGAAAAAGAAGTCTAAGGAATGAGAAAGGATTGTATGAAACAGTAACGCCACGTTATCTGTATTTCTTTCCAATAGTTTTATGCCACATCAGTATTCTTATCCTAAATTTCAGGGTTTTATCCAGAATTTTAGTATTTTAATTTGAATTTGATTTTTTCAGATAAAATCACGAAATTGAGATAAAATCACGAAATTCGGGATAAAATCTTGATGTGGCATAAAATTATTGGAAAGGGATACAGATGACGTGACGTCACTGTTTCATACAATCCTTTCCCGTAAGGAATAACCTTATTGCAACTTGGTGTTAATTGACTCTTCAAATTTTCTTTGGCATAAGAAAAAATAATTCTAAAGAATAACCTTATTGCAATTTGGTTAAAAAATAATTCGAATTTGTACAACGAGTCAAATTATAATTTATAGAATTGGTAATACATCTCAAAGTGTAAAATTTATATAGTGACACAATAAAAATAAGATGTATAATTAATTTCTAAGAGCACCAGGCTATACACTAAATTCTATGTTTTTATTCCTCTATTTTTTACAGCATTCCGTTACAATGGAGCATCTATAGCATTTAAGCTTTTCTACCACTATCAATCTACATGAATAATTTGTATGTATAGTACTATGGAAAAAAATGATACAAATACAAAAAAAAAGATATCTTCATCACTGAAATTTTTTATTGGAAATTAAATAACAAGGTCCATCTAAAATTGAGAAGAGTATGTCATTTTGGTTGATATTGATCAAATAATTAGTTTAGTTGATTAACCTTAAACAAACTAAATTAACCAAAAACTCAAATTTTTAAAAGAAAAATTGTCGATAGTTGCTCAAAATTTGATTAGTGGCCAACCGTTTAATTGGAAAATTTTAGTTTAACCAGATAGTTTGGTTTTAATAGAAAGCACAACTTTAATAGACAATTTTAGTTCTTATTTTATGTTATCTTAGATCATGTCCCACTAATGAGGTGGGTGAAAGAAAACCTTTTATGTAAAAAATATTTTCTTTTAACATTTATTTAATAATGATTATAGGTGGAGTAATAAAGAATTTGTATATAACTCTTATTAAACACATGTCCCATCCTTTGATATGTGAGTCTTATATGTTTTATTTAAAGATTTATATAAAAGAAAGAAAAAGATAAAAACATCATCATAACAATAATAGTTATCATTTAAAATAAATGCTATATTAATCTTTTCCCAATTAAGATAGTGCTTAATTAACATGTGACACTAAATCAATCAAACATGAGATTTATAATACATATAAATGAATAAATAAATAGTGAATATTATATTCCTTCATTAATATGCTTAATTTATGGAGATAGAATTGGGTAAAAAATTTAGATATCAAAGAGGAAAAATGAGTATACTTCAAGGGCTAAATTATGAATTAAACCTATTAAAGATGTTTTAATTTTTTTTTTTCTATTTTCAATGGGGTGCTGTAACAATATGTAAATTTATATTGTTGGTGTAACCCAATATTAAACTTGGATGTATTTATTTTTGCAGTACTACAAATACGTTCTTGAGACTCCATTTGCTCTAACGGGTTCCCACAATCTTGCAAAGGCAACTGCAAAAGGAAGCACTGTTGTGTTGTTCGTGGCTAGTGCTAATGATAAACAGTGGTCCACATCCCAGAAAACTTTAAAAGCCATGCTTGATTCATTTGAAGTCTAATTTTATGCTACACTGGCGCTACATTTGATTTGAGGGAGAAACACAATGGGAATTTTATTTAATCTATAGAGATTGGATATACAATACATGTATTTTATTATATTCTTATCCTATCCAATATTCGGAAGATTAATCATAACCATATTTGCTATTCTCTAACTTAAGGAACAATTTTTTCTTCCTTTTCCTGTTCATCCTTCTTAATAAATAAAATATATTAAATAATGCTACTATTTTTAGTGTATAAGTTAGCAATAAACTAATTTTAATTAGTAATTTTAGCTACTCATATGACTTGTTTTGAGAAAAGATAATGAAATTTGTTTTGCTTATTTTGAAGACGTCTTATTTTTTCACAAAAATTTCTCATATTTCTAGTTTTAAGTTTAAAACTGTACTAACTATTTTCTTTTATGTCTAATTATTGTAATACATATGTAAAAAATAAGCTATTTCCTCATGATAACCAAATAAGGCACAAGTGTTTAATGTAGCAGTAAGACATATTGTACTTCTAAGGAGAGAATTCAAACATTGGAGATGACATTGTTGGAGGAGCATCCATGAATCCCAAAAAGATTAGTTTTCATGAACTATAAGAAAATTGTATTCTTTACAAAAGAAAAAATATGTAAGGATATATAAGGTAATTAACTAACCAAATAAGGGTTTTTTTATTAAAATAATACAAAAATATTAATTACAAAAATGGTATAAGATGTAGAATAATTAAAAATGGGTTGTTTTCTACAATGTTTTCGAGTGTCGCCAATGTGTCAGGCGACACCACTCTAAAATTCCCCCCACCTTCTACCAATGAATTAGCTGAGGTAAAAATTTTTTTAAGTGGTGCCACAAACGTGTAAGGCAACACCAAAAAAAATACCCCTACATATAGACCAAATATGGTATCAGTAAAGAAAAAAAATATTTTTTAAGGTGTGCTTCCCAAGTGTCAAGCAGCATCAGTTTGAATTTAGAAAAAAGTTTCTTGGCCTCCGGTTGTTGGCTGTTTCTTGTTCTTTTTAGCTTCTCATGTAACGCCCCAATTTTCGGGATTTTCGGGATTTCTGTGATTTTTTTCAATGAACTTTAGAATTTCTGTGTTTTGACTGTTTGATGTAGGTCTGAGTGTGTTAGTGGGCCTTTAGAAGGCCCAAGAGTAAATTTAGTTCGATGCAATTTCTGAATTTTCAATCTCAGAGAGAGAGGGTTCTGGCGTTGTGAGCTTTTAAATTAAAGGTGGTAAAATAAGACACAAGAAGATCAGTGGTAAAGTGGCATGTGACGCCACATAGGTGTTTGGGAAGTGGCGTGTGGAGGTTTAGGGGGAGCCAAGGTTCAAGTTGCAAGGTAAGTTAAATAGGGTATTTATTTTTGTGAACAGGTAAGGTAGGTATTGGAACGTAGGTGGAACTCTGTTAGGAAGAGTTTGAGCTGTTCAGGGGATTGGGTAAGGGAGAGATAAGGGAGGAAATTTAGGAGCTAATCAAGGAGCTTGGTGTTGGCCGAATGTTGGACTCTTGAGGAGCAAGAGTTGGCCGACCAAGGGTCTTTAGTATAGGCAAATTCGGCTAGGTCATTTAGTATAGGGAATTTCGGCATTTGGACTTGTGGCTACCGAATTCTTTTTGTATTTTCGGGACTAGGTTGGTCATTCTACTATTTTGCCGAAATAGGGTGGTGTATCTAGGGTTTTCTCTTTTTCTTTCTTTTGCTAGAAGCCAAACCTACACCCTACACCTGTGCCGACTTCTCTTCTTCAAGAACCGAATTCTCTCATCTTCTCCCCTCTTCTTTTCTCTTTTCTTTTCTTGTCGACTCTCATCTTCTTTATCTCTGTTTCCTCTCAAAACCAAGTACCTGCGGCCGATTACCCCTTGGCCGAACCTAAATCTTTCATATTCCTTCTCTTCTTCTCTTCATGTATTTCCCTCACATCTAGGAGGCCGAATCTTGCTATAGCCGAACCCTTTCCCTTTTTCTTTAAAAAGCCGAAACCTTCATACCTGTGGTGTAGGAAGTCGAATCTTTGGCTACTTGAACCTGTTTCTTCTAACTATGGTAGATCGGGATTAATACCATAGATAAGAACACTCTTTTGGGCAGAACAACGATTGGTAAGCATTCGAACAACTTTCGCTAGTTACTTATGTTTTAAGGAAAAGCAAAAAACCCCTTAAGGGTGGCTAACATTGGGACTAAGGGCATTTTTGCCTCTTTCTTTTGGTTTTGTATGCGCTAGCATGGACAAGGGGGCGTACAGCTAAGGGCTTGAAGGCTAACTCGGTTGGACATCTAGATCTGGTCCATATTTCGGCATAAAGGTAAGAACTTTAGGGTCTAAGGCTATGTTGGCCAAATATGGTAGGGACTAGTACGTAGTTTGTTTTTGATATGTAGATTGACATTTTAGTAAATCGATTGTAGGCAACTCGTGTGTGGATCTCGCCAACGTATCGTTACAGATCAGGTGTGTAAACGACACCCACTTGTAGACTAGATCGACAAAAGCCGAAAAGCCGAAAGTCGAAATGTCAAGAAGGCATCTTGCGAACTTCGAGAAAAGTAGCGCTTGTGAGATAGTTTGTTTGTTAATCCTGGTAATCTCAAGTGGTCAGATTGCAGAGTGCACAATTTTGTGCACTTCGGTATTTGGGCTTAATGGGCTGAAATCGGGTTAATGGGCCAACGGCCCAATTCGATAAAAACGCTAGGTAAGTGTTTCTGTTAATACGTTAATGGCTGTAACATGCATGAAAACCCTAAAATAGTAAATTTACTAAAATACCCCTAAGAATGAAAATTACTATTATACCCCTAGGTGCAAAATGACCATTATACCTCTAGGGTTAGTTTTGACTGAAATGCATGATATTCTGATTCTGTTTGTTGTATGCCATAACATGTATATCTGTTGCATGGGATGTGGGTTATATTGATGGAGGAAGTGTTCTGGTGGCTATGCCACAAATATCTGTTTTTGGTGGCTACGCCACAAATATCTGTTCTAGTGGCTTTGCCATAATATCGATGTCCGTGACTCTGTCACAATATACATTCTCGCGACCATCTTTGCAAATTCTGTGGCGTGTAGCGGATGGGTGGGTCGAGTAGTCTCCCCACATGGTGTAAGGTTGGTACGGAGGTGTATACAGATAGATATGGGTTGGGTTTTCTGCATACATGATATATCTGTTCTGTATCTGTTATGGGCCTATGGGCTTCATTCTGAATTCTGTATAGGGCTAAGGCCCAACTTAATCTATTTCTGTAGTTTAACCTGATTTGGACTATGGTTGGGTTATTTTACACACTGAGTTTCCAAACTCACCCCTTAATTTCATCCATGCAGGAAATCCCCAACCATAGTGGACTTGGAGCCGTGAAGGATTCAGAGTGGCCACATGTTCTGCAAATTCGGTTTTCTTCATGTGTTTTGATCAGCACTTATTTACTTTAATTATTTTGGGTTTAAGTTGTAATAAGGCCGCTTTAATTATTTTTAATTGTTTTAGTATGTTTTGCTAGCTTAGGCATGATATTGCTTTAATTGTTTGAAAATGAATAGCTTTAGAGCGCTTTTTAAAAAGGTTACTTGATTTCAAAATATCGTGATAACAGAGCAAAGCTTCCGTAACGAAAACGTTTTCAAAATTAATAACCTTACTCAAATGGTTTTAAACGAACTGGTTTTACCCCTGAACAACCACTCAGTTAAAGTGTGGCAATGGTTGTGGGCATGTCTAGGATTGGATCCGTGGAGAGCTAGGTACTTAAGCAGTCTAATTGACTCACCTCCTCTTTTCTGGCATCCTACCTGGTGCACAGCTTCCATTCACTTTAATCTATAACGAAGATTTTCTTTAAACACTAAGAAAGACTTTAGATAAAACATGACTTTTCTAGTAACGCTTCAATGTGACACGCCGGATTCAGTCGTAACGTCTGGGTCGGGTTTGGGGTGTTACATCTCACCTTCCTCAAGTTGTTGGCACCTATCACAAACTCCATAAGGTGAGCATGCAACTGCAACACGCCAACATTTATATCTCTTTTTTTTTTTTTTCTTGAAGTTTCTTTGTTTCTCTTATTATTATTTGTTATTACTTAATGAAAGGGAACTTTACTTTCTCTTTCACTTTGCTATTTCCAAGCATTGGGAATCAAATTAATTAGGCTAAATTAGTGAAAAAGGCTAGTTTTAAAAAAATAACAAAATAGGCCAATTTTTATGATATTTATCAAAATAGGCCAATTTAGAGAGAATGCGAAAATGCATTAAATTGGATGCATTTTCAGGTGGCTTTGCAAGAAAACATGTCCAATAAGGTGAGGTTTCTTATCTTTGTTTGTAATGACTTGTTTTTTAATAGTGTCGAAAATGATAGTTTCGGAACACCATTTGCGATGTTTGAGTCCATAGATATTAAATAATAATATTTACAATGTTAGTTGAAATTTGGTCTCTTAATTTTGTTAAATGGATGGCTAATTAAGCTCCAAGGATTAAATTATAAAAGTGGTAAAAGTTAATTGCTATGGATTTTTAATTAATTGAAAGACCAATTAAGCAACTGAACCCTTCCAATCATGTTAAACGGTGGTGGGGAATAGTTGTAACCCACCAAAATTGTTAATTAAGCTTAAGTTTAACTAAGCTTAGGTTAATTAAGTTAATTATAATTAACTAATAACTAATTAAAATATATAAGCAAAATTAAAAGAAATGAAAGCCATTTCTTGTCTTCTTCATCTTTCTCACAGCAAAAAAGAAGGAAAGGTAGGGTTTGAAGCTTTCAATCTTTGGTCCTTCAATTGGTAAGTGATTTCAAGTTCGTTTCTTGTAAATTATATGTTTTTGAGGTCCCAGGAGCTTAATTTAGCTAGCCCATGTACTAATTTGTAAAACTTTTAAAGTTTTAGAAAGTTTTCATTGATGATTTCTTGAAGTTTTAGAAGTTAAATTAATAGATTTTAAGCTTAGATGTGAAAAAAAAGACTAAATTGTAAAGCTAATTAATAGTTTCGTACATTAAGAGCTAAACTAAATAAATTGTAAAACTTACTGTAGAAATAAGAAATACGAGGTCCCTAATGGACAATAGTGAAATCAGATTTCAATTTGGAGTTTTAAATTGAAATTTATGCCGATCTCGATTTTAAGGATTAAATTGAATAAATTGAAAATTTTGTACAAACCGATAATTGATTGTGAATTGGGTGATAATTAATAATGATATATATATTATGTCAATTTGCATCTAACATAGACCGAATTCATCGAGAAGGAAAGGAAAATCCAAAGTTTCGACTAATAGCTCGAGTTCTCGATTTGTATTTTGTTGATCGATTCAATTTAATTATTTCTTATTCATGTTAAATTACATGATTCAGTTATGAGGTAAGTATATAATTCTTGTACAAGTCGAGATAAAGAACTAAATAGAATAGGATAGAAAGTCGCATGGCTTATATAATATATGAAATTGGGTTGAGATATGTTATATAGGATACTGGAATGGTGAAATGATGATGAATTGAGATTGATAAATTGTGAATTGCACATATAATGAAATTGGAAATTGGTTGCTTACTAAATGTACATGTTATACTTTAGTTTATCCGATGATGCACAATGTGTGCCAATATAATTTTTCGGTATATCCGATGATGAACTATCTATGCTAGTATAATTACTTGGTATATCCAATGATGCACTATGTAAGCTAGTATAATTACTTGGTATATCCAATGATGCCTTTGTATATGCTAGTATAATTGTTTCAATTTATCCGATGATGTACTATGTGTGCCCATATAAATGCTTTGGTTTGTCTAATGATGCACTATGTGTGCCAATATATTTTTTGGGGTTTTTTCGATGATGCACTGAGGTACCAAATTATGATGTAGGTTGCTTAATAGTATGCAAATAATGAAATAAAATACAAAATACGAAAACATGCAAAATGAGCCGAAAACTCTTAGGGCCAATCGAGTAATTGACCTAATAAACTCAAAATTGATTGAAGTGAATGAAATGGAATTGAATGTTTATGCTTATAACTAATGTATGTAAATGATTAAGGAAAATGTTATAAGGATGCCAAATTCTTGTACTATTTTTTTATAAATAGGAATTATGGAATGACCAAAAAATAAAAAAGACACAATTGATTGAGCATCTTTATTCTGCAGTGGTAATTTATTTACAAAAAAATGTAACACTCCTAACTTGTCTCTGTCGCCAGATTAGGGTTACAGATGATTACTGTACAAATCAAAACATTTAACATCTAAACAGAAACTAATATGTAATTTAAAATTTAACAATAAAAAACTTAATTTAATCATAGCATAATACTCTTATAAGCCTTAAACTGAGTTTAAGAGGCCCTAAAAGTAACTTGAGAACACCGAGGACCAAATTTAAAAAAAATAGAAAATTTGAGAAACAAGGGTCACACGACCATGTGACATAGTCTAGGTCGTGTGGACATTCGAATTAAGGACACATGGTCATATCCTCGCCCACATGTCGACCTATGTGGCTATTTGAAATAGGGTCACACGACCATGTCGCAGGCCGTGTGCCAAACCATGTGTGCATTTGATGTTGAGTCACACGGTCGTGCCATAGACCGTGTGCCAAACCGTGTTACATATTGATTTAAGACACATGGTCATGTCACTGGCCTTGTCTCAGACCGTCTGGATCTTGCACCTGAACTTAATAAGACACACGCCTGTGTGGTATGACCATGTGTGGCACTGCAGCAGTGTGATGACTGTAACACCCCTTGCCCGTATCTGATGCCAAGACAGGGTTCGAGGCATTACCGGACTAAAACATAAATAACAAAATAGGCCAATTTTTATGATATTTATCAAAATAGGCCAATTTAGAGAGAATGCGAAAATGCATTAAATTGGATGCATTTTCAGGTGGCTTTGCAAGAAAACATGTCCAATAAGGTGAGGTTTCTTATGCTGTTTGTAACAGCTTGTTTTTTAATAGTGTCGAAAATGATAGTTTCGGAACACCATTTGCGATGTTTGAGTCCATAGATATTAAATAATAATATTTACAATGTTAGTTGAAATTTGGTCTCTTAATTTTGTTAAATGGATGGCTAATTAAGCTCCAAGGATTAAATTATAAAAGTGGTAAAAGTTAATTGCTATGGATTTTTAATTAATTGAAAGACCAATTAAGCAACTGAACCCTTCCAATCATGTTAAGCGGTGGTGGGGAATAGTTGTAACCCACCAAAATTGTTAATTAAGCTTAAGTTTAACTAAGCTTAGGTTAATTAAGTTAATTATAATTAACTAATAACTAATTAAAATATATAAGCAAAATTAAAAGAAATGAAAGCCATTTCTTGTCTTCTTCATCTTTCTCACAGCAAAAAAGAAGGAAAGGTAGGGTTTGAAGCTTTCAATCTTTGGTCCTTCAATTGGTAAGTGATTTCAAGTTCGTTTCTTGTAAATTATATGTTTTGAGGTCCCGGAGCTTAATTTAGCTAGCCCATGTACTAATTTGTAAAACTTTTAAAGTTTTAGAAAGTTTTCATTGATGATTTCTTGAAGTTTTAGAAGTTAAATTAATAGATTTTAAGCTTAGATGTGAAAAAAAAGACTAAATTGTAAAGCTAATTAATAGTTTCGTACATTAAGAGCTAAACTAAATAAATTGTAAAACTTACTGTAGAAATAAGAAATACGAGGTCCCTAATGGACAATAGTGAAATCAGATTTCAATTTGGAGTTTTAAATTGAAATTTATGCCAGTCTCGATTTTAAGGATTAAATTGAATAAATTGAAAATTTTGTACAAACTGATAATTGACTGTGAATTGGGTGATAATTAATAATGATATATATATTATGTCAATTTGCATCTAACATAGACCCGAATTCATCGAGAAGGAAAGGAAAATCCAAAGTTTCGACTAATAGCTCAGAGTTCTCGATTTGTATTTTGTTGATCTGATTCAATTTAATTATTTCTTATTCATGTTAAATTACATGATTCAGTTATGAGGTAAGTATATAATTCTTGTACAAGTCGAGATAAAGAACTAAATAGAATAGGATAGAAAGTCGCATGGCTTATATAATATATGAAATTGGGTTGAGATATGTTATATAGGATACTGGAATGGTGAAATGATGATGAATTGAGATTGATAAATTGTGAATTGCACATATAATGAAATTGGAAATTGGTTGCTTACTAAATGTACATGTTATACTTTAGTTTATCCGATGATGCACAATGTGTGCCAATATAATTTTTCGGTATATCCGATGATGAACTATCTATGCTAGTATAATTACTTCGGTATATCCAATGATGCACTATGTAAGCTAGTATAATTACTTCGGTATATCCAATGATGCACTGTATATGCTAGTATAATTGTTTCAATTTATCCGATGATGTACTATGTGTGCCCATATAAATGCTTTGGTTTGTCTAATGATGCACTATGTGTGCCAATATATTTTTTGGGGTTTTTTCGATGATGCACTGAGGTACCAAATTATGATGTAGGTTGCTTAATAGTATGCAAATAATGAAATAAAATACAAAATACGAAAACATGCAAAATGAGCCGAAAACTCTTAGGGCCAATCGAGTAATTGACCTAATAAACTCAAAATTGATTGAAGTGAATGAAATGGAATTGAATGTTTATGCTTATAACTAATGTATGTAAATGATTAAGGAAAATGTTATAAGGATGCCAAATTCTTGTACTATTTTTTTATAAATAGGAATTATGGAATGACCAAAAATAAAAAGACACAATTGATTGAGCATCTTTATTCTGCAGTGGTAATTTATTTACAAAAAAATGTAACACTCCTAACTTGTCTCTGTCGCCAGATTAGGGTTACAGATGATTACTGTACAAATCAAAACATTTAACATCTAAACAGAAACTAATATGTAATTTAAAATTTAACAATAAAAAACTTAATTTAATCATAGCATAATACTCTTATAAGCCTTAAACTGAGTTTAAGAGGCCCTAAAAGTAACTTGAGAACACTGAGGGACCAAATTTAAAAAAAAATAGAAAATTTGAGAAACAAGGGTCACACGACCATGTGACATAGTCTAGGTCGTGTGGACATTCGAATTAAGGACACATGGTCATATCCTCGCCCACATGTCGACCTATGTGGCTATTTGAAATAGGGTCACACGACCATGTCGCAGGCCGTGTGCCAAACCATGTGTGCATTTGATGTTGAGTCACACGGTCGTGCCATAGACCGTGTGCCAAACCGTGTTACATATTGATTTAAGACACATGGTCATGTCACTGGCCTTGTCTCAGACCGTCTGGATCTTGCACCTGAACTTAATAAGACACACGCCTGTGTGGTATGACCATGTGTGGCACACGGCCGTGTGACAGCCTGTAACACCCCTTGCCCGTATCTGATGCCAAGACAGGGTTCGAGGCATTACCGGACTAAAACATAAACATTCACACAAAGCTGGGCCATAAAATTTCGTTCCAATTTAAAAAAAATTCAACTACATGCAAATTGTCCTTTACAAGGGCCTACGAGGCCCAAAACATACTTCGGAAGCGACTCAGGACTAAACCCAGAACTTTAGAAAACTTTGAGAAAATATAGGAAATTTTCTTATTTTGGGGAGTCACACGTCCGTGTGAGTAGGCCGTGTGGTCATACACACCCGTGTGGCTTAGGAAACGCTCGTGTCCTTTACCTGTGTAACTCTCTGACTATGACATCATCAACTAAAATAGGATCACACGCTTGTGTGCTTAGACTGTGTGGTGAATTAAATTCTAAAATCAGGTGCAGGCTTCACACAACCTGGGCACACGCCCAAGTCCTAAGGCCGTGCCCTTCACACGGCGGAGATACACACCCGTGTCTCTGCCCGTGTGTTTACTACTGGACATTCTATTTGCATTAATTAGGATGTAGGGGACACACGGTCGGATCCCACGCCCATGGGGAAAATCGTGTGTCACACAAGGTTTAGACACACGCCCTTGTGTCTACCCGTATGGACAACTCTAAGGATATTTTCCAAGCCATTTGTCACTTTTAGATGCTCATTCACTCATTCATCTTTGATGGCATTCCATACCAATTTTATATTCATTCATCATGCTAAACCTACTTTTATATTACTCAATTATACCATAGTTTTGGTCATACTTATTAGCCATGATTCATTCATTTAGAGCATGTGCCATTCACCACACGTCTCATCCACAAGCAATCACATCAAGCACAATACATTGTATGCATGCATAATTGATTAGGGTTATAACCCAAATAATCAATATGAACCATATCACATGGCCATATTCAAAATGAATCAAATATTTCCATAAGCTAACACATTTGACAAGATCAATATGACATATAATAAAAAGACCAAGTCCCTATACATGCCATACTCAAATGTTGAGGCTAACTATACCCAAATGTCAAGTTGATAGTGTGATCGAGCCTCCGACATCCTTCGATTCGCGAGCTAGCTTGGCGATACTATAAGAAAATGGGAAAAGAGAGGGGAGTAAGCATAAAGCTTCGTAAGTTCACATGTAAATAAATAGCAACATGATCATAAATATATATATACCAATGACATAACATAGTTTACTTATGTGTTATCATAAATTCATAGGTATAACTCAAATTTGTAGACATAACTTACACATTTTCAACCTTACCGAAAATTCATCACATACTGAGCTCATACATATGAATTTTTTGTACATACCTGTACCAACTCGAATCACATTGTCATATTTCCTCATCATTAACTTACTTGTTGATTAACTCACAAGTTTACCTGTTGAACACTCGAAATACTATTGGATACACGGAAGATTTGCACATAATGCTTCAAACGTAGCCACATGCTACCTCATATCACTATCACACATTGCTCGCTCTCGAGCTAATCACAGTCCTGCTCACACAAGCTGAAAGTTAGGATGTAACTACTCGAGCTCCTCACACAAGCTGACAGGTACCCGCAACACATGCCGGTCTACCCAGCCACTGGTAGAACGTACAAGACTAGCACCCGGATTCACAAAATCACATATACACATAATCTCATGATCTCATAATCACATAGTTCCTAGTGACATGTCACATTGTATCCTACATTATTCCTAAGGTTCTAACGGGATTCTCTCGATGTCACATATTCGTCGAACTCGTTTACAATGTCATTCACATTGACCACAATACCATTCATACACTTATTATATTAATTAAATACAGAAATTCATACATATAATAATAATAAATTAAAACTTGATACAGCATTGCATTATTTACATATGAACTTACCTCGGTACAAAATATAGACAATTAATTCGATTTAGTCCAAAATCTTGTTCTTTTCCTGGTCTAGGTCTGGACTCCGTTTTTCCTGATAATCAAGCATGAAAAGATGAACAAACCCTAGCTATGGTGACCCTTGGAATTTCGGCACAAGAAAGAAGAAGATAGAAATATTTTTATTTCTTTTTCCCTTTTTATTCTTTTATTTACCAAAAGACAAAAATGTCCTTATGGCCTTTCTTTTAAATTTTTCCTATTAATGCCCATTTTTGTCCAAAATTTTAAAACTTCGTTAAATTGCTATCTACGGACCTCTAATGAATAATCCAATGAAATTTCATGCTTGTAGCTTCTAGAACACAAGTTTTACAACTTATTCAATTTAGTCCTTAAAGTCAAATTGGACATCTTATGTAATAGCCCAAATTTCAGTGATGTCAGAAATAGTGGTTCGAGACCACCAAATCCAAAAAATGAACTCATAGATTATATTATTTAATATTTATGAGCCAAATGTAGCTTTTAAAAGATTTTTGAAATAGTAAATTGTGTTTTATAAAGATTTATTTGGTCAAGAAATTAACAAAAAAAAAGTATTGAGATCACGGTGTTATAAACCGAGACATAAATATTTTTATAAATATTTATGGAGTGTCAGTAAGGTAGTATTAAAATTTCGTTAGAAAATTTTGACGTTTGGGTGATTAATTAAATAAAAAGTACTAAATTGAAAAAGGTGTAAAAGTTGTTAGAAGGATTAAATAGCTCAATTGTCAAATGAGGAAGGACCTAAAGTGCAAATAAGCCTAAAGGAGATACTTTGGGTGGCACAAGAAAAGAAAAATCAGGAAAATTGAGGGAATAAGGGCAAAATGGGAAAATAACAAAATTTACTAAATAAAAAGGGGACTGGAATGGAATATATAGAATTCTCTTCATTTCTCTTCATTTTCATCAGCTGAAAAACAGCCATGGAAGAGGTTTCAAGCTGGTTTTCATACTCTAGATTCATGTAAGTTTAATTCTTGCTTTCTTCTTGAAATTTCTAAGATTTTGGACTTTTACAATTGGGTCCAACTTACTATGTCATTAGTTTTTGATTCCATGGCTAATTTTTAAAGTTGCTATGGATGAGTGCTGGAAGCATATGATGAATAAATATAGAATTGAAGCTTTAATTTTGATGTATGATGATTTTATCAAATAAAATTGATGGAAATTAATTTTAGGACCTAATTATGAAAGAGTTTGGAATTAAGGTCTAGTGCTAAAGTTCTGATTTTTAGGGGTTATGAAGTAGTTTAAAATGATATACTAAAGTATTAATTGAAAAAAATTAGCTCAATTGAGGGGTTAATTGAGTAAGGGCTGAATTGTATGAACTGTGAAATTTGGGGTAAAATGGAAATCAACATTTTGCATTAAAACTGTTTTGGACGGCAGCAGTAGTCTAACTTTGAAAAATCACCAAAAATTGTAAAAATATAATTATAGGATGAATAAAATATGAAATTAAATCTTATTGAGTCTAGTTTCTTATATAAGAAACGATGTAAGAAATGGAATTGTAAATCATGAGATATAATAAATTTTATGACACAAGGTCAGAATGATTTTGGGTTCCCCTTTTCTGACTTTGGAAAATCATAAAAAATTGAATAAAAATAATTAGGTTCTTAAATTTATATGTTTAGATTCCCGAATGAGTCTATTTTCAAGAAAAATAAACAGAAACATTATTCAAATCTTGTACGAGGAGATAGTTAATTTTTAGTGAAGAAGGGTTGGAACTGTCAAATAGCAAAATAAGGGGTGACTTTAAAGAATAAATTGTACTTATTGGTTAAACCAAAAATTCTGAAAATTTTATGTTAAGATTATACGTGAGTCTAATTTTAGGAAAAATTAGCGGATCTTAATTCAGAATTTTTTAACTCAAGATAAAAATAATTTAGTCACTATAACGCAGATGGACAGCTTGAATATTCATATAAGTAAATAGTAAAAATTATAGATAATGTTACTTACAAGTGTGTTATATACATTAAGGATGTGGAATGGAGAGGAGGAGGAGGAAAATATGTGAGTGACTTATGCATAAATTGATCACATGCTCGATTATATTTGGTAAATGTTAAACTTAGTTAAAATGAAAAATGTTATAAATTCATGTTTGAATTAAATGTTATATATGTTAAAGAATAATTTGAATATTTGATATTGCCTAATAAATGAATATCCGATATTGCTTAGTAAATGTCAAGCCAAATATAAAAAAAAATATATGTTATAAGTGTAATATGTGTGAAAGAATGTGGTAAGTATTTTCATGGTTTTTATTGAACTCATTCACATGAATCTGTCATTTGAAATTGTGATAGACAGGAAGAAATAGTGAATGGCATGCTTATGTATGGTTATATGTATTTATCTGAAACACAAGAAAACGATGGTTATATATTTGATATATGGAGACATGATATATGAACATGGAATATATTTTATAAATGTGTTCGTTCATAATTATAGAATTGTGCAACTCAAGTGTATTATTTGTATAATGATAGTATTTCAAATGATTTGATGAGTAAAGCTCCAATGTGAGATAGTCTGAAATCAAGACAAATTGTCATGAAAACGTATTTAAAATACATAGATATGATTGTTACAAGTTATGTGAATAAATGATGTGTAAAAGTATATGCATATGAGAAATTTAATGAAAGTTGAGCCCATACATGTTTCTTGATATTTATATGAATTATATGACTAACAATGTGCTAAGAATAGGTATTAGGGCTCATGACCAATTCGAATAATTATGCTTTGCATAATTATGTTGAATATAGAGAAGCGGTAAGTTAATTACCATGTTTTACGAATTTATTAAATATTACTTGTTTATTTTTTTTTACTCTTTCCCCTAATTAATAATGATTCGATAAGCTCTGGTAATGCCTCGTACCCTGTTCTGATGATAGATACAAGTAGGAGGTGTTACTCCTCAGGCATATAATTTCTTCATGAAAATTTCACACAAACATGCAATCATGTCATGGATCATAAAATAATCATGAAACAATTATTTCTATTTCAGATTTGTGGTCTCGAAACTACTATTTCAACTAGACCCTAATTCGAGATGTTACAATTCTCCCCCTTAGGGATTTTCGTCCCCAAAAATCTTACCAGTGAAAAGGTTCGGGTATTGGTTTCTCATGTTTTCCTCGGTCTCCCATGTAGCCTCTTCAACCCCATGTCTTTGCCATAAAACTTTTTACAAGGGCAATACTTTTGTTTCTCAATTTTTTGACTTCCCAGGCCAAAATCTTAATCGGCTCTTCTCCATAAGTCATATCCGGTTGGATCTCAACCTCTATCGGTGAAATCACATGCGAAGGATTAGATCGGTATCGGTGCAACATAGACACATGGAACACATCATGAATCTTTTCCAATTCGAATGGTAAGGCTAACCGATAGACAATCGGCCTACTCTCTTGGTGATTTCACACGGTCTAATAAAGCGTGGACTTAATTTACCTTTCCTACCAAACCTCAAAACCTTTTTCCATGGAAATACTTTCAGAAATACTTTATCACTGACTTGATACTCAATTTCCTTCCTTTTTAAATCTATGTAGGATTTTTGTCTATCCGAAGCAGCTTTCAAACAATCTCAAATCAATTTTACCTTTTCTTCGGTTTCTTCAACCAAATCAACTCCATGAATCTGATTCTCTCTGAGTTCTGTCCAATACAAAGGCATTCGACACTTACGTCCATACAATGCCTCATAAGGCACTATTTTCAAACTCGACTGAAACCTATTGTTGTAGGCAAACTCTACCAACAATAAATACTTTTCCCAATTACCTTGAAACTCAAGGACACAACACCGTAACATATCTTCAAGAATTTGAATCACTCGCTTAGATTGACCGTCAGTCTGTGGATGAAAAGTGGTACTAAAATTCAATTTTGTACCTAAAGCCTCCTGCAACTTCTTCCAAAACCGCGAAGTGAACCTTGGGTCTTTATCTGATATAATTGATAAAGGTGCTCCGTGCAACCTTACTATTTCAAAAATATACAACTCAGCTAGCTTGTCAAGTGAATAGTTAATACGTACTGGTATAAAATGAGCCAACTTTGTTAATCGATCAACAACAACCCATACAACATCTTTCTTTCTTGGTGTCAAAGGCAAAGCCGTCACGAAGTCCATAGTAATACAGTCTCATTTCCACTCAGGAACCATCACAGGCTGAATTAAGTTTAAAGGTACTTGGTGTTCAGCTTTCACTCGTTGACAAATCAGGCATCTCAAAACAACTCAGAAATATCTCTTTTCATACTCGGCCACCAATACGACCACCATGGGCCTCAAGCAAAATCTTCTAAATCAACTCGGTATTTTTAGGAATACAAATCCTATCTCGAAACATCAAGAAACCATCAGAACTAATCCAAAAATCTGATTCCATACCTGATTCACATTGGACTCTTTTAGCTTGCAAATCACCGTTACTTTGCTAAGCTTCATAAATCTCTTGAAGAGACATCGTTCTAGCTCTTAACTCAGCTAGAATCGAACTATCATCCGACAAGGCCAACCGAGTGTTCATAGCCCTCAGTGCAAATAGGGATTTCCTACTCAGGGCATCGGGGACCACGTTCGCCTTTCCCTGGTGATAATCGATCACTAGCTCATAATCCTTTATCAGCTCTAACCATCTCCGTTGTCGTAAGTTCAAATCTTTTTGAGTCATCAAGTACTTTAGACTTTTATGGTCGGTATACATACGACATTTCTCACTATACAAATGATGTCTCCAAATCTTCAATACAAACACAATGGCAACTAATTCCAAATCGTGTGTTGAATAATTCTTCTCATGCGGTTTCAGCTACCTCGAGGCATACGCTATCACATTGCCTTCTTGCATAAGCACACAACCCAATCCATTCAAGGATGCATCACTATAAATTACAAATTCTTTTCCCAGTTCAGGTTGTACTAAAATTATGCTTCAATCAACAATGCCTTTAGTTTCTCAAAACTCTGTTGGTACTTTTTCGTCCATTCGAACTTAAATCTTCCTGTAACAGTCTCACCATCGGAATAGCAATCATGGAAAATCCTTTAACAAACCGTCTGTAATAACCGGCTAAGCCTAGGAAGCTTCTAACCTCTGACACATTCCTTGGCAGTTTCCATTCAACAATAGCTGAAACCTTACTATGATCTAGTTAAATGGCATCACCTGAAAAAATATGCCCCAAGAATCCGACTTATTGAAGCCAAAACTCACTCATACTAAACTTAGCATACAACTGCTTGTCTCTCAAGGTTTGCAAAACTGTTCTCAAATGTTTGGCATGCTCAGCCTCATCACGAGAATAAATCGGTATATCATCAATAAAAACAACCACAAATTTATCCAAGTATGGTCGAAAAATACGGTTCATTAGATCCATAAAAAACGCAGGAGAATTCGTTAAACCAAAAGGCATAACTAAAAATTCATAGTGACCATATCTCGTTCGAAAGGCAGTCTTCAGTATGTCTGAATCTTTACTCTCAATTGGTAGTAACCGAACCCTAAGTCTATCTTTGAAAATACTGTGCCTCCCTTCAATTGTTCAAACAAGTCATCGAGTCTGGGTAAGGGGTACTTGTTCTTTATGGTTACCTTTTTGAGCCGTCGGTAGTCTATGCACAATCTCATTGAACCATCTTTCTTTTTCACAAATAGCACCGGTGCATCCTACGGAAAATGACTGGGTCTCACGAAACCTTTATCCTTTAACTCTTGTAACTGGAATTTTAACTCCTTTAACTCCGTCAGAGCCATCCTATACGGAGCAATAGAAATAGGCACCGTACCTGGAACTAGATCAATACCAAATTCAACTTCCCTAATTGGAGGTAATCCAGTCAATTCTTCTGGGAATACATCTGGATATTCGCATACTACCGGCACTGACTCAACTCTCGACTCAGACTCCTTTGTATTCAATAAAAAGGAAAGATAAGCTTCATAACCCTTTTTTAGACATCTCTGAGCAGTCATAGAAGAAATCACTACAGACAAGCTATCCGATTCATCAGATTCAACCCGAAGAGTATCACCACTTTCACATTTCAATTCAATGATTTTCCTTCCACAGTTGACTACTATATCATGCATGGTCAACCAATCCATGCCAAATATTATATCAAATTCATCAAACAGAAAAAGCATGAGATTAGCCGGAAAACAATTACCTCTAATCATTAAAGGGCAATTCTTACATACTTTGTCAACTATCACATGCTTGTCCAAGGGGTTTGACACTTTTACCACGAATTCTATAGACTCAACGGGCATATTCATACTAGACACCAATTTCACACATACATACGAATGGGTAGATCCTGGATCAATCAAAGCAACAACATAAGTATCATAGAGAGAAAAAGTACTCGTAATCACATCAGGGGATGAAGCCTCTTCGCAAGCGTGAATGGCGTAAGTCCTCACAGGTGCTCTACCCTCAAGCTTCACAGCTAGTTCCTTAGGTGCACTCTTACTACTCGTCCCACTTCTTGAATTCTTTTATGGTCTCCCTCTAGAGGTAGTATTGCCCGACCTTGCACTCTAAAATTTTTCCTCTTCAACCGTTTCAGGACAATCCTTGATAAAATGATCATGTGAACCACACTTGAAACATGCCCGGCTGTAACAACCCGATTTTTGGGACTAGTCAGAATAGTGGTCTCGGGACCACAAATCTGGATTTGACTAAAATATTTTATCATTATTTTGGAATCATTGCATGTTCATATTAGTGTATGAAAAAATTGGTAAGTTAATTTTGACGTTCGTGTGCCCAATTGCAAAAAAAAGGACTAAACGCATAAAGTGCAAAAGTCCTAATTTGATAGCTAAAGGTGATATTTTATTAGAGAATCAAAATTGGGGGATTGTAAAGGGAAATTAGAGCCTTAAAAGAAAGCATAGCTGGCCATAGAGTCAAAGAGGAGACAAAATTTTCAAATTTGGTGAGTTAGGTAGCTTATTTTTTTGACTAAAATAGAAATAAATAAAGGAAGGATGATATCATCCTTTTTTCATATTTTTTCTCTACTAAAAATCAGCCATTAAAGGGGGTTTGAAAGCTTAAAATTTTCAGCAACTTGAAGCACTCACAAGTAAGTGACTTCCATGTCCTTTGTTGATGATTTTTGTACTTTTGAGACCCTTGAAGCATGAGGTTTCAAATGAGAGGTCTATTTTGCAAAATGGTTGAAAGTCTAGGGTTTTTCCATGAGAACATCTAGGGTGTTTTCTGAAATTTTATGGAAGAATATGAGTCTTGGGTGTGACATAAACAACTTTTGTGAAAGGTGTTAGTATGAAAACACCTAAAGGGACCATTTTGCATAAGTTGTAAAATAGATGAAAAATGTGTAAAGTAGTGAGAATTTGGAGTTGCTATAAGAGTCAAAGAGGTTCGGCTAGTCTTTAGAAATAAATAAATTCGATAAAAATTGATTTTCGGGCCGAGGGGTAAAATAGTCATTTTGTAAAAGTCTAGGGGCAAAAGGGTCATTTATCCCAATTGTGAATTTTTTAGTGCTTAGGTTGATAAAGTGACTTAATAAGTGCATTTTTTATTATAGATCAAGAAATACTGAGTAGAACCTAGACCGAGGGAAAGCCAAGCATACTGACTAAATCGGCTAGTCGCCACATTTTGTAATCCGAGGTAAGTTGTATATAAATAATACAGCTACATTGTTAATTATATGTGCTTGAATTATTACAGCATAAATTGCTTGATTGTGAAATTGAGAATGTATAATGATAAATGAGATAGTAGAATTTCTGTTAGAACCTCAAGAAGTAAATCGGATATTCATGCCATGACATTTGAGTCATTCGTGTGTGAGCTAGTGTAAGACATGTCTGGGACATGCATCGGCCACATTATGAGAGCCAATGTAAGACCATGTCTGGGACATGGCATCGGCATTGAGACAAGGGCTAGTGTAAGACATGTCTGGGACATGCATCGGCCACATTATGAGAGCCAATGTAAGACCATGTCTGGGACATGGCATCGGTATTGAGATGAGGGCTAGTGTAAGACATGTCTGGGACATGCAAAGACCTCGAGACGTAAGCCAATGTAAGACATGTCTGGGACATGCATCGGCTACGAGATGATAGTCAGTGTAAGACCATGTTTGGGACACAGCATCGACTTGAGATATGAGCCAGTATAAGACTGTGTCTAGGACATGGCATTGGCACTTTACCTTATGCTTGAGGCTTATGTAATATCCGGTAGTATTCTGAATGGTTCAACGGTAAAAGTTATGTTCTTAAGCTAACGAGGAAAGTATAGTAGTGTTGTTAGTGGTACAGGTACCTAATTGGTACGTATGAGATATGAGCTCAATATATAATATGTGACTTGTATTGATGGTAATGATTAAGTTACGCTTATGCCTACCTTGGTGTTATAAGCATGTTGATTATTGATAAATTGTTGTTGTATACTTACTTTTATGCAACTTACTAAGCTGTTATGCTTACTCCCTTCCCTTCCCATTTCCTTACAATGCTGTCCAACTAGCTCAAGTATCACCGGAAGTTAAAGATATCGATCACACTATCAACCGAAGCATTCGGTATAGTTGGATTTATATTTTTGAATATGGCATGTATAGGACTTAGACTTTATTATTTTGTGTCATTATGGTTTGGCCATATATTGGCTTGGGTTGGAAACCCTTCAATTTGTATTAATCCTTGAATGATGGCTAACATTCATTTTGAATTTATAAAAGATGCATTATCATGGTTGAATGAATGTCTATTGTGGCTGATTTGGTTATAGGTATTGTGCTTATTTTGGTATTGGTTGGTATTTGTATAGAACTACAAATGTAAGGGTGGCACTGGGGCTTGGTAAATAGCCTTATATTATCCACAAGGGTAGTCACAGGATCATGTGTCTAGGCCGTGTGTGACACACGATCTACCCCATGGGTGTGTGGTCTGGCCGTGTGTCCCCTGCATGTAAAAATTTTAAGTCAGTATGCATGATAATAAACACACGGGCAGAGACACGACCATGTGTCTCAGCCATGTGAAGGGCACGGCCTAGCATACGAGCGTGTGCCTTGGCCGTGTGACATTTTGGGGTTGCTGACGTCAGAAACAGAATGTCCATGTTTTTGTACACTGGCTAGTACACGGGCGTGTTGTGGCCGTGTGAAGGACACGGGCCAGGAACACGGGCGTGTGTCAGGCCATGTGAAAACCCCTGTAGGTGTGCATTTAAAATAAATTCCACACGAGTGGAGGACACAGGTGTGTCCCTATATTGCTTAAGCAGTGTAAGCCACACGGGCCATCAATACGACCATGTTGAATTGGCCACACGGGCGTGTGCCCTTTCACACGGGCGTGTGCCCTTTCACACGGGCGTGTGCCCCTTTCACACGGGCGTGTGCCCCTTTCACATGGGTATGTGCCCCTATGTCAAGTGACATTTTTCTATAGTTGGAAAAAGTACCCGAGTTGGTTTCGAGTGATTTACGATGTGTGTTTTGGGCCTCGAATGCCCATATTATGATATGTTGATATGTTTGAGAGGGTTTTAAATTTGTCCAAGTCTTGGAGACTCGAAAATGGTTGTAAGCACAAGTTTAAGTAAGGTAACGCCTCGTATTCCATCACGGTGTAGGATACGGGTATGGGGTGTTACCCCGGCTATTCATCTAGCATTCACCGGGGTGACGTTTGCCACAATGTTGACATCCAAGTCTATTAGGTCGAGCGTTACCCACACTCGCTATTGAAGTAGTCTGAGCCTAATGACTCGAATATTGTTTCCCATGGTTCCTGATCGAAAACCTAGCTGAAACACTCGATTGAGTATTAAAGTCTCTCGGTTTCTTAGTTGAAGACTAAAATGATTTACCTATCTGTCTCTTCTTCAAATCTCGAGACTCTAACTCAGCTTTTCTCTTCTCTTTAGCCAATTCCTCTGCTTTACAAGCTCTCTCTACGAAAACAATAAATTCTCTCAGTTCAAGGACACCCACCAACAATCGAATGTCTTCGTTTAATCCATCTTCAAATCTTTTGCATATGGTGGCTTCAGTCAATACACATTCTCAAGCGTATTTGTTCAATCACAAAAATTCACGCTCATATTTCGTTACCATCATTTAACCCTATTTTAACTTGAGGAATTCCTTTCTTTTCTGACTAATAAATCTTTGGCTAATTTACTTCTTACGGAGAAGAATTCCCAGTTAACTCTATCCCTTGGTACCACCGACATAAGGGTGTTCCACCACTAATAAGATGAGTCTCTCAGGAGGGACACAACACACTTCATACATTCCTCAGGGGTGCATGATAACTCATCAAACACCCTAATGGTATTCTCGAGCCAGAACTCTGCCCTCTCATGGTCATCATCTTTACTAGCTCGAAGCTCTTTAGTTACTTGTTTCTGAATCTTATCTACTAGAGGTCTATGCAATCTCATGAAGTCTATACCTTGGAGTGTTAAGGGGATAGGTTGAGGAATAGGTGGGGGTGGTGGAGGTTGAGTGTTCGGGTTCATTCGAACGAACTCCGTATTCCAGGCGTCCATCATATGGAGAAAGGTTTCCCTGCCTCCTTCTCCTCGACTAACTGTAAGGGGTCTACTCTTAGACGGAGCAGCCCCTTCAGCGGGTGCAGGGGCGTTACTTTGAACATCATCTGCCACTGCTCTGTCGGGATCCATTTACTATATAAAAAAACACATTTCAAAATCATCAAGAGTCATCACACTATCATAATATATATATAGCATGTATAGTTAGACTCATATACATACTACGTTAGTCCGAGAATTGACTAAACCTAGCTCTGATACCACTAAATGTAACACCTCTTGCCCGTATCTGACGCTGGGACAGGGTTCGAGGCATTACTGTACTAAAACATAAAAATTCATGCAAAGTTGGGCCATAAAATTTCATTCCAATTTAAAAATTTTCAATTACATGCAAATTGTACCTTACAATGGCCTACGAGGCCTAAAACATACGTCGGAAGCGACTCGAGACTAAACCGAGAACTTTAGAAAAATTTGAGAAAACTTAGAAAATTTTCTTATTTTGGAGAGTCACACGCCCGTGTGAGTAGGCCATGTGGTCATACACGCCCGTGTGGCTTAGGACACGCCCGTGTCCTCAAGTCGTGTAACTCTCTAACTATGACGCATCAACCAAAATAGGGTCACACGGCCAAATCACACGCTTGTGTGCTTAGGCCATGTGGTGAATTAAATTCTAAAATCAGGTGCAGACTTCACACAGCCTGGGCACACGCCCATGTCCTAAGGTCGTGCCCTTCATACGGCAAAGACACACGCCATTGTCTTTTCCCGTGTGTTTACTACTGGACATTTTGTTTGTATTAATTAGGGTGCAGGGGACACACGGTCGGATTCCATGCCCATGGGGCAAACCGTGTAAACAACTCTAAGGCTATTTTCCAAGCCATTTGTCACCTTTAGATGCTCATTCACTCATTCATCTTTGATGGCATTCCACACCAATTTCATATTCATTCATCATGCTAAATCTACTTTCACATTACTCAATTATACCATAGTTTTGGTCATACTTATTAGCCATGATTCATTCATTTAGTACATGTGCCATTTACCACACATCTCATCCACAAGCAATCACATCAAGCACAATACATTGCATGTATGCATAATTGATTAGGGTTACAACCTAAATAATCAATATGAACCATATCACATGGCCATATTCAAAATGAATCAAATATTTACATAAGCCAACACATTTGACTAGACCAATATGTCGTATAACAAAAAGACCAAGTCCCAATACATGCCATACTCAAATGTTGAGGCTAACTATACCCAAATGTCAAGTTGATAGCGTGATCGAGCCTCTGACGTCCTTCAATTTTCGAGCTAGCTTGGCGATACTATAAAAAAATGGGAAAAGAGAGGGGAGTAAGCATAAAGCTTAGTAAGTTCACATGCAAATAAATAGCAACATGATCATAAATATATATATACCAATGACATAACATAGTTTACTTATGTGTTATCATAAATTCATAGGCATAACTCAAATTTGTAGACATAACTTACACATTTTCGACCTTACCGAAAATTCATCACATATCGAGCTCATACATATGAGTTTTTCGTACATACCTGTACCAACTCGAATCACATTGTCATATTTCCTCATAATTGACTTGTTGATTAACTCACAAGTTTACCCGTTGAACACTTGGAATACTATTGGAAACACGGAAAATTTGCACATAGTGCTTCAAACATAGCAACATGCTACCTCATACCACAATCACACATTGCTCACTCTCGAGCTAATCACGGGCCTACTCCCACATGTGACAGCCCTAAAGTGACCCTAGTCGGAAAGCGGTTTCGGGACCGCTAAACCGAGTCACCGAATTATTTGAATATGATATTTATTGTCTAAAATATGTGATTATGAATGTGTGAAAGTTTTAAGTTTCGATTTAGTAAATTGCATGTGAATTTAGTCAATAGGACTTGTGTGACACTTTTGAAATGTGATAGGCTAATCTATAAGGATCTAATAGTGCATGTAATCAAAAGGGAGGACTTGCATGTCAATTTTCCCCATTTAATTACTAGTGGCGGCCATGACAAGGGTGATGGGCAAAACATGTCATAAAACATGTTGTGCTAATGGTTTATGTGAGAAAGGATAAAATAATAATGGAAAGGTAAATGATGACAAAAAAAAATGTGTGTGGTTGCCCCCCCTCCATTGCCGTGAATAGAAGAAAGAAAAAGAAAAAAAAAAGAAGAGAAAAGCTCTCATATTGTTCTTGGTCGAATGGGAGAAAGAAAAAGAAGGAAAAAGAGCTTTGAGGAAATCGGCTATGGTGGTTTGATAGACTAAGGTATGTTTGATGATGTTCCATGAGATGCATATATGTTTTAGTTGTTAGCTTAAGTTCTAGCTAGCCCATGGTTCAAATCTTTGCTATGTCATGGAGATGGTATTCGGCTAAGGTGGATTGGTGTTGATGTCATTTACATGCTAAAAATGAAGCTTTGTAATGATGCATGTGATGGTGGATTGATGACTCTTGAATCTTCTTTTTAGCATTTTTGAGTGAGACATGAAGTTCTTTGTTTAACCATGACCAAAATTGAAATGGTATGGTGTTGTGATGCATTCGGCCATGGTAGAAAGTAGAGGAGAAATATGGTTGTTATTCACGTTATTTGGATGAGAAATGGTAGTAAGGTGAAGAGCAAATGTTAATGTTTGATTTACTAGTGTGTATATGTGTATTGGCCGAGTTTTGAATTTGAAACAAAATGGTATGTAGTCAATACAAGCAACCAAATTTGTAGGAAGTATTAAGCATATAATCGGCCTCAACCTAGACATGTATATTCGGCTACATGAAATAGATTTGTGTTGCATGTGTTCGGTTAGAGGCAAGCATATTGATGCTTTTATCTTGGCTTAGATAATCGGCTAAAAGAGAGTGTGGGCTAAAATGTTGAGTTTGATTCATGATTCTATATATATGTGACTCTAATGCCTAATGTATATATGGGCTAAGTACCTTGAGGTCCTCTTTTGATGTTCAAATGAATTGTGTTAAATTGCTTAATGTGATTAAAATGCATGACCATTGTGTATTTGAGCTAAAGGGTGGCCATATGACCTATTAAACTCCTTGTCATATTCGACCATAAGCTAGCATAATGAGACTTTAATAAGTTAAATTTGTTTGAATTAGCTCAAGAGCTTAGAGGACCACAGTTGGATAAGGGAAAGGAAAAAGTTATCGAATAGCCGCCGAAATCGTTTGACCACATCCGAGGTAAGTTTTCGAGTAATGGAACTTAGATTATGATTTGTTTAGATCATGTTTTAAGCAAATCAAAATCATGCTCTTTGTATGTGGCTATTAAGCCGAAATTGCAAATGTGATAAGTGTCTTGTGTTTGAGCTTTGGTAATGAAAATGAAATACGGATGTGTCATGATTTATTGATAAATGTGCATGGTTATTCAAATGATGTCTGGGCTAAGTCCCGAAGGCTTTGTGCTAAGTGACTATATCCGGACTAAGACCCGAAGGCATTTGTGCGAGTTACTAAATCCGGACTAAGATCCGAAGGCATTTGTGCGAGTTACTAAATCCGGACTAAGATCCGAAGGCATTTGTGCGAGTTACTAAATCCGGACTAAGATCCAAGGCATTTGTGCGAGTTACTAAATCCGGGTTAAGTCCCGAAGGCATTTGTACGAAGTTACTATAACTGGCTATGTCCGAAGGCATTTGAGCAGTAGCTATATCCGGTTAAATTCGAAGGTGCGTGATTCGGGAATGAGCGATCTTCTGTAAAAATTTCAGTTAATACGCTTGTAAAATCCCAACAATGAGGTATGTTTCATATGTGCATTGGAATAGTTGATTCCTTGAATAATATTCGCTCGATCGAGTAATGAGCTTAGGTATTTGGCTAAAACGATCCCTTATGTATGAATATAGGGGTTGGAATGTGAAGTAGGAATGATTTGAGAATATGTATATATGGAATTATCCTTTTAGTTAAATGAATGATATACTTCAGTTGTGCTTAAATTCTTTGCTCAAAACTTACTAAGCATTTAATGCTTACTCAGTTTATTTAATTCTCTTTTATAGATTTTGGTTCTTCACTATCGGACTCGGGATTTTTGAAGTCAAGTCGCCCACACTATCAAAGCTCCTTTTGGTATACTTTTGGTTGAACATTGAAATGGCATGTATAGGACTACCCTTTTGTTGTTGGTCATGTACCCTTCGTTTTTGTGTAAATTTGGATAGCCATGCGAAAATGGCTTATATACACTTTGAGCTTAATATTATAATCGTCTTGTATGATGTTCATTAAGAGGTATGGAAATGTTTGGGAACGATTAGCCATTCGAATGGTTAATCATGATCATATTTTGTGCTATATATGCTAAAGGGCTAGTTGATCCATGGAGGATCATGAAATAGGTAAAGTTTACCTTAAAATAGATCTTTGGCAAAGAAGATGATGTGGATGTGAAAAATCACTAAAAATAGTAGGAATGGAATTAAATAGTGAATAAGTAATCGAACCTTGATGAATCTATTTTCATAGGAAAGTAACGAAACATTCATATGAACAGTATATTATGAGATGTTAAAGTTTTCGTGAGATAGGGCCAGAACGGTTTCTGGATCCCCTGATCTGACTTTGGAAATTCATTATAAATTAACCAGAGACATTTATAAGTCATGCTATATATGTATAGATTCCTTTTTGAGTCTAGTTTCTATAGAAACGAACGATATCAGTATTGAAGCCCTGTACAGGGAGATATCCAAGTTGTAATGCATGAAGGTCAGTGTAGTCGTACCCTGTAACAGGGGAAACTTTAACTAATAAACTGTACTAATTGGCCTGACCAAAAATTCTAGAAAAAAATATGTAGATGTACATATGAGTCTAGTTTCAGGAAAAATTACAAAACTGATTTTCGAGTTTTGGAACTCAAGATATGATTTTTAACAGAGTGATGCGTTAGCTAAGCGCTGGAAATTTTAAAATGGATGTGAAAGCAAGTGATTTAAGTCGCAAACCCCTCGTGTCCGACTCAAAGCAGCGGTCTCGGAGTGCACGGGTGTTACAATTAAATTGGTATCGAGCTACGGTTTAGTCGATTCTAGGACTACCGTACTACGTTTGGGTCTAGCTATACATGCCATTATGTGATTATTTGATAGTGTGGTGATTTTTGACAATTGAAAATGTGTTTATTATAGTAATGGATCCCGATCCCGACCGAAGCGGTAGTGATGATCTTGAGAGTGTAGCGCTGCTCCAGACAAGGGACAGACTCGCGGACTCTCAACCTATTGCTAGTAATCGAATGATGAAGCTAGACAAGCTTTCTATAGCGTGATGAATGATTGGTTCAACCAATACATTCGAACTAATCTACTGTTCCACAACCTCCATTCCCGACAAATACCACCCAAGACCTACCATACCTCCGTGAATCGACCAAATAAGGTCAAATAAGCCCCAGTTGATGTAATTGAAAACACGGGCTCTGAATTTAAGGCTACGGATAGTGATGATGCCGAGCAAGCTGAATTTTGGTTGGACAATACTATCCGCACTCGATGAGCTATCTTGCACACCGATGAGTGCCTAAAGTGTACTATCTCCTTGTTACGTGATTACGCCTACTATTGGTGGAATCGTTGACTTGTTGTGCCTAGAGAGCAAGTAACTTGGGAGTTTTTCCAAGCGGGTTTGGAAAAAGTATATCAGTCGAGATTTATGGATAAAAAACGGAAGGAATTTCTTGAACTTAAACAAGGTTCCATGTCGGTTACCGACTATGAACGAAAGTTTGTAAGGCTTAGCCGGTACGCACGAGAATGCATTTCCTCAGAAGCCGTAATGTGTAAACATTTCGAGGATGGATTGAATGATGATATAAAGTCGTATGTTGGCATATTGGAAATCGAGAATTTGTGGTACTTGTCGAGCGAGCACGCAAAGCCGAGGAGCTCGATATGGAGAAAAGAAAAGGCGATATGGGAGCAAAGGAGTTTCAGTAAGAGGTCTTGGGAGGCCCTTTCAACGATCATCGAAGAAATTTAGAGATGATTTGGGCGATCTAGAGACACGTTGGGTTTTTCTAGACGAGACCGTGATCAACCCCCGTGAGTGCACGAGTCACTTGGTCGCTAGTGTTGGAAATGATCGTCGAGACGTAACGTAGTGTCGGTATTGCGATAAATGGCACTTGGGAGTCAGAGATTCCATGACCGCTCTGTTACAAGTCTTGGTCACCGACCACTTTATCAAAGATTGCCCGAGATTGTCCGAACAAAATGTAAATCGAGTGGGAAACCGGGTGCTACCACCGCTCGGGTAGACCATCTAGAAATACGGCAATGCTAGTGGTGGTCGAGAGGATCTAGACATGTTGCGACCGGATCTCGAGGCTCGTGCTCTGCTAGGGCTTATGCTATCTGGCACGCGAGGATGCTTCCTCGCCGGATGTTATTACTGGTACTTTTACTCTCTTTGATACTAATGTGATTGCTTTGATTGACCACGGTTCTACTCATTCTTATATATGCGAAACCTTAGCATCCAAAGAAGACTTTACCTATTGAGTCTCTTGAGTTCGTAATTCGGTGTCAAATCCCTTGGGTCGTTACGTGCTTGTCGACAAAGTGTGTAAGAAATGCCCCTAGTAATTCGAGGTTCTGTTTTCGCGGACTTGATGCTTTTGCCGTTTGATGAATTTGATGTTATTCTTGGTTTGGATTGGTTGACCGTGCATGATGCGGTTGTGAATTGCAAAAGCAAGACTATTGATTTGAGGTGCTAAATAACGAGATAATCCGAGTTGAGTCTAAGGACTTAAAGGGTTGCCACCGTAATATCGGCAATGTTGGCCCGAAATATGTAAGAAAGGGTGCGAAGCATACCTTGCGTATGTACTTGATGACAAAGAGTTAGAAAAGAAACCCGAATCTGTCTTGCGGTGGTTTGTGAATACCGGATGTTTTTCTGAAGAATTACGGGTTTACCACTGTTCGGGAGGTAGAGTTTGGTATTGAGCTTGTACAGGACTACGCCAATTTCGATAGCTCCGATCGTATGGCACCAACCGAGTTAAAAGAATTGAAAGCTCGGTTGCAAGAGTTGACGGATAGAGGTTTCGCTCGACCAAGTTTCTCACCTTGGGGTGCACAAAGATTGTTTGTGAAAAGAAGGACGGAACCATGAGGTTGTGGATTGACTATCGTCGGTGAATAAAGTGACGATAAATAATAAATATCCGTTACAGCGTATTGATGATTTGTTTGATCAACTAAAGGAGCCTCGGTGTTTTCAAAGATAGATTTGAGATCGGGTTATTACCGATTCTTGAATTCGAGATTTGGATATACCCAAAACTACTTTCGAGCGAGATACGGCCACTCACGAGTTCTTAGTGATGCCGTTTGGGCTCACTAATGCCCCTACGGTATTTATGGATTTGATGAATCGGATCTTGCATGATTTGGACCTGTTCAGTAGTTGTGTTCATTGACGACATCTTGGTCTATTCAAGAGATGAGACCGAACATTTGAGCACCGAGATTAGTGTTGCAAATTTTACGGGATAAGCGGTTATATGCTAAGTTGATGAAGTGTGAGTTCGGTCAAGAGAGGTTAGCTTCTTGGGCCATGTGGTATCCGTGATCGGTATTCGAGTTGACCGAGCAAAATTTCAGCCATACTTAATCGGAAGCCTCAGAAATATTCGAGGTTCGAGCTTTTTGGGACTTGCGGTTACTATCGACGGTTTGTAAAGGTTTTCGATGATAGCCACACCCATGACGGCTACTTCAAAAGATGCTAAGTTCGAATGGACGGAAAAATGTCGAAAAGTTTTGATCAAATGAAAACTTATTTGATGAAGCTCAATTTTAGTGCAAACTGAATCGGGCAAAGAGTTTGTCATCTATAGTGACGCCTCCTACTTGGGTTAGGTTGCGTATTGATGCAAGAAGGTCGAGTTGTGGCCTATCGTCAAGACAATTAAAGCCACATGAGAAAAATTATCCGACCCATGATCTTGAATTAGTCGCCATCGTATTCGCCTTGAAAATATGGCGACATTACTTATTTGGTGAGAAGTGCCATGTATTTTGGATCACAAAAGTCTCAAATATTTGATGACTCAAAGAGACTTAAATCTGCGACAAAGACGTTGGCTTGAGTTGTTGAAAGATTATGAGCTTGTCATTGATTATCACCGGGAAAGGCTAATGTGGTTGCGGACGCCTTAAGCCGGAAATCACTTTGCTTTTCTGAGCGATGAATGTACACTTGTCATTCTACCCGACAATGTGTTAGTAGCTGAATTAAAGGTCAAACCATTATTGATTCATCAAATTCGTAAAGCTCGTAAAGTCGACGATGAATTGGTTGCAAAACAAGTGAATGTGTTCGAATATGGAATCAATTTCAAATTGATGATGACGATTGTTTGAGGTTCAAGTCGGTTGTGTGTTCCAAGAAATTCGAACTCATTTTGATGATTACGAACGAAGCTCATTGAAGCGAATGTCAATTCACCCGGGAGTACGAAAATGTACAACGATCCGAGACGCCGATTTTGGTGGCATGGTATGAAACGAGAAATTTCGATTTTGTTTGAAGTGTTTAATATGTCGACAAGTAAAGGCGGAACATCAAGTGCCTCTACGGGTTTACTCCACCAATCATGATACCGAATGGAAATGGGATCGAGTCATGATGGATTTCAGATCTGGGTTGCCGATGTCGGCAAGTAAGAAAGATGCGATTTGGGTTGTTGTGGATAGGCCGACTAAGTCGGCTCACTTTATCCCCGACGTCACGGATTTTCATTGGATAAACTAGCTGAATTGTATATTTCTCAGTTGTGAGATTACACGGGTACCTATTTCTATCGTGTGGGATAGAGATCCGAGATTCACCTCGCGATTTTGGAAGAAATTGCAAGAAGCTTTGGGTACCAAGCTGCATTTTAGCACCGCTTTTCATCCACAAACCGATGGTCAATCCGAGCGGATAATTCGAGATACTTGAGGATATGTTGAGATGTTGCATCCTCAAGTTTAGTGGTTCATGGGAACGAGATTTACCTTTGATTGAATTCGCTTACAACAATAGTTTTCAATCAAGTATTAAGATGGCACCTTACGAGGCCTTGTACGGGCGCAAATGCCGTACACCATTGTTTTGGACCGAGCTCGGTGAAAGTAAAATTTTCGGAGTGGATTTGATTAAAGATGCTGAACAGAAAGTAAGAATAATTTGTGAAAGTCTGAAGACAGCATCAGATCGTCAGAAGTCGTATGTGGATTTAAAATGAAGAGATATTGAGTATCAGGTGGGAGTCAAAGTGTTTCTTAAGGTCTCACCTTGGAAAAAGATACTCAGATTTGGCCGTAAGGGCAAGTTGAGTCCGAGATTCATTGGGCCGTACGAAATCTCTGAACGAGTTGGTCCAGTTGCGTATAGATTGATTTTGCCTCCTGAACTTGAAAAGATTCACGACGTCTTTCATGTTTGGATGCTTCGACGTTATAGATCTGATCCGTCACACGTGATTAATCCATCAGAAGTTGAAATTCAATCCGACTTAAGTTATGAAGAAGAACCGATTCGTATCCTAGCTCGTGAAGTGAAAGAGTTGCGAAACAAAGGGGTTCCGTTAGTAAAAGTGTTATGGCTCAAACACGGAATCGAAGAAGCTACTTGGGAAACCGAGAACTCTATGAAAGAACGATACCCAAACCTATTTACGGTCGATTTTGGGACGAAAATTTCCTAAGTGGGGAGAGTTGTGATGCCCTAAAGTGACCCTAGTCGGAAAGCGGTTTTGGGACCGCTAAACCGAGTCACCGAATTATTTGAATATGATATTTATTGTCTAAAATATGTGATTATGAATGTGTGAAAGTTTTAAGTTTCGATTTAGTAAATTGCATGTGAATTTAGTCAATAGGACTTGTGTGACACTTTTGAAATGTGATAGGCTAATCTATAAGGATCTAATAGTGCATGTAATCAAAAGGGAGGACTTGCATGCAATTTTCCCCCATTTAATTACTAGTGGCCGGCCATGACAAAGGGTGATGGGCAAAACATGTCATAAAACATATTGTGCTAATGGTTTATGTGATAAAGGATAAAATAATAATGGAAAGGTAAATGATGACAAAAAAAAATGTGTGTGGTTGCCCCCCCTTCCATTGCCGTGAATAGAAGAAAGAAAAGAAAAAAACAAAAGAAGAGAAAAGCTCTCATGTTGTTCTTGGCGAATAGGAGAAAGAAAAGAAGGAAAAGAGCTTTGAGGAAATCGGCTATGGTGGTTTGATAGACTAAGGTATGTTTGATGATGTTCCATGAGATGCATGCATGTTTTAGTTGTTAGCTTAAGTTCTAGCTAGCCCATGGTTCAAATCTTTGCTATGTCATGGAGATGGTATTCGGCTAAGGTGGATTGGTGTTGATGTCATTTACATGCTAAAAATGAAGCTTTGTAATGATGCATGTGATGGTGGATTGATGACTCTTGAATCTTCTTTTTAGCATTTTGAGTGAGACATTAAGTTCTTTGTTTAACCATGACCAAAATTGAAATGGTATGGTGTTGTGATGCATTCGCCATGGTAGAAAGTAGAGGAGAAATATGGTTGTTATTCACGTTATTTGGATGAGAAATGGTAGTAAGGTGAAGAGCAAATGTTAATGTTTGATTTACTAGTGCGTATATGTGTATTAGCCGAGTTTTGAATTTGAAACAAAATGGTATGTAGTCAATACAAGCAACTAAATTTGTAGGAAGTATTAAGCATATAATCGGCCTCAACCTAGACATGTATATTCGGCTACATGAAATAGATTTGTGTTGCATGTGTTCGGTTAGAGGCAAGCATATTGATGCTTTTATCTTGGCTTAGATAATCGGCTAAAAGAGAGTGTGGGCTAAAATGTTGAGTTTGATTCATGATTCCATATATATGTGACTCTAATGCCTAATGTATATATGGGCTAAGTACCTTGAGGTCCTCTTTTGATGTTCAAATGAATTGTGTTAAATTGCTTAATGTGATTAAAAATGCGCATGACCATTGTGTATTTGAGCTAAAGGGTGGCCATATGACCTATTAAACTCCTTGTCATATTCGGCCATAAGCTAGCATAATGAGACTTTAATAAGTTAAATTTGTTTGAATTAGCTCAAGAGCTTAGAGGACCACAGTTGGATAAGGGAAAGGAAAAAGTTATCGAATAGCCGTCGAAATCGTTCGACCACATCCGAGGTAAGTTTTGAGTAATGGAACTTAGATTATGATTTGTTTAGATCATGTTTTAAGCAAATCAAAATCATGCTCTTTGTATGTGGCTATTGTCGAAATTGCAAGTGTGATAAGTGTCTTGTGTTTTAGCTTTGGTAATGAAAATGAAATACGGATGTGTCATGATTTATTGATAAATGTGCATGGTTATTCGAATGATGTCCGGGCTAAGTCCCGAAGGCTTTGTGCTAAGTGACTATATCTGGACTAAGACCCGAAGGCATTTGTGCGAGTTACTAAATCCGGACTAAGATCCGAAGGCATTTGTGCGAGTTACTAAATCCGGACTAAGATCCGAAGGCATTTGTGCGAGTTACTAAATCCGGGTTAAGTCCCGAAGGCATTTGTGCGAGTTACTATAACCGGGCCATGTCCCGAAGGCATTTGAACGAGTAGCTATATCCGGTTAAATTCCGAAGGTACGTGATTCGGGAATGAGCGATCTTGCTGTAAAAATTTCAGTTAATACGCTTGTAAAATCCCAACAATGAGGTATGTTTCTTATGTGCATTGGAATAGTTGATTCCCTTCAAATAATATTCGCTCAGTCGAGTAATGAGCTTCCGGTATTTGGCTAAAACGATCCCTTATGTATGAATATAGGGGTTGGAATGTGAAGTAGGAATGGTTTGAGAATATGTATATATGGAATTATCCTTTTAGTTAAATGAATGATATACTTCAGTTGTGCTTAAATTCTTTGCTCAAAACTTACTAAGCATTTAATGCTTACTCCGTTTATTTAATTCTCTGTTTTATAGATTTTGGTTCTTCAGCTATCGGACTCGGGATTTTTGAAGTCGAAGTCGCCCACACTATCAAAGCTCCTTTTGGTATACTTTTGGTTGAACACTGAAATGGCATGTATAGGACTACCCTTTTGTTGTTGGTCATGTACCCTTCGGTTTTGTGTAAATTTGGATAGCCATGCGAAAATGGCTTATATACACTTTGAGCTTAATATTATAATCGTCTTGTATGATGTTCATTAAGAGGTATGGAAATGTTTGGGAACGATTAGCTATTGGAATGGTTAATCATGATCATATTTTGTGCTATATATGCTAAAGGGCTAGTTGATCCATGGAGGATCATGAAATAGGTAAAGTTTACCTTAAAAATAGATGCTGGCAGCAGCAGTGATGTAGATGTGAAAAATCACTAAAAATAGTAGGAATGGAATTAAATAGTGAATAAATTATGTAATTGAACCTTGATGAATCTATTTTCATAGGAAAGTAATGAAACGTTCATATGAACAGTATATTATGAGATGTTAAAGTTTTCGTGAGACAGGGCCAGAACGGTTTCTGGATCCTCTAATCTGACTTTGGAAATTCATTATAAATTAACCAGAGACATTTATAAGTCATGCTATATATTTATAGATTCCTTTTTGAGTCTAGTTTCTATAGAAACAAATAGCATCAGTATTGAATCCCTGTACAGGGAGATATCCAAGTCGTAATGCATGAAGGTTAGTGTCGTCACACCCTGTAACAGGGGAGACTTTAACTAATAAACTGTACTAATTGGCCCAACCAAAAATTCTAGAAAACAATATGTAGATGGACATATGAGTCTACTTTCAGGGAAAAATTACGAAACTGATTTTCGAGTTTTGGAACTCAAGATATGATTTTTAAGGTGACAGTGACGCAGTTAGCCAACTGCCTGGAAATTTTTAAAATGGACTGTGAAAGCAAGTGATTTAAGTCTACAAACCCCTCGTGTCCGACTCCGGCAACGGTCTCGGGTACGGGGTGTTACACCACAAGCTGACAGTCAAGACGTAACTACTCAGGCTACTCATACAAGCTGACAGGTACCCACAACACATGTCGGGCTACCCAGCCACTGGTAGAACGTAGAAGACTAGCACTCGGATTCACAAAATCACATATACACATAATCTCATGAGCTCATAATCGCATAGTTCCTAGTGACATGTCACATTTTATCCTACATTATTCCTAAGATTCAAACGCGATTTTCTTGATGTCACATCTTCGTTAAACTCGTTCACAATGTCATTTGATTGACCATAATACCATTCATACACTTATTATATTAATTAAACATAGAAATTCATATATATATATATATTAATAATACATTAAAACATGATACAACATTCCATTATTCACATATGAACTTACCTAGGTACAAAATATGGACAATTAATTCGATTTAGTCCAAAATCTTGTTCTTTCCCCGATCTAGGTCCAGACTCTGTTTTTCTTGATAATCAAGCTTGAAAAAATGAACAAACCCTAGCTATGGTGACCATTGGAATTTCGGCACAAGAAAGAAGAAGATGGACAAATTTTACTTTCTTTTTCCCTTTTTATTCTTTTATTTACCAAAAGACAAAAATGCCCTTAAGACATTTCTTTCAAATTTTCCTATTCATGCCCATTTTTGTCCAAAATTTTAAAACTTGGTCATATTGCTACCTAAGGACCTCTAATTAATAATCCAATACAATTTCATGCTTGTAGCTTCTAGAACACAAGTTTTACAACTTATTCAATTTAGTCCTTAAAGTCAAATTGGACACCTTAGGCATAGAATTTCTTCATGAAAATTTCACACAAACATGCAATCATGTCATGGATCATCAAATAATCATGAAATAATTATTTCTACTTCGTATTTATGGTCTTAAAACCACTATTCTGAGTAGACCCTAATTCGGGATGTTACACACTCCGCGTCCCAGGCCGTATGTAGCTCAAATTGGCCTTAAAACAAGCCATTTCAAATATCATTTCTTAACTACTAAGTCATACCATCTATAGCTATTTTCACATGTTTAAATCACATTCAAAATTACTTAAAACATGTCAAGAATCATTCAACCTATACCTAACCAATATGCCATTCAAAGGCACCACATTTCACACACCAAACTTAATCCCATTCAATATCTCTAAAACCTAAATTGAACATATGCCAACCATGCCAAATAACCATTCCAAAACATGCCACCATACTATATAATATCTATTATCTATAGATCATGCATAAGGGTTCATTCACTCATATTTGCACCTCTTATTTACATGCCATCATCTAACATTATTAATAACAATGAACTTGGCACAACTTAAAAACAAGCCAAATCACTTGAATAACTTTTTAACCCTATCACATGCCATTTATAACCATTAACCAAAACAACCAAAACTACTAATATGACGAATGGATAGTGTGACAAAGCTTTAATGAGATTCCAATTGATCGAGCTTTTCGATGATCTACAAAATAGAGAAAACACATACGTAAACAAGTAGTGCCTAGTAAGCTCATATTAATAACTTAAACTTACCGTGCATATTAAGTTAAACAATCAAAGATAATTTCATTTCATTATAGGCCAGACATCCTTTCCTATATACAAAAGTTCATAACGTTAGTTAGTGAAACAATGCACTTATAAGATCAAATAAGGCATCGCAATAAACATACCAACATTTCAATTTCACCAACTAACATTTATGCTTATACCATGTAACTTCATTTCCTTAGTGTAACGCCCCAATTTTCGGGAATTCTGTGAATGTTGGCATAGGTTTAATTATGTTAGTGGGCCTCTAGAAAGCCCAAACTTAAGATAGAACCCGACAATTTTAGTTAATTTTTGTTCCATAAGAAAAAGGGGGTGAAATTATGAAATAGGACCTATGTGAAAATGTTTGAAAATGCTATAGGCTAAATTGAAGTGGCCAAATAAATAGGAGTGCAAAATAGGAGGATTTGCATGACAAACCTCCCATTTTACATGAAGTGGCCATCATCATGTTGTTGTAGACAAAATGTACACTTGATATCCATAATTTATGGTACAAATTGATACAAATTGATAATGGGTTAGGTAAATGTTTCATGACAATGGATTAGTTAAATGTTCCATGATAATGGGTTAGGTAAATGTTTCATGATAATGGGTTAGGTAAATGTTTCATGATAAGAATTTCATGTCTTTTGTATTAAAGAATTAAATGGATGAAATATGAAGTTTTATTAAAAGAAAAGGGTGAAAAGAACAAAGTTTTGTCCATCTTTGTTCATCATAGCTGAAAGTTAGAGTAGAGAAAGGAGAGGAGAAAGCTCTTGAGTATTCGGTCATTAGGAGGAGGAAAATTGAAGGTAAGTTCTTGGTACCTTGCTTCTATTTTGAGGTTCATGAGTTCTTCTTGATTCTACCTTAACTCTTGAAGTATATTTTGATTTTTAGTTGTGTTGTGAGCATTTGGTCATGAATTAAAATGAAGGAAATGGTTGTTGTTTCATGTTCTTTTGATGAAAAATGGAACATATGTGAAGTTGAGCCAAACAAATGAGCATGCATGTGCCTTAGATGCTAAAGGGAAAAATCGGCTAACATGTTGTGCTTTGAAATAATGAAATGGAGATTATGCTTAAGTAAAAATCATAGATATGTGATGATTGATTGGTGATATACATGTTTAAATAACATGCATGCAAGATAGGTGTATGAAAGAGTGATTTGGTAATAAATCTGCTTGGGACAGCAGTAGTAACGTGACTTTGGAAAATCGCCATAAATTGTGGGAGATGAATTAGAGGCTGAATAAATTATGTAATTAAAGCTTATTGAGTCTAGTTTCTAATAAAATAAACAAGAACATATTTTAAATTCTGTACAATGATAAATTTGATTCGTAATGAAGAGTGGTCAGATTAGTCAAATAGTGAAACATGGGAAACTTTGAGAAAAATCTGGTATTGATTGGCTAAACCAAAAATTCTGAAAATTTTATGGATAGAAGATATATGAGTCTATTTTCAAGGAAAATTAACGGAACTTGATTTGGAGTTTCGTAGCTCCAGTTATAAATGATTTAGTGACTGTTGCTCAGGAAGACAGCTTGCAGTGAAATTATGATTATGTGGTAAACATTGACAAAAATTTGTTAATGAGTTGCTTATTGTTTTCTTATAAGCTTACTATGATCTGTAGGTGTGGTTGGCGAATATTGTAAGGGGTTAATACGTAGTTTGTATTTGAATAGTTAGATTAACGTGTTAGTAATCCAATTGTAGGCGGTTCGTGTGGATCTCGCCAAGATATCGTCAGCAAAATGTGTGTAACTAACACCCTCTTTCTTAGTCTAGATCGGCAAAAGCGAAAAGCCAAAATGCCGAAAATCGGTATTTTGTAGATTTGTGAGTGTGCGAATGCTCGTGAGGTAAATCGATTAATGTTTTTGGTAAGTCGCAATGCTTGGACGCAAAGTGCATGATTTACGTGCCTCGATATTTTTGGGCTTAATGGGCCAAAATTAGAATGATGGGCCAACGGGCCCAATTCTAGAAGAACCCTCGATGACGTAATTACGTTAGTACGTGAAAAGTAGGAATATGCATGAAAAACCCTAAAATAGATAAATTACTGAAATACCTTTAAAAGTGGAAAATTTACAATTTTACCCCTAGTAGATAAATTACCAAATACCCCTAGGGTTAAATTGACCTAAATGCATGTTTGATCGTTGTTATTTATGCATGCCATGTTGTTATTATCTAATGCATGGGATTGGGATATTGACGGAGGAAGTCTTGAAAGTGGCTTGTCCACGATCTTGGAGGCTTTGCCTCAATTTATCGTTAATCGAGCAAAGCAAGGTCGCAATCTGTGGAGTGTTGGGTGGGTGGGTTGAGCTATCCCACATGGAGTGTATGGCTGGTACGGGTGGAGTGTAGTGGTTGGTGGGTTGAGTAGTCTCCCAAATGGGCTTGCATATGTTATTGATGTTGCATGTATTTTGAAATGGGCCTATGGGCCATCTTGTTATCTGAATAAGGGCTAAAGCCCAGTTTATTGTAATCTGAAAAGGGCTCGCCCAAGACCATGCTATTACTGAGTGGGCTTAGGCCCAATAGGCTTGAGCCGACTTGGGCTTTGAATGGGTTTTCCTTGCACATCGAGTTTCCCCAAACTCACCCTTTTATTTTCATCTACGCAGAAATCCCCAACCATAGTGGGCTTGAAGTCGTGAGGAATTCGAGTGGCCACCCGCTCGAAAGTTTGATTTTCTTCCGTGAACTGGACATCCTTTTAATTACGTTTGAGGTTTTGGGCTTTTAAATGTAATAAGGCCGCTTACTTATTTTTGATGGTTTTAATATGTATTACTAAGATAGGTAATACTTGTTTTAACTGTTGAAATTGGATAGCTTTAGGGCGCGTTTTCAAAAACAAAAATTGATTTCAAAATAACACGACAACAAGCAAAGCTTCCGCAATGAAAGTATTTTCCAAGATTAATCACTTTTCCTAAAAATGACTTAATCAAATCGGTTTCTAGAAATATCCATGACGTTAAGGTGTGGCAATGGCGGTATGCATGTCTAGGATTGGATCCAAGAGAGCTTGGTACTTAGCGGTCCGATGGACTCACCACCTCTTTTCCGGTTTCCTACCGGTGCATGACTTCCATTCACTTTAACCCTTAATGAATTAAACTTTTGAACATCAAGTACGATTTTCGGACTTAGAATGGAAATTTTTAACGCTTTTGATGTGGCATGCGGATCCGCCATAACTTCGGGCCGGGTTTGGGGTGCTACATTTAGTGGTATCGAGCCTAGGTTGCAACAACTCTACTGTGGAATGGGTTTACAAAAACAAAGATTTTCAAAGCGAAAATTTTATAAAGAATGCGAAAAACTCGATTTTCAAAATTTAGATCTTTAGAAGGTGGCATTCAATCTCGGCCAAGTCTGTAAGTATTACTCGAACTTTTCGGATATTTTCTGAATTATCTGTTTGTACTTGAAACCCTACTAGGACACTCTAGATAGGATGATCTGAAAGCATAGGAAAATCGATAAGAGATCAAATCAGTAGCTCAATTCAATTGCGAAAACAAACTCGAACTCTTTATCGATTCATAAAACATCTGTAATAAACACTGGAATATTAATTGATGCATAAAAATTTGTAATCGGATAATACGATATGAGTACAAGAGCCACTCGTGGAAGAGGCCGTGGACGAGGCCGAGGTAGTACTCAAGTTGGATCTTCGTCTTCTGAACACATACCCGCTGGAGTAGCACGACCACCACCGGTGGATGAGAATGGGCCGTATGATCTGGCCGCGGAGGATGATGCCCTGTCACAGGCAATGCTTCGTGTTCTGGAAAGGGTTGCCAGGGCAAGTACGAGCAATGGAGTTCGGGGATCTATTTTTGAACGACTTCGGGCTAACGGAGCGGAGATCTTTAGGGGCATGTCTGGTATCACCTCCAATGTGGCAGAATATTGATTGGAGGCCCTGTAAGCATTATGGACAACTTAGACCGCTCCGAGGAGATTGTGAGTGGGGTATCGTACTAAGTCCCTTGGGTCACTTCGGTTAGGGTAGACAAACCGTATAGGAATGTACCCTTAGAAACTCAAGGCAAGGTTTTTCCGGAGATTTGATGGAGTTACCGTCGAGAGTTTGACCTCATTCAGGAATGGATTGGCTTGTTAAGCATAAGGCGACTCTGGATTGTGCTGCTAAACGAATGGTGTTAAGAACCACAAAGGATGAGGAGGTTATGGTGATAGATGAGCGAAGGGATTATTTGTCCAATGTGGTGTCGGCATTAAGAGCCAAGAAGTGGATTCGGAAAGGTTGTGAGGCCTATTTGGCATTTGTAAGTCAGTCGGAAGAGAAGGACTAACAATGGATAAGGTTAGGACTGTAAATGAGTTCCAAGATGTTTTTCCGGAGGAGCTTCCAGGATTACCTCCGAACCGAGAAGTGGAGTTTGGAATCGACTTATTGCCTGGAATGGCACCAGTGTCTATCGCACCGTATGGAATGGCACCGAAGGAGTTGGTGGAGCTAAAGGCACAAATTCAAGAGTTGTTGGATAGGGGCTTCATTAGGCCAAGCGTGTCTCCATAGGGAGCACCGGTGCTATTCGTGAAAAAGAAGGATGGTATGATGCGGATATGCATTGATTATCGCCATTGAACAAACCGACGATTAAGAATAAGTATCCACCGCCAAGGATTGATGATCTGCTCAACCACTTAGAGGAGCTTCAGATTTTCCAAGATCGACCTTTGATCCGGATATCATCAATTAAGGGTCAAGGAGGCGATATCCATAAGACAACATTCGTGACTTGGTATGGTTATTACGAAGTTTCGGTTATGCCATTTGACCGATTTAACGCCTCAGTAGCGTTTATGGATCTGATGAATCGTGTGTTCCAACCATTTTGGATCAGTTCATAGTCGTCTTTATTGACGATATCCGGTATATTCTAAAACTAAAACGAAACATGATAAGCATCTCCAGTATAGTGTCAGTAAGTATTAAGGAGAAGGAACTCTTTGCTAAGTTCAAGAAGTGTGAATTTTGGTTGAGGAGGTAACCTTCTTAGGACATGTGGTCTCTACCGAGGGATTAAGGTGGACTCTCGGAAAATTGAAGCGATTTTGGAGTGGAAGCCGCCTAGGTCAAGGTGTCGAAATACGGAGTTTCCTAGGGTGACAAGATACTCTGAAGGTTTGTGGAAGGTTTTTCGTGATAGCAAGCACCTCGACAAAACAGATAAGGAAAGGAGTACCGTTTGTATGGACTAAGAAACAGCAGGAAGCTTTTGAGAAGTTGAAGAAAGTTCGATCAAGCACTTGTGTTAATTTAGTGAGTCTGGAATGATTTTATCATGGTACATGGACGCATCACACGTGGGTTTGGGCTGCGTGTTAATGCAAGAGGGTAAGGTGGTTGCATATGCATCACGATAGCTTAAGCCTCATGAGGGAAACTATTTGACTCATGATTTAGAGTTGGCAGCAGTGATATTTGTACTTAAGATTTGGAGACATTACTTGTACGGAGAAAGGTGTATTATATACACTGACCATAAGAATCTTAAGTATTTGTTGACTCAGAAGGAGTTGAACCTTAGGCAAAGGAGATGGATTAAGTTGCTTAAGGATTATTACTGTTTGATCGAGTATCACCCAAGCAAGGCTAATGTGGTAGCCGATGCTCTAAGTCGAGAGTCAGATTCGATCTCGAGAGCAATGTTTGCTCGTCTGAGTCTCAGATGATGATGGAAGTCTGCTATCGAGTTGCAAGTAAGGCCAACTGGTTGGATCAGACACGGAAAAACAGCTTGAACGATGAGTCTTTGGTCGCTCGTTTTCAACAAGTTAAGGAAGGAAACTTCGAGTTTGGGAGCCGAAGAGACGATGCAACAAAGAATACCCTCATCTGTTTGATTAGGTAAATTTCGAGGACGAAATTTCTTTAAGGAGGGTAGAGTTGTAACGCCCCAATTTTCGGGAATTCTATGAATGTTGGCATAGGTTTAATTATGTTAGTGGGCCTCTAGAAAGCCCAAACTTAAGATAGAACCCGACAATTTTAGTTAATTTTTGTTCCATAAGAAAAAGGGGGTGAAATTATGAAATAGGACCTATGTGAAAATGTTTGAAAATGCTATAGGCTAAATTGAAGTGGCCAAATAAATAGGAGTGCAAAATAGGAGGATTTGCATGACAAACCTCCCATTTTACATGAAGTGGCCAGTCATCATGTTGTTGTAGACAAAATGTACACTTGATATCCATAATTTATGGTACAAATTGATACAAATTGATAATGGGTTAGGTAAATGTTTCATGACAATGGATTAGTTAAATGTTCCATGATAATGGGTTAGGTAAATGTTTCATGATAATGGGTTAGGTAAATGTTTCATGATAAGAATTTCATGTCTTTTGTATTAAAGAATTAAATGGATGAAATATGAAGTTTTATTAAAAGAAAAAGGGGTGAAAAGAACAAAATTTTGTCCATCTTTGTTCATCATAGCTGAAAGTTAGAGTAGAGAAAGGAGAGGAGAAAGCTCTTGAGTATTCGGTCATTAGGAGGAGGAAAATTGAAGGTAAGTTCTTGGTACCTTGCTTCTATTTTGAGGTTCATGAGTTCTTCTTGATTCTACCTTAACTCTTGAAGTATATTTTGATTTTTAGTTGTGTTGTGAGCATTTGGTCATGAATTAAAATGAAGGAAATGGTTGTTGTTTCATGTTCTTTTGATGAAAAATGGAACATATGTGAAGTTGAGCCAAACAAATGAGCATGCATGTGCCTTAGATGCTAAAGGAAAAATCGCTAACATGTTGTGCTTTGAAATAATGAAATGGAGATTATGCTTAAGTAAAAATCATAGATATGTGATGATTGATTGGTGATATACATGTTTAAATAACATGCATGCAAGATAGGTGTATGAAAGAGTGATTTGGTAATAAATCTGCTTGGGACAGCAGCAGTAACGTGACTTTGGAAAATCGCCATAAATTGTGGGAGATGAATTAGAAGCTGAATAAATTATGTAATTAAAGCTTATTGAGTCTAGTTTCTAATAAAATAAACAAGAACATATTTTAAATTCTGTACAATGATAAATTTGATTCGTAATGAAGAGTGGTCAGATTAGTCAAACAGTGAAACATGGGAAACTTTGAGAAAAATCTGGTATTGATTGGCTAAACCAAAAATTCTGAAAATTTTATGGATAGAAGATATATGAGTCTATTTTCAAGGAAAATTAACGGAACTTGATTTGGAGTTTCGTAGCTCCAGTTATAAATGATTTAGTGACTGTTGCTCAGGAAGACAGCTTGCAGTGAAATTATGATTATGTGGTAAACATTGACAAAAATTTGTTAATGAGTTGCTTATTGTTTTCTTATAAGCTTACTATGATCTGTAGGTGTGGTTGGCCGAATATTGTAAGGGGTTAATACGTAGTTTGTATTTGAATAGTTAGATTAACGTGTTAGTAATCCAATTGTAGGCGGTTCGTGTGTGGATCTCGTCAGCATATCGTCGCAAACAGGTGTGTAACTAACACCCTCTTTCTTAGTCTAGATCGGCAAAAGCCGAAAAGCCAAAATGCCGAAAATCGGTATTTTGTAGATTTGTGAGTGTGCGAATGCTCGTGAGGTAAATCGATTAATGTTTTTGGTAAGCTGCAATGCTTGGACTGCAAAGTGCATGATTTCTGTGCCCTCGATATTTTTGGGCTTAATGGGCCAAAATTAGAATGATGGGCCAACGGGCCCAATTCGGTAAGAACCCTCGGTACGTAATTCTGTTAGTACGTGAAAGGTAGGAATATGCATGAAAAACCCTAAAATAGATAAATTACTGAAATACCTTTAAAAGTGGAAAATTTACAATTTTACCCCTAGTAGATAAATTACCGAAATACCCCTAGGGTTAAATTGACCTAAATGCATGTTTGATCGTTGTTATTTCTTGCATGCCATGTTGTTATTATCTAATGCATGGGATTGGGATATTGACGGAGGAAGTACTGAAAGTGGCTTGTCCACGATCTGGAGGCTTTGCCTCAATTTATGATAATCGAGCAAAGAAGGTCGCAAGCTGTGGAGTGTTAAATTTGGGTGGGTTGAGCTATCCCCACATGGAGTGTATGGTGGTACGGTGGAGTGTAGTGGTTGGTGGGTTGAGTAGTCTCCCAAATGGGCTTGCATATGTTATTGATGTTGCATGTATTTTGAAATGGGCCTATGGGCCATATCATTATCTGAATAAGGGCTAAGGCCCGTTTATTTTAATCGAAAAGGGCTCGCCCAAGACCATTATTACTGAATGGGCTTAGGCCCAATAGGCTTGAGTGACTTGGGCTTTGAATGGGTTTTCCTTGCACACCGAGTTTCCCAAACTCACCCCTTTTATTTTCATCTACGCAGAAATCCCCAACCATAGTGGGCTTGGAGCTATGAGGGAATTCGGAGTGGCCACCCGCTCGAAAGTTTGATTTTCTTCCGTGAATCGGACATCCTTTTAATTACGTTTGAGGTTTTGGGCTTTTAAATGTAATAAGGCCGCTTACTTATTTTTGATGGTTTTTAATATGTATTACTAAGATAGGTAATACTTGTTTTAACTGTTGAAATTGGATAGCTTTAGGGCGCGTTTTCAAAAACAACAATTGATTTCAAAATAACACGACAACAAGAAAAGCTTTCGCAATGAAAGTATTTTCCAAGATTAATCACTTTTCCTAAAAATGACTTAATCAAATCGGTTTCCTAGAAATATCCATGACGTTAAGGTGTGGCAATGGCGGTATGCATGTCTAGGATTGGATCCGAAGGAGCTTGGTACTTAGCAATCGATGGACTCACCACCTCTTTTCCGGTTTCCTACCGGTGCATGACTTCCATTCACTTTAACCCTTAATGAATTAAACTTTTGAACATCAAGTACGATTTTCTGGACTTAGAATGGAAATTTTTTTTTTAACATTTTTGATGTGGCATGCTGGATCCGGCCATAACTTCTGGGCCGGGTTTGGGGTGCTACACTTAAACTATGCATATCCAAATTCCCATATCATGTATTTAATACCATAGCTTAATACATACATGCACTTATCCATTTGAACCTTGATTATCTGTTGAATCATTTGAAATAACATTAATTATTCGAAAAATACTCGTATATCCATTTAATTCTTTAAATACCATAAACATCATTAATTAACATATTTATAGACATATGAAACATAAAATCACACCAAGGTATAGTATTCATTACAAACTATACTTGTCAAAACATTCATCTAACAAAACATATCAAAAATCCCACACGATGAGTATTAATCCCTTTCGTATTCTCATTAGCTCCCTCACATTTCATAACATTTACATTTCTTAATATCAGAATGCATAATCTCTTTAACATATAATGATAATGCAACATCTACCTCTTTTACACATATGTACTATTACAAGTCACTTACTGTTTTACATATCATATTTAGATTCTCATTTATTTCCATCCGGTGAACACTGTAAAGACAATTGAAACCTAGATACACGTTTCATAGTGTGCCATCCATAGTCCAAATATGGTTTTACATGTGCACTGTCATGACTTTGTCATGGTCTTACGTTTATAGTGCCATAACCCGGTTATGGTCTTATCATCAGAATGCCATAGCCCAACTATGGTATTACATATATATATATATATATATATACACACTGTCATGGTCCAACCATGGTCTTACGTCTAAACAACTGTCATAGCCTCACTATGGTCTTATGTATATATTGCCATGGTCCAACAATGATCTTATATCTGAATAATTGTCATAGCCTTGCTATTGTCTTATGTTTATAATTGTCATAGCCTTGCTATGGTCTTATGTACGGATGCAGTCTGTCTCCATTGATCTCAGAAAATACCGTTTTCATGACTTTTCACAATTTCAGTTCTATTAACAAATCAATTTAAACATTAATAATTTTTATATCATTTAATCTCTAAAATTCCTAAACAATTAGAAATATAATTGATTTCATATTAAATGAACTTACCTCGATTAGAATGGTTGCTAAAATAGAGTCGACAACTAGTTCAAAACTTTTATTTTTCTTCGATTTAAATCCAATTGTAGAGTTTCTTGATCTAAATTATAATTTTCACTTAATTACACCATTCAAGTAATTTAAAATAATTATTTTAGCTTATAACCCTTAATAATATAAATTTACTAAATTACCTTCAAACTTTACCTTTTATGCAATTTAGTCCCTAAACCCGAAACTTGCAATTTAACCATTTTTAATTAAAATTCATGCTAGTCAATTTTTGCTTAGTCCCATAAATGCCCATATTTATCATCAGTTCACAATATTTTCCTTGAATTTCACCATTTTCATAAATAAGTCCCTAAACATTAAAATCGTAAAAATTTACTTAACAAATTATGTCTATTTAACAACCAAGCTTAACAATCTACCACAAAACTTCAAAAACATATCAAATTCATCCATGAAATAATTTATAACATTTAACAGTTTTACAAATTGACCATCGGATTAGCTAGATGAAGCTAATATGAGCTCAAAAACATAAAAATTACTAAAAACGAGACAAAAATACTCACCATGCATGAATAATTAAGGTTGGTCAAATTTCTTCCACCCTAAAATGGTGGTTTCAGTGGCTAGCTTCAAAAAATGGGGAAGATGAAGTTGTTTCTTTTGTTTATATTACTTTTATGCTTAATTACCACTTTGGCCTTATGATTAACTTTTAAAATTCAACAAATTAAAGTCCAAAAATGTTCATCAATTAAAGATTTGGTATAATTACCACATAAGCCCATTACTTTAAAATTTTCTTAACCATTTATCCTATTAAACTAATAGAAACTCACTTTTGCAACCTTTACGAGTTAGTCCTTATTAATTAATTATTTAAAAAATAAATTTTCTTAACCAAATTTTAATACGACCCTAATAACACTCTCTAAATATTTAATAAAATATTTATGGGCTCAGTTTATAGAAACGAGATTTCGATACTTTATTTTCTAAAACCACTTGACTTTAAGGACTTACCACTTGGACCTAATTGTTCATTCAAATACATAAATTATCAAATGAAACTTTATTATAACACTATATTTGGCTCGTAAATATTATATAATAATATTTATGAACTCATTCGTCCGATTTGTGGCCCCAAAACTACTATTTCCAATATCACTAAAAAATGGGTTGTTACAAAAAAAGCTCTATTTTCTAAAAGCTTAAAGTTCCTGATTCCCAAAATAGAAATTAACTTTCCAATTGAAAGTTAATAAAAGTTTCCATTTTATATGTTCAGTTCGTTTTATTTGAGCCCGCACTCAAATCTATCCAAGGTTCAAGGATAGTAAAAGAGATCGTTTGATAAAAAAAATGGGGAAATGATTTAGACTGCCTTGTACAAAGCACATGTAATATTTTGGTTTAGGGTTTATTACTATAAATATCACAATGCTCAATTTTAAGAAAATTTTTAAAATTTTGTGACTAAAAATTATAAACCGATTTTTTAAACATTTCATTGTAGAGTCTGACTTTGTCATTAAAAAACTATTCTTTTTAGGGCTTAAGGGTCTATGAGATTTTTGGGTGGTCGTGCTTTCGTTTTCCACCATTGCACAAGAAGCCAAGGGTTGTATTCATATGGTGCCATTATGGTTGTTGTTAGGCACTTGTTTGTAACACCGGTTGGATACCTAGTTTCTGATGGATTTACCATCTTTCGACCATTCTCAGCTTCAATATGTTTTTGGAGTCTAGGATTGATTCTTTACTATGTCTAATCTTTCCACAGCAAAAACATAAACTTTCAATGCCCTCATAAATGATTTGTTTCTTTCTTCCTTCAACAATGATGGATTTAACCAAATGTTGATCCAAATTAATTTGAACACAAACCATGGCATATATGCCTTTCTTCTCTAGACTAGTAGTTATATCAATATTTAAGAGTTTACTATTTTCCATTTGACTCTTGAGAGTATTTATTTATCATAATACTAGATGTGGAGCTTCGACCGCCTAACCCATATCACAACTCTATGTACAGATGCTTCGAAAGAATAAAAACTTGGCTACCATTTTTTAATGGTTAAGAACTTCCCGTTAACGAACCATGGACCATTCTTAATCACATTCTCATAGGCTAGTGAGCATATGAATTTGACCACATAAAAAGCATACCCCCCAAAAGCAATGAGATTTAAGGTACCAGAAGGCTTCCGCAGATGGTTAAGCTACAAAGTTCAGACTCAGGTGTTGAAAACCCACATGTTACCAAGGATTCAAATGATGAGAGTTTTCTCTCGCCATTCTTTAATGTTTGCTTTCTCCCCTTTAGTTAGATTGATGGTTGCCTTTGATTCCCCTAGGGTATGGTGGTCATATTCTTCATTCTCTTTCTCGGGTTCCATGCCCAGGGGAGAAGCCAGAACAAATTTTTAGGAGGGCAGATAAAATTTTAATTTTTTATAGTTTATATCTTTATAATTTGTAAAGGATTAAACCAAATTTTTATAAGTTTAGGGGGGGCCAAAGTGCAATTTTACCTTTACTAATTTAAAATTTTTAAAAAATTTTAAAGGTCAGAAGAGCAAATTTACATTTTAGGGGGGTCCAGGGCCTATGCCAACCCCTCTGGCTTCGTCCTTGTCCATGCCCATGCCTTCTTCATTAGAGTATTCAAAAAGCTTTATTGCGACTATTTTGATCCCCAATCAGACCCTTGCTCCCCAAAACTTATATTAAACTTACAACTGATTTTGTTTACTTATGTACCAACTAGGTACTTTTGGACAAGTTTAAATGACAAACTACATATTAACCCAAAAGTATTTATATAATAACATATATAAAAATATTATATATTCTAATCAATATATTAAATTTCAACAATTTTAAGTTATTTTTAAGTTTTTGAATATTTTGATTTTTGCATTTTTTTATAAATTGTAATAACTTTAAAAAATTTTGAAAAATTTGATTTTTTTATAAATTTTAATATTTTTAGAATTTTTAGAATGTAGACCAAATTGATGAATGTGCAAACATTAAGGGTTGAGTTTGTTAAATTTTAGAATTGGACCAAATTGAAATCATGTATAAAATATAAGGGGCTAAATTTGTTATTATATCAATTAAAAGAAGGCCACTACAACCTTCCATTTGGTGACCAAATAAATTTTATGGTGAAGTGGCTATTCTAAAATTTAAAATTAACCTAATAGGGCCACAAAATTAACGGAAAAAAATATATTTTGGTGATCAAACTACTCAAGCGATTATGTGAGCTGTTTACCTAAAATAAAATATGGAGTCCATACATATTAATTTAGAATCAAAGCAGGGCATTAGATCTTCTAGGCTCCTCTTGTGCAATGACCTCCTTAGTAGGACTCTCTCAATCCAAGGCGTTAGGGATAAAATTGATTGGAAATTATCATAATGGCCTTTTTCAATAAAAAAATCTATCACCATCTCTATCAAAGGAGCACATTAACCCCTCCTTTTGATTATCCGTAAAAAGCCTAAATTAATCTCTGGCATCTCAAACTCCCTTTCAAAATCATTAACTTCTTATAGAAAATCTGCAATAATTGCCTCCCTACTAAATACCTCCTATTGAGGTGACTATCGTTGTTTGATAACTCCTACCCTTTTTGTGCCACCAAAGAGAAAATTGCTTGTAACAATTCGTTTTTCAGTGGTGTCGAAAACAGTGATTTTGGGCCACCAAATTTGATGAGTAAGTGCGTAAATATTATTATTTAATATTTACGAGTCCAATGTGATTTTTAAAAAGGTTTTTGATTTGGTAATTTATGTTATATAACTGATTTATTAAGTTCAAGTGATTTTAGAAAATGAGGTATCGGGACCTTGGTTTTATAAACTGAACTGTAAATATTTTTATAAATATTTACGGTGTGTCAATAAGGTGGTATTAAAGTTTCGTTGAAAAATTTTAACGTTTCGATAGTTAATTAATTAAAAAGGACAAAACAAAAAAAGTGCATTACCGGGACTCTGTTCCCGTAAATCAGACTCTTGTGTAGTTAATTAGATTTTGATTAAGTGAATTTGCATAAATTAAAAGTAATTAGGTATAAGGAATAAATTGCATATAGGGTGAAAGTTGAATTATAAATTAAAGAATAATTAAATGGACTAAAGAAGCAATTTTACCATTATTTCTTTAGTGGGACGACATTAGGTAAGATATTTGTAAATTTATTATATATATATATATATATATATATTATAATAATTAAAATTTTCTTAAGTATTAAGTATATATATTATATAATTATAATAAAACAAAAGTAATAAAAGAAATAAAGAAAGAAAAAGCAAAACCAAAATTTGAAAGAAAAGAAAGAAAGAAATAGAAAGAAAAGGGAAAAAAATAGATGCAAAGGCTTAGGGACTTCAAAGTTTCCAAGTTCAATTGGTTACTCAATTTAGTCCCATTTTCTTGTCATTTGTATGTTTTTGGAATTCCAGTATTAAGTATTACCCGATCCATGTTGAAATTTTAACATTGATTGAGTTTTTAAATGTTGTTAATGTTGAATAATTTTAGTATTAGGGATTAAATTGATAGAGTTTTAAGCTAGAAATGAAAAAAGATTAAATTGTAGAATAAATTGTAAATTTTGAGTAATAGGGACTAAATTGTGAAAATTTTAAAATTTAAGAGTTTAAGTGAAAATAGAGAGTTAAATTTAGTTTAAAGTGGAATTTGTATGAAAATATAGAATTAAATGTAAAGAATAAAAATTAGTCTCGGTTTAGGGACTAAATTGAAATTTAGGAAAATATTAAGTCAAAATTGAAATATTCAATATGAAATTGAATTGTGTTATATTGATGAATTTTAATTGTTTTAATTTCATAGCTAACGTCATATCAGAATCCTCGACTAAAAAGGGGAAAGATAAAGTCGATGTCGAATAGGTCGAAATTCCTAGTTTGTATTTCTATAATCCGAATTAAATTGTAAAATTATTGCATTTTGATTTCTTGTATATGGTAAGTATTGGAGGTGGGAACTATTGTGTTTTACAATTGAAATGGATTGAATTGGTAGATTCATATTAAATGTGTTGATTATTGAATTGAAATGAATATATGTGTTAATATGAAAGTTGGATATTGATTTTTATAGATTGAATTGAATTCATGTGTATATGTAATTATATGAAAAATTTATATTGGACATTGGTTGATTTTGAAATGTGAAATTAAAACATATTAATTGTATCGGGCTGAGTCGAATATAGATGGCATGCCATAAGATAGGAAGGGTTCAGGAATTTCTTCGACTTCGAGTCGATGAGGCACTGGGTACCAATTTGCTTCTGTTTAACTGATGAGACACTAGGTGTCAATTTATATAATGCTAGGCACAGTTACTACTTCAAATTTATTTGATAAGGCAGTGGGTGCCAAATTTGTGTGTTGGTTGGGTCCTTGTATCCATCCGAGTCCAAGTCGTGTTAATAGGGGTAAATAAATAATAAAGTTTTCTAATTGATACTGAAATGGCATGGTATGAGAAATGGAATTGATATAGTGAATTGAAAATGGAATGTGAAATATGTTGAATTAAATATGGAATAGATAGTGCCATTGTTTAAATGATATGTGGAACAAATTATGGAAAGCTGTTATATAGCAAATGATAAAAATTGAGTATAATATATAATGATGTATTCATGAATTAAGTATTGCATGGCTAATGCCATTGTATGAATAAATGTGGTTTTAAATATTCAATTGTGCTTATAATTAATATGTGCATATTATTTTATCTTATCTTTAATTATTCAGATTATAAAAATACCACTAAATTTTACTCAGCATACGGTTTTGTTTTCCGTGCGTAGGTTAGATACTTAACTTTTGATCGCCGATTCAGCATCCAACAACGATCCCGAACTTAAATGTGGTGATGTCTATCTTTTGTGTCGGCATGTACCTAGGGTGTTTAAATAATAGTTATTTTGTGGATTGATTGTAAACGAGGTTATAAGTTTAATATTGGTTTGGTATATATATATATATAATCTTGTGTTTGTTTTTGAAGCCATATTATGGCATGATAAGAGTGAACCAAATCTAGATATGTGCATGTGAATTTAAGTTAGTGTTTAAGTACTTATGAACTGGGAAAAATGGATTGAAATTGGTATGTTTATAATTTGGATTTGAATGATGCTTTGATGATATGAATAGATGATATAATTGTGGTACCAATGAGCATACATTGGTTAGGCACCTAGGATAATTGTTTTGACATGTTTTGAATGTATTTGATCGTGTTTTGAACTGGTTAAACAAACAGTTTTTAAGTTATTTGATGATATGAATAGATGATATAAATGTGGTACCATTGAGCGTACATTGGTTAGGCACCTAGGATAATTGTTTTGACATGTTTTGAATGTATTTGATCATGTTTTGAACTGGTTAAGCAAATGGTTTTTGAGTTGTCTAATGCCTGAGCATGTAAGAAATGGTAAATTTTTGTTTAAGACACATTTTAAGTCTACACGGCCAAACACACGGGCGTGTGACTTGGTCGTGCGAGACACATGGCTAGCACATGGGCGTGCGAGGCCATTTCGAAAGGGTACATGACCTGGCACACGAGCATGTGCCTTGGCTGTGTGACCCAAGTTAGAGAGTTACACGGGCATGGGCACGGGCTGAGACACAACCTTGTGTCCCTATTTCAAATGCCCAAACGGCCTAAAACACGAGCGTGTCTATTAGCCATGTGAGTTACACGGCCCAGCCACACGGCCGTGTGAACCCTACAGCTTTGAAAATTTTTAACGTATTCTGAAAAATTCTCTGAGTTTTCTAATGAGGCCCGACTTGTTTCTAACGCGTATTTTGGACTTCGAGGGCTTGAATAAGGGACAGTATGTATGAGTTTGATTGGTTTCTGACCTGAATATTTTATGATATGAAATGTTTGAAATTTTTGTCTGTTTTATCTGTAAACTCTGGTAATGCTTTGTAACCCGGTTTCGATAATACATACGGGTTAGAGGCGTTACATTGCCAAGCACCTCTTCCTAAAATGTCATTTTGCACGGTCCATCTGATTCCCTCTATATTCCTTTCATCTCTGATTAGAGCCTCCAATGGTTCAATTCAAAAGACATTGTTTCACAAGACTCTAGGAAAATTTTTACCCTGGTTGCTTGCATTTAAAAATGATATCATTTTAAAAAATGTTGATCCCAACTGGTGGCCCTCATAAGAATCAATGATTTTTACCGACTAGTTCTTCACTCTTTCAACATCGACCCCCTAGCTACCCAACCATGGATTCCAAGATCCCTAAACATAGGAAGATGTGATCTTTATTGGTTTCTCTGCATCAACACCAACCAAAACAACCATAAAGGTCTTATTGCTAGGGCTGCCATAACATAGGGCCATAATGGCTCCCAACTATGGTTGATTAGAAGCTACAAATTTTCCAGCAAACTTCAAGTTAGAATCCTTACTCTGCAGTCTATTCTAGTTATAATCAAGTCAAATAACGTCACTTCTTATGGACTTCTCACTAAGGGAAAAAATGAGAAAATATTATTATGGGTCGCACCGTTGCATGATGGAAACTTTAACTAACAATTGAAGACATCCAACATCCTCTTCACTTAATCTTCATTCAACGATCACAAACAGCCGACAACTCAGTAAAAAGATTAAACAATAGACAACTTGTGCTTCCACAATCTTTATTAGCTTCTCCGAGCTAAAATTTTGTATTTTAAATGTACAAACAAAATTCTGGAACATGGTTCCATGGATTAGAGTTTAGATTTTTTTTAGTTAAATCACTATTTGGGGCCTGAATTTGGCAACCTTTCTCATATTGGGGTTTGAACTTTTTTTTGGGTCCAAGTTAGGTCTTAAAATTGGCAGTTGTTCCCACATTAGAACCTAGACTTGGCAACTTTTTCCACATTGGAGGTTGAACCTTTTTTTTTTGTCAAAGTTAGACCTTAAAACTTTACAATTATTCCCACATTAAGGCTTGAATTTTAAGGTTTTCAATGACTAATTTGGATAAAAAAATTGAAGTCTCAATGTGGGAACATTTGCAAAGTTTAGAGCCTAATTTGGACCAAGAAAAAGTTCAAGCCGAATGTGAGAGCAGTTGCCAAGTTCAGGACCTAACTTAGACCAAAAGAAAATTCAGGCCTTAATATGAGAAAAGTTGCCAAGTTCAAGTCCCAAAATGTAATTAACCTTTTTTTTCCTAAATGCAAGCGTTTCATAACGAGACATTTTGAGACCCTGTGGCTGTCCCTTTGGTGTTTGCAGACTGGTGGATTCAGGTTTATGATCTACCTCCTGGTTTCTTCAGGGATTCTATGGCAGTTCAATTTGGAAATTTTATTGGAAAGTTTCTAGAATATGACACGGAACAGTTGTCCATTGGGTATATGAATTATATGCGGATTCAGGTCCAACTTGATGTTTGAAAATCTTTACCACGATGAAAGACAATTAAAATTTCAGAGTCCAAGTTTACTTATGCAAAGTTTAAGTATGAAAGGTTAACTCTTTTCTATTTTTTATGTGGATGTATGGGCCATGGAGATAATTTCTGCCTGATGAAATTACAATATGGAATGCAGGAATTAGAGATGGGATGGGATCTATCATTGAGAGCTCAAGGGAGAAAGGCTTCCATTGTCAACAGCATCTGGTTGAGGGGGGAAAGAGAAAATAGTTTTTTTGGAAAGTCTAGATTTGGGCAATCTTCTAGACAACAATTAAGCCAAAATAAAGAGAGTGAATCAGAAGGAAATTTCAATTTCCCTCTTGGAATAAATTTGGAAGGCACCAAATTTCCTGCTGAATTGAATGAGTATCAGCAAGGAAATAATTTCCACCATTATGGAGATAATGATTTGGAACGTGGAAAAAGTCAACTTTCTGGACTTGCACGTTATGGGGCCATCCAAAGGACAACTCTAGGTGGACTGGGCCGTTTACAGGGGGAAGGGGTGTCATGTATAGATTGTGAGCTAGAGGATGAACCTTTTCTCAATAAGGAAGGAAAAAAAAAGGCAGAGATCTAATACTTTGATCTCTAATGTTTCTAACACTCAAGATTTATTAGAGGTTGCTGGGGAGAATTTTTTTTATCCTAAACAAATATCGGCGGCTGCCATTAGGCATGTTGACCGAAGGCAATAAAAATCATGTGCTAGAACGTTTGCGGATTGGGGAGTCTACGAGCAGTTAGAAGACTTCAGAGTATGTTGAAGATTTATCACCCCCAAATTGTCTTCTTTATGGAGACTAAATTGAGTGCTACAAAAATAGAGATTGTTAGAAGACGGTGTGGTTTCTTTAATGGTGTATACGTCTCGGCTGATGGGTCTAGAGAATGATTAAGCCTTGGGTGGAATGGGAATAGCTTAGTCAATTTGCAGAGCTTCTCAAAGAATCATATTGATGTTGAGATTCATAAAGAAGAAAATTCTCGATGGCGATTCACAGGGTTTTATGGGGCTCCAGAGGTTAGAAATAAATCGGTGACTTGGGAGTTACTTCGAAGATTAGGGAGGGATAACTCTTTACCATAGCTGGTTGGGGGAGACTTCAACGATATTCTTTTTGCTCATGAAAAACAAGGAGGTTTGCTAAGGGAGAAGGCTCGAATGGAGGTTTTCCGTAAGACTTTGGAAGCCTGTTGAGCGGAAGATATAGGTTTTTCAGGAGCTTGGTTCACATGGGAAAAAGGTAAAACTGTTGAACAAAATATTAGGGAACGTATTGATAGAGGGGTTGCTAATGATGGTTGGCTTCAGCAATTCCCACGGTATTCCTTGAGACACTTCCCACATTCTTTCTCAGATCATTGTCCTTTGCTCATTGATACGAAGGATGTGGGAATGGGTAGATAATCCGATAGATTTAATTTTGAAGCCTGGTGGGTCTTCGAGGAGTCGTGTGAAGCGGAGATAAGGAAGTTATGAGAAGGCAGCTTTGGATTTTTTTTATTTCATAGGAAACAATGGCCACTGGGTTGAGAACTTGGGGGAATAGGGTTAAGACCAAAAGAGGAAGGGAAGTAAAACGGTTGAATAGGAGATTGGAGGAGCTAAATCGTGAGGAGATTTCGAAGGATAATTTGGGAGAAATAGCCGAGGTCAAACTTCATTTAAATATGGAGATGGATAAGGAAGAGAAGTATTGAGAGCAACGTGCAAGAGCGAATTGGTTGAAAATGGGGGACAAGAACACTTTATTTTTTCATAAATTTGCTTCCCAAAGAAGACGTGCCAATCGATTCAAAGCTTTGCAAAAAAAGGGATGGTTCTCTTGCTACAGATGGTAGGAAGATAGAGTGTATTGCTCGTGAGTACTTTTCAGATGTTTTTGCCTCTAGAGGAATTAGGGATTTGGAACATATTCTCTCTGGGGTACATTGTGCGTATTAGATCAAATGAACCAAAGTTTGATAGCCACTTACAATGAGGACGAAATAGTTGAGGTGTTGAAGGGTATAGGACCTACCAAAGCCTCGGGTGCTGATGGCTTTCCAGCAATTTTCTACCAGAAATTATGGCACATTTTTGGTAAGGATGTTTGCATATTTTGTTTAGATATTCTGAATAACAGAAAATCTGTGGGGGATATAAACAAAACACAAACAGTGCTGATTCCCAAGACTGCTAATCCTAGCAATCTTAAGAATTTTTGTCCCATTAGTCTATGCACAGTTATTTATAAGATCATTGCAAAAACTGTTGCTAATCGGCTTCAAAAGGTTCTACATGAGTGTATTGATGACTCACAGAGTACTTTTGTTCCTGGTAGACTCATTACCGTCAATGTGATTTTGGCATATGAGGTGCTTCATTCGTTTAAAAACAAAAGATATGGGAAAAAAGGTTTCATGGCTTTAAAACTCGATATGAGTAAGGCCTATGATAGAGTGGAGTGGCATTTTATTAAAAGCATAATGTCAAAAATGGGTTTTGACGAATGGTTTATTGAGTTTATTATCTATTGTGTTAATTCTGTTCAGTATTCTATTCTGATTAATGGGGAAGAAGGTTAAAGTTTCAAGCCTTCTAGGGGCTTGCGTCAAGGGGACCCTTTAAGTCCCTATCTTTTCTTATTTTGTGGAAAAGGGCTTTCTGAGTTAATGAGGCTGGCAAGTCAGAATAAAAAAGATTGGCCCCACCTATAACTCATCTCATGTTTGCTGATGACTGTATCCTGTTCGGAGAGATATCAAATTAGGGGGTTAATGTACTGAAAGAAATTCTTGGGGAGTATGAGTCTTGTTCGGGGCGGTGCGTTAATTATGAAAAATCTACGGCTTTTTTCAACACAAATGTGAAGGATCAGGATAAGAGTAGGGTGTTTCGGGTTCTTAATGTTCGTTGTTCGACCGATCCGGAGAGATATCATGGACTTCCCAACATGGTGGGTTGTAAGAAGAAAATGGCTTTTCAAAATTTGAAATATCGTTTGAAGCAAAAAATCAACAACTAGAGTATTAGACACATTTCACACGAAGGTCGAGAGGTTTTTATCAAGGCTATTTGACAGTCTATTCCCACCTATTCGATGGCTTGTTTCCTTTTACCAAAATCATTTTGTGTGGAACTGGAAAACATAATGGGCTCATTTTGGTGGAGGAATTATCATAGCAAGCAGTGGATGCATTGGTGTGATTGGAAATCCTTATGTGCGCCTAAAGAGGATGGTGGTATGTGATTTCGTCATTTGAGTTCTTTTAATACTGCTTTATTGGCTAAACAAGGTTGGCGTTGTTAAGTAATCCTAATTCTTTACTAGCGCGTACTTTAAAAGCCAGATATTTTAAAGATAGTGATTTCTTGAACTCTAGTTTGGGGAGGTCACCTTCTTTTACCTAGCAGAGTATCTGGGCCGCGAGGGGCCTCCTCTTGAAGGGTTTGGGTTGGCGGATTGGGAATGGTTAGAAAGTTTCTATTTGGGATGATGTTTGGATACTTGGAGATGATCAACTCAGAATTCAGAATATGAATAATAATCAGAGTCGCATCAAAGTTGCGGATCTTATTGATGCAAGTTCTAAAAAATAGAAGTCTGATCTGATCAGTTTTACCTTTGAGGAACAGATTACAAAAAGGATCCTCTGTATTCCTCTTCCTTTGTTTGAGCATGAAGACTCTCTTATTTGGCGGGGTGAGTTGTCAGGCGAATACTTGGTCCGAAGTGGTCACTGACTTCTTTTACAAGAAGGTCGGGATCAATTACATACAAATCACAAGCAAATTTACAAAAAATTATGGAAAATGAATCTACCCCCTAAAATTAAAATTACAATCTAGAGATTCCTATGTAACTATCTACCTCGTTTTAGTAATCTTCATTATCGCAGAATGATTGCTTCCCCCATGTGTAGAAGGTGTCAAACAGGAGCTGAAATGAGGGAGCATATTTTCTGGGAATGTCCTCCTGCAAAAGATACATGAGAGCAGTTACATATGGCATGGGCTAGCTCGGATGACAATTCAGAATTTACAGTTTGGCTGAAAAATACCTTTGAGACTAGATCCATGGCTTTGTGTAAAATGATTGTATGCGCTTTATAGGCGTTATGGACGTCTCGGAACAAATTTATTCATGAGGGGGAAAACCAAACAGGCGTTCAGATTGTAAGTTTTGTGCAAATTTATTTAAAGGAACTTGATGATCTAAAAAGTGCTATACCTGAAAGACGGATCTGTGTGGACAGATGGACTGCTCCGATGGGATCGAGATTGAAAGTGAACTTTGACGCAACTTTCAACAACCACAACAAAGAGTCATGCTCTAGGTTAGTGATTCGTAACAGTAAAGTAGAGGTTATCTGTTGTAAAACGAAAATGAACTTGAACATACCGTCTGTTTTTTCCGCAGAAGCAGTAGCGTGTTTTTAGGCACTGAAGCTGGGGTTACAACTTGGGTTGAGGGCGATTGGTTTTAGGGTTTAGGGTTTATGGTTTAGGATTTAGGGTTTAAAGTTTATGGTTTTAGGGTTTAGGGCTTAAGGCTTAGGGTTTAGGGTTTTATGGTTTATGGTTTAAGGTTTAGGGTTTAGGGTTTGGGGAAATTTCTGTGTATATCAAAGATGCTCAGTATCTCAACTGTCAATTTAATCTGTGTTTTTCTTTTCACAAACAGGGAGGCTAACAGAGTTGCCCATTGTTTAACACAAGGACTCAAGAAAAGAGAATCTACTTACTTAACAAATCTAATATCTCCTAGTGCGGTGGAGGCGATAGCTGAAGACAGGAGGCAGATGGAGGTAGTGGGTGAGGATAGGGGAAGAAGAAATGAAGGGGCTGGAGAAAGTGTTCTGGAATTTTGATTTTGCTGAGAGTTTCAATGGGTTTTGATCTTTCAATGTGCATCGGGGTAATGAATAGGTTTGATGGGATTGATATGATGGGTAATTAAGTATCTAATAGTTTTTGCTTCCCCAAGCGGTTCTTGCTAATTTTTTCGAAAGGGGTTTTAATTATTGGAGTACAACTGAAGAAGACGTCTCTAGAGCTCCCCTTTTTTTGCCGTTTGCTGGATCTTGTTGTTGGGCTATTTTTTCTGTTTTTGTTTTGATTTTTTTGGTTTTGGCTTTTGTGGGCTTAGTCTTTGTTTGTATGTTTTGGACTAGTCTATTATGACCCATGTCATTTTGGCTTTGCATTTTGTGTTGGCCTTCTGTAATAAAATCCAGCTAATTTTCTTAAAAAAATAATTATCATGTTTTAAATAAATAAATAAATAAACCCAGCCCTCGCAGTTTTCGCGTCTTCAGCCGCTTTCTTTTATTATCTTACAGGTAGTATACCTTTCTGTGTCTCTGGGTTTCATAGTTCTAATTTTATTTTGGTGTTTTAATCTTCATACGTTTGATTTTTTTTTTCCCTTTTGAAATGTTTAAATATGCTTGGCAATTTTTTTTTCCCAGAAATTATAATTTAAATCAGGATTTGGGTTTTCTATAAAATGTTTGTTCATAATTTATTTGCAGGGGATCGAACTTGAAGTTCAAATATAGTTTCAGCTTTGCGTTTCTTCATCAGTTAAGCAGTCTGAAAAGATGCAGAACGAAGAGGGGCAAAACATGGATCTTTATATCCCCAGGAAATGGTATTTAATTTGCTTCACTCATGTTTCTTTCTCACAATTTTTGTCTATATTGTAATGCTCATTTGTACTTTTGTTGTTGCAGTTCCGCCACTAACAGGCTTATAACCTCCAAGGATCATGCATCCGTTCAGATTAACGTTGGGCACTTGGATGAGCTTGGCAGATACACTGGCACATTCTCCACTTTTGCTCTTTGTGGCTTTGTTCGAGCCCAGGTTCGTTTTGGTTCTTTACTAACCTCTGTTGGATATTTTGGGCTGCTTCAGTCCTATGTTACTGGTGTCTGATAAGTGAATGTTTAATTTAATTTCTTTTTTATTTGGAGGATTCTTGAAGGGTCATTTCACTGCATTCTCAGGTTTGCATTAATTACATGTTTAAAATTCTGATCATGCTTAAAAAGCTTAATCTTGCAACTTGCTTTGTTAGTAATGAGCTTCTAGTTACGTTGTCAAGTTAAAGACTCTGAATGTTTGAGATGCATTTGAAGTGTCAATTGCGATCCATTTACTTTGCAAGGGAAAACATTGGTTTATTAGCATATTTTGGATGCAATGTGTAAAGACCTGGAGTATGCAATGTGGGGTGTGTCCGGCTGCCTGTAGATTGGCACAAGGTCCTAGTATAGACACAGTTACAGGGTTGTTCATTTTGAATGTTTTTAACTTATACCTTCTGCTCTGCTCTGGTAGTACATTTAGAGAAATAAACTTTGGTTTTAAGAACATTCTGAATTGAAATACCACAGCTAAAACTCCATGCTTAAAGACCTGATGCAATATATCGCAGGAAAGCAAGCCTGGTTGCTTGTAGACTGACAGGTTCCTGGTAGACCCAATTACAAAGTTGTTCATTGTATAAAAGTTGGATTCTATTAATAAGAAGTTTTATTTTGTTGCCTCAGTTCTTTTTCAAGATATTGAGTTGCATCTGATTTTGGCTGCTAATTAGTTTGTTCTACTTTGCAGGGCGATGCCGATAGCGCACTCGACAGGCTTTGGCAGAAGAAGAAAGCCGAAGTCCGACAGTAGTCAGAAGACTTGTTATTACTAGTTTGTTTCTTAACTGAGGAGAGGGAAAATGAGTTGTAGTTTCTTTTGGTGGATCATGTTAAAGTTGTTTTTTGCTGAATGGATTATGTTTTGTGCTTAAATTGCTTGCATTATAGCCTAATATGTCTGTCTCACTTTGGGTTCTCCATTTTTGTTATCACTTTGTTTGCGGATTACCAAAACTTTTTGCGAGAGAGATTGGGGAGGAGGAGATTAGGAGCAGGTTGGCAAACGGGTGTAGTCGGGTACCATTGTTTTCAAATTTGGATTATTTTGGATTTAGTTTAGTTTGAGTTCGGATATTTTTAGAGTCGAATAATTTCGAATTTGACTTGTTTTAAGGTGAGCAATTTTATAAATATTCAATTAGTTTTAAAGTTTTACTAGTTATAAAATCTTTTTATTTCAAATGTAAATATTAAGTTTACTTTTACAAACACAATTTAAATTTGTCTCATAAAAGGAAAAAGAAAATCTAAATATTTTATTATAGTATAGATATTATTTAAACAATATAGGTTAAATATAAATAAAATATTAATTTTAATAGCATTGTAGGTATAATAATATAATATCTTTACAGTATACTATCAACAAAAGTTGCAGTATATGTGTTAATATACAGTATCAACAAAAGTAAAGGCGGAGACGATAGTGAAGAAGCAAATAAGAAGATAAGAAGAAGATAATCCAGTGGCTTGTCCGAGTGCTCTAGTGATGGGTCTTTAGAAACATAAATATATATATAGTGGGATTTATCGAGTTGAATTCCGGGTCAGATTCCAGGCTGGGCTATTTTTATTATAATTGCATAACAATTTGTTCCCCTCCTTGTAGAAGAAGAATTATAAAGTGACTCTTCTGAGATAAGTTTACACGTGTGAAGCTTGTAATTTGGAGCTTACTATATAATATTTACCTTGAAACTTTACTGAGAAAATTTTGTTGTCTAATAGTGTGGTCCAAGAGTCACAAGGTTGTTGGAGAAATGGTTTTAAGGAAACAAATCATGTTGTAGAATTATGCAAGTTGTATTTGCAGAAATGCTACAAACTGTATTGTAGAATTACTGCGAACTGTATTTATTGAAATGCTACGAAATGCATTGTAGAATACCGCAAATTGTATTGTAAAATATCGTGGGATTCGTGAAATCCCGTGAGTAAAAGGTCGTAATTGTAAATTAGTGAACTGTTAGAAAGCCAAAGGTCATGATCGTAAATCAGTGAATCGTAAAAATAACAGTCATGATCATAAATTAGCGAACTGCTAGAAAACTAAAGGTCGTGATAAAAAATCATCGGACAGTAAAAATGCCAGTCGTTATCATAAATTAGTGTGAACTGTTAGAAAATCTAAGGTCATGATCATAAATCAATGAACCGTAAAAATGATAGTCGTGATCGTAAATCAGCGAACTGTTAGAAAATCGAAGGTCGTGATTGTAAATCAGCGGACTGTAAAAATAACTGTCGTGATCCTAAATCAACGAACTGTTAAGAAGCCAAAGGTCGTGATCATAAATCAATAGACCATAAAAATGACATTCATAATTGTAAATCAGCAAACTGTTAGAAAATCGAAGGTCGTGATTGTAACTCAACAGACCGTAAAAATGATAATCGTAATCATAAATTAACGAACTGTTAGAAAGCCAAAGGTTGTGATCGTAAATCGACAAACTCTTTATGAAGTGTTCATGATCATAAATCAATGAACTAAAGCCGTGATTGTAAATCAACGAGCTTTAAAAATAACAGTCGTGATCATAAATTAGCGAACTGTTAGAAAATCAAAGATTGTTATTGTAAATCAGCAGACCGCAAGATTCTTAAAATCTCATAAGCAGATTACTTATGCATATCTTTTTTTTTTCTTTTTTCTTTTTTTACAAAACCTACAAGAATAACAAATTATTCTTGCGAAGAGAGAATTAATGACCTGTAACTCTAATTGGACAAAGGTGACAGAACTATATCAACAATATGAGTTACTCCAAACTGCATTAAAGAAAAAATATTCAAGGAGTGACACTACGACGGTGAAATAGATAGGGAATAGACATAGGGAACACGAGCTTACACTGAGGCAATCATATTGAATACAAGACAATTGCTTAATTAATAAAATAAAATAATGTAACTCTTGTACATTTTATGTGTAAGAACATGTGATTTAATGGCAAAACCTTAATGTTACTAATCTCACTCATGATAAGAAGCTAAATATAAAATAAAAATATAGTTGATCCACATAGTTGACTCCATGTGGTGGAAAAGCTGTGTTTTACATACATCGACAGAATGCAGCTATTGCCAAAAGAATTACCATTAAGCTACATGAAGAACTTAGAAAAGATTAAAAACTATCCAAACATTTTTTTAGCCCTTATTTGCAAAAGTTTCAACATCACATGCAAGAATTCATAGAAAATATAACTGTAGTGAAGAACAATATAGCCATTGTTTTTTCCAAATGATTGCTAAACACATACAAGCACTTATAACATAACCCCAAAGCTTACTTGTTGTTCAGATGTTTTTACAATTGAGTTTATTAATTGACAATGCACACATGAATGCGTACATACGCACATATGGACAGACATATTGATGTAGACAATATGTGTAACACCCTGCACTCGGTTTTTTCACCTGACTCGAGTTATAAAAGGATACAACTATAAAACACTATCACTTTTTAACAATCAAATAAATATAGACAAAATATACCATTTCATAATAAATCATAATAGTTTCCATGTTATTCAATCATATCTAGACCTTTATCGGGCTTACATAACATTTAAAAGAAACCAGAATCAATTCTAGATTAAACTGAAACTTCTACAAAATTTTGAGTAAAAAGTGTCAACAGGGGTTACATGGCCGTTTGACAGAGACAAGCTTGTGTGACCCCATTAAAAAGTGTCAACAGGGGTTACATGGCCGTGTGATAGAGACAAGCTTGTGTGACCCCAAATATGGCCGTGTGACTACCCTATACGCCCGTGTTCTCAGACCATATACAATTCAAATATAAGGTCACACGATTGTGTAGCCAGGCCTTGTAACAACCTATGATCGTGTGAAATATCTTGCACCTAAAATCAAACAACCACATGGCCGTATGGGTGATCGTATGTGACAGACGGCTGTGTGACAGCTCGTGTCCCAGGCCGTATGCACCTGAAATAACTTCAAATCCAACCTCTTTCATCTACCATTTCTTAAATTTCAAGCCAAACAATTTCCAATCATTTTTACCTATTCAAAACACATTAAAACATGCCCAAAATGTACAAAATCATCCAACCTAGGTGACTAACCAATGTACCCTCATTGAAACCACATATAAATCAAATTTTATCAAGATCCAAATCATTCAATTCATCCATTCTAGCATCATAAACTAACAATATTCACACCAAAACTTGTTAGCACATAATCATTCAAAATACCATTCAAACATGACTTTTAACAACACATTACCAAAATGCCAAATATCTAATACATACATCAAATTTGCATACAAGTGCACTTACAACTAAATGACCAAAACAGGTTCAACATTTGCAAAATAAACATTCTATATACATGCCACAAGTAACCACAATTTCAAACTTCAAAATCGACCGAGTCAAAAGATGGTAGGTGTGAACTCTTGTTGATTCGATCGGCACGTTCAAAGTATCCAAAATCTACAGAACATAATAATTGAAGTATGAAAATACTTAATAAGTTCATACAATTCAATTCAATAACTTACTTTATTCATTTAATAGTTAATTGTAAATATCTATTCAAACTAATATCCCTATCATGACAAAGTTCAATAATTCCAGATCAACAAATAACTATCATAAGGATAGTCAGAATTCATATTTTGTCCATATTAATAACACACTATATATCCTTTGTTTTTTTTTATGGAACTTTGTAAAAGAACTTATTACATGAGTGCGAAGAACATTTAATGCTTGTTCAAGCTAGTCAGGTACAAAATACATTTGTTAGGTTACCAATCCGGGTTAAACCATTGACAACACTGAAAAATAGCCTGACTAGAGCTATATATACATGAAAGGTTATCAGTCCAGGCTAAACATTTAAAACGAAAATAGATTGCCAGTCCAAACTAAACCTGTGTGACATGTATATCCGAGTCCACAACAAATGCTGGAGCTCGGTCTAGAATGGGAATCATTCAGAAACCTTGTGTATGAGACTTTTACTTGGTCTAAAGGAATTGTCTTAAAATTTGATTTATTACCACATAGTCTGATTTCCATCTCAACAGTTCATATACAAATAATTAATAACATTTAATAACAAATTATAACCATAGAAGATAGTATGAACTTATCTGTCTAAGTGATTCAATTATCAAAGACTAATCAACAATTTTTCATTTTCCTCGTACGTCTTCTGGTCGTTGAGATTCTTGATTTAAAGTATATTTTACTTTTATTAATCTCTTCAATATATTTTTCTTTAATTAATCTCTTCAAACCACAAAAACAATCAAAATTGTACATTTAAACTTTTTTCTTATTTTACAAAATTACCCCTAAACTTTACCATTTATGTAATTTAGTCTTAAAACTTGAAACTTTCAAATTGAACACATTTAAGCTTAAACTATGCTAGCCGAATTTCCTATAGTTCTTTAACAACCCATAAATTTCAAAATTTCACAATAGTTTTCATGAAATTTTACTATTTTAACAATTTAATCCTTAACTATCAAAATCACTAAAAATTACTTTACTAAAAAAGCCTACTTAGATATCAAACTTACAAAACTATCAACAAATTTCAAAAACTTCACAAAATCAACAATGAAACATTTCAAAATGTTTAACATTTTTATGAATTAACTCTTGGGTTAATTAAATTAAACTGCAACGACCTCAAAAACATAAAATTTACGAAAAACGGCTCAAAACAGCCTTACATGCAAAAGAGTATCAATGGCCGAAGCTTCAAAGCTTTTCAATGGTGTTTCCTTTCTATTTTCGATGGAATAAAATATTAAGGAAGATGATGATTTTTTTTCCTATTTGTTTTTCATATTATTAACTTATTTTCCATTTTACCCTTATGAAATTAATAAAATTTCTTTAATAAACAAGTCAAAACCGTCCACTATAACCTAATATGGTCTAATTACTGATTAGGGCCATCAAATCAATTTTCTAAAGCCATTTAATACATTTAATCTAATAGTAAGTAATCTTTGTAATTTTACGATTTAGTCCTTTTTACTTAATTAACCAGCTAAACATTAATATTTTCTAACCAAATTTTAATACGACACTATAATAGACTTGTAGATATTAAATAAATATTATTTACTGACTCACTTGTCGAAATTATGGTCTCGAAACCACTATTTCCAATACCACTAAAAAACGGGATATTACAATATGTACATGGCACATGCATGCGATGCATGCAACAAATACACACCATTAGAAACTATGAAAAAAGCGCCAATTCAGGGAAAATCTTAGCACATATTCTGCTGGCTAATAGGGCACACTGAGAAGAATTCAGCGATTAACATAGTCAAGTCATCAAAAACTGTTCCATACAGCAACTCATTTGAACAAAATCAAAACCATACATAAAAATTATCAGTATTGAGAAAATATAATTGAAAAAGAGCAATATCAGCAGAAGAAGGTGATTTTGTAAATTCAGACCAGTAAGGGTGCTATTGCTGTAATATTCATGAATTGTCCTACCATTACATATAAAATTATAAGTATCTAATCAATTATCTGCACCTCAGCCTAAGCATTTGCAGTTTTTAAATGAAGAGGATTGGAATCACTTTGATAAGTTACTATAAATTTTATCAAAAGTGTAGAAATCATGTAATTAGAATATAAGTTTGCGTTTAAAAATATTAGTATAGATAGAAGAAAAACAAGTGGGGGATGTGTTGGTTGACTAACTAAACCCCAATAATGCATCATTGTAAAATCAACACAATATTAGTGTTTGACCTTGCATTTTAGCACATAGGGTGAAAGCAGTAATAACACAATTATAATATCAGATGAAAAAGGAATATGGACCTCTACCTTTTTCCTTTAATAATATCCGATTGTGGACTGAAGTAAATGTTGATAGGCCAAAACCTTCTAGCGAGAAAATACTTGTTCGACAACTGAACTCCATTAGCTCATCTATTTTCTTTCCACTACTCCTCCCCTTAACCCCGCCGTCCATCGCCAACGTCAACACCAACGCCGCTTTCATTCTCTAAAGATTTCTAAATTACATCTCAGATTTTAATCAATTTGACATGGGCGAACAAACCTCGACATAGCCTCAGCCACAGGTTCTATCTCAGCCACCGAATAACTCCTCTACCACAACTCAAGCCCAAGCTCAAATCCAATCTGAAGACCCAAGTAATTCGTCCACGTTCACCGCACCATTGTTGAGGGGTCTTTAGAAATATATATAGGGCCTTTATCAAGTTGGACTTCGGGTCGAGTTATTTTTATTGTAATTGTATAACAATATGCATTGTCACTAGAAGTGCTCAAGAGCCGAATCGGGTTAGGCCTAAGCATGATGTTAACATACTTTATGTTTACCCAAGTTTGACTTGATTCAAAATATGAGTTTAAAATTTTACTCAAACCTACCCATATTTGTAAAAGACTAACCCAAGCACATTTTAGGCCCGCTCATATTATTTTTTTTAAAAAATATTTTTTTATTTTATTTTAATATTTAATAATTTTATATATTTGTTATTTATTCAAAATTTTATATAGTCATAACATTTTTTAATGTTTACATTTGAGTAGTATTATATATTTAGTATAGATTTATTTTTTTAATGTTTTCTAAATTACATAATATATAAAAATAACATAAGTCGGGTCAGGTCGGGCTTGGGTCTTGAATATTCAAGACCAAGCTTGACCTATATTTTAAACAGGCCTAAATTTTTTTATCCAAACCTATTTTTTAGGTATAATATTTTTGTCCAAACCCTCTCAAATTTCAAGCGAACCTTCGAGTTTAGACAAATAATCCGACCCATAAACAGATCTAATTGTCAAAAAATGTCTAATAAAATATGGAATGTTAGATATCAATCATTTAAAATTGAGATTTTCCATTAATCTTATTTCACTTAGGTATGTTAATTTTAGAATTACAATAAATGTAATTAAGATATTTTAAAAAGAATAAATTTTAGTATACTAGTTTTAATTCGAAATGTAATTAACACCTCTACAACAATTATCCGAAAAAGTAATATCATATTAATCTTGTACTACTTTATGAGGATCCTAATTTTGATTTTTATTAATAAATTATTCGTATTGACTCCATAAATTAATTAAGCATTTAGGTTAAAATATTTTATATTTGCATGTAGTCTTTATAAATTTAAAGTTCAGTTTCTATATTTTTATTTTTAAGGAATTTAGTTTTTTTTTTTACTTTTGAGATTTCAAATTAATTTTTTTTGTTAAAACTATTAGTAAGACCTTTTGAAATTAAAAAAGAAGAAGAAGAAGAAGATAGTCATGTAATTAAAAAATGACGTTGTAATAAATTTGAATTTAACAGAAAATTTTGATGATGTTTATAGTTGAACTTACATTTTAAATTCAAAAGTAAAAAGACAACATTCCTTAAAATAAAACTAATGCTGAATCCAAATTTATAAAAAAAATACATGAATGTATAGTATATTTTAACAGAATGTTTCCTAACCTAGAGGCTTGGATATTTATTTAAGTAAAATATTCTATTAGCAAAACATGCTTTTACAAGTCAACTATTTGTGATTCATAAACACTTATTTTTTATGTAGGGGTGAGCATTCAATCGAATCGAATCGAATCGAATCGAATCGAAAATTTTCGAGTTAATCGAGTTTTCGAATCTTATTTTATCATCCTAACTTTATTTGAAATTTTCTCGAATCGAGTCGAGTGAGATGAAATTCGAATCGAATCGAATCGAATCGAATATATTTGTTCGAGTTAAATTTTAAAAAATAATTTTGGGTCCTTGTAACCACTGTCACCCATCATAATAAAATTTATCCACCTTAATTAAAATTTTTATTAACTTTCATCACCTCATAATTTATTTATTAATCTTTTATATACGGGTTAGCTTCTTTGTTTGCTTAGTGGCTTCAATTATCTTGATTCTTGTCACTATGTATTTTGAATTAAAAATATATTAGATGTAAAAATGTGATTTTTTAATAAAATTATTTTAAAGATAAAATGTGAAATTGATACCAATATAAAATTTTAACATGAATATTTAATAGCATAATTAATAATTTAATTTTAATATAAATATTCAATATGACTAAACAATCCAATAATATAAATAATATAAAATGTGAAATTTAATTTAATAATATAAATAGTAGATATAAATAAAATTATTACTATTTATGTTTAGTGATTTTTAGATAATTTTAATTTTTTATTTGAGAGTATAGGGTGAGAAGTAAAAATTTAGGGGCAAATAAAAGTTTTGGGAGATAAAAGTTTTGAGGAAAGTAAATAGGGAGAGTAAAATTTTGGAGGGAAAATATTAAAAAAAAATTGGGGGTGGATTTGGGGTAGATGGGAGGTGGGATTAAAAGGAAGTAAAAATTTTAAGAGGAAAATGGGAGGGAGTAAAAATTATGGGGGAAAATAAAAAAAGTTTGAGTGTTTTTGGGAATAAAATTTTGAGAAAAAGTAAATGGGAGAGTAAAATTTTAGTGGGAAATGGATTTTGGGTAGATTGGGGGGTTGGGATTGAAGGGGAGTAAAAGTTTTGGGGGGAAAGTGGGAAGGAGTAATAGTTTTAAGGGAAAAGTAAAAAGGTTTGGGAGTTTGGGGTAAAAATGTAAAATATTATAGTTTGATATTCGAATTATTCGAACTATTCGAGTTATTCGAATTCGAAAACTCAACTCGATTCGAACTCGAAATTCGAAAAAAAAATTCGAGTTGACTCGAATAACTCGATTAACTCGAATAACTCTATTCGTTTAACTCGAAATTCGATTTTTTTTTCGATTTTTTCGAGTCGAATCGAATTTTGCTCACCCCTATTTTGATGGATAAATATTTGATGTATCGTAAATTAATTATAACAGACCATTTCATCATTTAACAAAATATACAACCATTAAAATAATTATAAATAGTTATAAATTTATTTAAACATAATTATAATTTTTTAGATGGACAGTAAATTAGATTTTTAATTATAATTATAATTAATATTTGTGGTGAATTTATCATTTTGAATTTAAATATACAAATCGTTGCTATGAAACAAATTATTGCTTGTGTATTTATATATCAAAGAGTTGATTGAGTCTTAACTCAATTGGCATAAGTATTATTGCCAATACAAAATGACGTAAATTTAAATGCGTTGAAGTAAATTATCTTTTTATTTATGAGTCATAGAAGAGTTATACCTAATTTTAAGAATTATATCAAAAGAATAAATACAACCAAAATCTATAATAAAATTATTCAGTATATATAAAATTGTTTACTACCTTCCCAATCATATTTTTATAAATAACAATATTAGAAAACTTAAATTAAGTTTATATATATATAAATAAAAGTATACCTCTAAATTGAATTTTTCAGCAAATTACACGATAATGATAAAAAACTAGGGAAAGAGCTTCTTCTTCTTTTTCTTCTTTTTTTTTTATCATTTTAATTTTTTCTAGGATTTTAAACAACTCTAAATCCCTAAATCCACTACACCGGATTAGGTGTGAGCAAAACTCGATTCGACTTGAAAAAATCGAAAAAAAACTCGAATTTTGAGTTAAACGAATCGAGTTATTTGGGTCAACTCAAATTTTTTTCGAAGATAACCCGTATATAAAAGATTAATAAATAAATTATAAGGTGATGAAAGTTAATAAAAATTTTGATTAAGGTGGACAAATTTTATTACGATGGGTGACGATAGTTACAAGGACCAAAATTTATTTTTTTTTAAATTTAACTCGAAAAAATATACTCGATTCGATTCGATTTGAATTCCATCTCACTCGACTCGATTTTAGAAAATTTCAAATCAAATTAGGATGATAAAATATGATTCGTCAACTTGATTAACTCAAAATTTTTTCATTCGATTCGATTCGATTCAATCGAACGCTCACCTCTACATCGGATGAATTGGATATACCTTTGCTTTCGTATAGGCTTCAATTTCCCCTTTAAAAAATCGCTTTTGATTTTACATAGCCATTGATACTTTCGGCTCATGTGACTTATCTCTCTCTCCAAAAAGAATCTTTTGCTACATTAAAAAAAATCTAGTTTACCGTCCATATTATTTTATCACTGTTTATTTATATGTCTTTTAATAGTTGTTTATTTTGTTAGAGGAAATGATTGTATGAAACAGTAATGCTACATTATCTGTATCATTTTCCAATTATTTAATGTTATGTCGACATATTTTTCTGTAACACCCCTCACCCGTATCCAACGCCGAGACAGGGTTCGAGACGTTACCAGACTTAAACATTTACAACATGCAAAATCGGGCCACAAAATTTTTGTCCAACAAGTTATACAATGGTTTAATTATCATTTAATGACCTCCTATTTAAAATTTTATGACAATTAGACATCTCTAACATATAAAACTCAACTTTTGCACTTTTTATAATTTAGTCCTTTTTACTAAATTGAGTGCCCAAACGTCGAAATTTTCGAACTAAATTTTCACGAAATCATTTCGTGAAATCGTAGACCATAAAAATATAATAAAAATGAAATTTTTCTCATCGAATTTGTGGTCCCGAAACCACTGTTCCGACTAAGCCCAAAATTGGGATGTTATATTTCTCCCCCCTTTAGGGATTTTCGTCCCTGAAAATCTCACCAGAAAAGTGGTTTTGGGTTTTTCACTTGGATTCCTCAATCTTATAATCGATGTCAAAGAAATTTCACTCAAGCTAAACTTTTACTACCTGTCTCTTTAAATTTTACATACAAAAATTATAAGTGGTATTCACTTTACAATGCTTTTACTGAAACTTAATCTCTACCAGAAAGCTCATGTACTCAAAAGTCCGATCCATACCATCATGTTACATACACATTCACACCCGAATCTTTTCGGATTCGAATAGTAAAACTAATCAGTTCATCTCAACCTCATACTTTTTATAATTTCAAACAGTCCAATTATTTGTCAATTCAACCCTCAGCTACTCTTTATTCCAAGCCTCTTCTGGCTTTCCAAAGAAATCATGATATGAAACTCGGATCTCAATCCGATTAGTGGAGATTAAAATTTCATGATATCCAAAATTCATAAAGACACGAAATTCTATGAATCTAGTGAGCTTACATTCGGGTATACCAGCATAATTTACACATCTCATAATGTTTAACAACGCTACATATCACTTTCCTCTTCCAAGGACAGGAATGATCCAAATAAGAAAATCCATATTAACCTTTTCTATTTCCATTCTAATTCCCAAACAGCAAAAATAATTCTGATGATTCTTGCTATACATCTTTAAACTTTCAACATTTCAAGAATTTGTACTCAAAGATAAACAATGATCGTTTCAGCATTTTTAGATACCCAGATTATCTTCACATTATCAATATCAGATCTTCTTATCGCATATGATTTTTCTAGGAAACATACACTTCTTAATTAGACTATTCGTCTTTTTACCCGTGAAGAAATAAAATCTTATTCTCAAGCATGCACATCTCATTAAATTCTAAACATATATTCCATACAGATTGAACAATCAAGTCGACCTTATTCATCCGTAATTGATATTTCAAAAAAATTCTCTCTTTTAGTCAACAGAACGATTCAACGTGCATCATTCCAAATTCACTTATCATGCCAATCGAAGACCATAACAAATGCATTAGCATAAGTAATATTGGTACCTCAATTGAATACATTAACTCTGATTAACTTACTTGAGAAAGGAAATCCACCATACACATTAGGACTAGAAATTTCACCACACTATTAGGATCAATTCAGAGGTATAGTCATACTTGTTCTTTATATACATCAATCACAAGCTGGAGGTCATGCTCTAAATGCAAGCCATGATCAACAAGTTACAATATAAATATAACTAGAAAATCCAAGATAGAAGAATTCTAGACGGAGAAGCCCAGAAAAAAGAAATCCAGAATAACATCATTTTAAACCACTGACAAAAAATACGACTAAAACTATATGCTCTTCATATATATATGTGTGTATAATCAGTTAGAGCAATGATCAGCAGAGACAGAATCATGGCACCACATACAATTTCTCATCGATTCTCAATAGGCAGAATATAACAAAATACCAGAGAAACACAGAACCATGCAGATCATAACCCAATCAGACTGACAATATATTCGTCTAACGTTAAGATCAAGGAACATTTTCATAACATAAGAATTCATCAGGGATTAGATAGCCCCAATAATATTTCCAGTATCAGGTAATCTCACACAATATCTCAATAGAGACAGTCACAAACTTTTCACTGTAATTACCATGCTTGAACATTTCATATTTCGAACATTATTCCTTTAACTATTTCTGCTGTCCCAAATTCCATAATATTCCCTTTACTAAGAAAACCAATTCATTACGAAATTTCAATCAATACATTTCTCGACATCATACCAAGATAGATCGTTTTACCAAAATTAGCCTTTTTCGCTAACTGCGATGTTGCGAAAATTAAACAATCACTGCGATGTTGTGAAAATTAAACAATCTTTCGGTCAATCCGATATCTTTCTAGCTCATATCTGTACTTATCAACCCATTCTATATCTCTAGTCATGCTTATAACCATTCTATCATTGAACTCTTTGGTTTCTCACCTGGAAACTCGTTCAACATATATCTCAGGAATTTCCATTATAAAACACCACTTTGGTAAGGGGAAGAGGGTCGTAGGGCCTCTAACTCAACTCTCATATACATATACATGTAACACAATTTTCATCATAGCAATCATATCTCAATCATGTCATTCATTTCGATTAACTAACATTCATATTGATTTTACACTCACTTTCCAGTTATCTCATTTAAACAAGTGTACTTATACATGTATTTCCATGTTTCCTAGATAATCTTACTTATCTATTCATTAAATCAGACAAATCAAGCACATAATGTCATTTAAGGGATAAACAAACATGGATAAGTATATCACAGTCTAAACTTTCATCTTACACATCATCATATACATATCATTACAATCATATATATCAGTCCAAGCAATTTAATACATTTACTTAAGTTATACGAGCTTACCAATCATAATCATCCCAACCAATATACATGAATATTTATCTTATCAATATTTTTGATAAGTTACTCAAACACATGCATTTATTCAAATAAATCGATCATATACATCATGGAATTATCTATTAATCATAGACAAGCTCATTTCACCATGTACACATGTCATGAATCCTCATTCGTACCTTTTCAAGTTTCAGTTCTTCATGACTACTTTATTTGAACATTTTAGTATCACATTCAACATGGTCGGTGTAGCTCGGTTGAAGAGTATCTTTGTCTAAACAAAGTGGATCTCATACGCGTCGAAAGACATTACACTATCAAAGATCAGTGGTATGTATAGCTGGCTTTTACACATACTAGGTTAATCTGAGAACAGACTAAACCATAGCTCTAATACTACTAAAACATCTCGATTTTGGGCTTAGCGGAACAGTAGTTTCAGGACCACAAATCCGATGAGAAAAATTTCATTTTTATTATATTTTTATGGTCTACAATTTCACGAAATGATTTCGTGAAAATTTCGTTCGAAAATTTCGATGTTTGGACACTCAATTTAGTAAAAAGGACTAAATTGTAAAAAGTAAAAAAGTTAAGTTTTATATGTTAGAGGTGTCTAATTGTCATGAAATTTTAAATAGGAGGTCCTTAAATGATAATTAAATCATTGTATAACTTGTTGGACAAAAATTTTGTGGCCCGATTTTACATGTTGTAAATGTTTAAGTCCGGTAACGCCTCGAACCCTGTCCCGGTGTTGCATACGGGTGAGGGGTGTTACATTTTCTATGTCATTAACACCTCATTTTATTAATTTTTTTAACTTTAAATTATAGTCTTTAACTTAAAAATTTCCTGCCATAACTGAATCCTAATTAAAAATTTCTCTGCGATTGCTGGATATTGCTATTCAATTGATGTTTTTCTCAGCAGTGCTTTGAACTTCTTCTTTTTGACCTTCTTTGAACTTCTTATCGGTAAGAATTCTTGGAAACTATTGGTTACTGCTACTCAATTTTTTTTCTTGACAATGCTCTGAAATTCTTTTTTTTTTAACTTCCCTGAACTTTTTAATCGACAAAAGTTCTCGACAACTGTTGGCTGCTGCTATTCAATTGATGTTTTTCTTGACACTTATCTGAACTTTTTTTTTGAACTTCTAATCGGCAACTGTTGGTTGCTGCTATTTTCGCAATTACTTTAAGAAGATACAATGATGATGATGATGATTGAATTATGAAAATTGAGAAGAAATAATGATTCAAAGCTACTGGCTGCTGCTGTTGATTGATTTTTTTTATATTAGACATGATTAAATTAAATATACATTAAACCATTGAAAATCATGGAGATTTTTTAGTTATTGATTGTGCACTCGAATTTTGGGTGATTGTTGGTGTTGTGTTGCTCGCTTGAACCACGTCTATGTCTATATTGAGTCTGAGTGAATTCTTAGTCATGCATGTAATGCTCTCAACCTGACCTGATTCACCGGGTCCGGATCTCGGGTGTTACCATGTAAATCACTTAACAAATTTTGTAAAATAGTTAACAATTGTACCTTATTTAAAATACTTTTATTATTATTTTATTTAAATACTCCATATTAAAGAACAAAGGAAAATATTTTAAAAAATTAATACATATTACATCGGACTTTGTACAAATTATTACAACACATAGGCTTACAAAAGATAAACTCTTAAGACGTAGTCTTACTAAACACTAGTTTTTCCAAAACATCTACTATATGCATAGTATCCCCATACTTCGCACCTCTGGCACGTTCTTGGCATTGTCCCTCCTAGCAAACTCTCTTAAATAGCCATACCTGAAACATAAACATGACACTAGTAAGTTCAAAGGAACTTAGTGAGTTTTGAACACCACATACCTTTTAATCTTGATAAATTCTTCATCTTGAATATTTGGATTTCCCCATAGCTGTCTTTGATGGATATCTTCACCTTATCAGTTATATAATGACATTTTTATACGCCACTTATCATTCCTAACATAGCATTATTCATCTAACTGCTCGGCTGACTCCAGATCTTAACAGACAATACTACATTTTTCTTTACTCTTTAGATAACTTTTAAGAATTATTCTAGAACAGTTAATCGTAGGCATTATACCTGACGAATACCACTTATAGTTCGTACTTTTGACGGTCTCCCACACTGAGCTTGCTAAATCAAATTAAAAATTGAATCATATTCTGATTCTACCCAATACTTACTCATACTGATAAGAAACACTTCAGATCATTCAAAAGAATTTCACACAACTTTACTACAAGGCACGAGAACCCTATGATAACGAACAACTCAGATTCCATCAGATCGTAGATCAAGACATAATACTATTCAGATATGATCAATATTAGATAACTCAGAATTCCACCTTAATAGCACAAATAATTCAAACTGACAGACTCTTATATCGAATACGCTCATATACTAAAATGACAGATAACTACGAAGGATACCCTTTTTGAACATACTGATTCATACTTCTTTTCAAGAAACTTCCCTTAAGATTTATTCTATTTCATTACAAAACTTCTCACACCAAATAACTTTGGATAGATCATATCTTTAACATAGGCTTATCAAAGTATGCCACAAGGGCCAAATAGAATATACCACAAAGGCTATTAGAGTACACCACAAAGGCCAAATAGAATGCCATCTAGAAACCCCAAGTGAACTGTCGTGTTTGCGATATAGATTTGCCTAAACTCACTATCGCGTGAGGTTTTCCCATCATCACCCCAAGACATACAGAAACCCTAGTCGATAAATTGTCTCATCCATCCTTTCCAGAATGTGCCATGGCCATGGACTTTCTTCATATTTATCATATTGTAACTCATTTTTACTGTCCCGATGGACTTCATTAAAAATCATTTTGGTGTCAAAAATCGCATCTCAAAACCTCTCAGCACTTAGATAAACCTTATTTCCCCATCTTTATCAATCACACCTCATATATCTAACATAAGTACACATTCAAATAGGCTATACTCATTTTCTTAACCAAATCATGCTCAGTATGTGTTTACACTACATCACACGATCACGTATCACATCGTACATCTTAGACACACATACATAGTTGCTTTATAGAATCAAATTCATCCATACATATAGACTATTACATACCAAACTCATGAGGACATTATATCAATATCTCATACATATTTTCTATAGTCATTCAAGTACTCATTCACTGACACTAGAACATTAATCATAAAGATTTTTCTAGAAATACTTGTAGGAGTCGATATTAGGGACTTACCTAAAACTCACCTACTGCAGCTATCAGCTCCAAACTCAGTCATCCAGTTCAAACCAACATCAACAATTGCTTAAAGAACATGAATTCACCATTAAAACACATTTACAGTCAGATCACTAACATTTTATCTACAAATAATCCCTATGCAGGGTTTCTTATTCATAACTTACAGTCTATACACTTTATAGCATCCTTACTCTTAACATGCAAAGTTACCATACTTACCAGGAGATGGAACACCCTCTGTTTATTCCAAGAATCCTTAGCTTCCAGTTTGCATAAGAAAAGCAACCATCAAATAACATTTAATATTTAAGAAAAAGAAATAATTAAAGAATCATCTTGAAGGAATAAGAAACTCTTCTTACAAACCCTCCTCACAAGTATATAATTCACTTTCGCTTAGTGGAATCTGACAAGTATCAAGAAATTTCAAAATGTTGCCTTCCTAATGACCTACAGAATTCGAAAAAAAAGACATAAATGAGAGTCTTGTCCATATGCTATTTGACCAGTCAGTTTAATTGGTTTATAACCAGATCTAGTTACCAAAACCTACTCTTCATAGTGCTTGAGCAAACTAGGCGTACTATACCTTTAGCAGTAACCTACACAAGGCTTACTTTTCTTTTATCGAATTCTTTCTTCTATTAAATAACATGTTAAGAACTAAATCCTGGTATACACATTCATGGGAAAGTATTCAATTTGCCAGAAGCTTACAATTTGGTGAACTAACTACCGAAGTGCACCAAAATAGACAACTTCGCATCTATGCGCCTTAAATTAGGATCAACTAGTTTTGGGGGTATGACACCAAACCTGTTTGGTTAATGCTTTTCCATTTGTTAATGATGTTGTTCGAGTATGTTAACTGTGTTGTCCAAATTGTTCTAATGATTGTTGTTCAACTAGTGAATAGAAGTCTTATATTTATATTGTACTAAGTTGATGGATATTGTATGATTGAATTATTTTACTTAGGATAAAATTGTTAAAACTTAAATTATAGAAATATTATTAAGCGTTTTACTCAATGTATGGTTGTTCTCTCCATCCATAGGTTATATTTGATTTGATTTTCCCAAGCATCAACCTAAGCATCCTATTCGCAATCTCAGTTTCAGTAATGTTTGTTTATTTTCGATCTTATTTATATTTGACAGATACCAAATAGGTTAGGCTCTAGTATGTTTAAGAAATGTATATTTGATTGATTTTTATCCTATTATTTGAATAATTTAATCATAAATTAATCGTAGTTGTCCTAATAATGAATGTGACATCCCGCAACTCGAGTTCGAAGAATGGGTCGGTGAGGGGTGTTACAGGACAGGTCTAACACCCAAAATTTGTGCAACAACCCATTTTTCATGAAATCAGAACAGTGGTTTCGAGACCACAAATTTGATGAGTAAATTAATATTTTATTATTTTAATATCTATGAGAGGGTAGTAAGTTCATAGTGTTTATAATAAGTAATGAATTTTCTATTTCTGTACTTGTTTTATGATGCTTAAATTATTACTTCATTAGAAATATAACGATGAATTGCACATACGTGCCCCTGTTTGTACTTCGGTACCCCTGAGTTGCACATACATGCCCCTGTCCATACTTCAATATCCCTTAATTGCACATACGTGCCTTTTTTTGTACTTCGATACCCATGAATTACACATACGTGCCCCTGTTTGTATTTTGGTAACACTGAATTGCATAGATGTGCCCCTATTTGTACTTTAGTACCCCTGGATATACTTTTGTACTCTGTTTAGACTTTGGTAATTCTAAATTGAATATTATATGAACTGTATTCAATTTGTTGACAGAGTAATCGATATGCTACGTTCTTAATAAGCTCTATAAGCTTATACATTTTTGTGAATTATTTTGCAGATCATTTTTGTTGACACTTTGGACGGATCAAATCTTCAGCTCACACTATCCACCAACTTTGGTAGTTTTTGTATCTCCTAGGGTAGTAGCATGTATAAACCTAAGTAGTTGAATTTGGGGTTGAAACGTATTCAGGATGTTATAAAATGATTATTGGATAAATGTGTATATAACAACTAAATGTGTTTGTGTTTTGATGACATATATGCATAATAATAGGTTATGATGTTTACTTTAGAAGGTACTTTTGGTCACTTTTGATAATGAATGATAATGGTTTATTAGTATCATTTGGTGGTTTGAGTCAGAGAGCTACTTTAGGTTATGTGTTTATTACATTTAGTGAAATTTATAGTTGATGAATATATTTGGTAAGTTTGCATGATTTGGTAGGTCTCGGTAATTGATGTTGAGGTGTCTTGTATGGCATATTGGTTGAATGATCTTGGATTATTGATTTGGTCATTTTATGTAGGTTTTGGGTCATGTTTTAATGTCCTAAAGACCTTTTTGTTGTTGCATGTTTTGGTGTTGAAAATGGCTTATTTTTGGGAAAATTCATGTCCACACAACCTGAGACACAGACGTGTGACTCAGCCGTGTGTGATACATGGCCAAGCGACACAGTCGTGTATCTTCTGTAGGTTTTAAAGTATGCAAGTCAGGTTGTTACATAGCCTGGGACACGGGCGTGTAGCTTGGCCATGTGGTCCAACTCAGAGAGTTACACGAGTGAGAATACGAGCTGGGACATGGGCCTATGGCTTCGCCGAGTGACCCAACTCAGAGAGTTACACAAGTGAAAACACGGGCTGGAACACGGCTATGTGGCCCTATTTCAATTGTTACAAGGCCTAAGACATAGACGTGTATCTCAGCCGTGTGACCCCTGCAATCTAGTTTTTCTAACTTTTTTTTATACTTTCCGATTGTTTCTAATTTGATCCCGAATTGTTCTTAAACTATTTTTATGGCCTCAAGGGCTCGATCAAGGGACGTTATGTATATGACTGATTGTATTAGATTATGTTTACATTAATGTATGAAATGAATGTTTTAATGTTACGTTTGTACGGTAATGCTTTGTAACCTTACTCTGCCAACGGATACGGGATAGGGGTGTTACAACTCGTTTCTGTCACTACGTTAGGATTATAGAGTATCACCGCACAATTCAGAACAATCAATAAGGGTTATGGAGTATTACCGCACAATTCAGAACAATCAATAACAAATATCATCAAGTTTACAAAATTATTTAACAAAATTTCATTAAAAAAATCAGATTGGAGTAAAACATTCATTTATGAGTCTTAAATCGAGCCAACGAGGCGTTAAAAATAGTTTTTGAACAATCAGGGACTAATTCGAAACAAATTAGAAGATTTGAGTAAAATATAAAAATTTTGAAAACAGGGGTCACACGACTATGTGTCTAGGTTGTGTGGTTATCCCATACACTCATGCGCGACCTCACACGCCCATGTGCCTATTGGTGTAACTCACTGACTTGGGTTACACGGCCGTGTCACAAACCGTGTGCCAACCCGTGTGAACCTTGCACCTAGCACACTAGGGGCACACGCACATGTGGGTTTTCCTGTGTATGGCACACGACCATGTGGCAGCTCATGCCCCAGGCCGTTTGCATCCAAAAGTGACCCCAAACATGCCATTTTCACTCCTAATGCTTAGGTAACTTAACATACTCAATAACATATGATCACAAGATCTTAAAATACATTCAAGATCAACCAAAACATACCAAATCAATCAACCTAAGACCTAACCAATGTGTCATCGTTGACACTACAAATCAAACTTTTAACAATTCATTACTTTAGTTAGGTACACGAGCCATGCTATACACTCAAAATATCTTATAATCAATGCCTAAATACCATACTTAATTCATGCCAAATTTACCATTTCATGCTCATCCACTTATGCTTTAACTTAGAATTAAGCATGCTTATCACACATAGTTACTCATACCCCAACCTCATATGCACAACAACTACACAATATAAGTCCTATGAACCATTACAAAACATAATAAAATTATTTTATTACATGCCATATAAGCCAAGTTGTATTCAAAGTCTACCAAAAGGTCCTCGGATAGTGTGATCTCCTCAAGTTGATCGATCACCCGAATTCCACAAAACCTAATCTATAAAAGACAAGACAAATAACACGAGTAAGCTTTTATAAAGTTTAGCAAGTTCATTAATTAAATGATAAAGCTTACCGAATTAGACATAATAAATCAAATAACAAGATTCATAACCAGAGTTCCTGTCAACCACAGTTCACAACAGGTGAGTTAAAACTCAACAAGAATGCAATTTAAGCTTTCCATATTTCAATAACATTCGTTTGACATTAAAATATTTCCTGATGAATGATATAAGGATACAATTACACGGTTAACCATCCAGAAACACACCAAATGCTCATACGATCTAATCCAACTGATAACACACCTCGGCACTAAGTGCCTAGCCCGAAGGCTAACATCCCTCCAGAAACACACTTCGGTACCAAGTGTCAAGCTCGAAGGCTTTACATCCACTCTCGGTAACACACTAGAAGCACTATAAATATAACATGATAGTCTACAAAAAATGGTGGAATTAGGTTAAATATAACCTATTGGCATGCTGATCGTACTTAATCCTATGTTCATCCGGCTTAGGAGATATCATCTTTAACTAGTATTACATACGAATCATTAACTCAAATCTCATCAACATATCATCAAATGTATATAATAAAATATTACAATTAAGTTCTTACTTGAAAATACAGTACAAAATATATTAAATTAAACCGATCGAACTTACCAGGGCTAAACTGTAGAAACAATAAAAGTTCAAAGACTATTCAACAACTTTATCTTTTCCTCGATTTTCAACTCATTCTTGATCTAGAATAATAATTTCATTTAATTAATTAATCCAAAAAGAAAAATTAACTCATTTTATGCTATTAAGTCCTTTTAGACACTTTTTACAAAATTACCCTAATGTTTTACTTTTATGCAATTTAGTCCTTAAGTCCAAAACTTACAATTTAACCAATTTCTAGCAAAACTAAATCCAGTTGGATTACGATATACTTCTCTACAGCCAATGCTTGTTGTTATTTCACATCAAGTGCTTGTAATTTTATCACTTTAACATTTTAGTCCTTGAACATTAAAATTACTAAAAACTACTTTACAAAATAGTCCTATTTAACAACCAAGCTTACTAATCTATCATTAAACTTTAAGAACACAATAAACTCATCAATGGCATAATCCATAACTTTTAACATTTTTACAAATTAGTCTTTGGGGTAGCTAGATCAAGCTAATACGATATCAAAAGCATAAAAATCATTAAAAAAGGGCAAGAATAACCTACCAAACGTGCAACCAAAGCTTAACTGAAAGCTTCTCCCTTAAGCTATGGTGGTTCAGCTTTAGAAAAGGAATATTTGAGAAGATGATTGACATTTTGGCTTTTGTCTATTTAAATTTCATTTATTTACTTAATTACTATTTTATCCTTTTAATTGGCATCCAACTTTTACAATTACAAGTGTAACACCCCAAACCCAGCCAAGACGTTATGGCCGAATCTGACGTGTTACATTGAAGTGTTTTAGCGAAAACCGTGTTTTCATTGAAAACGCTTCTAAAAAAAAAACCTAATTAACTAAAAAAGAAAAACCTTTCAGTTACGAAAGCCTTGTTTAAATCATTTGATATTTTAAAAAACTTAGTTGCGGAAACATAGAAAACATATTATAATTTAAGAAATCCATGTTCAACTTCTCATAATTACAATGAAAATAATAATAATAATTCAACCAGTAATTGAAAACCTTATTACAATCTGGTCTGAACACACTTAAAAAGAAATAAAAACTTAAATGCTTAAAAAAAACCAAGTTCGAATTATCTTGCTAGCCGGCCACCCAGAGTCCCTCCAAACATCGAACCTTCTACTGAGCATCACCTGAAAATAAAATAAAGAGGGGGGTGAGTTTTCGCAAACTCAGTGTGTACAACCCTTGGCAAAAACAAGCATGTAAGAAAAAAAAACATCATTCATCAATCATACAATACAATCCCATCCAAATTATCCATCTGCTACACACCAGCTCCGTCCCTCGTCACACCATGTGGGGATATAAATATTGACCCACCCAGCCTACACACCATGGTAGCCTGGTTGCGGAACTACCTTCATTTACATATTGGGCTTTAAAAGCCGTTGGCGGATCCATGATTGTCAAGCAACCATGCGATCCTCATATACTTCCTCCGTTCCATAATCCCCAACCATTATGCAACCTAAGCAGAATATCATATGTATGCAGTAAACATGCATGTCACATTCATAAAACTTACATTTAACACCTAGGGGTAATTTGGTCATTTTCGCCTTTAGGGGCATTTTGGTAATTTTCCCTAGATATGGATTTCACTTACCTTGGCCCGTAAACAAATCCCGAGAGCTAAGATGAACGAATACTATGCACCAGGTAGGATTCCAGAAAAGAAGAGGTGAGTCATTAAGACCACTTAAGTACCAAGCTCTCCCTAGATCCAATCCTAGACATGCATATACCCGTTGCCACACCTTAACCCTTTAACCTGTCCACGGTCGCAATATATTAATTAAGTCTTATGTGGATATCATATACTAGGCCCAAAACCCCTTACAAAGCCCAAACAATTTCACATACCTGTATCTAGCCCATTAAGCCCAATCATATTCATATGACCCATTAGGCCCAAATCACTTGTATATGGCCCATTAGGCCCAAATCACATTTATATGGCCTGTTAGGCCCAGTCACATTCATATTTATACTCACATACAAATTCCTATCACATAGCATCAATATTCAATTTTTGCCTATTATGGGCCCAACAGCACATCGGGCCCATTTAGCCCATTCTGGCCCATATGGCTAAATCACAACCCAAGTCCACGGAATCACTCGTGGGTCTCAAGCAACCTATTGGCCTCTCCCTTATGAGTGTTCACGCACTCGTAAGACTACCGTAGCCAAACTTTTGGCTTTTCAGCATTTCAGCTTTTGCCGATACATAATGTGTGTGCAGTGCATGTACACACCTGGTAAGCAAGCGTGATGAGATCTCCTTAGCCCAAACCTACAATTGATATCACTCCAAGATTAATCTTACATACTTATCGAATACTTTACCAAAAGCCAGAATCTTACCTTAACCTTACCTTGCGCGATAAGTATAACAACCCCTTCATTAACCACGATAACTCCTAGATTTGCACCAATCGTAACTATTAAAACTAGAATAATAGGTGACTCGTATCCAACACAAGTCCCCTTACCTTACTATGGCTATTCGGCCAACCTTAGCCAATGGATGAGGAATACTTACCAAAACCGCAACACCTAAGGGGCCATTCGGCAATGAGCTAAGATCCGAGATCCAGTACTAAATCCCTACCACAGTTGATTAGAAAGAGTGAGAGATAATATTCTATACTTAGCAAAGAAACCGATTGGGAGAACAACACTTACACTAGATTTGACCGAAGTAGAAAGGGCACTGGCGGTACCAAGAGTATTCGGCCAAGAAAGTTTCTGCCCTTGTGATTTGTATGGCAAAAGAGAGTTATTCGGCTTCAAGAAAGAAAAAGTTGGCTAAAAAAAATGAATCAAAAACCTGAGTAGAAGAAGAATAGGAAATCGAAACAAGAAGAGATAGAAAGAAGCAAGGGTTTTCGGCTTTTTGGATCTTGAAGAGAAAAGGGTTTCCGGTAACAGGGTGACAAAGATTTCGGTATTAGGCTGGAAACCTTGCATTTGGCACCTATTTATAGCCCCTATAGTCGAATTGCCTGATGGTTAAATTCCCATTTCGGCTCCATCACTTCCCCGTTCTCGTCTCCTAATTTTCTCCCTGATAACTCCCCAATCTATTTCCTAAATTTTCTCTTCTAAACACTCCCCTTAGAGTCCATCTTCACACCACTTCCAACCTTCTAGAAGGCCCAAAATCAAACTCCTAAAAATACTAAGCTAGGATTCGAACCTTGGATCCCTTGCTAGCCACTAACGCCACCTCTCTACACCGTAAGCGGCGTCACTTAGCCACTCCTCCACAATGCCTTTTTGATGCCATTTTCCCCTAACTTTATTTAAAAGGCCAACTACTTGTGAACCCTAATTCTTTTAATATCTAAACTAGAATTTCTTTTATTCCTAGGTTCGAACTCAAACCTTAACTAAGACCTACTAAAATTATCGCTTGGATAAAAATATTAAACACAATTTTTATCAAAACCGAAACAAAAAAAGTTTAGGATTTCGGGATTTTGGGGTTTCGAGATTTTTGGGGCGTTACAACAAGCCCCTTTATCATCCACTATAGTTATTTATGATTTAATTACCATCTAGATCCATTGATTTTCCCTTTTAACAAATAGAAAACATCTTTATCAACCTTTACAATTTAATTAATTAAGATCTATTTACAATTAATCACAATTTAGAGATTTCCACATCATTTTTATCGTTTTCTCATTTAATAAGGGTCCAATTACACAATTGGACCTTCAATTATATATTTTTATTAATTAATTAAACTTTATTTCAATTTAACCTTAAAGCATTAGGACCTAATAATAAATAACCCAAAGGTTAGTGAAATGATTGACATCCACCACGACTTGGACTTTTGACAATAGTCTAATTACCATGTCAATCCCTTTGGTATTTTTAAAATCTATAGTGGGTAACTTTTACCTCTTTTACAATTTAATCCTTTTACCTTAATTAAGCAATCAATAGTAAAAATTATCGGACCAACTTCAATTCACCTATAATACGAATATGTAAATATTTAATAAAAATATTTATGACTTTAAATTACGAAAATGGGGTCCCAATACCTCATTTTCATAACCTTCTTGACTTTTGGACTAAACCACTTAAACTTATCTATTCGTTCAATTTATAAAAATTATTAAGCTAGAATTCAATATAATACTATAATTGACTTGTAAATATTAAATAACTATATAAACTTACTCGTTGAATTTGTGGTCCCAAAACCACTGTTTCCAACACCACTAAAAAATGAAATGTTACAATAGGATAAGATTGGCATGCCAATAGGGTTATTTGCACACTGTATGAGATATATGTGATGGTACAAAGATATTACTGATTATACCATAATCCAACATTTTTTTTTGGATTACCGAGTTATACTAGTGTGGTGGAGGGATGGATTGATACTAATTATATGATGCCTACGGGTTTTGCACTTCGGTGCCCTAGTGTGTTGTAGTTTGAGCTCTTACAAGCAAATCTGGCATGGTGTAGTTACCCATGTATCTGAATGTATTTATTATAGTTCATCGAGTTACTGGATTAATGGAAAAGAGAAATGACAATAAAATGATATGAGTCTCACACTCAAATGCTTATATGATGCATAAATGATATAAATGGTATTGTATTGTGGAATTCATGTGTAAAGTAAAAATATTGAATAATATATTACATGTTATAATGCTATATTACTCTGTTATATGTTGAATTTACCTTATCATTGTAAACTGCTATGTCAGGCTGAATTGTATAAATTATTGGATTGATATGTGTTCAACATGAGCAAAGTTGAATAGCATGACAGAAAATGGCATGGATTGTATTTTCATGTGAATTGAGTATTATGATCTTTTTGTATTAATTGACTAACCTATTGGTGATTTGTGAAGTTATAAATGTATGCATAAGGATGTTAAAGGAATATCATTTTTGTACAATTGTGTTTCAATTACTTAAACTAGTTGAAATATCAAGGTATGTTAAGTTGTTCTCATATAGGCTTACTAAGAATTCAATATGCTTATTTCGTTTAGCTTACCTTTCCTTATAGGTCGCTCTATGGAATGTTTCAAGCAGGACACCAAAATGGAATTGATACTAAGGGGAGGTATCAGTACCTAATAGAAAGTATCAATACTTCAAGATTAGTCTCGATGCCATTTGATTTAAATGAAATTTTTTGAAACATTGAAGCTCATATTGGTATTAGTACATATATAGGGTACCGATACCTGAATTGGAAACTTTGAAATCCTTGCAATTTGGTCCTAACTCGTGTTCAGGTCTACATGTAACAGCCCGATTTAGACCCCAATCAGAACGGTGGTTTTGGGACCACGAATCAGAGTCAAAAAATATTTAAATATTATTTTTTGTTTTTATTATATGTGAATTTGCATGTGTGAAAGTTTCGTATGAAAATTTGATTGTTTATGTGCTTAATTTAATAAAAGGATTTAATCGCGTAAAATGAAAACTTGATAGTTAAAAGCATAAGGGCCAAATTGTTGATGGCTTTGTAAGTTGAAGTATTTAAGTGGCAATTTTACCATTTTTTATTAGATGGATGATAGTGGCCATGTAATATAATGGTTTTATATTAGTTAATAAAGGTTAAATTTGTAATTGAATTAAAAAGTTAATATATTACAAAACATAAAAAAATAAAGCCATGGTGTTCATACTTTCTCTTTGACCGAATAATAAAAATAAAGAAAAGAAACTAAAGCTTGGTATATCTGGTCATTTCTCAAGCTTGTTTCAAGGTTAGATTGATTTCAGTTTTCGATATTTTTTACGTTTTTGAGATCGTTGCTTCGAGTACTATCCAACCCATGCTTAAATTTCTGATTTTGATGCATATTTTGAGTTATTCCATTGATGAATATTTGTGTTTTCTGATATTTGATGATGAAATATCAAAAATATGTTTTAGATTAACATGTTTTGTATTGGAGTTTTTGAAGATATTGAGTAATTAGGACTAAATTGCAAAAATAATTAATTGAGGGACTAAAATGTGAAATAAATGAAATATATGGACTAGTACGAGTGTATGGAAAATTCGGCCCAACTACATTGTTGTGAGATTTTGTGTATTTTTTGTTTTATGCAATTAGGACTAATTTTTAAAAGTATGAAATATTAGGGGTAAAATGGTAGTTTTCCCATTTATGTGTTGTTGGATTAAATTGGATGAAATTGTGTTTAAATAAGGTTAATTTGAAATTATATAGATCAAGAACAAAAGAAATCAGACTTGGATCGGGGTAAAGCAAAAATAGTCGAATAGCCAATTTATAACGTTTGTCGATATCCGAGGTAAGTCTTTAAGCAACTAGACATCATTTATCTTGATTTTAACTTAGTTTAATATGTTCTTTTGGAATATATAGATTCATAAAAGAGCTAGTCGAATGTGTTTGAGCATAAAAATACTGTATTTGAGTTTAATTCGACAGAGTTATATCATTTAAAATCCCGTAAGATCTATATGGAATATATGGAGTTTTTGTTATATGAATTGTGTATGAGACAACATTATAATAGTGATATTCGGGCTTTGAGCCTAGCAAGCTTTATGCTGGTGAATGTAATTGGGCTTTATGCCTAGTAGGCTTATTACCTGTGAATAATATTAGACCTCGAGTCTAGCAGGCCTTGTGCCGTTGTGTGATTCAGGCTTATGCCTAGTAGGTTTTATACTGGTGATTTATTTTAAATCTTATGCTTATAAGATTTCAAGTTGATGTGGAAATTGAACAAGTAAAATTTAGCTAAATGACCTTGCATATATTCGGCCACATAGGTATGTACCTATGTGGTGTTATATTGGATTTTGAATATTCGGCCATGAAGGTATGCACAAATGTGATATTATATTTGAATTTGTATATTCGGCCATATAAGTAAGTACATATTTAATGTTAAATTTGATCTTGCATATCCGGCCATATAGTTATGCACATATGTGATATTATATTTGCTTTTCTATAATCGACCAAATGAGTGATGTTGGTTTATAAAGTTGAGTTTGATTCATGAGTATATATATTTGAATGTAAGCATACTTGAGATAATGTTATTTTGGGAATGAAAAGTTGAATGATATTATGTTAAATGTGAAATATTAGCATTCGGCCAAGGTAACCCTTTTGTGTAAAAGTATAAGTTATAAATAAATAAAGGAGATGATATGATCGAGATAATGTATTACATTAATGTTATAATTTGGTTTGTTTAAAATGTTTTGATTATTATTTTGAATGGTTAAATTTGCTTATGACTTACTAAGCTAAGTTAGCTTGCTCTCTGTGTGTCTTTTTTACTTTGTTTTATAGATTTTGTTGTAAGTTAGGAGCTCGGAGATCGTCAGAGAAGTCATCCACACTATCGTCAACCTTCGGTACTTTTAAAAGTTTATTTTTGAACTTATGGCATGTATAGGCTAATATGTATTTTGTTCGACCTTGGATATGTATAATTTGAGCCATGCGAATATGGCTTAACTACAAAGTTTGAATTTGGTTACGTTTGGTAATGGTTTAATCCGTTTTGTTTATAATGTTATATGAAATGAATGAATGGTATATGTGATTGGTGCTATATGTTTTGGACATAGCTTGAAGATGATTGGTGGACTTGATTTTGGTTGATGAATTGGTCATGATGTGTATAAATTATCATGAGTATGTTTAGATGATTCGGTTTTGGTTGGGTATAGACAAAGTATATATATATATATATATATATATATGAAACTGGTTTTTATGTTTGATATGGGTGTTAATATGTAAATGAGCTTTTGATGATATAAATATATATTAAGTTCGAATATATAGTAAGAGATTATTATGATATTTTAGGTTTTATAAGGGACTTGTAAGCTGGCTTAACAAAGGAGCAAGATGTTGATTGTATATATATATATGCATATATGTATTTGTGCGTAATCGAATGATGCTTGTCATTATGATTTGTTTTTTTTAATGGAAGTGAATATGCATATGTGATGCTTATGTGATTGGCATAATAGGTATAATTGATGAAGTTAAATATTGAGTAGGTAGTAGATAATGCCATTTATGTTAAGAGATAAAATGTTTTGTGATTCTATTTATTTGCTTAAATATGCGCACGTTTAGAATTAAGAAAATAAAGTTTGAATTTTATTTTGGTATTCGCTTATCAATAAAGTGATGAACCTATAATTCGTATATACAATATGTTTTATAATGTATGTTTAATATTTAATTAATTATATGCTTTATATGTAAATATGAATATGTCCTGTGTTAGCATGAGAATGTTCAGAACTGTATTTATGTTCAGTAATGCCTCGTGACCCTAGTCCGGCTACGGATACGGATTAGAGGTGTTACATTTTATTGGTATCAGAACTACGGTTTAGTCAGTTCTAGGACTAACGTAGCGTGTGTCAGGTTAGCTATATATGCCATAATATATACTACGATAGTGTGATGACTAACAATTGAAAATGTGTTTTCGTATAGTAAATGGATCCCGACAGAGCTATAACTGATGATGTCGAGAGTGTTGTGCCTGCTCCTGTGCATGGGACAGTGCCAGTTGAATCTCGGCCGATCTCGAGTAGTAATAAGAGGGAGGATAAGCAAGCCTTCTATCAAATGATGAACAAGTGGTTTACTCAATATATCCGAACTAACTCGGCTACACAACAACCTCCACCCCCGAATAATTCATCTCCGATACCTGTGGTACCTCCGATGATTGATCCAATGACATTTAATAGGCCTCCTGTATATAAAATTAGAAAACACAGGGCTGAAGAGTTTAAAGCTAATGATGATGATGATGCTGAGCGGGCTGAGTTGTGGCATGATAATACTATCCGTGTGTTTGACTAGCTATCTTGTACTCCGGATGAATGTTTAAAGTGTGCCATATCTTTATTACAAGACACCGCATATCATTAATGGAATACACTAGTATCGGTGGTCCCAAAAGAGATAGTGACCTGAGAATTCTTTCAGACTGAGTTCCGTAAGAAATACATCAGCCAAAGATTTATCGACCAAAAACGCAAAGATTTTCTGGAATTGAAACAGGGCCATATGATCGTAACTGAGTATGAATGGAAATTTGTGAGACTAAGTAAATATGCTCGTGAATGTGTTTCAACTACAGCTATCATGTGTAAAAGATTTGAAGACGATTTGAATGAAGATATTAAATTACTGGTTGGTATACTTGAAATCAAAAAGTTTTTGGTACTTGTTGAATGAGCTTGCAAGGCCAAAGAACTTGGGAAAGAGAAAAGAAAATCTGATTTTGAAGCTAGAGATTCCCGTAAGAGATCAACGAGTAAGACTTTTCACTCAGCATCAAAGAAGTTCAGAGATGATTCTAGTCGATTTAAAGCTACTTCAGACTTTTCTAGATGAGAACGAGACCGACCTCCTGTGAGTTCACGAGCCACTTCGATTGCTAGTGTTGGCAATGATAGGCAGAACAGACTCAAGTGTAAGCATTGTGGTAAATGGCATTCTGGAAATTGTAGATTGCATGATCGGTCTTGTTTTAAATGTGGATCGATGGATCATTTTATCCGAGATTGTCCGATGTTAGCCGAGCAAAACACTGTTCAGAACGCGAGACTGAATAACATGTCAGTGTGAGGCAGACCACCCAGACATTCGAGAAATGTAGGTGGCAGTCAGAGAGGACGAAAGATACAGCGGTTCGATCTGAGGCTCGTGCACCTATCAGAGCATATGCTATACGCTCTGATGAGGATGCTTCTTCCCCAGATGTTATTATCGGTACTTTCACTCTTTATGGTACTAATGTTATTGCATTGATTGATCCTGGTTCGACTCATTCGTATGTGTGTGAAACATTAGTATCCAGTAAGGCATTGCCTGTTGAGTCTACTGAGTTTTTGATTTGAGTATCAAACTCCCTGGGACAGTGTGTTCTGGTTGATAAAGTATGTAAAAATTGCCCGTTGATTATTCGAGATTCATACTTACCAGCTGATTTGATGTTGTTACCTTTCGACGAGTTCGGTATAATTTTGGATATGGATTGGTTGACTTTGCACGATGCTGTTGATAATTGCAAAAGAAAGACCATTGATTTAAGGTGTCAGAACAACGAGATTATTCAGATTGAATCTAATGATCTGAATGGTTTACCATCAGTAATATCTTCGATGATAGCTCGGAAGTATGTAAGAAAAGGTTGTGAAGCTTACTTTGCTTATGTGCTTGATAGTAAAGTAACTGAAAAGAAGATTGAATCTGTATCAATTGTATGCAAGTATCTGGATGTGTTTCCTGAAGAATTGACGGGTTTTCCACTTATCCGAGAGGTAGAGTTTGGTATTGAGTTAGTACCAGGGACGACTTTGATTTTAATAGCTCCATATCAGATGGAACCTACTGAATTAAAAGAGTTGAAAGCATAGTTGCAAGAGTTAATAGGTAGAGGTTTTTCACGACCGAGTTTCTCTCCCTGGGGTGCGCCAGTACTATTTGTGAAAAAGAAAGACGAAACTATGATAATGTGTATTGATTATCTCCAGCTAAATAAGGTGACTATAAAAAATAAATATCCATTGCCATTAATTGAATATCTGTTCGATCAGTTGAAAGGGGCTTCAGTGTTTTCGAAGATAGATTTTAGATCGGGTTATTATCAGTTGCGAGTCAGAAACTCCGATGTGCCAAAAACTGCTTTTTGAACGAGGTACAGACATTATGAGTTTCTAGTTATGCTATTCGGACTTTCTAATGCACCTGCTGTTTTTATGGATTTGATGAATCGGATCTTCAAGCAGTATTTAGATCAGTTTGTGGTCGTGTTCATTAATGATATATTGATCTACTCTGGTAACGAAACCAAACATGCCAAGCATTTGAGGCTTGTTTTACAGACTTTACGAGAAAAATAGTTGTATGCGAAGTTTAGTAAATGTGAGTTTTGGTTACGCGAAGTTAGCTTTTTGGGACATGTTGTTTCAACATCAAGTATTCGGGTTGATCTGAGCAAAATTTTAGTAATACTTGACTGGAAACCTCCGAGAAATGTTTCTGAAGTCCAAAGTTTTCTGGGACTTGTTGGTTACTATAGACGATTTGTGAAAGGGTTATCGATGATTGCAACCCCGATGACCAAACTTTTTCAAAAAGATGTTAAGTTTGAGTAGTCAGAAAAAGTGCCAGAAAAGTTTTGATTAGTTGAAAACCCTTTTGACTGAAGCTCCAGTATTAGTTCAGCCAGAATCGGGTAAAGAATTTGTTATATATAGTGTTGCATCTTTAGATGGTTTGGGCTGTGTTTTGATGCAGGAAGGCAAAGTTATAGCTTATACCTTGAGACAGTTGAAGCCACATGAAAAGAACTATCCGACACATGATCTAGAATTGGCAGCTATTGTATTCGCATTGAAGATATGGCATCATTATTTGTTTGGGGAGAAATGTCATGTTTATTCTGATCACAAAAGCCTGAAATATTTGATGAGTCAAAAAGATCTGAATTTGAGACAACACCGATAGTTAGAATTATTAAAAGATTATGAACTTGTGATTGACTATCACCCAGGAAAGGCTAATGTTGTTGCTGATGCTCTAAGTCAAAAATCTCTGTTTGCTCTGCATGCAATGAATGCACATATGGTTATGTCAGATGATGGTATGATAATAGCCGAGTTAAAAGCAAGATCATTATTTATTCAGCAGATTTGCAAAGCTCAGAAGGTTGATAATGATTTGATAACAAAACGAGCTCAATATGATTCGAACATTGATTCAGAATTTCAAGTGGATGTTGAGGGATGTTTTCAATTCAGAAACCGAATATGTGTTCCGAGAAATACAGAATTGATTCAGATGATTTTGAACAAAACTCATAATAGTCGACTATCTGTTCATCCGGGTAGTATGAAGATGTATAATGATCTGAAACAGCACTATTGGTGGCAAGGTATGAAACGAGACATTTCTGACTTTGTATCGAAATGTTTAGCCTGTCAACAAGTAAAAGCCGAACATCAAGTACCTTCTGGATTGCTTCAGCCGATCATGATACCTGAATGGAAATGGGATAGAGTTAAAATGGATTTTGTATCTGGTTTACTGATGTCACCGAGTAAGAAAGATGCAATCTGGGTTATTGTGGATAGATTGACTAAATCGGCTCACTTTGTTCCAGTTTGTACAGATTATCCGCTCAATAAACTTGCTGAATTATATGTTTCTTAGATTGTAAGACTACACGGGGTACCTATTTCTATTGTGTCAGATAGAGATCCGAGGTTTACATTGCGATTTTTGGAAGAAACTGCAAGATGCATTAGGTACTAAACTGCATTTTAGCATTGCTTTTCATCCTTAGACAGATGGTCAGTCTGAGCGAATCATTCAGATACTTGAGGATATGTTGAGATGTTGCATTCTCGAGTTTGAAGGCATGTGGGAACGAAACCTACCTCTGACTGAATTTGCGTATAATAACAGTTTTTAATCGAGTATCAAAATGGCACCTTATGAGGATTTGTACGGTCGTAAATGTCGTACACCATTGTACTGGACCGAGCTCAGTGAAAGTATGATACACGGGGTTGATTTGATCAGAGAAACTAAACAGAAGGTGAAAGTGATCCGTGAAAGTCTGAAAACAGCATCAGATCGTTCGAAATCGTATGCAGATTTGAAACATAATGACATAGAGTTTCAGATCAGGGATAGAGTGTTTTTGAAAGTCTCCCCAGGGAAGAAAATACACAGATTTAGTCTTAAAGGCAAATTGAGTCCGAGATTTGTTGGAGCATATGAGATTATAGAAAGGATTGGGCCGGTTGCGTATAAACTACTGTTGCCACCTAAGCTGGAAAAGATCCATAATGTATTCCATCAATCCGATCCTTCACACGTGATTAGTCCGACCGAAATTGAGATTAAGCCCGATATGCCGTATGAGGAAGAACGGATTCGTATTCTGGCTTGCAAGATTAAAGAATTACGAAATAAGAAAATTCCGATGGTTAAAGTACTGTGGCATAAACACGGAATTGAGGAAGCAACGTGGGAGCTAGAAGATGCATTGAAAGAACATTGTCCGAACCTATTTATTGGTAAGATTTTCAGGGACGAAAATCCCTAGGGGGAGAGTTGTAACACACTAACTAGAACGGTGGTTTTGGGACCACGAATCTGAGTCAAAAAAGTATTTAAATATTATTTTTCATGTTTATTATATGTGAATTTTCATGTGTGAAAGTTTCGTATAAAAATTTGATTGTTTATGTGCTTAATTTAATAACAGGACTTAATCGCATAAAATGAAAACTTGATAGTTAAAAGCATAAGGGTCAAATTGTTGATGGCTTTGTAAGTTGAAGTACTTAAGTGGTAATTTGACCATGTTTAATTAGATGGACGGTAGTGGCCATGTAATATAATGGTTTTATATTAGTTAATAAAGGTTAAATTTGTAATTGAATTAAAAAGTTAATATATTACAAAACATAAAAAAATAAAGCCATGGTGTTCATACTTTCTCTTTGAACAAATAATAAAACTAAAGAAAAGAAACTAAAGCTTGGTATATTCGGCCATTTCTCAAGCTTGATTCAAGGTTAGTTTGATTTCGATTTTTTATATTTTTTACGTTTTTGAGATCGTTGCTTCGAGTACTATTCGACCCATGCTTAAATTTCTAATTTTGATGCATATTTTGAGTTATGCCATTGATGAATATTTTTGTTTTGTTATGTTTGATGATGAAATATCAAAAATATGTTTTAGATTAACATGTTTTGTATTGGAGTTTTTGAAAATTTTGAGTAATTAAGACTAAATTGAAAAAATAATTAATTTAGGGACTAAAATGTGAAATAAATAAAATATATGGACTAGTATGAGTATATGGAAAATTCAGCCTAACTACATTGTTGTGAGATTTTGTGTATTTTGTGTTTTATGCAATTAGGACTAATTTGTAAAAGTATGAAATATTAGGGGTAAAATGGTAATTTGCCCATTTATGTGTTGTTGGATTAAATTGAATGAAATTGTGTTTAAATAAGGTTAATTTGAAATTATATAGATCAAGAACAAAGAAAATCAGACTTGGATCGGGGTAAAGCAAAAATAGTCAAATAGTCGATTTATAACGTTCGTCGATATCCGAGGTAAGTCTTTAAGCAACTAGACATCATTTATCTTGATTGTAACTTAGTTTAATATGTTATTTTGGAATCTATAGATTCATAAAAGAGCTAGTTGAATGTGTTTGAGCATAGAAATATTGTATTTGAGTTTAATTCGACAGAGTTATATCATTTAAAAGTCCGTAGGATCTATATGGAATATATGGAGTTTTTGTTATATAAATTGTGTACGAGACAGCATTATAATAGTGATATTCGGCCTTTGAGCCTAGCAAGCTTTATGCTGGTGAATGTAATCGGGCTTTATGCCTAGCGGGCTTATTACCGGTGAATAATATCAGACCTTGAGTCTAGCAGGCCTTGTGCCGGTGTGTGATTCAGGTTTATGCCTAGTAGGTTTTATACCAGTGATTTATTTTAATGCTTATGCTTATAAGATTTCAAGTTGATGTGGAAATTGAGCAAGTAAAATTTAGCTAAATGACCTTGCATAAATTCGGCCACATAAGTATGTACATATGTGGTGTTATATTGGATTTTGAATATTCTGCCATGAAGGTATGCACAAATGTGATATTATATTTGAATTTGTATATTCAGCCATATAAGTAAGTACATATTTAATGTTAAATTTGATCTTGCATATTCGGCCATATAGTTATGCACATATGTGATATTATATTTGATTTTCTATAATCGACCAAATGAGTGATGTTGGTTTATAAAGTTGAGTTTGATTCATGAGTATATATATTTGAATGTAAGCATACTTGAGATAATGTTATTTTGGGAATAAAAAGTTGAATGATATTATGTTAAATGTGAAATATAAGCATTCGGCCAAGTAACCCTTTTGTGTAAAAGTATAAGTTATAAATAAATAAATGAGATGATATGATCGAGATAATGTATTACATTAATGTTATAATTTGGTTTGTTTAAAATGTTTTGATTATTATTTTGAGTGGTTAAATTTGCTTATGACTTACTAAGCTAAGTTAGCTTACTCTGTGTGTGTCTTTGTTACTCTGTTTTATAGATTTTGTTGTAAGTTACGAGCTCGGAGATCGTCAAAGAAGTCATCCACACTATCGTCAACCTTCGGTACTTTTAAAAGTCTATTTTCGAACTTATGGCATGTATAGGCTAATATCTATTTTGTTCGACCTTGGATATGTATAATTTGAGCCATGCGAATATGGCTTAACTACAAAGTTTGAATTTGGTAGTGTTTGGTAATGGTTTAATCCATTTTGGTTTATAATGTTATATGAAATGAATGAATGGTATATATGATTGGTGCTATACGTTTTGGAAATAGCTTGAAGATGATTGATGGACTTGATTTTGGTTGATGAGTCGGTCATGGTGTGTATAAATTATCATGAGTATGTTTAGATGATTCGGTTTTGGTTGGGTATAGACAAAGTATATATATATATATATATATATATATGAAACTGGTTTTTATGTTTGATATGGGTGTTAATATATAAATGGGCTTTTGATGATGTAAATATATATTAAGTTCGACTATATAGTAAGAGATTATTATGATATTTTAGGTTTTATAAAGGACTTGTAAGCTGGCTTAACGAAAGAGCAAGATGTTGATTGTATATATATATATGCATATATGTATTTGTGCGTAATCGAATGATGCTTGTCATTATGATTCGGTTTTTTTTTAATGGAAGTGAATATGCATATGTGATGCTTATGTGATTGGCATAATAGGTATAATTGATGAAGTTAAATATTAAGTAGGTAGCAGATAATGCCATATATGTTAAGAGATAAAATGTTTTGTGATACTATTTATTTGGTTAAATATGCGCACGTTTAGAATTAAGAAAATAAAGTTTGAATTTTATTTTTGGTATTCGCTTCTCAATAAAGTGATGAACCTATAATTCGTATATACAATATGTTTTATAATGTATGTTTAATATTTAACTAATTATATGCTTTACATGTAAATATGAATATGACCTGTGTTAGCATGAGAATGTTCAGAACTGTATTTATGTTCAGTAATGCCTCGTGACCTTAGTCCGGCGACGGATACGGGTTAGGGGTGTTACACTACAAAAGAGCTTTCATAAGCTCAGTTAAAGCTCAAACTTAATTGTGTATCACAATATCTAGTGTTCATGACATGATTGAATATTAAATAATTTATTTATGGTGTACTTGATTTAAAATTTTAATAATATTGCAAAAAGGTCCCTATTTGATATTGGGTTAACTTTAAAGCATTCATAAGCTTGTATAAGACCCTAGGAAGAATGTTCATGGTATTAAATTTTGTATTATTGTTGATTTCATGATTGATAATGTTTATCAATGATTTTACTACGAATTTGTCAGTTATTGCTCTGGCAAAAGATGTGGCATCCCGTAGCTCGGACCTAGCAATTAGGTCGAGCGAGAGATTTTACATCTCTCATGTTTTAGGTCTAATGATATGTGCTTCCTGAACTTTTAACCTAACACTTTATAATTTAAACCAATCCAATATTCTTTTCTTTTTCCCAAAATAAATATTATTTATCAATTAATTTAATTAATTAAATTAACTAAATTAATTTCTTAATTAAATAAATTTCTCAACTAAATTCTATTTTTGTTGAAGTCATAACAAATTTACTAATTAATTTAATTTCATTTTCGAACTTCAATTATTTAATTATAATTAATTAAACAATAATTTGAAAAACCTTAAATTAATTCTCAAGTTATTTTTGTACTTAGCGAGAAAATACATTTACTATGAATGCAATTTATTTATCTTACTTCATCATTTCCATTCATTTCTATTCATTTAGCTCTACATGCAATTCATTTATGGTTTCAACTAGCCAACAGAGGGACCTATTGGACATATAGAATTAGGGCTCAAGTAATTCATAATTAAGTTTCAACTTTTCACCTACTATTTATAAGCTTATTTAGTCACAAAATCATTCCACTAAAGTATCATGATTGAGCTCTCCCTTACTATATACCATTATGAAAACTACTTAACAAATGCTTGTCCAATGGCCTTGTCATAAGTGTGTTACCTTTATAGGATATTGGAACGACAGAAATGTGCAAGTGTACACAATCGCAACAAGTAATAAAGTGACAAGTAAATGTCTAGTTATCGTACCCACAGGGACTGTGAAAAGAATTATTTATGAATGCAATTTAAAACACTTTGGTGGAGAAAATATATTGATTTGAAAAGTGATTAAAAACTATAAAACAAAATAAAGTATATAAAATAAAATAAAAAGTTCTAATGCACGATTTTAAAAGCTAATTTAATCAAGAGGACATAATTGTGTTAGGTTAATTACATTTCTTAACTTAGAATTATTAAACTCATGTTTATGTTGTTAGGAATAAATTCACGGCAACTTAGTAATTTGCTAACTTATGAACATACTCACCTACCAAAAATCCATTCATCTCTTGACTATATCTCTATGTCAATTCAACCGATTAAACAAACTTTAATAGGCAAACGTGTTAATGCACATACATACTTATGAAATTAAAGTAATCTCTTGTACATATCTCTATGTCCATTCAAACAATTAATTTAATCGCATAAGCACATAAAAGGTTACGTGAGTAACAATGTATTTCTACGTTGAAATAGTTTAATCACAATAATCTTGCAAGTTATGCAAGGTATTAAATATGACTCCTATTTTCAGTCAAATTTGAGAAATAATCTTTCAGTTAAACCCTGTTTACTTGTTTCAATCAAACACTGATTAGTTTAGATTATTTTATTATTATTTGACCTATGAATTTAGCCTATAAATAGGCTCTTTTACAACCTTAGAAAAATATACCCATTAGAGATTAGAACTCATAACACATTTAGAGAATTTTGTGTATACGTTTTGAGGGTTTTTTGTTTTTGGGTTTTCAGGGTTTAGTCGTTATCTCCATCTTTTGTACTCTTCGTTCTTTTGCCATTATAGTAAAATTATCTTTGCCCGTGGTTTTTATCCTCTTTGGAGGGGTTTTTCCACGTTAAATTTGTGTGTTCAATTTCTCAATTTATTCTGCTATTTTCTTGTTCATTGCTTAATCGGGTAGAAATCCTAACACAAGGCAATTTTATTGCTCGATACCATTGCTAATTTAACCCTCAGCTACCTTAGATGATTAGACATGCACTAATTAAGTATCGTGTCAATTAATTACAATTTCAATCCGTTTAAATAATTAATTCATTAGTTACCTCACAATTATAATGCAAGAATAACTTAGTCATGGTTTTACTTAATCAAACATCTTACCGAGGCTTATAACAACACAAACACAATTTTAATAAATTAAGAAGATGAAATGTAATCAACCTAACATGAATTAAATTTAAGCCATATTAATTAAATAAATCATATAAACATAAATATTCATAGACATATTCATCATAACAACAGAATTTAAAAAGATAGGAAACAAAAAGCAAATCCGGTGTTTCTTCGTGGCTTGGTTGGGTTGCTCCACTCTTCCTTCTTCACTTGTTCTTGTTGAATCAAGGCTTCTATGAACACTTGAATGCTTCTCCAAATGATGGATGAGTAACTCTTTTTCATGAGGTGAAACCGGTAAGAGGACAAAAGGAAAATAGATGGAAAATTAAAAAGAGAAAGTTGAGAGAAAAGAAAAGAGATGAGAAAGTTGTGGTGTGGTGAAATGAGTAGCCAAGGGGGGTTTTTATAGGGTGAGAGGGCTGCTAGAAATGACCAAAATCAGTAGCCAAAGAGTCCTCCCATGGCCGGCCACACATATGGCAAGTATGAAGTTTTCAAACTTGCTATATTAAGGCTGGGGCAAATCTAGAAAGGCACAAATAGTGGAGGGGTTTGTTTGCAATTTAAACAAGTATTCAAGGGCCATTTTGCAAGATAATTAATCAGCCAAGTAAGCTGGTTTGGTCAGCAGGTGGGACGGTTTTGGGCTGCCTAGAACTCAGTCGGTTCGGTTTTTCTCGGTTCAGCTCAACTAGACCACTTTTCATAATTAACTAAAAATAATTTATTTTACCAAAATTAAATTGGATATAAATTAAAATTAATTATATTATGAATTAATACACATAATTTGGACCATCTTAGGCTGAAAAATTAATTCTCCTTGATGCTTCAAAATTTTTTCTCGGTTTTGCACTTCTAGCAGTATCTGCCGGGTCGTTTTTCGCCCTTTGTGCAAATCTGTCGAAAATAATCAAAATTAATAAAAAATATTATAAAATTAATTAAAGTTAATTATGTTAATAACTTAAGTCCAGAATAATTATTTTATAATAATTATATTTTTTTCTACAATAATTTTACTGAAACTGCGTGAATTTGAGTTAAAAAGGGCATGAAAAAGTGTGTATATTTTCGTGTTTCCAAATATCCTTAATCTCTTTTAGATAAATTCATTCTTCCAATATCATCTTGTTTTATCTCATGGTAACTATTACATCTTTCTTTATGAAAGTCAATCAATATCAGTTAGAAATCAAGCCACTTATAACAAAGATAAATGACCTTTTCATCTATCATGTAATGCTGATGAGAGGATATCATTTACCCTTTAGTTGGGCCTTGAATTGCACTATTTTAGAATAATGCTACATACTACAGAAGTTGTATACCCAACATACCAGCCTTTTTTTGTTCTTTATCTATTTAAACTCAAGCTTTCACTTACATCAAAATTACGAGTCATGCATATATAGTCCATCATCCACTCAAGATTAAGATATGTCACACTATGAATGTCACAAGTGAATAAATCCATAAATGGATTTAGGATCTATCCTTATTGGGTTATGTCCGATGTACTGTCCGTCTAGTCAATCACATCTATGTCTCTATCTTCTAGGAGTCATCTGCTTTAATTCTTAAGACAAAACATCTCCCTAACTAGACTTGATAAACATCATATTAGTCTTTCAATCAGTTTTCTCATTTCTAATTAGACTAAGGACATGTTTAGATTATCTACTAATATAAGTTGTTTTTTCGTATTACGATCCAATCATGTAATACCGCTTAGTATTAGTTAAACATTAGATAGCCAATGAGACAATATTTGTTTCCATTTTTCTTTGCATGCAAAAATTGTTAAGGACAATATATAAAGAATATTAATGTAATAAATGAATATTTTATTAAACCAATCTTTCGAAAATACAACTATAAATTGATGAAAATACTATACTAAGGATACTAGATCTCAACACAGGTTTTAAGCATTATTTGAAGGTGATCCTATGTTCAGTTTGCAACAATGGAATCCATAAAGGAATGTAGTTCGATTACTCGACTCTTGTTGCTACTTGGTTCAGAAAACTATGCATATTGGAAGCCTCATATGAGAGCCATCATTATGTCTATTAATGAAGCAGCTTGGAAAGCTATTGAAGAAGGGTGGACTCAACCTATTGTGATTGATGTTGATGGCACTACGCCTCCCAAAGGAAGAAGCAAATACACTGCTAAAGAAAGAAAGACTGCTTATGGAAATTCACAAGTTCTAAATGTCATATTCAATAGAGTTGACGTAGATCAACTTAAAAAGTAATTTCTGTGTGTAAATCTATTAAAGGGGCTTGGACAATCTTGCAAAACCAACATGAAGGAAATGATGTTGTGTGCATGTTAAAACTTCAAATTTTAACCAACATGTTTGAAAACTTAAGAGTGCATAAAGGAGAGTCTATTTCTGAATTTTATGCTAGGTTATATGATATTTCTAATAAAACCTTTCGTCTTGGTGAACAATTTTCTCAGGTTAAACTAGTGAGAAGACTTTTGATGTCCTTGCCAAAACATTTTGCAATCAAGGTCATAAAAATTGAGGAGGAAAAGGACATTACCACTTTCAAGCTAAATGAGTTGATCAGTTCATTTCGAACTTTTGAGTTGAATTTGGATAAGGAAAACATAAAAAGATGGGATTTAAAAAGAACATTGGTTTCAATGTTCAAAAGGTTGTTCCAACATCAAAACATTAGAAAGACTTACAAAAAATTCTAATAATTATAAATATTATGAAATAATATATATAAAGTATAAAAAAAACATTTATTGCTTCCTTATTTTGGAAATTAAATCACGAAAATCAAAATGAACATGTGGAATTAAACCAACTGTTGGATAACAAGAATAGTCAATGGAATGTTTCATGCTAACTTATATTTGCAACCGTTGGATAATAAAATTTTGGTTTTATAATATCTAATTGCACCAAAAATACTTTATAGCATACAATACTTAGCAAAAAATTTTAAACTTTTCTATGTCTAGGCTATTGTATCGTACTTAAAAAACTAGACACAAAAGAAATAAAAAGATAAATTATCAATAAAAAGGAGTGGTTCCATGACAAGTGTTGGTCTCATGACACTTGTTTATTTTAATTTTAGGGGTTTAATTTCTAAAATATAGAAGCAATAAATGATTTTTTTAATAATTTTATAAGTTTTTATAAGTTTTTATATTTTTAATATTTTTACTAATTTTTTTATATTCTTTTAACAGAAAATGAGATTAAATCAATGGTTGTCATGCCGCCATCTGATTGGTTCGTCAATTGATTTTAATGGTTAATGTGATCAAAGATGGAAGCGTTAACAAAGGGGCTTAATTGATTTTTTTAACGGCAATGACTTAATTGAGTGCAAATTAAATCAAGGGGTTAAACAGATTTTTTGGTTTTTTTTTCTTAAGGGATTTTTATACTTGTAAGACTTCATAAAAATTGATTTAAAAACAAATAAAGCTTCGGTTGCGATGATAAGGTTAAGTTATTAAAAATCAAGGTGTTTTAAGTTAGAATATCATGAAGTGTGATTATTCTTCTAAATTTATTGCAGGATTAATTATGTAAAAAAGATTTTAAAAAACCCATCATAGTTAAATTTCATTACTTGTGAAAAGAATGGATCATTTTGTTACTTTCGAAAAATGAGAATTCTAGTAAGACAAAGGAACTTGTATCAAACAGAAAAGTCAAAGGAGAATAATAGCACACTAGGTGTTCAAGTAAATGCTCTGAAATGTATTCTATTACTTTGAAGGATTACAACGGAGTGATTACAAATGATGGGAAAGGTCTCTATTTATAGTTGAGCTTCTCCAGATCCAACGATACAGATCGAATTACATCAACGGCTGAGATTAGTGTCTATCTACAAAATGAGAGTCCTAAGAGATTTAAATTCTATACATTCTTATCCTTTAGAATTTACAATAATTACCTTGATAGCTCTAGTTTTATTGGAGTGCTTTACTAGGCCACGAAGTCCTCAAGTAGATGGACTTCTCTATAAATTTCACGAAATGAGTCAATTCAAGTGCATCAAATGAGTCTAATTTAAACAATTGACCTCCATTGGATGTTCTATACATATTCATAATAGTCTTAAATCCGCGACCCGTAAAATTTAGAGGATATGTCTTATCATATGAAATCACTATAAAATCTTTTCTATATAAGTTGATTGGCGAAGAAAATTTGTTTTGATTTTTTTAATTCTAGTTATAATCTATTAAGCCTAACTTAATAATAATAATAATAATAATAATAATAATAATAATAAAACACTTGGTCGGTGAAATTTCGGTTCATTCTTTACTTTTGAAGATAGATTCTTTATAAACTGCAATTTTCATTGTTTTCAAAATTTTTGTTGAAAGGCCATTAAAAATATCATATTTACTTTTAAACTTCTATTCAAAATTTTCTTACTTGAGAATAAAAACCTGTAACAGTGGTTTATTCCATTAATTGAATTAATTCAACTGGCCTATTCATTTAAATAATATTTTAAATATTTAAAATCAATGTTAAAAATATATAAATATTTAATTTATTGTTATAAAATAAAGAGAGATGGGAAGAATAAAGAATAAAGAAAATATGAAAGCAATAGAAAATGTACTTTATTAATCAAAGGGATGATTTACTATGCTTCATCAAAGTCTCTATTTATAGGCATAAGAAGTATAAAAGAAGTAAAGATCTAATTCTAATAACTATTAGAATTTAAGTACATCAAACTTTATCTTGATCATGATGGACATCCACTTAATAAGATATTCATAACACTCCCCCTTGGATGTCCATTGGTAGATAATGTGCCTCGTTAAAACCTTATTAGGAAAAACCCTGTGGGATAAAAAACCTAATGAAGGAAAAAGAGTACACAATACCTAATGAAGGAAAAAGAGTACACAATATTCTATTACAAGTTGCCTCATTAAAAACCTTTACAAGGAAAACCCAATGGGACAAAACCTTGGTTAAAGGAAAAGAGTACAACTTGTTTTTAGACTCCCCCTAATGACAACATTACATTACATCTTTGAGTCGACGCATTCCAATCTTGTGTAGTAGTCTTTCAAATGTTGAAATTGCCAATGCCTTAGTAAAAATATCTGTTAAATTATTCCTAGAACGAATTTGTTGAACATTTATATTACCTCTTTTCTCAAGATCAGGGGTGAATAATAATTTTGGTGAAATATGTTTCATTTTATCGCCTTTGATGTAACCACCCTTCAATTGAGCTATACATGCTGCATTATCTTCATATAAGATAGTTGACATTTTTTCCCGTAAAGGCAAATTACATATCTTCTGGATATGTTGGGTCAATAACTTTAGCCAAACACACTCTCGACTTGCCTCATGCATTGCAATTATTTCTACATGATTGAAGAAGCGGCAAGTAAAGTTTGCTTTGTTGAACATCATGATATGGTAGTACCCTCACATGTAAATAAATATCTTGTTTGATATTGACATTTATGTGGATCTAATAAGTATCCAGCATCAGCATAGCCAACTAATAGGGATTTTGAATCATTTGAATAAAATAACCCCATATCAATGGTCCCTCTGAAATATCTAAATACATGTTTAATTCCATCCAATTTCTACATGTTGGAGAAGAACTAATTATTGCTACCAAGTTTATAGCAAAAGCTATATCAGGTCTTGTGTTGTTCGTAAGATACATCAATGCCTCTATGGCACTTAGATATGGTACTTCAGGACCAAGAAACTCTTCATCATTCTCGAAAGGACAAAATTTATCTTTATTCACATCTAACGATCGTACAACTGTTGGACTACTTAATGGGTGTGCTTTATCCATGTAAAATTTATTTAATAAATTTTTCATATAAGTTGATTAATGAACATGAATTTCATTTTTTAAATGCTCAATTTGTAATCCAAGATAAAATTTTGTTTTTCCAAGATCTTTCATTTCAAATTCTTTCTTTAAACAATTTATTGTATTTTGAAGCTCTTCAGGAGTTCCAATAATATTTATATCGTCAATATAAACAATAATTATCAAAAAATTTGATTTGAACCTTTTTATAAAGACACATAGACAAATTGGATCATTTTTGTAACCTTCTTTTAACAGGTATTTGTTAAGATGATTGTAGCATATACGTCTAAATTGTTTTATTCCATATAAACTTTTCTTCAATCTGATTGAACAATTTTCTCAAGAAACTTTATATCTTTTTGGGATTTTAAATCCTTGTAACACACTAATGATTTAATTTTTTTCTGTGAAATTTGACACAAATATGTACCTATATCAGTGGCTAAGTGCTTTAATTTTGTGTCTGATATCTTAGGTTCAAGTCCCACTTTTGGCAAATTCTATTATTTTTTATCCTAGCCTTATCCCTATTGGGTAAGATTGTGTTATATTGTTTGTAAATACATATCAGAATGAGCCTACTGGTTTGAGTGGTAAGGAGTTAGTTTGTTAGAGGTCTTGTGTTCGAATCCTTGCATAAGCATGGGTAATAATTTTTGCTCCGATTATGTGAAAGAGGTTCGGTGGAAGTGGGATTCTGAGTTAGTTGGGTGGTTAGTGGATGTGGGTGTAGTGGGATTTATCTAAATTTAATTTTTATTTTCTTTATTTTATTTTTTCCTCTTTCTCAAACTTCTTACTTTTTTTTCTTCTTCTCTTTTCTGCTTCTATTCCTTTTGGATGTATCCCTCTTCCTTCTGCTATTTCCTTTCCATTCTTTTTGGTTTCGATGGTGAATTCTTCGTTCAATCATTGATGTTGGGATCTCGGGTTCTCTATTTTGAATTGGCGAGTTTTACTCATCGTTAACGTTTAGTTTTTGGAGATGTTAGCGATGTTTAATTGTAATCATTAATTGATGGAATTTGTGTTTAGCTAAAGGTGGTGAGGTAGGGAGTTTTACTTCAATGGCTTAATACGAGTTAGCGGGGGTTTGTCGTTGGTGGTAAGTTCTTAGGCATTGTTGAAATTCTGTCATGAATTTGTATTCTGGTTACTAATCGATGTTGGGGATACTGGTTTTTAGGTTTGGAAGGGCTCGGGATTGCTTTCGCATCAAAATTGTACTAGGTATGTACCCTAAACATAAAAAATTAAGGTTCGGTGAAAGCTGAAAAAGGGAACTATCGACGCCACACGGGCGTGTGCCAGGCCGTGTGGCTGGCTGTGTGTGAGACACGGCCATGGAAATGTTGTAGGTGTGGCTATGCGCGAGACACGGCTGTGTGATGGCGAATGTGTGGCCGTGTGGGCCACACAAGTGTGTAGGTTTTGGACCAGGCTGTGTGGGCCACATGGGCAAGGCCAATCTGGGCGTGTGAGCCACACAAGCATGTGGGCCCAAAATTTTAAAAATTTCCCTAAGGTCACACGGGTCGTTTCGATCGACTGTGGGCCTATCGTAGGGTTGGTAAGGGCTAACCAAACCCTATTTCATGTGATCTGATACTCTAATAGTCTGATATAAGTAGGAAACTGAAATGTATGTCTGACTATATTGTTAAGTATGTATTTATCTGTATACGAGCATGTTAAGCATGTTTATTCCATTATTTTTGCATCTGTATTCTGTGTTTGCTTTTGGGGTAAGATTTTATATGTAGAGGAAGTGAACTGTACGGCGACCTTTTGCCTATATTTTGGCAGCTCAACTGTATATTATCTGTTATGTGTCTTATCGACACTTTATGGTTTGTAGGGATGGGTGAGTGTTTTTAACCCTACATGGTGTGATAGGACGGACGGAGATGGTGTGTAGAGGGTGGAGGTAGGATTCTGTACATCTTATTTTTTATCTGATTCTAATATCAATTTCTATTATGGACTTAGGTCCGGATCTGTATCTAACTGTATATGAAATTTTATGTATGTTGCATTACTATATCTGCTGGGTTACGCATTGAGTTTACCAAAACTCACATTTGTTTGTCTGTTCTATTCAGGTAATCTACAGACATAGACGGGCCAGTGCAACGGAGACTCAGTAGGGACCACTTGACGGAAACTATTTTCATTATTATTATTTAAAGATTTTACTAAAATTTTTTATTTTCGTGAGAGTTTTATAATTTTTGGACTCTTCAGAATTTTTTGACTATTTGGTTTGAATTTTTGGGTTTGATTGCATTATGATTTCTAAACTACGATGATTCGACAAAATACTGATTTTACGCGAACAAATGTTATTTTTGAAAACACAAGCGTGGTTATTTTTAAACAATTTTTGAATTTCCGCTGCAAAATAATTGGTTAACTTTAAAGAACAACATGTAACAGTTTCGGTAATATTTATTTATAAATGAATATGTTTTATTAAACTTGAACATTTTCAAACAACTAAACATTTTTTTTCAAAGTATCACCAGTTTTAAAACCCTTCTTCATAACACTCTCGGATTCGGCCATAACATCTAGGTCGGGTTTGGGATGTTACAATCCTTCAAGGATTTTCATATAAATTTCACTATCAAGTGTACCATATGAATAGGATATAACAACATCCATTGCATGTCAAGTTTTTCACGTACTGCTAGACTAATAAGATATCAAAACGTGATCGCATCCACCATAGGAGAATATGTCTCTTCATAATCAATGTCAGGCCTTTGCAAAAATTCTTGTGCTACAAGGCGAGTTTTATATCTTTCAACTTCATCAATATTATTTCATTTTCACACAAATACTCATTTATATCCTACCGGCTTTTACACCTTTAGGTGTTTGGACTACAGGTCCAAAAACTTCACATTTAGAAAATGAATTCAATTTTGCTTGAATTGCATCTTTCCATTTTGGCCAATGTTTTTTATTTTTACATTCCTTAGTAGATTTAGGCTCAAGATCCTCATTTTCTTTTATTATTTCAATAGCAATATTATAAGCAAAATTGTTGTCGACAACTACATTTTTTTTGGTTCCATCTTTTTCTCGTATTGACATAACTTATCGAGATCTCTTTATTTTCGTCATTTCCATTTTCACTTTTAGGTACCTAAATCTCTTCTTGAGTTTTATAATTAGTTATGTCATGGGTCTCTTCAGGAACCCCCGCCTCCACTATATGACCATATTGAATGTTTGCTCGTTTTCTTTTACAAGGATTTTTATCTTTGGAACTGATCGGTCTTCCACAATTCAAACATGTATCACTTTCTTTTGCACTCACAGTTTTTCCTATTAGGACATCGATTCGTATTGGAGCACTTTCAGCTGGTATGTGAGATTTAATAAATCTGGCAGTTGATTTGTAAAATGAATCATTTGTTGAACTTTTGGTTCACATCGCTTTGTACAAGGATCTTAGACATTGATAATTCATTTCAAGTACTTTATTAATCTAACTTTTTATTCTCTCCCCCTAATGTTGGGAAAACTGACAACTCATATCATAACTAAATATCGAATTAATAGCTCAAAAATATTATAAGGAGACTCATGTAAATATAGATTCCCAGTCTCTTATGATCACCCATCTTTGTGCTTTGTGATAGAGTAGTTGGAACATATACCGCACATCCAAAAATTGTAAGATGGGAAATATTTGGCTCTTGACCAAAAATCTATTGTAATAGGGAGTATTTATAATTTATTGGTTTGATGTGTACAACATGTAAATCGATTAATCTTGTAAGACCCAAATTTTGCCCGGGGCCCAATAAAATCACAGCCCAAATACCAAAACTCAACTAAAACCCAAAATACCCCAAGCCCAAATACAACCCAAAATAAAAATAAAAAATAAAAAATGAAGAAAAAAAACCTAACCTCTTCACCCTATGTGCCGCCCTAAGCGCCGCCCTAGTCCTCTTTTGTCTACCACTTGTAAAAAGAAAAGATAGTAAATAATAAAAAAAAATGTTGTAACAAGGCTATAAAAGCCATCATAAAACCAAATGTAAAGGAGGAGGACGGATAAAAAAAAGCATTGTATTTTCACATAGAGATCAAAAATCCAAAGCAAAAAAAGGTTGATTTTAATTTCTTGTATTCCCTTTGTTCATTTTTCATTTTGTTATTTTATTTTCTTTATATATATATATATATATATATATACATAATTTAATTGAATTACTTATTTGAATTCCCTTGCAAACATGCTTATATTTTTCCTTTAAATCTATTTATGTATACCATTTATTCTCCAATTTTAAATTATACTTTGTTTATTTGAACACTTGTCTATATTACTATTTTTTTATATACAATGTTTATATTAAGTTTTATGCTTTATGTACCTTGTTAATTGTTGGTAAGTCAATCTTATTTCAAATTATTTTGTATAATTATTGATTTATATTATATAGTATGTCATTCTTATATTATTTTGTATATTCTTACATGGTTGCATTTATATAATTCATCTATGTTACAACTTGTTAATATGTAGATTATTCGTTTTAAAATTTTATATAGGTACACATTACTATTGCTATGCACATAATATATATTATATACATATACACATTTTTGAATCTTGGTTTTAAATTATTTTGCATAACACTAACTTTAAATTTCCTCTTATAAAACTTTATATACTTTATGTATTATTTATTTTTATTTTTATTTATTTTATGATCTATTGTAATGTATTATCGTATATATATATATATATATATATATATATATATATATATAATTTAGCTACTTTTAAATTGTTCATTCCAAGTTTATTTGTTTTAACATTTTTATTACCTTTTAAAATATTTTTCTTAAAATAGATTTTTATTTAACCATTAGTTAGAAACGTTAAATAGTGTATGTGGTAAGATTATTATCATTGGGCATGTTTCAATTTTCGTGTTTGTACTTTTCAAAAATTGTATAATATATTATTGATATATGTTTTCCATATTTGTTACTTTGTTTTGCATCCCCATGTATTATATTATGATTGAGATTGCCAACCTATTTGCTTGAAATCAACCTATTTGCTGAAATTATTCATTTCATTTTCTTTGCTTCAAATGAATCGAATAAATACGTTGCAAGTTTGTTTCCATAATCACTCCCTTTTAAAAAAATAAAAAATAAAATTTCAAAGCGAGGTAATATTTCGTGTTTGGTAATTAGAAATTGTGCCCTAATGTGTTGGGTTTCGATTTTTGTTTGACCAAATAAATATTCTCTCGAGATTTCATCCATGTTTTTTTCAAATTAAAAATAAGGCAATATTTGAATTTAGGAAATTCAAGAAAATAGTACCCTAACTTACTAGGCTTCAATTTTTCTTATTTAACCTAAATAACTAAATATCCTTTTGAAATTTCAAAAGCATGAGTTTTGGAAATTATAAAATGATCTTGTCGAGGATTTGAAATGTTCTGTCCTATCGTGCTGGGTTGCGCTTTTTCATTTGTTCAAAACAATCGAAGATCCCTGTAACGCCCCAATTTTCGGGAATTCTGTGAATGTTGGCATAGGTTTAATTATGTTAGTGGGCCTCTAGAAGGCCCAAGCTTAAGATAGAACCCGACAATTTTAGTTCATTTTTGTTCCATAAGAAAAAGAGGGAGAAATTATGAAATAGGACCTATGTGAAAATGTTTGAAAATGCTATAGGCTAAATTGAAGTGGCCAAATAAATAGGAGTGCAAAATAGGAAGATTTGCATGACAAACCTCCCATTTTACATGAAGTGGCCAGCCATCATGTTGTTGTAGACAATATGAGCACTTGATATCCATAATTCATGGTACAAATTGATAATGGGTTAGGTAAATGTTCTATGATAATGGTTTAGGTAAATGTTCCATGATGGGCATTTCATGTCTTTTGTATTAGAGAATCAAATGGATGAAATATGAAATTTTATTAAAAGAAAAAGGGGTGAAAAGAACAAAGTTTTGTCCATCTTTGTTCATTATAGCCGAAAGTTAGAGAAGAGAAAGGAGAGGAGAAAGCTCTTGAGTATTCAGTCACTTGGAGGAGGAAAATTGAAGGTAAGTTCTTGGTACCTTGCTTCTATTTTGAGGTTCATGAGTTCTTCTTGATTCTACCTTAACTCTTGAAGCATATTTTGGTTTTTAGTTGTGTTGTGAGCATTTAGTCATGAACTAAAATGAAGGAAATGGTTGTTGTTTCATGTTCTTTTGATGAAAAATGGAAGATAGGTGAAGTTGAGCCAAACAAATGAGCATGCATGTGCCTTAGATGCTAAAGGGAAAAATCGGCTAACATGTTGTGCTTTAAAATGATGAAATGGAGATTATACTTAAGTAAATTCATAGATATGTGATGATTGATTGGTGATATACATGTTTAAATAACAAGCATGCAAGTTAGGTGTGAAAGAGTGATTTGGTAATAAATCTGCTTGGGACAGCAGCAGTAAGGTGAATTTGGAAAATCACCATAAATTGTGGGAGATGAGTTAGAAGCTGTATAAATTATGTAATTAAAGCTTAATGAGTCTAGTTTCAAATGGAATAAACGAGAACATATTTTGAATTCTGTACAATGAGAAATTTGATTCGTAATGAAGAGTGGTCAGATTAGTCAAACAGTGAAACATGGGAAACTTTAAGAAAAATCTGGTATTGATTGGCCATACCAAAAATTCTGAAAATTTTATGGATATAAGATATATGAGTCTATTTTCAGGAAAAATTAACGGCACTTGATTTGGAGTTTCGTAGCTCCAGTTATAAATAATTTAGTGACTATTGCTCAGGAAGACAGCTTGCAGTGAAATTATGATTATGTGGTAAACATTGACAAAAATTTGTTAATGAGTTGCTTATTGATTTCTTATAAGCTTACTATGATCTGTAGGTGTGGTTGGCCGAATATTGTAAGGGGTTAATACGTAGTTTGTATTTGAATAGTTAGATTAACGTGTTAGTAGTCCAATTGTAGGCGGTTCGTGTGTGGATCTCGTCAGCATATCGTCGCAAACAGGTGTGTAACTAACACCCTCTTATAGACTAGATCGGCACAAGCCGAAAAGCCGAAATGCCGAAAAGCCGGTATTTTGAGATCTTGCAAGTGTGTGAATGCTCATGAGATTAATAGTTTGATGTATATGGTAAATTAAAGTGATAAGACTGCAGAGTGCGCGATTCTGTGCATTTCGATATTTTTGGGCTTAATGGGCCAAAAACGGGATAATGGGCCAACGGGCCCAAATTGGTAAGAAAACGCGGTAAGTGTTTCTGATCGTACGTAAATGGCTATGTTATGTATGAAAACCTTAAGAATAGTTAAATTACTTGAATACCCCTATGTATGCAAAATTACCATTATACCCCTAGGGTTACTTTTGAGTGAAAAGCATGATGATCGATTCGTATGATGTATGCCATGATTATATATCATTGCATGGGGACTTGGGTTATACTATGGAGGAAGCGCCCGGTGGCTATGCCACAATTATCTGATCTGGTGGCTCTGCCATATATATCTGTTCTGGTGGCTCTGCCACAATATCTATATCTGGTGACTTCGTCACAATATCTGGCAGCCTCGCTGTAATTTCTGTGGTGTGTAGCGGTTGGGTGGGTCGAGTAGTCTCCCCACATGGTGTAAGGCTGGTACGGGGGTGTTATGGATGAATCTGGGTTAGGTTTCTGCATAAACATGTAATATATGTTCTGCTCATTATGGGCCTATGGGCTTTATTTCAATTCGCTCAGGCTAAGGCCAACTTATTCTATTTCTGTGGTTTGAGCTGATATAGGCTATGGTTGGGTTAATTTACACACTGAGTTTCCCCAAACTCACCCCTTTTATTTTCATCCATGCAGGTAATCCCCAACCATAGTGGGCTTGGAGCTGTGAGGGAATTCGGAGTGGCCACCCGTTCTGAAAGTTTGATTTTCTTCTGGTGAACTGGACATCCTTTTATTTACGTTTGAAGTTTTGGGTTTTTAAATGTAATAAGGCCGCTTAATTATTTTTGATGGTTTTAATATGTATTACTAAGATAGGTATTACTTATTTTAACTGTTGAAATTGGATAGCTTTAGTAGCGTTTTCAAAAACAACAATTGATTTCAAAATAACACGACAACAAGCAAAGCTTCCGAATGAAAGTATTTTCCAAAATTAATCACTTTTCCTAAAATGACTTAATCAAATCGGTTTCCTAGAAATATCCATGACGTTAAGGTGTGGCAATGGCGGTATGCATGTCTAGGATTGGATCCGAAGGAGCTTGGTACTTAGCAATCCGATGGACTCACCACCTCTTTTCCGGTTTCCTACCGGTGCATGACTTCTATTCACTTTAACATATAATGAAATTATCTTTTAAAACACTAAGTAAGTTTTTCTGGATCAACAATATAAAATGTTTTGAACGCTTCGATGTGGCATGTCGGATCCGGTCATAACGTCTGGGCCGGGTTTGGGGTGTTACAATCCCTTTGGAATTTCACTCGCATTTTCTAAAAACTCTTTAAAATGAAAGAAATGTTCGATGTTTGGCAATTCGGGGAATAGTGCACTATTGTGTTGGGTTGCAATCTCTCGTTTGTTCAAAATAATCGAATGTCTCTTCGGAATTTCACTCATATCTTCCAAGGTGAGGCAATGGTCAATATTTGGAAATTCGAGGAATCGTGCCCTACTGAGCTGGGTATCGATTTTTCGTTGGACCAAATAGTTGGGCATCCTTTTGTTATTTTCGAATTATAAATTTTCAAACGTCGAAACAAAAAGATTTTTGGCAAAGGACTCGGGTTATTCAAATGTTATTAACAAGAACCACATTTCAAAAACATTTTTAATTTTAGACAAAAGGATAGTATTTAATCGATTTGGTACCAATTTTGGGCATAATGATGGTGCTAATCCTTCCTCATACGTAACCGACTCCCAAGCCTATTTTCTCATATTTTCGTAGACCAAAATCATTGTTTTAGTAAACCAAAATGTTTTATTAAAACAACCCAAATTTCTAGGTGATCCGATCACACCTAAACAAAAAAAGATTGGTGGCGACTCCATTTTCGCTTTCCAAAAAGTCGATCCATCATTTTTAAATCGAAAAAAAAACGAAAAAAATGGTTTCGACAAATCTCATGCTGAAATAGAAAGTTTTGTTTTCATAAGTAATGATTTAGCTATTAGTTGGAGGCATTTGATAAACAATTCAGCTAAATCATTTTGTGTGTGAACATGAGCTACAGGATATTCAACTTTTATCCCAATTGACATGTAATAATCATTGAACACTTGGGATGAAAACTCACCAACATTAGCAAGATGAATTGTTTTAATTGCATAATTTGAAATAAATTATTTAAACAAGCAATCTTGCAAACGACAGGTTGTGAGTTGATAACGCATGTGATTATTTTGTAAATGCATCTACCAAAATCATATAATATCAAAACAATCTACATGGTGGATGAATGAGCCCATATTCATTTCAGAAATGTAAGACATTAAATCTCAATTTTAGCTAGTGAGTTTCTAATAACAATTTTTATTGAGAACAAGCAACAAATGAGAATTCTTTAAATTAAAGAATTTCTGGTTCTTTAATGGATGTTCATATGAATTCTCAAATAATTTTCACATCATATACGATCTAGGATAGTATAACTTGTCACGCCAAGTAGTAAATGCATTTGTATTAGTAAACTTCTGGTTTATTTTAACATGTGTTTCAATTGTACTAAATTGTAACAAATTGATAATTTTATTATCATTCATTTTAATTTGTATCCACATATAAGTACTATTGTGACGTTTACTACTCGAAATGTCTAAATCAATGTGAAGTCTATAATGCTACCAAGTCAATAAATATAATTTTCAAATAATTATATCCAGTATTCGCTTCAGGAAATATGTCAAAATCTTCAAATGTCCAACGATCTATTAATAGCAAACTTTGAAAGTGGATTTTATTTTCCAGCTGTACAACAGGTACATAACCAATGACTTTTCATACATAAGTTTAACCAATGACTTTTCATACATAAGTTTTCTCTTTTGCAAGTTCTCGTCAGTAATATTTTACAACGTAATTTTAATTGAGAACTTATTATGAATACTGTAGAGTTATACTCACAGTTTTTAAAAAAAAAACCTTGCAACTTTACGTGCATCCAACCATAATAAGCTTTATATAGAACTATCATATTCTATTGTTCATGAATAGATCTTTCATAGTCAAATATGTTACTTTCAACCCTTTAATAGGGATGATGACAAAAGAATATCACAAAGATTATAAAACCAATATAAATTAATAACCTAATCTCCTTTTTATTCATATGAAATATAATAGTTTCCTCATTCACAATCTCAATATGAGATCCATTACAAATAACTTTTAAAAGTTTTGCATTAACCATCACAAATTTTATGCTTTTAGATAGTGATATATTAACTCTTCTAGAGCTTTCAACTAATTTTGTACTATCAAATATTGGAATAATATTTATTTGTTTCAGTACCAAATAAGCTAAATATTTTCTATCTGTAATGATAGAATTCATTACTACATTTTCATATCATTCCTCAAAGAATATTAATAGAAACAAAATATTTGGGAATACGCCACATATGTTGTCAATAATCTTTCATATCACATTGATAACATAAGTTATCTTTACCCTTTGAAAAATTATCTTGAGAACTCTCATTGTTCTCATATTTATTACTATATTCCCACTTTTAGTGGTCCATGAGTATATCTTTTATTTTCTTTATGTTTACATTCACTTCAGGGAATGCAACAAATCTAGTATGACGGGCTTATAAACATCCCAATAGATTCTTTATTTCATAATCACCATCGCAAATATGCGCGAGATTTCAAATCAAAATCTATCTATCCATATTATCATGATTAGTCTTTAATTATAATAAATATGTATAATAAATTAAACATAGTAAGATATACTTGAAGATCTTTAACATCATTGTCATCACCTTGACTATTATCACGAGCACTATTACAAGTAGTAAAACAACTTTGCTTTCGTAATAACATTAATAATCTAATAGTAAAACCATTTAATAAATAATCAAAATTTTCATGTACGATGCTTGAAAATTATCCGATACATATTGTACCAAATTTCAATATCACATATATATATTATAAAATATTATCTTGCTCTAATAAAATATTTATAAGTTCAATTTAAAAGATATCATACAATCATTCAATATTAGCAAGTTAATAAGACCAAATAGATCCTATCAAATTTCCTTTAATCAACAATGGTAGGTTAATAACACTTTCCACCATAATTAAAATTTCAAGAATATTTAATAACAAGAATTTAATAATCAAAACATCTAAATATTATGCATAATATAACTTAATTTAAAAACTTCAAAAGAATTATTTACCCAAAAAATAATAGAGAAAACATACCATATTAACAACAAACATATATAATCAACAATTATGTCTTTTGCATAAAAAATTTTAACCAAATCTATACTTTACCCATGCTTGTACAATAAGTCAAAGATCGGGAATAAGAACCATAATTCATTCTGAGATTGAATCTTTCAACATCCCGAAGATGAAGTTGCAAGGGTGAAAGTTTAAGGTGAAAAAGAATTTGATCTGTGGGACGACTTCGAAAGATTTTGAAAAAAAATAGAGAATCATCGTGTTGATAACGTGTTATATAAAATAAAGAGAAATGAGAATAATAAAGAATAAATAAAATATGAAAACAATAGAGAATGTACTTTATTAATCAAAGGGATGATTTATAATGCTTCATCAAAGTCTCTATTTGTAGACATGAGAAGTATAAAAGAAATAGAGATCTAATTCTAATAACTATTAAAATTTAAAGTACATCCAAATTTTATCTTGATCATGATGGACATCCACTTAATAAGATATTCATAACATTTATAGCTATACTTAAATTTTGTAAATGAATTAGTATAACCTTCAATAGATTGTGAATATACTAAAATCCTTTAGGGTCAATATTTTATATATATTTATATAAAATTTAGGTAAATATTATTTTAAAATTATTTTTTATTTTTTATATAAAATCTAAAAAATACATCAACATAACTCCATTCTTTTAATTTGACCATTGTAAATAAAAATATGCTTAATATTTATATCATTTTTTATAAATTTATTGGATGATTATTTTCACTCAGAAGATAGGTGTGCTATAAATTTAATTGTCGTATAATATATGTTTTTGAAGTTAAAATCTCATCAATTTGAATATAAATCAGTATGGATTTTACTAACGTTTTGAGTTGGATTAATTATTAATTATTTTTGGATAAAATTATAGAGTAGATATTTGAATATGAAAGTATATTTTAAGTTTTTGTACTCTTTTTATATTTAAAGTTTAGTATTTTTACTTTTACTTTTAAAATTTATTCCTCTATTTTTAAATTTAAAATTCAAATCTAATTGTTAACATCATTAATTTTTTTTATTAAATTGTTGGTATAATATTTTGAAGTTAAAAAATACTCACTTAGTAACCATATAACAAAAAATAGCATTGCAATGAACTTGAATTTAACGAATAATTTTAATAGTATTACTAACTCTTAAAAGTTACATGGGCATTTTAATCAAAACAAATTATTTGAGCTAACCAATGACATTGTAAAAATTTAAGGTATTGAATTATGTCAAAAAGTTTAAGTTAAAGATTGAATCTTAAATTTCAGTGCAACATAGGGATCAAAATTGAAATTTAATCATTATTATATAATTTAAAATTTGAGTGTAGCATAAGGACTAAAATTGAAATTTACCATTTTCCTATAGAATGCAAAAAGAAAATCAAATTTAGTGACTCCACTTCAAATGCTTACATGGGTGGATTGACAATACTAAAAACAATTAGTGATTTACATCAACCCTACCAAACTATTGATGCTATGTTTTGAACGTAAAGAAAACAATGGCTACCTACGAGCAATCTTGCATGTGGAGCCATGAAAATGCTTGTGAAAGTGACTTATTAGTACTCTGTAACCAAAATGCTATTAGCTTCCCATAATGCAGCATTCAAGTTCTAGCTTTTGCATGGCTTTAGTTTCATGTTTATGTTATTTAGACTTGATATACATATATTTGGTTTTTCTTTCAAAAATTTTATACATATATTTATATTTATATATATATTTCGGGTATAAATACATTTTTAAAGAATCAAAATAACTTGGATGAAAAAACATGCAATCCAAACCATTACCTCAGGAGAAAGGACAGGAGCATTTTCTCTTTCTCTTCAGCTTTCATTAATGGAGGTTGGGGCAAAGTTATGCTACCAAGGTTAGGCAAGTCCAACAAAATAGGACCCACATAGACATATTACTAGAGTCATAGATTTTTAGGACCCTTTCAGTGAACTTTTAGGTCTAAAAGCTTTGTTTAAATGCAAAGACCGTGATTTTTGAACAATGATGGATTATCTAAGACCCTGAACAAAAATGATGAGTTGCATGAGCAGTAAAGGCCAGAAATTATATGTCAGCTTTCTTCTAATAGAAAGCATATCAGGAAAAAGGTTGCACATACTAAAAAGAAGAAAGTTAACCTCTGTGGTGTTTCTAAAAGGCAATTCTGAAAATTCAAAGGTTGCTAAAGTTTCTTTCAAGTTAATCTTTGAATTTGACAATTATTCTCACATTAGAAATTGAACTTAATAATTGTTCCTAAATTAGAGCTTGAACTTTTTTTTATAATAAAAATATTCAAGCTTGATTTGCAAATAAATAAATAAAAATTAAACTCAATATAAAAACAATTGTGCATTAATACATTTTCGACCAAAAAGGCAATTTCTCAAATACATTTAAAACTTAAAACTATTTTGCAGGATAATTTATGAAGGATAATATATTGGATTCTAACAAGTATGTTTCAATTTAAAGAAGAAAAAAAAAAGAACTACATGGGTGAATTCGTGAAGATATGAAGAGCTGAGAATGTTCAGTAACAACAGCAATTGCCAGTTTCAGGGGTTCCTTGGAGTAGCAATAAAGACTTATGAAGGACCAAATCCACCAAAAATACTTTTTTTTTCTAGAAAAAAAAAAGATTTATAAGCAGAAAGCTTGATTGCTGTTTTTGATGATCTCAAGGTGAAAATCATGGGGTATGGTTCTCAAATTCATCACATGATTTTCATCACATTCTTATTCATATCATTACAAAGATCCCACATTTTGGTTGCTGAGGGTCTATTACTGGATAAAGCAGTGGACTTCAGAGTTCGTGGCTTACAACAATTATTCTTCATGGACGAAACTGTGGGGAATAAAAACCAAGTTGAGGATGTTACAGGACAAGATGACAAGTTAACCAAGAGAAGAGTTCCATTAACTGGTGTTGCAAACTGTTTCCCACCATCTCCATCACCAAACATTCGAGCTGAGGCTTCAGTTCCAGCACCGCCAAAGGTGGCTCATTTCCACCCACCGCCGCCTCAATCAACCACCAGGCCGCCACCTCAAATAATCCACAAAGGAAATGCAGATAAAAGAATAGTTGGAAGAATTCTGGTTCCACTTCTGGTACTGTGTGCAGGAGCTGCATTTTTATCTTGTGTTCTTGGGCTCTGCTGTTTTTGTGCCAAAACCAGCAAGAATAAAAGGAAGGGAAGAATCAGAGGCAAATCCAAGTATAAGAGTGCTCAAAGTTCATCAAGCAAGGTGATGTTAAATCCTGGTTCAGATCTCTTTTATCTTGATACATTGGTGGACCTAGAGCAGCAATCTATTTGTTTGAAACAAAGCACTGAAACTGAGAAAATTTCATCAAATTATAGCACTCTAAATCACGGATTAGATAAAATGGAGGAATCAAACAAAGAAGTTGCTATACTAAAATCTCAAAACACTAGCAGTTCTTCAACAAGAGAAATAATGCCGATTCATGAAGATGGACAATCAGAAAAATATGATGGAAATTGCTCACTTTCTGATAGAAGAATTCCCATGGAATGTCCTTCATCTGATGATGAATCTTTTCATTCTTTTGTTGATCCACATTCCCCGCCACCGCCCCCACCACCTCCACCACCACCACCACCGCCCCCAGTAGTTGGTGTCCGTCCTTCAAATTCTTCTTTGTCTGCTACTAAAGCAAGACACAAAGCTTCAAGTTCTACATTGCTCAATGTAACACCCGCAAGGAATTCAGATTCATCTACAGGATCAAATATAAACCCGAGTGATATCCCACATTCACCTCAAACACCTTCAAATTCTTTGCCAAGTCCTCCTGGTATTTCTCTGGGCAAAGATGGGTCTCCATTGCCAAAATTGAAGCCACTTCACTGGGACAAAGTAAGAGCTGCACCAGACCGCTCTATGGTATGGGACAAGCTGAGGTCAAGCTCATTCGAGTAAGTTATTCCGTGTTCTTTCTGTGAACTTAATTTCTTAATCTTAGAATTAGCTTTAATCCGACACACAACAGATTAGATGAGGAGACGATTGAGTCGCTTTTCGGATACAATATACAAAATCCAATTAAGAATGATGAAACAAAAAGCAAAACTCCTTCTCCAAGCAAGCATGTTCTTGAGCCTAAGAGATTGCAGAACATAACAATTCTCTTAAAAGCTCTGAATGTGACACCTGAGCAAGCTTACAATGCATTGATGAAAGGTATAGCTCTTAAGTCTTGTTTTAATTTACAACCCCCTTTTTTTTCCTTTTACACTTTCTCCATAAATTGGTGAAAAGCAGGAAATGGTTTGGTTTTACAACAATTAGAAGCTTTAGTGAAAATGGTACCCACCAAGGAAGAAGAGGCTAAGCTTTATAGCTACAATGGAGATATCAATGAATTGGGGTACGCTGAGAAGTTCATTAAAGCACTTCTAAGCATTCCATTCGCTTTCCTTCGAGCTGAAGCCATGCTTTTCCGAGAAACTTTTGAAGATGAAGTAATTCATCTTAAAAACTCATTTTCTATGCTGGAGGTAAGTATCAATCTGTATTTCATATAAGCTCTTCTCTCTATATATGTATATATGTTCTGTGATATCTCTTTTTTCATTGTTATACTAGGAAGCCTGCAAGGAGCTAAGATCAAGCAGGCTCTTCTTGAAGTTACTTGAAGCAGTGCTAAAAACAGGCAATAGAATGAATGTTGGAACAATTAGAGGAGGTGCTACAGCATTCAAGCTTGATACCCTCCTTAAGCTTGCAGATGTTAAAGGAACTGATGGGAAGACTACTTTGCTCCATTTCGTCGTCCAAGAGATTATTCGATCCGAAGGAATAAGAGTATCTGATACTGATACCATTACGGGAAAGATGAATGAAAGCAACAAAAGCCAAACAGCAGAAGAAAAAGAAGAAGATTACAAAAGAAGGGGACTGGATCTTGTTTCTGGTTTAAGTACTGAACTCTACCATGTGAAGAAAACAGCTACAATTGACCTTGATGTTCTTGCAACTTCTGTCTCAAACTTATCAAATGGCAAAGATAAACTTAAAAATCTAGTTATGGAGGAGCTATCAAGAGATGAAAAAAATGAGAATTTCATTCGTTCAATGATTTCTTTTCTGGACTATGCTGAGAATAATATAAAAGAACTACAAGAAGATGAACATAGAGTACTATTACATGTGACAGAAATTGCAGAGTATTTCCATGGAGATGTGAGCAAACTAGAAGAAGCTAATCCACTTGGGATATTTCTTGTGGTAAGAGACTTCCTGGGAATGTTAGATCATGTTTGTAAAGAGCTTAGAAACTCCAAAATCCCAAGCGGTCCAAGCCCTTTGGCTTTATTTCTATAGATTATTGAATATTTTGCTTGGTGTGTTAATAAATTTTGAACATTTGCTCAAACTGTAACTTAAAAGATTGTACTTTCTTAGTGTATTTTCTGTAGAGTTTTACATTAAAATGTCAGCCAAGGCCGATTGTTAAGTTGTTTTGGATTAAGGTTTTGTTGAGTTGAATTGAATTACTGGCAATTTGTTTTTGCATAAACTGTTTTTACGATAACAATGATATTAAATTATCAATTGTTCTACAACAAACCATTTTTAATGAGTAAGATTAGACCTGCTCAACGTGTGGATTATCTTCTTCTAAATAGGCTTCATGTTGATAGGGTGAGCCTTGTCCCATCTCTCCTTTGAGTGACTTGGGTTACAAGTTAAAAAAACAACAATTTTTTATTATAATATAATTTTTAAAATTAAATCATTTTAAATTATATTTTCTACAAGATTGAAATAAATGAGTGGTTATCTTCTTTTTTTTTAATTGAAAACACTTTTGGTAAATAAAAATATTTTTTTTCATTTATGAAAGTATGGAAAAATGTTTGGTACATATCTTCTTGTAATAGAAAGATGAAAAATAAAATAAATAAATTTATACTTGGATTCAAACTAAGGTAATAGATTTGATATTTAAAATGGTTAAAAATAATAATATTTTTGTGTTGAGAATAACTTATATTAAGATCATCCTAAAATCATAGTTTTTAGATAGTAATAAAATAGTGTCACTTATAATAATTAATTTTTTAAATTATAAACAAACATCTTTTTTTTTTTACAAATTTTAATCCTTTTATTTTTTTCCCGAAGTTGATATTTTTATTTTGTGCAACCAATTTTAAAAAATAATAATTACGAGGCAATGGATTTTTCTTTTTATATTTTAAATTCTTTTTATTTCATATATACATTTTAAAAGTAAAAATTATATTGTATTGAATTTCAGTAACAAGATTCGTGTAAATTTTAAAGTTTTTATGTCATTTGATTTTTTATTTTAATTACTTATTTTTTTAAAAAATAGTGTTGGAGGGTAAATTGAATATCGATGGGTATATAATAACAATTTTATGTCTTTAAAATTTAATGATGTGGCAAAATTTTATTGGTACTTAAAACCATAACTTTTTAGGATGATCCCAATATAAGTTATTTCGTTGATTGAGTCTTAACTCAATTGGCATAGGCATTATTGCTAATGCAGAAGGATATGGGGTTGAGTGTGCTAAAATGTTTTATTCTCTTATTTATGAGTTAGGGAAGAACTATAGGTAGTTTTAAAATTAACTTAGCTTACGAAACCAAGCAATATCTTTTGAATAGCATTTAAGAAAAAAAATTGTGTAAAGAAATAAACATATTTTTATCTTAAAATAATTTCTCAAAACATTTAAATATTAATGAAAATTTTAAATTATAATATCTTAATATCTTAAATATTAATTCCAGTTTTATGTATTTGTTAGATAAGGGTGGACCTTGAAGAAATAACTTTTTTAATTAAAATTTCAATTTTAACATTTAATTCATGAAATTGATAATTTTTAACTTGGTTTTGGAGTTTTATTATTGCACACTAGTTCTAAATTTGAATTTTGTCAAAAATTTAGCCATTTTAATATAACATGACTCTATGAGAGAATCCCATGCAATCATTTGGTTTTTATAAAAACATAAAATAAACAGAAATTTATAAAATTTATTAAGGAAATTCTAAACAGTTCTAAAATTTCTAAATAAAGTATTACAAAAATTTAATATTTTTAAATAATTTTTTGAAATTATAAAAAGAAAAATTATTAAAATGTATATTCTAAATGAACTTGAACAACTACTCATCCAAGTTCATCCCATCAAATTTTGAAAAATATAAAATTAAGAACTTATTTTGAAATTATAAAAAACATAAAATATTTAAAAATCGCATCCAAAATGAACTTGAACAATTGGATGTCCAATCCAAATGAACTTGGGCACCATTTGTACAGATTTATTCTAGTTGCATATTTTTTAATATTTATTATAATTTTACGAAGTTTTATAATTTTATATAATTTCAAATTTCTATAAATTTATACATATATATATTTTTAAAAATATCAGGAGATGACTTGATAGTTTAAGAGAGTGTCACATCACCTTTTAACGGTGTTAAAAAGAACTACACTATTTGACTAAACCCAAGTTTAAAGACTAAATTGGAAAAAGTTGGCGAAATTCATAAACTAATATCCTATTTGATAAAGTGTTGAAAAAAAAATCAATCAATTGAAAACTGATATTTTTAGCAACCTATTTTTTTTTTAACATGTTTGATAACCTAGATGAAATTTAGTAGATGTAATTTTTTCGCAAAAAACTGTAAAAATGGTAAGTAGATAGAGACTTACTTATTACTTAATAGAATATTTTATTTTATTTTATTCAATTTCATTTAAAATTATATTTTCATTTTTCAAACAATTTAATTATAATCACTATTTAAAATCTTAACACTTAATTTTTTAGTAAATATTTTTTACACTTATTTTTCAACACTTAATTTTTAAATTTATCAAATATAGCATAAATATTACTTTATCCCCATAAAATTAGAACTTTTGCATTATTTAATAGTTTATATTTTAAAACCAATAAACTTATAAATTTTAACTAAAAACATATCAAATTTATTTAATCAGGCTTAAAAAATTTTAAACCCTTTTATGAATGAAAATTTAAAACTTAAACTCATGATGTGGATAAAAAAAAGGGTAAATTCACCTAAGAACATTGAACTATCAGTAAGTTTACTTTTTGGTCACTTAAACTTCAAAAAGTTACAAAATGGTCATTGAACTATTCGAAAGTTTTCATTTAAGTCGTTAAGCAAGTCGAAAGTTTTTATTTAAGTCATTGGACTGTTAATTTTTTTTTTTTTAAAATAAAGTATGGCTAGCAAATTCCAAGTGACGATTCAACGATTAAGATCCAAGTTGGTTTGACAATCAATGTCTAAGATCGGAAAAGAAAGTTGTTTGGGATTTGGTTCGTAGATTCGTGACTTTCAAAGTTATTTCATGAAAAAAAATTGAACCATAAAAGAGAAGAGGAATAAGATCTTTCTATTGGTATAAGTGATGAGAACAAAAAGGGTCATTCAACAACAATTTTAACAACTCAATGATTTAAATGAAAACCTTCGAATAGTTCAGTGACCATTTTGTAACCGTTTGAATTGAGTGACCAAAACGTGAACTTATTAATAGTTTAGTAACCTTGAGTGTAGTTTACCCTAAAAAAACCTTATAAAAAAGGCTTAAATTGGTACCTAAACTATACTTTTTTTCCTATCTTGACAGCTAAATTTTTTTGTCATAAGTGATATCTAAATTATTTTTTTTTCTCAAGTTGCTACCCCCATTAGTCAAACCATTAAGTTTTTTTTTTTCTTTTAAAAAGGCTTGACCAATAAATTAGTACCTAAGGGTCTCTTTGATTCACTGAAAATAGCTTCCGAAAATTTATTTTTAGAAAATAGTGTGCATTTTTAGAAAACATGATATGTTTTGGTGTTTGATTCAGTTTGTGTAAAACATTTTGCGTTCTTTGGCAAATTTCTTAAAATTATTTTCCGAAAATGATTGTGTTATTTCATAATTAAAACATAAATATTTTCGCATTTAAAAATATTTATTTCCATTAATTATTTTATAAAACCAAATTTGAGTGTTTATAAATTAATAAAAAACATTAATAGAAAAAAATTTGTGATAACTTGTCAGTCTATTATAAAAAACTGAAATATTATTTCCATAATTTTCTATAAAATTGATCCGATGTTTATAAACATTTGATATCTTAAATGTCAATTTTCCTTAGCAATTTCATAATGCATTAACAATGCAATTTTTCTAAGTGCCCATCACTTTAATTTCCTTAATTAAGATTGTAATTTTATAAATTTATAAGTTCCCAATTGTTCTTTTTTTCTCTTCATAAAATCAAGCAACAAATATGTCCAAGTCAGTTCTCATATAAAGCATACAAAGCATAAATAAAATAATCTAATCACATAGTTCAAATACTCAAATATAATGAGAAATGCCACTAGAATTCATTAAGTGAACAAATCTTAAAAGCTTACAACAAAGCTCAAAAGAAGTTCCAAGACCTAAATATCCCATAAATAAAATAGAATGCATGAGACGATATTATAATAGATACAAAAGATGTTTAAAATCCAAATCTTTAGCATAGACATTTTTCAAAACCCATCTAACCTTGAAAGAACTTTTCATCACAAACTTCCCTAAGGTTCTTAGTTTTAGCCAAGAATACTTTGGTTTGTTGCTCATGTTCCATGAGGTAATCAAAAGCATTAGAAAGAGTTCATCGTCAAATCCCTCAATTGACATTACTTCTCCAAAAAAATGTGATAGGATAATTTTGTCCTCATTAAACTTTTTAATGACATTAGAATCTCACAAAGTTGTTATGTCATAAGTCGAATGTTCTCATCATCGACACTTTCTTGCATACTTTCCCTTTTACACTTTTATCCTCAAATGGATTGTAACACCCCTCGTCCGTATCCCTCACCGGAACAGGGTTCGAGGTGTTACCCGACTTAAACTCAGTCAATCACACAAAAACCGTGCCGAAAAATTTCAATCAATTTAAAGCTTTTCTTTTCACATGCAATCTGTCCCATATATGGGCTTACGATGTCCAAAACATTAAAACCCTATACATGCCATAGACTCGAAATACTAGGATTTACTTACATCATTAGCGTGAGCTCGAAAGGTGATAATATCTCCGCAAACTCCAACCCGAGCAAGTAATCTGGAGCCAACAATCTATAAAAAGAGGAACGTAATAACGAGTAAGCTTTCATAAGCTTAGTAAGTTTTAAGCAATGCAAACAAATAAACGCAATTATACTTCGATTATTCAATTTCTCAAGAGACCATATTCTAGGTATAATTGCCATCTGGCCGAATATTCACAAGCACATAATGCACGTTCAGCATTCTTATCACACTTAATCTGAATTCATATAACATAATTACATCAAATACTTTCACATACTTTCTCACCCTGACTGTGACAGCCCAAAATTGACCCTAGTCGGGAAGTGGTTTCGGGACTGCTAAACCGAGTCACCGAAATGTTTGAATGTAATATTTATTGTCTAGAATATGTAATTATGAATGTGTGAAAATTTCAAGTTCCGATTTAGCCGATTGCATGTGAATTCAGTTAGTAGGACTTGTGTGACACTTTTGAAAAGTGAAAGGCTAATCTATAAGGACCTAATAGTGCATGTAGTCAAAGGGGAGGACTTGCATGTCAAATTCCCCCCCAAGTTGTAGTGGCCGGCCATGACAAGGAATCATGGGCTAAACATGTCATGAAACATGTTTTGTTGGTGCATTAGGGAGAAACAATAAACAAATAAGTATGGGTAATAAAGAAAGAAAAAAAAAATGTGTGTGTGAGTGAAACCCCCCCATTTGCGTGCATTGTGGAAGAGAAAAGAAAAAAATTGTTCACCCATCTTTTCATTCTCTCTTGACCGAAAATACTAGAGGAAGGAAGGAATTTTGCTTCATGTTTGTTTTGGAAGAGGATTAGGAAGAGGTTGGCTATACTTGCATCAAGATTAAGGTATGTTTGAGGTTGTGCCATGAGATTCATGCATGTTTTTAGTTGCTAGCTTGATGTTCTTGGTAGCCCATGGTTCAAATCTTTGCTATGTCATGGGAATGAAATTTGGCCAAAGTAAATGTGGTGTTAATGCCATTGCATGCTAAATATCAAGCTTGATAATGATACATGTGATGGGGGATTGAGGACTCTTAGATTTTCTTTTAGCACCTTTGAATGAGATACTAAGTTCTTTGTTTAACCATGACCAAATTGAAACGGTATGGTGTTGTGGTGTATTCGGCCATGGTATATCCATAAGTATGATTCATGCATGTTGCATGGTAAGTAAGATTTAAGCTTTGGATATGTGTATATATTTGGATATAAGCCACTTGAGAATCAGCCCTTGCACCTATATGTATATATGTTTGCACACGATGTATTGGTATGACATATATGCTATTTCAAGTGTATATTTGCTTGTGATGATGTTTCGGTTATGAAGTAAATGAGAGATGTGTATTGAGCTACGATATGTAATGCGTTAGTTAGTAAAATGTATGCTGTTTTTGTGTGGTATTAAGTGTATAATTGGCCTCAACATGGACATGCATATTCGGCCACATGAAGGGAAATTGGTGTGCATGCATTCGGTTAGAGGCAAGCATATTGATGCCTATTCTTGGCTTAGAAAATTCGGCTAAGAGGAATATTAACTAATGTGTTGAGTTCGATTCATGATTTCGTACATATGCGACTTTGATGCCTAATGAGTATATATATTGGCTAAGTATCTTGAATTCCTCTTCGATGCTCAAATGATAAAACCAATTTATTTGTTAAATTAAGCTCAAGAGCAAAGGGAGCTAAATCCGATAAGGGAAGGAAAAAGTCGTCGAATAGCCGTTAAATCGTTCGACCACGTCCGAGGTAAGTTCTTGAGTAATAGAGCTTAAATTCGAATTGATTAGATCATGTTTAAAGCAAATTAAAATCATGCTCTTTGTGTGTGGCTATTGAGCCGAAATTGCAAGTGTAAAAAGTGCCTTGTGTTTGAGTTTTGCTATTGAAAATGAAATACTGAATGTGTCATAATTTATTGATAATTGTGCTCGGTTATTGAATGATGTCCGGCTAAGTCCCGAAGGCTTTGTGCTAAGTGACTATATCCGGACTAGGATCCGAAGGCATTCGTATGCGAGTTAATAAATCTGGGCTAAGCCCAAGGCACTGCAAGTTACTAAACCCGGTTAAGTCCCGAAGGCATTCGTGAAGTCACTATAACCGGCTTCGTCTCAAGGCATTTGAGCGAGTCGTTATATCCGGTTAAATTCAAGGTACGTGATTCTAGAATAAGCGATCTTGCTGTAAAATTTCAGTTAATGCACTTGAAAAAAATTCCAGCAATGAGGTATGTTCATATGAGCTTGAATTAGTTGATTCCTTCAATAATATTCGCTCAATCGAGTAATGAGTTTCCGTATTTGACTAAGGTGATCCCTTATGTATGAACATAGGGGTTGGAATGTGAAATGAGTATGATATTGAGAATTTGTGCATATGAAATTATCCGTTAGCTTTATGAATGCTATGCTTTTGTTGTGTTGAATTTCTTGCTCAAACTTACTAAGCATAAATTGCTTACTCCGTTTTCTCTGTTTCTGCTTTTATAGATTTTGCTCGTTAGCTATCGAATTCGGGATCATTGAAGTCAAGTCATCCACACTATCAAAGCCTCCATTTTGGTATAATTTTGGTTGAACTTTGAAATGGCATGTATAGGACTACCCTTTTGTTGAAGGTCATGTACCTTTCGGTTTGTGTAAACTTGGATAGCCATAAGAAAATGGCTTATATACGCTTTTTAGTATAGTACTATAATCGCTTGTATGTCGATCATTATGAGGTATGGAATTGTTTTGAAACGATTAGCCATTGGAATGGTTAATCATGATCACACTTTGTGCTATGTATGCAAAAAGGGGCAATTGAATCATGGAAATCATGAAATAGGTAAAGCCTACCTTAAAGACAGATGCTGACTGCAGCAGTGATGTGGATGTGAAAAATCACTAAAAATAGTAGGAATGGTATTAAATAGTGAATAAATTATGTAAATTAACCTTGATGAGTCTACTTTCATATGGAAGAAATGAAAAGGTCATAGGAGTTACATGTTAAGAGATATTAAAGTTCTCGTGAAATAGGACCAGAACGGTTTCTGGATCCCCTGTTCCGACTTTCGAAATTCATTGTAAATTAACCAGAGATAATTAGGAGTCATGCCATATATTTATAGATTCCTCTCTGAGTCTAGTTTCTATAGAAACAAACCACATCAGTAGTGAAGCCCTGTACAGGGAGATATCCATTTCATAACGCACGAAGGTCAGTGTAGTCGATCCCTGCATCAGGAAAGACTTTAACTAATAAACTGTACCAATTGACTTGACCAAAAATTTTAGGAAAAAATCTGTAGATGGAAATATGAGTCTAGTTTCAGGGAAAAATTACAAAACAAATTTTCGAGCTCTGAAACTCAAGATATGATTTTTAAGGCGACAGTGATGCAGTAACCAGCTTGTCTGGAAATTTCTAAATAGATCGTGAAAATAGTTAAGTCTGTGCACCTTGTGTTCGATTCCCAGCGGACTCTGCACGGGTGTTACAATTTTATTGGTATCAGAGCTACGGTTTAGTCGATTCTAGGACTACCGTAATGCGTTTGGGTCTAGCTATACATGCCATTTTATGTGATTATTTGATAGTGTGGTGATTTCTGACGTTTGAATATGTGTTTATTTATAGTAATGGATCCCGATCCCGACCGAGCGGTAGCTGATGATCTTGAGAGTGTAGCGCCTGCTCCCGCACAAGGGACAGCTCCGGCGGACTCTCAACCTATTGCTAGCAATCCGAATGATGAGGCTAGGCAAGCCTTTTATAGCGTGATGAATGATTGGTTCAACCAATACATTCGAACTAACACGGCTGTTCCACAACCTCCATTCCCGACTAATACGACCCCAAGACCTACAATGCCTCCCAGAATCGACCAAATAAGGTCGAATAAGCCCCCAGTGGACAGAATCCGAAAACATGGGGCTACTGAATTTAAAGCTACGGATAGCGACGATGCCGAGCAAGCTGAATTTTGGTTGGACAACACGATCCGGGTACTCGATGAGCTATCTTGTACACCCGATGAATGCCTAAAGTGTACTATCTCCTTGCTACGTGATTCTGCCTACTATTGGTGGAGTACTCGACTTACAGCCCCGAGAGCAAGTAACTTGGGAGTTTTTCCAAACCGAGTTTCGGAAAAGTATATCGGTCGAGATTTATGGATCAAAACGGAAGGAATTTCTCGAACTTAAACAAGGTTCTATGTCGGTTACCGACTATGAACGAAAATTTATGAGGCTTAGCCAGACAAGACGAGAATGCATTTCTTCGAAGTCGTGATGTAAACGCTCAAGATGGATGAATGATGAGATAAAGTCGTATGTTGGCATTTTGGAAATCCAAGAGTTTGTGGCTCTTGTCGAGCGAGTGCAAAGCCGAGGAGCTCAAGATGGAGAAAAGAAAAGTGAAGTGGGAGCAAGGGAGTTTCAGAAGAGGTCTTGGGAAGCCCTTCCCACATCATCAAAGAAATTTAGAGATGGCTTAGGCCGGTCTAGAGACACTTCGGGCTTTTCTAGACGAGATCGCGATCGACCCCTGTGACCACACGATTCACTTCGATCGCCATGGTGGGAATGATCGACGAGAGAACGGAGTGCCGTGATTGTGGCAAATGGCATTCGAAGTTGTAGATTCCGTGACCGCCTGTTATAAGTGCGGATCAGTTGACCACTTCATTAAAGATTGCCCGAGGTTGTCCGAACAGAATGTAGATCAAAGTGGAAACCGGTGCTACCACCGCCGAGGTAGACCATCTAGAAACACGGCAATGCTAGTGGTGGTCGAGAGGATCTAGAGATGTTACGACCAGATCCGAGGCTCGCGCTCTGCTAGGGCTTATGCTATACGCAGACGCGAGGATGCTTCCTCGCCAGATGTTATTACCGGTACTTTCACTCTCTTTGATACTAATGTGATTGCTTTGATTGACCCCGGTTCTACTCATTCTTATATATGCGAAACCTTAGCATCCAAGAAGACTTTACCTATTGAGTCATCGAGTTCATAATTCGGTGTCAAATCCTTGGGTCGTTACGTGTTAGTCGACAAAGTGTGTAAGAAATGTCCCTAGTAATTCGAGGTTCCTGCTTTTCCTACGGACTTGATGCTTTTGCCATTTGATGAATTTGATGTTATTCTTGGGTTGGATTGGTTGACCGTGCATGATGCGGTTGTGAATTGCAAAAGCAAGACTATTGATTTGAGGTGCGCAAATAACGAGCTGATCCGAGTTGAGTCTACAGACTTAAAGGGTTGCCACCGTAATATCATCAATGTTGGCCCAAAAATATGTAAGAAAGGGTGCGAAGCATACCTTATGTATGTACTTGATGATAAGGAGTTAGAAATAAAACCGAATGCTGCGGTGGTTTGTGAATACCGGATGTTTTTTCCAAGAATTACCTAGTTTGCCACTGCTCGGAGATAGAGTTTGGCATTGAGCTTGTACCGGGACCACACCGATTTCGATAGCTCCGATCGTATGGCACCAACGGAATTAAAGGAGTTGAAAGCTCATTGCAAGAGTTGGTGGATAGAGGCTTTGCTCGCCCGAAGTTTTTCACCTTGGGGTGCACCAACGTTATTTGTGAAAAGAAGGACGGAACCATGAGGTTGTGCATCGACTATCGCCGCCTTAATAAAGTGACAATAAAGAACAAGTATCCGCTATCACAGATCGATGATTTGTTCGATCAATCAAGAGAGCCTCGGTGTTCTCAAAATAGATTTGAGATCGGGCTATTATCGCCATGAATCCGAGATTCGGACATACCCAAAACCGCCTTAAGCGAGATATGGTCACTACGAGTTATTAGTGATGCCGCTTGGGCTCACTAATGCCCCCGCGGTATTTATGGATTTGATGAATCGGATCTTCGACCGTATTTGGATTGGTTCGTAGTTGTGTTCATTGACGACATCTTGGTCTATTCAAGAGATGAGACCGAACATGCGAGCACCCGAGATTAGTGTTGCAAATTTTACAGATAAGCGCTTATATGCTAAGTTCAAGAAGTGTGAGTTCGGTTAGCGAGGTTAGCTTCTTGGGCCATGTGGTATCTGCAGATCGGTATTCGAGTCGACCCGAGTAAAATTTCAGCCATACTTAACCGGAAGCCTCCAGAAATATTATCGAGGTTCGAGCTTTTTGGGACTTGCTTACTCTTGACGGTTTGTAAAAGGGTTCTCGATGATAGCCACACCCATGACTAAACCGCTTCGTAAAGATGTCAAGTTTGAATGGACGAAAAAGTGTCGAAAAGTTTCGACCAATTGAAAACTCATTTGACGGAAGCTCCAAGATTAGTACAAACTGAATTTGGCAAAGAGTTTGTCATCTATAGTGACGCTTCCCTACTTGGCTTAGGTTGCGTATTGATGCAAGAGGGTCGAGTTGTGGCCTATGCGTCGAGACAATTAAAGCCACATGAGAAAAATTATCCCACCCATGATCTCGAATTGGTCGCCATCGATTCGCCTTTAAAGATATGGCGACATTACTTATTTGGTGAGAAGTGCCATGTGTATTCGGATCACAAAAGTCTCAAATATTTGATGACTCAAAGAGACTTAAATCTGCGACAAAGACGTTGGCTCGAGTTGTTAAAAGATTATGAGCTTGTCATTGATTATCACCCGAGAAAGGCTAATGTGGTTGCGGACGCCTTAAGCCGAAAATCACTGTTTGCTTTACGAGCTATGAATGTACACTTGTCTATTTTACCCGACAATGTGTTAATAGCCGAATTAAAGGCCAAACCATTGTTGACTCATCAAATTCGTGAAGCTCGAAGGTTGACGATGAGTTGGTTGCAAAACGGGTGAGTGTGTTCCAACAAGGAATCGGAGTTTCAAATTGATGATGACGATTGTTTGAGGTTCGAAGTCGTCGTGTGTTCCAAAGAATTGAACTTATTTCGATAATTCGAACGAAGCCCATTGTAGCCGGATGGCAATCCACCCGGGAGTACGAAGATGTACAACGATTTGAAACGCTCGGTTTTGGTGGCATGGTATGAAACGAGACATCTCCGACTTTGTTTCGAGATGTTTAATATGTCAACAAGTGAAAGCGGAACATCAAGTGCCTTCAGGATTACTTCAGCCGATTACGATACCCGAGTGGAAATGGGATCGAGTCACAATGGACTTTGTGTCCGGACTGCCATTGTCGGCAAGTAAGAAGGACGCGATTTGGGTTGTTGTTGATAGACTGACTAAGTCGGCTCACTTTATCCCTCGTATGCACGGATTTTTCATTGGATAAACTAGCTGAATTATACGCTTCTCGTTGTGAGATTACACGGGTACCGATTTGCATTGTGTCGGATAGAGATCCGAGATTCACTTCGCGATTTTGGAAGAAATTGCAAGAAGCTTTGGGTACCAAGTTGCATTTCAGACCGCCTTTCACCCCAAACCGATGGTCAATCCGGCGGATAATTCGAGATACTTGAGGATATGTTGAGATGTTGCATCCTCGAGTTCGATGGTTCATGGAACGGTACTTACCTTTGATTGAATTCGCTTACAACAATAGTTTTCAATCAAGTATTAAGATGGCGCTTACGAGGCCTTGTACGGGCGTAAATGCCGTACACCATTGTTTTGGACCGAGCTCGGTGAGAACAAAATTTTGGAGTGGATTTGATTAAAGATGCTGAATGTAAAGTAAAAGTAATCCGTGAAAATCAAGATAGCCTCCGATCGTCAAGTCGACGCAGATCTAAAACGAAAAGACATTGAGTATCAAGTGGGAGATAAAGTGTTTCTTAAAGTTTCGCCTTGGAAAAAGATACTCGATTTGGCCAGAAGGCAAATTGAGCCCGAGGTTCATCGGGCCATATGAGATATCCGAACGAGTCGGTCCAGATTATGATCGCTTGATTTTACCCCTCGAACTTGAAACGATTCACGACGCCTTTCATGTCTCGATGCTTGGCGCTATAGATCCGATCGTCGCACGTAATTAGTCCATCGAGGTTGAAATTCAATCCGATAAGAGTTATGAAGAAGAACCGATTCGTATCCTAGCTCGTGAAGTGAAGGAGTTGCGAAACAAAAGGGTTCCGTTAGTAAAAGTGTTATGGTTCAAACACGGATGGAAGAAGCTACTTGGGAACCCGAGAGCTCTATGAAAGAGCGCTACCCAAACCTATTTACCGTAAGATTTTCTGGGACAAAAATTTCTTAAGTGGGGAGAGTTGTGACACCTAAAATTGACCCTAGTCGGAAGTGGTTTTGGACCGCTAAACCGAAGTCACCGAAATGTTTGAATGTAATATTTATTGTCTAGAATATGTAATTATGAATGTGTGAAAATTTCAAGTTCCGATTTAGTCGATTGCATGTGAATTCAGTTAGTAGGACTTGTGTGACACTTTTGAAAAGTGAAAGGCTAATCTATAAGGACCTAATAGTGCATGTAGTCAAAGGGGAGGACTTGCATGTCAAATTCCCCCAAGTTGTAGTGGCCGCCATGACAAGGAATCATGGGCTAAACATGTCATGAAACATGTTTTGTTGGTGCATTCAGAGAAACAATAAACAAATAAGTATGGGTAATAAAGAAAGAAAAAAAAATGTGTGTGTGAGTGAAACCCCCATTGCCGTGCATTGTGGATGAGAAAAAGAAAAAATTGTTCATCCATCTTTTCATTCTCTCTTGACCGAAAATACTAGAGGAAGGAAGGAATTTTGCTTTATGTTTGTTTTGGAAGAGGATTAGGAAGAGGTTGGCTATACTTGCATCAAGATTAAGGTATGTTTGAGGTTGTGCCATGAGATTCATGCATCTTTTTAGTTGCTAGCTTGATGTTCTTGGTAGCCCATAGTTCAAATCTTTGCTATGTCATGGGAATGAAATTCGGCCAAAGTAAATGTGGTGTTAATGCCATTGCATGCTAAATATCAAGCTTGATAATGATACATGTGATAGGGGATTGAGGACTCTTAGATTTTCTTTTAGCACCTTTGAATGAGATACTAAGTTCTTTGTTTAACCATGACCAAATTGAAACGGTATGGTGTTGTGGTGTATTCGGCCATGGTATATCCATAAGTATGATTCATGCATGTTGCATGGTAAGTAAGATTTAAGCTTTGGATATGTGTATATATTTGGATATAAGCCACTTGAGAATCGGCCCTTGCACCTATATGTATATATGTTTGCACACGATGTATTGGTATGACATATATGCTATTTCAAGTGTATATTTTCTTGTGATAATGTTTCGGTTATGAAGTAAATGAGAGATGTGTATTGAGCTACGATATGTAATGCGTTAGTTAGTAAAATGTATGCTGTTTTTGTGTGGTATTAAGTGTATAATTGGCCTCAACATGGACATGCATATTCGACCACATGAAGGGAAATTGGTGTGCATGCATTCGGTTAGAGGCAAGCATATTGATGCCTATTCTTGGCTTAGAAAATTCGGCTAAGAGGAATATTAACTAATGTGTTGAGTTCGATTCATGATTTCGTACATATGCGACTTTGATGCCTAATGAGTATATATATTGGCTAAGTATCTTGAATTCCTCTTTCGATGCTCAAATGATAAAACCAATTTATTTGTTAAATTAAGCTCAAGAGCAAAGGGAGCTAAATCCGATAAGGGAAGGAAAAGTCGTCGAATAGCCGTCGAAATCGTTCGACCACGTCCGAGGTAAGTTCTTGAGTAATAGAGCTTAAATTTGAATTGATTAGATCATGTTTAAAGTAAATTAAAATCATGCTCTTTGTGTGTGGCTATTTAAATAAATTGCAAGTGTAAAAAGTGCCTTGTGTTTGAGTTTTGCTATTGAAAATGAAATACGAATGTGTCATAATTTATTGATAATTGTGCTCGGTTATTGAATGATGTCCTGCTAAGTCCCAAGGCTTTGTGCTAAGTGACTATATCCGGACTAGGATCCGAAGGCATTCGTGCGAAGTTAATAAATCGGGCTAAGCCCAAGGCATTGTGCAAGTTACTAATCTCGGGTTAAGTCCCAAGGCATTCGTATGAGTCACTATAACCAAGCTTCGTCCGAAGGCATTTGAGCGAGTCGTTATATCCGGTTAAATTCCGAAGGTACGTGATTCTAGAATAAGCGATCTTGCTGTAAAATTTCAGTTAATGCGCTTGAAAAAAAATTCCAGCAATGAGGTATGTTCATATGAGCTTGAATTAGTTGATTCCCTTCGAATAATATTCGCTCAGTCGAGTAATGAGTTTCAGATTTGACTAAGGTGATCCCTTATGTATGAACATAGGGGTTGGAATGTGAAATGAGTATGATATTGAGAATTTGTGCATATGAAATTATCCGTTAGCTTTATGAATGCTATGCTTTTGTTGTGTTGGAATTTCTTGCTCAAACTTACTAAGCATAAATTGCTTACTCCGCTTTCTCTGCTTTCTCTGCTTTTATAGATTTTGCTCGTTAGCTATCGAATTCGGGATCATTGAAGTCAAGTCATCCAAACTATCAAAGCCTCCATTTTGGTATAATTTTGGTTGAACTTTGAAATGGCATGTATAGGACTACCCTTTTGTTGAAGGTCATGTACCTTTCGGTTTGTGTAAACTTGGATAGCCATGCGAAAATGGCTTATATCGCTTTTTAGTATAGTACTATAATCGTTTGTATGTCGATCATTATGAGGTATGGAATTGTTTTGAAACGATTAGCCATTGGAATGGTTAATCATGATCACACTTTGTGCTATGTATGCAAAAAGGGGCAATTGAATCATGGAAATCATGAAATAGGTAAAGCCTACCTTAAAGACAGATGCTGACTGCAGCAGTGATGTGGATGTGAAAATCACTAAAAATAGTAGGAATGGTATTAAATAGTGAATAAATTATGTAAATGAACCTTGATGAGTCTACTTTCATATGGAAGAAACAAAACGGTCATAGGAGTTACATGTTAAGAGATATTAAAGTTCTCGTGAAACAGGGCCAGAACGGTTTCTGGATCCCCTGTTCCGACTTTGGAAATTCATTGTAAATTAACCAGAGATAATTAGGAGTCATGCCATATATTTATAGATTCCTCTCTGAGTCTAGTTTCTATTGAAACAATCGGAATCAGAATTGAAGCCCTGTACAGGGAGATATCCATTTCATAACGCACGAAGGTCAGTGTAGTTGATCCCTGCAACAGGGGAGACTTTAACTAATAAACTGTACCAATTGGCTTGACCAAAAATTCTAGAAAAAAATCTGTAGATGGACATATGAGTCTAGTTTCAGGGAAAAATTACGAAACAAATTTTCGAGCTCTGAAACTCAAGATTTTTAAGGCGACAGTGATGCAGTAACCAGCTTGTCTGGAAATTTCTAAATGGACTGTGAAAATAGTTAAGTCTGTGTGCACCTTGTGTTCGATTCCGGTAACGGACTCGGGTACGGGGTGTTACACTGACCAAGTGTATCATGATCATAGATATAGTTATAACATTTATTCATGTATGTATCACATTACACACTTATGATTCACTTCAAATCAAACTCACATATGAGTACATAATGTGTACCTGGCCCACTTAACGTATTGAATGTATTCATTTGTCAATCTAATACGAGGTACCTTAGTCTTAGATTTTTCTCAAATCACCGGCATTTCGCCTGCTAGGCTCGAGGCCCGATTATCATTTCACCGGCATTATAGCCTGCTAGGCTCAAAGGCCCGAATAATCAAATCAACAAGTTCCATATAACATATTCATATCAATTAAGTACTAACATCATTCGAACGTATATAATTATAAATCTCAAACACCTTTCTTTCATCTCATTTTCACACTTAGCATTTGATAGCTTATGCATAACATTTCACTCACATTCATTTCAAACTTATCATTCGATTATAAAAGCACATTACATATTTACCAACATGTCATACTTGCCATTAGACCATATAAGTATGATACAATACACTATCATTTCATCTTTAACATTCGGCTAAATCCCTATCTTACAAGGAACACCGAATTCACATAACATATCATTTCACCGGCATTATAGCCTGCTAGGCTCAAAGGTCCGAATATAATACCAAAGACTAGGCTCACGGATTTAACCCGGATATAATACCAAAGACGAAGCTCATGGATTTAACCCGGATATATTACCAGCACGAAGCCTATGGGATTTAACCCGGATATAATACCAGCACGAAGCCTGCGGGATTTAACCCGGATATAATATCAGCACGAAGCCTGTGGGATTTAACCCGGACATATTACCAGCACGAAGCCTGCGGGATTTAACCCGGATATAATACCAACACGAAGCCTGCGGGATTTAACCCGGATATACATCAAATATCATGCATATTTAATCATATTTTAACATCTCTCATTCAACATATCACATTAGTAGTCATTTGCTACATTCGGATATAAGCTCCATATGAACACCATCATTTACATTTCGGTTCAAAAGTCATACGAAAATATCACATATCCATTTCATCATTCAAACTTAACCCATAGTGACCATTCAAATATAAGTCATATACATAAATTATTTATCGCACAACTTAATTCAGATAGAACCAAAAGGTCACAATTCATCTAATATGTACATATTGCTCACTGATTCGTACACAACCTTTCAAATTAGCAATTATAAGATGGTTCCGCACATAGCCCATCCTTATCGATAATTTACGATGGTTTTACCCTTACTCACATATAGGCATTTTTACCTATGCTTCTCAATTCACATTTGTGATTCAATTCCAATCGATTTAACATGCATAAGTACATATCGCATACCTGACCAACTTAATGTATTTGAACGAATTCGATTGTCGATTTAACACAAGGTCTCATAGTTGAACATAAACATGAAACCATTTCTTATACGTTCGTTTCACATCAATCATCAAATTTATTTACTTCACATGTACTTAATTAGGTTATTCGTACCTGAATAATTTACTACACGGAACGAATCCACATATCGTATTAGCCCATAGTCTTATAGCACCACGCTTTTTATAGTTTACGGGCAATTTGCCTGCTAGATAATAACCTGATTTCATCACCGGCCATGAGCCTGCTAGACCTTTAAGTCCGATGTCATTTCACTGGCATTACGTCTGCTAGGTTTGAAACCCGAATATATATTATAATGCATAACTTATATCATTGATCACTAACAGTTACCTCATCGAAGTTCACATTTAATCACTTTAGTACCAAGCCACCTTTGGCTACCACAACGGACTAAATATAATAATTGTATATACATCATGGTTTCCTTTAGATATTCAATAATCACAAATCGTGATATCTCCCCCAGCACATATACGGCATAGTTTATTCATTGTAACACTCATTTTGTGCATCAAATTTCCAAATCCAATTCAACTTAGGCATAATAGCCATAATCGGCTTATAGCCTTAAATCGTTACATATTCGGCACATTAACTAAATAAAATTTACATTCCCTTTACCATATTAATTTAACTCTTCCGCATATAAAAAGGAATCAAGCTTAAACACTTAATAACTTACCTTGAATGTTTCCGAACGAATACAACGGCTATTCGATTATTTTCTCTTTTCCCTTATCCGAATTTTGCCCCTCTATGCTCTTGAGCTTCAATTCAAAGATTTTAAACTAGTCATTATTCGACTATTCGAGTATCACTTTCAAAATATAATATATATATACATATTCGACTTTCACACCTGCTGATCATAGCAAGCTTATAAGAAATCAATAAGCAACTCATTAACAAATTTTTGTCAATGTTTACCACATAATCATAATTTCATTGCAAGCTGTCTTCCTGAGCAACAGTCACTAAATCATTTATAACTGGAGCTACGAAACTCCAAATCAAGTGCCGTTAATTTTCCCTAAAAATAGACTCATATATATTCCATCCATAAAATTTTCAGAATTTTTGGTTTGTCCAATCAATACCAGATTTTTCTTAAATTTTCTCTTGTTTCACTGTTTGACTAATCTGACCACTCCTCACTACGAATCAAATTTCTCATTGTACAGAATTCAAAACATGTTCTCGTTTATTTCATTTGAAACTAGACTCATTAAGGAGTCTAAGAATATAAATTTAATCTTATGAACATTTTTTTTACAATTTATAATGATTTTATAAAAACAGAATAGAGGATCTAGAAGTCATTATGACCCTGTCCCACATCACTTCAAATATCTCATTATCGGAAATTATTTTGCTTACATGGTTTCTTTTATAAGAAACTAGACTCATTAATATTTAATTACATAATTTATTCAGCTTCTAAATCATCTCCCACAATTTATGGTGATTTTTCAAAGTCACGCTACTGCTGCTGTCCCAAGCAGATTTATTACCATATCACTCTTTCACCCATACCTTGCATGCATGTTATTTAAACATGTATATCACCAGTCAATCATCACATATCTATGATTTTACTTAAGCATAATCTCCATTTCATCATTTTAAAGCACAATCATTACATAATACACACAACATGTTAGCCGATTTTTTTTCCCCTTAGCATCTAAGGCACATGCATGCTCATTTGTTTGGCTCAACTTCACCTATCTTCCATTATTCATCAAAAGAACATGAAACAACAACCATTTCTCTCATTTCCATTCATGACCGAATGCACACAACACAACCAAAAAAATCAAAATGTGCTTCATGGGTTAAGGTAGAATCAAGAAGAACCCATGAACATCAAAAGAGAAGCAAAATACCAATAGTGACCGAATATTCAAGGGTTTCCTCCCCTATTTGCTCTCTCAAATTCGGCTATGAAGAACAAAGAATGAACAAAAACTTCCTTTACTTCCTTTTGTTATTCTTATCACCCAACATTTTATGACACAAAAACACAAATAATATTTGTGCCATACTCATACCATAACTCAAATAAAAAAAAATTTGCACATGTTGTCTACCACCAACATGATGGCCGGCCACTATGCATTAAAATGGGACGTTTGACATGCAAATCCTCCTATTTTGCACTCCTATTTATTTGGCCACTACAAATTAGCCTATTGCATTTTTAAAAATTTTCACATAAGTCCTATTTCATAATTTCACTTACAAATGGCAAAAATCAAAGCATGAAATTTTCACACATGCACTTTCACATGTAATAATCACAGAATATAACATTTAATTATTTTTTTGGCTCGGTTTTGTGATCCCGAAATCACTTTCCGACTAGGGCCAAATTAGGGCTGTCACATGGATGAAGAAGCTTTTGTTCTAATCTCTTCATTTTTTTCTACCTCAAAGTTAACAGAAATGTCATTAGCATCATCCAAATCTATATCAGCAAATGTTTTAGCAAAGTTTTTTGTTGCCATGTCTTTCCCAACAATTAAATCCATCTCATCAAAATGCTCAATTTTTTTTTTTTTGTAATGACCCGATTTTAGCCTATTTTAGAAAATTTAGTTCAAAGTTGAATTTCATAGATCGAATCGCTAATAAAATTTAAATCGAGAAATTAATGAGTTGTATAAGGGATTGGAAAATAGAATCGAATAGTAATTAAGTATATTAAGTTGTTTTATAAATAGTATAGGGACTTAGTTGGAAAGCAAGGTTAATGGGGGAATTTGATTAAAAGATATTTAAAAAGGGCCTTAATAAGTAAGTATACTAACGAACATGTATGATAATGTTAATGATTCATCATGTCATCATTCTCCACTAAGCAACAATTAAACATGTTTATTTAATTATTATATGGATTAATTAAGTTAATGGAATGTTAATTACTTTATATATTTTCCTTAGTGGGAGAGATCATCTTCTCTATCTTTCTCAAACCGAAACAAAAAGGAAGAAAAGAAAAGAAAAGAAAACTTAGCTCATTTTCCTTTATTGTTGTGAGTTTAATTGAGTAAGTTGCTTTTTCTTGTAAATATTTAGTAGATTATTAGTATATGCTAGTAGATAATTACAACCTAAACCATGAATATAGAAATTTTTAAGTTGAATTAGATGAAACATTGATAAAAAGCTTGAGAATGTTTGGGTTTAAAGATGTAGATTCAAGCAAGCTAGAATGAATTAAGTTTATGGTAGAAAATGTTAATGTCATAGTAGAATGTGTCAAAATATATAAGCTTAAGTTAAGCTTATATTCGTATAGTTAATTTTATGTCATTAGAGACCAAATTGAAAAAATTAAAAGTTGTTAAAAATTTTTGCTATAGAATGAAAGTACATGATCCGTAGTAATTAAATTCAGAGTAGAATTTCTAATCGATAATAAATATCGAAATATACGAGCATTTCAGGTAATAGGGTTTATTGGGACTAAATTGAATAAATGCATATCATGCTTAAATTGAATGTGTGATTTTAACTTTGTATTTGTATTTTAATTTATTGAACATAGCTAAAGACGAAGTTGGACTCCGTTGAGAGATAAAGGGAAGGTGGAAACCATCAAGGACTAGCTGTTTCAGTTTGTACTATTATAATTTGCTTTTCTTTCTTAAATTTGATTAAGTAACTAATCTTGTTGAATTGCTAGTTATACATGATTACAAACTGTGTTAGAATGTATATTTTTAAATGTTGGCTTAATTGGTAAGTTGACAGGAATGTTTATGTTTATGGAATTCATTATAGTATTAAAAAGATTAGTTACTTAGTTATTCTAATGAGAAGTACATGGTAATATATAAATTGATATTGCAAAGTATGAGACTGCCATATTAAATGATGCTAGACATAATCAAGATATAGTTGGCATGCCATAGGATTAGTGTATGTATTGGTGGGAGCATTATGGCACTATGGTGCAACTCAATCTGGCACTACAGTGCAATTCATTCTAGTTCTTCAATGCATTACATTCTGTGGAGTGTTAGGGGGATTAGTGCATTTATGTCTGATCAGCACTTTGGTGCTTATTGTGGAGTGTTAGGGGTTAAATCTATGTACCCATACTCATGTTTGCATATAATTAATAGGGGTTATTAATAAATGTTTATTATATCATCTTGATTTTGAAAATGGTACGTTATTATGATTGGTGAATAAATGTCATTTTGATTATGATAAATGATCATCATTCTAATTCTAATTATAGCAAGTTATTCTGGAAATGATTTATGTAATTGTGTTAATTATATTCTTTTTTATTTAATTTCTTTCATGTTTAATCTCAAATTACGTTAGTACCACTAAGTAATCAATACTCAATGCATAGATTTGTTTGTTTCCATGCATAGGTCTCATAGGTTTTTAGAGTGATTGTGAGTCATCAACATCCAGGCGATCAATACTCAACTCAACCATCTATTGTAATGTTTTTAGTATGTTTAATATGTGTGGCATGTGCCTAAGTTATTAGGAAGTAATTTAGAAGCCTTTATGACATTTTGTTTTGTAATTATGTTAAATTTTCAGGAAACTTGTTGAACGGTTAAAGTATGATCCTAGGTTGTTTTGAACATGTTGCTTAAGTGGTTATTTGGTAGTTCTCAACCTATAAGGTTTTACGAGATCAATTTTAACTTTTAATTGGTAGATAATTATGCTTGTTTATATAAGTTTGATTATGTAAATTAGTTGGTTAAATGATAATGTGTTGATTGTTATGATCTGATGATGTTTGGTTGTGTTTGTACATGTTGAATTGATGATCTTACTTTGATGTAAAGTTTAGGTATATTAAAGGTACCAATTGGTATGGTATGGACAATTGAAAATTTGCATTTAGGGCTATTTTACCATTGAGTCTCGAGACCATAAGAACAAAATTCACCTTGTATTTTCACCTATATTGTAACATCCCAAACCCGGCCTAAACGTTATGGACGAATTTGGCGTGTCACATCAAGGTATTTTTCAAAAATTGATCTTTTCGGTGAGAATCCGCTACTAAATTTAAAACCTTTTAAAATTATTATTTAACAAAAGTTCTTGTCAAAACGTTTACCACTTTGTTTGCCTTTGGTATATTACTTCATTTTAAACCGCGGAAGCATTTTGAAAACTTCGTTGTTGAAAGCTCGTGTTCTTTAGAAAATCGTGCTATTTTGAAAACCCGTGTTTTCCTAGACTAGCAGTTTAGTATAAGAAATCAAAATCCCAATTAAAACTTAAAACCCACCAACGGCTTTATTACATAAATTAAAACCCAAGAAGAAATCTAATTGCAAATAAAAGAAACAGAAGTAGTAGTGTGGCCATCTCTGAGTCCCTCGCAGCTCCAAACCATCTAAGCTTAGGGATTACCTGCACAGTTAGAAACAGGGTGAGTTTACGAAAACTCAGTGTGTAATTCCAATATCAAACAAACAGTGAATAACACAAGATCAAGACAGTTTGGGCCAAAGCCCTATTCAAGATCAAGCGATGCAGGCCAAAGCCCTATTCGATCAAGACAAAGGCAAAATGCAACCCATCCCATAACCATCCAAAGACACCACCCGCACCAACCAGCACACCTATGGGGATATCAATCGACCCACCCAACCAAAGACATCAATATCGCAAAGAAAGTCGCCAAGAGAAATAATAACGCAAAGATAGCTACCAAGAATGATGAGTGTGGCAAGCCACCAGTAAAACATAAATGTGACAAAGTCACCAGTATAGTACTTCCTCCATATCATAAGCCCAACCCCATGCAGATGTCGTGTCATAAATAATACGTGCATGCAGTAAGTCATACTCAAAACCAGTCATTTAAAAGTATTACGCACATCATTTAACCTACCACTAGCGTTATAAAGGTTATATCATCAGTTAGGGGTAAAACAGTAATTATTACCCTTTAGGGGTGTTTCTGTCATTTAACAGATTTTAAAGTCTCGGTATAGATAACGGCCTCATCGAAGGTCTACAGTCAACTCGGGTGACTCAGATAACCCATTAAGGTAACACGGTGTAATGGGCCCCCAGCCCAACATTCGGCCCAAGTGGGAACACAAGCTCGTATGGCCCGTTAGCCTAATTCTAGCCATGGCTATGCGAATTCCATAGCCTAGTCCAATATTTATCATCTTTCGTGAATTTTAATCCGCGTGGGCCCACGAGCCCGTTGGGCCCACACGGCCCATTTCAGCCCCTAGAGGCCCACAACGACCCAAGCCCGCGAGAGCGCTCGCGGTGGCCTCTACAGTCTGTCTCCCAGGGTTTGTGGCTTGATTGACCTTGCGAGCATTTGCGCGCTCGTGCGGTCATAAATGCCGAGGTTTCGGCTTTTCTGCTCTTCAGCTTTTGCCGATTCACAGTTACGCAGTGGTGTGAGTACACACCCTTTTGGCTTTTGATCAGTAATAGAGTGGTGTACGGTTACACACCTTTTTTGGAAAGAAAGACATCGAACCCTGCGCGCTCAACCTAAATCCAAAACAATGAACCTTAGTCAGTTCTCCAACGCTTGGGTTAACCCCTAACTATGTGCTCACAAATTCCCAACGATATGCATCGCTTACCTTGCTAAGACCAATGGGGCTTAAACCACCCTTATCCAACGATCACCGTTCTATAAACCACAATCTGCATCAACAACCCATTTATTCAGTAACTTCATAATATTTACTAAAACCAAGTACATCTCTTACCAAGACGTGAACTACAAACGCAAAGCAAAAGCATTCGGCCCATCCCGTTAAGTAACGTCACAACCCCCTAGCACCATTTGAACGTAAAAGAAACGTTAGATGAGCCTATCCTTACGACGGTCAAGAGGATTTGGCTCAAGAATACCCCAATCGAACATGAACACAAAAGGAGCCTTCTACCATTTGGCCAGAGAAAACACTTACCTTCAATTAACAGAGATTAAGAATCGGTTAGGCCTCCACCGCTTCGGTCACATAGGGAGAGAACCAAGCGGCTAACTTCAGGAGAGAAAGAAACAATGAAAAGGACGAAGGAGGAGTTCGATTCAGTTTCCTCGACTTTAGAAGCAAGAGAAAAGATGTTCAAGACAACAAAAGGAAAAAGGCTACCAATGTTTGGCTAAAGACAACAAAAATATGTTCGGCAGGCTTGACTTAAAGACGAAAATAGAAGAAATTGAAAAGAGGTAAGAGTCACAATCAATTCGGCACAAAAGGGTAACACAAAAAAAACCAAAAGTTACAAAGAAAGATTCGGCACCTACTCCTAAACATCAATTGCCGATAATGCCTAACCCAAAACCCCTTGGCCGAATTTGCACCCTCACACACACCCATTCGGCTACAACTCCTCCCCAATTCAAATTCCATGATAATCTCTACGATTTTCTCCCCTTATCCCTCCTTGAAATCCTCTGCAACAACCCTTAAGACCAATTCAAACCCTTCATCCTCAGTTTCCGACTCCAACACTAACTCTTGCCGCCCCCTCCTAGAAAAAATAAATACTCATTTGCTTGTCATGGGATTTGAACTCATGCCCTCCTCAGATGCTCCACACGCCACTTCCCACTAAGCCACAAGGTTTCTTGTGTCATCAACCAACCACGATTATTTATAAGACACAAGTGCCAGTAACCAGGTTCATTTAAGAGCAAAACAAAAAATGCTACAAAAACTGAAGCTTAACCTCCAGGACTCCTCAGACCCCTCAAACACACCCAAATCAACTAACTATTAAAGCAAACAGGAAATTTGTGCTAAAACTGGAAAAATTACAAACCCTAAATTTTTAGGGCGTTGATATATGCTTAGTGTCTCGAGACTTGGTAAGCTAGTCTCGAGACAATCCTATTTAAACCTCGAGATAAGTGGCTTTAGTCTCGAGACAAGTAAGTTTCAAAGCTAAATTAATTTTGACCTGCTCTAGGTCTCAAGACAAGAACCCTTTGTCTTAAGACATTCAAACATCAAATTTAAAATAAGAAAATAGTAGAGGTTGGTCTTGAGTCCTAATCTCAAGACATAAAAGACCTTGCTTCCAAGCACAATTTCTAGTATCTCGAGACAGTTTAATTTTGAAGCAAAAATACCTAAAATAAATGGAAGCCTATCTCAAGACAAGAAGTTCCTTTTCTCGAGACACAATAAGGAAACTTGATAATTGAGTTTGGATTCGGGTACCAACTCCTAAATTGACTTAGTATCTCCCTGTAACTCTCAATGAATTAATTTTTTTTTAATTTATGGAAGTAAGATTGTGATTGAAATGGATGATTGTTTTGATATGATTGATAATTATGTTTTAAATGATATGATAAAAGAAGCAGGTTAGCCTGAGTTGCTTTTGCAATGTAATATGACATCACACATTCGGTTCCAACGATCGGTCGAGTGTGGGGTGTTACATTTTCATTCAGAAATGAGATATATCACAAGTATGCTTATGTGAAATAACACATAATTAGGACAATAATTAAAATGAAAGTTTAATATATTAAAAGAATAGTATATAAAGTTTACCATCACAGCTTCGTCACATTTTACCATCACAGCTTCTTCATATGTTCTACTATCACATGTTATCATCTTCATGTTATCTAATAAGTGTTAAAAGTAACATATTTTAATCTCATCCTTAATGTTTTTTGGGCGATTATTTGATGTTAATGGTGAATTTTATGCTCTTAATCCTTTAAATTCATGTTTTTATACTTAGAAGAGCATTTGGTATTCTAAGACATATTTATGAAAAATATAAGAAGATAAATAACATCCCAAACCCGGCCTAGACGTTATGACCGAATATGGCGGCGCCACATAAAAGTGTTTTTAGAAAATCTTAGCAAGTTAAAAATCGTTCAACTCATTATCGTTACTTAAGTCGTGAAATCTCCAAACCGATTATTAGGTGAACACATTTCATTATTACGAATGCTAAAACATCATTAACTCATTAATAAATAGCTTAATAGTTTAAAATCCCGAAATAAACTTAAAAATAGTTCAAGTTCAAAGACATTTTAATCCCAGAAATTAATATTTAAAATCAAGCAAACAAATAGAATGTTACTCAAAAATCCATAAATGTCCAACAGTGGTTACCATCAAGCCCTCCATTGCACCGATCCATCTACTGCTGAGGATTACCTGACAGACAAATAAACAAAAGGGTAAGTTTCTGCGAACTCAGTGTGTACATCCCCACAAACAGCATGCATACAACAAGATAACAAAATATAGATAGTTCCGCCTTAGCCATACAAGTATGCATGCATAACAAGTCAGATATCAGAAAACATACCCACCAACCCTGCACACCATCTACGGCCAACCGAACACACCATGTGGGGATAGAATCGACCCTCCCAACCCTACACACCAAGTATAGGGATATAATCAACCCATCTAACCCTACACACCAAAAGGTACCGTAAAATTGTACATAATATATATATGCAGTGTAGCTGCCAAATAACAGGCTAATCGCCTCTTAGACTTTCTTCTCTTCACAACAATCCCAACCCAATGCAATGCAACATGCATATCATGACATGCTTATATACAGATATCAGATCTTATCAAAATCATGGCAGAACAGATATACGGAATCAGACAGATACACATGCTTATAATAACATGCTTTTGTATACAATTCAGTAATTAATCAGAGTATGGGGTTTAAGTAACGCTTACCGCCCCTACAGTCAGGTCACAGTCGACTTAGGGGACCTGTGCAACCTTACAAAACATTTCAAACAAATTGAACTCACACACCCGTGTGCCCTGCCCGTGTGGGCCCACACACCCGTGTGGGTCACACGACCCAAATTGGCCTTGCCCGTGTGGATCACACAGTCTAGCCTAGATTCTCACACGCCCGTGTGATTCACCCGTGTGGGCCTACACGGCCCATTTGCCTGAGCCCCTGCCTCTCACACGACCTATAAGCCATCACAAGCCCGTGTCCGTCACACCCTTGTGGCGCGCGTACGACCTGGCTCGTCAGTGACATCCCCGTGTCTCGTGACGCGGGCTACCACACCTGGCAGGCCACACGCCCGTGTGGCGTCGACAGGCCACTTTTTGGCTTTCGCTGAAACTCTTTTTCTGCGTAATCGAAGTACACACCTCGTTCGTTTTCGCTGCTAATCTAACCACGAGCACTCCAAAGCTTAACATTGACAATACCGAGCCCAAAATCAGTCACTTAAATCGACATCCTTAAGTACTGCCAAATCCCGAAAGAGAGATCTACTTACCTTCAATGAAGAATGGTGTTTCCTTGTTGTTTAGAACTTGATTACTGATCTACAGAGCCTTGGATATTCCCTAAATAGCAACCAAAATTCCTCTTAAACAATCTCTAAAGGAAATCAAGAAACTTAATTAAAGCGATACTTACCGAAATGACAGAACCGCTAGCAATACGCCTAAGCTTATCGAAAAAAAGAAGAAAAATGAACGGAAGGAAGAAAAAGAGAAAGGGAATTTCGACAGTAAGGGGAAATTGGGAAAAAGAAATGGCAGAGAAAAACTTTTGTTAAAAAGAAGGGAATAAGCCCTAATTTTCCCTAGACCCGATAAAGCCCATCTCTTAGCCAAAACTTACAGCAAAAATAATCCCAGCGCTACTATAGGGAATCAAACTCCAGACCTCCAACACACCAACACACATCTTAACCACTAGACTAGCAGGCCATTATGTTAGGTTTTTACCATCAATTCCTTAAAAGCCCACTGACCTAGAGTCAAGCTTACTCAAATAAAAACTAAAATTTAGCCCAAGTTAAAACTTGAACTTGGGACCTCCCAAACACACCTTATAGCACTTAATCACTTAAACCAATATTTTTTTAAGCCAAAAATAACACCAACAAAAAGTTCCAATATTTTCACGACCAACAAGCACAAAAGCCGAAACCATAGAAATTTGGGGCGTTACAACTCTACCCTCCTTAAAGAAAATTCGTCATTGAATTTTACCTGATTAGAAAAGGTGAGGATACTACTGCTGCATCGCATCCTCTGGCTCCCAAGTAGCTTCTTCAGTGCTATGATTCTACCACAGCACATTCACCAAGGGAATAGATTTCCTACACAGAACCTTGATGTCACAATCTAGAATCTAAACTGGCTCCTCCTCGAATGTTAGATCTGGTCTAACCTCAATCTCCTCCACAGGCACAATATGCGTGGGATCAGAGTCGTAATGCCTCAACATCGAGACGTGGAACACGTCATGAATACGATCCAACTCTGGAGGTAGCTTTAACTAATATGCGACTGGCCCCACTCGTTTTAGAATCCGGCATGGCCCAATAAATTAAGGACTCGGCTTGTAACACCCCGAACCGAGACCGTCGCCGGAGTCGAACACGAGGTGTTAACAGTTTTATTGGTATCATATAAAATTGTAACACCCCGAACCGAGACCGTCGCCGGAGTCGAACACGAGGTGTTAACAGACTTTAAACCACTTATTGAAAAGTTCCAGACAAGCTGCCAATCTGTGTACTAGTCGCTTCAAAAATCATAACTTAAGTTTTAGAACTCGAAAATCGGTTTCGTAATTTTTTCTCAAACTAGACTCATATTTCCGCTCTGATTTTTTTCTAGAATTTTTGGTCGAGCCAATTAGTACAGTTTATTAGTTAAAGTCTCCCATATTACAGGGGCCGACTACACTGACCTTCAACCGAATCAAACGCCAAGTCAGCCCAATTGATTTGGATCCGTTTCCTCAAGTTGGAACAACAACGTACTAGATAATTTTATGCATACACCGTACAGGTCCCAATTTCGATATTTAGTTAGTAGCTCAATCACTTACCTCGCTCATGCACAAGTTATTTCCACAACCGAATGTGGCACACATAGTGCTTATTATGTTCGCACACATAGTGCCATAGCGAATCGCACACATAGTGCCATAGTAAATCGCACACATAGTGCCATAGTAAATCGCACACATAGTGCCATATATTTCAAAGACGCACACTTAGTGCCAATCTCGCCACCATACACACGTATTGTTTCAGACACTTAGTGCCGAAAGCAAACTTTCTACACATTTCACTATTTCTTTTACATTCAACAATTGTCATCACTCCATACACATACAATATCATTTATACATATATAGCATTCCATTAAACACAATTGCATAGATTTTCCAATTATTCAAGCAATATCAAACATATATGCTTAACGACTTACCTCGGATGTTGTCGCATCGCCTTCAACGGCTATTCAATTACTTTTCTTTCCCTTGTCCAACTTCGATCCTTTGAGCTCTTGAGCTACATCAAACAAATTTACTTCCCAATCAATCACACACATACATAAAATTTATTCATACATGACCCATAGTTCATTTGGTCATTCATCTCTCAAACCTATCGAAGCTTCCTATCATGCTTCCTTGGCGAATACACATATAAGCACACTTAGCATTTGATACATTCGCCTTAGCATAATTTCATTTAAAAGTCCCTATTAGCCACTTCCCCATCAATTATCTCATCTACTTAATATTTCGTACCTATCATGCTAGCCTAATATTACTTATTCAAGTTCAACATCCTCCTATATCGACACTAGCATCAAAGATGATATCTAATTCTTCTCTTTTCCTTTTCATCAAACAACCTATATGAACATTTAACCAATCCAAACTTCACCCATTCACACTTATTCATTTAACATAAAGGAAATAAATCACCCGCTTCACTATCAACTATGGCCGAATGCACCAAGCATTACCTAACTAAGATTTCACAAATTTTAACCTTATATCGACCTCTACTTATTCAATACAACATGAAACAACCTCTTTTCCTAACCTCTTGATACACGGCTTGATGTTCCAACCACCATGAAAGTTTGATTTTTCATGACATTGCCGAAATGCACTTTGACAATTAGCTCACAATGCAAAGAAGTTAAAGCCAACATCTCAAGACTTACCTCCAACTAGAAGAAGGGTTGCGAATTTGCTTAATGAAGAGCTCTCTAATTCCTTCCTTTGGTTTTCGGCTTTGGTAAGATGGAGAAGAAGATGAACACTCCTCTTCTAATTTCTCTTGTATTACTATTATTTTTTTTTGTTTTCTTTGCTCATTCACGGCAAAATGGAGAAGTTGGTAGGTAAGTCTTCCTTCACCTTTGTTTTCTTTACTTTATGAAACTAATATTATTTTATCTAAATTAATGCCACTTCTTAATTTAATATCTATTAAACATATATATTTGCCCATCCACATCCATCTTGGCCGCCACTAGAGAATAAATTGGGTAATTTGACATGCAAGGACAACATTTTCTAGCATGCATCAATAGGCCACTTCAACATTTGCCTATCACATTTCTAAGTTTTCTCACACAAGTCCTAATTGATAAAATTCACTTACAATTAACAAAATCCAAACATGAAATTTTCACACATGCATATATGCATATAATGAGCATCAATTATGATGGTTAATTATTATTACGACTCGGTTTAGTGGTCCCAAATCACTTTCCAACTAGGGTCAATTTAGGGATGTCACAACTCTCCCCACTTAAGAAATTTTCGTCCCGAAAAATCTTACCGTAAATAGGCTCGGTATCGCTCTTTCATAGAGTCTTCAAGTTCCCAAGTGGCTTCTTCCATTCCGTGTTTATGCCACAACACCTTCACTAACGGGATTTTCCTATTGCGCAATTCTTTTACTTCACGCTTCATAATGCAAACCGGTTCCTCTTCATAGCTCAAATTAGGTGAATCTCAATCTCGGATGGAGCAATTACGTGCGATGGATCGACCTATATCGTCAAGTATCGAGACATGAAAACGCTAGAATCTTTCGAGCTCGGGGCAAAATTAATCGATATGCAATCGCCCAACTCGTGCGGACACTTCATATGGCCCGATGAACCTCGGACTCAATTTGCCCTTACGACCAAATCTAAGCACCTTCTTCCAAAGTGAAACTTTGAGAAAGACCTTGTCTCCAACTTGATATTCAATATATTTTCTTTTCAAATCAAGATACGACTTTTGGCGATCCGAAGCAGCTTTCAAACTTTCACGAATCACTCGAACTTTTTGCTCGGTATCCTTAACCAAATCAACCCCGAAGAATTTACCTTCACTAAGTTCAGTCCAGAATAATAGGGAACGGCATTTACGACCGTATAAAGCCTCGTAAGGCGCCATCTTAATACTTGATTGAAAGCTATTGTTGTAAGCTTAATTCAATCAAAGGCAAATATCTTTCCCATGAACCACTAAACTCAAGGATGCAACATCTCAACATATCCTCCAGATTTGAATTATCCGTTCGGATTGACCATCGGTTTGGGGATAAAAGCGGTGCTAAAATGCACTTGGTACCCAAAGCCTCTTGCAACTTCTTCCAAAATCGCGAGGTAAATCTCGGATCTCTATTTGACACGATGGAAATAGGCACCCCGTGTAGTCTCACAATCTGAGAAACATACAATTCGGCTAGTTTGTCCATTGAAAAATCCGTGACGTCACGGGACAAAGTGAGCCGACTTAGTCAATCTATCTACAACGACCCAAATCGCATCCTTCTTACTTGCTGACAATGGCAGTCCGGATACAAAGTCCATTGTGACTCGATCCCATTTCCACTCGGGTATCGTGATCGGCTAAAGTAATCCCGATGGCATTTGATGTTCCGCTTTCACTTGTTGACATATTAAACATTTCAAAACAAAATCAGAGATGTCTCGTTTCATACCATGCCACCAAAACTGACGTTTCAAATCGTTGTACATCTTCGTACTCCCCGAGTGGATTGTCATTCGGCTACAATGGGCTTCATTTAGAATTATCGAAATAAGTTCCAAATTATTTGGAACACACAAACGACTTCTGAACCTCAAACAATCGTCATCATCAATTTGAAACTCTGATTCCTTGTTCAGAACACACTCAGCTCGTTTTGCAAGCAACTCCTCATCAACTTTCTGAGCTTCCCGAATTTGATGAGCCAACAATGGTTTGGCCTTTAATTCAGCTACTAACACATTGTCGGGTAGGATTGACAAGTGTACATTCATCGTCGTAAAGCAAAGCGGTGATTTCCGCTTAAGGCATCCGCAACCACATTAGCCTTTCCCGGTGATAATCAATGACGAGCTCATAATCTTTTAACAACTCGAGCCATCGTCTTTGTCGCAGATTTAAGTCTCTTTGAGTCATCAAATATTTGAGACTTTTGTGATCCGAATACACATGGCACTTCTCACCAAATAAGTAATGTCGCCATATCTTTAAGGCGAATACGATGGCGACCAATTCGAGATCATGGGTTGGATAATTTTTCTCATGTGGCTTTAATTGTCTCGACGATAGGCCACAACTCGACCTTCTTGCATCAATACGCAACCTAACCTAAGTAGGGAGGCATCACTATAGATGACAAACTCTTTGCCAGATTCGGGCTGTACTAGAACTGGAGCTTTCGTCAAATGAGTTTTCAATTAGTCGAAACTTTTCTGACACTTTTCCGTCCATTCAAATTTGACATCTTTCTGAAGCAGTTTTGTCATGGGTGTGGCTATCATCGAGAATCCCTTTACAAACCGTCGGTAGTAACCGGCAAGTCCCAAAAAGCTCCTAACTTCGGTAACATTCCTTGGAGGTTTCCAATCGACTATGGCTGAAATTTTGTTCGGGTCGACTCGAATACCCGATGCAGATATCACATGACCCAAGAAGCTAACCTCCCTCAACCAGAACTCACACTTGCTGAACTTAGCATATAACTGCTTATCCCGTAAAATTCGCAACACTATCCTCAGGTGTTCAGCGTGTTCGGTCTCATTTTGCGAATAGACTAAAATGTCATCAATGAAGACAACTACGAACCGATCCAGATATGGTCTGAAAATCCGATTCATCAAATCCATAAATACCGCAGGGCATTAGTAAGCCCAAATGGCATCACTAGGAACTCGTAGTGACCATATCTCGCTCAAGGCGTCTTGGGTACGTCCGAATCTCGAATTCAAGAATCGATAATAGCCCGATCTCGGATCTATTTTCAAAACACCGAGGCTCCTTCAGTTGATCGGACAAATCATCGATACGTGATAACGGATATTTGTTCTTTATCGTCGCTTTATTAAGTCGACGATAGTCGATCACAACCTCATGGTTCCATCCTTCTTTTCACAAACAACACCGGCGCACCCCAAGGAGAAAAACTCGGGCGAGCAAAACCTCTATCCACCAATTCTTGCAACCGAGCTTTCAACTCCTTTAATTCCGTTGGTGCCATACGATACGGAGCTATCGAAATTGGAGTGGTACCAGGTACCAATTCGATGCCAAACTCTATTTCCGAACAGTGGCAAACCGGCAATTCTTCAGGAAAACATCCGGGTATTCACAAACCATCGCACAGATTCGGGTTTTTTTTCGACTCCTTGTTATCGAGCACATACGCAAGGTACGCCGCACCCTTTTCTTACATATTTCGGGCCAACATTATCGATATTACGGTGGCAACCCTTTAAGTCTCAGAGACTCAACCCGAATTATCTCGTTATTCGCGACCTCGGATCGATAGTCTTGCCTTTGCAATTTACAACCGCATCGTGCATGGTCAACCAATCCAACCCAAGAATAACGTCGAATTCGTCGAACGGCAAAAGCATCAAGTCCGCGGAAAACAAGAACCTCAAACACTAGGGGACTTTTCTTACACACTTTGTTGACAAGCACGTAATGACCCAAGGGTTTGACACCGAATTACAAACTCAAGAGACTCAATAGGCAAAGTCTTATTGGATGCTAAGGTTTCGCATATATAAGAATGAGTAGAACCAGGTCAATCAAAGCAATCACATTAGTATCGAAAAGAGTGAAAGTACCGGTGATAACGTCGGGAGGATGCCTCCTCGTCTTGCGGATGGCATATGCTCTAGCAGAGCGCTGGTCTCAGATCGAACACCAGTCAAGAGCCCCTCTCGACTACCACCCCTACCTCCTGAAATTCTTGGTGGTCTACCTCTAGTGTCATTCCACTAGGTCTCGCACCTTGCATCCTATTCTTCTCATCAAGCTCAGGTAATCTCTAATGAGGTGGTCCTTGAACCGCATCCGTAACAAGCCTTATTGGTAGACTTACCCCAACATTCACCTATGTGTCTTCTCCCACATTGGGGCATTCAGTTTCTCTTGACGGTTATTGCCCACACTAGCTACCAAGTAGCTCGGAGTCCGTCAATGGTCGTGGTCTAATGGAAATCCCATGATCGTCCTCGATCTATTGGTGTCCTCCCGAACTTCTTTACGTACCGAGAAGGAGCTTTACCCGTCGATCTTTTGCGATAGTCTCTAGCTTCAAATTCAGCCTTCTTCTTCTCCTTTCCAAGTTCCTCCGCCTTGCGTGCTCGTTCAACTAGTGTTACGAATTCTTTTATCTCCAAAATACCCACTAGTAGTCTTAGATCTTCATTCAATCCTTCTTCAAACCTCTTGCACATAGTAACCTCATCACCACACACTCCGGGCATACCGATCGAGTCTTACGAACTCATGTTCAGATTCGACATCTTGTCATGCGGCCTTGCTTGAGTTTCGTGAATTCCTTACGCTTTTGATCGATGAACCGTTGACTAATATATTTCTTTCAAACTCCGCTTGAAAGAAATCTCAAGTAACTCATTCATTTGGAACTATGGAAATCAAGGTCCTCCACCAATAGTAGGTGAGTCCCGCAACAAGGATATAGCACACTTTAGACATTCATCGGTGTGCATGATGTTCATCAAACACCGAATGGTGTTGTCAAGCGTAACTCGGCCCTTTCGGCATCATCAAGAATTACGGCCCGAACTCTTCAGCCCGCGCTTCCTAATCAAATCTACTGGTGGCTTACTCAAATTTCACGTGGTCGAGAATCGATGGCATTACGGGCTCTTGGGGTGGATTATTCAAATTCGGAATTGTTGGACAGCCGATTGGATCGGGCATATTACGCGACTCCACTCATTCATCATGGTAAAGAAGGCTTGTTTAGCCCCTCACCTTGATTATTCGCAGATGACCGAGGTTCAACAAAGGCGTCCCTTGTGCAGAGCAGCCGCTACACTTTCAACGTCATCCGCCAAGGTTCTCTCTACATCGGGATCCATTTACTAATCAAAACAACAAAAAAAACATTTTAACCGTCAAGTCATCACACATTTAAACATTAACATTAAGGCATGTATAGCTAGACTCATACGTGCCATGGTAGTCCTAGAACCGACTAAACCATAGCTCGATACCAATAAAATTGTAACACCTCAACCGAGACCGTCACGAGTCGAACACGAGGTGTTAATGACTTCAAACCACTTATTGAAAAGTTCCAAACAAGCGCCAATCAGTGTACTAGTCGCTTCAAAAATCATAACTTGAGTTTTAGAACTCGAAAATCGGTTCAGTAATTTTTTTCTCAAACTAGACTCATATTTCCGCTCTCTGATTTTTTTCTAGAATTTTGGTCGAGCCAATTAGTACGTTTATTAGTTAAAGTCTCCCATATTACAGGGCCGACTACACCGACCTTCAACCGAATCAAACGCCAAGTCACCCAATTGATTTGGATCCGCTTCCTCAAGTTGGAACAACAACGTACTAGATTATTTTATGCATACACCGCATGGTCCCAATTTCGATATTTAGTTAGTAGCTCAATCACTTACCTCGCTCATGCACAAGTTATTTCCACAACCGAATGTGGCACACATAGTGCTTATTATGTTCGCACACATAGTGCCATAGCTAATCGCACACATAGTGCCATAGTAAATCGCACACATAGTGCCATAGTAAATCGCACACATAGTGCCATATATTTCCAAAGACGCACACTTAGTGCCAATCTCGCCACCATACACACGTATTGTTTCAAGACACTTAGTGCCGAAAGCAAACTTTCTACACATTTCACTATTTCTTTTACATTCAACAATTGTCATCACTCCATACACATACAATATCATTTATACATATATAGCATTCCATTAAACACAATTGCATAGATTTTCCAATTATTCAAGCAATATCAAACATATATGCTTAACGACTTACCTCGGATGTTGTCGCATCGCCTTCAACGGCTATTCAATTACTTTTTCTTTCCCTTGTCCAACTTCGATCCTTTGAGCTCTTGAGCTACATCAAACAAATTTACTTCCCAATCAATCACACACATACATAAAATTTATTCATACATGACCCATAGTTCATTTGGTCATTCATCTCTCAAACCTATCGAAGCTTCCTATCATGCTTCCTTGGCGAACACACATATAAGCACACTTAGCATTTGATACATTCGCCTTAGCATAATTTCATTTAAAAGTCCCTATTAGCCACTTCCCCATCAATTATCTCATCTACTTAATATTTCGTACCTATCATGCTAGCCGAATATTACTTATTCAAGTTCAACATCCTCCTATCGACACTAGCATCAAAGATGATATCTAATTCTTCTCTTTTCCCTTTTCATCAAACAACCTATATGAACATTTAACCAATCCAAACTTCACCCATTCACACTTATTCATTTAACATAAAGGAAATAAATCACCCGCTTCACTATCAACTATGGCCGAATGCACCAAGCATTACCTAACTAAGATTTCACAAATTTTTAACCTTATATCGACCTCTACTTATTCAATACAACATGAAACAACCTCTTTTCCTAACCTCTTGATACACGGCTTGATGTTCCAACCACCATGAAAGTTTGATTTTTCATGACATTGCCGAAATGCACTTTGACAATTAGCTCACAATGCAAAGAAGTTAAAGCCAACATCTCAAGACTTACCTCCAACTAGAAGAAGGGTTGCCGAATTTGCTTAATGAAGAGCTCTCTAATTCCTTCCTTTGGTTTTCGGCTTTGGCAAGATGGAGAAGAAGATGAACACTCCTCTTCTAATTTCTCTTGTATTACTATTATTTTTTTTTGTTTTCTTTGCTCATTCACGGCAAAATGGAGAAGCTGGTAGGTAAGTCTTCCTTCACCTTTGTTTTCTTTACTTTATGAAACTAATATTATTTTATCTAAATTAATGCCACTTCTTAATTTAATATCTATTAAACATATATATTTGCCCATCCACATCCATCTTGGCCGGCCACTAGAGAATAAATTGGGTAATTTGACATGCAAGGACAACATTTTCTAGCATGCATCAATAGGCCACTTCAACATTTGCCTATCACATTTCTAAGTTTTCTCACACAAGTCCTAATTGATAAAATTCACTTACAATTAACAAAATCCAAACATGAAATTTTCACACATGCATATATGCATATAATGAGCATCAATTATGATGGTTAATTATTATTACGACTCGGTTTAGTGGTCCCGAAACCACTTTCCGACTAGGGTCAATTTAGGGATGTCACACGGCTTGCCCTTATGATCGAACCTAAGAACCTTCTTCTATGGCGAGACCTTAAGAAAAACCATGTCTCCTACAGAATACTCGATGTCTTTCCTTTTCAAATCGATCCTGAATCAAGTGAACCTTATCCTCAGTCTCTGAAACCAACTCCGGACCTAGAACACGCCGCTCACCCAACTCAGTCCAGCACAAAGAAGTGTGACACTTACGACCATAAAGTGTTTCATACAGTGCCATCTGTAGACTAGACTGATAACTGTTGTTGTAAGCGAACTCGGCTAAAGGCAAGTACTCCTCCCAACTTCCTTGGAAATCCATGACACAACCCCTCAACATATCCTTCAATATCTGAATCACCCTCTCTGACTGACCATCTGTCTGAGAATGAAAGGCAGTACTGAAGTCAAGACAAGAACCCAAAGCCTCATGAAGCTTCTGCAAAACCAATACGTAAAACAAGGATTCTTACCGAAGATGATCGAAACAAGAACCCCATGCAGCCTCATTATCTCAGAAATGTAGAGCTTAGCCAGCTTTTGCAAGGAGAAGTCTGTCCTAACAGGAATGAAATGTGCAAACTTAGTCAATCGATCCACGACGACCCACACAGAATCCTTCTTAGTGGGTGTTAGAGGCAACCCACTAACAAATTCCATCGTTACTCGCTCCCATTTCCACATTGGTATCTTTACTGGCTGAAGCAAACCTAAAGGTAACTGATGCTCAGCCTTAACCTACTAACAAGTCAAACAACGAGCAACAAAATTGGTCACTTCACACTTCAACCCTGGCCACCAGTACAACTCTCGGAGATCTTTATACATCTTATTCCCACCAGGATGCATAGCATACAGACTGCTATGCGTTTCCCTCAAAATCGACAGCCTCAAATATATACAGATTCTACCTTGGAAACATAGTACCCCATCACTATTAATCTCAAAGTTAGTAGTAGTCCAGTCTCAACTTGACAAAATCTTAACTAAAGAGACTCATCTCCTAACTGCTTATCCTTAATCTGAACCAGCCACGTCGACCTAACTTGCAACTCAGCCAGGAGACTCTCATTTTCATAAAGACTCAGTCGAGCAAACAACGCTCTCAAATCAGCCACAGCCCTACAGCTTAATGCATTGGCCACCACATTGGCCTTTCTAGGGTGATACTCTATACTGCAGTCATAGTCCTTAAACAGCTCGACCCAACGTCGTTGCCTAAGATTTAACTCCTTCTGAGTAAGGAGATACTTGAGGCTCTTGTGATTAGTGTAGAGGGTACACTTCTCTCCATACAGGTAATGCCTCCAGATCTTCAATGCAAAGACAACTGTCACCAACTACAAATCATGCGTTGGATAATTAATCTCGTGAGTCTTAAGCTGTCGAGACGCATATGCAACTACCTTACCGTCTTGCATCAAGATGTAACCCAAACCCACATGTGACACATCACTGTAAACCACGAAGTCCTTACCGGGTTCAGGCTGAATCAGAACTGGAGCCTGGGTCAAAACTGTTTTGAGCTTCTCCAAGCTCTCCTGCTGTGCATTAGTCCAAACAAAAAGAACTCATTTGCACAACAACTTAGTCAATAGCGCTGCGATCAATGAGAATCCTTCTACAAAATGACGGTAATATCCAGTTAGTCCTAGAAAACTATGAATTTCTGACACATTCTTAGGCTGTTTCCAATCCATCACAACCTCAATCTTACGAGGATCTACTCAAATCCCCTCAGTAGATACCACATACCCTAAGAAGGTTACCTCCCTAAGCCAGAACTCACACTTCGTGAACTTCACATACAACTGTTTCTCACGAAGGATCTATAGAACCACTCTTAAATGCTCCTCATGCTCGACCTCAAACTTTAAATACACCAAAATGTCATCGATGAACACCACCACAAACAAATCTAAGTAGGGCTAAAACACACGGTTCATCAAGTCCATGAATGCCGCTGGTGCATTAGTCAACCCAAAAGGCATGACTAGAAACTCGTAATGCTCATAGCGAGTCCTAAATGTCGTCTTATGCACATCAGTCTCATTTACCATCAACTGTTGATAACCTGACCATAGATCGATTTTAGAAAACACTGAAGCCCTTCTGAACTAATCGAATAAATCGCCTATCCTCAGAAGTGGGTACTTATTCTTAATCGTCAACTTGTTCAATTGACGGTAGTCGATACACATCCTCATTGTACCATCTTTCTTCTTTACGAGCAAAAACGGTACTCCCCATGGAGACACACTAGGACGAATAAACCCACAATCTAGCAGCTCCTGAACTTGAGCCTTCAGTTCTGCCAGCTCCTTCGGTGTCATTCGATAAGGGGAGATAGACACTGGAGCTGTATCAGGAATCAACTCAATCCCAAATTCTACCTCATGGCTCGGAGGCAATCCTGGTAGTTCCTCTGGGAAAACATCTGGAAAGTCCCTCACAGTAAGGATGACCTTAACCGAAGAGTCCACAGAACCAGAAATACTGATGTAGGCCAAAAACACCTCACATCCTTTCCTCACTAGCTTCTCTGCTACCAATGTAGATATCACATTACTCAAATAATTTCATCGCTCTCCAATCACGACTATATTATTATCCTCTTCGGTCCTCAAAATAACCCTCTTTTCAGCACAATCCAAACTTACACGATACTTCACCAGCCAGTCCATACCTAGAATTAAGTCGAACTCCCTAAACGAAAGTTTCATCAAATCAGCCAAAAATATTGTCCCTTGAACTTCCAACAGAACATCCCTGAATAGCTTACTAGCCCTAATGGTCTACCCCAATGGACTCACCACAGAAATCTCACTAGAAGTACTCTTATGCGAAATCCCTAAGGTCTCAGACAAAGAACATGCAACATAAGAATGCGTAGAGCCTACGTCTATCAGTGCGACATAAAGTACATTAAGAATAAAAACCGCAACCGTGATGACATCTGGATTATCTCCGTCTTTACAGTGACGTGCAGCATAAACAAGTGTAGGCTGCCAGACCTCAGTCGGCCCAGCACCCTTGCCAGATGCTCTTTGACCTCGACTCATACCGTTACCACCCCTAGCCTGTCATCGGCCCCTAGTTGGCTGTTGTACTCCTTTCGGCAGCTGCGTGGTCTCAACAACCAGAGCTTGCACTTGATTACCCTTCAGTGGACAATCCTTAACTCGATGCTCAATCGATCCACACCTCAAACAAGCGCTAGTAGATCTCCAACACTCGCCTGGAATGCATCTATTACATAGCTGACTGATCGCCACCCCAGTAGGTGCAACAGTAGGCCCAACTCTAACGGACCTGTCAGTCTTGGCCTTTTTCTTAGGCCCCATCCAGTACCAAAAGACTCAGAATCCCTTTTAACTTTCCCTTTCTCACAGTTTTGGCGCTCAGAGTGCTTCACCTCCTCAGCTATCTTGGCCTTCTCGACCAAGACTGAAAAATCCCGCTCCCTCTGAGGTGTTATCAGAACCCTTAGACTATTTCAAAGACCATCCTCGAATCGAACACAGCGCTCATACTTAGTCGTCACCATGCCTCGTGCATAACGACTCAACCTTAGAAAGTCAGCCTCATACTCGGCCACCGAACAGTTTCCTTAAGTGAGATTTAGAAACTCACGTTGCCTAGCGTCAGTGTAGCTAGCTCCCACATACTTACTCTGAAAGGCCGTCTTAAACAAATCCCACGTCAGACTGTTAGACTGAGTGCCATTTCTAGCATTCAGCCACTACTGATACGCTTCATCCCGAAGCAACGAAATAGCCCCCTTGAGCTTCTGCTCGACAGTGAAATCCAAATTATCCATAATATGCTCTGTGGCCTTCATCCAGTACTCAGCCACATTAGGAGCAACACCAGCGATGCCCCTGGATACCTCAACTCCATTGGACCGGAGTCATTCCATAATCGACCCACAGCCTCCAGATCCAGCATTAGCCCCAGCAACCCTCTCCAGGATTCGCAGCATGGCTTGGGAAAATGCATCGTTTCCAGCTGCACAGTCCTGAGACTTAGCACTAGTCTCAGTAACAGGTGACACCGGTGTCTCACTAGTGTCTAGATTAGGGATTGTATTAGATACGAAGGACTCAGCTCAAATCCCTCTACAGCCTCTACCTCGGCCTCTAGTACCCCATCCACGAGTACCACGTGCGCTCATCGTAATTATCAAATTAATCTGTATTTAGAATTTTTATGCACATTAGTTTACAGTTTCGATAATTATTAGCAGATATTTTATGCAAAACAATATCAGAGTTTCAGAGTCAGTTATCATGAGTAATAAGCTCACTACAGTTTCAGTTTACACTACCTAAGTGTTTCAGTAAAGTACTACCTATAGTAGTCTCACAATACATACATAGTGTTTCAGAAAAATACAGACAATATTTCATTTTAAGCATGCTTCAGATAGTATATATCAGAGTTTAAAAGAACTTACAAGATCGACACTAGAGACTCGGTGTATCACATATTTATTATCAAATATTTCAAATCGTTTCACAAATCATTTTCTTTAAACCCAATTTTGAAACCCAAAATTCACAATCGAGTTTTAAACCTAGCTCTGATACTATTAAATGTAACACTCCAAACCTGGCCTAGATGTTATGGCCGAATCTCGCGGTGTCACTTGAAAATTGTTTTAGAAAATCTTAGCAAGTTAAAAATCGTTCAGCTCATTATCGTTACTTAAGTCGTGAAATCTCTAAACCAATTATTAGATGAACACATTTCATTATTGCGAAAGCTAAAACATCATTAACTCATTAATCAATAGTTTAATAATTTAAAATCCCGAAATAAACTTAAAAATAGTTCAAGTTCAAAGACATTTTAATCCCAAAAATTAATATTTAAAATAAAGCTGACAAATAGAATATCACTTGAAAATCCATAAATGTCCAACAGTGGTCACCATCGAGCCTTCCGTCGCACCGATCCATCTACTGCTAAGGATTACCTGATAGACAAATAAACAAAAGGGTAAGTTTTTGCGAACTCAGTGTGTACATCCCCACAAACAGCATGCATACTGTAACACCCCGAACCCGAGACCGTTGCCGGTGTCGGACACGAGGGGTTAACAAGCCAAAACCACTTATAGCACCGACCAACTTGACATTCCCAGGCAAGCTGGAAAACTGCGTCACTGTTGCCTTAAAAAGCATATCTCGAGTTACAGAACTCGGAAACTGATTCCGTAAATTTTCCCTAAATTTAGACTCATATATCCATCCCTGTATTTTTTTCTAGAATTTTTGGTCGGGCCAATTGGTACAGTTTATTAGTTAAAGTCACCCATGTTACAGGGGTCGACTACACTGACCTTCGCGCGTTACAACTTGAATATCTCTCTGTACAGGGTTTCAATACTGATGCCGTTTGTTTCTAATGAAACTAAACTGAAAAAGGAATCTGGAAATATAAGGCATGACTTCTAATTCATTCTGGATAATTTATGGTAAATTTTCAAAGTCGCGACAGGGGACCCAGAAACCGTTCTGGCCCTGTCTCACGAGAACTTTAATATCTCTCAGTATACTGTTCATATGATCATTTCGTTACTTTCATATGAAAATAGACTCGTCAAGGTTCGATCACATAATTTATTCACTATTTAACACCATTCCTACAAATTTTGGTGATTTTTCACATCCACGTCACTGCAGCTGGCAGCCTCTGTTTTTAAGGTAGGCTTTACCTATATTGTAGTTCCCATGGACCAACTATAGTCTAGTCATACTTAGGTCCACATATGATCATATTTAGCCATTCTAATGGCTGATCATGTGACCAACACTCTCATTCCAAACCATAATCACATCATGAAACCAAATATAATTACAAACCACATATGGTCAAATTCCATACTCCACTTTTACGAACCATTTTCGCATGGCCGCACACATATACATCACAAAGTACTTAAAACAACCGAGGGTGGTCCTATACATGCCATATCCAAAACTCAACTAAAGGAGTACCAAAAGGGCTTTGATAGTGTGGTTGACTTCAACTTCTATGATCCCGAATCCGATCGCTAACGAGCAAAATCTATAAACAGAGAAACAAAGAAACGGAGTAAGCAATTTATGCTTAGTAAGTTTCGAGCCATAATATACACACAACCAAAGCATAGCATTCAAGTAGCTAAACAATAATTCATATGCACAATTTCTCAAAGACATGCTTACTTCACAATCCCAACTCTTATATTCATACACAAATAACGGCCTAGTTAATGCCGATAGCTCATTTATCATTAGAGCGAATATTCATACAAGACTTACTCATAGTGTGCGGCACACACAAAACATACCTTGTTGTTGGGAATTTCACAAGTGCATTAACTGAAAATTTTCCAGCAAGTTCAAAGTTCTCGAATCACATACCTTCGGAGTTTATCCGGATATAGCTACTGCTCAAACGCCTTGGGACATAGCCCGTTATGGTAACCCGCACAAAGGCCTTGGGACTTAACCGGATATCACAATTTGCAAAATTGCCTTCGGCTTAGCCCGGATATCATAACTCGCCTAATTGCCTTGGGCTTAGCCCGATATCATAACTCGCACAATTGCCTTCGGCTTAGCCCGATATCACTCGAACATTCATACACATCTTTGTTTCAATTTCATAACACAACTTTTATGCACAATTCACTTAGCAAAAATATCATTTCAGCTCAATGGCCACATACAAAGGCACAATTTCGATTGCTTATTACTTCATTCAATCGAATCAAAATCTAAGTTTTGATACTCGAAAACTTACCTCGGACGTGGTCGAACGATTTCGACGGCTATTCGACGACTTTTTCCTTCCCCTTATCGGATTTAGCTCCCCTTTGCTCTTAAGCTTAATTTAACAAATAAATTGGTTTTATCATTTGAGCATCAAAAGAGGAATTCAAGATACCTAGCCAATATATATGCTCATTAGGCATCAAAGTCGCATATGTACGAAATCACGAATCGAACTCAACACATTAGTTAATATTCCTCTTAGCCGAATTTTCTAAGCCAAGAATAGGCATCAATATGCTTGCCTCTAACCGAATGCATGCACACCAATTTCCCCTCATGTGGCCAAATATGCATGTCCATGTTGAGGCCAATTATGCACTTAATACCACACAAAAACAGCATGCATTTTACTAACTAACGATTACATATTGTAGCTCAATACACATCTCTCATGTACTTCATAACCAAACATCATCACAAGCAAATATATACCTTGAAATAGTATATATGTCATGCCAATACATCATGTGCAAACATGTATACACATATAGGTGCAAGGCCAAATCTCAAGGGGTTCATACCCATCCAAACACAAATTTTTACCAATCAAGTAACAAGCATAAATCATGCTCATGAATGCACCATGGCCGAATACATCACAACCATACTCTTTCAACTTCGGTCATGGTTAAACAAAGAATTCAATGTCCTACTCAAGAATACTAAAAAGAAATTTTAAGAGTAGTCAATCCATCATTACATGCATCATCAACAAGCTTCACATTTAGCATGCAATTGCTTTAACACAATATCAACCTTGGCTAAATACCATTTTTCATGGCATAGCAAGGATTTGAACCATGACTAACATGCACATCAAGTTAGCAACCAAAACAAGCATGAATCTCATGACACAACCTCAACATACCTTAATCTTGATGCAAGTATAGCCAAATCTCCTTCTAGATCTCTTCTAAACTAAAAATGGAGCAAAATTTCCTTCCTTCTTAGAATTTTCAGCCCAAAGAAAATGAGAATGGATGAACCAAATTTTTTCTTTTCCTTTCTCTCAACTCACGGCCAAGGGGGGAAGCATGGATGAGACCATTTTTTTCTTTCTTTGCCCATGCTCTTTATTTTATTATTTCACCCTAATGCACCAACAAAACATGTTTCATGACATGTTTTGCCCATCCTCTTGCCATGGCCGGCCACTTCATGTTGGGGAAATTGACATGCAAATCCCTTATTTTTGCATGCATGTTCAACTAATCATCACACCTTTCCCCATCATACTTTCAAAGTTTACTACTAGGTCCTTTCTAATGAAATTCACATTTATAACTCTAAATCGAAACATCAAAATGTCACACATGAATTAACACATATTATAGGCATCAAAATAAATTATAAATTATTTTTATGCCTCGGTTTTGTGGTCCCGAAACCACCTCCCGACTAGGGTCAATTTTGGAATGTCACAACTCTCCCCCACTTAAGAAATTTTCGTCCCCGAAAATCTTACCGGTAAATAGGGTTGGGTATCGCTCTTTCATAGAGTTCTCGGTTTCCCAAGTAGCTTCTTCTATCCCGTGTTTGAGCCATAACACTTTCACTTTCTGTTCAGCATCTCTAATTAAATCCACCCCGAAAATTTTGCTTTCACCGAGCTCAGTCCAAAACAATGGTGTACGGCATTTACGAATCGCACAAAGCCTCGTAGGGTGCCATCTTAATACTTGATTGAAAACTATTGTTGTGCTTAATTCAATCAAAGGCAAATATCGCTCCCATGAACCATCGAACTCGAGGATGCAACATCTTAACATATCCTCAAGTATCCGAATTATCCGCCAGATTGACCATCGGTTTGGGGGTGAAAGGCGGTCTTTGAAATGTAGCTTGGTACCCAAAGCTTCTTGCAACTTCTTCCAAAATCGCGAGGTAAATCTCGGATCTCTATCCGACACGATGGAAACAGCACTCGTGTAATCTCACAATCGAGAAACGCATAATTCGGCTAGTTTGTCTATTGAAAATCCGTGACGTCACGGGGATAAAGTGAGCCAACTTAGTCAATCTATCTACCACGACCCAAATCGCATCCTTCTTACTTGTCGACAATGGCGGTCCGGATACAAAGTCTATTGTGACTCGATCCTATTTCCACTCGGGTATCGTGGTCGGTCAAGTAATCCTCAAGGCACTTGATGTTCCGCTTTCACTTGTTGACATATTAAACATCTCAAAACAAAGTCGGAGATGTCTCGTTTCATACCATGTCACCAAAACCGACGTTTCAAATCGTTGTACATCTTCGTACTCCCCGGGTGGATTGCCATTCGGTTACAATGGGCTTCGTTCAGAATTATCGAAATAAGTTCCGAATTCTTTGGAACACACAGACGACTTTTGAACCTCAAACAATCGTCATCATCGATTTGAAATTCGAGTCCTCGTTCGAACACACTCATTTCGCTTTTGCAACCAACTCATCGTCGACTTTCTCGAGCTTCACGAATTTGACGTATCAATAATGGTTTGGCTTTCAATTCAGCTACTAACACATTGTCGGGTAGAATGGATAAGTGTACATTCATCACTCAGTAAAACGAATAATGATTTACGACTTAAGGCATCCGCAACCACATTCGCCTTTCCCGGTGATAGTCAATGACCAGCTCATAATCCTTTAACACTCGAGCCAACGCCTTTGTCGAGATTTAAGTCTCTTTGAGTCATCAAATATTTGAGACTTTTGTGATCCGGATACACATGGCACTTCCCACCAAATAAGTAATGTCGCCATATCTTTAAGGCGAATACGATGGCGACCAATTCGAGATCATGGGTCGGATAATTTTTCTCGTATGGCTTTAATTGCCTCGACGATAGGCCACAACTCGACCTTCTTGCATCAATACGCAACCTAACCCGAGTAGGGATGCGTCACTATAAATAACAAACTCTTTGCCCGATTCGGGTTACACTAGAATTGGGGCTTCATCAAATAAGTTTTCATTGATCGAAACTTTTTTTTTTTGACAATTCTCCGTCCATTCGAACTTAACATCCTTTTGGAGTAAGCCGTCATTGGCGTGGCTATCGTCGAGAAACCTCTTACAAATCATCGGTAATAACCAAGCAAGCCCCAAAAGCTCGAACCTCGGTAATATTTCTGAGGCTTCCAGCTAAGTATGGCTGAAATTTTGTTCGGTCGACTCAATACTCGATGCAGATATCACATGCCCCAAGAAGCTAACCTCTCTTAACCGTAACTCACACTTTGAACTTAGCATATAATTGCTTATTCCGTAAAATTTGCAAAGACTAACCTCGTGTGTTCAAAGATGTTCGGTCTCATTTCTTGAATAGACCAAGATGTCATCAATGAACACGACTACGAACCGATCCAAATATGGTCTCAAGATCCGATTCATTAAATCCATAAATACCGTAGGGCATTAGTAAGCCCAAACGGCATCACTAGGAACTCAGAGTGACCATATCTCGCTCAAGGCAATCTTGGGTACGTCTCAATCTCGAATTCAAGAATCGATAATAGCCCGATCTCAAATCTATTTTCGAGAACACTGAAGCTCCTTCAGTTGATCGAACAAATCGTCGATACTGTGTAACGGATATTTGTTCTTTATCGCCGCTTATTAAGTCGACGATAGTCGATGCACGACCTCATGGTTCCATCCTTCTTTTCACAAACAACACGGTGCACCCCAAGGTGAAAAATTCGGTGAGCAAAACCTTTATCCACCAATTCTTGCAACCGAGCTTTCAACTCCTTTAATCCGTTGGTGCCATACGATATGGAGCTATCGAAATTGGGGTGGTACCAGTACCAATTCGATGCCAAACTCTATTTCCCGACAGTGGTAATCCGGCAATTCTTGTGGAAAACATCCGGTATTCACAAACCACTAGCATTGCCCATATTTCTAGGTGGCCTACCTCGAGTTGTGGTAGCACCCGGGTTCCCACTTTGATTTACGTTTTGTTCGGATAAACTCGAAATCCTTAATGAAATGATCGACCGATCCGCACTTGTAACAGAGCGGTCACGAGTCTACAACTCCCGTAATGCCATTTGCCACAATATTGGCACTCCGCTCTGTCTCGACGATCATTGCCAACACCGGCGATCAAGTGACTCGCGTGCCCATAGGGGTCGATCGCGGTCTCGTCTAGAAAAGCCCGAAGTGTCTCTAGACCGCCTAAGCCATCTCTAAATTTCTTTGATGATCGTGGGAAGGGCTTCCCAAGACCTCTTACTAAACTCCCTTGCTCCCACTTCACTTTTCTTTTCTCCATATCGAGCTCCTCGGCTTTGCACGCCGCTCGACAAGAGCCACAAACTCTCGGATTTCCAAAATGCCAACATACGACTTTATATCATCATTCAGTCCATCTTCGAAGCGTTTACACATCACAGCTTCTGAAGAAATGCATTCGCGCGCGTACCGGCTAAGCCTCACAAATTTTCGTTCGTAGTCGGTAACCTACATGGAACCTTGTTTAAGTTCAAGAAATTCCTTCCGTTTTTGATCCATAAATCTCTGACTGATATACTTCTTTCGGAACTCGGTTAGAAAGAACTCCCAAGTTACGTGCTCCCTAGGCAACAATGAAGTCGAGTACTCCACCAATAGTAGGCGGAATCGCGTAGCAAGGAGATAGTACACTTTAAGCATTCATCGGGTGTACATGATAGCTCATCGAGCACCCGGATAGTGTTGTCCAACCAAAATTCAGCTTGCTCGGTTGGGATCGGGATCCATGGCTATAAACAAACACAAATTTCAAAATGTCAGAAATCACCACACTATCAATTATCACTTAATGGCATGTATAGCTAGACCCCAAACATATCACGGTAGTCCTAGGATCGACTAAACCGTAGCTCGATACCAATAAAATTGTAACACCCCAAACTCGAGACCGTTGCGGTGTCGGACACGAGGGTTAACAAGCCAAAACCACTTATAGCACCGACCAACTTGACATTCCTGTGCAAGCTGGAAAACTGCGTCACTATTTCCTTAAAAGCATATCTCGAGTTACAGAACTCGAAACTGATTCCGTAAATTTTCCCTGAATTTAGACTCATATATCCATCCCTGGATTTTTTTTCTAGAATTTTTGGTCGGGCCAATTGGTACAGTTTATTAGTTAAAGTCACCCATGTTACAGGGGTCGACTACACTGACCTTCGCGCATTACAACTTGAATATCTCTCTGTACAGGGTTTCAATACTGATTCTGATTGTTTCTAATGAAACTAGACTGAAAAAGGAATCTGGACATATAAGGCATGACTTCTAATTCATTCTGGATAATTTATGGTAAATTTTCAAAGTCGCGACAGGGGACCCAGAAACCATCCTGGCCCTGTCTCACGAGAACTTTAATATCTCTCAGTATACTGTTCATATGATCGTTTCGTTACTTTCATATGAAAATAGACTCGTCAAGGTTCGATCACATAATTTATTCACTATTTAACACCATTCTTACAAATTTTGGTGATTTTTCACATCCACGTCACTGCAGCTGGCAGCCTCTGTTTTTAAGGTAGGCTTTACCTATATTGTAGTTCCCATGGACCAACTATAGTCTAGTCATACTTAGGTCCACATATGATCATATTTAGCCATTCTAATGGCTGATCATGTGACCAACACTCTCATTCCAAACCATAATCACATCATGAAACCAAATATAATTACAAACCACATATGGTCAAATTCCATACTCCACTTTTACGAACCATTTTCGCATGGCCGCACACATATACATCACAAAGTACTTAAAAACAACCGAGGGTGGTCCTATACATGCCATATCCAAAACTCAACTAAAGGAGTACCAAAAAGGGCTTTGATAGTGTGGTTGACTTCAACTTCTATGATCCCGAATCCGATCGCTAGCGAGCAAAATCTATAAACAGAGAAACAAAGAAACGGAGTAAGCAATTTATGCTTAGTAAGTTTCGAGCCATAATATACACACAACCAAAGCATAGCATTCAAGTAGCTAAACAATAATTCATATGCACAATTTCTCAAAGACATGCTTACTTCACAATCCCAACTCTTATATTCATACACAAATAACGGCCTAGTTAATGCCGATAGCTCATTTATCATTAGAGCGAATATTCATACGACTTACTCATAGTGTACTGAAGCACACACAAAACATACCTTGTTGTTGGGAATTTCACAAGTGCATTAACTGAAAATTTTCCAGCAAGTTCAAAGTTCTCGAATCACATACCTTCGAGTTTATCCGGATATAGCTACTGCTCAAACGCCTTCGGGACATAGCCCGGTTATGGTAACCCGCACAAAGGCCTTCGGGACTTAACCCGGATATCACAATTTGCAAAATTGCCTTCGGGCTTAGCCCGGATATCATAACTCGCCCAATTGCCTTCGGGCTTAGCCCGGATATCATAACTCGCACAATTGCCTTCGGGCTTAGCCCGGATATCACTCGAACATTCATACACATCTTTGTTTCAATTTCATAACACAACTTTTATGCACAATTCACTTAGCAAAAATATCATTTCAGCTCAATGGCCACATACAAAGGCACAATTTCGATTGCTTATTACTTCATTCAATCGAATCAAAATCTAAGTTTTGATACTCGAAAACTTACCTCGGACGTGGTCGAACGATTTCGACGGCTATTCGACGACTTTTTCCTTCCCCTTATCGGATTTAGCTCCCCTTTGCTCTTAAGCTTAATTTAACAAATAAATTGGTTTTATCATTTGAGCATCAAAAGAGGAATTCAAGATACCTAGCCAATATATATGCTCATTAGGCATCAAAGTCGATATGTACGAAATCACTAATCGAACTCAACACATTAGTTAATATTCCTCTTAGTCAATTTTCTAAGCCAAGAATAGGCATCAATATGCTTGCCTCTAACCGAATGCATGCACACCAATTTCCCTCATGTGGCCAAATATGCATGTCCATGTTGAGGCCAATTATGCACTTAATACCACACAAAAACAGCATGCATTTTACTAACTAACGATTACATATTGTAGCTCAATACACATCTCTCATGTACTTCATAACCAAACATCATCACAAGCAAATATATACCTTGAAATAGTATATATGTCATGCCAATACATCATGTGCAAACATGTATACACATATAGGTGCAAGGCCAAATCTCAAGGGGTTCATACCCATCCAAACACAAATTTTTACCAATCAAGTAACAAGCATAAATCATGCTCATGAATGCACCATGGCCGAATACATCACAACCATACTCTTTCAACTTCGGTCATGGTTAAACAAAGAATTCAATGTCCTACTCAAGAATACTAAAAGAAATTTCAAGAGTAGTCAATCCATCATTACATGCATCATCAACAAGCTTCACATTTAGCATGCAATGGCTTTAACACAATATCAACCTTGGCCAAATACCATTTTTCATGGCATAGCAAGGATTTGAACCATGGCTAACATGCACATCAAGTTAGCAACCAAAACAAGCATGAATCTCATGACACAACCTCAACATACCTTAATCTTGATGCAAGTATAGCCAAATCTCCTTCTAGATCTCTTCTAAACTAAAAATGGAGCAAAATTTCCTTCCTTCTTAGAATTTTCAGCCCAAAGAAAATGAGAATGGATGAACCAAATTTTTTTTCTTTTCCTTTCTCTCAACTCACGGCCAAGGGGGGGAAGCATGGATGAGACCATTTTTTTTCTTTCTTTGCCCATGCTCTTTATTTTATTATTTCACCCTAATGCACCAACAAAACATGTTTCATGACATGTTTTGCCCATCCACTCTTGCCATGGCCGGCCACTTCATGTTGGGGGGGGAAATTGACATGCAAATCCTTTATTTTTGCATGCATGTTCAACTAGTCATCACACCTTTCCCCATCATACTTTCAAAGTTTACTACTAGGTCCTTTCTAATGAAATTCACATTTATAACTCTAAATCGAAACATCAAAATGTCACACATGAATTAACACATATTATAGGCATCAAAATAAATTATAAATTATTTTTATGCCTCGGTTTTGTGGTCCCGAAACCACCTCCCGACTAGGGTCAATTTTGGGCTGTCACACATACAGCAAGATAACAGAATACAAATAGTTCGGCCTTAGCCATACAGGTATCGAATGCACAACAAGTCAGATATCAGAAAACATGCCCACCAACCATGCATACCATCTCCGACTAACCCAACACACCATGTGGGGATAGAATTGACCCACCCAACTATACACACCAAGTATGGGGATATAATCAACCCATCTAACCCTGCACACCAAAAAGGTACCATAAAATAATAAATAATAGATATATTCAGCGTAGCTGCCAGATAACAGGCTAATCGCCTTTTAGACTTCCTTCTATTCACAACAATCCCAACCCAATGCAATGCAACATACATATCATGACATGCTTATATGAAGATATCAGATCTTATCAAAATTATGGCAGAACAGATATACGGAATAAGACAGATACACATGCTTATAATAACATGCTTTTGCATACAATTCAGTAATCAATCAGAGTATAGGGTTTAAGTAACGCTTACCGCCCCTACAGTCAAGTCACAATCGACTTAGGCGACCCGTGCAACCTTACAAAATATTTCAAACAAATTGGGCTCACACGCCCGTGTGCCCTTCCCGTGTGGGCCCACACGTCCGTGTGGGTCACACGGCCCAAATTGGCCTTGCCCGTGTGGATCATACTGCTTGGCCCAGATTTCTACATGCCCGTGTGATTCACTCGTATGGGCCCACACGCTTATGTGGCCCACACGATCCATTTGCCTGAGCCCATGCCTCGCACATGACCTACAAGCCATCACACGCCCGTGTCCGTCGCGCCCGTGTGGCTCGCGCTCGACCTGTCTCATCAGTGACACGCCCGTGTCTCGCGACACAGGCTACCACACGGGCAAACCACATGCCTGTGTGGCATCGACAGACTACTTTTTGACTTTCGCCGAAACTCATTTTTTGCTTAATCGGAGTACGCACCTGGTCCGTTTTCGCTGCTAATCCAACCACGAGCAATCCAAAGCCTAACATTGACAATATCGAGCCCAAAATTAGTCACTTAAATCGATATTCTTAAGTACTGCCAAATCCTGAAAGAGAGATCTACTTACCTTTAATGAAGAACGGTGTTTCCTTACTGTTTAGAACTCGATTACTGATCTACAGAGCCTTGGATATTCCCTAAACAATAACCAAAATCCCTCTTAAACAATCTTTAAAGGAAATCACAAAACTTAATTAAAGGGATACTTACAGAAATGACAAAATCGCTAGCAATACGCCTAAGCTTATCCAAAAAAGAAAAAAAACGAAGGGAAGGAGGAAAAAGAGAAAGGGAATTTCGGTAACAATGGGAAATTGGGAAAAAGAAACTACAGAGAAAAAATTTTGTTAAAAAGAAGGGAATAAGCCCTAATTTTCCCTAAACCCCAACTCAAATTTCTAATAAAGCCCATCTCTTAGCCAAAACTTACAGCAAAAATAATCCCAGCGCTACTGCAGGGAATCGAACTCCAGACCTCCAACACACCAACACACACCTTAACCACTAGACCAGTAGGCCCATTCTGTTAGGTTTTTACCATCAATTCCTTAAAAGCCCACTGACCTAGAGTCAAGCTTACTCAAATAAAAACCAAAATTTAGCCCAAGTTAAAACTTGAACTTGGGACCTCCCAAACACACCCTAGAGCACTTAATCACTTAAACCAATATTTTTTTAAGCCAAAAATAACACCAAGCAAAAGTTCCAATAATTTCACGACCAACAAGCACAAAAGCCGAAACCATAAAAATTTGGGGTGTTACAAGATATAAGAGAGTCGTCATAGAATACTCAAGAAAACAACACGAAAAACACCATTGAAGCTGATTCTGAAGTAGACTTCTGTCAAGATTGAAGGTTCGATTTTGATTTCTCAGGAAATTATAATGAGTTTCTTTATTTCTTTCAAACGTACTGTCTCTGGGATGTTTTTATTTTCAACCATGAACTAATTTTTTAAATACCTAAGGGAGATGAACTCTATGATGAATTATGTCTTTTGATTTTTATTTTACGCAAAAAATACTTAAATCTTGTTCTCAATTATGTGTGCTTAATTCTTTGTTTAATATTTCTATACTATTTATCCATGTTTGATATGTTTAAATCAGAGAAGGAATAGACCCTGTTTAAGAGTAAATCTTGCGTAATTGAGTGGAGTTGTACGCAATCTTAGAAATAGGATGACATAAATCTACCAGATTAAAGTCAAATCTAATAGGGGAATCCATAGATCGAGTTAATGTGATAATAAGGGTTTTAATTAGAAAAAAATTTCAATTAATCAACCTAGAGTTAGTTACTCTTACTCTCGAAAGAGATATTAGCATAATTTAGGGATTTTTACGGATCAAGATACTAAGTAAAGAAATTGTGTAATTTAGATTGATAGTGGTAGATGAAATCTAGGTGAATTCTTTCGTGGGTATTGTTTAGCTTCTTGGTTGTTAATCGTTTGTTTTCTTATTTTATTCTTTGTCGAGTTCATTAGTTAATTAATTTACTTAATTTTAGTTTGTAATCAATCACTCAAATTTATCGATTAAATAATAATAGAAAGAACATAATTACTAATACTTTTAGTCTTCTTGTGAATGATATATTTACTCACCGTAGCTATACTATTAATTGATATGTGCAGTTGCCTTAGTTGAATTTTTAGTTAGTTTTGTGGACATCATTATCATCCCACCTAAGTCCACTATCTTCTTGAATTTTGCGTATTATTTGCCAAGCATTTTTTACTGCCCTAAGACGATTCTCCAATTTTTTTATGTCACATTGAACATTAAAGTTGTCAAATTGGCAACTCTTTTCAGAAAAGCAACTTTAAAAGTATTAGATGACTTATTTCCTTTTTTACTTGCCTCTACAAGAATTTCGACGAAAATGTGTTCCTTTGGCATTGTCCACCTAAATTGCCTTGATTTGCCTCCTTATTGGTTTGACTTACTGATAAGTGATAAAAGTAACATATTTTAATCTCATTATTAATGCGTTTTTGGATGATTATATGTGAAAATTAGTGAATTTTATGCTTCTAATCCTTTGAATTCATATTTCTATACTCAGGAGAGTATTTGGGAGCAAAAGGAGTGAAAAAAGAGCGAAAACCAGACAAATAAAGCAGATTTCAAGAGCCATATGGGCTAGGCCTTCCCACACGGGCTGGACACACGGCCATGTGCTAGAGTGTGTTGGTTTTGCTATTCGCATCCCAAACAAGCGAAAAAGCACAATTTCTAGGCTTTCTGCACATTCTAAAGTCTATAAATACCAAATAGAAGAAGAGAAGAGGGAGCCATCAAAGAATATTGAAGAAAACAACTCAAAGAACACCAATGGAGCCAACTCTGAAGTAGATTTTCTTCAAGATTGAAGACCTCTTTTTAATTTTTTTTTTTTGAATTTTTTATTAGTTTCTTTATTTTCTGTGGTTATTTTGTCTTTAAGATGTTTTTATTCATAATTATGAACTAATTTCTTAAATACCTAGGGAAGATGAAACCTATGATGAATTCTATTATTTGATTTCTGTTTTACGCAATAAATACTTGATTCTTGTTCTCAATTATGTGTGCTTATCTCTCGTTTTAATATTTTCGGGATATTAATTTATGTTTAATATGCTTAAATCAGAGGAGGAAAAGTCATTGTTTAATAGTAGATCTAGTATAATTGAGTGGAGTTGCATGCAATCCTAGAAATAGGATGACATAAATCTACAGGATTAGAGTCAAATCTAATAGGGGAATTCATAGATTGAGTTAATGTGACAATAGGGGTTTTAATTAGAAAGAAATTTCAATTAATCAACCTAGAGTCAGCTGCTCTTACTCTCAAAAGAGATATTAGCATAATTTAGAGATTTCTACAGATCAAGATACCAAGTGAATAAATTGTTTAATTCAGATTTATAATGATAGATAAAGTCTAGGTGGATTCTTTCCTGGGTATTGCCTCACTTATTGGTTATTATTAAATTATTTTCCTGATTTATTCTCTGTTGAGTTCTTTAGTTAAATTAATTTAGTAATCTTAGTTTAAATCAATCACTCCAAATTGTCAGTTAAATAATAGAAAAACAATAATTACTAGTATTTTTAGTTCTTGTGGATATGATACCTCTACTCATCGTAACTATACTATTTAATAATAGGTGTACTTGCCTTTATCATATTTTTAGTTAGTCACATGACACATCACTTACCCTTACCCATTTTTACATCAATAATGAAATCAAAAGAAGAAACAAAAAAGTAAGCCATAGAAATCTTGAGAATTTTTAAATTTAAAACAAACCTATAAATTTTCAATATTCAACCAACTTAAAACATAAAAATGTCAATACTTAACAAACTTAAGCATTAAAATTTCAACATCCAACAATCTTAACATATAAAATTTTAGTATCCAACAAACTTTAAAAAAAAAATCAATATCCAATAAATTTAACATAAAAATATTCAACCTACGTTCTAAGCCAAATTAAAATTTTTGGCATTATAATCATTCCATATAGCTTGTGTAATTTTGTCTCTCTTGATAGCCCATTCTCATTTCTTATTGTGTAAGAGTTGATATTATGAAATTAGACTCGGGTTCCTCATATCGTCCTTGATTGATTGAATCATTAAGATCAACTCACATTATATGATTGTAAATGATACAACAAGCTACCACTATATATACTTGTGTTTGAAAATCCCAAATTGGCTCAACATCAACATACGAAAATGTTTCTTCAAAATCCCAAAGCCTCGCTCAACAATACTTCTTAATGATGAATGAAGATGATTACAAAGTTCCTTAGCATTTTCTGGACAATGATCAATAAACTCTTTCAAATGATATTTAACACCACAATATGGAGAAATAATTCCATTCTGTATGTCATATCCAACATCAGCAAGATAATATTTACCCACAATTTTATAAGATATAATTATTACTAAATAATTTATTAGTTTATTTAAAGTATTATGAATTATTAATGGGATAATTGTTACTTTTTGGAATTTTAAAACCGCTTAGGCATGCAAGTGCATCACTTAAAATACGAGAATCATGTGCACTACCTTCCTAACCAACTAATACATATGAAAATTTCAAATTAAAAGTGATGGCAAATAATACATTTTGTGTTGTTCCCCTTTACAGCTACGGAATTTTCCTTGAATGTTGGGTGGAATAGATACACGAACATGAGTTCCATGTAATACTCCTACAGAATCTTTAAAGTACATGTAAAACTTTGAGTTGTTTATAATTTCAAAAAAAGTTGACTCATCAAGTAATCTAATGACAAGTTGATGCAATTTCAAAATAGCTCTAAACACAATTTTAGAGTACCAATTGACCATCTCAATTGATCTATAATATATTGATCCAATCACTTGAAACCTTACATTATGACCAATAATATATGAAAAAAAAATTGCACTTTCTCATTCTAACTAATTATTTCCAATAAAAAAACAAAAATTAAAAAAATGTCATTAGTCAAATTCCTATGATATTAGCACCTTTCTTATCAACTTAATATAAAATCTATTAATATAAATTTATCTTTTATAATCATGATTAATATAAGATTAATGAGCCATTTGTTTTTTTAATAAAAATAAAACAAAATTACATCAAATCAATTTGTTCAAAGGCGGCACAAACTTTATCTTGTTGAAAAGCCCTCAAAACTTCATTAGGAGGCACATTGAATATTTGTAAGCTTGACTTCCATACTAGATAAGGCTTTGCCAAACGGTCCGCAACTAAGTTTTTTCCTCTGGGCACATATCGAATTTGCCACTTTCCATGATAATGCATAATCCTTTGAACCCTTCTAAGCACTATGATACCTGAATCTTCCACCCCTTTATTGGCCAATGCCTTAATCACATCTAAATTGGCTATCTGAATTGTGGCCCATTTGTAACCTTTATTTAGCATAATAATGATCTAATCAAGAATACCCAGAGTTTCGCTTAGAAGGGAGTGCAACTACCTAGATAACGATTATATCCCAAAATCCAATTATCGTCCTTATCACGAAGCACACCACCACCAACCACTTTCTCGGTGACTCTCTCCACAGCATTGTATAAAACAGATGAACCCACATTCCTTTAGTGTGCGTTGGATAGCACGATTTTAGGGACTTGGACTTATAAGCATTCTAACTAGATTCAAATTGTTGAGCCTAGCTAAAAGAAACTTTCACAATATCAAGGGTTGGCCAAGTAAGGTTTTGAAAGATGTAAAGGTTTCTATTCTTCCAAATTCACCAGGAGATTAGGCCGAAAATACACGACCAGATGACTCACATTTCTGCAATCTCCAGTGACAACAAAGATTAGAAGTTAACCGAATTTGAACAGGGTTAAAAAAAAACATGTGTTGCTGATCAATTGGGACGACATGCATCCATACTTCCTTTGTAGTCGCACAGTCCTGAAGGACATGTAAAGTATCTTTTGTTTCATGACCACAAATAGGGAAAGAGCTATTGTGACCCAACCCTTTCTTGGTGTATTCCGAATTAGTAAGCAATCTTTGCTTATAAGCAAGCAAAAAAAATTGAACTCTTTGAGGACCTTGATATTTCCAGGTATTCTTCCAATAAGGGTCTTTAGAATTCCAAGAATCTTGTTTTAAAGACCAAAAAGTGTTATATACAGAAAAAGTACCTGAAGTCGAAGAAGCCTAAATCATCCTATCCAAGCTCGAAGCAGGATGTGGAGGAAGAATACTAACTATTCATTGAATCACCACTTTCAAGCATCCATACACAAAAAAAAAAATCAAGATTCCAAGTTCTATCATCCTTAACTGAATCTTTGAGGATGCATTCCAAATCTAAATTGACATAAGTGGGAATATAAGAAAGTAAATGGCCGACTCCCGAAATCCAAGAATCCTTCCAACACCAAATGCTTTTGCGTAAAATAAGTCATAACTTAGAAAGAGATCACCACAAGTGCGAACATTGACTTCTGACAATAAAGTTTGGGATATTCAAACTGTATTTTGTACAAATAACTCAAATCCATAAGGCATTATCCTTAGTGTCTAAGTGAAACTCAATCTTCATAAGAAACGAATTGTTCTGATCATGTAAATATCGAAATCCAAGACCACCCCGAGACTTTGGTTGGCATATGGGTTCCCACTCAACCAGAGCAAGTTTCGAATGGCCACTAGAACAACCCTAAATAAACTATCTTACAATCTGCTCAATCTCTTTATAAACTCCCTTCGGTATCATCATGGTCTGCATAAAGTAGTTCGAAATGGCAAGAAGGACAGATTGGGCCAATGTGACTCTTCCAACAATGGATAATTTCCTTGTTTCCCAGTTTTGTAGTTTACGCCTCACCTTATCCACTACAAAGCTCAAGCTACTTTTTGTAACCTGATCGTGAAAAAGAGGTACTCATAGATAAGTTCCAAGGTTTTGGACAACCTAAAATCCAAAAAGTTGAGTGATCCAAGTATAAATATCACTTTTAGCTCCTTTGAAAAAAAATGTTACTTTTCTGCGTGTTGATCTTGTGTCTAGAGAACTCGTAGAAGTGTTCCAAAAAGTCTGCTAATGGATGGGCTTGTTCCAACTCCACTTTGCAAAAAATAACCAAATCGTCTTCGAAAAAAATGTGAGATAAGGTAAGTCTTGTTCTTGAAAGTTGAATTGGACACCATTTACCTTCGTCAATTTTCACACGAATAATGTGATCTAACTACTCCATACGTAAAAAAAAAAAAAAAGAGGGAAGGTGATAATGAATAGCATTGTTCGATCCCTCTAGATAGCTTGAATTTCTGAGTAAGAACTCCATTCTAGAGAATTTGCATAGTCGATGAGGAAATTCTTGCCATGATGATAGAACTAGGGAATCTTAGGATCCCTACATCCTGTAGCGAAACACCAATAAATTCTCAACCAACACTTTCTTAATCCCTTTCCAAGTCCAACTTAATCGCCATCCAAGTTTTTCCATTTCATTTTTTCCACATAGAATGGATGACTTCATATGCTATAATGACATTATCAGAGATATTACACCCAGAAATGCAGTCGTGTTGTTCCAGTGAAATGAAGTTAGGAAAAACCAATGTAAATTTATTAGGAATTACTTTCATTACCAATTTGTACAATATCGAACATAGGCTAATGGGGCGAAACTGGCTAAAATTCTTTGGATTGTCTTTCTTTGGAATAAACATGATCAAAGTATTGTTTAACTCTAGGTCAATGTTGTTTCCAACAAAGACTTCTTGGACCCATTCACACCCACTGCTCTATCAACACTGACTCTGGAAGAAGTGCGCATGAAAACCATCAACTCTTGGAGCTTTTAAAGGATCCATGTCGAATAAGGCTTTCTTAATTTCTTCTTGAAGATCGTCTTTTACAAAAAAAAAACAATGTTTGGGCCTTAAGATGGGGAAATATGCTGGAAGAAAGGTCCCTCATGGGCCTTCAAGATTCTCTATAAAGTTACTCGAAAAAACCATTTGCCTCTGTTTTAAAGATACTCTGATCAGAGCACCACTCACATTATCAATGCGAAGAGATGTGATGTGATTGAATTTCCTCCTTTGGACCATTCGACTATGGAAAATTTTGGTATTATGGTCTCCAAGCTGGAGCTAATCACACCTAGCATTCTACCTTCAAAGTATCTCCTCATGATCAAGCAAATTTTCCAACTCATCACGAACATCAATCTCAAGTTAGGTTAATCGACTTGACGCTAATTGATCTAGGGCTTTTTGGATATTGGAAAGTGAATTCATAATATGCCTTTTTCGAGTGCCTATAAATCCATAAATGGATCTGTTCCAATCTTTGACATGATAGGTAGAATTAGAAAGCAAGCTAGACATATTACTTGAAAAAATCCACTTATCTTTGACAAATGAGGGAAAGATTGCATGCTTCGTCCAACCGGCTAGAAACCTAAAGAGTCTTCCTATAGCCAAACAAAGTTCTGGATTGGTCCTCAGGAGAATGGCCCTATAATCAAACTTAATTTGCAGAAGGTGAGAAACAAGGCATTGAGGGAAAGTAGAGATCCATGAATCATTAGCCAAAGTTGTAACACCCCAAACCCGTATCCATCACCGGAATACGGTTACAAGGCATTATCTAACAAATCACAACATACAACATACATTTCACATCCAAGAATCCAATAATACATAAACATCAATCCAACATAGTCACATTGTCCCTTATAAGGCTCTACGAGACCTTAAAACATGTCTGGAAGAGATTTGAGACTAATCTGATAACATTTGAAAATTTTGGAAAACTTATAAAACTTTTATGCATACAGGGATCACACGCCCATGTAAACAGACCATGTGCCTCACACAGCCATCAGACACGTTTGTTTCACAAGCCAAGTGGAAACAAGGCATATATACTGACTTGCATCACACGACCGGAGACACGTCCGTGTGTCATGGCCGTGTAAAATATAGAAGGTATACTGACTTGGGTCACACGACTGGCCACACACCCATGTGCTAGCTCGTGTGTCACACATCGCCAGTAGACACGCCCGTGTGTCTAAGCCATGTAACTCATTGACTTGTTTAACTAAGTTACAACAGACACACGGTCGAGTCACACGCTAGTGTGCTCAATCGTGTGGGGCGCAAATAGGCTTGGTTTAAGCCACATTTCTTACCCACTTCAAACATGCGTAAACCACAACATTTCATACCATTTAAATACACTTATAGGCAACCAAAACATGAAAATTCATATACAAATCATGCCATTTCATCTTCAACCATTTCACTACTCAAATCATAACCATAAATATACCAAAATAATATGTCATTACCAACAATTTCATCTATCTTCCCTATGCATTTTTCTCATCATTTTATCAACTAATTCATGCCAAAAAATATAACAATTCATCATCCCTATATCATATTAAATCAACCGTAATTAATCAAAACAATTAACCACTTAGCCATCACAACAACCATACCAAACATACCAAAACACAAGGCCATATATACATCACATATCACTTACCAAATTCATAAATTAAGCCAACCCAAATGGAAAAATACACACCCACATTTACATCATTTATAAGTCAAATCTCATGGCTAATATCATATCTCAAAACACATCATCATATCACTAGTCTATACATGTCGTATACCAAATTTACAAAGCATCAAAAGTACCAACAAGTTAATCGATAGTGTGACGGTGTTCCTGATGATCCCTGAGTTCGAGCTAGCTTCGATTATCTATAAAACAGGGAAAGAGCACACAAAGTAAGCTTTAAAAGCTTAGTAAGCCATATACAAATAAAATTACCACATGAATCAACATCATTTCCATCCATAGCCAAACTATAAGTAAACACCTATAAGCTCACAAGCCTTTTTCAATATATACATATTCAATATCATGAGTGAATTCATCAAATACTTCTCTTTTCAAAACTTGTATGAATCTCGTACGTACCTGTAACAGCCCGATTTTTAGCTAAATCGAAACAGTGGTTTTGGGACCAAAAATTTGAGGTCGTAAATTATTTTAATATTATTTTTTGTGTTTACAACATGTGAATGTATATGTGTGAAAATTTCGTGAGCTAATTTTATCGTTTAATAGCTCAATTCAAGAAAAAAGGACTTAATCGCGTAAAATGCAAAAGTTGCATTCTATATGATAAAGGTGCTTAATTGTCATGGCTTATTAAATGAAAGGTCATTATGTTGTAATTAGACCTTTTATAGTGGAATTTTACATAAATGGGCATTGATATGATGTTTTTAAATGGTTTATAATAAGGTTATAATAGTAAATTGATTATTAAGTTATATTAATTAAAACAAAAACCAAATTAAGCTTCATTTTCATTCATATTTGGCAAAATATAGTGGAAGAATAAAACATAAAATTCATTCTAGGGTTCGGCAACTTAGAAGCTTGATTAAGGTACGGTTTTGACTCAATTTTTGATGATTTCTACGTTTTTGTGATCGTTACTTTGCGTTCTAACTAGCCCATGCTTTAATTTTTGAAAGTGTCGATGATTTTTAAAGTTTCCATCAATGAATGCTTGATTTATTGGATGTCTGATGATGGAAAATGAGTATTTTTTGATAGATTATTATGTATTGTAAAGTGATTTTTAGTGAAATTGCATAAAAGGGACTAATTTGTGAAAAGTGTAAAATGTGGGGTTAAATGTGTGAGCTATTAATAAATATGGGCTGTTATGGAGCCTATAGCAATTCAGCTGGCATGAAATTTGAAAGAAATTGTGTAATTTGTGATTTTGTGAAACAAGGACTAAATTGAATAAATGTGAAACTTTAGGGGCTAAAGTGAAAAATTCCAAAATATGTGTTTGTGGATTAAATTGAATAAATATGTGATTGAATAAGTTAATTTTGAATACATCTAGATCAAGAAAGGAGGAATTCGAATCTAGATTCGAGGAAAACCAAAGTTATCGACTAAACGATTCAATTCGCCGTTTTAGTATCCGAGGTAAGTTTGTACGTGATAAACATTGTTACAATTATGTTTGTAATACTTTAATACTATATAAATTGTATAAATGTGACTATGATTGAGTACGATAACAAAGCGACTATGTTTGGCACTTAGTGTGCATTTCGAGGTAGCTTCGTCTATATAGAGCACTTAGTGTGCGAATTGGAATAGCTTTGGCTTTATGTGGCACTAAGTGTGGGATACCGAGATTGCTTCGATTTAATGTGATGGCACTAAGTGTGCGATATTGTTATAGCTTCGGCTAAACATTTATGCACTAAGTGTGCAAGTTCTTAAAGTATTTGAAAGATTTCTAAACGATTTAACGTATTGAACAAAGAGGTGAGAATGAAATAAATAAATACAGGAAAGTACAGGTACATACGATACCTATGTGGTAGTTGATATTATGTGTATGAAGCTTGATGAATTTTTATATACATGATAAATGGTTAAGGATTAAAATTGAATGATGATATGAGAACTACTAAGTGTTTATTAATTGATGATTTATATATTATGAACTGTTGAGTATTTTTTTGGTACGAACTTACTAAGCTATGAAGCTTACTGTGTGTTATTTGTCTTTGTTTTATAGAGTATCAAAGCTAGCTCAGAGATCAGGGATTATCGGTAATCATCATCACACTATCGACTACTTGTTGGTATTTTTGGATGCTTGTAAATATGGTATATGGCATGTATAGGCTAGTGAGTTGTTGATATGTTCTGAATTATGAATTAAGCCATGAGATTTGGTTTACTTTTGTCTTGAAAATGTTGGTATGTATTTGGTCATTTAAGTTGGCCTAAGTATTATGGCATAACGCCTTATATATATTGGTTTGTTTTGGGTAGGTTGGCCTTGGTTGTTGACATAGTTAAATGATGTGTTTTGTGATATGAAATAGATGATAATATGATGAATTAATGTATATGGAACTTATGCAAGTTGTGATGATATTGGCATAATGATTTGGTAGGTTTTGAATGTGGAATTGAGTAGTTGAAATGGTTGATGATTGATGGTATGATATGCATGTGAATTGGTATGTTTTGGCTGCCTGTAAGTGTATGAAAATGGTTCTAAATTGGTTGTTATGTGTGCATAAGAGAAGAGTGGCAAATTGGCTTTGCAAATGACTTATTTTTGTCCACATGGGTAGAGACACGGGAGTGTGTCTCAGCCGTGTGTGACACACGACTATGTTACACGACCGTGTGTCCCCTGGGGTACCCTTTCGAATTCAGGCAATATGCCCTACAGTTTTGACACGGACTAGACACACGAGCATGTCTATTAGCTGTGTGTGGAACACGGGCTGGCACATAGGCGTGTGGTCGGCCGTGTGACCCAAGTCAGTAACCCCCCTTAGATTTTACATGGGCTAGCACATGGGCATGTCCTCGGCCGTGTGGTACAAGTCAGTATGTATGCCCTGTTTTCACATGGCTTGTGAGATGGGCGTGTCTAGTGGCCGTGTGAGGTACACAGCCTGTTCACACGGGCATGTGACCCTAAAATCAAAGAAAATTTTCTAAGTTTCTTAAAGTTTGCATATGTTATCGATTTAGTCTCGAATCACTTCTAAACATGTTTTAAGGTCTCATAGAACCTTATAAGGGATGATGTGAATGATTTGGTTTGATTTCGATTATGATTGCATATATGTATGTGAATGAGGTGTGTTATCTAGTAATGCCCCGTAACCCTATTCTGGCGTCGGATACGGGTTAGGGGTGTTATAGTACCTAAGTCACTTAACTCATTCACACATTCTTTCTCGACTTGACTTTACCCGTTGAACCTTTTGAAATTGTTAAGGATACTCGAAAATCACCTATAGCTCGTTCAATGCCATATCCCAAATATGGTCTTACATGTTATCACATATTGATGCCGATAGCCCAGCTATGGTCTTACACGAAATCAAATAACGATGCCAATGTCCCAGACATGGTCTTACACGTAATCACATAATGATGCCAATGTTGTAGACATGGTCTTACACATATTCACATCTCGTTAATCCTAATATCATGACATTCGTATCCTATACTATTCCTAAGGTTCGTACGGGACTTTTGGATATTATAACCTTGTCGATTCTTTCTCGTATTTGATCATTCAACATTCATAGCAGTTCAATGACAATTAAACATATATAATTCAATTTAAATATATTTATTTGCATATGAACTTACCTTGTATTCGGGATAAACAGACTGCATCGACTATTCGATAACCTTTGACTTTTCCCGATCTAATTCCGATTTCTTTCGTTCTTAATCCATATACATTCAAAATTAAATTCTGATTTCTTTCGTTCTTGATCCATATACATTCAAAATTAACTCATTTATTCATCAAATCATTCAATTCAGACTATAAACACATATTTGAGTATTTTTACACTTTAACCCCTAAAGTTCCATATTTTTACAATTTAGTCCCTAATTCACAAATACACAAAATTCATGAAATTTCATTAAGCCCAAGCCTAGCCAAATTCTCTATAGGTCCTTAAAAGAGCATAACTTTCATTTATTTCACATTTCAACCCCTTAATTTGCACATTTCACAATTTAATCCATTTTTGACATTTTTGTCAAAATCACTTAACAAAACTTGTGTAACTATCAACAACTATTCATTTTTCATCATCAAACATTCAAAATAATAAGTATTCATCAATGGCATTTCACAAAATCATTAACAAATCTCAAAATTAAGGCATGGGCTAGCTAGAATACAAAACAACGATCTCAAAAACGCAAAAATCATTAAAAATTGAGTCGAAACACTTACCAATTAAGAGCACAAGTGACCGAATAAAAAAACCTAGCTTTGGCTTTTTATTATTCTCTAATTTCGGCAATATGATGAAGATGATAACAAATTTTTACTTTGTTTTATTTTATTAACCTTTATTTATCAAATACCAAATTTAACCTTAAGTTATAACATTTAAAATCACATAAATGTTCTCCATAAAATTCCACTATCATTTAAAATGGTTTAATTACCATTTAAGGCCATCATATTTAAAATCCAAAGCTATTTGACACCTTTAACAAGTAGAATGCAACTTTTGCATTTTACGCGATTAAGTCCTTTTCCACAAATTGAGCAATTAAATGATAAAATTAGCTCACGAAATTTTCACACATACATAAAATCATGTTGTAAACACATAAAATAATATTAAAATAACTTTTCAACCTCGTATTTGTGGTTTCAAAATCACTATTTCGATTTAGCTAAAATCGAGCTGTTACGAAAGCCCGATCTAATCTCACAAATGTGCCAGCTATTTGCCAAGTAAAAGAAGGTCCAACGAAACCCAAATCCTGCAAATTAAAAGTCTAAAAAATTGCCAAAAAAAAAGTTACATCTCTTCCCTGTGGCATAAATGTTTTTTTATCATCAGGTAAGAGAATTGCATTAAAGTCACCTATAATTAAGCATAGAAAAGTATAATGAGGTAAAGCAGCTTTCAAATCATCCCAAAGAGCCTTTCGTTTTCTCCTGTCCAAACCACCATAGACAAAAGAAATAAAAATAAAATTAGAATGAACATTACCACCTACACAATAGAGAATGAATTGTGGGTGATTTTGGATTATTCTAATATGAATTGAATCATTCTAGCCCACCCAAATTCCTCCTAAAAAATCAATAGCTTCAACACAATGAGAAAAATAAAATCCGAGTTTATTGATAATAAACTTATCATTTTTACCACTTACTCCTAGCTCCAGCAAGCACACAATGTTCAGGGCAAATTCAATATTGTATTCATGAAAAACACAAATAAATTTATTGCTTGCGCAGCCTTAACAATTCCATGAGAAAATTGTTAAATTTAAATCCATATAAAATGATAATATAAAATAAATAAAAACCAAACCCTTTACTATTTAAGAGAGTCCCCCTTTTCCTATTGACTTTCTAATAGCTTTGGGTCACCTAAGCCTAAGCCTTCAATAGCTTGTGAAAAGATGGCCTCAGCCAAGTTGGTCATTGATTCCCCAAGCAGTACCCTAAAATTGCCTACTGATTTGAATCTACTTCCCTTCCCCTAAATTATTCTATTGAGAGACATGGTCCACCAATCTTCTCCCTTGAGCCTTTACCCACGACCCTTTCCTTCCCTTTACCCAAAGACACATCAAAACCCCTTTCCATCTAGCTGCCGATGAATGAAGCCTAACCCTCCTTAAATATGACTGTCGAGTGTCTATTTGGATCAAGCCCAGCCACTGATTTAGAAACTGTAACATCCACTACTTCTTTTTATGAAAGTATTAGTTATGAAGTGGTTTTCGTGTTATCTTCGTCGTAAATGGAGTGGAAACTAGAAGTAGATCTATCACAACCACCCCCTTCAGCCCATCCATGGTTAACAGAAATCTCTAAGCTTGAGAGTGACTTACCAGTATCCTCCATAACCAGACCCAACCTAGTCAGCCCATTATTTACCACCAACCCAAGAATCCCCTCGAGCCCTTATCCCGCAATACTATCCTTCAACAAATTGAATTCCACTGGGCCCTTGGAGACTTCCACAATAATGGGTCTAGTATTGTAAGACAGAATCCTGGACAACATAGGCCCAGCAACTGCCACTAGCATTTTTTGTAAAATCTAAAAGGCCCGATAGAGAAGTGAACCTAGTGCATTCATTAGGCCTCTAGAATAAGTTTGGTTATTTGAGAGGCTCGTAGTACGATGAATAGATGCAACTTCTAGGTTGCCCCAAGTACAATATCCTTACCCTTTTTATGTCAATTTTATTAATCCTTTCCATTAACAACAGAATTAATTTCAATGTTAACTTCCAACTCTGACAATGCCCTAAATAAAAAACCCTCACTTTTTTTTTGCCATAGATCCAGCTCCTAATTGTGAAAAATCCTTTTCTTTGCGGCAAGATTTATTTTCTACCAACATCCACTGGTTGTAAGTTTTGTTTTTCTCTCCCGTTCTATCAACAACCATGCTAACAACCTCCGGTAGTGTTTCTGACAATGTAGCAGCCCTATCAGAGTTGGATTCTGAGATTCTAAAAGGGACATACGTCCTTAACGTGACCATATTGTCCATAGTGGAAACAGGCTATTAGTAAAAATTCATACTCAGCCTTCTGGATTTTTCCATTGATAAGAACTAGGGACACTAGGGGTCTATCTAAGTTGACGTACACAGACATACGGGCGAATCAACCTTTGGCCCTATTATCTGTGTTCATATCCAATTTAACAGCCTTGTCAATCAACTCCCCTATTTCTACTAGAATTTTCCTCTTGTATAAATAACCCGGTAATCCTAGAGGCCTGATCCACGACTTTATGACATTTGAAAATGTTTGTGCAGGATTAAAGGACACCGTCCATATAGTTAAATATTAACCAAAAATGATTCAGAGTCCTTCCAAGAGCACATTTTCTCAATCAAGTTTAGTCTGGAATTTGGTAAAAAAAATAGTCATTCTCAATATCATCAAATGGAATGGTGATGATGCCTTTCATAAGCTGTAGATTTTATTTTGTAGCATTGAGTAACCAATGTTACGTCCCAAAATTTTCAGGACCATAGTATTTTCCATATCCTTGATAAGGATTTGATGAATCATTTCTGAGAACTCAGTTGAAGGAGTACCATTAACAACATATTTCTGTATATCTCCTTCCAACAACTCGAAATCTTTCTTCTCCTCTAATCCACTCCCTACAACATTAAGAGGTTTTCCAACAAGTTTGTCTTTCCATGAGATTGTTGGATTGTTTGGCAAATCATCCAACAATTCTCTACTCTCACTTTCATATTTTTCCCTAAATCGAACTTTTTTAGGGATAAGTCTATCATAGAGTCATCTCCAGATCGAGAATTTTCACAGAGAGATCCATTAAACGTAAGTTTAGCCCCTTCATTTTTTTCAAATAGAAAGATGAGTGGTTTCTTAAGTTGCAGTAGTTGTTGTTTTGAAGTTACCAACAGCTAATATTTTTTGACCTATTTGTTTTTTAAATCTTAATCTTTTAACAAAAAATATTCCAAAAGTTAATATTAAAACCACAACCCTATAATTATAGTTTCGATAGAATTATGATCCATCTACATACAAAATATTAAATTTATTAAGTTCAAATTCAATAAAAATGCATTCCCCTTAACAATAGCAAGTGCAAATAAGAATTTTGAAGTCACTTCCATTGTTTCTTCAAATTCAAGAGAGAGAGAGAGAGAGAGAAAATAGATGGAAAAAAAAAGGTTTCTTCTACATAGTTAGTTCTATAGCATCAAAAAACCAATTTCAAGTCCTCCATTCTAAGACTTATTTTAGTTGTGTTGAATTTCTAAATAAAAAATAAAAATGAGTCAAATAGAACAAAAATCTAAAATCATATCCTGGTCATGTTTGAATAGGTTTTTGATATAGATGTTAGACAAGTTTAGGGAAATTGAAGAGTTGAATAATATAGGAAGAAACTATAAAAGGGATTTTGAAACCCATATTGCATAATATCTAGCTTTTACATATTATACATAATTTCCATGCTTATATTGAATGATGCTATATTTGCAAGTTTTGGATGAAAGAACTAGTGGTAAACTACAAACAATAATGGCACCACCTGCTTCCACCAAAATTGTTCCACTTTTAAACAACGAAATTACCATGAATATGAACCTCAACAAAGAAATAATATCTAGCTGATGAACAAATTAAGGTATCAAACTAGCACATATAATCAAACTCATTCTCAATCTTAAAAAATTAAAACGTGCCCTTTAAATTTGATGGAAAAAGAAACATATTTGATATTGGATTTGACAAAAACTTGTGATCATCTTTAAACAGAACATGCTTTTGAAACAAAGTACAAACTAAAAAATCCATAAAAATAATAAAGGTAAATTACACCAACAGTCACTCAATTTTGGGGGTAGTTGACAAAGCAATCATTCAGATTTCAATTCAGTCACTCAACTTTCGAAAAATAACAAAATAGTCACCACTAACCATTTTTCGTTACAAACTTAACGGAGCTATCATTTTCTATTATAAACTTAACGAAGCTGCCATTTTTACCCTTCGATCACTGCTCTCCCATCTTTCTACCTCTTCCCCACCATCCCTTCCCCTACTCTGATTGTCTCTCCTTCTCCCCCTCTTCTCCACTATCAGGGATTTAACCTGTTAACTTATTATTATTTAGATTCAAGTTTTCCAACTTCGTAAGGTTCGGAATCGCCGACGAAATCATTCCGACCAAGTTTTACTTTGCGAGATTCATAGTAACCACATTGCCTTGTGAATCACAAGTAACAAAAACCCATTGACAAGCATCATTTCTAGACTAATCATCAAAGAGGAAAATAGGGTACCCAAAACCACCAGCAATCTCAAGCAATGTAGTAACTTGAGGATCAAAAGGATCACCATTATTATTACAGAAATTAATTATTAGTACCATTAACAACAATGTTCTCAATTGTGTTGGGAAATTTTGGAAATGGACCTTGTAATTTGTTATTAGACAATAAAATGTTTTTCAAACTAGGGAGATTAATTAAAGATCCTGAAAATGAACCGATCAATAAGTTTTCTCTAAGCTTAATATCAAAGATGCCCACAAATTTAGACAAATCTAGGATCTGACCAATGAACATGTTTTTATGAACCCAAACTTGAAGCAAATCTGTCATGTTAGATAAAACATTTAAAGTACCTGTGAACCCAACATTTTGATTGTTGATCCAAAGATTTTGAATCATTGAACCGACAAGAGAAAGTGGCAATGTGTCGTTCAAGTTGTTGTAAGATAACCTTATGCTTTGTAAGCTGTTCAAAGATTGGAACACATCGGGTAAAGTGCCGTATAAGTTGGTGTTGTCGAATTAAACTTCGACAAAACTCATTGATTAGGATAAATCTAGGAATGTCCATGGACTCAGCTTCATGTTTTCGCTTAAACTCAGTGTTTGAAGACTGGTTGACCCGGTAAACACGTTAGGGGCGACCGAAGTGAACAAGTTGTTGTCAAGGTAAATGTTCTGTTAGGTGGAAAGGTTGGCAAAAGATGGGATGGACCCAAATAAGGAATTGTGTTGAAGCAATACGGTATGGATTTCGAACAAGGTGGAGATGTCGGTAGAGAGTGAACTAGACAAGGATTTGGAAGCTAAGTTGCTGGAAGTAGGGGGAGGAATGGTGGGGAAGAATAAGAGGGACGGGAAAGCAGTGATAGGGGATGGAAAATGGCAGCTCCGTTACGTCTAAATGGAAAATGGTTAGTGATGCTTGTTTTGTTATTTTTCGAAAGTTGAGTACTAAATTGAAACTTGAGTGACAGTTTTGTCAGCTGCCCCAAAGTTGAGTGACTGTTGGTGTAATTTACCCAAATAATAAATTTAAATATTTAGACTACTCTACTAAAAGCCCAAAGCATGTAAGGAAAGTAGATTTTGAGATCTTAAGAAGAAATAAATAAAATTTATGGGAACTTGAAGTTGGATCATAATTGGAGTTGAGAACGCCGATGAAAAATCGGTGAGAGCACCGATTATTGGTGACAACTATAATGAATTGAAAGTTACGGTATCGGAAATCGAGTCTTGAGTACTGTTTCCGTGAAATTAATTCATGAATATTTATTAGAAATATTTATGAATTATAGTTGAGTGGTTGATTAACGTTTGATTAAGTTAAGTAGCTTGAATTTAGAATAAGGACTAAATTGCATAAGGTATAAAAGTTTAATTATAGATTAAAGATTAGTAAAAGGACTAATCTAGCAATTAGACCCTAAGTGACATGTGTGTGTTAATATTGTATAACATGTGTAATAGTTGGTAAAAATATTAAATGTGTTAAAGTAGTTTTTCTTATAGGTTAAGTTATTTTATTAGAATAATATTATATTATATTATTAATATTATTATATTTAATATAGATTTATGAATAAAAAGAAAAAGAAAGAAAGATAGAAAGAGTTACAGAGA